>NC_062292.1:26824795-29277512 GCF_902655055.1 Lutra lutra
CCATGAAAAATAGAAACAGTACTTCCCGTGAGTTGATTTGTTCTTATTTTTTCAGTGGTGCAGCAAATAAAATGATCTTGACCAAGTCACATAACCCTGCTTGGCATTTAGTTTTGATGGATACTCTATAAATAATAGCTTAATTGAACTGAGGTAAGGAATTGCACTAAATGAGGTCTACAGTAAAATCACCAGTAAGAGAACGCCTTGCCTTTGCATGGTGTCACTTTCTGAGAAGCCTTCCTACACGTGGCCTCCGGAAACTGTTACTGTTGTCCCTAACTACTTGTCCTGTTACCCCAAGCAAGGATGTCCATACCGCCTTATATTGTGCCCTTGTGTAAGAGGCCTGTCAGAATTACTGGATGATGATAAACATGAGGTCCAGAAGGGATGACCAGAGATGATCTGTTTTCTTGAGAACACCTCAAAAAGTTAGATGTAAAGACCCTAGCCAGCCCAACGGTCTGCTCAGTTTTTACTGACTTTCCTATCTGTTCTTTCGGGAAGACACTTATTCTAGAAATGAGAATTCTGAGCCTCAGAGGAATACTGTTACTGCAGAAGTCAGTAGTCGCCATTCTTATCAAAATTCATCATCCCCCACCTCCCACCCCAGCCCCGGCCATTCCCCTGCCCTGGCCGTCCCCCCTACACACACATACTCCATCTACTTTCCTTTGGGGTCGGCCCATTCTGGAGGTCATTTTATTGGAAATCCATTTTATCTGGAAGTCATTCAGTTTACATTACTGGTATGGTTAGTGACCCCCTTTCCCGTAGAGACCCTCCCAACACACCCCTCAGTAAGATTTTGACCTCGGTGTCCCAAACAAGGCCTCTGCCCCCACCAAAACCAGCACCAGGTAGAAAGATTCTGTCACCACATTGGAAAATGAGCTCCAATATCTTAAAAGGAAAGGACAGCCTCTGAAAATTCAGCTCTTGGGTATAATTGGAACGTTAGCACAGCCAAGGGCAGCTGGCCGTCTGGAGACTGAAGTAGCATTCACGCATTCAGTAATACTCAGAATGCCTCCTCTGTCCGCACTACCCCCAAATACGTTCCAGATGGGGGGACCTAGACATGGTTTCCCTTTGCATGAGCCTCTGGAAGCCATGCAAGGACATGCGGGGAACAAAGTCGCTGCTGACATCCCCCAGAAAACATTGTTCCTCACATGAAGCTCCATCCGGCATTCTAGAGAGCAGAGCTCCATTTCCAGCCTGGTGGGGACTCGGCCTGGGGTTTGTGGGCAGCTTGGCTCATCCCTGCCGCGCCCAAGGGAACCTTGTACCTCAGGGATAATCTCTTGTCATTACCTGCCTCACACAGAGGTTGAGAGGATTTAATGAGATAATGTTTGTAAAGCTTTTTGAGCTCCTCAGAATAAATGGTACAATAGAAATGCAAAACATCATTATTATAGTGATCACAGAAGCATTTACTCTAGTTCCAGACGAAGAAGAGAATCCCTGATTCCGTATAATCTCCTCTTTCCAAGAGCTGATAACATTCTAAAATATGCTTCCCTTTTCCAACTGAAATTCTCCACCTTTATAATCCGCTCAGAGGTAAAAATGTTTGGGGAAAATTTTAGAAATTTCTCTTTAGTCTCCTTTGAGAAGGAAGAACATTAAGTAAGCACACTTTGCCTGCTTACAAAAGAGCTGTTTTGACCAAAATCATTCAAAAAGCCTGAGCTTTATGACTTCAAATTTAGCTGGTCTTTAGTCCCCTCTGAGATAAATGGAGCAGTGTTAAATCTGAAAGGGGAAAATTGGTTTGGCAAGGTTCAAATGTTCGAAGCTGCCATTCCCGGGTTGCTGAACAGAAGCCGATTTTTCCATATAACGAAATTGTTTCTTTCTAGAGAAATTATTCCAGCAGTTTTTCCCACACTGGAAAATGAGGTTTGTTATTTTGACAATAATTCATCCTTCCAATTTACAGAGATCGTTGATTTTCAGGAGACTTTTAAAGTCCTTTGTCTCATGTAGAATCAGTCCTCGAGTAGCAGAGAAGATGCTAGAACTCACTGTAGGTAAACAGTGTAGGTATCTCAAACTGAAATATTCTGGGGCCAAGGCAGGCAATATAATAGGGGGAAGCAAACCCGGCATCAAAACAACCACATGTGGCCTCCAAAGGGGAGGAACTTCTTTTTCCTTATACTCTTTTACGTTCTTGACTGGGCCCCTGCAAACTAAACTGACAAAAGACAGGTTAACAAGAGAAAAACCAGCCGAAGTTTATTAACACACCCAGGACACATGCACACGGGAGGATTTGGTGAGGAAGAGCTCACAGGGGTGCTTTGAACTGGGGGTTTAAAAGGCATCTTAAAGAAGAACAATAATTTTGTAGGGACGTGACAAGACAAACGAAAAGGGGTTTTGGTTTTTAGGGGTGGCACACTGTAAGGAGGCGAATATATGGGGGAAGCTAATGGAAAGGAAGGGTTGGTTAGTAAGGTATGTTTGGGTAGACTATTTCCTGGTATCGGCTTGTCTCTGGACATACGGCTTTTCTCCCTTTCCTTCTATGGGAAGTGAGCAAGGGGACACCTTCGCAAGGGGAATTTATATTCCACTTTTAAGCAGCTGGAGGGAGAGCAGAGAGCTCAGCCCTCGCCTGCTATCTTTCTCTTAGCTGCATTCAGTTTAAAATAATCCTTCATTATGGGATATTCTGAAGCTCTTCACCTCCATGCTGGGGGGAGGGAGAAAGTGGAGGGCATTCTGGGGAACTTGAGAACCTGCCTGAAGGACCTGCCCCTCCTCAGCTCCAGTGGCCTCTCGCAGTGCCAAAACGCAGTTGCAGATTTCTACCAGTTTTGCAAGGGAAACCAAAAATCAATAATTCTATAAACCATCTCCCAATTTTAAATGTTGTTCACAAATTCTTCTTTTTTTTTTCTTTTTAACACTGTGTAGCCAAACCAAACATCTCGCCCATGGGATGTTATTTTCAACCTTCAATTTAAACTCATGTGAATTTTCCAACTATAGTCGATGGGGGTGGAGGGTGGGTAGGGTTCTGTATAAGACCCATAGATTCTTAGGATAACAGAAGAATCAGAGAATCCTGACCATTTTCCTGTCTTCACCTTGAAGGTGTTTCCCTTCCTCCTCTGTGGGCTGTTTAATTTCTTTCTCTGTTCCTCAGTCTCCTTGTTTATAAAATCAGTGTAATAAGAACACTTGCTTCATAGGGATGTTGTAAGTAATAAATGAGAGAATATATATAAATTCTCAGGTCCCTGCCATGTCCTGGGCACTCAATAAACCCTCTCCTTTATTATTGTTTCACTTTTTTGTTTTTATTTTTTTAGATTTATTTATTTGAGACAGGGAGGGGCAGTGGGAGAGGGAGCGAGAGAGTCGCAAGCAGACTCCCCACTGAGCACAGAGCCTGATTCGGGGCTTGTTCTCATGACCCTGAGATCATGACCTGAGCTGAAACCAAGAGTTGGCACTTAACCGACTGAGCCACCCAGGTGCCCCTGTTGTTTCATTTTTTTTTTAAAGATTTTATTTATTTACTTGACAGAAAGAGAGAGAGAGACAGATCACAAGTAGGCAGAGAGGCAGGCAGAGAGAGAGAGGAGGAAGCAGGCTCCCCACCGAGCAGAGAGCCTGATGAGGGGCTCGATCTCAGGACCCTGAGATCCTGACCTGAGCCGAAGGCAGAGGCTTTAACCCACTGAGCCACCCAGGCGCCCCTGTTGTTTCATTTTTTAACGAGAGGGACCAAACCCTCGGAATCAAGCTCACTGTCCTTCTTGTCTACAACACTATTTCCACTGCTTAATTCACCTCAGTCCATTCCAATCCGAAAACTCTGTGGGCTCACTACAGACTTGAGACAGAGAGGGTGGGACAGACTTCTGAAAGCCAGCCAGCCCGGGACCTGGAAGAGAGGACATAGGTGGAAATCCAGCTATCAGGGCAAAAGTGTCTCAATTTCATGCTTACAGTCATCTTCTGAAAGGGACCCGAGACGTTCTTGCTTCTGTACACATCTGTTTCCCAAAATGTAATCTTTGCTGCGGCGGGATGGGCTAGGGAGAGAGCTCTGAGAGGGGGCTCCGTCTGGGCTCCCATTTAGACATGCGCTTGGGTTTCTTTTGTGTTCACTTTTGTGGCTTGTTTAGAAAGTGGAGCGATGGGCGTAGACAACTCTAAGCCTCATTCAGTCTTTTTGCTTTTTAAGTCGTGCATAAAAAAAATCCCTGCACTCAAGGAGAGGGAAAAAAAATAAAATAAATAAATTTAATTTTCTGAGTTTGGCTTCTCTGGCTTCTGAGTCTTCCCTTCTTCCACGGGACCCGTTTCCTACCAGAGCGAAGGCAATCAAATACCCATTGTCAATAATCATTTCTATCCCCAAAGAGTTTGTGTCTTACTTGGAAGAGTAATATTCTATACCTAAAACAGACAGCAACACAAGAACACAGCAGCTAACGAAGAAACGCTTGAGAAGGTAGAAAGGGAATCATGACTTAGAGCACTGGTTAAAAGGGGAAGGATGCTAATGGGCAGATTTCCGAAGGTCAGGACAAATGAGGGGTGGGGAGGGCATTCCAAGAGCAAAGCCAGGAGAGCATTTTAAATATCTAGGAAGACTTTGCTTTTTCTCTATACACACTGCTGTATAAATACAGAGGAGTGGAGGGGGGAAAGGTCAAAGAGCCATAATTCCTACCGTCCCTGGGATAATATGCCCAATCCCCACCAGGGGGCTGGACCAGTACAGGATACAATTGACATGCTCATGCCTCCCTGTTCATTGGGAATATGTGCCATGGGGCTCAAGGAATTTGGGGAAGATTAAAAAAAAAAAAAAAGAATATTCACATCAAGAAACAGGAATCCCCCAAGAAAGAGACTAAAGTCACAGGGAGGTATATGAGAAAAACAGAGCCCCCTCTTCCGCCAGCATCTCCCAAGATCACTGTGTTGCTTTAGGGATGAAGAGTTGCCACTGAAATTAAGTCTAGTAAAAGAAATGCAGCTCTTTTGCCGGTCCCGAGTTCTGGAGTCATGAAAGTGAAATATTCTGCCTGTTTGGGAGGACACTCGGCGGTGCAGAGGGGAACTCAGGGAACATTTCTCTATCACAGAGGATACAAATGATCCTGGGCCCTGCCTGCCCTGCAGGAGATGCCCGCACGTCTCCTCTGTGTGGACGAAGGAGCAGAGGACAAAGGGCAATGAGGACCCCAGGCTTGCCAGGGACAGGATCTGCGAGGGACTGGCTCCTCTCAGATGCAGTTTTACTGATTTCTGATCAACCAGGAAAGGGAGCCCTGTGATAAGGGAATTGACAGCAAATGAAGCAATACCAGTTCCTGAAACTTGTAACTTTTAAAGCCTGGGCTGACAGAGGTGTGGAGTTTCCTTGGTTAGAGTCTCTTCTTGTTTGCAGGAGCTGATTGCCCATGAGATTGCTTGGTGGACATGGGGAGGAGGGGAGGACTCAACGTAGAAGGGTCTCTATGTTCTCATTGCAGTTTGAAGGTCAAACTGTTGGCGTGGGGTTGGGTTAGGTTGGCGGATACTCTCTGACTTGTCTGTGTCTCCATTTCCTGCTTCAATATGGGGCTTTCGGTTGCCAAGGACAGCGTACCCAGTGTCCGTGAACAGTGTGATGGGCTACGTTGGAGGGTGGGGGGCTGACCCTAGCTCTGCTGTGACCTCTAGAAGCACTGCCCCACTCCCAGCTGTCATAAACAGAGCCACTAAATGAAAGTAAAATGCTGGCTCAGGTGACTTATTTGGTTAAACACGTGACTTTTGGTTTCAGCTCAGGTCATGATCTCAGGGTCGTGAGATAGAGCCCTGCGTCAGGCTCTGTGCCCAGCAGGGAGTCTGCTTGGGATTCTCTCCCTCTCCCTCTGCCCCTCTCTCTGCCTCTGTTCTTCCTCTCTCTCTCTCTCTCTAAAAATAAAATAAATAAATAGAATCTGAAGAAAGTTAAAATATAAAATGCTTTCTCTGCAAATTTCTCCACAAATACTTTGAGCTTCAAGATGAGATCCCACACCTGCTTTGTGATCACATTGCTATCTTTAATTCCTTCCCATAGAGAAATTCCGCCTCTCTCAATACTCTTTAAAAGAAATTCAACAGGTGGCATCAAGGGAGAACCCTGGTAAGAAAGATACAATGAATAGACGGTTCCTTCCCGCTGTAGTCAAGGACAACGTGGTCACATCTTCCCGGAGCTACGTATGTAGATAGCCACTAACATCAGCCAGAAACTCCCAGAAGAGTAAATTCTCTCCCTGTTTGTTTGACCATTAACAAGGACCAGCAGGAGGGGAGGAAAAGGTGAGGGTTTGAAAATCACACCCCACCCGAAACTAAAAGCATTGTTCCCCCCTCAGTCTGGAAGACGAAGCATGGACAGAAAGAGAGGCCGTGTGCTCTCCTTAGGCTCCAGCCCAGAGCTGGGACCTTGAGAGAGTCACTTAACCTCAGTGAACTTCAACTGCCTCATCTGTAAAACACATGAAGCTCTACACTGAGTGATGGTTCACAGCAGAATAAAACAGTGATGTAAAGGACAACAGTGATCAGCCCTCAGGAAAGGGCTGCCCAGATGAGTGATGGGCAGAGAGGGAGCAGGAAGACCCCCTCACGCAGCCCCAGCCGGGAGAGTGGGTGCGCCACCCGCTCCTCCAGTCAGGTGTCCTCCGTCATGTTCCCCCAGGGGTGCCCTTCCCTATGGGGAGTGTCATCCAAGGGGGTCCATTAATAATCACCCCGACAATATACATACACTGGCCCCCACCCAGACAGCCCAAGATATGGGAACTCCTTGGCTGTCTGTCACTGCAGACGGGGGAAGGAAATACTGGCTTCCTTGAGTCAGGCAGGTGAGCGGAGCCTGGAGAGCAGTTGCACCGCAGCAGGTGTTTTGGAACAGAGGAGGGCCGAGAGCATCTCTGCAGGCAGAGGCCAGAGCTGGGGTGTAGACAGGCCTCGAGCACACCCAGGCCAAGGCACAGAGGGACCAGAGGCTCCACAGGGCTCCAGCCTGCTTCCTGAGCTCATCATCCCTGCAGAAGCTAGAAAAGCCCCCAAACCAAACAAGAATGCCCGTCTCCTCCTTCTCGGGAGACGAGGGAATTGTGCTTCTGAGGACTTTTCTCTCTCAACCAAATCTCAGGATTTATGATGGACAATGCACTGTGCTGGGCACTGAGGGACGCAGGGGGGCGTAGGAGTACAAAATCTGCCTTCATGCTGCAGGCAGCTGGGGCCGGGAATGGGGAGATTGGAGTCAAGGGGCTTTGCGGCTGAAGGACTAGAGAATGTGAGATAGCTCCGTGCGATATTCTCACGCACTGTCCCCACAGTATGTTCTCAGGGCCATTACACAGGCTTCAGCAGGGGAGCCCCCCACGAGCATAGAGGGAGTGGTTGATATGTCCCAGAGAAGGTGAGACTTCCACACTCTTTGCCCACGGTGAGACCTGGGGCGGTGGAGAAGGTGGGCCAGGAGAGCACCCCAGACAGAGCAAAGGCCCGGAGGCCAGCCATAGCTCCGGGGCCTTGCAGGGTCCATGGGAAGAAAATGAAGGTGCATTTTCCTCTTCTTCTACCTTGTTTACTCAAACACATTTCCTATTTGTATACTTTAATGAGTTGAGGAAAATAGAATAAACAAAAGAAAAGTACTTCCTTGCACAGTTCTCTCTTTGCCATACTGCCTTACTTTCTACTTCTTTTATATTTTTGTTTTACATTTAAAAAAAAAGGAAAAGTCTTCTCATGTAGTCTTTTCTTAGAAAATTACATTTACCCTTGGCCTTGGAGATCAGGAAGGGATTTTATGCTGCTCGGACATGGGGAATGTGGGGGCAGAACGTGGGTTCTCTTTGTCTTCCCTGGGCTGGGCCAGTTGGGGCCAGGCTCCTGGTTGTATGTCCCAGTTTGCCTCTAAGGGGTTTATCTGGTTCTGGACTTTAAGAAAAGGTAACGGGTTTAGTATAGATGAGCTTCAAAATCCTTCCCAGCATTAAGGTCAATGACTCCAGGATATTCATTCATTCATTCATTTATCATTCGTGAATGTTTTCTGAGTATCTACTGTGTGCCACGCTTTGAAACCATGAGTAGGAACAAGTCATAGCTGTTTCATGTACTCTGGAAAGGTTAGTGGGTGACAGACATAGCTGCAGTGGCCAAAAGGAAAGCCACTCTGGGAAGCCAATCAAAGAGGCCCCAGCCACAGTTTATTGAGAGATCAGCCACTGGGGGGCGGGGGGTCAGTGCACAGCCATAGATTGCCTGGGAACATGACCACGAGGCCAGGAGCAGGATGGCAGGCCAGAAGGCAGCATGGCCCTAGTGGGCTTCGGGTCCTGGGTCCCCAGCTACAGGGATGGGACAGCATCACGTGAACTTAAGCAATGAGGAAGGTTGCCACGGCAGTCCTCAGGCATGTAATATGTAACATGAGAATCAAGTGACCATTTCCAAGGCACAGCATGGGCGAGGGGCAGGGCTCCAGGCAGTTGGCAGGGGCCCAGCATCTGGACCGAAGCACAGAAGGACAGTTCTGTCGGGGAGGGGCCACCCAAGACTGTCAAACCAGAGCAGCTTCAAACCTACTTCGGGTGGACATGGTCTTAGTGTCTGAGAGCAGTGCTCCGTGGAGGATAAGTGCCTCTATCTGGGATAGAGAAGGGCGGCAGAAACTGGGGCAGGTAGAGCCCGAGAGGTGGTCCCAGCAAACGCAGCAATTCTATGGCAACAATAATCACCAGCATCGGAATGAATGGTGAGGAGTACTCCTAATGGGCTGAGTACTTGCCGATGATTTTATGTGAATTATTCCTAATAAATCTCACAATAACTCCATAAGGAAGATATGATTACTTACCCCCATTTTGTAAGTCAGGAAACGGAGCCTTTCACAGTTTGAAAAACGTACTTTGCCTTGAACTAGTGGGGATCACCTACGTTATGCTGCGTGCCAGAAATATCCCAAATGGGAGTAGCTTAGAAAAACAGTTCATTTCTTAATCATGTTGAAGACAGGTCGGCAGAGATTTCTGGTTATCCTGGTCACTTGGAGTTCTAAGTTCAATCAAAATTGGCACAAATGTCTTTAATCTTTGTGGTGAAAGTGGGGGGCGGGTAGGGGAAAGTGGTGAATTTTGCACGAGCTTTTAAAGTCCCCTCTCCTACATCACTACCCCTACTCATAGCCAAAGCAAGCCACTTGGTCACACCTGACTCCAAAGGGGTCGGAGAAGTCCAATTCTACCATGTGTCCAGTCCACACAGTAGCTGGGGAAACCAAGTTTAAAAACACAGGTTGATTGACTCCAGAGCCCATGTTCTTTTCCCACACTATTCTAGAAGAGAAAGTTGGTCAGCGGGGACAGTGTCCTACCCGCCTTCCCTACCCCTCATTGTCCTAGCCGCGCCTCCTCCCCTCCCTTCCCAGGCCTTGGGCGAAGGGACCGGCATGGGGTGATTGATGGCTCCCAGCAATAGTCTGGAGAGATTATCTAACAGCATGTGCTAAAGGAGCCGTGGCTGGGAGCCTGCTCATAATAGCAATTGAAGCACTAGCTTTTGCAGAGCTGGGAGTGCCTGGGTCTCAAGGGCTTATTAATCCCACAGCAGTCCTGGGAGGGGCTCATTGCTGCTGTTATTTATACCTTTCGCTGTGCTCATCCAACAAGGACAGTCAGCTGGGATTATGTTCCAGGGACACAGAGCCCTGGCTGCCTTCCAAGCTGGGGCTGCCGAGGGCTCTTCCTTCTAGGTCAGTGTCTAGGTTGTACTCACCAAGAAGAATGAATGGAGGCCACTATGTCATAGAGATGCAGACATACACATCCCATCAGAGAGGACAATGTGGAGTCTTGGGATTCTGAAAACTCCCTGAGTGTGAAAATTAAGGGTTGCTTCCTCTTGGTCTCCCTTCCCAGTCCAGAGGGAGGGACTGATGACATCTTCCTCCACACCACTGTCCTCCTGAAGTCTGTCCCTGCACCCTTTGCCAGTTGCCTGGTTTTATCATTTCTTTTTCCGTATGACATGCCCCGTCTGCTGCAATGAGGGTGAGTTTTTCTGAACACAGATTATGACTCATGCTTTGTGAAAACACTCAGAGCCCTGAGCACGTGTAAGGTATTCTGTCGGTGTTTGCAGCTCTGGCTCCTGCTCACCTCTCTGAGCCCACCTACCACCACGCTTCCTATGCTCTCACACTGCACTCCTGCCAACTGGCATGAAGGGCTCATCTTGCCATCGCATCCCTCCTTGTGTGAGCACACACTTTCCTTCAGCCTGCAGTGCCCTTCTCCTCCCCGCTGCCAACTACCCAGCCCAGCAAAGTGGATCCATCCCTCCTTATACCAACACTGTCCCTTGCACATAGTTCCATAGCAGAAATCTTTCTACTTCAATTAGTTGTTACCTGCCTGTCTTTTCCATGGGGCTGAGAACTACTTGAGAAAAGACACATGTTTTATTTATTTTTTGTACTCTTGTGCCTGTACCAACACCTGGACAGCATGAGTGGGAGGCGAATGAAGGGCTTGCCTGGGGTGCAAAACTTGAGGGGAGGGGGTGCCAAAAAACTCAGTAATCAAAATAAATAATATTTAATGCAATATGTTTAAAAATCAAACTTTGTGCAAAAGAACACTGAGATGAACAAAACATTTAAATTTTAAATAAAGGCGGGATCAATAACAGTGTCATGCCAAGTCATACTGGAGCCTGAGGCGAAAGGAAAAATCAAAAATACTGATTTGTCTTTATCTGAGGGAGTATGTGAGGGAATAGCTGGGAAAACTTGGCAGATTGAACTGCCAATTACCTAAAGTTTTAGTATTTACTGTTAGAATTACCCTTGTGTCCTTACCAAGTCCTTTCTCATTCTATTTTCTGCCTTTAGTGCAATGATAACTATTTCCCAAGTTTAGAGAAAAGGAAGACACACAAAACAATGCCCAACTCCAGTCAATTAAATGTATTTTGCTCAGGGAGTTGGAGCACCCAGCCGTGGGGCAGACACTCGAGCTCCATCTGTGTGGGCCAGGGTGATGGTCTGGGTGCAAAGACCATGAACCACCTCCATCCCCAACCCCAGCTGGTCACTTTGCAAACAGATGTCCTTGGTCACTGGGGACACTGAGTAAGAAACTGGATGTTAGAGCAAACCCATCTCCACCACCGGCAGCACAGAATGTATATCCCTGGGGGAAAGTCAACATTTTGGGTTGAAATTAATTTTGGGGGTCTTTTACACGACACTGTTGTCCCAGATAAATGCCTAAGAATTGGCCAGACAGCCACGTCTGGAGCCACTCTTGTCCTCAGATAAAGGCATCAGTGTGGGGATATTTTGAAAGGCACTGGGGCCAGGATGAAGAGCTTGGGTTTGGGCAAGGCTCTGCTCTCACCGGCTGTGTGGTCCTACATAGCCATTCTGAGCTTCAACTTACTCATGCACAAAAAGAGAGGGTTAATTTCCAAGATTACTGTTTTCAAACACTATACTATGGGTCCCTAGGGCTATGAGAAGCTCTCTTAGGGACCACTGATAGAATCGTAAAGCCCCTGCTTTATCCAGAGACCTCTACTTCAGTCACTGGAGAGAGCCCCATGTAGGAATTGTTTAAGAAAAGGGGAGAGTTTCCACTGCTTATTAAAAAAATGATGTACAACGCTGGTCTAGATGATTTAATAATCCTACCAGGTACACTTTGTGATGAGTTATGACCTGTTGGCTGCAGCTTTGAAGGGTGCCAAGTGGGCTCTAGCTGTGTCCGAAGGATATGTTCACTTCAGCCTGTGGACTAGGAGAGCCCAAAATAGACACACATAGAGAATGATGGCTTGAATTTTTTCATCCTTTTGCTTTATGAGTGTCTTTGTCCCAAGAGTTGCTCAAAATTAATTACTCTGCTATTGCCACAAAGATTTGAGAGAGGCCATTAAGATATAGTCCAGTGACTTATTCAATGCTTGAAGCCCCCTCCTTTCCAATCTCATCAAGTGGTCATGCACTATCTTCCTGAATTCCTCCAAGTGACTGCGAACTCGCCACCTTTGGTCATATCTGACTTGAACCCCTGATTCATAGAAATTGACATTTTCAGACCATGTAAAACAATCCTAATCCTTCTTCACAGAATAACTCTTCAAATAATTGAAGACACACTATCTTCATTGGTCAAGCTAATCACCCTGGCCCTTGAGCTCTTGTCTTTCTGGCGTAGGTTTCACTGTGCAAGCGGTCCTCACCCTTTCTCTCTTACTGGAAATTCACCAGGATGGAGAGTCACCTCCCGTATGGCATCAGAGTAGAGTAGAGCAGAACAGGTTGCTCGTTCAAGTTCAGTGCTTTTCAATCCTGCTGCACCAGGGCAAACACCTGGCAGCTGTTGAAAATATATGGCTTTCCAGGCTCCATTCTGAACAATTAAGTCAGAAACTCTGGGGGTGGGTTTGGGCTCTGATATTTTTGATAAAAGTGTGCCTGAGGAATTCTTTCGTACTGCCAGAATGAAGAACCCCTGCTTTCAATATCAGGTACAAACATCCTTGATTCTTGCTCTGATTGGCCAATAATCTATTGGAGTGTATGGCTCACCTTGGTTGGTTGATGAATTTGAAGGAAGAAGGGAAGAGTACTATTGTTTGAGTATGTTTCATCCCTAAGTCTGGGCTAGACATCTAGGTACATTATTCCATTTACTCTTCATCTATGAGTCAAGTGGTTTGGGCCCAGTTTTACAAAGAAGAAAAGTAACTCAATGAAATTCAGCAATTCACTCAAGTTCAACCACCTAGACAAGTGGCCGAATTGGGACCCCAGCTCAAGTCTGTTTGAGCCCAGAGACCATTTTCTTGTTATCATGCTCTTCCTAATTCAATGAATTTAACAGTTATTTATGAAAAATCAGTACCTAACATATGCTAGACATGTTTTAGGCCAGCAAGTTTTGTGAGCTGGGGTTCTCATGGCAATCTGCCCAGTGGTGCCAGGACATAGAACATTTTCTTTTTTCATTCAATGATTTGTTTATGGGTACGTTTTCTTGAAGGAAAAATCATGTCGGTGTAATGCAGGCTTTGTAGAGAAATAAGTCTTTGGTATTTGGTTGTAAAATAAATGTCAGAATAAAATGTTTGAGAAAATAAAGAGCTGTATATGAAATCACTTCCCACGGAGCTGTAGAATACTGATGGACTGTTGCTGGTGTTTCATTATTTAAGGCAAATTTGGTACATGAGGAAGGAGCTGCTGTATCCCAGCAGTTATTGATCCCCAGAGCTCTGGTCTCATTGCCAGCAGTGATTACAGAGCAGCTTCCCCCTGTCTTGGCCACAAGGTTTGAAGACCAAACTGATCAGCAGAGTGACATGACCAGCAACCAGTGACTTTGTGACTGTTCTCACCAAAGCCTCTGGAACATTCTCTAATAAAGATGTTGACCACTGTTTCCATCTTAGCTTGACATAGCAGGGCCATTTGTGGGGGGGTGCTATTTACAGGCTAAAGGTACATCCAAGGAGGAATAACAAAGTAAGAAGAAGGAAAGTTGCACAGACAAGAGAAGGAGATAGAAATAACAAAAGTGAGAGTGAAAGCTGTGTACGGAGCACTAATAACTCTAGATGGGTTTCCTCTGGACATAAATGTCCTCTTACCCAGAAGCCGGCTCTATCCCTGACTAAACTCAATCCACCCTTCCGATGTTAGACTAGAATGTGCCTCTTCCTTAAGAGCTTCCCTGATCACCTAAGATTGGGTCAGTATCCCTCTCATGACCTCCCCGTCACTTTTTCTCATTGAAGGACACACAATCCTCTATTAACATTGACTCATCACTTAGAAATTCCCTCTCCCTGACCAAGCCTCTTAACTATGGCCTCCAAGTGAGTTATAGGTGTGCCCAAGCTTCTGTACACCCCAGCACTTAGGTCACCCCCACTGTGGGAGCCTTGAGCAGCTTAGCCTGTCTGGCCATATGTGGCGGAACTATTTTTTGTGTGCCATGATACAGAAAATGTTAGGAAATGCTGTTCTAGACTTTTTCATGAATGGCAGGCTGGAAATTCACTGGCTCGGAGGGAGGAAAGGAAGGAGGGAGGGAAGGAGGAAGAGAGAAACAGGCTATCCAGGTGGGAACAGATTTTTTAGCAACTGGAGATACTTGAGAAGCACCATTTACCAGGCTGTTCTGCAGGCAGTGTTTGTCTAGGGAGGTAGGAGGTTCTAATAATGCGTGCTAGTTAAGATTCCTCCTGTCTTTTGAGCCAGGCTCACCTGGTGCGCAGGGCAAGGGCTTCTGATCCAGAAAGATAGAAATTTGAATCCCAGCTCTGAGAGATGATCTGTAGGATCTCACTTACATTATTTAATTTTGCTATGCCTCAGCTTTCTCATCCATGAAATGGGAAGAATAACCATCTTGGTTTTAGGCTGTCATGAGAATTAACGAGATAATGTTGCACAACTTGGATGACATGTGCCGCTCGACACTTTTCCTAACATTTAAGATATTCAGAACCACTTTTGTGATAAATGACGGCTACCATGGCTTCGTGCTTCAGTTGGGGGAGCTGAGTTCCCACCCTGCTTCCATATTTACTAGTTTGTTGTATCTCAGCAAAATTACTTAACCCTCCCCCACTCTTGTGCCCCTGCAGTTTAATCTCTAAAAGTGGACACCTGCACCGACTTTGTGAGGTTTTGTTCAGACGATGAAATGAGTTGCACGGGTCAAGTACTCAGACCATGCCTGCACATCGCAAGCACGCGTGTTTCTGTTTGCTCTTGGCCACGTTACCTGGTAGGAGGAGCAGACTGGAGCCCGCGAGCTGAGGACGTGCGCAGGCGCATTCCCATCCCGCGTAGGGCTGTGCGGTAACAAGGAGATTCCTAAGCATCCGCCACTGGGGTCGTGTGCTAGTGGTTCAGTGGGAGAAGCAGGGAAGTTCATTTGCAGCTAATATATATTCAGCTGTACTAATTAGCACAAGCCCCAAAGCCTAAAATAGATGAAGCCAATCTTAAAGAAAAAGAGAGAGAGACAGAGAGACCGTAGGCTAGAGAGGATGTTGGCAACTTCTTTTGGTTACTCTTGTTGTAATCGTTGTAAGAGTGAGACCGAGGTGGTCTGTGAACCTGAAGACCCTGGGCCCCTCTGTCCAGGGTCATAAAGGGATCTGAGCATAAGAGAGTACGTGTTTATTATTCTAACTGTCAGGTTTTTCAGAGTCGGCTGTGTGGCAATGTTCTCCACTTACCACACACTCAAACTATGCAGAACTGTCTGTCCTAGCTTCCTAGGGCAACTATATCAAAGTACCAAAAGATGGATGGCTTGAAACAACAGAAACTATGGTTCTGGAAGCCAGAAGTTCAACATCAGAGTGTCTACACAGCCCCAGGCTCTCTGGGGGAGAATCCTTCTTTGCCTACTTTAGCTTCTGGTATTTCTTTCTCAGCAATCCCTGGCATTCTTTGGCTTGTGGATAATCTGGCAGCCTCCCCCCTAGTCTTCACATGGTCTTCCCCCTATGCATGTTTCTCTTTATGGGCAAATTTTCCCTTTTCACAAGGAGACCAGTCATATTGGACGGGGGTCCACCTGAAAGACCTTATTTTTTAGTTTGATTATCTCTATAAAGACCTTATTTCTAAATAAAGCCACATTCTAATATACTGAGGCCTAGGACTTCCACATAGCTTTGGGCGGGGTGGGGGGGACATGATTTAACCCATACCATCACCTTTTAAGGTTTATATTATCATCTTGTTTTACAGCTAAGGTCATTGTGCCTCAAGGGGACAAGAAATGTGTCCAGGTCACACAACTGGCATTTAGGGAAAGCCCATGTCTTCCAGAACCAGGCTAGCTGCCCCACATCCTTCAGTCTCTGTGTGCCAGCTTTGTTGGCATGTCATGGTGCTGAAGGTTGAGCTGGAACTTCTTAAGATGCTGGTTGATCCCACATTTCCTTTGGGCATGTGTTTGGCTGAATGTGCTTAATCAATTCCATGATCTCTGCATGAACTCTCAACTGGAGATGTCCCTCTCCTTTTTTGGACCATGAGCAGTGGCTGATGCTCACTGTGGCAGCCCAGGTACAGCCAGAGCACACCTCAGAATGAAGCTGGAGTGAGTGAAGGCGTAGATGAGGCGAGGGAACAAGGAAATGAGAAAACAAGCTGGTTCCTCCTGATCACGGAGCATCAGGTAGCATCTTTGCTGAGCCTTCTGAGCTGACCAGCTGGTGCAGTCTCCCTGTGTCCTGACCCACACAACCCCTCAGATCCACCCCTCGAGGGGTGCTCTAGGGTCCCGGGTGTGGGCGGGGCTGGGAACCTCGTACAGTCTTGGCATCAGGCATGGCGTTTCTGATCCACGTTCTCTTGTCCATTTGGTGTCATGTCACACTGGTGATGGGTTTGTTATTGCTCTGGGCCGGCTTGGCAGGCTCCTCCAGCTGCCTCCTGCTCTTGCAGGCGGTGTGACTGTCCCAGGCTCCCCTGCAAGCTCAGCCCCCTGCTGGGCTTTCCTGCTTCTGGCTGCTCTGGCAGGCCTGACTCTCCAGTTGCTGTCACCTCCTCTGTTCTACTCAGGTGCAGGGAACCTCCTTGAGGAGTCACCACGGCCCCACTGGGAGGAGGGGAGGGTAGTGGGAGGAGCCTTCCCTCAGGACCGCTCCCTGCCCGCATCTATCCTGCCCACTTCCATCTACACCACTCACCCCCGCAATGGTGTGGGCTGCTGTGTCTCGTGGGCTCAGGCAGGAAGCATGGTGTGTTTCTGCCCATACTTTGGGGATCTCCACCACCCCTCTCCCAGAGTTTCAACCTCAAAGTGAAGCCTAGAGCACGGTCCACACTCACACTGAAACTTCATACCTCCCATCACGTCTTCAGCACCAGCCCTAAAAGCCCAGAAGAGGTTCTTACCTCCTCTCTGTAGGAGAGGGAAACTGCCTGTACTGCCTTAGGCATTCTCCCCTTTTCTGGATTGTCTCCCCTTCTCAGTGATCAGCTGTACTGGAGTCCTCCAGCCTTGACTCTTGATACACAACTAGGCTGTTGGTATTAAAGCAACAACGCAACAATAGCGACAATGAGCCCCAGCTCTTATAATAGCGACCTTGGCTTTCAGGAGCTCAAGGTCAAGAATCCAAATCTTGGCCGTCAAGAGGTTCTTTGGTGACCTGAGCAATTAGTGTGAGTGGACACTAAAGGGGAAAGAGCTGTAGGGTAAAAAGGAACATTCATGAGATAATATTTTAGAATACTGCCCTAATTTTATTTTAGGTTTGAGATTTTACTACCAAGAGGAGAAACATTTCTGGGTACTGCCCAAAATTGGAAGTTTAGTTGGTAAAAGCATCTTTTTCATGAGTTCTAGGTTCTGACCTGTAGGAATTGATTGCTTTTCCTCTAGCCCAGGGCAGGAGAAGAGAGCTCTAATTCCGGTTCCTCACAGCCGAAACATGCTGTCAGTCGCCAAAATGTGAATATAGATAGATTAGCCCAGGACTGTCCACAGCTAGACCATGATGGAATATAGTGAGTTGTCCCTGAGTTACTGGCTTCATTTTTCTTTATTAGCAGAAAATGTGCCACTTTCCTCCTGCCACCAACACCATTCCCTGATCACCACATCCAATCTCTGTCATTTTACACACGTAGAAATGGAACCCTAGAAAGGCAAGAAAAATTGCCCCAAAGATTCCAAATCTTCATTGCAGTGAAGCCAAGACGAGCAGCCGCAGGCGCAGATGAGCTCCGCGGAGATCAGCACTCCCACATGCTCTCTCCACCACCCCGTGCTGCCCCGAGGATTCCTTACTCTTCCCAACCTACACATTGTTTTTCAACTATAAATATCCAGTTTGGAGGTGGAGATGGACAAGCGCAAATGCTTGACCCCAAGAAGCCCCAATCCATCTGCTCATGGCTGCGGAAGACAGAATTTCTGATGAGCTAGAACTTTGTGTCTTTGCCAAGATACTTTGCCTTCGGTCCGCTTGCCAAGGAAAGATCCGTTCTCTGCTCAGATGAATCCCCGTCTGGGTCTGGGGTGTGGAAATGATAGCGGGAATGCTCTTGATGTGGCCACAGCACACCATCAGAAAGCCCTTGGTCCACAAGAGGAAGCCCCACGCAGACACAGCCAGATGGCGAGGACAAGGGGCCCCGTCTCCAGTTCCAGGTAACACCACGGCAGCAGCAGCAAACTCAACACAGCCTGGGTCAGCCACGACCCACACTCACATTTCTGTGGATTTTTACAAAGCAGTTCTCAGCACGCACTTGCTCCACTGAGTTTTCCATCCCGATGGCTGGACCGGCAGGCTTCTGACTTGGAAACCTGGAAGGAGAACTTAACTTACCGTCAATCATGACTGTAAACCTTTTTGCTCAGTGTTTGTTTTCAAAGCAGAGACCTCCTGAAGACTTGAAACACGCAGTCCTCTCTGTGAGACTATACAGAAGCTTTCCACCTCGCCATGGAAAGACAGTGATGAGAATTCAAAAAGCTATCGGGGCAAATAGATCCACATGCCGCAGGACAGTGGGGGGGCCAGAACAGTATGAGCTCTCTTTGTATTGGCCCCCCAAACACACACACGCCAACACACACACACACACGCACACACACACGCACACATACGCGCTTCCCCTCCTCCCTTTATGCAAATAAGATCCAGTGAAAGTAAACGTCATAGATGATCTTGAAGGTCAAAAGATAATAACTGACAAAAAGGCCTCTTTGAAAGTGGGTAAAGAGTCTCCCTAGCTTTCCTTTGGCTGAAAGTTGCAGAAGAACGGAACGTTTATTCCATGTGCACGGGGTTATTATAATGTAATAGGATGGCTATTCTTGTGTGGCTCGTTAGCTAAGATAATTCTAAGAGAAGTTCAAAGGATATTTTGAGCTGTGGGAGAATCAGTGAAGGCATTACTTTGAATGACAGCCTTCCCTTGGATCTCTGTAAAAAGTTAATCTTGTTTCATATGCAAATACATACCCTCCCCAGGTATCAGTGTTGGGCTTCATTCATTTATTCAATTGGCATTTCTGTGCTCTCACCTGGGTGCAGCAAGGTACCAGGTGCTGAGAGGCAGACAGAAAAGGCAGGCCTGGTTCTCCAGCCTCTACTCTTTTGGGGAAGAAGTTACATTGGGAAGAATAGAACATTTAACCAATGTGGCAAGACAGAATTGTCAAAAGGATTGGCCACACCTCATGTAAAAGCATTAAGCTGTCTTGGGTGAGCTGCTAGAGCCACCTTCCTGCTTCCCCCTCCCCGCCCCAAAGCTGTGTCCCTGAATCAGTGTCTAGATGTCAGGGGGGCGGGGTCCAGGGGTCACTCTACAGGTGAATGTCTTGATGCAGGGGTGGGGGGTCGGGAGGGTTTGTCTCAACTTTCCTTTCTTTTCCTTAGTTTGTTGGGACCTCAACAGCTTTGAAGAGGTCTTTGATGTGTCTGAGTTGCCACGAGCACCAAAACACTCCTTAAAAACTGAAGCTGCCCCATGGAGGGGGAGTGGGAAGGGGAGGGAGAGGAATGGAAGGATAAAAGGCAGGGCCTGCAGGGGAATAAGGAGACAAGTTGGGCATCCCAAGGAGAAAAAACTGTTAGAAAGAAAAGGGCTTGGGGATGCTGTTGGCAAGAACGAAGCATGAGCAGTGTTGCCCCTGATGCTCCTTGTTTCCTGGTAGGCCCCCGCAGTGGCCTCCCTGTCCCCAAACCTCTGTCCTCCCCATCATTTTACCCATCACCACCCCAAACTCTGACTTTGTCTCTTCCCCCTCAAAAACCTCAATGTGTTATCACAGATGCTGGTAAAAGTTACATTCCTGACCTTGACACCGCATCAAACCTAACCAGTTTCTACCACTCTTCTCCCTGAATGCTCTGCTCCTGCCACATGGGTCTACTCAGCGTTGCCCAAATGCACCGTGTGTTTCCTTGGCTCAGGCCTTCACCTCTGCCCGAGACGCCTCTCATCCCACCCACTTCCTGAACCTGCCCATCTGTCAAACCCCCTCGAAGCCCATCCTGCCTGCATTTGAATTCCCATCATCTCTCCAGCCTGGAACCTTCCCATAGCCCTGATAGAATGCCTCGTGTTGCAGAATAATGGCTATATGCCTCCTAAATCCTCAATGCAGGCAGGACCAGATGGAGGGAGGGAAGGAAGATTCCCTTCATCCCTTACTCTGAATAAACAGGACTTCTGCTAGGAAGTGATGAAGGGCTCTGAGTTGCCTATTTTTGCTTGGTTGAGAGTGTGCTATGGATAAGGCTCTGTGGCGTGTGTGTTGGTCAGGGATTTCTTGACACTTGGTG
Source organism: Lutra lutra (assembly GCF_902655055.1). Lineage (NCBI taxonomy): Eukaryota > Metazoa > Chordata > Mammalia > Carnivora > Mustelidae > Lutra > Lutra lutra. The sequence goes on from NC_062292.1 coordinate 26,845,172, forward strand.
CTGCCACCATGATGGAGGCAAGCAGCACCTGACCTTGGGGGGAACTGAACCAGGGCCTCAGGTGAGAGCAGCAGTTCCTGGAGGAAAGGAGGGGGTATTCTCCCCCAAGAAAGCCTAACTCTTTTGGGGGTGGACACAGCCCTGCCACCTGGCCTGGCATCAGAGTCCTCACAAGTCCTTCGTCCTCCCAGGATGACACATTAATTGCCAGGCTGGCTCTCATTTAAATTCCTCTCAATGGCAAGTGCAAAAAGGTGACAAAAATCCCGACAGGATTTCCATTTGTTTTAATTCTGGTTCAGCTCCAGGGATCTCCTCATTAAGCCACATCTCCAGAGCTGTTAGGGACCAGAGCGCAGAGCTGGAGGTGGCCAGGCGAGGCAGGGCAGCCGACAGGGTCTCCCCTCAGCCCCCCAGCTCCTGCCTGGCCACCTTCCCCCCTCCTCTCTGTTATCCCCGCCCACCTGCGGGGTGGCTCCCTAGGTCATGCTTCCCGCCATCCCTTTGGGTCATTTTCATATTCTGTTCACCAGGCTCCCCTCACTGTTGATATTTTCTGTCTGTGCTGTTTTATGGCCACTTTCTACCCATAGATGCAGCCTGTTGATATTCTGATCTATTTTTATTCCTCACCCCGCCCAGCACCCCCCCAACCTCCAATCTATTCTGTCCATCTTGTTCACCTTCTCCATTGCTATTCCTCTTGGCTGTTAGCTGGTCTTCTATCTAGTTTCAAGTTCAATGGTCTCGTCCCTCCCTCTGTCTCCCACTTTCCCCTGAATCTCCCCCACGATCCCCTGGAGAGCCTGCCGGCCTCACTCCCACCCCCACTTCCTGCACCTGATAAGTGAGCGCCCCCTGCAAAAGAACACCCCTATGGACAAAGCTCCGGCAGCAGGACCACCACCCCCCCCGCCCCCCTCCCCTCCACTGCCACCACCACCGCCACACACCCCTAGGTTCCCTTCCCGGACTTTCTAGCAGTAAGCGGAACTAACACTGTCTATGGAGCATCCAGCGTGAGTCAAGCCCTGAGCTGGGTCTTCATTTCCTGCTTACCGCAACTTTTCAAGGCAATTTCCCCGTATATTAGAGGAGGAAGCGGTGGCTCGGGGATGTGGAGTAACTGGCTCACACGGCCAGCACGTGGAATATTGACAACCCACTCTTAGTTATCTGCATGAGCAACAGCATGGATAATCTCCCCCTGCAGAAAAATGTAGACCTCATTTCAAATATGCTCTGGAATATTGCATTTGGGGCCGGAGATTTCCCTCCCGGGGCTCTTCTGCTGTGGCTGATAGTTCAAGTGCGGTGCAGGGAAAGGTCACTCTGCGGACCGGTGCGCCCCCGCAGATTCTTCACAGAAGAGATAACGTGCACAGAGCATTGGTCCCTGCCATGGGGTGAGCCCGTGTGACTGACGACTGCCAGCCCCGGCCCCAGACCCTCACTTCTAAACCTCCTCTCGGCCCCAGAAACTATTTCTCTTCCTTGAGCAGCAGCAAGGACCCACGGTTGAGTGGGGTAGTGTCAGGTGCCAAATGAAAACCAAAGGAAATCCACCTGAGGATTCCAAAATGGCCTGAGTTCAGTAATGGAGGGTAACTGAGTGTCCCCTGTGATTAGCAACAGGGGACCCCCTACAATGGCGTCACCATGGGATAGGATGGACACAGAGTGAGTCCTTGGGCCTCTTGGTCAAGGGAAAAAAAAAAAGCTATACTCCCAGATGGGGTGAATGTCTAAACCTGGAATCCCAAGGGCAGAGAAAAACAACAAGGAAAGAGAGCCCCATAGGCAAAATGTGGGCAAAATTATTGAGCTCCCCGAAAGCAGTGGCCTTGAATTATTCCTGGGGTCCTCTTGCTGCTGGAGCTGAATCCAAACTTCCAAGCATGTGTGCAAAGCCCCCTATAACCTACCTCCAGCTCATTGTCAACCCTTCCTCCTCGTCCAGATCAGAGTAGCAGAGGATTTCCATGCACACCTTTGCCTGTGGGGAGATACCCCCAGGGCGCATGTGTGAGAAAAAATGGATGCCCTTTCTAAGGCTCACTATTAGAGGTTTATACTGGTCTTCAGGATTTTAGAGGCCACGTGCCCTTCAGTTGCTACCTACAGAGTAGGGGGGTGATCAGCACTGAACAGAAGGGAGTCAGTAGAAGTTGGAACACAGAGGAAAAAGGCAGACATCCGAGCATGGCAGGTAACAAGACTTCATGGGAAAGGTGGCATCTAAAGCAGGTCTTGAAACATAGGTAGAGTTTCTGCAGACATTTGAACTGGAAAATGATCATTAGCAAAGGACAGGAAAGTGCATGGAGTATTTACGTGCTTGGGCTGATGAGCTGGGAGTAGTGACAGGGGTAGAGAAAGATGGTGCCTCCCTGTGAGCACCTGACTTCACTAACTATAAATTCCAGGGGTGCACGGCGCCGTGTCTTTGTAGCTGCTGTGTCTAGCATGGTCATGGCTGGTGCTCCAGGAGTGTTTCTAATCACTGGCAGTGTAATGACGCTGCCAGTGGTGTGTGTAATGGTGCTACCAGTGCTGTGTTATGGGACTCCAGCCACTGCCACCTGCACCGTGAGACTGAGCTTCCAGAACCAGAGCCTGGGAAACCGAGTGCATTTCTCTCTGTACCTCCCTCTCTTCTGCTTCTTCCTCAAGCTCTCTCCATCTGACTTTGCATCTTTTTTGGGAAAAATCAGGTGGGGTGTGTAGCTGAGCTGCCTGGGACCCCCTGCCCAGCACAAGAGACCCTGTCACAGAAAAGTAATCTCTAAACTTCTATAGGGTATGATCGTGCTGCAGAACACAGCAGGCCGGCCGGGCCAGCCCTGCCTTCCCACCACCACCGCAGTGCTGGGGAATAAAGGGAAATGGTTAGCATTACATTTCATGTAAATCAGACTTTATTTGCTTTGGTGACAGGTTATTACCATCTGCAGGGAACAAGGGGGAAAAGCGGCTGCTGGCTGGAGAGAAGGCTTCCGAAGCCAGGATGTCTCCCATAGTGGCCTAAAGCAGTGTGCAGACGGTCAGGCCAACCTCTCCTTCCTCTGTCTCCCAGCCTGCGTCGCATTCCCCCAGTGCCCTCCATGTAACAGCACCATCTGGGACACCCAGTCTTCTCACTGCTCACATGGGGCATCTAATACAAGGATTGCCCCCACCATGCCACACACACTGAGCACTGAGCACACAGGCTCTGGCTCTGGAAGCTCAGCCTGGGCACTCTGGTGCATGCCCTCTTCCGACCAGACGCTCTATGCACTTCCGTCCACATCGCTGAACTTCATCTAGCCCTAAAGACGAAGCCAAGTCCAAAACCTTCACGAAGTCTTTCCTCACCACTCAACCTGTGGCTCTCTCTCTCTCCTTTGAGTTTTCTTCAATTGATTTACTCCTTTCAGCAGCCAAGGTGATGGTCGCCTCCTACTATGGTATCTAGCACACGCCAGGCCTAGTACTAGGCATTGGGGGTCGATGCCAACATGCACGGGGCAGAGTCTCTACTCTACTCTTCGGCTGTTCCCCACCTGCTTGGGCAGCTGAGCTATGCAGACAAAGAAGCCAACCGTCACTTTAAGCACATAGTAGATCCTTAATAAATGAGTTGGTAGTTGGTAGGAGGGTATCCGCCAGGATTGGTTAGGTTAGGCTAAAGCAATAAATGACACCTGAGTCTCGGGGCTTAACACAACCAGTATTCGTTTCTTGTTCCTGCGACATGTCCATTGTGGTCATCTAGCAGACTGCTCAGTGTAGACACCCCCAGACTCAGGCTGATGGAACAGCCACCGACTTGAACATTGCCGGGGAGGACCTCCCACTGGCAACGAAATAAAGCTTTCTCCCAGCACAGCTCACTTCCACTCTCAAGCCATATGACCCACCAAACAAGGGCCAGAAGTGCAATCCTACCATGTGTCCAGAAGGCAGAGAGCGAGAATACTTGGTAAACAAAGTCTGAGTTTCTAAATTGCAGGAGAAATGGGCTGTATCTATTTTGTCACCACTGTACCCCCAGTGGCTGACACGGTGCCTAGTACATAACAAAGACTCAATGAATACTTAAGTGGATGGCCAGCTTTGACTCTGACCTTGAATCTTGACGCAGAACTGAGCAATGTGTTCTATTGGCCTTGAATCGGCCTTCTGGGCCCCTGCAGACCACAGGGCTCTGGTAGGAGGCAGCTGTACCTTCACTGCCTTGTAGCCCTTCCCATGATGATCAACGTCGCTTAGGCATATGGGTAGGAAAGGGGACATCATTATCTGTTGAGACTCTTTGTTATTATTGGGTAAGCAGAGACTTTGAAAAGTATATATAAAAAGGTTTGTGGGTCCCTGAGTGTTTGTGTGTATAACAGGGAACACTGGAAGGAAGGAAGGCAGAAGGTAGCTCCCTGTTTTATGGCTGTGTACCTCCCGGTGGTAGTTAATCAGTATTGTGTTTGATGTAGGACTTGGCTGTGGGGGTTGCATGAAAAGATCTGGGAGACTGTGGTGCAGTCTTCTTTTGGCAGCTTTTTCAGCTTTCCCACTGTGAGTGGCTCCTACTCCCATCTTTTCTTCCGTTCCATCCTCTCCTCTCTTCCTTCCTTTTTTTTTTCCCCCTTGTCCCTTTCTCTAAAATGACAACGACAAATACACAGAGGGGATGGGGTGAAGGTATGCCCCGAGTCAGGAGCATGAGAACAGCACTGGGTCTGGCTGCAGATTGGCCAGATTTGAGGCCTCGGTCATGGCCTGAGTGTCCCTGTCATGGACACAGTTTTAGATTTACTCGACCCGATGAGAGGCCTGGCAGAGGAAGCTGGGAGCAGAAATCATTCCAGGTCCTCTCTCCAATGCTCCCCCTCCATCCCTCACCTTCCTCTTCGATGCTTGGGTAAAACATGACTGGGGCCTGATCCCATGACTCCCGTGCAGGGAGGGGCCTCCTTGGCCACTTCTGCCACAGCCAGGAAAGGGAGGACAGCTAGGGTCTTCCACCGGCCATGTTCAAGCCCATTTGGGCTTTTCTAGCATCTCTGATGGAGGACTGCGGCTCTGAGAAGGCAGAGCAGGTCCAGCAGCTTCCAACCCTGGACGTCTGCCAAGCTCACCATCTGTACCCTCCGGCCCGTGGTGTGCATTGCCAGCTCCTGCATTAAACCTCCCCCAGCCCGCTGCCCCCCACCCTGTGCTGGGGAACTGCCAGCGCCCCAGACTGCATCGTGCAATCAGATAAGCTTTGCCAGGTTTATGGCTGGTAATTTATGGCCTCCTTTAACAACATCTATCACGCTGTACAGTCATTAATCCCAGAGTCTTCGCCCATTTTGTAGAAAATAGCTTTTGTAATTCCTTACAATGTAGCATTTGCTAACTCACCTGTCGGGCTGTCAGGCTGGGTGGGTGTGACAAGCCACTCTCCAGTTACTTCTTTCCATCTTACTTTACAGGGCCCAAACTCCGGGGAGCCAGGCCTTCCTCCTCCAGAAAATCACAGCCAAGATCTTTATTACCCAGCTCCCTTTATAACCTGTTCTCCCCCGTTACTCCTGGAGGGGCAGCTCCATACCTAACCCCTGTGCTGATGATGGCGTGGGCTCACAGCTCTCCTAAGGGCAGATTCACGGCTACAAAGAGAGAGCAGCTCCCAGGCAACACAAACGTGCTGCTTCCTTACTCAGTGTCAGAGGGAGAGGGGGTAGAGTGTGACCTGAGGGTGCTTGGACACACTTGTACGCAAACACAAGTTGTGCGAAATGCTTCTGTGGTCCACCCTGGCTTGGGCGTGTTAATCATAGGATCAGCTTGGACCCTCGGAAAATTCCAGCAGAGGCAAACACAATGATACATAATTGCATTTGGCTCCAGGATGAATCCCAGCATCTTTCACAACCAAATAAACTTCACGTAAGCTATTCCAGCATTAAAATCAAGTCTCCCTCTCTTAAGGCATGTCTCCCTGGCTGAAAGAGGAGGCCAATGGGAAATTCTAAATTATGGTGAGGAAGGACAGACAGGTAGGCTGAAACGATCTGGACTGTGATCCTATGACACCTATAGTCTATATTGATCAATTAAAAATTTTTAAAAATTCTGGGGAAAGATGAAGTGAAACACAATGGAAGGTAGTATAGCAAAATGATAAAAAGGTCAAATTCAAATTTGGGGACATGTGTAATAAATATATATATGTATATATTTATTACATAATATATATGTATATATATATATATATATATATATATATATATATGTGTGTGTGTGTGTGTGTATATATATATATATCTCCCAATATGTTATTCTTCTATGTTTTCTAACAATGAATGTGCCTTTTAATACTTGGAATAGAGCTAATGCTCATTATGATTGACCAATTTTGATGAATGTGACTGACATCAAAGTTGTTTGTCCCCCTGCTATACATTCCTAGGACAAGAGAATATCTAGAAACATGTTATTTGCCCATTTCCTCTCCTTGGACCTATTTCCTCTCTCTCTTTTTCAAAAATAATAGGTAATGTTAATTGAACACTTACTTTATGCTAGCTTCTGTGCTAAGCACAGGATAAGCATTATTTTATTCTGACTTTACAAGTTAGTGGTAACAGTCTTTAATACTGGTGTACTTTTCCTCCAGGCTTTTTTTTTTTTTTTAATGGACTTTGTTAGCACAGTTTTAAATTTACAGACAAATTGTGATGATAATACAGAAAGTTCTTGTGTGACTTGAAGCCAGCCTGCCCTGTTATTACCATCTTATACTACCATGATACATTTTGTACAATTTTTTAAAATATTAAATTTATTTGTTTGACAGAGAGAGAGAAAGAGAGAGAAAGGGAGCATGAACAGGGGGAGCAGCAGAGGGAGAGGGAGAAGCAGGCTCTCGACTGAGCAGGGAGCCCGATGTGGGGCTCGATCCCAAGACCCTGAGATCTTGACCTGAGCCAAAGGCAGACACCCAACTGACTGAGCCACCCAGGCACCCCATGTTTGTTACAATTAATGAACCAATACTGATACTTTATTAACTAAGACCCACAGTTTATTTAGATTTCTTTAGTTTTTAGTTTCTGTTCCCCTGACGCTACCACCTACTGAAAAGCCATCATGTCTTCTCTTGAAGCTCCTCTTGGCTGCAATAGTTTCTCTGCCTTTCTTTGGTTTTGATGACCCTGACAATTTTAAGGATGCTCCTCAGAAATTGTCTGAGGTTTTCCTCTTGATAAGACTGGAGTAACAATTGGTTTTTGTTTTATTTTGTTTTGTTTTGTTTTTTAAAGATTTTAATTATTTATTTATTTGACAAAGAGAGACACAGCAAGAGAGGGAACACAAGCAGGGGGAATGGGAGAGGGAGAAGCAGACTTCCTGCCAAGCAGGGAGCCCAATGTGGGGCTCAATCCCAGGACCCTGGGATCATGACCTGAACCGAAGGCAGGCAAACACCTAATGACTGAGCCACCCAGGCGCCCCAAGAATTGTTTTTTCTTCATTTAATTTTTTAAATTATTGCAGTATAGATGACATACAATGTCATGTTAGTTTCAGATGTATGACATAGTGATTCGACAGTTCTACACAACATGCCACACTCCTTGGATCCATTCTCTATCACAGAGTACCCAAATCTCTCTGGTTACATGTTTGATTTTCTCATAGTGAATACAGGAAGGAAGTCACCATTCCTGAAGAGCTTAAATATTTCCCAATGCAAATGTCATATTCTTAGTGGCATCCTGACTGCTTCATGGGCGGTGCTCAGGAAATATTTGCTGAATGGGTGGATGGATAGATGGATGGATGGATGGATGGACAGTGACTGCTTTTCATTTCAAATAAGGCAACCGAGGTGCAAGCTAGTCTCATCTTGCTGTCCTTGCTGGGGTCCCCTTGGCATCAGTGCCGTGGGCAGCCACTGCCACAGTGCTCATCTTTGTTCAGTCAGGGTGTGGATGGATGGCGCCAACAGAACACTAACTGCGGGGGTGGGGGCACTTTCTACATTTGGACTGCATGCATAGTCAGCTTTTCTACCGAATTCACCTCAGGGAGTTTGCTGTCTTGTTTGCATGTCACTGTTGGCGCTCTGTGGTGGGAGTCATGGATATTCCTGCAGGACAGACAAGCAGACACAATGCTGTCTCTTGGACTCCTTTGACATGGAAGGGTTGTCTTTCAAGGTCCATCTTCTGCTTGATATTCTGTTTGTAACTTGGCCTCAGAAGAAACTCAGCTGAAATGGTGTTGACCTTAGACTCTCTGATTTGGGTGTGGGGGGAGGGATCGTTAATGAGTCTTTGTAACCCAGTCCTTTAGGGTATAGTCAGCTACACCGTAGAATAAAGTCTTAAACTCATGCATTTCTGTGTGCCAACCCCCCCACACGCACACACACACGCACACGCTCATATTCATGCCTGCACACATGCAGACACACACCCTCTCCAAATGGCAATGAAAGCTTATCCTGGGCCTCTGGAGACCTTCACAAAGTCATAAATCAGCAGCTTGGTCTTCCCCACACAAGAAGAGGGTCAGAGAAGGAAGAAGCTAGTAGACTGTATGTGCAGATTTATATGAAATTTACAAAGGGAATTCCTAAGGTTCCTATTTCTAGTACTTGCAAGAGATCCTTTCTATCCATTGCAGAAGGTGGGCATGGAGGCAGTGGGGGGCAGGAAAGCGGTCGGGACCAGCACCCTCACCCCTGGCAAACCATGTTAACTAATTAGTTTGAAGGATGGACCTGCGGAGGGTCCGCAATGATACAGGAACAGCCTTGGGTCCCAGACCTAATAACCCAGAGGCTTTGAGGGAAAATCACTTACCCTTTCTGAGACTCACTGTTCATCTCCTATAAACCAGCCTGCATCAAATGAGTCTGTGTTTGAGCCAGTGTTTTGTGAACTGTAAGGTTCTTTACAAATGCAAAACATGGCCAGAGGTAAGTGCATAATAAGCACCTGTTGAATGACTGAATAAATGGAACTCTGTGGGGGCATGCTATTAATTTTGATGACATATTGATATCACTAGCAAGCATTTTATCGATCGATGACAATCCTTTGAGTACCACTCAAAACAAAACTGCAAAAACCACAAATTTCATCACTGAGTGATATACGGCTTTATAGTGGTTTTCTTTGTTTCATTTGTCTCTGTCTTGTCTCCACAATTAAGTTGTAAGATCTGGTCATACAGAGCTCGCCCATAATCAGCAAGCCACATGAGTTGACCTCAATGAATATTTGAGGTTCGGATCTTGGATCTTCCATGGGTGGAACAGGGGATGCTGGGAGTGTCACATGTGCAGAGGACGGCCATCGGTTGGTTGCACTAGAGGGGTCGGGAGGAAGCAGGGCTAGCAGGAGGAAGTTCTCGCAAATATGCCTGTAGACCCGTTTATCGCTCATGTTTGACACAGTTTGCCTAGAATGAAAGAAGAGAAGAGTGAGACATCTGGTGCAAGTTAAATTAAGTTGCACATTTCTTCTGAGCCTTTTAGGTGATGTTCTACCAACTCCTGAGAGGGTTAACCAGGGTTCTGGCTGTGATTTCTCTCATCACCCTTTTAAGAGCTGTGCTCCCTCTCCTTCTGACCAGCCAAGAGCCCTTCCTCAGCACTGCTTGGCTAGGAAGTAGCAGAAAAAGCAAGCGAAGGAAACATCCAAGGCAAGAGTAAGGGAACCTTTCAAAGGAACTTCTGTTTAGTGCTAGCATCAAAATGAAGGCAAGCTCTTTCTTCTCTGCCAGGCCCGCAGCGAGGAAAGGGAAATTGCTCTCCCTTCATTTCATTACTGGGAAGCCTTTTCTGGTTTCCTCCAAGAGTTTCAATCCCCAAGAAGAGTGTTGCCGTGGTGAACCCCAGTGCCCGCACATTGCTCTTCCCTGTATTGTGGTGTGCAGTAGAGACTGGGAACAGAAGCGAGGTAACTTAGAGGGGGCCCAGCCGTTGGTCCAGGACTGGACTGGCAGAGGACTGGACACAACCAATAACTGGGTGCAGACCCTTAGTGAAATGAAAGCCAAAGTGCTAATGGGAAGGAAGAGTGAGCTGAGTACCACAAACGGGCAGAGATAAAGGGTAGAAACAAGGCTGATGGACAGAGGGAGACAGAGACCATTTCAAACTGGAGCACCTTTTGGAACACGAAGGGATCATCTCTGTGGGAAAAGCCTGAGCTATTAAAAGTGTGCATTGATGGCTGAGCAGTGCCCACCAAGCTTGTTCCGTGGACCCGAAGCTCTTTAAATAATTACGCGAAACAGGTAGAAAGTAGCTATTAACAAGGAAAAGAAAACCCAGAGGTCAGGCTTGTTTGTTTAAAGAGAGAACAGCAGTGATTCATCATCATACTTCAGACGGCTAAGTAAATATTTACTGAGTGAGGGCATTAATAGCACACGAAGGGGAACCTGGGAGCAGTCTGAGAAGGGGCTTCTGTGCAGTGGGGCTTTTGTAGGATGTTTCTCTGGGACCACAGGGGCTCAGCCTTGAAAGGATACGTTGGGTGGAGGTGTTCAGGTCACCTTCAGCAAGTTCACAGGAGCAACTTGAGAGTTTTTTGGCAGGCTCACGTTATTGCAAATATACCTGCTAACTTGTTAGCATTCCTGGTTTATGGAGATACAATTGAAATAAGGAAATACCCAAACTTACCTTTAAATCAAGAATTTCTCCAGTCACTGTATTTCTTGATAGCATTCCTTGATTTTTTTTTTTTTTTAGTTCAACTATAGGAATTTGGGGGACCGGAAGAAAGCCAACAAGAGCATTCATCCCAGTCCATTTAGATGAAAATATCAGAAGAGTTCTGGAATGCTCAGCTAGGAAGGACTTTGAAATCCCTTGTCCCATCGCTATTTATAACAGAGGCAAACCAAGTCCCAGAGTGGCGAGGGGCTTGCCCAAGACACATGGGGGTCTAGTCCTAGGACCCTGCTTACCACAGCTGTGTTCCCTTCACTAGATCACACTTTCTGTCCCCAGATAGAAGAGTTCATGATGTCCTTTAAACATCACATAGAGATTTTTCACATGGCTATGTTAGACCCGTGGAGGCTAACTACTGTTTGGCTTGGAGATGCTTTCAAAAGAGCATGGGACCTGGCAGCTTTGAGGACAAGCTCAGATTCCCCTGTAAGCAAACTATAAGAAGAGCTCCTGGGCGGGTGCCACAGTCCTATGTGGCCTCCCCAGTGGCTAAGTGACCTTGGCTGTGCTCGCACAAGCTTGCAAGCATGGAGTGTGGTCACCACCCAGCTGCCTGCTCCGTGGATCACACAGTAGACACGATTCCCCCAGGACACCTTCCCCTTTCTGGCCCACACATCTCAGTCTCTTCTTTCCTCTTCGGGAATTTAAGCTTAACTATTTTTCTAAACGTAATTACATGCACCCACAATCTCTGGGCGAGCTGAGGTTTTAAGTTTTTCATGCTATTGCTTGAGTAGGAAGAGTAATGAAAGGTGAATGGCCAAGGGTCTTGAAGATCTTGAAAGATCTTGAGAAGAATGCAACTTTGGCTGAGGGAAATAGGACAAAAGATAAAAACTGATGTCACAGCTTTGTGGGAAAGAAAACAAGACCATTGGCTCCGATGGTGGGGAAGATGTACCACGTTTGAAATAGGGGCAGTAGGTTGCAAACACGATTTCATGATGTGATGGGTGATGTCTCCTTTTGTGTTTTTATTCTCTAAAGCATACCTTAGAAAATAACAGTTTAGAGACCACAGTTATCAGAGTCATTTTCTGCTTGTGGATCAAAAAAAAAATGTAGATTTATATTGAAATGCATAAAGGATGATGGAGAATGTAATAGATAGTAGTTATAGTGATGACTGGGTCCGGGGAATGGGAACATGAGTAGGGAGCACAAGTCCGGGAATTGGAACATGAGTAGGGAGCATGAGTCAGGCCCTCTGGCCTTATATGAGGTTATTTGTCTGCAGCCTTGGTGTCACTTAAAGACCTTCAGGGACAGGAGGGGTCATGTTCCTGAAGCAAAGTCTGGAGTGGTCTCCAGTAGAGGAAGATCCCCTTCTGGCCGAATTTTCTTTCTCACTGGAAATCCCAGGAAATCTGCAGTGCAGCATGGGGCTTGGGGGCCTACGGCTTTGGGGTCTAAGAGCAGATTCCCTCATTCAGGATGTACGCAGTGCTCATCATGGCGGGCCTACTCTGTGTCAGACACTGTTTCTGGGACCTCTACTCCAAGCCACCCCAACACCATGTTCGATCCTCCCTGCCTCTACCACCAGCCCCAGTCCATCGTTAACAAGTAGCAAAATTGATTCATTTGTATTTTATCTCCTTTTTATTTCCCCTACTCACCCCATCTTGGGGTTGCTAATAAACTACATCATAGAGTAAAAGACTGGCAGCCGCGGGGGGGGGGGGGAGAAGGAAAATGTAAGTGCTGAGCTAATGAATTAATTGGATTTTGATGTACTAAGAGTCCATAATGAGCTCTCGATTATTCAGGGATATGCTCCCAACCTAATGTAGTCTTCTTTATTTTCCTCTTGCTCTGCTTGAGGCTGAGTAATTTGGAACTTGTATAAAACAACAAGGATTCTTGTGGAAACAAAACAAAATAACCGACCGTAGTCTAATTTTATTTTCTTTTCAAAGCCTTTTCAAGCTTCTGCTTGCCACACGTTCCCTATTAAAATGCAAGCTTTTTTGAGGTCCAGGATCTAATTTATATTCACATCCCTCCTGCCCCCACAACCTCACTCAACAATATTTATCACTATTTTTTCATGTTAACAAATACAATCCATTTTGAGTGGTTTTGTCATGTTCCATTTTATGATACTTCATAATTTATTTAACCAGACTCATTAATGGACACTTAGACCACTGTTTCTTTTTCAGGATCCCTACTGTACCTTAAAAATAAGCCTTGTGCTCTTTCTTAATAACTCTGTGAGGATAAAGTTCTGGGAAAAACGTCTGGGTCAAAGTGGATGCGTGTTTTTCAGGGTTTTGACTCATGTTGCCAACTATGCTCCAAAAGCATTTTGCCAAGAGTATATGAGAGTTCTCATATCTCCGTACCCTCACTCGGTGTTTCCCAGGAGGAAATTTGCTGGCATGCAAGACCAGTGAGACGTCACTCCTTTACATGGCATTGCTCCTGGTGGGTAACATTATTATTCAATGCCTTTACCCTCAGCAACTGGCGTCCAAGTTTAAGCCCTTTCAAATCCAATAGTGTATATTTACAAAGGTCAGTCTGCTGTTTTCACCCTCCACTGGTTTGTCTGACCTCATTTGTAGACTCACCATTTCCACCCCTGGGTGGGTTTGGGGGTTGAGGAGTGAGGAGGGTAAGACTAAAAAGACAAATACTTCCAAAAGAAGAGTTGTGTCCTCGCTGTTCTGAGAAAGACAGCCCCCTCAGAAATAAAACGGCCGGCTCCCCGGGATCCTCCTGTTTCTTCCTGTTTGTAAAATGGACAAGAAATGAACACTTGTGTGATTCTTTTAATCCAGAATTCTTTATGGGCTGAAGCATCTAAAACAATAGTTCTCAAAATAGAAAAGTGAGCTCAGCTTTTAGCCTTGGATCTTATATCATAATTCTGGTTTTATGGCAGTCCCCTGGGTGTTCCTGCCTTCCAGCCAGTCATTATGACAACGAGATAAAGGAAAGACAGATTTTGAAACAAAGGCAGTAATGAGGGAATAGTCAAGGTAGAGGTGTAGAGCTGAAGGGAAAAGCACTACATAAAGGAGGCAGGAGACAGGGGTAGCTCAGGAGGTGGGGCGGGCGAGAGAAAAGTGGGGAGTACAGTCACGAAGTCATATGGGTTTGTGGGGTCTGCTTCAGAGCAGCAAGAATGCAAGAGGGCTCAGAGCTCAGCGGAGTTTAAGAGCAGCCCCATCTCCTCCTGCCTCCTCTCCCCAAAAGCCACCCCAAATAAACATTTAATCTCAATTATGTTCCTTGAGCCTTCCTTCCAATCAAATGACAGCCTTAAGCCCCTCCTCTATGGAAATTCTGCAGCTGTCACGGAGAGTTATCTAGAATCACCACCAAAACATGCAACATGCAAAATTCCTCTTCAACAGTCTAGGCCTCTAGGTACCATTTGATATATTAATTATGAAATTTACTGATTAAGTGGATTAATAAAGAACCACTACTCATGAGATTTTTCTAAGGCTCTTGATAGACGTTTCTCTCCAGTCCTGTAAACCGCAGAAGGGCCCCAGAAAGCATAAGAGCGGAATGCTAACGAGCGAGACTGTGGGGCCCAGGTTTGAACCCGGTGGCCCACTTCCCAGCCTCCCACCCCTGCCTGCAGCGGGAAGGTGCCCTGAACAGGGAGAAAGGGCAGGAGGAGGACAAAGAGCCTCTGATGGGAAAGACGCAGGTATATCTCACGTGTCATGAGCTGCCACGTGCCTAGGAGAAGTCAGAGTTGTGGAGAGCAGAGTCCGATTTCTGCTACTTGGCTTGTTATTTACAGGTCCCTTTGAGGGGACTTTTAATGGTAATCATTGTGCCTTTGCTAATCTCTGTCTAAATCAACAACTGTTTTTCGGGTTAGAAAGCCTTACTGTGACTCTCATCTAAGGCACGATTCAGTACACACCAGCCTCTGAAAGGAAGGAGGAAAGTAAACAAGCCAAGTTCTTTGGGAGGGTTTTGAGAATTTTGCAAAAGGAGATACGAGCGTTAGAGGAAGCACTTTGCCCAACACATGGGTGTAAGAGAAAACCCTCTATCACTAGCCAAAATGTCAGACAAGGTACACTAGCTCATAGCTGATTAGAAAATAAGAGCTCCCCTTCCTGTGACTCAGCAGGGCCGTGCCCTCGTGGGCACAACCAGCACTCATGACTCTTCCTTATGCATTCAGACAGCAATGCATTTTCCCAGCAGAAGCCTCCATGTCATTTCCTGCCAAAACTGAGCAATGAATTTGGAACTTGGGCCAAAAGAGCTCAGTATATATGTCAACACTGGATAGAGCTTTGTAAAGCTGCCCTCATTTAACTCATAGACACTCTCTCCTCATTGGGGACTGGGGGCTCTCAAAGTAGGCTTTGAGGAGGTTAGCAAAGCAGAAACCATGCTCGTGTTGTCTCTTTTGTCCTTAAGACTAATAAATGATGTGTCTTTTAATACCTTTGGGTAGGCTACTGATGATCTTAAAATAGACAATCATGAGGTAAGGGCTGGAGGGCTCACATGGGGGGCTGCTGGAATGCTGTGTTGATGGACCTTGGCCAGAAAACCCGGCAGGTGATTTCTGTGTCCCAAGAAATGTGTTGGCTAATCAGAACACTTGTTTAATCCCAGCTTATACTCACCCATGTTTTTTTACTGGCTTTCCCCATTCTGTCTTTCTTTTCTAGTGTGATCAGCCTAAAAGAGAGCGAGTTCCTGTTCTTGTCTGAATTGCAGCAAAACAGACTTTAAAGGAAGGGAAAGTGAGAGCCATGTTGGATGTATTTGAGGTTCAAGCCAGTGCCCTGGGCTCTTTGCAAGGAAAATTCGAGGGAGAGAGAGATTCCCAAGAGATCCCTTTACGCTTTAACATAATGCCTTATTTGGCTGAGGCTCTATGGGACAATGGGACTGATCACGCTCCCTGACTGGCCCTTGGTCAGTCAAATGAAGGAGTCTATCGATCTCTTGGTGGAAGTTAGCCAGACATTTGATTGAATTAACCCATCTGAGTGGCCGTTTTCTTCTAGTAGACACAATCAACGCCTCAGGTTATCATTAGACATTTTACTTCTGGTGTTTGGGGCCTGGCAGAGAAAAAGCAATATTGACTCTTCCCAACAACAGCTAAAATCTGGCAGCTTCCCATCGCCAGGCAAATTCCCCCATCCCTTGTCAGCCAGTCTGCTCCAGGAGGGAGACAACCCAGCGTCAGCCTCCACAGAGCCCACGCAGCTCTCCTTTGACTGTGGTGTTCTGTAGCAACCATTCTCTCCTCTGCGGGGTCCACCAGGGACTTGTATCTCTGCAAGAATTCCTTGGGTGTGTTGTGTGTTCTCCCCTGCTTAGTCATTCAGCCATAACCTTTCCATTTAGAATCCTGCCCTGCTGATGGTTCGGCTCCCTAGTTCAATATTTTACATTTATCTCTATTGAATTCCAGTTGCCTTCTGTTACAAGAAGCACTTAAATTATCTGAGCCTCGCTCCACAGGCTCAGGCTCCAAGTCCAGGACAAATCTGCTTAGCACTTAGGGATCATTGGTTGTGTGAGGGGCTTGGGCATATAAACGTATCTGAGCTGGGCACCTCTTAATGATGGTGAAGGCAGCAGACTTGGGTGGAAAGCCTAGGAGCCGCCGATATTATAAAACCTTAATCAGGTTTCCTCAGGACTGGGGGAAAATGGACCAGAAGTATTATATGGAGAGTGGGAAAATAAATAACAATCTAGCCTTGTAGTGAAGATGCAGCTAGCAGATTGCAAGTGCCTGTAGATAGAAACATCCTAATGTACATCAGAAATGTGACATAGACTTTTCTCCATCAAGGACATTTATAATATATTACGCCATTAGCTCTCTTGTTGTCCTTCCACTGATGATGGCGATCATATGATTTTTCCCATATTTCAGGGTTGGAAGAGTGGCTCAGGAAGGGGAAAGAGCGTGTGACATGCTGGGAGTAGTCCCCAGCTTAGCTCATCTATTCTAATGTTCTTGTCGATGGATTATGGCCCCTGAAGAAGAGAGAAGACAGACACTCAGGATGAGGGTCTACAGAGTGAAGGACTCTGGACTGTGCCTCTCTGAATACCAAGCCCTTACAGAAAAATTCCAGCTCTAACGTGGGAGGAAATGGATAACGGGTAATTCAGACCAGGTTCTTTCCCTAGACACATCCCTAACACTTTGGAATCCAAATTTTATTAACTCTTTAAGGTCTCAATGCAGCAGTTTGATGGCTTTTATGGTTTCTCCCTTTGGGATCCAGGGAGCACTACTAGTCCTATAAAATCCTATAAGCCATAAGACCCAAGAGCTCAAGAAAGCTGAAAAGTCCCTTACATTCATACATCCATGGTTTCTTTCTGATTCTTTAAGAAAGTTTTGTCTCCATGAGGGTTAAAGGAATTGAAAAGAAGAAGAAAAAACCAACCATGGGGAATGGAACCCGTATGAAGGAGATATATGGAGGTAATGACCATGCTGTTTCCTAATGGCTTGTCTGTTGGTTCCCTTTTTCCTCTTCAGAAACAGACAAGCAACAGCACTGTTTCTGAGGCAAGAGGGAGAAAACGAGGCAGTATCCTGAGCCCACAGTGAGGCTGCCTGGGAAGTTCTTGATTAACTCGTATTTTAAAAGGTCATGTATGAAAGGTGGAAAGAGAAACACATAACCAAGGACAAATACGAAATAGTATCACAGGCCTGTAAGAATAATGCCAGCAAGACGAAAGCTCAGAATGAGCAGAGGTTTCAGAAAAATGCCAGGACAACACAAAAGCTTTTAGTAGCTATGTTCAGAATTAAGAGGCACAGGCTTACTACTTGGGGGACTGGAGCAAGGTTAAGGATGAGAAGAGAAAGAACGACTCAAACACTTTGTTACTTTACCAAAAGGCGAGGTCTTCCAGCAGAAGAGAATAGAATCAATATTGTTCAAATAATCTTGAAACTCAAGTTGGACAAACAAAAAGTAAGTGGTCACCTGGAGGCTTTGAAAGTTTCCACACCTGACATTATTTCCTGCCAGGATTTTGAAGAAACTTTTATAAATGTTTATAAAACAAAAGTTTGGAAACGACTGAGGGGTGAGACCAGAAGTTTAGAGACGGGAAAAGTCTGGGTTTTCATAGAAAGGACATGAGGTTCCAGATTGGTACAGCCTGGCGTCTTTGATAGTGATCACCATAGACATTCTAAGATTAATTAATGTCCAGCTTGCCTGTATACTCTTAGAAGGGAAGTGGCGATCACTAGAAACTAGAATGGGTTCACTGAGAACAAGGCATTTTAAGTGGATTCCTATATTCATTTTATACCAGATTGCTGGTTACGTCAATAAGCTGAACATTCTGGGTATGCCAAGGTCCTCGTCAGAGTTTGCCTTGGTATTCTCATGGATCGAACAGGAAATTGAGATCTGCATAATACCGTTGGCTGGCATCACAGGTGGCTGGCCAGTCATGCTCAAGCACTGGATTCCATCAACAGACTGGGAACATCTTCTATATTCAAGGACTACATCTTTGGCTCTATTCTTTCTATTTTATCAAGGACTTAGATGGAAGATATAAGCAGAAAACATGCTTATCAAATTTATTAATAGGATAGCAGGGCCAGGATTCAAAATAACTCTACAGACTATAGGAATGATTAAAACTACCACGGTAAAATTCAATGGGGCTAGAATCAAGTTCCGCTCTTGAGCTTAGAACAATCAGCGATGCAGGTCCAGACTGACAATACCTGGTTCGAGAATCACTCGTATGAGAAGATAACTTAGGGGTTATTACGTGACTAAAATGCAAGTAGCAATTATAGTATATAAGGCTCCTAATCCATTTCCTGCAATCACAGACCACTGTAGAGATACTCTGTGTAGGACAAAGAAGGCAGCCATCTCATTGTCCTGGAGAAATGTCCCTGACAAATTAGAGCCGTTCCAGGAAAGGCTAACACAACAGTGAGGCATCTCACAACCATGTCAGAGTAACTTGGCAAAGGCTGGTGGAGCTAAAGATACTTGTGGATATATTATAACCTAGAGAAGTTTCTGCCCCGTGCACAAGAGGACACCTCAGAATGTTTTTAGCAGCCCTGATTGCGATAGTTAAGAAAGCAAATAACCTAAATGTCCGTCAAAAGGAGAATGGCTAAAGAAAGCCTGGTATATTCACGGACATAATTAGAATGGAAAAAGGAAGTTGAATAAGAATACATAAGTTATGAGGGCATTTATTTACATTTAAAAATGTGCACAATAATACTATTTCCTGTACAGTGATACATATGTATGAAGTAAACAGGAAAGAAATACAAGGGAGTGAGACTTACCAAAGCCAGGGTCGTGCCTACTTCTCAGTGGAAAGGGAGGGCAAGGCAGGAGGCAGTGGAAAAACAAGAGTCTTCTATTCCCAATGTTTCCTTTTAAAGTTGCGTGGATGGGTCTAGGCTGTTTTCATCTTTATACCATTTTCTCTGTTTAAAATATCCAAAATGCTTTTTTTTAGACTCAAAAAGATGTACTGAGGTGAATCTTAAAATTAACCATTGTAAAGTGGACCGTCTGGTGGTGGTTAGTACATTCACAATATCGTCTACCATCACTTCTATCTAATTCCAAAATATTTCTGTCACTTCATGTAAAACTCTGTCCCCACTGAGTAGTTTCTCCCCACCCCCTGTGAAAGTTTTTTTTTTTTTTTTTTTGGATAGTGAGAACTTTAAAAAAAAAATTAAAAAGCAGTTGTAGGTTCACAGCAAAATTGAGAAGGTACAGAGATTTTTCATATATCCCCTACCCTCATGCACACATAGCCTCCTTCATCAACATCCCCCACCAGCGTGATGCATTTGTGACCACTGATGAACCCACTCTGACTCATCATTGTCACCCAGAGTCCATGGTTTACTTTAGGATTCATTCTAGGTCTGGTGCATTCTATGTCTAATGATGTGTATCTGCCATTATAATATCACACAGTATTTTCATGCCACAAAAATCCTCTCTGTTCCACCTGTTTATCTCTCTATATAATATGTTTTTAAGGAGTGTGCTTAAAAAAAAACTCATAAGAAAGAAGAAAAGGGGGATAATGATAACTGTCTTTAAACATTTAAGTTTTTTTCTGTGAAACAGAATTCAATTTTGTAAAGCTCCCAAGGGATTGATGAGTGGATGTTGGAAGAACGAAGAGTTTGGTTTAACACGAGGAAGAGCTTTCTAACAAAATCGGAGCAGTATTTCACAGGTGTTCAGAACATGGGTTTCAAGTCAGAGTCAGGTTAAAATCTTCCTGCTGCTTTATTAGTCCTGGGAAAGTTGCCTGACTTCTCTAAACCTTCATATCATGTTTACGAAGTAGATAATAGTAGTATCCACCAAATAGGATTATTGTAAGGAATAATTTAAATGAAGTATAGTGTCATGAATAGCACAGATTCAGTGTTACGTAAATATAAAAAATAAAGGAAGAGCTGCCCATAGATAGAATGACTATCTCATAAGACCCTGAGCTTCCCAGTGCTATCAAAATTCGAGGCTGGATGGAGGCTTGGACAGTTCCAAGGTGCTGGAGAGGGAGCCGTCTTTATCAAAGGGAGGCTACGTTCCCTATTGTTCTCCTCACAAAGTCTTTCCCTTGGGCATCTGGGTGGCTCACGTTGTTAAGTGTCTGCCTTCAGCCCAGGTGCTGATCCCAGAGTCCTGGGATCGAGCCCCGAATCTGGCTTCCTGCTTGGCAGGAAACCTGCTTCTCCCTCTTCCACTTCCCCTGCTTGTGTTCTTCCCCCTGATGCTGTGTCTCTCTCTGTTAAATAAACAAAATAAAATCTTTAAAAAATAAAAATAAATAAAAGTCTTTGCTTCAAGCACTGAAGAAACACGTTGGGTGCATCTACGAACAAAATGTATTTGTTCTCTATTTCAGCAATATTACTACAAAATTAGTGGCTTAAAACAGCACACATTTATTATCTTAGTTTCTGAGGTCCAGGCTTAGTTGGACCGTTTGGCTTGGGATCTCACCAGAAAACCACAAGCAACATGCTGACCATTTCTTTGGTCTCTTTTCAAGGCTCTCTCTGCTCCTGGGCCCGCATGGCTGTTAGCAGAGTTCAGCCCCTTCCGGAGTATTGTGCTGGTGGCCCTCATTTTATTCTAGTTGTCTGCTGGAAACTGCCCTCAATTTCCAGTGGCCACCAATGTGCTTGCTGGTGGCGGGCCATTCTCAGTTTCTTGTCCCATGAGCCTTCACAAAGTGGCTGCCAGTTCCATCAAAATTAGCAAGGGAGGGAGTCCTCCAACAAGAAGATATTGCAGTCTATGAATGTAATGGTGGAAGTGACATCCCCTTGTTTTGGCCACATTCTGTAGGTTAGAAGCAAGTCACAGACCCTGCCCATATCAAGGGGAGGGGATTACACAAGGGTGTGACTTTGGGAGGCAAGAGTAATGGGGACCATTTTCAAATCTCTCTGCTACAGGCAGGAAGCTGCTTGAGGAAGCAGAAGCACAGGTGCCCCCCTCATCCTGGGGCAGGGGCGAGAATGGGTCAGACACAGGCATGTAAGGAACCAGGGGAGGAGAATTAGGGAAGCTGACAGGCTGACTAACCATCACAGCAGAGCTCAGGGAAGGCAAGTGGTGTGATGGGGACCCCAGGCTGACTGAACAGCCATTATGGCTAATGGGGACCTGCCTGGTGGGAAGGCAAGTTGTGTCTGGAAGTCTTGCCAAACATTCCCTGTTCCCATAAAGCATGGAGAGACCTTTTGTCAAGATGGATTTGGGGGGCGCCTGGGTGGCTCAGTGGTTAAGCCTCTGCCTTCAGCTCAGGTCATGATCTCAGGGTCCTGGGATCAAGTCCCGCGTCGGGCTCTCTGCTCAGCGGAGAATCTTCTTCCTCCTCTCTCTCTCTCTCTCTGCCTACTTGTGATCTCTGTCAAATAAATAAATAAAATCTTCTAAAAAAAATTCAAAAAAAAAAGATGGATTTGGGTACAAGATGGATTTAGAAAAAGAGAAAAGACGTGTGCAAAGATCTAGCTTGGTTTCATACCAAGCATATGCCAGTCCTTCTGCCCATTTGCATCCACTTCTTTCTCCTTGGGACTTACTTTGCATTGGATGTGGCGACATCTGCCTGCCACTGACCTGAGTGTGTCCAGCTTGATGTCACAGATCTTTGGCCTTCTGGTGGGGAAGGGAAAAGAATCAAATCAACGCGTTCTAGATACATGCAAAGCCAGCAGCGTGGTGGCTGGGAGGGTCTCAGAGCCACACTTTCTCAGGGCTGGAAGAAACCTTCTGGTTGAATCCTCCCATGCACAGCTGAAATCATGGATGACTTGGCTCAGCTACTTCAGATTCTTCATGATTTCATGTCTCTGGTTTTTGGGTGAGAGTAAATCAAGGAGAATTTTAAAACTCTGGAAAGAGAAGAGTCCTAGTATGAGTTTGGGAAATGGGTACAGAAGCCTGAGTTCCAGGTCAAGTCTCTTTGACAGTTTGCCCCCCAGACAACCAGCCCACAGTGGGTCTCAAGGATCCTTTCCTCGGTAGAGCTGATGTCTGCATCTTGTGTCTGCATCTCCGGCCAAGACCTGAGGAGGTGGCTTTTTCTGTGGTGTAGGTGTCCATGAGTCAGCACTAATGTGCCTATGAGTCAGACCAGTGTTGGTGAGCGGAGCGTTCATCCAATACCCTGGAATAGAGGGGCAGCAAGAGGCAGTGGATATCTTCACAGAATACAGGGGATTCTCCTAGGCTTGCACCTGGCCTTGGAGGTGTTATTCTAGAACTAGAAAACGGGATTTTGAAGAATTGACAGGAGTTACTGTTGTTCAGCTCCCTCCTGACTACTGCTGTTATGTGCCCCTCAGTTCCTCTCCTGACACCTGCAAGAACTTAACCAATTCAGGTATCTGAGCTGTTTCCCCCTTCTAGATATATTAGTGGGGGAAGGAGAGGGCAGAGGCAATGAGAGCAGGGGCCGGTGGAATGCCTCCCCCGGGAGCTGTTTAAGGTTCCCTCCGACATGGGTTCCTTTGACATCTACGGTGCCCTCTGCTTTGTGGCTCCTTTGAACTTGTAGCACTTAGCAGAATGCTTAATGCATACAAAGAATTCAGTAATAGTTGCTGAATTTAAAAGAATTATTAACACAAGGAGGAGGATGGAGCCCTGGCTTGCAAGTAGAGAGGACTGTGTGTTAGCCCGAGCTGTGTCCTGCTGCCAGACGACCTTGGGATAACTATCCACTCTAAGCCTCAGAGCCTTTATTCATAAAACGAGAATGTTGAATAAGATGATCCCTAAGGCCCAACCAACTCTAAACGCGCCTCCCACCCCGCCCCTGGCTTTATGATTTGTCAGGCACAGGAATGGGAAAATCCTGGACTTCCCTGTGAAAGGAACATAGCCCATACAGTTAGAGGCGCCCTGCACAGCAGCTCAGCCTTCCCAGAAATGAACATGCTTGGGGTGGGGACCAGAGGCGTCATGGAGCCAGGAGCCTGTCCTCAGCAGGGTCAGGAGCCCCCACGGACATGCGCACAGCCTTAGCTGTCAAAGCACGCACAACTCTGCTTCTTAGCAAACTCAGTTCTGCTTGAAGAGGCATAGAGTAACTCGTCACGGGAGAAATAATTACCAAATTGCCTGAAATAATTATAGTTTCCAAACAAATAAAGCCCTATGCTATGTGTCAGTTCCTTGAAATACATACATACACACACACACACACACACACACACACACACACACACACACAACACACAATTACAAGAGATCTTGGCCTGAACTCTGAGGAGTGCCAGCCTCAAAATACGCCTTGTTTTTAAAAAATTATAAGTGAAGACAGAATATCTTCATTATTATTCTTTTGAGACATTGAACACCTTTTTGTTAATCCCTTGGGAGTACACATAAGCGTGTGTTTGCACACACAGCCACACACCCAGAGTTCCGAGATCAGAGTACCATCTCTAAAATGGAAATCACAGCTCTGCCAACCCGCCCCGGGCTCAGCCTGCAGCATGAGATTTTGTTGGGGAATGTGGAGTTTTGACTCGCTGACCACACAGGAGCGAAAGCTAATGCAGGGTGAGCATCTGCAGTAGGCCTTTGAAGAGCCTTTAAAATGCCAGATCCCTGAGTGTTTGACCTGAGGGGGAAATGTGCCTGTCTCTCCGGCCATCCAGGGAGAGGAAGGAGGTGGTCACTCCCCGGGTGTCTTTCATCGGCACTCAGCTTACTGAGACCTTTCATTGTGTGGGATGCCCAGGGTTTAAGATGACGCATCTGTTCTGCTCACAGAATGACAATATTTTCATTCGTTTGTGTATTTTGGGTCTCGTTTCTTTCAGAAATGGGTGACTATTCTGGTGTGTGTGTGTGTGTGTGTGTGTATGCGTGAATGTGCATGTGTGCACAAGAAATGCACCGTACGTGTGTGCATAAGCACGTGTGTGCATGTATGTTGTAGACATGTGTGTGTATGCACTGAAGTGCTTTAAACCCTGCCTAGCAAGCCGACAGAGTCGATCTTAGACCCAATTCACGTGATTGTTGTCTTTTTCTTTCTCTCTGAATCATTGCAGAACTGTGGAGCTGCTCTCGTCTTAATTACCACAGAAATATTACTAATTAGAAACAAGGGAAGCAGTGTTAGGGATTTGCCTCCGAATCAAAGACGGCATTATTTTCCAATGGATATTAAAAGACTTGAAAAGAGGGGAAGATGGTGTGGTAGATAGGGTTGTGAAGTGTGCTTAGGGCCCCAGTGGTAAAACGGCTAGAAGGAGAAATTAAATATGTGGGAGGAAAATGTTCTCAGATGTTGGAATTACGCCTGTGGCCATAACACTGGATGTTGTGATCCTATCTGCCTCAAACACAAAACAGGATCAAGAGATCTCCAAGGAAACTGAGGGTGAGAAAAGTGTTGGGGGCTTGGATGGGGGCCCATCTAACCACCTTAGCCCAGCGGACACGATGGCGGACACTCCTGCAAATATTTTGAATGTAGCGTCTTCTTCCTGTCTGGCTTTTCCCATCTCCTTGTTTTCCCACCAATTCTTTAGACCCAAATCGAGTGTGTGCTTGAGGAATGAGTCAAAAGATTACAATGCAAGGAGAAGCCCCCGTGATTCCACATGGCAAGGCTGAACTTCTAGATGAGCAGAGAGCTTGTGGCTTTGTTTGCATGGCCTCCAAGGCGTGATCCAGATTCCAAGGCTGAGACACAAGTCGGTGCTTTCCTTAACCACAGAGACAGCACCATGATCACGGCTGATCAGATCACTCTCAGCGTTTCAAAGGCTTCAATTCTCCAAGCCGACAACGAAGTCTGGAGGCATGAGAAAAGGAGCAGGGAGGAGAGCTAAGCAGTCCCATGAGAGTAATTTAGGAATGCAGAAGAAAAAGGTAGACACCGGCATGGTGGAAAGACAAGGAAGATGAATAAAATGACTCAAGTCCTCAAATTAGGCGTCCCAAAATAGACAATGTGCCAGAGATAGAAAAACGACTTGTTCCAAACGTAGGCCTTATTTCCCTTTGCTTTACACAGATGGCTTCTGTCGGTTCATAAAGCAGCATGGGTTGGGAGTTGAGGCTATGTGACCATGTATCAGTCACCCAACATTTCTGAATTCCAGGTTCCTGGTCTGTATGTTATTCCCCGTCCTGACTGCTTCACAAGGTTGCTACGAGGATCAAAGAAGGGGCTGTGTGTGCAGGGGCTTTGTAAACTGAACAGCACTGATGCTGATCGTGGAAGGCACAATCATACTTGTGCCGCAGCGCTAGACAGATGGGCTTTGCCACCCCAAACTCAGGATTAGTAGAGAGAACCAGGGGCATATGTTCACATGCGAAAACTTGGCTTTCAAGCCATGGTAAAGTGATCAGAAATCATCTTTTTCCACCAGCCACCCCAACCACAGGATGAGAGAAGAGCATTCTTATTATCGACGTGCTATGTAAATTACAGATAGCTTTCTATGGCCTCTTGATGGCTGACAAAGAGTTTAAAAAGCCAAACAATACTATAAGGCTCATCATGAAAAAAAACCAGTTCCCTGGCTCATCCCTTCCAGCTCTGAGGGCTGTTCTTTACAGGCAACCACTTTTAGCCATTTATTTTAGTATTTGCCTAAATAAATGTAGATGATATATTTAGACTACTATTTCTTGAGGTTATTTTTTTTTCTTTCAAATTTTAGAAATCCTATGTTGATTTACTCCTGTGGAAGGTACAGATTTAGTTCTCTTACAACCCCGGCTTCACGCCACCTACCACACACACACACACACACACACACACACACACACAGTGAATGCTCACATACACACACAGACACACACACAGATATTTTCCCTACCCATCTTTCAGTATAGTTGATCACAATCATTGTTTAAATCAATATTTAGGATTTATATTCTTTGGCCTTTATAAATATTATTCCCGCAAAGTTGGGTGGGGTACAATGGCCAGGACTGATCTCTCATGTAACTTCTATAATCGTCCCTAGAGTTCACCTTTCCTCCTCTTCCTCCCCCTCCTCTGCCTCCTCCTCCACCTTCTTTGTGACTCATCACAATTCTTAGCAGACTCTTTGACAGACCTGCAAAACCTAAGAACAGTGAGGCCCATCAAGCCAAGTGTCACTTCTGTGTTTCCTGGGAGAACACTCCAGAGGCTTTAGTCTTCCTATTCCCCGGGGGCTGCTGGTCCTCTGGGAGCTTTCTCCACTTGCATCTCAGGAATTTCCTTTCCTTCTCTTCTTGATAAAACCCTGTCTCCTGCACCCCATGCCCTCCTCCCGTGTGGCACACTCCTTCATTTGGTGGTAGACATCCTTTTCCAGCTTCCTGAGAAGGGATGTCTCAGAGGTACATTTTTTTAGGCTGAGAACCTAGACATCTGGAGATGAAATTATTTTTCCCTTACTCCTGAATGGTAATGTGGGTACAAAATCGTAGATGGAAAATTCCTTTCACTCAGAACCTGGAAAGAACGGCTCTATGTCTTTTGGAATCCTGTGTTGCCCTAACAAAGCTGATACCATTCTGATTTCTTTTTTTTTTAATATTTTATTTACTTATTTGACAGAGAGAGATCACAAGTAGACAGAGAGGCAGGCAGAGAGACAGAGAGAGGGGAGCAGGCTCCCTGCCGAGCAGAGAGCCCGATGCGGGACTCGATCCCAGGACCCTGAGATCATGACCTGAGCCGAAGGCAGAGGCTTAACCCACTGAGCCACCCAGGCGCCCCTGATTTCTGATATTCTGCAGGCTACCTGCCTTTTTCCTCCGGTAGCTTTTCAAAGGGATCATAAAACCTCTCTATCACTGATCTGAAATTTTATGATGGCATGCCTTGATGTGATTCTTATTTTCATTTATTTTGCTGGGCCTTTACTAAGTCCATTCATTCTGGAAACTCATGTCTTTCAATAGAAGAAAAAGTTATTATGTCTTTCTTTAATAATTTTTGCTCCTTGATTTTCTTTGTTCTCTCTCTGACTCTTGTTAGTTGAAAGTTGGACCTCCAGGGATGAATCACCTAATTTTCTTATCTCTTCGTTCCTATTTTCTATCTCTGTATATATTTCCTGGGAGATTGCCTCACTTTTATCTTCTACACATTCTGTCGATTTTTACATTTTTTTCAGTTATCTTAATCTTTACTATCAGAGAGATTTTTCTTGTTTTCTGAATGTTCCTTTATAAAGAGAATCCTATTTTGTTGTTTCATGGATGAAATATGGCTTTCTCCAGTTTTTTCTGTTCCCCGAATTTTCTGTTCCATCTGACTCTCCTTCCCTTCTTCGTTTTTATCCTTTCTATGCTAGAGACTTTCCTCAAATGCCTGGTAATTCTTTTCTGTCTATTCATATCTTAAATACAAACGAGCCACTAAGAAAGCTAATTAGAATCTGTGTGCATACACATACACGTGGACACACACACTGTCAGGGTGGGGTGCTCATACGACTGCGGAGTCATTAGTAGGGTAATCATTTGCGGTCCAAGTCACTTAATTAGGAGACATTTCATTTCTTCAGAGACATTTTTCCAGGCTCCTTCCCCTGGGGTGTGAGTAATACACACCTAACTGAGAGGGGGAAAAGAAGGGGTAGAGCCTGCTACTATCCCAGGATCTACATGGTCCAGGATTGACACCTCATTCAGCATCCCTGCTTTTCTCTGCTTTTAGTTGTGACTGGGGTCAAGTCCACAGACTATCTGACTCAGTGTCTCTAGAGAGTAAACTTGCCTTCTGTAGAGGCGAGGATAGGAAAGTTGTTTCACTGAGTGGGGAAAGGTGGGGAATCCAGGGGTGTCTAGCAGATCCTCAGGTGGACCTTCCCCTAGTCTCCCTGTTTGTGTGGCCAGCGGCATCCCGGTCTTCTGAAGTACCCGGGTATCTAGTTTCTCAGTCTTTCCTGAACTCCAAGGCAGATCACTACTTTTTTAAAAAAGATTTTATTTATTTGGGATAGAGAAAGAGAGAGAACCTGCATGAGTAGGGTGTAGGGAGGGTAGAGGGAGAGGGAAGAAGCAGGATCCCTGCTGAGCCGAAAGCCCAATGTGGGGCTGGATCCCAGGAACCTGAGATCATGACCTGAGCTGAAGGCAGAGGCTTAACCCACTGAGCCACCGAGGTGCTCCCCAGATTACTACTTTTGAACTTCTCCTTCCGCAGGTACCTTCTCTGCTCTTCTGAATTGGTGACCCATGTCCATTTGCTTCCCAAACTTTCAAAATTTTGTTGCCACTCCTCCTCTGCTGTAAGTGCCTCCTTTGTGGATTTAAATCTTTACTCCTTTTAAAGAGTATATTAGTTTTCTATTGCCGCATAAAAAATCACCACACATACAGTAGCTAAAACAACACAAAGTTATTATCTCACGTTTTTGTGGGTCAGGAATGCGGCGTGTTTTAGTTGGGTCCTTGGCTCAGGATCCCTGAAATAGTGATGTTGGCCAGATACACCCTCATCTGGAAACTTAATGAGGGAAAAACCCACTCGCAAGCAACTTCCGGTTCATTTCCTTGCAAAGTGGTCCCCATTTTCTTGCTGGCTCTTCTCCCGTCTCGGGACCTGGCCACAGCCCTCCTCTACCTCAGCAACAGAAAATCTCATGCATGTTGAATCCTTCTCAGGCCTTAGAGATCTCTAGGACTTGCCTTTCTACAATCAGCCAAAACAAATCTCTACTTTTTTTTTAATCTTTTTTTTTTTTTTTTAGGATTTTATTTATTTATTTGACAGACAAAGATCACAAGTAGGCAGAGAAGCAGGCAAAGAGAAGGGGGGAAGCAGGCTCCCCGCGGAGCAGAGAGCCCGATGCGGGGCTCGATCCCAGGACCCTGGGATTAGGACCCGAGCCGAAGGCAGAGGCTTAACCCACTAAGCCACCCAGGTGCCCAACAAATCTTTACTTTTAACGGGCTCACATGACTAGGACAAGCTCACCTGGATAATTTCCCCACCTTAAGGTCAAATGTGCCATATCACAGACCTTGTTATAGGAGTGGAATCTCATGTTCACATCCCAGGGATTAGGTAGGGCATGTATACCCAGGGGTAAGAAATCTTTGGGGCCATCTTAGAGTTCTACCTACCATGGTGAGATTGTTCAGGATGGAGCAGAAATAACTGGCATGTTAATTAGAAGTCTCTCATGCCCTCATTAACACATGTTACTGTTATAGGGCGTTGTAGTTAATATCAGTGCTGTAGACATAACAGCAAGCTTGACCTTCAACTCTTCATATGTGAATGCCACTCTCTTTAGTTATGGCTCGGGAAGAAAGCGCTTTTCACCTCTCATCCAAATGAATGAGCCTTATGTGCCAAAGAATCCAAAGAAGACTCTGTGTGGGGACTCCCACATCCTCTCTGGACCATGAGCCTATTAGGAGCCTGCAGGCCTGTCTGAAGAGCTGTGGTTCTGGTCTAATCTTCGTGGTCCAGACACACCATTGGGTAAGGTTGCCGTTCTACCTGTGCATGGGTGCGTGTACCCATGCATGGGTGTGTGGGTCTGTTCCCAGCTGCAGGAAGACCGTACCCGATGAGAGATAACACGCCCAAAGGGATGTGCTGATTTTTCCTGGCTTGGCAGATCCCAATGGTAGTTGTTGTATCCAGTGATAAATCACTAATTTCTAGAAACCTTGACTGGAACCTGAAGGGGGAGATAAATGGGAGTGGGGTGTTGCTCAGAGCATTCCAGCAGACAAATGACCAGTCATGACTAAAAGATGGTTTTACATTTTCTGAGTGTAATCAAGTGAGATGTAACCAATATTCCCTAGTTCATTAGCCTCATGTCTCCTAACCTTCACTGTCAGGTGCTCCCTGGTGGAGAAGCTCTCCGTCCTTGATCTCACATTTGCTGTTGGCTGTTGTTAAATTTTAGCTTAGAATAAAACTGGTGGGAGGGCCATGGGGCAGGTAACCAGCGGAAGGAGGGCGCTAAAGGGAGGAAAAGTTTGCACAAGATATGGTCTTAGACTAACAGGTAGAGAAGAGAGAAAGCAGAGAGGGAGGAGTCAGGAGAAAGATTGACAAGGGGGAAAACAGGCTGATTTCAGTATCTTTCTGGTGTGGGCGCATTTCTCATTAGAGCCAACTGGGTATCAGCAAACCAATATGATGTGTGCGATATTGGAAGAAATTCACAGAGGAGCTGCATCTTGAGGTTGGCGTGGTGGGGTCATCTACCTTACTCTGTACATGTGCGGCCATCATTCCTAGCAAGGGTCTCTGGGCTTATTTTTCAGAAAATCAACTTTATCCTGCGAAAGGAGAGGCGGAGAGGCAGGATTCTGAGATAATCCCCCGGGAGGATATGAGAATCATCTCTACAGCAGGGCTGAGAGCCCCTGGGTGAAAGCCTGCCTTGCCTGTGCCTATTCCATAGCCTGCCTGGTCCACGGGGGAAAGCAATGCCAAGAGCCTGGCTGTGGTAGACTCTTGCCTGGGTGGGATTTCACTGGTTTCTCTGCCTCGGGTCTTTGCCCACCAGCTCCAACTTTCACGCAGCCACATTTAGATTTCTAAAACTCAAATCGTCTTACAAACTCTTCATGGACCTCAGTTGTCTAGAGGGCCATGCCTAAGGCTAAATTTCTGACCATGATATTCAGTGCTCTTCACATGACTTCAGGGGTCGCATATGTCACTGCCACACTCCATACATAGGTGTAAGCTTTAACCCCATGAGACTGTACCTTTCCCTTAATTCACTCTGTCCTGTCACACCACGGTGCCTTTGCCTATGCTGTTCCTTCTGCCTAGAGCATGCTTCCTTTCTTTGTCTATATGTCAAAAAGGATGACCCATCCTTCAAGTACCAGCCCGAATTTCCCTTTCTCTGAAGTTCTTTCCTTACCACTAACTTCTGCTTCATCTTTTCCGCTTTAAGGGATCAGCGCAGCGAGCTAGCTGCTAATTAAGGAGAAGGCTATGCAGGCTCAAGGTTGCAGGGAAGGCATTGACATGGTTATGGAATTTCCCGAAGAAGATGGCTATGGTCAAGCACAAAATAAATCCAGGGACACGTGACTTTAATGTGTTACAGGTGGGAAATGTCAGTCTGATGAGGAGGGCACTGGGGTAGGAGGTGGTGGGATCAGAGATGCTCACAAGAACTATACCCGGTACTCTGGGGTCAGGACACCACGAAGCAGATTTGCAGGAGGTAGGTCAGGCTACCTGGGAGAGAGTGGTCCCCTGGCACACATAAGCCAGTTAATATTTGTGGTGTGTTTATTTGGACAGTTGTTGCTCTTAAAATGAGAGTCAGAGGATGAATTGGGAAGACAAAGAAAAGTGCAGAGGAAGGAAGAGAGAGAGAGAGAGACAAGCACTTCACAGAGCAGTCCCAATTGTTCATTTCACTCTAGCTCAGCAACAAGCCTTATCCAGGAGGAAAACAGAGAGGCCGACTTGAAGCAAGCCTTGGACCGTCCATCCTTGGGGCCATCTTGGGAAATCCCCTTCTTCCGGGTGTGTCCATATCTTTTCCTACAATAGAGGGAAGTCTTCAGACCTCCCCAGAGTCCCAGTCTTCAGACTTCCCCAGAGTTCAAGAAGAATGCTTTCCAGTTCAGAGTGTCCGCCACACGTGTGGGTGACACGGGGAGACCTGACAAGTCACAACACATCCTGCAGACTCGGTAGTGATGAAAGGCCACTCACACTTTGAAATGCCTCCTGAAAGGCACACCGAGCTTGGGGACTTAGATGTGTGGTATCAGTTTAGTTTCCTAAAACTTTGAACTCTGAAGAGCAACTCTGCCCTCATGGTCTTTCTGCCTTTAGTCAGGTTGGAGGGGAGTTCCACATCCCATTGGCTATGTCCTGATCTTCACAAAGAGAGTGGAAAGAGGGGGCATCCGTAAGATGAGACATGTGGATGATCTGCTTCTTGCTTGGTGGACTCTGCCCTGGCAGGTTTTCTCTCTGGGCTCCCTTTCCACTAGCCTTTCATGCACACCACATGTACCCCAGACTCAAAGCAGCCTCTTGTGTTTGTCTTCCTGTTATCCTGGGGAGCTCCTCCAAGAGACGGCTGGGTCTTCCTCATGGAAGCTGTAGTCCCCCCCCCCACCGCGTTAGGCACCCAGCGAGTAGTGAGGGCACCCCAGAAATGAACCTGGCTTCCTCCCCTTCTCCTACCCTTGGATTATCCCGCTTATTTTCCACTCCTTATCCTTTTCATCTTTTTCAGCTCCCAGTCCCAGTCAGATTGCCAGAAGCTGAAGGAGACTAAAACAATTGTTGGGTCCGTTATCAAAGGAATGAGACTGAGACAAAGTGAAAGTTATGCAAAGCCTTATTCTATGCCAAACATGGGAAGTTAGACTGATCGGCCAGGGGAATGAGGCTGAGACAAAGGGAAAGTTATGTAAAGCTTTATTCTATGCCAAGCATTAGAAGTCAGACTGACCGGCCAGGGCCGCCTCCGAAGAGAGCGACCCCCCTTTGGTCTTACAGGCTAGTTTTATAGGGCACAACCGCAGACCTCTACATATGTGGGTTTGGCTGATTGGATGTCTCCTACCTGTGTGTTTTAGTAACGGTTACCCGGAACTGATACAACAAAATGGCCTTGTTTTAGGTATGTGTTTTAGCAACAGTTACCTGGAACTGATATCAGTAACCGCTGAGGCATTTATTAAACAACAAAATGTCTACCTAGGCAACATGGAGTCACTATGGCTAAGTAGGCCCAGGCAGGCCCTAGGGGTTTAACAGGTTTTAACGTGGAATCGGCCCCAACACAATCAGGCAGGTACCCCAAATGGAGGGCTCAGTGTTCATAGCTTTCCAATTCCACTCTCGAAGCAACCAGAACTTTGTCCTCCGTGGACACTCCCTTTCTACTTACCTGCCACATTCCTCACTCATCGTGCATATGACCCTCTCCAGCACATCAGCTTCCCAGGCAGTTGTTTATGGCTCAAAAATCTTTCTGTACCTCCAGGAGAGGCCATAAGCTGTGGTTGTTAAGGTTCTGCTCCCTGGGGGTCCCTGGAGCTGGCCTTAGTTTGAATTCTGACTCTGCCACTTATTAGCTGTGTGATCTTAGATGAGCTAAGTAAACTCCCTATGCCTCAGTTTACTCATCTGTATAATGGGAATGATAATAATGATGCTTACCTCACAGAGGGGCTTTGAAGATTGAATTAATACACACAAGGCGATCAAAGTCAAGCTAGGTGCTTAGTGAACACTCTAGAAGTGTTTGCTATTGTTTTAGTTAATACTATGTGGGAAGCACAGATCCACATATTTTCAGGCATTTAACCTCAATACTTACACCTTCAACCTCTCCATTTCCAGCAAATCTTCCTCCCCAGTCTGCAAAGAGCTGTAAGTCTCTTCTCTCCTAAATAAATTTCCCTCCTACTCTATCTCCACCTTAAGCTGTTTCACTCCCTCTCTTTCCCTGTCTGCAATCCACACCATTAACTGAGAAATCTAAACTTATAATCTCCACCTCCTCACCTCCCATTTGTGTCACCCACCATAGCAATCTGGCTTTAACTTCCATCAGGCCACCAAAGCTGTTCCCTCTCAGATCACCAGTAACCTCCCTATGGCCCCATCTAATTACCTCACTGTGCCTTTGTTATAACATTGTATCCCACAATCACTCACATGCCTTTCTCTTCTTTGGAGATGAGGAGTACCCCAGACCAGAGACTGAATTTTTGTCGTCTTTGAAATTGCTCACAAACTACAGAGTGCATACCCATCAGATACTCAGTAA
The DNA here is from genome assembly GCF_902655055.1 of Lutra lutra. Classification (NCBI taxonomy): domain Eukaryota; kingdom Metazoa; phylum Chordata; class Mammalia; order Carnivora; family Mustelidae; genus Lutra; species Lutra lutra. Next base: position 26,879,170 of record NC_062292.1, read on the forward strand.
GCCTTGATTAAAGGAATAAGTAACAAATGAATGGCCTATTCCAATCTGTGTCACATTAACACAATGGTCAGAATTTTCCAGTTACTGGTTTTACTCTCTGGCTGCATGCTGGCTCTAGGAGACACAGTCTCCTTCCTAGGGAGGGAAGAAGTTGGAGGACTAAGTGCTTGCCTTCGTGTTCAAGTGATCTCTGGAGCCCTGAGAGCCCGATAGTTCTAGCCTCGCAAGATTCCTTAGCAAACCTCCCTTTTCTAGAGTCCTTCTCTCACCCAGCAAGGCTCTTCTGAGGCTGCGCTCCTTACTCTCAGCTTTCCTAGGAGGTGCCCTGCTGACCTGCTTAGCCCTCCTCAGACCCTCCCCTGAAACCCTCTGCTCCTGGATTACACCTCTCCATCTCTGCCAACCCTGGCAGCTTTGTGCTTTGCATGGCCCAGTGCAAAATGAAAACGTGGGGTCCTTTGTCCAAACATTACTATGAATTTTAAGATGGCCACAGCAATGTTAAACGTGGTTTCCCGTGGAAAGCATTTACTGTGTGAGCACATGCTTCTGTGCTCATGAAGCTGACCCTCAGCTCTGTCTCCCAGTTTCAGGACGAAGCCACACGGCCAGGAGTGGGGAGGAGGGGGGAGCAATGTTGGGAGCGGGGGTGTGGGGAGTAGGGGTGGGGTTAAACTAAGCTATTCAGGAAAATGAGTTAGCTAGGTTGAACAGAGGATGCATTTTTGCCTAATGAGGACAAAAGCACTGAAGAGAATTTGGTAAAATAAGTTAAATCTCAATAAGGTCTTTAATGCGGACAGAAAGGGAGCTTAAAAAATTATGTGTGTGTTATATAGATGGTTCATATATATATATAGGAGTATTTGGTAAGCAAAGGGTTTGGACTAATGCCATGTAGAAGTTATTTTAAAAGTAAGAATAAGCGGTCTCATTAGAAGGATTTTGTGATTATGAGGAAATTGCTTGCCATCATTTGCATCAAATCAGGAGATGTAGAGAGATGCTAATTCCATGGCTTGGGGGTGTGGGCATAGAGGACCTTTATCCTCTATCTGGGCTCTGTCGGATGGCAAAGGGACAGGCTACAGGCCGAGCAGGCTTTGAGAGCTCATTCGTCCCATCTTCCGTTTATTCCACTAAACACATTTACCGAGCACTCATTTCATGCCAGTACTCAGAGTACTCAGTACTCCCCTTGCACAGCAAGGGGAGTGAGAGATCAGATTTGGGGCTGGCCCCAGAGCCGGAGATGGGCTAAGCCTATCTGATACCAGGCAGTCTCCCTCGCCCCCAAATTGACTATAAATTCAGAGTGAAATAGCCTCATTTATAGTTCTTAAAAAAATTCACAGTGAAATAAAGCTCATACCTATAAATAAAATGCTCGCAGGGGTATGCATAGTGTTCCAGGTGGAGAAAGGGCTGAGAAAGGGAAGACCTAGCTTGCAAGTCGGAAGAATTCTTTTACCTCTTCTGGTCTTTCTCTTTTATCCTTCCTCCCACCTAACATTAATTCATGCAAACGAGGAAGTCTCTTATTTCCAGGGACTGGCCCCAAGCTGAGCACCAAGCTCTTGCTCTAATGTTGGGAGAGACTCCCCGCTAGCCTTGAGTTTACAGAGTATCTTCCAAGTTACGATCATTATTTCATTTTGATCCCCACGGTAGCCCTTTTTGGTAACATTCTGTAGAACCCTATGAAATTGCCATTTCTGTAGGTCAAATACAGCCAAATGAAGGCGATTTCTTATACTGTTCAATCTAACGGTGGTGGTGCTCTTCTCCCCATTATTATTTTCTCAGAGATAGGTAGGGAAGGTTAGAGAAGCATTCCCAATCTCACAGAGCCAGGCCCGGGGTTGGAACCCCAAGCCGAACTTGTACTCTCATTCATGCCATTCCCGCTGTCGGGCACCCCAGTGGTGGAAAATGGTAAATCAGTGTGGCCCCTCGTGCATAGGATGGGAATCTAATGTTAATGTGTTTCAACTGTCTTTTTTTTTTTCCCAGCCCTAGATTCAGCAACAGTTCTCTCTACAAACTCATTCATTTTTAATCAGTTGACTGTAATGATTTGTTACAAATGATCTTTAATTCTCAGCTGCAGTTAATCAGTACCGAAAGGCACTTTTCCTGTTATTTTATTTGGATAGGACACTTAGTGAAATACTTGCCTGCCATTACTTAATCACTTGTTTGCTTTGCTTCTGCACACGGTTTCGAGCAGCACACAGGAGTATAGAATGTGGGCATTTTTGCTTGACCGACGGAGTTGAGTTCTCCAAGCCACAGTGGGGACCACAGAAGGTCATGTCTTGCTGGCATTTGAGGCTAACGGACCTTCTGCAGGCCAAGCACAGAGCCGGGTGCTGAGGACATGTCATTTATATGTAGGCAACAGTAGCCCCGCTCAGAAGGTAATTAGGAGGATGGAAGGTAGAGGCAGTGGAGAGGATGGCACTTAGCCCATCATCCCTGGAGTGTCGGGATCAGCCCATCATTCCTGGAGAAGCTGGATCCTGGACAATCAATCTTGAGCAGGGACAAGTTTTTAGGCAGATGGAACAGCAGATGCAAGGGCCCGGATAGCAAGAGAAAGGGAATGGGGACTGAGCAAGGCTGGAGGGCAGAGAGGGGGCAGGGGAGGCTGGAACAGTGTGGGTTCAGGGCAGTGAGAGCAACCAGATCACGAAGGACCTGGGTCACATCTTAAGCCTTGAGAGGTTTCAGAGGGGAAAAAAAACTTGAGTAGATTTACTTTAGAACCATCCTTCTGGAGGCCGTGTGGAGAATGCCTGGAAAGGGCTTGTGAGGGGGGGCAGGAAACCCAGGGAGGAGGAGGAAGAGGTGGTGATGGAACAGGCAGCAAGAGCCCAGTGAGAGCGAGTGGCTGCGGGTGCGGAGGAGGAAGGGATGGTGGGAAGTGAAGGCTGGCCTGGACCCAGGCTGGTGGAGGAAGGGCGCAGAAGAAGAATTTCTAGTCTCAGTCTTTGTGGGCCAGAAGGGGACACTTGTTTTCTGTCTTAGAGACCAAAGTTTCTAGGTCCAGGCCAGGGCTACCTGTCGGCGGGAGTAGACAGCCACCGCAGGCGGAGGAGAGCAACATTGTTGCTGAGCCACCAGCTCTCTTGGGGCAATGAGGTCTGCCTTGTGTCATCTCACGGCGAGGCTGACCAATGAAGGGAAATGGAAAATCTTTCCTTTCCCCTCACCACCCTCAGGTTCTGGTGTTTCTGGACCTCCTGGGAGTCCGGCATGACCATTCAAAAATTCAAGTCAAAACCTGGAGCAGAATGATCTAGAAGGTTACCTTTCAGATTCATTTTGTCTGGAGATGTGATCAGTGATACCTCCAGAAGGGGAGTCCCATGCTCAGCTGCAGAAGAGGGGAAGCCTGCCTGAGACTTCTTCCACAGCCTGTCTGTGGAAGGGCCCACAGCTCCTGAGTGCATTGTCTCCCATGGAGCTTCTGTTATCAGAACAGTGCTCGATAGGGGGGCAACGGAAGGACTAGATGATGCTGGGATCACCGTGGTACTACTGTGATCTGAGTACAAAAGCAAAAAACACAAACCAAAGACAGTACCAGCTCCCTCCCTCTTCTACAGGTGAGACCCATTTGTCAGTGGGCACCTCCTTAGCTCTTATTTATCAAAGCACAGAAAGTATGAGGCAGGTTTAATTTGTCTTAACTCCATTTTTGATGGCCTTGTCATACTCCCTTTTTCCTTTTGATGTTCATTATGGTGGTCATTAAGTACCCCTTTCCTCTTGGTGTCCCAGACCAATAACTGAGGAGACTAATTCATACTATGGTGTGAGTGACTTTATGTTTTGTTTTAAAAATGCAGATCTCAGGACAGCTGGGTGTCTCATTCGGTTAAGCGTTAGGCTCTCTGCTCAGTAGAGAGTCTGCTTCTCCCTCTCCTTCTGTCTCTCTGTCTGTCTCTCTCTCTCTCTAATAAATAAATTTTGAAATCTTTATAAAAAATAAATAAAATGCAAATCTCTCTGGAAAGGGCAAATAGTAAGACAAAGGTATAAATCTAATAGTAGAAATTCGAGTTTCGGAGCAGGGACTTGGAGGGTATACGAATACCTTCCAATCATACTATGTAAGCAACTGCCTGGCCTAAAGATGAGGCTTCTTGGTTCTGACCCATCCCCAGAAGGTTTCTTTAGAATGTCAATGATGCAAATCAGAAAGGATCTCACACGCAACCTCGCCTCAAGGAAATGGATTTCAAATAAGGATTCAGGATTTGCCAGGTCTCTGTTCAACTGGCCCTCTCAGCCTTGAATGTTCTCTCCCATTTCTGAGCCTTGGCACTTCTCCATTCATCCAATTGCTCTCTGCTGTGAGCATCCCAGGGCTCATACCTTCATTAAACTCTTGACACAGAAGCCCCACGAGTAGAGCTTTCCATACACACGACTGTGTCTTCCCTAAGGACTGTGATCTTTCTCGAGAGCCAGAATCATTTCTTATTCATCTCTTTATCTTTAGTGATTTTCAGTTCTGGCAGAAAATAAGGGATCAGTAAGTGGTTTTTGTTTCTGTTGTTCCTTTTGGGTTTGTTCTCCTTGTCTTTTCCCTGGGGAGGGCTGCAGATGGATGAGTGCGACTCGGAAAGTGGGGTGGGATTTTGTTTGGGAGCCTCCCCCCAGAATTTCTCAAGGCCGTACTGTCTATAGTAACCAGGCCCTCCCTGGGGAGATGAAATGAAAAAGTCACAATTTGTGCCTTTGAGGAACTCACCATGTCAGTTTAAATGTAGATATGAGTGAAAAAGTTGAAAGTGTGGTTTTCCTCCTAGCCCATGCTAAGATCAGTAACTTCCCTGGAGGCCCAGAGAAGCTGCATGCATCAGAGGTGGTCCTGACTTCCCTCCTCCCTCTGACCCCGGGAGTATTTGGAAATGTGTATGCGGTGGGCCAAATGCCAACATAGGTTGAATTGAGGCGAGTCATGAAGATTGCCCAGCAATCCCCTGCATAGTATCTCCCCAAAAGAATCAACCCCACCCCAATCTCTAAAACATAAGGCTAGATAACATTGGCTCATACCGGGACAGGTTTTTAGATCAAATTTTAATTTTTGAACATTTAGAACAATTAATGAAAGTAAACCTTCATTTTCTAGGATCTACTTCATGCTAAACCACCGTCAGTACTCCCCTGCACTAGCGTGAACTCCCCCACCTCCTCAGGTTACGCTGAGACTGAGCTTCTACTCAAGCCACCGTAGCCCCAGGGACAGTGCCCTGGTCATCACACTGCCAGGGGCACACTGTTCCAATCCTGTACTTCCTTTTCCCATTTCCCCCAAGTCCTGCATCTGAGCAGAGTAAGTTTTGACACTCCAGCCCTGATTGTCCCGATTGCCTTGTTCTGGCCTTATACCCAACTTCCTGGTCTACTCCTACATGTACGAAGCTCTTGACCTCTGGCTTTGCCTATCCTATTTTGCCCTGGTTCAGATATGTTAAATATTTGCTACTTCTCCAGATTTTGATCTTGGACAATGTCACCCAAAAAAGAGTCATCCCACTCAAGATGACAACAGTGCTCTCACTGGATTTAGACCATTGCTTTAATCCGTTTCGTGTTTGACTAGGTGACTCCCCATGTCCTGCCTCGGGTCACAGGCCTCAAGAGCAGGCCCTGGCCCACAGAAATACCTGGCCTGCTCCTGATGAAAGAGAAGGACTCAGGTTCTGTGTCTTCTGCTCAGAGTTCAAGTCCTCCCTGCTCATGTTGACCAATGGGGAAGCCATGGAGCTTTGGCTCACAACTCAACTGAAACCAGAGAAGAGCTCATCCTCAAATGCCTGGGAGGTTGACCTTGTGCCACTCTAGCAACTGATCCTCCTTAAATTGTGGATCCAAGGGACACAATGATATGTAACAAATTAAAACAGAACTTGTTCCGAGGAGACAAGACACCCTGGGCCAGTCCTATAGTTGTGGTCAGGCCCTTTGAGGAGAAATTGGCTATCACTGAGGAAGACTAGAGAGCTGCCATCAGAGAAAATATACTCAGCCTCTGGCCCTGAGGGTGACACCTTTGCTAGCCAAGTCCTGTTTTAGCCGATCAGCTGCCCACAGGAGCCAGTTAAGGGAAAGAAGACATACTCCCGTCCCTCCACACGAGCAAGGTGGGGTTGTTTATCAGATGAAGAGAAGGCCAGGGCTCACCCGAAATCCAAAGCTTTCTCTTTCCCTTTTTTGGACTCATTTTCGCTCCTTCCACTGAGGCGAGCACACCTCCTCAGGCAGGAAATTACCCTGGTGATAGATGTCTGGCAAATGCAATGCAGCCCAGCTTAGTGCTCTCCAAGGGGAGCCCAAGGGGTGCCCTTCATACCAAGGGGTGGTATGGAGTTTTGTGATCACTTAAGCCCAGTGCACCCGAGGCCTCCTAGTAATGAAGCATCCATCTGTGTTGGGCTTTGGTCCGCAGAACTTTCCACTCCCTTTATGTGCTGGGAGGCCATGGGCAAAGAGGGAGGAAAGGCCGATGGGGCAGGGAAAGGGCAGAGTGGGTGCCGGGAATAGGGACATTCTGAATAAGAACAACCAGTTGGCCAAAGAGACATGCTGCCTCCCCAGGTGAGGCTGGAAGATAACAAGTTGGGGGGCAGGGAGGACTTTGATGGCTGAGATGCTATAATATTTGCCAGTCAACTTTGTGCTGGAAATATAATCCCTTAATTCTACTACCTTGGGCACTCCAGAGGGATAAATAAAGAAAAATGGCCCAGACCCTGTCCTTGCGGTATTTGCATTCCAGTTGGAAAGGTCAAGCACATGCCATCAAACTTCCAGGCAACGCACTTCTATCCGGCATGGCCACACACAAGCAAATGAAGTAGCACATGCAATATTGACCCATCTGGGGAACCAAGGGAAGGACAAAGGAGGCCATCTGCATTCCACCTGCCTGAGCTCTTAATCAGCTCTGCCACTTAGAGGTTGAATGACCTTGGGTGAGTTACTTAGCCTCTTTATGTCTCCATCTTCTGACTCTAAAATGGGGAGAGTAGCAGCACTTTTCTCATAGGCTTTTAGAAAGGATTCAGCAGGGCAAAGCACAGAAAGCCCAGGGCCTGGATCAGGGCTGTGTCAACACATCCAGTGTGCCCCACCCCCCTTAAGCCAGGACCACTGAACCCTTGTCACGTCATGGACCTTTTAGCCTGCTGAAGTCTCTGAACCCCTTCTCAGAATAACAGTATAAATGCATAAAATAAAATATACAGGAATAGGAATTCTAGAGGAAACTGCAATTTTATTGATATGCAGTTATCAAAATATTAAAAAATCAATTTTGCTGTATTATATGTGTAATATATGTGCTTCTTTATTGACACAGTAAATAACCAGATTTGCTGGCAGCTCTAATAAGTACTATAATTTTAAAATAGTAATAAACTTAAACAATATTTCAACCTATCTGCAACAAATGTAATGAGACATAAAAATATCTGTGATTTCTATTGGAGACAAAATTACGGCTACTGCTAAGACTATCGTGACTTGTTGTCTACATTTAAAATTAGAGGGACTTTTAAATTTTTGTTAGAGGTTGGTGAAAAGACAGGTATAATTTTCTTTTTTTCCATCTAAATTCACGGACTCTCTATGAACTCCCTGCCAAGCACCATCGCTATAAGACTTGATAAAATAAGTCACAACCGTACTCTCTAAATTTTTAAAAATCACACTTACTTTCGCACTATTAAAGCAAAATAGAAACGTAATAGGAAAGTTAAGAAATTTAGATTAAGTGGGAAAAGACAAAGGAAATTAAAAAAAAAAAAAAAACCAACATGACCTGGTGAGAACGGCAGCTAACAGTTTGATTTGTAAGATACAGAGCTCATTATTAATCCTTTTTTCATACACGGAATCTCCTCATCCTCCAGTTATTAAATTGCAGTGTTGCTCAGAAGGATGTCAAGGAACGGCGAATGCTCAGTAAAGAACCAGCTCAAAGCACCATGAATGCAGGCCAGAAACTATAGGCAGCCTGGTCCTAGAAAAGGAGCTTTGCCCTTTAACAGCCCAGCCCCCCAGAGGCGGAGCCAAGTGTCAAGAAACAGAGCCAGGGGGACACGCCAAAACCTTCCAACCCCACACGTAGGAGCTATCCCACTGATCTCAAAGCTCGCGTTAGACTGGATGAATGATCGCACGTTGGAGCTATGAATTGTGACTAATGAAAATTACCCACTTGGTGAGTGATATTGACTAGGCTCCAAACTTGCCAGATGCTCAGATCAGATCCCTGATACAGGTAGGCAGAGCAGGAGGGCTTTCATCTGAAAAATCCAGCTGGGCATAGTGATAATGAGGTAGCCAGGCACCTAGGAGGCGTTGCACAATCTCTACAGACACCAGGCACGTGGGGACAGAGAAGGACCCTAGTGTCACCCTGCATGATCCCCTGTGGCCCCAGCGTGCTGCTGTCTCTGGGGTGAAAAGCTCGTTTGACATAGATTCGGCTGCCGAAGGTCACCTCTGGAAGACTGAAGGTTTGGAGCGGCTTGTGGGGGTCCCTGCGAGCACCCACAGAGGACCCCCTGTGTGTAAGCTCAGAAGAGGGTGGAGGCCAAGCCCCAGCCTCCTTCCCCTCAGTCATGTGAGCAGTGGCCTGGGTCTGCGCTCTTGACTTGTCTGGCTTCCTGTGGCAACACAAGGTTGTGAAGCTGCCCACCACCAACTTAAGGCCTTTCTGCCCCTCCCAGAAGGAACTTCCGGGAGACTGGGGCCACCATCACTAGAGCAAGGTTGGAAAGCTCCTCCCTTCCCTTCTCCAGCTCAGATCTTGGAGTGATGTCCTTTTCTGACCTCCAAACGGAGACATTCCTTGAGGAGAGGGGGAGCAGAAGAGGGTTCATGAAATGCTGTCCCCACAGTCCTCACAATATGGGCATGAGCTTTCCTGGAAGGACCGGCCATCCCAAGGGGACGTACCTGTTTCATCCATCCTTCGCTAAATATCACAGCCCAGGATAACAGGCCAGCAAAACTCCTGAGTGCAAGGCACCACCAAATTTCAAAATGTTTTTAATAAAACAATGTGGAAAGGGCAGACTGCTCATTTTGATTCTCCACTGGGTTGTTCAATTACAGCTGAAATTCTGGGGAATCTTGAACCACCCTGACCATATTTTCCATTAGTAATAATGATAAAAGATAATTATTGAGCCTGTCTGTCAGATACCCAGACACCCGCACCTCCACTTAATTAATTGCTAATTAAGATATGAAAGAACTACAGTGTCTCTCACACATCCTGACTTTATTAAGCCTCAGTCAATCTTCCTCAGGGAAAACAAACTCAAACCGCCAAGGCTGAATCCCTTCCTTGGATTTGGAACTATGGCTGGAGTGCGCGGGAGGGGAGGCAGAACGGAAGGCCCACTCCGAGTTGGGGGTCATTTAACTGTCATCCAGATGGTGTCTCATTACCCTGAAGGGAAAGAAAGACGGAGAACAAAAGAGCCCCTAACAAGTTTTGAGTTCCTACCTTCTGCCACACACTGAGCTAAGCCTTTTCTCTTTATTGTCTAAATTAATCCTCATAGCAAAATTCCATCCTCTTCCCTTTCTTTTTCCATGGAGATATAAGACACAGAGATGCTTTCTTTCTTTTTTTTTTTTTTTTCCTCCCAGGTCTTTCATTCCTGATAAAGGCAAAAAGGCATCATGGTAGCCAGCTTTGAAAATGATCCCCAATTATGCCTTACGTTCTGGTGGTCACACCTTTGTGTTATCTCTTCTCACATTAAGTAGTGCTAAGCTATGTAACCATTAGGGTGTTGCAGAAATGATAAGGTGGGTCATACAAGATGTGCTAGCTTCCCCCTGACTCTCTCTTGGATCCCTCACTCTAGAGGGAGCCAGCTGTACTGGGAGGAACACACAAATAGCCATGAGGAGGCCCACGTGGGGACACCACTAGCGACAACCAGCATCGTCCGAGTGAGTCCCCGGAACCAGGGCCTCCCCCTAGCAAGTCTTCACAGGACTACATCCTTCACTGACATCTCACCTGAGACTTCATGAGACCTTGAGTTTGAACCACCCAGATAAAGCGCTTTGGAATTCCTGACCCACAGAAACCACAAGATAATAAATGTTTATTGTCTTAAGCCAGTGAGTTTGGGAGTAACCTTTATAAGGCGATGGATAATGCATTCATTAACTTTTCACATCCTTCTGAATTGTAATGTCTTGCCAATACCAATGGGTGGGAGAAATCCTTCTAAGAAACCTTCCAGTGTGTAGGCCTGAGACTAGGACCCTCAAATAGTAGTCATTCAAGGTTCCTTCTTATAGGAGACTTTGTGAGTTTAGGAGTGGAAAATGGGTCAGATCACCCATAGTTGTCTCAACTTCCCATTTGCTCATTAGGAGGACTAAGTACAATTTGTTGGCCATTGTTCCGAAAACCTGATCCATTTTCAGCAACTGACCACTGTAAGAGAAAAAATATGAATTAATGATACTTTAGCCTATTGGATTGTCTTGTCTAGAACTGACTGGCATCCTTGCAATCCCATGGCTATTTCTGGGACATCTTCAGCAATTTGCAGTAAACAAATCCACACCACCCAAGTGCCAACGGTTATGCTGGATATCAAAACAAACTGTTTTTATGAAATCTGAAACCCTGGCAAGTTTTCGTTGCTCTGTCCCATCCGGCCTGGCAGTGCTGTTCTTCTACCCATGACTTACCTGGGCCGAAGGGCAAGAAGACACAGGACTTTGGAGGAAATCAGTGCATGGGGTCAACCAGGCATCATGGGTGGCACTGCCCAGAACACCCATGTCCCCAGATCCTGCCTGGGCAGTTACAGGCAGGGAGCCCAAGCAACAAAGTCCGGGCCCAGACCCTCAGGTTGCTGGACTCACATTCAGAATAAGAGGGGTCAGCTCTTGATGCGGAGAGAAAATACAGTGCACATTTTCTGGACATATTTCATAGGAAAATTATTTTTTTCAAAGATGAGCTCTTACAAGCTGGCCCCAGTAAATGGCTATCCAGCCAATGTTGTGCATAAAGGGCAGAAGGGCAGATATTTGAGTGGGTTGAGAGAAAGACCAAAGAACACATGAATTTGCTCAATTTGCTGGGGAGTCCATCGCTGTGCTCCTTGGCTGTGTGTGTGTCTCCTGTGGTCCCTCGGTCCTCCACAAAGTGTATAGGCTGAACAGACCTACCTGCACTAGGTATTTACCCAACAGCTTTGCCTCGGAACTCCTTACAGGGAGTCATTGCTCCTGTCATGACCCACCAGCGTCCATTTCTGTTATAACAATCATTCACCTCGTCGCCAGTTATATGAAAATCTACTCCAAGACGGTGCCTCCGTGTGGTCTCTCCAGGGCTGTCTGGCTTGCTCATCGCATCCAATGGGTCTGTCTGTGAGGTTATGAATGTTGTATCTGCAGGCTGGTGTATCAGGTTCAATATGAGCTTCTAGAACACAGCAAGTATGGTCACGACTTCAAGAAGACCAGCACACACTTGCTCAGATTTAATGTGGCCATGGCTCAGCCTACAATTTGAAACCTGTTTAAAAAAAAAAAAAAGCTAGTTAAAAAATAAAATAAATAAGTAAATAAATAAAAGCTAGTTACATGGGAAGGACTAGAATGCAGGGGCCCCCACGTTCTAGTTCTAATTCTCAAAATAACTGTGTTTGCCACCTGTCCCCAAGAGTGAACCTCCACTGTTGTAACTCCTGTCTAGGCTCTCTCTCCCTCACGGGCAGGAGCTCCTTGAGGGCAGAGATTGTGTCCCCTTCTTGTGTCCCCAGTGCCTGCCACAGACCTGGCTACTCAGAAGGTCTTAACAAATGGTTGCTGCCAATGACCAAAACACCAAATCAGAGCGTCCACCCAGAGTCACAGAGGAATACATGTGGTTAGATGAGCGTGAAGGAAAGGACGGAAGCCTACACCCCATGCTGTCAACATGGGAGCTGAGGGGAATGTGGGCATTGCGGGAGGGGGAGTAGGTGGAGAGAGGCAAGCGATAGAGGAAAAAAAATAAGGACATGGCACAAAAAAGAGCCTCGATGGATGATACCACCCTTTTTGTGAAAGTATGTGTGTGTATGCATAAGCAAATGAGCGAAAAAAGGACGAGGCTCATATGTTAAGTCAAAACAAGTTGCAGAGAATTTGGGTTAAACACTATAAACAAAAACATCCTATATCTGTGTACCTATGCCTGATTGGGTTTCGATGACTAGGTTACTGGGAGGGTGTGTGTTGTGGGTGCCGTAGGGCACTACCCCACAGGGCGCTCACCCGCCGGGTCCTGGGAGTGTGGGCAGCTCAAAGGCTGGGTTCCGGTCCACGAGTTGCCCTCAGCCACAGGAAGCTGCTTTGCCCAACGTTGTGCCTGCTGTCCCCATAGGGGCAGCCAAAGGCAGATGGGGTCCAAAGATCGTCCCTCATCCACGCAGGACAGCTCCCCAGCTCCCTCTGGCCGATTCTGCTTCCTGTACTCCCCCACAAGAGTGTGCCCCAGTGACTCTTTAGTGCACGAGATCTATTCCAGTCTGTTTCCAGGGAACTTGACTCATGACAGTGTGGAAAAATACAGGCTGGTCTATTAAAATGTGACATTGAGGGGCGGAGGTTGCTGGGGAATGATTAGCTTTTTCCGTGTACATCTTCATATTGTTTTACTTGGTACTGTGAGCGCCTATCACTTTTATAATTCTGAGACTATCAAACAAAGGCGTTTAAAATGTAGTAAATGAGTATACATTACTTAAAAGAGTGAGTGAGTAGGCTTACACCTAGTTGGAAAAAATAGGTAATAAACCAGCACGTGGAAGCAATCGATTTTTAATCGAGGACATTGAAGGGGATTTTGCTGACTTGTTTGGTGACTTTTGACTTAATTGGTTCAAAAGAGATTGAACCAGCTTTCTGAGAGTGAAGTCATCACCTCTTAGGGTGAGAAATAAAGGGTCAATGGGTGGAAGCAAAAAGGAGAGGGAGTTTTCATTCCACGGAAGAAGAAAATTTCTAATATCAGAGTTCTCTGCCAGAAAAATGGGCTGTAAATTTGTGCAGCCACTGTGCAAATCACACTGACAAGAGGAAGTGCAATTATTTCATTTGGTGAGCAGTCGGATTAGAACAGGAGGAGGAAACCCCTAGCATTTATGTTACTTCCAATGCTTCCCCTTCCTGGGCACTGACCAGTCCTCCTATAAACACTCCCCTTCCCGAAGATGCAGCCTCAGAATCTTTCCGAACCCCACGCTCCAAGCAGCCCCTACTAATAGACTGATGAAATCTATTTGCCTTCCAGAACTGGATGATCTTTCCGCTTCTTCCAATCCTCAGGTTCCAGGAGGGTCTTCCCTGGGTAGGTTAATTTATTTAGGAAGAACTTAGACGAGCAAGCCTATACTGTCGCCAAAGCCTTGTTCTTTCCTCCCCCAAGAGCTAACTGATTTTTACAATTACATAGGAGATCCCTAAGGCTCGGTGTCCCCTTTGGAGAAGTTTCCGAGGATTTGTGGGAAGAAACCCAAGAGGGCATAATCACATCGTAATGGATGGTGTCGATGGTCCCTGGGAATTGTGCAGGGGGAGCCCTGGTCCAAGTTCTGCATGGGAGCCATGTTGGACAGATTGGCAAAGGGCTGACACAGATGCTCTCCACTCACCGTAGATGCCACTGCTTCCGTAAAGGGTGGTTCTAGCATGACAGGATCACCCTCTGCCCCCGGCCCCCTACATCCATTTCCTCAATGAGTATTTGGTGAACTTCTCTGTGCTGCATCATTCACGGGAGGAGAGCCAAAGCAGGCAGCAGGACAGAGGGTCCAGAGGGAGAAGAGCTCAGATGAGGAGGCTAACAGTAAGTGGTAACTTCCATGACCCAGGAACGCATGAGTGATGTGGACATTAGGCACAGAAGAGGGGCCCCGGTTTGGGGGCAATGGGCAGCTTCCTGTCGGAAATGCCCGGCATCCGTCATCATCAGATTGCCGAGGCATGTTACCATAGCCACCTGCGAAGATCTCAGAATAGTCTTATCACATAAAACACATTTCTGGATTTATACTCATTCTGTAGAACTTTTTCCTTAAATACTTACCACTTTATGGCAAAGCCATGAGAATGAACGAAAGAAAATTAGCAAAATAATAGAACTCTCTGGAAAGGAAACAAAATAACTTTATATACCAGTTTTCTTCGTTTTTGGCATCCACACGTGTACCTCCAAGTTTACTGAAAGGGAGATATGGTGGCTGGGATGGAAAGGGAAACAGAGGGAAACTGAGGCTCCTTATTTGGCAAACATCAACATCATTCTTCCCTCCCTATTCCCGTTTCAGGTGGACCTGGCATCACACCTGCACAGAGGCCACGTCTCTTGGAGTCAGGAGTGAAGAGCGTGTGGGAAACAGAAGACATCGCAGACCCCATCGCTAAAGGTAATAATTCCTGTGAAACTTCCACCATCCATCCTTGCGATGGCCAGTTCAAGGTTTTCGCTTGTGACCAGGGACTAAGCCTCTTTGTCACTGCAACAACAGCCTGGGGGACAGCCTCCGTGAAACGAGGTGCTCAAATGTATTAGCTCCCCTGGGCTTCATGGCATCTCGGAAAAAGCTGGGGAAACTGGCCATCAAGGTTTTGGCTTTTCATAAAATATTTCTGAAATGCATTTCATGATGGGGTCAGTAATAACAGTGTATTTTTACTCTCTGTCCCTCCAAGAGACTAGGCTTGATTCCCAGCCCAACTGCGCCTGCCCTGGGCCTGTAGGAATCATTGCTAAATTATTCACCAGCCCGACTCAAATTTCTGGAGTTCCAAAACCTCTAATAAAGTATTATGAAAAAATATCCATCTCTTTATCTCTATCCATAACCATTTATATGACTAGAGGAAAAACCTGTCGTTTTATTTCTTTTAATTTAAAAGCTTTCCTAATTCCTTTTCCACACCACATATATATGTCTAAAGAATTTTCAGGTTGAAATAATAACCTTCTGAAAAATGGTCCATGGGAGAAGGCTCTCAGGATTCAGAGTTGACAGGCACAGTGAATATTGTGCTCTCTTAATAACTTTCCCCGGCACTCGAATTTGACACACGGAATTGGGAACTTTTCAAATAGGTGTGGCCCTTTTTTTATTGCACAAAACAATGATAATAGACCCACCAGCTTCTCTCTATCTGTTTATACAGTTGCTAAAATGTGTTCAGGAAAAACTCATTTCCAACCTCAAACTCGTAATGTGCTCATTATCCATCCCAGCACTCTGCAACAAGAACAAGTCTATGCGGAACCCCCGACCTGAAGGAGTTCAGGCCACTCCCAGCCCACACTCTGCCTCCCTTGGCAACATTTGGCTACAAAGTACCCCAGGCTGTTTAAGACAACTTTGAGCCTAGAAACTCACAAGAGACTTCAGCATATTAAGCTGGCTATCAGCCATTCACACTTTAGAGTAATTTGGTTAATTTGGTGCTTTTAGGCAAGCAGCTGGTTGAGATCAAATCCTCTGTATCCAAGTGGAGCTGGAACAGGGTGGACTATCTGGGTGGCAACTAAGGGTAGCTGTCAGGACAGCATCCCTGAACATGTATTCAGATGAAGACATTTGTACTTACTAGGGCTCTGCTGAGAGAAAGTACTTTGCAGTTAAAGGAATGTTCAACAAACCACTTGCATTATAAGATTAACATCTCCCCCATTCCCCAGACCCCTCACTCCGGCCAAAGAAACTTGCTCAAATAAACATGGTTGGTTTCTAAGCTGAGTTCTGAATGAGGTAGTTTCGACAGGCTGCCTGACGACCTTACGATCTTGTAATTTATAATAAGAAATACATATTTGGTCTTCACAGTTTCTGGCACAGAGCTCCTAAAACCCTCCAAATGTCCTAAGTGATGATGGTGTAGTTTGGAATGGAGGTGAGGTTCGGTGGGGTGAGGTCTGGAGCTGATGGCCAAGAAAGAATTCTCGAGATGTCTTTATAGTACAAAGTGGCGGTTTTATTAAAGAATGGGAACAGGACCCGTGGGCGGAAAGACAGCCAGCTGGCCGTGCTGGGGCATGGGGGGTGAATGACTTTGTACTTGGGTGTTGGAAAAGGGAGGTTTTCAAAAGAGCTTTCATTTGCTAAAGACCACCAATAAGATAATGGAGGCCTTGCCACTGTCAAGTTAATAAGGTGGTTTTCCCCTCTAGTAAAGCATTATAAGACAGTTGAGAGCTTTCCTGGAGGGACGTTATATCCTGCCTATCTCAGGTCCTTGTCTATGGGCTGCAGGTTATAAGGAAATTTTATCTTATTTATATGCCCTCCTACCTTTGTTTCCCACATCTCTGTGGATGGGTAGGTGATGTTAGGGCTCCAGGAAATTGAGTCTGTGGGTCTCCAGAAGTTAGGCAGGTAATAAGAATGCTTTTTTCTTGTGAATCACTCCTGGCTGCCTGAGCAGTGTCACACACATCCCATCTGGGAGTGTGTGTGTGGGGAAGAGGGGTTGGGAGGTGTCATCTTATGCTTTGTCCTCAGCTTGGCTTCTGCTCCCTCATCAGTAAGAGCTATAAAGGCATCTTGATATTCATAACAAACCCCTTTCAGCCACACGCAAGTTATGTCAATGTGGGGACTTTGGGAACGCACCTGAGAATGAGCTCTGGAAACCAACGTTCAGACTGGAGTGTTGGAACTTTCACTTCTCTGGGGAGGGGAGGGGGTTTGGAGACTGAGTTCAATAACCAAAGGCTAATGATTTAACACATCACACCTGTGCAGTGAAGGCTCCATAAACCCCAGAATGACTGGGTTCAGAGAGCTTCCAGGCTGGGGCGCCAGAATGTTGCCAGGAGCTGCCATGCTGGACCCACAAACTCCATTCAGCCAGAAGAGCCTTTGTTCAGGACCTCGCCCTGTGTGTCTCTTCATCTGGCTGCTGATTTGTGCCCTTTAATATCCTTGGTAATAAACGGACAATCTAGTGAATAAACTGTTTCCCTGAGTTGCGTGAGCTGGTCTAGCAAATTAATTGAACCCAAGCAGGGGCACATGGGACCCCCTGATTAAGATCCAGTTGGACGCTCAGGGGAAGGGCACTTGCAGTTGGCATCTGACGTGGGGGCTGTCCTGCGGGTCTGAGGCCTCATCCTGGGGACTCTGACACTGTCTCCAGGTAGGAGGTGTCAGAACTGAGTTGAATCGCAGCACACACAGCTGGTATCAGAAAATTGCTCCGTGGGGGGGGGGGGGGGGCGGCGCACATATTGGAATTGGTTTCAGAATTCCAAGCCACATCAGAGCTGTAAACGCATCAGGCTTAAGCTCCATTTCAGGAGAGGACTGACAGAAGGTTTTGGGGCCAGGGATAGTTAAACCGCTGCTGGACACGAGGGGCCTACCTCAAAGCCAGGGAACAACTCTCCAGGCAGGGGTGTGCAATCCTGCTGGCCCTCCCCACAGTGGAAATGCTCACAAGTCACCAGGATGCCTATTCAGAAGGAGTTCTCAGAAGTACCAGCTGCGCTGTTGATTAAATCCCAAAGCCACCTCCTAACCCCAAGGCCAGTCCATCTTTCTCTGCCAAGACTTGTCACTTGTGTACAATTGACCTTGCAGGAGAGCAGTGGATGGTCCAGATTAGTCCTCTGCCCCGGTGGACGGACAAAATGCTCTTCACCGGCTTGGGCTGGTGTTAAAACTACAGACGTCCCACCGTCCCGCCTGCAGGTCGCCTCATGGCTCCTTGGCAGGTCAGAGCGGGGCTCACCAGGCTGGTCTGAAGGGCCTCGCTTGGCCTGCTTATATCCTACCTTCATTCCCCGTGAATTTGAAAGCAGCTTATTTTAAAAGCTGATTAGATGAGCCTTTAATAACATTAGAATTTAAATGGCCCCAGATAGGCTTTCAGCCTCTTGCCAAATTGAGATAAATGTGATATTTGGGGAGCTGAGCTCCCAGCTTCATGGCTGCTCTGGACGGCAGACAGGTTCTGAAGCACGACTGCTCCCATGCTTTTCTGCGGCCTGAAACCGGGCTTGTGTGCACCTGCCAGGTCCCTTTTATCTCGAAAGGTCTGGGAGCCTGCATAGAGATGTGTCTCCGTGATCATGCATTATTAAGGAAAGGTCAGGTGGGGACAGGGGCATAGGACAAAGGTATAATCTCTGTGTGATACTCTGTGGGGGAAACTTCTGTCTGTGATCCCACACCGACAACTTTCGGTTCCAGGCAACAAACGCTGATTGAACCACTAGCTGCTATATAGTCATTTAATTCAGTATTACTGTTCCTAATACCTGACTTGGGCCAAGAATCGTATAAAGTGGTCAGAAGGTTTCACCTTGGCGAATACGGTCAGCTCCCCTCTGTAACTCCCACAGGTGCCTTCAATGCCAGGAAGGGGACACGTACTTTGGAGTCCATCTAGGTGTGACTGCCTTCCAGTGTAATACTCTGCTGTACATTTTAGAAAAAGTAAAAAATGGAACGGGGGGTGGGGTGGGACCCCACCAAAGGTGAGCATGAACAAATAGTTCAACGTTGAGGTCATGTTTTCCCTCCACATCTTGCAGTTTACGTGGGAAAGATGTACCCACACTGGGTATCCGCCTCTCCCTGTGCAAAGCCCGGGACCAGAGGAATTGCTCCTCCTCTCAGAATGCCCCTGCAAGGTCGTCCTCTCCAAGTTGCTGTATTTACCCTGTCTCTCTGGAGAGGAAGCGTCGCTCCTCCTTCTACGGCTCATTCCTCCCCCGAGCTCTCAGTCCCTTCCCTGCCCCATTCTCCAGGGCTGACAGCCAGCCATGTCCCTTTCCTCACTCACATCTCCTCTCACTTCCGTTACTTCCTCCCCTTCTGCTTAGGAACAAATCCTTGGTCTCCATTAAAGCAAGCAGACAAAAACAGCTTTGCCTTGATTTTGTGACTCTCTCCTCTTATCTGGAATTCTGTGAAGGAATAGCCTAGATTCACTTCTCACTATATAGCCACTCCTTCCTCCATGTATCACAGTACATCCCACCTGCCCAAGCCACAGGCTCAACTTAATTTTGCAAATGTGCACAGAGTCCGTACTACGTGCCCGGCGCAGTCTGGATCCCGACCACAAGGACGATGCTCTTTTAGGGCAGACAAGCCTGCAGCTCCCTCCCCAAATTACAGAGCGACGGGCTAGTGAGCTGATGGGGTCACACACTAGAGAAGCAGAATGGGAGTCATCAGCCCTGTCTTGGGGGCAGGGGGCAGGGGGCAGCAAGGAATGTGTTCTAGGAGTTCTCCATGTGAATGGAGAACCCAGGAAGGGAGAATAGTAAGGGAGGGGCACAGTCCAGGTCCAAGGTCACCGAGGCACCACAACGTGTAGATGGCACTATGTACATGACAAGAGGAGGGGCGTGGAGGCCACAGAGGGTGACAGTCTTCAAGAATGAGGTCCCCCCAAAACTTCAACTCTTTCTTGCAGACACTGGAGAGGTCCAAGCCAGGGAGGGTCGTAATCAGATTTCCTTTTACAAAGTCCCCTGGGAAGCATTGTTTAGAGGGGGGAGCTCTGCTAAGCAGGTACTCTCATCGTCCAGATAAGAGGTGACAGAGACCTGAGCTAAGAGGGGCCTGGGATGAGGACAGGGGATGCTAGATGCTAACGCAATCTCCTCTCTTCCCCATGTATCTCATTGTGCGTCCAAAACCTGGAGCATCTGTGATGCTTTTCTTCTTGTTCTTGCTCCCCTTACGTTATAGTCATTTGTGTATTTCTCTGATTTTCCTCATCAAATTGTATTTTCGTCTGTCCTTCCTCAAATTACAGCACCTTGTTCCTAGTAAGAGCTGAAAAAAAGGTTATTTAGTTGAACTGAATTTTCAAGAGCTTCAAACCATGAATAATTGAGGAATCAGCCATGTATAAGTGCTTATCATTTACATAATTGTGTAAACAAGCTGATAAGAATTTTTTCCTCCATCATCGCAGAATGCCCCATTGTCTTCTCAGTTCTCCAGATTTCAAGGAAGTAGTAAGCAAGTATTCTGTAACCCACGGAGGTGGCAGAGGCAGGCCGTGTCTACATCTTACCTCCAGGGCAAGGGGAGCGGTCGCAAGCAAGGAACAGATGATCGCATTGATTGGAAACGAAAGCCATGTATAAATATTGAGAAATACGCTGTCTGCAGAGACAGAGAATTGTGGAGCACACGGCATGATGGGACCCGTGCGCCGAGTCCCAAAGGTCAATGTGCAGATACAAATTGATTAAGCTAAGTACTTACTGAAATTGCTTTCCAACACACTGATGAGAATTGATCATAAGCAGGACCCATATTTACAGCGAAAATGCTTATGTAAAGTTACCCTTTGGTATGTCACCAAAACAAATTTAAATGGTCCAGATTTTTTTTTTCCCCAAAGCGAAAGAACTTTCAGCGTAGTTAATGAATGCATTGTAAGGAGTCCGCCAGCATTTAGTTTCGTGATTATCTTGTCGTGTGGGGCTGATTGGCCCCGGAACAGCTTTATGGTGGCCTCTTTTCATAACCCTCTTGGTTGACCTCCCTCTCCTCCTCTTTAATTCCAAACCAAAGGACCCTGATGGGCCAGAATCAGTCCTACCTGATGTAGTGCCCGAGCGGCCTCTGTTCCACACGACACCCAGCTCCTAGAAACCGGGAGGCAGAAATCCCCCCCACTGAGACTGCATCCAACATGCTTAAGCAGGACTGTGAGTGCTGCTAGCCACAGGCGCTTGAGCAGCAGGGAGGAGAAGGAAAGTAAAGCAGGTGGTTAGAAGGGAAGACCAGGCAGGGTGGGGGAAATGAGAGCAGGGTGCAGAAGGCGTAGTTAGCAAGTCTTTACAGAGTAATTTTTATGTGTCAAATACAAAAGTAATGAGCCATGGGCCACACAAAACAGTACATATTGTAGTCCCTGAACCCAAGAAGCTTAGGATTTAGTCAAGAGGGCAATTGTACACCCAGAAAACAAATAATTTACCAGTGCATTATAATATAATGATGTACTAAAATGTATAAATATAAATATATATTATATATGTGTGTGTGCGTGTGTGTGTGTGTGTGTGTGTGTGTGTGTGTGTGTATACATATATATAATGACATACTAATAATCCATCCCGGCATTGGCCGTGCTGTTACTGAGAACCGAGATAGAGTGAGTGTCACTGGTTCCGTGAAGTGGAGAAAAACAGGGCAGATGTCATGGAGAGGCCATGGGCATCGAGCCTGAGCCTGGAAAGGAGAGATGGTCCAAAGCCAGCAAGACAAAAGGAGCATGACACCTCAGACTTATGGAAAACAGTAAGAATAAAGGGAGAGGAAAACAAAGAGCTGGAGAAGGAAAAAGTTGCTGATGATGGTGAAGTTAGACGGGCCTCAAGTCTTTCGGGCACCTGTGCCAACACTTGGATTGCCTTGGCCAAAGACCAATAATTCAGAGGCAGAAAGTACTTCTGTGGTCCCAGCAGTCTCTTGTAGACTTGGACCAGTGCCAGCCAATTTTTGTTGTCTCTGCAATCACAAAGTGAAGCATATTTTTCCTCGTGTTTACTCGAGAGGAATGTTGTTTACACTGAAAGCCTCACACACTTCAGGCTGATCTTTGACAACTGAATTCTCTTATTACTAACAATTGAGTGTAAAGAACCCACAGAAACTCCACAACAGATGAGATGGCTTCATTAGCTCAAGGTTCCAGTGGCCTCTGAGAAATGGAGAGATTGGTAAATTAAGGATAATTTATTAGATGCGTTTCAAGTGGATTTTGTAAAGACAGAGGGATCTTGTCCACAAAACATATTTTGATGAGCACAGGGAAATCTCCCTGCCTCCTCAATTACTCCTACACCTCACCCTCACTCCCTTTCAAATTTTAAGAAAATAAAATTAAACAAAATACCTGGTTCTGCCACATTGTCTAAAATTCTGTCATTGGAGATACATTCTTGTTGAGGTGTTGTCTCTCCCAGATGTCCTTTTGAAAAGGCAGTGTCCCCAGAGAGACCTGTGTATCCACTCGTGATTTTATTACATTATTTTCTGTCTAAAGACCACAGGAGGAGGAAAATGCTTAGAAGAGGAGAAGTGATGGTTTTTTAGAACATGGCATCCTGCTAGGTTAGACAAGATTGGGGGGGTATCTAATGCAAGTGATGGATGGTCTGGATAGCTAAAGAACAGAAGGAGGGGTAAAAAATAGAATCAGAAGTGGGGAGGGGAAGGAGAAAGAGAGAGAGAGAGAGAGAGAGAGAGAGAAAATGAATCATGATGGAACAAAGCTAGAATCAAACTTTTTCCCCTCTGTAGAGTAGCCTGGAGCAGCCCTGACTGGGACGAATAGGTCTCACATCAAACCAGGGTATCTTCATGTGCTGTCTGTGAACTCAGCACTGCCTAAGATAGCAGAAGGAGGAAGGACAAGACCAGCATCGGGGCTACTTGGGAGGCTTTACCAGGTGCAGGATCTAGATATTGGTCCGCAGCTAAGTCAAGTCTAGCTGCAGCAAAACCACAACTCATCTTTCATGAGGTGCAGAGAAGAAATACCTAGAGCTCACCCCAGTGCTGAACAATGGTGGCTGTGGGCCAAGGGAGCTCCATGATTCCCAGCTGAGTTAGCAGATGTTGGGAAATGATTTAAGAACTTTGGTGAGGAAACTGTGAGAACTCCAATAATTTGATACCAGAAAAACACACACACCAAGTGTTCAGTCTAGGACTTTAGGGTTTTGTCTAGTCCAACCCTCATCTTCTAGCTGGGGGAAGGGGAGCCCAAGAAGAATCGGCATTCGTTAAGTGCTTTCTATCTGTGAGGTGCTGTTTCAATTGCTTTTTATGTATCAACTCCTCCCAACAACCAATAACAATCAGTATTGTTATTATCTCCGTTCTACAGAGAAGGAAACTGAGGTAGAGAAAAACCAAACAATTTCCCACCCATCAAACCACGTGGTGAGTGGCAGAGTAGGGATTTGAACCCACGCAGTGTGAGTCCAGAAGTCCTCCACACAAGCCATGCCCTGAAAGATTTGTCAGAGAGCACAGTCAACACCAGCAAGGAAAAGCTGCTTCATGTAACATGAGGCCTGGCTGAGTGAGGTCAGAACGTAAGAATCACTTGTGGGACAGTGATGGCCTGTCCGGGAGAGGTTGTAAGCCACCTGGCGATTCCTTGTGGGAGCTGAAGCCCATTCTGGAAGGGAAGCAGGCATGGCAGTAATTCAGCTATCTCCCCATTAAAGAGAGGTGATTGATTGGTAGTGAGGCCACCGCAATAAAAACTGATAATTATTGAGAGAATGGCCAAGAAATGGAGGAGTAGATGTCCCTTTCCTAGAAGAGGAGGAGCTTGAGGCAATGAAATTGTGATTAGAGTATTGATGAGGTTTTTTTTTTTTAAGATTATTTATTTATTTATTTGACAGAGAGAGATCACAAGTAGGCAGAGAGGCAGGCAGAGAGAGAGAGAAGGGGAAGCAGCCTCCCCACCGAGCAGAGAGCTGGACCCAGGGCTCGATCCCAGGACCCTGAGATCACGACCCGAGCCAAAGGCAGAGGCCCAACCAACTAAGCCAGGCACCCCTTGATGAGATTTTGATAGTGATCAATGCCACAGCAATAGGCTGGGAGGCTGAAGATAAAGGGAGGGCCATGATCCATCAAGTCACTCACTCAAGCTCACCTCCTGAACGCTGACCTGGGCCAACTGCTGAATGCGCTGGAAAGGGAATGAGGTCTAGTCCACCATGAGATTACTACCGGATGGATAAAATAGAGCCATGGTAAACAACTCACCTCCCAGAAATATGAGAAATACACATATGCATCTCCAGTTATGTGAATACGGTCTCAAACTGCATTGAGGAAGACATTGGTAGTTAGGATTCTGGAGTCAGGGAGACAACCATAACAGAAAGCCATGCAGATGAGACATTGGAGTCTTCAGATGAGGGTTATCACTGCCTGGTCTTCATGGAGCGAGACCCAAGGATGGAGTAGTGAGATGTAAATAGGTGACAATGGCTGTAGAGAGGTCGCCTTGGTAAGAGGCTGAGCTTTTGTAGTCCCCTTGATCATGGGCAGTTTGATAGAGGAGAAGGAAGGGGAACCCTAATATTAATAGAGATGTTGAGTACATGCCTAGTGTGGCACCGGGATGCCTGTAGCTTTATCAAAGCCAAGCAGGGTCTTGTAGTGTAGAGGGGTGGATAAAGACGCTGAAATTGTTATGGGAACAATTATGACTATAACAGAGGTAATGACGAAGATAATGGATCTGTAATGAAAAGCCGGTGGCCGTAAAGGGGAAGGTGAGGGCAACTGGAATGTGGAGGGGCTGATAAGGGAGGCAATGGTGGTGATGCCAAAGCTAATGGACTTATAATGTAGATGATGCGGAAGGTAATGGAGTTATAATGAGGTGATGCCTACAGAGTGGGGCGGGGGGAGATGATCACCTTAATGGAAGCAGGAGGGACTGTGTGATACAGGTTGAGAATTATATGCAGAGCATGCGTCAGGTTGGCCACAGCTGTGGGTGACCGGGAACGTAATGAACAGCTACCCCCAAAGTTCTCATTACAGCAGGAGTTCTAATGGACCCTGGAATACGATAATGATGTTAATGGAAAAGATGATGACCTCCATGAAAACTAGGAGCCTTGTGATGGTATTTAGAAGTGCCTGTTTAGTGGGAGAGATGAGAGGAGAAATGGGAGTGGGACCGGTGTGGACATATTTGTAAATTTCAGGGTTGAGTTTCCTGAGGGCTGTTCACTAGACTCGTCCCCGTGGGTTACTTGTCTTAGTGCAGCTGCTCCTGCTTGTACGAGGCATTTGTCATGCATGAAGCAAGTCTGAGATGAGCAGACATGGCTGCGGCAACAATTCAAGCTTACAATCTAAATTTTGTTCCTAAATTAGGCATGACAACACACTAGCTCAGACAGAGCACTTCTGTGCACAGATATGTAAACAAAATGTCTGGGAAATGCATGAGTTGCAGCAGAAATAAATGTATATAAAGGTTTTATATATATATATACTTAACCATTAGTGCCTCTTCCAAATGAGGAAGTAGGAACTAAATTCTCCATTGTTCTCCAATTAACTTCTAAGACCTTAAAAGATGGCAAAAGTGTTGGTGGCAGCTTGTGCTCCTGGTCTGGCCAGGAAGACCCTGATGTGGGTTCTGCAAAGGGATCTGGGGAACTGGCATTCACAAGGGTCCCTAGTGCCACTGTGTTTCTTCATAAAGCAACATAGAGGTATGCGCTGAGTATAGACCATAGACCCAAGAACAAACAGATAATCCCAGACCCACATCAGGCATCCAGGAAACACAGGCAAAATGTATAGCCTATGATGGGAGCAAAGACGGCCAAATAGACTCATTGTCTATACAAGGAATTCTTGAGCATGGGACACAGGTGTTCTCTGCCTCCATCCTGTACCTGGATGCCACCTTTCAGGCCAACTCTATCCAAACCACTGGAAAAGCTTCTACAAAAATGCAGATTCCAGGGTCCCTCCTCATGGACAGTCTGATTCTGTTGATTAGGAGCACAACCTATGAATCTGTATTTTCAAAACTCCCCTGGAAATGTTCCCAGGTATCTACAGTGGGAACTACTGTCTAAGTGTCAACCCGTGGCTCTTAGAAGGAGCGTGTTAGGCAGGAGGTGTGGAAAGCACATTTCATAGGCATAAGCCAAACCAACATTTTGAGTAGATTTGAGTACCACTCAGAAGCCTCTCCTTCTCAATAGAAAATTATCTTCCCCCGCCTACCTCTCCACTGTACATGGAGTGTACCTTTCCCTTGATGAAGACAAACATAATTGACTGAAGCCAACTCCCAGCAAGGGACTCCAGAATGCCACTATGGCAATAGGTAGCATTGGGCAACTGGACCCTATTTCCTCTAGAATAGAAGGAATGAAGCAGTGTAGGAACTGAAATGTGTGTGGTGGTGGGGGGTATTGGTGGTAGGGGAGGAAATGGAGTGGCAAGGAGGGAGGAAAAAGGCCAGAAAAGATGTTTCAAGTACCTCTAGTTATGGAAACGGGTATGGATATAGAGGTGAGAGTTGGCACCGCCATGTTGTCTTTTGAAGATCTCTCCTGTCCGGCCCTCAGATGTACCATATTGTTCTTTAGGATTCCCAGGGATTAAAAAAGTTAATAGATGGGATTGAATATTGGGAAATATTCAATTTATGTTAATAGATGGGAATTGAATATTGGGAAATATTCAATTTATGTTTTGGGAAGTACAAATTGCTTCTGTCCTTATATGGTATATAAGTCATGCACATGTACCTATGTCTACACCTAAATTAACCAAATTAGAAAATGCGCATAGGGGTGCCTGGATGGCTCAGTCAGATAAGGGTCTGATGAGTCTTGGTTTTGACTCAGGTCATGATCTCAGGGTCATGAGATTCAGCTCAGAACTGGGCTCTGCCCTAAGTGTGCAGCCTGCTTAGGATTCTCTCTTTCCCTCTTCCTCTACCACTCACCACCCCCCACATACCACTCATGCATGTGCTCACTCTCAGAAAGAAAGAAAGAAAGAAAGAAAGAGTACTAAACAATTCAGTTACAAAGAAAATGCATTCTTTCAATTGCTGAACAAAATGACAGAATATTCCTCAATACCCTGTGTCTTAATACTTCCGGCCCCTTCAACTCAAACTCTTAGGGAGACCAGGAATGTCCTGAAAGATTGCAGTACAAAGAAAAACTTAGGTCCATTAGCACCAGCTTGCCCAGATCTGTCTCAGGGACAGAAACCTAGAGCATTTACTCATGTTCCCTTACAGGAATAGTGAAGTTCAAGCCCTACTTGATCCACTTAGGACTAATTAACAAGCAATCAGATTGAGGCTGTGATGGAAAGTGAGCTCGTGGGCACAGTGTAGGTCTTCTCCTTATCTGGTCACTTCTCTCACTCTCCCTGGTCACCATTCTTTTGAGAAAATGCACCCCACTTGAGAAATGCCACCTTCCTCCTGAGCCGTGTTGTCATTTGTTAGCTGCTAATCATTCATTAACCTCCCAGATACCTCCTGGAAGCCAGGACCTCACCTTCATTTGCAAAGGTGGTTCACTGGGTCCCCCTCTAATAAAATTACAACTTCAGGAAACAGATCATTTGTATCAAATACAACCCCATGGCTTCCTCTTATGTTAATCATTTCAGGCAGGTGCTATTAGGTAATTCAATCACTGGACTACAGAAAGCAGCCACTGAATTAATGAGGAATGAACTCAAATTCTGAATAAGAGATTTTCTGAATAAATGGCTCTGAATGAAAAACCAGGAGCCAAGCCTATAATCACAGCAGATGACAACAATACAAAATTGCATATTAAACACAGTCCTCACTTCCATCTATTCTCAGTCCACAAACTCTTTTGGAGCCAAAAGAACATATTGCAACTGCCACCAGCAGCCTTCCATATTTGCCGCTTTTCTAATATTTCCTTAACGCTTTTTCAGGTGAACGGAATAAATTCTGTAGCTCTCATCCCAATTTAAAATAAGCCTTAGTTTACCCCCAAGCCTAGCCTTTCATTCAAAGAGCATCTTTATCCACAGACCCATTCAGACTTGATATCTCGCTGGCCTCCCATCTGGCTTGCCTGAATTCAGCCTCCCTCCCCTCTGGGATGCTCTCCCCACAGCCACCAGGATGATCTTCCCCAAACTCAGATCTCACCACTTCACATCTCTGCTTAACACCCTCCATTCACTTTCACTGTCCTCATCGTTTTAACATGTCACACAAAATTCTTGGTGGTGGAGCCCCAGCTTGTCTTTCTAGCCCATCTCTGGTTTGCTGCCCTTACAGGAGTACATCCCGAATTCCAGCTGTGCCCAGGCTCTTGACATCTGTTCACCTTCCACACTTTTCAGAATGCCACATTTTTTTCTTGTATAGTATCTACGCCAACCTAATTCTCATCTTTTAAAATTCCTCTTAAATGATGCCTACCCTGATCCCCTCCATACCTCCATTCCTCCACTGAGCCAGGTGCCTTTTCTCCATGCTTTCTTAGCATCTGCAGGCAGAGCCTGCCTGAACCTAGCTTTCAATACTACAATGTCTGGAGCATCAGTTTCTCTCTTTAATTGGACTGCCATCAACCTGAGAATAAGACTACATAGTGTTTAACCTGGTATTTTCAATGCTGGACATATGGTAGATACATCATAAATATTTGATGAATGAATGGACCAGTAATAGAATAAATGAAATCATGGTTGAATAAATGAATGAACCCAATGACACAGTTTATGCCAATTCTTGCAGCCACCCTTCCATTTCCTAACTCTGGGCAGCAGCATTTGAAAAGTTTGCTTTCATACTCTGAAATTTGGTCAATGAAGACCTGGTACAGAATGAGTAAATTTCCCTGTAGCTCATGATGTCACCACCATGTCTTCATTCTCCCACTCCTTAGTAAATATCTGACAAACCAGACTCTGCAGCAGGGACAGGGTGTTCCCCTGTGGCTGGTAACCACTGATGGGACAAACTGCCCAGTGACACTGTTGCCCTCCTGGGGCCCAGGCGTCCAGCTCCACGGGAAATCCCCCTAGCTCTGCACACGGCATTTGGTTCTCACAGAGCTGTGGTCGCCTGGCATTCATCATGCTGTGCTTCATCAGTGATTTAATCAGGTTTGAGTTTTTAACAACGTACTCGTCATGCTCACTTAACTTAAAATCAAGCCCGTTCAGGCATTAGTTGGTACTATTCACTCAGTCTGGTAGTTTTGGCATTTAAAACTCTAGAATATTTCATCAAGGAGCACTGTACATTTTTACAAAGAACCCCTTATACACGAATCTCGTAGACTGGTTCCCTGGTGGAAATATCCTGGCCTTAGGGATCATAGTGCTATGAAATGAAATGAAAGTTTGAAGCACTATGAAATCATAGTGCTATGAAATGAAAGTTTGCATAGCAGTTTCCTATTGATGCCACCATAACAGATGACCACAAACTTAGTGTCTTAAAACAATACATTTTTAATATCTTAGAGTTCTGTAGGTCAGGATGACATGGGTCTTATGGGGCTAAAATCAGGATGGGGAGGGCTGCATTCCTTCTAAAGTTTCTATGGGAGAATCCATTTTCTCACCGTTTCCACTCTCTGGAAGTCACCCACATTCCTTGTTTTGTGCCCCCTTCCTTCAGTTGCAAGGCCTGCAGTGGCTGTTAGAATCCTTCTTATGTCTTATTGCTCTGGCCTCCACTTCTCTCTCCCTCTTCCACTACTAAGGACCCTCGTGACTATATTGGGCCCATCTGGGTAATCCAGGATAATCTCCCTATTTTAAAGTCATCAAATTAGCAACCTTCACTCCATCTGCAATCTGAATTTCCCTTTGCCATGTAACAAAACACATTCACAGGTTCCAGGGATTAAGGTACGGACATCTTTAGGGGGTTATTATATATCTTATCATACTTGTGTGTCTGTGGACCTCTGGAAGGCATCCTTTGCATAGCCTTGTGGGTCCAGCCATCAACAGCATTGGTGTCACCTATAAGCTTGATAGAAATGCAGACCTACAGGCCCCAGCCCAGACCTTTGGAATCAAAATCTACATTTTCACCAACTCTCAGGTGATTAGGTGTCCACATAATGAGTATGAGAAGCACCGCTCAGAGGCTCCCTGCTTGGCAGAGGAAAGAGCTGGCACTTAGTGCTGGACAGACAGTAGTATTATCTGGGAACATGTTTATTAAAATGGACGGATCTTGAGGAACTCAATCAACAGATTATCTATTAGAGGCTGCTGTCTCATGTCTATATTTTGAAAATTGCTTTCCCCCAATAATAAAAAAAAATTAAAAGGAAAACCTTGTAACTTTGAGTGTCTGACAAAACTTTTTAAAACATTTCTAATTTATATTTAGAATCAATGTCACTAAAATACCAGTTCTAGTGAAATCTTCAAGATGTCTCCTCAGACTGGAAGCAGAGAACTCAATTGCTCTGGAGAGGATACTCCTACTTCTAAGTGAGATCACTTTCCCAGATCATTCAGGGACTTTCTACAAGCTTATTCCTGGTGTGATGAGGGTTCTCT
Source organism: Lutra lutra (assembly GCF_902655055.1). Classification (NCBI taxonomy): domain Eukaryota; kingdom Metazoa; phylum Chordata; class Mammalia; order Carnivora; family Mustelidae; genus Lutra; species Lutra lutra. Next base: position 26,909,328 of record NC_062292.1, read on the forward strand.
TCCATGAAGACATTTTCTAAGAGTGGCTGCCAAATCCACTTACATGGTTAATTATTTTTTGTGGATGTGTCCACCTACCAGGCAATAGGATCTTCCAAGGTCAAGATCTCACTCATTTATCTACAGTGCCTATCACAGTAGCTGGCTTTAGAGTGGCTACTCAATGTGGGTTTATGGCTTTGGGGATGAATGAGTCATTGTCCCTTAGAAAGTGATGTAATAATGTCGTGCTTAGTGAGACATCTACATGTACCAGGAAATGATACCACAAAAAAGTTCCTAAATTCAAATTTGCTGTGTCATTCTAAGAGGAGAGTCCATGATCACCTCCCTGGGTGTCTAGGGAAGGAAAAGGGAGCTTCCAGAGATTTGGCTGTGTGAGAAGTAGTCAGTTTAAATCCCTACCCTTCACACCAAGGTGTGCTAAAAACAAGAAGTTTTATTTTTCAGAGATGTCAAATGGCAGCTGTCATAGGTCAGCATGGGGAGAGAGGGTGTAGATATTCTTTATGAATGTTTAATTACAGAAAAAAAAACCCTTATACTTCATAATCCATCATTCTGCTATAAAATCAATATTACAGGGCTCAAATATCTTTATCATGACAGTGTTTTATTCTAAAAATGTATTTTTCTACATGTTATAACTTATAAAATAATAATAAATAGCTTTAACATGACATAAATGAAAACACATTTAAGGAAATGGCATTTTGTGAATTTACACCGAAGCAAATATTTGACATGCTTTATTTAAATTAATTTGCTCTGCATACTCTGCTGTTTTGCTGGCAGGCGAGCTCTGTGTTATCATGCATTGGCTGCACTGGGCTTTGAGACTCATAGTGAAGAATAGAAGCTGAGGGACCCAAAGGGACCCAATTCTGAGGTTCCTCCAGGTCCACACTCAGGTTCAACTGGCAGTAAAAATTGGCTAGATGTGGGCAGGAAGTTGTTTAACAAAATGATTATGTCTACTCAAAGTGTGATATTCACTTCCATGTTGGTAGCATTTTTGCCGTATAAATATTAAATTGCTTTTAGTAATCCTAAACCAGTCCTAATGTGCATTCTATGTAAATTATAAGCAAAACAATTTTGTGTGTGTGCATTATAAACACAAGGCTTTCCTAAACTTTCTAGGAAAACAATCTGCCAGTGCTGGGATGCTCATACTGTGAGTTAAGGGGAGAAATTAAGGCCTATGTTTAGTAAGTTACTTCTGGCCCTTTATGAAAAAACGTGCTAACCCCTGGATTTATAGAATAAACTTGATTGGCAAAGACCGAATAATACTTGTTTTGATTTGGAATCCAAGACACTAATCTAATTTCCCCCAGCCTCTCAGTGGATCTGATTAACAGTTTTCCAATAGTCTATAGTTATAGAAATTATATTTGATTACGGTTATTATTTGCTTTCCATAACCACTAACCTGGCACAAAGACCTCTATCCCAAAAGGGGTTCTGAAACAATAATAATGGTGCTGGTGAGCATCAAGGACAGATCACGACCATCACAGGATGGATGCTATGAACTGGCATGGGTCACGACAAAAATAACATATATTTTTCATACATGTGGATAGCAACTTGTGGTGTCTTCTTTACTTATGTGCAAAGGTCTTCACAGCTATTAGGATCAGGTACATTTTGAAGATGAAGGATATAATACACAGACCAAATAACAATTTCAGACTTATGGGAGGAAACTGAAATACATTTTCAAAAGGGATTTCACAAACACACATAGACAGACACACACCATAGAGCATGTCTCCGCCATTTGGAAAAAGTTATGCTCCATTTTTTCATTCACAAGAAAAAGAAGAAAATTTTTAAAATGCAGGACAAGATGGCCCTGATTCAGAAATCTCTACATTTAACAAAGCATCCATTCTTCACTGGTAGAAAGGGTTTAACCATAGTCCTTTCAAACCAAAATCAAACAGGGTGCACTTTTAACTCTTCAGGGTTACTGTTGGGCCACACCATTGAGTAAACTGGAAAAGATCCCCTTCTAAAATCCTGTCCTCTGTGTCTACTGTTATCCCACTCCCAGAGTCAGTCATTAGAAGCAGGGCAGTTTGGAGTTACCATGAAGAAACTCTTGAAAATGGGAGTGAAGAGAGGAGTTCTTCAGGTACCCAGGCAACTGTGAAATAACAAAAAGAAGATAAGAACCAACAAAATCAAGAGGCAGGAGAAAAACTGGAAGCAACAGAATACAGTGGATTACACTTTTTCTCAAAGATAACCCAGGAACAGGCTTTATCATCCAAAAGACTATTTTCTCTCTCATCTAGGAATTTTTAAAAAAGAATGAAAAGGATCAGTTCTACAGCAAAGTTTGGTTTAAGTAACCTCAGCAGGTAAAGCTTTCAGGTGTCTGTTTGTTTTTTAATTTTAATTTTTTTCAGATGAAAACTCAACTGGTAAGAGAAACCATCATTCCTAGGCCGGCTCAGGAAAAAAAAAAGAAAAAAAGACGCTGTTGAACAGAAACAATTACCCCAGCCCAATAATGACACCTACTTTTCTAATAAGAAACCCAAACCAAACCAAACCAACAACAAAAAACCCCATCTTCTCAGTTAATGCAGAAAATACCCAGTGACAATCTGTTTACTTTATGAGGTATAATCCCTATATCTTCATTCAAAGAATCTACAATCTACTTCTGGAGATAGGACTGACCCACATCATTAGAGAACGGCATGAGATGGTTTCTGTTCTAATAGTGCTGTTGAAATAGAGGGAGAGATACAAGGGAGGAGTCTGGGGACACGGAACTCTATTAATCATCTAGTCTCTCAGTTTCTGTGAGGAGAGACACTGGATGCAACTTAGTTGTTTGGTTCAGGTTCAGGGTCACTTATGAGGTTGCAATCCAGCTGTCAGCTACAGCCGCAGTCATCACAAGGGTCGACTGAAGGGGGCTGTGCTTCCAAGCCTACTCACATGGTTGTTGGAAGTCCCCAGCCCCTCATCGTGTGGGCCCTTCCACAGGGTGCATAACAACATGACAGTTGACTTCTGCCAGAGCTAGCAATTGGAGAGAGAAGGAGAGAGAAAGGGAGAGTGCCCCCCAAAAAAGGCACAATCTTTTTATAACCTAACCTTGGAAGTGACCTCCCATTCTTTCTGCCATATTCCATTTGTTAGAAGTGAGTCAAGAAATCCAGTGCACATTCCAGCAGAGGGAATTACACAAGGGTGTGAGTACCAGGAGGTGGGGTCATGGAGGGCCACCCTAAAGGCTTTCCATTATAGTAACCAAAGGTTTTGAACTCAAGGAGGATGGTCAGCAAACTATAGGTATGGGACCTGACACAGGACTTTTGTAAATAAAGTTATATTGGCCCAGAACTACACCCATTTGCTTGTCATCTGTGGCTGCTTTTGCGCTAGCAACTGCACAGTTAAATAGTTGTGCCAAAAACCCTATGGTCCTCAGAGCTTAAAGTATTTACTACCGGAAATGTTACAGGAAAGTTTTGCTGAGCCCTGCTCTAGAGCAGTACTTCTCAAAATTTATATGCATATGAGTCACCTGGAGCTCTTTAAAATGTGGGTTCTGATTCAGTAGGTCTGAATGAGGACTGAAACTCTGCATTTCTAATAAGCTCCCAGGTGACACTGATGTTGCTGGTCCGCAGAGGACACTTTGAGGAGCAAAGCTTGTAGACCTTGAGGGATGAGAAGGTCTTGGGGAGGGAGGAGAGGGCCTCCCAAGTAGGGAGAAATGGCATGGCTTTTGGGGAGAAAATAAGAAGATCAGGCTGTCTGGAACAGAACAGAAGACATGAACCTAACCTCCCCAAGAAGAACAATTACAAAGAGCAACACTAAGCTTTGAGGCAATTGAGAAGACAATGGAGAAACAATATATAGTTTTGGTCCTTCGTATTCCAAGATACAGCCTTTAAAAAAACAAAAAGTGATCAGAATATGGTCGATTGTTTAATCAAACAAATCACCAGAATTGAAAAAGAAAAAAATGTAAAAGAAGAAAGGTTGGAAGGAAGGAAGGAAGGAAGGAAAGAAAAGGGAAAGAAGGAATGAGAGAAAGGAAGGCAGGATCTACATAGACATTTGTTTAGTGTCCACTTGATGTTGATGTGTTGTTGATGTGTTAGGTCCTGCAGACAAAGATGATAGTTCCTTCTCACCACTCAGGCTGGTGGTGGACAGAGACATATTAATACACTGGAGGCCTTGCATTGTGATAGGTATTTTAATAGAAGTATCTGCCTGGTACTGGAGGAAGACAATGGGAAGGAAAATGATCTTTAAGGATGGGTAGGAATTTGTTATGCTGGACAGGTGAATAAAACATTGGAGGCTGAGGAATATTATAGAGACACAAGAGGGCAGGGACTGGGTGGAGGCTGTACAGACCTGAGGAATGGGATGTCTGTCAGGTAGGGGAACAGAGGGCTCAGGAAGGGAAGAAAGTGGGGGCCAGACATGAGATGGACAGACAAGAAGACAAAGGCTGCCACTGGCCTCAGATACTGCAGAAAGACTTCACACTCCGTCAGGTGAAAGTATCAGGTAACTCATATCACGTTCCTGGCACAGAGGAATTCTCAGTTACCACTGGCTGTGGTTCTAGTTTAGAAACTGAAGGCCATGTGGAGGATTTCATACCTGGGAAAGCAGAAGAGGGAGGAGCATCATTCATTTGGCCTGCAGATGAACTAATTTTCAGAATCCTTGAGATCAATATTCCCAAGCAACCACTGGAGTTCTTGTGACATATGGGTTGTGTCATAGTACATCCACCCTCATTGGCTTGTATCTCCACACACTGGCCCTGCTCACTTCCAGGGGGGCACTAAGGAGGAGGCAGCTACTCAGTGAGCTCGGCTCTCCCTAGTCATGGAGCAATGGCAAGGTCTTTGCCTACAAAGGAGGAGTGGACCTACATGGAGACCTTCCATGTATCCCATTCAGACTTGGCTCCATTACCCTTGGCATCACCATGGTCCTGCAGAGCCCACATTCCCCACCATGACAAACAACACTGCTGCACTGTTATGGTCTATTGGGTGGTCTGTTTCTGTCACAGACAAGTCCTCCTGTCTTTAAGCTCTACAGACTTGGAGGCTGTGTCTAGTTCACCACTATATCCTTGGCACTTAACCCAGTCCTGGGCTCAGAGTGAGCACCTAGCAAATCTATATCAGAATAGCAGTGGGGCTAGTAATATTTCCCACCTCACTGTTCATTGTGAGCACTGTTAATTAGTTTGTTAGGGCTTCTGTAACAAATGACTGCACCCTGGGTAGTTTAAACAACAGGTACTATTTCCTCACCATCCTGGAGGCCGGAAGTCCAAGGTCAAGGTGTTGGCAGCATGAATTTCCTGAGGCCTCTCTCCTTGGCTTGCAGAGGCCCAGCTAGCATCTCACTGTGTCTTCACATGCTCTTTTCTCTGTGTCTGTGTACTCCTGGGGTCTCTCTGTGTGTCCTAATCTCCTTTTCTCCTAAGGACAGGCAGATTGGATTACAACGCATACTAATAGCCATTTTTAACTTAATTACCTCTTTAAAGATCTTACCTTCAGATATAGTCAGGCACATGCTGAGGTAATGGGGGTTAGAATTTCAATATATGCATTTGGGGGGACACAATTCAGCCCATAACAAGGATTAAATGAGCTACTGTAAGTGTCTAGAATGTTGCCTGGGGTATAGTGCCACAATAGTGCCCATGATTACCACGAGCAATTTGGAAGGAACACAGAGAACATCTTGTACAGAGGGACCCTCTAGACTCAGCTCCTTTTTAAAGAGTGTTTGGAGTTTTGAGATTTATTCTGAAAGTCAGAAAAGTTCTATAACTATATTCCCTCCTAGGCTCCTCCTCACAGGGCGGCATGGCCCCAGTAAGGGTGGCTTCCAGTCCCTCTCCTCTTCCCATCGTACCTCATGGACCATTACTATACCCATCACAGCCATTGTTTACAGGCTATAATCCATTTCCTGCTTCTTATATACTCTTCCCAACAATCCTGTTAGGCAGGAATTATAACTTTACAGATGGGAAAAACTGAGTCCAGAGAGGTTAAGGAACTTGCCTAAACTCACACAGCCAACTCATGGCAGAACCAGATGCACACTCGGGCATTCTCACCATAACACTCTGCCTGCTGAGGAGGCGTGGGCCCTGGTGTGCGCAGCTTCGTCATTGTATCCAAACTTCTGCTTCAGCCCAGAAATGGGACATCTCTGTGACATCTCTGGCCTCTGACACTGAGGTACTAAGGCAGAGGTCCTGACTGGCTGGCCTGCTGTGGAAATGGTGCCGTCATATCCCTGGGTGAAAGGGAGAAGGGATGAGAACACCCACTTGGTGGGATCTGTTCCCCCACCTGCTCTGAAAACCCTTTGGTATCGCTCTGCTACCTCTCCGTCTGTCATTCTTTCGCCTGGGGAGTCAGAGATGACTCTGGAGTGGGGAGACTCCCTGCTACACCATGAAGCACGGAGCCGCTCTTCCTGCAGAGACATTTAGATGGACGGCAAGCAGCAGCACCAGCAGCAGAAGAGCAGGGCAGGTGCACAGACACTGAGCAGAGCTGGGGGCCCGCAGCCCGGGCCGGAGCTGCTGCTGAAACTGCAGAGTGACAGGTGCATGAGGACCTGGGTCAGAGCGCAGGAGGGTCAGCATGTAGGACACCGTGACGGGACTCCTAGGGGATACAGGATGGCGGTGCTGCACCAAGTGTGGATTCCAGTGAGCTGTTTAGCTGCTGACCTGCCTCTTCCTCTGGGGCACAGACATTACCCACCCTCCCCAAGCTTCAGTTCCCATATCTACAAATCAGATCTTCCTAGGACCTACCCTGTAGCCGTGTGGAGGAATAAAGAGATGAGGCATGCCAAGTGCCTAGCCCTGGCCTTGCAAAGAGCCGCCGTTCCTTCAACACTGGCTGACAGCCAAGGGACAGTTACAATCAAAGTAATATGAAATGTTGAGACACGAATGGAGCCACCCAACGCAAGCGAGAGTTTTCGCCCTAGAAAATGAAACTCCCTGCCAAGACCAGCTTCCTCTAGGACCAGCCTCGTCATGGGTGAAGCAGTGTGGAATGTGTAAAGCGTTTCAGACATGGGGCCTCTGGGTACACCCCACTGTCGAGACCCTCACAGCATCCACTGTTAGGGCTACCCCTTGTGATAAGCCTTTTGAGACTAGAAGCCCCGTGTTAATATGGAAGCCTGCCATCCCATCCGGAAAGGCATTCCACATGGGCATGGTTTTCCTGGTTCTGATTCCCAGCACACTTTTCATCAGGCAACAGACTACAGCAGAAAAAGAAAAAAGGCTAAAAATTCCTGCCTGCCTCCTCCGTCTTCCTCCTCATCTCTTCCCTCCTCCCAGAATCTGTTACAGGAATTTTATTCCCCTTAATTTACTCTGCAAATTGCTCAGCTTGAATACTGTTATTCCACAGCTCTGTGAATGGAGCATTGTGAGATTTTTAGCCTACCCGCTCTGCGTGCAGTGCTTGCTCTGCTGGGAGGGAGCTGCCCTGGCAGGATGGGAGCCAGGACCCGCCTGTCCCAGGCTTTGGGTACCTTGTGAAATCCCTAATCAAGCAGCTTCTCATATGTGCAGGGATTTATACTTTCCAGAACTCAGTTATCCCCATCAGTTCATTTACATAAATACCATAGAACAAGACATAATACCTTTTATCTATACAGCTCTTTTTCCATTGACCATTACCCGATTTATAGATAACATATAATGATATAATACTCTAAAGATGTATTGATTCCTTCCATATGAACAGCGCTATTAAAACCCATTACAGGAGAAGAGCATGGGCTGTCAGGTTCTAGAGCAGCAGGACGTAAGCCCGGACCTGCATTAGTGCTTATACTGCTGGAATACAGCCTCCTAGAAGACCCTTGAGTTTGGCTTTCTCGTCTCAGAGAGCCTTCCCTTCCTTCAGCCTTGGCCCAGGGTCTCTGTCCAAGGTTCTGGTCTTCCAGCCATCCTGAGCAATGCCACTGAGCCTGTCCATAAGGACACTGCATGCACCCACACACGGCGTGACAGGACATCCTCTCTCTCACCATCCAATGCGGCCACCCCCGGAAGCTGCCTGAGCAGGTGTTGGTTGGGTTTCAAGACTCTGTAACTGGCACTTAAGCCACGGTCTAATATTTAAGGAATGGTTGTAGGACTCCTAAAAAATATTGGAGAATAGCCTTGATTTGTCCAATAGGTCCACTCCATCCTGCAGTCTTGGTAATCTTTATCAAGGGCATATCTGATCGTGCCATCCACGCCACCCTCAAACCCTCCACATCTTCACCAGCACGTGTTATTTCTTGTCTTTTTGATGAGAGTTGGCAGCTGTAAGGTGAGCTCTCAGTGTGGTTTGGAAGTGCAATGCCCAGATGATCCGTGATGTTGAGTTCCTATCTTGATAACTGTTATTCATTGCTTTAGATTGGTTTTTCTGGAAACAGACTTTGAGCCAGAGAGTTGCATGCACAAGGTTTATCAGGGAGAATTCTTGGCGGGAGTGGGGGTAGATCTTTACAGAGGTGAGGAAGGCAGGACTGAATGGGGAGAAGAGGTGACAATGAGGTTTTCAGTGAAACTTCAGTCAATCCTACAGGGCACTGTGGAGTTGGGATGACTCACTGAGTTGTCCCAAATTGAGGTGAGAGGACAGGCCTTTGTATCCCTGCAAAGGGTTGGAAAGTAGAGCCTGGGCGAGGAGATGCCCTGTGGCCCAGGGCGATGGTCAGGGAAGGACAGAGCTGTGAGCCTTCAGTGGCCGACATTCTAGCATGGGGTCTGGATTTGTCTGAACAGAGCAGCCCTAGCATTCACTCCACCAGAGTTCCAAAATTTCGCTTCACCAGGAAATAGGAATGTTGGAGGCCATCTTGGGATCCTGGTTAACCCTGGACACAAGTACATTGCCCTTCTGCCTGGCCCTGCTTTTCTTCCTTGCCCATCAGGACTGGATGAATATATCTTTGCCAAGATCCCATTTAGCTGGCAGCACTAGCTAAAAGGGGAAAGCCAGGCGAAGGGTGAGACAGCCTTCTGCTCCACACCTCTTCTGTCCAGACTCTTTGAATTGGCCAACTCCCCTTCTGTGCCGTGGTCTTAATCAGGCTTTTCTAGGGCATGCTGCATTCCTTACCCGCTGCCTCCCTGCACGGAACCTTCTTTTCCTAATTTATTTTCAGCCCTGAAGCTGATCTCAGAGGCAGCATCTGGTTCTGCTTTTAAAACAAAGCTGTGGCTGAGTCGGGCAGAGAGGCACAGAAGTCAAAAGCACGCTTGTCCCCAAGGTCACCCAGCAACAGCACAGCCCTCGTTCTTCTCTGCCCACAGTGTCTCCTCCCAGCATCCTTTGTTGTCAACACATAACTTTTATTCACCTGGGCTTATTACAGGGTCCTGGGGTTATGGAATCCGCAGCGAGGTCAGAGCCACCGGGCTTTGGAGGCCCTCCCAAGCGCCAAGGCACTCAGAAATTCTACATCTATATAAGGAAAATAGAAGGGAGGAGGACTGAGCTTCATGTTTTAGCTTTCCCTTTGGCAATCGAAGAGCCTGCCTGCAGCTCTCTGGGTTCAATGTTCAATATCCTGAAACCAAAGTGACTGGTCTGTCACAGAAACTAAACCAGCCCACCCTCAGGGCCCCACAGGAGGTCCTGACTAATTCATGACGCACGGTGGATGTGAAGACAGACTTTGAGCTCCACTGGAGCTGTTGTTCCCATTTCGGTTCAAATCTCAGCAAGACTGAGGCTGTCACACAACCGGTGTCGTCACCGTGTTGGGGGCAGGAGAGACATGTGGCCGGTTGGTTGGGCCGTCAGAACTGCTCTTTGTGGTAGAAATGGCTGCCAGTACCTGCACGTTGACCCCAACCATGGGCACAGGATTTTGGGGGGCGCTTTCTCTCTCAACTCTTCTGTTGTGTTACGTCATAATTGGTACTTTTCAAGCTTAGTTCAGTTGTATTTCTAAAAATACGGTCACAGTGGCTGTGTAGTGGATTGCCTGGGAGCAGGGGCAGGGACAGAAGAACAGACAGGTAGGCTTCTTGCTGGGACACTGCTAAAAAATATAGGCTCTTCCTTCACCCAGCTCTGCATCTATAGCCTTGTGCCACTCCAAAAGGACTTGGAGGGTACCTACACCAGGACACTGGAGGCTGTGAGGGGGAACTGCCTGATTAATTACCAGCGATAACTAACTGGGTTAGCTCATTTCTCCCTGGAAGGGTCTGTCATGGAGGAAGAGCCTGGCACAGAGGAACACACTTGGCCCATGGAGGGTAGGGTCGTAAAGGAAGCCTGTTACACCTGCAGAGACCAGGGCACAGAGCCTGGGCTCCGGGGCGAGGATGGGCATGGAATTGAACAGGGCAGCAAATACAAAACATCCCCAGCTTTTAATTTCAGCTGGGGGTACAGAGAAAGCAAAGGTGACCAGTCAAGCATCAGGGAGAAGAGGGATCAGCACCCCCGCCCCAGCCACTGTCATCCCTGCCTGGAGATCCTGGCCCCACCATCCCACACCCGACAAGTGTAGCTCTTAGAGCTCTGCTAGGCTCATATTAAATTCTCAGAAATGTCAGTTATTGTTACTATAATTATTATTATTACCCATGAGGCATGTTTTTCTTTGTTATTTTTAATTGGAGGGGAGGACGGTGCCATTTCCAATTTCTACTCCAAAGAAATATTTTTCTGCTTCTTCTTATATATTTGGAAAGGGAAAACCATCAACAAACACAAACAAATACCCCCCTCCCGACATGAAATACGCGATAGAATTGGAGAGATCCTGCATAATTTCAACCTTGGGGGAGCCAGAACGCAAGGCCGGCGCCCTGTGGAGTGTTGGCCCGTGTAGGTCTTGCTTCTGGTTTATGTTTCCTCTGTTGTTGTTGTTTTTCTTTTTAATTATGATCAGGTGACCTTGTTCCATAAAGTGTGGCTCAAATACCAGCAACAGAAGGTTGAGCAAACAGAGTTTAATGCTATAATCAAATGCAACCTACAACCTCGTTCTTATGGTACATATTAGTGATAGATGATGATACTAACAGTCATTTGGGCTGCGTGGTAATTGGCCACACCAGACGGGAGTTCGCTTAAATTACTACTCAGAGTCTGACGTCTGTAGGGTCGGGTTTTAAATCCCCTGCTCCCCGCGCTCTGGGTGCGAGCTCCCTGGCTTCCCCACCTCCCCCGGCGGCAGAGACTTCTCCTCTATCACATCCCTTCTCCACTGAGATTCAAACTAGGGCCCAGAGCTTCCCTGGCTTAATGAGGGAGAAAAACAAGAATAGAAGGATTGGAGAGGATGTCTCAGGGTGACAGAAGAGACCGACACAAAGAGACACCCCATAATAGAAGTCGATTTCACCCTGTCCCAGTGGCCCAGGGTGGGGGTTCCTCATGGACCCAGAGTCTCTGTCGCTCCTCCATCTGTGGCTCCTTGGAGTTCCCTGCACCCAGATGGCACATGGAGGACAGAGGGGGAAAGACAGAGCTACCTCTCCTCCCCAGCCTGGCAGGAACCCTCGTTCCACAGGTTCATGTACCCGCAGTGAGGACTTGCCGGGTGTAAGGGGATGCAGACGGTCCTGGCAGTGCCAGCAGTGTTCACATGGGTTTTGGGGTGGGCAGTCAGCCATCTCTGCTACAAGGCATTTTGCAAGACCCTAGCGGCACCTGTCTGGTTTAAGCACTAGTGATTATTACCTAACACAAGTACTGAAGATACCAAGAAACCTGCTAATGGTACTGATGCGGGACTCAGGCAGAGAACACATGTGAGCCCCAGGGATTCCCGGAAGCCAATTTTTCCCCCAGGACTCCCCCATCCCACCCCACAGGCAGCTGCCCCAGGCATTGGGATCCAGCCCTGGAGCCTCCGCGAAACACAAAGACCTGTTTGATCACCCTTTACAGCAAAACCTTGTTAAGCAGATATTGGCTTATCCAAGAGAATGCACACGTGGAAGCAATTGTTGTTCCCAAGCTAACTGGACACCCTGTCATGCTCCAGTAAAAATATCAGATTATTGGAACTAGTTAATTCAAAATCCATTCTTCCTGGTCCCTTGCCTTCCAAATTAATGACATTTGCTGATATTGACAGTGAGAGAGGGGGTGGCCGAGCAGTTGGAGGAACACACGACTCCCCGGGGTTTGGTGGCTTCCGTTCCTGTGGGCCTGATATGGAGGCACCATGGGGGGATGTGGGGAGGTGGGAGGCAGCAACAGTGTGCATACTAGAAAATTAGATTTTAAGTACTATTTTTTCCCCCGAAAGACTCTTGAAAGGAGCCAAGGAGGAAAAGAATGCCCAAAGCAATTATTATCATAATTAAGAAGTTCTGAGAAGCGGGGTGTCCTTCTGGTAAGCTTTGTTCCATGGGGGTCATCCCTCCCAAGGGAAGCAAGGCTTAAGGTCCAGGAGCTCTGAGAGGCCACTGAGTGTGCATCTGTACCATCTACCAGCAGGCTAAATGTGGGCAAGTCGCTTCACCGCTCTGTGCCACAGTTTCCCTGTTAGCATCAGACAGTACCTACCCTGAAGTAGGATTATGAGGATTAGATGCATTAGTATTTGTAGCATGTTTTGATGGCACCTAGACCATAGTAGGTCCTTTAGAAATGTGTATAAAATGGGGTGAAAAGCTGGATTAAAACCCCTGTTTTCCCTTTGAATAGCTAGGAGAACGCGATCCAGTTTATTTCAATGCCGAGCCTCAGTTTCTTGTTGGCAAAGTGCAGATCCTTTTCTAGACTCCCAAAATACTCTCACGGGTGGTGAGATGGGCGAGACGGGGAGCAGGGGCGTGCTCACCCAGTGGCTGGCACGGAACTGGCAGTTAATAAATGCTAAGTGCTACCTCGAGCTGAATGTTTAAAGTATTCCCAGTTCCCAGCAAGACAGAAAATGAGGGATGTCGGTAAACAATGCCAGGGAAGCTCCATGCGCGTGGCAGCCCCGAGTCACCGAGAGGAGCCCGTGCCAGCCAACACTTCAATTTGTACTTATTTCACAGAATAAGGAGCCACGCGTGTGCCGAGCTCCCACCCAGGCTATTAGAGAGACGTATGTAGCTCATCCACGCAGACTGGCGGCGGGGGTGGGGGAGGGACAAGGAGAAGGCAGGGAATACCTGGTGAAAGGTATTTAAATAAGGAAGATGGATTTACTCCCACAGACTTCAGGCACGTGTAGACGGGAGTCTAAAAATAGCTCAGAGACTCGGAATCCGGGAGAGTCAGGCACTCAGAAAGTATGAGCTGGGAGCCTTTCTATTTTAATAACGGGAAAAATGCACCAGTACATGAACTCCTCTACGTGGAAAAACAATGCAAAGACTTCTGGAAATTAATTCCAGAATGCCTCAAGGAGGGTGGGGTGTTAAACATCTCCCAGGACAAATCTGCCAGCTTGCTTCCCCGGAATACAGTCCAGGGTCCCCCGTGGCTCCAGGACGGGACTGATGAGACCTGGGGAAGGCACACCATGGTACTCTGGGACTGCAGTGAGATTTCTTAATTCTGCTCCTTTCCCTGAGCGAGTTCAGGGAAGACACGGTTTGGATACATGAGGATTAATGGGACTGTCTGTGTCAAATGCTTGATGCAGGTCCCAGGTCACAGCAGGCATGAAGGGTACTTATGACGTCATGATCATCACAGCATTTCCACGGATGAGCGCAGTCAGCCAGCCTGCAGCAACCATGGAGAACATCACGGGATGACAACAGGCTGCCCTGTTCCCAGGGCTTGGTCCTGAGTCTAGCTGGGGAACATCGTCGCTAGTGATCTCAAGTATATTTTGTTCCCACAGTTCCACTCCCAGTACAACTAAGGGATCATCTTTTTCATCCTCGTGTCCTAAGAGCATCTTTATTCAGTCACTCAAGCATTCCATCGGTGCTTACTGTGAGCCACAGGCACCAGAGCTAAAACTTCAGGTGTAGTGGGGTCCTTGCCCTTGAGGAGCTCCTGGTCTAGCCACAGAAGCAGACAGTGGGCAAACATGGAGAACTGTTTTAGTGGGTGCTGCGGGGTACACATAGAAGGGGTCCAGATGACCTCCATGAGGAGGTTACCTTGACTTGCATAAGGAATGTGAGTGGCTGTGTCTGTATGATTATTTACTTAAAATCAAAAGTGTTTATCAGTGTGTGAGAAAGGGAGGGAGGGAGGGCAGAGAGGAAAGGAGGAGGAGGGGGAAAGGGAGGGAGAGGGGAAGAGGAAGAAGGAGGAGGAGAAGAAGGCGGGGGAGAAGGGAGGCATGATAAGCTGGGAAATTTCAGCCCATTCGAGGGTCTGCCTGCTCTTGCTTCCACACCTTGGGGCTTTTCCTCAACTAGATGGGGCAGGTAACAGGTCTAGGTCCTCCACAGGTATAACAGACTGAATATTTGTCTTCCTAAGATGCATATGGGGGCCCTACCCCCCCAGTGTGTTGGTATTTGGAGACGGGGCCTTTGGGAGGTAATCAGGGTTAGACGAGGTCATGAGGGTGGTGTTATCATGATAAGATTAGTGCCATCATAAGAAGAGACACCAGAGAGCTTGCTCCCTCCCACCCCTATGCTCCCATTCCCAACCCCACAACCCCATCCCCGTGGACATACCAAAAAAGAAGTCCTATGAGCACACAGCAAGAAGGCAACTATCTACAACAGCTTTCATCAGAAGACAACTCGGCTGGCACCTTCCTCTTGGACATCCAGCCTCCAGAACTGTGAGAAAATAAATTCTGGTGGTTTAAGCCAGCCAACCTGTGGTATTTTGTTACGGCGGCCCAAGCAGACGACTACAGAGATGAGTGCCATCCTTGGGTACCTCAAAAAGAGCAGACCGAGCAGCAGCTAGAAGAATCCCCCCTTGGGACAGCACCATCTAGAGCCCTTCTCCAGAGAATGTGCGTGGAGGCCTTCCCCAGGAAGGATATCTGAAGTCTGGAGAGGAGTTGGCCAAGAGCCACTGAGGGGCTAACCAGTAAGAACTATGCTGAGTCGGGAGGGACCAGGGTTATTTAGCAGAAGGAAATTGCCATTGGCCCTGTTTTCTGTAGGATGAGATCTAATCACAGGAGGCCCTTCACGATCTGGCCCAACTCTGCATGTCTAGCTTGATAACCATTCCTCATGTACATGACCCACACGCCCCAGCCTCACCGCTCTTCATGGGCTCCCCAAATGCCCTGTGCTCATCTAAAGGCAATGCAGGCAAACAGTGAAGAGCCAGCCTGCCTAGGTTCCAATCCAAGCCTTGATACTTACTAGTGTCATCCTTCACCAAGTCCTTGACCCCTACCATGCTTCCGTTTTCTCCTTTATAAAATGGAGGTAATAATACCTCACAGACTTGCCTTGCAGCGTAAATACACAGTAAAGTCTGGGGAGTGTCCATTGTACTCAATAAGTGTTAGATAAAGTATTTGGTTCTATGACTTCTCTCCACCTAGGAAGTTCTATTTCCACTAAGTATGACTCCAAAGGTCTTCTGTTCTGTGTGGTGTCGTCACTTCCTCCTGGGGGTTCCCATAGCTCTTTGACCTGACTCATTAGCCCAGCACATGGTGTATTTATCTCTGTCTGCCCTGGATTCGGAATTCTCAAGGGCAGGCAGGAAAGCACCGCCTGGTAAGACCTCTAGGCAAGCACTTCCTGCCACTGAAACGTTTTGGATGCCGAGAACAGTGTGTCCCCTTCCTCTAATGATCTCTCCTTGAGAAAGAAGCTGGATAGTCCTCTGTCTTGCTATCGTTGAGGCACTATCCAGACTCCGTCAGGACTCGTAGGTTTCAATGGCAAAGATCAAACAGCTACAAGGCGTGCAGTCCGTAACAGCACAGAGCAAATGGATCACTGGCTGGTGTCTGAAGAGCCACAGGACGTTTTAGCATTCAGGACACAGCTGGACCTGTAAACACAAAGGTGATAAACAGGCAGCCAGGAGCCCTGCGTCTGATTCTGGCTTGTTCTACAGGTTCCCCGGCTCAGCAGCAGCCATGCCCTAAAGGTGCCGTCGTCCCCGGGTAGATGCGCTGTCTCTCTGGCCAGAAAGCCCCACCGTCTCTCCCCCAGCTCATCCCCCAACACACACACAAAAAAAAGCAAATGCACGATCAATGCCTTTGCGCTTAGGCCGACCTTTCCTGACCACGCGGCTGCTGTGGTGACAGCGGCACTGTGCGCTCCGCCAGGGACGAGGAATCAGCTCCCACCCCAGATTAACATTCAGGCAGAGGCCCTGGTGATGAATATTTTAATATAATGTTTACTGTTTACCCACATGAATGGAAAGAACTTGCATCTGCCGGGGCCACCTGTGCCCACAGAACTACAGCCCAAGCAGCCACGTCCCCGGAGAGGCCAGCTGTGCGAGGGCTGGCGGGGGGGATGCTGCAGGGAGGGATGAGGGGCAAGGGGCCGCTGGGGCCAGGCACGGGAGGAGTAGGGAGGGGCAGCTCAGATCCAGCCACTGAAAGGGCACAAGACAAAGTGGAGGGGGGGCGCTGAGAGCAAAGGGAAGCTGAAGTTATCAGGGTCAGCCCGCCCCAGAAAAGAAGTGGTGCCCAACCCCTCCCCTGCCCAGGCTGCAGAGCTGTGGGCACCTCCTGCAAATCACCGTTGCTAGCTGTGGGCCCCACAGACATATGCTCCCCCTGCAACACAGCAAATGCTCTCCCCTCCTTTCCGAGCCCTCAGCCACGAGCATGTCTTCTGTAGGAAAGAAGGGGGGCTCACCCTGGAACCCGGGTGGCCGCAGGGAACGGAAAGGGTCATTCACAAGCTTAGTTCAGAGTGTTGGTGGTTTTGGAAATGCCTGGAAAGGAGCCTCGTGGAGGCTGCCATCGCTTCTCCCACTGGGGATAGAGCAAGCCAGAGGGGGCCTTTGCTTGCTGGACCAGACCAGGGCCAGTCGCTCCCAGCCAGGCATCGGCCAGATGCCAGAGAAGGGGCTGCGCGTGTTCCGGGCCACCTCCTGTCTCGGCATAAGTAAGTCAGTGGCCGGGGTAAGCCTCTCCCCCGAAGACGGGTGCTTCCTCCAAAACCACCTTGCTTTTGTTTCCTTGGTCACCTTCCCTCTTTGGCTTTTCTCTCTTTCTTGGTCACCCCCTGGCTTAGGGCTGCAGCACTGAGAGAATGTGGCTTTAGTGCACATTGATTTCTACCAGCCGCTTTTCTGGGCGTATTTCATGGAACCGCACCTCCCTTCCCGGGAGTGACGGCCAAGTGTTTGGGGAAGGAACGTGCGGACAGACGTGGTGCATGAGAGAAAGGCACCTGCTTTCCGACGGGGACAAACGGGCCACAGGGGAAGGGAGGGTGCCAAGTCCATTCTCTCCTGCTTTGCTTTATCTTCCCCTTCTCTCAGCCTCTCTCTTGTCCTGCTTTCCGCCCCTGCTCCGAGAGAGGGCTTCCCACTCATCTCTTGCTCTGCCCACGGCCTGTGTCCGTGACTGCACGCCCACAGCCATCCGCTACCTGGAATTAATAAAAGGCCCCAAAATACGAACTGTCCTTCTGCGTGCCCATCTGTAGGAACAGATTTTGTTTAACTTTTTATTATAGAAAATTATTTCGATTCATAAAAGTAGAGTTGTCGATTGGTACAACCCCGTGTACCAATCCCTCAGCTATAAAAATCATCAGTTCTGTACCTTTCTTTTCCATCCCTAACCCCCACTCCCCACAGCCCCCCCACATATACGCTCACACCGGGTTTTTTTTTAATTTTTTTAAGAAATTGCTATTGGTTATTCAGTTTCAATCATGCATATTCATGGGAGCAGTTTGACTAACCCAGACTGTCCCAGACCCCCGAAACCGCCTCAGGCCTTGGCACACACCTGCCTTTGAGGATGGGAATTGTGTGACCCCATCCTGTCTCCACACGTGTAGCTCCTCGTCTTGCCCAGCTGTTCTCAGAGAATTTTTGTCAGAAACAAATCAGTACCCCAGCTCATGGACAGCTTTGTCTCAGGCCTTCGGCAATTTCTTGTCTTCGTTCCTAGAAGAGATCATTCAGAAAGCAAGTTGGCCTATCAGGAAACACCTGCGTGCCAGATGTGCACAGCTGTATGTAAGCAACTGTCGATCCATCTGCAAAACTCTCTAAACAAGGGAGACAAGCAATCTGATCACCAAGTGACTCTTGGAAATGATACCAGCACAGGCAATATTCAAAAACAACAGACAAAACAAACTCGGGCTCTTTCCAGAAAGAAAAACGGAAAAATGAGTGCTTTTGCAAGGCTACTCCCCACCGTTGCCGAAAAAAATGTGATGAAGTTTGTTTGTTCATTGAGCAGAAAAACAAATTCAGTTCTGCAAGTGGTTACTGAGAGGCCTACCTTTGGGCCCCTCATGGGATTGTCGTCAATGGTCCTTGATCCACAATGAGTGACCTTCCTTTATGCAACTTTTAAATAATTCGTGGAACCAACTATCAGAAAGAGTGTAGTTTAGAAGTCTGGGTCTGGAAGTTTCGACATAATTACACGGATGCTTGTACCATGGTAGGATGCACCATATTTAAACTCAGGCAGTCTGGATGTGTCTGCTACGTGTGTGATCCTGAGGCATTTACGTTCCTGCTCTGGGGTTCTAGTTTGCCAGATGGGAATGGGAGGAAATCCCCACAGTTCAGTACCCACCCTCAGTGGTAAGCAGGCAAAGTCAGGAGATGACATGCTGGAAGGATTTTGTGACAAAATAGGAAATGAATTATTATTTGGATTTATGATAAGAAACCCGTATATTGTGGATTGAAAGTGTGTAGTCCTTTGGGTTGAAGTTAGAAAAATGTATAGATACACCATGTCAACTTTCTGAAAAACGCAAGTGATGGCAGATATAAAGTTCTTTAACAAGGACCAGACTCTGGATGGTGAATGTTACTAAAAACTAAGCATGGTCAAGCTCAAAGGGCACTCAGTTCGCCATCAGCCAGCCCTCATTCATGTCAAACATCAAATAATTAGCCAGTTCCCTCGAGCATCGTGCCTTTGGGTCTTGCAGGGAGCGAGAACACGGGGTTGCGGGGGAAGCTTACCCAGTATCCCCGGGAAGGTACCGTCTCCATTGCCATCCTAGTCCCTCCTCAATGAATGGTAGCACACAGTTCAGCTTGGCTCAGCAACCATGCTTTACTTAGGGGTTGGGACAAGCACGTCACTTGCACAAACCCTGAAGATGACTATAGGAGTCTCCAGATTTTTTCCAGCAAGGACTGCAGCTCTGACCCTGTCTAACCTCCATCCACAGGGTGCAATAGTCGTCCTTTGCGTGGGATGGCACATGAATTACTCAGAAATGTACCTGGCCAGAAATGGACCCGGCAAGGTGGGAGGGAAGGGCACTGTGCTGCTGTTTGGGAACTTCTGGCTTGTCTCTGGCTCATCTGGGTGACCTGGGCTGCTCTGTCTTTCTGGAATAGCTGCGCTTGCCCGCGTATTCAGCAGAGATAATCATCTCACCTCCTTGCACCCTCAGAGTGTTGACAGGGGTCTACGGTATGGATGAAGACACTGACACATGGGGGTGCCTGGGTGGCTCAGTGGGTTAAAGCCTCTGCCTTTGGTTTGGGTCATGATCTCAGGGTCCTTGGGATCGAGCCCTGCATCGCCTCTCTACTCAGCAGGGACCCTGCTTACCCCTCTCTCTCTGCCTGCCTCTCTGCCTATGTGATCTCTCTCTATCAAATAAATAAATAAAATCTTAAAAAAAAAAAAAAGGCACTGACACATGAACTACTAAGGTCCTCCATGAATTGAAGTCCTAGGTCCGCGACACATTGACCTCTACATTGGGTGGCTTTGATTCACCTTCCCTGGGGTGGACTTCACATTCACTTAGAGCTTCAAATCTCATGAACTCCAAACACCCCTTAGGATTCCTATTCCTTTATCCTAAATGTTCCATCTTCTCTAGCCTTTCCTTGAAGTGCTGGCACCCTTCCCTCCCCCATCTGACCCATCCACCCTTCTGGGGACTAGCAGACCCATTCCCTTCTCACTCCCTGTCCTGCATGTCATCCACCAGCTTTCCATGGTGACAAGGGATTCTGGGAGTTTCTTCTTCTTGTGTTTCCTTGACTGGCATGAGCACTGGCCTGTGCTGGAATGTGGGGAGTAGCTGGGGGATCAGTAATCCGTGCCCCAACCCAAGTGACTTTCTTGAAACATGATGCCCGGGAAGCATAGGAAGCTGGACCCCATAACAAATCTGTCCCACTTTCCAGCAAAGACTGTGCAGGGTCTCTGAGGATCCCCTGCCCAGCTCCCGCTAAATCAATTTCCCAGCCCAGCAGAAAACGGGGCAGGGTTGTATTGAATCTATTCCCCTCCATCGCCCCTCACTGCATTCCCAAATCACATCTGGCTTCTAGTGCTTTCTTCCAACCGGCATTTAATCCTCAGTGGTGATCCTTTTAAGAAATTTAATTTCATTCTCCACCCTTCTCTTCCCACCCAACTTTGCCCATAAAAAACAGTTCTGGGAGTTTTCAAATTCTGACATCACATAAAAACTTCTTTGTTCTGCAAAGTACTTGTTCTCAATGCTTAATCCATCTCCCGGCACCGTCCGCAGCGATGCATTGTGTGTTCCCAGGGTTTATAGATCTCTATTTGCTGGCTGCTTCTTACAACAGCCTGGAAGTTCAGCCTTTTAAAAACCAATCTGGCTCTCCGCGTTCCCACACCCCACCTCACAGTTTGCACAGAGTGGCCGTCTGTTCGCGGAAGTCTCTCAAAGATATTATTAGCTCTTATTTCTGAAATACCCCAGGCCTGCAATGAGACACCAGCTCCATGCCCTCAGCCAAACCGCACATGGACACCTTCATGGCCATCCACACACTCAACTCTGCCCTCTCCCTCAGGAACATTTCCAGAAATGTGGGTGGAAAGCTTCAAATCCCTGGTACCACTGGAGAGCTTTAACTAGAACCCTGTGATTCTACAACTGATCAGGAGAAAAGAATATTAATGATCATAACAAAAGTGGCGATCAAAATTAGTATTAGAAATAAGGAATACTTTTTTTGGGGGGGGGACTCAGCCTGTACCAGGCACAGTACTAAGTACTTGACCTGAGTTGTAACCCCCAGAAAAACCTGCAGTGGTGGGTACTGTTATTATCCCCATTGTTGAGATGAACTTGGGGCACAAGGCAGGGAGTGACCTGCTTGAGATCACAAAAGCATGGGCTAGTGGAGTCCGGATTAGGTTTAGGCAGTCTGGCTCCAAAGCCCGGGCACATATCTGCTACAAGGCACTTGCTTTCCTGGGACCCATTTAAGGAACTAAAGCGAAGGAGAACCTTCATCGTGAAAGCCCTGGAGTGGCTGGTGGAGGCCAGGAGAAGGACTTGGACCTCAGGAGTAACTAATTGGGTGCTTCAAGTCCTCCAGTATGCTCTGGTCTGTGTCATTCTTTCGACTTTCCTCCTTCTGAGTCACGTGCCAGAAAATGTGGCCAGTATCAGACTCCAGGTATCACGGTAGGGCTTCAGACTGAGCTTGCTCTCTCTTCCAGGATTCAAAAATGCCTTGGGGTGGCCACCATCGGCTGGGGCAAGTCACAAAAATCCAGGGCCATTCCCACAGTAGCTATATGGGTAGGGTGGAGGAAAGGGGGAAGAGCAGTCCCCAGAAAGAAGGCAGTCCATTCCCCAAGGAAAAGGATGCTGGGAAGATCATCAAACAAGGGCGCCTTAGAGTGACCTTGGGTAGGTTAAAGCCCCTAGGATGGTGATGACAGCACGTTTCCTCCTTGCACAACTGTTGTGAGGATGAAATGAGAAATTATATATAAAATGCTTGGTGTGGTGCCCGGCACATGGTAAATAGCCAATTAATGTTAGCTATTACTATTATTAAGTCTGAGCCATTGCAAGCTCACCATGCCTAGCTCAATTTTATTCCTTATAAATAAACATTATTATACTAAATCCCTTGGTGCACAAGATTCTTGTAGCTGGTTCTTGTTCCATCTTGGAAAAGTGGGGAAAGAGCAAAGGGAAGAGCTTCGATGTCCCCAGAAGAATCTGCTCTAGGATGATCACGGATCCAGCAAGTGTTATGGGAAGGCAGGGAATGGAAAGTTTTAAATGTGTCTTTTCTGAGAACACACCTTTTGTGTATTTCATAGCCAGCCAGAGATTTGAGGGATCTGAAGTTGGATGGGAATCTCCTATTCCTGACTGTCCTTCCTCTGTGCCAAAGTCCTGGTTCCCAGAACATTGCCCAGCCTCCCTGAGGCCACTGAAACAGAAGGCCAGGGAGAGCTGGGGGTCTCCAGCCAGTGAGGAAAGAAAACAGATTCCTTGCTCCTTCCATCTTAGTCCACAAAATCCTTTATGCTTCGGAAAACTTCCAGTGATGCTAAGACCTCACAGGCTTGCTCTCCATCCCTTCTCCAGACTCAGTGAGCCAAGCATTCAAGAATATTCTTTGGTTGGCATATTAGGGCTGAAGGAGGGAATCAGACACTTGGAGACCTAAATGCCAAATGCATCAGTCTAATTTATTCAGATAAGTTTTCATCTGGGTATCTCCATACTATCAAACTCTGTATCCTTCAGTGAAGACATTTGTCTTAGCTGAATAAAATCTCTTAATGGTTTAATAAAAAGCACTTAACTCAGTTTTCCCAGTTTTATGAGTGCCTTGAGGTCCTTTAGAAGAGCAAACATCTTTGCTGGGATCATTGAGGGAAACATAATTATTTTTCTGCCTTCTGATATATTATTTTCTGGAACGAACTGTTCCAGATGCTCATCATATGCTTGCAAATCCTCCAAAGCTCTATGGAAGGACAGAGTACTCTCAGTGATGATCTCCGTGGTGTCTGTCCTTCCTTCCACAGCTGACCTGCTGGTCCCTTCAAAGACATCTTCTACTTCTATATTCCTTTCTTTGCTGAAATAGCATCTGTGTTATTATCATTGCCAATTTGTTCCGTTCAGAATAAATGGAGAGAAGAGTCTGGAGGTCAGTTAGAACCAAGTGCCAGGAGCAAAAGCCAAGCAGGAAATTAGGTTAGTAGAAATTTCATGAGGACAAAAACAATCAGGGAAGGAAAAGAGGACCCCATGGGAAGAAGCAGGGGGGAGTCAGAGGGAGAACCAGGATGCAAGGAAAGGGTAAAGGAGTGTGGCCCGCAGAGGGAGAGAATGCAGAGGTGAGGGGAGGGAATGCTTGCAACAGGAAAGCCAGGGGAAAGCAAAGAACTGGAACACAACATAAGAGCAGGAGTCTAGCAAGGGAGAGAGGAGACAGTGGGAGCACAGGGAAGAGAGGAAGAGGAGGCTCAGAGAGGTTAAGTGACCTTCCATCCATCCTTCTGTCCATTTATTTCCTTCTTTAGTCATTGAAAGAAGATTTGTTGGGCACCCTCTACATGCCCTGCCCTGTGCTACATACCAGGGATGTCATGTTGAACAAGGCAAAAAGGTCCTTGTCCTTTGGGAGCTCGTGGTCTAGTGGGGGCACATGGACAAGGAAACTGGCAAGGACAGCACCATGAGATGAGAGTCAGGGGGTGTACAAGCTGTGGGACCTGTAGAAGATGCCCCTATAGCTGATGGTATCAGGCAGGGTGTCTGCAGGCACAAAGGTGAGACACCAAGAGCTCTCCAGCCTCAGAGGAGTTCAGGGACAGAGCCCGAACTGGAAGACCAATCTCATGGTTGCCAGTCCCCTACATTCAGCTGCCTCTGGGGTCTGGTTTTGTCCCCTCCAAAATCCAGCATCCTGACAACTCATCTCTTAACTGATGGCAGAGGATCAAATCCAGTAACCACCCCCTCTTTTACCCATTAGGAAGCCCTTCAGTGGCTCACTCTTCCTTTCAAGGTCAAACCTAAACTCTTAGCATCCACGCCCTCCCTCCTTCAGTTGGCCTGTGTTTACCCTTTGCCCATCTTCCTACCCCTTCCACCGTCCTCCCATTGTGTTCTTGCCGCTCCTCCTCTTACAGGTGCAGGCATAGGCCTCCACTGTTTTACAGGTAAAGCCCTCTTTGCTGTATCTGCCCCCTTCTATTGTCCCAAAGCCCTGGACATAATCTTTGAACTCATCCCAGACTCAGCCCACGTTCCACCTCCTCTCAAGAAGCCCTTTCCCTCTATTCCCTCACTCTGAGCAGGAGTGATCAGGTGTCCCCTCCTCTAGGCCCCTACCACATCTTCGTCATAGCAGTTAACACACAGGACGTCTTACTCATCTCTTGATTTGTCTATCACCCCAGTAGACAGGGAGGACTTCGAAGGCAGGGATGGTAGCCTGTTCATTTATCTGTTAGCCACCGGCACTGGGCATAACTCCTTGCTTACGCAAGTATTTAATAAATCCTAGGGGAGCTGACTTGAAATGAGTGCCCAGTGAATTCATTTGCAGACACCAACTAGCTCAGTTTGGAACAACTGGTCAACTTCTCCTTCCATATGAGACAAAACAAGTTTTGATGTGCAAAACAGAATTTTGCACTTCCCTGTGAGAGACCACTGGGTGAGGTCTCCATCTGATGAGGTCTGTGAGCACACACAGCCTAGGGAGAATGGCACACTTGGATTTGGGCTCTCTTGGTGATGGCTCCACAGTTCACGTCAGAGAAGTTTTAGTGAGTTCAACTCTGATAATCTATTAAGAAGGGAACAGAGGGATCTTATCATCTTCATTTATTGCATTATTCCTAGCCAGTTAATTAATTCATATGTTCAACTAATAGTTGTAGAGTATCAGGCCAGACACTCCCCTTCCTAGTGTATACCCTCAGTGTACATTTGTTTTGCTCTGCTTGGGGTACACAGTGTTACTGTTCTTTGCTGAGTAAACTTTAATCAGCATTTCCCTCATTAGCCTATGGTAGCATATAAGCTTATGGTTCATGCAATTCGTTTCATCTTTTTAAATTTAATAAGACACAAGTTGGATGGTCATTAAGGGTCTCCTGTTGTGCGTGAAGAAACGAAAATAAACACGGATAAAATTAACTCTGGTTCATTATGTTCAGCAAGAAAAGTTTTATCCTCTCCAGTCATCATAGCGAGGGCCAAAGTCGAAGTGGGGAAAGTACTGTTTTCACTTCCTCCCCTTTCCTGTATCCACCTAACAAAAACAATAGGACAGTAGCTGAATTTGGTCGTCCGAGGAGCTGAGATGGACCATCACGGTGCAGCCTAGTGAACTTCAATCACAATTCTTCTATCACCTAAAGATTTTTTTAAAAAGAGAGAATAAAGAAAAACTCTCTCTGCCCTTGAAGAATGCTCAGTGACGCACCCAGAAGATGTCAATGAACTGACCGTTCAGAACATGACAACACCTGGGGCAGGTGTGTGGTTGGGGAGGCACAGGCTCTCAGGGAGGCTTCACAGATTGGATAACACCTAGACCCTATTCAAATGGCTCTGGTACGGAGGAATGCCAAGCAGAACAGCTATTACCCCCACTCCCAGTAGGACTCATGGGACAGAGCTTTCTGGGCAAAAGACTACACTTATTCTTAGAGAAAAGTTCTGGGTCCTCTCTGGTTCCTATCTGAGTTACCATGGTGAAGGTTTGAATTGGGAGACTATCTAGAATACTGCCTTCTGATAGTACTCTAACCAGAAAGTTATACCAAAAAGCAGAGACCAACATTCAGCCAATGCTCACTCCCTGCAGTCACCACCCTGTTCCCCAGAGCCACCCCCAAGTGCAGAGTCTATTAGGGGAGGTTTTTGCTGTCATCGTTCTTTGAAGGCTGTGTCTCAAATGGACTCCCCAACTGCATCAGTCATTCTAGGGAAGGGAAGGTCCTGCCTTCTCTCCACGCAACAGAGAGAACTATGCCTCGTCCATCCTTCTGATGAATGGCTTAGTGAGAGGAGACAGCACATTGAAATTCATCTCAGAATTTTATCCCCACAATCAACCTTTAGGATAACAAAATTTTCCATGCCCCAGGCTTTCCCTGCAATGATTAGGACTGGCACAGATGTTGGAAAATGTTAACAGTGGCCTCTACTGTCCAGACGTAGTACTGACACACACTTAAATCTTGTCTAGATATTTTCATATTCATTCATGTGTTCGTTCACTCATTCATTCATCCACCCATTTTTTCAATAAACATTTATTGAGCATTTACTATATGTCAAGCTAATAAGATAAGGTGATTCAAAGGGTGCAAAGATGGATGGCCCACTCCCCTTTCCCAAACCTCAAATTTTCTCCCTGGTCTAGACAAAAAGCCTGGGATTTACAAATTTCTCTCTCCTTGATGTTAAGGTACAGTAACCCACTGCAGCAATGCAGAGAATCTCCCATTTAAGATAACATATCACTCCTTGGTAGTCATTGACACTTTAGCATAAATTAGTTTATTCTACCAAAAAGAAGCATCCCTAGATGAATAAACACAGAATCATGTAAGTGTGAATTAATAAAAGATTAAGAAGTAGTCCAAGATATGCCCCTGGAAAAGATAGTGCAATGAGACCCAAAGGGCTAAAAGAAGAACTGGGGACATTCATCACTTGGAGAAAAGAGGGAGGCCAGAGAAAAGGCAGTAGAATTAGTGGCTTTGAGGGAAAATGAGTCTGTAGGAGGCAGTGTGGACGAACTACTGCTCACAGTTTCGACAAAATCCACCCCCCTCTCTGCTTATCAAATTCTCCAGGCCAGCTGTTTGTGCTGCTTTCTTAATTTTTCACACTGACCTCTTTCAAAGGACACAACCCTGGGGCATGTCCAAGCTCCTGACCTTGCAGCTGGAGAATGGAGCCAAGGATCAGTCCAGAGACCTATGGGAGGAGTCCAGGGGTCCCAGTCAGTCCCGGGGCTGCTATGAGGAAGCTGAGGGAAAGCCTCTAAGGAGACTGCCAGAAATTAGCACATGAGGGCACATCGTTCCCCGTGGCTATCATGACCTCTCCTCCCTCTGCACCTGCTCCTATTGGCTGGTCCTTGTTCTTCAGAGGAACACAAAGAAAAGAGCTACTTCTGGTGGTCTCAAATACTTTAACATTTATCTAGAATCTCACCAGAATTCTATTTCTGGAGATCTGAAGTAGATTTGTCGATGGTTATGCATCTTCCAAAATTAGCATGCCTCATTAGCTTGGCTCAGAAGTAAGTGGAAAATGCAGTTACCACAGCAGCTGGGAGGGTTTTCAAAGGAACCAGCCAGCCACAAAGCATATCAGAGGGATGCCATGATATCCTTAGAAATCCGCATCTCATGCTCAGAGCTCAGAGCTCAGTGAGTCAATAATCAATGAGTAGTCAAGGTGTACTGTTACTTTAGTGTGGTGTCAAGAATGGTATGTGAGGCAAATTTGAATACCAACCTCAGGAACTCTGGTTGCCAGTCTCCTGGCTGGACCTATGTGCCATAGTAGCTGACAGGCTCATAGAGAGCTTAGAGAAATCAGGGGGCCAGGTTTGGGGTATCGGGTCACTGGGATTAAAATTCTTAGGGAGAAGAGGAAGATAAAGACTAGGCTACCCACTTAGAGACTCCCTAGGTGAGTAGCATAATCACCTTAATGTAGAGGGCTTGAAGCAAGAAGGACTTCTCTGGGGGATACTGACTTGTTGGTTGGGGTCCTTTTTAGGGAGACCTAAAGGAAGACCCCAGGTGAGGCCTTCTGAATGTATTCCAATCCAGTGCTAGGAAAATAGGTGCCCTGATTTTTTTCAAGGAAACCAAAAAATTTACACCATGGGTGGAGAACATGTCCTTCCTAGCAAAGAAGGGCAGTTGGACAGCCTCTTGACAGCCCCTCTAAAGTCATCATGAAACAAAGTCTTGCCAATGGTAGAGAAAAAATTATCTGGACTTTGTATCCCAGCTCTATCTGAGTGTACTCTCTCTCTTTTTTTTTTTAAGATTTTATTTATTTATTTGACAGAGAGAGATCACAAGTAGGCAGAGACCAGGTGGAGAGAGAGGAGGAAGCAGGCTCCCTGCTGAGCAGAGAGCCAGATGCCTGGCTTGATCTCAGGACCCTGAGACCATGAGCTGAGCTGAAGGCAGAGGCTTAACCCACTGAGCCACCCAGGTGCCCCAACCTGAGTATAATCTTAAACAGGCTTTTTAACTCTTATGAACCTTAATTTTTTCCACCTGTCAGATGGGGGTAATTGTTTCAAGCTGCTACAGTGAAGATGAAATCATGTACAGAAGAAGCTTGGCATCAAATAATGCTCACAGTATACAGGCTAATATAATCCATATGCCCCAGAGCCTATTAGCTTATAACCATAAGATGAAGTCCTAATTCCTTTTACTGGCTGCATTTGTACTATATGAACCCTAGTGGCCTAATTGCCAATGGTCATAAGTAGAACATAATAGAGGATGTTGACAGTTGAAGCACCACTCCCAGAGAAGCAAGAGCAGGTCCTATCAAAGGGAGGCAGCCAAATCATCTTGTACCAACAAGGCCCCTCGACATCCTCTTCCACAGTGGTGGGGAACTTTGAGCTGGGTATCAATCTCCTCCCATCCTTTCTTACGTCTTTCAACCTTGTAGATGCTTGAAGGAAAGCACAGATGGTAGACTTTTTTTTTTTAAAGATTTTATTTATTTATTTGACAGACAGAGATCACAGGTAGGCAGAGAGGCAAGCAGAGAGAGGGGAGGAAGCAGGCTCCCTGCTGAGCAGAGAGCCCGATGTGGGGCTCGATTCCAGGACCCTGGGACCATGACCTGAGCCAAAGGCAGAGGCTTTAACCCACTGAGCCACCCAGGCGCCCCAGATGGTAAATTTTTAACGGAGGGTGGATAACGGTCGCCCAAAGATGCTGGGCTAGACAGAATTCATTCCCAGACACAGAGTTGAATCCAAGGGTTGGATCGACTCTACCTCTTGAGCTACACCAGAAAGGTAATTGAATGTTCACAAACTACATAACTGGTTGGAGAAATGGAAGCACAGAGAGGTTAAGTGACCTGTACAGGTCAGATCCCGAGTCAGTTTTCACACTGAGTTCTTTGAGAAGCCCACTTTGAGAGCCCACTTCTGCTCTCCGGGCACTTTGCTTTTTTTCAAATTCATGCAACAGAGGCCCAGCCGCGCCATTCCCTTTCTTTCTCTCCTTCTCCTCCACGTGTGTGAATGTCACTCCATGTGGACAATGTATGCATACATATTGAAAGTTGGTGCAAGTTTTCTCACCCAAAGCTGTGTAGGGCTGTGTGTATAAATTAAACTGGGAATTTCCAATGATCCACTCTAAAGAGAATTGCCAGTGAAGTAAAGAATCCAAGAGAGCAACTACATATAACCCCGAATGGTTTATTTTTAATGTGAGGATGAACGACATGCTCCCCTATTTGCAGCACATTTAATTCCTCCATTGAATGTTGTGATTACTAATATGCAAGTGCATTTGCATCCTTTGAGTACCCACCAGCGCCATCCAGCAACATCCTGGATGGCAGAGGAAGCCAGCGGGAGAAGAAACCCTTGCTCTACAAAGATCTGCACTTAAATGGCTGTCCCCACCATTGGGGATGGTCAAAGCTGGGGGATATGGCAGGAGGGGAGAGAAGAATATACTGGCAGATGAGGGGAACATACGACTTCTACGGGTTCCTTCCAACTCTGCATGTGTGTCTAAGAACGGACTCCGTGTGCCTCAATTTTAGAACATCCTTTCCCTCTGAACTCTTCCCTGTTGTTCTCCAGATCCTCTAATTCCCGACTGGCTTTCCCCTAGTCCCAGCCAGCAGCATCTTTCATCTTGTATTTGTATGTTTTCCAGTGTGCTGGGCTTGTCTATTTTCATTAGATGGTGCGCTCCACAGGGCAGGGAGCCGGGTCCGCTCGCATCAGCGAAGCACCATGTGTGTCCAGCACTTTATAAACAACACAAACAGACAAGAAATTGGCTAACGCCTGAGATAAGGAGTTGACACAAAAATCCACGTGTCCATGGCGTCGCAATGAGAGGTGAAAGCACCTCCACACGGGGTTCTAGGAAGCGAGCGCTTCAAAGAGATGAATGTTACAACCCAGAAAATTTCATCATCAAAAAAATATTCCAAGCAGGTTCCTCTGAGTATGTGTGGAACATATGAAAATGGCATATCTCCTTTTACGCCAGAGCTAGGAAAGAAAATGTTATTAGTAGGAATGACATACGTGAGCTTCGCTGTGAATAAATATACAATGACTCTCTATATATTAGACGCATAATAATAACACCTCCAATCTATATGGTGCTGTGCTTCCCAGGAACTAAAAATGATCTGTGGTTATCATCATCTCATGTATCCTTATGGATTTTTTCACTTATCTTTTGCTAATGTGTTGCCAAAATATAGAAACACTTAAAAGCCATTCTTCTAGCACTTTCTTTTCATGCAGTCCCACCTTTCCATTATCCTCTTCTTCAAATGCTCTTAGGGGAAGGAGCTATAATCCCATGATAGTGTCCTGCAGTTTCTCCATGGGCTTGCATGGCAGAGGCCTCCCTTGTGCTCTTACAACAGTCCCAAAATTTGTTCCCCCAACTCTCATCCTGAGCTTCCACAGAGTTCGAATTCCCAAAAGGGCCAACATTTGGGGTTGGAGTAATATGTCAGATGATATGTCTCTACTACTTTACAGAGGCAGGGTTGCACACAAAATTATGATTACTTGCTAATGCTTTTGCCAAAAAATTATATATATATTTTTTCTGCATATATATATATATATATATATGCAGAAAAAATTCGTCTACCTCCCCATAAGCCCTGAAGTAGACTAGGGGTTCTTTGATTGGGAGGTGTGACTTTGGGGAGCTGGGGTGGGAGCGTGGAATGTGAGCTGTTTCCCATGCCTCCAAAGAGAAGAAGCCCAGAGGGTACAATCTGGAAGCAGGCCTTGGGAAGTCACTGAGCAGCAGGACACTGGGGACTACGCATTCGGTGCTCAAAGTAGCCATCAGGGCATCAAGTGGAGTGACGAGCACTAAAACCTCTTACAGAGTAGTTCTGCCCACAAGAAAAGCCTGAATCTGCAGTGTTCTGAGTTAGAAAAGCCCTTTTGCCATTTATTGCTTACTTCGTCCTCTGGGTAATCTTATAAATCAGACCATTTTACAGATGTGTAAACGGATGCTCAGAGAGACAGTGGTTTTCCTGAGATCTCCCTGTCCTGTGATCGGGGAACATGCTAGCTTGCTTCTAGGCTCTGGGACACCGGTATGTGGTCACCAAGCGCTCTTGCCTGTTGCCTCAGATGTGCAAAGATGGAATGGAGTAAGAATGAGATGGCAGACTAGCCTGCACAGGTGTGTTGATGACTTTAAGTCCCTCGGGCTAAACCCTTCCTTCGCTTCTGCCATCTGGGCTGAGTGTGGTCTTCCTGAGCCACAGAGCTCTTTACTCTGTTGGCCCAAATGCCCCCTTTGGGGCTAGCTTGCTACTTCAAATATCATTTTTTTATAGCACTTGTTGAAGTTTTAGTCCTTCAATGATTTCAAATTCCTATTGATTCCCTGGATTCTCCTTCTTTATTTATTGATAGCGAGTAAGCTGGATATGAACAAGTTTAGTTTTCTTAGCCTGGGTACGAACAGAATGATTTGGGAGCTCTGAATCCTATTTGTACAGGCCTCAGGGAGGCCTTCTGGACTTTGGGAAGTGAACACAAATCCATCAGATCAAGAATAAAAAGGACAAGAGTGTTCCCAGGACCCAGAGAATGCACACAAAGTTAAGGTAGCATCGACCCAAAACTATGTGTTCCCATAACTGTACACGTTCTGCATTTGTGTGTCATAAACTATGAGTCATAGAAATAAAGCCAGGGAAGTATACTCAGGATCTGATTATTAAAGACCCTTTTTGTGCTGAAGAGCTTGATTTTAATCCTTCCACTCCTGAAAAGCTAGCATACCTACAACACTTAGCATATTGTTTCCTGCGATTTCTTAACCAACTCACCAGCAACCCCCCGGCCCCAACCCCCAAGCCCTCAGGTTGTGGAGTAATTGGCAGAAATATGCCATGACCCTTTGACTATTACTTTGGCAGAATGGTGGAAGAAATCAGGGAGAAGATGCTGAGGGCAAGGAGATCAGGTGTGAGATGCTGGGTAGAGTCTAGACGAGAGTCAATGAGAACCTGAGGGACAGCAGCACTGGGGAGCAGAGGGACACTGAGGCAGCACACAGGACTCAGGATTTGGGCCATGGAGGGCTTGCTGCCTCCAGTGTTCTGCTCACGGGCAGCTGCTGCTCTGAACTTCCTCGTGTTGAACCCAAGCCACTCACTTTCTTGACCACAGCACATTCTCATGCACCGAGCGTCGCTCGAAGTGTGTTAAAAAATAAGACTACCTTATTCTCACAGCAGCCCGTGAGGGAGGTACTTCTGTGGCTCCCACATCACAGGTAGAAAAGTTGAGGCACAAAGGGATCCTGTAGCTGGTAGGTGGTGGAGCCAGGGTCCTGTTGCTTATGCTTCTAGCAACTTTGCTATGCTGTCTCTCAGTTCACTCAATGACATTCAGCAAATAGTGATTGAGTGACTGTCTACCTACTTATCTATGAAAACTCTTTGCCAGCTCTTCCGAACACAATTCTCTCATGCGGCCTGTTCTAAGTATAGTCTTTCTTACAAGGGTCGACATTTCAGGTTTCCAAAGGCAGAGGTCGCCACGGATACCAACACCCTCACTCTCTGTTTTCCAGAAGTTTCCAGATACCCCCACTGGCCTCCAGGGCATACATGGCGATGGGCTGTCCTCTTGCGCCCTTAGGTCACTTGCTTCTCTCAAAGAGTGAGCTCAGATCCCACTGCTCCAGTCTCAAGCTTTGGGTCTTATATTAGTCCGCTAGAGCTGCCATAACAAAATACCACAGACTGGATGGTTCAAAAAGCAGAAATCTATTTTCTCACAGTTCTGGAGGCTGGAAGTCCAAGATCAAGGTACTGACAGGGTTGCTTTCCTCTGAGGCCGCTCTCCTGGACTTGCAAATGGCCATCCTCCTGCTGCTTCTTCATGCGGTCTTTTCTGTGTGCTTACATCCTCCTGAGGTCTCTCCATGCATCCAATCTCCTCTTTTTCTTTCTTTCTTTTTTATTTAAGATTTTATTTATTTATTCAATTGACAGAGAGAGTGTGAGAGAAAGAACACAAGCAGGGGGAGTGGGAGAGGGAGAAGCAGGCTTCCCACCCAAGTAGGGAGCTTGATGTGGCTGGGGCTCGATCTCAGAGCCCCAGGATCATGACCTGAGCGGAAGGCAGATGTTTAACAACTGAGCCACCCAGGTGCCCTCCAATCTCTTTTTCTTATAAGAACACCAGTCAGACTAAATTAGGGCCCTTGCAACAGATTCATTGTAATTTAATCACCTCTTCAAAGACCTTATCTCCCAATGCGGTCACCGCATTGTGAAATATTAAGGGTTAGGACTTCACCATATAAATTTGGGGGGGGGACAAAATTCAGCCCACAGCAGGACTCATCTCCCACCCCTCCACCACCTAGCTCATAGCTCAACTTTCTCCCAAATACATGTCTTTGGAAAGATATCATATTATGGAAATACCCGTGAATTAAACTGAAACATATGCATCAATAAAATGGATCTTTCCAGAAATGGGGAATTTGCATGTACACGATCCCTAAAATGACATTCCTCTGCTTCCCTCCTAAGGAGCGGCTTGCGCTCTGACAGTTCAAGGGGAGGCGGTAGTCGTAAAAGCACACAGGCTAGCCATGAATCTTCTCATTTTAATGCACTTCATTAAAACCAGCATTTTTATTACAAAGACCTGCCAAAGTGAAGATTAGACAGAAATGCATGTTAAGCTGCCATTGATCTTTCCGGCTGGATTGTACATTAAAGAGTGTACTTTCTCACTCTGTTAGCCGTTCACACATAAAAGGGAAGTGAGAATCAAAGGTAAAGTGCCTCAGCCTTATGCCTCCAACGTCACTATGGCTACCCAGTGGGGCTGAGCGGGCAGGATCAGGCAAAGGGGCAGGAGACACCCAATCTTGTTTCCGAAGTTTTTTGGGTACATGGACCTTGGCTCTCTCCTCCGCACACCCACCTGGCCTTCCTCCACAACTAGCAGGTCACTGCTGGTTAACCAGATGGTGTTTCCAAACTCCCTCTCCCAAGAAAGGGTCTAACTTATTCCATGTCCTAGGAATGACAGCTCAGCTAGAAGTCTTTATGAGGTGATGTTTCTCCCCAGGTATTTCCGCATCAAGGGGGCAAGGTTAATTCAAGATGAGGGCTGGGGATATCTTTGAGGGTCTCCTGGTGCTTACCATGTGCACGTGCCTGCCCGTGTGTTACCTACCATACTGGCAACAACAGAAGCCAAGCGTTGAACAGAGAGAGAAGCAAGATGCATTTGGCAGCTGGGGAAGAAGTGGTACAAAGAAATTGTTTGTCTGGGGTTTACTAGAACCTGAGGTAGAGACAGGGCTTGTCTGAAGATAGTTGGACAATTCTCACTAGGATCCCTGTCTGCTGAAATACAGTAATTCAAGAGGAGTGAGTGGAGCTTAAGCGCTAACAGCTAATCCTCCCAGAAAAATACTTTCTTTTAGGACCACCACTTATTTTAAAATAGTCACCTCTCCTATCACTGCTATATTCCCTACCGCTGCTCCAAATCCTCCGGTCCCTATAGCCCATCTTAACCTGTACCTCAGTGTAACCTTCCAAAGCTAGAGATCCCTGAACCCCAGCACAAATATGGGCTGCAAGACAGCCCCCCGTGCTGACCCTTCCCCCCAGTGTTGGTTTGGAAGGGCAGATAGGAGGCCTGACTCACCATCAAAGCCAATGGGGGTCAATATTAGAAATCAGAGATTCAAGCACCCAAAAGAGACCTAGAAAACAAGATATCAGCCTTTCCCAACATAATGGCTCCCCAATCATGGCGAGTCAGCATCAGCAGAAATTATCATTCCAAGTACAGCCCGACATGACCGCTGGTCTGTCAAGGACCCCCAAGAAATGTACAAGCTGGGTCTACAAGTACAGAGATGGACGGGAAAGGACATCAGCGAGTTCGTCACTCACACCAATGTGTTCTCTTCCGTCTGTCATGCCTCATAAGACGGTTCTCCTGTTTCACTAATTGCTGTGTATTTACTGCTCTTCACCCTCCGCTGCCCAGTTCAGACGTGCCAAACAGAAGCAACAGACTACCCGTTCCTGACAACACAGACTCGCTTCTTCCTTCCGCCCCGTAGGGGTCCAACCATCCCAGCACCATCACACAGAAATCCCAAAGTTTCTAGTGTATCCAGTTACCCCCGTCTCTTCCTTTTACCTGATTTCCCACCACGTTTAGCAGCACTGACTCTGCATTCAATTATTTGGCAAACACGCATAGAGTTCCCGCCTTGCGCCCAGCCCCGCGCCAGCCCTGCGCCAGGTTCTCAGCCAACAGCGATGGGGGGAAGGGATGCTGGAGTTCAGGAACCCAGAGGCTGATGAATAAGCAAGTGAATAAACAGTTACAAAGCACAAGATACACCCTGTGTCAGAGTGAGCCTGGAGGAGGCACACAGGTGTCTCCTCTCCAACTTCCCGGACATAGCTTTCGACTGATTGTCTTATGAGTCCTCCTCTCCATGGCTCTCCTCTTTCTACAAACTGCCCTCCTTTGGCCGGCCCTTTGCAAGCCGGTGCTCCCCTGATTTTTCTTCCTTTTCGTTTCATTCTATACATTCCCTTTGGATGATCTGATCCATTCTCAAGGATGTACACTGGTGGCTCTTGAATCTGAACCTCTCTCCTTGCCTCCAGATCCACGTACCTGCTGCCCAGCAGGTTTTCCTCCAACCCCTCAAGGGGGGGGGCATATCCAGACCTAAACCTAGTCTCTGCACCCCCACCTCTTCTCAGTTTGCTCCTTCTCTCAGTGCAGATGAGAAGCTTCCCAAGCATCCCTGCCTCTCGCCTGGGGCCTCACCACCCAGTGCCTGCTGCCGCACATTTTCCTTCCAAGGGGTTCTTGCCTTGCCCTTTCCATCCTGCTAGCTTGTCCTAAAGGAGCAGACACCCTCTGCATCTCCAACCTAGACCAGTGCAGTTGTCCTCAGCTGGTCTCCACATGTGCAAACTCAGTCTCTCTTCACTCCAAATGTGTCCCAAACCCAGTCTTCCCATTTTCGAGACAGTTAGGCTCCACTTCCATGGGAACTGTGCTGGAGTTCCTCAGCCAGCTTTCTGAGTACCTCAAATCTCCTGCTCTTCCAGATATCAGGGCAGTCCCCAGTCCAGCCACAAGAGGCCATGCAATGCTCCCGAAGCCTGACCTTCTAATGTCCTGCGGCTTTGCATGTCTTTCCCAGCTGTTGGAAAGCACAACGCCATGCACCAAACCCCATGCACCAAACTCAGCCCCTGCTTGGTGAGTTTCTAGGCATCCGTTAGGTCCAGTTCCAAACCCCTTTGCTCTCTGAACCTTCTCTGAACAACACATTTAATCAATCACCCTTTGAGTTGTGTTCTCCTGGCAGCGAGGCTTCTATCTGCCTCCTGGGAAGACCATGAACTATTCAAGGGCCAAGGCCGTGGCTGTTTATGGTTGAAGCCCCAGAACACCTAGCAGAAAGCTAGAGACACATTTCCAGTCCTGCTCTGTATATGGCCCTACTCTCACTGGTCACCCCAGCTAGCAGCCCTGTAGGTCCATCAGACATGACTAGCCCAAAGCTGAGCTCTGTCACTTCCTCATCAAATGCTCCTCTTCCTGGATTTGCTGTCAGCTGGTGTCACTCTTCAAAAGTAAGGCCATTTTGACTCCTCCCTCAGACTTATTCTCTGTCCACTTCACTATCTAAAACTGTCTTGAAGCTCTGCCCAACTCTTCGACCCCATCCCCACTCTGACCTTCTTCCACTGTTGCCAGGACTAGCCCAGCAGGAGCCTCCCAAACAGCTGCTCTAACCTAGCCTCCCCAGACCAGTCTCCATAAACTCAGATCCACCGCCCCCTTCCTGGTGAGAGCCCTTCCATGATTCCCTTTTACTGCCCAAAATACTCAGAAAAAGTCACCCCGCTCAGCATGAACCCTCCTTACTTAGTCTGACTGCTGATGGCTGCTTGGCCTCACCTGTTCCCGCCCCCGGACCCCACCTCCTGCACTGGCTCTAAACACACCAGGCAGACTCTCACCGGGGCTCCTTCTCTCCCCTCTGCCCTCCCTTGGCTCCTCCCACTCACACTTAACAATAACGGTGGGTAACTTTCTCATATTTGCCTCCTCTTTGTCAGATGGGATGAATTCCTCTTCCTCTGCATTTTCATGATTTCCTCTGCACTTACCCCAGTATCCTATCTCCATGGAGTCAGGAGCTGTGTTGTACATGATCGAAGCTCGAACATTGTGGAATAAATGAACACATTTTGTTAAAGGAAGGTCTAGGGGTGCCTGGGTGGCTCAGTGGGTTAAAGCCTCTGCTTTCAGCTCAGGTCATGATCTCAGAGTCCTGGGATCAAGGACTGCATCAGGCTCTCTGCTCAGCAGGGAGCCTGCATCACCCTCTCTCTCTGCCTGCCTCTCTGCCTACTTGTGATCTGTCAAATAAATAAATAAAATCTTAAAAAAAAAAGAGGAAGGTCTAAAGGTAAAGAGAATGAGCTACTATACATGCTACAAGCTTAATATGTAGTATCTCAGTTAAACCTCACATGAACTCCATGGGTAAGTATTGCCTCCATCTCTGTATGACTGAGGAAGCCAAGACTCAGAGAGAGTAAGAAACTAGCCCAGAGGTGACCAGGAGGGATCCAAACCCATATCTACAACTCTGTACCCATGCTCTTCCCTCCATAGTGTGCAGCCTCCCTTACTAGGCCAGTAGTGGCAAGCTCTAACACCCTTGAGAAGGTCTTCAGCAAGGAAGGCGAGCAGCCCAGGTTCCCAGGGATAGAGACTCCCCACCCCAGTGCAGCAGCTCCTACAACTCTGCAAGCCTCCTCTTCCAGCTCTGCATGTCTTCGGGTGCAGGGCTGAGCGGGAGCTTTCTCTGCTGCCATATCGTATTGCAAACTTCCATCTAATTTGCCATTCCCTCTCTCCCTAAGGACACATTTGCGTTAGTACTTTAAAGGCAAGCTTCTCTCCATGAAGCAGGCACGAATCCATTTTTCACTGGCATTCACATTATGGGAAATGCAGTGCTTTATATATTAACGAGTAATTTTCTTTGCCCAATGCAGTTCAAAATTCAATAAATGTCGTTTAAGCCCAATTTCCCAACTTGTAGGTCAGAGAGCAGCCCTGAGGGGTGGGGGAAAAATTTCCACCTACCTCCTTGTCCTCTTCCCTGTCCTGGCCACCACCATGCCCTTAGACACTGTCCCACTTGGTATGATCACAGTCACAGCGGGGCGGTGGTGACCTCCAGCCCTGATCGTTAAGGGCCTCAAGACTCACCGTATCACTTCACATCCCCCTCCAAAACTTCCAGAGATTTCTGGATACCTGTCCATGGACCCCTCAAGCATCTCCCCAGTGGGTTGAAATCCCAAGTCAGAAATGTCATTCCTCTGAGTTAAGCATTGCCTAAATTCTTCTGTTCTCTTTTAGAATGGAAATACTCCATTAAGTCATTTACCCCTTAGATTCGTTGCTGCATCTCGCAAACCAGGCCAACCTGTGGTCTGAACTTGAGTTTGAAAGGGTTAAGGAAAACCAGGGGCAGAAGGCAAGCTGCTCTGTGTTTGCTGTTCTTGCAAGGCTGACCCTCTCTGACCCAGAGCAGGAGGGCCAGAGTGGGGAGAGGGGCAGGCAGAGCAAGGGGCTGCCTCTGGCCCCATGCTGGGAGAGAGTGGACATCGTGCTCAGGCAGGACGTATCCCCTCAGCTCTGAGTACAGGACTTCAGGGACACTTAGGAATATGGGTCCAGGTCTGCTCTCTGTGTCGAATAATAATTCACTAAAATCTCAATTAAAACCAAGTCATAAATCACATTTAATGTTGCCCTGATGGGTCGAATCTAATATGCCAGACCTATTAATCATCCACCAGGCCCTGGGATCTCAGCCTCCCTCTTCTGAGGATTCAGAGGTTAGGGACTAGTTCTTCTACCTCTGCCACCACTCAATTAAACCCCAGAGAGCAGGAGCCAGGGAGATCTGGGACTGAGTCTTACCCTGAATGTGGGGCTCTACAGCCTGCATATGGCTGGGGAGCCCTATATGGGAGGAGGGCCCAGATTCCTGAACAGGCTATTTGTCTGCTGGGTGTGGACTATTCAGGTGGCCATGGTGACATCCAAACACAGCCTCAGGAGCTAGACATACAACCTGCCAAGTCAAATGAGCTCCCCACTGTCTCTAGACAATGCCAGGTGGTCATTCCAACAGACAGTGGGCATCAGAGATCTGGGGGAAGAAATAGGGTTTCCTGACATCAGCAGATCAATGATGGGGAGCCCCACATGGGCAGTTGGTCGGCACTCTGGCTGGCCCAGGAAAATAGAGGCATGGCATGATGAGCCATGAATGAGCAATGAATAGAGCCATGATGGCAGGACCCAGTGACCAGGCATAAATTCAGGACAGGATTCCCTCCCTCGGAGGGTGTGGTTCAAATCTGAAGCAGTAGGGAATGCAGCATACAGATCTCCTGGGAGCTACACGGTGTCTAGCTGAAACAGCAGCCAAGTGACTAACTGGGGAAACTGGCTTCCCTAGATCTAAAATTGGGGCGGGGGGGTTTGCCTGAGGCTGCGGAAAGCTCCGAGAGGCAAGTGGAGGGCCACTAAAGA
The DNA here is from genome assembly GCF_902655055.1 of Lutra lutra. Taxonomy (NCBI): domain Eukaryota; kingdom Metazoa; phylum Chordata; class Mammalia; order Carnivora; family Mustelidae; genus Lutra; species Lutra lutra. The sequence continues at coordinate 26,949,122 of NC_062292.1, forward strand.
AGCCAAGGCTGAAGAACGACTAAAACATGAGATTTGAAACCAAAGACTGGCATTGGATTCCTAGCTATGTGGCCCTGAGCCAGACACTACCCCTCTGAGCCTCAGTTTCCCCATCTATAATACGAAGTTCACAAAATTTAATTCCCAGGGTTGTTTGGGGGTTAAAGGACACACTAATGTCCAGTGCGATGCCCACATGTGACAAGTAGGGGCTTGAATAAGGAAAACTCTCTTGTGAGTGCAACTGTGGAAAGGCTCCTTCCACACAGCAAGTTCAAGAGACCAGTCGCAGAACTGAGGTCAAGGTTGCAGAGCTGGGGTCCAGATCAGTAAAGCAGGGCTGGTGTATGAAAAGGTGGGGACCAAGTGAGAGCTGTCTTAAGCCACTGCAAAGCACCTTGGAACCCCACCAATGGTAGGTCAACAAGCAGGTTGCATTGGGGGGGCGTGGGGAGGGTGGCACACCTAAGGGACCAAGGCCGGTGGGTGTGGGCACCTTGCCATACTGGACATCCGGCTTAGGGGGGGCAGAGCTGGTTTCAGAAGTCAGCCTGGGCCATGGGCAAGCCTGTACCAGAGTGAGTGTGAAGTAGACCCCCTGGATCCTTCTTTACTCCCTCCATTCCTTCCTCTTCCTTTTCTTTCTACTTTCCTTCAACATATATTCTAGGTCCCTTACTATGTGCCAGGCATTGGAGGCTTGACCTTAAGAACATGGACAGAGCTGAACCTGCAGGAAAGCAGAGAGTGGGAAGCAGGTTGCATTGTCTCCAAGGGGGGAAAGCAAGCACCTTCTTACTTTTGAAAAAGCTCGTAAGGAAAAAAAAAAAAAAAAAAAAGGCACATAAGGGCACTTAGCTGCTTTATGATCAATATGCTTTGAAATCTACTTAAGCATTTGTCATCAAGTCTCATTTAATGCCACTAACTGACACAAAATAATAGTTAGCACTTATTGAACTCTTAGAACACGAGCTAGCAAGTTTGCCTAGATTACCCATTTTAACCCTCCCATCTAGGAGCATCAGTAATGTTATCATCCCCAGTTTTTAAGTCAGGAAGCTAAAGCTGGAAGAGGGGAAGGGATTTCCTGAGGTGTTATAATGAGTAAGCAACAGAGCCGGGCTGTAGTCATGGCCAGCTGGGCTTTGAACATCCATGTGTTACCGGACCTCCATTTCTGGATGGAGGTCCTGCGGGGCTCCTGCTCCTTCCTCCAGGATGCTGGGCCACCACCTAGCACGGGGCGCTAAAGTACATTGATGTTTGTCCTACCGGTCTGTGAGAGGTCAGGAATTGATGGCCTCATCTGCGTACTTGCTTTCCAGCCCCCCAGGCTCAGTGCCTCTGTCAGGGTCAGTGTCAGTAGAAGCAAGGCAAGATGGGTGTTGGTCAAGGCTAACAGCCCTCTGCCCTCTGCCCTCCAGAAAAGACAAAGCCCCCAGGTGGCTAAGCCCACTCTCCAGCAGCATCCTGGTGGCGGATTTCTCAAGCCTTGCATTGGAGTAATTGTGTTCATTTTTAGGGCCCTTCCATGCCATTGAAACGGGGGTGCGGGGGAATCAAGTCGACCGATAGGGTAGAAGACAATGAAAAATAAATGTTATCTATTATAATGAGCATTTTCTAGTGATTGTTAAGGCAATTTGACAAGGCAAGGTCCCAAAAGGGCTGCTTTTCTGCTCTAGAACATGACCTCAGTTTACATGAACTGTTGATCATGTACACCTTTTCAGTTTGTGACATTTATTTGCTCAGCCTACTGCTAAGGGACGGTTCCACGTACAATCCAGAAATCAGCCAGGCACTTGCCTGTCTGTGTTCTAGGTGTGATTTTCCAGCAGCTTCTGACCTCATTGCCTGCCTCAATCCCTGCTCCTCCACTCAGAATCCTTTGGCCAACTTCTCACCCTCCCTGGAGCTGGCAGTGTCTTCTAGCTGTGAGCCCTCCACAGGCTTTATCACTCTTCTTCAGGAACATTCACATTTTACTCCATACTATGATTCTGGATATTGGATTTCTGACGCCCTGGGGCTCCTGAGACAAAGGTTAACCCATGTCTATTTAACCTGGTGGACAAAATGGATTTGTCCCTCATTCAGAAAGTCCTGAGTTCAGTACATTTGAGATCTGCCTTATTATCAAATAATTCTTTCCTTTGATTATGCCTCTTTGAGTTCAAAGCTTTCCATCAAGTGTTGGGGAGAAGAGATTTGTGGTTTGGATTAAGGGAAGTGATTAGTCATGTGAGGATCAAGGGACCAATTATTCAGAATTAACAAGCCTATTGTGATAATTGCACAATGTTTCTGGCAGCACCCGTGCTTCACATTAAAGAACCCTGAGACAGGTCAGAGCAGAGAGGAGAAGACTGTCACTCCTTGGCGGTCTTCTGCGTTACATGCTCCTGATTATGTTACCAGCTCTGCCAGAAATATGTATCCTACGGGTGTCCACCCAACAGCCTTCTTTCACTTCTGCTCTGTAGCGGAATTCGAATTTAGCTCAAGCGTCTGACGGTGATCAGTTTAGGAGGAGTCTGCGTCCCACTCCAGCCTGTGATGGGAAGAGGGATCTCCTGATTAATCTAAACCAGTGGTGGTAACTCTGTTCTCCCTTGAGAGGAATTGTCATGGGAATGGGTATGTGCACAATTATGGCCAATCACTTTTAAAAATGGCTATAAGGAGGGGAAAGCTCCTCTTACTCCAATTCCAAACATTGGACATGGCTGAATAAGAATGCATTTGCCAGGGCTATGGCAACTATTTTGAGACCAAGAGGATTCTACCCTGAGAACAAAAGCCAATGCAATGAGAACGTCAGTGTAAGAAGACAGAAATAACTTAATTTCTTGAGGATGCATGAAGCTGCTAGATGAACTGGCTTTGCCCATGCTTTGGATTTTGACAAGTGTATACATTTAAAAGGACATTTGAAAGGATGGTAAAAAGAGAAAGACCGAGGGTGCTGACAAGAGCTTATTAAACGAGTTTATGAAATAAAACCAGGAAAGGGCTGAAATCGATGGAAAACGTGGAGGAATTAGGAGCTCCTGTTGAAACCGTATCAGTGAATCTAATGAAGTCCTACCCACAGGTCATGCTCTGCCTCTAGGACTCTTCCTTCCGACTCTAGGATCCCTAGGGATGAAAACAGATAAATGGTCTTTTAAGGCAGAGCTTCTCCAATGTGACTTGGAGAAAATTGCCCTTTTGCTATGGACCCTGACTTCTAGGATGTTACTATTGGCCTGTTTCCTCTTCTACTAGATGTACTATGACGCAATTCTACATTCTACAGAAGCAATTTATCAACATGGTCTATCACTATATCAAAAGAATAAAAACAGTCTTGTTGGCAACGCTGATTATTAGCCAAAAAAAAAAAAAAAAAAAAACTCTCCTACTGCTCCAGGGTGCTAATTTTGCCCCTCCCCTATAGCCCTCTCAACCACTGCTCATGTTCTCCAACCAGATGTCTTTGTCTTGCTGATGTTATTACAATTTTTGAGGGGGCTGGGTGGGTATTGGTATAGTGACTGGGGATGGAATTATTGGCAAAGCATCAAGCTTACCCTGTCAGCATGAATTAACTAAGTCTTAAGGCAACAGGGACGCTCCCCTACTTAATCATCATTACAATTTCAGAAATGGTTCCCAGTGAACCCAAATATTGAGACTGCTTATTTTCCTGCAGAATCCAAATACACAAAATTAGCAAGATCAGCTCTTGGAGTGTTGGCCGTTGCCAAATAAGAACTTGGGAGAATGCCTGTGTATTTTATTAAATTGTGCATAATGATGGTGTGTGTCTGGAAGCTGACTTCCCTGGACGAGTACATCTTTATCTTGCAGGCCATGACAGCTCGTTTGAACGAAGGAACACATTTTTATTTTTCTTCTTTCCCATTTATCAAAATGTTTTCAGTACACATGCACAGTGTGAGGGGACTAAGCTGCCGGCACGTTTCAGACTCATCGTTTCTTCCCTTGCTTAAGTTGTTTCTGTGTTTTTATTTGAGTTGGCATCAAATCAGACCTGTCTTGTCTGGGATCCTCCACATATACCAAATTAAGGATATGTCTACTTTTATGCAGCCTGATTTACCCATGCGACTTCAACGGAGTTAAGTTGATGGCTCAGGAAAGGACTAGAACTGGATACATTTCCTGGTCAAAAGAGAAAGCAGAGGTGCCTGGGTGGCTCAGTGGGTTAAGCCTCTGCCTTCGGCTCAGGTCATGATCTCAGTGTCCTGGGATCGAGCCCCACATCGGGCTCTCTGCCCAGCAGGGAGCCTGCTTCCCCCTCTCTCTCTACCTGCCTCTCTGCCCACTTGTGATCTCTCTCTCTCTCTCTCTCTCTGTCAAATAAATAAATAAAATCTTTTAAAAAGAGAGAGAGAAAGCAATGAGGGCAGCTGGACATTCTGTGGGCACCTGCTATGTGTCCTGGGTTCTCATTGAACTCTCAAGACAGCTCTGCATAATAGATATGACTACCCTATATTTTGAATCTAGAAACCAAGTCTCCGTGAGCAGAAGTGGTTTTCCAAGGTCATGTTGCTACTGAAGTGGTAGAGTCTAGAGTCAAGTCTATGTCCACCCCAACCCCAAAGCCCTCACTCTGCCTAGGACACCTCCCTGCACAGGATGGAGGGCCAACACAAGAGCAAAGAGGAGGAAAAGCTCAAGGCCCAAGGAAAGAGAAAGCAAAAGAACTGAAAGAAATAAGGGACTATCTGAAGGAAACCATTACGAATTCGTGGGGGTGAAAGGAAAAAGGTCTCATTGAGAAGAAAACTAAAAATTGACAGGGGAAAAAAAAAAAGGATGAGCAAAAACAGTAAACACTTGAAAATAAGAAGTAAGATTTCCCAGGAGATGTTGCAGAAAGAAATCCGAGTAAAAGATGGGAATAAACAGGAGTTTGGGGAGGAAAATATTCGATGTAGAGAATTCATTTTCTATGATTTCATGGAAAGTTCCTTGTAGGTTATTTGAGTGGAGAATCAAGAAAAGAACCTTTGAGAAAAACACAAGTCAGCTCTGACATTAATGTTATCTAATCTTTGGGGAAGTGAATCTAATATTTTAAATTTTAGACACTTTCACCTCTCTGAGTGATTCCTTAAATCTAAAGGTGAGCCAGGGGAGGAAAACATTTTCTTGGGAGTAAAAGTTGTCCCTCCTGTGAGGTAAATTACATCTTCCTGGACACTGAGTGCTACAAATCTCAGTCCCAGCAAATTGTGGCCACCGACTGCTATGAACCCCAATTGGAGGTCAGTGGCTAAAAAGAGGCCTTGGATCATGATTCTCCAGAATTGCAGACCCCTGCAGGGTAGAAATCATTTCCTGGGGCTCGTAGGCTGCTCCCCACCATCCATCTGGGGCCAGGAGGAGTGATTCTTGAGGCTTGGAGTGATTTTTTTACTGAAGTAAGGGAAAACAAAGTCAGTAGCGGAAACCCTCCCCTACTGGGAAGCTCCTGTGGCTTCAGCTGCCCAAAATATATACACCTGTGTGTGCACCTGCCTGCATGGGTGTGTGTGTGTATGTACACACATGTGCCCTCCTGCACGGGCGTGCATGTGTGTGCACCCGTGTCAGCATGCATCCATGTGTACACACGTGCAAGTGTGTGTATCCGTGTGTGTGTGAGTGCGCGTGTGAGTGTATCCCCCTGACAAAGTGTACATGTACAAAAGTATCTCTAGATGTCTCTGCAACCTTGAGTAGTAAACACAATGAACTTAGAGTCAGAAGCCTGACCTCGGTGCATATTGGAGTAAATTCTTCCTCTTAGCTACCTTGTCACCATGGACAAGTTACTAAACCTTTCTTTTTTTTTTTTTTTTAAAGATTTTATTTATTCATTTGACAGACAGAGATCACAAGTAGGCAGAGAAGCAGGCAGAGACGGGGGGCGGGGGAAGCAGGCTCCCCGCCGAGCAGAGAGCCCGATGCGGGGCTCGATCCCAGGACTCTGGGATCATGACCTGAGCTGAAGCAGCGGCTTTAACCCACTGAGCCACCCAGGCGCCCCGTTACTAAACCTTTCTTAACCTCAGGTTCCTCTTCCAGAAAATGGGAATAACAACTCCTGCCCATTGTCCTGAGGATCAAATGAGGTATCATGTGGGAGGATACTTTGTAAGCCAAAGCACATCGTAAAAGTCCCTTGTTTAGGGGCAAAATAGAAGGTAGCGGATGATCAAGTTACTAATTCCTCACCACAAGTCCAGCATCTGCCTCCTTGACACGCGGGGGCTGGAAGAATCAGGAAAGTTTCCCATATCCTGTGATTCTTCCTTCTTGGTAGGAGCGAGGGGCCCTCCTCTGGCCCCTGCGCAGTCCACTAGGAAAGCTTGGGTACATTTCTCTGCACTCTTTCCAGCACCCAGTGGGTGTCTTGGACTTGCTGTGATCTCAGTAGAAGAGAAGCTCCCAGAAGGCAGCAGAGCGAGGCTCTCACGTCTCACATTTCCCCGCCTGCCCATACCTTGGTCTCTCTGCCCTGGTGGTGCATGGCATCTTCTTGCCACCCATTCCTATGATCCCAGGGCACAGCAAGTTCTTCATCTGTCCCCTGCCTCCCTTCCCACATCTGCACCGCAAGGCAAAGGCACCCTGCCCCCAGCTCAAGGGAAAAGCCAGATTAACCTTTCTGACACTACAGCAAATGTTAACAGTCTGCCCTGCCTTTCATAATGCCAATGCAGACACCAGTCATTCACCGTCTGTTAGAAATACGGAGAATGTATGTCAAAACTCACCCGCACATGCTGAATCGGAAAAGAGCAGTTATTACTGCAAACTCTATATACATTATTTATCAAATGAACTCTCTGCAGCAGGAATACAATTCATTTCTACTCTCTGCCTCTCTTGTTCTTTCATTTCAATAGGAGATGAAAGAAACCATATATAGAATCTTTCTGGGCATTACTCATGCAGCAGTGTCCCTGGCTAGGGTTTGAAGTCAGAGCTGTCTATTGCCTGAAGGGAGTGGGCTGCTTCGAGTGGGAGAGAAACAGCCCCTGTCTGCCAGGTTTTCTTGGGCTCCCTTCCCCATGGCCGCCGCCACCACCCCACCTCCTGGAACTGTGAAGAACTGAATCTCTCTTCAGCTCGCCAGGCACACTTGAAGGAGGTGGGAACGTTGGCTCAGAGTAAGGCAAGTAACTTTGAAGTGCGTTCTCTTTGCATCAATAGCGTGAACAAATTAACACAAAGAGGGGAAGATGTTCCCAGTAGGTCTACTTAGGGTCAAGACCAGCTCCTCCCAGTTGGCCTCACAGTAGAGAACAGCAGAAATAAATCTCTCACTCAGATTAGGCTGGTGTAGACCTTAAAGTGAGGCCCGCTCATTCTCAGAGTCACCTTGGCTCAGGGTTAGGAGTTTTGCTTGGTGGGGATGGGGGTGGTCATGGTGACGGTAGTGACGTTGGAGGTGATGATGTTGTAGATGATGGTACTCATAGTGGAGGTGTTAGTGGTGATGGTGGAGGGGATGATGGTGCTGGTTTATGGTAATAGGAGCGTTGGAGGTGCTGATAACAGTGTTGATGGAAGGGGGTGGAGGAAGGTGATGACGGTGGTGGGGAGATGGTGGGGGTGGTGATGATGATGATTGTGACGATCGCCATGGTGGTGATGGTCTGTATGTGACGGTGGAGTGTTACAATATAACCTTCATATTCAGGAGAATCTTTATAAGGAATAAGCTACTTCTTTTGCTTCTATGTCAAGTTAGACCTCCATAAAACTCCTCCCTGACTCATGTCCAATTTTGTCTATCTCAGAGTAGGGGCTGCAAAATGGAAGTTCCATGTCTGAGGGACTGACTGCCTGCTGGTGCCCAAAGAACATTCTTGACTTCGGGACTAGGTGTCCTGACCATCTTCCCTCCCCAAAGCCAGATATTTCTTGGTTTTGGAGCCCAGCTCAAGTTCACCTCCACAGCTCTGGCCCATGGTGACTGCCCTCCTCCAACATTGTTTATTTGACTTGGTTCATTTATTGCCTTCATTATTTTATCTTTTTTATTTAAAAAAAGATTTTATTTACTTATTTTAGACAGAGAGAATGTGAGCAGGGGGAGAGGCCGAGGGAGAGGGAGACAAAGAAAGAAGCCGACTCCTGCTGGGCACAGAGCCAGACATGGGGCTTGATCTCAGATCTCATGATCCTGAGCTCATGACCAGAGTGGGAGTCAAGAGTCGGACACTTAACCTACCGAGCCACCCAGATGTCCCCTTCTTTACTTTATCCTATATGTGCTACGTTACAACCAGATTGTAAACTCCTTGAAGACGAGGTACATTTCTTGTCTTCCTTAATTCCCATACTCTTTAGCTAAATATGTATTGAACAAATGAATGAATGGATTGATGAATGAATGTATGGTGTTACCATTTTCTCCCCAAAATACATAGCATAATGATGCCTACAATAGTCAAAAAATTAATTTGAGGGGTGCCTGGGTGGCTCAGTGGGTTAAAACCTCTGCCTTCAGCTCAGGTCATGATCTCAGGGTCCTGGGATCGAGTCCTGCATTGGGCTCTCTGCTCAGAGGGAAGCCTGCTTCCTCCTGTCTCTATCTCTGCCTCTCTGCCTACTTGTGATCCCTGTCTGTCAAATAAATTAAAAACAAAAAGATTCTATAAATAAAGGAAATTAATTTGAGTATAAAGATCTTCTTGGCATTGCAAGAAAGGAGGAATTTAATTATTGCTAGTATTGCTGTTGCTGCTCTTCCAGCTAACATTTATCGAGCTCTGGGCCAGGCTCTGTGCTCAGCACTGCACACGCATCTCCTGTAGTCTTTTTTTTTTTTTTTAAGATTTTATTTATTTATTTGACAGAGAGAGAGAGATAGATCACAAGTAGGCAGAGAGGCAGGCAGAGGGGGAAGGGGAGGCAGACTCCTTGCTGAGCAGAGAGCATAATTCGGGGCTCGATTCCAGGACCCTGAGATCATGACCTGAGCCAAAGGCAGAGGCCTAACCCACTGAGCCACCCAGGTGCCCCTCCTGTAGTCTTCATAACACAAGCTTATGAAGTGCGTACTAGTTCCCCATTCTGCAGGTGGAAAACTGAGGATGGGAGTTTCAGTAGTTTATACTAAAGCTTCATGGTTAGAAGTACTAACTGGATTTAGATGGACCCAAGCTCAAATACAAACTCTGTCATGTACCAGTCGCATGGTTTTTCTTAAGTTAATTGTGATCCCTGGACCTTGGTTTCCTCATCTGTAAAGTGGGAAAAATAGCACTTAATTGTACAAGGGAGAACTGAAGGAGAATCATTTATATATAAATATGTATATATATATATATATATATATATACACATATATGTATATATATATGTATATATATATATAAACTTTACACACACACACACACACTTTTGCCCAGGGTCCAAGACGAAATAAGTTTTCAATAAGTAGTTGCTCTTTTTCTTTCCTTCTCTATTTTTCTGCTCAAGGACGTATAGCTGTTAAGCGACAAAAACAGAGCTTTGCCAAACTATCTGGTTGTAAAGCCCATGGTCTTCCATACCATATGTTCAGCTTCAAAAATAAGCTATTTCCCTGAGGACTGAGGCTGAGTCACAAGACATTTCCAGGAGTGATGATGTCACATGACCATTTCTGTGAAAAATCAGGTCCATTTGGTGGGCCATCCCAGTGGTCTCACACCAATGGTCATCTAGAAATCCAGTGTCTTCACAGCAATCACCTCCACATGTGTGATCCATCCCCATAGCCTGGGGTCCCACCATCATCTATTATAGTGCTGGGAGCACTGCCTGTGGAAACGCAGCCCCTCCAACAGATCCAAATGGGGTTGTGGGGCAGCCTCCATGGGAGTCAGCTGGTCCAGTCCTCCCTGATGGCCCACGGCCCACGTGGGGCAGCTCTGGGGGCACATTTCTCTTTTGCTACTTTACCCAAGTTTTAAAAATTAATTTAACTCTAATCATACTGACAGGGGAAAAGTTAATAGAAGTTTTATTTTTAATATATGAGGAACCTTAACAGGATTTAAAGTTAATGCCTCAAAAATGGGAAGGACTGCTGACAATTTATCTACCAGAATCTGCAGACTTTAGTGGAAAGCGAAAGAAATGGAAGAAGTATGACTCCAGCAGCTGGAGGCAGATTTGAAATACCCCCCACAGCAATTGGGAGAAATCCCGTTTGTCTGCCAACCCAAGAAATTGACTCATAAATTGCCCAAATCCTCAGTTTCCCCTTATTACCTGACCTCCAGTTTTCTTTACTATCCAGAAAAAATATCATTTCAATTTTTTAAGATATAATAGATCTTTTCACTTAGAATCATAGAATTTTAGAGCTGATTTCTTCCAGCCATAATAATTTATGATACTAAGAGATGTGGAGGCAAAGTTTATAACAGAAAATGGTGCTGAGCGTGGGCCATACATTTTGTTTTAGACATGGCTCTTGGCTATTTCCAAAAGCTACTAACTTAAAAAAAATCTCTCATGCAAAACACCCTCCAGCACTCTTAGACCAAGCTGCCTGATCTCTTCGTTGTCAGACTATTCCATTTCAGAGACCAGCCAACTGCTTTCACTTGGGAATTCTTCCACCAGATGTTTCTTGTGGACCTACTAAGTGTCCAGTGTTGTTCTGCATATTTAGATGTACAGGAGCAAATTAAACAGACAGAAATTCTTGCCTTTATGGAACTTGTATTCTAGTGAAGAGAGATGAAAATAGTAACAAAATAAATATTGATTACATTTTTATGGAGCATTTTAGAAAGGGATGAGTGCCAGGAAGAAAAACAAAGCACGGAGGAAGGAAGATAATTAAGAGAGTCCATTTTCAATCCTGTAGGCAGGAAAGACCTTACAAAGAAAGAGGTTTGAGTGAAGACTTGAAGAGCATCCTAGGCAGGGGCCAGAGGTACAAAGAGACTGAGGCAGGTACTTGGCCCATGTAGTTAAGAATCATCAGGAAAGCTGGCATGGCTGGCCTGGGGTAAGCAAGGAGGACAGAGATGTAGGCGATGTGGCCAGGGGCCTTGGAGGTAGTGGGTAGGGTTAGGATTCAGAAAGCTGAATGGGTGGTGATTGTACATCCCAATTGCTTAGAACAATCTTGAATTATATCTGTTGTCCTGGAAGAATTGTTAATAGTGTCACCGCTCCTTCTCAAAATGCCCCAGTTTGTATGATAAATTATCGTGGAAGAAGGTCATCAAGAAGATGTGACTGCTGGTTGACCAGTGAGCTGGATCGGGGTAAATAGAGGCTCCTCCCACTGCCTTGTCCTTGGAAGTTATACTCTGGCCACTTGTCCCAGACTAGGAATCACCTCAAGGACACGCCTTTGAGAGAGAGTCAAGTGTTACTGAAGTATATGTGAGTGAATCCCATTAAGATCTCCATATAGGGGCGCCTGGGTTGCTCAGTGGGTTAAGCCGCTGCCTTCGGCTCAGGTCATGATCTCAGGGTCCTGGGATCGAGTCCCGCATCGGGCTCTCTGCTCAGCAGGGAGCCTGCTTCCCCTCTCTCTCTCTCTCTCTCTGCCTGCCTCTCTGTCTACTTGTGATCTCTGTCAAATAAATAAAATCTTAAAAAAAAAATCTCCATATAAACTTTAAGATGAGGGAGGCAGATGTAAAGATCTTTGCTTGTGGCCACCCAAGACAAGCCTCATGTGTAAGTTCCCATTTATTAAAGCTGTCACCTACCAATCCAGAGTCACCTGCCTTTCTTCGTCCCCTTCCTGCCCACTGTGTCCAGGAGCCAGTTTCAGACTTCACCTAGGGAACTCTCTACTCACGAACTACCATTAGGACACCAGCTTTTACTCTGAGCACAATGGGAGTTGAAAAAGAAGGTCAGGACCTGATTTACATCGTCAAGGACTCACTGGCCACTCTGTTTAGAAGAGCCTGACCTGGGGCCAAGGTGGGAGAAGGAAGCAACCGGAAGGTTTACCAAACGCAGGTTTGCTGCCTCCCTCCCTAGAAGGCCCTCCCTCCTACTTTGTGTGCCAGTATTTCAAGGCCAGATGTAAATGTCTCTAAAATTTCCCTGATGGTCTCACGTCCACCAATCCTCACAAAATTAAATTGCTCCTTGATTGATTTTTGCACTTATTTTCACATCGATTATAATGTTTGCACATTGTATTTAGTTATTAGTTGGTACGCCTGCTTCTACTGATAGTCAGGGAAGATCTTTGTCTGGAAAGGGAAACACCAGTTTATTGGGTTTCTATTGCTACGGTCTAAAGGTTTGTGTCCCCTCAATATTTCTGTGTTGAATTCTAATCCCCAAAGATATGTGGAGGTGGGGCCTTTGGGAGGTGATTAGGTCATGAGCTTGGAGTCTTCCTAAATGGAATTAGTCCTTATAAAAGAGACCCCAACAGAGCTCCCTGGCCTCTTCTGCCATGTGAGGATACAATGAGAAGTCCACTACCCAGAAGAGAGCCCTCACCTGACCATGCTGGCATCCTGATCTCGGATCCCCAGCCCCCAGACCTGTGAGAAATAAATTCCTGTTCTTTCTAAGTCACCTAGTGGGTGGTATTTTGTTATAACAGCTCAAACAGACTAGGACAATAGTATAATTGAGATGCTTTATATACTTTTTCATTTTTATTTAAAGTGCACAGTAATCTGGGGCACTTGGGTGGCTCAGTCAGTGGGATGTCTGCCTTCAGCTCCGGTCATGATCCCAGGGTCCTGGGATGGAGCCCCACAATCGGGTTCCTTTCTCAGTGGAGAGCCTGCTTCTCCCTCTCCCTCTGCTTGCTGTCCTCCCTGTTTGTGCCTCTCTCTCCATGTCAAATAAATGAATAAAATCTTTAAAAAATAAAATAAAATGCATAGTAATGCTAAAGGATGTAATATTGGCCATGTTGCAGTTAACCTATGCAACAAACTACCCCAAAACCTAGTGTTATAAAATATCAGCCATTTCATGAATGCCATGGATTCTTACAACCCTAAAGAATGATTCTATCCCTGGGCCAGGAATTTGCACAAAGCACAGTGAGCACAGCTGGTCCCTGGTTAGAGACGAACAGCCAGAGGCTAGAAGAATCCAGGCGGGGGCATTCAGTGCCAAGATGGCTCCCCTGGCATGTCCAGCCCAGACTCTGGGATGACGAGTGGGTGGGTGTGCCTCCCTGGGGCCTCTCCAGGATAGTGGCTTATGTGGAGGCTCAGAGAGTGTAGGTTACTTGTCCGACATCATTGAACATGAGGGAGCTGGTGGTCAAAGTGCTCTGACTGCGAAGCATATGTTCTTTCCAAAATACCAGATGCCCATTGTGGGGAAGAGATAATGTCTGAGTTCGATCACCCTGTGCTTAGCATAGTTCAGTGCGTTATGGATGACAGACTGACTGAATGAATGTAACACTACCAGCTGCTTTCCAGCATTTTCTGCTTGCAACCCTAAAGAATGATTCCATCACTGGGATTTCAATCAATGTGGCAAGAGGTAGGGGAGCCATTTGGGGGTGTAGGGAGGCATTTCAGGTGAGTTCTGCCAGCTAAAACCCTCTTAAACTGAAAGATATGTTCTTCTTACTCCCATTACGGGCCCCAAAGACAGATTGCTGGACTCATTTAGAAGATGGAGAAATTGAGCATCTTCCTGGTGGCTTCCACAAGTAACAGCCCTAAGTCTGTCTTCCTTTCCCCACAAGGATATTAGGAGCTAGAGAACAACAAGACACAATCCATCTCTGAGAAAACCACCTGGCCCACCTCTCCCTCACTAACAACCTGACCTTTCCATAAAAGTGGAAAATGGCTAAAATACATTGCCTTCTTTCTTTTTTTAAAGATTTTATTTATTTATTTGACAGACAGAGATCACAAGGAGACAGAAAGGCAGCCAGAGAGAGTAGGGGGGAAGCAGGCTCCCCGCTGAGCAGAGAGCCTCTGACGCAGGGCTCAATCCCAGGACCCTGAGATCATGACCTGAGCCAAAGGCAGATGCTTAACTCACTGAGCCACCCAGGCACCCCTAAAATGCATTACCTTTGATAAAGTTTTACCTTTGATCAAAACTGCAAATCTGTTGAGCTCACGTTCTGGCCCAATCATGAAATCACTGTGCATCCCAGGGGAGCTCGCCTCACCTCTCTGGGCCCAGCTTTGCTGGCTGGCACTCGATGGTCGGAGACTTGATGGCTGCCCTTCCACAGCCAGCTTCCTGTGGTTCTGGGGGAGGAACTCCCAGTTTCTTCGTCCCTCAACCCTCATGCCTGGACCACCATGAAGTCAGGCTCCACTTTATTTCCTGAAATATTCACCAATTCCTTGGGTAAAGGGTGACAGAGAGTTTTGCGTATTCTTGCCACTTTTCTCTAAGTTTGAAAAACTATTCCATCCTTCCCTTTCTTTCTCATTCCTCTCAGCTGGTCCAAACCAGGGGCTGTGACAGTTGTCTCTTAACTCTTAGTTTTTTCTCCCTCCACATGATCTCCTACCATTGCTTGTCCACACAGAAGCCAGATGGTTGGTCTCTAGTTTCTATTGATTTTGTCTGGTTTTTCTTCTCTTCTCTCTTTTTTTTTTTCTCTTAAGAGAGGGAGGGAGAGACTCTTAAGTAGGGCTCCACACCCAGCTCAGAGCCCAACACGGGGCTCAGTCTCACACCCCTGAGATTCATGACCTGAGCTGAAACCAAGAGTTGAACGCTCAAATGATCTGCCCAGGAGCTCCCATGTTTGTGTTTTACTTAATTGTGGTAAAGCATACATAATACCAGATTTAACCATTTTAACCATTTTTAAGCGCACAATTCACTGACATTAAGCACGTTCACACTGTTGTGCAGTCATCACCACCATCCATTTTCAGAGCTTTTCGCCATCTCTTCCTGAAACTGTGCCCTTGCCAATTTCCTCCCCATCCTCCCCTCCTATGGCCCCTGGTGACTACCATTCTACCTTCCATCTGCCTGAATCTGACTGGTCTGGGCACATAGGTACCCCTTCCCAAGTACCTCATAGGATTGACATCATATATGATTTGTCCTTTTGTAGCTGGCTTATTTCCCACAGTTCTTCAAGGTTCACTCGTGTTGAGCACGTGTCACAGTTTCCTTCTTGTAACACGAATAATATTATGATGTACTTTGATTCTCTGTTCATCAGTTGATGGACATTTGGGATGTTTCCACCTTTGGCTATTATGAATAATGCTGCTCTGAGCATTGGCTTATGGGATCATTTCTTGAAAATACAAATCATTCCTGTCACTCTCTGCTCCCTTAAAGCACATCCAAGCTTCACACTAAGAATACATCCAAACTCCTTTCTCTTGTCCATTGGGCCTATGAGTCCTTCTGTCTGTTTCTTTCTCCTCCCAAACTTTTCAAGTTCCAGCAATGTGAGCCTTCTGTCCATGTCTCAAACACATCAATCACGGGCCTCACGAGAGCCTTTGCCTGTGCCTAGGATAGCGTTCCCCCAGACCCACCAATGGCCAGCTCCTCTCCTCATCTGGTCTCAAATATGTCCTCCTTAGGGACGGATTTCTCCATGCACCCGAGCTATAGTGGCCCATGTGCCCAACCAGTCACTAGGTCCTGTCTCTGGGTGTGTTTACGGCACAATGGTTGTAGTCCTGGTGTTGCATAACACCCCTTGAGTGCTGTCTCTTACCTCACCAGACAGTAGAGTAAAGCTGCCTTGTCCCTTCTGGATCCCAGAGCCTCAACAGGGCCTGGTATACATAGGGCACTCAGTGTTCACAGGATGAATGAAATCTGACAACGTGATGTGACTGTCCACAGTAGTTGCAGGACCCTAAAATGAGTTGATAGAAGGGAGGTGCAGGGCACGTGATGTTGGTTGCCATTACACCGTTGTCTTGGCTGGGAACTGTTCCTTCGGCAGGTGCTCTGACTGCCTCCAAGTGGGGGACCAGGGCAGAAAAACATAAGCAAGACAGGGTACACTTGAGACATTAATACCCAAGCCACATGCCCACGGTCCCAACTATGTCAGGTTTTTTGTGTTCCCAGAAAGCTCAGAGATGACAAGGGAGACCAAGCTGTGTCAAGTCAGAGCAATTCTTTACAGACTTGCCCCTAAGTCACATAATATATATAAGGAGAGAACCTATTAGTCTGTGTCTCTCCAACATTCAAAATGCTAAGTCATTTTTTCAGGCTTGGCTTGATATCTCTTTCATCAATAAGAGCTACAATCCTGCCAGGCTGGGAACAGATCACTCTACCTGCTGCTGAGATAGGCGGTCAGCTAAAAGGCGAAGGGAAGGGCCAGTCTTATGCTCAGTGGTTCCAGATGTCTGCTCTCAGGTGGCTGTCAGAGGTTCTCTTCGTCAGGGGGCAGGGGACGTGACAAGATGGCCTATCTTAGTGCCACAGGGATGAAATCCCCCACTGGAGAACACAACCAAGACTTCTCCTGCTTGAAGTAATGCAGCCTGGTGGACAGGGGGAGCGGATTCCCGTCCCTGATGCCAGAGCGTCCAGATGCATGCCTTTTGCTAACTATACGGCAACGAAGAGTCTTTCACTCATTGAGCCTCAGTTTTCCCTCCCCAGCGCAAAAGCAAGGAAGTTGGGGCCAGATGGTCCATAAGATCTCTTCAAAGCATGAAAATTCTTGTCACCAAAGCAAAAGGAGACTAATAGGGGGAGAGGGGAACCAAACACGGCTTAAATTCCCTTCATTGTTCTCCCTTGCATCAGCTTATCATTGGTTGTATGTGTCAGGACTCCAAGCCAACGATGAATTGGTCTTTGTGGAAGGGAAGAATAGGAGAGGAAATGGCTTCCCCTCCTTCCAAAATAAGCAGTTAAAAATCTGTGGAATGCCGGTTGATGTGAACAGTTTTCTCCTTGTTATAAGGATGTAACTAGCTGTGTGTCTGGACCACCATGCTCCAGATGGATTCTCCTGTGTCCCTTTAGAGAGATCCTCCTCCGCCCCCCGGCCCTGACCAGTGTGTGCCATACGGGGCACCTGGTCAGGGTTCCCGTGTCCATGAGAATAGGCTTCATTCATTCGTTCATCAACAAAAATGTGATGAGTACGTTACTCTGGCAGTGGTCACTCTAGATTCTGAGATAAGACATAGTCATTGGTCTCTAGGCACTCCCACCCCGTACTGAGTCATAGGCTCACAGATAAGGGCCAAGGTAGAAAGAAGACATGTGCTGCTGTGGGAGCAGAGAACTTAACCTAGAGTTGGGAGGGGTACTCTGCAGGGTGACAACTAAGCTATGTCTTAGAGGATTCTAACCTAAATACTTCTATTTTTGTCATTGGTAAAGGTGAAGATCAGCTCCACAGCTGCAAGGGTGTATGGAGACATAGTGGCACCAGGCTTGGAGAGAGGAGGGAAGGTCTGATGGAGGGACAGAGAGAAGGGTTATGAAGCCCTACTTGTGACACCTTCTACTGGAGGCCATGATCTTTAATGGTAGAGATGAAAAGGCTGGGAATAGGCTTTTCCCCCTAGCAGCACCCAGAAGGCAGAAAGATACCTGAATGGAGTAGTGGCAGACTGTCCTGGGACAGACAGGAGATGAACAAGAGAGGGATGAGAGTTGGCCCTCCTGAGAGAGAGTGGTTTACAGGACACCTCAGGGTCTAAGCCAGGTGGGGAGAAGGAATGGTAACCAGAGGGAGTGGGCCCATGGGGAAAATGGAAACATGGAGGGACCATGAGCCAGTGTTGGTGGGCGAGCAAGTGCTGCAAAAGCAAAAACACACATGCTGAAGGTCATTGATAAGTTGCAGAGAAGCTGACCCTGTCCTGTAGAAACATGGAGACTCTCTGGGTTACAGAGAAGGAAGCTTCAGTGAGGGAGGCTCTGCCCCCAGATCTCAAGTGCAAGGATTCTTCTGGCCCTCTGGACTTGGAGGCCTCTCCTATGTCCTACCTGAGCAGGTGAGAGAGGATCACCCCCAATTCAGCCCATGTCAGCCACAGAGATGCCCTCCTTCTTCTGCCACTTTAGTGATGACTTAGCATTCCTTATACTCCATCTTCTCTGTCACCCCCTCATTTTAAACCTTCACAACGCTTCTCAGGACAGATGGCAGGCCCCAAGTATCTAGTCGCCAGGGCTACTTATTTAGCAAGTGACCCAGCACAAATGCGAATGTCTCCTACCTGGCCTGCACAGCTCAGTGTTCTCAAGAATCTAGCATTTGCTACATTTGCTAGATCAAGGAAAGAAGAGGGGGAGAGGCTAGAGGCCCTTAAGTCCCACTGGCAGGATCAGTGCACCCCTGAGTATGCAGGGTGTGCGGGTGACCTGAACATTGCTGTGGGCGTGTGTGTGTGTGTTTGTGTGTGGTGTGTGTGTGTGTGTGTGCGTGCACATGCACGTATATTCATGTGCATATGTGTGTCCACATAGCCTGTGCATGTGTGTGTGCCCACATATGTATGTGTGCTTGTGTGCGGAGTGAAGGGAGCATCAGAAGTCCCTGGGAAAATGGAGGTTTTGCCACCCATTTCGCAGAAGGTCTGTAGATGCCATGCTATGGGGGCTGTTAGATAAGCAGCTCTTTCCACACCACTGTGTTTCTACAACTCCAGTGGTCTCTGCTATTTGAGATGAAAAAAATAGCTCAATGTCTTTGCAGAACTTCCCATGATTTGCTACCACTTAACTATGTCAGGGATGTGGCAACACCAGCAGGTGGATCACGGGGTCAGATGCTAGGACTCTACAGAAAAGTAATCCTCTTAGTTTGGGGCCAGCCCCAAGGAAGACTAATGCATGCCCAAGCAGCTTCAACATTTCCTGGACCATTCTTTGTGTGGTGTGCAGTGACCCTCTTGACATGGAAGGGAGCAGGGACAGCTCAAAAGCCACAGCCCACTCCCTCTCTGGGCTACCCCACCGCCTTAGGGATAGCAACAGCTCCGGCCCCGTCCTAGACTACAGGCTTGCCGGGTGGACTTCAAGGGGTCACCAGTGAGGAACAGGAATCTTGAACCTGGTAGTACTTGCTTCCCACCAGGGAGAATGTATGATTGGTCAGTCTCTTCTAGTGGCTTTTAATTGCCTCTGCTGTTCCCAAGCTAAGCAGCTCAGCTGGGTCTCTGTGTGTCCCGTGTGACCATACCACCTTAACCAGGTCAGAGGTGGACGGGGAAGCACCATGGGCCACTGATCATCAGACTGGGGAAGCCAGCAGAACCCCTGAAACGTTCCTGGGAGTAAGATGTGCTGGGGAGGCAAAGCTTGAATGACCACGCCAGGGTTCAGGAGCCTACCAGGGTAAGGAAACCAGGTATGGGGAGAAGAGCACCTGGGCAGGTCACTGGAGCTCTGATGTGGCTTCAAACCACTTCTGTTCACACCTGGGGAAGATGAATCCAGTTCTCTGTTATCCTCTCTGCAGTAGAAAGTAATGGTTGGCAAGATAATAATAGTAATAATAACAGATAATACTTACTGAGCCCTCACCAGGCACCAGGCAGTGTGTTAAAGGTCCTCATGGATTAGCTCATTAAATCCTTATAACAACCTTAAAAGACAGGAGCTTAACTGGTCCCATCTTACATGTGCTGGAATAACTCTGATGATATTAACTGAGGATGTTCCCTTGTCGACTCGCCACACACCTCCCTCCCCACATGGAACCAAGGTCCTCATTGCCTTAGAAGCCACTCCTTGCCCCCAAGTAAGAATACAAAATCAAGAACAAAAAGCCACCAACTGACAGAAAAACAGAAAAACACAGAAATCGATTGTGTCCCCAAATAGGCATTGAAAAAGTCTCAGCAGAGATGACTGTTGTGAAGTCCCAGTGGTTTTGATTGGTGAAAACACTGGAACTTTTGGATTTGATGTTTTATAGAGAAAATATTTTCTATGTCCCAGAAGTTTGACTTTGATTATTAAGAGTCAGAAGTGGGAGAGACTGAGTGTTGGAAGTGTCTGCCATAAATAGGGACAGGGAAGAAGGCAGCATGATAGATGGTTCAAGAATTGTGCCCTCCCCTTCAAAAAAGCAAAAGGAGTCGGAATAAATAAAAAGAGAAGGAACGAGGGGGAGAGGAAGGGATGGAGTACCAGGGGGAGGGACCAGGAGGTGGGAGTGGGTGGAGAATGGGGAAGAAGTGAACAACCTATAGAAAAGCACTGGAAGACCAGGAAAGGAGAGGAGGCAAATTCACTGCTGGTGTCGTCTCCAACAAGGAAACTCCCCACCCCCGCAGCGACCACCCCTCGCTCCTTCCACGCCACCACTACTTTCAGAAGATGATAGAACTCAGGGAATTGTTTCCTGTGTTGTGTCACAGACAGCAAGACACAGAGTTTGGAGTCCCCTGGAACACACACACACACATGTACACACACTCAGAAGAGGCACAGACACACAGCAAATGGTCTGGGGCACACACACCCCCCGAGTTCCACAGGGGCTGGCTGGTCCTGAAGACCATCTTAAGGGCTATCACTCCTCTCCTCCCCATCCCAGCTCATTGTGACTGCCAGTTCCCCTCCTCTGGGCACCAAGAGTGATTTTTTTTTCTTTGCTTTGTTTTTTTATTATATAAATAATTCAAGTTAACACAAACCAAATAACCTTTCCAAGATAAAAAAAAAAAATAGAAAATACAGATAAATAAAAGGAGAAATAATTAAAATCCACCATCCAGAGCTGCCATGATTAAGATAATTTGTATATCTGTGCATATCTATAGATCACATATTATGTATCTTTATAGCAGCATAGTTTCTAATTGGTTTTACAATCAGTTAGAGAAGGACTAGAGCCATAACTTAGAACTATGTCTCCGATAATTACAAAGCAGCTCTAAGTTCAGGAATCTCTATCTAGGCCCAGAAAAATTTAAGATAAAGGAAAAAAAAATCGTTGCCGTGTGTGGCTGGAAGAATGTACCTTGAGGGAAAGAAGGGACAGAGCCGAGCTCCTGACTCAAGATTTGGGGCGGACTGGGGCCAGAGTCTGAGCTCCAGTCCTGGTGCAGTGGGTTCCCTGTGTGCTGCTGTCGGGTCAGACGGCCCCGAGGTGTCACTCTCCCCCCTCCTGGTCATGGGGCTATGCTCATTCAGAGTACAACGCGTGCCTTTCCTGCACCATGTCCTGAGTGAAAAGGCCTCCTCTTGGGATCAGAGAGGCTGTGCTCCGGAGCAGAGGGCCCAGCTGACCCATAGAAAGTGAGAGCCACAACTCCTCAGACCTAGACCAGGTTGAGACGCACCTCGACCACATGTCTTAGAGATCAGATGAAAAGATTTAAAAAGCCAAACTCTCAGGAACCATGTGTTCCCCATAATGATTCAGATGAAATTATATTGTCCAGAACATTTTAAAAGCAAGCAGCTTATTTCAAACTGGGGCACACACAGGCTACTGATGTGCACAGTGGAAACTCAATAAAGGAGCACATCTAATGAAAACAGATAAAACGTACAAACGCAATTGCAGGTCATGCATGAATTATTAACCTTGGGGAGTTTTCTATCAGTTCTGGGAACTATGGATCGTGTCTCTGGTATATAATTTGGGAGGTATTGGTTCTCCGTTTCATAAGAGAGAACTTGAAGCAGGAAATGTAGTTATTTCTCCTTTAAATATATACTGTAATTACCAGTCGGCAATGACTAAATGTTATTATCCATCTGTTGGCTGTTCGGGGACCTGTAATGAGTAAACCTTAGCAGCTTCATACCGTTTTCTGTAGCATAGTGGCTGGGCCATGTACACACCTGTATATATTTAGAATTTGTTTATTGAAAATTTTTCTAGAGATCAAGAAATGAAAAAATCCTTGAACACTTTTAAGGCTTCAACTCAAAATCTCTTGATAAATGCTCATGGCCATGAGAATCAAACTTAAACTCCTTTGTTTGGTGTATGAGGCCTTATGTGATCTGACCCAACTCACCCCCCAATTCTGCATCATGCCTCTTGTCTCCTTACTAACTATGCATCAGCAGTCTTGGTCTTCAGGAGTCTTCAGGGGTGTCAAGTTCTTTCTCAACACAGGACCTTTGCACATGACTTCTCCTCTCCACCTCCACCCTCTCTGCCTGACTTTCTCTTTCCCATTCTTTGGGCCCCAGTGTAAATATCACCTCTTTGGTGAGGTCTTCCCGGAATACCTTTTCTTATGTAGCTTCTGCCTGCCTGGCCATGTTCTCTGTCTCAGCATCCTGCTGGTTACCAATTGTAATTTAGTGTTGTTGGGGTGTGGATTTACATGCTAGGCCTCGCCCCTCCCAGAGGACAGAACAGCAGAGACTGTGTCTGTATTACTTACCACTGTAATTCTAGCAATAAGAATGCTACCTGCCATCTCCTTGTTGAATGGATGAATGAATACGTTATGCTATTCATTACTTCTTGGATGTGACATGTGAAGGACCGATTTGAGTCAGAACCTCTGACACATTCACAGGATTGGGCTCCAGGAAGTTCTGCCCATAGACCAATGGGTAAGACATTCAGAGATGGGTTAGCTGCAAATCACATCGCCTACATCGCACCTGTTCATGGGGGTTTCTCTTATACCATGCACCCACATTCCCCTCAGCCCATTCAAATCCTTAGATCTTCTGAAGCCCCCATCAGGTCTCACTTCCCCATTAAAAAGGTCTTAGAGTCCTTGGTCAGAAAATGAAGAGGCTCCTTAAAACCCTTCTTCATATTACAGGGTTCATTCCTCGCCCTCCGACAACCACAGTCTTAGCTTTCAGTTTACTACTTTACTATATCAGACAACTTGGCTTTGTATGCTGGCTTTGATTTTCCTAACAGACTGTATTTTGATTAGAGTCTCTGTTTCTGGTTCCTCCCTATGTTGAAAGATCTAGACTACATGGACTCAGATGTCCAAGTCCATGGCCAGAGGAAGACCAAAGCTCCCCTATGGGCTTACACTTTGCCTCAAGTTCATAGCAACGAGAAATTTAGTCCTCTATTAGGTTCATCTGAACAGGCCCTCCTCCCACACACACACACACAAAATCAACTCTCAAATAGATCATCTGTAGGGACAGTAAAGTTTTCTGAAGGTTTTGAGAGCTGCAGAGAAAGATATCACACACCTGACGTCATGGAGCAATCAATCTCAGAATCCATCTTTTTGCATTCTTCCTTCTCAAGTCCCTCCCAGCAACCCCATCCAGACTCCATTGTCCTTTCCCATGACCCTCTCTTCCATCAGTTTCCATCTCTCCCATTCCCCCTCTTTCTTGGGGACAAAACAGTGCTCCTTGGCTCAAATGTGGTTATCATCCATGGAAGCTGAAGCATGCATTCACAACATCTCATTCTTCCCTCCAGGCTCACTAGAGCAAAGCTTGTTTTAAACTTCTTACCCCAGATTACAGTCTTGCTCCAATATCCCCCACAGTCCCTACCACAGGGCCAAGCACATAGTAGGTGATCAGCGAACACCTGCTCACTTGTGTTGACTGAAGAAGCTAGTAGACCTGAGAGTCACAAACACTTGGCAGTGACAGGACGTCCTAAACCAACGTTCATGTCCCTGATCTTTCTGGTGTAAGGCATAAGAGTTCCTTTCTCCAAAACGGTAAGGGCAGTGCCATCCAGAGACAGGAAATCCATAGTTCAAATTAAAATAAAATGGCAATAAAGTGACACACAAATATCTAGTTGTAAAAGCTGAAAGGACTTAACTTAATCAAGCAAAAGGGCACAGCTTTTCTACTGTCGCATAATGTAAAGGCATTTTATTACTCTGGCATCGGCAAAAAAGTCAAATGACTTTATGGGGCTTTTTCTAAATTACCTTTATTAATGCATGTAATATTATTGAAAAATTATGCTACGGAGTAAATGTTCCATTGAGCTACAAGTTGCCTGCAGGAACGCATTGTAAATATACAGGGCGAGTATGTTACTATCTTTACAATGAATTTCGCACCTTTTACAGCCTCCTGAAACCAGACTAACACAGAGTACTTGGAAAGGTATGGCTAATTTTACGACACAGTATACAGCGTGGATAAATTTGCAGAGCCTGGAAATACACCAGTTGTCTGAGAGTGTGATACCCCATGTGGGAGTTATTTCAAGGCTCCTTTTCCCTAGATGCTTTGCATCTTTCTGGTATGTTGGCATTTACTTTGAGAAACCTGTTCTGGCTGATTTGAATAAGGACAGGCTTGGGCAGTGGACGGGACTTTGCATATTGACTGTGGTATCCTGCTTGGAAACAGAAGACCTAGAGACTGAGGTACATCAGGACGGCTGCGGGTGAAGGCTTCCACTTCTTCCCTCCGTGTGTGCATCGATCTCAACAGACAAAGCTTGTGGTTATGGTTCAGAGATTCTAGACACATTTGCTCTTCATCTCTCCTGGCAGCTCTGAGACCACCCTCTCCCTCTCCACGTTCCAGTAATCCAGCCAGTGTTAACTTCAGAGCCCCGAGATTTGACATCAGTGTCTCAACCCAGCTCTCCACCAGCCCTACAGACTCCCCTCAGGCGGGACCCCAGGCTGCTCTGTCTTCATTCATTCTCATCTGGTTTCTGATTCATTCTCTCACCACTTTCATACTTCCAGGTCAAACTGATGGGAGTCGTCTTGTCCTAATTTAGGGAGGCTGGTTTACCTGTCCTGCTGCCTGCTAGTCACAGTGAATTCTATGAACTGGTTGAAGGAGAAGGGGCAGAGGGGAGAAGCCAAGAGAAAAATAAGAGGTTAAAAAAAAAAAGGTAGGTCAGTGAGACAAACTAAAATTTACTGTACTGTTTACCTCATAGATTCCTCCAGAGCACCCATCTTGGAGAAACGTGCCATTCCTCTACAGGCTGAAGCCACAGCACTTCCTGAGATCACGTCACTCCCCAACAGATGTCAGGCTCTGCCCCCTTGGTTCCCACTACAGCCATTCTCCGGGCTGGGAAGGTTTCCAAATGCAAGCCATGTCACGCACACATGTGATTTTAAGTCCTAGCTTTTGGTAGCTCACACTCCCTTTCCTTGCTTACCTAATTTTATTGTTGTTTAGAGCCCATTTTTACCTTTTTCTCTTGGTGACCCCCAATATCAAGACTAGGTACATGGAGTAAAGTGATTTCTCTAAGGCAGCTGAAGGGACTGTCCTAGAGATGCCCTCCTTCCACCATAGCTCTTTCTCTGGCCTCCCATGGACCCGACTCCACACAATCTTTTGGAAGTGTATGTATTTCTATAGTTGGCCAAGTATTGCCCATGTCAATAACAAGGAAGAACAATAATCAAAGACGGGTTAATCTAGTACAGAGCATTTGTTAATGTCTATAAATTAGTTTAATTTCTAAGTATATATATGTAATAGATACACATCTATGTATATATATTTTATATATGTCATTTATAAATATGTACACACTTTTTTTTTTATCAAATCAGCATTGTGTTTCTACCATGGCATCCCATCTTCTCTTCTTGTACAATTCCAAGTGTTCCAAACAGATAAGGAGCACAAACTAGCATAGTGTTACATTTCCCAGACAACCAGAAAATGCCCAGTCATTAGGGAGAGCTTCAACTCATCCACCATGTGTTAATGCCAACCATGTCCCAGGCACCATGTTCATTGCTGGGGAGCCAGAGATTCATAAGACCTGTGCCCTCCCCTTCATTTCAGCTGATGATCTGACTCCTTACTTTGAGAAATGGAAATAATCGGAAGAGAAATATATCTACTCCCACTTGCCCATCTGACTACCCACTTGCTTTTACACTGTCTTCCTTCCAAGGATGAGACTCTTCTCTGAAGCCAACTCTTTCCATTTGATTATCGGATCCTACCCACTCTTGCCTACTCAAGGACATCATTTCACCAAACATCTTCTTTATTCTGTATCATCTGTTTTCTTCTGCTTTCAGTCAGTTATTACTTCCGCTGCCAAATCCCATGATCAATTCTCAGTCCTCATTGTACTGGATTGATTCATAACTCTTAACACAGTTGAATTCTCCCTACTCTGTGAAATACTGTCTTCACTTGTCATAAATCTACTGTCTCCTGGTTCTCCTCGAGCCTCAGTAGGTGCACTTTCTCATTCATCTAAGCTTGTTCCTCATCGTCATGGAGTCTCTACATGTTAGGACACCAGAGGGACCAGCCCTTAGAATCCTTCTATGTTTCTGCACTCACTCCACTTACTTCCACAGACTTTCAATGGCAACTTTCAAAATTATATCTCTAGCACAACTTCTTCCTTGAATTCCAGACTCATAATCCAACGTCCTCCTCAGTATGATTTTTCGGGGTTCTAACAGCTATCTCAGACTTTATACACCCCTAGTGGAGGCTCTGGTACTCCATGCTCTAAACCAGATTTGCACAGACCAAAAATCTCGAGGCTATCCATCCATTCTTTTCTTTTCTTTTCTTTTCTTTCCTTTCCTTTCCTTTCCTTTCCTTTCCTTTCCTTTCCTTTCCTTTCCTTTTCTTTTCTTTTCTTTTCTTTTCTTTTCTTTTCTTTTCTTTTCTTTCTTTCCTCTCTCCTCTCTTCTTTCTTTTCTTTTCTTTCTTCTCTGATCTATCATATTCAGTCCACCAGCAACCCCATTAGTTTCTCCTCTAAGACATTATGGAAGTCACACTCCTCTGCTCACAACCCTGCAATGGTTCCCCATCTTACTTAAAGAAAAACTCTTATTTCTTGCTGTGGCTTCTAAGGCTATGCTCTCAGACACCCCTCTGACTTTTCTTTATGTCACTCTCCCTCTAGCTCATTTGCCTTCTTCTTGGAATATCTCAAACATAACCCGACCTCAGGACTTGGCGCTTACTGATCTCTCTGACTAAAATGCCTTCTAGTTAACTGCATGGCTTATTCCCTCACTTTCTTTAAGTAGCTGCTTAAATATTTTCTCATCAAAGGTGTCCTTAGAGCTCCTAGCACTGCCTCTGCTTCCTTGTTTCTATTCAAACTTTCTTTATAGCACTTATCATTACTTGATGTCTTTATGTCTCTTTTTCTCTTCTTCAACCACTTGGTATAAATTCCCTAGGAGTTATTTTGTTCATTGAAGTGTCCACATGCCTAAAAACATACTAAAAAATATGATTGTGAATGGAATTAAAAGCTCAGTCCTTGCCTTTAAAGAACTCATAATCTACAAGGGAAAACAGAAATAGAAAAATATAGTCACAAGGCAATGTAGAAAGTTCAATGCAGAAAGCTGTGGGAGTGAAGAAGAGACACAATTATTAGTCCAACGTGGGGAGGATCACAGAAAGCTTACCAGAAGTGGTGAGAGTCAGTATGAAAGTTGAGGAGGCATTAGCGAGGCACAGTGCATCGGTGGGGAGGGAGAGGCAAAGAAGGAAGGAATAGAAAAGAACTACCAGGAGCATATTCAGCATAGGGACAGTAGGAGCAAATCCAGTGAGTTCAAAAAGCCCCACGTTGCATGCTGAACATGGTGTGAGTTGCATAGGTAGACCCATGTTCCCAGGCACAAAGCAAGAGGTGAGCAGTGGTGAGAGGTGAGGTTAGAGACCTAAACAGAATCATGTCATGAAGCAGCTGCAATGCCAAGTTAATGAACTTAGAAGATAGATGGCAGGGAGACATTGCAAGAGTGTAAGCAGGGATTCGAGGGTGTTACTCAGAACTCAATAAATTTCTTTGAACTAATGTAGGCAATATGCCAACTATTGGGTAAATGGCACTGAGGTCATAGAGTTACAATTCAGCAGGGGATGTCAGTGATAGGCCTAGCTCAGGGAGGAACGGATTCTGGTCTGAGCCAGCTCACCTCCCTGGCAGTGCAGAGGATAGCAGGGAAGGAGACACACAGGAAGCAGTGAAAGATCAGTTGGAGGACTTATATTTCAATTCAGGCAAAAGATGATAAATTATCAAGCCCAGGGAAGGAACAGTGTTCCTGGAGATAGTCAACACACCATGTGTTGTCATCATAAAAGGTAGAGCTTATCTGGATTCTCCACTCTTCTTCCAGGCCTCCACCTCACACCTGCTCTCTGGAAACGAACGTGTGTTCCCTCACAGGCTGCCAGAACCTTCCTGGGAAATCAGCATGTGGATGCATCTTGAAAATTCAATCTGGCTGCATCCTGAGAGTTCACATGCTGGTTCTCTGGGACCCATACTGAGACACTTTGCAAGAAAATTGAACAGAAAACAGATGGTGAATGTCATGGGCCTCACATAACTGAGAAGGCAGAGGAGTAACCAAAAGCAAAGTGCTAAGACCAGAGTCTTAGAATAGGCAGAGAAGTGGCCACCTCCCATCTGCTCCTTGACTGGGAGGACTGGGAAGGAGTTTTGACCTCCTGCAGGAGCAACTATGGTCTCCGTGACCTGGTAGATGGGTTTGGTAGTTAGATTGAATTGTCCCACTTCTCTTCCCTCTGTTCCTTCACTCTGAATATTCTTTGGGTTTATTACAACAGCTCAGAATGCACACTCTAAATTTAGACCCTAACTATTTCATGTTTCCAAGGGAACTGTAAATTACTTTGTGAATGTACATACAACACAGCCAGTGAAATCCGCTTGATGAAGCCCTCTCTTACACTCGGTCTCTGAAGGCGCCTCGTAAATTGTTGCTTTGTCCAGGTTCCTGGACAGCTGACAGCCTCAGACAGATTGCCTTTGCTTCCCCATCTGACATTCGGTAGGAAACTCTGCTGTGAGTACTCAAACCTACAAAAGCTACAGCTCCAAACTCCCCCCAAAGTCCCGTGTTGTGCCTGTGAAGGATTTACTGGATGGAGAACCAAGTCAGGGTTTCTCCCTTGTGTCTGGACCAACCATGTATCGTGAGAGTGCCTAGGTTACTTGCTGCGGCATGGAGTTCTGCCTAATAGTGGAGGTAGAAGAGTCAATGACCTGAGAGGGAATAATGGAGCATGGGAAACCATTTTGATGAAGTTAGTCAATTTCTTAGGACTGAGTTCAGCTATAGGAGCAGAGAATGGAATTACCAAGGGCTTAGACAATGTAGAAATTTATTTTTCTCTCATGTATAGGAAGTCCAGAGACATCCCATCCAAAGGCTGGTGGGACAGATGCACAGTGACACCACAAACCCAGCCTTTTCCTACCTAACCTTCTGATCAGGCAGTTGCCATTTTTAAGTTCACTGCATGGTCCAAGATGTCTTCCAGAGCTCCAGCTCCTATGTCCATGCTCTGGCCGGCAGGAAAGAAGAAGGTAGAAGAGGAAGAAGTCTGCAATTATCAGACAGCTTCCTATATGTGTCTTTCCTAGAGTCCCACACAATATTCTGCTTACATCTCCCTGGACCTACCTTGATTGTTGAGCCACATCAAGCAAGAAAGACTGAGAAGTGTAGTTTTTTTTTTAATTGGATGCAATATGGCCCCAGATAATATTTATGTGTTTGCCACCAACAGAGAAGAAGAAAAGGGGTATTGGGTGGAGTTTAGCAGTCTCAGCTATGGTGAGGTTGTAATCACATGAGGAGCAGAAGACCCTGTTTCCCTTTTGATTTGATACCATGGAACTTAAATAACAGCAAATATTCAGCAGAAGGAACAAATCCTGAAAGGATGGAAGGGCTGAGAGGAGAGACAGAAAAGGGCCAGCCTTCCTTTCCCTGAGGGAGGAAGAAAAAGAAAATGAAAGGATGGAGAGAAGAAAGGAGAACTGAAAAGAGTAGGCAATAAGGAAAAAGGAGAAATCAAGAGTAGGCTAAAGATAGGAAGGAAAGGAGAATGCAACTGGGGTGTTTCAAGACGTTTGCTATCTGGAGAAGTTTGGGCTTCCAATCTCTAGCCTGGGGTCTTCTTCTGTGCCTTCCTAGGAGCAGGACTCCCTGCCTCTGCTTGTAACCACAGTTGTTCCAGCCCCTCTCCTGCAATGTCTGGAAAATGGAACAAGCCATGTCCCTTTACCTCTGGGCTGCCCTTGACCATGAGTTTTCACCAGACTAAGCACTCCAGAAAATAATGTACATACTTAGAATCCTTTACTGTAGGACCAGGCACACCTTAAATGTAGAAGCTGCTGCTAACTGAGATGACCCCTTCCAGACCTGCCC
Organism: Lutra lutra; assembly: GCF_902655055.1. Taxonomy (NCBI): domain Eukaryota; kingdom Metazoa; phylum Chordata; class Mammalia; order Carnivora; family Mustelidae; genus Lutra; species Lutra lutra. The sequence goes on from NC_062292.1 coordinate 26,979,157, forward strand.
CTGCAACATGGCATTCACTGTGATTGCCTTCTCCAACTGAGACAGGCAGTCCCTGTGTCAAGACCCATGGTTAGTCATGGCCCTTTCCAAGACCCCCTCCCCCAGAGGAGAAACCTCATTCCTCCTAGTATCTAGCCAGTTGGGGCAACAATATCTCAAGCTTTGGCAGAAGGCAGGAGCTCTCACCTCCATCAGTAGCCTGCAGAGATAGAGAGAGACTGTGGTCCAGAAACAAGGGAAAGTGGGGGATTCCCAGTGAGAGCTGAAGACTGCTTATTCTCCTTCCTCAGTTACCTATGAAGTAATCACCATTCACAGAAGCAAGCTTTGGCTTTTCCCAGCCTTTGACCTGCTCTGTAGGAACCAGAAGACCACCACCATGGTCCTCACCCCCTCTCTATGATTGTGTGAGAGGCATTGGTTCTTTCCTGCTCTGCTTAGGCCTGCCCCCAACCCAAGAGAAATGTCACTGTCAGCAGAAGCTCTCCTGGCCACCTAGGAGGAAAGTTGCCCACATTGATTAAATTATTTTTATTCTAGACCTTCCTAGGAACTAAAGCATTGGGTGGATGCTGGTTCACCCCCGAATGGAAGGGAGGGAAAGGGTTATTAGGGAGGGGGTCGCCAATGGTATACCTCTGTTAGAGTTTAAGTTTCTGTAGAACAGAGAGTGTCATCTTACAACTATTCTATATGACCTTCAATACCCAATATGGGGCTTTCCATATGGTAGAAATTTGATAATACTTGTTAGATAAATACATGAGAAGACATCTATTGGTTTCAGCTTCACACAGCAGAGACAAAAGCCTTAAATAACAGAGTAATATGAAAAGTGTCCAAGAAAAAAGTTCATGTTCTGCTTTCTCTCCCAATTGATTCATTTCTCCCTAAACGTCCATTTGGTACAGTCCCCAAACGAAAAGGCAGTCTCGAGGATGTCCGATGCTGAATGTCAGGCACACGATTATGCGAAAGGCAGGCTGCTCCCTGGGCTCCGTGGAGAGCTGTGAACAACTCAGTTCCTGGAATCTGTACTTTTCTGAGAAAAAGCAGATGATGGAGTCAAACAGCTTCCCTGATCCATTTATCTACAGGTGCAAAATAAGGGTATCCTAACTGGGCCCCAGAGAAACTCCACAACACTGGGAGTGGTGCCGAAACAAAATTTTCCTCCTTTTTGAGGAAAACCACATTTTTTTCACTCCAAAATATGAAAGAATGCATCGTTGCAGTAATAATTTCCCTTTAAATAATGATGTTGACTGGGCCCTCTTCCCCATATGGTAAGTAGAAAGAGTTTTTACTTGAAGACAGTGAAAGGGAAGTAGAGAAGAAACCTGAAGGATGCCAAGCACAAACACTGCCCAGTGCGAGGAGAGAGGAAAACGCTGAGTCACCATCAAAGAGTAGGGCAGTACAGTGCGTAGAGCAGGGAGCTAGGAGTTGGGAGACCTGCGCTCTAATCTCAGGTCTACCACTGAGAACTGGGGCTGCTTCCGCCCCAGCCAGATACCAAAGCTTAAGGTGAGCCTTAAATCTGTGCGTACATCATCTGGCATGTGTACCCCCTGGAAGTACTCAGAGATGAGAGGGAAGACCAGAAACTATCCTCGGACATGACGTGACCTCACCTACAAAAATCATCCTCCAAGCCTGAGATATGAAGGAACACACGTTCTCACTAAGACTTCTGTTGAAGTCTCACTTCAAGAACCCTTCCTCAAGAACTCTTAACTCCTTCCTCAGAAATGAATCCCTAAAAGTCATCTGAGCTGCCATTCAGCCATCTCCCCACCAATGTCTTTCCCCCATTGACTATTACTACTGCCATGGAATTTTGTTGTTGTTTCACTTCCTCAGAGGCTAAACAATGCTAGTTGAAATGTGGTGATTTGGTAGATGAGCTCTCCAAGTATCACCCTGGGGTTTCAGCAACCAGCTGGGGTGGAGGGCTGCTGCTTTCTTCCCCACCTAGTGATGACCCACTCAGGGTTATGAAGTAGTTTTACCTCACAGGTAGATTCTATCCTTCAGGCAGGGTTGCATGACATGCTGTGTTGAGAAGGTCAGTGGGAGAGAGCATCATGACCAGTTAATAGTATCCGTCATAAGGGAAGAAAGCAGAAGTGATGACAGTCAAGCCATTTACTTTCTATTCCTTGGCGCATGCTCTTGGGCTATCAACCTGTGCTGACAACAGCAGTGAGGACCCAATTCCTCCAGTGACACATCTTTCCTCAGTGACTTCCTGCAACCCTCTCCTCCCATCTTCTGGAAGATGCCTTCTAGATCCTACCCTGTTCTAACCTGTGCTCTAAGTCCCTGAGAAGCATCTTAGGAAGAGTATCCCATTGTAATATGAATCCCATAAGATGCTATTAAAAGTCTTTGGGTCCTACATCTGGGAAATCCTACATGCTAAATGTAGCTAACAATTTCATCTACTAGTTATTGAGCATTTATCACACTGCAGGTTCTAATATATGCTTTATATGTATTAGTTAGGTTAATCCTCATAATAGCCTTAAAGTAATGTCCATTTTACAGAGGAAGAAACTAAGGCAAGAGAGATTGCGCAACTAGCGGCTATTGGTTCAATCTGGAAATCCAAATTTAAAATCTGTTCTTTTAACCACTAGCTGATGGCGCTTGCTTTGGTAGCACATATACCAAACACTAGCTGATGCTGCCTTTCATTTCTATATCATCTATTCTTATCTATCTAAATCTAGTTAGCGCTGTAATCTGTGTCTTCACCTTCATATCTACACTAAATCTGTACTTACATCTGTGTCTAGATCTATCTGGATGGTTCAAAAATCACATTAGCATGTTAAAGTCTCTGAAAATTTCTTCTGTAAAGAAATCTATTTAACTCTGTTTAATTAGGTTATTTCTAAATTTATTTGACACAAGAAACCCTCTACAGACATTTTTTCTCCTCTTTGCTTAGCTTCCCCTAACAATTCATGCCATAGAATGTTCTAGGGCACCATGAAAATATGCTTTTGAGGATTTTCTGAAGGAAGAATGAAAATCTTGAATCCCAGATTCAGCTTTCTGCTTTACTTAGACCAATATTAGTATAACCAGATGACTTGAGATCCACGTGAGAGTTATCCAGATCTTCGGGTCCTAAGTGAGTTTAAAGGGAATTGGCAAATGTAGAAAATAGAATGGACTCTATCCAATATTTGATTAATTGTTTAAGTAACTGGTGATAGATTGGTGAGAGACAGAGGAGTCAAGTCAAGCCAAGAATAAACCAATCGTAGATGGTGAGCACTTCCACTTGCAAATAATGAGAAAAATGCAGAATGGCATGAGAATCTTGAAATCTGGACTAAAGATTTTCGCATGGGAACCCAAATTCAACAAATAGTTGGAAATTTATTCCTTATTATACTGTATATATATGTGTATATGTATGTGTGTATGTATATATGTGTATATATATATGTGTATATATATGTATATACATGTATATACATATATATATGTATATATATGTGTATATATGTATATATACATGTATACATGTATATATACACATGTGTATATATGTGTATATGTGTATGTATATATATATGTGTATACATATGTGTATATGTATATATACACATATGTATACACATATATTATAATGCATATATTACATTGTGCCTGGTAGATGCTCAGAGAAAAATGTTGGTCTAAATGAATGTTTGATCCAGAAGAATTTGCTTCCCCTCCCTGGGTCTTAGTTTCTTGTATATAAAATGAAGACAATAATAGGGATTTCTATTTCCAGGGTTGCTAGGAATATTAAATCAGATGATGTATTTGAGAGCAAGTTTACATTTTAAAGCCTGATTTAAAGATCTGCTGCGGGGGCTATTATCATCAACAGTAATAAACTTAGTTGGATTGGAAACACAGCCATTTTCATTCACATCAGTTGTTTTAGCCATGGTTCTACCAAAGTTACAACCTGAATGGGGCGCTGGTCAGCGGTCAGTACCCAGGGAGAGGCAAGACCCTTACACAGAAAGAGTCATAAGAAAGCGCCTAAGGGACAAAGTAGGGATGACCCCTAACCCACCTAGCCTCTAACTCTGAATAAAGGTTCCCCACCACCACCACCAAATTCTGGAACATTCCTTTACCATTGATACACTGAACTGTATATACTGCTGAACTGTAGCTGCTTAGTGTTTGCTGAATTCAGCTTGAGTCTCTGAAAGTTCATTTAGGAGGTAGAATGGTGTTGCCATTAACCTTCCCCTCAACCATTCCCCGAAGTTACAAAAACGGTAAGACTTCTAATAATAAATCTAGATCCCAACCCCAGGTTAATTCTGCTGTACTGTGTTTCTTGGTGCTAGAGCAGAGGCATCTGGGAAATGCAGCTTCAAACAAACAAGCAAACAAACAGAAACAATGTTGTCAGTACCTCACATCCTTGTAAATTCTGCTTCCCTGAATTAGCCTCTAAAGTTATCCTGGCCAAAGGGGGAGTTAACAGCCCCGCATGACTACCGTGACTTCCGAGACTTGATATGTGGTTAGTCCAAGCTGAGGTGCACTGTGAGTGTACATTTCAAAGACTTAGGGTTAAAAAAACAAAACAAAACTCATTAACAGTTTTTTATATTGATGGCATGTTGAAATGATACTATTAAAGCTACATAAAAGATATTATTAAAATTAATTCCACCTGTTTATTTTTACCTTTTTAGTGCATCTACTGGAAAATTTTAAATTACATATGAGGCTCCCAATGGTGGCTTTCATTGTACTTTTATTAGACAGTGCTGCTCTAAGGCAGTGATTTTCAAATTGTAGCCTGTGACGTATTAGTGGAGCATGAAACCAGTTTAATGGGTTACAACCTGCGCGGTTTCTTAATGAAGGAGAAGAGAACGCACTATAGTAGAACGGATTAAAGCACATTCGAAACAGCAAGTGCTGTTCTGTGAAGTCTTGGTTTCCATTTTACATTTATATAGGATTTATATATCACATACTGGATTTCCGAGTAAAAAATGTGTTTACTGTCAATAGAGTATAAAGTGTTTGAACACCCTTTTCTAAATTATCCATGATGAGACAGTACTTCCTTGAGTCAGAATGTTCGGGCAGAAGCAACAAAGGCTGTAGGATTTGTGCCTGACTGGGGAGATTCAGAGTTGAGTCAGGTCAATGCTGTAACTTTTAAGCTCTGCCCAGGGAAGCTTCGTGGCCTCCCCTGATGTCGGGCTGAAGTAGGAGAGAAGGGCGATGGTCCTGCCTACTTATTCCATCTGTGAGTCACACAAGGATGGAGGCCGGAGCAGAAGGCAGCCAGGCACCAACCACTCCTGACCTCCCCAGGAGCCTCTGGGGCCCTGGTGGATGAAGACAGGGAGCAAACAGCAACCTAGTGGCACGAGAAGCCTGAAGTGATGCCCCCTAACAGGCAAATTAGACCCTGTGTTACTAATTTTATGCTGAGATCTGCTTCTTCCTTCTGCACATCCCTGGGAAAGTTTCTTCTCCAGACTAGTCAGGGAATCCACAGCTCCAAAGATGTCTTCCCTCAAGATCATTAAATTAGAAAATGCAACCGCTGCACTTTCTGGAGGCTGAGCCTCAGTGATCTCAGCAGGCTCCCGAGGCAGTGTTTCCTGGGGAGCCAAAGGCTGGCTCCAGGTTGATTTAAGACCCCACAAAAGCATCGTGGTGAGCGGCCCCTGGAATAGGCCTTGCCTTACAGGTGGCAGAAGCTAAGGACCAGCCAGGGGGCGGTTCTGCTCGTTCCCCAGGGCGCAAGGGAGCGGAGCCACGGCCGCTGGGCTCCCCGCAGCTGCCTAACGCCAGCGCCCCCTGGGAGTCCTAGCCCTGGGAGGGAGGGCCACAGGGGTTCTACGTTCCCAGGATCCCAGAGGCTAGAAACACTAGCCTCTGCAAATCCAAGTACGGTGGTTGTGGAAATGTATATGGAGGAAGGATGCAAACACGGCTGCTGGCTGCCTTTCCGCACTGCCCAGTTGTGTCCCCGAAGTCGTTTTCATGACCAATCAGCGTACCACTTCAGGAGGTGATGTCACAGGTTTTGATAAAAACCAGTTCTGGTGGCTGCCCATGAATTACTCAGGGTCGTTATAGCAAAATGGCTTGGATGGTAAGAACTCGCTCAAACGCCCCAGCTTGAGTCCCGCCCGGCACCTCAGGAAGCACAGTCGGCAGACTAACATTTTTTCGAGAGCTTCTTCATGCCAGACCCCGTGTCAAACGCTTCATACCTACTAAGTATGAAATACTTCAAATAACCTGTGAGACAGAGAGCATCGTTACTTCCATTTTACAGAGGAGGAAGCTGAAGCTGGAACTCGCCCACGGTCGCGTGACTAGGATGTGTCAGACCGACTTCGGGCCCTTGGATTCCCAAGCCCCACACCTATGACACCCTCCTACCTCGCGCTTCAAGTATCCTTAACTCAAGATCCTAGGAAACGACTTGATAAGTAACATCCTCGGACCTGAGCCCGGAGGCGTGCTTATAACACTTGGGCTAGCATTGCTGTCAGTCTCTCCAAGGGAGTGAGACTCCATCCTCCCCAGACCCACAGGGATGTTGGCACTCGCAGCACGCTCAGAGCACTCTGGCATGAATCACCCTCCAGGGTCTTTGAATGGGTCTTCCTTGCACGGTCTTGGTCCCCAAAGCTCTTCCTGAGCCTTCCATCTCAGCCAGCAGCTTCCTCCTTCCACTCAAACATGGCCACTTCCCAGCTCCCTCTGATGGAACCGGGCTGGTGCAGCATGGCACATGGAAACCCAGGAGCTTCCATCCCCCACCGGTCCTGTCTGTCTGTCTCCTGCTCCAGGCATTCCCAACCCTACTGAAACTTCTCTTCTCCAGAGTTTCCCCTCACCCCTGCCTGAGGGTCAGCTGTTCAGACTGGTCAGAAATCACAGGGTCAGGAGAAGGGCAGACCCTTCTCTCCCCTGGGCTCTCTCTAGCGGACCTGGTCCGTGATCCTGATCGGGATCAAGACACAATGTTCCCGCCACCGTGACATGTTCAGACATGATTCTGCACACACGTTAATGAGGAGAAGCGCGCAGAGGAAGCCAGTCAGCCTGTCAACACTTGCCTGGGCTCCCCGCCGGCAGAGAAGTGTGTGTGGTGCCGGGGGAGAGGGAAAAACACAGAAGCTGCTCCCTCATGGGGATGGGCCCCACTCCCCTCCACGGCCTTACCAGGCCTGGCATCTGCCTCACTAGCAGGACGGTGCAGCCCGACAGCTGATGTGGACCCGGGCTGGCCCTAGACCTGCCTTCCAGGCTTTCCCTGGGCGGCGCTTCCCCTAAGGTAGCAAACAAAGGAATTTTGTTGGTCCGAAGTGTCTATTTCACTAGACCTTAAAGGGTACAGTCTCAATTATGTAAATAAACACAGAGAAAAAAAAATTTTTAATGCACCAAAATCACTACTGACTTTCACTGGGTCAGGGTATTAATAATAGCACCTTCTGGCTCATTTGTAATGAATATGTATTATCTTTCTAATGAGAAAAAAAGAATATTTTAAAAATATAGACTTGTTGGTTTAGCTTTAGGCCACTGGTGTGGGTATTCCAACTCCCAAGGCATATAGCGTTTGGCTGGCACGTACACCCACCTTTATCCCTGGGACAGGTGGCATTTGTATCTCCGTTCTCTTGATGGGTCTCCTCTCCTTTTGATTTTGACCCTAGTGGTTTTAAACAAGCTCTGTGAATTTCAGCAGACCCTGGCTATGCCCTGGATATGTCACATGACCCACCTCAATCTTGCCCAGAATCATGCTCCAGACCAGCTCAGGATAGCACCCCCGCCCTTGGCCTTGGACCTGACACTGGCCTCCTATGCCTCATGCGCAGCTTCTATAGCCAACTGGATAGCTTTGACTCTAGTGTCCCTCCCGCTTTTTAGGGTCCAGTTTCAAGGATGCAACACAGGCCAGAAACATCCCAGGAATAATTTAGGAATCCTTGTGATTCCCAGGGAGCTACATGCTGCTTTTTTACACCCAGAAAAGTAGACCCTTCCTTCAGTTACTGGTCGTCCGCATGAAATGACAGTCCCCCTCAATGTGGTGGCTCGAGACAATGCACCACAAAGTCACCATAGCATCTGTCACTCGCTACCACCTGTACATCCTCCATTGTGTTTCTCTCATTTCCACAATGACTAACTTATCTCCCAATGATGACTGACCGTCCAGCTTGTGCGCCCTCTAACTGCTGGGGCTGATGCAAGATGGGGGAGGAAAAATGCCGCCATAGCTGGATGTCCCACAACAAACCTCCAGCCCATACAGAAATGGAACCACACGTTAGTGATACTGATGCTGTCCCATCGATGACATGACGTGCCATAGTTTATACAGTATTTTCACATAGACTTGATTCTCACTATCAATAATTCCCACTTCACAGGTAAGGAAACTGAGACCCAGAGTCATCCCATGACTTGCTCGTTTTCGTAAAGCCAGTGACTGGAAGTGGCAGGAGACACAGAGAGATGTGTTCTTCGAGGCAGGTGCTCTGCCCACCAGGCAATGATCCCTATCCCTGAGGAGGCCCCCACAGGGGACCATCGATGACCCAGCTCACTGCCAACAACCTCTGTCAAATCCAAGGGCAAAGAAGGCCCCAAATCACTCCTTCATTCCTGAGAGGAATCAAATAAATCCATGAGATAACAGGGCCTGTGTAATCAGAGAAACCAGGTTTCAGCAAAGATGGACAAGCAGCAGGCAAAGACAATTAGGAGGTGTGAGTGGTCTGACAGGTACCAAGGTCAATAATAAGAAACAATGTGACAGGCAGCAGTGATCAAAGGGAAGAGAGGGGGGAAGACCCACAATCCTGAAACTATCAGTGAGAGAGTCTGGAAAGGGACAGGCAGGATGTTTACTAGCCTAACAATAAACTGTGCTGTTAGCTAGCAGGACAGCCTGTCCCCAGCCCCCAGGGTCACCTCACACACTCCCAGCAGTGGTTCTCGGGAATAACATGGCACAGAGGGCAGTTTCAGAAACTTTGGAAACAGGAGAAACCAATGTGTGGAGGAAAACATGGACACCTAAGTAGGTAAGGCTGGCCGGAGCTACATCATGTGTGCATGTACATATGTATTTAGATAAAGGGTCCTCAAGACTTCAGGATCTGTATTATAAGCTGGGACAAAAGATAACTAGATGACAGACATGCCCTCTAGTGACTCTCTGACTAGGGACGGACACAGGGAGGAAACAACTCTGCAGATAACTATCCTGTTAAGTGTAGTAACAAGTTCTACGTGAGCTCAGAGAGAGAGGTCATCGTCACAAATTTTTCGTGGTGTGAAGGCTTCCTAGTCTACTGGTTAGTTATATCCTTTGGCATTCAAAAACTTTGAATCTTGGCACCCTCACTTTAAGGCTTTGTGATTTTAGACAAGTCACTTAACCTCTCTGTCACTCAATTTCCTCATCTATAAAATGGGGACAATTGTAGTCGCTTGTATGGTTGCTTTGAGGATTAAATGAGTTAATATGCAAAAGCCTTTGACAAGTGCCTGGCAGGTGCCTGGCATATGTATGCGTTGGTCAGAGAAAGCTCCCTTTCCCCCCAGAATGTAGTCCCACATACGTATCCCAGTGGGGCACCATGTGCAGACCCTGGGTAGCATAGCTACATGTGACCAGCTTTGTTGAAGCTGGTGGGAGTTCCCTTCCTAATCAAATGCGGCTGATTCAGACAAACCCAGCCACGTCTTCAACCTTCTATGCAAAGCCCAGAAACCCTGCTATTTTAGAGAAAGATAATAAATACCATTGTTAATTTATTACTGTGGACTCATTTTGCAGATGAAAAGTTCGGGCCATTCTAGACACATATTTGTGGGTCTAGACTAATGAAGGTATAATATCTTAGACCAGGAATGAGGGCATGTCATGGCCTACCTCGTAATTATCTTCCGACATTGCCGCTGATGGATAAGGCATGGAAAATTCTCAGCGCTGGCTCAGGAAAGAGGTCACCTGCTTAGGCTTCCATTTCAATGAATCAGCTGGTGTCTTGCTCAGCAGGGGGATCCCTCATCATGATTCCCCCCCCCCCCCCCGCCCAGGAATCCTGTTTGATAATGAAACTAGGATCAAAGGGATAGTTTTCCTAATACACACTCCAAAGAAAGGATCCAGTTTTGATTTGTTCTTAGGGAAATCTGAGAGTTTCTTGGGGGTATAGTCCTCCAGCCCTAGAGAAGAGAGCTGTTGTGTAAACAGAGAGCAACATAGAAAGTTCCCTATGCACTGACTATAGCTTGGGCTTCTCCACTCCCTCTGGGCCTCAGGTGCCAGACTCCCTCCCCATGTCTAGCCCTGCAGCTGACCTTCAGTGTCCGTGAGTCCCCTGCCCCTACCTGCCCAGCCAACTGCCTATTAAAGCCCCTATAAGTGGCCAAAATGTAGATAAAGTAGAAGGTTGAAATTTCTCTGAAATTTCTCTGTTTAACCTGTAGAACATACTTTTTGCTGAGAAAAAAACCTGTGCCTTCATTATTATTATTTCTAATTTCATTATATTTCCCCAGTTTCCCTATAAGGAAAACAAACTCAGGGAGGTGTGAACCAAGTTCCATTCAACCCCATAAAGGGAGCAGAGGTTACCCTCAGAACACTCGATTTCTTTGATATCAGCTTCACAGCATGTCACTCCCAGGAATAAGCCTCAGTTTACTCCTCTGTAAAATGGAGCAATATACCTACCTTACATACTTTACAAAACTCACAAAAGGATGAACCAAGATTATGTTTATGAAAGCATTTTGTAATCTATACTGAGCTCTGCAAATGCCAGGGGTTCTGGTCCTCTGGCTCCTTTTAGTGCTTTTCAACAGGAAAAAGGTAGAAAGATCAATGTGAGAAAAGATGCTGAAACCTTTCACAGGCGATGAATCTTATTCCCTGTGACCGCATGAAACCATGTCCACTGTTAGGTTAGATGAGGCTGTTGTTCAAATGAAAATGTCACTGTTATTTATGGTCTAAGGCCTACCTGTCTCCAAATAGGTTTTCAGAAGGTGTTAATTTATTGCTAATACTGTATCTTGTATTACTTTGGCATTTGACTACTAAAGGAATGAGGCACAGAGGACAGGTAAATTTTAAGCAGAACTGGGGAAGGGAGGAAATGCCTGGGGTAAACCACTCTCCCCAGGAAGCCAGGTCTCTGTGGGTTCTCACAGGCATGAGCCCTGGACAGCCATGCTCAGTCAGCGAGGACACTGCCTCTGCCCACTAGGGTGAGTAGAAGCGGAGCTGTTAACTATCCTTAAGGCCCAGTGGAGGTGACGGGAGTTTGCAGAGAGGTTACCAGAACCTAGAAAGAGAGTCAGTGGCGTAGAGGAGGTCACCTTGAAAGGGACACTGCTGGCCTGAGCGACATCCCAGGAGGAAGCCAGGACCCTGCTCTCCTCCCGACTCCAGCTGTAGCTATCCTGCTGGGCCTCCCCCTTCCGCTGGAAGTGACAACCCAAGCCAAGGACGAGGGAGCCTCCAGTGAGAGAGATGAGGGAGGAGAAAGGTGGAGAGAGGGTCTGGAAGGGCCCATGGAAGAGTTCGGGGGCTGCTGTGTGTGCCTGGAGAGGGACTCAGTCCCTTGGAGCTGTGCGCTGAGGCTCCTTCCCCTGTCTAGGGAGGAAGGAGACATCCGCTGAAGGGAACAGGACACCGAGCTCCAGTCCTTGCAGGGATAAACCCAAGCCCACCAGAGACATTCTGCACCCTCCATGGGCTCTGTTGTACTTCTCTGTACCCTGTAGGGATCACGCACCAACTCTGGGAGCCCTCAAAACGCGCTTCGCTCACCAAAGCCTCAGCAGCCCAGCCACGCTTGGCGCCGACTCCAAAAAGCAGCTGCTTTTGTAGCTAAATGGTCAATTCTTTCCTTTATTCAGATCAAAAACATGGAAAAGTCCCATATTTTACAATACATATCCTGAATCGAGCAGTTAATCAAACAACATCGGCATTTCACGGGAGCCTCCTCTTAGCAATAATGAACAAAGATGATGCCGTATAACTTAATGGAGAACAAAATGCATTTTGTCAAGACCGAGCGCGAGTAGAGGAATTTAAGAAATTATGTACCCTGAAAAACCACTCTCGAAAGTAATGAGGAAAGCTAATCTGAGCCTTACTGACTACATAACTGCAAAATAAGATAAACGACAAGCAAACAGTCTTTTGAGTCTGGCAGATTAGTACTCATCTTTGGCGCCAACCACAGCGGCAGATGTCAAAGCGTCTCCGAATCATGTCACGCCCTGCTTACAACACGCGGAGGGCCCGAAGGGCCACGGAGGACACGGCAAGTTTCTACGGATGTCAAGGCTCTTGGACAATGTGCTGCCCTCATCCCTGAACACCACGCACACATCCCACTGTGCCACGACCACGGTGGGGATGGCCCCGCCTCCAGCACGATTCTCCTAGGTCTCTACTCCTCACCCCCCCACAGCTGCCTTTTCCTCTGCCTCTTCCCTTCTACAGCTTCCCAATTCTTCAAGACCCAACTCAAAGGCCCCCTTCTTCCCCACTGGGTTTTCTCTAGAGAGTCTTGTGGTTGAAATGCTTCCTTCTGCTGGGCTCCCCGAAGCATTTCCCACAGACTCCTGAAGCTGCCCTCCTCATGGTCTCCTGTTTCTTCTTGGTGTGCGAGTCCCTCCCTGCCAGCTGCCCGGGGAGTGACCTGAGATTTCTCTAGCTCACCCCTGACATCTCGAATGGAACCTAGCCCCGTCGCTGACGTGCAATCAGTGTGTAACTGAATTTAATTAAGCCAGTCATGCTTCACGTACCGGTACTCTCAGAACTCCCTCAAATGTTGGTGAGCAGATAGTGATGTTATTTCATGCTCTAGAATATATAACTCACCTGTGTCTCGTCTCTGGGTCAGGGTGGTACTATTTCATGCTCTAAAAGACATAATTTACACAATGAAGAAAATAACTCCTTTAGACCTCTAGAGCTGAACTTTTATAAGTTGCCACCTCCAATATACGAGTCATCTGAAGAAATTAATGGACATCCGATATGAAAGCAATTATTCGTTTCATGCTGGAAGGATCGACTCCAACATAGTTAGGTCATATAATTGGAAACAGCATGAATTTGATATTTGAATCTGTCATTAGGCATTTTTAGAGTGGATAAATTATCTTGTATTCTGGATGTGGGTGAATGTGATTTTTGCAGGCGACTACCCCTAAGATTTGCCTGTTTCTAAAAGGTTTCAGTGCCCTAGGCTAAGCAAACAATTCCTACATTTACAGTTATAATTACTTCGAAGTTCAGAGCTCACATTTATAAATTGACATGGCCCTGAGTTGGCCTCCAAGACCCAAAGGCATATGGACATCAAGCCCTAGAATCAGTGCAAAGACATGGCCAGCTCCCCGATCTCAGAGCACACAGAGGGCATCTAAGTTTTCTTTTAATAATCCAGTTTTAATTAATTTTAAATTTTTGAAAGACTGAAGATGGTCCCTCCAGAGGCAGAACTACCTAGTCTTTGGCCTTGGGGTTCCAATAAACTCTGTTTATGCTGCACCCTTTGACCCCTCTCCCCTCTCCCTACCTGCCCTCCACAACTCTGCCTACCTTTCCAACCGCTCGCCTCCATCTGGACTGGGACCACCATGTGCGGAAGACTTCTCTGGCTGCTGCTCCCACAGTTAGCTTTGTTCACCGTGTGAGAGATACTTATTGAACTTGGCTTGAGGATCTCCAGTGTAATAAGAAAAACAGACCACCTTGCTTTGTCTTTTGGTGTCATGAGTGTGAGTCTAGTCTTCTCAACCAGGTTGTAAGTCCCATGAGGGCAGAGACCACTCTCTCTCTCTCTCTCTCTTCTCAGGGGTATCTTAGGTGGGAAATAAAAACCATTGATTTGGGGATGCTTTTAGGTGGGTGGTTCCTCTTATAAGGCAATCTTCTTTCCATTTTTAAAAATTTATTTATTTACAAGATTTATTTATTTTAGGGGAGAGAGAGTGTGAGCGGGAGGAAGGGGCAGAGGGAGAAGGAGAGAGAATCTCCAGCAGGCTCTGGGCTGAGTGTGAAGCCCAACAAGGGGCTCGATCCCACAACCCTGAGACCACGACCTGAGCCAGACTCAGGAGTCAGATGCTTAAGTGACTGAGCCACCCAGGCACCCCTTCACTGTGTTTTTATTAAATGTAAAGAAGAGGAAGGTAAAAGTAATATGATGACTCTTCAAGAAGAATATGTAAACAACAAATGGTGACATGGTGTTCTCTCAGCTCAGGAAACACCAATGAAAAATAGACATTAATGATAGCACAAAGGTCAGACCCTTAGAAGAATCTGTGACCCAAAGGGTGGAAATTTATGAGGAATTTATTACTTATATCCGACCTACTTCCAAAGGATAGAGGCGAGTGATATACAGAGTCTATGGCATCTACGGCTGAACTGAGAGTCTAGAAATATGACTCAGGATTTAGTTCATCTCTAACTTGTTATGTGTAATTGTGCAAATCATTTCCATACTTAAGCTTCATCTGTAAAATGGGAATAATCGCATGGACCATTGTGAGAATTGAGTAGGACTATATCCAAAAATAAATATAAATATATATTTTACTATACTATATTATAGTATTATCTATTATTACCTTATATTAATATTGTTAATATATTACAGTAATTAGTGTATGTTAATCATGGTATATATTAACACATAACCTATTAGGTCATTATTAATATTTTAGATTATGTATTTTCAAATATTCTACAGATGTTATGATGTGTTATTACTGTATTAACATAATATATTACTACATTTAAATCTATTAACACATTATATATATTATTATTAATATATTATATTTTATATATATATATTCAAAACCTTGTAGAATTATCTAGGGTCTACAAAAATTGGATACATTCTCAGCTAAATGGAATCTCCATTTACCAAAAATCCTGGGCCAACCTGGAAGACAGACTATCAGTCCTACCTGCCCCCAAAAGGAAATTAGTGCCCTCGAGGGGTAAGACCTGCCCAGCCTTGCCAGCTGTACTGTAAAGTGGGAATTCAACCTGGGATGACCTCACGCCTCCCCTTCCGATCCTGAGATTTTATTACTCATTTGGTAAAGTTCCCATGACTGATATCAAGACCTTATACTTCAGATGACAAAGGCATGGCTCTGGGAGGTCAGGCCAGATAGAAGTCTCAGAGGTAGAGCCAGATGGAGGCAGGAGGGGGACCAGAAGCCAGACTGCCTGTCCCAACCACTGTGGTTTCTCTAATCCACACTGACACATAGATAGCTACCCACATCCTATGACCATTTGTGCTGAGAAGCAAATGTGGGTCCGTGAGACTGGGAACCACAGACCCTCTGTGCTGATGCTCACACTGGGGCAGGGCAAGGCAAATGCCGCTCAGGAGTTGGGGATGGCCAGGCCCGGTGGGAGGTGATGCCCTGGCCTGGCTCTGTGTCTCCTCCCATACCACTCTGTGTCCTTGCTGACGGCTCAGGGCCAGCCACGGGCCCTGACTGCAGGGAGTTTTCTGCCCTTGGGTTCTTTTCAGAAATCTGACAGGCCCAATAAAGGCCCAGTGCTGAGGGAGACAGCAGGCTCCGAGCCCTCCCGGCAGCCCCAACTGTGCCTCCACTGACACAATGGGGCCGGCTGTAATCACATTACACCCGCGTCTTTCATAATTACCCTCTTTCTCCAAGTGACAGAGCATCCCAACGGCAGGGAGGGAACTATTTTTAAACTAATTCTTACCAAAAAAAAAAAAAAATCACAAAAAAGAGTGTCATTTTTCCACAGATACAGTTCTGGTTTATAAATCACCCCAGGGACAGAGTGGAGACTAAGGTTGGCAGAAGCTAGGAAATCCAAACAGAGCTCTGGCCGCCCACCCCTGGAGATCACCTCTGCTCACCAGTCCAACAACCTGCATGCTCATTTTTTTCTCTCCTGTTGTTTTTTCCTGAGGTATTTCTGTCTGTCTTCATCTCTTGCATCTCCTCTCTGAGTCCTGGGAGTGGGAGGCAGGGAAGGAAAAAGAAAAACCCCAAAGGCATAGCTTCAGTGTGAGTGACCAGTGGCCTTTCCTCTTGGTCACCTCCCCATCCTTACCCGCCCCACACCCCCACCTTCTGGAGACCAGCTCTCCTCTCCCTTCTCTGTGCATGTTTTTCCATAACCACTGCAAAGCTCCTCAAGGTGAAGAAAACAAGCCAGGCGAGGGCCCATGGAGGTGGCCAAAGGCAGGAAGAGGCCTGGAAGACCGGCTTCGGCTGGGGCAGGTGCTCCAGCAGGGCTCGGTGATCCAGGCTCTGCCCACAGGCCTTGGGAGAGGAGCGAGCACTTCAGCCCCTGGGCACCAACTCGCCTGGAGGACTGGCCTGCTCTCCACCTCATACAAATTACCCAGAGACTCCTCTGGTGCCGGCCCCGATAATTGCACTGATAAGGAAGCGGGGGGAGGAAATGAATCAATGGCCCCACACAGGTTTCCTGAGTATCTATCTATCGAATTACTGCGACTCTATTGCACTCTCCTTCCGAGGGTCATTAGCTATCTGTCTTGCTCACAAGTGCTGGTGTAGCGCTGAGGCCCGGATGTATCACTGTCCCTCAGGTTCACATTTGCTCTCTCTGCCTCTAGAAGTCTTGTCGGAGTCTCTCTCCAGCTTGGCATGCTTCCCGCGTTCCCTCCTCCACCTCCTCAGCTTTCCCCTCTTGTCCCCCCTGACACACCACACACACACACACACATACACATACACACACATCGCTGCTCTGACTGGCCCATTGTGGCACTGGTTCTGGAGTCTTATTAACTGTAGCTGGATGAGCCATCTGAGAGGTAGGAAGACCATGAGGGGATGGCAAGGCTCTGCTGGTCCCCTCCAGCCTAGGTCACCTCTCATAACAGAATTGGCACCTAGCTTACAGGTGATGCCATCACCTCGAACCAAAGCCTGGTGGTGGGGCTGAGAGCAGGTGGGGCCCCTCTACAGGTGACAAGCATATGGAATGCAGCCCTCAGGGGTATGTCACCAAAGGAGGCCAGGCCCCAGAGGAAGCTGCGGAGTTCTGTCCACCAGCTTCGCTGAAGAGCGCCACAGAGAGAGACCACGTGCGGAACAGTCAACATTCTTTGTTGGAATGGGAGGTGGAGGTAGAGAATGAAGGCAGAAAGGGAGGTTTCAGGGATGTGAGAAAGAAAAGCCACTTGGAAATAATGAAGTGACATAAGCTTAGCACAGTGAAGGGCGTATTTATTCAGTCAGCATTAAATAAATGTCCATTTCATTCCCCTTCCCTTCAGCAATGTCAGACGAAGTGAGAAACATGAAACCCTCCACACGTTCATTCTGCCTTCTGTCTCTACCTGTCCCCAGAGCAGCCACCTAAGCCACACGGAAGTATAGACATGAGAGAGAAGCAGAGGGGCCTGTGGTGTGGTCTGGGGTGGCTTGTGGCTGAGCTGGGTGGGCGCACACCAGCACGAACCTCTGCGTGTCCTGGTCTCCTTAACTACTTGGAAAGGACAAGTTTTTAAAGTGTCCCCCAACTCCTCCAAGATCAAGGTTTACTAGTTTAGAATTGTTCTTGATTCTTTGGAACCCAGTGGAGGCCGGGCACTTTTAAGCAAAGAACCCACCAGACAAGCCTTCCCTCCCAGCGAGAGAGACTAATGCGGTTTCTAGGGTCGCTGCCTGTACTGGTGGAGAAAACATTAAGCTAAAAGTCATGGCTGTCAAGATGTCCTAAATCTGATCCCGGGAGAGGAGAGTGTTGATTTTTAAGAGCTCCGAGTCTTTTCATGAGACTGGTATGTGGCCTCTAATTAAAGCTGGCTGCAAACAGCTGTTGGGAGTACAGACTATGGTCAGCAAGATCCGGGTTCAGTCTTGGCTCCTCTGTTCATTAGCTGTGCAATCTTGGTCAAATTCCTTGGCCTTTTCCAAAGTTCATTTTCCTCGTCTCGAATAATGGAAAGAAAGAGGACCTAGCATGTTAGCAAAATCACCGCAGAGCCCTCACCACAGAGCCCTCCCGGTTTACAGAGGGGCTGACTGACTGATGCCTCCTTCTGATTGGCTGTGGCCCAAGCCAAGCCAGTTGCTAAATATCTTGACTCCTAAACATCACTCCCTCCCTAGTTTATAGAATTATTGTCAGGAGTGAATATAATAATATAAGAAAAACACTGAGTTTGGTGCCTGGTAAAGCTGTTGGTTTTGTTATGGGTTGAATTGTGTCCTACAAAGAAAATGTAGTGAAGTTCTCATCCCCAGTATCTCAGAAGGTGACATCATTTGGAAAGAGGGTCATTGCAGATGTAGTTAAGATGAGGTTATACAGGAATGATGGGCCCCAATCCAATGTGAATGATGACCATGTGAAGACACAGAGAAGACAATATGACAATGGAGGTGGGGTTTGGCATGTCCCATCTACAAACCAGGGACTGCCAGGACTGCCAGCTAGGAGACAGGTATAGATCTTCCCTCAGAGCACTCAGAAGGAACCAACCTTATTGGTTGGTTCCTTGATTTTGGATTTGTAGTCTCCAGAATTGTGCGATAAAAAGTTCTAGAGTTCATAGTTACTCAGTTGAGATTTGTGACAGCAGCCCTAGGAAGCCAATATGGTTTTATAGTGAGTAGACTCCTCAAAGCCACATGAGAGTATCAGGAAACAGAAGACCATAAGGTCCATTCTAGCTCATCCTCTCATGTAATGCTTGGAAGCCCATCTTCAGCGTTCTCATTAAGCAGACTTTCCACTTGTGCTTGAATACTTCCAGTGACAGAGAGCTCACTACCCACCATGACAATTCAGTAGTTCTGATTGTTAGAAAAGCTATTCTCTAAATGGAGCCAAAACTGATTTCCTTGTAGATTACCCTACTTGGTGGAAAATACTTCCCTTGGACTTTTTGGCAAATAGAAGTCCAATCCTTCAGCTTTCCACAGCCTTTCAAATACTGACATTGATAGAGCAAGCACATGCTTGTACATGTCAGAGTTTTAGCAAACGTGATGTCTTCTTGGGTATGACGCACTTCTGCCAGCCACTACGGGAGGGAGAGCTCTGAAGGGTCTCTCATCAGCAATGAAGGCACCAGCCTGGAAAGGACACACATCACTTCCTCAGAACTGATCAGCCAGTCCCAGTGGCATGGCCGCACTGAACCAAAAGGAGGCCAGAAAACATAATCCTACCATGTGTCTGGAAAGCCAGGCCAGAAGTACGAGGCGAAGGGCACCGACAATTATGCTATCCCATCAGTGTAGCTGTCCCTGAGTCGTATTACCTGCAGCCCTCTCTGGGCATTCTGGGCATGTGTTGGTCATCGTAATGATCACATCGCATTGTTATTCTATTTATTGTGTCTTCATCGTCTCCACAAAACTGAGAGTTTCTCAAGAACAGGGACTGGGTGGGGGAGGGAGGGCACCTGGGTGGCTCAATCGGTTAAGCATCTGTTTTTGACTCAGGTCATGATCCCAGGGTCCTGGGATGGAGTCCTGCATCAGGCTCCTTCCTCAGCTGGGAGTCTGCTTCTCTCTCTGCCTCTGCCCCTCCCCTCTGCTCATGCTCTATCTCTCTCAAATAAATAAATAAAATCTTAAAAAAGAAAAAAGAATAGGGACTAGGTCATAAGAAGTGTTTGGTCAGGGATGCATTTTAGAAGAGTGACCATATAGTTAGAGTAAAAGGCAGAGTCCTTATAGTGGTTTATAAGGCTGTATCCGAACTGGCCCTCTCTAGCTCTCTTACATCTCCCCACATCTGCTCCTTCATTCGCTTGGCCACAGTCTCACTGTCCCTCAAACTCACTAGTCCAGATCCTGCCTCTGAGCCCTCAGCCCTATGTCTGAAATGCTGTTCCACTGCCATCTGCTTGGCTCACCACTCCACTTCTTTGAGGTCTCTGCTAGGCTGTCACCTTATCAGAGAAGCCTTCCCTGACCATGCCTTGTAATATTAGCATGACTTTTCCTGCCCTGTTAGTGCCCTGGCCCCTCATCGTTTAGTCTTCTCCACTTACATGTGCTGATACAAACACACACAAATGAATGTTGTATCATCATACACCGAATACCATATGCTATGCATTATAGGATACATTATACATGGTACACAGGTTTCTCTGCTATCTGAAAGTAGAGTTTCCTATGAAAGCTTTCATAAGTTGAAATGGCATAAAGAGAAGAAACACGTACCATTAATTCATATGGAATAGTTTTTGAGCCTTGCCAAACCCAAAAAATTACCTCTCTTGGGCTTTTCTAACACCTTAGATCACATTTTGCTAATGGACACACAAAATAAATTGAGATAAAGTACAGATGCTCACAGACACAGTTCAAAGCTCCTGTGGCTCAAAGCTGAGATGCGGAGTGTCGTCCCTAGGGGAAGTGGGACAGCATCCATCCCTCTCACTGCTTGGGGTACGCACTGCTTCTACCATGGTGCACAGCAGAATCAATGCTGAATGCTATTTTTGCTTTTTTCCTAATTTCCTAAATGTAAAAACCCTTTTTAGAACTAATATAGGTCTCTCCCAAGTGAAGGTGGCATAATGCCAACTCTCAGAGAGCAAGAGATACTTGCACACGATTATTTTTACTATTTATTGTTTGCCCTCCCTCTGATACACACATACACACCCATGCACACACACATGTGCAAACACACCTGAAAGCGACTTCTATGAATGAAGGAACCCGCGTATGGTAGGTACTCAATAAATATCTGTCAAATGAATGAAAAAGGAACCAATGTACCTCGTGAGTCTTCACTTCTCTGGTCCAATGCCAAATTCCTCCCTCTCATAGGACAAAACTGAGTCTCTTCAACAACCTGGTCCCCCAGAAGTGGTCAATGATTCGTGCGGTACAGAGCGAAACAGCCCCTTCCTTCTCCTTTGTTCTGTGTTTTAATTCATAAAGCCTAAACTTCAATAAGATTTTGGAAGTTACAATATCACGCTGTCGACGGACTCATAGTTAAGTTTGTAATTGACTAGGATCATAAGTGCTGTTCACACATAAAGCTAAAACTTCCCCTCCATAGATACTTCTGTAGTTGTCGCTTTGGATCTAAGTGTAGGACCTGACATTCTCCCTCTTAATTTGCCTGTCACTTGTCTTCCTTTCCAGTTATAACATCATTTATTCTTTTACTTATTTATTGTCAACGATGTGCAAACAAATCTGCATTACATGCTGTGGGTTTTATGGGATAATTTTACAGTTCCTGGGTTAAAAAAAAAAAGCACTATTCAGCAATAGCAACATGGATCAGACAAACCAATGTTAGTTTAGTAAAAGAAATAGCTAAGGCTCCTTGGCCTTCGGTGTGAGAGCAAGTGTCAGTGACTGAGAGCAGAGCCATTCTGGGGAGCTTCAGTGATAGAAGGGGCAGAAGCAACCCTCCAAGGAAGCAATGGCTGGGGACCCGGAAACAGAAAGCCAACAGCACCCTAGATTGAGGGCCTTGGAAAGAGTTGACAGCCATGAGGGTAATTTGATTCAGTCACATCACTCTATCTATCCCCGAGGTTGATTTACCTTATCTTGATGTGGCCAATGGATCACCTCGTCCCAGATTATCTCCAAGAACCTCTCCCTTGTTCAAACATGGGTATGCTAAGTTTGCGCTTTCTTGGTGACCACTGATGGATGAGACTTCCCGTGTGTTCCAGCAATTTCAGGGCAGTCCTTGGATAGGGGAAGAAGCAGAACAATTATTCTACATATCTGTAAACAATATTTATTTATTTTAATTAATGCCAGGTACTAGGTAAGTACTGTACAGATAATAAACATCCCTACAATTCTGGAAGGTAGGTACCGTTATAATCCCCATTGTGTAGATGGAGAAATGGAGGCCTACAGCTAGAAAAGTGAAGGAGCTGGGTCTGAACCCAGACAGTCTGGCTCCAGTGTCCATGATCTTAACAGCTCTGCTCTGTTTCCTCTTCATACTGGAAACAGGGACAGACTATGGTTCAATATACAACATAAAGGCTGAGTAATGAGATGTGGTTTTTATACTAGTCACTAATGCAGATCATTTTTACCAAAACCAACCCTCAGACACTGTCCGGTTGAACTGAAAGGGACAAGAATGATGAATAACTTGAGGATAATGGAAGAGGATCAAATAAGTTGGAGAATGATTCAGTCTTTTGCTCACTGGGCAGTCACTCATTAATTTATCTGTTTGTTCGTCCTTCCAGGCGCCCACTCATTCATCCAACAGCCACGCACTGAGCACTTTAGCTGCCCTAGGCACACATCGAATGCTGCAGATAAGACGTGGTCTGACCAGAATCGATTTTGCAGTCCAGGTGGGGAGAACCAGGCAAAGGAGACGCAGGTCTAGCGTGAGACATGCTGTCAGAGGGGCTTAACTTCACCTCACTGGGGAGAGCAGATGAAGGGACAGGAGGGAAAGGGTGAAAGGAGGAGGCTTCACGGAGGAAGGAACATTGCATCTGACCCTAGCAAAAGTTTCTAACCTCAATATTCCCAGGAAGATCCTAGAATTACACAACTGCCATCAGAGACAACAGAAAATTGAACATGCTTTCAAGGAATGAGCTAGAGCACAGCAGTTAGGAAGACAGGCTTTCGGTCTGTGAAAGTCCATCAGGCCGGCATTCAAATCTTAACCTCTCCAGGCAGAATTGCCTCGATCATGAGATGGGGATATCTTCCATCATGAGATGGGGATATCAGCCCCCCTAGGGCTATCCCCAGGGCCAGGCAGGTCACGTGCAAGGTACACAGCCCAGTCTGGCCACCAAGCCCCATCACTAGGCATCAGGCATCATGTGTGTCTTCTCTCAGTCCCAGCTAGCCTTACCCCATCCCTCTGCCTTTAATCTTCTTAGAAGCTCTAACACTACCTTTAGAACCAAAATTTGTAAGCCTCTTTCCTCTTTTACATAGGAGATAAAAAAGAAATATAATTTCTGCAAAACTGATTTGCATTACAGTAAATTTCTCATCCTCTGTGGGTTTTGGTGACTAGGTAATCAGCAGAGGAGCTAATTCATTATTTTAGCAATTTAAACAGGACCTCGGAAGAAAGGCACCCCGTGGCCACAAAGCACCGGGACTAAACTAATGAGAAGATTAAAAGAAAGTTTGGCTCACACAGTCTCCGATAATCACAAACGTACCCAAGGATTATTAACAACCGCAATTACCTGGAACTACATTATCTGCCTGGTTGGTTATTCCAAAGTCAACTCGTATTGAATACACGGGCTTAGAGGAGTTCATAAGTTATTTTGAAGTGGCTGGCAGGGCCCCCCGCTAAGAAATATGTGGGAAAATATGAGGGTATGCCTGAGGCTCTGTGGTACCCTTCATCGTACTTCTCACCCAGACGTGAAAGTAAGCTCTGAGCTCTCCTTGGAGGAATAGCTTAACCACCAACCCCCAGGTGTCAGTCCTCACGGGTCCTCTGGGCTGGGCCTTACTTGCCCACCATGGGGCTCAGATGCGAGCATTCTAGATAAGCCTTTGGGAAATCAAAATGTCCTTCTGCAGAAGCAGTGTCCATTTCCAGGAATCCATCCCTCTCGGGGACAAAGCTCTGGGCTTCTGTGACCCTGATAGCTACTGTCCCTTCCCAACCTACCCGTGGAAAATCTTAAGTACCTGCTCTACAGCTTTGTAGGATTTCGCCCAGCCCTGGTGCTCGGCAAGGTCTCAGGAGTCATCTCGTTCCTCGGTCTCTCTTGCAGATTCCCATAACTCCGGGCTGTGCGCTGCAGGCTGGTCTTGAACCCGGAGCTCTAGGTGAGAGAATGGGGGTGGACGGGGAAACGGTGGTCCTGAAGAACATGCTCCTTGGCGTCAACCTGATCCTCCTGGGCTCCCTGCTCAAGCCCTCCGAATGTCAGCTGGAGGTCACCACGGAAGGGGTCCAGAGACAGGCGGTGGAGGAGGACGGAGGTGTGGCCAACTACAGCGCTTCTGGCAAAGAGCAGCCAATGGTCTTCAACCACGTGTACAACATTAACGTGCCCCTGGACAGCCTCTGCTCCTCCGGGCTGGAGGCCTCGGCCGAGCAGGAGGTGAGTGCCGAAGACGAGGCGCTGGCGGAGTACACAGGTCAGACCTCGGACCACGAGAGCCAGGTCACCTTCACCCACAGGATCAACCTCCCCAAAAAGGCCTGCCCCTGCGCCGGCTCGGCCCGGGTGCTGCAGGAGCTGCTGAGCCGCATCGAGATGCTGGAGAGGGAGGTGTCGCTGCTCCGGGACCAGTGCACCAGCAACTGCTGCCCAGAAAGCGCGGCCACAGGTAGGGGTTGGGGGCGCACGGGTCCCCGCAAGGGCAGCCAAGGCGCGGGGGAGGGGGGGACAGTAGGCCCGCGGGGCAGCCTCTCCCACGAAATCAGCACCTCCGGGCACGCACACACGGAGGGAACAGTGCGCGGCTCTGCTTGCGTCTGCAGCTCTCTGCCACTGCGTCTCACATCTACTTGCGGTCCTTCCCCCGGGGGAATCGGGGCGGCATTCTCTATGCTGCTCAGTCAGTCTGAAATACATTAACCTGATTTGGGGGGGATGAGTCAGGTAATGGTACACCGGTTCAGCGCAGCAACTTCTGTGGCGAGCAGGGAATTTGGTGTCTGTCTTCATTCATCTTTGGTTTTCACAGGCTGTTGAATTGATATCTCTCCATGTTAACCTCGGGGACTAGAGAACGCGGGCGCTCTGATCGCTCAGCCACAGCCTCTCTCCCATCTGAGTAAATGATAGTCATTAAGGTCTCTGAGGACCTGGCCTCATCTCCCGCAGGATGCAGGCTTCAGCTCCCTCCGCAGATGCGCACGTGGGTGCGCGTGCACACACATGCACCTGCTCGCACGCGCACGGACACTCGCGCACTGGAAGAGCTGATTCCACGCCCCCAAAGGCTGAGGGTCTAGATTTACCTCTCGCCTCACCCACCCCCTGACTAGGAACACTTAGAAATTACTATCTTGACCTCTCTGGGAGGGGTCATTACACTTTCAGAGCCAGACTCCCTGAGTTCAAATCCTGGCTCTGCTACTCACCAGCCGGTATTTAAGCAGGTTACATAACCCGTGCCTTCTTTCCCCACCTACAAATGCTGATAAACGACAATGACAGGGATTACTACATACAGAATTAGGGCTATACAGATGAAAGGCTGGCTTCTGGTAAGCCCCATTGGCAGCAACAGTGATCAGCTGACCCTTAACAAATAAAGATTGTGTTAGTCCCCTTTTACGTCCAGTCCTCTTACCCACAAGGCACCTTAGAGCCATGCTATTCATTCTTTAATGAGAAAGGGATTCATCTAACTATCCTGGGTTCCGGTTTTCTGCTCTGTAGGTTCTGGTATCTGGAGGCTTTCCAGAGAAGAAGGAGGTGGTGGCAGGGATGACACGGAACAAGGCCAGGATAACACACCAAAATTAGGGGCAGTTTCTGTGTGGTGAAATATTTCCCAAGTTTTCTCACCTCTTTCTCGGCCTCATAACCAAAACTATAAATAAACAACGTGAAGAAGACAAAGTCGTCATTCAGTCTCCCGTTCTTCCCGTTCTTTGGTGAGAACTTTCAGGCCATTTTGCCTTTTCCGTGGAGGTGAGGAATACAGGGAAGTCATAGGTGTCCGTGGACATGAACTCTTCAGTGTCCAGCTGGGCAGCCTCTGAGTGGGTTTTCTCCCAGCTTCCTACTGGGCTCCGTGGCAGATGTGGAAAAATCCACAAGCAAGAACTATGTTAAAGCAATGTCTGTGGCATCCTTTCAGACCACGGGGCTAGGTAAAGTGGCAGAATTTAAAAAGGCTGTAACTTGCTTGATTTCATCTCCCCAGAGCCAAGAGCAGAGAAGGATGCCAAGCAGGTACTGGGCTCGTGTTTGCTTAATTAGTTTATTTGACTCATGCTAGACAGATAGATTAACCCCTGTAGTTATGGTGTGGAAAGGGCCGGGACAGAGATATGCATAGAATCCAAAAAGATCAAACAGTAACGAAATGAGACTGAACTTATGGGAAGCCTTAGAAGTGACCCTGGTACTGAGTTGTGATAAATGAGCCAAGTTAGTTAGATGGCAGGAAGGAGAGGGAGCAAGATGTGTCTGTAGCACAAATGACCTTGCCCTACACAGCAGCCTCAGCGCTCAGCCTACCTCCCCTTGGGTCGCCATCAGTCCCCACAGCCCGCTCCTGGGTGTCTTTGTCAGGGACCTGCACTGTGGCCAGAGCATCCTGCAGGATTAAACCCGGGTTATCCTCTCTGGGACTCTGCCTGTTAACGCACCCCGGCTTAAGCTCCTCCCTCCCCTATCTCCCCCTCTCCCTAATCAGTTTCTCCTGGGAGCACTTCTTAGTAAGTCCCTTGACCTGAGCCCTCATCCAAGGTCCACTTCCAGGGGACCCAAGCTAAGATACACTGAAGGTTAACTCCTAGAGGACAAGTCACCAGATCTCATTTATCCTTGCCCCTAGCACCAAGCTAGGCACAGGCAACCCAGATTTGGTGAGAATTGTTTATGAAATTGGGTATGTACCAAACTAGGTTGAGCTTGACTGTCAGCCGCCCAAATCTAACCAGAGAGTGAGGAAAGAGGTGTGTGCCCACCCCTCCCCCTGCGCCACTTACAGGAGGAGCCACTGCTTCCCTTTGACCTCCTCCTTGACCCTTCCAGGACAACTGGACTACACCCCTCACTGCAGCGGCCACGGCAACTTTAGCCTCCAGTCCTGCGGCTGCATCTGCAATGAAGGCTGGTTCGGCAAAAACTGCTCCGAGCCCTCCTGCCCGCTGGGCTGCTCCCGCCGGGGTGTGTGCGTGGACGGCCAGTGCGTCTGTGACAGCGAGTACAGCGGGGGCGACTGCTCCGAGCTCCGGTGCCCGACAGACTGCAGCTCCCGGGGGCTCTGCGTGGATGGAGAGTGTGTCTGTGAAGAGCCCTACACAGGCGAGGACTGTAGCGAGCTGAGATGCCCCGGGGACTGTTCGGGGAAGGGGAGATGTGCCAATGGCACCTGCTTCTGCCAGGAGGGCTACGTGGGGGACGACTGCAGTCAGCAGCGGTGTCTGAACGCCTGCAGTGGGCGAGGACACTGCCAGGAGGGGCTCTGCTTCTGCGAAGATGGCTACCAGGGCCCTGACTGCTCGGCAGGTAGGATGGGAGGTAGGAAGCGGGGCTGCAGAGGGCGTTGGGCAAACGAACCGGGGGTGGAAAGAGAGATGGGAGGGAAGGTGTATTTCGTGCAAAGGAATTCCCAATTGGGTTGTGCGCCTTTGCCTTCCAAGAGAGCCAGTTTCTTGCGTCGGTCACAGTGGATGAGATGGAAAGGCAGACACCAGAAATGGTCACATTCAGGCTGAAAGTTCTGACCGAGACTAGAGCAAAAGCAATGCTACCAACGGTGACAGCATTCCGCTCTCCTCGCAGTGGAGGAAAACAGAGAGTCACGCCGCCACGGGATCCCCTTAGGCAAGGCCACTCTATAGCTCAAGGGGCTGCTGAGAGCTCCACCTGCCCCCAGGGGTCCTCCTTGCCGCTTGCCATATTCCAGGGACATGTCCTTTTCCACGCTACTGCACAAAGGGGCGGTTAGTCCTCAACAAACAAGACTAGCCAGGCACACTGGTTATTTCATAACTTACATATTGCCAGAGCTTCCTAATTGATGAAATGATCTAGTGTCCACACAGAAAAAAAGTATTTATAGGCAAGGAATTAAATGTAAACAGGAATAAAGTGCTAAAGGCATCAAACATCAACTCACATTCTAACAATTAGTACAGAATATCAAAAGGCAATAAAAAAATAAATATTTTTTTTAATTTTAAAATTTTTTTAAAAATTAAAAAAAAAAAAAGAATATCAAAAGGCTGTGACTCACTTTGTTCCAGAGGACACTGAGCAAATTAGAACCAACCCCACACGTAGTCTAATGCTGTGGAAGCTGATACAAAGGTGATATCCTGAAATGAAGATCTAAATCCAGCAGAGGGAAAAATATTCATATCTCACTGGAGATTTTTTTTATCTAAAATTAGATGATTTTCATCATTTCACTGTTATTGCTCATCCTTTTCTGATTGAATCAATGGCTCTTGCTGATACATTTTGTTTGTGTATCAGGTTACGTGATTGACCTTGATCCTTTCCATTTATGAGTGAATCTGTAACAGTGGGTTCAGAGGGCCCACTGGGAGGATTTAAAATAAAAAATAACAGCAATCGGGGCACCTGGGTGGCTCAGTGGGTTAAGCCGCTGCCTTCGGCTCAGGTCATGATCCCAGGTCCTGGGTTCAAGCCCCACATCGGGCTTTCTGCTCAGTAGGGAGCCTGCTTCCTCCTCTCTCTCTGCCTGCCTCTCTGCCTACTTGTGATTTCTCTCTGTCAAATAAATAAATAAAATCTTTAAAAAAAAATAACAGCAATCAAATATCTTTAAACCTTCTGATGCGTTGTCTGCTGGGAGGTCAGCTTCATTGATTTTCTGGTCTTCAGCATCACCAGTAGTTCCCCACCTGGTTAAGGGGACCAGTCCGACAAGGTCCCTGCACCTGCGACTTCAACTTAATTTCTTTCACAAGATCTATGGCAATAATGGAAAAACAAAACAGTAATGCACTCTTAGGGAAAAAATCTTTTCATGTTCCTTCATTTTTTTCCACATTTTTATTTCATTTAGCCTCCCCATTTTGTTTGCTGAACTGAAATGTCTTTCTAAAAACACATGTAGTTGTTATAGCAATTGTTCCAAAGGAAAATTCAAGCAGAAGTTAAGCCTCGTCGCTACGTGAAGCCTTGTTTGAATCCAAAGTCACGAGGGAGCTGCTGGCAAGGGGAGGCTGAGGGATGGCCCTAGGTTCCAGCCACAGGACGAGGCTCCAGGAGGCCCCCGCAGAGGATGCTAAGGGTCAGCCTGAGCCATTGCTCTGGATGGCTATTCTGTAACCCACCTGCTTCTTAACAGAATAGATCTTTGTTGGGCTGTACACCATTTCCTGCCATATTCCTGACCCTGCTTTTCTACAAGAGTGGGTCCATTTGCAGACAAAATCTTAACCCAATCCTGGATCCAGATGGAAGTGGAGATAAACCCACTTTGTCACTCAGGGAAGACCCAGCAGCTGGATGGAGTCCAAACCGTGAACCCGTGTTACCTCCAACACTTTACCTCTGTGCTGTTTGAAGAAGACTTCGGGAGCCCCAGATGAATGACTTTATAGGCTCTAGAAGCATGTGAGGAAGGACAGGTGCATCACCTCTACCTGTTTCTATAGCAACCCCACAGCCACCGCTCATTGCAGGAGGTGCTGCTCTCAGCACCTGCCTTTTAAACTGAGCACCTCAGGTCTCTTCCAGAGAAGTATCTGGGTCATTATCTAAAGTGCTACTTTGCTTGCTCTTTGAGAGAAGGCTGTGGGAGAAGGGACTATTTACCCACTGTTTGACATTTCTGGCCAGATGCGCACACCACGGCGTCACTGCTTCCCTTGCCAGCAGGAGTGAGGACAGGAGAGAGAAGAAGAAGGAAGTTGAAATCATGGAGATCCATAGATACACCTCTGCACGGGTCCTTCTTTTCTCTTTGGCAAGGCCACGGCACAAAGCTCCCCATCGTGTGGGCTTCCTTCTGAGCCCCCTAGACCACCAGAGCTTGGATACAACTGTCTAGCCTTGACGAGGCCACTAAATTTGACTCCAAGCCTTGATCTTTGCCCACAGCCTGCCCAGGACAAAATCTCAGCCTTCCTGCCTCTGTTCTCTGGCCATGTAAAGATAATAGAATGAAAAAGTCATGAATATGAACGCTCAAAACAGGCCATAGAAAGAAGTTACACTGGGTTCCTCATTTTACAAATTCAAAAAGCAGCAGTCCAGAGAGACAGAAAGATTTTCCAGAGCCAGACCGCTAATTAATGGCGGAGCAAGAATGAGAACCTTGGTCTCCTACCAACTTCTAGCACTCTTTAATCCTCTCTGGGATGCTAAGTAGAGCAGAATTGAAAAACGAAAATTATAAAAGCCACATACACAAAGAAATGGTCTTTTGATAGGAAAGCTGTACCCTGTCAAATGATTTTTTTTTTTAAGGCATTGGAGGTGGTAGAGAGAAGCACGTTAAACTGTTTGTCCACATCTGTCCCCAGTGAAGGAGGTTAGCACAGCATCTGTCCGGTGAACTGGCCGAAACTCCCCATGAGTCAGCAGGAGGAAAGAACCACCAGAGCAGGACTTGAAACGATCCAGATTGCTGTTCCCTGGACTTCAGTCAGACCTGCGGAGATCCATCAACGTCAGCCTCTGTCTCTGCCCACACTGCAGACAGCCCGACCTCTGGCACCTGAAATTACTTGCTCCTTGGAGCAAGACGCTTTATGCAGTTGGTTCCAACTGCTCTCAGCTCCTGTGTGCACAACTGAGGCAGGATCTAGAAAGTAAACTGCGTGGAATCTTTGCAGATAAAGCAACTCCAATTCTTCAAGCCACGGTTTATTCCTTTTTAACTGCCTGCTCTTCCCCAAAGTTCAAAGTTGGAACCCCAAAGAAAGACTATGAGTACTTCGCTTCCATCCTCAATTCATTGAATCAAGGCATAGGGCTCTTCTACAGATTCTTTTAATAGTTCAGTCTTCATCTGATGAGAATTACTAGTCCCCAAGGTACACAGCTGCTGCTAAGTTAAAGGGCGAGTGCCAGTGGATGTGGCCTCTTCCACTGAGCCTATGGCCCCCAAGAGTACTCCCACCACAAAGAACGCCATTGCTGCTCTATCATCGAAAGTGAAGGCTGTGTTAACCACTGGGCTCAGGTCTCAAGATAAAAAATTTGCCAAGTTAAGCTGTCAAGATAAAAATATCCTTCTACACTCCCTTCTTCTTTTAAAATCCCAAAGTTCTCCACTTGGATCATTATTAACTTTATTTTCTGGAAGAAGGAACCAAAAAGAAATATGCCGACTTGTCCCAAGTGCCCTAAGAGTTGTTGACGACTTGAAATTTGGAATGGCCATTTCTGTGACTATGACAGGAGAAGTCCCACTTAGGAAACTTGGAATCGGTTGTGTTGAATCACAAGAGGCAGGCAGTAGAGAATCCTTTTTAAAACAAGTTTCTTACCTCTAGGCTAAGCCCCAGTCTGGAATTCGTATCTTAAAGAACAGTCTGAACTCTCCTTCGCTGTAGGTGGCTTTGTATAAATGAAAAATAGCATCGGGCTCAATCCATAACCCATCCTACAAATTGTAGGGGAAAGAACACTAAGTGTAGAAGATCTGGTTTTGGGAGCAGATTGTCCCCCAACTCCTCGACTTTTAGCAAGTCACTTAACCTGGTCTCAGTTTCTCCATAAATAAAATTGGGATAATTTTATCTACCCAGCCTACCTCATAGGGCTGCCATGAAAGGACTTCTTCACATTTCATTTATATGGTGTGTGTGAACATGATTTATAGGTTGTGAAATGCCGAGCAAATATAAAGTGGTATTGTTTACTGGCTAAAAGGTTCTGGAGCCATTCTGCCTGGTTGAAATCTTTGCTCCTGTGTTTGCTGACGGTGGTAGCCAGTTTCCTCATCTGTAAAACAGGCATAATAATAATACTTATCTCATGGTGTTGGTGAGAGGACAAAACGAGATAGTCCACACAAGAGTGCTCAGCATTGTGCCGGGTGTACAATAAATGCTCAATAGAATCGTGCAAAGTACTAACAGATTCTATATTTAAACTTATCCCCCCTTGGTCCAGGGGCCAGGCTATCCCAAAGATCTTAGTGCAGTTCAGAGCATTAATAATGTCAGAATTAGAAAGGATATAAGCTTATAAATGATCATTTGAGGTTCAATTATTTAAATCTCATTTACATACATTTAGTTTCATAAATGAAAAAAAAATTTTAAATGAATGTTTAATTTTTTGTTTCAGTCAGCATTTGCCGTCTCTAATCACAGGGAGTTCTGCTTTCTAGACTGTTTTGTACAATGAATGTTTGGGGGCAATGGCAGTCAAAGCAAATGCCCAGCACTGCAAATATACGGTCCTAATTTCCATCCCATGAGTCTGAGTTAGAGGGCTTGTCATTTCTGCCTCTGCTGAGGATCTGAGGGACAAGTGTGAGCAGAACAGAGGGGACAGGCGCTCTCCACTCACACAGTCTTTGAACAGCAGCTGACTCAGTCCTGTGCTCTTGTGAAGGTGGAAGAGTGAGGACATTCAGTAGAGACATTCAAAGCCAGTGATGGCTCTTAAATTAACATCTTCACCACACGTAAATTTATAAGTTATACAATTATTTCAATATTGTCCCAATTTTTTATTTAATCTCTAGGCAGTTGCAATGACAAGCACCCTGGACTGAGTCTCCTAGTGGGTCTTAAAGGTTCAGTTATTTAATACTCACACTCCTGGTGAATCGTCACTTCCTAAGGAAACCATACATGAAAGCCTATTTGAGTGAGACTTATTCTTGGGTGATACTTGGGGTGACATTGGAGATGTGAAACAAGAGGGAAAAATAAGCCCTCAAGAATACTTCTTTATCATCATCCCCAAGATCAAGGCTAAGAAGAACTAGTCTAACAGAAGTCACATTTCTTTCAAAACCTAAACGGTCTCTTTTTAAAAGGGAGAATAATACAATAAAGGGTTACTGAGTGTCTTCATTGGGCCATGACATCCAGAGCTTACTGTTTTGGCTTCTTATATTTTGCAAGATAACCAAGAATAAGTCTTTATTCCCACTTACCAAGTCAAATATGGGTCCCTAAGGTAATCTGATGACATTTCACTTATTTAACTACTAAAAATGCTGGCCAGTGGTGTACTGTTAAATATGTAACAACTAGCCCTCCGAGCAAAAAAATTAAAAACCCTGCCTTATAGCATTTGCCAGTTTCCATGGTGGAAACACTCCTTCCATGGCCGACTTCAGACTACCAACATGCCATATGGCACTCAACACAGGGTTGGGAACAACTGTGCGGTAGAATCCAGTTCGACAGTATTTCAACCAGAGAGATACAACCCACGTGAATTACCTCGAGGGCATGGATCATAGTAAAATGTTGTGAAATAATCTGAAAGTGATGAGTTTTGAGTATTTTTTCCCTTTGTTTTCCATACAATTTGCTTGACTGTATGTTTTTACAATTTAATCTTCAATGATGACTGCATTTAACAACGCTCTTGAAAAAATCCTGAACATTTGACGTCCAGCTTTCACCAGCTAGCAAGAGCTGGCTCGGGCACACCACTGGCTCGCAGCCCTAGGGAGAGAGGATTACTAAGCACCGAAAAGACAGGAACCTGCCCGCAGAAGGAGTGACAAATCACCCCAAGCCAGTGAGCGGAGCAGGACGCACAGACAGGGTGCATGGGGTGAGATGTAAGGAAGAGGGTTGAGTCCAGGCTGGGGAAAGGCAGTCCTCTGAGCTCACGCTGTCTGTGTATTGCCTCCCGGTAGTTGCCCCTCCAGAGGACTTGCGAGTGGCTGGTATCAGCGACAGGTCCATTGAGCTGGAATGGGACGGGCCGATGGCAGTGACGGAATATGTGGTCTCTTACCAGCCGACGGCCCTGGGGGGCCTCCAGCTCCAGCGACGGGTACCTGGAGATTGGAGTGGCGTCACCATCACGGAGCTGGAGCCAGGTCTCACCTACAACATCAGCGTCTACGCTGTCATTAGCAACATCCTCAGCCTTCCCATCACTGCCAAGGTGGCCACCCGTACGTAACATTTCCCCATCCTACTTCATTTTTCTTTCCTCCTACATGAGATCATGGGCATTCATGATAGTAGTGTCTTTTCTTAATTCTTCAGGGATGCCTACAATAGTCACGGCCCGGGAGGGGAAGGGCTTCCGATGCGACCCCACTTGGAAAAGGGTAAATCGTTAAAAAGGCACTTCCGATTAAGAGGATTTCCAAATCCAGGCAGCTCCCATCAATTATAGAACCAAAAGGACAAAAAAGCAATTATTGAGTTCTGACTTGGCGTAAGCTCGAGTCTGATTAGAAGTCAAAGAAAGTATGAGACTTCTACAGACTTTGCATCTAGTTAGGGATTCAAAACCAGAAGATATGAAATAGGATGTATAATAAGCAAGTGCTAAATGGTATGTTACAGATGGTAAGTGTATAGCAGAGTGGGAAAAAAAAAATCTTATTTAAAACCACACTGACGACACCCACTTCTCCTCAGAGAGAGGTGGCATAATTTCTTCATGGTCTTTTGTTTAGCAAAATATAGTCTATTTTGATTATAAAAGTTGAGGCTCGAGAGGATAGTTTAAGAAAGATTCAGTGGAGAGAAAGAGAGGTTGAGACATAGACAGAGGCCAGCTAAACTGCTCTCCATAAGAAATAGGTTGTTGTGGGGTTTTTTTCTTTAATTTACGACAGGAAAAAATTCCTATAGGTGCATATCTGCATTTTACATATATTTTATTTAAGCACAGAAAAATTTTAAAAGATTGCCTACCAAGTATTAACATTGGCTACCTCAAAGAGTAGAGTAAGAAGCACATAGAAAGGGACTGTTATTTTTTTTTTCTGTTTATACACCTCTGGTTTCTTAGACCATCTTTTCCAATACAACTCCTCCACCTCTCAGATGCTGGGAAGATGACTTACAATTCGACTCGGACACTGTGTACCTGGAGTGAGTGTCAGTTCCCACAGGTTAGGGCCTGAGTCTCACAGGATTGTCTACACCTCGGGCGCCCATCACAGGTCCAAAGCTGTCACAGGCACTAATGACTGACCAGGTGTAAACTCCCACAACCCTTCCTTAGGTTTGATAATTCCTTAGAACAATTCACAGAACTCAAGAAAGTGCTTTACTCACTAGTACTGCCTTATTACCAAGGATACAACTCGAGGACAGCCAAACAGGAGAGATGCTCAGGGCAAGGGATGGTGGACAGGGTGTGGAGTTTCCATGTCCTCTCCAGATATATCACAGCTCCCAGCACCTCCCTTCACCAGCCTGGAAACTCTCCAAACCCTGTTGCTTGGAGAATTTTGTGGAGTTTCACTATTGAATAGGTTACTGGCTCTTGGTAAATACTCAGTCTCCAGCCCGTCTCCCCTCCCTGGAGGCTGGAAGAGAGGCAGCAAGTTCCAATCTTTTTTTATAAACATATAATATATTTTTATCCCCAGGGGTACAGGGCTGTGAATCGCCAGGTTTACACACTTCACAGCACTCACCATCATGCCGTGGTTTTTCTGGAAACTGGCTATCTAGTTATCTCGCAATCATACAACAGATATTCTTATCACTCCAGAGATTCCGAAAGTTTTAGGAGTTGTATGCCAGGAGCCCAGGGACAAAAACCAAATACTTGTTACTATATCATGGAGAGATTCGAGCAGTAGTGGTAACCGTGAAACAGAAGCCCCTTGGTCAGGAAATGGGACTTCTCACCAAATAAGGGATAAGAAATTTCAGTCCATTCTGTGTAGGTCTCAAAGGACAAGATGGTATTTGGTGAACAAATGCCATGAAAGTTCAGAGAAGGGGGAGGTCAAAGTAGAAGAGCTGGCCTTGAAGGTTTCTTGGACTTGAACTGCTCTTGGAAGGATAGGGACCCCACAGAGAGGAAAGGATTTAAATCATCCCGTCACAGAGATCCTGTTATGATACTGGATTCCCCCTCTGAATGCTGACTCTGTAAATATGCCTATAATTATCTCTGTTTATATTTGACCTTTTTTTCTAAATTCCTCTGGTGCCTGAGAACCAGTTTTAAATATCTTCAGTGATTGTGTGGAGAGGCAGGTCACCATCTGCCGCTTTTCCCACCTTGCTCCGGGATGAGTCACCACAGCAAGTGCCTGGCCCGACTCCCAGGCGTCTCCTCTCCCATCCACGTGCGCACACAGTGATGAGGTTTCCATCTCCCGCCCCCCCTCCTCCCGTGGCATGCGTCATGCGAATTCAGGGCATCCCCTCAGGCAAGCTCCCAGGTGACAAGGACAAAATGATGTAAACTCACCTGATGTGCCTTCAAGTGGGTTCAGAATCAGACCTGCCTTTCAACCAAGAATCATAAGGAAGCTTCCAAACAGGACGGATGAGAATCTGGTGGTTTTCCGATGAAATATCCC
Source organism: Lutra lutra (assembly GCF_902655055.1). Lineage (NCBI taxonomy): Eukaryota > Metazoa > Chordata > Mammalia > Carnivora > Mustelidae > Lutra > Lutra lutra. Next base: position 27,015,364 of record NC_062292.1, read on the forward strand.
ACAAGAGGCGAAGCTAAAATGGGAGTGGGCTCCCTGGAGAACTGAGAATAAGTCATGCTGTCATATCTCAGGGCTGGTAATTGGAACTCCATTAGGACAAGCATACCTCCACCTCACTGAACCCGTGCATGCCTCTGTCCATGTGTGTGTATGTGTGTTTGTGTTGGGGGTTGGGGGATGGGGTCCGAGAAAGGGGAGATTAAGAAATGAAAAACAGGGTAAGTGAGGCAAAGAGAGAGGAGACAAATAATGAAGAACTGGAGGAAGACTGTGGAGAGCAAACATCCCAGGATCTGCCATTGTCCTTTGTGTTTGCCTTCAGTTGCCTCATGTACATGAAATGGATATCTTAGACCATCCTAGACATAGGCGATTTGAGCTAAACAAAATACTCTGACTACACCTCAGATGATCAAGAAAGGCGTTCTAGTCTTTATTCTGAAGTTGGCAACCATCCTTAGCCAACTCTCTCTGTGCCTCCCTCTTCCTGGGTGTGAAATGGGAACATTTTATTCCCTCTCAGGAATCCTTAGAGTCTCCAAAGATAGTGTTCAATCCTTTGAGAAGGCATTGTACTAAATACCAAGATTTGCCACATTAGTAAGGAAAGGAAAGGTTGTCTCTTTTGTATTTTAATATAAACCTCTGATGGGAGAGAAAGCATTAGAAAAGCATTTATTTGATTATGTTTGCTATGTTCACTTGGGTATCACCAGTACAGAGCAGCACCAGGGTCATGACAAAGTGGGCCAGTCCTGCACCTGGGACCCGCCATGTTTCCAACAAGATCGGGATTGCCCACTGCACCCAAGGTGTGGAAGGAGGACACCCAGGCAAAGCCCTAGGTGATGCTCTATGTCCCTGCCAGGGATAGCCATGACATGGTCACCCACATTGCTGTGTTCCAGATCTCTCCACTCCTAAAGGGCTACACTTCAAGACCATCACAGAGACCACCGTGGAGGTGCAGTGGGAGCCCTTCACATTCTCCTTCGATGGGTGGGAGATCAGCTTCATTCCAAAGGTAATGTCCACATGTGACACTGCCAACAGTCTCTTCCGGAGTATTCATACCCTTCTCAACTTGGAATCAGGAGCTGCAAGGACAGTGCCACCCAATGTCTCTCTCCATGCAGCTAAGGACACAAAGGGACCACTGGTGGTGTCTGGGCTTTAGAACATCTCTTCCACAAAGGTGTGGTGGATTGACTAGCAAGAGTGGCCCCAAGCCTCACACCCTGGCTTTGGAAGACAGGATGTGGGAAGCAGCCACTGGGCCCAGCTCTCTGCTCAGAAAGCTCTATGGTTTGGCAAGCTATGATTTTAGCAAGTCTAAAAACCAAACCTTCAAAATGTTGGGGTTTCTCTTTAGGACATAAGGAAAGCCAGACTGAATCAGTCACATGGCTTCGTTCCGTGCAGACGATGCACCAAAAGTCAGCTTGCATAGCCAGGCTCTAACGGTCTGAGGCATAACACAAAAATACCTTTTGTAAACTATTAATTGAGAAAATTCATCCTTACTCAAATTATGTTCTTAGTTTTTTGAGTTAAAAAGTATCCTTATTCCGTTCTAGTCTTTAAAGTAGCATTTTATTGTATTCATCTACAACTGACTTTTCCAAGTTGTCAGAGGCACCAGCCGAGTTCTGGTTTCCCAGAATTTGTTGACACTCCTGATACTCTCCCCAATTCTACCACTCATGGGAGTATAATGTTTAATCATAGGCCTTAACCCATCTTCATCTTTCAATATCAAATAGCATTTTTCCGTTCATCAGACTTAATGACAGAGAACACATATTTGGCTAACCAGACAGTGATCTTACCATTATTTTACTTCTAAATTCTTCGAGGCATGGACTGTTGGAGCTACCAAGGACCTTCAAGTTCACAGAGTATGACCCTTCATTTTACATCGAGTTTGTTTACTTTAAAAAGACTAAGACTCAGCAAACTTAAATAACATTGGAAAGCTAGTTGGTGGCAGGCTTAACACAGGAATCCAGGGCTCCAGGGTTCTGTCCACTAAAGCAAGACTTTTTCTCTATGTGGATAGAGTCATGTCACAACAAGCTAAACACATCCGAACAGGCGTTCTGTACAAATACTTTTTTCAGGTATTATCTGCATTAAAATGGCCACTCCAGTACGGTAGACAGCTGGGTGTATAATGGGGCAGAGAGAATCCTATCATCCTGATGCTGAGGTAGAAGGAAACTATGCTAGGTTTGCCTATTTTACATCTAGTATGTAAAAGGGCATGCCAAGGTCAAACACATGGCCACACAGAATACTGTGTGATCTGTAGGTTGCAGCCCCTGCCTGGGAGGTGGAGTGGGGGGGCAGGGGGTGTGGAGGGGCATGTGTCCCTCTGATTTATAGGTATGGCTATAAATTACACATAGGTCACTCTGAGTGACATAAACAGAGTCCAAAGAATAGGGAAGAAGGGAAGTGACACAAAAAGAGCCTTTTTGTCCTCTCCATTTCCAGGGACACACACAGAAAATATAAAATGACAGATGAGAGGTGGATAGGTAGATAATTCTGGACCCAACATCATCAAGTTAATGCCTGTCACTTCCTCTTCCACCAATTTGTCTCTTCCTTTCTCCTTTGTGTTATTCCTTGTTCCATGCTTCCTTTTTCTCTTCTTTGTACTTCCTAGGTGGTTGTGTCACTGACTCCTAACTCATCTGGGTGAAGGGAACACAAGACATTGACATATTTGCACCCAGCTGTAACAACATGGAAAACTCCAAATAGAGCAAAATAATAGCTCCAGTTCATTCAAAAACTGGACATGCTTTAGTCTGGAAAATGTTGTATGTATACATAAAGATATTCATTCACAGGCATAGGCAGACACAATTCCACTCTCCTAAATAGCCAAGAGCATGCTCATCATAATAAAGGCCCCCAAATCTGGTGGATGTTAACCGTAACCATCAAACATGGAATCTTTGGCAAGAGTCAATCCACATCACCTCATGACCAATTTTTGTTGGCAAACTCAAAAGACTCGAGGAAGGCCAAAGAAATGTTCTTGAAAGTTGATTCTCCATTTGCCAAATCCTCATGGAGCGGTAAGATTCTTACTGAGCCTGTTGGGAGTTTTTTCTGGCTCCAGACATTCAGCTGTCAGTGTCACGGGAACAGATGTGGGCTCCATTTTTAATGAACAATTCACAATCGATGTTCCACACTTTTCTCTCCCAGTGATTTTTCTCTTTTGCCTTTTCTTCTCCTTCTTTCTTTCCACCCTCCAGAATAATGAAGGAGGGGTGATTGCTCAGCTCCCCAGTGACGTCACATCCTTCAATCAGACAGGACTAAAGCCTGGGGAGGAATACATTGTCAATGTGGTGGCTCTGAAAGAGCAAGCCCGGAGCCTCCCTACCTCGGCCAGCGTCTCCACTGGTGAGTGCTCCCAACCCTTCTTCCTACGTCTACCCATTAGGTCACACTGGAAAAAGGACAGCAAGTTGCCCAAGAGGTAGAGAGACAAAGGGTGTTGGGTTTTCTTCTGGAGCTGAAAACGATTTGGATTCCTGGAGATGGAGCTACTCTACCAGATGCGTAGCTGAACGTCTTCCCTATTGCTAATCCTTGCAAGCACAGAAATCTGGGAGAGTATCATATGGGGAAAAGTCTTTGTTAGGATTTCCAGCGTATTTCTTCTGATCTTCTTCATCAGGAGGCTTCATTTGCCATCCCTTAGTATCTTGAGCTTAAGAACCAGCAAGAAGAACTAAGTCTTATCTATTGGAAGATTTAGTGAAAGTCATCCAACCCTTCCCAAACTTGCCATCATTTTCCAGTGATGAACAAAAATACTTCCTTCTCTGAGTTGACGTGAGGACTAAGTTAGAAAAAGCACACAAAGTGATGAGCTTTATGTTGATGAGAGAGTGCTCAAGACCCAGTGTATATACATATACACAGAGAACACACTTAGAAGTGAGAGCAGCTGGAAATAAATAACTCAAAACAAGTATGGGTGAGTTGGGTCACTGTTCAAAGTGATGACTTAAGTTGAATATTAGTTCATCCCCACAGTTAATCTTATGCAAGACTGTTGTTTCTAGATTCAATTTAGTAACTGCGTGATCTTTTGCCTTATTGTTTTCTTAGCTAACAAAGATGGCCAACTTCAATGCTGTAAATCAGTAATTGCGATGCATATGTGTACACCCTTCCCAAGAATTTCTCAAAGGTTGAAAATAGTATCTGGTATCATTTTTGGTCTCATTTTATTGACATAGGAGCTGAGACTCAAGAGTTAAGCACTTTTCCCTTTTAGTTAACAGACACTGAGATAGGTAAATATTGGTACAGATTTATTTTTCGTAAACTGACATTGACACCTAAGAAAGCCAGTTATGGGTTTAGGACAAAGGCCAAGTTGGCCAGGAAAAAAGAATGACAACACCATGTAATGAGACCATGTTTATGGATTAGTGATTCATACTTTGCTAATTGGAACCAAACTAAATAACATCAGGTGCTGGGGCTTATGCTCAGCCTAGGAAACATTGGTTTTAAACTATTGTGGCATTAGATTATGTTCCATTAGGGCACTTGTGCTCCATGGCAGTGGCTCAAGGCAAGGACGGAGGGGAGATGCAGGCCTCTGATTACATCTGCACCTGTGCCCAACAAAGCCTCGACCAAGGCAGCTCCACCTGTTTTGTATTTTGTGTGGGCATTTCAGATTTTATTGTTTAAAGGAAAAGAGCATTATTCCCCACTAAAAACGCTTAAAACTACTGTTCTTTTTTTTTTAGGATTTTATTTACTTATTTGACAGAAAGAGAGATCACAAGTAGGCAGAGAGCCAGGCAGAGAGAGAGAGGAGGAAGCAGGCTCCCCTCTGAGCAGGGAGCCTGATGCAGGGCTCGATTCCAGGACCCTGAGATCATGACCTGAGCCGAAGGCAGTGATTTAACCCACTGAGCCACCCAGGCACCCTAGAACTACTGTTCTAATGCAAATATGTTTTAGAAGAAACTCCATAACCATGAAACTTAAAAGTTCTCTGTAGGAATTTCTGCAGATGCCAGTGACTAGGGTTTTCCAGTTTTATTCCCCAAGGTTATGCTGGAACCTGACATTTCATGATGTATAGATGCTCTTCCTCTGGGATGGAACATTTCAGTGACTCCAGGTCACTCCTGTGAACTGATTTTAAGAAAAGTTGACTGGAAAACAAAAGCCTAAACAAAGAAGATGGTTCAGAAGAGGGCAGAGGAGAGCACTGATGGTGTAGAAAGCTTTTCCTCCAAATTTGGGGAAGATAGTCTATCTTCTCAGTCTTCTACTCAGTCTCAGTCTTCTACTCAAGGCACATTTTTATGAAATTTGCAGTATTTTTTTTTTTTTTTTGGTTTGAAAGTTCCTTAGGATTTAAATCTCAGATTTAAAAATTTGCGGTAAAGCTAGGCAGATTTTTTTTCAATCAAGAAAAATGTCCTAGTTAATTCTTTGGCATTGTGTACGGAGTCATGAAGAAATGGAGAGAAAAATATTTATTCCAGTTGACTTTCCGAGTAGAACTTGTGTTTGTTTAGAAATTAGGACCTAAATTGAAAGCAAGCTGACACCAACTTGACTGGAATAGGGACACCACTACTGAGAAGCCAACAGAAGGGCAGAATCCAAGGGTGGCTACAGAAACGAAGGTTGTCTCCCAACCCTGTCTGCTGTTTTCAGGGAAGGATTGTTTAATCATTTCCTTCTGCTGAGGTCTGACAGCCCCCTCCTGCGAAGCTCTGAGTCCTCAGAAGCACTCAGACTGGCTTCTTCCAGGCAGGCCCTTTAAGAAATGCAAATTACTAGACCTCCTGCAACTAGAGCCTTGGCCAGAGGATTGTATTCTAATATGGACAATCCATTATGGTCAAGGTCTTGGGGATTTAAAGAGTTAAGGGACAACTACCTTCCAATGTCTTTTGCATTTCTATGACATCTTTTTTTTTTTTCCCTTCAAAAAGCTTCAGTTCTCTGAAATGCTTCCCCTTCTTTCTCATGAATACAGAGAACATTCATTCATTTCATTTACTCAATACCCATGCACTGAGTATCTCTGTTTCAAGCTTTATGTTTCTACAGCAGCTAGAAGACCACTTCTCCCATTTTGTTATTAAGTTAAATTAAATTTAAAAGGCCCAAGTTACCTAAAACCATTAAATTCAGCATGCTGAAAACATCTGGATGTGTTCTGTTAAATCATATCATTACCTCAAATATGAAAAACAGAACTTCATTTTAACTCCAAACCAGGTGGCACCAAAATGGCCTGGTGATTTTCATTTTGACTGGTAGTAAGCCAAAAATCCTAAGCTGCTTAACAGAGAACAAGATTGGACTAGACCCAGAAAGAGGATGGGGTGCCCAGGAAAAGGACCAACTCTGAAAGATTGAGAATATCAAAGTCAGACTAAGTCCATCCTATGGAAGATGCTCCATTTTGGAGACCATAGGAGGTAGTCCAGAGTGAATTGGTTTAAAAAACTGGTCTTTAGTAACAAGGAAGAAAAACTTTCTTTAACTAGCTAAAGCAAACGAGAATTTACTGGAAGGACATAGAGTGTCTCCTGCAACCCTAGGACCAGAATGTATCTGGATGTCACGAAAAAACTGGAGAATGGAAAGCCAAGTTCAGGTTACTCTCTCTGTCTTTCTAGAAGCTCCCCAGAGTCACTCATTTCTCTTTCACCACGTATATTTGTTCCTAAAATTCTGCAGCCAATTCCTCTGTGTGTGTGTGTGTGTGTGTGTGTGTGTGTTGAAGAGGGAGGTCCCCCCACAAAGCAATTCTCTGGGCACCAGTTGGGTATCCGACAATTCCACTCAATTCTGAAACTATCTACCCAGACACAGAAACAGATGCCACAGGCTGAAGGCTCAGTCCCACAAGACTGCCATCCACAACAGATGCCAGTTGCACACCCAGGTCACTACCTGTGTTCTGACCAACTGGCTACGCAGCAGAGATTCCCACCACCCCCTCATCAGGTTTGATTAATTTGTTAGAACTGCTCCTAGAACTCAGGAAATCCATTTGCTCACAAGATTACTGGTTTACTACAAAGGATATTGAAGGATACTAACCAACAGCCAGATGAAAAGACACATTGGCCAAAGCCCTACACAGTCCAGCATGGTGCCTGGTGGGAGCGTTCTGGTTCCCCAACCTGGAAGCTCTCTGTACCCAGTCCTTTTGGGTTTTTACAGAGGCTCCCTTACTGGCAGGGTTGATTGTGACCAGAGGTCAGGAGTGGGACTGAGAGCTCCAACCCTCTAATCACAGAGCTCACTCCCCTGGTACCCAGCTTCAAGCCTCACCTCATTAACATCACAGAAGACATTAGTGCTCTCTTGGCTTAGAAAATTCCAAGGATTTTAAGAGCTTTGTGTCAGGAAGGGACCAAGACCAAATATGTGTTGATGAAAATCACTCTCTCCCTTCTTCCCTCCCTTCCCGCCTGCTTTCTCTCTCTTCAGATCAGATGTTTTCTATTTATGTGTGACTATGGTAGAGAACGGTCATACCAGCCCTGGATCTCCATGTCCCAAACCATCTAAACAGAGAACCTGAGCCTCTGGTTCCAATCCCAAATCCTTGAAGAACATTAATATTGATATTAATCAGCTGCAGCCAGAGAGGCACAGTCGTATTATAAATGCAGACAGGGAAGCTGGACCCACTCTTTTAGAAGGTAATGAGTAATTCAAAAAGGACACATTGGCCGTGCAGACCTGCCATGAGGAGTTGAGGACAGCATTTTCTATTTTCCTCACGAAGTTCTTTCTTTTTCTATTTCCATTTGACATTCTCTCCCCTACTTTGATCTCACCACTGTCTAATTCACTAAGACCAGGACCCCAAGTGGGTGCTGGAACCATGGGTGGTGGGTCCCCTGGAATGCCAAGCAGCTTTTCTAGGTCATGCCACACCACAATGACGTTCCCCTCAGCCACTCAGTGCCAGAGGCCAGGGCTCAGGAGGGAACACAGTACCCTTGTAGCTCAGGAATATGCAAGAGCAAGTGGGAAAAAAATAGCCCACAAGATGGTCTTCCTAAAGTAAAGGCCTTTTTTTTGTCTCCAGAAGGAATGTTTACCGTCCACAATGCAAATGTCTGTTGGGTTGTGGTACTGTCTTAGCAACTGGACTGACGGAGCTGTAGGTGTGGCTGAGCAGGGACATCTTTTGGACACTCATGGCACCCTCTTTGGCAACTGAGTTGGAAGTCTCGGGTGTTTACATGGGGCTGATAATCTTGGAGATCTTTGGTCAGGGCTCAGAGAAGGTGAGAGAAAGGCAGAGCACACACAGCACAAGCACATCTCTCAGTTCTCTGGCCCATTACTTCCAGACAGAAGCAGGGCTCGCAAGCCAGTGGGTGCCCTTCCCCTGCCCAAATGGGGGAGCGTCAGAGCTGGAACAGCAGAGCCTGGTGAGAGCAAGTCAGGGGAACCGACTTCTGGTGTCGCTACCCCTGTTGCCAAACCGTGTGTCCTCAGGAAAACGATTTCATCTTACTGTGTCTCATTTTCCCCATCTGTAAATTGGGATAGTAATACCCACCTTTCTTTGACTGACCAAGCTAACCTAAGGAGGAGAGGAGAGAGCTGATTTCGAACACCCGTTTCTAAACTCTTTTTTCTGCTTGATCCCTTTCATTCAGTCATTGATGGGCCCACACAGATCCTGGTTCGAGACGTCTCAGACACTGTGGCCTTCGTGGAATGGACCCCACCTCGAGCCAAAGTCGATTTCATTCTCTTGAAGTATGGCTTGGTGGGCGGGGAAGGCGGGAAGACCACTTTCCGGCTCCAGCCTCCCCTGAGCCAGTACTCAGTGCAGGCCCTGCGGCCTGGTTCCCGCTATGAGGTGTGGGTCAGCGCCGTCCGCGGGACCAACGAGAGCCAGTCCACGACCACCCAGTTCACAACAGGTAGGCTGGGGTGTTGGGGGAGCACGGGGAGGTCGAGAGAGTTGAGCCAGCGGGTGCCACGTCCCATCAAGAGGGGTACCAAGGGGGCAAGGTGATGTTGCTTGGGCACCCACCTTACCACAGACCCAAGTTGCCAGACAGCACAGAAGCACATGCATGTTCGAGAGAGCTAGGTGCCCGTCCTACCTCTGCTACCAGCCAGATCTGTGACCTAAAGCTCTTCTCCATGGTTCTCGGGTGTCTCCTCAGTGAAATGAAAAGTTTGTCCATATTGCTAGCCCAAATGGAAATTTTCTCAGAGTTCAGGAAAGGTGCCCTGCCTTGAGGTCTTTCCTGCTCTTTGCGGGCACTTGTAATCATTCTGTAAGTTCATAATGACTGCACAGCATGGTGGCGCCCCAAGGAGTTGTGGGAAGCCCAGACTGTGCGGCTGGCGGCAGGCCTTCTGCCTAAGACTTTGACATTCAGTCTGCTCTTTGCAAACATCGGCAAGAAGGCTCACGGGAGGCCTGCTCCCACACACGGTAGGTTGGATGAGACCCACCAGCCTCACTGTGATGACCACTCACCCCCCCCTTCCCAGGGCTGTCAGGAGGCAGAAAGAGCTTCTCCCACAGTCAGGAAAGGCCGGACCTCATGGCGACCTGCTCCCTGACTCACTCAGAGCCCATCCAGCTGACCAGCAAGGGGGCAAATGGGACAGGCGCCATCCAAACACAGGCTTCCCAGCACTCCCACTGGGTCAGCAGGGGCTGGGATCAGATAGCAAGTCTCCCCCTGACCCGGATTCTCAGTCTTGGTCTCTCTACCCTGGAGAGGTCACACATCAAGGAGTGTCTCTGCCAACTCCAAGTTGTGCAGGGATCAAGGGAAACTGCTAGCCTCTGTAGGATCTGAGAACCAGCATCTTCTGATGTGGTAGAGTAGGAGAATCGCTAATTCAAGCATCCTACTTGCAGTGTGGCCCTAGAGCCCTTACAGGATGGGATAAATTGGCCAAGTGGCTTCAGGGTGCTAACGTCGGCGGCACCATCATCCTCCACCTGTGTTTAAAATCAGTCAAAGCATAAAACAGATGGAAGCCAGAAGTACCCCCTCGATTGGAGCCTGTAGCTTAATGTTAGAGACAGATGGGCTTGCAAGGTGATGGTCCCTGGGGACCTGGACCGGGCCTACCATGCGGCAGAAGTCGGGGGCGACTCATGTTAGGATTTACACCATGGAGGAACTCGCAGAAGCCGGATGCCTGGGGAGAGCTGGCTCCCATGAGACAGGCAAGCAGTAGAGCAGACCTAAGTGCCAAGGTCCTGCTGCAAAACTCACCACTGAGCGAAGTCCACCTTCCCCAGGGTAAGGAAGAGCCCAGAGTCTTGTAACAGGGCTCCCTCTGCACAGAAAGACACATCGAGAGTGGGGAAAGCGTCCCTGCTAAAAGGCAGCAAGCTTGGACACTGACTGCCAGGTTCGATTTGGAGACAGAGGTTCTCTCCCAGCCCCTGGGCCAGACTCTACCCCGGCCAGGGGATCGCGGGTCAGACTGTACACCCAACACATCTTGGGGTCGCCCGTGACTGAATATGCATCCAAAAAAGAAAAAAAAAAAAGGAACTAAATTCTTCCCCTTTCTCTTTCCTTCTCCTCCACTTAATCCCTATTGTTCAGGGCTGAGCACAACCTGATACAGTGTCCCTTGGTGGTGAGTTCAAGGTCAGCCCATTCCCCAACACCCCCCACACACCACAACACCGCCCCGCTCAGGCCAGTTGTGGGATCTCCTGAGGACCCGTGAGTCCCGCATTCTGTTCTGAATTTCAAGACAGTTTCTGTTTGAAAAGAGGTTTCTTTGTGCTTTGCCCAGATAAGGAGTTTGAAGAGGCAGAAAAGGAGAAGGGCACTCTGGAGCAGCACGATGAAAGGCAAATTCTTGATGTTTGGGTCGACAAGATGGAAGAGGCATTGGCTGGGGGCCCAGGAAAATTCCAATCAAGACAATTACATTCTGCCTCCTCCGAGCTCCCCCTGAGTTTCCGCTCACTGCTGCGTGATTCTCTTTCCGGTCGCCTGGCAGACTGGCAGCTGTTCCGAGGTGGCCTCCTGGCCTGCACCTCCAACCTGCTCCCTGGCGGGGAGATGCCAGCAGCTTTGCAGAGGAGCTCTGGGGGGGCGGGGCGGGGGAGGGCAGGGCTGCCAGCCGAAGGAGGAGTTGGGAGGGGTGGCGGGGTGGGGGGGGGCGGACCCTCGCAGTAGGACCCTCAGTCATTTCAGAACTCCGCTTAAATTCAAATTAGCCAAAGTGCTTTTCCAGGTGATGTCTTCAGCACTAGGAGCGCACTAATTGCCCTGACAATTAAAGCAGAGATTTGTTTCCTGCATGGTGAGCGGGATATTTGCCTGGGTCCTGGAACTGCTCCCAAAAAGGAAAGCACCGTGATGGGAGCACAGTGGTGAGAGAGACGCCAGCCCAAGCAACCCAGGAGGCCAATCTCGAGAACCTCCCTGCCTTCGGTGCTTCTGGCTTCAGGAACCTTCATGAAAACAGTCCAGGGACACTTTCTCTCCACTGGAGGCCTTCTGTCCTCCCTCAGGGTACTAAACTCAACCTCCAGAGCATTTGGCTGAGCAGAGGCTGCTGCTCTAACCTGAATGCCCCAGAATGCTGTTATGGTTTGAATTATGTCCCCTGAAAGGATATTGGAGTCTTAAACCTCAGTCCCTGTAGATATGACCTTATTTGGAAATAAGGTCTCTGCTGATGACCAAATTAAAGGAGGTCATTAGGGTGAGCCCTAATTCAGTCTGACTGTGTGTCCTTAGAACAAGACGAAATTTGGACACAGAGGCCAGTACGCAGCGAGAATCCATGTGAAGATAAAAGTAGAGATTGGGGTGATTCTTCTGTTAGCCAAGGAATGTAATATGGCCAGTGAACCACCAGAGAGAGGCCTAGAACAGATTCTCCCCTACAGTCCTCAGAAGGAGGCCACCCTGCCCTTGATCTCAAACTTCTAGTCTGTACAGACAATACATTTCTGTCGGCCAAGCTGCCCAGTCTATGGCAATCCGGGAAACTGAGACAAAGGCCCACATCCCACCGGTCGGAGGCCCCACCTGCTCAGCAGCGATCCCACTCGCGGATTCCCTCACACGTGCAGCCTGGTTAGCATGTGCTACCCCAGCCAAGACCAGCTGCCCTCAGCCACCTCGCCCTGAGCATCCTCAGATGCCCCCCTGCCAGCCAAAATATCGAACGAAACTTCTCTAAATAGGCTTTGAGGTGGCAGACAAGACCAAAACCTGACAATTTTCAACCAGGCGCTTTGCATGTGTCTATTGAACACCTAGCAGGGGCCAAGCACTGTTCTAGGCACCGAGGCTCCAGCATAAACAAGATAGACGAGAGCCCCGTTCCTGTGAGTTACATTCCAGTGGAAGAAGCAGCAAAGAAACACACAGGATCCTTCCACCCTGAGTGCTGTGCCCAGAAGCGAAAGGGATGCTGTAAAGGAAGGCCATGTGGGACTGAGTCATTCAGAAACACCTCACTGAGGAAATGCAGTTTTAACCAACACCTAAGTGACCTAAGCCACGTGAGGTTCCAGGGAAGAGCATGCCAAGCAAAAGTCGCAGCCCAAGCAAAGGCCCTGGGGTGGGAGTAAGTTTGATGTGTTTCATGAGTGGGGAAAAAGGGGAGTACAACTGAAGCACAGTGAATGAGGGTAGAAGTCTTATGAGACAATGTCTGAGAAGCAGAGGGCAATGCAGGGGACAAGCAGGAGTTTGTAATAGGATGCAACAGGCAGTCTTTAAGCAGGAGAAATGCTTGGTCTAAACTACGTTTTAAAGACTAGATGTGACTATTACCAGAGTCCACAGCCCCGAGCCTCTCTACAGGTGCCCTCCCGGACATCAGTCTTTGCTTTCCCCTGGCTTAGTGACATGGTGCAGAGACCAGACCAGCTCCTACCTACAGGGAGGGCTGCCCTTGAACCAGCCCTCCTACAGGTCAGGCCTCAAGACCCAGAGGAGGGGCCTGCTTAGTTGGTGAAGCATCGGACTCCGGATTTCAGCTCAGGTCATGATCTCAGGGTCTTGGGATCGAGCCCCACATCCGGCTCCCTGCTCAGTGGGGAATCTGCTTGAGGGTTATTTCTCCCTCTGCCCCCCCACTCATGCTCTCTCTCTCTAAAATAAATAAATCTTAAAAAAAAAAAAAAAAAAAAAAAAGATCCAGGGGAGCAAACAATTTCACTCCACCCCATTCCTAAGACCTCCCCACTGTTGCCAGGTGGACTGGGGAGACCCCAGGTCCTGAGGCCATGACCCAGCCTGCCCAAAAATTGTCACTGGAAGCTCTTGGTGTCACCATGAGAAAGAATCCAAGGACAGACACAACACAGCGATGAGCAGTAGAAGCAGGAAAGTTGATTAAAGTGAAAATACACTTTAGTGACATGAGAGCCTGCAAGCTCAAGGGAGAGGTGGTCCACTGGGGTTTGGGTCTCCATGTTTTATTGACAGTTGTTAACAAGGGAGTGGAATATTCATTACTGCGGGCAGGGATTTCCTAAAGGTAGGGTGGTTTCCTGTCAGGGCACCCTTCTGGAGGAGATTTTAGTATGGTAATGTAGTCTAATGAAGGAATAATGTGAATTTTCGCCTACTTTGTCAGCCATCTTGGCCTGTCTGGTTCGATCCAGTTTCTTGTGGTTTTGTTCAGGAGTGCTGCCAGGTCAGGTCAGGCCTCTGACTTTCTCATAGTGGGCCAGGACTTTCCCCTTTGCTGGCCTCCAGGGATCCTGTAAGAGCCTAACTACCTACTCTAACATTCCCAAGCCCTCATTCCCAGCATTGACCTCTTCTGGCATCACTGGAAATCACTGGAAAGTGCCTGGTCCCTTCAGAGACCACACTGCCCCCTATCCACAGTGCATAGTTGCTAAGGCCAAAAAACTCTAGAAAACAAAAAACCATAGTCTCCAAGGTCTGGAATTTTTAGTTAGGAAGACCAGTAGGTAGGTACAGGACTCAACCAAACCCTAACCCTAACCCTAACCCTAACCTCTTTTTACTCCAATTCCATTCAGGCCACACACCCCACACCCCGCACCCCATACCTTATCTCTGCCCCTGCGTGAGATGAGTGGCATACGGCCCGTACATGCGCATTCTTCCCACATGCCCCTGTTTCCAAGCTCCTGTCTCCATCTGACTCTTCTCTCCATCCACAGCATGTCAAGAATGTACAGAATCCAGCATGTTAAATCTACATTGAGTAAGGAAACATTTGTCAGAAAAGCAAGCTGCAGAGACATAAATCTGCTAAAAGATTCACCTAATTTACATCACTAAACAGAACACTTCTCACTCTGAAGCAGCTGCCCTCAGATTGATTCACAGCCTTCCCCTCTTCCCCAAGAACAGTGGGTGCATACTTGCCCGCCATTTGCAAATTAGAAGTCTCCTGGAGGTTTTCTCAGAACAAATCTCTGGTCCACTCCAAAGTTAAATTCGAATCTCAAAGACCAGACTTACTGAGAACACTTTAAGTAGCAGTTTTTCATGGCCTCCCCTTCTTCCCCTGCACGTTGTTTGTGTTGTTTCTGCCCAAATAACCCTGAGGAGATGACCAGTCTGGGGAGAGAGAATCAGCCCCCTGTCCCCAGGATTGTGGGAGAGACCGTGTGCTGGTGGTCTCTCCTTTGCACGGGAATCTAGAGCTCCAGAGAGCAAACATTGGGGGGTGCCATGTTGTTGGAACTCAGGATGGGCTTCAGAGGCAACAAGGAGTCCTCCCAGGGCTGGGCCCCTGTTTATGCACCAGGCATCACACTGCAAACTTCACATGCATTGTCCTATCTGTACGATAACCTGAAATGTTGGTATTAGTAGGCCATTTTACAGATGCGGCCATCAAGGCCCAGTGACACCTCACTTGACCAAAGACTTGACCATGGTCCCATGACAATGAGAGGCAGAGCTGGGGCTCAACTTTTCCACTACATCACATCCCCTATGTGTTTACTTAATTTCTTACAAACCTTGCAGCATTGTCTATGCAGGTAAATCCAGGAGGAGATGCTGATTCTTCAAAATCTTGCAATCAACTGTCTTCTTTTAGCCTGGTGGCCAAATTTGATGTTACCATTTTCCATCATAATCACTTGGAAGCTGTCTCTGATTTTTTTCTTGCTGAGGTTTCTCTCACTTAATTTTAAGCTTATGATAACTGGCTCATTCTAAAATTTCTAGAATACCCCCACGTCCATTCAGGAAATATTCTAGAACATTCCCTGAATGGAATTGGAGCAAGCATAACTCTAACTCCCATGTAAAAAATCTCCAAACCACCCATGAAATCTGGTGGAACAAAAGTTCAAGGGCAGCCCTGGGGTTCAATCAAAATAGGAGCCAGAGGGTCAGGAGATGGGGGCTCTCACCCCCAAACTTATTAAACCTCAACATACATGACAAATGCACATGATCCCATGTGATTTTGGTGATGACTGACTCTTTTTAGAGATTGACGCCCCCAAGAACCTGCGGGTAGGCTCGCACTCGGCAACCAGCATTGACCTTGAGTGGGACAACAGCGAAGCAGAGGTCCAGGAGTACAAGGTTGTGTATAGCACCCTGGCAGGTGAGCAGTACCACGAGCTGCTGGTCCCCAAGAGCTTCGGTCCAACCACCAGAGCCACCCTCACAGGTGAGTACACCCCAGCTCCAGGGGCACGTTGGCCCCTGAATCCACACCCTCACCACCCTCTCCCCAGCCCACCCATCTCCCATCCAGCCACTGCCAGACCCCACTCATCCAGTCTTTCAAGTACCTGTCGCATCTACTGCTCTCCATTGTCTGCTGTCACCTGTCCGAAACTACTGCAGGTCTCCTCTTAATCACTGTGAAGAGCCTCCGCATTCTCTCCTCACCCAACCATGTGCTCTTCACACCCTCAGTGATCTCTTCAATGATGCTGTCCCATTCCACACACGTTGTCGGGATTTCCCATTGCTCCTGGAATAACCCCCAACCCTCGCACGGCCCGTATCCTCTGGTCTCCCCTCCCCCTTGCACCTCCCAGTACTCCCCCTGCTCCAGGACCACAGGTCTGCATCGATGATTCCTGAATCACCTTTTCCCTGCTGCCACACGGCTTGGCACATGCCGCTGCCGCCACCTGTCAGACTCTCTCACCACCCTCTTCGCCCAGTTATGCCTGCTTCCCTGGTTCCCTTGTCACTTCCTGAGGAGCCTGTGTGGTCCCCAGATGAGGTCAGGTCATCCTGTCCTGCTGCCTCATCTCACTGGTGACCCCTGCCCTCACAGCACCATTCGAGTTATCACTGTGTGCTTGTGGGTGTGATTGCCCCATCGTCAGTCTCCACTCTAGATCTAAAGCTCTGTGAATGGGACCATATTTAATTTTGCTCATTGTCTCCCCTGTGTCCAGAGAAGTGTCTAACACTAGGTCCTAGACAAGTGATGAGTGGATAGATGGGTGGATGGGTGAAGGAAAGTGCAAATATTCACTATGGGGCATAGAATACAGAACGGGGTGAAAGCCTGCTCATGCTTATGCACCCCATGGAGAGTCTGAGTTAGTCTTGAGGGCAATGGGGGGTCATTGAGAGATTTTTAAGGAAGGTGTGAAATGACTCCAAATGTGCAGCTGCAGTGTGGAGAGCTGGGGGAGGGAAGCAAGGTCAGGGGCAGAGAAGGGTCAGGTGGCCCTGCTGGAATCAGAGGGTGAGCTGGTGATGGCACAGTCGAAGTCAATGCCCTAGGTCACCATACCACTTGGCTGGGGAGCACTCCCTGTCCCCATGGGGATGGGGGCCCCAACCAGTGCTCCTCCCGGGCCCTTAGACATGCCCATCCAGGAAAACTTGCCCCCTGGACTTCACTGAAAATGTGGGCCATGGTTTCCAGGTCAAGGACCGTACAAAGCAGCCACACAGGGACCACTAGTGTGCTCCCGGAGATGCTGTTTAACTTGTGCCTTGGCTTCCTGCAAATCATTTGCCATCCTGGTAGACAAGGCATACATAGCACAGAGTGCATAGAGTAAACAAGGGCAGAATCAGCAAAGCTGTTTTCCTCCCAGACCGCCTTGCAAAATGAGGCCAGTTAAAGTAAATATAATAAATGCTTTTTCCAGACAGACGCACTCCTAGAAGCCCAGCAAGGAGACGGAAAGATATGCTGACCAAGCAGGTTAATGGGGGTGAATTAAACACAGCAGGAACACACCAGCTGGCGTCAAGGCCTCTACAGAGAGATGGAGACATTCGCAAAGATTAAACCAAACAGAAAAAAACAGATATGATACAGGAGGGAACTGAGTCTAAGCACAGCCCATCCCTGCCTAGAGCCCCAGGCTGATTTGGCAATTAGCAGTTTACAAAAACGATGGCTAGTTGTTCAGATGGAGGCTATGCCATAAAATCATGAGTGATATAGAGAAGAATCCAGTCACATCCTCATTCCTATGTCCCATGGCTGGCAAAGAAGATTCTACATTCATTGATCATCTGCCTTATGTCAGTCCCTCTCACGTAATCATGGCTTCTTTAATCTTTACAACAATCTCATGACAGATGTTGCCATCCCCATTATATGGATGAGGAAATCAAGGCTCAGAGAGTTTGGAGACCTGCCCAAGCTCACAAAGCCAGCATGGGGCCCAGCCCCTTGGAGACTTGCCAAAAGCCTCCCATCACATGGCTGCTCCTGTTAAGATCTAAAATGTAAGGGACGGTCAAGACCTAAATCGTGTAGACTTAATACAGAATGGACAAAGTTTTATTGAGGAGTGGGCTTAGCTTGGCCAATTATTGGGTTAGGGCCAGGCTTGTGAAATAAAACTATAAATATATATTATACATAATTATCCTGGGGAACTCACTGCTGGGGAGATTTATAAAGGCAAATCGCTTTATGTGATTTAGGAAGGAATTATAGGCATGTGAGGAAATCAAGGATGTCTCTACCTGCTGAGATGCGAATTACAAGGGTTGTTGGCTCTCTTGGTGTGGTGTCTGGGGGAAGAGAAGGACCAGCTGTGAAAGAGGGAGGGCAAAAGGAGGGAAAACTTTGATCCCCGCTCTAGATAATTTGTGTTCTTTTCCCTCACTCCCCAGCTTGGACACGAAAGAGGAGAGGTTTTCAGCATCCGAGGCCTGTGTTGGGTGGTGTTTTGTTTTGTTTTCTGGCTCCAAACAAGTCATCTGTTTGTATGTATAAAGCGAGACCCGGGCTGTGGGCGGGAAGGGCATTTCAGGCTCACCTGTGGCAGTTTGTCCCTGGCCAGAAAGAGAAGGTAGAAACCTCCCGCTCTCTCCATCCCCACCTTTCCTATCTCCTTGTCAAGAACAACTAGGGAACCCACAATACAGAGAACGAATTGGGGGTTGCAGGGGTAGGGGGTTGGGAGGTGAAGTGGGAAAAATGGGTGAGGGCAGTCAGAGGCACAAACTTCCAGTTATTAAATAAGTCATGGGGATGTAGGGTACGGTGTGGGGCCACCGTTAATAATATTCAACTGTATATATGGAAGCTGCTAAGAAAGTAGATCTTAAAAATTCTCATCACAAGAAAAAAAATTAGAACTCTCTGTGGCGATGGATGTTAACTAGCCTTATTGTGGTGACCATTTCATAGCCTAATGTTGAATTATTATGTTGTACACCTGGAACTAGAGTTGTATGTCAGTTTTATCTCAATGTTTTAAAAGGAGAAAGAGAAATAATAATAATTGAGACTCCTAGCATCAAGTCCCTTTGTGTCTTGCCCCAGTTTTATTTGAATGCTTTGTTTTATGGGACTTGTTAAGAGCCAGGACTTTGGACCCTGCGTCCGGCCACAGCCGCTTCCTGTGAGATTTGGGACTAACAACTTAACCTTTCTAAGCCTCTGTTTTGTCTTCTGTAAAATGGGTATAATAACCCTTAGCGCGTCATGTCACAATGAAGCTGATCAGGCTTTAATGAGGTCACGTGTTTGATAAGTGTGAAGTAGTCCTTCTCACAGAGCAAGCTTGATATGTGGCTGATCGGATGAGGAGGAGGAGGAAGGAGGTAGAGGAGGTCTGTGAGCTAATGGCTAATTTCAGACTTCTTGTAATGGGTGTGGCACAGAGCGGAGAACATGACCTTCACAGTGGGGTGCGGGCACCAGCAGCAAGGCATGGGAGGGTGCTAGGGGGAGAGGGTTGTAAACCCTCTCCCCCGCCAATCCCAGACCCAGCAAATCAGAGCCTGCGTCCTAGAAGATTCCCAGGGGATTTGGGTGTCCATTGAGTGGGTGAGAAGTGCTCATTCTGAGAGTGTGGTTTCTGAAGTTGCCCACAACTTGCCCACTCAGGTTTGAGACCACCTTCAGAGATGTGCCCTTGGGGCAAATTTCTTCAATGCCCCATGCTCCCGTTGCCTGGCCCCAAGGACATTGCGTCTTTCCTCTGGGTTGTTGGGAGGAAGAGATGAAGTCACGCGTATCTACACACACCAACGCTGCATGGAGACCGGTTCCTAGAGAACATCCAACAGCAAGGAGACCCTCTCCAGTTTCAAATCCCAACAAAGCTCAGAATGGTGCCGTGTGCGGCAGCCTGGCCTGTGCCGGGGACAAGCTCACACTCCCCGATCCTCTCTCAGCCGACTCGAAGTCCTGCCGTCCAGTGGCGTCTGTACTGACACTCCCTGCAGTAGCCCCCATCTTCTCAGTCGCCCTTTACCCTCCGCTGTGGGCCACCGGCCCTAGCTGACTGTCCATGCCTCTGAGTCAGGCAGAGGGCTCGCAGCACACGGCCCCCCAGCAAAGCCTCCCCGTGCCCCAGTCCCTCCTCCTCAGCAGCACAGAGGCCAGGCTCAGGCACAAAATGCCAAGCATTTCTTTTCTATTATTCTCTCCAGTCCATGCCCAGCAAATTCCCTCAGGAGTATGAATTTGTTTCTGAACAACAGACTCAGTGTCTGCAATGATTTTTTTTCCCCCTCTGTTCTAGTGGCTTCTGTGTCCTTAATGATCACTTTTTGAGGCTCAGCCTCTCCTCTGGGATGATGTGTGCTTGGCCTGTGTGCCGGACCTGGAGTCCCAGAGGGATGCTGAGTGTTAGCTATTTTACGGGTGCATCGAGGTACCTCGAGGTTAGAACGAGCAGCACTTACCAGAGACAGGCACCACCACTGCTTTCTGAGTGACAATGGAAAACAATAAACCCTGTAGAAAACTCCGAGTGGAAGGCAGAGGGGAGGGGGGAAGATGTGGGGGACAGTGAGGAAAGAAGGAGATTCTCACCCCTTGACTGGAATTTGGTCAGAAACCCTGCCTCGGACCCATGCAAATGAGAAACCCTGCTCTGTGTCTGAGGGGACCCCTCCCTATCTGTCACCAGAAAGGCCTGTGGCTGTGGTGCTTGGCCAAGAGGGAAAAGGGGTTTGTCCTCAGCCATCTATACATTCTTGCCTGGCGCTCCCCCATGAACGGGCGCCCACACTTGAGGAGCCCTGAGGCCAAGGGAAAGGTCAAAGGAGCTGGCCCCTACAGCCACGTGAGCGTGGGCTCTAACCCAGCCCCCACAGCCAGTGCATCACATGCCTGAGCAACCCCTTGGGGTGGGGGGTCCCTCTGCGAGCCTCCTGGTGGCACTTCCCACCCACCTGCCGCTCTCTGCCTCGTGACTTACACCATCCCCAGACCACAGACTGCCAGTTGGCTTAGGAACCGTTGATTCCCACAGGCATCATGGCACAACACAGGACTACAAGAAAACAAAGGCCCACAGCCAGCCCCACAGTACACACTCACACCCACAGGCACGCATTCACACACACTCACACACACAAGGCTGACCCTGCAGGTCGGGCGTGTGAGCCACCACCTTCAAGGCCGCTGGTTTTGCTGGGGACTTGGAACAGAAGCCTCCCCCCAAGCCCGCATTTCCTCCTGGGGACTCACGGGGCGGGGGGGGGGGGGGTGTCTAGTGGTGAGAAGGTGGGTTCCTCAAGGTGCAAAGGTAGATGAGCTTGTCCATAGGAGGATTTTCCACGAAGAAATCTGAGCCTCCCAGGGAAGGCCAGCTGGCGAAGCGGGGCCGACCAGGGCACTTGATGTTCACTTCACCCTGTCTGCACTCCCTAATGTGCCCGGGCACAAACACCAGGCCAGGTGCCAGACCTACAACTCCCTGCAGGCTCTTCTGAGGACGAGAAGGAGTTGGGCAATGGGCCTGTGGCCGGGGCCAGACTGTGCTCAGCCTCCTTCAGGTGAAGTCACAGCGACTCCAAGTGGCCACTTTGGGAAGGCGCCCTCTGAACAAGGCACCACCTTCCAGGGGCCAGAAAGTGGGGAGTGGGCTGCAGAGACCCAAGAAGAAGAGAGAAGAGAAAGGGCAGAAGCCTCCGCACCCCTCCTCCTCACAGAGCCAGCGCATAAGGGCATCTGTTTCTTATTCGTGTTAAAGGACTGGGACCAGGGAACCAGGAGAAAAGCCAGGGGGAAGTTTTCATCTCCTGCTTTGGCTTCTTCAGCGGGAAGGGCTTGTTTACAGAGAAGACCCAGAGAGGGGATGTTCCTATAGGACAGAACGTGATGAGCCATGTTTCTCATTAATCTCATTGGCAACAAGAGAGTTGTATTGAAGAATATTCCTTAGTACTATTATTATTATTTTAATATAGGTTTGTGGTGCCTGTCCTTAAAGTTGGTACACTCCAAAAGCAGGTAGATGTCCTCCAAAGCCCTATTCATTCAGGGAACCTTGGAGAAACATCTACCATGACCGAGGGGGATCCTGGGAGCTGAAGCCCCCATTATACTAAAAAGTAGATTATTGCCCATATGGTGTGATTTCAGGGGTTCTCAGAAAATCCTCTGTCTGTCTCCAAATATTTCCCATCTTTGAAATCCCTAGTACCCAAATTCTGGAACTTCCACTATGAGGGGCCCTATATTAGGTGCCTGGTTTTCACGAATTATTTTATCAGATCTCCCTTTACATCTATTATTATTATTACTATTATTTACATCTTCTGCCTGCAATGCCCTTTCTCTACCTAAATACCTCTGATCCTACAAACCCGGTTCAGACATCCCCTTATAAGTCTTCCCAACACTCCCATCACTCTGGGGCTATGCTGCTTCCATGCGTCATATGTTCCTTTCACTATGCTATGGACTGAATTATATAAAAAATCAAAACCCTGACCCAAGACCCGAGTCTAGTGAGGAGACCAACATGAAAACTAAAGTAACAGTATAGTAACATTATTGCTGTAAAAACTGAGAAATGGACTACAAACCCCTTGGGTACAGGGTCTTCGGGTTGCTCCTCCCTTTGAGAGCAGGTGTCCTGTAAATGCACTAGGGCCAACAAAACCCTCACCCTAGTTTGGAAGTCTGAAGGTTCAAAGTTCTCAGGAGACAAGCCCAGGGATTTAGAGATGGAAACGGTCCCTATTTCTATGGGTCCACCTGAACCCAACCAAGCCTGCAGATCCTGGGGGGTCTTTTTCATGTTTTTTCCTGGCAAGAAGGAACAATCGCAGCTTCTTGGGTCTGCTTGCCCCCACCACTTTCCTGCTAGCAGCAGGAAGCTGGAAGAACAAGTCTCCTAAACAGGGGAAGTGAGTCATTCTACTTTCATCGCCCACGGTCCTTACAGTGCAGGGACGAATTTGCTCGTTCCCGCTGCTCTTCAGCCCTAACTAATCTCTTCCTGCTCCCATGCCCACCAGAGAATTCTGTATCTCCTGCCCTCTACTTTTCCTAACCCTGGCTAGCTTTCAACATTCAACTCGAGTCCCTTCTCCAGAAATCTTCCCCTGGCCACTGCTGCCCATGCTGGTCCCATCCCCCCTCTGAAATGGTTTCTTTAGTTAGCAAGCCGTGGTGTAGTGCCAAATTCCTCAAATTCCAATCTGCTGCTCCATTCCCTTCCACTAGCCTATAAGATTCTTAGGGACAGAGACCATGCTGTAACAGATCAGAAAAAAACAAAGGACTTGAGTTCCAAAGCCAGTTTTATTGTCCATTAACCTCATGACCTCAGTCAAGGAATGGACTTCTCTAAGCCTCTATTTGCTCATCAGTAATGCCCTCCCAACAGAGCTGCAGGGGAACTAAATGAGATACAAGGTACAATCTCTAAGGAACTATAGTAGTAGTAGGACTCTTGACCATCAGACACTCAAACAAAAATTGCCTTCAATTTCTATCCCTCCTTTCTTCTTCATTACTCTTCTAGATTACCTAATGCACACAGCTCGGTGCTTGGTATATTGTAGGTGTTCAATAAATAATTTCCTCCTCCAGTACAGATTTCTTCTCATGTCCGTCAGGGAAGGGCAAGGGTGATGTCCATTCAGCTCACCCTGGCATCGCCTGGGCCAGGCACAAAGGAAGCCCTCAATAATGTTTGGTGAGTGAATGAACTGCGTGCTTTTGGGAGTTCAGAGAAGAATGGGCGTGCCATGAAAGAGTTGAGAAAAGCATCAGCTTCCAAGATGAACAAAGGAAGTTCTATAAGGCATGGAGAGTGGTGGTTTCCTCTGGGATGGATGTTCTGAGCTATTGTGCAGCAAAGCAATGGAGCCATTCATAGGCCACCACTTTCGGGAGGTGGATGAAGAGATAAAGGGAGCATTGATGGAGAGCGATGGGGTCTTTAGAAAGTGAGAAATCCCTGGGAGTCCACAGAGGGTTGATGTAGAAGACTGCTGGGTGTGCCTCTGACACACATTTTCTTTTCCAGCAGAACTGTATTTTACCTGCTGGCAAAGAGCAACAATTCACTTGTAGCACAGGAAGAAAGCTACAGGAAATCAAAGGGAAGCAGCAGGCAGGAACCTATAAGCGAGTCCCACTTTCCCATCCCCTCGACAGAAAGCCTGGGACGAGAGCACTTTAAATTCTGCTCTGCCGTTTTCTGGGAAAAGATGATTCTGTAGTAAATTATTGAACATTTCATTTAAGCTTCATAAATAAGAAACTCAGATGAAAACGTTACATGTTAGATCCGTTTGGCAACATATAATTTCTGTCTTACTCCCTCTATCTGTCACCCTTCGTCTACGTCAGAGAATTTCTACTTCGTTACAGGCAATTGAAGGTTTCAATCAGATGCCTAAGAAAAGTAGTTCATGTCCCAAAGGTAATCTAATTTCTCTAACCGAGGATGTACCTGGGGCTCGCTGAACATATTGACAGAGATAAATGTGTGCTTGGAACAGCTCTGGGGGTGTTGCTATCACGGACTCGATCTAGTGACAGGTACTTCCCCCCAGCCGGGGGGGCGGGCTCCTCACTGATGGGGACTCCCTGAATCACTGGTTTCAGTGGAGCCAACCGGCATAAGCCTCAGCCAACTGATGACAGGTGTGCCAAGGACCAACCTGAATGTGCCTGGGGCGCACAAAAAAGGACTCAAGATCCTGGAGTAGTCCTCTGAGCCAGATAATAACGCTATTGGCTACTATCAGGGTGGGACAGACACCGTAGTTCATTTCTTCCTCAAGATGACCTTCCAAGATACACACCATTGCTCTTCCCAGTCTACAGAAACTGAAGCTCAAACATGCCAAGTACCAAAGTGAATACCTGGTAGAAAGTGGCAAAGCCCGAATGTCAGTGTAAGCACGGCAGACCTCAAAGTCTGCCAGACTTCAACCTGATTTCCACTGGTGTTGACACTTTAGAGAAAGAAAGAATGAAGGATTGAGAAGTGGATGGAGCTGGTCCAAAAGGGAAAAGAGGGCTGGTTCGAATGCATTCCTCCAAGGGAGCCTGGTCAGTAGACCTGGTGGTTCTGCCATACTCAAGCATGGGGGGAGGGCGTTATTGCATCGCTGAACTAAAGCTGTTCTGAGGAGAGGGTGTGGAACCCTCTGGGTACCATGCAGCATTCCCCTTCGTTAAACTGAGCCCTTTGTGGGGTGCATTGGGGGGTGCTGTCGGTCAAGCATCCAACTCTTGGTTTTGGCTCAGGTTGTGATCTCACGGTCATGAGCTCAGGGTCCTGAGACTGAGCCCCATGTCAGGCTCCACCCTTGGCGGGGAGTGTGCAGGGGATGCTCTCTCTCCCTCTCCCTCTGCCCCACCCCCACCACACCCACACTATCTCTCTCTCTAAAATAAATAGATAAGTATTTTTTTTTTTAAAGAAGCCATTTGTTAAGGAGAGGTTGCTCAATGCATTTCCTGTCAAAATCATTCCTATTACTTTAGGGATCCGGGGGAAGTCACAGCTGCTCAGGGGAGTGGATGACATTGAGGGCATGATGGAACATTCCACTCCTAAAAGCCCTGAACCTTTGCCTTAGTTTCTTTTTATAATATGATGGTGTATTGGTTTGAATAGTGCCCTCCCCAAAATTCATGTCTGGCTGGAACCTGTGAATGTGACCTTATTTGGAGATAGGGTCTTTATAGATGAAATCAAATTATAATGAGGTCAAAACAGATTAGGTGGGCCCCAAATGTGATGTGACCAGTGTCTTCATAAGAAGGGAGAAGACAAGGACACACAGGGAGAATTCCCTGTTACAGACTGATGTTTGTGTTGCCCCAAAATTCATATGGTGCAAACATCATTCCCATTGTGATGTTAGGTGATAAGGCCTTTGGGAGGTGATTAGGCCATGAGCAAGGAACCCTCATGAATGGGATTGACACCCTTATAAAAGAGACCCCAGAGGGTTCTCTTGTTCTTTCCACTGAGTGGGAATACAGCAAGAAGATGGCCATCTATGAACCAGGAAGTGAGGTCCACCCAATGTCAAATCTGTTGATGCCTTGATCTTGGACTTCTCAGTCTCCAGAACTGTGGGAAATAAATGTGGTTTAAGCCACCCAGTCTATGGCCATTTGTGGTAGCAGCGTGAGCTGAGACACCATGAGACAACAGAGGCAGAGCCTGGAGTGATGCAGCTACAAGTAAGGAAAGCCCAGGATGGCCGGCAACCACCAGAAGCTGGAAGAGGCAAGGAAAGACGCTCCCCCTTAGAGCCTTTGGAAGGAGCCTGGCCGACCAACACATTGATTTGGGCCCTCTAGACTCCAGAACTGTGGGAGAATAAATTTCTGTTGTTGTAAGCCACCCTGTTGTCCTCATTTGTCACGGCAGCCACAAGAAACTAATGTAGATGGAGAAAAGACTCCCCATCCTACCTCTCACAGGTGGTTGGTGAGGGTCAAAGCACATCCAGGTACTTTGAAAAGAACAAATGTACATAAATGCAGAATAGCATGATCATCAAACTGGGGGTCTTGTGGGCCCATACAGAGCCCCACCCCCCATACACAAATGCCTACCAGAAGGACTCAGACTCATCACGGGGTCCCCACAGGTGATGATTTGATCTCGTATTTTTCTACAATCCCACTTCTAGGGCAAATTTGATGCTGGTTTGATGCTAGAATAATGACCCCTAAAGATGTCCACATTCTAATCCGAGGAACATGTGACTCTGTCACCGTACATGGGCAAAAAGGAATTTGTAGATGTGATTAAGTTATCCAAGTGGGGACTATGTAAGAACAAGTGTTCTTAGAAGAAGGACGCAGGGAGGACACCTGGGTGGCTCAGTCAGTTAATTGTCTGCCTTCGGCTCAGGTCTTGATTGAGTCCTGGGATTGAGTCCCTCATCCAGCTCCTTGCTCAGTGGAGATCCTGCTTCTCCTTCTGCCTGCTGCTCCCCCAGCTTGTGCTTGCTCTTGCTCACTCTCTCTCTTTCCCTCTTTTTCTGACAAATGAATAAAATTAAAAAAAAAAAAGAAGGATACAGGGAGAACACTCAGAGTAGAAGATGAGGCAGTGGACACAGAGGTCAGCGACAGAAACAGGCTTAAAAATGCTGTTCTGGGGGTGCCTGGGTGGCTCAGTGGTTAAAGCCTCTGCCTTTGGCTCAGGTCATGATCTCAGGGTCCTGGGATCGAGTCCTGCATCGGGCTCTCTGCTCAGCAGAGAGCCTGCCTCCTCCTCCTCTCTCTCTCTGCCTGCCTCTCTGCCTACTTGTGATCTGTCTGTCAAATAAATAAAATTTAAAAAAAAATGCTGTTCTGTCAGCTTTGAAGATGGATTAAGGAGCCACAAACCAAGGGATGCAGGCAGCCTCTAGAAGCTGGGAAAGGCAAAGAAATGATTCCTCTGCCAGAGCCTCTAGAGGCTGCAACCCTGTTGAACCATTTAGACTTCAGACCCGCTGAATGCTGAATTGTACAATAATAGATTTATGTTGTTCCGAGCCACTAAACTGTAGTAATTTGTTACAGCAGCAGCAATAGGAAATTAATATGCCAGTCAAGCCAGTTAGTCTGAAAATGAATGTGGGAGAGGATAAGGAAACACCCCCAGATAATTGTAGATATCCTGGGAGGCTCCCAACAATTCTTTGAATTAAACCCCCAAAGAATTTCCCCCAAAGAAGCTTATATCCTTTAGTTGGAGAGTTTTTGCGCCTTTTCCATCTCCAGAGTTCCCCCAGAAGTCATCCTGAGATTGGATCCATAACTTCAAATACCCTGGGGTCTGAATTGCTGACCTTGGTAGGAGCCCACAGCAATGGGGCTTCTGCCTGTGCCTACGTGAAAGGCCTGACCTCCTGTGCTCAGAAAGTCCATCCAGTGTTGCTCCCTAGAAGGGATCCTGGAGTCTCCATATGGCTTCAGTCCCTGCCTATAAAAGGTGCAGTTGATGCTCGCACACAATGTTCAAAAAATGCTTTAAAGGCCCAAGTCCACACAATCCCTCTCGATGACACACTCCGCCAATTCTCAGCTTATACAAGGACTCCCTTCTCCCGTGGTAACCAATCCGAGACTCTAAGTACCTCGGGGAGACCTTCCACAGCAGAGCACATTTCTGAAGGTCACCAGCAAGGGCAGCCTGGCTGCCTTCCCGAGATCAGCAGCAAGAAGGGAGCTCTGCATTGAACGCTTCATCCTGTTGACTTGGTATGGACTTTCTACAATGTAAAATTGGGATTTTGTCCTCGATAAAATTAGGAGGAGATTCAGGAAGGACTAAATGTAAGATCTGAACAGGAATCTGAGCTCCTTGGCTTCCCTCCTTTCTGCCTTTCCCACCACAGACACTCACATGGAATAATGGTTGTTTCTGCATCTGCCAACAGATCTGGTGCCCGGCACTGAGTACGGAGTTGGAATTTCCGCTGTCATGGACTCACAGCAAAGTGTACCAGCCACCATGAATGCCAGGACTGGTGAGTAAGAGGATTGGTGCCAAAGAAAACCAGGATAATTTCTGTAGGCCTGAAAAGCCATGGAGGCTTGTCCTGGCAAGGCTTGGTCAGAAGACAATGTCCCTTCATGAGAAGGTCCCTGGATGACAGTTACCAGCCTAGAAACAACATCTCCCTGCAGTGACCTCCGTGCCTAACCTCTGACATCAGCATGCAGGATAGTCTTCCTCTCTTCCCCACATCTCCCATGGTCTGAAGGGCTGCCCACAGAGGTGGAAAATTCCAAATCAGTTGTGTCATAGCAGGTCATATTTCTTTCTAGACCACCCCGGAACAGGCAGAATGTGATGTCCCTCATCATGCATGACAGAAGCCCTCAGAAAGGCCACAGGGATAAAGGTTTAGATCTGGAAACAACCCATTAAATCTAAGGACAAAGGGAAAGTCCACCCCTGCTATTCTGGCTCCAGCAGGTTTGCTTCCTAATTCTGGGTAAATTTCAAAGTTGCTCTAGTGCCTTTGGTACAGGCTGCCTGGACTGAGCTGGGGATTTTGAACCAATCCCTGTCCCAAGGCTCATTCTAGTGGAAACAACCTCTCTAGAGAACCAAGAGGACATGGGTTCCCAGAAGTTCTCAGATTTGCACACACATGGCCAGGTCAATCAAAATGGCCTCAGAAACAGGGGTAACTGCTGTTGCCAGGAAGGTCATATCCCTACTTGACAGTGGCTCCTATTTTACCCTGGTTGGCTTACTGAGAAAGGCTGGGAGAAAATGAATATAGAGAGCTTGACACCTAGCATCCAGCTTAGTCCCAGATGTGGATGTGTGGTGGTGTGGGAGCCCCTGATGCCTTTACCCAGATTGTCTGTCTATATTCCAAGCCCTTGGCCATCTTTCAAAGAGAAGGTGTTTAACAAAATGTGAGTTAATTGTCAGCAATGACAAGCTAATCATTGTGGTCAGCAGGCCTGCTGATAGCTTAGAAATCCACAGGGAAGGTCCAATTCCAATAAATACTGCCCGATCTCTGGAACTTGTATAAATTAGGCCACTTGTGTTGATCCACAGAACTTGACAGTCCCCGAGACCTCATGGTGACAGCCTCCTCAGAAACTTCGATCTCCCTCATCTGGACCAAGGCCAGTGGCCCCATTGATCACTACCGAATTACCTTCACCCCATCCTCCGGCATTGCCTCAGAAGTCACTGTGCCCAAAGACAGGACCTCGTACACCCTGACAGATCTAGAGCCCGGAGCAGAGTACATCATTTCAATCACTGCTGAGAGGGGTCGGCAGCAGAGCTTTGAGTCCACGGTGGACGCCTTCACAGGTACGAGGGTAGCAGAAACCCCAACTGGGTTCAGGAGTTAATGGGTCTTAGTACATGAAGGTCATCTAGGCAACCCACTCTTTGAATGCCCCATTTTGTTTAGAGAAGGAGGAATGTGGGTAGAGAAAGAAGAGGTAGAGGAGAAATGAATAATTATATCAAGATGGAATGGTTGGAAATAAGGGGGGAGAGATGAACAAGGTTGCCTACAATGCCAGAAAATGTGTATCTGACTTTCTACAGCCTGGACAAAGGGGTTGATTCTGTTCATCTTCCCCTGCCCGCACTAAATCAGTGGGCATTCAGAGAATCCTTGCAATCAGGTGAAATTTCTCCTAGGAGAAAGATGTTAAATCCTGGGTGAGTATTACAAATAACTCATACAGGTTTTACCCTGCTAAGGGCATTCATTTTTCCATATATGGGTTGGAGAAGGAGCGTGGACAGGCCTAGAGAGTGAGAAGGTGCAAGCTCTGAGTCGGCACGTGAAGGGGGGTCCTGGTTTACAAGGAAAACAGATTGCTTCGGTCAGTTGGCTCTTCGAAGCCACCACCATTTCCCATGTTTCAGAACCATGATCTCCTCTGCTTTACAGGCTTCCGCCCCATCTCCCATTTACACTTCTCTCACGTGACCTCCTCCAGTGTAAACATAACCTGGAGTGACCCATCCCCTCCAGCAGACAGACTCATTCTGAACTACAGCCCTCGGGATGAAGAGGAAGAGATGACAGAGGTCTCCCTGGATGCCACCAAGAGGCATACTGTCCTGATGGGGCTGCAGCCAGCCACTGAGTACATTGTGAACCTGGTAGCAGTCCATGGCACGGTGACCTCTGAGCCCATTGTGGGCTCCATCACCACAGGTGAGGCTGGAGGACTTGGCAGCAGGTGGTGAAAGGAGTGCCTCCAGAGGTTTTTAACAAGTCAATGAACTTTACAAAGAGAAACACCCAAGTAGTAGAGGGCTGTGCCATTTGGCTAGAGAGGGCCAGTGAGCTGTTCTGAAAAAGCCACCTCTTCCAGGATCTCTCAGAATATATAAGATGGGAACCTTCCTTTGGTAAGGTAGGATGGACTCAATGTCTTAAGGAAGCCAGGGCCTGAATGTGTTGGTCCAGAGGACCAACTGGTCCACATAACCAGTCTGAAGAGAATTAGCCTTCAAGAGGAAACCCCATCTCTGACTGCTCAGTAACGTCACTCATACAAATGATGCTTCCTCAAAATTATATGGGACTGGAAGGCAACCATGTGGGAACCTGAGACTCAGAAAATGGGGTTGATTTGCATGTTGCCTGGAAAACACAGGCACTCTGAGATGAACTGGATCATGCTTGCCTCATAATTCTCAAATACAATCCCAGATAGGAGTGTGCGTGTGGGTGAGGATACATGTATTTCGCTGGTTTCCTACATAATAACAAGAACTCACATACTGGACAAGTGGATTAAGCACTGGCTGATTTCGACCCTGGGATCCTCCAGGAGTCAAAAAAATAAAGTATCCAGTACAGATGAAATACAATTTAGGAAAGTGGATTTGTTCTGGACTTGTGCTCTGAAATCCCTCTAGACTCGACAGGAGGTTTTTCCAAATTGAACCGTAGGTGGCTGGTAAAAAATAAGACACAGCTGAGTTTGTCCAAGAGAAGTTGCTCCAGAGACAACGACCATGTTACTCCCAGTTCAAAACAAAAGATATGAACTTAAAAGAAGGTTCCCAGTTGGCGTTCACACAAGTGATAGTTGCTGCCTAGCACAGTTTGCCAACTTGACTTCATGTTGTTAAAATATTCCCCATGAACATAGTTTTAGCCAATAACTAAGGTTTCATGTGAAACTTTGGCCTGACCATGGCTTTAAGGGGGCTCTGGTATAAAGATCTTGTCTGCCTCTGAAGCCCTATTAGCTTTTGGTCCCCATGAAACCAATGATAGGAATTGTTTTTTCACACTGTGCTTTCTATCTTTTCTCCATAACTACCCTGTTCCTTGCAGGAATTGATCCCCCCAAAGACATCACAATTAGCAACGTGACCAAGGACTCAGTTATGGTCTCCTGGAGCCCTCCCGTTGCATCTTTTGATTACTACCGAGTTTCCTATCGGCCAACACAAGGTAATAAAGTTATTTGCTTTCTCACAAGTGGATGGGATTTGGAGCTAAGTGAAGGTTGTGATGGGACAACTACATATCCCAGCGGATATCAGTCCCCTTCGCCTGCATTCTCCTCCTCTCTGTGGCATGTTCCAGCATGAGAGTGGGCTGAGGAGGAGCAGCCAAGAAACCCTGAACTCACCAACTCCTCTCACAAAAGTCTTGGCTGTATTCACCCAGAAAGCAGGCTCTCTACCAGCAGAGTGAACCATGGTATCTAAGAAGTGTAGTAAATGACAAAGAACCCTAAAGGATTCTGCCAAGAGCCAGGGTCACATTTATGCTCCTGAGAGAGTGAAGTCTAAGACTAGAATCCTCGGGGACGCCTAAAGACTTGGCTGAACTAGATAGAGCCTTAAAGGGAACCACAGTGATGGTGGTTCTATTTCTACCACTCCAGCCAACTTTTGAGTCAGAAAAAGTTGGTCCAGACCTCCCCTGCTTTCTGCCAGTTCCTGCTAGAGCATGCTACATTGTTAACAAAGTAGAGGGCATGCCCACTTCCAGCAGGCAGTGGGATTGTTTTCCAGACTCTCTCTGGGATGCATGGACCACTCTTTGTAGCCATGACCTCTCAACTGCCTTAAGAAGACCAGCTTGTTAGAAAACCACCTAACCACCTTTTTTCTTTGTTCCAAGGAACCTATAAAATGAGGGGTTGGGACTAGCATGCCAGGCCTCTTCAAGCTCCAACATTCTTAATCTATGAACCATTTCTCCATCCTCCCCAGTGAGTGCTGGGCCTTGAACCCAAATGTGCTTCATGATGAAGTGCTGCCAGAAGCTTCTACGTAGATTATACCATTAGCTATGTTGGTGAAGCATCCATGAACTTTAACAGTGTCTTCTTCTCTTCCTTAGTGGGACGGTTGGACAGCTCAGTGGTGCCCAATACAGTGACGGAATTCACCATCACCAAGCTATATCCAGCTACTGAATATGAAATCAGTCTCAACAGCGTGCGGGGCAGGGAAGAGAGTGAGCGTATCTGTACCCTCATTCACACAGGTAGGCATGTCTCCCTGTCGTGAGCCAAGTCAGGACCCTGGTTGAGGACCTGCAACAGACGGAAGGGCCAAATATGGAGTTGTTCTGGCTAATACAGAGGACACTGTCTCTGGGCTCAGAAGCTCCATTTCTGAGTGCTCCTGTGGCTCACTATGTCATGCAAAGCAATTTATGGTTTCTCTTCCCTCTGCTATTCCTCTCTAATACTGGGAATTTAGAGAGTAACCCCCTTCTAAGAGTTTTATTGGTTTAGGTCAGAAATTTTCAAGGAATTTTCAATAGGAGAAGTGACCTTTCAAAGACCCATTATGGAAGATAATTCCAGAGCAGACATCTGAGTCATCTCATCTAATTTTTTAAAAGACTCAGTCATGTAAATTTTACCTCAGGGAAGGAAAAGGTTGTTATTTCAGTAATAATCCTCAGGGTCCTGAAGCTCTTCATCCTAGTCAGAAACCACCAAGTCACTGCATTGGCTATTGCTTTGTGCTCCAAAGGTGGAGAACTTTTTTTGGAAAATGAGCTCCTTGGATGGGCCTGAGGACAGGGCTCCTGCACCAGCTCTATTTCTCCTCCTGCTCTGGCCCAGAGTTCGCCCACCATGCAGAACTAGGAAAGATTTGCTATAGAAGGCACCAGAGGGAACAGCCAAAGTTTTCTGTCCCCAGACCTAACCTCCCAGTTAAGCTATTGTTCCCGTTGCACATGGGAAATATCCAGCTTGCCTCGTTAGAACACCAGAATTTCTTGAGGCTGCTTCATTTGATCAGAGAATGGCTTTTCCTGAATGAGGAAAAGGTAACTTGGAATTCCTCACTGCTTTTGTAGATGCTCTCACAGGCCCAGAAACATCTGTAAAGTAATGGCCAAAGAAACATGCCCTCAGAATGTTTCAGAACCTAAAAAAATTATTTTTCTAAGAAACACAACAGGATATTCTCATCTTCTCTAGTCTCCTTCCAGGCCTGTAAATACACATAATGCAGCCATGCTTTTGGTCTAGCCTTTCCTCTCCATCAAATTATCTGTGACCATTAAGGAATCAAGAAATAGTGACTCAAAGTGATGCCCAGTGAGTCCAAAGAAGCCTCCCACTAACCTTCCTGAAAGTCTTAGAAATTCATGCCAAATAAATTAGACTTTTTCTCTTTGAGGACTATAAAATGGATTTCAAGAGCCTTCTAACCCCTAAGGTAAAAGAAAGTAGCAACTTGGGTCAAGTTGGGTCAACCCCATTCCTTGGGTTCTTCGTCATAAGCAGCAAGCAGTATCTGTGAAGTGGAGATACAGCCACGTACCAACCCAAACCACCCTCCTTCAGGTTCAGACAGAGCTACTGTGGCAACTCCCGATAAACAGATTGCCCACAGAAATGTCCTCTCCTGCTGTTGTTTTAATGTGAGAACTATGATTTTACAGCTTTGGAAAATGAGACCTCCTTCAGGGTCTCATAGTTAATCTCAGCGAGATCAAGCTAACTGTAGTCTTCCAAGACTTTTCTTCTTTGTCTCTTTTCATGAGGTTGCATTTGAAGAACTTGTTTTGACAATTCAGATTAAAATGTAAAAAATATTTCACAGTTGTCACTTCCAAATAAGGAACATAGACAAGCAATGGAAACCTTTAGTTAGAGAACAGGGCCAGATCAACAACATATCTTGGTCCCCAAGAGTAAACTACATGACACTTAGGTTGAGTTGATACCTAAACTATTATAACAACATCCATTTCTGACATAAATCCCAAATTTATAGAAGGGAAGCATAGTAAGAAACAAAGGCATAGAGCATGGGCAAATAAGAATAGGAGCTTGGTCCCGTGTTGAGTAAACTCTGTTCCCCGCAACAGACACTAGTGGCCTTTAGCCTGAAAGAATCCCCATGACTCGCTAGGCCACAAAAGGGATACCCAAGACTTAATACAAAGGGAGCCTGTGAGTAGCAAAGCAAGAATTCACTCACCATATATGACTCTTAAGGCAACCTGAGTCCTATTCAGTCCTTCCACAAGTATTGGGAAACTTGCAAGTTCTAAGTGCTGTGGATACTCCTTGACTTCATGGAACTCTCACCACACTTTCCGAAGCTCATGAACAGAGATTGTCCCACAAGACATGTCCCTTATATTTATGAAAGTGCAAACAGCCTGGAAAGCAAATTATCTCATTAACTAAAGAAATATAACAATTCCTCTATGTTCTTAGTTTCTCCATCTAAGTTTAAATGTGTAAAACACAACAGCCTTACCTTGGAATCCCCTGTAGCCCCTGACAGTGCTCCGTGCATAAGTTAATGGATCAAAAAAAGGAAGATCTGGGGCCCATCAGAAAGGAACTGCGTACTCGTGAGGAAGAAGGGAAGGGAGAAGAAGTTGGGATCAGATAGGAAGGAAGGAAAGAGGTCTCCAGTCACTTCATTGTTTTGTATGGCACAGCAGCAGACAAGCATGATGGAGGAAACTATAAGAGATAGTTCACTGCACTTCCATCCTTCCATATCTCCTATGTTTACCTGATCTTCCCGGCTCTGTTTCAGCCATGGACAACCCTGTGGATCTGACTGCTAGCAACATTACTCCAACAGAAGCCCTGCTGCAATGGAAGCCTCCAATGGGTCAAGTGGAGAACTACGTCATTATTCTCACACACTTTGCAGGTGAATATTTACAGGTCTATGCACTGGGCAGGTGGGAATGGTGGGAATAGGCGCTGAAGGCTATTATGAAAGTTAAAAAAAAAAAAGGACATTTTATCAATGTGAGGGACATCTTAGAAATTTTCCTGCTTTACTTTCCCTGTAAAGCTCTAAAGATGTCCCTAAACTCTACAACCTATATCAACTACAGGAATTCAGAAAGCTGAATATGAAAGGTACAACAAGGGCATGTAAACAAAAATAAATATAAAAACAGAGGAATAGCATTTGGAAGACAAAATTCAGAATTGAACTAAGACTTGCCCCCAAATGCTATAAGGAAGAAAGCACACTTTTCTAGATGTTTACAGAGCAAGAAAAACACTAAAGTACGATGCTTGTAGCAAATAACACATGGTAACAAAGCATTCAGAGCTAGCAAACTCCTGTCGCTTTAGTCTTGTCTACCCATATCCAATGCCAAAGTTTGAGCCAACATGAAGTCTGGAGTTTCATTGTCTTCTCACCATGCTTGTTCACCTTATACTATTTGAAGTTGAATAAAGAAGCCCAAAGCACAATAAATGTTGAGTAATTCAAGTATCTAAGCCTGGGAAAGTTATTTCCTTGCCTAAATTATACATGTGATCACAGAACTGTTGTGGGTTATATTCAGGAATCCAGAGAACAGAGATACCAGAAGACAAAAGATAAGCAGATGTCTTAATTTTCAAAAAATGACAGAGAAAGCCAAGTTTGTAAGCTGTAAAGTAAACTGATTATTAAAGCTTGGAAAAATAAAAACCAAAACAGACTATTAAATAAATTGGAAAAATATATCAGCACAGGGTCACCAAGAATAAGTTTTACCAAAGCCATTTTATATCTTTTTTTTTAATTGGCAAATCTGCTAGCACACTTGGATTTCAGCAAGGCATCAGAAAAACCTACTTATCACTTAGATGGAAAAATAAATGATGGATCATATTTGAGTAACATAGACTGGTAGCCAATTGAATAGTGCTCCTCAAGGAATGAATATCATGACTACAGATACATCATAACCCATCTATGTGCATACACAATCAATTTCAACTCCTGCCCCCTCTCCTTGCATGTCACAGGCCAGCATTTCTTAATTCCTACCATGCCTTCCCAGACCACCATGCATTTGCACGCATTGTTTCCTCTACCTGGAAATTCCCTCCCCACATGTCTTCCTAGACAAACCCATCCTCTAAGTCTTAGTTTCAACACTATGTCCTCTGTCAAAACTTCCAGTGTTCCCACCCACCCGCTCACAGGTGCAAAGTACATGGCTCCGTCATGCCAACTGACTTCCATTCATTCAACAAATGTTGTGGAATGTCCTCCATGAGCCATACGCTCAACAAAGCTGTAAGAATTCAGAGACAAAATTTGGGTGCTTCTCCTCGCGGACCTCACTTCTGATGATGACGAGGCGGGCACATGGTTAGAACCCAACGTGAGCAGTGCTGTGATAGAGGCAATCCCAAAACAGCTTGGGCCACATGGGATGGATCACTCCTTGGGGGTGAGGGTGTGGAGGGGAAGAAAGAAGGGAGATCTTAGGTAAAGCTAGAGAAGGAGAAGAGAAGGCAGGGACTTCTAAGACAAAGAGCAGCCTGAGCACATCTGTAGAGATACAAGAGACCATGAGGACTTTGGAGCAACTGTCATGGTTTGATGTGGCCAGAGCAGAGGCCGCAGGCAGGATGCTGCAAATGACAGTCGTTATGTTTGTTCTTTCAAAGAGCTGGTTTGGATTTTTACTTCTTTGCATGACTTCTATGCCTTTAGACCCCAAGAAACTTGAAACCTCAGACCCTACCCAGTTTGAGGGAGTGCCTTTCTTAAATGCTGAGTGACTCAGGAGTATTCTAAAAACACCGTAAAGAGCTTGGCCCTGCTCTAACAAGCAGTGTTATTGACAGCTAAATGAATACAGAGAAGACACGCGCACCACATTTGTATATAAAACGAAACCGTGTAAGTCAACGATGGTGTTAGCGCACCGTATGGTGAGAGATGGTCACTGTGTTTGCGGTGAGCATAGCTGGAGAAGTTGAATCACTCTGTGATGCACCTGTGAATGGTACTTATATAAAATTTTTTTAAAAACTGTAATCAGTAGAATCCAAATTCAAATATATTTCAATAAACTGAACCAGTGGTCCAAAACTCAATCGACGAGGCAAAATGCAGTAGAAATAAACGCGAAGAATCAATGATTTTAGAATTACCCCATGCATGTAACAGTGGTTGGAGATAAATTTTCACAGCCTAGAGGAGAGGACAGGATTAGGAGGTGTGGCGGAAAGAAGGAGCCACATAGACAAAGGATTCAGCGTACTCTTTGTAACCCCAGTGGCCTGAGTAGAAGTCATGGAAAGACAATCTGGCCTCCAAATAAAGACTATCTTTCTCAACTAAGAGGCAAAACGAGATGAGAGGGGATGTTCCTGTGGAAAACAATGCTAAGCTAGATAACCTTAAGGAGATTCTTTCTAAAATTCTCTAATACTGAGTCTTTATGAAATGCCTTTGCATTTGGAAGGGCTTTCCTAGGTGGAAGAGCCTTACTCAATTCTTACCCATGTTCATTGGATTTCAGTTGCTGGAGAGACCATCCTGGTTGATGGAGGCAGTGAGGAATTCCAGCTTTCTGGCCTGCTTCCTAGTACCCATTACACTGTCAATATGTATGCCACTAGTGGGCCTCTCACCAGTGGCACCATCAGCACCAACTTCTCTACCCGTGAGTACCTGGTTGGCTACATATCCGGCGTCCCTAGATGCTTTTAGTCCCTAGACTCCATGACAGACTTTGCCGCTTTGGACAGTGCAGCCACGAGCTGTTTGTATTTTGGTGGACTGCTGCCCAAACGCCAGGGAAAGTGAGCTGCGGCTCTCAGGCAATAGATGCGTGTCTGTTTCCCGCTCTCATTCTGGGTCTGGCTGACAGCTGTGGAACCAGGCCAAGAGAGGCCAATACTGGCCATGCATCTGGCCCAGAAAAATCTGCTGCCTGTTACAGGGCTTGATACTTGGGAACAGTTGCTGAGCACAATCACAGCCAGAACACTAGACAGAGGTATAAATGTGGGAATGGTGTAAGCCCAAGAGTGAACTCACAGACATGCTGACTTAATAAGGTCATGATTTCCAACATAGGTCAGATCAGAAGATGTCCCACCTAGGCCCCAAGGCCCAGATGAGGGAAGGGGGGAAGAGTTGCAGGGATGATCATGACACTGACTGATGCTTTTCTGACCCATGAGCACCCTTTCTGCTCCTGTCCAAGATAGAACTAGGGTCAGCGTGTGAGCAGCCCAGAGACCACATAGGTGGGCAAAGAGATACACATGCCTGGGATGGAATCAAACAGACAGGAGCTGAAGAGGCAGGCACTCCTGGCATTTTCTCCCTTTTTTGTAGTCCTGGACCCTCCTGCAAACCTGACGGCCAGTGAAGTCACCAGACAAAGTGCCCTGATCTCCTGGCAGCCTCCCAGAGCAGAGATTGAGAACTACATCTTAACCTACAGATCCACTGATGGAAGCCGCAAGGTGAGATTTTTCTGTAAGGGGGATTTTTCTCTCAAGCAGTCCAAAGGGAGCAAATGGGGTTTGCCAGATGGATACATACACACTGTTGAGTAAAGGGCCTGAGTCTGCCAGCCAGAGACATTGGTACTAGTCCTGGCTTCGCTGTTACTCTCTTCATAAGTTGAAGCAAACCACGAACCCCCCCAAAGCCGTAGTCTCTGGTCCAGATAACAGTGGTGTCTACCTCCACGGCTTCACTTGGTTGTGGTGGGGCTTTCAATATGGTGATGTGAAGAGCATTGGAAACTTCCAAGCCTACATAAGTACATAGTTTTGGGGAAAAAAAAAATTCAATAGCAGGGCCAAGCAAACATGAGCTGGAGACCAAATTCAATAGTCTTTTATGCCTCTTAATAAGCATTATAAAGGCTACATCTGTATAGCCTGCAGTGACGAGATGACAAATTTCTGTGTTATATGATCAGATGAAACAGTATTTCTAGAATACGGGTTGTCAAACTTCTGTTCACAATGAAATCCTTTTTTTTTTTTTTTTAAGTTCAATCATAGTCAGAAGCCGAATATATATAGTAGATTTAAGCAGAGTTAGTCTGTTGGATATGGAATATGGAGGCCTAGGATTTCCCTCCCCGGGTCCTGAGGAATCTCGTACAATAGAAAACCACTCGATTCAATTCCTTTGCCTGCCTTTATGCCAATGTGCATCTGAGAGGCAGGAGGTGCCTAGATCTCACACAGGAGCTGTCCTCTCTGCTTATGGGCTCAGTTCTCTCCTTGTTCTGGAATGGAGAGCACATAATGGCCATGGCAATGTTGACCCAGCTGGCCGTGGGCTCTGGGCTTCCCTTCCCAGCTCCTCTCAAGGGAATGCCAGTCATTCCCTTCCACCTGCCTCCCTGGCTTGTTCCACAGGAGCTGATCGTGGATGCAGAGGACACGTGGATCCGACTGGAGGGTCTGTCTGAGAGCACAGACTACACAGTGCTCCTGCGGGCAGCCCAGGACACCGCCCGGAGCAGCCTCACCTCCACCACCTTCACCACAGGTGAGAGAGCCACCGCCGTGACGCCGCCTTCTTCCCTGCATGATGGCTGGCTCTTCAGCAGCTTCTCAGGGGCTTGGTCAGGGAGGAACCTCCCAGAGAAACTCTTCCTGTGAAGGACAGTAAGGGTTTCTTCCACTCCCTACTTCCCCCTTCCAAGGCCCTGCCAGGAAATTTCTACCTACCAAGGTAATCCTAGGAACCAGCAGCACAAATTCCTTGTCCTCCTGGACCCACTAAATGCACCAACTGAAGACCTCAGGTTCAGATTTTCTGCAAGTGTTTTCCCAGCAAAGTTCATCCTTCCCTCTTTGATTCCTCTGCTGCCTGTAATCAGAGAATCACTTAATAAAAGTACCAAGAGTAAACCCTCCATATTAAATCTAGGGTTCTTGTCCATACACAAAGTATTTTTGCATCCTATGGTCTCAACGAAGTCCCTATAGCAACTGGTAAGGAGGGACTTACTACCCCCATTTCACAGATGATGAAACAGAGTGCATGGAAATCAAATGACTTGCATGGTTGGTAAGTGGCTGGGTCAAGCTACAACCAGGGTCTTCTGCTTCTGAACCAAGCTGCTCCTCCTGCCTTCCTCCAACTAAGTATCAGCAGAAATTACCTGAAAATGCCCATAAGGGATAAAAGCATCCTAATTTGCATAAGAGGAAATAAGCTAACAATAGGCACTGTTCTGACTGCATTACATGTATTACCTAATTCAGTCATCATGACAGCCTATGAAGTATGTTCTATTATCCCCATTTACAGATGAGGAAATTGAGCCACATGGGAGGTAACTCATCTAAGACCCCCATTGCTCTTACATAAGAGAACTGGGATTTGACTCCAGTTGATCTGGTTGTGGAGACTGTTTCTATTACCAATCCTTTCTGTCACTTCCCACCCAAGGTCCCTATCTATAGTCTGTATTGTAGAACTGCCCAGTCCAGACTTTAAACTGTCTTCCTGCCCCACATCCTAGGGGTTTGTCTATGCATATTTGTGGGGCAAGTGTGAGCATATCACTTATCCCTCGATGTATGTCTGCCTGCCATCCTAGCATACCAGGATGACTAGAATCCTGCCTTGTCCCAGAGCCCATTCCCCCCAATCATGAAGGAGGTGACAGAAGATCCCCCATCACGACCCAAGTGCCTCTCTCTGTAGACTTGTTCTAAATGACAAAGCAGGACAATGGATCAAATACACCACAATGTTACCAGTGGATCTTTAGGGTAGTGAGGTTAGGAATCAGTCCTCTTTTCCCTCCTTTTTTATATTTTCAATATCTTACAAAGTGTCTACAATGAGTAAATTAATCAGAAAAACAATTTTTAAATTAAAAAAAAAAAAACAAAAATAAACCTCAGTCACATCACCAAACATGAATCTAAGGTCTTAACCAAGTGGAATTTGGATGACACTGATCCCTCTATGGAGCTGACGTCAATTACACTCACCCTCCATGCTCTTTCACAGAGTGGCTTATCTCAGTGTCAAGGTGCTACCCTCCCATGTCCAAGCCCTTCCCTGCATATTCACAGGTTAAAGGGTCTTCCATGGTCCTCCTTTTCAAACTACCACCCAAAGACCCATGGATTGGAGCTTTTCACTGAATTAAGAATTTCTTTCCCATAAAAAGGACACAGATGACAGAAACATAAACAGAGCTCCCAATTTTCATATTTATTAGGTCTAAATCATCCCCCAAATGCATTGATTTCAATGCTTGCTCAGTGTAGTATAAGTTTTAATTCCCATGCTAGCAATGCCGCAGCAGTGGTTGTGAGCAGTATGACAATATGCCTTAGGTTTCTGCAGTATCTGGCAACTGTGCCTTGCTCCAGATCTACCTGGGCTATCCTACTCTACCAGCTTCTCTGCCCACCACTGGCTGTTTCATAAAGACAAAGAAACAAACACCTAGCTATATCCTCATAGTCTCTCTGCACTGTTCACCAAATAAAGCCACTACTACGCTGGCCTCCTCTCCAGATTTCCATGAATTGTTAACCCTCTGCTTATTGGATCTCACTGAGGCTCCAGCGGGATTTGGGATTCCAGACCCAAACTATTGTACACCCCTGTGGCAGCTTCATGTAAGAGAGGCCAGTGGAGCAAAGGTATATCCACGTTTGGAAGCCTTTGCCGAGTTTGACTATAAAGCTCAAGTTCAAATTTAAGTCATTGATGCATACCACACTCTGCTGATTTTGTCTTAGAGATTTATCAGAACCCACTGAAATGACCAGTTGTAGAACAAGAAGTTTGTAGACAGAAGTAAAGCACAGGAAAGTACCTTGCACAAAGCCTGACAGATAATGGACGTAATAAATGCTGGTTGAGTAGAATAGTTCCAGCTGTAGAGCATGGAAGAGGGATTTCTGGTGGGAAAAAAAAAAAAAAGCTATAGGAGATTTTCAACATCCATCACAGGTATGGGACAGGCAAAGAGGTTCTTCCTACAGAGTATGATGCCCAAAGTCCCTCTAATTTCAGGTTCTTTCTCCCACCCCAAATGTAAATTTCAGGGAACAAATTACAGTAAGCCTATATGTGTCAACATTAGTGAGTTTTCACTGCCTTTCCTAGCCCCAGCCCTCCAACTCCCCTGCCAAAAGCAAACTATACTGAGGAAAAGAATACGAGAGTACCAGCTTCCTAAATGTGGGAATCAGGATGTTCTCAAGACGGCAAAGATTTGGATTTGCCTGATGGGTGGCTTGAGCCAGACGCCTTGAGGAGTCCAGGAGAAGGGGCCTCCAGGGTACAGGGTGGGTGATACTCATACCAGGACTCTTCTGTCATCCCCAGAGATCACCTAAAGATCCCTCAAGATTAGGCTTCCTCTGGGAAGACTGGTCACAGAGGCTGTGCCTTGAACCCGATTCTGCCTGCCCTGACACTAAACACATCCCAGCTCATCCTCTCCCTGCCTCTCTAATGGGACCCTCACTGACACCCCCCACATGACACACACATAGGGGAGCCACTTACTTCACCTGCACGCTCCATCTGTGGGCCCCTGTTTGCCTAAAAAGAAGAAGGGGAGAAGGAGAAAAGGGAAAAGGAGAAGGAGGTGGAGGAGGAGAAGGGGAAAAAGAAGAAGGAGGAGGAGGAGAAGACAGAAACAAAAATGAAGAGCAGAGAGACATTTCACTTCCTTGAAAGATTGGAGTGCTGCCGTCTGAACCCCATGAATTATTCCTGCTGAGCAAGACATCTGAAAAAAACACCAGAGCATCCTATGTGACAGCAAATCAGGGCTGATGGATTTAGAGGCTAATTTCATTCTAGTAACCAGCATCCTTTCCGACTTCATTGACAGTACCTGAGCTTTCCACTTAGCAGCATCCTATTCTTAGGATGGGCTGATCTCAGCTTATTGTTCTACGCATTTTTTATGCCTGGTCTTATGGAACAAAAGAGCCTAGAGAGGGGCCCCTGAGTGGCCTCCATCCACCGACAAACCCTCTTCTTGCCTTTGGTGGGCCAAAATAAGAGATACATTTCAAGCAGATGTCTACTTAATGGTCTGGAAAAGAGTTTCGATGTTTTTAAAAATAAGAAAGAAAGAAAGAGAAAACTAAAAGAACAGAACTCACTTCCACAAAACCTCAAAACTTTTCTTTGATCAAGATATCTTCCCTTGTTGCCTTCCTGCCATATAGCATAAGCCCATTTCATTCTTTCCATCATGTTAATAGCTTCCTGTCCTCTTGTCTTTGGTGTTTGCACAAGACTCTGAGGGGAATTAAATACAAGTACTATGGAAGAGAAAAAATATGGATACATTATTTATAATTTACTGTCGCCTGAAATTTCATTCAAGGTCTACTTGTCTTTCAGAGACATGAATATAAATGAGGAAACAAATATTCCCCGTAGAGCAACAGAGACTTGGTGAAATGATCTTCTGAGAGGCAGGTTTCATTGTCTCTTTTAATACTATAAGAAGCAAACAAGACGCTCACTAAAGCTTGTCCTCAGAGACAGTGAACACTATAAAATAGGTTGTCTTGACCTTGAGGTTAAGCGAAAACAATCATTTGTGGAGGTGCCCAGAGATGAGTAATGAGAAGTTTTCTTTATTGCCTTTGCTCCAGTCCTATCCCACATCCAGGCTGAGCTGCTCTCTGGGGCTTTTCACAAAAACTCTGGGAATCTACTCTAACAAAAGCTATAGTTTTTGAAGCTATAAAAGTTAGCAAAGATTAGCAAATCGTGGGTCTTGGGATGATAAATAGTGGATCATGCAAATCCACGTAATTATCACTTGGGAAGTCCAGTGACCACTGTCCACCACTTTCTATTCTTACATACACCACACTTCTTCCTCGACTAAAGTAGGGAAACAGAGGGCTTCTCTCTGCTCCACTACTTAGAAACAGTTGGACTGCTGGCTTCATGGAAACAAGCAACGCCCCGCCCCCAAAGGAGAAGTCCACCTTCTCTTTCCCTTGACATCTGATTGTGTGGAAGGAGTCAGGGCACTAAGCACTGCATCTGAACAAACCATTCCATAAGTCCAATGGGGATAGATGGGTGGGTCTCAGAGGAACCATCTGAATCAACCATACCGTTCGGTTTATCTCCCATCGCCAGTGTCAATCTCCAGCAAGATCCCTCTTTGTACCTGCACATTTATTTCCTCCTAGCCTCATCTCTTCTTCTGCCTTCTACATGCAATCATTCTGAGGTGTTGAATCTGGGCCCTCTTGTTCATATGTGTTTTTGAAAAATGTGTTCTTGGAAAAGTTTTGAGTAGAAATATTTTAAAGGTATGTAAATGGTATTGGGCTAGATAACTCATCCCTT
Source organism: Lutra lutra (assembly GCF_902655055.1). Classification (NCBI taxonomy): domain Eukaryota; kingdom Metazoa; phylum Chordata; class Mammalia; order Carnivora; family Mustelidae; genus Lutra; species Lutra lutra. The sequence continues at coordinate 27,060,113 of NC_062292.1, forward strand.
GTTCCCCTGTTTTCTACTCAGTGCTAGTTTTAAGATCCACCCATGTCGTATGTGCATCTAGTCTTTTGCTTCCAATTGTTACAAAATACTGCATGCTGTTCACCCATCACTTTAACCTCCCAAGATGGACATCAGACAGTCCCTGACCTCCCACACTACGAATGGTGTTGCCAAGAGTACCTTGTATGTGTCCACTTGTGGGTCAGTGAGGCAATACCTTTTGGATATACACCCAGAAGAGGAATGACTGGGTCATGGGTATGTGTTTGCACTGTTTAATGGAGTGTTGCTCTTTGAGATGGCTCTTCTAGTCTACAACCCCTACAACAGGGCAGGAAAGCACCTGTTTCCTAATGACATGCATCATCCCTAACGACTTGACATGACCCAACTTTGTAACTTCTGACAGTCTAATAGGCATAATTGATATTTCACTTTCTAGATGAATTTCTTTAAATAATAACAAGTTTGAGTTTATATATCTCCTCTATGCTTGTTAGCCTTTAAGGTTGCCTTTTTTTGTAAATTGTCTGTTCACATCATCTATCTTTCTATCAGACTTCCTGTGCTAAATAAGTAATAGCTATCATTATTTGAGCTTTTGATGTCTTTATGTCTTTCCCTGCCTGTGGGACACAAAGATACTCTTCTATACATACCTTTATTAGCTTTCTAGATTTTTCTTATATTTAGTCCATTTTCGATATTATAGTATTAAGTTAAGATGCAGTTTTCTTTGTCTTTGTATGTGAGCCAATTTCCTCAACGTCATTTACTAAATAATCCATCTATTCTCCATTAATTTGTGGTGTTTTACTGTTTATTAAGCTCCCATATGTACACGAATCTATCTCCGAACTCTGAACTCATATTGTAGTCCATGGTCTATTTATCTGTTCTTTTGCCAACACTACATTGTATTTTCACATCTGTTACTTAATATCTTAACATTAATCTCTCCATAACTGATAAAACAAAGAATTGTCTTACCTCACTTTTCTTTTTCGAATTCGACATAGCTCTTTGGTGACCTTTGTTTTTCATAGAACAAGTTTATCAAGTTCCCCAAAAGAAATCTCAACTTGAATTTAGACTGGAATTGCAATAGATGTATAAAGTAATTTGGGGACAACTGACATCTTTAGAATACTAAGTCATCCCTTCTAAAAATATATCTCTTCTTTTATTCAAATCATCTTTGTGTTCTTTCATAGGACTAAGTATTTCTCTATAACGTTATGCTCTTGGATCATTTCTAAACATTTTATAATTTCTTATTGCTTGATGACTGGTATCGAACTTTAAAAATTATTTTCTAGTTGGTTATTGCTGATATGGGAAAATGCTATGGATTTTTGTATATTTTTGTATATTGATCCTATACCCAGCAATCCTGCTGAGCTCTTTTATTAACACAAATTATCTATTATTTCTGTTAATATTTTTAGGTAAATGTTTTATATCATTTATAAATAATGATAGTTTTTATCTATGTTTTTCTAATCCTTATGCCTCTGATTTAATTTTCTTTCCCTGTCACTTTAACTGGGACCCCAAGAACTATGTTCAGCTGAACAGTGGTACTAGGTAACTTTGACTCATTCTCATTCTTAAAAGGAATGCTTAGTGGCAGCTTCATGTTGCATACTTTTTGCTAAGTCTTCATTATTAGACCTCCTTTTGATGGGGAAAAGAAACAGCTATTTAAGCTTTTCTAAAATAAAATAAATATGTAATTGGCTAATCTTAAATAAACCAGGATAATATTCGCTTAGATTTGAAGTTTAAAACATTTAAGTCACAGAATTTTCTTCTATTTGAAGCTAAGAGTTTTTATGATAAACTTTGTCGCTAAACACTATCCAGTGGCTTTTTTCTGCATTGGTTGAGTTAATTATATAATGTTTATCCTTTATCTTAATAACGAGATGAAGTACATTGATAGATTTTTTTTATACATTTCTTTACATTCCTAGGAGAAACTTCATTGAATATGTTTTTTTTTAATGCATGGCTGGGTTTGATTAGCTAAAATTTCATTTAGCCTATTTACATCTACAATCATTAAGTGACATTGACCTATACATGTTTTCTTGTGTATATACTCCCTTACTGAGTTTTTTGAAATTCACGTTTCATTAGCTTCATGTAAAAGAAAAATATGGGCAGTGTTCATGATTTTTTGTACTCTTTCTGGAATAACTTTCAGCAGAACTCATCACCAAAACCACCTGACTTATTTTGTTGTTGTTTTGGTTGTTTCTCTTTGTTTGATTTAGGAACGTGAGATGTTTGACTGGTACTTCTACCAAGGTCTTGGCCAAGGTCTTGGTTTCTAGCCAAGGTCTTGGTTTCTTCTTGTACCAGTTGCGACTCTTTCTAACCTTCTAGGAATTTATTTCGCCTGAGTCTTAAATTTTAATAGGATAAAATTCTTCAAGAGATTTTAATCTTTATCTGCAGCTCTTTTTCCTTTTTCATTTTATTTTTGTCAGCTTCTCTCTTTATTTCCTAATCAGTCTTATTAATATTAATATTTTCAAAGAACCATCTTTTGGACTCAAGATCCATGTTCATGTTTCTTTGTCCCTATTGATTTCTTAAATAGATCAGTAAGTCTCCCTACAGCAATCCAGGTACTTGAGCATGTTCTCAAACGCTTCTGGGCTCCTCCTCACCCCCTCACTCACTTTCCCCCCCAACAAACCCTGCTTAGATTTGGGCTGTGGGTTGCTATAAATAGGCTTTCTTTTTTTTTTCTTCTTTTATGGTAGTCTTTTATTTAAGGCAAAAATAAGACATTTTACTCAAGTATTTAATCACTTTTACTTTTTAGAACTTTAACATTTGTTACTCTTCTGAATTGTGTTCTTAGTCTAGATTTTCCATAAAGGATTTTGTAAGGCAAGTCCTCATGAAATCTCATATGCCTAGAGCATTTTTAAATCATACCCTCACATTTGAACTGCAGTGTGGTCAGAGGTATAAAATGCCAGGTTCAAATACTTGTTTCCTTCATATTTTAAAGTATTCAATTGTCTTTTTATATCCAATGTTGCCACTGAGAAGTCTGATGTCAGTCTGATCTGTGTTCCCCCTGGAGGTGGGCTGCTCTTTCTAGAAGCTTTTAGAATGTTTTCTTTCTTTTTTACAGTCTTCCACTTCACTATATGTTTTGGGGTGTGTTTTTCTTTTTATCCTCAGTCTGACACTCTGAAAGCCCTGTAAATCAGAGGTGTTTTAACTTTAATTCTGAGACATTTATCTTCATTATTTCTTTAAACATTTCTTTGTTTTTATTTCCCCCTTTTAGCACTTCTTTAGCTAGATGTTGGAATGTATATTCTCTCCTCCAAATCTCTTAACTTTGTCTTTATGTTTTCTTTTCTTTATCTTGACTTTTAGTCTTTTCAGAAAGTTCCTCAATCTGATCATCCAATTCACTTATTTGTGTTCAGCTGAATCTGAATCCCCCATTCATCCCATCTGTTATGTTCTTACCTTCAACTATTACATTGTTCATGTCTAATAACTCTGCTAACTATTCATAATTTTTGTTCTTTTTTCATATTGTTAATATCCTTCCTTACTTCCTTAAAAAAGTGACATATCAGGCTTAATTTAATCTTGGACCCTCTATTCTAATAATTCTGCGTCAGGTGATGGATGTCACAGTGCTTGTGATCTTTCCTTCTTGTTAGTCTTACTCTCTAATGATAGATACTCTGGCCTGTGGGCTCATGTTCCTTTGGAGTTATCAACTGCTATGTCTATTATGGGTATATTAGAGAAGAACAAAGTACATGTGAAAAGGTAGGTAATGATTAGTCCATGACAATATGGGGGAGAAGCAAAAACAGGTCTTCAAAACTCTTTTCTAACCTACTCTCTCTCTCTCTTTTTTTGTACTGTTTTTGTCGGTTTTTTGTATCAGGAAAGGCTGGCCTTATTGAATGAGTTGGAAATATTCCCTCCACTTCCATTTTCTGGAAGAGATTGTGTAAAATTGGTGATGTTCCTTTTTTAAATGTTTGCAAGAATTAATAATGAAGCCATCCGGGCCTGAAGGTTCTTTTTCTAAGAGTCCTAACTACAGAGCCAATTTCCTTTTTTTTTTTTTTTCAGAGTCAATTTCTTTAATAGTTATGATATCATTCAGGTTAACCATTCATCTTGGGTGACTTTTGGTAGATGGTGATTGTCAAGGAAATGGCCCAGTTCATCTAAGTTTTTAAATTTATTTATACATAATTGTTTATACTATTCAGGAGGACAGGGATATGTGATCACTTTATTGGATAGGGGCAGTAAATTTCACCAAACATCAAACTGTCTGCCATAGGTTGTAGGATAGCATTGTGAATGTTATAGAAGGAACTTAGATGTCACTATACACAGGATTCCATCTGGCCAGTTTTTAATTGCATTGTCCCAAATGTTTTCAGAAAATCTAATTTTAATTTCTCTTTTTATAATCATAGGGGTGGATATAGATCACATAGTATGGTACATTTAATAAATATTAATTGAGCATCTACCATGGGTCAAACACTGTTCTAAGTTCTGAGGATAAAGTGCTGAATAAGATGGGCCAGATGCCCTCCCTCCTGAAACTTATATTCAAAGGGATGAGGCAATTGGGAATAGACAAAGGAAGGAAATAGGGTAAATTCAAATACTGATAATATTATTTTAAAAAAATACACACTAATGGAAAAGGGACAGATACAAGAGCTAACTTCTAGGACAATTTGTATGGGAGGAAGCATTTTCTGATTGTCACTTCCTTCCACTACCATAGACTCTGGCCTCAACTAGGATGGTCAGGAAAGGCCTCCTTTTGAGCTGAGACATTTGAGCCAGGACTTGAATGATCAGAGTGAATCACGCAAGAGGAGCATTCCAGACATAGTAGGAGTAATTACCATACCCCAAAGGAGGAATAAGTTTGACATGTTCAGCAGATTAGAAAATAGCCAGCCAGGGTGGGAAATACAAGGCATTGCCAGAGCATATAGGGCTTTGTAGGTCAAGGTAAGGCTTTTTGATTTTCCTCTAATTGCAAGAAGTCATTGCAATTGGAGCCATTGCATTGAAGAAGCCATTGGAGGGTTTGGGGCAAGGGAGAGACAGGATGAGATAGGATCACATCTACAGTATAAAAAAAAAATCACTCTTCCAAAAAATGGATAGTGAATATAATTAGGGTCAGAATGGCAGGAAAAGACAAGGCAGGAGGTATTACCGTGACCCAGCCCTCTCTCTGCCATGTCTAATCAAGAGCCACAGGGAGGGGCCGAGCTAACAGCTGCCAGTCTGATCAATTAATGTGCCTTAGAACTGGGTCTCCTGATATAAATGAATCCAAGAAATAAGGCAAATTATGTCAGAACATTTCTCTATCACAGTGTCTTCAGCTGATCTTTGAAAGGAAGATTCAGAAGTTTATTGCGTTTACCCATGGTGGGCAGAAGGCAGGTGGTCTACAGAACTTGAGGATCTTCCTCAGAAATGCTTCAAATAAAAGCATCCAAATTGTCTATTGTTCAGCTGATTCTCCATTCCTATTACATCCTTAAAAGTTTTTGTCACCTCTCCAGCCAGACTCCCTCTTGAATGGGTCTTACCTCCAATCTTACCCCCATCGAATTCATTCTCCACCCCACAGGAAGAATAATCTTTCTAAAAACTTGAGCTTAAAGTCCATCAGTAATCTCTTCATTCTGTAGCCTACCTGAGAAGGTTTAACACCTTAAATGGAATGATCCTGTCCCTGCTTACCTTCCTGAGGCTCTCCTTTATCCACCCAACCCAGCTTCTGGCTAACTCCGCAGTTTCCCAAAATAGACCATGCTTTTTGTGCTGACTTGGGACACCCTTCCCCCACCAGTCTGTAGCTAACTTCTACAGATTACTTCTAACTTCCTAAAATAAGAAGTGCTTTCTGATTAGCGCTTGCTAATCCTGTCCCATCCCAAGCTCTGCCGCTCACCCTACCCTCATCAGCACCAATTTTCACCACATGCCCACCTCCACATTTTAATAGTTCCCTCTGTTTATCTCTTTCCCAGAGCACTTAGAACTTGGGGTTATAATTGTCTGTTTCTCCCACCACAGTGTGAGCAATCTGAAAGATGGGACTGTATCCTTTCATTTTTTATATTATCTCTTAGCCCAGTATTCAGAACCCAACAGATGCCCCCCATATGTTTGTTGAATAAATACATAAAAGAATAAACGGGTAAATGAATTAGAAGATGCTACTAAAGAGGCTAAAGTGGTAGGTTTTCACAGCCCATGTGGGGTGAACAAGTAACTTTGCCCTGTCCATGACCTCAAACTGTCCTCCACAAACCTGCAAGCAGAAACCCACTTCTGGGAAGAACAGCCTGAGCGCTGGTGACCAGAGGCAGTCACCTGTACTTCTGTGGAATAGCACACTTTGCTGTGTAGTTACACAGAGATGTGCACAGGCTGTCCTCAGAGGGAAATCCTGGCCTCATGGCTTTGGTCCTGATGCTAAGGCCAGAAGAGAGGGCAGGAGGCAGATGCTCTCCAAAGCCATCAACCCTGGCCATTTTAAAGACTACATCCAAGAATACAAACAAGTAAGGAATAGGGCAGGGACAGAAAAGTCTCTTCCCTCACTCCCAGCTGGCTGAGGGTAATCTGATTGTGCTGTGTGTCACGTAGCTCACTTCACTTCACTCCGCACTCAGCCTTCAGATGCCCAACACAAACCAATTTCTGAGCAATTCTTCCAGTGAGTGCCTCAGTCCTGTTGATCTCACAATTACATCTAGAAACACTTAACCACGAGACACTTCAGTGTACTGATCACTAGGCATTGCTTTCCTCTTAACCTGGCAATCACCACAGCTTGTGTTTAAACAACAACAACAACAAAAACAACAACAACAACAACAACAACAAAGCCTCTTTGTCAGGCCAGGCCCCAGTTACTGTACAAAAGGAAACAAAAGCCTTCCAGTTTTGCTCTTGGTCCTAAAATTTCTGCCTTCGGAAAAATTATTGGAATGATCTATGTTAGGGTGAAAGGTGAGTTTCTGATCATATTAGATGGCATAACATCCAGAGAGTTAGGGATGCCTGAAATCTGTCCCGACAATATCCTATGAGTGTATGTAATCACAGTATACACACAAGGAACCCAGCAGAGTAAGAATCAGTACGTTCTTTATTATTAGCTAAGCCAAGGTCTAAGAACTCTCAAAGCAGAATTTAATAGGAAAACTGGAACACAAGGTTTAAACTCAAGAATAAACAGAATCTCTTATTCCCTCCCTTTACCGTGCCACCCTGTCTAAATCATGCGACCAGCCTGCTCAAGACATACCTACTGGGGGCACATGGGTGGCTCAGTCAGTTAAGTGTCTGACTCTTGATTTCAGCTCAGGTCATGATCTCAGGGTTATGAGATGGAGCACCATGTTGGGCTTTGTTATCCAGGGGAGTCTACTTGAGGTTTTCTCCCTTCCCTCATGTTCCCTCATGGTCTCGCTCTCTCTCTCTCTATTTTTCCCATAAATAAATAAATCTTAAAAAGAAAAAAAAAGACATACCTACTGGGAAAGACAGGAAAGGAAAGGGAAAGAAGGAAATAGGGGAGGGCAGGAGAGACAGACAGACCAAGAAATTCTGTCTAGAGTCACTAGAGCACAGGACCTAAGCAGAGAAAGCAGACCACCAGGACCCTCAGGGGCATAGTCTAGCTTACTGATTCCACCTCCTGGCCTCTTTGAGAAGAGGAAAATGTACCAGAGAAAGAGTGGGGTTCAAATCTAGCTGCTCTTCAGATTCATCTGGGGAGATCTGGTAAGACACTGATCCCCTGCTATCCCTCAACATTCTGACTTAGTTCATCTGCCACAGAACTCAGGAATCTGAATTTTAATAAAGTCCCCATTTGGGAATTAGTGAGCCTCTGCCTCCTCTCATCTGATGAAAAGGAGTAATGATCTGATCGAGGACCTGTAGTGGGAGGGAAAACTCTGGTAATACTGAGGGCCGGAGAGAGGTTGAGAAGAGTGGTTTCATGGTAGATGTGTCTTCTCCAAGTGCCCAGGAGGTAAAAATCCCAGTTGTTGCTCCTGATATTCTATGCAGGCAAAATGTTTATTGATTGACTTTCCAATAATGCCACAAATTAAATCAAATCTAGAAACAACGAGGTCAAGGTAAGACAAGTGTACCCAGCAACCATGCACCAGACCTGAACACATCTGGTGAGCTCCTCCACCAACCAGCCCAGTGTGGGGGCCCAGAAAGATGAAAACACAGCCCTTCCTCTCCCAAGGTATAGTCTGGGAGCTTCATCTCTCCAAACTTTTGACACCACTTAAATCCACTTTTTTCTTAAGTTGATTTTATTCCCATTTTCTGACTTAAAAAAAACATGAATTCCTCTTTTTATATGACATTCTTTCAGGTATCTAAAAAGGTCTCCAGGGCAGGCCGTCTCAATTACTATATTTGTTTTTGATAGGTTTACCTTTAAGACAACTAAATGTGTTTGAACCTTTTGAAAGTATCAATAACTTAAATATTAACAAGATGAAGAAGATCGTAAAACATCATTTACTTACCTATTCTAAAGTTTGGTTTGGTTTTTTAGGTGTATTTGTTTTTTTGTTTTGCTTTTTGTTTGTTTTTAAAGATTTTATTTATTCATTTGTTAGAGTGAGAGAAAGAGGCAGGCAGAGGGATAAGCAGGCTCCCTACCGAGCAAGGAACCCAATGTGGGACTTGATCCCAGGACCCTGAAATCATGACCTGAGCTAAAGTCAGAAGCTTAACTGACTGAGCCACCCAGGCATCCCTTATAGGTATATTTGTTATAATTTGATGTTTGGGGAAAGATGGATACGGGGGGAGGGGGGGATTGTGAGTTCTGGCCCCTTTAAGGAGTTAAATTGATTAAGAAAAAAAAAAGGACTATTTAAGAATGAGCTAAAAGCACAACATTTTGTGCTGATCTCATAAAATGAGAAAGTCAGCCAATGAAATAAGAGTGAAGAAGGAACGCAGACAGGCAGGTTGCTGCAGAGACCAGGTGGAGAGAAAGGCTTGGGAGCCAGGACATCATCATGGTGCTCCCAGTGTAACAGGGAGAGGGAAGGAGCTCACTTCCACCTGTCCCCTGACACATAACTATGACCACTAGGAATACGTGGGCTTAAGAATTCTGTCAGGCTTTAGGACATGCTGCAGATGAAAGTTTAGAGCTTTCCTGCAGCTACTTCAGAAAACCAGTTTGGAGGATAAAGATGTTTAATTTGAACATAGAACTTTTTGAGGTACCTTTAGCCTTTGGGATGCTTGTAAGATAAATACAGACATCAATTAATTCCCTGCTGTATGGATAGATATAACTCCTGTAAATTGTATACATGTTATTCCTTATTTAGCCAAGTGCAGGGAGCACTTGACTTGGGGTCTCAAAACTTGAGTTCAACTGACCTGTGGAAGCTATGCGATCTTGCTGAGTGCGGTTTCCTTTTCTGCAAAATAGTGATCTGTCTGATCTATAACAATCTACCTTTCTCTTAAAGTTTCTTCCAAGAATTAAATAGAAATAAAACACACCTTCTCTAGTACAAGTTCTATAGAAATGTATTGTTACTCCCTGCTGCAACTGTCTCTGAAGTAGGCAGTGCCCTTGTTCTAAACTACCTTACGTAGGAGCAAACTTTGACCATGGTATGGCAGCAAGCTGGACAGTCCCTGTGCTAAGAGTTCACAGATCTACTAAACCCTGACGACCTCTTCCTAACACAGGATGATCTGTTGACCAGGGTGTTCAAGGAGGTCCACTTGCTCAGACCTCCCTCCCCCACAGCTGACTCCAAGCTGCCCTCCAGCGCACCTGTAGTGTGCCGGTATCGCCACTAGGGGTCACTGTAGTGACTGACACGTGAGGTCCCTACCCAGCCTCCTTCTAACTGCTATAGTTCAAGGGTGCAAAACAGAATCAGCCTCATTTCGTTGACCCTGAACATCACTGCATGCACAGATCACCCAAACCACTTCTCCTTACATGGAAAGCTCTCCCTTTTACTTGCTCTTTCCACTCCTGCAGTCCAGAAATCAGCTCCAGTGGGATCTCTGCTTCTTGGCTTGCCTGCTAAGCATTAAAATTTGCCCCGAAGCTAAGCTCTTCAAGATACATGATTTAAGCTTCTCTTTTAGCTAATTAGATATTGTCCTACAAATTGGGCTGTCCTCTCTGAAAGATGAATAGCAATTTATTTCCCCTGCCCTTTCCTTAAACTTAAACTGAACTGTAAAACATGGCCATCTGATTGTTTAGTCCAATCAGGAGATTGTTTTGGGCAAGGAATAGAGATCCATCTTCTTGCTAGCTCTGAGCTTGTGTAGGCATTCCTTCATGCTGTTGTGAGGATGGTGGAAGGTTTTGCTTAATACCTGTCATCCCTTTGAAAGGTGGGCCCTACTGGGGCGCCTGGGTGGCTCAGTTAGGCATCCAACTCTTGATTTTGGTTCAGGTCATGATCTCGGGGTCGTGATATCGAGCCCCATGTTGGGCTCTGCACTCAGCATGGAGTCTGCTTGAGATTCTTTCTCCCTCTCCCTATGCCTCTCCCCTGCTCCTGTGCGCACTCTCTCCCTCTCCAAAATAAATAAAATCTTTAAAAAGGGGGGGGGGGAGAAAAAGAAAGGTGGGCCCTACAGTGATCTATTGTGGCCCATGCATCTGTAATAATCACCTGAATAACCCCACTAGCTACATCAACACGCTTTCACCCTTCATGGGGGGGGGGGATTTTTTATTAGCCTTGTTTTACTGATAAGAAAACTGATACCCAGGGAAGTCAGGCCATTTGCCTAAAACCAAACAAATAGGTAAGAAAAGGAACCAGACTGTGAACCCAGGTCCTTGGTCCTTAGATGCCCCCAAACTGTATATTGTTCGAGTAATCCAACATCAGTTAGAGGGGGGGAACACAGGATGATGTGGGGTCCCCACACAAGGCTTGAGATCCAGTAAAGATTTCTTACAGTTCTTGATGAAGTACCACAAGGCCGTTTACAACCTTGTCCAATCCAAGATGTCATTACACATTGTAGGAGAAAGGATCCTTTCTGGAAACTGCCTCTTTTCCTATGCAGGGGGCCGGGTGTTTCCTCATCCTCAAGACTGTGCCCAGCATTTGATGAATGGAGACACTCTGAGTGGGGTTTACACCATCTTCCTCAACGGAGAGCTAAGCCGGAAGTTACAGGTGTACTGCGACATGACCACCGATGGGGGTGGCTGGATTGTAAGTATCTGGGACTGTTCTCCACACTCACAAACATCCTCAGGGTCTGGTCCATCTGGCTTGGTGTCTGTGGATCCAAATTTCACCATCCTCTGGCCAGTCTTCATCCATCTTCCACCTGTCCATGGTGGGGTTCGTCCTTGCCTCTGGGCCCTTGCTTAGCAAGGCAGTCATGGGTTTGGCCAAGCACTGGAACGATTAAGCATATCGAGGCAGCAGTGGCCTGGCCCAGTGAAGGGGCCCCAGGAATACTGTTCCTTCTGTACAATAGTTAATGCAGGAGGGTGCCAGGGAGAGGGAGGAATGGCTCTGATAGGCCTAGGACTCTTGCCTGCTGAAGGATGCAGCTGTAGTCAAGGAGCAGAGAGAGTGGGTCCTCTGCAGAAGGAGGAGAGCCTCGATGGGGAGCTCTATGGGATGACTGCATATGGGGAAAATGATGAGCACGGATAGCCATCTCTAGTTACCAAGCCTACCCCTGTCCCCATCTTCCCTGGCCTCCCTGGCTCTTCCCCAGAGCTGCCACAGCCTTCCAGATGCACCAGCAGTCAGGAAAACAAGAGACAGCCTCCCTCCACAGCTAATAGGACAACACCAAGAGAAGAGAAAGAACAGTGTCCTAAATGGCCCCAGCTACCGGTGCAGCCCACTTTGCATACGGGAGAGTTCCCTCAGCCTGACCCTAAAGGAGCCCAGCATTCGCTCCGTCCCTGCATGCACACACAGCCCCCCAGCCCTCCCGCAGTTCCCCTCTAGCGCTGTGAACACACAGCACTGGATTTTTCTTGGTGCAAAATGGATAGATTTTTAATGGAGTTAAATGGTGGCTATGCTCGTAAGCTACTCTGGGGAGGCATTCTCTTTTATGTTTCTGACATATTTGTGCCTCCTCCTTAAAGCAAAATTGGAAATTGAAGCTGAGGCTGATGCATTGGAGGTTAAATGAAATTAGCACTTAAACAGCTCGGAAAAATGAATGATATGCAGTTGCTTTGCCTGCAATAGGATGGTGACAGCTACTAGCTGATGTGGGTCGGTCCTGTTCTTTGGTGAGAAATGCTTTCTACTGCCCTCAGTGCTGCCAAAAGATTCATTTGAGAGCCAAGCCTATTTCCCCTTGCCTGGTTGGGGGCTTGAGATGGATTCTGAGTCCTTTCTGCATTGCAGGGGTGCAAATTAGTGTCAAAGGCACACCCTGGCCTATTCTTCAGGGACCTCCGCACTTCCAGAGGAGAGCTCTGAGCATCTCTTACTACGAAAACAGCCATGTGGATACCGAGCTCTGTACAGCAATGTTCCTGATCTGAGCATCTTTCTCCTGGCGGCTGGAAAACTCAGTTACAGCGATTTTACTCATGAGGGTTTATTTTCTTTAGCATCACGTTGTTTCCTCTCCTGTCTCCCACAACAGGTGTTCCAGAGACGGCAGAACGGCCAAACTGATTTTTTCCGCAAGTGGGCTGAGTACCGTGTCGGCTTCGGGAACCTGGAGGATGAGTTTTGGCTGGGTAATCCTCCTTCATGCTTTCCCTGGGAACCCTGCTCTGGGTCTTTGTCCACCTCCTTCCTTTCTGTGTCCATCTGGGATGATCCGAAACACCGTGTCCGTTGAGAAGTTGACAGCCCGTGAATTGCTTTCAGTACCTCTTCCTCTGTTTGGCTCCGCTATTGATCTGTTTTTATCTTATTGTGGTGTTTTCTTCTTTGCTCTGTCTCTTCCCATCCTCATTAATAGTCTCTTATGCTGATGGGTTTTGACATGAGGCAACTACAGAGGAAGTGAGCTGCCTGGTGGGGGAGGGGGCGCAGGACACAGCCAGCTGGCGGGTCACCTCTCAGATGCTGGGCACCTGCCAGGCAGCCTGCAGGTAGGGAGAGAGAGGAGGCAGTCACCCTGCTCCAGCTCCCCGGAGGAATCTTATTGCCTGACTTGGCAAGGGAAGAGAAAAATGAAAAGCGCCTTTGGGGTGTCCTGCCATCTCCCAGAGGTCTGACACAGGCAGGAGGTGCAGATTGAGAACGGAGCTGGCGTGAGAAGGTGAATATCGGAAATACCGGAAAGCAGTAAATGGATTACCTGTGTCTCAGCCTGGGTTAGATTTTCATAGTGAAACATACAGGGAGGCAGGGGGAAGGGCGCATAACTGACTTTCCTATTTGTGGCCTCCTCCCTCTATCCCGGTCCCTACATCATTGGGGCCTCACTGTCTTTCTTCTGGACACTCACACGACAGCTCCCTACCTGACCTCCCTGCCTCTAGGACTACTCCATTGTCCACACGGCGGTCTTCCTCATGCCCGAAATCTGAGCTGTGGTTAACCCCATTTGTAAACCCTTTCAGTGACGCCTCAGTGCCAGCAGGAAAGCCAAACCCCTTCGCTGAGGTACAAGACCCTTCCTAATCTACTTCTGAAGCCTGCTCCCCACCACTAAGTCCCCCACACCTCCCACCTACACTCCCCTACACATGCCAGCACCCAGCTCCAAACATTCAGAATCATTAATGCTTCCTCTGCAAGGAACCCTCTCCCAGCCCACCATCCCCCTACCCTGTACATCTTGTTGCCTGTGTATATTCAGAGACCCAGCTACACTCCTCGTCCTCCACAGAACCTGTGCTGCCCAGTTTTCTCACCCTCTGCCTATGGGAGAATTGGCCACTCCCTCTCTTGACTGTACCATGGAAACTTTTTTCAGAACTAGGACCACATCTTGGCCATCTTTTAGTCCCCCTGCCTGTTATGGTGCCTGCGATGGTAGGTGCTTAAAGCGTAGGCACCGATAGGTCCATCATTGATAAGAATTTATCGAGTACCTATGAGAGGCTCAGAACTGTGTTGGGTGATGTAGGTAATGAAACTATAAGATAAGAACATTGAGAGAGAAGTCAAGTGCGGAGGAAGTATTTTTACCTTCTAGGAGATGGCACACAGCTTGGGGGACAAGTACAATGCACGTAGATCAGGTCCCTGGCACCCAGGGCTCGCGTTCCCCAGCCCTCAGCCTCAGCTGTGCACTGATCCCACGATTTTTGCATTATCTGTGAAGTAGCTGAACTATCTTATACTTACATTTTCTCTGTATCACTTGCTTTATTTAATTAAATCGACTGTTTTGTGAAAGAAACTTCATAGCATTTCCCAAAATGGAAAGCTAGTTATCATGTGCCAAAACAAAAAGGAGCCTTAAAAATTCATACAAGCAAAACAAAACAATATTAATATTATTAAATGACAGCTAAATACACGGGCCCCAAGCCTGATGTTGCTGCTGGTGGTACAAATGAAGGTTAGCAAGCGTTGGGTGTTTTCACCGCCAAGTACTGGAACCAAACTGAGACTGGGAGTTGAGGTTAGGATCTGAGTTAAGGTTTCTCCTTTAACTATGAAGAAAGAAATAGGATTTGGAAATAGCTTTCTCCCTGTACGTTTAAGGTTATTTTGTCCTCATTCCCAAAGTATTTCTCCTATCATGAGAGATACCATCCCATGCTGAGAAACACTGTACCAACCAATGAACGATCTACGAGAAGGCACAGATACTCAGAGAGGGGAGGGGTCAGCTTTGTGGAGGAGGCTCTGGGCTATCCATGACTAAGAAGAATGCAGGAGGGAAGGGGACAAGAAAAGAGGAAAGACAGGGATTTTTCTGACATGTGCAAATGGGACAGGAAAGAAACTACCGAACCAGAGCAAAGACGCAGGGCAGGGAAAGAAGAAAATGAGGTTAGATGGATTGAATAAAAGCACATTATGGTACCTAAAGCCAGGAAGGGAAGTCTTGACATAATGCCATAGTAATAGAGAGCCAGTGAGGGCTGCTGAATCGAGGCATGGCCTGGTGATCTATAGTTCGGCAGCAATACTCAGGTTCAGGGTAACTATGACCCATGATTTATATCCCAAGTTGGGTTCCCCAGAAGCAGAGCCAGAGACATTCTTTTTCAAGGGATTTATTGAGGGAGTGGTCTCAGGAGTAGGGGAATGGAGGAAGTGAGACAGAACAGAAGACACTACGCAAAAATGCAGTTTGGGTGAGAGGTTATCTTTGGTCTGATCCTCAGGGAAGGTCTGGAGCATGAATTGCTCCTCAGAGTTGGTCCCCAGTAGGACAAGGGGGATGGTCTTTCATACCCCCCTACATCAGGCATTAATGTAGGTCTGCTTCAAGGCACGGGGAAGGGAGAACATAGCTGCTAAAGGGGAAGTAACTCCTGTTTGGTCAAAGGCAATTATCCAAGAAGAAGGCAGCTGTGAGCTGTTAGCAGCCAACACATCTAGCAGCTGGGGGACATGCCCACCATTTACGAAGGGCATCCAGGGCAGGTATCCCCAGGATCTACTAGATCCACACAAACACAAGTCTAGGGTAGGTTGTGGGTCAGCAACCTGGTGAACAGCAAACAGCCCTCAGCCCTCAACTTATAATCAAAATGAAGCTTTAAATCTCAAACAGGATAGGGAAACAGAAGGATGAAGGTGGCCTCCAGCCAATAATAGCACCTGTGTGGATTTCAACCACTTCTTCCACAACGAGATTAGCCTAAGTAATCTCTAATTCCTTTCCATTGCTTTATTCCTTTATTCTCATCATGGCATCCTCTGATAGATATCAGATATGACAGCAAAGCAAGAGGACCTCAGTTCAGTAGGCAGATAGAAATCAGGAAGACTCAGAGATCACCAGCAATGCAAGGTGATTGGTTCAAAGTCTGGACAGTTAGGTCAAAATCAGGAAGTCCCAGAGTCCAGCCAGCCAGAGCAAGCGGACAAGGGAATATATACGAGAAAACATCACCAAGGAAGATGCGGGTTCACAGAGGCTTTGCACGTTACAAGAATCTATTAAACCAAGGTCCATGAAGCTTAGAGCCCAAAGGGAAGCAGCTGGGTGAAAATAACCACCCAGAAGACCAGTGCAGAGGGGGGCAAAGCAAACTGTAGCGGGTGGATTAAACAGAAAGGAATCAAAGTCAGAGGGCAAATGGCAATATCCCCTGACCTGGCTGTGGGAGCCCCAGGAGGGCTGGAGGCTGAGAAAGGGCAAGGCAGTATAATGAAAGGTGAACAGAATCCCTTTTGCAGGCTGCCAGGCGATGATAGGAGGTCTGGCTCTCCCGGGCCCCTAGCACCCATCCTGAACTCCCATCCTGAACTCCTCTGATCAGTGTTTCTACCTCTGGCTTCCTACCACTCTCACCAAACGATTCACATCCATGTAACACATCTTGTCATTTTCACCCAATGCCGCGGTTTGGAGTGGAAGGTGGTAGGGGACAGGACCAGGAATCCTGAGGCTCAAGGTTTGTGTGCTACAGAGTCAAGACAGGATGTTAGGACCCCTGAGCTGACATGGGGGCAGGTAGGGGGCCACCCATCAGCAGACCAGGTCTTGTCTTTTTGCGGGAGGAGATTCTGAGTCTGGCAGGGTCTGTCTGGTAAATGACCTGAGAAGGGCTGATGACAAAAGCAATCCGGATCCCCCTGCCCCTCTGCAACATCCATTGTGAGGCCACAGTCCCATTCAGCCCCATTTCCCCACATTTCCCAAGCCGCTGGGACCGGGCCCCCTGCATCCTCCGCTCTTCTCCACAGGGCTGGACAACATACACAGGATCACGTCCCAGGGCCGCTACGAGCTGCGCGTGGACATGCGGGACGGCCAGGAGGCCGCCTTCGCCTCCTACGACAAGTTCTCGGTGGAGGATGGCCGAAACCTGTATAAGCTGCGCCTCGGGGGCTACAACGGCACTGCAGGTACCCTGGCCGCCGCCCCCCCGCCGCCCCCGCCCACCAGTCCCCCAGCAACCCCACGGCCGCTGGGCGGGCGGTAGGACCAGCGCCCCCGCGCGGTCAAGGCCTGAACTTCACCGGGCGGCGGCAGCACCCGGAAAGCCTGTGAATTCCCTGCCAGCCAAAGAGCAGGGGCGGAGGGAGGGCTGGGAATCACTGGCGCTGGTCCCTCCTGTCCCCAACCACCCAGGTGACCTGAAACCAATGCCTCAGGATTTCAGTTTCCTCATCTGGAAAATCATAATAAGGCTGCCAGCCCTACTTCACAGAGTAGTCAGAAAAAGATGCAATCAATGCAGCAAAAGTACTTTAAAGTTAAAAAAAAAAAAAAAAGCACAGTGTGAGGGCAAAGCATTATTTTTCTTGTCTAGATTAATCAATATGGGCTCTTATCCAACGAGTGCATAATCATCTACTTTCTGGCGAGAAATTTCCTCCTGCGATGACATCCAGGAAAACCATCTTGCAACTAAGGGAAATAAAGCAGACCCCTCCATATTCTGAGGGGGCCCCCCTCCCCTCAGCAGTCATCATAACACCTTTGTCAGGTACAAGCAAGAGCCCTGGAAACATCCTCCTTGACCACGTTTCTTCTCATTCCTCCACGAGAACCAAATACATGCTCGCATTTCCTGTATAGATTTTTATGACATTTTGACTAAGTAGAACAACCGTGTCCATAAGCTCTGCTGCATTAACAGTTTTATCGGAACGTAATATGCCAGCCTGTTTCTTAGGCTTTGCCAGTCTGTCTCCTAGGTTCTATTATAGCACATTTCATAAAAACCTGTTTTGCCAAACATTCTACTCTTTGGTACCTGGAGTTATTGGTCCTTTCATTAACTCCAGTGTAAGGGCTAAACGCTAGTCTGTAATTTTAGCAGCATTTTCATGATTCTTGGAATTAAGAAGATCATCGAGGTGCTGCCCTTCTGATTACTGCACCTGTCCAAGTATGTCTCTTCTCACCCAGGTATTGTTACTCCGCAGGAAGACGTGCTTCATTCTTGTTCATTTGGAGATCGTTCCTGTCGGTGGTCAGTCAGGTCTGCCTGAGGTGCCCCTCACGGTGGCTCCAATTTATTACACTTTGGGCATTAAGAGCCATCGAAATGGAGTGTATTAAACAAGATGTCAGACTAAATCATTTAAAAAAAAAAAAACTGATACAATCAACTCCCTAAGATTAGAATTGTGTCTATAGAAAAGCAGTGCTTATTCTTCCCACAGGAAGAAAATCAAGCTTTGCCCCTTGCTCCCATGTTCCATCTTCCTCCCCCCTCTTCATCCACTCCAGGCCTCTGCTTCTCCCTGCCCGCCCCCTCACCCCTGGGCCCAGCCATGCTGCCTTTACCACAGCTCCGTCTTGCTACCGGGCCCCATGAAGGGCAGGGCCATGGGACCGCATTCTACTCTCATGTCTCCTAGGCAAATCCTGCCAGCAAATTGACCAATCATCATGAATTAATTGGAGTCCGACCCCTCTCTTCAAATATTCAGTTCATCTTCCTCAAATGATGAAAACCTGGGCTTACATGGGCTGCCCTCTTCTCTGGGTAACTCCACTCAGTGGTTGCTCTTTCTAGACCAGAAGGTCTCCAGTGGGGAAGAGCCCATCCTCTCTTTCTGGCATTCACCATTGCTTAATTCCCCTGGCCTTTATCTTGACTTGTTGCTCATTTTATTGGCCCTACTGGCAACTATCCGTCCTATGGCCTCCAATTCATGTTCATCCCTTTCTCCTGTCCCCATTTCTCAAGGCTACAAAAATCTAGGTCTCTCATCAAGACTCTGACCAGAGTAGAACTGAAAACTCCAAATCAAGTTATAAGTAAAAGGTTGTTGAGCAACCCCAAGAAGGTCATTGTGCAAGTTACAGGGACTCGAAACAAGCATAAGACATGACCTCTGCAAGAATGAAACAGCTTTTGGGACGCCTGGGTGGCTCAGTTAGTTAAGTGGCTGCCTTTGGCTCAGGTCATGATCCTGGCGTCCTGGGATCGAGTCCCACATCGGGCTCCTTGCTCGGCAGGGAGCCTGCTTCGCCCTCTTTCTCTGCCTGCCACTGTGTCTGCCTGTGTTTGCTCGCTCGCTCTCTCTGACTAATAAAATAAATAAAATCTTTAAATATAAAAAAAAAAGAATGAAACAGCTTTTTTCAAAAAAGAACCATAAAAAAAATGGTACTCACTTCCAGCTTACCAGGAGCTCATTGGCCTCGGAAGGAGCAACATCTGGCTTGGGTCCCAATGGCAAGGAAGGCAAACCCTGGAAGAGAAGTCACGGGAGAAGCAGTTACTGTGGAGGGAGGGCAGGCGTGGAGAGCCTGGCTCCCCAGGGCAGGGTGTGAGTTCAAAAGAAACAGAAAGAAGATTGGCAGAGTAAGGGCCCTAAAACCAAGGGAGCCGTGTGACTACGGTGAGCAGTGGGGAGCCATGGTAGGTCCTGAGTCTTTTGGATTTGGGGGTTTTAGGAAGATCAATGTGACAGCCTTAAACTGGATAAAGTAAATCTGAGTAAAGAACAGAGACCCTCTGGCAGCTGCTGCATTAATCCTGGTAGGAGATAATAGGAGACTTGACTAATGTCAGGAATTAAGAGAAAGGTATAAATCTGAACAGTGGTTTGAGAGAGAAAAACCAAGACTTGGACGATGCACTGAATATATGAGGTGGTATGAGGCAGAAATGGGAAGGGAAGCCAGATTGGGGGAGGAGATAAAGACCAATGCTGGGATCTATCCAAGACTGCAGCAAGCAATATCAGAGAGGAAGCGAGAGAGCATTGTTGTCGGGCAGTAGTGGAGAGCAAATTCTAGATTACAGAAGGACGAGCTGGAGATGAGAAGATAGGAGGTGGTCAGAGCAAGAGTGACCCATGGTAAAGAAAGGGTCACTAGAAAATAGGATTAATCCAAGAAGTTTTAAAGCTAAAGGATATGAATATGATTTAGGATTAGAGGAGGTGACTATGCTAATAAATACATATTTTTATGTATATATATATATATGTATATTATTTATCTTATTTTTTCTTTTTCATGTATATATATATATATATATATATATTCATGTATATATACATGAAAAAGAAAAAAATAAGCTCTATTTTTTGCCTTCCTCTGGACCTGGAAGAAATGTGACTGAGTTTCATAGAGGCACCTGGGTGGCTCAGTCACTTAAGTATCTGCCTTCAGCTCAGGTCATGGTCCCCAGGGATCAAGCCCCACATGGGAGTCTCCCCACTTGGTGAGGAGTCTGCTTCTCCTTCTGCCTCTGTCCCTCCCCCCTGCTCAAGCTCATTCTCTTTCTCTCTCTCTCAAATAAATAAATAAAATCTTTTAAAAAATGAGTTTCAGGTAGTAAGATTAGCTCTCAATGGACACAAAACCAGATTTCTTGGAGCCTGGGAAGAGAAGATGAAAAGGATGGGACAGAAACATGATATGTTCAGTTGGGGATCCAACTGATGTGAGAGAATCGGGCTTTCTCAGAGAATAAAGACCATCCCCTCAGAGTAAGCCATGATGGGAAGCAGTGGAGGCATTCTTGGACACGATTAGGATTTTCTTATCATGCTTTCTCCTGTGGACAGGAACTTGAGCTTGCTGAGATCCCTCTTTGCATGTGGCACCAAGTTCTGAATGTGGGGTTTGGGGTGAGGGTTGACCAAGCTTAAGAAACTGTGGAGAAGGTCAGGCTATGGATGCATGGTGGTAACCCAGATTGACTCAAGTCACCATGGCTCATCACTGTGTCCTCTGGGGACAAAGGAATCATGAATGTTGGTGCCCAGTGCAAGCCTAGAGGGAAAAGACAGGGGTGTGAAGTGGACTGAGTGGACAGAGCTCTGAGCAGAAGGTCAGAGGAATGAGGAAATGAGTTGCAGAGAGCAGCAAAGAAGCAGCTGACCCAGGGGGTAAGGTGGAGTAAAAGTTTCCTACAGCTCAGCTGAGGAAATGCGTGAGAACGAGATGAGTAAATGGAAGGTCCCTTAAGGGCAGGCTAGGTGTGTTGTTAGTGGGTCAGATGTCCAGACAGTCCTGACAAAAGAGGAACAAATGAGATGCCCTTATGAAAGCATCTTTTTCTTTATAGGGGACTCCCTCAGCTATCATCAGGGACGCCCTTTCTCCACAGAGGACAGAGACAATGATGTTGCTGTTACCAACTGTGCCATGTCCTACAAGGGGGCCTGGTGGTATAAGAACTGCCATCGCACCAACCTCAATGGGAAATATGGAGAGTCCAGGCACAGTCAGGTAGGTGACGCTGGCCGCCATCTTGAATGACCCAGGGCTGTGGAACCCACCGTCCCTCGGCTTTATGTGTTCGACGCACAAGTTGGTCTTACATTTCCCTCTGTTAAAAAAATAAATAAATAAAAGTCAGTCTTGAGAATGGACTATCATGAAGAGGAAAGGAAGGCAGATCCTGAGATAAGAGTGGGACAAAGCAGAAGCCAGAGGAGAGAAAAAAAAGCATCTGGACTCAGAACTTAGAACTCACCCAGAAAAGCCCTTGACTACCGGTACATTCCATTCATTTCATTTCCTCATCTTAGCCATTCCATGGAGAGCTTATCAAATTTAGGGACAGCTTCCCAGGTTCAACCTCATCTAAAGAAGGGTCCCAGGAAAGGAGAGATCAGAAAACCAGTGTCAACTGGACTAGGTTTCCCCCTTAGAGACTACAAGTCCACAGGCTGAGCTGGGAGATAGGGCGACCAACTGGACCACCTGGGACTTTCCCAGTTTTAGCACCCCAAGGCCAGCAGCCAGGGAAACCCCTCCCTCCTGAGCCAACCAAGATGGCTGGTCACCACAGGCAGAAACTACCTGACTCTCCCCTCAGGAGTGAGCAGTCAAACACAATCATTCTCCACAGGATGATCCTATACTATTGGGATTTTGAGATTCAGCACCGATAACCGGTGCATGCAAATCTTAAAAGCCAAAAACATAAAGCTGGCAGTAAGACATAACCTGATGAACACTCGGGCCACAGCACGCTTAAAAAGAAAAGCTGGAGAAAGACCCAGCTCCTTCGACTCTATAGGGAGCTGGACTGCAGAGCTTCCCGTTAATGGAGAATGACTAATCCTCATCTTGGACTCCCCACTCCTGGTGTTCTCCCTCTTTTCAAGCCGGGTGTTCCACCTGGGGGGAGGTGGGGACCTGACATGCCTGTCTTCCTCCTTCCCAGGGGATCAACTGGTACCACTGGAAAGGCCACGAATTCTCCATCCCTTTCGTGGAGATGAAGATGCGCCCCTACAGCCACCGTCTCACGGCGGGGAGGAAACGGCGGTCCTTGCAGTTCTGAGCTTTGGGCGGCCGCGGGCCGACTGACCTTTTCTGTCATTTGTTTGTATTTTATAATATGAAACAAGGGGTGGGGGGTAAGAGTACTGTGCTTGGCAACGTGGGAAGGGTGTTGGAGGAAGCAGGATATAGCTGTTCGTGGTGTCTGCTGTCCCGGGCCTGGGCCTCGGTCTCCGTGCTCCCTCCCACCCAGTCATCCTTAACCTTCCCCTCCTTTCTCACCGAGGAGGGAAAGTCTGGAATGTTTTAAAGAGACCAAGTGAAAGGCAAGTCCTGGGGTCAGATTGCTATGGCACAAGGCCTTCTTTTCCTGGACACCTAGGAGTTGCCCTTCACTCCCAGGTAATCGTGCTCTGGTCACTGCCTTGGATGGCCAGGTTCTCACAGCAGCCCCCGGGAGAAGCCTCGAGAAGAGAGCTCTGCCAACAATACCCCTTCAGAGGAAATAGATTAACCTCGCCCCATCCCAACAACCCTTTTTAATGGGCCAAAGATTTTCATCTTCTGACACTCTTACCAGCCAAGTGTCCTATGACCTTTTAAGAGCAGCCGTCTCCTTCCCAGCCCCAGTCAGTCCTGTGCCTCCGTCCATCCTACCCTTAGACCCCCATGGCCCCACAAGCCCAAGGCATTGTCCACACCTGGCCCTGGGCTACACAGTGGCTGTGTTCCCTAAGGGTCATAAGTCATTGCCCCCTCTCTTAGTTCTGCCAGGCAGAACTTCTCTGTGGACGAAAGGGAGAGATGGTTGTAGGTTGAGCCCTTTGGGGTCAGACATTGAGGAAAGGACAAAAGTAGAAATCAGGGCATCTGCCATTTGAGATTACAGGTCCCTTGGGAAACACAGATCTTACCTAGCTCTATTTTCTTATCTCTGGTCCTATTTGTCATGGATTTTTTTTTTCCCTGAATTGCAAATGGAAGGCCTCATTTCTGTGTTCAGCCAAGCTCTCCTTAATGTGGGTGGCTTAATAAGGGTCAGAAGAAGAAGTTATATGACCAGACAGCCGTTCCCCTGACTGATAATTCCTGGAAAGAGGTGAAATTCGGGGGAGAGGGGGAGGGGCTGTTTTTGTTTTTTTGCTCTTTTTTGGTCCTGTGGGAAATAGGAATGACCTCTGTAATGAGTTGACATCATGAGAAGCCTTTCTCCATCTTCTTTTATTATTCTGCCTCTGAGAGGAAAAATGAAAAGTGCCAGAGGAAATTACATCTGGAAATCCAAAGGTGAATAGGGGACGACTGTGGGCCTACCTCCAATTTTATGAGATGTGCTCTCTTCACTACCATGATTTGATTTTTAAGCCCAAGAGAGCGCAAGGCTCTAGAAACCATGACCCTTTGACTTCTCCAAACCCAATGTCAGTGGTAGCTATCCCTGCGGCATCTACCAAAAGCCACACCCAGCCCCCCGGCAGCCCCCCTCTGTTCCCCTCCCATTCCTCAAGGCCCCACTTCTGTTTCCTTTAATGCCCATGATTAGCCAAACCAGGACATCTTGCTCTGTCCCCAACCAGTTGCCGGAAGAGCCTGAGAGTTGGCAGTTTCCTGATGGAAACAGCTACGCTCTAACCCAGCTCTGATTCCCAGGAGAGGACGGTCACGGGGGCTGCTGATCACACTTTATACAGATGACGTTGGCTGCCACTAGCCACAGGCGCCCTGCCACAGCAGGCCTCCAAGGCCTTTCCCACGCCTCCGTGAGGCTGTGACTGACAAACCCGGGACATGAGACATGGAAGCCACTCTCAGGTCAGCATGGGCTTCAAAAGGAACTAGGAGAAGGAGGAAGAAAGAGACACAGTCCTTTTAAGAAACATACAAATTCCAGTGAGATTCAACTAGGAGAGTGGGATACCAATGAAGAGTAGGGAGCACACTGCGAGGAAGCTGGGGACTAAGCTAGAGGCCGCCTCCGCCATGTTGTTTGCTCTGTGACCTCATCAGGGAGGTTGTTTTCTCTCTCCAGGCCTCAGTGTCCCCCCTGTTGAATGGAAGCTTGGACTAGAATGGCTACCATCTTCCTTTCCGGTTTTGATAGTCACTGATGCTGGTTTCTGATCTGGAAATCTAAGTAGAAATTGGCATTGATGAGAAAGCATGATTAAGTAATGAAAATTCACCAGAAGTTCTGCTTTGTTAGGGAGGGAGGAAGGAAGGAGAAAAGATTCAGAAGTCATAAATGAAACACACACACACACAGGAAAACGCACTGCAGAAAAGGTAATGCCAAGTAAGAGACCAAATTCATTTTGCTTGTAAAAGCAGAGACAGAGGGCCTGAGTGGTGCCAGCACAGCCTACCTCGTCAAGGGAACTGAAACGAACAGAGATTATGATTCCTTGTGTGGTCAATTCAGGTGAAAGCCAGGAAGTATTAGTGGAAACCAAAACCCGCGTTTCATGACAACCATTTTACCCTATGGAACATTTTTATAAATATTATCAGCAACAATGACTGAATTCATTTCAAAAACGTTTAAAGCAAGAAAAGGACTTTGAAGATTAGCTCACCCAACCTCCTATAAAAGGATGTATAGATTCCTTTTACTGAGTTGAGTGTTTTTCTCACGAGCTTTTACCATCTTCAAGAGACACTGTGCCCCGTTCTCTCTCCAAGATCCACAATCAACTAAACTCAAAGCTTCTTTACTGATTCCTGCTTATCCTGTTCCTCCAAATTTGCGTTCTTCCCAAGGGTGGATCTGGCAAATGACATTCACAGAGCACTGGCCTACGCACACCTCTTTCCCTCAAGGGACTCCTGGGAATAGAGGCAGCCCTGCCCAGAGGCAATTTAAGTGCAGGATTAGGATTTAATCCCAATCCTAATCATAGGCATTTATAAGCAAACAAAACCTACCAATGACTACAGCAGATCCACTGCCTAGATCCAAGATCCAGACAGTTTTTCCTTTTCTCATTTCCCCATCAGATAAAAATAGTTCCCAAATGAGTAACTCAGGGTCTCCAGGGTTCTTTCTGGAAGGGGGGGGGGGGTCGTTGGGGGTGGAGACCACAAATCTGTGGAAAATTCCTTCAGGCCTTTAGACTGGATTTTACTGGAGGAGGGAGACTTGCTAGGTGTGGCCACAAGGTGGCGATCACTCCCCCCCAGTCGTCGCAGGTAACTATGAAACCGGGTGGGAATTGAGCACAGCAAGCCCCTAGGGGTTTCCGGGAGAACTCACACCAAACCAATTTTGGGGAAAACCAGCCAACTGATTTGCACAAGGGATTGAATTGTTAAAGAACAACAACAAAAATGGCAGCGAGGAAATGCAGAGCAAACTTCTATAAGTAGTTAAATGCCCCCTACCCCTCAGCTACCAGCTCCCCCATGGGCTGCCCCTCCCCCCGCAGGGGTAAGCCACCACCCACCCCGTGCCCTGGAAACCAGCCAGCTCCCTGCACACTGAAAACTGTTATTTTAAAGACAAACCTGAAGAACCAAGGTTGCCAATGAGCTCAATGCCAAGCCAAACAACCCTAATCACATTTATACTTTTAAAATCCGGTCCCAGCACAGAGCTGAGATTAAGGGACACTAGTTCATTATGGAATCGTTTGAAAGAGCTCTTTTCAAAGCATCAGATGAGAAAAAGTGGAACCTGTGAGCAGTATAGATGTGCCAAGTGGAGGAGGCTGTAACAGACGAGCCCATGACCCCGCCTTGCAAGAATTCTGGGGCATGAAAACACTTTTCTTCTTTCTTCTTTCTTTCTTTCTTTTCTTTTCTTTTTTTTTTAAATTTTAACCGCTGCCCAGAATTTCAGGAAAGGTAGAACCACTTACTCAGGGTCCATGCTTGCTTTCGATCACCTGATTCCCATTCAATCTCATTCCTGCTTCCTTTTCTTTCCCTCCAAAGCAGAGACTCTACTTGTCTCTCACTGCCTAGTCCTAAAACTTTGAAAAGGAAAATTCAAACTTCAGTTTAGTTACAAGAATCCCATAGAAGATGGAATAATTTGTTCATGTGCTTCAAACTTGCCAAGGCCTCGGGACCTCGGAGGTCGTGTGGGGGAGGTCTGCGAAGTTTGGGAGTCTGCCTCTTCCACAAAGCTCCAGATGCCCATAGCGGCACACTCGGCTCCACCCAACCTCCCTGGGTGGCCCGTCTTTCTCCAAATAGCAGTGACAGAGAGGTCCCACGCTCAGGAAAGGCGAGACCCGGTGCTGGCTTCTGGGTGATTCCTGTAGCCTCTCTCTGGCTAGACCTCCGGGTCCTTTGGCCACATTCCCAAACATCTTTGACTGAATGCTCCCCCATGCTTTTGTGACTTCCATAGCCCCGCCCCACCCCACACAAGTGTGACCAAGCTTCCCTCAACTGTACTCCAGCATTTTGGCACCATGGGGCCAAAAGAGAATTCACAGACCACATGAGACCTCCAAAAGCAAGGAGGGACAAAGCTCTAGTACACTTTAAGTGGCGTGTGGTGTAGCTACAGGTCCATTTGAAAAAATGGCCCTGGTCCATCCTGATGGCAGCCCCATTACATACCCTGATGTCTGTTCTGTGTTCTTTAAGCTTTGAGAACTAGCAGGGAAGAAGAAAACATAAAATATAAAACCTTAAAAAATTAAATAACAAAATAAAAGAAGGGGATGGATGCTTGGAGACTGAAAGCAAGCCCTCTACCAATGGCCTGTGATAGAAATACCGAGAACAAGGTCTAGGGACCAGCCTCAGTTTCTTGAGTTCTGGTCTCACCTCCCACCAGACAGCTCCTGTCAGTTCACCCACTTCACCAGAGGAGAAACTAAGGCTCACAGGCCTGTCACTGCAGAAAATGAGAAGCCAAAAGGCTCCCTTGGCTTGTTCAACCAGTCCTGCCTGGACCTCACTTATCCTTCATGGCACTTGCAAGCCTGATTTGTCATCTCCAGCATTTCTGATTTATTTTTCAAGGTCACCCCTTGCCTGAAGCATGACTTCATTGCACCTGCAGCACTTCATTGTCCAAATGTCCTTGGAAAACCTCACAGTCTTTGGACAGTGTTGCTGTCTTCTGCAGACCGGAAATCCTCTCTCTTTCCCAAGCTTAATAAGGCTATGGCAGAGCATCCAAATAACACACGTCTTGTTCCTTAGACGAGCTCTGCCTCCTCTGTTAACTTGGCAAATCAGCTCTTCCTTGTCTGCTGCTGGGCTGATGCTAAATTTCCAGTTCAAAAATGTTTAACCCTTTCAGTCTCACTGAATCCGCCATCCCAGGTACTGGCATTGGCTCATTGGCAACATGGGCTCATGGAGGCAGAGCAAGATCCCAGGAGGCCTGGAACATCTAAGCCACAGAGAGGGTTTGGGTTCAGATGTGTGACCAGGAGGCAAGTGCACGGAGGAGAACTATTGTTTTCTTCCCATTCCTGGTTTAGCCACTCCAGGGACACACTGGTAACATCCTGCCATTGGACACTACTGTGTTCACTGCTGCCTCCAAAAGACAAATATGGGGGGCATACGTTCAGAGCAGAAGGGGACTGGAGATCCTCTAACCTGACCCGCTCATGTCATGCTTCTGGAAAGAGAAGCTCAAAGATGTTAGGCAACTTGCCCAAGTTCACACAGCTAATTAGTAACAGAGCCGAGATCAGATCTAGCATAGGCCTTTTAATATTTCTCTCCCCAACTGAAGACTAAGAGAAATGGTATTTACTACACTCCTACTACTTTCCAGATACTGTGCTAGGAAATTTACCTGTATTACTTCATTAAATCCTCACCACAACCCTGACTCAAGTTTTACCATGAGGAAATGAAGGCACAGAAAGGTTTAATAACACGCCCAAAGTCACACAGGATCAGGATCCCTCTGTCTAACTCTAAAGCCCTTGCTTTTGCCCCTTCAGGAGGCTGCTGCCCCTTCTATTTGTTTAGCTGAGTGGCCGCCATCTTGGATTTACTAATATTTGTACAAAGGGGCTTCTGATGCCACTTCCTTCTATCTTTTAAGAAAAGGGAGTTCTTGTGTTGTTTTCTGCCACATACTCTGGAAATCCTCTCTGAAACAGCCCGTCAGATCTTTTTCTTTCTTTTTTTTTTTTTTAAAGATTTTATTTATTTATTTGACAGAAAGAGATCACAAGCAGGCAGAGAGGCAGGTAGAGAGAGAGGAGGAAGCAGGCTCCCCGCTGAGCAGAGAGCCCGATGCGGGGCTCGATCCCAGGACCCTGAGATGATGACCCGAGCCGAAGGCAGTGGCCTAACCCACTGAGCCACCCAGGCGCCCCCAGATCTTTTTCTTTTTTTCCCCTCTTTTTTTGTTTTTAATTGGGGAGCCATAATCAGAATCCACAGCAGGTTGGTAGCGGATCAAAAAAGACTAGGACACAAACATTATGTCCCTAACCCTACTTCTTTGGGAATATAGTGGCCTCTTTCCCACCCAACATTAGAAGAGTAGGGAATTCCAGAGTCATTCTTCTCAAACTGGGTGGACAGTTTGGCAACACTGGGGGAAATGAACATGGCATGGGTTCCTGGAGCACAGGTTTTACTCCAGAATTTAAGAAGAAAGGAGTTTTATCACTAATATATTGAAGCCAATACAGACAGTAGCAAATGCAGAAATCCCATGAATTTTTAGGCTAAAACCAGCAGGCTGCAGACTGATTGGACTCTTTCCTCCCAGACTTTCATGGGCTCCATGAGAGTGTCCCTATAGGGACACATCAGTGGGAAAATTGGGGAATGAGGCTAGAGGAAGGCAGGAGTCTAGTGTTACTTATTCCCCTCTTCCAACCTGTCCCTACCTCCTCCGTGGGGACATGTGTGTTGTCATGGGATCTCAGAGGACAGTTAGGTACAATCTCAGCTCTCTTTGCCACAATGGAGGAATTTAGAAGGAAATTAGTCCTGGTAAATTGTATTTTTGGCTGCCAGGTCCAAACTCCAGAAATGAATCCCTTCCTCTTAATTGGCTGCTGCTTAGCCATAAAGGAAATACATTTCCCTACGAGAGAACAATTCATGGTCCTCTTCCATGTGGAGGCTGCTGGGGGAGCTGAGATGCCTCTGTGTTAGATGCAGTGGACACCGTTGTTTCTACAAAAATGTCTCCCCAGTAAGCGCCCCCCTACCAAGCCCCTTTCCCTGCCCATGCCCTCTAGACTCACAGCATGGTCCCACAGACTCGAGGTTCAGAATCTAGATGCGTTACTGGTAACACAGTCTCTGCCTTCCTATCCTGCGCACACACACGGGCATCCAGTCATTCCAACCTCAGAAGTGCCCCA
The DNA here is from genome assembly GCF_902655055.1 of Lutra lutra. Lineage (NCBI taxonomy): Eukaryota > Metazoa > Chordata > Mammalia > Carnivora > Mustelidae > Lutra > Lutra lutra. The sequence continues at coordinate 27,089,773 of NC_062292.1, forward strand.
GGCCCACAGGAAGTCCCAGGTACCCTGAGCAAGTTACTGGGACTTGGAGGGAACTGTTTTGTTGGGCCCAGGTCCCTGAAACCCACCCTGGTGGTCTCTAGATTGTTGTTCTGAGAAACCATAAACACCGAATCCTCCAGTCCCCCTGAATTTGAGTTTGTCATTTTAACCTTTAACGGCCTTTTCAGGTAAAAAAATAACACCGACCAATGTACTGCCTTTGTAGCTACACTGTGCTTGGGAAAAGCATTTACTTAAAAGAAAGACTGGAAGGAAGAAAAAAAAAAAAAACAAGAAGAAAATGGAGTACACACTCCTTGGGCGATGTACACTTTCATGAACTGAAATAAAAGTAAAAATAGAGGAAGGAGAGGAGAAGCCAACCTTCCCTCTCCTTTCGTGGCACTGTAGCTCAAAGACAGGAATCTCCGCTTGTTAACCATTGTTAACTAGTATTTTTAGTCCTGATTGCTTTTAGCTTCTGTATAGTTCCTTTTTTAAACACATTTTCTATACGTCAATAAAAGATCTGGAAGGAATGGTGTGCGCCCCTCGCCGTCCTTGATCCTGTTCTCTCATTATAGCCTCACTGCCCCTACCTTCCTCTTCCCACCACCTACCCTTCCTCTCTCTGCCTCTCTCTCTGTCTTCCTGCTCAACCTCCCACCCACTCTGAATTCTTCATCTCACCCATTGCTTTTACCCTTAGAAGAGGTCCCTGACGGGTGCCAGCCTCTGCTGGATGCCCCAGCATCACCCAGATCGGTCTGGTCTATGCTGTGGAGCCCTTGATTAAGCCACAAAGACTGACTCACTGTCCTATTCCCTGGACCCTGGAGTGCCCAGTGGTAACTGGATCTCCAACGCTCTGGTGCCATCTATGGGCACTGGCAGAGAATATTTAATTGTCCTAACTTGCCCAGCCTGTCTATCCTCAGCTCAGACTCCAGCTCCTGGGAAACCCAGCTTCGCCCCCCACCTCTCAGACTTGGTCACCTGGGAAAGCGTTCTCCTGTTCTCTCCCTTGAAAATGAGCCCCCATGCACATTGTATGATCAACTCTTGCCTCCAGATCATACAGGTAAGACCTGGCCAGGTAACAACCCAGAGAACAGGGGAATGGGGGAAACTTCCATCCAGTTCATCTCCACAAGTTCTCAAGGCAGAAGTTTAGAGGAAACAGTAACAGAACAGAATTGGGGACCTGAACCCAGACAAGTCCTGCCCCCGACCTTGTTGGAGGGGGAGGGGCATTCCAGGAGACTACCTGAAGGGGGGTGGGTTCCACCTGTCTGAATCTTATGACAATAGGAATTACCCAAGGGGGAAGGTGAGGAAGGAACAGTACAAATCGGAGTGAGAGGGCACAGAAGAGCAAAACCTATAGGAGCAGGGAGTCTTCCCGTGCACCCGGCTCCCCAGCGCCCTGGAAGGAGTCTGATGATAGAGCTTCCCCACCATGGAGAAACATGTCTCCATGTTAAAAAGGAGATAGAGAGAATACCTTTAAAGGGGACCTAGAGAGTACTTTAATAACCTGGAAATAAAATTGTTTTTAAGTTCCAATCCCCCCAGTATTTTCTAGGCTCCAACCATCCTGTTCCCAAGCCTAGGCCATGTGGGCAACAGGGACAAAAACCCCAGCCTCCAGCCATGTGACAGGCTTGCACCCAAGTCCCCACCCTGTGCTGGCAGTTTTCGGAGCCTGTTCTCCGTGGCTCATTTCCTCTTCCCCCATCATTTCCTAAAAAACATTTCTGTGGTGGCACCAAGAGAAGACCGTTAAGAACAGCCCCATTTCCTGGTCTTCTTTGAAATAAGCCACCCCAGAAACCCACACCTCAGGACAGCGTTACCTGAATCTTATGTAGTATGTAGACAACGGCCACGGCCCGAAGCTCCTCCTGTGTGTTATCTGGGAAACAGAAAGGATGTATACAGTGGAACTTAAAGGAATTTCAGTAATTAGTATTTATTCCTGAGGTGGCTGAATGCGAACATTGTGTTCTAACTTAAATGAGTCTGATTCACCCATTGCTTAAGACCTCTGGGTGCATTTACAATGATCTGAACACAGATTTAATTATTGCTGTGTTATGGGAACGAAGAACTGCCACGGGGAAAATTAAAAGTGGATTATTAAGCAAGAGAAATGTTAGCAGCATTAGTAATCAGTGCAATTACCAAGAACCCAAACCTAAACACAGCAGCATCTTCTCTCGCACGATGACCCCGGTGGCCCCGGGGATATGTGCCCCCTCAGCTACCTCTTTGGCCAGTCAGCAGAAAGACATCGTTAAGGAATAAGGGCTCCTGGGACCTGCAGCTCTCCTCTCACATGCGATGTGCATATGTCTGCTCCACTCCACCACTCCGGCTTTCCAAGAATCCTAGAGAGAACGTGTGTTGAACTCATAAATCCACACATGACCGTGTCTCTTGTCCCTCTTCCCTCATATCACAATCTGAGTTCAGTGAGCACCTACCATGGATCCAGCCCAACCCTGGCTCTGGATGGACAGGGATGAAGGCTTGGCCCCTCCTTGAAGAGATGGAGTCTCTTTTTGCCTCATTCTGTTTCTATGCACTTGCCCCAAACTCCCTGCTCCCCAACCCAGATGTTCCACACATATGTGAAGAAAGCCCTGTACTTCAGGGCTATTTTAAAACAGGCGAGGGTAAAATCTCCAAATGTATGTTTAGGTACTCATGAGGAACTGGGAGGAGGTATACAGTAAAAGAACTCAGTTAATTGGGATGAGGGTTGTCATTTCAATATTGACAATATTCTTTTTAAAACTCAGACATATTTCAAACACTTCAAATACCATGGACAAATGGCAATTAAGGAGCTCCTTGAGTCCCAAAAGCTAACAGAACCTTCTCAAAGGACTGATTACTATAGAATCTTCCTTGGTTGGGGGAGCAGAGGGGAAGGAGGGCATTCCAAAAGATTCTGGTACTTTTAGATGTTGATGTCCTTTAATGCCTGAAATGAGACTTGCTATGATCAGAGATCACAGCTAAGGACTCATTCATAGCTTGTGTGAAAGCTTTGGGTCTACTCTTCATGACAAACAATAAGCCCCTCAGAGGTTTCTGGGAAATGAGTATAAATTACAAGAAATGCAGTAACAATTATGAAAATTCAATATGCTAGCTGTACAGGAAATTTAAAGATCCAAGAAAAACAGGGAGAACGATGAAGAAATGTGTAAATTACTTCTGGGCGTAGACGGTACCCACCATGATTTGTGACCCACACTCCCTTTTTATGACTTTTTTTTTCCATAAATAAAACCCACAGAGTAATAACGAAAACTTATATTTACAACCAAAGCTACACAGAAACAATGACAGCCTAAGGTTTCTCTCGAAGACAACTCAGCTGACTTAATTGACGAGGGAGTGTGAGAGATCACTGAAGACGTCAAGGTGGGACCACCTGCCGTCCTCTCCAACCCCTTCCCCCAACCCCATCTTGTACCATTTAGAGGACTTGAGAGGTGGTCATGTAAATTTGGTCTTCAACATGTTCTCCTCCAAAGAACCTGAATTTTAACTTGGTTTGAACCGTCCGTGCTTGCTACAAGGCAGGGTTTTAATCCAAAAGTGCTGTTGGCATTTTGGTTGGCTGTCTTTGCTGTGGGAAACTGTGCTGTGCACTGCAAAGTCTTCAGCAGCATCCCTGGCTCCTCCCCACTGAATTCCAGGAGAACCACCACCATCCTACAAGTTGCAACAATGCAGGCATCTTCAAACACTGCCAAATGTAATTTTGCCCTGGGGGGCAAAATCTCCCTCTGTGGAGAAGCACTGTTCATAGGGAGATTTATCACAAAAAGATGACTTCAATCCAGACGTCAACTGAAGCATCATTTTAAGAAGCTAGTTCATTTCAGTCCAGAAGACAAAGTCCAGAAGTTCAGTCCAAAGTCCAAAGACAGATGGAACACCACTGTAGCTTTTCTACTGAATTTCCTTTTATGTAGTTTCTACATATTTGAAGAGCATATATCTGTGTTTTATTTTGTTATTTGGTTGGAATCGCTCTGGATATTTTGGTGGGACAAGATTAGATACCAAGGTAGGGAGCAGAATTTTAAGATGGTGCTTACAGAAAATGAGAGTTTGACTCTGGTTTAATTTGTCATGGCTGTCCAGGACTTGATGAAGTTTCAAATCAAGGATTACTTGTAAATTAGACCTTTTGGCTCTGTTGCTTCACCTAATGGACAATAATAAATGGTATTGATTGTTTAAGATCTCCACATACCTCACGATATCATATGTCCTAAGGTTTCTCAAGGGAAAAAAATGAAATCAAGGGGGTGAGGATATGTTAGGCACCAAAGATAGGAGGAAGGGAAAACTTCATCTCAAACCTCTGCCTTGGTTCAGGATTCTGATCACCTGAACAGGGAAAGACAATATAACTGCCCAGGCCCCCAGGAGAATGTGGATATCAAAGTCGTAGGCTTAAGAGTGTTCCATGGTGTCAGGGAAAGCAAAGGGTTAACTTGAACCCTTCCCTCACCAAAAAAGAAAATTTTGGAGCAAAGGGAAAGGGGGCAAAAGAAGAAAAGAGATAGCCACCCATGAAAGAAACCTACTGCATTCTCAGCATAGGGCAGAGAAGGACACTTATCATTGAACCCCTTTACCCAGCTCACTCTCCCAAACAAGAAATCCCAATGCCCAGGAAGGGTGATGCAAAGAGAGATGCCACTTTTACTTCTAGCATTTTGAAGAAGTCACAAGGTCAATTTTTCTTTACTCTTGTCCCAGCCATGCCTATGGGGCACGAGTTGGCCTAGTTTTGTGCTCAGAAAATGCAGTCACATAGTAGATATTTTGATGCCAAAGGAGATGTCCTGCTCTGGTTCATGATGGTTTTCATCACAGGGTCTTCCTCTAGACCAAGAGCCACAGAAGCAGATCAAAAAGCGCCTCTTGCATTAGAGTCTGGCTGCAACCCATTATCAGATTTCCAGAACCACTTACTTCTCTTCCAAGACCAAGCCATTTTGAGAAGTCAAGCCCTCCAGTTGGATGGAGGAAAGAGCTTATTTTCTTTCCTGAGAGTAGGAGGGAATCGGGAAGGCACTGGAAATGCCGCATTGTGGGCATGTCCTCCTCTCACCTGTGAGCCCCTTGAGGGCAGAGCCTGGGTTCCCCATCCCATTCCCAACAGTTAGCTCAGTGCTCCAGAGAGACCCAATGTAGACCTGATAAAAACTAAACTAAATCAGTCCTATCTTATGTCTGTGAAACAGACTCAGTTAACTACTTTAATTATGTTGAAATTTAGGATAGATCCCTAAAACAGCATACTTGGAGACTCTTTGAAGAGCAGAGGAGAGAATCCTGGACTTTAGGTCAAAGGCTTATATGGCATTTCTGCCTATTACTGGCACTGTGCCTGAGGGGAAGTCTTCCTGCCTCTCTGAAGCTTAGTGTCCTTTTCTATAAAATGGGAATAAGAGGGGCGCCTGGGTGGCTCAGTGGGTAAAGCCTCTGCCTTTGGCTCAGGTCATGATCTCAGGGTCCTGGGATCAAGCCCTGCATCAGGCTTTCTGCTCAGCAGGGAGCCTGCTTCCTCCTCTCTCTCTGCCTGCTTCTCTGCCTACTTGTGATCTCTCTCTCTCTCTCTGTCTGTCAAATAAATAAATAAAAATTTAAAAAAAATTTTTTAATGGGAATAAGAATAACGGTCCTTCCTACTTCACAGACCACTCTGAGAGGCAAAATGCAATGGGCAGAAAATGCTTTGAAATGGTGTCATCGCTATGGGGAATGGTGTTAATTTGGTGAAAGTTAAAGGATGTTGACAATCATTCTCCAATCTCAAATACCTTCCCAGCAGTGTTATGACCTAAAATGTCACTAACCTGGCTCCCTAAAGCAACTTACTGTCTTTTAAAAAATGCCCTGGGCCAAGTAAGAGCATCAGCTGGCTATCGGGGATTAGCTGAGGGCTACCTGAGAGCAGGAAGGGGTCCGGGAGGGAGAAGAGACAGAGGAGAAGCCCGAGAACAAAGCACAGAGGACACGGGAGTGTGGAACAAAGCGGCCCTGCTGAGGACAGCCCCAAGGGTGACTCTTCTAGAAGAGAGGCGAAGAGGACCAGCTGTGTTGAAAGCCAGCCAAGTATGCTCCAAAGCTGTAGGCTAAGGACAGTGTGGTTCCAGGCCATTCGCCCACCCTTCCCTGGGACATAGAATGAGGACCAGAGGAAGCCTAGGGCACTTAGCAGCCATGGCAGGGAAGCTTAGTAGCAGTCTTTCAGATGGGTTGGGTGAAGACCCTGTATTTATCAAAACTCCCACCAGAACACCACACCTGTGGTTGAGGCCTTCTAGCTTCAGACATGAGCTCCTGGAGGCCATGGCTTTTAATAGCATGAATGATGATTTCTAGGGAGGGATCCTCCGTCTGGCTTCTAAGGAGCTGTGGACTTCACTTTTATTGAGTGGGGTGTCTGGGCCTGGAGCTGAACTGCTCAAGGGACAGAGAGGCTGAGCATGGACAACAGCACACCCTACAATCCCCCTATGAGGGCCCACATACTTGTCCTACTTCTACATAAATGAGAAACAAATGTTTAAAGAATGTTCCTTTGAAAAGACAATTATTGGGACACCTGGGTGGCTTAGTTTGTTGAGCAACTGCCTTCAGCTCAGGTCATGATCCGGGAGTCCCAGGATCGAGTCCTGCATCAGGATCCCAGCTCCCTGGGGAGTCTGCTTCTCCCTCTGACCTTCTCCCTTCTTATGCTCTCTCTCACTCTCTTTCTCCCAAAACAATTGATAAGATCTTTTTAAAAATTATTTTAAAAAGAAAAGACAATTATTCTGGATGCCCACATATCTCAACCCAGCCTGTCCTCATATGGATCTGACATGTCCCACCAGCAGAATCTGGGTCTCCCAGAGAAAGTCCCCATCCCCACCCCAGCCCAGCTAGGAGCTGGGCATTTGCCTCTCCTCCAAATCCCTAAGGACCTGAGATTGGAGGAAGAGCTTGTCACACCCGGCCCTGATTCTGTCTGGTCCTCTAAGGGGCAAAGGACTCATAGCCACCTTCAGAGCCATTCACCTGTCCCAGGTCCTGGCCTTTAAAAAGAAGAGGAACAGAAAGGACCACATTCACACTTAGTGCTTGGGGACACAGACACATGGGCAGTTCATTGGGCCAATGGTTTTCACTCCAGTGGCATCATATGGACTGTAACAGATGTGCTGGGGCCCTGGAGTCTCTCGCCTGCGATTTTCCCCCCAAGGCATGACATTCACCCTGAAAGCAAGGGAACACCTCCTGTCTCAGAGCACCCAGTGTCAGAGAGCCCTGCCAGGTGAAGAGGAATCCATGTCTTTCAATGGGGCTTCTCACCCGAGTCACCCAGGCGTTCTTGCCCTAGAGCATTCCTTCACTAGTCCATTCCCCTTCCCGAACCGTCCTTCATTCACACACTCAACAGTCACTGAACAACCCCCAGCAGTCTGCACTGTGCAGGGAACTGATGGAAAGCCAGGGCAGCTGGAGCACAGATGGGTGGCTAGTGGGTACCACAGTTGCAGCTGGGAAAGAGGGCACCTAATCAGACAGGGTTCTGCAAGCCACGTGTGAATTTGGATCTATTGTAAGAGTGGCGGGAAGCCACAGTGGGGGGGGGACTCTAAGCAGGACAGCGAGATGACTATAGACACATTTAAAAGAGTTGGCTGCGGCTGTCCTGTAAATGGGGAGGGGAGGCGAAAGATCTGGGGGGAAGTGCCGGGGTGGGTCAGATGGGAATGAAAATAACTTGGCCTCGGGTGACTTTGGTAAAATTGGAAAGGTAGATATATTCAGAGATGTTTGGGAATCAACGGACAGAAAATGAACGTGTGGATTTGGAACAATACACAGAATGGTCTATAGGATTCTGGGTGGCCCCACCGGTTGGGCGGGGACCACCCAGGAAGGAAAGTCACTGAGAGCCAAGGGCAGCTGGAGACTCTCTGAGGTACCGAGCTGAGAGGGCAGGTGCATGGGCAAGACTAACGTCCAAAGGAGAGCCTCAGGTAGAGCTCTCCGGGGATCGCACAAGGGGCTGGCTTCGAGGCTGTGTGACCTATCCAATGGCACAGGCCCCCACACTTACAAGAGCCCCACCCTTCACTTTAATGCTCTGCTGTCACCACCTTGGCATTTTTGAGCAAGAGGTCCCACGCTTTTATTCTGCACGAAGTTCAGAATTCTGCACGAAATTCAGAATTCTACAGCTGGTCTTGAACATATGATATCAATAAAGATGCCCATAGAAACTGATGCTACAGGCATGGATTCGTGCATTCATTGCACATGTCTTGAGCACTCGATAAAACAAGATAAATTAATATGATATGGAGTGGGTGAGACCGTGATGAGCCTCTAAAGATAAATAAATAAAGGGGGAGGTGTCAGTCTGCTAGAGCTGCTGTGACAAAATACCACAAACTGGGTAGCTGAAGCAATGGAAATTTATTTTGTCACAGCGCTGGAAGCTAGAAGTTCAAGGTCAAGGTGCTGGAAAACCCTGTTTCTGGTGAGGCCTCTCTTCCTGGCTCCAGACTGCCACTCTCTCCATGGCCTTTTCTCTCTGTGAACAGGGCAGGAGAGGGGAGAGGAAAAGAGCACCCAGGTGCTTCTTCTTAGAAGAACAATAATCCTGTTGGGTCACGGTCCTACCCTTAGGACCTCATTTCACCTTAGATTACCTCTTTAAGAGCCCTATCTCCAAATATGATCACTCTGTGGGTTAGGCCTTCAACACATGAATTTGGGGGGGGGCAGGGGAGACAGTTCAGTCCATGACAGGAGAGAGGGAATGCTGGGGGGAGAGCAGAGGCTAACAGCTCCCCACTTGTGTCTTCTTAGCCCACCTCTGAGGTCACCTGCGCCTTCCGTGACTCTTCCCGTTCATGTGGACAACATTTTACCTTAAGTTCCAATGCTGTTTTGCAAAAATGTTAAGGAATGAATACCCCCCAAAAGCAATCCTTAAATAATTAAGGAAAGGAGGTGATGGACATACCCCAGCTTCCTTGCTCCTGAGCGTGACAGTTGGAGGTGCGCACTCCACATTGTCTCTCAGGGGCCTCCTGGCACCCTCAGAGGAGGCCACTCACTGAGCAGCTCGACTGGCTTTCAATCCTCCCCTACAGCGTTCCAGGCAGAAAGAAGGGCTAGTGAGAAGATGACCTCCAGTGGCAGCTCGCTCAAGTCCCAGGTGCACCAGCAGGAGGCTGGTTCGGACAGATCTGGATCCAGGGAGGTGGGTGAGAAAGGAGATCTGCTCCATGGTAGGAGGCCAATGGAAAAAGGAGAGGCACATATATAATTTTGAACTTTCTCGTAGTTCACATTAAAACAAGTAAAATGGATTTAATAATATTTATTTAACCCAATATATCCAAAACACTGCTTTTCAACATGTAATCAATATAAAAGAAATTTGAAAGATACTAGTTGCTTTTTTGATATTTATCTTCAAATTCTGGTATGCATTTTACACTTAGATAGCTTTTCAAGGGACCCACAGCATCCAAACTATTTTTCTAAGAATACCAAGATAATGTTTACCTTTTTCATCGCATTGACTTTTGCGTCGATGATGGTAAACCTGCAGCCACCTTGTCACACATCAAGACAATGGCAATAAACCTTGCACCCATCACCGTATTTTCTACTCACAATAAGAAAAAAAAAAGCCAATTTCACTTAAGAAGATCTTTGATGAAAAAGTAAAAATTATTAGTTCCCTATTACATCTTGACCCTGAGTGCATGTCTTTTTAATTCTGTGTGAACAACTGGAAAAAAGATTTAATGTACTTCTACAGAACTCTCGAGGACAGTCATTGTCTCCAGAAAAAGAACTCAGGCCTTGTTTGAGTCACCAACTAAACAAGTTGCTTTTTTCATAAAACACCATTTTTACTTGAAAGAGCAACAGACAAACTATGGTTTTTTTGATGTGGGCATTTGGCAGAAATTTCCTCAAAAATAAGCCAAGTGAACCTGTCATTTGGAGAAAAACAATTGACTTATTTGTCGCTAGTGATAAAATTTGAGCTCTCTACATAAAACCAAAATTTTAAAAAAACTTGTATCTATCATGCTCAGCTTGACAGCTTCCCAATACTTAAGAACTTTCCTGATGAGACCAGTGGTTATGTTAAAAGATGTGATTTTTTTTTTATTTTAAGATAAAATGTCAAATCAGGAAGATCTATGTAACTCACCAAGTTACTGTTCACTTGCCTGTTATTTTTTCCATATTCTAGGAGGAAGCATTTGTCGGAATGTGCATTTAAAATATCTTGTTGCATTCTGTTGTTTTTCCACTCCCTCAATGGTGTCTTTGATTAAAGAGAGTTTCTGATTTCAATATAATCAAATTCATCAATCTTTCCCATGATGGTTAGTATTTGTTGGTCTTGTTTTCAGATTAGAAACATGAATGAATTCTCCCATGTTATTTGTGATTTTTACCTTTTACATTTATGTTTTTCGTCTACCTGGAATTTTTTATTAGGTAGAATTATATGAATTTGCTTATGTTTGACTATTTTTGACCTACAAAATGAAGGTTTTTATATGGTTCAATACAATATGTGATGTGAGGCAGGAATATATTTTTATTTTTTTCCAAATGAATAATAACTTTTCCCAGGGCTATTTATTTAAAAGTTAACCTTGGGGGCACCTGGGTGGCTCAGTGGGTTAAAGCCTCTGCCTTCGGCTCAGGTCACGATTCCAGGGTCCTGGAATCGAGCCCCGCATCCAGCTCCCTGCTCTGCAGGGAGCCTGCTCCCCCTCCCCGCTCTGCCTGCCTCTCTGCCTACTCATGATCTCTGTCAAATAAATAAATAAAATCTTTATAAATAAATAAATAAATAAATAAATAAATATAAAAGTTGACCTTGCCCACTGATCTGCTCATTTCCAATTTAAGTCTTTTTGTCAATTCCGGCCCCAATACCACATTATCCTGATTCAAATAACTATTGGTATCTCTAGGGCAAGACCTCTTTCACCTTGTTCTTTTTCTTCAAGAGAGTTTGGTTATTCTTGACTTCTTGAACCTCCAAATAAATTTCAGAATCATTTTGTCAAGTTCCTCTCTGGAAAAAAAAAAAAAAGTTTGTAATTTTTCTTGCAGTTGCATTGATTCTGTACATCAGTTTGGAAGAATGGGCCTCTTCACAGTGTTGAGTTCTCCAGTCAACGAACACAGAATATCCCTCCATTTATTATGTCTTCTTTAATCTCTCTCAATAAAAGATTGTGATTTTCTCCTAAGAGGTTTTACACATATTTTACTAGATTTACTGCCAAAGAAGGTTTTTGGGTCTGTGATGTTATTTTACCCTACCTCCAAACTAATACGCTAGCCAGTTCTTGTTTCATGAATGCTAGTAGAAGACATGAGACTCCTGCAGAGATTAAAACTCTTATTTTCCACAGCAGGAAGTATGTGCATTTATTTTCCTTGATCCAAGTCCCATGAAGGAGTCCAGATGGATTCTAGCCACACTTAGAGTGGGTTTGCTTTATAGCTAAGGATCACTGAGCTTGGGAAATCCATTATTTAATTCCAAGTACTAAACAAGCTTCCTCTTTGTCCCAGAGGAAGACATTACTTCCTGCCTCAAGATTTCTTGGTGCAAAAACAACCTTAAGATAAGACCCACGTAAACAGTTGTCAGGACCTTGCATTCTTGGCATACCCAGCAAGACATACAGCAGAATGAAAGCCTCACGGAGGAGTATCTCCCAATAGCACTAAACATAACCTTGCAAAAATGACGTTTTCTAACTGTTTGCTGCTGCTATTAAAAAAAAAATAGTTGAATTTTGTTTCTTAACGCTCTACCTAGCAATTTTACTAAACTCATTAATTGCAATAATTTACCCACGGATTCTACAGAATTTTCCACATACAAAAACATACCATCTTTGAAAAATGAAATGTTGTTTCTTTTGATCCAAAACTTATCTCTCTCATTCCTTTTCTTTTTCCTGCTTTATTTCACTGGCCAAAATGTTTCACTGGTCTAACTACAGCAATGTTGAAAGAAATAATATTGGCACTCTTATCTCATGCTTTATCTCAAAAAGAAAGCTTATAATGTTTCACTATTATAAACAATGCTTTCTCTAATCCACTTCCTCTTTTTTGCAAACATCCTTGATTAAATTAAATAATTCCTTTCTGTTCCCAGGTTGCTAAATGTTGATAATAATTAGATAACTTTTTTCTGCAATTATTACATCATTTCTCTTCATTTATCTAGTAATGTTAGAACAAATTAAATTTTCTGATGTTAAAACCTTGCATTGTTGAAATAAACTTTGTCACAATATGTTATCAATTTTATACTCTTAAATTTGATTAGCCTTTCTTTTTACTTATGTTGGCATTTTAGGTATAAACTTCTCTTCAAATACTTACTTTAGCTTCATCTCACGCATTTTGATTTGCAATTTTTTTTATTATTATTCAGTTAAAAACATTCCTTAATTTCCATAAGCATTTCTTCTTTGAACTAAGGATTATTTAGCAGTGTGTTTTTTACTACTTACTACACACTTCTAATTACGATTTATCTTTGATTTGTAGCTTAATCAGATTGTTCTGGAAAGACCCAATCTACATTATTCAACCTTCCTTTTCCTTTTTTTTCTTAAAGATTTTATTTATTTATTTTGAGAGAGATTGAGAGAGAAAGCACATGAGAGGGGAGAGGGGCAGGCAGAGGGAGAAGAGGACAGGCAGAGGGAGAAGCTCCCCACTGAGCAGGGAACCCCATGCGGGACTCGATCCCAGGATTCCAGGATCATGACCTGAGCTGAAGGCCATCGCTTAACCAACTGAGCCACCAGGCACCCTTATTCAGCCTTTCAAAATTTGTTTGGGTTGGTTTTATGGCTCAGAATACAGACATTTTTTTTGTAACTATTCTGTATATTTTGAAAAAATGCATATGCTAGTCAAGTCAATGATACTTGCCCATTAAATCAAATTTTTTCATCATGTTCAAATATTCTATATTTCTACTGATGTCTTTATCTGCTTGTTCAATCAATTACTGAAAGAGGGATATTAAAATGATCCACTATAATTCTGGATTTGTTTATTTCTCCTTGGAGTTATCAATTTTGGCTTGAATATTTAGAAGTTCTGTTAGATGCATATAATTATAAATTTTGATATCTTTTTGTGGAACTGAACTTTTTTAATGAAGTGAAACTCTTTCTCACTAGTAAGGATTTTGGTTGAAAATTTATATATTTTCTGTCCTTTAACTGCATCAGTTTCCCTTTGGTTAGATTTTACTTAATATACCTTTTTTCACTTGTTTCCTTTCACCCTTTCACTATCCTTATATTTTAGATATTTCTTTTATAAATAACATATAGTTGGGGCATCTGGGTGGCTCAGATGGTTAAGAGTCTGCCTTTAGCTCACCTCATGATTCCGGGGTCCTGGGATCGAGTCCCACATCAGGCTCTCTGCTCAGTAGGGAGCCTGCTTCTACCTCTGCCTCTCTCTCTCTCTCTCTCATGAATAAATAAATAAAATTGTTTTAAAAAAATAACATAGAGTTGGATTTTTAAAAAGATTTATTTATTTCAGAGAGTGGGGGCACAGAGGGAGAGGGAGAGAGAGGGTCTCCAGCAGACTCCTCGCTGAGCATAGAGCCCATCACAGGGTTCAATCTCACAACCCTGAGGTCACAACTTAAGTCAATGACAAGTCAGCTGCTTAACCAACTGTACCACTGAGGTGCTCCTGCAGTTGGGTTTTCTATCTCATCCAAACAGACCATTTTTTTTCTTAACTCTTTTTCCGAACTCTTTTTTTCTTTTTTTTTCCTATAGTACATATTCCTTTTTAAAGTTATTATTAATGGACTTTAGTTTTGGGGTTTTTTTTTGGATTTTTTTTTTATTTTTTCAGCATAACAGTATTCATTATTTTTGCACCACACCCAGTGCTCCATGCAATCTGTGCCCTCTACAATACCCACCACCTGGTGCCCCCAACCTCCCACCCCCCACCCCTTCAAAATTCTCAGATCGCTTTTCAGAGTCCATAGTCTCTCATGGTTCACCTCCCCTTCCAATTTCCCTCAACTCCCTTCTCCTCTCCATCTCCCCTTAATGGACTTTAGTTTTTAAAACAGTTTTAGATTTACAGAAAAGTTGCAAAGATAATGCAAAGTGTTCCATATATCCCACACTCAATTGGCCCTATTATTAACATCTTAGGTTGATATGGTACATATGCTATACTTAACAAACAAATATTGGTACATTATTATTAACTAAGGCCAGATTTGCTTCATTTTTAGCTAACATCTTTTCTCTGTTTCAGGATTCTATCCAGTGATACCACATTATGGAGGATCCTCAATTCTCCTTTGTTCTCTTGGTTGTGATGGTTTCTCACACTTTCCTCGTTTTTGATGACCTTGACAGTCTTGAGAAGTACTGGTCTAGCATTTTGTATAATATTCCTCAATTGGGATTTCTCAGATGTTTTTCCATGATTAGACTGGGGTACTTTGTTTAAGAGAGGAATACCACAGAGGCTAAGTGTCATTTTCATTACATCAGATCAAGGGTACATTTTATCAACATGACTTATCACTGTTGATTTTGACCTTAATCACTTGACTAATAACTTGATAAAGCTTATCAGTTTTTTCCATCACAAAGTTGCTCTTTTGCCCCCATCCATGGCACATAACTTAGTGCCACTTTGCCCCCATCTGTACCATATCTTTTGGAAGGAAGTCACTATGAGCCAGCCACACTTAAAGAATGGCGTTATACTGGGGCACTTGGGTGGCTCAGTGGGTTAAAGCCTCTGCCTTTGGCTCAGGTCATGATCCCAGAGTCCTGGGATTGAGCCTCACATCGGGCTCTCTGTTCAGCCGGAAGCCTGCTTCCTCCTCTCAATCTCTCTCTCTCTCTCTCTGCCTACCTCTCTGCATACTTGTGATCTCTGTCAAATAAATAAATAAAGTCTTTAAAAAAAAGAATGGAGTTATATGTCACCTCCTTGAGAGTACCTACATAAATTAGTTGAATTTTTTTTCCTGCATAAGAGAATTCTCTTCTCTTCCACTTATTTATTTATTCCATGATTTATTTATATCAATATGGATTCATGGATATTTGTTTTATAGTTTGGGTTTTAAACCGACACATTTTGTGGCTCAAACTGCTCTAGCTTTAGCCATTGGAAGCCCTTTTAGTAGTTCTGTGCTCCTTTGATTTGCCTATATCAGTATGAGGTATTTATTTGTTTGTGACTTGTTTTCTGAACATTTCCTTACTTTCTGACACTATTAGATGTTCTAGACTCATCTTGGGTATTTCCTGCCCCAATCCTGGAATGAGCCATTTCTCCAAGTTCTGTTAATGGGCTAATGGAATTACAATCCAAGATCTGGGCACTATGTGTGTTTATTACTACTATGTGTCATTGCTCTTGGGCTCTCTCAGTTGGCAAAGCAAAGAAATTTACGTGTGTATATTAACTACTGTTAATTGTATGTAAGCATTTGATCTATATTGTTAAACATGAGTTCCTACTGATGTCTCCAACTTTAATCCATTGCCATATGGATGACCATAGCATCTCCCCAACTGTGAGAAACCAAGCTGCCTGCCACCATCTGCCATCATTTACTTAATTGTTCAGTTCCAATATACATGCATGACAGTATCAGAATTGCTAGTTTGGGATGTGTGGGTGGCTCAGTCGGTTGAGCATCTGTCTTTGACTCAGGTCATGATCCCAGGGTCCTGGGATTGAGTCCCACATCAGGCTCCTTCATCCGTGGGGAGCCTGCTTCTGCCTCTGCCTCTCCCCCCTGCTAGTGTTCTCTCTCTCTCTCTCTCTCTAATAAATAAATAAATAATCTTTAAAAAAAAAAAAAAGAATCGCTAGCCTGTACCTCCATGGGAAGCAACTAGTTGGTAAAACAGTTTAATGTGATGCTCAGCTACTTTTGCATTTGGTCTCACAGATGCTATCATTTCCAAGGGTACTTGGTTCAGCACCTTTTCCCCATTCCTCTTTAGTGAGGTCTTTTAAAGTACATTTGTGATACAGTTAGAATCTATTGCCATAGTTTGGATTTTTCCCTGGGACTCCTAAATGATATTTTCTAATTTGCATGCATTAAGGTTCAGTGTTTGTTTTTCAGTTGCGTGGATGTACCAATTTGTTTATCCGTTCACTTATTGAAGGACTTCTTGGTTACTTCCACTTTGGGGTAATTATGAATAGAGCTCTTATAAACATTTGTGTGCAGGCTTTTTTTGTGCATGTAAGTTTTCAGCTCAACTAGGTGAAAACATAAGAATGTGAATGCTGTGTATGGTAAGACTCTGTTTAGCTTGGTAAGAAACCACCAAACTGTCTTCCAAAGTGGCTGTCCTATTTTGCATCCCCACCAACAATGAATGAGTTCCTGTTCTTCAGAATCTTAGCCAGTATTTGATAATGTCTTTTTTTTTTTTTTTTTTTTGGATTTTGGCCTCT
This sequence comes from Lutra lutra, assembly GCF_902655055.1. Taxonomy (NCBI): domain Eukaryota; kingdom Metazoa; phylum Chordata; class Mammalia; order Carnivora; family Mustelidae; genus Lutra; species Lutra lutra. Next base: position 27,106,360 of record NC_062292.1, read on the forward strand.
CTCATGTGTGTGTAGTGGTATCTCACTGTTTCTTAATTTGCACTTTCCTCAAGACAAATAATGTTGAGTATCTTTTCATATGCTTACTTGCCATCTCTTTTTTTTTAAGATTTTATTTATTTGAGAGAGAGAGAGAGAGAGATCACAAGTAGGCAGAGAGGCAGGCAGAGAGAGGCAGGGAAGCAGACTCCCCGCTGAGCAGCGAGCCGGATGCGGAACTCAATCCCAGGACCCTGAGATCATGACCTGAGATCGTGACCTGAGCCAAAGCCAGAGGCTTAACCCACTTAGCCACCCAGGCACCCCCTTCCTTGCCATCTCTTGATCTTCTTTGGTGAAGTGTCTATTTAGATCTTTTGCCCATTTTTTAATGGGTTTGTATATTTTCTTATTGTTGAGTTTTACATGTTCTTTGTATATTTTTACTTCTTTTTACATTTAATGAAATTACTGATATATTTCTGCATGTAATCCTTCACTTTATTTAGTACTTTCTATTTTTGTTCTCCTCTCATTTCTCATATTTTTTGCTTTTGTTTTGGTTTTTTGTTTGTTTGTTTGTTTTTTACTTAGGTTTCTTCATCCTCTCATTTTTTCTTCCACTAGTTTGGCCATTGTACATTATATTTTATTCTTTCAGTAACGTGCGTAGAAATTAAACAGGCATGCTAATTTATCAAAGTCTAAGTTTAAACAATACCTTTACTCTTTGTCTAGACAGCATAAGGACTTTATAACACTTTACTGTCATTTACCATCCTCCAGACTTACAATGTTAATTAAGTAGTTTATGTTATTTTAGAAAACACATGGCATAAGATGTTAGTGAGCTTGTTTTACATAGTAAATGAGTATTTGGATTTACTCCTATATTTGCCACTTTTTCGCTCTTCATTCTCCTTGACTGCAAACCTTCCATCCAGGAATTTGCTTGCAGCTCATCCTTTAAATTTTCCTTTATAGAGAGTCCTCCTGTAGCAAATTCTCTTGGGTTTGAAAAATGTGTTTATTTTGTTCTTACTCTTGAAATAGCCTTTCCTGGGGGGCAGAATTCTAGGTTAATAGTAATTTTTTTTCTTAATACATTGAAGATTTGAGTTCAGGTTTCTGTTGTTGTGGTTGTTGAATCAGCTATCTGACTACTGCTCTTCTACAGGTAATCTTTTTCCCACTCCGGTTGCCTTTAAGATTTTTCTTTGTTGTTGATGGCCCACAGTTTCACTACAATGCACCAGATGTGCATTTTTATTTATTCTCCTTGTGATTTGCAGGAATTTTTTAATCTGTGGATTTTAGACTCTAACATTTATAAAGAATTCTCATCTATTTTCTCTCTGAACATTTTCCCTATCCCATTCTCACCTCTCCTTCTAAATTCCAATGAAATTTTTGTTAGATCTTCACATTCTCTTCTCCATGGCTCTAGATAGCTTTTTCATATTTTCATTTCATATGTGTGTCTTTATGCTACATTTTGGATAATTTATTTGCCCTATCTTCAAGTTTGCTCATTTTCCCTTTACCTCTGTCTAACTTGATGTTAAATTCACCTACTGAATTTTTAAATTTTATTATTATAATTGTCATTACAATAAATTATATTTGGTTTTGCTCAAATCTGTGTTAAATTCATTTTAAAAGGAGACCATTATACTGAGGTGCCTCTAATGCCATGGTGGTCTATGCTAGCAAACTAAAATCTAAGCCTGGCAATGCCTCAAGGTTACAAAATCAGAATACCAAGGACAACCATCACAGTCAACTGGGCTTTAAGCTATACCGCACAACAATTTCCTTACTTTGCTTCTGCACTTTTACTATGTAAGTCCTGCCCTGGCTTCTCTCAGCAGAGCACTTCTAACCACTTTTGTATTGGTGCTGCTAGATTTGAATTGATTTTGCGCAAAAAAAAAAAAAAAAAAAAAAAACCTTAAAATTTTTAACATACCTCATTTTATCTCTTAACATCTATTTAGACCCTCATTGTAGATGCAAAACTAAATATCCCCTACAGACATTTTGCTTGTCTTCTATTTCTTAAAAAATAGTAATCATATTTACTATGGGTTATGAGGTTGATAATTACAATACCAGAAACCTGTGCAGATCGATTTCTTCTATCTGTATATTTAGTTCATTGTTAGCTGCTCTTTTCTTTTCCGTTTCCTTGTGAGAATTCTTTAAAGTCTTGGCTGGAAGTAGATTCCTTCAGAGAGGATCTGTGCTTTCTTCTTCCAGATGATTGGGGCATTGCCATTCTGGGACTACTTCAAAATCTGACTTGAAGTCTGACCACCCACATCGCTAGAATTTGACTTACATGTCCACACATAGGTCAGCTTAAGATTTTAATTATTAGGGAGTGATTTGGACTTTTTTAAAAAATCCTGTTTTGTCTTCTTTTTAAGCAACTTGTCTTGAAATTTTCTGTTGTGGAAGAAGTGCAGTTGGGTTTGGTTCTGGCTCACATTGACATTGACACTTAGCATGTCACTCACTGAACATGTCCCATTTCTTTCTTTGTTTTTTTTCTCTCTCTATCTTTTTCTCTCTGCCCTCTCTCTGCGCGTGCGCACATACATACACACACACACACACACACACACACATACACACACAAAAACAGGCATTTGTCCTATGAAACTATAAAAATTGAAGTTCAAGTTCATCAGGTTCAGCAATAGCCCTCAGGATAAAATTTTTACTTACTTCTCTTAGGTCCTCCTTTCCCTTAGATGTTGGGCTGATAAATCCTTGCTGCTATATTTTGCCTGTTCTCCAATGTTTTCAAGAAGATTTTTAAAATATACATTAACTAGCATTTTTCATTTTTATTAGCAGGAAGATTGTTCCAAGTCCCTTGCCATGATATTACCAGAAACAAAGCTATGCAATTTCTGAAAATGCAAGTTTGCAACAGGGAGATAATTCAGATTGAATTCCTACTAAACAGGACAATGCAGAGATTTGTGGCTTGACAATTTTTCAAAGGAAACTTAGAGAAATCTGATAATAATTGCTTGTATATACACATTTCTACCAAACTAGAAGTCTGGTAGAGATTACAGGTTCAACCTCTGTCAGTGAGGACCAGTAAAATGAGTTCTTCTCTAAGGAGACAGATTTTATTAATTCTACAAATATTTATAGCACAACCATTCTACATCCTCAGGGTATAGCCATGAAAAAACCAACAAGTCCCTGTCTTCACTGAATATAAATTCAAAAGGATATTCATGCCTGTGACTTTCTCAATACCATGTTCTAACCAGCAGAGTTATGTAGCACAGTTGGAATATAGCTATCAGTGAGTGTCATATTTCCTGGGGCCAACTCAGCAGGTGAAAAAGGATAATAAAGTGAAAAATGTTTTTTTTTTTTCCTTTAATAGCCAGTGCCCCACAGATGATCCATTACTTTTCTTTTCTAAGTCTCTTAAAATCTCTGCCCTTTCCAAACGGGGCATAAATGCGAACAAAAAGAATATTGTGTGTCCATTTGCATGACAAACCCTGCTGTAGTTGGCCTGTTGCACTTGAATTTCTAACTTTGAGAAAAATCCAATGTTATTCCTTCTTTTATAAGTCTATGTCAAATCACTGTGGGAGGCCTTAGCCTTAAGTTTGGGGAGTGGATGAGAATTTGGATATGCTCTTTAGAGAGTTGGAAATGCCCAAATAAATGTAGTTTATTTCAGAATTAGAAGATCTTGGTCCTAATTTCAAGTTCTGACAGCCTGTTTCTACCAGAATATACAGAGCATAGACCAAATAGCAAGACTTGGTCTGCTAGCTCAGGGCAGGGGTTCCCACATCCCTGCCTGCTGGATGATCTCAGGTTCACACTTACAGACCCCAGAGACAAAAGGAGGGAAGCTTCTTCCATGTGAAGTCTTGCTCTCAAAGTCCCTATGATACAACATAGAAGAATAAAGCAGAGCACAAAAGTTCATGTGCCCTATGAGTAGAATTACAGAGAACACTTGCATGAGCAAAAAAAAGCCAAAGACAGCATTTTATAGCATGTGAACCTCAAAGTCTTTTGAAAAGTTCCCAGGAGGGAAAAATGTATTTGCTTATCTCTTTCTTGAATCTTTTTGAAGTGAATTCCTATACTAAGGACTTTGAGATATTAAGTATTGAAGTAAAGAAAACTGTGTAATATTATCAGAACATTTTCCAAATTTCCAAAAGCATCTGATGATGGGGACTTTTTCTGTCCACAAGACCTCTACTGTCCATGGAAACACTTTGGGAAAGTGTCTTGAGGGAATCACAAGGTCATTGTTTTTGTGTTCAAATTAGGATTTATGGGTAACTTTTCCCTCCTTTTCAAACATTTTGCAATCTAAATTGTTTGATCCTTTCACTTGTTTATTTATTTTGGTGTCAAGCTTCTTAGTTTTTATGCTGGGTGACTGAGGGGCAGAAAGGGAATTATTGAAGGCTACTGGGTTTGTTCATGGAGTCTTCAGGAGACTCTGAATTGGGTTTAAATGCCTCCATGCAAGAAAAAACATCCAAAATTCTCTCAGAACTGATTCTGTGAACATGTATTTGTTGCTTCCACTGGACAGAGAGGCAACAGCTCATCCCACTGACAACACTGACACAGGAGGCTGGCCCATTTGCTTAGAACCATTATCACCATGGACTCTGGAAACTGGATCTAATTCCACTGGGGCCATTAGCTCCCTAAGATAGTGTCTACACAGCCCTAGCTCTTTCGGATTCCTAGCTTCCAATCAAAGTCCTCTCTGGATAAACCTGATCCATGAGCCGTTAATCATATGACCAGGGTTTGCTGTAAGGAAAGATGAAATGGTATCTAGTATTTATGGAAAGAAGAGGACTCAACTGTTTGCCCAGATGGGGAATGTCTCAAAGATAAATGGGGATGGGGGGACTTGAGCAGGCAGCCAAAGTCAATGACAAATGTCCTCTACCCCCAAGTATTTTTTAATCCCCCCAACTTTCTCACTTCATATTCAAATATACTTTGTTCTCCTACACACATTCCATCTCCATTATCTAGTACAATTTTTACTATGAATATGAAAAGTTTCAGAAGCTAATCTACAAATACCCAAGACTCTCCATCAAGCTATAATAGGATGTTATTTAATGAGCCAAGCTCACTCAAACCTTTGGAGCTGCTACTATTGGCAATGACTATGGGTTTGAAAGTTTTGACCAAAACCTCCTACGTGCATTGTTGTTGTTGTTGTTGTTGTTGTTTTGTATGTCCACTTCACCACCCCCTCCCCCAAGGAGCCCTTCAAGGCTTCACTATACACATGTACATTTTTTAAGGAAATTCTTTTGATTTCCCATGACACTGGAATAAAAATGTACCCTCATCCTACCCTCTCCCTTACCTGCACAACACAGCTGGTTGGGTCAGTGTTGTAAAGATGGAGAACATCCTCCCCAAGAAGTTTTTTTTGTTTGTTTGTTTGTTTGTTTGTTTTGTAAAGATTTATTTATTTGACAGAGAGAGAGGGATCACAAGTAGGCAGAGAGGCAGGCAGAGGGGATGGAGGGGGAAGCAGACTCCCCACTGAGCAGAGAGTCCTATGTGGGTCTCGATCCCAGGACCCTGAGATTATGACCTGAACCGAAGGCAGAGGCTTTAACCCACTGAGCCACCCAGGTGCCCCCATAAAAATAAGTTTCTTTAGCCTTTTTACCTTGTACTGAAGCTATCGGGACACAGGAACCATCCGTTTGATTCTACTGCAATCTCCTGGAGGGTGCAATCCGTATCTGCTCCTTTTTTTTATTTCTACAACTTTTAGGATAGTGGTAAATATTTGTTTGAATGAATGAATGAATGAATGATAAATATTTGGAGCAGCAATGCTGTATCACCAGAGGCTCCAGAGACAAATCGACACCATCCATTCATATTATAGGAAGGCTTTTACTTTTCTAGGTGAAAAGTTCTTGGCTCCTGCTAAGAAATTACTTGAAGAACAATATAATTCAACACACTTTTCCCTGATCCGTTTCAGCAGTTCATCCCGCTTAAGGTTTCACATTTAAAAAAACATAAAAATAACTAATCTAAAGAATGTAATAATAAGATTGGCCAGGGCCCATGAATCCCTAGAAATGTTCCCACGAAGTCATTGTAAAAACTCAATGTTGTGTGTCTAAGTGGTCTCCTGGGTGAAAACACAGTTCCCTCACAGGAGATGGGACTTGGGGCATGAATCAAGTTTCAGCTTGGGTTAGAGCAGTGGACATTAAGAAATAACTGGTTTCAGCTGACCAGTTCCTGGGCCCCAGGTACACTGCAGTCTAGCATCTGAATACCACTACTCCAGTAAAACTTCTCTAAGGTTGCTGAACTCCCGTGTAGGTAAAACCAACAGCCCCTTTATTGTCCTTATTTCACATAACCTTTCTGCTGCTTTTGGCACCCATATCCACCTGCTCCTTTGAATCTCTTCTTTGTAGCTTCTGGATTCTCCTGGGACATTCATTACTATTCTAGTTGTCCCTTCTTAGCCTCCTTGCTGTAGCCTCTTGCTCTGCCCATCTCTAATCTGTTAATGTCCTCTAGTGGTTATCATTGGCCCTCGTCCAATTTCATCTAATCCTCTGACAATGACTCCAAATCTTCATTCCCCATTCTACTGACCTAGCCCTTCTTACTAGGCTTCTACAAGGGCATTAAGGCTTAGTGCCTTTAGACATACATTGTATATAATTAATTACTTCTCTCCTATGTATCTAGAATGAGAGTACCTATCAACTGTCTTGGGGGAGAACTGAGGAAATAGTCACTTGGATCATTTCCTGTAGGGCTTAATGCTCAAGAACTCTTACCTAGGTTGGTTGGTGCTGGTCCCACAGAGCCAACTGCCAAGGTGGCATCTCCACCTGGCTGTTTCACAGGAGCTTCAAAAGCCACACTTCAACAATAAACCTGTTGTTCCCTCATACTTCTTCTTCTCTTGTTTTTCCTAACTTGATAAAGACCATCATTATATTACTAATTCCTGATTTTTCTATTTTTAGACATAACCTATTGATTTCCTACTTTGGGAGATGAATCTCTCACACATGCCTGCTCCCAACATATGCTTTCCATCCCTCCATCCTATTTGTAATTTAGAATTTTAGTAAGCATAAATATGCTGTGTTTATATTACTATAATTATGTAAACACATTTCATAACTGAGCCATGTAATATATCATAATGACTTTTCCTTTATGGCACAACCTCCTGTTTTTCCAGTGTTAATAGTTGTTTTTCATTTGATTGTTTATATGCTTGGATTTCTATGGACATATGCTTAATTTTTTCTGTGTACTTATCTGTAATTCAGCTTCAGAGTCTCCTCCAAATGTGTAAACATCCTTAATAAACTAGACTTCCTATAAATTTTACTCCCTTGAAGGAAGTGCCTATAGATGGATTTGTGGTCGTCTTCATTATTGATATCTCACTGGGCTCCCCATGGAATCCCTGATGTCAGTTTCTTTCTTTCTTTCTTTCTTTCTTTCTTTCTTTCTTTCAGGAGAGAGACTTTCTTTCTAAGTAGGCTCCATGCCCAGTATAGAGCCCAGCTTGGGGCTTAAGTTCATGATTCTGAGATTAAGACCTGAGCTGAGACCCAGAGTTGGACTCTGGGGGCACCTGGGTGGCTCAGTCAGTTAAACATCTGCCTTCGGCTCAGGTCATGATCCCAGGGTCCTGGGATTGAGCCCCACACTGGGTTCTATGCTCAGTGGAGAGCCTGCTTCTCCTTTTCCCTCTGCCCCTTCCCCCTCTCCCCACACCCCCACTTCGCTCATGCTTGCTCTCTCTCTCTCTCTCACTCTCCCTCTATATCAAATAACTAAAGAAACAAATCTTTAAAAAAAAAAAAAAGGAGCTTAACCTTTTTTAAAAAATAAATAAATAAAGGAGTTTAACCAACTGAGACCCCCCAGGTGCCCCAATGTCAGTACCCTGAAATCATTTTTCTTCACTTGGTCACATTTTCAGAGAAGGTTCTTCCCATCTCTCTGCTGAAAGATAAGAAAAGATATAGTTGTCAAAATTTTGAGAGCTTGATAAGAGATCGAAGACTGGAGCTCACATATCTCAGTATGTAAACCTTCACTAACTCATCATATTTTTAATATGCTATCCCCATACTCGACTCTATATGGTATCAACTTTACCCCTCAAGAGAATAATCTTCTGGTTTCCTGTAAGAATGGAGGTGGGAAATCATCTTCTTATACAGATGGAGAAATTATTTGAGGGTCCAGCTCTTTCTTTAAAATAATTCGAAATGATTCTTCTGGTTTTAGAACCTCCTATACCTCTATTTCCAGAGTGTCCAGTAACTCTGATTCCTAAGATCTGGGGAAGGAAATCTATGGTTTAAATCATCTTCCTACTTGGTTTTCCTCACTGCTTACTTAAGATTAGAATTCCACTTTCTCCAATCTGCTAAATCAATCGCCACTCTTCCATATATTGCCTGGCTTCTAAAATTTTGTTATTGTTGTGTTTCTCCTGTTCTGTTTGTTCTTACAGTTTACTTATTTATAAAAATCCCATTATCATCCTTTTGACAGAGTTTTCTCAGGGAGAGATATAATGCATTATCTTCTTGAAATAAAAACCCCTTGGCCTTTTAATTAGGTCACTTGCTACACTTGCAAACACACTCACTTATGGTTTTTCAAATGTTCCGCGCTCTGTCTCAGTTTCTCTCTCCTTCTCTCTCTCCTTCTGTCTCTCACACACATGCCTTTATGTGACTCTCTGCCCTAGAATGGCTTTCTCACTCTCCTTGCCCCACGTCTCTCTGAAGAACTTCTGTTCATCCATCCTTCTCCATCAGTTTTCACCTCCACCAGGACATGTCCCAGACCCCCTCCTATAATTCTATATCTCCCTGGACATCTCCCTCCCACAGCTCCTTATCTTCCCTGATAATAACTGCTCACTCACTTTTCTGTCTTACCCACTGGACTGCAAAGCACACTCACAGATCTCTCACAAGACCTTCTTCCTCCAGGGACGCTTCTGGCAGAAGGAAAGACTACACGAGATGTTCCCCTAAGGCAGTGTTCCAAACCAAGAGAAGGCTTCATATTTTTTTTAATGGTCTAAACCATTAAAAATTACTATTATTATTAATAATAATAATTATAAAAGTCTCTCTCTTACTCTCCTAGAATAGTTCTCAAACTTAGACCAGAAATTAACTACCCTAGAAATTATGTTTAGTGCTTTGTAGTCAAAGCACTTTAGCACTCATCAATTAATTATGATAATTTACCATCATTAGCCAGCTAATTAAATTTGAAACTGAAGCTCAGAGGAGAAACACCAATTTAGAAATATCACTCCAGGCAGATGTCCATAGGCCCATCTCCTCATTCCTTGACCTTCCACTAAAAACAGTGGGCTCCAGACTGGAACTAGGCCGAGCAACCATTTCATAGGTTCCTCCTTCTCATTATGCGACCCAAGCCCAGCGCTTCTCCTCTCCTCTCTGGAGCTTAGACAGCAAACACCCTGGGATTATGCTCCCAAGTGACATACTCCACAGAATCACAACATTTCTTATTTTCAGGTGGTAACAAGAGGCTGTCTCTAACACACACACAAGATGCAGAATATCTCCGGCTCCCATTCTTGTAACAAAGGGGGGTAAAATGGCCGGAGCTGGAAACCATGCAATTCTTACAGTGTTTGGAGGCTGCTTAAAAACTGTTCTTGTTGGGAGGGTGGGGAGAGGATGAAAACAATGGAATGGAAGAAGGCCTTTTACAAACCTCTACTTGAGGAACTAGTAGTCTCATAATACAGTACAGTCAGTCTCCCAGGTTCATCTCTCTTCCATACATCAGATTCATGACCTTTCACTTGAAATCTGTGGAGCTCTCCCCTTCTCAGTGCAAAGGCAAGGGGAGGGGAAAATTACCTGGTGTGTTGTGCCCCACTTAAGCACTGACATCACTGGAAACACTCTCCTGGAATGGTTTCCCCAAAAACAGTCTGATGAGCCCCCTTCTGCTTGTCATGAGATGCTGCACTCATATTTTTTAATAATCTCCCCCACCCCAAAACTGTAACCAGCCTAGCTTTCCTCATGTTCCCTTAGAAGAAAGGGAAGATACAAATGTCTCAGGATGCAGAGATTTTCCTAAAAACACCAACATTCTCATTGCAGATGGTTTATGATGGAGCCTGGTTATGATTACATATCATGGACAATTAATAAAGGTAACAGTAATGACAGTAACAACAATTTTCAGGTGCTTTCACAGTTTATATGAGAGCTTTTGAATACATAATGAAGTGGTTATTTTATTATCTCCATTTTTACAAGGAATAAAGTTCTTGTAGAAAAAGTGACTTGCCCAAAGTAACAAAGCTACTTGATGATATAGCTGAGATTCCAATCCTGGTCATCTGGTGCCAGTTTAGACTGAGCTATTCTAAGTCTCTCTCTAGCCACTGGGGGACTTTTGACTGCAAATAAAAGAAAGTCAAGCTAAAAATCCAAAGGAAGAGCAGTCCTGGGTTTGGTTGAATCAGTGGTTCAGTGACATCATCACGGACCAAAGTTCTTTTCATTTCTCTCCTCTGCTACCCTCATTGTGTCAAACATCATCCCCTCATAGTTTCAAGATGTTCCCACAATTCTAGGCATCACCTGTGTAAACAAAGTCCAGAGACAGAAAAGGGGCTATGTTTGTTACACATCCCTTTTTATTTTTTTTTAAAGATTTTATTTATTTATTTGACAGACAGAGATCACAGTAGGCAGAGAGGCAGGCAGAGAGAGAGGAAGGGAAGCAGGCTCCCTGCTGAGCAGAGAGCCCGATGCGGGACTCGATCCCAGGACCCTGAGATCATGACCTGAGCCGAAGGCAGCGGCTTAATCCACTGAGCCACCCAGGCTCCCTACACATCCCTTTTTAAAAGTAGAAACAACTTCCCCTCACATCTCATTGGCCACAACTGCATCACATGCCCTTATCTCAACTTGCCAATCACTTGACGAATGATACACACCATCTTGATTAGCTTAGACCAATCAAGATACAATATCATAAGTCTGGGAAAGAGTCCAGTCTCTGCTGAAAAATATGGACTCTTAGAGGAGGATAAGAAAATCTGTCAGCAAAGAAGAAAAGGGAAATGTTCTGGGATTGGCAATGAGTAATGGTCATTACTCCCACCAATATGGCAGATTATTTTCTAAAACATCTTACTATGAAATAACAAAACAAAGCATCTGGTAATTTTATACATATAATTGGTATGTAAGGTTAATGGAATATGAGAAAAATGTCAAAATCCAGTATGGTTAAATACATATAGTGCTAGATAGACACACTGTAAAGGAAACTCCACTGACTAAAGGTGAAGAAACCTGAGTTCTAATCTAGTTTTCACTTACTAGCTGGTGGTCTTAACCTGCCTAATCTTAGCTTCTTATTTCACACTGGCTAACAATGCCTGTCTCTATCTACCCCACAGATTTTTTCGTAATATAAATGGTTTACTAAATCATTATTGTCATTAAACTAAAGTAATTTTCCAATGAATACCTGACTGAAGGAAGATTTCTGGTTTTGAAGGCACACTGAGTGCTCATCACACTGGAACCTTCCCACCCTCTCCTCCTGCCCCAGCCCCAAGTTCTCAGAAAAACCTTGATCTTGTGGATTCTCCCTGCTGGTGCCTGGCCCTAAACCAAGAACCAGGTTGTCAGTCAGTCAGTACCTGGGCTGCTTTTCTGAATTCTCTGTAATGTACACATTTAAGCCCACCATTTGTCTTTGCATTCTAGAGAAGCTGGGTGGTGCAGGAAGGAGGGTCAATGATCATAGTGACAATATGTTCTCCAGATGAATCCAGGGGGACGCAGAGGGAACTAAGAGAGAGCTAATAGTCTTCTGGCTCTTTTTTTCCTTTGGATTATGAAGGATGCTCCATCAAGCACTTTCACCTCTCACCAGAGTCCTGAATATTTCTCCATTGTTCTTCTCTCTCTTGTCACATCTTTTGGACTGAGATCTGTTCCCTTATCCCTCTTACTCACTGAGTCTCTAGGTCAAATTTCATTGCTAGATCCATTCTACTGACACGTAGTAAAGAAGAACATGGCTTTCTTATATACTACAGTAATTCTGGCCATTGCTTTACCTTCATTCCTATAATTTAAGGTTTTTAGCTGATTGCCTGTGAAAGAGCACATAATAAAACCACGTTTGATTGAACCAGAAGAAACACAGAGATCATCTAGACCCTTTTTACACAAAGTGTGATCTGCAGATCAGCAACATGGCATAACCTAAAAGCTTATTAGAAATGTAGGATCTCAGGCCTGCCCCTGACCTACTGAACCGGAATCCACATTTCAACAAAATCTTCAGGTGGTTCATATGCAGATTGATGTTTGAGAAGTGCTGATCTAGATCAACTAACTACCTCATTTCATGGAGAAGTCAAGTGACTTCTCTAAGGTCTCATACCAAATTGTAGCTGCACGGGGTGGATCTCAGTTACCCTGATTACTAAAACTACCTCTCAAATACCATTGATTCATTTGTACTTGGTTCCTTTATCCAGCTCTCATTTCTATATAAGATAGTTGACATACATACATAAAGGTATGTCAGCTTTTGGCATTCAAATTTCCTTCTTTTACCCAGTCCTATCATTTTTGATAACATAGCTTCAGAGTTTTCTGCAGCCTTGTTAGATCTCATTTCTTCACTTAATTAATTCACTAGGGCCTGCTTTGGTCTAAAATAATGACATGAGCTGAGTTTCTCTTTAATGTTTTGCTACTCACCTCTTCCTTTCCCATTGCCTTTTTAGGATTCCATCAACTGGATGGGCAACTAGTCTGCCTACTAATATTTTATTTAAAAATCTTGTACCTACATCTAAAATGAAAATAATCTAAAGTTTTCTTTCTATTTCAGTTGTTGGTGAAGATCTTGAGATTAAAATCATGGTTGCTTTGTAAAGTGAATTGGGGAGCTCAATCATTGATTGTTGATTTAAAAACCTGTAGATCTCCTAATGAAGGATTTGGTGGGTCCTACTCTATGGTTCATCTGTATTTTGAACATTTTTACAAGATTATCCTATTTGAAGGATCATAACTTCTTAGAATCAAAAGCTGAGTAATGTTTTCTTACACAAAATATACTGCCACATTTGCACTTTTGAGATTTGATATCTCTTGAGCAACTTGGGGCGAGGATAGAAGGACGGAGAAGGGGAAATATACCCCTTAGTCCTCCCACTTCATCCCTCATGACTCCCATCCTGAAATATATAATCTCATGTTTTTGTAAAGCTACTGCTGCCAAGTATGATACTTCCATTAGTGTTCTCCAATTCCTTTTATCTCATATGAAGCAACTAAGGAAACCCGGCCTAAGGGTCTTAGATTCCAGTGCAGTGTTTTCTAGGGATTTTCCCATTTCCATGCCCTGAAAGTAGGGAAAGAGCATCTGGAAGCTGATAGTCACGCTCAGGTCATCTGACAAGGCACATGTTGGCATGCAAGGGAGCATCTATGGGTGACTCTGAGGCCCTCCCTGATCTGGAAAAATGTGGTCATGATTCATGTTTCTACAGCAAATGACAAGAGGAAGAAGAGAGTCTGCCACTTATTAGCAAGTGCCCCTGCTGTCCTTGTCCTCACACACTATATTTCCCAGTTCAGAATTCTCTCTCAACCTCAGGAGCAGCCTGCATTTAGAAGCTTCTAGGTAGCAAAGAAAAACCTAAAATTTTATCACTACCACTCCTGTCCCCTCAGTTTGCTTTGAGAAATCTTTGTGATTGGATGGAATATGCAGGAAGTCTGAAGAATCTTAAAATGTATTGCTCAAAGACAAATGTTTCCCTATCCTGATTAACAGGTCAGGTAGGTAATTGCTTCTGTAATGTGGTCTGAAGACATTAATCAACAAAAGGTCTGTCTAACCTCGTACATTTTCTTCTCTCTGACCTGGAATTCTGCCATTAATTTGCTGATAGAAGGGCCCTCCTTCTCTTTCTATGTTCAGAGATGGAGGGTACATGAGACAATACATCTAAATTCATGTATTCCAGTTTTCCCAGGACTAAAGTTGCTCTAAATTTTTCATGTAGGTTCAGGAGGATAGAGGGTAAGGAGAGTAAGCATCAGAAAGATAGAAATATTTTTTTAAAAATATTTTTATTTATTTGACAGAGAGAGAGAGAGAGAGAAAGAGAGAGCAAGAGAGGGAACACAAGCAGGGGGAGTGGGAGAGAGAGAAGCAGCCTTCCTGCTGAGCAGGGAGCCTGATGCAGGACTCCATCCCAGGACTCTGGGATCATGACCTGAGCCAAAGGTAGACACTTAATGACTGAGCCACACAGGCGCCCCTAGAAATATTTTTAAACTGGAAAAGTCTCCTATCCTAATGCAATGTTCTGTAAATCCAGGAAGAGGCAAAGTTTGCAATGTCTCTCAGCCTCCTCCAGCTCCAAGAATTTCCTTCTCTTAAGGAGTCATCTCCCTTCCCCCATCAACTGAGTGGGAGAATAAGGAGGTATAGGGAAAAAAAGAAAAGCAGTGAGCAACATCCTCTATGATAGCCCAAAAGTAAACATAGCAGTTTATTTACATGCATGTTAATTTTATATAAGAAATCCCAGAATCATTCTGTTTTTACTATTTCCTACGCATGTATCTGTGGAGAAATCCTTCTATTATTCCAGCACCACAGGAGTGACAAAACAATTTGAGAATCACAATAGGATGTGAAATACGGGAACAGTGAAAAGGTGGTCTCAGAGGTACCTATAGGCACAGTTGTTAGTTCACTCCCCAAGTTTTGAGTCAAAGCTACAGAGGGAGTCTACACAGACAGTTTCAGGAGACTGAACTCCCTAGAGGATATGTTTTTTCATCCATTTACTCACTCAACAAATATTAAGGAACCTATACTATGTGTCAGAAATCCCTACTATAGGCTGGTCACTGGCAGCCCAAATAATAATAAGACTGCTCTT
The DNA here is from genome assembly GCF_902655055.1 of Lutra lutra. NCBI lineage: Eukaryota > Metazoa > Chordata > Mammalia > Carnivora > Mustelidae > Lutra > Lutra lutra. The sequence goes on from NC_062292.1 coordinate 27,121,388, forward strand.
GACAGGTATAAGAACATTCTATCACAATGTGGTTAAACTATAGTGATAGAAATGGCAGAATCTGGTAGTAGAATTAAGACATGGCATCCAGTTTGCAGAATTAGCTAAGCAAAGGGCTGTGTGTGTGTTGAGAAATAACAAGGCATACATTTGGAACAAATGAATCATTCTGTTGCTGGAGAATAAATTGTGAGGTGGATGCCAGGAGACAACCTGTAGAACCCACCCAGCAGAGCAGCAAGTGTCACTCATGAAGAACCCCGTGTGCTACATTAAGGAATGTGCACTTCGCTCTGTAAATGAAAAATGGGGGGCCATAAGCAGAATTCAGTCAAAGGCATATCATAGCCAAACTTATTTATGAAGACACAACACTGCCAGCTTTGTAGAGGATGAATTGGCAGAGGTATGCAATGAATTGGAGGAGGTAGGGACAGCTATCAGGAAGTCATTGCTGTGGTTACAAGAGAGGTGATAAGGGCCTGAACTAGGGGAGTTGCTGTGGGAATGAAGAAGCAGGGATAGGACTGAGAGCTATGTAGGAAGCAAAAGCAACCACATTTGGTAGTAGATTGAGTGGGGAGAAGGAAAAAAAGGGAGATGTTCAGGATGGCCCTCGGATGTCTTACTGAATTGGTTAATAAATTGTGGGGCCACCATATCTAGAGAGAGAATATAGGAGGAAGGAAGTTTAGACTCAGAACAACCACGTTGGGTTAGGGAGGGGGTCGCTGAGTGGCATCTAGGTATAGATTTCTAACGAGTCACTCAACAGAAGGATATGCAGGTCAAGCAGGGGGTTGAGATTTGGGAGTTAATAGCAGCAAGGTGATGATTTAAACCATAATTTTGGATCCAGAGAGAATGTGAAGAATGAGAAGAGAGCTGAACCAATGGCATAACTTTATGGAACACCAAAATGTCAGAAGCATCAGGAGAGAAGACTGTCCAACTGCAAAAGATCTGGAGGAAGAATCATAAAAACAAAAAAAGAAAGAAAGAAAGAAAGAAAGAAAGAAAGAAAGAAAGAAAGAAAGAAAGAAAGAAAGAAAACAGGAAAGTGAGGCTATATGCAAGCCAAAATACTAAAGAGATTCAATAACTTGCATCAAATGCACTAAAATACAACAAAATGTGATATCTTAAACATCCCATTGGATGTGGAGGTTAAGAAATCATTGGTAAATTTAACTAGACCATCTGAATGGAAATGATGGAGCCAAAAGCCAAGCTGAGTGACATGAAAAGAAATGGGAACTGGAGAAGTAGAGACAGAAAGTATAGCCCACTTATAGAAGAAGATGTGGATTCAAGAAAAGATTTTAACATTGGAGGAAACTTGAGCAAGTTGGTAGACTTAGAGGGGGAAAAGAAGAAGACACAGAATGGAGGATGATAAATCATGTGACAAATTCCAGAAAAGGCAGTAGACAACAGGATCAAGAGCACCAGTGGAGAGATTGACCTTGAAATGAGAAGAGAACCTTCCAGGACCAGAAGGGAGTATAATATCTGCAATGTTTTTTGCTGCAAACATCAGAAAATACAACCAAAAGAATCTTAAACAATAAGGAAACATTATTTTATCAAGATGTCAACAAATAATCCTAAAATTTGTATGGAACCAGAAGAGACCCCAAATTGCTAAGGAAATGTTGAAAAAGAAAAACAAAACTGGGGTCATCACGTTGCCTGATTTTAAGCTTTACTACAAAGCTGTGATCACCAAGACAGCATGGTACTGGCATAAAAACAGACACATAGACCAGTGGAACAGAGTAGAGAGCCCAGATATGGACCCTCAACTCTATGGTCAAATAATCTTCGACAAAGCAGGAAAAAATATACAGTGGAAAAAAGACAGTCTCTTCAATAAATGGTGCTGGGAAAATTGGACAGCTATATGTAGAATGAAACTTGACCATTTTCTTACACTGTACACAAAGATAAACTCAAAATGGATAAAAGACCTGAGACAGGAATCCATCAGAATCCTAGAGGAGAACATAGGCAGTACCTCTTCGATATCAGCCACAGCAACTTCTTTCAAGATATGTCTCCAAAGGCAAAGGAAACAAAAGTGAAAATGAACTTTTGGGACTTCATCAAGATCAAAATCTTCTGCACAGCAAAGGAAACAGTCAACAAAACAAAGAGGCAACCCACGGAATGGGAGAAGATATTTGCAAATGACAGTACAGACAAAAGGTTGATATCCAGGATCTATAAAGAACTCCTCAAACTCAACACACACAAAACAGACAATCATATCAAAAAATGGTCAGAAGATATGAAAAGACACTTCTCCAATGACGACATACAAATGGCTATCAGAGACATGAAAAACGTTCATCATCACTAGCTATCAGGGAGATTCAAATTAAAACCACATTGAGATACAACCTTACACCACTTAGAATGGCCAAAATTAGCAAGACAGGAAACAACGTGTGTTGGAGAGGATGTGGAGAAAGGGGAACCCTCCTACACTGTTGGTGGGAATGCAAGTTGGTGCAGCCACTTTGGAAAACAGTGTTGAGATTGCTTAAGAAATTAAAAATAGAGCTTCCCTATGACCCTGCAATTGCACTATTGGGTATTTACCCCAAAGATACAGATGTAGTGAAAAGAAGGGCCACCTGTACCCCAATGTTCATAGTAGCAATGGCCACAGTCACCAAACTATGGAAAGAACCAAGATGCCCTTCAATGGATGAATGGATAAAGAAGATATGGTCCATATATACTATGGAATATTATGCCTCCATCAGAAAGGATGAATACCCAAATTTGTATCAACATGGACAGGACTGGAAGAGATTATGCTAAGTGAAATAAGTCAAGCAGAGAGAGTCAATTATCATATGGTTTCACTTATTTGTGGAGCACAAGGGATAACACGGAGGTCATGGGAAGATGGAGCGGAGAAGTGAGTTGGGGGAAATCGGAGGGAAGATGAACCATGAGAGACTGAGGACTCTGAGAAACAAACTGAGGGTTTTGGAGGGGAGGGGGCAGGGGGTTGGGTGAGTCTGGTGGTAGGTATTATGAAGGGCACGTATTGCATGGAGCACTGGGTGTGGTACATAAATAATGAATTCTGGAACACTGAAAAGAAATTAAAAAAAAAAAAAGATGTCAAGGAGCAGGATAGTTATAGGAAAGGCTGCTAATTTAGTGACTTAACAACATCATCAAGGACCCAAGTTCTCTCCAGGTTTCTGCACTGGCATCCTGAACACACCAGCTAACCCCACCATGGTCAGAAGATTACAGCAGTATCTCCAGACTATAGTGTTCCACAAAACAATATCCAAAGGCCAAGAAAAAAAACTCTTCCTTAAGCTCCATTTTGAGCAGGAGAAAAATTTTCCCAGAAGCCCTCCACAGACTTCCATTCAATGGCCAGAATTTTTTCATATGGCTAAGCCAATACTGAAAAAGGAAGTGAAATAGTCAAAATTAGGTTAGACTAATTATGATTCAACCACTTGGGCTAGATAAGAGCCCAGCCACCCTGAAGAACACGGCCATCAAATGCCTGTAAAAATCAGGGTTCTGTTATCAAGAAAGAATGGGTGAGCACGGTTGTTGGGTAGGCAACCAAAAGTGTCTGCCACAGTATGGATAAATGTAGAAAAGTTTGTGTCCAAGGGATAGAGGTTATGCTTAATTTCCTTAGTTTTCTCGACTATCTGCTGACAGTAAAGGAACAAAGTTCAAGCACAAAGTTTGAGGAAATAGGTAGGATTTGAAAGTCACTGAGGAAATGAGAAAAAGAGTTGACTAAAAACAAAAGATTAAGAAATAGTGCTAAGGGACAAGCTGAGATGAGAGCCTATGGACTTTTCAACATGCCAACCAACATATGACTCCTATGAACTTTTCAACATGCCAACCAACATGTGACTATTTATCTAGTATATACTCAAGTACAAGAACAAAGAAGCTAGGTATCACATTAGTACCATTGGTTCTAAGTTGGGATTTTATGGGTGATAAGATAGAAAAATAAAGGATGGAAACCAAAGATGCTTATGAAGAGTGGTTCAGATCTCTGTATAAGCCATGGGATCTCGGTTGTATAGAAGAAAAGGGGAGTCATAAAGGTTCAGATAAACAGCGAGAAAATGATGTGGTCAAGAAACAGGATGTGAATATGAGGCCAAAGTTTAATGGGAAAGATAGTGTGAGAACAGGACGTTGTGACCAGAGAATAGGATACAACGGTGTTGCCCAAGCAAGGTTGGTTGAAGAAGAGAGAGATAAAAGGCGTTGGAGTTAACAATGTCCAGGAGTTTGAAGACTGGGTTGCTGGACTGGATGTGTAACAAGTGCTCCAATATCCTAAGATTGTGTATGAAATAAATGAGAGTAATGACTGACAACCATCCCAAAATCATCAGTGAAGGAAAGAAATTAACCAGACCTGGAGGCAAAGAACATGGTGTAAGTGGGTGGTATGACCTGGAAGGGAAAAGAGCTTCTACCTGAAGACTGATGAGGACTGTCTGGATGTTGATGTGAAAGTCAGGAGAACAGCACCCTTTTTCTAGGAAAAATCCTGCATGGAATTTAGAGGTATGATCAGTTCCTATTGGTGGAAACTGAAGACAAAATTGAGACTCTGAGAAGATTCAGATATCAGTTAAAAAAAGGAGGTTGAGGGGTCTTCTGAAACCTCTCTGGGGAATCAGAGGAATATATGTTAACAACAGAAGGGGGGTAGATGTCACTAACAACCCCACAGAATGATTAGGTCCTTGATAGGAAGAAATGACAGCCTGATTCAACTCTATATCCATTTCAGTTAAGTCTAAGATTCCTCCATTTATTGAGGGAGGATTTCACTGTGGCTAAGACTTTTTACTCTATAAAACATTAACAGTATCATTACTAATGCAAGGAAACCTTCTTATGGCAGAGCAAATAAAAAATAAAGGTGTGAGTTTAGATATGAGACAACGTGGCTCTGAACAGGAATTTGTGTTTCTGCTAAGCTGGCTCCTGCTCACTCACACTCTCTGTCTTTCTTCATTTGCATTTCTGGTTTCTTTTCTCATTATGGTCACTATTTACTTGACAGATGATAGCAGGCCAGCTGAGGGTAGAGTACCATTAGCATATAAACAAGATTTTAAAATAGCTGGAACAGAGAAGGACTTTAGAGCCTGCTAATCCTCAGAGTCTTGACCTCAAAATAATCAGGAGAAAGTGTACTTGGGCAATTCTCAGCCAGCTTTAAGAATGTCCCTGCCTTGCCTTGGGTGACCTAGGGTGAGTCATCATTTAACTTGGCTGCAAGCTGCCACCACACTGGGTCTTTTATTTAGCTCTATTATTCTAAAAAGATTTAGTGGCAAATACGTAGTACTTGAAGGAAATGTGGAACAGTGTAAAAAGTGAAGACTTTAAACTCAGACAAATCTAGATCTGAACTCCAGTTGCCAGACCTAGCTTGATTTCCCTTAGCAAGTCACTTAAACTCTGAATAGAAGTCTTCACTTAAGGGAAGTCAGCTGTGGGTCAATTCTTTACATACGTAACCAGATTATAGCAATTTTACCCACCTCCTGGGGTCAGCTACCCCCCCCAGTGAAACAGTCCAAGCCCCTACCTAACACGCTAAATTAGAGAATTCTAGTATCCTTTCCAGGATTTACAAGGTGTGCACAAATGTTCTTCAAACTCCTGTTGTCAGCTCATTCCTTACCTCCCCTTACCACCTCCCTCCCAATATGCTGTCCCCTCTCCTTTTCCAGTGAAAACTAGACAGGGTTCCTCCCCCTGAGGCCTCCATACAGCACCAACACAAAGCTTTTCCTGAAGGGTTAGGGCAAATGGAGGCAATTAAGGAAAAGGAAGCCAACTGAAGTAGAACATTACACATCAGGCAAGATGGCAGCCCTGCTAACCCCATCCTGAGCTTGTCCTATGGTGGCCGCGGATCTGGGACCTCAAACTTCCATTGGGAGCTTTCCCTCCTCCTGTCTGTCCTCTGAGTTCCAGGGCCAAAAATCAAACATTTTCTGTTACTTCATGATGTAGGGAACTTCCAGGTCCTGTTGGTCTCACCTCATCCCCCTGCACTTTGCCTTCAGTGGCCACGAAGGCCACTTTAATGTGAGTTTCTACCCTGGGCTCCACCCCAAGTAACACAAAGAGACACCAAAAGCTTTGAAATAGCAACTGTTCTTGCATATGTTCCAGATCACAGGTCCAGTCAGAGAGCCCACTCCGCTAAGTAGCTCCTATAAGTGGGAAGGAAGCGAAAAATTATTCTCCCCACTCTCCATCCTTGCAAACTTCTGGGTCCTGGGCTTCTGGGGTTCTATCTTCCAGTTACACATGTATCACCTAAGACATGTGTTATTATACCCATTCTATAGATGAGGAAGTTTAAGCTTAGAGAATTAAAACTATTTTCCCAGGTTCACAAGCTAAAAAGTAATTGAGTGAAGATTACAAGTCAATGTTTGGAGAGCTGGCCCCTCTTGGAAAGCAGCCCTCATGAAAAAGCCCAGTTAGCTTGGGACCTCCATGGAGAAGGTCCATGGGGCTATGAGGAAGCCCCATCTGCCATGTAAAGAGAGAGAAAAGCCTCACAGAGGAGCATGAACGAACCAGGCATGTGAACAAAGCCTTCTCAGACCTCCCAGTCTATTTTAGGACCCCAACCAACATCACATGGGACAGAACCATCTGACCAAACCCTAACTGAGTTCTTTATCATTCCCATTTTTAAACCTAAAAGGTTAGAGGCCTTTGGGAGACCCCAGTAAGGAAGGTGGGTCACTCAGAAACCAAACTGCTTTCTCACAAATTCCTCCTGAAGAATCTACCAGAGCAGTGGCCAAAAATACATAGCTCTTGCAGGAATGCCCAAAGGTAAAGCAGATTCTGGCTGAAAACTACCCCAAACCATGGCTTGAAATTTCAGGGGGAAAAATCCCTAATTATGTCTCTGTCTATCCATTTCATAGTTACATTGTATATGTGGGTCTACGTAACTATGCTTAATGTCCTCTACCTGGACACCGCTAAGAACTGCGGAAGGTAGCCAAGTAGTACTCAGTAAAGGAGAGACTACTGATTCCACATCAAAGAAAGCAATTTACCTAACTTCCATAACTTGAGAAATGGCGTCATACATTCATTCATGTAAGATTTGTTCATGAAACATCCACTTTGTGCCACAGTTCTAGGCCCGGTGGATTCTGCCACCAAAAAAGGGCAGCCATGGCCCTGCTCGTGAGGAAGTTCAACTCTAATGACAGGAAGACAGGCAACAAATAGGAAAACGATTCAATAAAACAAAAGGGGGGGGGGCGTGAGGCATGGTAATAGTAAGAATTATGAAGAAAACAAAGTATGAGGCAGGGGTAAAGCATGACGGGGGTGGGTGGGGAGGAGGCAGGGTGTGGCAGGAAGCAGTGACTACTTTTAAGGTTCTCTCTGAAGGAGTGACTTTTGTGCAGCAAAGACTTAAATAAATCAAGCAAAGGAACTATGTGGAGAAATAGAGGAAGAAGGTTCCAGGAGGGATGGTAAGCATGTGTAAAAGCCTTGAGGAAGAAAGAGGCTTGGACTCCACAGGACAGAGCAAGTGGGCAGTGTGGCTAGAGGGAAGAGGGGAAGGAGGAGACTGGAGAGGTGAATGGATCACATGGTGGAGACCTTCATATCACAGAGGGGAGAGTGGATTTTATTCTAGCATGTTGTGGGAAGGCATCGGAGGACTCTGAGCATTCATGCTGGCCTGGTCTATGACAAATAGGCTCTGGAGGGAAAAGCAGAAAAGCACAGAGAAGCTGCTGGAAGGTTACTGTGATTGTCTGGAAGAGCAATGATAGTGGTGTGCACCTCAGTGGGAAGAAGCGATAAGACTGTGTTTTGAAGGTAGAGTACCTCAATTACACATACACAATTATCATTCAGATCAAGCTCCTCAGCTCTGGGATTTGGAAGCATTTCCATTTTTTAAACTAACGACTGAAAGAGCTGGCCGGGTACTTCATCAATGCCCTGGAAGGCAATGTTTGGCATTCCAAGCCTGCCCCCAGAGTGCAGAGACACCCAAATCACCACGACAGCTCTAGGGCAAGGAGACAAGTGGATTTTATTTGACCCCAAAGGGAAGTTCCATATAACCATGTGCCAGTCATGACTCTTGCTTCTCTGCCTAGGCAGATGGATTGGGTAACTTTCCAACCAGTCACACAGCTACCCAATGAATTTGTCCTATCTGCCATCTTGCAGAAGATCTCCAAGGACACGCTCCTTGGAAAACAACACAATTGAACTTTTCATAGCCTAACCAATACTCCTTCACATGCAGAATGAGTTTTGGAGAAAGAAGAGGACCAATTCGCCTAAGAAACTCAGTGTCTTCTGGGAAGTAACCTAGACTCCCACAACTTTTCCCCCCAAGATTTAAAATGAGAGAGGGGCTCTTCAGTGGCACAGTTGGTTAAGCATCGATTCTTAGTTTCTGTTGAGGTCATGATCTCAGGGTCTTGAGATGGAGCCCTGCATTAGGCTCCTGGAGTCTGCTTAAGACTCTCTCTCCCTCTCCCTCTGTCCCTTCCCCCCAAAGTGCTCTCTCCCTCAAATAAACAAATAAATCTTTTTTTTTAAAGATTTCATTTATTTATTTGACAGAGAGATCACAAGGAGGCAGAGAGGCAGGCAGAGAGAGAGGAGGAAGCAGGCTCCCCACTGAGCAGAGAGCCCGATGTGGGGATTGATCCCAGGACCCCGGAACCATGACCCGAGCCGAAGGCAAAGGCTTTAACCCACTGAGCCACCTAGGTACCCCTAAACAAATAAATCTTAAAATTAAATAAAATAAAACAAGGGAAAACGGCAGTAGCCCTCACCATGTTTCTTTGGCAAAAGATGATTCGAAGTCCCCAAAGACACCAAAGCAAAGGAACACCATGCTGGGGACCCAGGCTCATGTAGGAGCCCGAGGTTCATGGGGCTGGACCAGTTCTGGGGTAGCACATGGCTGAGGCAGAAGGAGCCTTGTGACACAGCCTCCAAAGCCATGGTAGCACTTGGGAATGATGCTTGGGAGTATAATGTGAATGTAGAGAGCTGTGATTTTGGAGCTCTAGCATGCGGTTCCTCGACAGTAGTGACAATAGTCAAGACCTGTAAAGACAGAAGAGCACTGGCATATAGTTGTCAACAGTGGTGCCACGTGGCAGTGAGACAAACAAACAGCATGGCACAGATCAGACGCTGCCTTATCACCTCCTATCTTGAAAGCATCTCCGGATCCCTTTGGGCGACATGAGCCCCTGGTCTTCGTGGACAAGAAAGAGGGCCCCAAGATAGATCCTGTGTTTCTAGGTGGGTGGCTCAGTCAGTTAAGTAGCTGCATTTGGTTAAGGTCACGATCTTAGGGTCCTGGGATCAAGTCCCTCATTGGGCTCCCTGCTCTACAGGAACCCTGTTTCCACCCCTCTCCCCTGCTCCTTCTCTCTCTCTTTCTCTTAAAGAAATAAAATCTAAAAAAAAAAAAAAAAAGGATGAGATCCTGTACCTCTTTAAAATAAGACTAGATGAGGACCCTGGTGATTAACTGAGGTAACAAAAAGCACCATGTACTTGGTAATAGATATACATGTGGCACAGGGTGTGGCGTACCACGTATGTGGTAACACATGCATATGTATACCTTACACAGAGGGTTAGAACATACTGACCAACAATCATAAAAATGTGGCACCCACTAAATGTACCTGCAGGAAAATGGGTGCTTTTATTTACCTTTTTTAAATTGTATTTATTGGCAAATTTTCTACAATGAGCCAAACATTACTTTCTCCAAAAAAAAAAAAAGTAAAGCAAATATAAAGAAGATACTATTTAGTCTACACTCCTCACCCTGCCAGACAAGTGCCCCCAGGGGTGACCCCAGGGACCTCTAATCAATGATGACTTCCGGCTGTTTTGGTGGCCCCTGTGGACCACCAGAGTGGTGATTCCTGGGCCGGTGAGCAGCCAGAGCCCACCATCCCCTCAGCAGAAACACGAGCCAGACTGTCTTCTGATTGAAGGGAGCTTCCCCAGGACAGAACAGGATGAGTGGCACGTCCTATCCCCACCTCCTGTCACTGGTCAGGGCTCCCTCCACAGTCCAGGTGGCCCCATGAGGTGACCACACCGGGATGTCCAGCGGGGATCTCCCGCACAGATTCTCTGCTCCCACGTGTGTATTTTACATAGAGTTTCACTTCAGGCACCAGGTATCACACCCACAGAGCAACAGTTAGACCTTGTGTGGTGTGATTTGCATGCCACAGACATTTATATGTTCTACCTTCACAGGGTCACAGCTCTGATCTGAAGGCTGAGGGGGACACAAAGATAACCCCAACTCTGCCTTCAATGACCGCCCCCCCCCCCCCGGAACAGAGGGAGACAGGAAACCTAGAAGAGCCTCTGACACAGGTAGAATGCGCTGTTAACATAGAGATGGACAGGTAAAGTTGTGACTGACTTCCTCCCACGCCAACCACAACTACCTCTGCCCTCTGGTACCAGGTCCTGCCTTCAGGCTTCTCTCAGGGAAGCCCCTTGCATCCGTTCCCACTACTTCTGCAACCGTTCTGTTCTCACCAAGACTCACTTACCAGGCTCAAACAGCCTTTCTTTCAATCCATTCTGTTGCCAGAAGGATTTTTCAAAAATCCATGTTTTCCCCCTCTCTTCATTAAAAATAGGCAACAGACTTCCTGCTAAGGGGTCTTAGCTCTCTGGTACGGCATTCAGTGCCTTGCCTACTACAACCTATCATCCCAGGCTGAGCTCTCTCTATTGCTTTTTCTTCCTGCCTCCTGCCCCCCAGCAAACCCCTATAGCCGTCTGCCCCCTGCCCCGCCTCCCCCGCCCCAGCAGGCACACTCGGAACACTAACAACACTAGACTTACCAGCAGTCCTCGAATACAAAACAGGAAGATCCCTTTCCTTCATTCTGCTTGACAGTGTTCTAGTCATTCTTCAAAGTACAATTTAAATGTCTCCTTTTCCATAGAGCCTTCTTCAGACCTGAAGTGAGAATTAATCCTACCTGGGATCACAATAGCTCTTGGCTTATATCTTCTTTATTGGACTCATCATACCATGCTTTGCCATCCTCCACTTAACCTTGGGCTCCCAGAAGACAAGTATCACATGTCACTCCCCTTTGTATCGTTCACAGTAAAGGACCAGCATACAGTGGATACTTGTTTGCTACTTATTGAATGAAGAAGAAAGTCATTCTTTTCTGTTTTCAATACAAAAAAACATATATATATATGAAACATCACTGTTCAGGCAATAGTCCTCAGATCCTACATGGTTATGAAGTACTAATTGGTCCAAGAATTAACATCCTGATAAAAATCTTTACAATTTAATTTTTTTTTACAATTTAATTTTGTCCTCTGAATTTACGTACATTGATATCTGTCTCCTTCTTCCTGTAAACACACACTCACACACACACACACACACACACACACACACACATGCATACTACTGATTCTGTCATCTCCCAAAAGAATACAGACTAGTACACCAATCCACCCTCCACAGGCCAGAAAAATTAGCAACTCCTGCTGGTTCAGAGGGCCTGGCCCAGGTGGATAATTCACATCAACCCAGTACAGTTATTCATACAGGAACACTTTTTCCCAAGCCCTTGGTGTTTCTTCCACATGGAGGGACATCCATCAGTGTGACACTCCTGGCTCTCTCCACTTCCCACTGGGGAGTTAATGGTGGAACCAGAGAAACCACACAGAGCCGCCCAGCCCCTTCCTCATCTTCTAGTTCCTCCTGCCTTTTTCCACTCTTAGTCTGACCTGGGAAAATGTCCAGCTGTGTCCGTAACAGGGTAGGCAAGTCTGCACAATCCTGTGCTCACTTTGTTTCTCGCTAGAAGCTGCACTGTCCAACTTAGCCTCTAACAGTAATGAGGGTGATTCCTTCCCCCCATTCTTACTGTTCTGTTTCCTAGGCAGAACCCCTAGCAGAGAAGGTTACTGCTAATACACACAACTTGGCTTCATAGCTTCTATGGTGTATCCACCTAGAAAATAAGGCCACGGGGTGTCCTTGGACATCTCCTAAGGGGCCTGGTGTGACAGAGTTGAAGCAGCCTTGAGGTTGCTAGTCCAACCTCTCCTGGTATTCGGGGGGTATTCCTATACTTGCTGCTGCCTGTGCAAGTTCACATGTACATTAAAATTTCTGCACTCCATCCTGGTATGCGAGTGCAAGGTGAAACTACTTGGGGGGGGGCGGCTGTTATAATCCTGCTGATATAGGATCCCAGATACCCACCCACGTAAGTTCCCCCAACTAGTTCGGACAATTATTTCTCAGGAGCTGTCTTAACTGGGCTCTGTTGACTTTGGGATCAGCTACCACCCAGCTCAGGCAGAGCCCTTCACTGACATCCTCCCCATCCCACCAGACGCTCAGCTACCTGCGGCCAGATATGGAAGAGAATGCTTCCCCTCCCCGCGTGGTGTTACAAAGTTTCTCAGGACTCCTGAAGCAGAAACGTTCCCAGCCAGTGCCTTGTGCGGTTCATGTGAACTCTTTCCATTTGTTCTTCCAGCTAACTCCCTGTCTCCCTAAGGCAGGTGGGCCGGAGCTGGGACAGATTTGCATGACAGATGCTGAGCCCATACTGCATCCTTCAGAAGCATAAAACCCTGTTATCAGGTCAAAACTGTGGTGCATGGTTCCCACTTTTATAGGACGAGTAGTATTCTGGGAGGTTCCTGAGTCCCTGGTGGAAACAGTGGACCTATTTTCCAGAGATGCCCAGACATGTCTGAATTCCAGTGTTGACTGCAGGGCACCCCTAAGGCAGTTACAGTGCTGCCCTCGATGAGCAGGGTCCTCCAAATCTCATTTCCTGGCCAACCCACTTCTAAACCTGACCTCTGGGCTCCTCTCCTCTGTCTCTCCGTCTCTGTCTTTCTCTCCACTTTACTCGCCCAAAACTAGGGGGAGATGTGCGAGGCCTGAGTTGTAAAGGAAGGCCCAGACATGAGTCAGCCTGGGGATATTTTCCCTCTGCCTCCCAAGCAGATGATGTATTTTATACTTTGCCAGTCCTCGGTGTACTCGAGACCTTTAGCCTGTGCCGTGTGCATTCACCTCCCTTGTGAAGGAAACCTTCCAGCACAGAGCAATCCCCTGGCCACGGGCAGTCCTGCAGCCTGAACTCCGTCCAGGTGGCTGCCATGTCTGTGGGGTGGGGACAAAGAGTGGGTGAGGTGGGTGGTGCATGTGCCCTTTTGGCCTTGGCCAGAGAGAGGCCCTCTCCCTACACCAGCTCTAGTGGCAGGCTCCACTTGTAGGGAAATTCCCTGCACGGGAGCCCCGTCCTGTCTGCCAGCTTGAGCCAGCTCACTTCCTTCTCTGCAGCTCATTTTCTAGGGAGAGCACAGAGGAGGAAGGCTGTGGGAGAAAAGGGTGTTTAGGGCATGGAGAGTCAGGAAGGGTTTCGTTCTCTTCCAAAAAAGGAATGAGCCTGCAGAGCCTGGGAACTTCCCTTCCCAAGCAGGGGTGTGGAGGATAGAGTCGTGGATGCTGGAACTGGGGCACGGATCATGCCTCCTCCAGACCATAAGAGGCCTCTGATGCCTTAACCTCCTCCCTCCTTCTAGAACATACGTGGCCAATGGCGTGGCTGCAGATTTTGGGGAAGGCAGCGCGGAAGCCCACTGGACCCTCCCCCTGGCTGAGGGTCCAAGAGACATACGCCAAGAGACGTACCTGGGAAGATGCTGCCAGAGGGACCCCAGAGAGTCCAAGGGGACCTTAAGACGAGGGTCTGTGCTGGTGTGAGGTCTAGGGTTACCCTTTCCCCCAACACACTGCCCAGCTGTCTCCCCCATTTTGACCAAAACGAAATGTCAAGTAATGGGGAGGATATTTGTTAGTCTGTAAACATGCTTATATGAGAAATGTCACATAGATTTATTTACTTTCACTGACTCTGACTCCGGTCCCGTGGGAAATCCAACCAACGTTACCACAGCCCCCACACCCTCCCCAGAATTGTGCAAAGGGCCCCAGGGATGCTTCTGCTGCCCTAAATATTCAAGAGGCCCCTGGTCACTGGTTACAGCACTGTGCCCTCTACAAGACCCTTTGAATCTAACTTCGCTGTGACTAGAAGAGGGAAACTGAAAGTCTGATCCCCCTGGGGCCTGGGTTTTGTCCCTGGGGTCTTGCATCATCCCCTCCAAAACCTTGCCAGAGACAGTGGCAGGGGTTCCCACTCTTGGAGGGGCTCTCTGGTTACCACTGCCTTCCCAGAGAAAAGGAACCTCTCCCTCTGTCCTCTCATGTCTTCCCTCAAAGGTCCTCGCCCCCAAGAAGCCCCACGTGGTGTCTGTGACCTCAGCCTGGAAGCTGGCAGGGCAAGTAATATCTAAGATAATGATTTACTGGACTACCACAGTATTTTTAATTTTTTAAATTATTGCCACATTAGAGGATGACACTTAAAATGTGGATTTCTGACTCTTCTTGAAAAACCAAAAACATGGGCAAAGGAGGCCCATTTGATGGGCCATTTCCTGAACACCTGTTAGGTTCCAGGTGCTACTCGAGGTCCTGGAGCTAAAAGGGTGAACAGACAGATGAGGTGCCAGCTTTCAGGGGGCTTACATTCTATTTAATGCTGGGGACATAGAAATAAGCATTGACACAGAAATAAGCAAATAACGTGGGAGGGGGTGATGAGAAACCAGCTACAAACCAGTGATAAACAAGATCTTTTCCAACAATGATGAGGACCAAGAAGAAAATACACCAAGGTGTTAGTGGGGAGACCGAGAGCTCACTTAGACTGCGAGCTCATGGCAGCTTCTCCACAGAGGTGTTGTTTGAGCTAAGACCTAAATGACAAGAAGGAGTCTGGCACACAGAGATCTATAGGAAGAGCAAGCCAGGCAAGGGGAGACACCAAGTACCAAAGCCCCATGCTGGGTGTAGACTTGACTTCTAGGAGTGACAGACAAAATGCCAGTGGGGCTGTTTGGTTGACATCCGAGCTGTGGTCGAGGGCTTGAATTCAGGGAAAGAAGGACAATGAGGTTTGAAAGCCTTTGCAGAGGAGAGAAGGAAGTGCTGGAACAGAACAGGAAGTCGTGCGGCAGGTTGGATCTAAGGAGAGGGGGGCCAACTAGGGATACTCCCACCATGAGGAAGCATGGCCGGTGGATTCTAGAAGCACAGGCATTGGATACAGAGTTTTAAGCTTCCATTTTATGGGTTATAATTTTCTTGTGGTAGCATCAGGTCCTTGGAAAAATTATCTACTCCCTATTGCCCTGAATTAGCTGTTTTTTGGAGATACAGTGTAGGCTGTGTTCTTGTTTGGAGGGCTGGACCACACGGAGCCCTAGAGCAAGGGTTCCAACAAGGCCAAGGTGATCATCAGAACAAGTCTAAGTTAGGAGGAGCTGTATGAAACCGAAATGACTCTAGGGACATGGGAGCATTTTTTGGTGATTTTCAGAAACACATGGGGGAACAGGAGTCTTGAGACACACAAGCTGGGGACTCTGACCATGGCAGTGACTACTGATGGCTGGAAAGTGTCTTGAAAGAGAAAAGGAACTAGGCAAATGAATGAAATTTAGATCATATTTGGAAGACCAGAATTGGATCTCTGACCCAAAAAGCAAACCCTTCTTTCAAGAGTTCCCTTGGCTATTCTCAAAGCTGCAATCAATCATTAGGCTCCCAAAAGCAATGAGCAGAACAGCAGCATGTCCCCCGCTCCACGTGGCTCTTGCTAAAGGCACCCCCGGAAGGAGGATGGTCCCGTGGCCAAGCTTGCTTGAAAGGCCTGACTCATCTCCCCGATACAATGGCACAATGCCGGGGTAAAGAGGCAGAGGAAAGCACGGCCCATGGGCCCCCTGAAAGGCCCAGCGAGGGAAGGGGGATGGGCAGGATGACGTCCCATCTAGTAGCACAGTCCACGGGTTGTGGTCTAGGGACGTGGGATGCATCAGTGATTCCTGTCCTAGTGGAGCTGATATTCTAGCAGGTGAAAAGAGATAATAAATAATAAAAGCACAACAACTAAGTCAATGACACGGCATGGTGAGAAGAGAAAGGTGCTTTAGAAAGAAAGTGTGGCACGAGACAAGCGAGATCAGGAGTATTAAGAAGAGGGGCCATTGCACGCTTAACGTAGTGGTCAGAATTAGGTGACATTTGAGCACAAACTGCCAAGAGGTGAGGGAGAGGAACACTCTCGGCAGAGGGAACGGCCAGCGCTAAGGTCCCAAGATGGGAGTCCACCTGGTGTGTTTCAAGAACAGAGCCCAGTGTGGCTGGGCTGTCGGAGGGAGCACAGGGTAACGTAGGAGCCCGTGGGGTAAAGAGGTGATACAGGCCAAGTCACACAGGGCTGAGCCACTGTTAGAACTTGGAACCCACCGGCTGAACAGAAACCACCATTAGCGCCATTTCAGGGAGTGGGGAGGCGCTGCTCATTTTCATCTCTGAGCACCTGCCTTATTCCCTGTCCCTAGCAAGTCCTTGCTGCGTGACTCACCACATATGAAATGAGCCCTTTAAGATGGCCCTGTGCACGTGGTCAGTGCTGAGTCATCACCACGGGCCCCTCTTCGCCCTGCCCCATGCTTCCATGTTCCCTCGGGCCCTGCGACATCTCTGATACAGTATCAGCCACCCCCCAAAGCCGTGTCCTTATCTGCCCTAAAAGGACACGTCACATGCTTCCAGAGACCACATTACATAAAATGCTCGGAGAAAAAAGGCTGGGAATGCAGGTCATTGTGACCTAATGAAAAGAGCCAGCCAGTCAGCCTTACTTCCCTGCCCTCCATCCCTGACTCTGCCATTTAAGGCTCTGCTCTCTGCAGCCTGGCCCCCTTCCTCCCTCTCCCCACACCCTCCCTCTCTCCTCTCCCCGCACTACTCCTTCCCTTATACCCCTATTCTCCCCCTCCCTCCCCTCCTTGCCCTTCTTCCCTTTAACCTCTTTTTCTCCCCCTCCCTCCTACCTTCTCCACACCTCCTCCCCTCTCCTTCTCTCCTGAGTCTCTCACTTCTCTCCCTGAGTTCATTCAATGAGCACTAAAGATTTCCTCAGGAAGGAATTCCAGCACAGAGGCAAGACAGGTAGGAGGCCCACTAATAAGCAGGGGAGGTAGGCCTACTCGTCCCTCTCTCCTGTGATGCACAGCGAGTCGGCATACCCAATGTTTCCCAGGGCCAGGCTGTGCCAGGCAGCAATGGAGGAAAAGAAAGGAGGGGCCACAGCCCTGACCGGGCCTTACACCTACCCCAACCCCAACAGACGGGGCAGCTCGAGTCTGCCTGTTCTTGGGGACCTTTCTCCCAGGAAAGAGCAGGGCGACGCCTCCGGGCTTCTGGGCTCTCCACAAGGGAACTGGATGTGACTGCACAGGGAACGCTATAATGAAGCTTTGCAAATGCTTCTCAAATTATCAGATCCCGCCAAAATCTTGCTTAAACTCTCAGGGTTACAGGAACCAGCCTCACGTTTACTGGACGAGCTCTTGCTCCCCTTCACTGACTCTATCCTTGGGCACTCGCCAGCCTCACAAAGCAGAGAGCAGCCCACACCTGCCAGCCCTACAAATGCCTGTGTCCCCCACCCCTACCCCCCCTACCCCGTCCCTCCCCAGACCCAAAGAGCACAAACAAAGCCAATGAATACACAGGTGCTCCAGAAAAAGAAACACTTTAGACTTTAGACAAATGACCTTGGCTCCAAGGTCAGCAGGGTCACCATGCTCCTTAAAACACACATCTGTCTGAATCAAAACCCCATTTTCAATCCCAGGGGAAAATCTAATGCCTGCCTTGAGATCTCTGCAAATCACAAGGGAATCTATTCTCCTCGCTCACCTCAGGCTCCAATTTCCTGCCCTCCATGAATTCTCGTTCTCCGGTCACCATAATTCTGCGTTTTCTCAACCCAACCCTATCTTCTTGCCTAAAAAGCAATTATTTTTACAAGCATTGCACATTAGCCGGATTTTTACTGATGGTTTGTAGGTCACGAGGTCTGGGTTAGATGTGCTCACCGCTCAGCAAGCCACCTCCCATCCGATACTAGATGGGCCATTTTTGGAACATTCTCTAGGGATTTCTCCCTGGCTGTGCCTTCGTGGGCAGCACCAAGGCCCCTCTTGCCTTCTCTCCTCCGGGAATTCTTCCCACCCCTCCCGCAGGGCAGAGTGGCTCCCTCCCATCTGGGTGTGCCACGGAAGGGAGACCTGCTGGCTCCTTTGGAAATGTCAGTTTTCAGAGATGCTTGCTTTAAGTGGTGATCCTTTTTCTTTGTTTCGCCATGAAAATTCTAACTTTAATTCCAATTCATTGGCAAGCGAAGGAGAGGTCTTCTATTTCCCTTTAAAAGCTCACTTCCTAATTGGTAGCATTTTCTGCCTACCGCGCTGGAGGCCTGAGCCTCCAGTTCCATTCATGGCTAAATAAATAGATGCTGTCACCTTGGAACGCCACTGCCCCACCAACAGCACCTGCACACTGGTGCTTATAAATAATGTAAGTAATAACATAAGTAATGTCTTGACCGTTACCATCTTATAACCACTACAGATGCCTATGTCGCCAAGTGACCTAAGCCAAGGGGCTTAACCTGGGTGCTAGGAGACCCTGAGGAAGCCAGGCACAGCTGCAGAACGTCCATGAAGCCCCTAAAACCACGTGCGGCCATGTGCATTCTTCTGCAGACAGGGTTTGTAACTTTAAGAAGATATTCCCCCGAGAAAACGTTTTAACCATCTCAGACGGACTGTGAACAGGACTGAGATCTGTATCAACAAGGCAGGCTGAGGGGCTAAAGCCTCCTCAAACCAGGTCACTATCTAATTGGCAGTTTGGGAAAGAGGCAAAATCATTACGAAAAGACATACGTCTTCAAAAATCGTTGCTCTGGGAGTTGTTAAAAAAAAAAAATCAACAGGAGTTAAGGAGCAGGGAAAATAAAAATACAAATTGTTGTGGGTTGGTTTTTTGTTTTTGTTTTTTTTTTTTTTGGAGAGTTTTTAAAGATGTGATTTGATAAGCTGATGCCTGAGAGCTAATGCCTTTTCACAGACATCTACAAAGTAATTCTGAAACGGAGATGTTTACTCCTGTATTTCACATTTTGAAGAGTCTGATTTTATAATCTTAAATATTAACCATAAAAACAAAGATGAATCGGATACATAGATTTATTATACTCATTGTGGAGCAGCTTTGCTCAGATAAAAGAACTGCAACAAATGAGCCCGAAGTTAAGGATGGATGGAAGCCTGGAGCCAATTAAAACTAAATGGGAAAGAGATTTAAGTCTGAAAATTGAAGATAAGGGTTGGCAATTATCCTGCCATCTAAACCAAACACACAACAGCTACTGTTCTGGATGATTTGATGTATTTTTAATTATCATACCAAGCATTTGACTCTTGTTAGAAAAAATAAAATTGACTATAAAAAAAAAAATCAGCTCTTTCCCCGCATAATTCAGACAGAGAAATCTCCCTTTCTGCCATCTAAACCAAACACACAACAGCTACTGTTCTGGATGGTTTGATGTATTTTTAATTATCATACCAAGCATTTGACTCTTGTTAGAAAAAATAAAATTGACTATAAAAAAAAAAAATCAGCTCTTTCCCCGCATAATTCAGACAGAGAAATCTCCCTTTCTGCCCACACGGTGCATCTCCGGTGCATCTCCGTAGAGGCACAGTGATGGGGTGCTGTTAAAATGGTACCATCCATCACAGAGAGAGTGCTCCCCATCGCCTGATCTGTGTTTACCTCCTATTAATTCTCCATTGAATGTGGAAATGTTTAGTTTTGCCTCATTTACATTGTTAATGGTTTTACACTAGATTATAAGGGAACAGCTGAAACAGAAAGCCTTGAGAATGCCACAGAGCTGAAAAGCTTTCGCCGAACTTACCCAATGGAAGACAATACCGCCCTTAGTTTCCACGCAAGGGCACCCCCTAGCCTGGACCTATGTGCCAAGGGGGCTCCCACACCTCACGCGCATGCGTGCACTTCACGCACGCGCTTAGGAAGATCCCGTGAATGCCTCTGGCGCTTGGGATCTGGTGCTCGGGATGGGTATAGAGTAACCGGCCATCCCAAACATCTAACTCTTCTTTCGAGCCCCCTTCAGCCCCAGGGAAATATTTCACATCTCTTGCCCCCGTCACCTGCTTCTGAATGCCATGAAGGTTCTTCGGTTTCATCCTGCAGACACTGAGCCTTGGGGAGAATTTGAGGAACAGAGGCATTTAGGTAGAAGAGAAGAGACAAATTAACCTGTCAGATCCTTCCTCGTGGTATAAATGCAATAGTTGGTGCATACCCAATGGTTGTTTCCTGGTAAGTGCCAGGTGTCTCTTATCTTCCCCCTCTTTGTATTCTAATTTAAGGTTCCAGAAGTATTCACAAATGATAGCGGTGCTGGCAACAGATGCAGCTAGCAGCTGAAGAACATAGTGCAGTATTTTTTTTTTAAGATTTTATTTATTTATTTGACAGAGATCACAAGTAGGCAGAGAGGCAGGCAAAGAGAGAGAGAGGAGGAAGCAGGCTCCCCGCTGAGCAGAGGCCCGAGGCGGGGATTGCTCCCAGGACCCCGGGATCATGACCCTAGCGGAAAGCAGAGGCTCTAACCCACTGGGCCACCCAGGCACCCAACGTCGTGCAGTATTAAACAAATCCTATTACCCTTAAATTTGTGTGTATGAGTGAAGCGTGAAACCAGTATTTATACTGGTAACTAAAAGAATATTGAATGTTAAAGCTAGACATTGTTTTATTTTGGTAAAAATACTTTTAAATATTGAATTACATTTCAAGAAATTCCAATTAAGATTCAACTTTATTGAAAATAGTTACATGTAATATTTCTTAAGGGAACCTAGAGTAGACATACTTTGACATGCCCATTCTTTCCATTAGGTACAGCTAAAACCCTGAATGTTATGTGTAAAATGAAGATCAGAAGACTCTGAATGGCAAAGAGAAGGCAGACTGGGTAGAGATGTCAGAACCCAAGGAATGACAGTGGTCAGTGCCTTGGATTATGTTTTTGCCTCATATATTCCAGACTTGGAGCTAAACAACCCAGCAACTCAGAAGCCCCAACAGGCAGACAAAACGAGTGCCAACAAAGCCAGCTCTCTTTCACCAAAGGAATAGGAAAGCAACAGACTCGCAGACTGGAAACTTGTTAGACTGTCACCACTCCAGCCCAGCCAGACTCCATCAAAAAATAGCTGTGGCCCCATCCATGCCAGAAAATTCCAAGTGGGAACCTAGACTTCCCCTTCATGAGACCATAATGAGGTGCCCCCAACACGCCAGGTGGTGTCAGAGAAAGTCCAATATGAGGCCTGGACCCTCATCCTCAGTGGCCAGTAATGAGCTCCCCACACCCCATGGTGTCCATAGAGTCCACATTGAGAGCCTGAACTTCTGCCCCCCTCCAACAAAAATAAGAAGCCCCTCTCCTTCCCCTCTGGAAGGAGGCCTAGTGGGAGTCAGGACTTTCACCAGCACCCAGCAGTAACAAAACCACCTTAACTGTACAGTGCATAGGGGCCAGAACTCCCACCTCCACCTGGTGGTAACAAAGAGAAGGCACCTCCAAGGTCAGTGGTCAACAAAGAACAGGTGGGGAACCTAGACTTCTACCTCACCTTATAGTCATGATGTGATGACTCCCCAAAAACGCCAGCAAAAACAGGTTTAAATAAAATCTAGAATCGCAGAACATAATGGGAAAATGTTCACGTTTCATTTGAAAATCATTTATCCTATCAACAACCAGGAAGAGCTCAAACTGAATGAAAAATATACAAATAATAGAGCCAAGATTCAGATGGAAGAGCTGGTAGAGTTACCCGACAAAGACTTTCAGGCACAGCCATGAAAAGGTGCTGCAGTGAGCAATTACGAACAGCATGAAATAAATAAAAATATAAAAATATATAAAAAAACTGGGGCACCTGGGTGGCTCAGCGGATTAAGCCGCTGCCTTCAGCTCAGGTCATGATCTCAGGGTCCTGGGATCGAGCCCTGCATCAGGCTCTCTGCTCAGCAGGGAGCCTGCTTCCCCTTCTCTCTCTGCCTGACTCTCTGCCTACTTGTGATCTCTCTCTGTGTCAAATAAATAAATAAAATCTTTAAATATATATATATATATATGTATATATATATATATTAAAAGAGAAGATGGCAACAACAAAATAAAATCAAAATGGAATTCTAAAATATACTCACGTAAACCACAGGAAGGCAGAGAAAAGAAAACAGAAAAAAAAAAAGACTTCAATAAATAAATAACCTAAATAATAAATAAATAAATGACCTCCTTTAAATAACCATACTAAATGTTGATGATCCATTTGTCTTTCAACATCTGACTGATTTCACCTAGTTCAAGCCTTCTAGGTCCATCCATGTTGTTACAAATGGCAAGATCTCATTCTCTTTATGGCTGAGTAATATTCCACTGTGTATATGTGTGTGTATATCTATGTGTATGTATAGATATATATATATCGTATATATGTGTATATATATATATATACACATATATACGATATATATATATATATCACATCTTCTTTATCCATTCATCTATCGATGGACACTTGGGTGCTTCCATAGTTTGGCTGTTGTAAAGGATGCCTCAATAAACATAGCGTGGCGGGGGAGGGGTCAAGATGGCGGAGAAGTAGCAGGCTGAGACTACTTCAGGTAGCGGGAGATCAGCTAGATAGCTTATCTAAAGATTGCAAACACCTACAAATCCAACGGGAGATCAAAGAGAAGAACAGCAATTCTAGAAACAGAAAATCAACCACTTTCTGAAAGGTAGGACTAGCGGAGAAGTGAATCCAAAGCGACGGGAAGATAGACAGCGGGGAGAGGGGCCAGCTCCCGGCAAGCGGCAGAGCAACGGAGCACAAAATCAGGACTTTTAAAAGTCTGTTCCGCCGAGGGACATCGCTCCAGAGGCTTAACCGGGGTGAAGCCCATGCTGGGTCAGCGTGGCCTCAGGTCCCACAGGGTCACAGAAGGATCGGCGGTGTCTGAGTGTTGCAGAGCTTACAGGTATTAGAACGGGGAAGCCGGCTACAGAGACAGAGCCGAGGAGTGAGCTCTAAACTCGGGGTTACCTTGAACCAGTCACAGGCTCGGACAGCTCGGAGCGCGGCCGGAGGCCAGGGTGACAGGAGTAATTGGGCGCTGTTCTCTGAGGGCGCACTGAGGAGTGGGGCCCCGGGCTCTCGGCTCCTCCGGGCCGGAGACTGGGAGGCCGCCATCTTCATTCCCGCCCTCCGGACTCTACGGAAAGCGCTCAGGGAACAAAAGCTCCCGAAAGCGAACCCGAGTGGATTACTCAGCCCGGCCCGGATAAGGGAGGTGCAACTCCGCTTGGGGCAAAGACACTTGAGAATCACTACAACAGGCCCCTCCCCCAGAAGATCAGCAAGAAATCTAGCCAGGACCAAGTTCACCTACCAAGGAGTGCAGTTTCAATACCAAGGAGAGCTGCGGAATTCCAGAGGAGGAGAAAGCAAAGCACAGAACTCATAGCTTTCTCCCCATGATTCTTTAGCCTTGCAGTTAATTTAATTTTTTTCTTTTTCAATTTTTTTTCTCTTCTTCTGCTAATTTTTTTTAACTTTTACCCTTTTCTTTTTTAACGTTTTTTAACTAGTTTATCTAATATATATATTTTTTTTTCCTTTTTATATTTTTTCTTTATTGGTTTTCTTTTTTTAATTGTTTTCTTTTTTTTTTTTTTTCCTTTCTGAAACTTTTTATCCCCTTTCTCCCCCCTCACGATTTGGGATCTCTTCTGATTTGGCTAAAGCATATTTTCCTGGGGTTGTTGCCACCCTTTTAGTATTTTACTTGCTCCTTCATATACTCTTATCTGGACAAAATGACAAGGCGGAAAAATTCACCACAAAAAAAAAAGAACAAGAGGCAGTACCAAAGGCTAGGGACCTAATCAATACAGACATTGGTAATATGTCAGATCTAGAGTTCAGAATGACGATTCTCAAGGTGCTAGCCGGGCTCAAAAAAGTCATGGAAGATATTAGAGAAACCCTCTCGGGAGATATAAAAGCCCTTTCTGGAGAAATAAAAGAACTAAAATCTAACCAAGTGGAAATCAAAAAAGCTATTAGTGAGGTGCAATCAAAAATGGAGGCTCTCACTGCTAGGATAAATGAGGCAGAAGAAAGAATTAGCAATATAGAAGACCAAATGACAGAGAATAAAGAAGCTGAGCAAAAGAGGGACAAACAGCTACTGGACCATGAGGGGAGAATTCGAGAGATAAGTGACACCATAAGAGGAAACAACATTACAATAATTGGGATTCCAGAAGAAGAAGAAAGAGAGAGGGGAATATTGGAGAGAAGGAATATTGGAGAAAATTATTGGAGAGAATTTCCCCAATATGACAAAGGGAACAAGCATCAAAATCCAGGGAGTTCAGAGAACCCCCCTCAAAATCAATAAGAATAGGTCCAAACCCCGTCACCTAATAGTAAAATTTACAGTCTTAGTGACAAAGAGAAAATCCTGAAAGCAGCCTGGGAAAAGAAGTCTGTAACATACAATGGTAAAAATATTAGATTGGCAGCAGACTTATCCACAGAGACCTGGCAGGCCAGAAAGAGCTGGCATGATATATTCAGAGCACTAAACAAGAAAAACATGCAGCCAAGAATACTATATCCAGCTAGGCTATCATTGAAAATAGAAGGAGAGATTAAAAACTTCCAGGACAAACAAAAACTGAAAGAATTTGCAAACACCAAACCAGCTCTACAGGAAATATTGAAAGGGGTCCTCTAAGCAAAGAGAGACCCTAAAAGTAGTAGATCAGAAAGGAACAGAGACAATATACAGTAACAGTCACCTTACAGGCAATACAATGGCACTAAATTCATATCTCTCAATAGTTACCCTGAATGTTAATGGGCTAAATGCCCCAATCAAAAGACACAGGGTATCAGAATGGACAAAAAAACAAAACCCATCTATATGTTGCTTACAAGAAACTCATTTTAAACCCAAAGACACCTCCAGATTTAAAGTGAGGAGGTGGAAAAGAATTTACCATGCTAATGGACATCAGAAGAAAGCAGGAGTGGCAATCCTTATATCAGATCAATTAGATTTTAAGCCAAAGACTATAATAAGAGATGAGGAAGGACACTATATCATACTCAAAGGGTCTGTCCAACAAGAAGATCTAACAATTTTAAATATCTATGCCCCTAATGTGGGAGCAGCCAACTATATAAACCAATTAATAACAAAATCAAAGAAACACATCAACAATAATATAATAATAGTAGGGGACTTGAACACTCCCCTCACTGAAATGGACAGATCATCCAAGCAAAAGATCAACAAGGAAATAAAGGCCTTAAATGACACACTGGACCAGA
Source organism: Lutra lutra (assembly GCF_902655055.1). Taxonomy (NCBI): domain Eukaryota; kingdom Metazoa; phylum Chordata; class Mammalia; order Carnivora; family Mustelidae; genus Lutra; species Lutra lutra. The sequence continues at coordinate 27,146,930 of NC_062292.1, forward strand.
TGGACATCACAGATATATTCAGAACATTTCATCCCAAAGCAACAGAATACACATTCTTCTCTAGTGCACATGGAACGTTCTCCAGAATAGATCACATCCTCGCACCTAAATCAGGTCTCAACCGGTATCAAAAGATTGGGATCATTCCCTGCCTATTTTCAGACCACAATGCTCTGAAGCTAGAACTCAATCACAAGAGGAAATTTGGAAAGAACCCAAATACACGGAGACTAAACAGCATCCTTCTAAAGAATGAATGGGTCAACCAGGAAATTAAAGAAGAATTGAAAAAATTCATGGAAACAAATGAGAATGAAAACACAACGGTTCAAAATCTGTGGGACACAACAAAGGCAGTCCTGAGAGGAAAATATATAGCGGTACAAGCCTTTCTCAAGAAACAAGAAAGGTCTCAGGTACACAACCTAACCCTACACCTAAAGGAGCTGGAGAAAGAACAAGAAAGAAGCCCTAAACCCAGCAGAAGAGAAATAATAAAGATCAGAGCAGAAATCAATGAAATAGAAACCAAAAAAACAATAGAACAAATCAACGAAACTAGGAGCTGGTTCTTTGAAAGAATTAATAAGATTGATAAACCCCTGGCCAGACTTATCAAAAAGAAAAGAGAAAGGACCCAAATAAATAAAATCATGAATGAAAGAGGAGAGATCACAACGAACACCAAAGAAATACAGACAATTATAAGAACATACTATGAGCAACTCTACGCCAACAAATTTGACAATCTGGAAGAAATGGATGCATTCCTAGAGACATATAAACTACCACAACTGAAACAGGAAGAAATAGAAAGCCTGAACAGACCCATAATCAGTAAGGAGATTGAAACAGTCATCAAAAATCTCCAAACAAACAAAAGCCCAGGGCCAGACGGCTTCCCGGGGGAATTCTACCAAACATTTAAAGAAGAACTAATTCCTATTCTCCTGAAACTGTTCCAAAAAATAGAAATGGAAGGAAAACTTCCAAACTTATTTGATGAGGCCAGCATCACCTTGATCCCAAAACCAGACAAGGATCCCATCAAAAAAGAGAACTACAGACCAATATCCTTGATGAACACAGATGCAAAAATTCTCGCCAAAATCCTAGCCAAAAGGATTCAACAGTACATTAAAAGGATTATTCACCACGACCAAGTGGGATTTATTCCAGGGCTGCAAGGTTGGTTCAACATCTGCAAATCAATCAATGTGATACAACACATTAACAAAAGAAAGAACAAGAACCATATGATACTCTCAATAGATGCTGAAAAAGCATTTGACAAAGTACAGCATCCCTTCCTGATCAAAACTCTTCAAAGCGTAGGGATAGACGGCACATACCTCAATATTATCAAAGCCATCTATGAAAAACCTGCCTCAAATATCATTCTCAATGGAGAAAAACTGAAAGCTTTTCTGCTAAGGTCAGGAACACAGCAGGAATGTCCGTTATCACCACTGCTATTCAACATAGTACTAGAAGTCCTAGCCTCAGCAATCAGACAACAAAAGGAAATTAAAGGCATCCAAATCGGCAAAGAAGAAGTCAAACTATCAGTCTTCACAGATGATATGATACTATATGTGGAAAACCCAAAAGACTCCACTCCAAAACTGCTAGAACTTGTACAGGAATTCAGTAAAGTGTCAGGATATAAAATCAATGCACAGAAATCAGTTGCATTTCTCTACACCAACAACAAGACAGAAGAAAGAGAAATTAAGGAGTCCATCCCATTTACAATTGCACCCAAAACTATAAGATACCTAGGAATAAACCTAACCAAAGAGACTAAGAATCTATACTCAGAAAACTATAAAGTACTCATGAAAGAAATTGAGGAAGACACAAAGAAATGGAAAAATGTTCCATGCTCCTGGATTGGAAGAATAAATATTGTGAAAATGTCTATGCTACCTAAAGCAATCTACACATTTAATGCAATTCCTATCAAAGTACCATCCATTTTTTTTCAAAGAAATGGAACAAAGAATCCTAAAATGTATATGGAACCAGAAAAGACCTCGAATAGCCAAAGGAATATTGAAAAAGAAAGCCAAAGTTGGTGGCATCACAATTCCGGACTTCAAGCTCTATTACAAAGCTGTCATCATCAAGACAGCATGGTACTGGCACAAAAACAGACACACAGATCAATGGAACAGAATAGAGAGCCCAGAAATGGACCCTCAACTCTATGGTCAACTCATCTTCGACAAAGCAGGAAAGAATGTCCAATGGAAAAAAGACAGCCTCTTCAATAAATGGTGTTGGGAAAATTGGACAGCCACATGCAGAAAAATGAAATTGGATCATTTCCTTATACCACACACGAAAATAGACTCAAAATGGATGAAGGACCTCAATGTGAGAAAGGAATCCATCAAAATCCTTGAGAAGAACACAGGCAGCAACCTCTTCGACCTCAGCCGCAGCAACATCTTCCTAGGAACATCACCAAAGGCAAGGGAAGCAAGGGCAAAAATGAACTATTGGGATCTTATCAAGATCAAAAGCTATTGCACAGCAAAGGAAACAGTTAACAAAACCAAAAGACAACTGACAGAATGGGAGAAGATATTTGCAAACGACATATCAGATAAAGGGCTAGTGTACAAAATCTATAAAGAACTTAGCAAACTCAACACCCAAAGAACAAATAATCCAATCAAGAAATGGGCAGAGGACATGAACAGACATTTCTGCAAAGAAGACATCCAGATGGCCAACAGACACATGAAAAAGTGCTCCACATCACTTGGCATCAGGGAAATACAAGTCAAAGCCACAATGAGATATCACCTCACACCAGTCAGAATGGCTAAAATTAACAAGTCAGGAAATGACAGATGCTGGCGAGGATGTGGAGAAAGGGGAACCCTCCTACACTGTTCGTGGGAATGAAAGCTGGTGCAACCACTCTGGAAAACAGCATGGAGGTTCCTCAAAATGTCGAAAATAGAACTACCCTATGACCCAGCAATTGCACTACTGGGTATTTACCCTAAAGATACAAACGTAGTGATCCAAAGGGGCACGTGCACTCTAATGTTTATAGCAGCAATGTCTACAATAGCCAAACTATGGAAAGAACCTAGATGTCCATCAACAGATGAATGGATAAAGAAGATGTGGTATATATACACAATGGAATACTATGCAGCCATCAAAAGAAATGAAATCTTGCCATTTGCGACGACTGGATGGAACTAGAGGGTATCATGCTTAGCGAAATAAGGCAATCGGAGAAAGACAACTATCATATGATCTCCTTGATATGAGGGAGAGGAGATGCAACATGGGGGGTTAAGGGGGTAGGAGAAGAGTAAATGAAACAAGATGGGATTGGGAGGGAGACAAACCATAAGTGACTCTTAATCTCACAAAACAAACAGGGTTGATGGGGGGAAGGGGGTTGGGAGGGGGGGTGGGGTTATGGACATTGGGGAGGGTATGTGCTATGGTGAGTGCTGTGAAGTGTGTAAACCTGGCGATTCACAGACCTGTACCCCTGGGGATAAAAATATATGTTTATAAAAAATAAAATTTTAAAAAATAAATAAATAAAAAATAAACATAGCATGCATGTATCTCTTTGAATTAGTGTTTTTGTTTTCTTTGGGTAACTACCTAGTAGTGGAATTACTGGATCATATGGTATTTCTATTTTTAATGTTTTAAGGAATTTCTGTACTGTTTTTCACAGTGGTTGCACCAATTTGCATTCCCACCAACAGTGCACAAGTGTTCGTTTTTCTCCTGGCCAACACTTGTTACTTCTTATCTTTTTTTGCTTGTTTGTCTTTTTGTTTGTTTTTTGTTTTGTTTTTACTTCTTATCTTTTGACATTAGCCATCGTGACTGGAGTGAAGTGATAATCTCATTGCAGTTTTGATTTGCATTTCCCTGAGGATTAGTGATGTTGAGCATCTTTTCATGTGTCTGTTGGCCATCTCAATGTTTCCTTTGGAAAACAGTCTATTTAGGTCCTCTGGCCATTTTTTAATTGGATCTAGAGCTAGGCAAAGAATTCTTGACTTGACGTCCAAAGCACCATCCAAAAAAGGATAAAATAATAAATTTCCAGGGATTAAGGAGTGAGTGGGGGAGAACTGTATGGTTATTAAAGGTCAACATGAGGAATTCTTGTGGTGATGGGAAAGTTCTTTATTTTAACTGTATCAGTGTTAATATCCTGGTTGTGAAATTGTACCAGTCTTATAAGATAGTACCATTAGAGGAAACTGGGTAAAGGGGACACGGGATGTCTCCATCTTACTTTTTATAATTGCATGTGAATCTACAATTATCTCAAAATAAAAATTTAGTTGGAAAATTACATTCAGGGGTACCTGGGTGGCTCAGTCAGTTAAGCATTTGACTCTTGATTTTGGCTCAGGTTATGATCTTAGGGTGGTGAGATCAAGCCCCAGGGCAGTCTCCACCTTCAGGGTAGAGTCTCCTTGAGATTGTCTCTGTCCCTCTCCCTCTGCTTCTCTCCCCACTCATGCACACACACACACACACACACACACACATACACACACACACTCTCTCTCTCTCTTTAAAATAAGTGAATAAATAAAATCTTTAAAAAACATTCAAAACTATTTTCATTATTTGCAATTTGGTTTTTTCTTTTAAATTTACTATGTAATTGCAAATGCTTTAAAAAAAAACTTTTCCAGTAACATATATGAAAAATAATATTAAATGGTCACTTTCAAACATTTACATTCATTGATAACTTAAATGAAAACACACTCAAATGCCACCCCTTGTTTAAAAAAAAAAAAATCTTTCCATGGCTTTCCAAGGTTCTTATCCAAGGATAAGAACTCCTTACTTTAGCATTCCTGGCCATTTTTCTTCCATCAACCTTTGCCCATCAACCTGGACTCATCCTCTATTGCTCCCCCACTTGCCCCCATCCCTCTCTCCAACATTTACCTATGTAAAGTTCCTTACTGTGCCTTGCTGTTTCGTGGTTTATTTGTTTGTTTGTTTGTTTGTTTGTTTTTGGCTCACTGTGCTCCCCCCAAAGTCCTTCATAGCTTTCAAAACATCAATACTTTATATCCTTCAAGATTCAGCTAAATCCATCTCCTCTAGGAATTCTTGCTTATTCCTCCCTTAAGCCCAGGACAGAGAGACTTGCCCTCCTTCTGCAGTCACACCGTATATTGTACATCCCTCTTGGTATCTAACTTTCAGCTGCTTACACCTCTTTTTCCCTCTTCTGGTCTGTGAGCCCCTGGAGGATAACCACATTTGCATTTTCAATGCCTCAAATAGCGCCTGACACATAGGAGATGGTCAAGCAGATGTTTATAGAATGAATGGTTGAATACCCAGCTCACATGACTCCCCTATTCTGTTGATTTCCTTGTTCTCCCTTTTTCTCATCTTTCCCCCCATTAAAATTCATTACTTATTCTTCTGAAGTCCTTTAGACTTTGTTCATAAAACTAATACGGAATAAATACATGATCTTGTAGTCAGTTGTGTGGAAGCTCACTTAAGGGTCCTCAAGGATGGGGATTTTTCAGACACACTTTAGATAGATCAAAGAGCTCAAAATTGATTGGTAAACAAATTGCTCAATTGATTGAATGAATGAATGACCTCGAAATACCTTGTAAATTACACAGTGTCGACTTTTGGGGCTTTTTTGTTTTACTTTGCTTCAGGATGTTTTACAGGGAGAAAGAGAGAGAGAACAGAAAGATCCATGAAAATCATATAAAAAGCACAAACAAAAAAAGAATGATTTTGTGGTTGGAATCATAAACATCACTGTCCAGCTTTTGAGTTTGGGGTTAAGTCTTCTAAATTTCTCTTTGGAACTGATGGAAGGAGGGAGGGTGAGAATCATCATTCCTCGCTTCTTAGGGAGGAACCCCAGTTTGAATCCTATTGTTCATGTATAGAGAAGAAAGAAACACAAAGACATACCAAAATCATTAACAGGCACATTTTGGTTTTATGCACAGTCCCAGCCTTGAGGAATTTACAACTGTAATCGTTCCAAGTGTTTCCGTTTAGGGTAATTTAATGAATTAAAAAAATAATGCATCGAAAACAGTATGGGCTTTAGCCCAGACAGGCCGGAATTCAAGCCCTGGATTCAACTTCTGTCACTGATACCTGCTTGCCCTCTCTGAATCTGTTTCCTTAGCCATAATGTGTGATAGCAGACCACCTACACGTGGGACAGGTGTGAGGATCAAGTAAGATAACATATGTAGACCATGGAGCATAATTCCTGCCACATAGTAGGCCAATAAATTATGATTGTCTCTTTCCCCATCAGAAGCACCAATCTCAAGATTATGAACTTCCAAACACCTTCAAGTGAAATATTTTTCTCATTTAAACTGCAGTATTAGAAGCCAAAGTTATAACACCAGGAGAATACTTAAGGAAAATATGAAGTGTGTTAAAAATGCTAGATACCCTGCAGGGCTCTCAATAAATACTTATTGACTGACAAATGTATTGTCAGAGCATAAAATCACAGAGAAGGGAAGAGAAAACAGCATAAAAAGGTAATTTGGAATCAGCACAGGATAATGATTATACTTCAATAAGTATTTTATTTCTTAAAAGCAATAGTAAAGGAAACTGGAAATCATTTTTTTAAAAATCAGGTTTTCTTTTACAACCTCAAGTTTATATGAATGCCTATGGACGGGCACAGGACCCAAAATGCTGGTATCTTACTGGCAAAATTGGAAGCAGAAGTGCTCCAGGCATCAAGGGGCATGTGTATTATGACATCCATTGTCATGTCTTTCTACATGACCCAGAGAGCAGGAGACCCGGTTGTCCTACGGACCTGTGACTAAAGCACCTGCTAGAAGACTTTCTAGAGCATCATCACCCTGCAAGACAGAGTTCACCTAACAAGTATTTACTGGGTTTTATTATATGCCAAGAACCATGCTAGCCTCAGGAACACTGAATAAATGGATCACAATCCCTGTCCTCAAGAAAAGAGGTAGATACATAAATAAATAATTTCAAGTGAAGAGTGACCGGCTATCCTTGAGGTATGTCTGAGGACATATGACAGCACAAAGAAAGGAGTGGACCATTTAAGCTGAGGATTAAGGAAATATTTCTCAGAAGAAATAACAATTGAGCTGGACCTTAAAGGATAAGATGTTTGCCATGCCAACAGAAGGTAAGGGCAGTCCAAGCAGGGGGATCCCTTGGACAAAGGTTCAAAGTCCAAATTAAGGGGAAAAATCAGGAAACTCAGGATAGTTCCATAAGAACTGGGTCATTTATAAGCCATACATAATGTAGGTATATATAATACTTACATGTATAAGATATCTTACTATTTTTGTGAAATTGGCAACAAATAATTATGCCCATTTTGTTGATGCATATACCATGAACTTATACTCCCTATTCCATGAACTCATCAGGTCCACCATATATATATATATATATATATATATATATATATATATATATACACACACACCTAATATATATTAATTTATTTTTAGAGAGTGGGGGAGCACCAAAGGGAGAGAAAGAGAGAGAATCCCTAGGAGGCTCTATGCTCAGCACAGAGCCCAGTGCAAGACTCCATCTCACAACCCTGAGATCACGACCTGAACTGAAATCAAGAGTCAGATACCTAACCTACTGAACCACCAAGGCGCCCAGTTCACCTAATATTTTTTTTTAAGATTTTATTTATTTATTTGACAGAGATCACAAGTAGGCAGAGAGACAAAGAAGCAGGCTGCCCATGGAGCAGAGAGCCTGACTCGGGGCTTGATCCCTGGAGCCTGGGATCATGACCTGAGCCAAAGGCAGCGGCTTCAACTCACTGAGCCACCCAGGCACCCCTCACCTAATATTTTTAAATTGCATATCTGTGCTTGTTCTTGGTTATAGGTCATTAAATGGCCCTTAGTCACTTTTGCCTTACTCTTCATAGGTTCTTGAATTTATATGAAACCAGCAACCCACAATTATGGAAGTCTTGGGGAGAGATGGGAAGGAAGGAAGCTGAAGGGTAAAGAGATACAACTTCACAGTGTGGACATCTCAGTGACCCGACAAAATAACCCAACATCCTGGAGAAATAAATATTTTGCCATGGTCAGAAATAGGATAGGACTGTGAGAAGTAAATGCATCAACCACATACATTATGAAACCTAAGCCATAGGTTCTTGATTGCACAGTATGAAAATAGAAAATTTTCCATCACAATAAACAATAAAAACAAAAAATTAAACAACGACAAACAAAGACAAGACATGCCAACTTATGGCAGGACCTAGGACACCCAAGGCTTTTGCGCTACAACAGATCACCCAATTTGTGCTACAGAAATAGCTGATCATGCTGCCCATGGGCCTCTGCTGCAGGAATCCCTAAATGCTCTCAGTGTGTTTTCCCACTGAACCTGAGATAAGGGCATAAGGTGAGGTCAACGAATAAAGTGAAAGTGTGTGTTGTACTGCTGAAAAGAGTGCTTTTTAGGCATCATCGAAATGGCCCTATGGTTGTGTTAGAATTGCCATTTCAAAATGTCATCTACCCAGTTTCATATCTCATGCCTGCCAGAAATGCTTATGCGACCTTTCCTAAGGTCACATAATTTCTCTGGGTTTCTAATTCCTCTCCTGTGAAATGAAGACTTGGACTGGATAACCTCCAATCAATTCCCACGCTGACAGTTCATAATTCTGACTTTCTTTTTACCTCACCTCTAGTTATCCAAGCCTCTGTCTGTGCTCACAGCCAATTGTCTTGGGCAGCAGGGATGTGAGCCCAGCCCCCCAAGGCACCTGGGTGGATTCTTGGCCCAGCACAGTTCAGCTGAAATGCCCCCATGGGCCCGTCTGGGCAGTGTCTTTGCCCCCCACCTCGGACAAACACGTGCTAGATGTAAAGCTGAAAGACGATGGTGACAGTTCCCAAATTGTTAAGTTGAAGCTCAAGATTTACCTTGCCCACTGTGGTTTCATTTCCTGCCCAGAAACAGAACTCAAGGCTGCCGATGGGGCCTAAGATGACAAGTGTTTCTGAGACAGGTTCTGCGTTCAGCATGGTTTCCTTTGCTGTGACATACTGGTAACCACCACAGAACCTTCTTTTTGTGGGGTCAGGCAGAAAGCACAATTTGGATGAACTTCTCCTTGGATTTCCTGCTTACCGATAAAGTGAGTCTGAAGTGTAACCCGGAGTCTGGGTGTGAGGTGGAACCCCGTCCCTTGGCAGTGGTTCCCAGCCTCGTGGCATTTACAGGATAGGGAAAGAGCAGCCCCCCCAAGGGTTCCATCCAGGAGGCAACAGGTGTGAGGAGCACAGGTGCACTTAGCACCCCTCCAGGAGGCCCACAGAATTGCCCCAGGCAGAGCCAATACTTAGCTCGGCAACACCAGGGGACAACCTTCCACGGGGCAGGGAGTTCTGTCTGTGTATTTGTAAGGGCATATGAGACAGTGTTCAAAAGCAACAATTATGAGGTCATTGTGAGGATTAAATAAGACAATGAATGGAAAGCAGTGAGATGTGGTAGCACACAGTAAGCAATAAGGGGCTAGCACATAGGGCTCTGCTGAGTCGTACTTGAGCCTGAGACGGAAGGAAAACTCAATACGACTGAACTTGTCTTTATTTGAAATCTTGATAGTTTGCTCATCATGAAGTTTTTGCATTTGCTCAATTTAAAAAGAAATATCGCATTAAAGAATTGTTTATCTTGGTTGTTGAGGGTTTCTTGCCATCCCCTAAATCTTGCACATGCCTACAAATTTCCGGAAATGTTGCTCGTTATCACTTTACATCATCATACAATGACTGCACAGCACAATTTAGTACTTAATTATCCAATGTGTCCTATTAGCCATTGTTCCAAGTGCTTATGTCCTGTTTCTCCAACTAATTTGTACCCTTATTAAGGGCAGAAATGATGACATGTGTCTTTTATGCCTAACACTGCTGAGTACATAAGAGATTCAAATAAGTACATGTCCAGTGCTTGCTTCTAGCCTATGGTACACAATTCACCCACCACTCTGCTGGGCTCAAATTCTGTCCTGCGCTCGAAGATTTTGTTCCGTGATCCTTGCAGCCAGGGACGACATCTGACATGATCCTTTGCCATGTCTGGCACAACGATGGAGGGACAAAATCAAAGAACAGGCACGAGCTTGGAGTTTATCTCATCCCACCTGCTCAATTCACGGATAACTTATTTGATGCCCAAAGAAGTTGAATGATGTGGCCAAACCAATCAGTGATAGCACTGGGATGAGAATTCTGTTCTCCTGGGCTTTTACCACTCTGATACTTTGTGAATTTCCTTTTATCTCTCTATTCCTTTCAGCACCAAGTGCAGAGCTTTGCATGTAGGAAAAATTCAGTAGATGGTGTAGATTATTGATTCCTGGAACTTGAGTAATCTTTGCTTCAAGGGGGAGTACAGAGTCATTGACTGGGAAAGCATAAGTGTATTTAACAACTCTTCCCAGCCCCTGGCTCAGTGCAGCAAGGTGGTTAAGAGAATACTGGGTTCAGAGTTAGACAGCTCTGAGTCTTGTCCTGCCTTCACTATGGGACTTCGGATAAAATGAAGTTTCTTAACTTCCTTTTCCTCATCCAAAGCATGAACATAACGGTACTTACCTCACAGAGCTGTGGAAAAATTACACAAAGCAAAAACACGTAAAGGAGATTACAGACTGCCTAACATAGGAAGTGCTCAACTAATATGAGCAATTATCACTATTCTAAAAATAAGCTCTAAGAGTTAGGCGGGCTGGGCAGATGGATAGTGTTATATGCATCGTTGTACAATATACTCCTATTCTTATATTATGGTGGATTAAAATTTGGGAATGGGGAGCTAAATCATCAGTTGAGCATTCAGGATTATGCTAAATCTATCCCATAAAGCCTCATAAATAACTCTAATACCCATTGTATTCTGTGGGATCTCAATTCCATAGCAGCATGACAAGGACTCGACTGCATCCCCCTTGCCCCCACCAGCTGCCCAGCTCCTGAAATTTCACAGAGTTCCAAAAGCACCACGAGCCCAAACCAGCAGACGATAAAAAGGGACCCGTCGTAGACTCAACAGTACCTCACGGTGATGCCATTTTTAGTTCCACTGCAAAAGAAAACAAACTATATTAGTAAGGATGCCCGATCAATAAGCAGAAGCCTAAATATAGTTAAGACATTCCGAGACTTGAAATGTGGCCAGCTCACACCTGGGACTATCAACAATGGTCAGAATAACACAGGGAAGCCAGCCGCACAATTCGCTTCACATAATACCTCTCCTACATTTACTGTCTTTTCCCCTCAGCACACAGCAAGACTCTGAGCCCAAACTTCCACTTCACAAGAAGATGTGAGGTAGAAGTCTCTGTGAAAAGCAACTGTGTTTTAGCACTTAGAATCTGGGGGGAGGAAACAGACTTGAATACCTCAAATTTCCAATCCAAGACCACAATATTTTGCATCTTGGCTGAATCTTTATTCCAAAATCTTCACGCTGCTTCAACTTGTCTGGCATTACTATCCCAAGGAAGCCACTAAGGGTGCATAGAAACCACAAAACTTATGGTACTTTGGTAGGAAAAATGAGGGAAGATATAAAGAAACCCATTTCCATCCTGCTTCAAACCCTCCGTGGGCACACTGAAAGTTCTCTTAAAATTCAAGCAGGGTGGTACCCTAAATAGGATCCTAAAACAAACAAACAAACAAGGACATTAGTGGGTAAACTGCTGGTAAAACCCAAAGATTCCATAGATGAGTGAATAGTATACTATCCACGCTAATTTCTTAATTTTTACAAACACACCACAATTACATCAGATGTTCACATTAGGGGAAACTGAGTGAAAGTATTTATCTTTGAGATCCTTCTGTAAATCCAAAATTATTCTAGAGTTTTTTCAACACTTTATTTTTGAAGTAGCAAAATAATAATAATAATAATAGTAAGTCAAGATTTCTTTGCTGAAGAGCTTTCGTTTGATGGGTGGGAAGGCGAAGGATCATTATTCTTTCCCCAGGGAAAGGTCTATTAAAAAGACAAAACCTCCAGCTTTTGACTAGAGATCAACCAAAAGATGGCAACCAATTCCTTTTCCCCTGAAGGTAACGCGCGTTCGGAAGGCAAAGAGAGCTGGCTGCTCTAGGATTCAAGCTGTCCGGTCTCTAAAATGGAGAAAACAGCTTCTCTCTCAAGTGTCCCTGTGGGGAATAAAGGACACAATGGATGCAGAGCCCTTGACACGTGTCAGGAGGTGGGGGAGGGGCATTTAGTTCCCTTTGCCCCTTCTCAGGACAGCCCCACAGGCAGGGCCTGTCAGCCTCCTCTGGGGGGAAAGAAGGGCTCCTCTGTCTTGGCCACCAGGGCTCCCTGTGTTGCTGGCCTCTGGAGAACCTGCCAGATGGCGGAGCACCTGTTCAGCGAGCTGCAGTCTCTCCCTCTGCCGGCCTTCTAGAAAGCAGCTTGCACTCTGCTGGGCTCCTCTCCAGCCCTCTGGGAGTAGCTCTGTCCTTGCACCACTTTCTAAAGCACAGCCCGCCCATCCCTCTGTGGGGATAGGGAAACAGGACAGCCTATCCCCTTAGTTACCGATTTGTTTTTTGGCTAGAGTGAGAAGGGAGACAATGATCCACGAGCTGAAGCTGGAGGACCCAGCCCTCGCCCCACAGAGTGTCACCAAGCTATGTCACGGGAAGTTCATTTCTACGGCAGCCTTCCCTCCCCTGGTCTTGACTCAACTTTAAGTTTATCCATGTTGACTCACCGTCTCTTGCTTCCAGGAAATGCTTTAATTAACTAGACCTTGTACCTTGTGACCCTGCAGAGCCCCTCCGTTCTTCCTGGCATTGTCTGCTCTTGCAGATCGAGAAGACGTGGTGAAAGTCCCAAGCTTTTATGTTCTACCTCCATACGTTGCGAATTTCTTAAATAATCTCTATTCCAAATATCCGGGCTTGTTATCCTAGCAACCATCTAAATGTTCCAGAAATCTGAAATGTTTCAGTGTGTATTCTCTCCTAATAGCCTCGTCTACCTAGAGGCTGCCACTTGTTCCTGGCTTCCTTCAGAAGCGTACCCAGTGGTCAGGGTACCTGTTGGGAATGTGGGTATTATCAAGGACATTCCTCATGCTTTTTGGCCACTTTAGCATCTGAACCCCTTCTGAGTTTGGGGAGTCCCTCTCCCTATAATGCAGAGCTGGTCTACGGAGGTGAGCGATGATAGACATCGGCTTACTAACCTCCGCACTGCCGAAGGAATGACCATGAACCAGGCTCCACCAATCACCTCCATCTAGTCCAGACTTGAAATTGGAAATTCATGGTATGTAAGAGCAGGAGTCACACAGAATCCGTTCTGACAACGCAGACAGCTCCATCCAGTTGACTGACGTACCAGTGACACCAGACCCGGGGGCATTTTCCAGCTTTGGCTGTTGTGGGGCCTGGGGACAAGCCCCGGCACCTGTGTTAGTAGGAGCAGCATGGGGTCTTCAGGAGACCAACCAGTTCTCCTGCACAATCTGGGTCGTTCCCCTGGGCACAGAGCCCCTGAGTCTGGCCGTTTGACCTTCCTGGAAATTCTACAAGCCACAGCCTATGAACTGGGATTCATGGGTCAGCAACCTGTGCAGTCACACAGGGCCCCAGGCTCAGCATGGTCTCCTGCTTGGTTTAATGCTCTGTTGTCTGTCTTCCAATTCTTAACATTTTGACCAAAAGACCTCATATTTTCATTTGGCGCAGGGCCCTGGAAGTCATGTAGCCAATCCTGCTGTAAGCTAGCTAATATGCTTTAGGTCAGGGAGTTCTTAACCTTTTGTGTGCCTGGTAAAGCCTATGAAGTATATGGAGAACGTTTTGGGTTTTTTAAGATTTTATCTATTTATTTGAGAGAGAGAGAGAGAGAGAACACAAGCAGGGGGGAGGGGCGGGAGGGGGAGGGAGGAGCAGATTCCCCACTGAGTACAGAGCTCAGCCTCACCCTGGAGTCTGGAGTCTCCCCCCAGGGCTAGATGACCCTGAGTTCAGGACCTGAGCTGAAGTCCGAAGTGTAACCAACTGAGCCACCCAGGCATCCCAAGAATGTTTTTAAAATGCACAAAATATAATAGCCAACAATCCTGAAATATAGTTAGAAGTTTCTTTAAAACAAATCTATGATAGCATGATAACTATGTTTTTTTATTAGTGCATTAAATAAATCAAGGGGTAGGTCTAATAAACTGCTCTTACCCAGAAGTAATAATGAGCATAAACAACATTTTGAAATGTCTGCCACAACTGAAATTGACTTAAAAATATCTACGATTTCTAACAGTAATAAATTCACAGATCAGAAACCTGGTTTGTTATCTGCATTCAAAACTTATGGAAATGCTAAACTCGGGGTTTTTTAAAGATTTTATTTATTTATTTGTCAGAGAGAGAGAGAGCAAGAGCACAAGCAGGGGAGCAGCAGGCAGAGGGAGAAGCAAGCTCCCCACTGAGCAGGGAGCTCGGTGCAGGTCTAGATCCCAGGACCCTGGAATCATGCCCTGAGCTAGGGCCAGACACTTAACCAACTGAGCCACCCAGGCACCTCTGGAAATGCTAAACTCAGTGTATCACTAACCAAAAGAAGCGATTCATCCAACTCACAGAACCCCTACATTTTAATTACAACTTAATTTAATTTTAATTTAATTTTAAAACTAAATTAAAATTTAATTTAAATAAATTCTTTTTCTGCTTCAATCAGCCAAAGTCATTACTTTGTTGCTTATAACAGAGAAGCCTGTAGGATAGAGGTGCCCAGGGCGACCCAGGCTCCAGGACCAGCCTCGAGTATGCCAGGGTTCTCCCCCAAAACCAAGCCAATATAATAGTCACAGTGGCTGCAGATGAGTCAAAGAGGCATCCAACACAGCCCTGCCCTCAGCTGTTAGATCTTCGAGGAGAAAGTGTCACCCAGGACACTGTCTGCAAATCAGGTGATAAGCTCCACGTGTGGGATATAAACCAAGTGACGTAGATGGTTGAACAAGTGGAGATCCCTTCTAGCTGGAAGATAGCTATTAATAACAGTTCTACATCATAAGAAGGGACATAAGACACATAGTAGGAGAGTCGTCTCTCCAAAACCTCCAGCAAGCTAACAGAATGTGGAAGAGTCCCCTTTCTCGATGTCCCGAATCCTCACCTAGGAATTTCTGTTCTAGCGTAGATCACCTCTCCAGTGTTTTCAACAGGAGTTCATTTTGTTCAGATCTCAAAAGAAATATGATCCAAACATACCACCTCATGTACTGTTTCCTTGCCCCCCCTTCTACTCCTCCTTTTGGGACAGGCCACTCAAAAGCCCTTTGAGGCAACGGGAGGCTCTACCTTGGGGACAGAGGCAAGAAGCCTGGGTTTGTTTAGCAAAAGCAGAAAACAATTCATTTGCAGATATCTTGAACTTTTCAAAGTTGTTTCATAGATATTACTGCACTTCAGTTGTAGGTGAGCACTGTTATGCCCACTTTATGGATGAATAAACTGAGGGTCAGAGAGGTTGTGACTTGCCCAAGATCACCCAGGCTTTTTGCCCCTTAGCCCAGTGTCCTTCCCTGGGCCTATGCATCTGCTGTGAGCAGATCATAAAGGTGAGGCTGTCTCCGAGAAGGAAGTACATTCATGCAGATCATTTAAAAACCAAGATACCCACAGCCCAAATTCTCTAGGGCAGGTGTCAGCTAATAGAGGAAAGGCTCAAATAAGAAAACAGATCACTGGGTCCTCTAGTGCTGGAATAGGTTTCCAGATCTGAGCCCCCAGCACAGGACAGAATTCATTTGGCTGGTGACCAGCACACAGAGTCCTTCCCATTCCTGCCTGGGAGTTATGCTCATAACAACAGCAACAGCAGGAAAAGGGCTTCACGAACATAAAAATAAACAAACTTTCTATTTTTAGCAGGGCTGCAGCTGTGAGAGCTTCATTATTTGCATTTTAGCTGCAGCATTCTGAGAGAGGAGAGGGGAGGAGAGGCAAGGCGAGAGGGGTGGGGGACGAGGACAACTGGGGGCTGTCGATCTGGGAGGCAGATTTTTCCAAGGCTGAGCCCAATTACACAGAGGCCACAGAAACCAATGTCCAGCCTACAAGTCTCTGGAGTCTGCAGGTCTGGAAAAAACTGGACAAGGTCAACCAGGAAGCCGGCCCATGATTGGGCTCTTTTCTGGCCATATATAGAAATAAATAATCTTTTATCCACATGGTTTTTAGAGCCACAGAAAACTGTTGCCTAGTGACTCCATCAGAGGAGTAGAAGCTCAC
The DNA here is from genome assembly GCF_902655055.1 of Lutra lutra. NCBI lineage: Eukaryota > Metazoa > Chordata > Mammalia > Carnivora > Mustelidae > Lutra > Lutra lutra. The sequence goes on from NC_062292.1 coordinate 27,163,285, forward strand.
TTGGAAGTAGAGACGTTTTTTGTCTTAACTCAGGCTCTCAGAACCTGTGGGAATCTCACAGGAACTCAGCTCCAGCGTGTTCCAGGTTTAAACACTGTGTCCAGAATTCTCAATGAGCCTGCAGCGTTTTCTCCTGCCCACCCCTCCCTGACAGCTGGCAGCATCGGGAACTTGACCAAGGACAAGCCTAACGCTGGAGGTGGGGAAGGACGGAAGCTATCTTGTTCTTCTTTTCTGTTTCCCTGGAACAGAACCAGGTGTTGTGATCCAAGGCCGCCACAGAGGAGGGGTAGAAAGGTCCTTTCCTTACGATAAATGTCACAGCAGCTTTAGGAAAAGTGTGTACCTGATCTGATTTCAGAAGGAAGTCTCTTTGCCCACGCTAATCCCTTTAGCCCTGCCATGCCTTGACCCCACATCATTTTTAATTATGTTCTTTTCCCTTCGTGTGTCCCTTTTCATGCATCATCCCAGCTATATTTTCAGCCCATTGTGAGGAGACAGAATTGTAGACCCCAATTTCCTGACGTAGGAAAGAACCCAGTGTTTCTTCAGGTGCTTACAAGGAGGTAAATTCAGAGGAAGGGCACCATGCTCTTCCATGCTTGGGGAAGACTCCACAACCTCCCAGGTTCGGCCCTACAGCCAAGGGGCTTCCCTCACTGGCCTATGTTTTCCTGAGAACTGTACCACCCTGCTCATTCAGAGCTTCCAGCCCAGCATGGGTGACAAATAAGCAGTGATTTCCTCACTGTGGGCAGGCTCTATGGTGGATCAGCCCAGAGTCCCTTGAGAATGCAAAGGCCTGGCTTTTTCCTCAGTCTTGGAGAGTCAAGATGTTTTCAGAGAAGATGGTGGCTAAGCAGAGACTCAGGCAGGTAGAGATGAGGTAAGGGTAGGAATATCTCTTCAAAGGCTCCTCATTTAAGAGCAGCTGCCAAATAATATGGCGAGAGAGAGAGCAAGGCTAAAATAGACAAGAACTAATTCCAGCGCCACAAATATAGTTGGTTTCTACCTCCATGTAACATTTATCTTGTCACCCAATGACATTACTGAGCAAACCAATTGTGATCCAATCACAAGAAAGAGTATCATTCTCTATTGGAACGTGGATTTCCACAGCTAACAATGTAAGCCCTAGAACTTGGGGTTGAAAGAGATCATATGGACTAAATCTCCAGGGATAGCAATCCCTTCCACAGCATCCCTGACAGGTGGCCACCCAGCTTCTGCTTGAATTGTTCAAGGGTAGAGAGCTCTACACTGATCAAGGCAACTAGTTAGTTCTTTTTAAAGGCAGGAGCTAGAGTATATAGTGGCCTCCTACCAGGCTGGAGTTTCTGACTCTAGTCGCTCAATCTCTCTACACTGCATTAAATCCTACAAAAGCCCACCAGCTTGAATTTTTTTTTTTCGAGAGCAGTCTGTCCATTGTTCAAAGTCTGCAGTGACCCCCAACTACCACCATACAAATTCTAATCTCCTGCTTAAAGACTAGAACAGCCCGTATCAAAATGTAACCATGGTTATCATTGGTCACCAGGTTTATAGATGATATTTGGTTTTTCTCCTTCATAGTTTTGAGTCTTGCCCTAGTTTTCTGCATTAGAGAGACAGAGAGATTGAGAAAGGGTTATCAAATAATTAATGTAATTTACAGAACATACCTACCATTTATTCCCTCTCCACACCTTTGTCTATGTTGGGTTCAACCCAGAAATCTTTCACACTCTTACCCCATCTTCAGATTCTTCTGCATCTCCTAAATTCTGCCCAGCCCAGCTCTATCACGAAGGTTTCCATGAATGCTCCAGCCCTTACTTCCCTTAAATCCAAATTTTAAAACTGAGCACCTCGTTATGGGCAGTTTTCTGATATCTGCTAATCATTACATGGGTCAGTTTCACAGCAGATTGTAAATTCCTTAAGGGCCATTTCATAGTGCCTACCTAGTACAATGCAGAGAACACTGCAGATTCTCCATAAACAATTGCCCATGGCTGGCCAGCTGGCTGAAATCCCACTAAGTTTCATTTATTAGCTCAGCTGATTAGAGCACAGCTAATAAGTGTCGTATATCGTCTCTTCCTATGCTTCCCAAACTGGGGTGGGAGGGGGACATCCCTGGAGGTATAGGAAAGTGTGTCAAGTGTATATGAAGCTACAAGATCTCAAATAATGTCTTCCTAAAGCAACAATTTCCTACCCTTTAGGGCTACTTTGGTGGAAAAGTTTGAGAAGCATTTTGTAGCCCATGCATTTCCGAGGGCAGGAATTTTCCAAGGTAGATATCCAGATTCTGCTTGAGTTTATCAGTTTAGGCCTTGCTTCTAGATACTTTCAGATGACCAGGAGGTCTAACACTCCACTAAGAAATATTCCTGGAGTGCGTCATTCATCCTGCATACAACAGCACTGGCCTAGGAGCCAGAACACCTTAGTTCTTGTCCAATTATGCGACGATGGTGGGCAACCAGCCTCTTCAAGCCCCAGCTTCTCATTCACCCTGCCCCCCTAATAAAGATCAGGTTAAATTAAACAACACACGTGAAATGTCTTTGTAAACTGAAACTTACATATAAGCTTCAAGAAGTATTATTATTGTTGTTACCGTCCCAGAATCAGATCATTTTGTTTGTGTCCCAGCTGATTAAAGTGGGCAGGCGTGGGGCTCTGAATCCAGAAAGTTCTGGGTTCAAGTCTGACCCTAGGGTAAGCTCCGCCATGCCAGACCCTGACACATTTTTGTATATCTCATCTTTCTCATACTACTGGGAACATATATGTGCTGAATAAATGTGTTCCTATTTCTCAGAATCTTACCATTTACTGGTAAGATCATTACTGACCATTTACCTGCTCTTTGGAAAAAAAATTTTTTTAATTTTCCAAATTAATTTTCCAAATTAAATTTTCCAAATTTTTTAATTTTCCAAATCCCTGTGTCCTCATCTATTAGACCGGTATGATAGTATGTCACAGTGTTATGAGAAATGCAAAGGCATGTGCCTACACTGCTCCACACATAGAAAACAATAAGTCAATGGTAGTAAAACTAGAGAGGGGGAGTGTATATCTGCAACTTAGTAAATGAAGGCTATCCCATTATTTCGTGTTTTTGTCAGCCCTTCCTTTTACCTATTATGAAAGAGCCAGCCTAGGGAGAGGAAGTTTGTTGGTGGCAACGTTGAGGTTCTGTGTCACTGAACTAGTTAAGGAAGCAAACTTCAAAGGCACAGTTACTTTACGGGCCCTACAGGCAAGAGGAATAAACAATTTCAGCCTTCACAAAAACTTCTGCCAGAATGAATGTGCTGGGCAGGGCAGGCTGGGGCTTCCCAGACATCTCGCTGACAAAGTGGCAAGAAATGTTTTCTCTCATCCATGTAAATGCTCCCTGAAACCCACACACATGGTGGGCTCCCTCAATAAAACGATGCATAAACCCATCCCCAAGAGAAGAGCAGAAGACAAGGGGAACCACAAAAGAGGCAAAATGAGAACTCTGGAGGGCTGTCCTCCAGCCCTGAGACCCCCTGCCAGGGGCCTGTTGTTTCCATTTGAACAAAACCAAAGCTGAATTGCACCAAAGAGCGTGGAACAGTAGTGCTGGAGAGTTTAACCACAGCCAGCCACAGTGCGGTAAACATAGCTTCCAAGACACAACTCTGGGGGGTTACGCACAAGAAGCAGAAAAGGAAAACTGAGCCCCTTCACGCCCCAGAGGTATAAACAAAGGGCTTTCCAAGCCAGCCCTTGCCCCCGACCCCATCATCCCCAGTTATGGAAGCTGCAGGGCAAGGTGCTCTGGCCCTGGAACACATAGGAACCCTACAGAAAGCGCAAAGAGCACGCAGCCGTGGGACGTGTATGCATGGGGAGACACGTGGATTATCAAAAGAGACATCCAAGAATTTCTGCAACTTTCCCGAGTGCCAAGATTTGGAGCTACAGCCATAAAAGTAATATTTTTCCTGGCATCCCGGATGCAGCATTGAAGGTATTTTGGATGTTACGTTAAATAGAGTTCCCAAGAAAAGAAATTGTCACTGCTCTTTTAGGAGGAGCTTTCATAATTAGAGTAATTTCTGTCAGAATTCAACAGTTTAGAAGGGAATGTCTGAACAGAAATCTAATCACAAGAGGGAAACATAATAAATAGTAGGAAAACGGGCTCTCCAGATCTCTTTAGAAGTCCAAAGCCAAAATGAAAAAGCAATGCCTTTTAAAAGGGCTGTGAGGGAAGCTGGTGGGGAGCAGAGGAAATGCTTTCTTAGAATGGCTATAATTAAGCTAGAGAACTTGCTGGGTTTTAGATAACCTGCTAAAACTGAAACACGCACGAGACTAAAAATAAAAGACGGTGTCTGCAGAAGATCCCTGGCTAAGGTAAAAAGCACAAGGTTTTGCTGCCTTCGTGAGGCAAAGGCCACTGGGACCCGGGATTGGGCAGGGAGCACTGGCCCTGCCGATTGGCTCAAATCCCAGCTCTAGCGAGGCCAAGACTATTGTCCACAAAGACCCCATATACGCCCAATGAAAGGACCTGCTGAGCCACCCTGAACTCCCCAACCCATGGAGTAGATCTTAGCTTCCTGAAGCTCTCCTTTATGGCCCTGCCATTCACACGTCTGTCCAAACCCTTCTGGAATCCACTGACGTTGCCAGCTGGTGCCATCTCTGGGAGATAACCCATTCCATACATTCATTACCTGCTACGTGGTATAGCATTTCCGCTGACTTGTCTTGAACTTGCCTCTCTCGTGGTTCCAAGACACTAATGTATTTCAGGATCTGGTGAACAAGTCTGTGCTCATCTTCTCCATACCTTTGTGGGCGTGGTCATTCCCTCCAAACAGCCTGCACCTTGTCAGAAGCACTTCCGACTCCCACTGGGTTCCTCAGAATGTCCAGGCTGCCGTTTGGTGACTTTCTGGAGCCCTGTTATGCTTCTAGATACTCACTCAAGTGTCACAGGTAAGAATATGCCACAGTTTTAGGGGAGAGTAAGATAAGATTCTCAATGTAATATTTTCCATACCTGAAGAATATGCCCATTTGGAAGCAGCACTGTCCTGGGCACAAACACATTATCTTCTAGACTCAGGGTATTTGCAAACTGATGGGAGAATGTGGATGGAGGCCACACACGGCGGATTGAGTCTGGCCGGTAGTGCCAGTCCACCTGGCTAAAACAGGGCGTGGCCAAGAAAGAAAAGCCAGTGTAGACAGTCGGCATCTTCATAGCAGGCTATGGTTGGACACTAAATACCTTATTGATTCTCACGACACTGAAAGGGAAGCTTTTTGTCCCCAACATACTGATGTGAAACCAGGTGTTAAATTAGTAGGGGGTGATCACATCAATTTCCAGTCTCAGTTCACATATCTGCTTATTTTGGCTTCTTTTTTTTTTTTTAATTAGATGTTAATGCTCTGATTCACTCCATTTAGAGCCCACTAACCCCTTGACCACCTTCAAATATCTTTACTGAAAACACGAAAAATAATGAGGATTAAGCAAAATGTAACAGCACTGCGGTTGCCCGGGGTCATTTATGAGTTCATCAAAGATAGGATTTAACTGCCAAGGGAATAAGACAGGAGGTGGGTGCTCTAACCTGCTTTTTAGTAAGGGATACATCATCCGCACAGTGTGAGAACATTTGGCCAGATGCCCACTCCTTGTCTTCTACTATAATTGCATCTTCCTAAGTAAGGTCCGCCACTTGGCAGACCTTGCAGCCTTAGAAACCAAGTATGAGCCAGTCCACCATCTTGCTCGCCCACGGGTCACTGATTTCTCTGGGCCAGAAGCTGTTGGCTTTCTGTGCTTCTCTGAGACCTCACAGAGATACCACCTTATAGATAGGACTCTGATTTTCTTCTGCCTTTTAAAACCATGTCCACGAAGCCCTCAGCTCAAGCCAACGGTCTCCATTTCTCCAGTTTGCAGAAAAGGCAAGACCCCGCTCAGGACCTGGCACCTGGTTCCTGAGCACCTGGCAAATACGGTCAAGCGGGCAGCACCTCAGGTCTATGTCATGGAAGGACTTGCCCAGATGGCTCTGAGGAGGCCCCTCCAGGGCCAGCTCCTGGCACCACCCCACCCCCAGCCTGCCCCCCAGTAACCTTGGAGACACTGAACAATCTCCCTGCCAAGGGTCCAGATGCTCCAAACTGGACCCACAGAAATCAGAATAAAAAGCGAATGGAGGGCAGCTGAGGAGAACAGCGAAGAATCTCTGAGAACTTTCTGCAGGCAGTTTCCCCCTTGGTCTCTGCTCAGACAGTTCAGTTGGTGCAGGGTTATCCTTTATTTATTTTTTTTTAAGATTTTTATTTACTTATTTGACAGAGATCACAAGTAGGCAGAGGCAGGCAGAGGGAGAGGAAGGGAAGCAGGCTCCCTGCTGAGCAGAGAGACTGATGCGGGGCTCGATCCCAGGACCCCGGGATCATGACCTGAGCTGAACGCAGAGGCTTTAACCCACTGAGCCACCCAGGCGCAGGGTTATCCTTACAGCCTTCAGGGAGCAGCACCAAGGCTGTGTGCACACACACCCCCCACCCCCAACCGCACCCAGCGGTTGACTGAGGCAGCTGGGTGTTTTCGTTCCTCCAGATAGGGCTTGGGAGCCGGCACTGAGCTGGCGCCCAGTCTGTCTCAGGGCCTCCCTCCCACATGCCTTCCATTCCCCCTGCCCAGAAGGCCGCTCTCTGAGACAACACTGGGTTGTCTTCACCTAAGCAGAGTTGCCCCGGAATTGTCCCAGGTCCCTGGGAACTTGGTGCGTCTGTGAAATGGACTGAGGACGGGCGCCGCGGGCGGGGAGAGCGCGGGTCCCGCAGGAGGCGTGTTCCGGCCCTGGTGGGGCACCAGCCCGCGGTGGCTGGGCGGGGGCAGGGGCGGAGGGGCGGAGGGCGGCGGGAGTCCCGGAGGAGGGCGCGGCGGGACGGGGGCGCCGAGTCCAAGGGCACCGGCGGTTTGTGGGCCCGGGAGGGAGCTGGGGCCCAGCCCAGGCGGCGGGAGAGAGGGCGAGTCGGATTCAGGAAGTTGTGTCTCTGACATCAGGGGCAGGACGGAGTTGGAGTGAAACCTCAAAAAATGCGAGGCGTGGCCCGCGGGAGGGCAGAGAACGCAGAGGGTGCCTTCCTCCAGGCGAGCGGCAGGTACGCGCGGCGCCCGGCCCCCGCTGACCCCTCCACTCGGCACCTGGCTCCGCGCGGGGGGCGGCCTTCCTCACCGGGACCTTGACCTCACCCGGGACCCCGCCGCTGTCAGACCCGCCACGCGCGCGGGCGGGAGACAGACCCCCTTCCCCCGGCGCCTGCAGGAAGCCCTCGGGTGGACTGAAAGGTGAGTCTCCAGACTGTGTGTGTGTGTTAACATATCTCAGACTGTGTGTGTGAATACATTTTAACCTGCGTATGTGTGTTTGACTACACTTTTAGCCATGTGTGATAATATAGCTTAAGCTGTGTGTGCGTGTGTGTGTGTGTGTGTGTGTGTGTGTGTGTGTGTGTGTGTGGTTTAAGTTGCTCTCTGTTTGGAAGGGAACTTTCAGCTCACTTTCGTTCTTTATAAGGATTGACCAGCCCCAGAGGTAAGTGAGATCTAAGGATCATCTAAATAGCCTCTTGGCCCTTCACGACTCTGGTTCTAGTTTGTTTCGCTTCTTTGCGAGGGTGCTCTGCAGGCTGACATCTGCTTCTGGGCTGAGTCCACAGGGCTCGGGGGTGGAGGAGTTGGGGTGGAGTTCCCTTAGTCCAGTTGACAATATGGCCTGTAGGTGCTTTGGGACAGCTGGACATTCTATTTACTACTGAAAAAGTCAAGGCCTGAGACCCACTAAAAAGCATCTCAGTCCTAGATGTTTCTAAATTATTCTAAGTGAAGCCAAATTTTCAACGCGGCTAAGAAACCAGCCGAAACGAAAATATGGCCTGGAGCCAGAGGTGGAATGGGAACCTGCCTGCTAGCCCCTGAGCCTCCAGGGGATTTACTGTGACACAGATTGCTTCCTAATTTCTTTGAATCTCTAGATGGTCCCACTCCCAGCACCCCGCCCCCCAGCTCACCCATGAAGGTAGAATTGACACAAAAAGACCTGTTTCCCTAGTATTTTTAAGAGCTTCGCAGAATACATTGTGTAATAATCGAGTTAAATAAGCTATATACGTTAGCTAGTAGGAACACGTGTCCTGCCTGACAGAAAGGGAAACCAACCCCGAGGTGCACTGTCCTAATTTCACGGAGAGGAGACTGCGGGCAGCCCACATGCTAGCTACCTGGCCGGACTTCTCCACCGAGTCTGTTCAATGAGGAAGGGGGAAAGAGTGCACTCGAGAAGATCACTCCTTCCTCAGAAACCCCCTCCTTCAAAGCAGTTTCATTCCATTCACTCAACTAAAGTTTGTAAGAATCTGAAGCTAATTTTAAGGAACCCTCATTTGAAAGTAAGGATGAATAATGGGAGAGCCTCGCGCTATAAGGAACAGGTCTGAAAAGAACCTCTGATGTGTCATTTGTCAAGTTAGCAAGGGTCTTACCATCATCCTCCTACTCTGATGTGCCTTCCTTTTGCCCAGTGCTGGGCGAGCCAGGCAGCTGTGCAGGGAAATCTGATTGAATCCTTCATTTCCTCTGAAATTCTGGCTCCCCATTCCCACCCAAGATACAATCTAGGAAAGAAATACAGGACAAAGCAAATGTTTCTCTGGCCTCTGTACTCGGTCAATATTTAGCCTGTAGAAAGAATGACTTCTGCCCTTTTCTATGAAAACTAAACTCTAGAGAATATAAACACTCAATAAGTTAAGTCACTGACTTCATCCATTCATACAATAGTTACTATACCTACTGTGTGCTGGGCAGTATGCCAGGTCCTTGGACTCCAAAGATAATGAGATCGTTTCTGCTTTTGAGGACCCACAATCTGATAAATGACACAAGATACAGAAACAAACTATAGTTTGGAATAATACACATTATAGTTGGGGCGCCTGGATGGCTCAGTCCGTTAAGTGGCTGGCTCTTGATTTTGGCTCTGGTCATGATCCTGGGATCAATCCCTGCATTGGGCTCCATGCTCAGCAGGGAGTCCACTTTAGGATTCTCTCTCTCCCTCTGCCCCTCCCCCATTTTCTCTCTCTCTCTCTCTCTAAAATAAAGAAATAAATCTTAAAAAAAAAAAAAAACTACAGAATACGCATTATAGTTGCAGTAGCTATGGGACACTGAAATGATCCAAAGCAGCGAGTGATAAACTCCCCCAGGAATTATCCAGAAGTCAACACTACAGGAATGATGGATGAGTGAGATGTTGGAAATGATTAGGGAAAGGGCATTTCAGGCAGAGGAAAGAGTATATGCAAAGTCAAGGATACGGTGGGAGAACTGCAAGAAATTGTGGTCATAGCACTATACTAAGGAAATCATTTTGGGTGTTCAAGCAGAGAAATGGTGTGGTCAGGTTTGTGTTTGGAGAGAGAACTAAGGGCCAGGATGGTAGCTGGCTTGGAGATATGGAAAGCAGAGATAAGGAGGACCTCAACTAAGATCATGACAGTGGGAATGAAGGAAAGGGAATAGATGTTAGTGGTGTTTAGGAAGTAGAGTCAAAGCACGCCTCATGACCAAGTCAATGTGGTTAGGGGGGAGTGAGCGGAACAGAGGATAATTATAAGGTGTGGAGCTGAGGGTGGGGGGGATGCACTGTGATGTCCAGAATGCAGATCGTATGAACTAAGGGAGCAGTGGCCTTGGGAAGTGGATTGTGGGCAAAGGCATCGATGAACACTTTACACACATTTAGGTTAGATGTGACCAGGAGAGGCCCAGGCGTAGACACATGGTAGGTGGTGGCCTACAGATACAGGTCTGGAGTTCAGGGAGAATGGAGGGGGCTCGCATTTAACTGCCCCAAATGATATGCATAAAAGCAGTGTGGAAGGCGGCCAAAGAGCCTGTCAATAACATTGCCAGTGAGACCATGTTAACACTGAAGAGGCTTGGATTTGGCCAATACTGATTGGCCTAGAGATATTATTTTCATACTGTATGGTGACTCTCTAGACTTCCAAGACCTTCCCAGGATGCCTTGAGGGGGATACCTAAAATGTTGGCAAGTATCCTGCGTTAATGGCACGCAGGCAGTACAGATACCTTTAACCAAACAAGTGAATCTCCAGGAATCACTTCACCCCAGGAGAAATGCGTCCTTTAGTTCAAATTCAAGAGTTGCCAAGACCTCCCCTGAACTCATACCCCAAGCCTAGTAATCGTATCTGTATAGGAGAGTCCTACCATCGCTGGAACAAGAAGGATGACTTTCTCAGACGGATTCTAAACCCTCACAGAATAGTACTTAAGGCGTGGCTGCCATGGCCCAGATCAGGAAATCATGTGACCCAGTGTGGAAGGGGAAAAAACCCTCAAACTTGGAACTAGACACGCGTGGGTTACATTGGGGGCACCTGGGTGGCTCAGTCGGCTAAACATCTGCCTTGGGCTCAGGTCATAATCCCAGGAGTCAAGCATTGGGCTCTGCTTAGTGGGGAGCCTGCTTCTCCCTCTTCCCCACACCCTGCTCATGCTCTCTTTAGATCTCTTTCTCTCAAATAAGTAAATAAAAATCCTTTTTAAAAAATGGCAGTAATTTTTACTTTCCAGGGCAATAGTTAGAATCAGAACCAAACTGAAAAAGAAAGATACATGCAATGTGCCCCATAATCTGCAAGTTTCTATAAAAATGTAAGTTGTTTTGTTATTATTACTAATCTTTCCTCTTGAAGCTGCCAGCTAGACAGACTGTGTACGTGTAGGATCTGGGGAGTATCATAGGCTCAGACGTGCAGCTTTTTAACTATATCGTAAAAGTCTCCTTCCGTCTTATTGATGGCGTGCATCTCTTCTGGCCACTTCTTTTATTCCTGATCTCCAGTAGTCAGAGCCCAAGGACGTAACTGCTCTGTTTGTGCAGCTCTAGCACAGCATGAGGACTCCTGGGAGCTCGTGGTTGAAAGCAGCCAGGACTGCACCTGTCAGCGCGGGGACCCAACTGCAGTCGCACTGAGTGATCTCTCAGAGGGGGTGCTGTTTTCCTAATCATCAGCAAGGTGCCGGGTAAACCAGCACTGGCCCTGAATCTGAGCGTCAGCTGATAACTTGAGTGGAGCTGTGGTCCTCTTCTGTCCCAATCAAGGAAGCCTGACCTAGTCCAACCCCCGTGAAGCTCAAATTTGATGCCGACACCCAAACTTTCGATACAGCCGACTTCTGATGAGGGCTGGCTGCTGATGAGCAAAAGGAAATAACCACAGGCTCAAAGACTTCAAGTGGAAAAACACTTAGAAATGAGCCAGCCCTGCCCCTCACTTCACAGATGAGCAGACTCAGGTTTGAGAGCTGAAGTGTGTCCCTGGCTCCGCAGCTGGTGAAGGGGGGCAGGGGAGGGACCACAACCCAAGCTCTGTCTCTCCGCTCAGGAATAGCAGACACTCTCTAGGGTTTCTATCACCTGGACCTTGTGTACCTCATTCAAGAGGACACACACAGGCACTCAGACAGCTGGCAGAGATGCAACATGAAAAGACTCCACTTGAGGGCTGAGCTTTCCCCGGAGTGGCCTCCAGGGAAAACCAGGAGCGGATCTTCCAGAGAAAGGGGCAGATCTCCTCTTTAAGGCAGTCTCCATACCACACAGATCCCTTCTGTTTCCTTAACTTCTGTCCTTAAACTTCTCAAAAATTTCCAAATACTGGGGCACCCGGGTGGCTCAGTAGGTTAAACGTCTGACTCTTGGTTTCATTTCAGGTCACAATCTCAGGGTCATGCGATCAGGCCCCAGAACCAGGCTCCGTGCTCAGCATGGCATCTGCTAGAGATTCTCTCCCTTTCCTTCTGCCTCCTCCTCTGCCCCCTTCCTTCTCTCTCTCTCAAATCAATAGATAAAATCTTAAAAAAATAAAAATGCCCAAATACCCCTCAAAAAGGGAGATAGCACTGGGTGCCTAAATTAACCGAAACCCCTTTAATGTTTTATTAAACTTGTCAGGAAGATGGTTTTGAGACGAGTGGACAGGTCATCATTAAATATCAAATCCTGATTCACATGTCCCCATTCCATGAGAAAGGTTCCAGGTGAATCACGGGAGTTCAGGGGATTCATCCCAGGCGCTGTAAGAGAGAGAGAAAACAGTGGCAGATAGACTTTTTTCCCCTCTCCAGGCAGCAAGAGGAAAATCAACAGCCCGTTCTTTGTAGGGCGATCCCCAGGGCCACAGACCAGCTCAGATTTCTGACTTTTCCACCCGCATTGGCCTGAGCCATCTGAGCAGAACACCACCTGGGAACGTGAGCGGACCTCAACGTAGCTGAGTTCCAAAACGAACCTCACACAAACACAACATTTCTTTCTCGGGGCAACTCCCAAGGGGCCATGGCAGCGTCCAAACCAAATCCTGGCCCCTGGCAAGAGACTTACTCCAACAATCGTAAGCGAGCTGCCCCATGGAGCTTGTTGCTAAGAAATGAAAGAAACCCTAATCATTGCTGTATTTCTTGGTCAAATGGTAGATTGTTTCTAAGCCATCGCAGGCTTGCCTTTGCTCTTAACTGTCTACAGTGTCTTCCTCCTAGGATGTTTTTCAGTTGACTTTTATTCGCCTCAAACACACTCCTGATTTCAAAGCTGGTTAGGCTTAAGAAAAGCCCATCAGGAGCTTCTTCAGTTTTCCAAGCAAGTCCTAAAAGAAAATTGGCAGGAGAGAGGGAAAAAATGTAACAGCAATAAGGATGGTTGCGTGTTATAATACTTTCAGTCTTCAAATTGTCCTGAGAACACAGGACACGGGTTTTGAGGTCGGTGCAGAGGCTGGGGGTTAAAGTCAGTGGAAGAAGCCGTGGAAACTGCGAAGTTCCATGAGCTGTCGTGTTATGGGCACAGGAGACACACAGTGGCATGCTGTGTCTTAACCCGCATGACATGTGACTCTGGCTGTCGTAAACAGAGAAGAGAATGGTTTAGTACAAGTCAGGAGCTTGCTTTTCTCTCCCCGACCCAAGTGAGGCCCTGAGTCTCTATCCTTCTGATCCTGGTTTCCTAATTCTGGCACCTTCTGTAGCTCCACCAGGGGGACAAAGTATGGGCTTTCAGAGGCCCTTCTGCTCAAAAAGTCCTGGCCATAGCCTGGAGGCTCCATCGGGCCACCCATGCACAGTGGCCTAAAATCCCCCAGGCACTCACAGCGGGCAAAGTCCCCTTCCCGGTGACATGGGACTGGGAGAGAACAAATGTACAGGGAACCATTTGTTGGTTCCCTCACACTTTTCGTGTGCATGCTAGGCTCTCGAGAGCCGTTCGTTGAACAGTGGAGCTAAGAATTTGAGGCATGCAATCTGACAGCCCTCCCACCCCCTTCCCCTGCCAGGTTGCTTTATGAGCACGTCAAAATTGTTTATTCAACGTTATGGGACAGAAAAGTGGCAAAGCTGAAAGGAAACCCACCACTTTGAAGGCCAGTCCTGCAGACTTACCCCATCTGTCAAGCCCATTTCTTGTAAATGACTGAGGTTTACACCCTCCCCCCTCTCTCTCTGCCTTCCACTTGTGACCTCAAACCTTCCCTCCCGCCCAAGGCCTGCCATCTGCTCAGCAGCGATGACCAGCACTGTACAGCAGAGCTCTACGGTAAAAGCTTCAGCCTCATTGCCAGGATGACCCACACTATCCCATCACGAAACGGCCTCTGGGAAAGAGCAGCCCATTTGCACCCCACACCATCCAGACATGACCTGCTCCGAGCTCTCCTGGTTTCTGAAGGAGAAACTCGGTTCCTATCCTGTGGGGATATTTGGCCCAACACCTTCTCTGGTTCGGAAAAGAGGCCACGATGTGCCGAGTGCCTCAGGATACTTGGTGATCTCCAACTATCATGCTCTTGGTAGATTAGAATGGGAATATTATTGACATCTCTGAGGAAGAGCTGCTTTTTACTGGGTTTGCACAGATTTTCACAGCTGGCCACGGAAAGACTATCTCACTTCCAGATGGAAACACTGCATCCCCCCCACTCTGTCTGGGATGAGGGAAAAGGACATAGTCACAGAGCATGTGTTGCGTGGGGAAGGAGGTCTGATGTCCCTGACGGACATTTTCCAGGAATAAGTTTTCAGTGGCTTAAAAAATATGATTGCTTCAATAACAAATACTTAAATCATTGAGATATGTGGTCATTCAACATTTGGTATTGTAGTGAATGAATAAATACACACTAGAAAGAATCCATGCCCTTTTATACTTCTTAATTACTAATAAGAACACCACCATTTTTTCCCATTTACCGTCTATTAGCTTTCAAGAAATTTTACATGATCTCTTCCCACAATTTTTTTTGGAAGGTGAAGTTCACATTACATAAACTTAACTTTCTCTTCTTTCTTTTTTTTTTCTCTTGAGAGCAAGAGAGCATGCACATGAGGGCAGGGGCAGAGAGAAAGGGAGAATCTTAAGCAGACCCCACACTGAGCGTGGAGCTCGACGCTGGGGTCCATCTCAAGACCCTGAGATAATGACCTGAGCCGAAATCAAGAATCACATGCTTAACCTACTGAGCCACCCAGGCGCCCCAAACTTAACCATTTTAAAGTGAACAGTTCAATGGCACTTAGTACACTCATGATGTTGTGTAACCACCGCCTTTGTCTAGTTCCAGAACATACCTGTCACTCCAAAATAAACCCCTGTCCCCATTCAACAGTTACTCCCCATGGCTCCCTCTTTCCAGCCCCTGGCAACCATGGATCTGAATCCCGTCTCTCTACAGGTATCTATTCTAGATATTTCATATAAGTGAAATCCTACGGTATGTGGCCTTTTGCGTCTGGCTTCTTCCACTTAGGATGTTTTCCACATTCAGCCACGCTGTAGCCTGTGTTGGTGTTCTGTGCTTTTTCGTGGATGAATAATATTCTTTCGTGTGTAACCATCAGTTTGTCTAGTCACCTGTTGAGACACATTCGGGTTGTTTCTGTTTCTTGGCCGTTGTGAGCAACCCCGGACGAGGATTTGTTTGAGCACCTGTTTTCAGTTGTTTTGGGTAACCTACCCGGGAGTGGAAGTGGATCCTATGGTTATTTTATGTTTAACGTTCTGAGGAACTGCCAAACTCTTTTTCCTCTTCCCTCATTTTTAATCATTATCCTTCCTTAATGGCAACAAGCATCTTAAGTAAGCGTACTTTCCCATCCCGAGCCCCTTAATTTGTGGCCTTTGATGTTGTGCTTCAGTGAGGGATTGCAAATCCTGCTCCTTGTTGTCCTAGAGATGGAGTGATTTGGAGCTTGAGAAAGAAAATATTTGGATAAACTATAAACTCTTCTTGGTGTGACTGAGGAGGAAGCCGGAGCTGACAACCACACCATCCCTGCAGCACGGTCTGTGGCATGGTGGGCATTGCGGGAAGGACTCGGCTGACTTCCTCTCACTCAGTGCTCAGGACGGCTCCACTGTTAGGCCCATTTTACAGATGAGAAAACTGAGCTCTCTCCCAAGATCTAAGTGCTCTTCCTGTGGCTACAGAGGATTATCCATTAGCCTCTCCTACAAAGAAACTCTGCAGGTTTCCTGCCAGTAGTGAATCAGGAGCTCATGGTCTATCGTGACGGATGGATAAAGAGGCAATTAGAATACAGTGTAATAGATGCCGTGAGAGGTGTCACAACAGGGACTCTGGGACCAAAGGAGGACCATTCAGCCCAGCTCCGGGTGACAGACTTCCCAGAGGAGATAAAATCGAAGTGTATTAGTTTATGTGGAAACATTTCTGACCCTTGGTATGGTTTGGCTCTCCCCCATCTCCCTTCGGTGCCAGCATCTGGTGATTATGTTCCCAGGGCGCAGGGCCTGGCGCATGGTAGCTGCTCATTAAACACAGGCTAACAGACATGAGTGCTTCTGCAGGAAGAGCTTCTAACCTGTTTTGTGACTCCTATACCTTGGGCCTACGTTTTGTCTCACAGGCTTTCTCAATTCAATATGGCCTGGGGATCAGGGGAAAAAGACGAAGAAAGGCCTAGAATGGCTTTTGTGGTTCTCTCTGCATCTGCACAGGCTCCGTGTCCACGCACGAGAAGACAGGAGAAGCAGGGGAAGAAGGCTGGGGAGAGGGGCAGGAGGTCGTGCAAAGGGCATCATGAAGAGATCTTGGCATGCCCCGGTCAGGAGACTCTAGGGTTGCATGGAATTCTGAGGAAGAAACTAAATGAACTGGTAAACCACTTCCTAAAAGCGTAATTTCTCCTTCCAACCATGGGTTGCTTCAGTGCCTCCTAGGTGATGGCTGTGCGGGGTCTGGGGATTCACATCAGCCAGCAGATACAAGAAGCAGCAGCTTCATGGGAAGGTCTGTCTCCCAGCGGGTAATTCTTGCCCATCGGTACCAGAGATCATCCGTGCGATCTGGCTTGCCTTCGGTCAGTCACCTCCTGCTCCTGTTTGCAAAAGGAGAATTGTAAAAATTCTTAGGAGGCCTGGAGGCCTCGCTCTAGAAGGCAGAAGCTGCCCCAACGTGACTCCAGCTGCCTTTCCATACACATTTCTTAAAAACTTCGTGTGTGCCTGGCATGACGCTAGACGCCACGGGGAATTTAAAAAACAAAACTGAAGAGCAGGCTGGCAGAGATCCCACCTTCCACCTGGGAGGCTGTAAGCACCTGGGAGCGAGTCTGGGCCCTCGCATGCGTGGCTCTGAGCAACAGCCTCTTCCCTGGGGTGAGAGTTTCCTGGGATCTCAGCCTACAAGGGCCACCACCCAGGTTCGGGACCGTGCCACTCTCAACATCCCCGATGCCCGGGTTAACAGTCAGCGGCCTCTCCAGGCTCTGACCCACTGGCCTAACCATAAACTGTTCCTCTGGGCTCCACCCCAAGTGTGGAAGCACGACCCACAGCAAGACCTTCTTGTTCTGCCCAGGGGTCCTGGACGCCTCCACCTGCTGTAGCCTGACCTGTTATACCACCTGCGACCTGGTCTGGCAGAGGCCTCTAGAAAGCACATGTGAGATAGGCAGACTCAGGGTTGAGCATCTACAATGTGCCAACAAGAAGCAAGGGGGATTCCTAGAGGAGAAGCTCTCCGGTAGCTTCCAGGCAAGTGGGACAGTAGGCATGGCACAGCTTCTGTGCCTGACCTCCCTGGTAATCTCTCCCTCGTCAGGGAGGGGAGGCAGGAGAGGGGGGATGAAATTTTCAGCTCTGGTAATCTCTCTATAAACCATGATTCCAGAGAAAGCCCCTAGGCCACCAAATCCTCCTTCTCTCACTCCCAGCCACCAGGGTCTGCACAAGGCCCTTCCTTGCTGGGGTTCCACAAGCCAGAGCCCTCCTTGGCGGATGCCCCAGAGGCCTGGTGGACCTAACATTTATTGAACATCTACTTTGTGCCAGGCACGGTTTTGCCGCATTATACAAATTATTTAGCTCCTCTGATTTCCACAGCAGTCCTGTGATGCCACGGCTCTCCTTACCCTCATTTTACCGTTGGAGAAACAATTTCTGAGGTGAGGCAGCCATTGAATGGAGGAGGGGCCAGCTTCGACCCCCGCTGGTGTCCCTAAAATAGTACTGCCGGAGGCGTGGGGGTATAGAGAGGATGTGCTGTGAAACCAGAGAGCCACAGATAAAACACAATCTGGCCACTGGTCACCGGTCATGTCTACCTCATGGACTTTCAGTTCTCAGCCTCTGAGGTAGGTCTTGCCCCTCTTGGGTGGACATCTTGTTTGGTTTCCACAGACCTTGTGCTAAACGTTAGCAGTATTGTTCCATGGGTGGGCTAGCTACTGAGTGTGTGTGTGTGTGTGTGTGTGTGTGTGTGTGTGCAGAGAGAGAGAAAGATGCCTTTGAACTTGTGCCAACTGGAACCAGCTTTAGTTACGCTTGTGACCCCAGATTTGAAATCAGGATTAGTACCACATTTAAGAATACAGAAAGGAATACAGTGTGGCTGGAGCCAGGAGAGAAGGGGGCCGAAACTCACTAGCCTCCTCAAGTTTCCTCACACAATAATCTGCCTTCAAGGTTGGCCACGGAAAACACCGTCTGAAGGGCCTTGGGCCCCACGCATCACCAGCCACTCTCAGCCCTGACCTTGGGTCTTCAAGTCAGAAGAGATGAGGTGGCCTGGGACAGGAGAGAAAGTTTCCCTGTAGCAGGCCTCCTTCTCGAGCCACAACCCAGAGGAACCCTTGCCCTGGGGCCCTAGGTCGGGCTGCTCACTGGATTGGCAGGGTTAGAGTCTGGGGCTTGGAGACAGGCTAAGGGCGGGCCGGGCTGGAGTGAGGTGTTTGTGTGTTGCCATGGTAATACTAGGACGTTGGAAGGCGCCAGATCTGGGCCACCTTGATTGGATTCTTTGTCTGAGCCAGCTGTGCTTTCCCGAGCTGCTGGAATGCCTTTATTCCCAGCCTCACTACATTTAACCATCCTGCTCTCCGGGCAGATGCCAAGCCCAATCACACCTTCCTTGGAGCCTTGCCGGGATCTCTCATGGAATTGACAGCTTCCTCCTTGCTGCTGCTTCCATAACCACTCGTTTGCCTTTCCCTGCAGATTTTAACTCGTCCTGCTTTGTGATTCTTCTTCTATGCTCCTCTGTTTCCCCAACAAGAAGTAAATTCCTGAAGTCCACGGTCTACATCTTTAGTTCAGCTTGGAATTCCTTACCCAGGTAGTTAGCAGCTTTCTGCTTCTTAGGAGGCAGCATTGTCTGGAAAAGCCTAGAAAGGGAGAAGGTCCTCATGCACAGGGCAGCTACCGGACATACGTGCGGTGAATTCAATCTGCTGCTCTACTCTGGAGAGTGGAGATGGCAGGTCTTGGTCCCTTCAGCCCCAATTGTGTCAACAACGCAGGCTCGGGGAAGGAAGGAGAGAGCTAGCAAGGGGAGTCGCTCCCTCTAGGAAAAAGCAGGGGGCGCCTTTTGCAGTAATCACAGAGATGTACACTGAGAGTGCTACACACACGCATCCTCTCTCCTCCGTCAGCCTGGCAACCAGAAATCGCCAGATGAAATGTACAAGTCATGTACACCAAAGTGTGTCAGAAAGACATCTAACCAGGGCTTTTCAAGAACACGGTGGTAGGTCATAACATTCAATATGGCACCCTATGAGGTCAAGTGCAATCTCCATTTGAACCCACCGATCACTGCTGTCATCTTGTTTCTTGGCACTGATAGCCCAGCTGGACATTCAGAAATAGCCAGTCACCCAAAGAGGCCTGCAGAGCCTGCCGATACTCTAGAATGTCCAAAGCATCTGGCACGTAAGCACTCTGAGCTCCCGTTGAAACCCTGTTCCGGACCCAGATTATCGAAAATCCAGTTGGTGGATTTTCTTCCGAGTATCTTCTTCCTTCTGACCACAGTGCTGTGTGTGAACCCAGAAACCAGCATGGCAGAGAGGAACGTGCACTGGATATTTGGGGGAAGAAGAATGACCAACCACATCATCCTTGATCATCTATGAGACCTTGGGTGTTGAATCCAGTGAGTCTGTTTTCTCACCTATAAAAATGTCCATTCATTAATTGGGCAAATATTTCCCAAGAGCAAACATGTCCCAGATGCCACAATAGAAATAGATTCTGTCTAGAAAGGAAGACAGATGATTAAATCTACCATTAGCCAAAAACAGGTATGGGCTATGGTTAGCAGTATGAGGACACTTAGGGGTGCTGGGCAGGGGGCTCTCACCTTCATGAGGTCATGGAAGGCTTTCCAAGGGTAACCATATTTCTCTGAGACTCCAGTGAATAGAAGCCCAGAGATTTGGTGGTAGAGGCTGAAGTGGGATTGGGGGAGCACTGGGGGTTCTAGAGGGAGAAGCTTTTTGAGGTCCCAAAGCAAGAGAGGGACCACAGAGCTCAGGGAGTCAGAAAGTAAACTGAAAAGATGACACGTCACCATCGTTTGCCCCGCTCTCATGGCTTCATAGGACTTAGTGCAGTGCAGACAACATCACCCTGGGAAACCAGAAGACTGCAACCCTGTCTGCCCTTGGCCGCTAACCAGCTTTGCAATTTTCAACAAATTTGGAACAAATTTCTGCTCCTTGGTTCATTCATCTGTGAAATAGGGCAAGAAATTCCTCCTCTCCTTACATTACTGTAGGTTGAGTAAAGAAATGTTTGCAGAAGCCCTTAAGAAATTAAAATGAATTCTAAGTGCAAGGTCTTTGATAGGACTTCCCCCAGTCATAAACAAACACAAGCCCATCGGGGCATCAGTTCTCAGACTCGAGAATCAAGCGCATTAGGGTTTTGTCCCCACCGCCCACATTCCCAAGGGATCACGAGATAAATTGTAGTTTCTTTCCAATGGGTTTGGTGATATTTCATTTCAGTTCATAATCAGATTTTGTGCAAGGAAAGTAGGCTATTAATAAAACTTTGTTTTTAATTGTAATGTTGGTGATTACTGAGCCTGGCTTGAAAGGGCAGATGGCCCGTGAGCCCAGGAGTGGGGGCTAACTCCTGCACCGTCCCCGACTCCGGCCACCGCACACTTCGGATGACCAGAGGGTTTGGGGTAAGAGTCCAGGGCCTCTGAAACCCTGATTCTGTCGTGTCTCCCCAACTTTCAAGGCCTCCCTGGCACCCGTGACAGCGAAATTGGGTTCAGCTTCAAAGCCCTGCAGTTCCCCCGACCCTGCCTGAACCACCTCGTTTCCCCCGCTCTTCCTCAGGGGGTTTCTGTGTGTGCAGGCCTCTCACCTGTACCCTTGCTCCCCCTCCCGGCCAGCTCACCCCAACTTCCCTTTCCCCACCCAACCAACCGACCTCCCTGTGACGAGGATATCCCGTCCTCACAGGAGTCAGAACAGCCTCCCACCCCAGGGTGCAGGGGACCTCCCGCTTTCGACCCAAGCCAGCATTGATCCCTCTCCCTCCTAATGTGTGTACACTTTGGCATTTTCTGATATTTACTTTAGCCTCTAATTGCCTTTATTATATTTGAAAATTAAAACTTGGAAGAGCATTTTCAGTTTATAAAAGAACTATGCATATTATTGTTTGACTTTCAGAGCGAGGCTGGGGGGCAGGAAGTCAGTGTGGTTATTACCTTCCCAACTGCAAAGGGGGGTGCTCACGGTTGGGGGGGGTGTGCAGGGACCTGCACAGTCTCTGTTCCCTGACCTCTCCCAGGGTCGGGACCTCCATACACCTCTGTGCTCCTCCAGCCCTGAGTGGATCACATAGTAGTTTCTTAACTAACGTTTCTTGAAATGAAATCCACATGCAAATGGCAGATTTTATTGATGGAAATAGTTGCCGTAAGTTCTGCCGGCGTCTTCAGATACAAAGAATGAGACGCTTGCAACATTGCTGGTCTTATGGTGACCCTGTCAACAACCCAAGGAAGACTCACACACATTCCATCCAAACCTCTCCCCCCACCCCACCCCTGGGTCAATGCAAGGGCAGGCACAGATGCAGGTAGCACTCCCTCTGCTCCCACCAAGCAGCCGGGGCCCCAAGGCCTCCTGGCAAAGGATGGAATGTGCTTGTCAGAACTTGCTTAGCGGGGAGGACATGCTCGGCTAGCCCTTGAAAACCAGGGGTCATTTGGGCAAAAAGGAGATCCAGGTTGCCCAGCACCTCTGCACAGCCAGGTGGGGTAGGGGTGGGGGTGGGGTCCGTCCATCCAGACTGGGGTGGAGACAGGAAGACCTCCCAGCATGGGAGCCAATGTCCCAAGAATTTCAGGCCACTTTGACAACCTGGAAGAATTGAGGCGTGGCCTTTTTTTTGCCGTGTCCTAGCATCTGCCTGGAATGATACTGATTATGGCTCTGGGTATCTGTACAGCTCCTAACAGCCTGGGAGTGAGCTCACGTACACTGTCTATTTTGACCCAAGGACTCTGTGAGGCAGCTCACTATGACTTATTTGTTTCCTCAGGAGGTATGTCTGTGTGATGGGACCTTCAGAGGAATGAGACAAAGGCACTCTCCCAGCCCTATCCCCAGTGTCCTTCCATCCAGGCAACACGTCTTAGCACTTTCTTGAGTATTTGTCCAGATTTTCCCCCATTTGAGAGATGGAGAAACTGAGGCCCAAAGCGACTAAATAACCTTCCCAAGGATGCACACTAAGTCGCAAGTGAGAGTTTGAGCTGACTTCTCCCACAGTCTCTGATATTCCCCTTCAGTCACGGCTCTCGGTCTGTCTTTCAGCCAAGAATTCAGCTCCGATGAAAACCTACAGGAGCATAAACAAATAAAAACCAGACGAAAGCCAGAATTGGAGCCCCAGAGGCTCTCTCCTGAAGGGCAGAACTGCCTCCCCTATGAGGACCCTACAAGGACGCCTCCTCCCTGTGTGGCTGCTGTAAGCCAGCCCCCAACCCTGGGACACCGGCCCCCCTTTTTACCAGCAGAGGCACGGCCACACCTTCAGACCCTTTGCTCTATCAAACTGTTTCCATACAATGTCCTACTTCTTCAAGACCCTGATACTGAGTTGGTCTGAGTTTTTAAAATAAATAAATAAATAAATATTCTGGGCTGCTTATGGGAGATAAAACCAAAAGGCTGGTGTGGAACCTGCCAACAGCCCAGCCCTGGGGCCACCCATGGAGAGCTTGGAGCCAAGGTCTGAGCTCCCCAGCCTCACCCACCCTCCCTGCACTCCCAGACGCCCCTTGTGCTTTCTAGAGGGTCTTCCATAAAGCTCTGAGGTCTCCAGGCAAGGATGGAGCAGAGGTGGTGGAGGGGGAGGAGTGGGGGTTGAGGGAAGGGTGTGTGTGTGTGTGTGTGTGTGTGTGTGTGTGTGTGTGTATAGTGCTGTCTACCCACACCCCCCTTCCCAGGACAAGCCCCAGCCTAAGCAGTTTCTTACACCCTTACTCCCAAATCACGTATTTGCAGTACGTATAAGAAGGGCATTTCAGGGGCCAAGGGGAACACATTTGGGGCACGAGGCAGAGGATTATGGGTGCGGCGAAGCCACGGTCAGTTCCACAATTTCTCCGTAACAGGAGTTTAGGAAGAACAAGCTCTTTGCAGGAAGGCCCCTAAGCCTCATTTGATGAGACTAATTGAGACAATGTATCAAAGGAACAGGGCGCTGTCCCTAGACTGACTTGTATGTCCTCCACATTCACCGACCATTATTTACCAAAACTGTTAAAAAAAAAAGAAAAGAAAAGAAAAGAAAAACCACAAAACTCTCCATATGACATTAGGGATGCAGATGGAAACCCATGCAGACAGGAAGTGAGGGTCCATGGTCCTGGAGCGCACACTCCTCCTCGCACGCACCCCCGCCCCCCAACCCGGCTGGAGCCTGGTGCCCAAAGCCTGGAGAGTCAGATATCCCACACCGTGCATTCCGCAGGGGTGAGTTATGCCTGGAATGAGAGTATTTCTGCTTCCTCCCTCTACGATTCGGCCTTTATGTTTTCAGCCTTAATCTAATGGCAAGGTAGCTTTTCGCCTGTCATTGCCCTGAAATTTAGTGCACATCAAAGGAAAGGAGGAGATGGAAAAGAAAGGAAAAGCACATCGGTATTGCTTTTCAGTGGCATAATTGTATATCTGTGCCGCCCCATTGGTTTTCAACTATTTCAGCCTGTAAACTTCTCTTCCACCACCACTGAGAAAAATCAATCAGTCAGTCACTGGGCCATGGCTGCAAAATGTGAGAAGGAGCAGTTCTCTAATATTAAGGAGAATTACGCGACTTCCAGTTTAAGGCCTATTTTTTAATGACCACCGGTGTGGGAGACCCCGAGTCACACAAGCGCTTGATTGTTTTCTTGCTTTTCCAGAAAACGCTTTCTCTCTGAGAGGAGGTGACGTTTGCGGACTTAAGTGTGCGTCCTGTGGGGTTAGCCACAGAGCGCTCTCTTTATTTGGGGACCGGGGAAGGCACCGCCCCTCCCCACCACCTCCCTACTTAAAGATGACCTCAGACCTCAAGCTCACACTTTCCAAAAATAAAACAGCACCGGGCGCTTCACCACACCCGCAAAATCTGGCTCCGAAATGTTTGACCAAATAGTTTGGAAAAGGGAAAATGAGAGCTGTTGTAAGCCAGGTAATTCACGGTAACCATGGCTACAGGGTTTATTAGCACTAATACCAGGATGTGGTCGATCAGATATAGACGGCAGCAAACACGAATGTGAGTGGTGTCAGTGTGTGCGCCCAGAAATTCTCCAAACTGGAAACTGAGCCCCTAATGACTGTGATTCATAGAGGATAGGGTGGGGGATTCGGGGTTTCGGAGGGTGGAGGGCCCCATCCGTCGGAGAAGCTCGGGGTTCTAATTTTAGCTTTAATTCGGTTTTCCAGTGCAGTCCTCTAACTCTACTGCCTTGCATTTCGGTCACAATTTTCCCTTCCGGGTGATCTTTCATGTCTTGCCGTTCTTCACAACAATCTTGAGAGATATCTGGGGCAGCGAATGGCCTCCTTTCTCAGACGAGGAGAGGGCTCAGCCAGCTTGCCGGGTTTGCCCAAGGACAGAGGGTTGGAGGACAACCAAGCAGGGACTGGAACTGGATCCTCTGACTCTAAACTCCATATTCTCTGTGCTGCACCCCTCTGCTAGCTTTTTGTATTGCGTTCGGGACATTTTGATCCTCATTCTTCTGTCTTGCAGACATCCCAGATCCTTATTATGTGTCTGATCAGCCAAAGATCAAGATTCTGGAGGTGGCTGGCGAGTTTGGCTTGCCTTTTGATTTTTGTCCTCATTTCTCCTTTTCAAGCCCCTCAGAAGGAGGGCCTTGCTCTCCCCAACATACCTTACAGCGCAAAGAATAGGGAACACAGTCCCTTACTGCCCAGGGCATTTGTAATCCATGGGCTGTGGGCTTTCAGTGTCTCCAGGTACAAGGTAGGGGACGGGACCGGGTGAGCCTGGCAGGGTGGGGACAGGGTGTGGGATGAGGGTTAAGGAGGGAATGCAGGCCCTTCTAAAGCCCCAGCAGACTGTGGGTTGGTGGCCAAATTTGGGGGCTAGCTAAAAATTAATAATTTTACATGGAGTTAGAGGAGGGAAAAAAATAATATAGTAAAATAAAATAAATAAAAGTGCCCATGGGTTGGAAATAGCTCTTGGACTGTCAGTGGTCAGTCACAGGGATTTTCTGGGATTTTCTGGGATTTCTGGGATTTTCTGGAATCTGTAACTTCTGGGATTTTCTGCCTCTGGGTTCCTGACACCTGCTGTCATATGTGATACTGTATTTCTTTTCTTACGTCTGTGGTCCTATTAAAACATCAGCTCCTTGAGGTCACAGAAGACACCTTCATCAGTCAAGAGGGTATCCCTAGGATGTGGCTCTCAGATGTTTGGTGGGTGACGGATGCAGTCAACACCCACATCGTCTGAGAAGAGAGGGTCTGGAGATGGAGCACAGTTTCCTGAGCATGGCAGCTGGGTAACAAGCGTAGGGGTCACCGCAGGATCCTCCAATTCTGATCAGACGGAGGTCAAACCTCTTCTGACGTTAGTAGCTCTGCAGCGTCGGGCAAATTACTTAATCTCCAATGGACTCAGTTTCCTCCTCTGTGTAACGGGGATAAAAAAGACCCACCTCCTGAGCTGTTGATCCAGGCCACGTCTGTGAATCCTTGACGCCACGCACAGAGCTGGGGCACTTAGAATGCAACAGATGGTGACTTTTTGATTCGGCAGATTATTCCCTGTGTCTGTGAAAGGTAATAAGACATTTTGCCAACCTTCTGTTTTGAGGCTTTGCCTCCTGAAGTATCTGTGTCAAAAGAGGCCAGTCAAAGAAAACAAGTGAGCATTCTAGCTGAACAGGGAAGAGAAAGTGGATCGTAGCAGACAAAACAAGGTACCCCTGAGAAACTAGATCCTGGAGGTCAGAAGGGCTGAAAGAGGGAGATGCAGCTGGAAAGGAGCAGAAATTAAGTTAGCAAGAAAACAGGAAGAAGGCAAACACGTTTGCCCTGATTCCTCAGGAGTTGGCTAACTCACTTCTTAAACCAGTTCAGGGAAAAACTGATCAAAATCTGATTAAAACACGGATACCTGGGTGGCTCGGTCAGTTAAGGGTCTGCCTTCGGCGCAAGTCATGATCTCAGGGTCCTGGGATCGAGCCCTGAGTTGGGCTCCCTGCCCAGTGAGGAGTTTGGTTCTCCCTCTGCCTCTGCCCTTCCCCCTTCTCATGCTCTTTCTCTCTCTGTCTCTCTTTCTCTTTCAAATAAATAAAATCTTGAAGGTCCCCGCTGTGTGAAATACACTTAGGTCAGATGCTTGGCGCACGTTCTTTCTTTTTGCCCCTAGCGATGCATTCATTCGCCCATCCAGCCACCCCACAAGTACTTCTTGTCGACCCGCCTTAGACCGGGCACTGTACCAGGTACTGAGGAGAAAAGAATGAGGTACGGTGGATAAAAAAGCCTAACCCTCTGAGAAATGTGCTAATATCTTTGTTTACAGAAGAAAAATTCTAAACTCAGAATGTTTAAGTGAACGTTGCCCAGACTCCCCACCAGTGTGAGCGGAGGAGGCAGAGTTCTTTACTGGACGTTTTCTAGTTTAGGGGTAGGAACATCAGGAAATTTCCATATGATCTCAAGGACGTGAACAGGAGGAATTTGTTCACCTGCTAACAGGTTGCAGAGGTGATATTCAGAGCACTGTTGGAATTTTTAGAGAATCAGAGAGACAGCATGTCTAATTCTAAGGGGTGACTGAAAAAGGTTAATCATGAGTGTACAGCACGGACCCTTTGGAGACAGTGTAATTAGGGATGAGGAGACAAAAAAAGGAACGAGAAGGAGCAAAGGGGAAGAAAGGGGATAGTGATTCCAGGCTTTCCATCACAGAAAGCCAGAGAAAGCCCAAATGGAAACCTTTTTAAACTCTTTTCTTTGTTCTTAAATTATTTTCTAATTATTTCCCTGGGATCATCTTCGAGTAGAGTGAAGATGTCTTCTACCTCCCCTGTATTTCCTGGCATAGCTTAATTAATACTTGATTGATTGAAAGATTGACTCACTTGAACCTGGAGTGAAATGGAGCTTTTTAATTTTCTTTTCTGCTGAACCTGAAATAGAGCATATAGTAATTAGGAAAAGATCCCTTGTTATCAGAAAGTTCCAGCTACAATGAGCTCTTTATAACTGAGCAAAAGGAAGGTAGGTGATAATGTGGGAGTTGATAAAGCACACCCCCTACTCCCTACTGCTTTCAATGATATGGAATTTTCTTGATCATTATTTCCACCTGAAATGAGTGAGTTGGCTGGAGGATGTGGCTGGACCGTGGGCTAAATGACAGGTCATTGTCATCAAAGTCCGGCCACAGATGTGACTGATGGTCACGTTTCTATGCTCTTCCTGGCCCCAGCTCTCTCTCCCTAATGACCTTGTCTGACTGATCCACATTTTTTCGAGATCTCTTCTTCTTTGGGACCCTCGGGTTAGGTGGCATGACTTCCTTCATTGATCCAACTACAATGCAGACTCTGGACATCCAAATGGAATGACACAGGTCAGGGCTGTGTTCTCATGGAGCTCAGCTCCCATGCAGGAAGACAGTCAATACATGTGCAAACTGAAGTTACCAGAATATTCTGTTCGAGTGGGAAATGTAAGGGTGGAAAGCACTACAAAGGTTAAGACAGGATGATGTGGGAGAGGTGGACTGGGGGCTGGGCTTCTTAGTCAAAAATGCCTCCTGGTAAGGTTCCATTTAGGTGGAAATGCATCTGAGCTGAGTCCTGACTGTTATGAAGTGGTCAATCATGTGAAGATCTGAGAGTCAGCGTACCAAAGAGGCACAGAAGGTCCCGAGGGGGTGGGCAGTCCTGAAGTCAGATGCATCCAGGACACAGTGAGTGAGAAAGGGGAGCAAGATGAGATTAGATGAAGGAGACACTTGTGGGATCTGGGAAGGGTTTGGACTTCACTCTACAGGTCTCAGGAAGCCATGGGGGGAGTGGCAGGGCGTGGAGGGGTGGGGATGGGGACAACATTGCCTAGCTTGGGCCGGGAGAACGGCCCATGGAGAGGGAAACAGAGAAGTAGGTACTGGTGGGGAAGGTGTCTTGGTAATCCGGGTGAGAGATGATGGTGACCTAGCCTTGGAATGGAGAGGCATGAATGGATTGGGGGTTTATTTTGGAGACAGAGCTGATAGTACCTGCTGATGAGGTGGGGATGGGGTTGAAGCAAAAGGGACCTCCTAATTTCCTGGGGCTTCCATAGCCAAACACAAGCTGGGTGGCCTGAAGAGCCAAAATGGATCTGTCTCCCATTGTTCTGGAGGTCGGGAATCTGAAACCAAGGTCAGGTGCTTCTGAAAGCCATGAAGGAAGGATCTGTTCCAGGCCTCTCTTCTTGGCTTGTAAAAGGCCATCCTCTCCCTCTGTCTCTTCCCATGGTCTTCCCTCTGTTCATGTCTATCTCAACATCCAAACCTCCCTTTCTATGAAAGACATTGGTCATACTAGATTACGGGCCCTCTTCACTCCAGCATGATCTCATCTTAACTAATCACACCTGCAACAACACTGTGTCCAAGTAAGGTCACATTCTGAGGTACTGGGGGCTAGGACTTCAACATAAAAATGTGGGGGAAGTGAGACCATTCCACCCTTAACTGGGGGAACCAAGTGTACAGTCAGTCTTCTGCTTGGTCTGAGACTGAAAGAAACCATCCCTTCATCAGCTATGAATTAGCACCTGTTGGGGGACAGGCATTGAACGAGGGTGTCACATTGAACAGAGGAGTACGAATCACTGGCATATAGGATCTTGCAGCTGAGGGCGAGGGAAACAAGTCAGCAAGTCCTGTGTATATTAATGTATGGAGAGAAAATATTCATATAGATGACTTTTTGTACTTTTCTGTATTCTTATCATTTTTCAGAGAAAACACATCATTGTAATACAGTAAGATAAGGACTGTGGGAGGTTAGTGGCTCAGTGAGAGCTCAGAAGAGAAAGAAAATGATGTGGGGCAGCTTAGGTGTGGGGGGGCGTTGAGAGTCCCAGAAGACCTCCCAGAGGAGGATGAGGGACGTGGTTCTCCTGTGCATGGGCCCAGGGAAGAAGGTGAGAAGACGTTCCGGGCAGATGGAATGGTGTGTGTCACCGCATGACAAAGGAAGAGAGCAGGAACGTTCTAGAGAATTCTGGAAGATGTGGTCATAAGGGTGGTGGTGGGAGATGAGGCTGGGATGATAGGAGGGACCAGCTCATGAGGGATTTGTCCTCTTTGCTAAGGAGCTGTGATTATCAGGTAAGAGAGGAAGAGCTGAAGAGAGGCTGAGCAGGGGCACATGACCACTTGCAGACTTCAGAAAGGTGAATTTGTAGGAAGGAGGAACCAGGAGCCAGTCTGAGGGCTTGGACAAATATGATCGCAATGGGGACAAGGAACAGGGCCTCTGTACTTCCCAGACCCCTTTCTTTGCCTCTCCGACCGCTCTCTGCCCTCTGTACTCACAGCCAGAGCTGCCCAGCTTAAACCACGCTTCACCTTGGACTCCTGGCCCAGGCTCCCAGGCTCCCAGGCCCTGGCCACCTCCTCTCCTAGGGTCAGCCTAGCTCTTTCTCCCTTCAGAGACTTTCCCTGCTGTCCTGACCCCTGGAAGGCCCTCTGCAGACAGCTGGATCCCCGCCTCTCCTCAGACCTCCGTTCAAAGTCTTGTCCACACGGGCCAACCAGTTAATTGCTTAGAGCACTAACAACACAGCTCGGTTTATTTGTGCCCTTGTTTGTTATCTACCTTCGCCCCGTAAGTAGTTTGACCACATCTGTGTCATGCCTGACTGGGTCTGTAGTGTCTAGGACAGGAACAATGCATGCTAGGAGCTCACTAATCCACTGGCAGAAGGAAAGAAAGAGCGAGGAGAGGAAGGACGGTGTAGTGTGGGGGTGAGGAAAGAGGCTCGTGTCCTGCTCT
Source organism: Lutra lutra (assembly GCF_902655055.1). NCBI lineage: Eukaryota > Metazoa > Chordata > Mammalia > Carnivora > Mustelidae > Lutra > Lutra lutra. The sequence continues at coordinate 27,193,246 of NC_062292.1, forward strand.
GCCCGGGGAGGGAGGGCAAATAGACTGTATCCAAGTCCTCATAATGCTGCTTCTGACGGACCCCTGTATGTATTTTAATTCTGAAATGGTTGCTTTGAAAAAGAATGATAGGGGCGCCTGGGTGGCTCGGTGGGTTAAAGCCTCTGCCTTCAGCTCAGGTCATGATCCCAGGGTCCTGAGATCAAGCCCCGCATCAGGCTCTCTGCTCAGCAGGGAGCCTGCTTCCTCCTCTCTCTCTCTCTTCTGCCTCCCTCTCTGCCTACTTGTGATCTCTGCCTGCCAAATAAATAAATAAAATCTTTAAAAAAAAAAAAAAAGAAAAAGAATGATAAGTGGAACAATTTAGAAAGAATCTTCTTACTATAAGAAAACTAGAGAAGGAGGGGTGGAGAAAACACTTTTTAAAGGAGACCCATATAGTCAAAGTCATGACTTCAAAACCATCCCAGTTCTAAAAAGACAAACAAAATCATTATGAGCTCAGGAGCTGAGGGATGTTCCTTCGGACCAGCCTGTTTGTTTGGAGTCAGATAATAAGGGCTCACAGGAAGGGCCAGGCTCAGCTCCGAGAAGCTCTACGTCTACCGTCTACTGACTCATTTAGTTTTCACAACCGCCAACTATTATCAAGTCCACTCAACAGATGAGAAAACTGAGACCCAGGGAGAGAGGGGAAGTGACCTGCCCCATGTGATACAATCAGTGAGTAGCAGAGCCGGGATTCCAACACAGGGCATTTGGTCCCAGAGCCAGCACTTGGAAGCACTTGGCTAAACCCCTTTCAGGTCAGAGGAGCAAACTCTCTAGGAGAGTTGTTGGCCTCATTGTGTGTGTGTTTTAATCTCTACCAACACTACCTCTTTGCTGCTTGTGTAAGTCAAGGATGGGCTAACTGCTTTAGCAAATAATCCTCAGAATCGGTGGCTTTACCCACCAAAGGTTTATTTCTCAGTCACTCCTGTTCACTGTGGTCTAAAGGGGCGTCCTGCTGGCAGTTGTTCACAAACACCTTCTTCTCGGCCAACCCCGGAGGCCTTGAAGTTCTCTGCTGGGTCCTCAGCGTCTGGCCAGACAAGGAGGGTGGGCGAACCTAGAGAATCTTGGGACAGATTTCAGGAGCCAGACCCACGTTCCTGTGGCCAGAACTCAGTCACGTGGCCCTACAAAGATTTAAGGGGACTGACAAGGACAGTCTAGCCTATGCCCATGATGAAGTTAAGGTGGGCATCTTGCCAAGAGCTGCCTCAGTGTTTTATTTTTAAAGACTTTCATAAGGGAGACCTTGGCAAGACGAGGTGCTGGGAGTCAGAAGACATTGGTTCTGGCCCTGACCCCACCAATGGTCAGCTGTGTGACCTCCAGCAATCACAGCCTCTTTTGGTCCCAGATTCCTTATCAATAAAGTGAGGGTACCCACCAAAAGGACCCATATCTGATTCTTCCCATTCAGAACGTCCCTATGATAAAGCATGGTTTTCTTATTTTTAATAATCACGGTGCCTTAGTCGTTTTTATATTGATGACCTCTGTGTGCCTTTGTTCAAAATTGCAACCATAATTATAACATTGATTCAGAGGGGAAAACCTATCTATTTTCCTCTAATCCTCAATATCTAGTTACACACCATAAGTGTATACACTGGAGGGGGGAGAGAGCTTCCAACTTTGCATTGGAACTAGTTACTTGAAACAATTAATTACACCAGGGAAAATACAGGTATATATTTCCTCATGCCTGGAACCACATTTAAGTTGTAAACACAGTTCTCCACAAGCAGATTATTGCTGTGATCTGACCATTTTTGTACAAAACAGTACTTACATCTATTAGAGGGTATCTGAGCATGGCAGGTTAGCAAGCTGAGAACCGTCAAGAAAATATATATCCAGAATGGCAGAGTTAACGACTGCTGAATGAGAGTCCTCTCCGTGCCCCCACTTCCAGAGCGCCCTGGTTTCTGAAGTACCTGGCATTATGGTCACCGCAGGGATTTTCCAAGGACTGCAGGGGCAAGGTTTGAGCAGACAGGGTTGGAGAAGCCTGGGGCTGAACAAGATATTCTGAACCTCCAGGAGAAATGGCAGGAAGTCAGGTAGAGGCTGATGAGATTCTTATCCTAGGAAAAATAAAATATGCCAGACTCGGAGACCTGACTGGGGACCAGGGTTGGAAGAGGAAGAGGGGAGCACAGCCAGGGACATGTCCTCACGGCCCTCTGCCCGAGAGCTCGCCCACCACACCCGTTGGAGAACACCCGAGTCAGGCCACTTGTCCCACCTTCCATGCCCACCCTCATCCCTGCTGCCATTTTCCGTGAATAACTGTAACCCTGCCTCCCACTCTTAGCCCCACCAACCTGACCTCCCTCACCTCCATGACACTGTTCTTTACAGAACATGGATCGATTCTGTCCCCTCATTGCTGAAGCCCTATGGCTCCTACAGGACACACCAGCCATTAACATGGCTTACAAGCCCTGTGGGGGTGGGGCCGCCTGCCCCATGGGCCTCACATCACCCCCTGTTACCCCCATTCACTGCCACTGCATTCAGCCACACTGTCCTTCACATCCTTTTCAGAAGAAGCTGTGGGTCCCACCGTTCATCTGAGAAAAAGCACAAAACACATATTTCCCTGTGTTTCTAGAATTTGGAGGGACACTTCATAACGTATTAACCACTGAACTCATTGTTTCCGGTTTAGAGGCATTTCACTGAAAAGGTGAGCACTGAAGAAAAACCTAGCATACCTACCTAGCATGTTGCCTGAAAATGCTTTAGATATGTTTATTCTGTGTTTTGAGACTTCTCAGACACCCTATGCCTTTGTCTTTGTACTGACCACGTTTTTCTAATTCAGATCTCAGTGAGGCCGTCCCCACTCAGAGCCCGCCCCTACCGCCATGGTGGGCACTACTCAATCACTCAGTAACATCACGGGCTTCTCCTCTGGTCACGCTTTCCATATTATACTTTCACACGTGTCTGTGGGATTCTCTGATGAGTCTTCTTCCCACACTAGACTTGGAGCACCAAAAAGGACTGGGACCTGGTCTGCTTGTTCCTGGATACCCAGGACCTGACACAGTTCCCAGCCTCTCAGAGGTGCTCCATAAGGAGTCATTGAAGGAAGGACTGAACAGACACCTGTCCTGATTAGAATTTCCTTTTCATTTCTTTCCTGTGACTCTTCTCCAGGCCAAGCTGCTTACTCATTCCCCTAGGCTGTTCTCATGTCCCTTCACACAAAGTCTAGAATTACAGCCACCGACCCTCAGACCAGCCATAAGCAGCAAGGTTACCCATGAAGTTCTTTTCATTTAAATGGGCTGGGGGGCCCATGATTCTTTGGTGGTGAGGATTGGCCTTGGAGATAAGGGAGGGGGAAAAGAAAGCTCAAGGCTAGAATTAGTCCATTGTCATCTGGAGATAACCCACTGTTTCTTCGATTGTTTTATAGTATTTTGTACTTTACAAAATGCATTAACTATATTGAGCTCTTTAAATCCTCACAGCATCATTAAGAGGAAACTCATTAACTTCATTTCGGAGCTGAGGTTCGGTAACTCACCAAGGTTACACAGATCGGCCCAAGGCTCAAACTCAGGTCTTCCGGCTCTGGGATCATTATGACCAATCAACACCTTATGTACAGACAGATTGAAGCCTCTTGGAAGAAAGAATGAACGAATGACTCTCTTCCCAGAGAGATACTACAGAGGATGTAAAGATGAGTCATTTCTGGTTATACGGAAACTGAACGTATTGTCCCTCCTCCCCTCTGTCCTCCCACCCGCCCCCCATAACAACGACGAACCAATCAATTTGGTTGGCTCCTATTTTTGGTTTTGGAGGAAGAGACTAATTATATTTCAAACAGTGTCAGCAATACTTGAGATCCAGCAAAACAATGGGGTCTCCCAGAGAGCTTTCCCAAGGCCCAAAGTGTGGCTCCTTTTGCAAAACAGTCTGTGGAAGTTCTAACTTTTAATTCATACCACCAAGGAGATATTTGATTGTTTCCTAGAAATGCTCACAATGTGAGACTCATAAATACTAATGAAACGGTATAGATTAGCAGAGCTCAGCGAGTAACCTGGGGGGCCTGAAAGAGAATTCTTAGATTAAAAAAATACAAAGAATACCTTCCTAATTGAATTTTCCCCAGACTGGGCTCCCAAATGTTAATGAATGCTCTCCTTGGCTAGATGGAGAGTAGACTCAGATGAGTACCTTCAGGAATCCAAAAGTGAATTATCGACTTAGCTTTCGCTTGAAAAGAAATCTATTTACTCAAAGGCTATTTTGGGGTGCCATGGGATAGACGAGTTTGAGACAAAGGTTGGGAGGGGTAGGAGGGCCTGGGACACTGAGTTAAACACGTAATTCAAATGCACGCTTCTATTTTGGCCAACTTAGCAACCTGAGTGAAATTTGCTTATTATATTTGTCTTTTACAGCATGATCCCTCGATAGTAATAATAACGCTCCTGGAAGAGGCTCTGTGTCCTTGTCCCTCATCACTGAATCCTAGCACCTGACACAGGGCGTGGCACATATTAGGTGCTTAATAACTGTTAGTTTAATGCATGAAGAGCTCTCTTGCTACATTTTCCAGAGCTGTTCTCACCCCTGTTCTCTCTTCTTGAAGGACATCCTCCTATTACAAAGCCCCCAGATAAACACACACCCTATAGAGACCCTCTCTACCCTGGCCACAGCCTATAGTCCTCCTCTCTCCCACCCTGAGGCCCAGGCTCACCAGGCACCCTGCTCTCCTGCCATGTTCTAGAAGTTTCTCTCCCTAGAATCTGTGCCCATTCTTTTACCCATGTTTCTCTGCCAAGATTATGCTCCTCTTTCCAGGTCCTTCTCAGATGGCTTTAACCTTCATGAAAACTGCCTTGATATTCTCCAAAGGCTCAAAACCCTTCCTCTCTCTCCCTGGCCAGACCCAAAAGTGGGCCCCTGATGCGTGTTTTCTCCCTGCAGGGACCAGTGTGGTATCTGGCAAGAAGAATTTGTCCACGAATGTGGTGGTGGTGGTGTCTAATCGGAGTCATAGAAATGCAGTCCAAGGAGACTTTGGTCCCGGGAACGTATACGTGCAGATCAAATTAGGGAGAAGTACCCAGAGCATTCCCTCAACAGGGCAGGACCATCCTTCCAGATGGGCCAGAAAACTCTGGGGCCAAACGAGGACTGGAGTAAAAGCTAAGGTGATGGCAAAGCAAGAAGGAAAAGCCAGAGAGACAAGTGGGTGGGAAGGAGCAAGGCAGCAGAGTGGCCTTGATGGCGGGTTCAAGGAGGTCCAAGGGTGTTTTCTCACTCAACAAAGAGGCTGTGGGCTTGAAGGTGTGTGGGCAGATCTGTGGCCTCTGATGTTCCCAGGGCCTCCGAGGGGCTCGGCAGAGCCTTGGGCAAGGGGATGTGACTTCTCAAACTCAACATACGACAAAGAAGAGCGTTCTAAGTTCAGGCAGTCAGAGGCTTTCTATAAACCTCCACCTGAGCAGGCCTGGATCTTTATTGTGTGTCTCTTCGTGCCTTTGTGAAGTAGGTAACAATGCAAGTAAATCACTCTGCAGCCTTTTCCCACAACGCACTGGGATAAACATAGAAGTCAATCCAGGGCCACACATCGTAAGAGTCTCTAAATCCTGGGCTACTTGCCAAAACGGGTTAATTCCACACAAAGGAGTAGGCTGCTCAGAGCAACTCCCGTGAGAGGCTCACCCCTCAGGGACCTGGAATCAAGTTTTCCAGAATCTGTAAGGCCAGCTCTGCCAGGCACTCGCCGTGTGACCTGTGCCTTGCGGGCTCACCTATAAGATGAGGGAAATAACCGTACCTGCTTCATTAGGTTGTGATGAAATGAATGGAGTCAGTTGGTGGGAAGTGCCTAGAACGGTGACAGGCATCTCAGGGCCATCCCATGGCACTACTTCATTTTCATGGACCAGATGGCACAGGAATAGGTACCAATGTATACAATTGAATAATTTGTATACATAACGCCCTAAGGGTGTGAGTCCACGTGCCAGCAGACTAGGACCGAGTTCAGATGGACTTTGGAAGAACACATGGGTACACGGGACACATATCGAGTGCTATCCAAGGAATCAGACATCTGAGGACAACCCCCCAAGGATAACCCCCTACCCAGGAGGAGCTACTCATCTGTGTCTCTGTGCAGCACAACAGAAGGAAGCCTGGACTTCATGCTGACTGTGAACCCAGGTCCCCCAGCCCTTTTCTCCATAGACAATGCACCATCCTGTTGCTCTCTTTAAAAATATAATTCATATGGAAATGATTGGAAAAGTATCAAGTGAATTACAAATATAAAGTAATATCGTCCTGAACTCTGAGTGTTCATTGCATCTCTGTGTGGCCTTAGACGTGTCGTCTCCCCCATACGGGGCTCAGATTCTTAATCTTTAAGTGAGAGCATTGGTTGGGATGATCCGTAAGGTCTCCAGCCTGAAAATTGATGAGTCTTTGATCTTTGGGTCTCAGGCCATGTCTGTACCGGAAGGTCTCGTGAATTTCCTTGAAACATGCTGCCATCCCAAGTCTTTAGACGTGGGAACCTGTGGATTCCAGAAGCAAAGGAGCCTTTAAGACCTCATACTTGAGAGCTGAGTCCTGAGACAGATGTAGAGAGGTGACAAGGGTATACCGGTAGAAGAAGGGCCCCTATGTACAAGCAACCAGAACAGCCCTGGCTATAAGTTGAGCTCAGGAGGGCAGCCAGGACCCCAACCCAGTTTCCAAACACGATTGCTGAGCAGCCCATAAGACTCCCTTTCCACCACAAAGAACAGGACCAGGCAGAGGAGGAGACTGGGGAATGTTTGGTTGAGGGACAGAAAGCAGAGATGAGTGTGATGAGAGAGAAGAAGGTAGAAACAGAGGGAACCAGCAAAGGGTCTCCCACTGCAAAGCTCAGCAAGTCCTCCTTGGGCACAGGAGTGGGATGTAAGGAGGGAGGACATGGAGCAGAGAAGAGAGTGTGAAGGCAAGGGTGAGAAAGAACAAGGACCACTGACCTCTTCACCTGGGGGGGGGGTCCAAGCCCCTTATGACAGGCGGCAAGATTTAGACATTTCCCCTTGTGCTTAAGCTTTAGTAACTATTGAAAACGGCAAGTTGTATTCAGAGAAAGTCACACGCAGCTGTGAGGAGTATGTGTTCAGCACCTATCCGGTGAGCTGCAGGGAGAGGAAATGAGAACTGCTCTTGGAGAGGCACTGACCCCTACCCAGAACACTGACTCTACACTTGGTTCATTTATCCAACAAATGCTGAGCACCCACTACATGCCAGGCCTGGTACACTACTAATTCTTGTACACTAAGCCCTGTATAGTGTGTATATGAATTAGTTAGTAGTTAAATGCATGCTTTATTTTGTTTATTGGGTTTCAACACCACTTCCGTGAACTCTGGAAATCTCCAATTCCCTCCCTTCTCCTATGCCTAAAAAATACGATGTTGTTAAATATCATAGACCATTCCCCCTGCATTTCTCCTGAATTATTTGTTTTGCTCTCTTCAGCTGCTGACACTGGCATGCCCAAACCCAAAACTGGAAGAGGAGTAAGTGACAAGTGGACAAGGCTGCCTCCTCTCGAGCCCAGGACTTGCTAGGGAGCTGAGAGCTTCCGCTGGCCCCAGTCTAGCCAAGCACCATGGAGAAAATCAGCTCCTTCTTCAACATCATCTGGGACACCATCTTGACCAAACACCAAGAGGGCCTCTTCAACACCATCTGCCTGGGCATCCTTCTGGGACTGCCGTTGCTAGTGGTCATCACATTCCTCTTCATCTGTTGTCATTGCTGCTGGAGCCGGTCAGGCAAGAATGGCCAACAGCCAGACCGAAACAAGGGGAAAAAGAGGAAAAAGAAGAAGGCTGAAGAAGACCTCTGGATCTCTGCTCAGCCCAAGCTTCTCCAGATGGAAAAGAGGCCATCACTGCCTGTCTAGTTAGGCAGGAAGCAGAGGTATCTCCCTCGGGGACCAAGCCACCTGCTAACTACCACAGGCTAGAGAGCCCTGATGTGAGGCACTCATGTCCACAGAGGAACTAACCAAGGGACAAAGCTGAGGCTGAGTGCCCCCACGGAGGACAGCCCGGGAAGAACTCGAGACAATCCTTGGGTACTGTCAAGGCAGCTACGTGTCCAATAGCAATGCTCGTTGCTCAGGCATGCCTTCAGGCATGCCTTCCACCTATCTCCAGCAAGCTCCAGATGCTAAAGCACAAAGAATGTCCAGACATTTTGACGTGTCTCTAAAATGCACACACATGCACACACATACATGCATGCACGCACGTTCCAGCAACGGGTATCTGGGCTAACGTATTCTGTTCATCAAATGGTCATTGAATATCTACTTGGTGCAAGTACATTATCTGCTCTCCCAGAAATGTCTCATGGGAAGGCCCGGCCAGATTCTAGCACACATGCACAATTATATAACCAGGAAGGTACCTCTGCACTGCCTACCCGTCTACCACTCAGGTCAGAGATATGTGCTTTCCTGTTCTTGTCCCTACATAACCTTTTACTGGAAATCCCCATCTTCGGACATTCCAGCAACCTGGTACAGTTCCCATCCCTGTATATTGACACAGACACGCCCAGCTCCTGTGTTTCCCATCTGGGAGGTAAAGTTCAAAGTGAGAAGGATCTAAATTCATTGAAAGCTCCATCTTATAACCCATGACAAGGTTCCCATTTCCTTGTGGGGCATCTGATGTTGTCTAAGACCTCTCTTTGAGATGCTACCCCCAGAACCACTCAGCAAGCTACCCTTCTCCAAGCACCAACAAACAGCTCTTGGTAGTGACTTCTAGAATGCTCTGGAAACCAGGCATACTCCATCCACTTCAGTGAACTCCAGCGGCGGACCTGGGCAGTGTCTTTTTTACAGATGGGGAAGGAATGCTCCACCTGAGTTAGGGATCTCCTGTGTAACCAAAGCAAGGAAGAAATTAAGACAATTTCCGGTGCAGTCTCCCAGAAGGCACACTGCAATCATGTTTGTAAGGTTGTACTGTATGCTGCCGAAGGGATACGGAAGTTACAGAGTGTCAGTGAAGGTAGAATGAAGCTGTGTAAAGGTTTATGCTTATTTATCTCGAAGCTCAGGCACGTGCCTTGCACACAGTAGGTACTTAGAACTGTCTGTGGTTGCTGTTGGATATGCAATGATGTTAAGGGTAAACGCATAATGCCTTACCGATCCCCCCAAGTGACCTTCTTTTCTGAGCCCACTAATTGCTACAAAGGACAGGAGGTGGGCATTGAATGCTCCCCAGAGTCCACCTGCAGAACCAAGAGCCAGGTTGAAGTGGGTGCCCTGAGCCCCATGATGACAGGTGGACGAGGTCCACAGGGAGTTGGGGAGAGTGTCCCCGCAGCAGACTGAGGTTGGGAGGCCGAGTTAATTCACTCATAGGACACACTGATTGGTATTTTGATTGTACTGTGACCATATTACAAAGACAGACTTCCCAAATTGGGAGCAGGTTGTGCTCTGAAAGGTCACTTGCATGCTCTGAAAGGTCACTTGCAAACCTGCTGGGTAGCTCTCCTGAAATATTTCCCCACGAAGGCCGTTCTGGGTGACAGTAAAATTGCAATTTAATGAACAATGTTAGCTAAACTTCGATAGCTGTTCTGCAAGATTGGGTTCGTGGACAAATGTGTGCTCTTGGCTCCCTGGGGCTCCCCCGTGCTCACATGCCCTCCAGGTAGACTCCAGGCCAGAGGGCAGGTGTCTGGTGGTAACCACTGCACCAAGGTCTTCTAACAAGTGACCCTGTGAGTCATAATTCCGGCCCTCGTGTGTTTTAGAACCAGTCACATCCACCTTCTGGCACCAAGGGGGCCCAAATGCCCTGACTCCTTAACCCCTTTGAGCAGAGAAAGAAGCACTCTCTACTTCTCTGTCCCCTTGTACATGGGCAGCCTGTCAGGGAACATCTAGCCATCCCCTTCCCATCACCCCACACCAAATGCCTGTGCCTCCCCATGCCGGCCACTGCCCACTGGGAGCAGCTGCCCTTCCTGCCTCCAACTCTCAAGCCCCATAAGATGGATGAGTTGGGGGAGACGCAGCACTGATGGCCAAGGCTGTGTGTCAGATGTGATGTAGGAGAGAGGATTGCTCCGATCGGAGGACCACACAAGGAACATGGTTGCCATGGCAACTGGCTGCTAGTTTGAATTAAGATGGCAGTTGGTTGTCATTGCCATGACAAGGCCTCTGTCTCAGGTGCAGTGCCCTGCTGTTTCCTAATCAAATGGATTTGAACTACCTCCAGGCGCGAAACACCCAGAAACCATCCTCTGTTGCTTCCATAGCCTCAGACTCAGGAGAGCCAGATGCTGCTGAACGAGGCTTAGGTTTTCTCCTCCCCAGCCTCTCCTGACAACCTCCACAGGGACCCTCCAACAATGCCTGGGGTACCCTAGGCCCCCAAACTTCTTTTGAATGCAAGGATCCATGCAAGGAACCCAAGGCAGTCATGGGAGCCATTCCCTGTTCTTCCCGCCCATCGTCATCTTTCTCTCCTGTTTTCTTCTTCTCTCATTCCTGCTTCTCCCAGCACCCCATCCCAGGTCCAGCCCTTTCTTTATTCCTCCTCACCTTTACTCCTTCTCCCCAGCCTCTTCCCCAGAACTACCACTGGCAGTCAGGGGCACCTTGGGACCAGAGCCTGCTTGGCCCATCTCGGAGACTTTAAGCTAATGGAGGCAAAAAGAATGATAAAGAAGAGGCTTCCTAAACCACCACAGGCTCGGGGATCGGAACAGCTCCAGCCAAACTCGGCCACCACCATCAGAGGTGGTCTTCTCCACACTGCTCAATGTATTTGCCTTTTTATTTCTTGGGGGGAAGGGACGGGGGGAAGGGAAAATGTAGAAAAAGGGTAGTCACCTTTTCAAGAAGAGTATAAATGGTCCAAGCTGTATAGTATTTGTCAGTATTTTTTTTTTCTGGAAAATTCAAACACATGCAAAAGAAAAATTTATTTAAATAAAAGACTTTGAAAATAAAAAGCTATGCCTGGCATCCTTACCTGTTGGCATCAGTTACTTTCTTAACATCAGATACTGCCCTCTCCCAGACATCACTCCGAAATGACAGAGGCAGCAACTCCCACTAGGACACAGAAGACCCGGCTGTCCCAGGATCCCTGACAAAGTTCTAGGTCAAAGGACCAGGACTAAGCTCTTGCCCCACTGCCTGCAGGGCAGACACCTCGGAGACCAGGCACCTGAGAGGTGCCAACTGTGGGAAAAACACTGATGCTGCCTGGAAACTCTTAGCATTCCCTTCAATGAGGTCAATCAATGTCTTCTTAAAGGAGAGAGAGGAAAATAGCAAAAACTAAGAAAAAAATCGACCTCTAAGTTAAACCCAGTGTTGGGAAGGGGAGAACTCCAAAGTGAAGTAGACACACAGATAGAGACATAGATACATACATATGTTCATAGTTCCAGACATAGGTACTTAGATACACACACACACACATAGCTAGCCAGCCAGCCAGGAAGACACACACACACCTATGTATAAACGCCCATCTCTTTTTCAAGTGGACCACAGCTTTGCACTGGTTGTGAAATGGAATGCTCCAGAGTCTTCCCTCGATGATACCAAGCCAGCCATTAAGCAGAAGCCCTCCAGACCAGTGCTATCCAGTAGAAGTAGAGAAGATGGGAATGTCCTCTATCTGCACTCTCCAATATGGTAGCATTCACCACTGTCCAATACGGTAGTTATTTAAATTAATTAAAATTAAATTAAATTAACCGTCCAGTAGGTGAGTTATAACCACCATAGTTCAAGCGCTCAACGGCCATGTGCGGCTGCCAGCTGCTGATTGCTTGGTGGGGACGAGGGTGGCAGAGTCAAACAGGCTGGTAAAACTCCGTGTTTACTGCATTTCAATGAGGGCCTAGAAGATGGGCCTATGGCGCCGGCTCCCCCTTGCTTTCTTTCCGCCCTGGTGGGCTGACATTTCCGTAGAGGTAGTTGATTCTTGGGCTCCCTTCCTCATTGCCACACCCTCACAACAGCCCAAGGAGAGTCTTCGTCCAGCCCTCTGTTCTTTCCTCCAGGACTTCCAAACTTTCCAGTACAGAGCAGGGACTGTCATCCAGAAACCAGCAGGAAGCAGCTGCTGCACACCTGAGGGGACACCAGGGCTAAAGGCCACCAGCCCCACCTGCCCAGGCTCAGCCCTGCCCGCAGCGTTGGGCATGTGGATCTGGACAAGGCTTTGAGTGTTCTCAACTCACCAGAACCCTCTGCGCTGGCCCCTTGTCCTTTGATTTTAGTATTTCTCCCCAAATTCAAAGTCACAGGATCACATGGACTAAGGAAAAAAAGAGTTCCTTCAATATAGCTGTCTGTCCCCATCATGGGTTCAAAGGGATGTTTTCAGAAACCTGTGATCCTTCATTGGGAAATGGCCATGCGTGCATGTATCTAACTCCCTCTTTGAGATGACTTACTCTGTTAGCATTTTTGGTTCTTTAGCAGATGCCAGCAACACAGAGTGTTTCTGGAGAGACTCACAGCCCAGCTGGGGAGACAGGCAAGCTAATAGACCATTACAGCCCAATGTGGTCACTGCTTCCACATTAGGCTAGGACTCAGGACTGAGGGTGTCCTGAATCTGATGCTGACTCCACCGTCCCCTGGTTATGGAATTTAAGCCATGACTTAATCTCTGTAAATTCTTACCTAAACAGGAGAGTTAATGATAGTCCTTCTCTCAAAGGGATGGGGACAAAGCAGCAAATAAGATAAAGCATATAAAGCGTTCGACACAGAGCTCTGTAAACGTCAGCAGTTGTAATTAAGGGTAGAAGGAAGATAATGAGAGAGTTGTATCCTTGAAGCCAAAGGAGAAGAAACTTTTCAGAAGAAAGCGAGTCCATAGAGTCAAATGACACAGACAGATAGAAGGAGATAGGGGTTGAACGTAATGTGCGTTTTTCTACTCCTCTTGGCGTGATAGGGTCCCTAATTTCACCACACACTGCACAATCTACAGTAATACGGCTACTCCCAGTTTGCAATATGTCATGAGTAGGGTACCCCCTCACCCTGGTCTCGGCCCCTTCTGCAAGCAACCAAGCCACCCTGTGTGACAGTGCCCCCTGTGGCCAGATTGAGAAATACTTCGGGTCAACATCTTTCCACTTCCTGTGGCGTTTCCCTTAGAACATCAGTCCAGCTCCACCGATGGGCTTCAAACTAAATGGGCTAAAGACTTCCGGGTTTTATGGGATGTTCACAGATCCGTCAGGGTCAAGATTGCCATGCTCCCCTGACAGGTGGGGGATTTTCATAACCCTGAGTTTTAATTGTCCTTACACATTTTTGGTGAGGTGTTTCTAGTGTACATCATTGCCTCCAGGAAGAGGTCCCTAACCACACGAGTCTTCTGGATCGCAAGACCATGCTACACTCCGTGTGTTCCTGTCCTTCCGCGCTCCCCTCCCAGCTCATCCTCATTAGAAGCAGCCTTTGTGAGGCCTGAAAAGTAACTCTCTTACTCACCACCTTATTTCCAATGACTAGAACGGAGCTTCGTGCATACCATATGCTAAATAATGTATTGATGGGTGGGGGAAGAAGAATAAAGGGATCACTGGGGTGTTTCTTACACGTGCAGATTCTGCATCCCTCTGCCCTTCGGATAGATTTACTAAGTCTATAGTGGGCCCAGACCACCTGCTCTTCTAACAAGCACTCTGGGTAATTGCCAGTGATCCCTGAACCACACCTTGAGAAATATTATCTACTCAGAAAACAACAGGAAAAAAAAAATCTTATGGTCAAATACATTTGCAAAATACTACATAACTACATGACTTCCCCTCTTCACCCCATGGGATCTGTGGGTGCCTCATATTATCCGTCATGCCTCATACTAAATGTTCTAATGGGTACTATAGTAAAGAAACTAGCATAACTCTCCTTAACTCAGAGTTTTCCCATCTTATTTGGCCATGAAACCTCTTTTTGTAGCAGACCTGGATGGGGCGAGGGTCCCGAAGAACACTATTGGGGACACGCTGCCATGGAGAGCTCCTGTACCGCTCAATTCATGTCATCCCCCTGGAACCCCTGCCTGATTCTTTCTCACCCTGCCTTTTCTCTTCCTTCCATCTGTGATCTGTGACGATCCCATTGTTGGCTATCCATGGCACATACATCTTTTTTTTTTTTAAAGATTTTTTATTTATTTATTTGACAGAGAGAGATCACAAGTAGATGGAGAGGCAGGCAGAGAGAGAGAGAGGGAAGCAGGATCTCCGCTGAGCAGAGAACCCGATGTGGGACTTGATCCCAGGACCCTGAGATCATGACCTGAGCCGAAGGCAGCGGCTTAACCCACTGAGCCACCCAGGCGCCCCATGGCACATACATCTTAGAGCTGGCTAGAGGTACACCGTTATCAAAGAAGAGAGAAGATCCAGATGTTTTGATTACAGTTATAAGCACCAAAATCCAAGCCCTCTTACCATTCCAGGGTGCTATGTGTTACATAAGAGTGTTTTCAGGATCTCATTTGATTCTTACAGGGAGAACATCAGGGACTGAGGTCATTCCTGTTTTATAAATGAAGAACATGAGGTCTAGAGAAGATGGCAACACGCCCAGACCTGCAATGGAAACCAAAGTCTCCAGGATCCTATCCTAGTGCCCCTTCCACACACGCCAGGCACCTTGACCCAGGCTCGTCTGCAGATTTGGGCTCCTCAAAGACCGTTGGCTTGCCGTACCTCCTTTGAGTCGGAAACCTTTGGAATGCACTCAAGGGCTCCGCCCATAAGCCTTCAGAGTACTCAGATGTCTCCTTCAGGTGGTCCACAGCAAGCCTCACCTGCCTCCTTCTCTGGTCTAATTAAACATAATTTTCTTCACTTACCCAAGTAAAGAACCACTGCCACCCCATTTTGCTTCCTTCCTTTATTTAAATTACAATACTGCAATACCATCGTTTTCTAGTTCTGTCATTACACGTGCACTGCAATTTATCGGCATTATAGAATAAACAGGCATGTATGGACTAACCTGGGAACCTAACTTCTTTATAGAACATTGGAAGTGGAATTCTACCCATTCCCCATTTCCCCCATAGAAACAACCAACTAACAGAAGGACTTTGGGAAGTGGATACATTTACACACTAGGAGCTAATAAAATCTCTTCCGGGGGTGCCCCCTTCACCTCTCATCAGGCCAGGGGACCCATCTCCTGTCTCCGCACCAGCCCAGGAGACCTGCTGGGGGGGATTAGAGTCCAGATTTCACTAGCCAATCTCTTCAAAGTATTTCCCAGTTTCCTGATTTGTGCATTAGTCCAGCAGCAACGCTACCTGCACCATCACCGAGCATGGGCTGGATGCTGGGCCATCCCCACTAAGCTGATTCTCCAGGCCATGTTACTCAGGAAGGAAGAAAAGTGAGGACCCCCAGAACGCCTCTTTATGGAGGGTTGGAAAGTGGCCTTGAAGGGAGATGCTCCTAATGGGACAACACTGCCATCTCCTGGCCTGTGTGGATACAGCATGTCTACTTTGGGGGTGTGTCCTTTGTGGGCAGAAACTCCTTCCTGATCCTCTTCACTGCCCTGGTGGTGGACAGCTTAAGGGAATGATTTGGAAATTTTGTCAGCAGAGGACTTGCTCCAGCAAACGACTCTGTTTTGCCAAGAGCTTTTCATTCCTTGTGCTTGTTTTTCCTCCTGCCTGGCTGTAGGTCCATTTGCGTGTCTCCCCGTCCACGTATCCTCTCTTCCCACACCACACCTGGTGCTTGTCCTTCCTGACATCCCCGTGCTCACAATCCCTTGAGTCATTCTTAGTGTTTCTCCCTGGCTCATGCAGCGTGTTCTGGCTTTAATGATCCTTGAATCTAAGAATTCTCAGTTGAAAAGCTCAGAGCTTGTGATGTCATGAGATAAACATAAACTCTGGGGCCCCGTTCCCAGAGGACCTGTTGTCAGAAACAACCAGCTCTAAACCGTACCGTGAAAGGAGCCCTCCCTTTACCACCCAGGCCCCTCAGTTCCTGCTGATCCTTCCTCCTAAAAATCTCTTTAATCAGTGCCTTCTCCCCTTTCCCACCATTTCTGCCACAGACCCAAGAGCCATGGTCTACACAAGAGCCCTTAACCTGCTTGGGCATCCCCATGCTCTCCCCAAAACTCCCCTGAGCAGCTTCCCATCATTCTCCATCCTGCCCCCAGACGGAGATTTCCAAAAAGCAATCCTGACCACCAGCACGACTGCAGGATTCAACACCCCCCATGAATGCCCTCTACTGCCCAGCTCGTTCGTCCCAGCAGAGGTCCTCAGGGCCCGTGGTATGATGGCTTTGGAAACCCTGGAGGCACAGGGCTCAGCTGAGATCCCTTTAGACAGAGTCCCTGGAGGAGAAGCAGGTTCCATATACCCACAGCAGAGCTGATTCCGATGCACGGTGTGAGCAGAGAGCGGCCCCTGCCCACCTCTCCGGCATGGCTTCCCACCAAGCACTCCTCATCCCACCAAGAAACCATGTTCCTCCCTCACCCACACCACCCTCCACGCTTTCCCATCCTTGCCATCATGTTCCCTTCCCCCGAGGTGCCCTGCCTCCCAGACAATGCAGACTCTTCTTCCAGACCTAATGCTGACCATCATGTCCATGATGCTTGCTTGCAGGGTCAGTCCACACCCCTGCCCACTCACTCTCCCTAACGTGCTCCTGCTGCCGTGGTTTGTGCCCACAGCTGTCCGTCCACCCCACATCCGAGGCCACTAGAGGCAGGGCCTGGGCTCTGTCCGTGATGGCCTGACCAGCAGCATCTTGCGTGGAACAGAGAATGGCTCAGAAACTTCATCAGTTGCTTGTGATGATTCTGTCCTTGCTCTGCCCCTGCCTGACTTGCAGCCCATCCTTCTGGGACAGCTGTTGTTCTCTCCAGTCTGTCCTCACGGGGACGGATTGCCCCTGCACCTTTAAACCCCTGGGGGCTCATAATCTGACTCTGAGGTGCCCCTTTGAAAAGCAGGTTTGTCCAGACACACTGCCCGAGGACCTACACTCTGTGTGTGACCCCAGAGTGGGGCTGCTAGAGCTGGTCCCCTTACACTGAATCCGGCACAGACATTTAGGACTGGAATGTTCTCCTCAGTCAGATAAATACCCTTTAAAAATGAACTTCTCTCGACTTCCTTCTCTGCCCCATGACGTAGAAGCTTACAGAGCAGCTGTTTTCTCTGCCTGTCCCTTCGGTCAGCAGGGCTCCTGCTGGCAAAAGGAAGCAAGACTTTACTCGTTTCCAGCCAGTTCTTATGTTTGCTGGCGGTGGAAAAATACTGTGGTGGGTGAATGCAGGGGTGGGCGGCTGGCCTCACAGGCAGCTGCGAAACAGAGACGAGCTCCTCCAGGAGCGCCCTCCAACAGGGCAGCAGCCCCAGCTCAGACCTACCAAGGCCCAAGGCCTAACAAAGAGGCCCCACGATCTTTGCTTGACCCAGCTCGTTTACCAAGCATGTCAGGAGTCAGAAAGCATGCCTACCACGCACCACCCGGCCCTGAGTCATTCCGGGCCTTGATCCACTTTGCAAAGAAGCCCTCCTTTTCTAAAAAGCCTGCCTTTGCCAGGCTGAGCACCAAGCTCCTGACCCATCACGGTGAGGACCCTCCTGGGCCTGCAGGGGACATGAGGTCCGGGAAGCCGGACCAAGGGACCTTCAAGAGGACGAGGAAATCAGCTCCGCCCCACCCCTGACAAAGCTGGATCGGGACCCCAGTAACGTGGCAGGTCTCTGCAAACATCTCCTCCTCGGAGAGACCTGCGCTGTCTCCCGCTCCAAGGCCAACCTCCACCTCCTAATCTGACTTTATTTTTCTGCCAGAGCTAGGCCCTCTGGACTGGTACATTTATTTGTTGGTTTTCTCCATCTCCACCGACAGAACTGAAGCACAAGGACGGGAATGGTGCACTGTCTGCAGTTCTTCAGCACTGGGACTCGGAGAGAGCCCCAGCCCCTAACAGGGCCCCACCAGCGTTTGCTGGAATGAGTAGTGACTGAAGGCATGAATGGCAGGACCCACACTGTTCGGCTCGCTCACCTCTGTGATGGCACCTCTATCCCCCCCAGGGCAGGGCACGCTGCCTGGGACGAAACAGGCAGACACAAACTCTTCTTGACCTCTTGTTTGGACCATCCTTACCAGACCCAGCAGTTACTGTGGTACGGGCTGCAGAAGGATGCTGAAAACTTACAGCAGTGACGTGAACCGTTTCGAGAGTATGGCTTGGCCTTCAGCCAGAGGTTAAAGCCTAGAGAAGCCCAGGCAGGAAAGGATTCTGTGGTCTTGGAACAGTGCTGTGGGCTTTAGGGCACGTGCCTCCCTTTCCACTTTCTCACCTCTCCTGGTTCCAAACCCCATTATTTGCTGTCACCCAAGAGTGCGACCACAGGCCGACCAAATTCCACCGTAATGCACAAACTGTACCTTTGCGTGCACTTAAGTTAAATTTAGAATTCGAGTGCACTCATTTGAGTTCAATAACACAAGGCACATTTTTTTTTTAAATCAGGTGGTTTATTATTCTTTCTTGAATAGGAATTTAAGTTACTTTAATAATGATCATGGACTTCACTACAGAAAAACCTTCCAGAGTCACAGGAAAATAAGCCCAAAGGATCCAACTAGCCAAGTGCCCATTCAAACAGTACGCCTCTGTCTCAGAGAAGCTGTAGCAAACCTAAGGGTCTGACCATGTGGGGGGCCAGGCAAAGGAGGGGAGGCTGAGGACCGGAGGACATGAAAGGGAGTCACAGAAGAGTCTTTGGGAGGAATCAATCATCAAAAGAGTCCAATTATTTTAAGTTGAAATGAGTGAGAATTTATTCACAACATATGCAAATCTATGCAAGTGATTATGCAAATAGGTGGGAAGGGGGCCTTCGAGAAGAGCAGTAACACAGAAGCTTGGTTTCCAGCATGCTGGATGCTGGTCACAACTTAGCTAGATGGGAATCCATGTTGGTCCCTTGCGGTCCCTTTGTTCTTCCTCCTAACACTAGCATCTTTTAAATGGGGAAAGATTTACAGCTTTTTCCTCAAAACCCAGTGGCGATGGGAGATAACAAGCATCAGGCCACTTTAGCCCCTTGGCCATCAAAAAGAACCCTTCCTTGGTGCTTCTCTCCAAGAAAAAGGTTTCTAGTAGCAGAGCTTTACATATATATATATACCAATTTCCAGAGATTTCTAATTGGTGAAGTGCAAGTTGATTCTTTTTTTCCTTTTCCCCACTCATCCCATATTTTTGTTCCTGAAGATAGACTGGAAAACCTTGCAGTCTGGTGTTTTCTTTCTCATATGTTACCACTGGTTGAGTTTCAGGCCCCCAGTATAGAAGGGCAAAAATGCAGGTGACAGGGAAGTGACCTGTATGGTCTGAAGCTTGGTCACGTGTTTTGTTCTGAAGGTTATCCAGCCATCTGAGAAACCAGAGGCCAGGAGCATCCCCTGAACATCCATGAACCAGTCACTCCTACCCACCCTGCCCCAAGCCTACACAGCCCCAATCCCAGGCCGGTCTTGCCTCGTGTGATGAGGGCTCCCATAGGCCATCAGAACGTTCTCGAATTTTCTCCTAGTGTCCGCTTCTTTCTGCCCAGGACTTGCTCCCCACTGTAGCCATGAGGGCGGATTTTCAACTCCACATAAGGAATGGAGAATTCATGTCCTTTCCATGGCTCCCAGTTCACCCCCTACAAAAAAAAAAAAAAAAAAAAAAAAAAGCCAGCATCAAGAAGAAGCAACTTGAGAGGAAGGAGGGGTAGGTTATGCTGGAAGGAATGCCTCTTTCCCAGGAAAATCCTCCCTCCCTGCTTAGGGGAGAGAAAAAGTGAGACAAGTGGTCACTGGGGTCCTTGTGGAAGTAGGGCTGAAACTAGAGACATGCGCCCTCTGCTGGGCAGCTGAGGTCTGACATGCTGATGACTTGGAAGCCCCCAACCCCACCCCCCCCTCCCCAGTAGTTGGAAGGATGGGGTGTGAGCCCAGGGCAAGCGTGGGGAGACCACAGCAGCAGCAAAACCAATACATGGTCAACCTGGACAGCAACACGCCCATTATCTTTGCCTCGCACTTTTCCTTCCAAAAAATTAAAGGCAAAAATAAACATATTAATTGGTCAATCGTGTAAAATCATTTTCAATTTAGACTGTTTAGATACTAGCTCTGGGGTAACAAATAACCTGCTGGAAACTAAATTTCATTTTATGTCTTTTGACTGGTGAGCGCAATAATATTTAATTCACTTAATAACCTTGCAACCTGGCCAATAAAGAGCCCAAGTGACCAATTTTATGTATTTTAATTTGTGAGGTAAATAATAAACAAGAAGCTTAAATGCCTTGCAGACTGTGAAAAGCACATTAAGCAGATGAATGTCTTTTATTAGCAAATATGGGGATGGTTTAGGGCATGCTGGCTGCTCATTTCAAATATTTGATCTCTGATCACAGGCTTCCCTGGGTCAGCCCACATGCTGCCACCATAATTCATGGGCCCACCCTCCCTGGGGGAAAATCTCTTCTTCCCTTTGAAGAATCGCACAAGGATTGGGAGTCCCTGCTGCCTGGTGGGGGCCAAAGTAATCAAACTGTACCCGGATTTGAGATGCGCTCATATTTACGGTAATACCAGTCACGAGGTGAGTTCTGGGGAGAGCTGGATTCCTGAAAGCTAGAATGGACCCAGGGTGGGAAATCAGAAACCCAAGGTGGGGAGGAGCTCATGGAGGGGATGGATTCATGATGAGTGGGAACAAGGATGCGATTTTCAAGGAGCTGTGTGGGGGCAGCCAGGAGCTGTCCCACAGCTGGCAAGGAGTCAAGAGGATGCCCACAGCTCATAGAGGTCTGAGAAATCAATGGTAGGAACGTTTCAGAGCAAGGAAGGGGAGAGGAGCCGTGGAGAACGCTCAGATGGAGTTTAGCGTAACACTCTGAGTAGACTCTGAGTGGCTTTGGAGGAAGTGGATCCAGAGGTGGGTCTACTCAAAGGTGGAAAAGACTTTATTTTCCTGGTGATTAAAGGATTTGAGAAAAATAGCTCTGGTTTCATTGGGAGAACAACTAGAAAGAATTACGAAGGGTCTGTTATGAACGGAATGCTTGTGTCCTGCCCCCAATGCATATGTTGAAGTTAGATGAGTTGAGTGAGTTACATTGAGTTAGATGAACTCAGGAGGGTGGGTGCCCCAAGATGGGATTAGCACCCTCCTTTTTTTAAAGATTTTATTTATGTATTTATTGAGAGAGAGAGAGAGAGAGAGAATGAACAGGAGGAAGAGCACAGGGAGGGGGGAGAGAATATCAAGCAGATTCCACGCTGAGTGCACAGAGCCCGACAAGGGGTTCAATTTCACAACCCCGAGATATGACCGGAGCTGAAACCAAGAGTCAGACACCCAACCAACTGAGCCACCCAGGTGCCCTGGGATCACTACCATTGTAAGAAAAGGAAGAAAAGACCAGAGCTCTCTCTCCACTATATGAAGACATAGTGAAAAGGCCACCATCCTCAAGACCAAGAGCTTTCCCCCGGAACTAAAGCTGCTAATAATCTGATATTGGACTTCCTAGCCTCTAGAACTCTGAGAAATAAATGTGTTTTGTTCAAGTCACCCAGCCTACGGTATTTTGTTACTAAGACAGTGTCTATGTGTGAACCAGTACATGGAGACGTGCATAATCCACGTTATCTGTCTCTGTCCAGCAGCGGACAGCCTGAGTTCCCACCCACTTACACTAAGTAAGCGTGCAGCCCCGGTGGGAATGTGGTGGGGTGGGGGAAGAGCTTCTATAGATGGGCAGGGAAGGCCCTGACCTCAAGGCCATGGAGCCTGGAGAAGAAGCCCTCCTGTCCTGAGTGGAGACATCAAAAGGAGAGGGTTAGCCAAACCAGCCTGGAGAGTGTCCCTGAGAATGGAAAGCTTTGAGGAGATCTTGAGCCAAAAAATTCCCCTGTCACTTACCTCACTGTGCTTGGTCTCCCCGTATCTGCCATTGGGGTTGGCCAAGTGGCAGTTCTTGTACCACCAGCCACCATGATGGGTCAGGGCACAGTTGCTGAGGGCGATATCATTGTCTCTGTCGAAAGTTGTAAACTTCCATCCATTGTGGTAAGTCAGAGCATCCCCTGCAGGAGAGGATAGATGAGAGGTGAACGTTGAAGTTTTGCCCCGAGATGGTGATCGTGTTCTGGACTCAGCAGGACAATCTTTGGGCACAAAATTGCCAGGAATCCAGCCACTTTACGTCACAGGGAATCACTCCTCTCTCAAAACGGCCAAGAGGAGAACATGATACAGACAAACAGATTCTCCTAACTGGCCTGTTACCCAAACTTAGGGCCTGTCTCTCCAAGAGCCTGAAAAGCATTCGCACTTGGGAGGCCCTGCAGTCATGTGAAGTAACCAAATATCCAAAACCAAACCCATCGGCTCTCCTCACAGTACCTGAGACCCCTTCCGCAAGGTAACCCTCGCCTGTCTTCCGCGTCGTTGCTCAACCAGCCTCCCAGGCACCTGAACTTGAACCCCCAACCACATCTGACAAATCCCTTTGTCAAGGCCTTCCTCCTGCAAATCACTCACAGATGCCCTCACCCAGCCTGTGCTCCTCTGGTTGCACTTATCTCAACACAACAGCCCTCCCAGCCTTCCCTGAAGCAGATGCACCCACTTTCGGGCCCTCAGACTTAATGTCCCCTTTCCCACCGCCTGGAGGGAGCTGCTCCTTCTCTCCTGGCTCTGCAGGCCTGGAACTCGGCTGTAACTTCCCAGTCTCGGAGCCCGCTGTCCCCACGGGCACGCGCCCTTTGATGAGCAGTCCACGGATCTGCCCCCATGCTTCTGTCCCCAGCATCCCTCTGCCCTCCTCAGTCCACATCCTAACCATTCCTCAGAGGCCAGCTGGACCCCACACCCGAGGAAGCACCAGTCTCCTTAACAATCCTCGCACTCCCACTGCTCACACACCAGCTCCTCACGCACACACTCCTCGCACACACACCTGAGTTTCTGGAGACTTCCTGGCACATAGGCTCGGTTTAGAGCTTCATGACATCTGTCTGGAAATTCACTCACATCATCTGACGTGTCTCTCTACTATTTACCCACCATCCTTGTCATCTTCTTATCAGTCCGCTTTTTAATTCAGCTCATAAGAGGCGATAAGGGCCTATGTCAATCCCAAGCTAAATCAAGTCGTGTTCCTACAATAACACTCGGTTTTCATCGGGTCTCTGAGCCACAGACCCTCTTCACCTAAGTACCCTCCTCTGACCCCCTCAGGGTAGCCTACGAGGTGGGACAGCAGCTCTTGGTCCCAGGAGGAAATGGACTAAGAGTTCCGGGGACTTGGCAAGGCCCCACAGTCCACAAACAGCTGTGGGGGGAGGTCAGGACTCAAACATCAGGCCTCAGATTCCAAGCCCAGGGCTCTTAGTTTGGTGGCTTCCTCCTTTCCCCGGGGACCTTTAGTTATGCTAACAAGAGCCAGCCTGCAGCAACCACCACCCGGGAACTGGCAGGAAATGCGCATTCTCAGGCCCACCCCAGATCTACAGAAGCTGAAACCAGGAAGGTAGAACCCATCGGGCAGTCCGTGTTTTCATAAGCCCCTGGAGTGCAAGGTGATGTCAGAGACCTGCAGATTGTATGTAGTCTGCAACTTCATTTATTCAGGGACCCCCCCCACCCTCCCCCATCCCCACCAGGACTCAGCACCACGAGAGGCTCTGGGAACACAAACAAGGGGGCCTGCTCTCAAGAACGTCGCTGGGGCTGGCAAGGGGCAGATCTCTGGGAAGAGTGAACAACACACCAGGAAAAGAGAAGTTCCCAGATTGTCCCTCTGGCTTGGCAGCTCAAAGAGTGGGTCCTGCCACCCCTTACCCAGCAAAAAGGGCTGGGGGAGCAGGGACAGGGCCGCCGCAGAGGCCCCTCCAGCTAAGTCAGCTGAAGGGCTCTGCCCCCATTCATTTCCTCCAGTTGAGGAAAGGCATGTCGTCGCTCTCCCTCTCGCTCGCATCTCCTCTCCCCTTCAGCTTTCTGGCAGACAGTTAACTACAGCTTAAAATAACACGCGATGGCTCCCTTGGTGACACTTTTAATGAGCACAGCTTACCTAACTTGCATCTCAAGTTCCTAGAGCTGTTTTCAAAGAGTCTGTGCAAAGGCTATTTCTTAATGATTTGTTTGTGGTTCTCTGACCTTGGGCGCTGGGATCATGAACAGTGAAGCAGGTTTGGGGCTAAGTGTGGCAGTTTATTCCACAGACGGATTTTCTCGCTTCCAGAAACTGAAAGCGTGCTGACGTTCAGAGCACAGACAGCGACTGTACCCATGAATCAAAAAATCACTTTTCTCTGGCTGTCAGGCCCCCCAGCCAACACCATGTTCTGATTTATTAAGCTTATCTCCCTAAGTAAGACAGAGTAGAAAAGCCAGTGGTGGTCAGACCCTCTCCCATCTCTCAGGGTTTTCGGAGAGACCACCGGATGAGAAATAAGCACCCCTAACTTGTGCTACCCACTTGGGGTGGGCGGCTGGCTCTCCTTGGGTGGTGGATTGGAGGGGTTGGCGGCAGGCTCAAAAAAGCCCAGGGTGGAGCCACTGAGTTGGTCATCTCCCATCTCATCTAACATAACTCCACCATCACCTCCTGAGGCAGGAAGGCAGGCCAAGGCAGCTGGGCCACCTCAGACCCAAGGAAGCCATCCACAGCATATCCCCTTTGAGTCCCACAGGACCACATGTCTGGACTCTAAACCCTGGAACCAAGAAAGGGCCAATAAAGAACGATGTGTGCCATTTTTGGCTTTCCCTTCTTGTCCACAGACCTAACAATTTTTCCCCTTCCTTTTAAGCACCAGTATGTAAAAATCCATTTCAAAGCGAGGAAGGCACTTTTGCATAGAGCTGTTCTTCGCGGTGGACCTCTGGCATCCCTGGCCCCAGCCCAGCAAACGCCGGCGGAGTTCTCCAGTCTCGCTTCCAAGTGTTCCCAGGGTGTGGACGCATCCCTGGGTGGGCATCACTGAGTCTCCTGGAGGTGGGACGTGAGACCAGCTGTAAATGGTGGGTTAGCCCTTACCTTAGAAGTCACTCTGCACCACTCCAAAACATCTATTTCTGTTTTCATGATAATTTCTCAGGAGATGACTAGCATCCTAAAGGTAGCGTTCATTGGATGTCCTCCCTGCCCCACTCCAAGATTCAGAACCAGAAACGAAATTTACCCAGCACTGTCTTGCTGGAGTTTCCTTGTGGAGGAATCAGGGGCTCTCTGATGGGGACTTCAGTGAAAGCCAAAGCTGAGGGCCCAGCAGGACAGCGGGAGTGATGGTGATCCTTCTAGGCATGTTTAATCCACAACCATGAACCCCCGATTCTAAGCAGAGCTCTAATCGGGGGAGCTGGCACATACAGAGAGACATCAAACCATTCACTTTCTCTTTGAACGCCGCCTCCTCTAAACACGACCTCATCGTTTAGGACATGAGCAGCCAGAAGCTTCCTAAATTTCAAAACCCTCCTGGGGACCAATCAGCATATATAAGGAAAGCTAAAATACCACGAAGCCCACCATGCAATTTCAGAGTTTCCAAGTAGGAACGGTGGCACATCGGGGAGACCAGGTCGCTGGCTAAATGCCATGTGATCTGAAAGTCTCCCGAGGCTTCCTGTGGAAAAACACATCCACCACTGACCAGCACTGTGGGCCTGAACAATCTCAGAATGGGAATTATCCCGTAATCACAGTTAAAATGCAAATAGAGTCCCTGGGAGGAGAATCACATTAATTCGCGAGTATATTGATTCCTTTTCACTCATTTTCCCATTAGCATCAGTTCGTTTCCTGGGTATTTTAAGACAAGCCTCAGAACAGGTATGTGCACACAAGAGAAGAGAGGAGAACAGGTAGCCCCAGAGGGTTCCCAGCCAGCAGGGAGGGAAGTCATTGGGCTTCGGGGAGAGATGCGGGATAGGGTGCCATCTCTTGTCCCCGTGTCACCAAGCTCACACCTTCACTGACCCCGAGGCAAGATACCTGGGTCTGTATCCTTCCTGATACAAAACATCTGTAGGACTGCATGGAGAGCTCTGGCTAGCAACATCCGGCTTCAAGCTCACCTGCTCTGCACCGGGTTCCGTGCTAAGCACCAGAAAACAAGAGGAAGTGCAGAATCCACGTAATTTTTAAAAAACAATTAAATTATAAGACCTATAAGAAACTGCCTTAGCAGTTGGCCACTTTGGCTCATGGCCCCAGACACTAAGAGGCATCTGTTCACAGTCCTCCACCATTAGGGGATTCTAGAGTGGCCTGACTTCACGAGCACACCCCGTTTGCCTGGATTCTGCTCAGTCCTTGCTCACCATGGACACCCCCAGGCCTGGGGACCCCTTCCTTGTTTCCCATCTAAGTCCCACCCTTTCAGACCCAGACCCAGCCCACTGCCCGGTGGGGAACTTCCTTTAGTGACGCCTTGAGACTCAATGCCCCCTCTTCTCACACCCTGTAGCTCTTGTTCTCCTCACCACTTATGTGGCTCTTTGCAGATGTTATTTTCTGTTGTGACTTAGCTGCTTTCAGGACATTCTTAAGTGAGAGACCACAGCCCATACAGTCAGCGGATCTGGCTGGTACCGCATCCCTACGTAGTCACCCCCGAGTCAAAACCACGCAGGCTCAAACAGCGGACTTAATTGTTAGCATTTAAAAACTATAAATACAGACGGAAGATAGGATATTAAAACAGTAACCACCACGTCCCTCTGAAACAGAATATTCAATGATATCACCCCAGTGTTCCATCACATCGCTTGATTTTGTTCTCTCCTTCACAACTGGACAGAGACGCCACCAGCCGGCTTGAGTCCTCTGAGCCACTAATGGAAGTGAGACATTCCCTGTGCCGTCACAGCTCTACAGGGTTCATAAGACCCACACTGCTTGCTGTTTGAATCGGCACCTTTCGGTTTTCCATTTACTTACACCAAAGCACTGTGAAATATTTAAATGACCACACACACACACACACACACACACACACACACACACACACATTCCTGGGCAAGGACCGCAGCCCCGTTGCTGGAGCCCGGTGACAGGTGCACAGGCCCCATGAGTCACTTGGGATGCGGGCTCCTTGGCTGATGGAACCAGGGAAGCGTGAGATGAGGGTCTTTACGGGTGGGGGGTGGGAGTCAACCCACAATGAACAGAAGTTCCCACTTTAAGATCCTCAAGGACTGCTTGCAAACTTCTGGTGTCCCCCCTACACCCCCGCTGCCCCTGGCAGGGAGCCCCACCTCAGCCATCAGTGAGGACAGCTCACTTCCACGGAGCACATCCCCTCTCCCCCCACCACCCCTTGAACCATGGCACATGGCAGTCTGATCGGGAAACACACCGGGAGCCAGGGACCCCAGCCCGGCGGGGAGAGGTGCGCTCCCACCTGCTGTGCCTCTGTATTTCCCAACGGAGAGCCGGTACCGCTCCTTGCTGGAGGCCACCTGGAAGGCATCGTACACGGCGTAGGCGGACTCATTGGCGGTCTGGAGGTCCACTCTCACCTCGTAGCGAGTAGGGGTGCCAGTGGTGAGATTGTGTAGTTTGTCGAGTCCTGAAAGCAAAGGAGGGGGTCCCAGTAACCGATCAGGCGGTGTGTGCAGGCACGCGCCTGCTACCATCTGTGACTGCCAGCACCGAGAGTTGCCGTGGACTTTCCCTCCTCTGCTCACTCTGTCTCTGCTGGGGGGGGGCCTGTTTTCTCCTCCTGTTCTCTCTTCGGCACAGCCATGTTTATGAGTGGGGAAACCGTGTCCTCTGGGAAGGAGCCATCGGGGGCAACCGGGTGGGGAACCTGCCCCCGACTCCTTGTCTCTAAAGCAGAAGCGCTTCCCCCTCTCATCCCCGCATCTCACCACGTGGACGAGGACGTCAGCCACCACCCTGAGGTCTCTGAAGGAATTCCTGGCCAAACTGACCATGACCATGACCTACCCTCTCAGACACGGAGTCTCCAGATTACGATTTCTTTAATTCTTCCTTTCCCTGTGGATGTTTGTGGCTGTTTCACTCCCCATGAGTATCTGCTGCACGTTCGAGCAGGAGGAGAAGGGAGAACACCCTCCCCACACTGACTGGCAGGCCTGGAGAGCCACAGGGGCTCCAGCCATGACCTTCTAGGAACGGCCCCGAATCCCAGTGGACCAACTTTTCTAAGATGTGAAGGCCCCGGGGAGGGTCCCATGTTGCTGACACACAGCATGAAGACCCCCTGGGATGCGCCCACCCCATCACGAGCCCAGCACATGACAGCATTCCCAGCAACATGGCCCGACCGACACCCTGGTGGGCAGGCTCCTCGAGTGTCCTGTCCCTGTCCCTGGGACGTCTTCCTGAATGTGGGGGGCCTTCTAGAGCTGCCCGCACAGCCTTTGAGGGGGAAACAACCCCTCCCCCACAGCCCTCCCGGAATCCCCGAGATGATACCAAGCCAGAACTCCTTCATGGGGTCCCCAAAGCCTTCCACGTAGGTCCGCCAGCGCTTGAAGAAATCCAGCTGCCCAGTGTTGCGCCTCTGGAAGACCTGCCAAGGGAAGACAGGCCTGTCACTCTGACACACTTGAACAGCCATGGCTGAGTGAACGAGGACAGTAGCTTGGACTGGGGGCTGCCCTGAAGTTAGACAGAAGCAGAGGGAAGGTCAGACGGACCGACATGGCGACTGAAAGTGGGACAGAAAGAGAGGGCAAGGGAGCCTTTCCTGTGCTTTGGGCTTGTGGCGCTGGATGGCCGTTCACTTGGCTCTTGGCTGAGATGGGGGTTCTGAGAGAAGACAGGGTCTGCCAGTGTGTGCTCACCTGGGACGAGGGAAGTGTGAGGCACTCCTGAGGTCCCCTGGCCACCGAAGATGCCACAGGACCAGCTGAGCTAAGGGCTAGGGTTCTGAAGAGAGATCTGGGCCAGACTTGCAAAGGTGAGGGTGTGTCTGAGACGCTGCTCAGTGTTCCCCCATCTCAGTGTCCTGTCCCCAGGAACACAGGCGGGAAGTGCTTCTCTTTTAAGTCCCTGGCCAGTCAAGTGGGAGCCACGTGACTCATTCTAGCCAAAGGGCTTTAGTGGGAGCACAGAAGGGCAGTGGGGGGAGGGGGAGGGGGTGCTCTCTCTCCATGCCCCGTCTTCCACCGCCTGTGCCTCGGGGCCTCCGTGAAGGCCACGTGTCCACAGGGCAAAGCCATGAGGAGGAATCAGCCCGAATCTCTGAGTCACCACCGAGAAGTGACTGCCAAACCCACAGAAGACTTTGCACACATGAGAAGAAACTTCTCCGGTCCTCAATCACAGGGATTTGGTGTTGGCGTGTTAACTACCGCACAGCCCACTCTAGCCTAGTGAACACAGAAAGCCCCGGGGACACAGAGAGGAAGGCGAAACCGCTGGAGAGGATGAGAACACCTGGGAAGAAAGTGGGAACTAAAAAGAGAAAATGGCCCAGAATCAAGACTCAGGGGCCCGCACTACGCAGCAGCTGGGTGCAGGAGGAAGGACGCACTCATGAAGGAGGAAGGGGAGGGCCTGGGCATGCCGAAGGACAACCAGGAAAATGTGGAACCACAAACACCACCAGGAGAAAGGTACGACTGATGGTGCCAAAGGCAGGTCAGCGCCAAGGAACAGGAGAACTAAGGAACGTGTCCATAGAATTTAGGGAAACAGAAGTCACGAGTGACTCTAACAAAGGCTGCATTGGAGAGAGACGAGGGCAGAAGCGAACGTGGAATGGCCTAAGGAGTGAGTGAGCAGTGAGAACACAGACACAGACTTGTGTACGGCTATTTCTTGAAAGTATGTGCGGCTTGCTTTTCAAAACTCCTTGTTTGGGGGAAGGAAGGCAGTGCCTGTCAGGGTAAACTAGGTTCTTTTACATTAAGCAAGCCTGAAGAGTGCCTACAAGCTAATCACACCTGTGCGCACTACTGGAATGGGTAGTAATGGCCATGGTCCTCGTAACCTTGAAAGCCACGCTAAACACCATCCTCACTGATCACAGAAACGACTCTGGGGTTCTGGAAGGCTGGATGGCATCTTTGTCTCCCCCGACTTCCCTTCATACTCGTTCAAATGCAGAAGCCCCAGCACAAAGCCCCATCTCCCTCCTTTCCACCACGCTTCACCGCAGGTGCCTTGAAATAAAACACGGAACCTCAAATTTGGTACGGTAACTTCCCGATATTTGTGCATTCTTTCTGGTTTTGGGGGGTGGGGAGAAACAGGGAGGGAGGAGAGAACAGGTGGCCTACAGCAATGCTGACAGCCCACGTGGGAGCTCACCTGTAACTCCTTTCAAAGCCCCAGCCCACCTTTGCTGGCCCAGGAAGCACTGGACTAGGGCATCTCTCTCCAGTAGGCAGGGAGAGCCCGGGGCTCTAAGGCAGACCAGAGCCACTGCCTGGCCATCGGCTGGTGAGCCGGTCATCCCTGTTACTGAGCCTCAGTCAGCTGTGGGACAAACAGGGTTAGAAGCGGGAAGGGAGCATCCATCTCAGAGGTGCGAGGAGAACTCAAGGAGATGGTAAGGGTAAAAATGTTCTCCAAAGCTCCTGAGCTGCTGAGCAGAACAGAGGGAATGATTGGGCAAATCATTCCAGACTGCATTAACATTGTGGTTTCTCTCCCCTTTGTCCTTCATTCCAGAGACTCTCGTTCCCCTCTGGGCTGCCTTCATTTCTTCATTGGCTCATCCGCTCAGGTAACCGCCATTACAGAGGAGTGTGTTCTGTGCTGGCTGCAGGGCGAGGACCCAGGAAAGTTCAGAAAGGCGATTAGCCACATTAAATTATAATCGGCTGATTATCTAGTGGCAGATGCAAGGATAAAACAGGGATCTCTTCCTCTTTTCATCAGAAAGTTTGAAAATACCAACTTCACTGAGCTCATTTTCCAAAACTCATTTCTTAAGATCCTGGGGCTGTTTATTTCCTAGCATGCTGCCCATTCTGGTCCCTTCCCCGGGACTCTTCCTGTGCTGCAGACAGTGGGATCCCAGGACAGACACCATGCTGATGTTCCTTCTACGTCAAGTCCGGTTACATTCCCACTAGCATAACTGGTTATGGTACAAGGTCAGGCTCAATTGTGAAGCTGCCCATCTGGGACAGGTGCCTTACAAAGGCGTTCTCCAATCAAGGAATAGTGCTCGGGCATGAGAGGGGTTTGCCCACCTGATTTCCTTTAAGGATTTATTTATTTTAGAGAGAGTGCACAAGCAGTGAGGGGCAGAAGGAGAGGGAGAGAGAGGCAAAGAAGCAGACACCCCACTGAGCACAGAGCCTGACAGGGGGCTCGACCCCTGGACCCCGAGATCATGACCCGAGCCGAAACCAAGAGTCAGAAGCTTAACCGACTAAACCACCCAGGTGCCCCTCCCTGATTTTTTTTCTTTTTTAATAATGCTTCAGTTCAGCTAGGAAAACTCTGAACAACGGTTCTGATGTTCTCTCCATCACTACAGAGATGCAGCTCCGCACTTACTAGCTTTGTCCTTGGGCAAGTTGGTTAACCTTGACAAGCCTTGCTTTTCTAAACGATGAGATCAAGATGTTAATAGCCCATTTGTCATGCTCTTAAATCGAGGCTTTAGCAAGATCATTAATCATAATAAATCATAAAAGTGTGAAGGCCAGAGACTGGCACATACACATATAATAAGTTATTATTAAATCTCAATAAATGAGAGTTTGCCTTTTACTATGTCAGATTCCAAGTGAACTGACCCACCGTGATCACCTACCTGTACCTCTTGATCAGGGAGCCTGATTTGACTTGCTCAGAATCTAACTCATTCCCATTCTATGGGCAGAAAACACCTTACAGTGAACTGTTTGGGGGTAAGAGAGGCTCCTTAGCAGGTCTGTCTCAAGGCAGGCAGAATTCTACACTCCAGAGATGTCATGGCACTCTAGAACTTAATGTCCTGACTGATTCCCTGGGGAGAAAAAAATGAAATGTCATTTAAATGCCTGCGGAAAGAACTTCTAATGTAGTCCTTAAGACTTGCAAGACAGAAGACAAAGACGGAAATATTCCAGGCACTTAAGTGTTCCCGTCTGGTCCTCAACCCAGCTCGCCTCCTGTGACACCAATTACCTCGGGGTAGGGTTTTTCTGGCCTCTTAATCACATTGGGTTCCTGCCACCCCATGGAGAAAAATTCCCTTAAAAGGATTTTGGAAGCTCCTGGGTGACTCAGTTAAGCGTCTGACTCTTGGTTTCAGCTCAGGTCATGGTCTCAGTGGGGTGAGATGGAGCCCCTCATGGGGCTTCGGGCTCTGCAGGGAGTCTGCTTGACATTCTCTCCCGCTCCCTCCTCCCACTCATGCTAACTCTCTCTCTTTAAATAAATAAATAAAATATTTTTAGAAAGTAACAGAGCAATGCACTAAGGTCATCTCTCAGTGACAAAAGATCCTCGAGCCCAAAATGGTGGAAACGGTCAGTAAAAGATCTGGCAGAGAAGGTTCCAGGACTCGGGTGTTTTCAAGACTGTGGCAGCTCTGAGCAGAACCCTACAGAATCTCACTCAGTTCGTGCATTCCCTTCAGGAGCCTGGGTCAGAAAACGAGTCTTGGGAGGGGGTGAGGGACTGGTGCTGGTTAGAACGCAGGGTGATTCGATTATTTCTGGAACTGACCTCAGCATCCCGGTCAGGGTCACTTGCATGAGCAGGCTGTAGAAGGCAAGCTCCTTGAGGGCAGGGATTCGGGTTTGTCTGGTTCACGGCTGGTTCTTGAGTACATAAAACAGTGCTTGGCACGCAGCAGGCACCCAGTAAATACTTGTGGGAAATAATCTGGGGTATGCCCAGGCAGAGAGACGGGCAGGTATCTTTCTAGAGGTTGCCCTGGACAAATGTCTCCTTCCCTAGGGAAGGCTGGCTTTCAAAAAGGCCACCCGAGGCAACACAAACATTCTGCCATGTGTCAGTTAATGGGCGCGAGGCAGGAAACTGGCTTCCAGCCTGAAGAGACGGAGCGCTTACAACAGAGCTGCTGAAAGCAGCAGGAACCGCCCTACAGGTCTTCTCAGGGGCAAGACCCTCCCATGTTCCATTCTGTTCCGTTATTTTTATAAATCAGTCCGGAATCTCCCTCCATCCGCTCCGGTTACTGCCTTCCAGCCACCAGATACAGCGGCGCGGATGGTAAGTTTCCTTCACTGCTGCTTCTCAGATGGGATCGTCTCATCTGCGGCTGCTCAAGTGTCTTTGCTTTTTCCCGACCCCGGAGCGGACGTGTCAGTGAATGTGGTCTGAGCACTAGGGGCTCCCGCTTCCTCCTTGTGACAGCAGGTGAGGCCACACACTGGTTTGGGGCGGTGAGAGCCTCTGTCTGTTCAGGCATGGGGCGAAGGGGGCGGGGGGGAGGCGGAGGGATCAGAGGGCAACCCTCAAAGCCAGCTCATCTTATAATTGGATCAGGCCGCAGCAATCGCAGCAAGTGCCACGGGGAGGGGTAAGCAGACCATAGTCCCCAGGGAATAAAACCCCCACACAGAAGAGGGGCCCCCGACACCCTGCCAACCTTCCCTCTTTCAGGCTTTAGCCCTTCAAACCCGAGTTTGGCTTCTCAATAGCAGAGCAGGAGGCAGAACTTGGACAAAGGGCTTCAGTTCAGAGGCCCGAGGCCCAAAGAGATCATGCGTTTCCCTCTTGGATGGCCTGAGAGGACCCAAAGGGAAAACCAATGATCTGGGAGGCTCCTGATTGGGGGCGAGGGGGGTGGTCCTGAAATCTGGTTCCAATTTTTGTCATTAACTCTTGTAAAGCACCAAGGCACTTCTCCCTGTGGGCCTCCATTGACCTATCTACGAAAGAGAAATGGTAACCTCTGTCACTTATGCGAAAGCTTCTGCGGGAGAGTCATGTTGATGACAGGGCTTGCGAGAGAAGAAAATGGAGGTGACGCAACCACAGAGGGCATCATGAGATGCTGATCAACCACAGCCTCCACAGTCATTAACCATTAGCCTTCGTTCCACAAAGCCAGCTCTATCCCAGGTATGAAGTACTTCCAGTGGGGTGGGGGGTGGGGGTGGGGTTAAGTTGGGATCTGTCTGAAAGCCAGCATGAGCTGCCAATTCTCCCCTCCCCCACGGAGAAACACTCACGATCCAGCCGCCTCCGTCCGTGTCCATGTCACAGTACACCCGCAGGGGCCGCCTGGAGTCTCCATGCAGGTAGATGGTGTACATACCACTGGCGACATTGCTATTCTGCTGAACTTGACTGCAGTCCGCAGGATGTGGGAAACGTGCACCAACTAGGAGGCAAGCAGAGAGACAGTGGTGTTAGGGGAAGGGCAAAGAAGGAGGAGGAGGTCTAGGCCCTTCTTTGAAGATAATTTCTTTTGTTTGGAAACTCTTCCGTAACCTCCTGCTACATGGCTTCTTCCAACTCTTCACTAAGATCTTATTTTTCTCATGCACCCTACTCTCATCAAATCCCTCAAATGTACTAGCAATAAGGTCACGTTCACATCACTTCCTGCCCTAACTCCCACAAAATAACATTCTGTTCTGCTCCCTTCTTTAGTCTTTCTACCATGAGATGGATTTCATCTGAACCCATAACCCTATTTCTATTGCACCATTTCCAGAGAAATCCATCACTCTGTCCACTCGCTCCTCCTTGGACACCTCTTCTGGGCTCTCCAATGCCCACCCTCGACCATGTCCTCGTTCAGAGTGCGGGAGTCCATGTTACCTGTGGAAAGGCTGGTGGATACACTCCTGCTCCGTCGATCACCCTTAAAGGCAACCAAGGAGACAGGGTAGGTGATGCCCTGCTCAAGGCCTTGCAACTCAAGCCTCTTGTCCCCTCTTCCCAGCTGTACCTCCTACCAAACAAAGGAGACAGGAAACAGTCAGTGTGTCATCCCCGGTGCCCGAGGTGTCAACAGCATTCCCTGGGGCTAATGACAGGAGTTCTCTGAGAGGACAGTGTTGGGTTTCTTTGAGGGCTTCATGGCTCCCAGAGTCCCGGTTGGGTCCCATCAGCTTTCCTGGAGGGTGGTGCCATGGAGATTCATGGGAGCACGCTGAGAGCGAACACCAGGTCCTGCCCCTTGGGGAGCACCCCCCAGGTCTCCTGGGAACCTCAGCCTCCAGATGCATGCTGGGATGCCGACTACAGCCACTGAGGCTGGCGACACTGGGCTGACAAGCTAATAAGGGGAGTAAAAGTGACCGCTGATATCTGGGAGGCGGGGGCATAGTTGGCCTTTCAATTCTTCCTTCTGAACCAATCTGACTTCCTCTATGAACACGGGACTAACTTTCCCTAAAGGGCTGCCGTAAGTCATCACTGAGGTCATGAATAAATCCACGTGCCCTTCCTTTTCCCCTTCCTCCCGTCTTTCTTGCCGAGAAGAAAGATGAAAAATCTTGCATCAGAACAAGCTCCCAAATTTGCTGGTCTTCAGATTCCAGGTGGGAGGCATTACTCTTGAAACTAGAGTTAATCGATTCATTCAATAAACATTTACTGAGCGCCTCTTGTGTGCCCGGTTCCAAGCACTGTAGATACAGTGACAGATGACATGGACAAAAAGTTCCTGTGCTCATGGGGCTAACGTGAATTGGGAAAGACCAATAATAAACGCAATACCATGGGACAGATGTGTGGCCCGTGAATATGCAACCGTCGGCTAGGGGCAGGCACACACACGGGAATCCTGTGAAATGAGGCCACACGTAGGATGTCGACAAATAACCAGGGCTAGCACCTTTCCTTCCCACAGCAGAGGATCACTGAGGACCAACTCGTTTCTCAACTCGTTACCATCGCCATGACCCTAGCTATCAAGCTGGTGGCTCAAGTCAGGAGCTGCATACGGTTGGGGGACATGGGCACCCAGAGAAGAAATGGGAAGTTTCCAGTACCTTAACGGTGCCATCTGGGAACTGGTAGGTGAGAATGTAGCCATCGATCTGAGCAGAGGGGGCTGTCCAGGTCAGCACCCCTCCAGACTGGGTGACAGCCGACGGACGAAGGTTTCTGGGAGGGTCGATGTCTGTACATAAAGCCAAGGAATTATGCTTACTAAGTATTATTACAACTGGGGCAAGACAGTGTTTGATGTGTCGACCTATTTCTCCCTACTTCTCCTCCCGTTTCTTTTCCTCCCTTCCAGTAGGGAGTCGTCTCTGCTCTTCCTTGCCACCAGCCCCTTGTGGCCTCTGTCTCCAAAAGCACACACCCACCCAGGACAAGCGGATTAAGAAAGTCGGGGTTAGGTGGGTAGCAGACAGAGTGAATCCGTGCTCCCGTGCCTCCCCCTCCCCAAACCGCAGACTCTCCAAGAGTGGCAGGTTGGAGCAATCTAGGTGAACGGACGGGTTCTCAGTGACCGCAGGGCTCCCAACGTGGCGCAGGAAGCCCAGAGAGTGCAGATCTGAGAAGGCCCTGCGTGCAGAAACTGGGCAAACTCAGCAAACACCTACTTGGAAAGATGACCAAACCCCTTGACGCCCGCCTCCCCGGGCCCGGCACTGGGAAACTACCTGAGCATGACCCTAAATTTGCTGAGATTCTGACCACATAGCACAGAAATACAAAGTTCTGTCTCCTGCCTAACTAAATGTGCGGCCTTAGATGCCTCACCCTGTACAGAAAGCCTGGGGAAACAGGGCGTGAAGGAGAGAGAGAAGGAAAGGGAAGAAGAGGGGGAGGGAAAGCAGAGCTTTTTCCTCTGCTTCTGAACACGGGGATGCGTGCCTGGGCCCTGTGGACCAGGGAAACTCAGGCTCAGCAAAAATTCTAGTCACCATATTAATTGGTCAGATGGCTCATTTTTTTTTAACCAAATAAGATATTGAATGAAAATTTCCATTTTGAAAAATCATCACAGAAGATGATTTTAATTTAGAGGTTCCCAAAAAAGATGTCTCCAGGCTATTTTCTCCACAGTAGCATTTCAGCTGAGAACGGAATTGCGATATTTTAATAGAAATCAGGCAGCTGTTGTTTTGAATTAGGATGTTTTGACAAATTTTGAGTTTCAGTAACATCAGCTTGGTCTGACTTTCTAGAGCATAACATCTGGTACGGATTTTATTCTT
Source organism: Lutra lutra (assembly GCF_902655055.1). Lineage (NCBI taxonomy): Eukaryota > Metazoa > Chordata > Mammalia > Carnivora > Mustelidae > Lutra > Lutra lutra. The sequence continues at coordinate 27,230,495 of NC_062292.1, forward strand.
TCCATCTCCTGCAAAACTGAGTTTCCTGCGTTGAGAAATTAAAGCAAAAACCTTAACTATTTAAATATCTTAAGCTGGCCTCTGTTACTGCTCTGACTGCCTACCCAGGCTTGAGAGGTCTGCCTTGGTTATTTCCATGTTTCTCTGAAGCAGAAAGATGGTGATATTGATGCCTTTAAAAATGGCAAGAGTGAGGGACGCCTGGGTGGCTCAGTTGGTTAAGCAGCTGCCTTCGGCTCAGGTCATGATCCCAGCGTCCTGGGATCGAGTCCCACATCGGGCTCCTTGCCCGGCAGGGAGCCTGCTTCTCCCTCTGCCTCTGCCTGCCATTCTGTCTGCCTGTGCTCGCTTGCTCTCCCTCTCTCTCTCTCTGACAAATAAATAAATAAAATCTTTAAAAAAAAAATGGCAAGAGTGAAAGGAAGAGAAGATAATGAAGGAACAGAGGAAGAAAGGGACAAGGGAGACAAGGGACAAAAGAGACAAGGGAGACAGACAGACAGAGAAAGAGAAAGAGAGGGGAGAAAGCAACTAATTACCCCTGGAGACCCGCACTGGACATTAGGGAGTTTTTCTTTCTATACACTTTAGTTTGAAAATTTTTACCATCAGTATACTTTACTTTCTTTTATTTAAAAACCCCTGCTAATTGTAACTGATAAAGAAATTCAAGACAGCCTCTAACTCCAGTGGCCACACACGGTGTACCCCGCCAAAGGGGGGACGGCCAGGCCTTGCCCAGACCATCCCCAGAGGCCCAAGGACATCAGGGAGGGCCCAGTGAGCTTCCTAGTTCCCAGCGAGGGGGATGGAAACAGAAGGGCTTCCCAGCCTCCCTCTTCTCCAAACTGGGGCTGAGGCCAAGCGGGTTCGAAAGCCCAGGAAGAGAGCCTGGGAGCTGGGCGGTGTGGAGGGGAATGCGAGGGAGGCTACGATTTCACAAGCACCTGGAAGAGCCACACGGGCTGCCTTTCACACTGTCTCCTCTACACCTTCTTAATCAGAGCCGTCAGGCCCACAGAGTACCTCAGAGGGGGGAAGAGGAAACCCCTCTGAGGAATGCCTCAGGTGAAGCCGCTGCCCTCCCCTGTTCCTCTCTGCACCCCCAGGTATGGAGGAAGACTGTCCTGATGGACATACACGGTTCCTTGTCCCAGGTCCTCACAGTACCTGTCAGGGCCGTGGTGTCGGCCTTCTTGCTCTCCCGGGCCCCCTTCTGGGCCCACACCTGGACCATGTATTCCATACCCGGCCTCAGGCCCGTCAGGGCGGTGGTGCTCTGCTCCTTCCCCACGGACACCTCCCGGGTGTCGCCATCGGCCGAGGTGTAGCGCACCATATACTTGTCGATGACGGCTTGCACTGGGTCCCAGGAGATAGTGGCCGTGTCCTCTGTCACCCGGTCTGTCACCAGGTTTTGGGGGCTGTCAATTTCTTTTTAAAAAGGAAAGTCCGAATTTTAGAGCCTAAGGGAGGCCATCCCACCACCCCATCACCAGGAGCCCTCCATTCAAATTATCTTTAATAATTATACAATTCCATTGAAAACAGGCGTGAAAGGCCCCTAGTTTCCATTTTCCAAGGAAACCAACCACTGGATATTACAAATGGGAGGAATTAGATCTTCAGCAAGTTCATTAGTATGGAAATTTCCTGTCTCTCTCGTTTCCACAGAAGTAACCAAAAAAAGTCTCCTGAGCCACAAGAGAAGAGGCCCAAACGGCAGTTGAAACCGCCTCTTCGTTAACCTCCGTGGGATCTGGTTATTCGGTTTCACAGACTCTCAGAGCTGAGAAATCAGATCTTCAACCTTCCCTGCCTTTGATCAAAAGGGAGCATGGAGGCCCAGAGAAATGAAAAGTCTTGCCCCAGGTCCTGCTGTTTTCTGTGATAAAACCCCGACAAGCCCCTCTTTGCTCTGACTCGTGAAGCCTCCCACCTTCTGAAGGACTTTGCTCCTTTTTGTCCGCACTCTCGCCGGCACCCCTGGTCTCTCCTCGATCGTCGTTCCCAGACCACAGGCTCTAGGACCTCCTGCCCCTCTGACCCCTTAACTGGCAGATTTCTCATGAGAATGAGGTTCGCCTTCACTTCGCTCCTCCTCTCCCGTTCGATCCTTGATCAATGAAGTCTGGCACTCTTCCCCAGCACGCCACTAGAACGCTAGGATTCGTCACCCCCAGCTTCCCACTGCCAAATCCGATGGACGCTCGCCATCCTCATCTTACTGGACTTCTGAGCAGCATCCGACAGAGCGGATCCACTCCCTCTCTCTTAAAACACTCTCAGCTCTTGACTTCCATGAACACACCCTTCCCTGGTTTTCTCCCAACTGTCTGACCCTTCCTGGGTCGTCTTCATTAGAACCTGGCTGACCACCTCTCTACACTTCTCCCTAAGAGACCTCAACCATGGCTGTGGCTTTGCACACCAACCAATGCCCTCAGCTCCCCGATCCGTGACCCCCCATCTTGCACCTACAACCGCATTTCTACCACGGCGCCTCATATGTACTGGACACGTGACTGGTATTTGTGGAGTCGATAAGAAAGTCACTCACTCAACCAAGGAATCTCACCAGCTTCTCCAGTTTAAACCTCAAAGTCTTCCCATTCCTCCCTGAGCCTACTTACCTCTCAGGCTCCCCTCAAAAAACGCTGCCCCAGCCTTCCTTGTTGCTCAGGCCAGAAATACGGGTCATATCTGTTCACTTTCTTCCCTCATCACATCTCATCCATCAACAAATACTGGCATTACGCCTCCAAAATCTGTACCCAGATAGCCCCCTCTCCTCTTTCACAATGGCTGTTGTCCCCTCTCGCCTGGATTTTACACTAGACTTTTTTTTTTTTTTTAAGATTTTATTTATTTATTTGACAGACAGAGATCACAAGCAGAGAGACAGGCAGAGAGAGAGGAGGAAGCAGGCTCCCTGCTGAGCAGAAAGCCCGATGCGGGGCTCGAACCCAGGACCTGGGATCATGACCTGAGCCGAAGGCAGCGGCTTAACCCACTGAGCCACCCAGGCGCCCCTACACTAGACTCTTTCTTCACTAACTTTCCTGATGTTACTCCTGTCCTGTCCTCCACGGACTCCCCTCACTGTGGCCTGAATAAACTTTTTTAAACGAACGCCACATCATGCTGCTCTTCTTCTGATGAATACGACACGCTCCCTCCTGCAGGCACCGTGTGGTCCTGTGTGAGTGACCCCACCTCCTCCACCCCTCACCCCACACCACTTCCCCTCTCACCCTCTCTGCTCCAGCCCACCAGCCCCTCTCAGTTCTACAACCATCTTAGCTGTTCCAGCTCAGGGCCATCAGACACACCCTTTCCGTTGCCAGAAATGGTGAGTTCTCCCCACCATCCATTCTCCCCTTCCTCCATGAGCATACCGTCCAATGGACCTCTGTGTAATGATGGAACTACCCTGCACTGTCCAATTCAGCGGCCATTAACCGATGTGGTTACTGACCACTTGACAGGTGGCTAGTACAACTCTGCAAATCATTTAATTACTTGTCATTAGTTAACATGTAAGGAGGCCCATGCAGCCAGCAGCTACTGTGTTGGACGGGGCAGCAGAACAGAAGTGGAGGCTGGACACATGACCGTCCAGCTGAAGACTTCACTCCCCAGCCTTTCCGGGAGGGAGGTCTGGTGCTGGGACTTGGATCTGGCCAAGAATGGAGAAAAGTGAAGAATGTGGGCAATGTTCCAGTTCTGCCCTTCCCTTTCCACTGCTGGAATGAGAGGAGGAGGGTGGAGGATGGAGGTGATGCCCCATGGATGAACGAACGGCAATACAGGAGGAGTCTGGCTCTCCCGTGCCATGGACCCACCGTACCAGCCTGGCCCACTTACCCTCTAACTATTCCACAAGAATAAACTTCTCTCTTGTTTAGGCAAATGCTCTTTGGATGTTCCTGTCTGTGGATCTTAACTATTACCCATCCCATCCCTTCTAAGAAGCATGCCTGCCCTGTAATTCTTTATACCTGCACCATATTCACCTCTTTCATAGAACTGACCGTAGTTTATGGTTATAAGTTTCTTTGCTTGGTGATCGCCTGTCTTTCCCAGAGAGTAGGAATACTTGTTTTGTTGGCCGCTGTATCCCAGGCCTGCCATGAGAAGATGCTCGTCAACACTTGAACACAGAGCTCCAACCTCCCAAGGTCACACTTGCTCCTCTAAGCTGCGCACCATTCATCAAGTCGGACCTATGCAAAACAGCTTGTCACAGAACAATTCTCTAACCCACAGTTTTGAGGAGCACAGGCTTGGGAAAGAGTTTTAAGACCTTCACAGGCCTGCTCAGTACGGAGTCTGTGACTATACTTTGATTTTTCTTTAAGTGAATGAGGTTTTCTACGGCAAACTTGCCTAAAACCGTCCCTGAGTCCCAGACCCCAAAAGCAGAAGTGGCATCATTCGGCAACAATAGAGCAGCCTGCGGTAAGGACCTGAGTCTCTTTTCTCCTCCCTCCTGTTACCTGTCAGGGCCGTGGCGTTGGCCTTCTTGCTCTCCCGGTCCCCCTTCTGGGCCCACACCTGGACCATGTACTCCACACCCGGCCTCAGGCCCGTCAGGACGGTGCTGCTCTGCTCCTTCCCCACGGACACCTCCCGGGTGTCGCCATCAGCCGAGGTGTAGCGCACCATATACTTGTCAATGACGGCTCGCACTGGGTCCCAGGAGATGGTGGCTGTGTCCTCTGTCACCTTGTTGGTCACCAGGTTTTTGGGGCTGTCAATGTCTAAAAGGAAAAGTACCGATCAACGTGCACTATTAATAGTACAGTATAGTATAGTAAAGAACCTCGAGGTCATTTTTCTTGGGGTGATACTCTTCTGTGTCTTGTGATTTCCCCATCACCTATGCCCTGACTGCTTCAGTGAGACGTCCTCTCCCGAGGCAGACTTTGACTCCCCAAGAAGAAAGCACAGTAAGCCACAATCTACAGATCTACACTATCACCTCCACTAAGAATTTAATAAAACAAATTTCCTTATTTACTTAGTAAGCGAATGTCCAACTCCCACTAGGTACAAGTCCTGGTGTTAGGTAGTGCACAGGGCCCAGTGGAAGAAGACACAGCCCATGCTCACAAGCAGTAAAAATTTTGTTTCTAGAATCATGTCAACAAAGACCTCTGATTACATACAAGATGATTCTTTCATTTTTTTTTTAAAGATTTTATTTATTTATTTGACAGAGAGAAATCACAAGTAGGCAGAGAGGCAGGCAGAGAGAGGAGGAAGCAGGCTCCCCACTGAGCAGAAAGCCCGATGTGGGGCTCGAACCCAGGACCTGGGATCATGACCTGAGCCGAAGGCAGCGGCTTAACCCACTGAGCCACCCAGGCGCCCCTACAAGATGATTCTAATAGCCAGAGGCACATGTCAACATCTAGAGGCAGAGGGCCACCTCCTATTCCGCTCAGGGTTCCCACAGCCTCGTAGAGAACAGAGCACAAGGTAAATGTACAACATACCTTCTTAAATGAATCAGCCAATCGAAAACCAGTTTTAATATGCTTTACATATTGTGGATGCGCTTGTAATGCGGGTTCGCTGGTTAAATCACTAGAGAAATATGGCCTCACAGGTCTTTCACAATCGATTCAGAATAGAACACGGATGTTGCCCTTATCCTTTAAACCAGAATTACGACGACTCAGTCATGCCAAAGCACACCACACATATCTACTTGCTCTGCTAGATGTAAAGTCTATTTCTCAAAGTTGAATTTTCCAAATGTTATTATTAACATTTGATTTTCATCTTCTGTTCTCACTAAAACACAATGAGAGACCCTTTATACTGTGCACAATGAAATATTTATGCACTCAGAGAAGGACTCGCGGGGCAAGACCAACCAATCGTGGCAAAACTGGAGCTTGAAACTCCCGCTTGGATCTGACTTGTAAGGAAATGAGTTAAAGGAAAGTGAGGGAGGGTGTGTGCATTCTCTTATGAAGGAACACGATCCTCCGTAATCCGGCTCCTCCATAAATCATCTAGTCTGCTGGTGTCAAAGCAAAAAAACAAACTGGACCCGCCATAGGCTTAGTCCTCCATTCTTGATGCTCCATTACCTGTTGGGGCCTTGGTGTCGGCCTTCTTGCTCTCCCGGTCCCCCATCTGGGCCCACACCTGGACCTTGTACTCCACACCCGGCCTCAGGCCTGTCAGGACGGTGCTGCTCTGCTCCTTCCCCACGGACACCTCCCGGGTGTCGCCATCGGCCGAGGTGTAGCGCACCATATACTTGTCGATGACGGCTCGCACTGGGTCCCAGGAGATGGTGGCTGTGTCCTCTGTCACCCGGTCGGTCACCAGGTTTTGGGGGCTGTCAATTTCTTAAATATAAAAAAAAGTATTTGGAAAAGCCTAAGCTTGGAAGCCATGGAAGAGATACCCACAGCCCATCACTGTCATTTTCATCTTCTAGGACTCTCTTCCCACAAGGGAACGGTATCCCCATCCGGAGTCGGCTGGGAGTCAAGGGAGAAAGTAACCCCTGGCTCCCAATTTCAGAAGACTATGCATTGCAAACTTCACATATTTTCTTGGCTTTCCGCTCCCCCAAATGTGGAAGGAATGACATCTTCTTAGCAACATGATGGCGCATCAAAACCACGATTAAACGTCTGCCCTGATGTTCAGGGAACCCAACGTATCGTTTTCTCAAGGGCTACTTCAGAGCCAGTCACTCTAAAAACATTATCACATGCCCTGCAGTGGTCAAGGCCTATAACATCTCTGTTGAGTCTGCTGAGCACAGGGCCACCATGCAACTTCACCTCTCCCTTCCGGTGGGCTCAGTGGCTTTGTGAGCAGATCATCACTACCAGGCAGAATGATGGCTACCAGCTCTCAGCGTACTGAGATCACCACGAGAGCTCACTGTCCTTTTTGATCTTTAGGACTCTCTTTACAAAGTCTCTCATCTCAGAGCACATCTTTGGTACCACGCACACTCACATTCACAGGCTCAAAATTCAACTGCGATTGACCACATTTCTCTTGTTACCTGTTGGGGCCTTGGTGTCGGCCTTCTTGCTCTCCCGGTCCCCCTTCTGGGCCCACACCTGGACCATGTACTCCACACCCGGCCTCAGGCCTGTCAGGACGGTGCTGCTCTGCTCCTTCCCCACTGACACCTCCCGGGTGTCGCCATCAGCCGAGATGTAGCGCACCATATACTTGTCAATGATGGCTTGCACTGGGTCCCAGGAGATAGTGGCTGTGTCCTCTGTCACCCAGTCAGTCACCAGGTTTGTTGGGCTGTCAATGTCTGAAAGGAAAGTTAAAGTGAACTATCAACAAGCACCAAAGAGTAAGACCATGTTTCTTGCAGGGAGGTAGTTTCCTGTTCTTATGTTTTTCCCATCTCCTATGTCAGTTTTCAGTTGTTTCATGGAGGTAGACCTTCTCTCTGTAGTTAGACTCTTGGATCCTCAAGGAGGCAGCACATGACAAGAGAATGAGCACTAGATCCAAAGTCAGAAGAGCGAGATTTTCTTCCAGCCCAGAGAGCAGAGCACAGGGACAGGAAAAGCCCAGAGAAGAGGCAACAGACCAGGGATCTAGGCCCAGCCCTGTCATTCACCAGCTGTGGCCCTGGACAGCTAGCTCTGAACCTCAGCTCCTTCTTTGTAAAATATGGGTCTTACTATCTAGGTATTAAGTTACCATAATATTCCATGAATATTCCATAAATCTGACTCATGAGTTATCAGCTAATTTCAAAAATTATTTATTTCTCTGTATTGGACGTTTCTAAACTGTAACATGGGGATATTGATCTCTGAGCTACCCATCTCACCAAAAGCCTCAGAGGACCAAGCAAATGAGGAAAACAACCGTCCTTTGTTGCTGGTGGGTATGTAAAATAGTGCCAGCATCCTGGAAACATTTTAGCCATTCCTCAAAAGGTTAAATATAGAGTCACCATGTGACCCAGCAATTCCACTCCTACAACTGAAACACGTCCTCACAAAAATCTGTATGCAAATGCTCATAGTATCCTTATTCACCACAGCCAAAAAGCAGAAACAACCCAAATGCTCATCAGTGACAAACAGATAAACACAATATGTTACTGCCATCCAGTTGAATTTTATTTGGCAAAAAAAATAAAGTGGTGACATGCTACAACATGGATGAACCTTGAAAATATTACATGTAGTGAATAAAGCCAGTCGTAAAAAGTCACAGGTTGTATGGATCCATTTATATGAAATGTCCAGAATGAGGAACTCTATAGACAGAATGTAGTAGTTTCCTAGGCTGGGGGCAGTTGGGGTGGGACTGCTAATGGACAAGGAATTTCTTTCCAGAGTAATGAAAATCTTCTGAATTAAATACTAGTAATAGCCATGTAACTGTAAATATACCAAAAACCACTGAATTCTATGCTTTAGAAGATGACATTTTATGGAAAATAAATTATATCTCAATAAATGTACTCTCTAAAAAAAAATGAGAAGGGGCATCTAAGTGGCTCAGTCAGCTAAGTGTCCAACTCCCTATTTCAGCTCAGGTCCTGACTGCAGGATCAAGAGATGGAGCCCCGCATCAGGCTCCATGCTGAGTGTGGAGTCTACTTGAGATTCTCTCCCTGTCCCTCTGCTCCTCCCCTTGCCACCTCTCTCTCTAAGATAAATAAATAAAACCTTCTTTAAAAATGAGCAAAGTGAGGGTGCCTGGGTGGCTCAGTGGGTTAAGCCACTGCCTTCGGCTCAGGTCATGATCTCGGGGTCCTGGGGTCAAGTCCCGCATCGGGCTCTCTGCTCGGCAGGGAGCCTGCTTCCCTCTCTCTCTCTCTCTATCTACTTGTGATCTCTCTCTCTGTCAAATAAATAAATAAAATCTTTTAAAAAAATGAGCAAAGTGAGATGAAAGAGTTTTACAAATTATAAATGAACACAGTATGTACGTACAACCTCAGGATCCCCAGAACAGAGCACACCATCCTCCAGAGAGGATTTACCTGCTAAGAAAACAATAACCCTTCCTTATCCCAAAGAGATCAGAGCAAAAACCATTTCCCTAAAGTACTAGGCTCACAGATCTTAACATATATGGTTTCTTCCTATCTTTTCCCTTTCAAGTAGAAACATTTCAATGATTGAACACAAATCAGAGGAATGGTGAGTAGATGGGCCCAATCACCATTTATCTATCTTTCTAAGACCAAAGTATGAGGCCACGGGTAAGCTCCTGAGTTTGAGATGATGTGTAAAGGGAAGAAGAAGGATGGTGTCTGCTGTCTCTTATGAAGGGACACCATCCTGCCCTTTCATAAACCATCTAGTCTGTTGGTGTCAAAGCAAGAACACAAAACTTGACCAGCCGTAGGCTTAGGCTTTACATTCTCAAAGAACAATGCTCCATTACCTGTTAGGGCCTTGGTGTCAGCCTTCTTGCTCTCCTGAGCCCCCTTCTGAGCCCACACCTGGACCATGTACTCCACACCCGGCCTCAGGCCCATCAGGACGGTGCTGCTCTGCTCCTTCCCCACAGACACCTCCCTGCTGTCTCCATCAGCCGAGGTGTAGCGCACCATATACTTGTCGATGACAGCCTGCACCAGGTCCCAGGAAATGGTGGCTGTGTTCTCTGTCACCCGGTCAGTTACCAGGTTTGTTGGGCTGTCAATGTCTGAAAGGAAAGTTAAAGTGAACCATTAACAAGCACCAAAGAGTGAGACCATGTTCCTTGCAGGGAGGTAGTTTACTGTTCTTGTGTTTTTCCCATTTCCTATGTTAGTTTTCAGTTGTTTCATGGACATTGACCTTCTCTCCATGGTTGGATTCTTGGGATCCTCAAGGAGGCAGCACAAGACAGTAGAATGAGCACCAGATCCAGAGTCAGAAAATCTATGACCGTGCACATCCCAGCTGCCTCTGGCTGGGCCTCAGCCTTATCATCTATAAATCTGGGGTTGAGGTTGGATAGACTTTAAAGTTCCTTTGAGCACTAGTGTTCCATATGTACACCTAATTTCATAAATTACTAATTTGTTTCATGACCCTGGGTAAGTCACCTCACTTCTCTACATTTATAAAATACAATTGTACTATTGTACATATCTTGCTGGGTGGCTTTGAAAACCAAGACAAAAAGTATCATGTAAAAAGGGGCTGAAAATATTGAATCTTAGTGTCTATAGAAAAAAAAAAGGCAGAGCAAGATAACGTTAGTGTATATCCTGGTGACTTGCTGTATTAAATGAGGTAATAATAATTTGCCCTTTATGACAGTTCTTGGTGCAGACTAGATGCCCAATGACCATTAGCTATTATTAATGATCTCACCTTGTTGATAGTTTATGAATGAAGAAGATTATGCTCACCCACACCATGCACACAAGAAGGTATTTAAAAATGGAGTCACCAAGAAAGTAACAGCATGTCTTTGTTCCAAATAGTTCATTGAAAAAGTCACTTCCCTAAAGTCCTTGCTTCTAGGTCCTGTCACAGATGTGCAGTGGTATGATCAAGCAGGTCTCTCTTACCCTGGCTTGGGATGTGACCCCAAGAAAAGCAGAATCTACATTCCAACCTGACAGCCCACAGCCAAGGCAAGATCAAAGGTCTTGTGGCCCTTGGCTGACCAACCATCTCCAGACTATAAAAGAAGTTGGAGGGACACCTGGGTGGCTCAATTGGTTTAGCATCTCCCTTTGACACAGGTCATGATCCTGAGGTCCTGGGATGGAGTCCTGCACTGGACTCCTTGGTTACCAGGGACCCTGCTTCTCCCTCTGCCTGCTGCTCCCCCTGCTTGTGCTCACTACCCCCACCCCAGCCAATAAATAATTAAAATCGTAAAAAAAAAAAAAAAAAGAGAGAGAGAGATGTTGGAGAGGCCAAAGAGATGGGACTTCAAGAGTGGATTTCTTTGGGTGGAATTACACTGTGAGCTTCATGGGTGAGACCCAAACCTCGAATAACCATTTGCAATGGGATCCCTTACAGAGCTGGTGATGCATGTCCTGGAGCAAGTATTCTCAACGAGGAACGACTGGCAAGGTCTTGAGACTGACTTGGTCACAGTTCAGTTTAGGATGGGGAGGCTCCTGGTGTCTAATGGGTAGAGGCAGCCTCCAGTGGACAAGACGGACCCCAGCAACAAAGAATTATCCAGCCAAAAATTTTAGTAGCATCCAGGTTGAGAAAGTCTGCCCACAACTTGGGGAACACCATGGGCTGGTGTCTGACATGGGCCTAAAATATCTAAGAGGAGAGAGAATGGCTGTTTGCTCTGGCGCAGAGTGATGGAAAGCTGTTGCAAAAGGGTGGTACATCCGGGTGAATGGGAAAAGGGTGATGCATGTTCCCCATGGACCCAACATGAGCCAAGGAAAGAAGGGCCCATCAGGGATGGTTTTAGAAGCTGTCCAAGAGGCTCAGGCAGATGGAGAAGGTGAACCCCCCCGCCCAGAAAGGCACTGGAGTGCACCCCCACGCGTGCAGGTGGAAGAAAGGGAGCAGGTAACTGGCAGGAGAGACACATCTGCCGACAGGATCACTAGGACCAAACACTGGAGTGGAGGAGGGCAGCTAAAGAACATGCAGAAGTGCTCCATGAGGGAAAACGTTAGCTTTAACACTCATCAGGACCCACGACAGGCCCGGGGCAGCTGTGACCATCATAGTCAAGTAAGACACCTTACCTCTCCTCCTCCTGAGCTCCGATCTCTCTCCAAGCTGTGCCAAACACACGGGTCAGAAATCACAGTTAGTGTGCTGGAAGGGGGGGCCTGAAGTAGCAGAAGGGAAATACAAGAGAAGCTGAGCGCACCCCCTTCCCAGGGCAGGCAGCTACCTTGCCAATGGCCCAAGCAGATGGTGGGAAGAATCTTTAACTTTAAATGAAGTATGGGGGGCATCTGGGTGGCTCAGTCATTAAGCGTCTGCCTTCGGCTCAGGTCACAATCCCAGGGTCCTGGGGTCAAGCCCCGCGTTGGGCTCCCTGCTTAGCAGGAGGCCAGTTTCTCCCTCTCCCACTCCCTCTGCTGTGTTCCCTCTCTCGCTGTGTCTCTCTCTGTCAAATAAATAAATAAAATTTTTTAAAAATTAAAATTAAAAAAATAAATAATTGAAGTATGGATAATTACTAAAATGATACATGATGGGAACTAAAAGTGATCAGGTATTTGCTTATTTTTAGCTAATAAAACATGGTTATTATTTTTGCCTAAAACATTCATCCAAAGGCAGAAACAGAGAACAAGCTCCACAGAAAGTGTTTCAACAGTAAGGAGGGAAAACATAGCAGGTTCAGGCTCACAGTCAGGCTCCCTCCACAGCGCGGGCACTTGGGCTTTCCACTGTATTCCTTATCAGGGAAGCATTCACTGATATAATCATATCAGTCTTTAAAGACCAAAGTTTGAAGACAAGATGAGCTATAAATTCTTTTTTTTTAAGATTTTATTTATTTGTTTAACAGAGAGAGAGAGATCACAAGTAGGCAGAGAGGCAAGCAGAGAGAGGGGGGAACCAGGCTCCCTGCTGAGCAGAGCACCCAATGCCCGGCTCAAACCCAGGACCCTGAGATCATGACCTGAGCTGAAGGCAGAGGTTTAACCCATTGAGCCACCCAGGCACCCCATGAGCTCCGCATTCTAAGAGAAGCCATGAAATCGAAGTAAGGGGTACATGTGGACTCTGCAAAGACACCAGAACCTCACGTTCTGCCAAAGTCACAGAAGGAAAAACAACTGACACAGACGATGAGTTCAGCAGTGACACAGTGATGATGTGAGCTCCCTTACCTGTGGGGGCCTTGGTGTCAGCCTTTTTGCTCTCCTGGTCCCCCTTCTGGGCCCACACCTGGACCATGTACTCCACACCCGGCCTCAGGCCTGTCAGGACGGTGCTGCTCTGCTCCTTCCCCACGGACACCTCCCGGGTGTCGCCATCGGCCGAGGTGTAGCGCACCATATACTTGTCGATGACGGCTCGCACTGGGTCCCAGGAGATAGTGGCTGTGTCCTCTGTCACCCGGTCGGTCACCAGGTTTTGGGGGCTGTCAATTTCTTAAATATAAAAAAAAAGTATTTGGAAAAGCCTAAGCTTGGAAGCCATGGAAGAGATACCCACAGCCCATCACTGTCATTTTCATCTTCTAGGACTCTCTTCCCACAAGGGAACGGTATCCCCATCCGGAGTCGGTTGGGAGTCAAGGGAGAAAGTAACCCCTGGCTCCCAATTTCAGAAGACTATGCATTACAAACTTCACATATTTTCTTGGCTTTCCGCTCCCCCAAATGTGGAAGGAATGACATCTTCTTAGCAACATGATGGCGCATCAAAACCACGATTAAACGTCTGCCCTGATGTTCAGGGAACCCAACGTATCGTTTTCTCAAGGGCTACTTCAGAGCCAGTCACTCTAAAAACATTATCACATGCCCTGCAGTGGTCAAGGCCTATAACATCTCTGTTGAGTCTGCTGAGCACAGGGCCACCATGCAACTTCGCCTCTCCTTTCCAGTGGGCTCAGTGGCTTTGTGAGCAGATCATCACTACCAGGCAGAATAATGGCTACCAGCTCTCGGCGTACTGAGATCACCACGAGAGCTCACTGTCCTTTTTGATCTTTAGGACTCTCTTTGCAAAGTCCCTCATCTCAGGGCACATCTTTGGTACCACGCACACTCACGTTCACAGGCTCAAAATTCAACTGCGATTGACCACCTTTCTCTTGTTACCTGTTGGGGCCTTGGTGTCGGCCTTCTTGCTCTCCCGGTCCCCCTTCTGGGCCCACACCTGGACCATGTACTCCACACCCGGCCTCAGGCCTGTCAGGACGGTGCTGCTCTGCTCCTTCCCCACGGACACCTCCCGGGTGTCGCCATCGGCCGAGGTGTAGCGCACCATATACTTGTCGATGACGGCTCGCACTGGGTCCCAGGAGATGGTGGCTGTGTCCTCTGTCACCCGGTCGGTCACCAGGTTTTGGGGGCTGTCAATTTCTTAAATATAAAAAAAAAGTATTTGGAAAAGCCTAAGCTTGGAAGCCATGGAAGAGATACCCACAGCCCATCACTGTCATTTTCATCTTCTAGGACTCTCTTCCCACAAGGGAACGGTATCCCCATCCGGAGTCGGCTGGGAGTCAAGGGAGAAAGTAACCCCTGGCTCCCAATTTCAGAAGACTATGCATTGCAAACTTCACATATTTTCTTGGCTTTCTGCTCCCCCAAATGTGGAAGGAATGACATCTTCTTAGCAACATGATGGCGCATCAAAACCACGATTAAACGTCTGCCCTGATGTTCAGGGAACCCAACGTATCGTTTTCTCAAGGGCTACTTCAGAGCCAGTCACTCTAAAAACATTATCACATGCCCTGCAGTGGTCAAGGCCTATAACATCCCTGTTGAGTCTGCTGAGCACAGGGCCACCATGCAACTTCGCCTCTCCCTTCCAGTGGGCTCAGTGACTTTGTGAGCAGATCATCACTACCAGGCAGAATGATGGCTACCAGCTCTCGGCGTACTGAGATCACCACGAGAGCTCACTGTCCTTTTTGATCTTTAGGACTCTCTTTACAAAGTCTCTCATCTCAGAGCACATCTTTGGTACCACGCACACTCACATTCACAGGCTCAAAATTCAACTGCGATTGACCACCTTTCTCTTGTTACCTGTTGGGGCCTTGGTGTCGGCCTTCTTGCTCTCCCGGTCCCCCTTCTGGGCCCACACCTGGACCATGTACTCCACACCCGGCCTCAGGCCTGTCAGGACGGTGCTGCTCTGCTCCTTCCCCACGGACACCTCCCGGGTGTCGCCATCGGCCGAGGTGTAGCGCACCATATACTTGTCGATGACGGCTCGCACTGGGTCCCAGGAGATGGTGGCTGTGTCCTCTGTCACCCGGTCGGTGGCCAGATTTGTGGGGCTGTCAATTTCTTGAAGAGAGATGAAAGAATGTAGCATTTACCAACTCTCTAGTTCCTATAAGGCCAGCACATACACAGACAAAATGATGATCTCGACAAATTTCAGAGTCTGTTCTATGCCAGTGATTGGGATAACTTAAGGGTTTAATTAAGCAAGTGGTCTGAAATTCCAATCGCACTTAATGAAATGTGGCGTTTTCAGACAAAGCCAAAATGGTCTCAGCTCTATAAACTCTACCCATAAGTCGCCTTTGGATTAAAAAAAAATGGTCTTCATATACAAATTAGAAATTTACCTTTACCCTGGATTTTTATAATACACTCTTTCAGTTCCTGACTCCTTCTACCTGAGAGCAATTATATTTCAGTCAATCTCTGCGTCAGCTCTAGTATTTTCTTTGGGAAGAAAAATATCCTGGAAGTAGGAGCTGTAAGTTCTTTCCACATAAAACATTATGTCTGAGGCCAGAGAACCAGAGACTTAAACTGATGGGATTTGAGGTCTGGGAGGATAAAAATAATCCTACTTGCAGAATCTGTCTGGGCTTCTATGCAGTTAAACTGGGTTGGAATCCGGGCTCCAGTGTTTCCTAGTTGCTAACTTGGGCAGACTATAAACCTTACCTCTGGGTCCCCTCACCTCCAGGAAGGAGGAAAGCCACTGAGCCCACTGGAAGGGAGAGGCGAAGTTGCATGGTGGCCCTGTGCTCAGCAGACTCAACAGAGATGTTATAGGCCTTGACCACTGCAGGGCATGTGATAATGTTTTTAGAGTGACTGGCTCTGAAGTAGCCCTTGAGAAAACGATACGTTGGGTTCCCTGAACATCAGGGCAGACGTTTAATCGTGGTTTTGATGCGCCATCATGTTGCTAAGAAGATGTCATTCCTTCCACATTTGGGGGAGCGGAAAGCCAAGAAAATATGTGAAGTTTGCAATGCATAGTCTTCTGAAATTGGGAGCCAGGGGTTACTTTCTCCCTTGACTCCCAGCCGACTCCGGATGGGGATACCGTGTGTGTACTTCACAGCTTATGGCAAATCATGAGTGAGATATTCACATGGTAAATGCTTAAATATAGGCTCTTTGTTATTGCAAGTGCCATTTGAGGCCTGAAATACCTCTTTCTCCTTAAAATGTGAACCCCTGGAGGTGGAAATCCAAGCAGAAGTGGGTGATTAGCATGCCTTTATAGTCCTGTTTCAAAAACCACCGCCTCAGGGGCGCCTGGGTGGCTCCTTTGAGCGGTTAAGTATCTGCCTTCAGCTCAGGTCGGGATCCCAGTGTCCTGGGATTGAGCACCCCATGGGGCTCCCTGCTCACCCAGGAGCCTACTTCTCCCTCTGCTACTCCCCCTGCTTGTATTCTCTCTCTTGCTGACTCTGTCCAATAAATAAATACAATCTTTTTAAAAAATAAAAAAAAATAATATTCAAAAGAGCCACCTCCTCAAATGGCTGAGCTCTCCGTGACAGCAACCACATTTCCAGCCTATGCACTATCGCTGGATGTGCACAGCCAGGTCACGGGGGTGGGGGGAGGCACACCCAAGGGAGGCAGCTCACCTCAGGAAGCAGAGAGTTCGGAAAGTGCTAGGGACAGGGGACATGGAGGAGTTTCGCTCTGGCTTCTCATCCTTCACTACTCCACCCTCATGGACCTGGCCACCATCAACACCACTTAATGATTATTAAGATAATTCCATATTAAGAGAAGAGAAAAAAACAAACCCTATCCTATTCTTATACTCTAAGCCTTTGCATATGCTGCTCCCACTGCTCACGCCCACCCATCTACCTAGACTCTGCTCAGGTGTCTCTGCCTCCTCCAGCCTGCCATGACCCCTCTCCCATCCTAGTCTGTGCTAAGTACCCTTTTTCCTGGTTCCCATAGCTCCAGGGATGTTTGTGGTCTCTAGAAAGACATAACTCATGGCCCTTTATCTTTTCTGCTTGTCTTCTCTACCCGGACAGTTGTGAATGCCATGAGCGTGAACTAGGTCTTTCATATCTGCACCCCAAGAGCCTGGCTCTGTGCCTGACAGTGCCAGCAATGCCCCATCCCAGGGGCTCCCCATAATCTGGGGTGCTAGCTGACGCCACCCCCACGAGAGAGGGGAAGCTTCTTCTCTATTCAAACTTCTACTATCTTATGAAGACTGACCCCCGCACTTCCTTTTCACAACATTCAAAATCCTACCAAAGGGAAAAACCTCGTGTAACAGCAACCAGGAGGTAGCCATCTACAACCCATGGGCCGAATCTGACCCACAGCCTTCTCGTATGAAGTTTTACTGAACACAGTCTTACAGGTTCATTTACATATTATCTATGGCTGTTTTCGCATCTCAATGGCAGAGCTGAGAATATGGCCTCTCTGGCCACTCACAGAAAGGGCTGACCCTACCTTTAAACCAACCTAGGTCTCACCATCCTTACCAGCAGCTTCTCCTTCCCCTGGAGAAGATAAGGCCCACCCCAGCCCAGGAGGCTCCACACCACGAAATGCTTTGAGGGCTGAATGCTGATTAACATTTGCTATGCACTGAATGTTTGTGTGCCCCCGCCCCGCAACTCCTATGTTGAAGCCCTAACTCCCAATTTGCTAGTGTTTGGAGGTGAGACCTTGGAGAGATAATTAGGTTTGATGAGGTCATGAGGGTAAGTCTCTCCATGATGGTATCAATGCCTTGATAGGAAGAGACCTGAGCTTCTTTCCACCATGTAACAGTGTAGGAAGAAGATAGCCACCTAAAAGCCAACAAGAGGGCTCTCACCAGGAACCGAATCAGCCAGCACCCTGATCATGGGGCTTTCTAGCCTCCAGAATTGTGGGAACTAAATTGCTTTGGCTGAAGCCCTTGGTCTGTGGTATTCTGTTAGAACAGCCGGAGCTGACGGAGACGACTCGTAAGAAATAATCACTACTGTCACTCACGTAGCATGGGGCTATGTGTCAGGCACTTCCTTGAATCAACTCATGGAACCCTCCCAATAACCTTATGAGGTAAAAACCCACGTGCCCTCTTTTATAGACAAGAATCTGAGAAACAGAGGTGAAGGGACTTGCCCAAAGCCACTCAGCTAGTAAACAGCAGAGCTGGGATTAAAATGTGAACAGTCAAGCTTCTGAAACCACATTCCTAACTAATTATCGGCTTCTCTGAGTGTCTCTATACTAACTGATTGTCCAGAACAAAGCCCGATCAATAAGTGACTCCTTTTCTATGATTTCCTGTCAAATGTCCAGAACCTCAAGCAGCCTCCAGGATGAGAGTGCTCTGAATTCAGGGACAGGAGCAAAGGAGGCTTTAAGCAGAAACAACGTCTGGGACATGTCCCCCACTGCCGCCTCAAGACATCTACAAGCCCAAGCTGAGCGGGACAGCTAGGTGAGGTCTGGGGACGGACCCTTCTGGTTTCTGGAAGCTTCAAGGCAGAATCGGTACATTTGGTGACTGTTGACTCAGTTGCATTTCCATGGTCTGACAGATTGTTCCAGATGATAAACAAATGCCTGTATGGCCTCTGCAAACGAAGATAAGCATTCAAATTCACTGTCAGCCAAATGTCCAGAGTTTTAACGTCCAAAAAATGAAAATTAGGAAGTGTTACTCTGCACTGAGAGAGTTGCACAAGGAATTCTAACCCAAATAAGCATGACCTTCTATGTAAAATAAAAAGGCTGATTTCTTTTGTTCGAGGATGAAATGGGAAAAATCATAATTGTGAAATTTTAAAATGCTTTTGCAACCCCCTTCCTCATCCCTGTAAGCAAAAGACATGGCCTCCTGAGTCACGAATCAGCCTTCTCCCCACCATGAGGAAACCTCTTTAGGCTCCTGTTCCTCTGTTACCTGTGAGGGCATTGGTGTCAGCCTTCTTGCTCTCCTGGTTGCCTCTCTCAGCCCACACGTAGACTTTGTACGCCTCTCCTGGCTTCAGGCCTGTCAGAATGGTGCTGCTCTGCTCCCTCGGGATGGCCGTGTCCTTCATGTCCCCATCGGCAGAGGTGTAGCGTACCACGTACTTATCTATGACAGCCTGGACGGGGACCCAGGAGACCACCGCTGTGTCTTCTGTCACCCGATCAGTGACCACATTGGTTGGGCTATCAATTTCTTCATGAAAATATGAGAAAGAAAAATTAGAGAAAGACATGTGGTTGGTCAAAGTCATGGTGGCTTCAAGCTCTAGTTCATCCGGGTGACCTAGTTCTATAGTCCACCCACCATAAGAGCGTCTCTCTGTCCTCTGTGATAGCTGGACAACTGGCCTCAGCTTGAACCCTCCTCTGAGAAAGGGCTCCCTGAGGGACCAACAGTCCCTTCCATTTTGAGACCACTGAGCACGTTACATGTCAGTTCCCACAAACGTAGCCACCTGAAGTGGAACTCCTTCCAGAGGTACACGGAATACACCCCATGCTCTTCTGGGAGACCCTCCAGCAGGTATTCAAGAATAGTTACCACTCTCCCTCCTAATTCTCCTCTGATCAAAACACTTCCACCACTCCAATGTATGCATTTGCAAGTTACTAGTTTTTACAGTGTTATACCATATCATGCCATACCATACCGTATCATATCATATCAAACTTCCAAATTACAGTTTCTAGACCTGGCCTATCTACACTGGCCTCTTTCTTTCCCTAATCAGTGAAAAAGCCCCAAACCTCAGTCCAATCGTTCAACAATTCACTGAGTATCCATTCCACGCCAGGGAACGTAAGGGCACTCAGGAGTCACCAGTGAACACAACAAGCAGAATTCCCTGGCTATGCAAAATTGATGTTCTAGAAGGACCAACTCAGAACAGCATGTCCTCTGTGTCCTGAACACCACACTCCTCAACAACCTATCTTCAGCCCACAGCCTTGGCAAATCCCTACGCTTTTTCACACGTGCCCCTGCTAACCCAGGGGTTCTCGACCCTTGTCCACACTGGGCACCTACTAAGTACCAACTCCAGAGAGTTCATTTCAGAAGGTCTCAGCTATGCACTGGCATCTCTGCCAAAAAAGAAACAAATATGCAAAACTCAACAGGTGATTCTGATGCACATCAAAGGTTGAGAACCCTCATGTTTAGCCTTCTCTTCTCCCTTCTGCATATAAAATACATTTCCCAAACCCAGTATTTATTCTTGTTATAGTTTACCTTACCGACTTCATTCATAATTTAGTCTTTCACTTAACATGCTGATTTTCCTTTCTGGCTTATCCTTTACAAACCTAATAAGTAAGTCAGCTGAGAGAAGTGGCCATCAAGGTCACAGATAAAACTCCCTTACAGAACAAAGGTGAGGCGTGCCCCAAGAACCCTGCCCACATGCAGAGCTGTATCCGTTTGAGTAAAGACACACAAAACAGCTTCTTACTCCCAGAAATTCAAGCAGTTTTGCTTCCTCCCATCCCACTCTAGTTCTCCTGGCTCAGGATTCTCCAGCAGAGAAGTTACAACTTTTTTCACGTCGACTAGAATTACCTTCCTCGAGCACAATGGCGGTGTCTTACTTGTGTGCAAGTTCCATCGCTCGAGGCAGTGCATATCTTGTTTAATAAATCAGCTGTCACTAACTGAGCATATACTAAATGCAAGGTGCTTTCCACACATCACTTTATCAAACCTCATAGTAATAACTCAAGGCATTATCAGATGCCCCATGTACTAGTTTGGAAAATTAATAATAGCGATCAGTTTTAGGTACTAACTGTCTACCGAGCTCAGAGAGGTTAGATGACTTGCCCAAGGTCACTCAGCTAGTAAATGAAGTCACTTACACATACTACACACATTCCTCGAATGCCTAGTTGGAGCTGGGAATTCAGTTTAAATCAGTTATAAATTAAAGTGTGTTCCCCACCCTACCCCGCAAAAAAAAAAAAAAAATCTGTCAAAATGCTAACCCTCAGTATCTCAGAATGTGACCTTATTTGGAAATAAGGTCTTTCTAGAGATGAGCAGTTTAAAATAAGGTCATTAAGGGCACCTGGGTGGCTCATTGGGTTAAGCCTCTGGCCTTCAGCTCAGGTCATGATCCCAGGGTCCTGGGATCGAGCCCCGCATCAGGTTGTCTGCTCAGCGGGGAGCCTGCTTCCCCCCTTCTCTCTGCCTGCTTCTCTGCCTACTTGTCATCTCTGTCAAATAAATAAATAAAATCTTAAAAAATAATAATAATAAAATGAGGTCATTAGAGTAAGTCTAATCCAATATGCCAGGTGTCCTGACAGAAGGGGGAGTTCGGACACAGAGCCAGATGCACACACACAGGGAAGACAATATGAGGACGCATGGGAAGAAGCCAGCCATGTGGCAGGAACGCTGCATCCGTAGGGCAAGGAAGGCCAAGGACTGCCAACAAATAGCAGAAGCTAGAAGAGGAGAGGAATGATTTTCCCCTAAAACTGTCAGAGAACATGGCCCTGCAGACACCTCGAATTCAGACCTCCAGCTTCCACAACTGGGAGGCAATAAATTTCTATTGTTTTAAACCACCCACTTTTTGGTCCTTTGCTACAGCAGCCCTGACCCCTGAGCTGACCCCTGAACAATGCAGGAATTAAGCCCCTCAATTCTTTTGCTCAGTCCAAAAGCCATCTGTAACTTACGACTCACTAAAAATGTGACTCATAGCCGACCACTGACCAGAAGCCTCACCGACAATATTCGAGTGACACATATCTTGTATGTTAGATGTGCCGTAGACTGTATTCTTACAATAATACCTCCTTTTTCTTAGTTTTCTCAAGATCTCTAGGCTACTTGGTTTGTCTGTGGGTTTTTCCCAATTGTCACAAATCTCAAAAAAATTTCCCATATATTTATTGAAAACAATCTGCACACAAGTGGGGACCTGGCCATTCCAATCCATGTTGTTTAAGGGTCGACTGTATAAGCAATGAACAGAATAAAGACTCCCTCCTATGGAATTTACATTTTCCTGAAGGAGATGGATGATAAACAAGTGGTGATGGTACTAGGAAGCCCAATAAGGCAAGATATAGGAATAGAAATGTTGAACAAAAGGTATCTGTGAGTTTAGATAAGGAGGTCAGGAAAGAGCTGGCTTGCTGGGAAGGGAACATCTGAACAGAGACTGAGATGAAGTGAGGCAGTGGACCATGTACAATCTAGGAACCTCATTCTAGGCAGAAGGAGCAGCAGGTGCAAAGGCCCTGCTCCACACATTAAGGGAACAGCAAGAGGTCAGAACATCTGGACAGAGTCAGTGATGGGGCTGAGTGGCTGTAGGGCAGGCCTGGGAGGTTAGGGGTGAGTGGACTGTGGACGGCCTTCAAAGACTGTGGCTTTTGCATTGAATGAGATAAGAAACTTCTGGGGGGTTCACACAAAAGAATGGCATGATCTGACCTGCATTATCCAAGGATCCCTCCGGCTGCCAGAGAGAGTAGGGGTCTAGTGGGTTGACAGTAGAAGTCACCTGGGAGGCCACCCCAACAGCAGGAGAAAGCAGGAATGTGGACCAATGTGTCAGGGATGAAAGTCATGAGAAAGGTTGGATCGCAGAGATTTCAAACGTACACTTGTCAGAATCTGCTGACGTTGCTGATGTGGGACACAAATCCATCCTTTCATCATTCCATGTTATTTTGAGGCCTGAGCGATTTGCAGAAGGGGGTGACCCTTTACAGAGATGGAGAGCTCGGGGGGAGGGGGCGGTTGAAGAAGAAGGTGGGGAGAATGGGACCAAGAATTTGCAACTGGACGCCTAAAGTGCCAATATGTGAACCATTCCTCTCTGTGGAAGACTGTGGAAGTGGAAGGCATCTCCACTTTCTACGTCCCATGCAGCACTACCACCAGCCTTTTCTTACAGAAATAAGAACAATCCATAAATAAAATCAAGTGTGATCTGAAAGGTTCCTGCAATCTGAATCCAGCCGCAGCAGGGGACCGAAGCTCATAGTGACAGCTGGAACAGGGAAACAGTCTTATACTCTGGCTTTGGGGAGACCCACTGGGCTGAGCAGGCGGTGCCATCAGGAGCAAACAACAGGGCCATGTCGCAGGCCTCTGGAGGCTCAAGCAAGCTCTCAGAGGATGCTCAGGGGACAGGGTGCACGAGAAAGAACTCCTTTCCCACCCTGTTCCCCTTTCTATGCAAAGTGTGATTCTGCACAGGACAGGGAGGGAATGAAGAGAGCCTCCAAAGGTAACATGTCAATCTGGGAAACCAGCGCTGACTTGGGAACGGGGACATTTAGAATGGGAAGTGAGGATGGGGACAATGAGGACAAGAACACCCTACAGTCCTGCCTCTTAAAGTCCCTGGTCCTCATTGTCTCCAAAGGGACCTGTAGCTGTACACCCCATGGTCCCAGCAGTGCCGCCCACTAGCCCTCCCTGGCCCAGATCAGTGCTCAGCACCATAGCTGCGGGACCCACAGCACAGACCTCCGCCCTGCGGGGTCAGGTACCTGTGTGTGTGCAGCCCTCTCGAGAGCCACTGTGCCCAAGTGAGCATAACCAGCCCTGATACACCCAGTTCCCTCAATAGTCCCAGAGCACTTGAGGAATGGAGGGCCAGGAAAGGCATCTTGGCGATGGAGAATAAGAAGGATAAGAATAAGAATCCTTCCATGCCAGGGTTCCAGAGACCCAGCCCAGAGAGGACATCCATGTGACTTCTTCAAGGTCATAAAGCCAGTTAGAGTCCCGGCCAGCCTGTAACTCAGGGCTCTGTCCTTTCTTTCAATCTCTTAACAGCAACACCCTGAGCCAAAAGGAGTGTCCTCATGGAGCTGTTCCCTAAGGATGGGAACCATACACCGAGATGCAGAAGCCAGAGGAAGCCTCAGTGATGGGACCCCGATGGTGGGCCACATGGCTGGAAGAAGCCAGCTGAGCGGGCCAAATCCTCCCCGTCTGCCAAGAAGGGATGTGGGGATCAGAAACAGTTTTTCCATGGAACAAAGCCTCCCAGTAGCTGCAGACAGACGGCTGAATCACAGATGAGTCACTGCGGGAACCTCGATGAGGAGACAGGCTCTCCTTCCTAGGTTTCAACTTCCTTCCCACCTGCTGGACACTAGGCTGCCCTGATGAGACCTTTGTCAGGGCCACGGAAGGTCAGAAAGAGGTAAGACAAGACTTGGGAGGTAGACCTTTACACAGCATGTGTTAGAATAAAGGGCATCCCCTCTTCAGAAGATCTAATTGACAAAACTGAGTGGACAGAGGAGGCTAATGGAGAGCTCTAGGCACATCAGGAACGTCTATTCCCCTTTTTAATGAGATCTGCCACTAGGCTGGGGAGGGCACGGCTGTCCTCAGTCTGTGCTGGAATACCAGCCTAGCATGTCCCTGCTCTAGCCCATGGCCACAGGCCTTCAGAATAGCTTTCTCCATTCCCAGTGGCTACTTCTGAATCACCCAGGTGGCATAGTGGAAAATGGCACAGCCAGGATCTAAAATCTACAGGGATATGGGCTTGGGGGCAAAGACAGGGGATAGGGCTTTATGCCCCTATTTTGAAAGTGAGTTTCTGGAAAGTGAGGCCTTCCTTTGGACTACAGTAGCCATACATCCCATCACCTTGCTTTCTCAGCCCCTTACCCCATTGCTTTCACTGTGGCAATAAAATTATCCCGAAGGCCTTATTTGTAGAGAATGTGTTCAGAGATCAACCTCTCTTCCTGCTCTCCTCTAGCTTTGCTTCTGGAAAGCTTGTGATTTGACCTCAAGCAAACACATTCAAATGCCATTCACTGGTTCACCCTGACTCTCCTAAACTTTGTGGGCTTCCACTTTCTCCCATATAAAATGGGAATAATAACGCGTGGAATGCTATTGTAAAGACCAAAGATAATGTGTATGGAGCCCTGAGTACCTAGAATACAGCAGGTACTCAGTTGATGAAGATCATGGTTGTATTTTCAGCCACTGGGAGCACGTGGGCAACTGTGTATGAGGCAGGAACTCTGGATGTTGACAGGTTCATCTTGCAACATGAAGGAGCTGAAGAAGGAAAGTTTTAGGGGCTGGGCCACTTCAAATGCAGCAGTGTGTCTAGAAGGTGGTAAAAAGTGGAAAAGATCCAGAGAGAGGCAAAATTGCTATTTCACGGCACCGTCAAAGGAAACGTTCTACGAAAAATTGTTAACACGTGAGTATGCGAGTATGTTCCGCTGTGCATGGGAGCTGGTGGGATTCTAACAAAGCAAGCAGTCCTTTGCTCCGGACTCACCACGGAAAAGCATGAGTCATGGAAGTTATGAAAACACTAACAATAATTAAAAAAAAAAAAAAAAAAAAAGAAGGACTTTAAGCTCGTTTAGTCCAACCTCTCTTTTTACAGCTGGAGAAACTGAGGACAAAGGGGTAGCATCACCTCTTAGTTAGTGGCCTGCCCTTCCTGTCGTTGGAGGTGGGATGGCTGGGAGTGTCCGGCAGTGAAGTTCAAGGTCATTCCCCCTGAAGACGCTGGGCTGGCTGATGCTTACTGCTCTGAAGCTGACCTGCTTCGGAAGCCTTGCCTTTCCAGAAGATGCTTCCGTGCCCTCTGAGGGCCTTAACAGGGTGAGGATTTTCAATTGACCCCTTCCCTTTTGTGGATTAGTTCCCCTGAGTGACTTGTTCAATGGAAAATAACTGAACTGTGTCATTTCTTTCCTGCACATGGTTATGCTGTTCTTAGATTACAGTGTCTTTTTCCATCTCAGGCAATGCAAAATATTTGGAGAAAAGAGAGATTCTCTTTTTTTTTCCCCCTGTTAAAGGAATGAACAGTCTAGCCAGGTTTGAAAGTGTTTCCTGACCTCAGAAATGATTGTGTCTTTTTTTTTTAATGTTCATTGGACACATGACACAAATTTATTGGCTATCCAATAAAATATCCCATCATGCTTCGAGAATGTAATTGACAATAAAAACACTCCTTGAGTGCTCACATTCTAGTTGGGATAACATACTTGAAAGGTTAACTAGCAATTCAAGGCCATGTGTGATTAAATGCTCTAAAAACTCAGAGGCAAAAACGGTTGCTATTTAATGTGGTCCCACATGGCTTCAGTGGAGAGGCTAATGTTGGAGCTGAGCCTGGAAGGATGAGTGATCTTATTGCTATGAGCCCCTGAAAGGCAAGGACCAGGACTTTTCATCTTCGGAAGAATCTAGAGGGAGCATGTCTCTAGTGCCCAGCATTAATCTGTGCCCATTAGTTTGTTTTTGTTGAATTAACTGATAGCTTGAATTACTGAATTCCCGGCTGAATTAATGGAGAGCTAGAGGTAACTGTGGAGGGTTTCCTAGGCTGATGGAACAGGAACGAACCTATAATGCAGACATGAGCCTTCTGTGTTAAGAAACCCCAGCAACAGGGACACCTGGGTGGTTCAGTTGGTTAAGCATCCAACTCTTGATCTCAGCTCAGGTCTTGATCTCAGTGTTGTGAGTTCAAACCCTGTGTTGGGCTTCATGCTGGGTGTGGAGTCTTCTCCAAAAAGAAAAGAAAAGAAACTCCAAGAAAAGTCCAAGAGCAGGAAGGTTTTCTACTGGAAAAAGGAGGAGTAAGGAGAACAACAGCCCAAATGATCACAACCACTGAGGCCAAGATACAGGGGTTCCTCATTGTCCTAAATCAACGAGGAATCGAAGACATTTTTCTAGTTAGGAGGTAAAGAGTAGGAGAATTAGCCAGAAACAATGGGTGAAAAGGTAAAAGTAGGAGGCACTTTAGTTTTGTGATCACTGAAGTGGATATCCGACGTTCAAATCCCAGCTCTGTCATTCTTTGGCTAGGCGATCCTGAGTTTAACTTCCCAGGTGTTGTTTTTTAATATGTGACTTAGAAATAATAGTAGGACCTGCCACGCAGTTACTGTAAGAACTAAATGGGATCCATTATGAGAAGTCCTTCATTCGCATAATGCCTGATGCATAGGACATTCTCAGTGAATTCACAGCTAACAAGAAAGCCACCGGAAGCAAGGAAGCCCTTGCCATTTTCCAGCCCACTCGAAGTCTTCACCCGTCCACTGCTCAGGCAGGCTGCACAGTCTGTATTGTCTCATTCCTAAATGAAGTTACAGCTTAGCTTTCACAACTGTCTGACTCTAGCTTTCACACTACAGATATGCGATCTGTTAGGCAACCCGAAATAGCGAATTCCATTCCTGCACGGTCTCACCACCCTGGCCAGCTCCTGCCAAGAGGGAATAGAAAAGAACTAAAATGCATTTCAAGAAAGTATCGAAATTCAAAGATCCCTTCTTGGTCGGCTTCGAGGACTAGCCTCCCCCCGGTGGCATTCTCGTCTAGCTCACCGGTTCCCACCTTGGGGTGGCAAGAGCTTCGCCATTGCAGGAGACACACCTTTCCACACGGACTGAAGCATTGGCTCAAAACTCAGAGCTACGTGGATTGGTTGCATATATGACTACAGAGATTTCGAATTCTTTTCCGATTCAGAAATGACAAATCTATCATCAAATGTTACTAATTTATAATGTCTGTCACTATAGATGTTTTCGCAATCCACAGATGTTAAATATACCACTGCTTCCATGTGAGAGTCTTTAAAATCTTCTGACATTTTAAACCAGAGTGTTTGCGTGTGATCATCAGGAAAAAACACAGGAATAAAGAGAAAAAAAAATTACAGATCACCTGTATTAGGTAATAGGGGTCTGTGTGCCTCGGTCCAAGATACTGAATAAAAATAATCCAGTTGTAAAAGCTAATAAAACTAGCAGAAAGGTGTCAGAAATCGTCTTTCCCCTTGACTCCAAGATCCTGGGGGAGATTTTCAACAGTAAGACACATTTCAAATAGGAAAAGTTCCCTTCCCCTCCCCAGCCCCACAAAATACAGAAGTCAGTACACAAAGAAGTCAGTACATACAAATCCTAGCGTTCTTATCCAGAGAGGAGTCAGCCAAGAAAAATATCAGAAAGCAAACTTGACAAGTGGGCACAGTGCTTCTACATTGCTCCTACCTGTCCTGCCATTCAGGAGAATTGGCTTGCCCTCCAGTTCTCCTTTCATGGGAACAACGGTGATCTTGTATTCTGTCCCGGGCTGCAGACCTGCCAACAAGCAGCTTGGTGAGTTTGGGCCCCAGACCCTCGCCCCCAACCCTGCTCTCCCCAAGGATTTCCCTCATTGGGGGAGGGGTGCTTCTCACCCCAAGAGGAATCTAAGGCAGAGAAAGAGTGCTGGGGCCCGGAGTACGAGGCACCGTCAAGGCACTTCAAGGGGTGCGGGGGGCCAGAGTAGACGAAGTGAACATAAGGGAACTCCTTTGTTGGGCTGCCAAGCACTGATTTCCCAATTTTATTTAGAGCCCAACTGGCTTTCTGCCCCCAACAATCCTTCTCCCTCAAAAGTTTCTTTCTGCCTCATTGTAATAATTAGCCTAATCGTAATCCATGATTTTCTTCTTTGCGTTGCCTTTTCTTGTCTGTTTCTCTGTAGCTGTGGTTGGAATTACTGCTCTATGTGGCCCAGATAGACCGTGGCAGAGTACAAGCAGAGAGCAGCATGTGGGAGGCACGCACGCTGCTCTCTGCTCTGCAGACACTGGGAAGCCCAAGATGTCCTTTCAAGATGGAGGGCACAGAGCGGACAGCAGAGGAGGACGAAACCGTGGAGCTAATAAGCTCAGGGCCCCGTCCCTTGCCTGGGCTACCTCCAAGGGTAGTTCTTTAGGTATTCATGATTGTGTATTATATTCCTTAAAGAGAGCCCTGAAAATTCTCCAAGCTTTGGGAGTCACAAAATGTGAGCCAGCACTGCAGGGCCCTGTTTCCCTAGCGGCCATCAGATTTTCAGCTCTCAGTAGACTGACTTGGTCAAATGGGACAAGGATCTCCCCACCCAGGCCTCCCAGCATCACTCCTTCCATGCAGCATGCCAAATAAACCAGTCTCTCTCTCTCTCTCTCTCACACACACACACGCACGCACACACACACACACACACACACACACACACAAAGTTCTTTCAAAAGGAATGTCTACACCGACAGGAATGTCTACACCGACATATCCACCCTGAGACACAGACAGGGTTTTTAAGAGGACATTGGGCTGTCCTCTGTCAGCCAGGTGCTCTGAGATTCCAGAGTCATTTCTAGGACGCTAGAGTCCATTCTGCAGGTCAACCAACTGGGCTCTTGTCTGGGAGTTTCCAGAGTCAGAGTTCAAGGGATTCCTAGGGCCCCAGGACCCTCTGTGCTCACTGTCCCCACCTCAGCGTCCACGGCAAACATCCCACATCCCCAGTGTTGGCTCTTACCGGTGATGTCATAGCGACTCTTGGGGTCACTGCTCTTGGGCACAGTGACCTCGGCCACCTCCTGCCCTGTGAGGGGGCCGTACTGCAGCTTGTAGTAGTCCACCTCGGTTGGGGGGTTCTCCCACTCCACATCAAGCGAGTTCTCTGTCTCATCCGTCACCCACGCAGTACCAAGCGCGGCAAGATCTAGGTCAGGTGTCAGGGAAGGTGGGAGAAAGCAGTGAAGAGAAGAGCTCAGGCAGGTCTGGAGCAGTCACTGGCCTAGTAAGGTCATTGGCCTTTCCAGACACACTAAGAACATGCTTCACCCAGCACACATATCCTTAACAGGCGTCTTAAAACTACCAAAGTAGCAAATAAACTGTTGGCTCTCACATTATCCACGGAGGAAAGACTATCTTCTGAGAAAGCCTCCTACCTCCCATCCCATCCCATCAGATGCCATGCTGCTCTCCCTGTCAAAGCCGCCATGGGCCAAGCCCTGGACCACACGTCTCCAACCAGCCACGCAAACCTCCAGACCCGGGGGTCAGGCCGCTCTGAATGAAACACACCCTTTAGCTGCAGCACCGTGCCCTCAAATACAATCCCAAGAGGAGAAGCTCAGCTTCTCCCATGTAAAGTGTGGGAATGCTTTTGAAATTATCTCGAGTATAATACTGATAATACAACCAGTCTCTTCCTCCATCTCCCAAATTACAGCTCCTTCTTTGCCACTCACATTCTCCTGTAAAGACTAACATGGCGGGGGGCACCTGGGTGGCTCAGTGGGTTAAAGCCTCTGCCTTCGGCTCAGGTCATGATCCCAGGGTCTTGGGATTGAACCCCGCATCAAGCTCTCTGCTCAGCGGGGTGCCTGCTTCCTCCTCTCTCTCTTCCTACCTCTCTGCCTACTTGTGATTTCTGTCTGTTAAATAAATTTAAAAAAAAAAAGACTAACATAAGGGAAAACTATAAAATAGGTGAATTTTAACTTGGTCATCCTGAGTATCTTCGCTGTGCCTTCTACCAGAGTTTAGACCTGGTGACCTCAGCTGCCCAACCTGTCCAGCCTGCAGAGGAGAGTTATTGGAGTTACTGTACTTATTTATTCATAGCCAAGTATTAATGGCTAAATGTTTACCCTTCCACTTGTAAAAAAAATGAAATTATAATGATTCATATAAAGGAATGGATCACTGATGTGGTTTCAAGGGAAGAACTTTTGGGTGGTGGCTGGGGAGGGGACTGGGTCTTTGAGAGCGGTGGGTTCCAATGGCTGTATCCAATAGCCATATTCAATAGCCATATCCAATAGATGTCATCTGACCTGAAGTTTGAGCCCCTAAGCTCTCAGCCTTGCCCCTTCCTTGGTCACATACCCATTTTCACTGCCTTGTTGGTGCTCCCTTGTCAAGGGCATGGGACAGAGAATTTGTCAAGGACATGGGACACAGAATTTGTGCATCAGGCAGGGGGTGAACTTGGTGCTCTTGAGGTCCCTCGGGTCTGAATGTTTCTGATTCACTCTGCTATGAACAAGAATCTCACAGAGCCTTTTCTCTGAAGAATTTCCTCCAACCTACTGGCTTCCATCTCCCAGCCTCCAGCTTCTTCCTTCAAAGATAGGAATTCCTTGAAGGAACAGGTCAAGAGGTCAGTAATGAAAGTGACTCAAGGATCACAGAAGGGACCTATACAGCTCACAAATGAAAAAGCAGAGACTTAATGAAAATATTCAAGATTATTATGGGGATAAGTGTCAATCAGACTGAGGTTTCCCTGAGGAGGAAGCAGAAAGGGTTTAACATGAATCAGATTAGAAAGAAAGACAAGCTTCACAGTTGCAAGGTTTCACAAGTCCCTAGTGTAGAAGCCAAGAGGGTTACAAGACTTTCAGAACAGCTGTCTCTGCTCTTCATTGGGAGGCTTTGGGCACTAAAGACAGAGGCCGCAACAGACAAAAATGGAGAGAAAGAGAAAAGCAGCCCAACTGTGGAGACCTGGCCTAGTTCTCACAGGTTAGCTTGGGTGCACTCCCACTGAGCATAAATGATTTCACAGAACATCAGGATCAGAAAGGCCACCGTGTGGTCATGATAGCTGAAGACAAAAGAAGGCCATTCTGTAATCATGTCTGAATACAGGCAAAAGCAGGAATACTGTCCAAACCACAAAAACAACCCAACATTCTCTCCCCTGACTAATATGAGTGACTACCCTTCTTCTCTGATGATGGCTTTAGCCTCCCTGTAGTCGGCTTTTTCTAAAAAAGGTTCACTAAGTTACCAGTCATGGAGTTAACTCTTCTTGACGAAGGCATGCAAGCCAAAGCAAACCCCTGCTGCCTTCAATCACCCAACACAAGCCCCAATTCTTTTCCAGTCCTTTCTAATGCTCTTCTTAAGACATACACAGATCCTGTGGTGTGTTGTCCCACACCAACAGCCAATAAACCCAACCTGCTTGACTCCAGGGGTGTCCTAAGGGGCCTACGGCTGGAGGGGGTCGAGAAAGGCAATCACAGATTATACCCCCAGGATGACAGGTCCTTCACGGCCCTTTCCAACATGGAGCCACCCCTATCCCCACCACTGAACAGGACAGACAGCTTGATGCTTCTGCAAAGAAAACGATGGGCCCAAAAGCCCAACCACCTGGGTCTCCTAGATCTTTCCCCAGGAGTTTAGTGAAGGGTAGAGGCAGCTGATTTTTATCAGCATCTAAAACGGTGGCTGGTACAAAGTAGATGTTCAGTAAAATAAGATGAGTGAATGAAGGGATCAGAATCACTCAGATTAACTGGGTTTCTCCAAGTTCCTGAAGATCTAAGCTGCTTTAAGAACTTTCATGAGAAAACAAGATCTCTAAAACAGTAAGCCACGAGGCTTGTCTTTACAAACACTTTGGTAATATTTGGTGGTACACTGGAGACTCTATCCCCCCAAATCCATCTTCTGTCCTCCTGTGTATCCCAGACGATGACCGCTATGAATTGGGTTAGTCAGATCCCCTTGCCCTCTGGCTTCTTGTTACATTCAACCAGTGAGTTACCAGGAGCTCAGAAGGCAGGATAGAGAGTTCCTGATCTCCTTCCCTCCCTTCTGGTAAGGCCATGAGAGATGGCCTGCATCTCTACCCAAACTGCCTTCTCAGACAGCCCTCTCCTATAACCAATTTCCATCCCTGCTCCTTCAGATTGGGGTGGATCCCACTGATGCAGAGTTCTAGAGTGTTCTACCAGCCAAATCCTATCCACCCATGCCTCTTCCCTAAACTGTCTTCAATTACTATTTACCCTCTCTCTTTCCTGCTAAGATGACTCTGATACAGGTGGCTTCAGTAAACCTTCACCCGTCCCAACTCCAGTTTGCTGAATGGCCTCAAAGCCTCCTTGGCTGCTTGGGTGTGGCCACAGGGTACTCAGGCCTTACTAATCTCAGGAGCACAGAAGATCCCTTGGTCCCCAGGCCAGCAGGCTCTATCACTGCCTTGGCAGAACTGAGAGAAGGGAGCCAAGAAAAGCTGAGAGATTTTTCTCCAGAAAGCAGGACTGCAGCAGCCATGTTTTGCAACCCCAAACGAGGGCAATGTTCTGAGTATTAGGTATTTGGGGGGACGATGGGAGAAAACATTTAAAATGGGGCCTTCCGGGGCACCTGGGTGGCTCAGTGGGTTAAGGCCTCTGCTTTCGGCTCAGGTCATGATCCCGGGGTCCTGGGATCGAGCCCCGCATCGGGCTCTCTGCTCAGTGGAGAGCCTGCTTCCTCCCTCTCTCTCTCTCTCTCTGCCTGCCTCTCTGCCTACTTGTGATCTCTGTCTGTCAAATGAATTTAAAAAAAAAAAATTTAAATGGGGCCTTCCCTGCGAAACCTGAGGCATCCCTCACCTGTTGTGGCAAGCAGATGCTGTGGGCTGCTGGAAACTTCTTTCTTCACATTGCGCAGGGTAACTATGTACTTGGTTCCAGGCTGCAAACCAGTGATCTCGTAGGTATGCTGCTCCTTGGGCACTTGGATCTGCTTCCCAGAGAGCTCCTGCCCCAGAGGGTAGTAGCTGAGGAGGTAGTGGTCCACCTCGCTGGAGGGCTCCCAGCTCACCAGCAGGGAATCCTCTGTGCTCCTGAGCAGCTGCAGGCCCTGGGGAGCCACCACTGTATGCAGAACACCAGAGGTGTGGGGAGGGGAGGAAAGGGGCAAAAAGGCACAACCAACGTCACCGAGCACCCACTATATACTTAACTCTGGTGGCAGGTACCACTCTGGACCACCTACCACACCCCCGTACCCTCGTCCCACCGGAAGCTACATGGTTGGGAGTTGACGCCCACTCGATCACCCCTAGACACATACACACACACAGCGCCATCAGGTCACAGAAGACGGCTGGTTCTCAGACCAGTAGTACCAATAGCCGCTGGAACCGGTTATTAATGCAGATCCTCGGGCCCCACCCCGGGCCCCCTGCATCAGAATCTCCGGCCGCCGAGCCAGCAATCTGTGTTTTACAAGCCCCCCACCCCCACCCCGGGGCTTCCGAGGTGGACCAGAAGCCGCTTCCCTGCTCGGCCCAGGTGTTCCGATAGCTAAAGGCCACCGGCGCGAGGCGGCAAAGGAGAGAGTCGGGCCTCGTGGTGGGCTCACCCTGGGCGCAGTCGAGGCCTCTGAAGCCCTCCTCGCAGTAACACTCGCCCGTGTCGCAGAAGCCGTGGCCGCTGCAGTCGCCGGGGCAGCGGCGCTCGCTGCAGTCCTCGGCGGTGAAGTCGTCGTGGCACTGGCAGACGCCGCGCACGCACGTGCCGTGGCCACTGCAGTCGTCGGGGCAGGCGGGGTAGGCGCAGTCGGCGCCCACGTACGGCGGCTCGCACTCGCAGCGGCCGGCGGCGCAGTGCCCATGACCGCTGCACGCCCCAGGGCAGGCGGGCCGTTCGCACGCCGCGCCCTCCCAGCCCTGCTCGCAACGGCAGGTGCAGGTGTCGGGGGAGAAGGTCCCGTGGCCGCTGCAGTCGTGGCTCCCACCTGCGGGCGAGAGGAGAGCAGGCTGGGGGTGAGGGCGGCCGAGCGCACCAAGGGCGGGGGCCCTCTCGCCGCCTCCTTCCGAGGAGGCCAGGGCCTGGGATGAAGACAGGCGTCTGCCCTTTCCAACTTGGGCCAGACTCCGACCTGCGGCAGCTACAGACATGTCCTTTCACTCCCCAAATGCCACGTGAAGTCCCATCCCTTTCCCTTCTCATCCAAGTGCTCAAGTGAGTTCTGGTTCCCTCCGCTCTAAATAGAGGTAAGTATTGAGGACCTAACCGTGAAGGCGCGAGCACTGCTCCAGCCCGGGGATCAGCGCGCCGGCTTGTGCTGAGGGGCAGGCTTGGGGGGTCGGGGGCAGGCAGGGGAGATCCAGGCTGCCTGGGAGCAGGCTGGACCTTAGCAAGACTGGCTCCTTGGGAAATTTGCCCACACTGAAGCCTGGAAAAGTGGGCCGGCAGAAGCTCCCCCAATAGGCCATTCACACTCTGGGGCTGGGGGGAGGAAAAAGGGATCCCCCAGGCTCCCCTCTCTAGGCCCAGGCAGCAAGAGGCAGTTGGAGGCCCTGGCCAGTCAGCAGCCCAGCTCCTGCTTCTCAGAGCACCCTTTTTCCTTCCTAGGCATTTTTGTCAGGGAGTTTCCTCCACTGCCGTCCATGCTGTGTCATTCGTGGTGGTGGCCCTGGTACCCAGGTGTCTGTCCAGTATATAGATGTTCTCAACCGTGGCTTTTCCCCCAGCATAGAAAGGAATGTCAACATAATGTAACCCGGTATGATTTGAGTCCCCTTTGCTAAATATCTACTAGGGGCCAGGAACTTCTGTACAGTGTCTGCAGTTCTCAGAACTGGACTAGGTGATAGAATTATCCTAATTGAACAGTTTAGAAAACTTCAGGAATTTACTCAGAGTCACGCCACTAAATAGTGATGAGACTGGATTTGTACCAGGTCCCGTCTAGCTCCAGGGCCGACCAGCTTTCCTCTCTTTCCCACTGTTCCCCCTTCCTGTGGAGATTGGATCCACAAAGAGCACCCGGAAGCCTAAACCCAGGAGTCCAGACTCACTTTAAGAGTTGTTGGTCCCTGTCTACTGAGGCTTACAGATACTGCCTGGAGCTAGTTCAAAAGACAAGACCCCCTGCCCGCCCACCAGACTCACAGAGAGCACCTGGCACATAGCAGGTGCCCAGTGAGGGTTTGTTGAATGAATACCGGGTGGCGAGCTCACCAGCAGCGCCTTGGCAACAGCGGTGGACATTGCACTTCTCCCTCATCTCTGCCATCTCCTCCTCCAACTTCATCACCCGGGCCAGGAGGCCTTGGACGCTGCCTGCCAGCTCACAGTCCTTCTGTGGCGTCTGCAGGCGGATGTTGTGCCTGAAGATGATGTTCTGTTCCTCAGCCTCCCCCGGTGCCAGGAGTGAGGCCCCATCATCGCTGAGGGGCTGAGGGTCAGTCTCCACCTGGACCAGTGCAGACTTGGGCACGTCAATCTTGTAGGTATGGCTGACGGTGACCTGTTGCTCCTTGTCGCTGCAGCCGTGAGGTTCGAGAGTGGCTGGGGCTGATGCCACCAAAAGCACAGATCCAATGAGGAGCCCCAGGGGGAAGCAGAATGTCCCCTGGAGACCCATCCTCGGAGAGACAGGGAGCAGACCCTCTTGGAGACCTGTACCCAGAAAAGATGCGAAAGACAAGCCATGGGGAATTGCGGATGGAATCTGGACTTTTGAGTGGATTCCAGGAGCCCACAGGAGGCTGAGAAACCAACAGACATATTTCATCCTGTAGGTCCTGAGGTTCCAAACCAAAGTTTTTGTCCCTTCTCACACATTGTCCATTCCTGCCTCCTGGCTTTGCTTACACCGTTCAGTACCTAGGAGACCCGCCTCTTCACTCTAATTCTCTACTCACCTGACTAATAATAACAAGGATAACAACTGTCTCCTATAAAGGGCCTACTGTGACCAGATTTCAACTGCCCCCAGCCCTAATCTATACCATGCTCCTAGTATTACCTGCCCTGTCAACACCACCTACAGAACACCTGCACGTAGAGAGAATGCTGTGTACCAATTCAATCCTCACAACAATCCTTCGTGGAGTATATTATTTGTACCCCATTTTACGGATGTAGAAACTGAGGCTCGGCCAGCCTAAAATGACGTGCCCACAGGCAAGCAGCCAAGAGCAGCAGAATTTGCAAGGAGGCAATCCAGCTCCAGCATCCATGCTCATCACCCCATGTCACACTGCTTTGCACACATGAGAAAACCAAGGCTCAAGGGATCGAGCTCGTGGGCCCAGGTTCCACAGCCAGGAAGGGCAGAGCCTGTACTCAGATGCTGGGCCAGGGTTCTCCTCACCACCTCTGCCTTCAAGCCAGTAAAAGAGCAGAATTTCCAACGCAAATGCCTTCTCCATGAAGCCTTCTCTCCTGCCCCCCCCATCTCACTCCCAGTGGAAACTAGCTCTCCTTATGCTGAGCATTCTGAGAAATGTGTCGGTTCCTCGGGGGCCTCCTGATGGTTTGCCCTGTGTTATAGTTACTCTTGTACACAGTTTGTCTCCCCGTGAGGCTGTCAGCCTCCTAAGGAAAGGACCCAAGGCCAATTCCTTGGAGCCCTCCCAAGGCAGGAGCACAGAATCACACAAGCCAAGGGGTTCAGTCACCCTCAAAGCCATCCATGCCCAGCTGGCCTGCTTTGTCAGTCAGTCCAGGCCACTGGGGCAGGAAAAGGCTGCTGGGTTTCACCTCTAGTCTGGCCCCAGGATGTGTGAGCCTTCAGCTCCATCCGTGTGTAACAGGATGCCTCCCCAGCCCTTCTCCAGAATGACACATCCTTCACCACTATCAGACCAAGGCCAAGAAGACTCCAGGAGACCTAGCCAGGGCCTTGGCCTCGCATTTATTGAGGGGCACACATTCACCAGAACACCTCTTAGCTGGGCTGTCATGGCACAGCCCTCGGCTAGAAAGTGAGCCGCAGGGCGTCTGTGACCAACTCAAGACTCTCACGTATTGGTACAGACACTGACAACATGGGGGGGCTGGATGGAAGAGAGAGGTTTTCCTATTGGGAAGGACCCCCTCTTCACAAGAGGGTGCTCTTCCAATACCCAAAGTGACCAGGCAGCTCTGGAATCTGCTTGGGACTTTTGTCAGAGGAGAAGGGGGTTGAGGAGGGCCAGTAGAGTGAGTTAGAAGGCAGGTATAGGGTAGAAATAACCATATTTCACAATTGCTGTCTTCCGAAGTTCAACCCCATGATAACACAGTCACACATAGAGCTCTGTTCCTTCCCCAAGGCAGGGACTGAGAGTCAGGGGCATGAAGCAGTATGCCCTTGATTATGCAGTGAAAGTACAAGGCTGCAAACTCGGTCTACACAGTGGCCACCAACTGAGCCATTAACAACCCCCCCCCATACTTCCGTCTCCTCCAATAGCCGGACATGCTGATCTCAAAGGCAACCTCTTAGCTTGGAGTTTTCCCTCCCAACTCCCCTTCCTAGGCAGCAGTGGAGCCAGAAAGCAGGCTCGGACTGCTCTGCCCACTCCTGCCATCCAGACCCCGCCCCCACCCTATGGCTCCCTCTCTTCTGAGACGCAAATGGAGTACAGATGGCTTTTTGAAGAAGTTCTGCACGAATGCAAAACAGCCACAGACTCCTGCCATAAACCGCAGCAAGGCTGTGCGCAGCCCAGTCTCCCGGTGTTTGTTTTTGGAAGCCTGGAATATGAGAAACCCCAGAAGCCCCCGCAGGAGCCTTCAGTGTCGCCGGCCCTTCTGCCGCCTGTCGCTTGTAACAAGATGTCTTCGCTAATTGTAGCCTCTTGGATTCCCCGAGTTGAGCTTAGATTTCCCTGGGCAGGGTGATTGTTCAAAAGAGGATGGGAAGGAGGGATCCTCGACCTAGCACTTCTGTCAAGTGTAATGAGCGAGAGGAGAAGCCTGCTGGCTTTCCTTCCAATGCATGGCAGGAGAGACTCGCCTGGTGTAGGAGCATAGGGATGGGATGACCTCACCAGTGCTGTTCCTACACAGATGTCTGACCAGAGACAGAGCTCCATCAGAGTGGGGGTGGTGGGGGCGGACAGGGCAGCAAATGTCACCCAGGAAAATGCAGGATAACTTTCCGAATGGACATGTTTTTCGGTTGAGGAATCACTTAGTAAACGCTGTAGGAATGTGTGAAACAAAGGGCGTTTACAGCCACGGAAAGTGCCTATGGGAATCCACAGGAAACCAGGTGTCCCCAGAATCAGACTCATTGACTCCCATCTTGTCTTTAATTCTGACTGTCAGAGGGACAGTAGGGGACATGGGGAAGTGGGGGGTAGAGGCATTTTAAAACGCAGGACAAAGACGGCCTGGCATTGGTTTTCCAGAAAGGCTCTCTGAGGTGTGTGCTGCCAACTGTCAGCTGGATGGCTGGTCCTCCTGGTTCTGCCCTGGGAGACACACTGGTGTCACAGGGCTCTGTGGCCAGTGCTCTACTCATTCTCCCTTGATGGCCACACCCACCCCTGCAGCTCCAATTTCCGGCCACACGCCGATGGCTCCAGATTCTGTATGTGTTCCTCACCCTGACATCACTGTCATGCCAGGCATGGCAGTGGCCATGAATATGTCCATCCCTTCTGTGTCTCCGGTCTCATTACACAATCCTGGCCAAGGTCATATTTTGGGTACTAAGTAATAATAGCACCTAGGTGTTTCATGTATGTGTTTATTAGATGATGCGGAATGTGCCGGGCACTTTATAAATGTTATTCTCACTCAAAATCCTGGGAGTCCATTGATATTATTCATTGTTACAGGTGTTCAGAGAGGTTAAGTACCTTGCCCAAGGCCACACAGCTAGTAAGCAGCAGAGCTGACATCAAACACCAGATCTGTCCACTCTGCTTATCAGTGTTCTTCATCTCTCTGCTCTATGTACTGCCTCAGATTTAAAAAAAAAAAAAAAAATCCAGTGAGAAGATTACTCCATGTGAAAAAGAAACCAACGTCCTCTTGCCTATCATATTAAGAGAGGGGGTCTTCTGAAAATAAAAGAAACTCAAGGCTTACTGGATGCTCAATTCAATATGAATTGCTCTGTAACTAAACCCTATGCCTGCACTTCCTCTGAGCAGTGCCAAGGATGATCTCCTAGAAAGATAATTAGTTCTTCCCCCAACAAGAAGGTTAAATCCTGCTCGCTTCTCATAAGATGTGGAGAAGTGCCTTCTCCAGACCAGGACTTGTGTTTGTAGGCGGAGATGTCAACCAAGGCTGGGCCAGAGGAGAAGAATGGACCCTGAGTCCCAGACAGCCCTGTCCTCTAGGGCAAATGGTCTCCACGTCACCTCATTTTCCACAAAGACAGATGCACACCCTCGTCAGAAATAAAAAAACACTACTTACAGCGAAGAGAGTGGCAGCCAATTTCTAGCCACCATGACAGACCTTTCTACTTAAATTTGGGGCTTTCTTTGGTTCCCTTATTACCTCATCCTGCCTTTACAATTAACCACAAGCAAATGAGAGCACTGATTTGGGTTTTAGAAAAATTGTATCATCTATTTCCAGTAGAGTTAAAAAGATATTATTTTTAATATTATATTATATTTAATATATATATAATAATATTATATTTAATATTCTGCCCTCAAATGACAGGGTGGACATTACTGAACTACGAAGGAAAGTGGGGCAGATGTTGGCTAGGGAAGCCCTGATATCACACATGTCACCTGGCAAACTTGTCACTCCTTCCCCAAACTCTCTTGGGCATATCCTGCCAGTGACCCCCAACACAGGCCCTGCATGACCCCAAGGTATTCTGGTATTCTGACTCAAGTACTCGGCCCAGGAAAGGAAGTTCTTTTTTTTTTTTTTTTTTTTTTTTTCCTGGAGCAAATAACCCAATTTTTATTTCTGCCTTCCTGCAGAATGTCTGAGGCGCTTGGCCCCACAGGGCCGGGACACGGGCTCCTACTTCCCCCCCGCCCTCCAAGCAAGGCTTCCACAGGCTTCCAACAGGGAACCAGAATAGTGCCTCTCCAGGATTAAGGGGCTCCTGTAAGCACCCCAGACTTTCTTCACTCCTGGAATAGCCTTCACCCAGCAACAGGAGGTAAGGACAGGATTTTGCTGAAGAAGGAAAACAGGTTGACACCACACACACACACCCCACCCCAGTCCCTTCCCAGCCGCCAGAGACTTCCCAACTTGACTCTGTGACCAAGTCCCTGGCTGGTGGAGGGAGTGGGCTCATGGGAACAGCAAAGCAGGGTGGAGAGGAGGTTTGAGTCCTAGGTCCAGGGCCTCCCATTCTCGCTGAGCTCCCCGACTGTGCAGTGCTGGAGGCCTCCACCCCTACCTCCTTACCCCCTGGGATAACATTCCAGTCACTGGAGCCTCCCTGCACTGCAGGGGAACAAGCTGAAATCCCCTGGGGGGTGGAGCTGGAGGCTACAGATTCCGAGCACTCCAACACCAAGGATGTGAGGCCAGTCCCAGGGTCCCAGCCACAGGCTCCCCGAGTCCTGGACTGAAAGAGAGGGGCAGAACCTGAGCATGCTGGGGGAGCTGAAACTCACCTACAGGAGGACTCCCAGGGTTCTGGAGCCCTGGAAAGGAAGTTCTTGTGTGTCTGGCTCACCTCATCCTGGGCTAGACACCTCAACCTACTCATGTCGCCTCTGGATCTCTTTCTCTTGTAGTAATGCAAGTACGGGAGATGCACAAGCCTGTCGTCTTTCAGCTAGGTCACACTCCGGACAAACCAAATACATAAGAACACTTTTATTTCTGGTCCCTGCAACACTGAACTCTCCACCCAGGCATAC
The DNA here is from genome assembly GCF_902655055.1 of Lutra lutra. NCBI lineage: Eukaryota > Metazoa > Chordata > Mammalia > Carnivora > Mustelidae > Lutra > Lutra lutra. The sequence goes on from NC_062292.1 coordinate 27,271,519, forward strand.
ACCATACGGGATAGGAGACATCAAGTGTGGATGTGAATGAAGAATTGGCTTTGTGTGATAAGGCTTAATACAGGAGCATTCCAGGCGCCTGGGTGGCTCAGTGGGTTAAAGCCTCTGCCTTTGGCTCAGGTCATGATCCCAGGGTCCTGGGATTGAGCTCTGTATCGGGCTCTCTGCTCAGCGGGGAGTCTGCTTCCCTTCCTCTCTCTCTGCCTGCCTCTCTGCCTACTTGTGATCCCTGTCTGTCAAATAAATAAATAAAATCTTAAAAAAAAAATACAGGAGCATTCCAGGCATCATTCAGTCCCCCGATCCCCTCCTCTTCTAGGTCTAGCGGACCACACCCAGTGAGTGCCCAAGAAGTCTTTGTAGATGACTCACACCGCCACGCAAGACCCCTTTCCTGAAGAGCTCTTTCCACCACCTCTGCCCACGAACCACAAGCTAGAAAAGCTAACACATGGTGTCTCTGATCCAGCCTCCACACTCAGTCACCTTTTCATGGTGGTCACAAGCTAGTGTGGTGGTTTTGCTCCATCAACCAAATACTGATCTACCTTATGAGGGCTCAAATGGGTGATGACAATGGTAGTTCCCATTTTCTCGGCTCTTACGATGTGTCAAGCTCTGTGCTAAGCTCTTTTAAAGCTTTTCCTGAGCATCAAGCAAAGACGTCCATTTACACCACAGCAATGAAGCCCCTTCTCACAAAAAGCCCTTCCTTTCCCTTTCACTGGAATACGTGGGCTCCTGCACAGTGAGAAGATAAGATAGGCACAAGGGCATAAATTCAGGACCTGCCTCCCCCACATCCAACCACACAGCCAACCCCCAGAATGACTTTAAAGCATCACTATAGACACACGGTGTGGGGGGCTTCTGATGACACACTGTTTCAGCTGAATAATAATGAAGAGAGGCATATGAAAATGCTGCATTTCCTTTTCTTCATTTAATATGTGGTTTTCCACGTATTTAAATAATTTTAAAGTTCCAGCCTTCTTCCACAGAGGCTAGTCGCATCTGCACTCTCTGGGTCTCTTCCTGAGACCAACAGCACATACACAGACTGCGGCTGGTTGACATTAATGGTGGTCTACTGTGGTGAGACCCTACAGAGTCCCTGCCCAGTCAAGGACCAGGCTTGAGATCCCAGCATCGTCAGCTCAGAGACTGGTACCTCCAGATGCTGCTCCAGAACCTAAACCATGATCTCACATCTGTATCCAGACATTATGGGAGCCAAGGCTCTGGAATGAGCAGTGGATAGACAAGAGTTTCCACTGGCATGATTTCTATAGGCATCTTCTCGGGAGCAGACCTCAGTCTATCCTACATTCCAAACCACAGAATGGTGCTGGAATAGAAACCAAAAGCCACAAGATGATCTGAAGTCATCCTGCCCAATTTTCCCTCCTTGAAGACTCAGCAATAGTCACGAACTTGGGGACATAACAGGACTCAAAGTTGGATGAAAGAATGTCTGGTTTGGGGAGTGGGGGAGTTCCCTCCTCCCCTGAGAAAAATGGTTAACTGATGTCAATACTTTCTATTCCCTCCAGTCTGTCTCCCAGCATCATCACCTTGACCCTGAGTCTCCGACAAACACCTAAATGCCAAAAAACACCAATTCTTCCCATAGAGATCCTGTGCTCAGCCGGCCACCAGTCTGTAGTCCTGGCTGAGCCGGTGTCCTCGAAGAGACAATGGACATTGGGCATTGCAGCTAACCTAGTTTGTTATTTTCACATTAGGATTTGGTCTCTCTCTTTTCTTAATGCTTATATCAACAACTCCAGTTTTGTGTTTTTAGGTGACTATTTTCACTCATTCTTTCTCTCCATTCCCTCAGCTCTCTCCCGACCACAAAAATAAATAGATAAATAAATAAAAAGACACTGGGTGTGGTGCAAAAACAATGAATATTGTTAGGCTGAAAAGAAATTTTAAAAAGAAATAGAAAAATAAATAAATAAATAAAAAGACACCCAATAACTCGTCCACATCGTTTCTTGAAATGTTTCCTGATGGGTGTTCTTGAGGCATTACAAGGGTGATGGCACGGGAGTTTAGGAGAAAGAAGTTGTTCTCTTACAAATAAAAAACAAAACCTATAAAATCAAATGTTTGGAAGAAAAACTTCAAAGCTCTTTAAGTACCTTTGCAAACATCATTTGACTTGGCATACGCAAAATCCAGAGAAGGGGAATGTTAGAATCGGTTCTTGATCACATCTAAAATCAAAGCTTCATTTTAGGATTTTTTTTAAAAAGTGAGATGTAAGAAAAATTACCCAAAAAAAGAGGACTTTGACATTGTAATAATAATTTTAAAAAGCCGACAAAGAAATAGTGCTGAGAAGGACATGCCAAACTTCAAGGAAACATCATAGGTAGAAATCTGTTATCACTCCAGGCAGAAATTCCCTATGACACAGACTGAGTGTGGCCAGGTAAGAAGACGATTGTGCTCAGTTCCGTCAGGGTATCGAGTATATTGCTTGCTAAGGACATGTTACTTGGGTCCTGGTAAGTATTTCCTAATTAGGTGTTCCCTCCCACTGGAGGCGATCAGACACTGATTACATTGCCTGGATTTTCAGGCTCAGGATCTCATTCACACCTGGCCACCTTCCTCCCTGTCACAGCTAATAAAGCCTTCAGAGACTGGTGCTCTTACCTCAGAGGCTGCTGGGCTCCACTTCCAACACTTCCGTCTCCCAGGAACTGGGGCCCTTGGGCTGCAGAACTCAGTGCTGTCCTGTCCCGCCTTCTCTCCCCTCCTCAGCTTCCCTCCCTGGGTTTAAATCCCATCCAGGCTAGAGGAGGGGCCAATGGGGATCCTGGGGTGTTTCCCTCTTCCCAGCAGAGACACAGTGAAGAGATAATGAGCAATTCCTTCTTATTCTAACTAGGGAAGGAAACCCGTACACATTTCTCCCTTCTTTTTTACATCCATTACGCAGTAACTAAAAATACCGGAGATGGTTTCCATTTAAGTGGATCCAGAATAAGGTTATTAAAAGAGTTTGCCTGTCTCCTAGCCAGGAGCTGGGTCTTTGGGTTTGAAAGAGATTTTATAAAGTCTCTTTCTCTTTTTTTCTGTCTGAGGCACCCTGGGGCTTCATTGTATACCATTTTTTAAATAGGAGAAAACCTTTGGCACAGAAAGAAATGAGCAGAAACCCTCAGGGACGGAACCTCCCGCAGCCTCCCATCTCCTCCTTCCATCAATTCACAGCTCTGACGGGCAGGGCTCTGAGGACTCTGGGAGCAAGAACAGTAAGTCCAGGGCATTGAACACCACTCACTGCCGGCTCTGGCCTACCCCTTTCCAGAAGCCTCCCCTATACCAGCCACGGAAGAGCTACGTCCCTAGGTAGGCGCGGTGGTGGTCCTTTCCTGCCGCCCCTTCCTTTTCTGCCATCAGGTGGAGAGACCTTAATTCTTCCTGTGATCCAGAGCTATTCCAGTGGGTCACGGCTGACACTCACCATCCTTTCTACCCTCTACCCCACTTCTGCCCTGCCCGAAGTAGGTTCTAGAAGGCAGGTCTACAACACAGTGGAAGGAGCTGATATGTTTCAGCTTGCCTGTATGAGCACTGATGTTGTTGGAGGGGAAGGAAGAGGACCGGAGAGACAGGGGATGGAGGAGTGGCCTCAGAAGTGTGAAGGTGCACCCAGAGTCAGGTTTCCTGTATCTGAAGTTTGTGTTGTTGGGTCCCCAAATAATGGGTCCGTGATAAAGCAAAGACTGATAAAGCAAAGGTCAAGCAAAGCTTTGTTTTGCGCCAAGCATCAAGAATCACACCGACCAGCCAGGGCCATGCCTCTTACAGAGAGCTCAACCCCTCCCTGCCTCACAGACTAACTTTTATAGAGCAAAGGCCATGCGGTTGAGCCTGGCCACACACAGGTGGCCAATGAGATTGTAACACACAGAGAAAGCTGCATAGTCATTCTAGGTCACCCACAGGTGGCCAATTGAACTACGATTCACCCCATAGTAGACATTTGCTCTAGCCTATCACCTTGGTCAGAATTGGCGCCCAAAAGGCGGGGCCCACACTCCTTGGTAGCTAGGGAGACAGTATGTGCGCTCTACTGATTGGATGTCTCCACCTGACCGACTCATCCCTGCATTCTGGCTGTTATCTCCACCTGACCTGACCCACCCTTGTATTTGGGCTTTGTTACCTGGGACTGGTTTCCTGGACTTGCTTCTAAATAAGTTCCCCTGGGTGGGGGCAGGGTCAATTTAAGTTTTACTGCATAAACAACAAAATGGCAGTTCAACCGAGGTGGGGCCCCTCTGGCTAAATAGGCCCTTACAGTGTCTGCTACTTGCAAGTGATCTTTGACTTAACCTATTCCTGCCTCAGTTTACTCATCTCTACAAGAAGAATAATATGGTTACGATGAGGATGAAAGGAGCGAATTTGTGTAAAGAATTTTGACGAAGGCCCAGGGACACAAGGAGGACTCAGTAAATGTTAGCTGTCATTATTGATCTCATTATTATCATTTTAAAGATTCTTCTTGCATACCTCACTTAGTAGTCTTTAATAATCCCCACCTCAGTCTACATGGGTTCAGAATTCTCTGCCCTTCTTTACTCAAAACCACAAGGAGCCCTACTCTTCCCCCCGCCCCCCCCCCCCCAGAATCGAGACCAGCAATACACAGAGGTAGTATATTCATTGTGCTGTGAATTAGGGGTCACCAGAAAATCCCCTTTGCCCCCAAACATTTCTCTTCTCCTCTGGATAATTTTTTCCTCTGTTTCTTAAATAGCAGAGTGTCCCCTAGAAGCTCCTAGGACTCTGTTGTCCGCTCACATTGCTCTCTTATTCTTTTAATTTCCTTTTGTTAATTCTCTTCAAATGGGTGATCTTCACCAACTCTCTCCATTGCCCCATCTTCTGTGCCTTATATAGGAATAACTAAACCAATGCAACAGGCTCCTACGAGACCACCTTCCTCCAGCCTTTCCCTCCTCCAGCCTGTATGAGTTAGATACAAGACATGTAGCTATAACACAGAGCTCTCCCACCCAATGCTAATAGCTCAACAAGATGGAAAATGATTTCCCTCTAACATAACAGAGGCCATGCTGCTTGCTGGTAGGGCAGCACCAGCATCCCCAGTGCATCCTCTCTCCAGGACTATCTCCCAGCCAAAGGGAAGAGTAAAGAAATGAGGGCAGAGGAAGTGCATGTCCATTCCTTAAAAACAAAACCTTTTTATTCTATAGTTGTTCTAGACTTGCTCAAAAATTGCAAAAATATTACAAAGAATCTGCAATAAGCCTTCACCCACATTTTCTAAATGTTAACATTTAACCATATTGGCTTTATCATTCATTCTTCATATATATGTATTTTTTTTCTAAAACATTTGAGAGTCAAAGACATGATTTACCTCTTTACCCCTTCCCCCTTCCCCCCTATGTCTCCCCTAACTTCCATATTTCCCCCAAACTGGGATGTATTCTTACATAACCTCAATACAATGATCAAAATAAGGAAATCAACATTGGTATAATACTACTGTCTAATTTATGGGCTATATTCAGAGTCCATCATTTGTCTCTCTAATGTCATTTATAGGAAAATAAAAATTGTTTTCTTGATCCAGGATCCAATCCAGTATAATCATTGCATCTAATTATCCTGCCTTTTGAGTCTGTTTCAACTTGGGACACTTCTTCAGTCTTTGTCTTTTATGACCCTGACATTTTTGAAGCATGAAGGTCAGTTATTTCATAGAACATCCTCAGTTTAGGTTTGGGTTTGTCTGATGCTTCTTTTTTTTTTTTTTAGATTTTTATTATTTAATTGACAGAGATAGATCACAAGTAGGCAGAGAGGCAGGCAGAGAGAGAGAGGGAGAAGCAGGCTCCCTGCTGAGCAGAGAGCCCGATGCGGGGCTCGATCCCAGGACCCTGAGATCATGACCTGAGCCAAAGGCAGAGGCTTAACCCACTGAGCCAACCAGGCGCCCCTTGTCTGATGCTTCTAAACAACTAGATTTAGGTTATGCATTTGAGGCAGGACTACAGAAGAAGTGATGTGTCCTCATCACATCTTTTCAGGAGGCACTTGATATTCAGCCATCCCAATGTCAGTGATATGACCTTGGATCATTTGATCAAGGTGGGGTCTGGCAGGTTTCTCCACTGAAATAGGTGTCCCCTTTGTAACTGATAGGTATTTTGTGGGAAGACGTTTTGAGACCATGTAAATGACCTGCTTGGTTCTCTACATTCACCCGCTAGTTGAGCACCCATTTTTGAATCTTGCCTGAAACACTACAATAGTGACTGTCAAATGGTGATTTTTCTAATTCCATCACTCCTTCCATGTTGATAGATGGAATTCTACTATAAAGTAGATTTTCCTTCTCCTCCTCCCACTTTATTATTTTATTTCTCTATATTGAAACTGATTCATGTATTCTTACTTTTTATTCTATGCGTTATGTTTCCTTCGCTCTCATTATTTATTTCACTCAAATTATCCTACATGTAGCCAGGGAGAGCCCTTCCAGCTCATTGCTGTGTCCTTTTAACATACCCCTACCACCTTAGAGCATTTCCTTACTTTCTGGATAGCAAATGATCAGGCTCATCTTGCACTTCTCCTACCCAAACCCTAGAATCAGTTATTTTCCAAAAAGCCCTGTTACCTTCTACTGGAGAATGATGTACATTTTTGGATAAGGACACAGCCTGGAAGAGCACACATTTTTTCCATAGCATCCCTTTGGGCATAATTTGGTCACATGATCACACACAGCTGCCAGAGAGCCTGGCATATCTTCAGGTAAGTGGTCATGTGTCCAATGAAAACTCAGAAGCAGCGTTCATTTAAAAAGAGAGAATGGACATTGATGGACAACTTGATTTCTGCCACAGAACCCACCCAAGCACCATCGGTAAATGCTCTCTCCGAGCCATAAGCTCTCATGTTACTCATCTGCCCAGATCTTTCAGAAGCTCTCATTACCTATAGACCCAAGCTTCCGAAGCTCTGTAATGGCCCCATCACATCCTCACCGCCAAACTCATCTCCCACTGTTTGCAAATACAAATGGTTAGCTTCAACCACTCAGCCTTCCCCAGTCCTGGTACACTTGGTGCTTCTCTCACCTGTGGCCCTTTTCTTGAGCTCAAGCTCATCTCAACTCTATGAATCTTCTCTTATCCCCCTACTATAATTGCCTGAACCAAAGTAAAACCTTTACTTTTCTAACAGCTGGCCCCAGAGTTTCTCTTAGGGAGGTAACTCTCTTCATGTAGAAAAATACTTGGGATCCTAAGGGCAGGCTTACAATGAAACTAAGAAATAAACCAATAAAGGCCAAACTGCTCTGCATGGGATGAATAGGTATTGGTAAGGGGAAACAGAAAAGATAATGGAGGTGGTGAGGCATGATGGAAGAGGCTGGGGCCTAGGGAAGACTGGGGCCAGTGAGATAATCCTTAGAAGATGAATTACTTTTAAGAACAAGAATGTCTTTTCAGTATTAAAGTGTTCGCTTTGCCTTATATCAACCTCCCTTCATGGCCCCCTAGGACTCAATCTATGGTTCAGTCTTCAACTAAATGTTGAGTCTTCTACACACAGAGATGCTTTTTTTTTTTTTTTTTTTTTTTACTAGTTTGAAATGTGAGAAGAAAAACCAAAGAAAAGGACTGGGTCACACATCTGGGTCAGTGCTGCATAAAAGGAAAGAGCCAAAGGATTAAGACATCATGTAACAGAGTTCAGAGGAAGCAAGAATCCAGAGCCAGACATGTCCATAAACTGTAAGCCCTGGTACCCTGTCCAGAACAAAATTCACAGAAATTGATGATGGGAATAAGAGTGATTTTGATCTTCCACAAGTTGGAGGTTAGAGGTTGGACCTGATTATGTTTAACTCCTTAAGAAAGGTGACTTCACTTGGCACCTGAGTTACAGAATGTCTTCCCTGTACCTCTCATTTCAAGACTGGTAGTGCTGGTTGGCTATTCTATGTATCCACACAGAGGCTCCATTTTTTTTTTTAAGATCTGTTTATTTATTTGAGAGAGAGAGCACAAGTAGGAGGGAGAGGAGAGAGAATCTCAAGCAGATTTCCTGCTGAGTACAGAGCCCAACATGGGGCTCAATCTCACAACCTTGAGATCATGACTCAAGCTGAAACCAAGAGTTGGTCACTCAGCCAACTGTGTCACCTGAGCATTCCCCACACAGAGACTCCTTAAGTTCAGTATGAACTCCTGGAGAATAAGGACTTTGTTTTCTTTTTTCCCCCTCACTACCTATATTATTGCAAAGTATATAATACATTACCTGAAATTCCATCATGAAATATTTATTCCTCAAAATGCCCAAGAACAGAGCAAATTCCCCAAACACATCAGGCCTACACTATGCTGGTAGGTACTGTTCTGTCTGCCTCCCAACAACCTCATCCTTCCTCTTTCCCAAGAGAACCCCAATTTTATTTAGATATGACCTTAGGCTTCAGGGAAATCTAGGCCCATTCCCTGCTCCAGGAGGTGGGTTCTGACTGATCTAAGCCAACCCAGGTAATCCCACTGCCACTGACTGATCCGGACAAGGTCATGCAATACATCTGGTGTCAGTAAGATGTAGGGAAAGCCTGTTGACAGGGCTTCAAAGAAAATTTCCTTCACTCAAAAGATAAATAAATGACCCAAAGAAGAGACAGACATTGTCACATCTTTCTATAAGGGCTGAAACTGTGTCAGACATCTTGGAAGCAAACATAAGGAATACTAGCCAAAGATGAAACCTATCAAGGACGGCGGGATGGAAAGGTGGGAGGAATCTGGAGTTTTTCAGACACTGCTAAGCTGATGAATTAATGACCACTTGAGTTTTACTACTTTGGAACTTTCCTGAGTCAGGGCTTTACTTCTTTGAGCTAAAAGAAGTCAACATTGCTCAATTAATGTCTTAGTCGCCAAGTAACTTACTGACATTCTGTTGAGAACAGAGAAAGTGGAATGTAGGGAACTCCTACTGGGAAATAGTCATAGCTGGCACAGGCCATGGCCTGGAGATTGGGCGATCCATTTATAAGGCTTTCAGTTCTATTAGCTCTTTTGTGTGTTGCCTTTAAGATGGGAGTTTGTGGTAGACTTAAAATCGCCACAGATTCTTTGCAGCTCTTCTGCCAAGAGGTTGAGTCTATTTCCCTACTACTTGAACCTGGCCTCCCTTTGTGATTTCCTTAGCCCAACAGAATGTAGCTAAGTGACATTATGACTCTGAGCTTGGGCCTCGAGTGGCCTTACGGTTTCTGCTATCACTCTCTTGGAATACAAGTGGCTTCTGGAGGATAAAAAAGCACAAGCAGAAAGAGACCTGGCCATCCTAGCTGAGGCCCCAGACATATGAATGAGTGCAGCCAGTATTATGTGAGATACCCCAGCACAGTCTAGTCCAAACTACCATCCCACAAAATTATGAGTGAATAACTAATTGTCTTAAGTCACTATATTTTGGAGAAGTTTGCTATGCAACAATAGAAAAATGATACAGAACCTATTCCCAAACTAGGGGAATAATTTAACTTGAAACTCATTTCAACTCATTATTTTGTCCAAATACTATAACCCATTCCAGAACAACCTGGAAAAAAACAAAGTTGCTGGTTCAAATGATGGTTTAACCAACATGTTATTATATCATCTTCTTTTATTTGAGAAAAATGTAGGAAAAAACATTCCAACTCCCATCATCTCCAATTTTATTTGTCCTAAGAAATCACCCAAAACCCAATACACTGGCTCTGAGGGAGCCTGAATCAGTTGTGCCTCGTTAGGAGATCTGGAGCTGGCCTCAGCTGGTTTGAGTCTGTTGGAGCTGGTTGGAAGATATGTCTTAGTATTTTTAATTAGAATTCTGCTGAATCCAAAGGAACTGAAACCAAATCTGAGCAGACCTCCCCTGCCACCATCTTGTTTCAGCTTGCTCACTCACTCTGCTATAAACCGTACGCATTTTGTAACCACAGGGTCCTCTTCCCCTTACGGTAGATTCTGCAGTACATTCTCTGTTGGTGCTCACAAGGATGTGCCATATTTGACTTTAAATGTGCAAGTGCCTGCAAAAATAGAGAACAGAACACAGCATTTAGCAAAAGGCTTTCAGCACAAGAAAAATTATTACTTCCTTCAAGGCATTGAAAGACCTTGATTCTTCTTCCATCAATATTTTCTTCTCTTGGGTCAATATTTTTTGATATCCATCTCAGTAGAAGCCAATATCTTCTTATTAATCTCTTGGGGAAGTACGAGTTGCTATGAGCGAGTGACCTGAAGTGTGTGTGGGATCAGAAGGTTGGATTTTGCTGTGAGGGACCTAGAACATGGTAGGAAGTGACAGTTCGGTTTTTAGGAGACTTCATTCATCCCTTGGCCATAGATCACTGTTTTATAGATAATCATTAATATTTCCATTTTAAAAGCCACGTATTATTGTAGACTAACTGCAACATGCAGAAAAATATAAAGAATAAAATTAACATTTCCTGGAATTCTCACAACCAGAGATAACCACTGATTTTTTTCTACAAATTTATACATATATGGAGAGATGTATGTATCTGTGCACATGGATTTAAAAAAAGATTAAACAATTAGGATCTTATTACATAGAGATTTTTCTCCTCCTCTTTGCTCTTAACTTTACATAGAATTTTTTTCCCCATTTTCTTATAAATTCTTTCAAGGACAAGCTTTTTAATGTTTTATAGTATTCTAATATGTGCATTTAATACACGGGGGAAGGGATTCATTACAAAAGGACACAAAGGCATTGAGAGAGTAATGGAAAGGTTCTCTTTTCTGGATTGTGATAAGGTCACAGGACCTTATACATTTGTCAAAATTCATTGAACTTTTACTTTAATGGGGTAAATCTTAACGTACACAAATTATAATCTCAATAAACCTGACTAGAGTGGGGAAAACACTTAGCTAAAGAATCCCCTCATAACATGACCCAGTGCTGCCCACATCTTGGTCTACTACTAATTTCTCAGGCTTGACAGCACATGGAAATCACCTGGACATGTTTAATAAAATAAGATGCCAGGGTTGAGGGGAGGGAACCCAGAGACTCTGATTTAATTGGCCCTGGGATCAGGCCAAGGCATCATATCTCCTGAAAACTCCCATGGTGATTCTAAAATGTGCAGCCGGGGTTGAGAACCACTGATTTGCACAATAAGTCATTTGGACCAAGGAGATAAGAGGTGATAAAATGGGATATGTACATTTCAGAATCATAAAAGAGTTTTATAAATTTTGCAAACTAAACCTTTATTAGCCCACTGATTTTTGTCCTGTTTCCCCCCTTGAGATAGTTATATGAGATAGTCATATAAATATTTTTATTGCAACATAATTCACATAACATAGAACTCATCCTTTTAAAGTCTACAATTCAGTGGTTTTTAATGTATTCACAAGCTTCTACAGCTATCACTATTATTTACTTTGAGAACATGTTTTTTCAAACTAAGAGCAAACCCGATACCTGTTAATAGTTGCTTCTGATTTCCCCCTCTCCCAGACTGTGAAAACCACTGATCTACTTGCTATCTGGATGAATTTGCCCATTCTGGACATTTCATGTAACTTGTATACATTGTATGGAATCATACAATATAGGACCTTTCATTACTTTCATTACTGGCTTCTTTCACTTAACATGGTGTTTTTAATATCCCTCCATGTTGTAACATGTATCAGTACTTCCTTCCTTTTCATGGCTAAATAATGTTTTATCATATCATAATGTTTTATCATATTTATCATCCATTCATCCACTGTTGGAAACTTGGTTGTTCCACCTTTTGTCTATCGTAAATGTTGCTGCTATGAGCATTTGTGTACAAGTTTTTCTGTGGATTTATCTTTTCATTTCTCTTGTTATTCACCTAGGAATGGAATTGATTGCTGGGCCATGTTTCTGTTTAGCTATTTTTCCTTCAACAATGTAGAAGTGATCTGGTTCCTCTATGTCTTCTCCAACACTAGTTATCGTCTGACTTTTTTGCATAGTCATCCCAGTGGGTGTGAAGTAGTAATCTTGAGATTTTGGTTTGTACACTCTTAATGATTAATAATGTTGAGCATCTTTTCATGTGCTTATTGGCCATTTATATATCTTCTTTGGAAAAATGTCTATCCAAATCCTTTGCTCTTTTTAATTGGATTATTTGCATTTTTATTGTTGAGTTGTAAGTGTTCTTTTAAAGTCTGGATATTAAACTCTTAATAAACATGTGATTTGCAGGCACCTGGGTGGCTCAGTCGTTAAGCAGTTGCCTTCGGCTTGAGTCGTGGTCCCAGGGTTCTGGGATTGGTGCCCACATCGGGCTCCCTGCTCAAAGGGAAGCCTGCTTCTCCCACTCCTGCTCCCCCGCTTGTGTTCCCTCTCTCTCTGTGTCTCTCTCTGTCAAATAAATAAGTAAAATCTTTGAAAAAAAAAACAAAAATAAACATGTGATTTGCAAATAGCTTTCCCAATTTTTGGATTTTCTTTTACTCTTTTGAAAGCATCCTGTGAAGCACAAAATGTTTAATTTTGATGAAATCAAATTTATTTTTGCTCTTTTGCTGCTTATGCTTTAGGTGTCATATATAAGAAACCATTGACTAGTCCAAGGTCACAAGGTCTACAAGTTTCTTTCTAAGTGTTTTATAGTTTTAGCGCTTACATTTAGGTCAATAACCCATTTTGAGTTTATCTTGGTAAGTGGTGTGAGGTAGGGGTTCAACTCCATTCTTTTGCATGTGGATATCCAGTTGTCCTGGCACCATTTATTAGAAAGACACTTCTTTCTCCCACTGAGCGGTCTTGGCACTCTTGTTGGAAATCATAGGTATTTTTAAAAAAATATTTATCTATGCTCAGCTGGAAGAAATTTTTGCCCAGCTGATTAGGAGCTCTAAGTCCAACTGGCCCTCTCTACACATCAGTAGGTCCAGTGCCTAATAGTTGTGACTTCTAATAGTTGTGACTTTTAAGGACCTACTACTAGTTCTTAAAAGATACTTTTTGATGAGTTAATCTTGAGGTTAATCTATTTAGTAAACATAGCATAATTGGTTTCTAATCAAATTGATTGGTCTGATTCAAGTAGATCTCACTGATCGGCTTAAAGGACCAAACTGGCCTGTACAAGTCAACAGTCAGAAGAGTGGAAGAATCCTTGGGTTGACAGTTGCCTACTAACCAAGACCACAATTCTGTTTTGGTGTTTACCTCTCCCCTTTGTGACTCACAGTTAAATCTTGATTTATTCTAAACAAATCATGATAATTCCAGTCTCTTCAATATGGTCTGATTTAGGAAAGGATATTTGACATTTTTGTCAAATGTGGTTTTTGGAAAAGCTTTCTTTATCAGAAGAGTTGGTCCTTCTCCTTCTGATGGCTATTTCCATGCCTGCCTGAAATATGACAGCCATATTTACAATCATGAGGGGAGCTAAACAGGACAAAAGATGACAGAGCAGAAATATGGGAGGATTCTGGGTCCTTAATGACATTCTTGAATCCCCGAATTAACTAACTAATTAACTACTCCAGTCAGGTTACAGTGCTTTGTTACTTGTACTCATATTATCCTAAATAATATAGGCCTCCTGACTTTTCTCAGAAAATGCCCTTCAGACTGAAAAACTTTAAGTGGACTGTAAGACTGAGCACAGTAACCCAGAGAACTGAAATTCTCCAAGAGGATTTTCCAAACTTAGCCCCAGATGAACCTTCCCTGAGATCTATAAGGAAACCTACTGTCGAGGCTGATCGTGATGGAAAAGGTATGGTATCTAGGTTGACCTCCATCACCAATGCTAAGTCCCTGCTTCTTCAAAGAGGACAACTCATCTGTATTGTTTTTCTAAAAAAGGAATCGGGTTTTGTATATTATTATCCTCTAGAAATATTTGGCTATGAAGGAAGTGCTTCTACGTTCTAAGTGGAATGATGTAATCTCAACATCTTTGGGTTGAGAGCGAGCCAGAGAGGCTGCAGATGTAGGAGTCTTCTCCCTGACACTGGTCACCGTCCCGTGGCTGAGAACTCCAGCAGGCACTGCTCACCACCCTGGTGGGAGGGAGATTTCAGTTGCATGTTGAAGCGGAATGTACGGGTTTCTGAGAGCCAAGTGTGTGCATCTCTCCTAATTTCCCAGCCCCACACTCAGTGAGGTCACGTGGGTAGCTAACAAATCAGTCACTGTGAGAGTAGAAGTCAGGGAATCAGGAAAGAGCTTTTTCTCTCTGAAGAGCCAGCTATTAAATGTTATGGTCATTCTTTTGGTCATTCTTATACAACCGAGGTATCATGACGTCTCCCAGATTTGATGGCTGTAAGTCAAAGAGAAGAAAGGCCCCACTGTGCTTCCCTGAAGATGACTAATTGCTAAAAACTGATAGGAAAATAGCAATCCTTTTCTTTACAAAGTGAGTCACAACCTCCCCTCTTAAATTTTTCTCCTAAAACCAGGCTGTTCCAGCTTTTATTTTTTGTTTAAAAAAACATAACAACACAACTTTGATTCTCTCTAATAACCTAACTGCCAACATTTTGGGGTTTTGTGGTTGGTTTTGGTTGGTTGTTTTTTTTTTTTAATTATTGTTTTCTCAGAGTGTCAGATTACAGCAAGGCTGCTGCATGGTAAACCTTCCATTGCATGCAAAGGCAAGGTCACGGTAATGACAAGGTCTTACTGTGGAACTGCTGAGGTCGCCTGTTTGAGGCCAACTGTGGTATCTGGGAGATGAGTCTATGGGTGGCTCCCTGAGGGACTGAGGGGCAGGGCTTCCATGACATACCCCTGCAGACTGCTGTCCCTCTGTTCCTCTGTCCTCCCATTTCCTTCCACCTCTATTATCCCATATTCCATAGTCCATAGTCAGCCTGGCCTTAGAAGTTCTTTCTTCCACTCCCTCTTGCCAATTGCAGGTCTGGGAAAAATTATGGAACATTTCAGATATACAAAAAGGCATAGAGAAGAGTATTATAAACACTCTTGAATCTCTACCCAGCTTAGGAAATAAAACATTATTAACACTATTAACGACCCTACATATGCCTCTCTGATCCTCTTCCCCTTTCTTCAAAAGAGAAACACTTTCCTGAAATTGAGATTATCATTCCAGTGCCAGTCTTTACACTTTCACTGCATATGTCTATACACAACCTTCTGAAGTATAAAGAATTGGTTTGAAGGCTTTTGAGCTTTATGTAGTTGGTATATATATTGTATGTCTCTTGATCCACCTTGCTTTATTTCTAACAATATTATGTTTTTTATTAACGTATGTATTAGTGTTCTAGCACCACTTAACAACCACAAATGCAGTGGTTTAAAATGACATACATTTATTATCTCACAATTTCTGTGGATCAGGAGTCCAGGTATGATTTAACTGGATATTTTGCTCAGCGTCTCACTGGCCGCAACTGAGGTTTTGGCCAGACCGCATTCTCATCTAGAGGCCTGACTGGGGAAGGATCTGCTTTCAGGTTCATTCAGGCTGTTGGCATAATTCATTTCCTTGAGTTTGTATGGCTGAGAGCCCTGACCCCTGAAGGACAGCCACTTCCCTGCCCTGAAGCCCTCTCCCTATGCAGTTCACATCATAGCAGCTTGCTTTTGTAAGACCAGCAGAATCCCTCATTCTAATCACTAAAATGAGGTTATATGATATATAAGGATTTTGAGGGCCCCTGCAGTCAAGGGAGAGAATTTCACAAATGTTCAGACACCAGGAGTTGGGAATTATTGGGATCTGTTGGTTGGCCTGGGATCTATCTGCCACAATGTTGATACATGTTACTCCAGTCCATTTATTTCTGTTGTTATGTACTATTACATTGTATAATGTACCACAAAATCTACCCATTTTGCTGTTAATGACTATGTTAGTATGATTCCAATTTTTCCTATTATAAACGTCATGCTTGATAGTTTTTTCAGATCTTATCTGTACATGTGAGGAAGTTTCTAGGCCCTAAAGCATACCAAAAGTCTTCAGCTTCACTAGATATGGTTAAATTACTCTCCAGAGCAGTTATGGCCTACTTCCATTCCTACAAGTGTGTGACTTCCTCATGATTCCTCATAGTCTCCTACTCTTGAAATTGACAGAATTATTTTAATATTTTTATACTATGGGCAAGCGGAGAGCTGTGAAATGGTATCTCCTGGTTCTAATTTTTATTTCTGGAATTACTAATGAGGTTGGGAAAAGGTAATGAGTATCTTCTCATATGTTATTTTTGTTACTTTTTCTGGGAGCTGCCTGGACTGTTTATAGTTTTCTTTTTGTCTGTATTTTTCTTATCTGTTTATAGTTTTTTTTTTTTAATTTTTATTTATTCATTTGACAGACAGAGATCACAAGTAGGCAGAGAGGCAGGCAGAGAGAGAGAGGAGGAAGCAGTCTCCCTGCCGAGCAGAGAGCCCGATGTGGGGCTCAATCCCAGGACCCTGAGATCATGACCTGAGCCGAAGGCAGAGGCTTAACCCACTGGGCCACCCAGTGCCCCCTGTTTATAGTTTTTTATGTGTCCTGGTTCCTAATGCTTTGTATTATTGCATAACAGATCATTTCTTCTTCTGTTTCTCTGTTAACCTTCTTTCTGACATTTTTATATGTGTAACTTTTAAATTTTAATTTGGTCAAATTTATCAGTCTTTCCCTTTATGATTTATTTCTCTTATAACTTATTTAGGAAATGTTTTTCTATCTTGCGGCTCAAAAGATGGTCACCTATATGTTCCTATAGAGCTTTTAAAATGTTGCTTTAACACATTTAACTTTTAGTATATCTGGCACTTATTTTTGTCCACAGTATAAACAAAGCATCCAATTTTATTTTATATTTCTGTATGGATATTGAGTTTTTTTTTTAAAGATTTTATTTATTTATTTGACAGACACAAGTAGGCAGAGAGGCAGGCAGAGAGAGAGGAAGGGAAGCAGGCTCCCCGCTGAGCAGAGAGCCCGATGTGGGGTTCGATCCCAGGACCCTGGGATCATGACCTGAGCCGAAAGCAGAGGCTTTAACCCACTGAGCCACCCAGGCACCCCTGGATATTGAGTTTTTTAGCACCACCTATTGAACAAACCGTGCTTACCCCTCTAATATGCCATGTCATCTCTCTTTTATCAAGTTTTCATATATGTGTGGTTTTGCTTCTAGAGTTTCTATTCTGTCCCCTTGATCTATTTGGTTATTCCTATACCAAGACACTCTGCCTTAATTATTACAACTTTACAATAAGTTTTAATATACAAACAGGCCGACCCTACTATCTCATTCTTTTCTCGAAAATGTTTAGTTTATATTTGACTTTTGCTCTTTTATATAAACTTCAGATTCAGATTATTGAATTCCATGAATGGCTTTCCTGGGAATTGATGGGGGTAGTTCTCAAGTTATAGATTAATTTAAGGAAAGTTATGAGCTGAATAGTGTACACTCCAAATTTAAATGTTGAAATGCTTAAATCCAGTACCACAGAATCTCCAAGGGGATGCTTCTACTGTTTCAAGGACATACATGTTTCTTAAGGGTTTTGCCACCTGGCTCTCTGTTCTGAGCCCTGTGTCTTGAAAATAAAGTGAATTGGGGCACCTGGGTGCCTCAGTCAGTTAAACATCTGCCTTTAGCTCAGGTCATGATCCCAGGGTCCTGGAACTGAGCCCCACATCGGGCTCCCTGCTCAGAGGGAAGCCTACTTCTCCCCGCCCCCCGTCATTCCCCCTGCTTGTGTGTTCTCTCTCTCAAATAAATAAATAAAATCTTAGAAAAAAAAGAAAGAAGGAAGAAAAAAAAAGAGAGAGAGAAAGAAAATTAAGTGAATTAATGTGGCAATTTACCCTATGATGCTGAGGGCTGATCAGTGATCAGATGGCACATTCACATGTTAGGACAAAAGTCTGGCCCAAAGGAATAAACGTGACTGTTGGGGCTCGAGCGTGAACATCTCCTCAGATCCCAACAGTAATGGAAAACATCCACAGACCTCCTTTGCAGCTCCCTCTTAAAAATAGCTCTCCTGGTACTTGCTATCTGAGTGTTCAGATCAGACTAGCTCAGATGGAACCAGGAGCAATTCCAAAGGATGGGGTCTTGATATGTCCCCTTAATTTCATCAAACCACCTAGGTTCATACCCCAGTTTCACCACATATTTCTACGGCCTGGGCCAAGGTGCTTCCACTCTTCTGCCTCAGTTGCCTGACCTGTCCAATAAGGACTGTAGTACCACCTACTCATGAGTGGGGTTAATTGAGTCATTCCTATAACTCATTGGGACCCATGCCTGGCACACAATAAACATTCGATAAACATTCGTTAAGCCCATGGGATGGCCCTCTTGGCACTACATTTCAGGTACTTAGAGGATTTTTATATTTCTTTTATTTATCCTTAAAGTCCCAGAATATGCTATTTAAATGTTACTCTACCCTCCATATGTTCCATCTGGGGGCCTGGCACAGAATAACACTCTCATTCATTTCTACAAGTTTTTCCAACCCTGCCTGTTGACAATCACCTGACTATTCACCTTGCTTTTTTTTCTAGTATTTAGGGTGGGATGCCACTGGCTTCCAGGCCAGATTTCTGCAATGAATGGAATGCTGAGGAAGAAGGAAGCAATCCTGAATCTGGCCACAGATTCAATCTGGCACGCTGGTGGAGTCCATGGTTTGCTGCCCCATCTCTAAAAAGTCCAATGCTGTCCTAGGGGCTCAGTAGGCCCGGTGAGCTTGAAGACATTCATGCCAGAGTCATAGGGAGTAAGGTGGAAAGAGTGAATGACTGGCCTCATTTCTTCTCAGTAATGCCCATCAAGCAATGAGATTGCTAGGCTGTGATCTGTGGGAGGGCAGAGAGCTGCTGTTCCTGTTTGACATGTAACCCAACACCCAGCACCATGCCTGGCCCAGACTAGGCAGTGGACAAATAGACACGAGTTTATGGTAGTTTTCCCTGGTACCCAGCCCCAGTAAGGCCTCATGCAGGTTCTGGACACACAATAGATAGTTAATGAGTATTGATGGGTATCCTGGTCATCGTGGTCATTAGGCTGCCACATCAGTATTGGCCTCCGTGCACGGAGTCCCCGTCTTGCCATACTCTTCCATTACATTTGTGCAAGTGCACACGTGTGCAATAAACTACCGCAGAGAGAAACACAGCTCTGTCTATTAAACAAGATGTTTTGCCTATAGGGACAAAGTATTGGGCACTACTGTTGTACTAGGCAGCAGCAAACGCATATTAAGGAATTCACCCAAGCAAGGTTCTGGGCAGGTCAGAAGGTACAAAGAGCCCCAGGCCACCAGTCTTGCCCGTGGGGGAATTCTCTGAGGCCTTGGTCAGGAGAACAGAAGCACCAACACAGAAGGTGACAAACCAGGACTATAGAGCAAAGACTGGCTTTCAGGATCGCCTCTACCTTTTAGGGAATCAGAAGCTTCCAGAGCTGCCATAAACCACTCCCGATGATCCCAACTGCTTCTAGTGCCAAGGAAAGAAGTTCTCAGAGGACTGATACTTCTGCCTCTCTTTCTCCTTCCGTATTTCAGGCAAATGCCTTTCTTTGGTGGACTCTAGCTGGGAATGCTGCCAGCAAAGCAAAGAATGCTGGGAAGTGCTGTTCTCAGGTTTCCAGCCCCTGCCTAAAGGTGGAATATGGAAGGGATAGAATGATGTTCAGTTATCAACAAACAGTTCAGCATGAAAAGCTTCGAAGTGCAAATTTAGAAAACAACATTCCAAGGCAGTTAACCTTTGCTAAGCATCTGAGAAGCAACACAATCTGTGCTTGAAGACAAGCATTGCCGTGAGAGTTGGAGCCTTTGAAGAAGGCTTTGGATGGAGTCATACCTTAAGACAAGACTCTGTCAAACAGATCATGGAAAAGAGGAGGTGGGTGCGCATACATTTATTGGTTCACTCATGTGTTTAGTCAACCAGCCGACAAACATTTATTGCTAAGCAGCAAGCTAGGCACTTGGGCCCCCAGACTGGGAGAACCTACCAGTTGTTTTTCAGAAAGGAAACAATAATATGATGAGATTTTTAGTGAGGGGAGATCACTTCAGAAATGCCCATGTGCGTAGACAGAGTGAAAGGACATACGCCTTAGTGTGAGCAGTGCTTATCTCTGGCTGGTGAGACTGTGAATAAAGGTTATTTTTCATTCTAAATCTTTCAGTAGTTCCAAATACCCTGCAATGAATGTGTATTAATTTTTATCTGAAAAAAATGTTTTAAGAAAGAAGATAGATTAAACAGGTAACTGTGGAGGAAATTCATGACACATTTATCATGTGATGTTCTGAGTGGGCGACCCTTCCTCTCCCCTCACCTTCTTCCCTTCGCTTAGTTGTCTCCTGTCCATTCCTCGGTTTTCAGCTGAAACCTTTCTTCACTGAGAAGACTTGCCAGTGCCCAAAGGTTAGGTTAGGTCTCCACGTTCTGCATTCTCAGCCCCTGGGGTTGCCCCACCACCGGTCATACCTGTAAGTATGGGTTCGATGTCTGTCTTCCTCACCAGAATGTAAGGCCCATAGGGCAGGTATCATGTCCGCTTTACTTGCACTTGTTTCCCAAGCACATTGGTCATTCTATAAATCCTATTGGAATGAATCAACCATGGCGTTAAAAAATGTTAAGTGTGAAGACAAGCAGACTAACTAGGAGTGAATTATGATAGTCTGGACAAAGGAGGGAGAGTACCACAGAAAAGGGCAAAGTGATGAAGGGAAGACGTTGTGGTATCAAATCTACAGAACCTAGTGGCTTCTTGAATACATTCAACGAGAAGCAGAGGTTGAGGGGATATTTTGGAAGTAGAACCAATAGGACTTTCTGATGGATGAAATGTGGGAATGATGGGAAGAGAGCTGTCAAGAAGGCTTTGAGAGTTTTTATCTTGAGCAGGTGGATACATAATAATACAATTTCCTGAGATGGAGGAGGTATTTGTCAGGGGTGGGATCAAGAGTTCCAATTTGGAGTAAGAAACAAGGATGAGGGTGAAATATAGGGTGATTCTTGGATTTTGGCTTGGGGGGTCATTGTCTTAGGCATGAAATACAGAAGGTAAACCAAGCTTGAGAAGAAATGTGAATTCAGTTTTATTTTTTTTTATTTTTTTTAAAGATTTTTTTATTCATTTATTTGACAGAGAGAGATCACAAGCAGGCAGAGAGGCAGGCAGAGAGAGAGGAGGAAGCAGGCTCCCCGCCGAGCAGAGAGCCCGACGCGGGGCTCGATCCCAGGACCCTGAGACCACGACCCGAGCCGAAGGCAGCGGCCCAACCCACTGAGCCACCCAGGCGCCCCTGAATTCAGTTTTAGACATGTTAAGTTTGAGGTGCCAACTGAGATAGCCAAGTTATTCAGTGAGATTATGGGGGTCTAGAATTCTTGAGAAATTTCTGAACAGAGACAGAGATGTGAACTTAGTGGGGGTAGTTGAAGCCTTCAGGTGAATGAGAACATGTATAAATGAGAAAGACACCAACATCAAAACCTTTGGGAAAACTCCACATTTATGGAGGAAGAGATGCCCTAAAAGGAGACTGAGAGGGAACTGTCAAAGGAGTAAGAACTAAGGAATGCCATTGTGACCAAAGCAAGAGCTCAAAGAAGGGCATACTACTCTGAAGTGGTAAGAAGGAGCCAGATTTCAGAGGTCCTTGAATGTAAGGCAAAGAAATTGACACTTGATCCTTGGCCTTCATGATTAGCTGTGATGACAAATATATATGTACTGATCGTACTTGGCTGAGCCTCCCAGCCTTATAGAGGAATTGAGAAACACTGTGAGTCAAGGGTCCAAGTCATGATCCCCATGATCAAGGTTTGGAGTTGGAAAGTATAGAGTGGCCTGTTAAGAATACATTTCTTGGGGCATCTGGGTGGCTCAGTGGGTTAAGCCTCTGCCTGTGGCTCAGATCATGATCCCAGGGTCCTGGGATCGAACCCCACATCAGGCTTTCTCTCAGCAGGGAGCCTGCTTCCCCTGCTCCCCGCTTGCCTCTCTGCCTACTTGTGATCTCTGTCCATGAAATAAATGAAATCTTTTTAAAAAAAAAACATTTCTCATCAAAAAATATGTTGTCTAACCCAAGTTACTACTGACTTGAGGGAGCTGGAGAGTAAAATCCAGAGTTTCAGAAACCATCATTCTTTGTGCTTGGTTCTTAGAGTCAGCCCCTCGGCAGTAACAAAGGACCAAAAAAAGCATCCCCCCAGAAATCTTCCTGGTTTAGCCAACTCCAAAACCAACAGCAGCTCCTCCAATAGCCTCTCTGATGAGCCTCAGTTGAAGAACTTTGGAGCCACACAGACTATGTGTTAGTTTATGTTCAAGAAGGAGCCATCAGACAAGTGCAGAAAAAGTGTCTGTCCTCCTTTCCATTACAGTATTCCAGAAGAAGACGAAAGTGGCCTGAGGCAAGGGGAAGACAGACTGTATGACTCTTCCAAACTCTGGCAGCCTTACCTTCCACCATACCACTGTGGTTTTGAGGAGAGGTTTAAAGCTAAGCTTCAAAAACAATTACAAATGAAGATTCTGGCTAAACATGACCACAGAGGGAGATGGAGATGAGCTGGGTCTTTGCAGAAAGCATCAGGGTACGCAGTGAATATGTGAACCTGAATGTCCAGTAAGCCGCTTCGGCAGATATCTGGGTGGGTGGCATGTATTGGGGGCATGTGTGTCCCAGGAGGATGAGCCTCTCTGGGTAGACTGGAAAGAAGAACAGCCATTCAGACTGTTGAAAACAGTACCAGGAATGGGGGACCTGCCTGGCTCAGTCTGTGGAATGTGCAACTCTCGATCCTGAGGTCATGTGTTCAAGCTCCATGTTGGGTGTAGAGATGACTTTAAAAAAAATAAAAATCTTAAAAAGAGAGAGAGAGAGAGAATATCAGAGATGGTTGGTAACTGGCAGCATGCTTATGGATGTCTGCATGAGACTACACTTAGCATAAACAATTTGCAGATCCACATTGTGTGATTACTTTCAGAAAGCCTTAAGCTTCCAGCCACTGACAGAAGCCAGAAGCTGCAGAGACTCCCCTGGGAGATGAGCTGGACTGGTCTGCTGCCCTGGGGGGGTGGGGCACTGGGGGAGGGGTATGGGCTGGCCCTGAGACCTCTGTGCCCAGGAGCCTGGTTGCAAAGAAGAGGGAAGGAAAGCGCAAGGCAAACCCAGTTGGATGTGAGGCTCTTTAGTCTAAGCGTTGGCCAACCCTACCCTCAGGTCCCAGTTTCACTCCATGCCAGGCTTCTCTTCTAGAGAAAGGGGAGTGACTAGACCAAGAGATGCTGCCTTTGGGGGATGCAAAAGCCAGAACTTAAGTAGCTGATGCCCGGAAGCAAAATAAGCCTGTGGTTGATCCCTCTCACTTTACTCAAGAATCACCTTGTTGAAGAAGACAGACCCCTTCTTTCTCTTGGCTCAGCGGTAAGAGATTCCAGTGTGTCCAGTGGAATCAAGGAGGCAAAAAAGCCAGAGGTAAAGTCACAGGCACAGGAGGACCAAGAAGAGGTCAAGGATGACAACTGGACCTAAAAGTGAGGTCTAACTCTAAGGTATGACATCCATGAAAGGGGGAGGGGAGGAAGACACACACGGAAGAGGCAACCTCTGCTCATCCCATCCAGTCCTGTCCAGTCCAACAAGCACACTCAGCACCAAACACCCTGCTCCATGCTACACGTGCCAAACAAGACAAGTTTCTTGCACTCAGGAAGCACACAGTTTTCCAGACAGGTAGGCAATTCAAAGTCTGTTAACATGAGAGTGCATGAACATGTCTGCTAACATACACGGTGCAGAGGAACAGCCCTAGCCCTGCCTGGGGTCCCTTCAGGGAAAGCCTCTTGAGAAAGGGGGTTATAAATGCTCTGAGGGCAGAAACAATATTGTGTGTGTGTGTGTGTGTGTGTGTGTGTGCATGTGCGTGCATGCGTGCATTTACTATATGTCCCCCACAGTCCTAGATGGTATTTTGAATATGGCAGATACATAATAAAGATTGTTGAGTGAATACAAGAATTAATCAGTTTTTCTATTTTCATCTCTCTAACCATTCCTCTGCTTTCTTCCTAAATCTTACTCTATTACTTTCCCTTTGCTAGAAAGGCCCAGAAGAGTTTCATTCTGGGGTGAGGTCCAGCAAACCGGATGCCAATTAGATCTAGAAATTGCCATTTCATGCCATGAGCCAATAAATATTGGGGGAAAGGGTCCCTGTGGCCTACAGTTAGAAGGAAAATCACCGTCATCTTAATCATCAGAGAGCATTTATTGAACACACGCCATGTGTCAATTGCTGTTTTAAGGGTTTTAAGTACGGAATGTGTTAAATCATTTTATCCTCCCAATAACCCAATGAGGTGCTGGTATTACAAGTGAGAAGTTCAGCTGATGTACAGAGACGTCATGTAACTTGCTCAAATTCCCAGAGCCAGTACATGGTGGAGCCAATACTGTCTGGCTCCAGAGCCCACAACTCCTACTGCATCCCCCCCTTGGGACTGAACACTGAGGGCAAAAGCATCTTGGGCTTATACCCCAGTGTCCAGGCCAGAAACCACTAATTACTTCAAAATTTTTTAGTTACATAATATTCACTAGCTCATTTTCTCCTACTGCCCTCTGTTTCCCTGTAGGGATCGACAGATCCTAAGTTCAAAGGGCTTTATAGATGATCACTTGTGTCTGGGCTTTTATTCCAGTAGTAAGAAACATAAGCCATAAAAAACATGATAATGTTGGAAATCATGGAGCACATCATTTTCTCCATCCAACAGTAGCAGCAAGTCAAGGTCCTACCGTTTTCCGGCAATCCAAGACCAGGGTGGAAGACAGCCATGGCAGGACCAGCATGCTTGGTCTTAGACCAACATCCATGCTTTGGTCTCACCATCCAAAAACTGGAGCAGACAATCTCTGGGCCTCGGGAGAGTACTGAAAGATGAACAAACTCATGTCTGTAGAAGTCCGGGTCTTCTCAGGGGAAACGAATGATCACCAAGATTGATGATTCCAAATAATAGCATCACAAAGGACCATTTTTTTTGCCAATCTTCTCTGATTCTTCCCCAGTATCAAAATGAACACTAGTCAGAACCCAGCCTATTACCATAGAAGGGTGAAGAATAACCAAATGAAGCTGAAGGGAGGAAGAATCCTGTCAAAGACCTCTGTGATCGCTATGGACATCCCACACAGACCAATGTACTCTGCCGTGAAGGATGGGCACGTGGGGACCCATTCTCTTGTCTTCATACATCAGCTTTTCCAACCAGCTTGCCATTCTCCTTCCTTACTGCAAACACTCCTCACCTTCCAGAAGTGGACCATCATGGTTATTGAAGGCACCAGGCTAAGGTTTTTCACAGAATCCCAGATCCACTCAGAGTGGGAGACACTTGGCCTGACATCAAACCTCAAGGACAGACTTCAAATGTTATGAAAGAGCGTGTCTACTCTCTACTTGGCAGATTACCATAATCTGTAAGGTTATACCAAATATCACCTGAACTCCATTCATTTAAATGCTTCTTGAACGTCTACGATGTGCCTGACACTCCTCTGTGAGACGGACATATGGAACTGAGCAATACAGACTAATGACCACTGGCATCATCATCGCTGCCCTCCTAGGGTTTACATTTCTAGAGGGAAAAACAGACTAGTATTCCCTGTAGTAGAAGGGAACCAATATTAATGAAGTATCGCCCTATAGTTCCTCCAAAGAAGTAAATGAACTAGTGGTAGTTTGTATTTTTCATGTATCTTTCAGGGGATATACATGATGTCCCCTGCTGTTCAGGACACTAACAACCCTATAGCGGGCATTCTACGGCAATGACTTAGGTAGCTACCATTGCATTTTCCCCTTTCTTCTTCCTTGAGCAGAGAAGTCGAGGGTGCTTGTTCCCTGTGAATTAGATCCCAGGAAGGAAAAAAAAAACATAAAACCCCACATGGATCCCTGAAACCAGATGTCCAGCAATTCAGACTCAATCCAGTAACTTAATTACTCGATGAAAAGATGTTTACTGAGGACTGAATGCCCCCTGTGTGCGGTACATTGCAAGAAGTCCAAGAAAGTGCTGTGACCTGAGTCTTACCCTCAGATACAGGACGCGAAACAATTAGTGAATAACACAAAAGAGTGTATTAGCTATTTATGATAGCAAAGAGCAGAGGACGAAAAAAAAAATCTAGGAACACAATTTTAATTTCCTTTCTACAATAAATCACGACAAAATTCGAATTCACCTGGTTTGACTGACAACTAATAAACTCAATAGGAGACAAGGCACATCCAGAAACATTTTTCTTTCACATAAATTAGCCTGGCCGATGGCAGCTGGCAGCTGGTGGCAGGGGGTCAGGTGGAGGGGGGCCTGATGGGGTAGAACTTAAGGATCCTTGTGTTTCTGGGAGGAAGCCATTGAGAACAGTCTTGGACAGACATGGAATGTAAAGTGAGCTTCCTCTTGCTTCTCCCCATCCCCAGCATGGACTATGGACAGAAAGACAGGTACACATTTCTGCTGTCTCAGGACTGCTGTGTGGCCTACGGGGTCACCTAACCATGTGCCTTCTCCAGAAAAGCCCAATTCTGCCTTGTGCTGGCACCATGAGGACTCGCCCTGTGGCTTTGTAGACATTTTCTACGCATGAATCCCATTAACTTCTGGCTCTTTGATATTTTCATCCCATAGCACTAAAGGCCACGTACTTCCATGAGATGCTAACATTTTGCCTTTTTGTCAGGGTTTGGAATTTAGAAAAACTAGGAGAAGGAGAAAGAAGAAAGAAAAAGGAGAAATGATGTCAAAGAAAGAAGACGCTGCTTTCCTATTAACTGTTTATCGTGCCCCCCACCCCACCCCACCCCCCAGTGAAAATCTGTTAAGGACATTGCAACAGAAAACGGGTGTGATCTCATCCCTGAAACCACACAAAACATTTTGTCTCAGCCTGGGCCACAAGCAGCTGGAGGAGAGCGTCTGCGACAGCTCTGATTTGGATCCAAACCCTCAGAGTAAGTGTAGACTTCCCTCTGGTAAGGGGAGAGGGAGGCACCCAGACAGCTGCAGAGGCAGAGGAGCAAGCAAGAGAATCAGCTTGACAGCCCAGGGGACCGTGGCCTTGGGCACAGAGGCCTCATGCAGAGAGCGCTGGGTCTCTCTTGGCACTCCGCTGAGGCTGGTGGTGAACTCAGGAAGACCAGGTAGCCCTGGGGTGGGGGGTGTCTCTCCAGGGAGCAGGCAAGGCTCTCTTGCGCATTCAAGGGGAGAGCTGAGTGACCATATCCACTTGAGTTTCAGCCAGATGAGTAAGTATTGCCATGATCCTCCAGGGTCTGCTGGGTCTGGCTCTGTGCAGGGCAGCATACTTGATCCTGGGAATACAGAGGCTGAGCCTCATCTCTGTCCTCCTGGACTTCGCTTTCCTTCCCAGAGTCCACAACACATGTTTCGGAGAGGCCCCTGGAGCCCTTCACTCCCTCAGCATCCTCTCGAGGCCACTCTGAGATCTCTCCTCAGGAAAAGACAAGATTGCTTCGATTATTCCCACCAGCATTGTGAGTGTGGTCTCTGTCGTGCCTGGGGGGCCAGTGGTCACTGGGAGAGGGGGAGACAGAAGAGTGTGTTCCTTTCTAAAACACTAGGCCAGCAGGTTGTATCCAGAGAGGCTGGACCTGAAGGAAAAGCCCAGGAGCGATGAGGAGAGAATTCTGTGCTAGTCTGCGTCCTCTCCTGTTCAGATCGGCTAAAGGACTTATTTGTCCATCAGAGCAAGACAATTACCACATGATCTCCCTGATATGAGGAATTTGAGAGGCAGAATCGGGGGTTTGGGGGGTAGGAAAGGAAAAAATGAAACAAGATGGGATCAGGAGGGAGACAAACCATAATAGACTCTTAATCTCACAAAACAAACTGAGGGTTGCCAGGGTCTCCCTAAAGGGAGAGGGTGGTGGGGTTATGGACATTGGGGAGGGTATGTGCTATGGTGAGTGCTGTGAAGTGTGTAAACCTGGCGATTCACAGACCTGTACCCCTGGGGCTAATAATACATTATATGTTAATAAAAAAATAAAAAATTTTTAAAAAACATGGCTAAAGGCAAAATTCTGAATTACTGTAATCCAATAAATGTGTATGCTACTAGACACACCAATCACTCTGCTAAGAACTTGGGTATGAAGTTGAAATCAACACATTGCTTTAAGGAACTTTCAAATGAGTTGAGAAAACTAATACAAATAATATACATATATATGATAATACACACTTATAATAATAAATATAATATATACAATATATAATAATATAAATATATAACTATTTATTTTTTTGACAGCTTGGGGAACATGTAAAACAAGTACAACAGGAAAGAATATAGCTAAGGGATGCCTGGGTGGCTCAGTCAGTTAAGAGTTTGCCTTCAGGGGCACCTGGGTGGCTCAGTGGGTTAAAGCCTCTGCCTTCGGCTCAGGTCATGGTCTCAGGGTCCTGGGATCGAGCCCCACATCGGGCTCTCTGCTCGGCGGGGAGCCTGCTTCCTCCTCTCTCTCTGCTTGCCTCTCTGCCTACTTGTGATCTCTCTCTCTCTGTCAAATAAATAAATAGATGTCTTTAAAAAAAAAAAAAAAGAGTCTGCCTTCAGCTCAGGTCATGGTCCCGGAGTCCCGGATCAACACTTGCATTGGGCCCCCTGCTATGCGGGGAGCCTGCTTCTCCCTCTCCCTCTACCTACCACACCCCCTGCTTATGCTCTGTCTCTGTCAAACAAATAAACAAATAATCAGTGAAGACACAGAGGTGCTGGCATCGCTGTCTCAATGAAGCGAAAGCAGATGAGCGCAGAGGGTTGCCCAGAGTTTCCCCCAAATTCATGTCCTCCCACGGCCTCAGAGTGCGCCTGCATTTGAAAGTGGAGTGTTTGCAGATGCCATGAAGGTGAGGACTGAGATGAAATCATCGTGGCTTGGGAACGGCCTAATGCAAATGAGAGTGTTCGGAGAAGGGTCAGAACACCAAGACACAGGCCGGGAAGAAGGCCAGGGAAAGACGAAAGGCAGAGATTGGAATGTGCCGCCTCAAGAAGCCGAGGAGCGCCAGGAGCCAGCAGAAGCTGGAAGAGGCCAGGAATGATTCTGCCCTGGAGCCTCCGGAGGGAGTGTGACCGCGCTGACACCTTGACTTTGGACTGCTGGCCTCTAGACGTAAGAGGACACACTTCTGACGTTTTAAGTCACCCAGTTGGTGGCAGTTTGTTGCAGCAGCCACAGGTAATGAATACAATGCAAACAAGGCAAACAGCCTTGGCGGAAGGGGCAGGTAGACCAGATGGAAGGAGAAGTGGACAGGATGAGCTTCTGCAGGCAGGTCCTGTTACAGACCAATGAGGCCCCTCCCCTTGGTGAGTTACAGACAGACTACAAGCAGGGGGAGCGGCCTCACAGTTGGCCTCCTTATTTGCTGCAAATAAGAACAACCTGGGAATAACCTCCCAAGCTGACGCCCACCCCCCTCTCCACCCTGAAAAGGGGGGAGTGGGCCTCCTTTTGTGAGAGTTTCAGATGAATATTCAGAGGAGGAGCCCTCATAATGGCCTGGGAGGTGCAGGCACGAAGTTGCACCTGCACACTCAGAAACGGGCCGAAACATACTTCGTATGTTATGCTCATGCGGCTTAGGTCCCCCACCAAGCTGGGCAGAGAGTCACACATTTTAATGAGGCTTAGGGAACCCTCAGGCACTATATGATTCCTCACGGGCATCCTCCTAGGGGTCCTACTCTAAATGTTTCTTTTTCTGCCCCAACAATTCATTTGTTAGTTTCTAAATGATAAAATTGATAGTTAGGCAGAGGCTTCTAGAAGTTTCCTGAGTTCAGAGGGTCGGACCGATGACAATCTCAAGGCCACGTCTGAGATGATGAACCCTGGGAGCTGGATAGAAGGGTTGGGAATTATCTGCAGAGCCGTGCCTCACTGATAAATAAGAGTGTCCTAAACCATTTGTATCTCAACCTCCAATTACTTGACATCTCTGAATCGGGACAGCAGTGCAGCTTTGAGCCAGGAAGCCGGGTCTGGCAGAACGAGGAGTCCACCCACTGCTGCTCGCCCCCCTTGGATGGCGGAAATGACCATGTGCCTGGTGTTCACATTTGATGAACAAAACTGAACTGAATGGAGAGGTTGTCTGAAATCAAGGCTTCACAAGGAAGAACCACCAAAGGGAACCTTGTAAGACAGGGAATCCGGCGTAGCCAGAGGAGATGGGTGGGGTTGGGAAATGGTGCTCTGATGGTCTGGTGCAGTCATGGGTATCAAAATAAGGGGTTTGGATTTTCTCCTGCAGATAATGGGGGGCTACCAAAAAGAAGGAGTTGCAGTGTTTTAGAAAGTTTACTCTGGCCACAGGAAAGGGGATATTTTTGTGAGGAAAGTGATAAGTTATGTAAAAAAAGGGGGGAGAGTAGGAAGGGGTGCCTCACTGGCTCAGTTGGAAGAGCATTGACTCTTGAACTCAGGGTTATGAGTTCAAACCCCATGGTGGGTGTAGAGATCACTAAATAAACAAATAAATACAAGGAGAGTAGGAAAAAGACCAATTAGGAATCCAGCTGATACTAACTCAGGCAAGAGATACAGAGGGTCTGACCTAGAGGAGCCAGAGTGGGAGTGGAGAAGATTAAAAAGAAGTAGACTCAGCAAGATTTGGTTGACCTGTTTAGATAGGATGTTACTGTCTTAGCCTGAACTTGCCTACTACTCTCCCATCACCCCAAAAAGCAGAATCCCTAAGACAGAGGTTTATGTGCAAGTAGTAGAAGTAAGCAGCCAGTGCGGGGAGCAGGAGTGAGGGATCAGAGCAGTAGAATGAGCAAAGACGGAAAGACAATGCCAGGAGGAGTCCTTACTTCATGGCTGGAGCTCCACATGGCTGAGCGTGGGGAGTCATGGGACAAAGCCATCACAGGAGACATTTCCTCCATAGGCTTCCATCCCCCATTGGTTCTGGATGCCCCCACAGATATCCACGGCCCTACACTCGGTAGCCATGTCTGTGTGAGTCAGAAGCAGACCTCTGGTTCCTTAGGTGTTGTGTGTTGACCCCAGAGAAGCTAGAAGCAATAAGCAATACATTCCTGAGGTAAGCTTAAGGTAATCTCTCTGAGCCTGAGCTCAGTCTTATATTTTATGACCTTTTTTTCTTGAAGATTTTATTTGTTTATTTTACACACAGAGAGAGACACACACACACAGTGAGAAGAGGGAACACAAGGAGGGGGAGTGGGAGAGGGAGAAGCAGGCTTCCCATTGAGCAGAGAGCCCAATGCAGGGCTCGATCCCAGGACCCTGGGATCATGACCTGAGCTGAAGGCAGCCGCTTAACAACTGAGCCGCCCAGGTGCCCCTATTTTACAACCTTTAACAGCACCTTTTTCCTGCTTTTTAGAACAAAGAGCCCTATGTTTTCATTTCACACTTAGCCCTACCAATCATGTAGGCTTTTTCTGTGATGCCTACAATAAAGGCAAACTCAATCGAAAACACAGGTCCTGGGAGGTTACTGGGGGGATGGGGTAACTGGGTGATGGGCATAAAGGAGGGCACTGGATGTAATGAACACTGGGCGTTATATGGAACTGATGAGTCACTAATTCTACTCCTGAAATTATTTTAATTGATTTTATTTTAATTAATTTTAAACAAAATTTAAAAGAAAACACAAATCCTATCTGGACATATTATGTCATCATTTTATTTGGAGGACAGGGGTGTGCGTGCGTGCGTCCCTGTGTGCGTGCGTGTGTGTGTGTCTGTGTGTGTGTGTCTGTGTGTGTCTGCTCCTGGTTTCCTGTCTGCATCAAAGCTGGTGCATGGGAACAGTGTGAGAAGGGCCCGGCGGGCATGGGAGCGCAGATGTGGTAATACTGCCACCCTGTGTTCAATCCATGCACAGCATGTAGCTCCCTCCCAGGCAGGAGCCACTGCCGCTGCTTCCACAGGTTAAGTCCTAAAGCCACCCACACTCCAGGTCCAAGCTGGTACACCAGTAAGGTTACTGTTCAGCGGATAGTGCTTAATGAAGGCAGATTGCCCACACACACCACTTCAGAGCCAGGGTTGAAAATGCTTGTGCGTGTGCGTCCCTGTGCCTTTCTCTTTCTGCACGATCTTTTCCTTTCCTTCGCTCCTACTTTCCTCTTCTTTTCCCCCTCTTATAGTTGTCCCCACACACAACCACTGAAAGCCCAGGAAGTCTGGTCCTTTTGAGCTAAACCACATCCAGCTTTCCATATGTAGGCAACCTGACCCTCTAAGTCCCTCCTGGAGAACGCCAGGGGCCAGGAGCACTGCAGGGGTGAAGCAGGGAGGGTGTTCAGGTCCTAGAAAGTTGCTGAGTTGGCTTCATGAGTCAGCCTGGACTCCTGGGCCAGACAGGGTCTCTAGGGATAGGCACATGCCAAGTAAATATTCTTCCTCTGTGATTCCGATGAAAATAAATAATTAATCCCCCCCCCCAAAACAGCAAGGTTAAGGAAGTGATCAATTGTGTATTAGTTATAGACTAGGCACTAAAGGAACTGCCACTTTGATGGCAGGCACAGAGGGGCCAGAGAAACAAAGCCCAAAGGGACAGTGAATGATTTAGCACTAAGCCTCTGATTTCTTCATATCCTCCTGCTTTGTCCAGTGTCCTCACTGCACATGTGCCCAAGGATTAGCAGAGGAGGTTGACTGGGACCAGACCATGACTCCCTCCTTCATGTCCTTGGAGAAACACATGTTTCAGATATTTTGGGTGAAATAATAGAGGCTTAAAAGGAAAAGTACAGATTAATATTTTTAAATCAATGTCAACATTTCTGAGAGCTAAAAGTAAAACATAAATTATAGGGAAATTGAAAAAATTCTAGAAACATAAATATTATCCGTAATTTAGTCATTTAGCTATTACTCAGTATTTGAGTTATTTCCTTCCTAACCTTTTTTTTTAAGATTTTTTATTTATTTATTTGAGGGAGAGAGAGAACACAAGCAGGAAAAGGGGGAGAGGGAGAGGAAAAAGCAGACCCCTGACTGAGGTGCTCCATCCCAGGACCCCAGGATCATGACCTGAGCTGAAGGCAGATGCTTAACCTAATGAGCCATGCAGATGCCCCCTTCTTAATCTTTTTCTATCTATCTACCTACCTGTATATCTATCCTTCTTTCCTGTAACTATGCCTGTATCTTTAAACATACATTTTTCAGAATTTGGAAACCATCAGATTTTGTAAACTAGAATTACATGTTATTTCTCAATTCATTTAACTCTCCATCTACTGTTAGACTGTTATTTATTTGTTCTTATTCTAAATAATCCCATGGCAGATGTCCTTATAAATAAATTTTAGAGTTTCTCAGCATTCTCTTGAAACAGATTCCTAAAAGTAGCATAACTGGGTCAACAGATAAACATTTTGAAAACACTCTTGCCAAATTGTTTTGTAGACAAGTTATGCCAATTTATACTGCTCCTCCTAGGATAGGAAATTACCTGTTTCCCCACACCCACAATAACACTGAACTTTCTTTAAACCTTTGTTAATTTGCTAGATTAAATTGTCATTGTTTTAAGTTGCATTCTCTTGCAAACTAGTGAGGTTGAATATTTGTCATGTTATTAGACATCCTGAGGATTGTCTATTGGGATTTAAGTTTAAAAAGATATTCATCTATATTTTCTTCTGTAAGCTTTGTCAACATTTAACTCCTTAATCTACGTATCATAAGAGGTAAAGATACAATTAAAGAGTGCTTTCCTGGGGCACCTGGCTGGCTCAGTCAGTGGAGCATGTGACTCTTGATCTTGCGTTTGTGAGTTCAAGCCCCACACTAGGTGTAGAGATTACTTTAAAAAAATAGAATCTTTAAAGAAACAATTTTTTTTCCTGAATCCTTAACTAGTTGTTCTAGGACCATTCGTTTGTTTGTTTTTAATTTTACTTATTTGTCAGAGAGAGAGCAAGCAAGGGAGAGAGCACAACCAGGGGAGCAGCAGGCAGAGGGAGAAGCAGGCTCCCCGCCGAGAAAAGAGCCCAACAGAGGACTCCATCCCAGGACCACCTGAGCCAAAGGTAGCCATTTAACCAATTGAGCCACCCAGGCGTCCCTCTGCAACCAATGACTGTTATGCTTCCTTTAACATATAACCAATTGTAGTTACATTGGGATTTCTTTTTGGCCTACCTGCTTAGTTCCTTTACCTGTCTGTTGATTTTTGGCTCCAATACCACACAAGTTTCATCACTCTGGCTTTATAATATATGGCATTGTAACATCCAGCAGAGAAAAGCTATTTGTTATTTTTCCTTTTCAAAAATTGCATTCCCATCCGAGTTATTCTTTTATGTATATTTTAGAATTACTTGGTTAAGAAAAAAAATCCATTGGAAGTTGCTCCCCCCCTCCGCCATTGGAAGTTTTGATTGAAGTGGCATGAAATCCAGACATTAACAAATTTGGTATGTTTTGTAAGCGAGGACTCTGTAACAGCAGTCGGGCCTTTGACCTTGAGCTGCTGCTCCTCCAGAGGACAGTATGGAGTGAGGTTGAAGAGCATGGGCCTGGGTCTGGGGCCTTGCCCTGTGAGCTTGGCAAGTCACCTAACCTCTCTTTGCCTTTCATCATCCATACAATGGTTCTTATTTCATTAGGTCCAGAATCAACATGGTGACTAAAATACTCGTAATCAAATCTCAAAATATTTAACAATTAAATTTTTATCTATCCACCCAAATAGTACCTTCTAGCCTCTAAAGGAAAGACTATACAGAAAAAGCAAAGGCAATATACCTGACAATGGTGATTATCTCCACCTTGATCTAAATCTGTAATCTCCAGTTGAATGTAAGTATCAGAAGCTCAGAGATTCTCTTCTGTTAGCCCACCTCACACACACACACACACTCACACATACACACACACACATACACATACACAATAGGGGTACATAATAGACCCTTCATATGTATTTATAGGATGAATAAATGACTGAATGATGACGGTTCTTCTGATCTAGAACTCCAGGACAGTAAGGCCAACAGCCTTTCCCACCTTCTGTCAAATGGCCACAGAGAATCACAGATTTCTTAGAAAAACTCAAGGTAGTGTGAGCTTTCTTTAATCTTGCCAAGTTTCCACATACACTAATGGAGGAGGGTACACTGGAGGAGAAATCTTAGGCTGTTTTACAAAACCAACATGATTAATTAAAGAACACCCTGGGGTTGGGGTGGGGGGGTGGAGAAGACCCTGGAGTCTTCTCTCACTATCTGAGAGTGGCCTAATTTACTGGCCATTAAATTGCTTTCATCTCTTCTTAAAGTGAAAAACAGCCTAATAAGATACAAGTGCTGTGTAAGGTTATTTGGACATACATGCTCAGGGTAGCTGTAGGCCCAATAGCCAACATGTTTTTTTTTTTTTTACAGAAAGGAAGCAAAAGGCACTGTACACAAAGTTGGCTCACTCATTTGGTGAGCTGATTACAGATGACTCTCAGTTGTGGGGAGAGAAAGGTTTCTCATGGGCTTTCATTAGGAATGTATGTTTACCTGACATAGTCAGAAATCTTTTGATTCTACCATGACAGGGGCTTCTTTGCTGCCAGCTGGCCTCGGACAGTTCCTCCCCTGTCCATTAGATATGCTCCAATAAACTTGGAAATTTAAAGAAAGGAGTCTGCATTTCAGCTTCCTTACCAGAAGATGTAAATAGCACAGGGGCAGCTCTTCGCTTCATCCATCAACGTATCTAAGACACGGGTCTGTGCCAAGCTAATACATACTCCTCCATACTTTTCTAAGCAGAACCACCACCGTGGGTTGGTGGTACTAGCCTTACATCAAAGGAAAGGGGCCTCTCAAAGTGTTCATTCCAGACCAAGGACATCTGCTATGAAGATGACCTAAAAGTTCCCTGTACTACAGACTGAAAATAGCAGTTTTTAAAAAATTTTTATTTAAGGGACGCCTGGGTGGCTCAGTTGGTTGGGCAGCTGCCTTCGGCTCAGGTCATGATCCCAGCGTCCTGGGATCGAGTCCCGCATCGGGCTCCTTGCTCGTCAGGGAACCTGCTTCTCCCTCTGCCTCTGCCTGCCATTCTGTCTGCCTGTGCTCGCTCTCTCTCCCTCGCTCTCTCTGACAAATAAATAAATAAAATCTTTAAAAAAAATTTTTATTTAAGTAATCTCTACACCAAATGTGGGTCTCAAACTCATGGCCGGACGATCAGAATTCCCATGCTCTTCCAACTGAGTCAGCCAGGCCCCCTTGAAAAAGGTTGTTGTTGTTTTTAATCTTTTAAAGAGTTTATTTATTTACTTACTTAACAGGGAGACAGAGAGGGAACATAAGCAGAGGGAGTGAGAGAGGGAGAAGCAGGCTTCCCGCTGAGCAGGGAGCCCAATGCGGGCCTCCGTGGGAGGACCCTGGGATCACGACGTGAGCGGAAGGCGGACTTTTAATGACTGAGCCACCCAGGGTCTGGGGGAGGAAAAAGCAGTTTTTAAATGACAATGTTCCTATCCCCCAAGCCCCAAATGTTTTAATGTATATAAGAATCCTAGACATATAAACAGAAATATCAATATGATCATTATCGCCATAATAGTGGACAGAAAAGATCTACAAAATCTACAAGGGGAATTACAGAGGAGGGGCCGGCAATAATTGTAGGTTTATGGCAAACAGCATCCTAAAACTAGATGGAGGACCTAGCAGGAGGAGCAGGTTGAGCAAAACCGGGAAGAGAAACTGGTGACGAGGAGCTGGTAGCTCTGGGTAGCGGCAGGGAAAAGTGAGTATGGACAAATGTAAACTGAACGAAGGGCAGCAGGAAGCAAGGAGCGCTCCACGGCGTGAAATACCGCGAGAACACAAAGCCAATAAGAAAAGCCCTCCAGCTGTAAGCTAAAGACCCGCCCTCCGTCCCGCCCCCTGCGCCTCGGGCCCCGCCCCTCGCGTCCGCGCCGTTTTCGTCCCTCAATTAAAATTCCGGTGGTTCAGCATTTGCGGCGGACAATATGGCGGCCTCCATGCTGCGCTCTTTGCTGCGGACCGTTCGTCAGGTCAGGCCCGCGCCCTTAGTCCCACGCCCCGTCCTCTCCACTGAGCCCCAAGCCCACGGGCCCCCTACTGCTCTGCCACCTGTAGCGGCCAGTGTCGACTCCTCCCAGTAGATGTAAATTTGATGTTCGTAAACCTATAACTGACAGGCATTGGAAGCTGCAGATTGCTGCCCATTTACAAGTGAGTGCAGGTGGAGAAGAGAAGGGGTCCGTGGATTGAAGCCCCAGGGACGCCAACGTTAAGCGAGGAGAGCCGGACATAGGAGACTTGACCGGAGTTGAGCAAGGGAGAGGGAAAGCCCTGAGAGTGTGGTGGCCCGGAAGCGGGCGACGGCAGCGTTTCCGGGAGCAGAGAGTGGTCCGCTCTGTGCTCAGAGTTGACAGGCCAGTTAAAGGGCTGAGAATTGGCTATTGGTTTTCAGCAGCGTAGAAGTTGTTGGAGTCTTCGTCATAGCAGTTTCAGTGGCGTGATGGGGGCCAAAGCGTTCGAGAGAGAACTCGAGGAAAGAAACTGAGGACTATGAGTAAAGACCTTTGTTTTGAAGTTTTGCTACCAGGGGAGCAGAAAAATGGGTTGGTAGCTGCTGGAAGGAGAGGTGGGTTAAGAGTGGGTGTTTTATGTCCTTGTTTTTTCCCGCGACAGAAGTAACTTTCTGTGTTAACGGGAAGATCTGGTAGCGTGGGAAGAACTTAAGAGAGGGAAGAATTGTGCAGTTGTACTTTCGAGTAGGTAAAGGTGATGGGTCTCCTATTCCATTGTTTAGTCTTAGGAATATGGACAGTTCATCGTCTGTGGTAGTGTTGTCCAATAGAAATATAATCCCAACTGCATTATGTAATTTAAAATACTCTAGGGCTACCTGGGTGGCCCAGTTGGTTAAGCGTCTCCCTTGGGCTGGGTCATGATCCCAGGGTCCTGGGATAGGGTTCCACGTTGGGCTCCCTGATAAGAAGGCAGCCTGCTTGTCCCCCTCCCTCTGCCCCAGTTTGTGCTCTCTTTCTAGCTCTCAAATTAAATCTTTAAAAAAAGGTAAAGTATTCTAATACCCCTGTTAAAAAAAAGTAAAAAGAAACATGGAATTAATTTTAATTAAATATTTGAAGCCTGCATTTCCAAAATATTAACTTCCAATATGTAATCTATGACGACGACCTATGAGAAATTTGCATTCTGTGTTCATACTAGGTCTTCTGAATCCAGTTTGAATTTGCTTACAGCACATTTCCGTTTGGAGGCCACATTTTCCACCATTAAAATGGGAAAATGTGGGGCGCCTGGGTGGCTCAGTGGGTTAAGCCGCTGCCTTCGGCTCAGGTCATGATCTCAGGGTCCTGGGATCGAGCCCCGCATCGGGCTCTCTGCTCAGCAGGGAGCCTGCTTCCTCCTCTCTCTCTGCCTGCCTCTCTGCCTGCTTGTGCTCTCTCTCTGTCAAATAAATAAATAAAAAATCTTAAAAAAAAAATAAATAAAATGGGAAAATGTACTACAAAAATAATAAAGTGGTTTAATATTTACAGCTGCTTCAGTTTAAATTTTTAATGAATTAAATAACCTTAGGAATTACATTCCCCAGTTGCACTGGTTACATTTCTAGTGTTCAGTAGCAATATGCAGTTAGCTGTATTATGTGGCTAACTCTATTAGACTGGATATTTAATAGCAGGAGAGCATGTACAGTATGTGATCACAGATACTAGTAAATGGGTAGTTATAATAGTGGGTGTTTATGGAAAATCTTTCCATTAGTTGCTTCTAATTTTATAATTAAGTCCTCAGTGGAGTGTGAGGGTGTGAAGCAGGTGTTAGGGATTTAAGGGAAGAGGAAATGGTGAAATAGGAGCAGACAGGAAAACTAGTGACAAGAATTAGAGCAAGTACAGTGATGTGAGAGAGGGACCAGGGAGCGGAGATTGGATGGAATACCATAATATACTTACGCACGTGGAATTCAGGCTGGGTAAGAGGGAGACAGGAAATCAAAAGCCGAGTGTGAAAAGGTGGTAGGATCGATGAATTAAAAACCTAACAAGCGTTGTTGTTGGGTGTTTGAGGATCAAGCCAGAAAGAAGTGATAGAGAATGAGGGGCGCCTGAGTGGCTCAGTGGGTTAAGCCTCTGCTTTCTGCTCAGGTCATGGTCTCAGGGTCCTGGGATGGAGCTCCACATTGGGCTCTCTGCTCAGCAGAGCAGGGAGCCTGCTTCCCCCTCTCTCTGCCTGCTTCTCTGCCTACTTGTGGTCTCTCTCTCTCTGTGTCAAATAAATAAGTAAAATCTTAAAAAAAAAAAAAGTGATAGAAAATGAGACAACACTGAGATAACAAAGCTTGCACTTACTGGTAATAAAAGACCTAGGGCATGGAAGGGAGTACAAAAATCACTGGAGGAGGAGGGGTTCAAGGAACAGAGAGATCAGGAGATAATTCATGTATATTGAGATCACCAGGAATTAGGACAAGAATATTGGAAAGTGACAGTGTGCCAGGATCTAGATTCTGTGAAAAATGAAAGGGAGGGTCTGTAGTAGACAAGGGCAGGAATGAGCGGTGGTGGGAGGTATAAGCCAAAAGCGGGAGAGTCAAAGCTTCCTTTCGGGAAGGAAGGTTTGGGAGCTGCCCTGAAGACCAAGAAATACACTTCCCACACCTCCATTCCCAGTCATGGGAGGAAAAAAACTACAGGGGAAACCATCAGGAGGGATTCAGGATTCAGCTAGAGGAAAAAATCTGAAGATTTTAGAGGAGGATTTAGAAGATTTTGACTGTAGAGCATATGTTGAAGAGGGCCCCCAAAAGCATTTTGGGAGGTAAAGACAGGTGGGGAGGCAGAAATAGGATGTGTACAGAGCACAATGCAATCTTAATGTATATAGCACTGTTAGAAACCGATAAAATATTGACCGTATAAATGTTAGGCAAGAGACAAAACATTCACAGAAGAAATATTGTAATAAATCAATAAATACTTTAAGAGTATATATTTCTCCTCTAGCCAGAAAAAAAAAAAGTTATGCAAAAAATGAAAGATGTTAACAAATAAAGAGAAGCCCGTTAGATGATAGAGAAGAAGTTGATTAGGAATAGCTTGGAAAAGGATCGAAGGAAAATGTTTAATTTTGTTACCTGAGTCTCCTTGACTTTCATTTTCATAGGTAAAAGTGCACCTTGGGTTGCCAATCAACACAAATTGTTTCTTGCAGCCACAGAATGTTCTCTGCTGTTCTTATGAATCTTCTGTCGCTCGTTTTCATGTTTGCTTGGAACTAACCATCTTCTGTCCCTTCTCCTGCCCCTAGCTGTATCAAAATCCTGACAGTCTCTTCAAAACTTTGTTGAAGCCCTCTCTAACATGACCTTTGTTCCCAGCCCCAGAGACCATGTTACTCATTTGACTCAGTCCTGTGACAGATCATTATTGAAATTCCACTTGTGTTTGTCTTATTTCCAAGGGTGATTGTAGAATTGTCTTCCCCCGTGAGGCTTTTAGCATTGAATGCGTTCAGTTTCTCTTTTTCAGTTTATCTCTTATTAATAGATTGAAAAAAAATGTTGGCATTCTAGTAATCCATTTCCATAGCTGAAAAATTTTTTCAAGATTTCTTTATTTTAGAAAGCGAGTGAATGAGTGAGGTGGGGAGGGGTAGAGGGAAACAGAATCCCAAGCAGACCCCACGCTGAGCAGAGAGCCCCATCTCACCACCCTGAGATCAAAACCTGAGCCCAAACCAAGGATTGGATGCTTAACCAATTGTGCCATGCAGGTGTCCCTCTGTAGCTGAAATTTAATTTATTAACATGTAATGTGTGCTCTGGTTTGGGAGAGACTTGAGTTTTAGTGGCCTATACAGTCTGTGCCTTTACTATATTAAGAAACAAAACCGAGCTGTGTATATTTGAAGATCTAATTGGCTTTATTAAATGATTCTGGAATGAGGAACCGTCCCATCTAGCAAATGGAGGGGAACTCTCAGAAGCTGTACAAAATGAAGGTTTTTATAGGAAAGAAGGTAGGGCAGGAGAGTTATTAGCAAAAGAAAAGGATTGTTCTGGGGCACCTGGGTGGCTCAGTGGGTTAAATCCTCTGCTTTCGGCTCAGGTTATGATCCCAGAGTAGGGCTCTCTGCTCAGCAGGGAGCGTGCTTCCTCCTCTCTCTCTCTGCCTGCCTCCCTGCCTACTTGTGATCTCTATCTGTCAAATAAATAAATAAAATCTTAAAAAAAAAAAAAAAAAAAAAAAAGGATTGTTCCAGGCAAGGTCACTCTCCCTTAGGGGGATGAGCAGTGGGTCTTATTATGCTGGTTACTTCCTCTTCCTTTGGGTGATGTAGGACCCTTGTGGCACTTACTGGTCCCATCAGAAAATTCCTGACTGACCAGTTAAGATTACTCTTGTTGGGGAAGTTCAAATTGTGAATGGACTAGGCATTAAGCTATGGTTTGAGGACTCGGCCTGAGTAATGCCATTTTGGGCCTTTGGTTTTCTGTTTTAGTTAATTGTCCCTTTTGGTCAAACCCAAAGCTTAACAGAAATGTGATCAGAATTGAAGGCATTAGCGCCACTCAGTGACCTCAAGTTCTAGCAGTTTTTATTATTCCTTTGTGTGGTATCCATAGGTCCTGACATTTTGGCTTACCCTCTGGAATATTCACAGGTCATGGCTTCAGGTTCCATTTTTTAAGTTGGTCATTTTCTTTGTTCCTTAGATGTTTTAAGTCTCTTTTCTTAATTAAAAAATTTTTTAAAGTAATCTCTGTGCCCAGTGTGGGGCTCAGACTCATAACCCCAAGATCAAGAGTCACACGCTGTACTGAGCCAGGCAGGCACCCCCAGATGTTTCAAGTCTTAGATCATTTGCTTAGTGGTTAGCAGCTGTGAACATGCATTTAAAACTTCTGAGAGAATACAGTGCACCAGGGAAGTTATTATGATTAATATAAGCAAGATAATTCCCAGTATATGGATGATGATGATGATTATTATTATTATTATAATAGCTATAGAGCTATAGACCCTAAGACCAAACTAATAAAAGATAAGTCAAAGAAAGACCCCATGGAAGGAGCTCTTTTTAAGGCTTGTGAATTATTACTGTGATTTTATGTAATTGAGTTTCAGTTTTCTTAGAAGTGTTATCCCAGGCACAGCAGGTGGTGGCCATAAGGACAGACACCTTGCTCAGATAAAAGATAATTAAGAGCTATTTTCTTATCAACAACTTTGGCTGGAGAGTCTAAGGATCTTTGTTGGGGTGCTCTTGTTTAGCAACAGATGTTGCAACAATTTTAAGAATTAAGGAGCCATTCTTGATCATTTATGTTTATCCCCAACCAGAGAAACACAGACCTGTCAAAAGGAATAAATCCTGAGTCATGAAAGCCTCCTGGTAGGTCCTTTTTAACAATGTGAATTCAGGGGAATCCAACAATAAGATGTCTTATTTTGCTTGTGAAAAGTTAAGAGCACTGCTAGATTTTCTCCTCACCTGAAATAAGAGAGGTTACTTACTGCCTCTTAGCAAGGGCCTGAGGATGTTAATCTTTCCAGGGAGTGCCAGATTAAAGGAAAGGAAAAGAAGAATGGGTTTTATGTTTATAGTATGGAGTCTTGATCTGTCATCTTGGGTGGAAGCAGTCTACCTCAGTGTCAGTTACTTCTCTTCCTTGCCAGTTTGACTTACAGGTCTGCAGTGTCTGTGTGGACCAGGTGTCAGATCGAGTGTTTTTTAGCTTGCGTACTCAAGGCTTAATACCTATTAGTTTTGCAGCAGTGTCAGTAGTCAGGAGCTCTGGGTAAGGTCTTTTTCACTGGGGCTCAAGAGCTGTTTTTCTTTGGTGATGTTTCCAAAATGCCCAGACCTCAGGCTCCAGACCGTAACCAATAGGATCCTTTGAACTGGGGTTGAGTGAAAGCTTTATTTACCTGTTGATGATAGGGTTTATCTTAAGGTACTAAAGATTTACAGTAGCTAGTCATAC
Source organism: Lutra lutra (assembly GCF_902655055.1). Classification (NCBI taxonomy): domain Eukaryota; kingdom Metazoa; phylum Chordata; class Mammalia; order Carnivora; family Mustelidae; genus Lutra; species Lutra lutra. Next base: position 27,314,729 of record NC_062292.1, read on the forward strand.
TAGCATGAGACTAAAAGAGATCAGCAGAATATCATATACTGATAGAATCCCAAAAGGTTTGCAAGGTTTTTGTTAATGTTTGTATGATTTGCCCAGCAAAGTGGGTGCTTTGGTCTCTGGAGATCATGGAAAATACACTCCAGGTGGGAAACACAGTTCCTAACCATTTCTTTGCTGTTGTGGGGACATCAGCCTTGCAGCAGGGGGGACAGCTTCAGCCCATTCAGAAAACACACAAATAAGAACAAGAACGTATTGATCACCGGTGCTAAGTGGCTGTTAAGTCAAGCTGCAGGTGCTTTAAGGGTCTCCAAGGAGGTCTGAAGCCTCTGGGAGCACAAACCGTTTTTCCAGGATTATGGCCCAAACAGATGAGACATTGCTGGTAGACGGTTTTTGAAGGCAGATACTTAACCGGCTGAGCTACCCAGGCTCTCCTATTTGGTCACTTGAGAGAGAGAGAGAGAGATTGATTGATTGAATGGGGGAGGCAGAGGGAGAGAGAGAATCTTTTTTTGTTGTTGTTGTTGTTTTTAAGATTTTATTTATTCGACAGAGAGAGATCACAAGTAGGCAGAGAGGCAGGCAGAGAGAGAGAGGAGGAAGCAAGCTCCCCACCAAGGAGAGATCCCGATGCGGGGCTCCATCCCAGGACCCTGGGATCACGACTGGAGCTGAAGGCAGAGGCTTTAACCCTCTGAGCCACCCAGGCGCCCCGGAGAGAGAGAATCTTAAGCAGACTCCCTGCTGAGCTCGGAGTCCCAGGCAGGGCTCAATCTCAGGACCCTGAGATCATAACCTGAGCTGAAATCAAGAGTCTGATGCTTAACCAGCTGAACCACCCAAGCGCTCTGGTACCAACTTTTGATATTAAAGCTTTTTTTTTTTTTTTTTTTTTAAGTGGGCCTAATTCGCATGGAGCCCAATATGAGGCTTGAACTCAGGACTCTGATGTCCAGACCTGAGCTGATACTAAGAGTTGGATGCTTAACCAGCTGAGCCACCAAGGCACTCCTCTTTTTCCTTTTCTTCCCACCACCTCCCACCCCCCGTTTGTTTTTTTTTTAAGTAAGCTCTTAAGTAAGCTCATTAAGTACCTAATGGCTTGAACTCAATACCCTGAGATCAAGAGTCACATGCTCTACAGACTGAGCCAGCCAGATGCCCTTTAAAACTTTTTTTTTCCAAGATTTCATTTATTTAGGGGTGACTGGGTGGCTCAGTCAATTGAGGATCCTTTTTAAAAAAAAAGATTTTATGTATTTATTTTAGAGAGAAAGGATGTGAGCACAGAGGGGAGGGGCAGAGGGAGAGGGAGAAAGAGTCTTAAGCAGACTCCAGGCTGAGCAGCCAGCCTAGCATAGGACTTGATCTTACAACCCTGAGATCACAACCTGAACCAAACCAAGGGTCAGATGCTCAACTAACTGTCCCACCCAGTCACCCCAAAACTCGTTTTTTAAAATAAATTTCTTGTGGGGCACCTGGGTGGCTTACTGGGATAAAGCCTCTGCCTTCGGCTTCGGTCATGATCTCAGGATCCTGGGATCAAGCCCCACATCGGGCTTTCTGCTCATCAGGGAGCCTGTTTCCTCCTCTCTCTCTGTCTGCCTCTCTGTCTACTGTGATCTCTTTCTGTCAAATAAATAAATCTTTTAAAAAATAAAATAAATTCCTTGTAATCTTAACCAGCTTGACCACATATTAAAATTCCTTTTCAAAGATTCCTTTTCCACAAAACTTCTGTAACTCTTTTCCCCCCTACATTTCATTTTTGTCCTGTGTATCTTTAAACAACCAGCCTCATTTTAGGACAAAATTAATTTTTTTCCCTTTAACAAAAAATTCATCTCTATTTCTCATTTTTTTTTTCCTTTTTAACTGAAAACATCCTACCTTCTTGGCATATGGAGATGTTTCCCTTATTTTTAGTAGCTTTAATTACATATATGCAAATTTTTAACTTTAGAAACTTTAATCTGTAGTGAAAACTAAGAAGTGTGAATGGTCTGTTAACCAGCGTTTCTTAAATCTGCGAATTTATACATACATTTCATTTTATGTAGAAGCACACATATGCCTTTTTAAATTTTTTCATGTACCATTAACCCATCTAAGTATCTTTTCGAGTATCTGTAATAAGAATCCAAAAGTAGATGAACCTATGTTTAGCAATTAATGTTTTAGTATTTTGTCTTATTTGGAAATTGACTTATTTGGAAATGAATTTAATTCATCATTTAAGTAAAACTTTAAGGTTTCAAGTACCAAAAAGATTTGAGGACAGTGTTTTAAAAAGGTACCTAAAGCTTTTTATTTATTTAACCTATTTGTTAAGTAAGTTTAGATTACCTACCAGAACTTTATTAGACAAAGTCATTATCCTAAAGTATTACTTTTTGATGGGCAGATGTTGTAAGAGATAACTTAGAATAAAGTTTTATATCTAATGTTGATACCTTGAAAGTCTTGTTTGTTTTTTGTTGTTTTTTTTTTTAATATTATTTATTTGACAGAGAGAGAGATCACAAGTAGGCAGGGAGGCAGGCAGAGAGAGAGAGGAGGAAGCAGGCTCTTCGCAGAGCAGAGATCCTGATGTGGGGCTCGATCCCAGGACCCTGGGATTATGACCTGAGCAGAAGGCAGAGGCTTTAACCCACTGAGCCACCCAGGCGCCCCGGGGCTTGTTTGTTTTAAGTTAGTTTTCATTTCAAGTATTTTTTCGTATCCCATGAAATTGAAAAACATTTGGGTTTCTCTCTTAGAGTTTTAGAATGCCCAAATTTTACAAGCACTTGTCTTCAAACCAACTAAATAGACTTCTTCTACAAATTAATTTTAGCAGTACTGTGAAGGTAGAGAAAATATCTCCTACAACATGTATGGATACAAATACACAGACAAGATATAATAAAAAATTTATAGCACTTGTTTTTACTAATATTTGTGAAGAGGACATACAAGCCTGATTTCCAAATACCTCCCTGTATGGGGGAGCGGGGGGAGGGAGAGATGAAAAACTTTTCCCTAAAGTTTTGTATTTGCTCTTAGGTCCTGGAGAAGATAAGGATAGAAAATTTACGGAGAAAGTATCTAAATTTTCTTCAAGGTAGAGATTTGGAGTCGGTTATTAGAGATGCGGGAGCCTGGGCCTAAGAACCCTTTTAGCAGTTTGTATTCTAAAAGGACTCTTCATGGGGCACCTGGGGGAGTCTGTCAGTTACACATCAGACTCTTGATTTCGGCTTAGGTTATGATCTCTGGGTGGTGAGATCAAGCCCTGCTTGATCCCCTGTGGGGCTCTGCACTCAGCAGGAAGTCTGCTTGGGATTCTCTCTCAAATAAATAAATAAATCTTAAAGAAAAAAAAAATATAAAAGGGACTTTTTCCAGGGTGCTTGGTTGGCTCAAGTCAGTAAAACATGTGACTCTTGATCTGGAGGGTCATTAGTTCAAGTCCCAGATTGGGCATGGAGTCTACTTTAAAAAAAAGGAAAAGAACATTTTTTCCCTCACTTTTTTCCCTTCAGTCTCAGATGATTGTGGGCTGTGCTTAACATTTCAGAGATGTGATAAGATTTAATCATTTCAAGGAACAGAGAATGAAAAAAAAATTACAATTTTTTGTAGTGAAACTAAGAAGTAAGTGTGAATGGTCTGTTAACCACAAGATGGTCTGTTAACTATAGAAAAATGACAATTTTTTTTTTTCAGGACATTCAATTTAAAATTTACCTTTTTTCTTAAGAGGACAATTTTGTTTCAATATCTTGGTCATTTATAATATGTTCATTTTGAGAGGAATAGGCAAGCTTTGGGCACTGGTGAAGATATGTAGATTTTAACTTTTTCTCAAGTTTCATTTCTGGTTTTGTAGAGATTTGTAAGATAGTTTTAATTCTATAAAGAACTGGAATACAGCCTGAATATCAAGGAACTGACCCACCTTTTTTTTTTTTTTTTTTTTTTTAATAAACATATAATGTATTATTAGCCCCATGGGTACAGGTCTGTGAATCGCCAGGTTTTACACACTTCACAGCGCTCACCATAGCACATACCCTACCCAATGTCCATAACTCCACCACCCTCTCCTGACCCCTCTCCCCCTGGCCCACCTTTTTAACTAGATTTGTTTCTTCATATTAGGGAGATTTTTAACTAAAATGAGAACCAAAAGATTTCTGTCTTTGTAAAATCTGTATTAAATAAAGCCATTCAGCACTTTATTTCTGGTTATACAATTGAACCTTGGCATCTATAAACCTTCTGTTAGTATAAAGTATTAGCTTTATACCTTAAAAAGTTTGCTTCTTGAATTCTTTGTTGGGAGAAGAGGTGTCTGGGATATATCTACAAAGATCATTGCATGAAAATGAGTGAAGCTGGCAGGGGTTGGTTACAGTAAACTAAACCCTACAGTTTGTTCTCAGTGAGTCTGCTAAATTCACTTTCTGGCTTTTGGCATTTACAGGAATAGCCTATATACTGTGAACCTTGAGATTAGGTTGGAGTGCTCTCTGTAAATTATGGAGGGAAGGGGAAGTTAAAACAGGCAGATGGGGTGGATTTTAAGAAGCAGAATTTTCATTAGATGTGGACATTACTTAAGTCTGATTTTTGTTTTATCTTAGAGGAATCCCTACAGCTAGGCAATTGAGAGCTCTTTCTAAAGACTGTTTTTTTCCAAATAGAACCAATTTAAAGGACCCATCCATTGTCTGGCCATTGACAAGTACGATCTCATTCATTTTAATATTGACTCATACCAATAAGCCTTTTCATGGCTTACACAAAGACAAGAGGCATCCAGAGGGCGTAGATAATGCAGCCCCCTTGATCCAAAAGTTTACTCCAAAGAATAGTCTAAGAAAGCGAAGACCTCATTGCATAGGTGATAAGAATGATGTGTGTACATGGTGTCCATGTTTGTCCCACAAACGTGAATCGCCTTTAGTCAGAACTGCCTATTCTGTGATACCAGGCAGGTAGTCTGGAATGGGATTTTCTAGCACTAACAAGCAACATAGGTTGAGATGACAAAGGCCCCTTATGGGCTGGGACCTCTTAAGACAAACCAGTCTGAGAGCCGGCACTGCCCGACAGAGCACAGCTTGTAATTGTGTGTCTGGGATCCCTAGTCTGTTCAGCTGGCCATGAATGTGCACCCCAGTACATGCCCCCTCCAGATGGGGAAGACCACAGAGACCACAAAGCCAAGCTCTTAGGACAGAACAAGAAAGGAAACCCCTTACCCAGTGTTGGTCTGTGTTGGTGTTTCTGTGCACATTAACCGCGGTAGCTAAGCCTTGGGTCTCTTGGAGCCGGTCTTGTATGGGGGGTGGGGGGGCTGTGCTTCAGGTTTGGGAACTGTGTTGTTTTACATAGTATCTCATTGCGTGGCAGTTTCTCGAGGTTGGCTGGTGACCTACTGTCAGTCTAACCCTTTCCTTGACCAACTTACCCCTAACACAGGCGTCTTTGAGTTAGATGGCAAGTGCTCTCCATGCTCACACGCTTGACCTGTGCCCACCAATTTTTTGCGGCTTTTTGGTCTTCAAGATCCCCATTAGCTGTACCCTTAGGTACACAAACCAAGATAAACAAACATGTACCTCACCACACCAGCACTAATGAAAATCTGTCACTGCAGACTGGCCAACAGAGAGCATGTGCCCCCATCAGCAGCTACCATGGTGCACTAAACGAACAGACTCTGTTCGGGGAGACTGCAGACAGGAAATGGGAAAAGAACTAATCCAGTAAACCCCAGTAAGTGGGGAATGCAGACTGGAACTGGGGAAGGAATTCCAATGTGGGATTGCAGACTAAATCAAGCAAGAAGGACAGGCACTCTGTTAGGATCCCTGTCGGTTTAAATGGACCCATTAACCCCGGCCTGGAAAGCCGGTTAGAGCAGTATCTCGAATATAAGAGGTGCAAAGCTGAAACCTAGGGGGGCTTAGCAGTGGCCCTCGGAAATGGCAAGAAGAACCAAACTCAAAAAGGTTCACGGGGTGCCATGCCTGTGTTTCTCAGTGTCCCCGAATGCCATGAGAAATTCAATTCCTAGCCCAGTGCTATAGCCACATCTATTAAAAAACAAGATTTAACCAAGTATATTTGGAGATCCAGTTGGCTTTATTAAATGATTCAAGATCAGGCAGCAGCAAGTAGAAGGGAGCTCTAAGGATGCATACAAAATGGGAGGTTCTTTTTGTTTTTGTTTTTTTAATAGGAAGGAGGGTGGGGCAAGAAAATCATTAGCTAAAAAAAAAAGGGGGGGGGGGTTGTTTTCAGTCAAGGTCACTTTCCAGGAGGTCTTATGCAGAAGGCCTCATCTTCCTTTGGGGGACTGGCCTGGTGGTACGAATTGGTACCCTTCAGAAAATTCCTGACTAATCAGTTAAGACTTTTTCTGAGGGAGGTTGAAACTACGAGTAGATTAGGTATTAAGCTCTTGTTTGAGGTCCCAGCTGAGTGATGCCATTTTGGGCCTGTGGTTTTCTTTTTACCAAGTAAACATGACCGTGGGAAACATACTGTCTTATTACTAGACATCTTGTGCTAAGAAATATTAGGCTAGTGATAATTTCAAAATACCCTTTACTCCAGCAAGTCTGCTTCTAAGAATGTACCTAGCTGATCTGTAGGAATGCATGTGAAATAATTTATGTAGGTTACTCAGGGTGGCATTGTTTGTAATGATAAATGGTGAGGTGTGATCTAGATGTCTGCCAGGGGGTCCCAGATTAAATAAATGATGCATCTGTGAGGAGGAAAAAATCATTTCCTTCTATTCTTCTAAGTTCTCAGCTGGGGCCCTGTAACAAAAGAAATGAATAGGAGAAAAGCATACAAATGTGTAAATTTTATACAATACATGAGCCTTTATAAGGAAGTGATAACCAAAGGGTTAAACCTGAGTATTTATGCTAGATCTGGTGAAGTGGGAAATTGTTGGGAAATGTGATAGGAGGAGTATGAGCTAAGTGTAAACTCTGGGAGCAGCAAGGCCTGTTCTTTCGGGTTTCTTTTGGTGTCCTTCCATCTTCAGTGACAAGGTTGCCCTCCCCTGCCCCAACCCCTATCAGGTATAGGGAGGGCACCTGTCATCTGAGGGTCTTAACACCTGCTTCAGGGGGAGGTCAGAAAGTCTTTCCTGCATCTTCTCTTTCTCACATACCTTGTGCTTCATGTAGTTAATAATGTCAAGGTGCCATATTTGAGCCGCCACACGTATTTTACAGGCCCTGGACCTTGTCAAGTCCACTGTATGGACAGTGGAATATGCAACCTAAAGAAAATGGAGAAACTTTAATATATGGATATGAAAGACCTCCAAAATATATTGTTAAATGAGGGAAAAAGGGGAGGAGGGCATGAATTATGGGAGAGGGAGTATGTATGTATATTTGTACAGACAAAGATCTATGGAAGGACACACAGGATCTAGTAATGGTAGATTCCTTTGGAGGTAGAGGGGTGGTCATTAGGCAGGAAAGGGAGGAGGTGGGAGGGAATCTATACTTTTTTTTTAAAAGATTTTATTTATTTATTTGACAGATTGAGATCACAAGTAGGCAGAGGCAAGCAGAAAGAGAAAGAGGAGGAAGCAGGCTCCCTGCTGAGCAGAGAGCCCGATGTGGGACTTGATCCCAGGACCCTGAGATCATGACCTGAGCCGAAGGCAGAGGCTTAACCCACTGAGCCACCCAGGTGTCCCGAATCTATACTTTTTTAAAATTCTTTTTTGGTTTTTGAATCATATAACTATTAGCCTAAGTAAAGATCAAACAGAATTATATTTAAAAATCTAAGAAAAATTTTCACTCTCTAACACACCTTACTGACATTATTAGTTACCACCATTTTTTTTTTTTAAGATTTTTATTTATTTATTTGACAGAGAGAGAGATCACAAGTAGACGGAGAGGCAGGCAGAGAGAGAGAGAGAGGGAAGCAGGCCTCCCGCTGAGCAGAGAGCCCGGTGCGGGACTCGATCCCAGGACCCTGAGATCATGACCTGAGCTGAAGGCAGCGGCTTTAACCCACTGAGCCACCCAGGCGCCCCAGTTACCACCATTTTGGATTAATGTACATTTGTAGAAGTTATTTATTTTGAGTTAAGTCTCTTAGTTTAAGCTATTAAAGTGATCCAAAATTATTAGGAAAAAAACTCTTGGGTCATAAATAGTCAATAAAAGGTTCGCAGGGTGAGAGAAACTGGCAGGGCCTGGGTCTGCTGATCCTTCTACCTTGTTCCTTATCTTTCAGATGGTTCCTTCATCACCTTCAGGCCAAGTTCGAGGTTATTATGTAGACTGGAAAATGTTGCGTGATGTGAAGAGACGAAAAATGGCTTATGAATATGCAGATGAGAGGCTGCGGATCAATTCACTCAGGAAGAATACCATTTTGCCAAAAGATCTTCAGGTGAGCTGATTGATGAGTCCCTGTGTACCCCAAGATCATTCTCAAATCCGAGCACCATTGATACTGTTGTGACTTAGTAACAATAAAATATCTGGAGAATATGATCAAAATCTCCTAGTCATCATAAATTAACACACTTGAAGGGATTTTGGTGAGTTTCAGCCTGAAGAGAACTATTCATTCCTAACTAGCCTTTTAACTGTTTCACTAGATGACCCTTAAAAAGTATTGGTGCGGGGGGCGCCTGGGTGGCTCAGTAGGTTAGGCCTTTGCCTTCGGCTCAGGTCATGATCTCGGTCCTGGGATCAGGCCCTGCATCGGGCTCTTTGCTCAGCAGGGAGCCTGCTTCCCCCTCTCTCTGCCTGCCTCTCTGCCTGCTTGTGATCTCTCTCTGTCAAATAAATAAAATCTTAAAAAAAAAAAAAAGTACTGGTTCATGGTAACCACACAATTGAGCAATTATTTTGACCTAAGATCTCCCCCACCCCCTGACTTCTTCCCACTCTCTCAACTGTCAAGGCACTGGGAGGCTCTGCTGACCCATGAGGCTAGCCACGTGCCTCGTAGGTGGCCTACAGTGGTCCTCCCCCAGAGCAGTTCCGAGCCTGCCTCTCTGAACTCCTTTGCCCACTTCTCTGTGCTGAGGTGGCTTTCCATCTAGGTTTACTTTCTTGTACTCCTTAACTTGAGTAAGAGGATGTCGACCCTGTTTGACTTCCTGAAGTATAAGGTCCTACACTTACCTGGTGACAGAGAATACCTCCATTCAAGAGTCTTGTCAGGGTGCCTGGATGGTTCAGTCAGTTAAGCAACGGACTCCTGATTTCAACCCAGGCCGTGATCTCAGGGTCCTGGGATCCAGCCCCGCATCGCTGGGCTCTGTACTTAGCAGGGAGTCTGCTTCAGGGTTCTCTTCCTCTCCCTTCTCCTCTCCTCCTCTCTCTCTCTCTCTCGCTCTCTCTCCAATAAATAAATAAATCTTTAAAGAAACAAAGCAAAAGAGCCTTATCAAGGAGTATAACTCAAATTCGGGACTACTGAAACTATCAAAAGCTCAGAGTGAGATTTAAAAAAACCACTTAAAGAAGCTGGCTGAATAATATACAGGCCATTCATTACTACAAATTTTTAAAAATCTTGTCTAGATTAGCCATCAGCAGAAAACTGATTGCCCTGAACCACTGTTAGGGCCTTTACCATACGGCATTAAGCTACTTGCCTATATTTAGGGAGTAGTGGGAGGTGGCCCCTGAGAATCAGCTTAAGGTGTCATGGAAGAATTACTGAAGACCCCCAGAAGAAATGGCTCTGGTATGAGACCCAGCAGTAGCTTTTCAAAGACTCTGAGAGTTGTAGGAATTGATCCTGGCTCTGTGTTGCCTACTAAGTAGCAAACAAATCAAACTTATGCCCCCAATTTCCTCATTTTAAAATTGACTTAAGTGTTTTGGGGAACAAGGAGAGGTATATGTGTTTGTATATGGTAGGTACATGCGTACGTCAGTAACTTAGAGCTCTTCTAGGACAGCTTCCAGGGAACTTCACTTGCGGCCTGGTGATTTCTCCTCTCCAGTCCACTCTGCAGCACTTACTGTCTACTATTCATTGACTAGGTGTGTTTTTTATAATTCTCTAAGTATCTCATAGTGGGAACACATGGATAAGCTTTTGGAGATTAGGAAATAATTCTTTTTTTTAGATGTGCAACATATGTATTTGATAATTCTCTTTTGTTTAAGATTTTTATTTATTTGACAGATCACAAGTAGGCAGAGAGGCAGGCAGAGAGAGATGGGGAAGCAGGTTACCTGCTGAGCAGTGAGCCGATGTAGGGCTCGATCCCAGGACCCTGAGATCATGACCTGAGCCAAAGGCAGACGCTTCACTAACTGAGCCACCCAGGTGTCCCATCTTTTTTTTTTTTTTTTTTTAAGATTTTATTAATTTATTTGACAGAGACCATGAGAGAGGGAACACAAGCAGTAGGAGTCGGAGAGGGAGAAGCAGGCCTCCTGCAGAATAGGGAGCCCCATGTGGCACTCGATCCCGGGACCCTGGGATCATGACCTGAGCCTAAGGCAGAATCTTAATGACTGAGCTACCCAGGCGCCCCCATCCATCTTTTTTTGTTTTTTAATTAAGTGTATAGTTCACACACACTGTTTGTTTCAGGGATACAACATAGTAATTCAGCAACTCTATACAAAAGGTTATGCTCACCACCAGTGTAGTTACCATCTGCCACCATAATAACTCTATTTACAAGACATTGACTATATTCCTTATGCTGTACATTTCATCCCTGTGACTTAACTCACTCCGTGACTAGAAGCCTGTACTTTCCATTTTCTTTCACCCCTTTTGCCAAGGTATCTACCTACTTGCTTTCTGGCAGCAGTCACCAGTTTTCTGTTCTTATGGGTCAATTTCTGCTATAGTTGTTTATTTGTTCATTTGTTTTGTTTTTTAGATTTCACCTATATGGGAAATCATAGGGATTTGTCTTTCTCTGATTTATTTCACTTAGTATAATAACTTCTTTTTTTTTTTTTTTTTTTATTTGACAGATAGAGATCACAAGTAGACAGAGAGGCAGGCAGAGAGAGAGAGGAGGAGGCAGGCTCCCTGCTGAGCAGAGAGCCCGATGTGGGGCTCGATCCCAGGACACTGGGACCATGACCTGAGCCGAAGGCAGAGGCTTAACCCACTGAGCCACCCAGGCGCCCCAGTATAATAACTTCTGAGTCCATCTGTGTTGTCACAAATGGCAGGATCTCATTTTCTAAGGCTGAATAATATTCCATTGTATATATATACCACATCTTCTTTATCCATTCATCTATCATTGCAACATTTGGGTTGCTTCCATATCTTGATTACTATAAATAATGCTGTGATAGCATAGGGGTGCATGTATTCTTTGGAAATACTGTTTTTGTTTACTTTGTGCAACTACCCACTTGAGGAATTACTGGATTTGTAGTATTTCTATTTTTCATTTTTTGAGGAAACTGCTGTTTCCCGCAGTGGCTAAACCAGTACACATTCCCGTCAACAGTAGAGGAGGAGCCCATTTACTCTACATCCTTACCAACATTTGATTTTACCCACTCTGAAAGTTGTAAGCTGATAGACCTCATTGTGGTTTTGATTTTCATTTCCCTGATCATGATGTTGAGCATCTTTTCATGTGTCTTTTGGCCATCTGTATGTCTTCTTTGAAAAAATGTCTATTTAAGTCCTCTCCCTATTTTTTAATTGGATTATTTGGTTTTTTGATATTGAGTTGTTAAAGTTCTTTTTTTTTTTTTTTTTTAAGATTTTATTTATTTACTTGACAGAGACACAGTGAGAGAGGGAACAGAAGCAGGAGGAGTGGGAGAGGGAGAAGCAGGCTCCCCACTAAGCAGGGAGCCTGATGCAGGGCTCGGTCCCAGGACCCTGGGATCATTCCCCGAGCCGAAGGCAGAGGCTCAACAACTGAGCCACCCAGGCACCCCAGGTTGTGTATGTACTTAAGTACATAAAGTTCTTTATGTACTTTGGATATTAACCCAATATCAGATGTATTGTTTGTAGACATCTTTCCCCATTCAGTAGGTTGCCTTTTTGTTTTGACGATGGTTTCCTTCGATCTGCAAAAGCTTTTTATTTTGCTATAGTCCCGATAGTTTGTGTTTTTGTTTCCCTGGCCTGAGGAGATGTATCTAGAAGAATGTTGCTAGGCTGATATCCAAGATATTGTCTATGTTTTCTAGGAGTTAAATGGCTGCAGGTCTCATATTTAGGTCCTTTATCCATATTAAGTTTATTTTTGTGTATGGTATAAGTAAATGGTCCAGTTTCATTCTTCTGCAGGTAGCTGTCCAGTTTTCCCAACACCGTTTATTGGAAAGATTGTCTTTTCCTCATTGTACATTCTTTCCTCTTTTGTCATAGATTAATTGACCATAAAAGCATGGATTTATTTCTGGGCTTCCTATTCCATTGACCTGTTTTGCCTGTTTTTGTGCCAGTACCATACTTCTGATTATTATAGCTTTGTGGTATATCTTGAAATCTGGGATTGGGATACCTCCAGCTTTGTTGTTTCTCAGGATTGCCATGGCTATTCGGGGCTTTCTGTAGTTCCAGACAAATTTTTGTTCTAAATCTTTGAGAAATGGTGTTGGTATTTTGATAGGGATTGCACTGAATCTATAAATTACTTGGGGTAATACGGTCATTTTAATAATAATAATTCTTCCAATCCATGACCATGCAATATCTTTCCAGTTTTTGTATTGTCTTCAATTTCTTTCATCAGTGTCTTACAGTTTTCAGAGTATAGATTTTTCACCTCCTTGGTTAAATTTGGCAAACATACTAAAGGTAGTAGATTATTCACTTATAAAGCCAATATGGAGGTTAAAACCTAAAAACTAAAGTAGAACAATCAATTTTATCTATGAAAATTAGTCTAAAGATACACAAAATAAGATATAAAATATGACATCATATACATAAAACATGGAGGTCAGGAATTTAGTGCTTTTAGTTCATACTTTAGCCACAGTCAATGTAATATAGACTTAGATGCATAAGATGTTATATATAACCCAGTAGTAACCACAAATGAAGAAGTTAAAGTAGATACACAAAAAATAAAAAGAAATCCAATCATAACACTAAATAAAATATCAAATCCCAAGGGAAGAGAGCAAGAGAAGGAAAAAAAAAACCAGACAAATGATAAGGACACAATGAACAAACTGGTAGTAAGTGCATATCTATCAGTAATCATTTAAATATGAAGGACTAAATGCTCTAATCAAAATAAATAGTGTGACTGAATGGATAAAAAAATAAGACCCAGCTACATGCTGCCTACAAGAGACTCATCTTCAAGACCTAAAGATATATACAAACTGAAAGTGATGGGATAGAAAAACATATTGCATGCAAATAAAAATGAAAACCAAAAAAGCCAGGCTAGCAATACCTTAGGCATGTTTTCTGCACTCTGGGGATGGCAGAGGGAGAGGTAAACCAAGGTTTCATTTTGGAGATGGAAAGCACATCTGACTCAGCTGTGATTTTACCTAGCACTCCACAGGCCTGTGCCAGTCCACCGTCTCCCTGTACAAGCAGTTCAGGAAGACAAGCTGTGAGTGCAAGACTTAGAGAATGATTAAGGAAAGCTAGATCTTCATTTAATTCCTGTTGCAGTGTGGTAAGACATCTCAAGTAGAGAATGAAGAAAACAATCAGATTTTTCAGAGACACCAGCATCTTCAACGGAAGGAAACTGGTATTTCAAGAAAATTTTAAACACACAGTGAATTTGAAGAAAGTACATACTTGAAAAATACCTTCAAGAATGTCTGTGCAGGGGCACCTGGGTAGCTCAGTTGATAGAGCGTGCTGCTCTTGATCTCAGGGCTGTAAGTTTGAGCCCCATGTCAAGTTTTAGAGATTACTTAAAAAGAAATCTTTAAAAAAAAAAAAAAAATCTGTGCATGTGACTCTAAATCACTTGGTCCTAGGGCATGCAGTAATCTCCAGAGTGACTTTGTAAAAGAAGATCTTCCCAAACAAAGATTAAGAAAAAGCAAAATTGGTGAAGAGATTGAGGAGAAAAAAAACACCTTTGGGGGCTAAAACTGGTCAAAATATACAGATCAAAGACTGACCTGTCCCAGGCCACAATTGCTTTATGAGTTGCATCAGCTATGACTGAGAAGAAACCCAGCCTTACTCAGTCGGTAAGACCACTGTGGGTTAGATGATAAATTGTTATACTATAGTAGAAACGAAGACTTTATGGGTGTTTAATTCATAATTTTTTTTCTCCAATGTTTCTGAGGATGACAACTCAAAAGATAATATATTTTAAAAGGAAGGTAGAAACCATTAGGGCTTAGAGAGAGAGATCTTGAACATCACTTTAGGGCACTCTGTTATATAGCTATAAAATAAAATGAAAATTTAGTATTTTGGATAAATTTGGCAAAGAAAATTTGGCATTTTTTAAAAAATGTGAAAAGAAACTTAGATCACGTTTTAAAAAAATAATTTGAGCATTTCTGAAAGTCAGGTTTTTGTTTTAAGTTTGTATTTATTTAAGTAATCTTTATACCCAGTGTGGGGCTCAAACTCATGACCTCGATATCCAGAGCTGTATGCTCCACTGACTGAGCCAGCCAGGTGCCCCTGGAAGTCAGTTACAATAGATTGTTTTGTTTATTATGTTTGTTTATTTGTTTATTATGGTAAAAAAAAAACTTTATTTTAAATATTAAAAAATAGTGGTAAATGTCTAAACCTAAAGTCTAAAAATGGCTTCCTGTTTCCTTAGTTTATGAGCCTTGTTTTGTAAGGTAGCAAGAAACAAGGGCATTAGATGATGATAAAGGAATTAGTCCACCCAGAGGATATATTAATTGAGACTATCTCTGTACCCAACATAGGAGCACCTAAATACATAAAGTAAATATTAATAGATATAAAGGGAGAGACTGGCAGTAAAACTAAATGGTAGGGAGCTTTAACACCTGATTTACCTCAGTGGGTAGACCATCCAGAAAGAAAATAAGGAAGCCATGGCTTTGAATGACACATTAGACCAGACAGACCTAGCATATATATAGAACATGCTATCCAAAAACGGCAGAATACACATTCCTTTCAAGTACATAGGGAACATTCTCTAGGATAGATCCCATGTAAGGTCATAAAACAAGTCTAAATAAATATAAGAGGACTGAAATCATATTAAACATCTTTTCTGACCATAACAGTATGAAACTAGAAATCAATTACAAGAACAAAGCACAAACACTTGAAGAATAAACGTGACATTAAACAACGAATGAATCAGGAAAAAATCAGAGAAAATAAAAAAATAAATGGAGACAAATGAAAACGAACACAGTAAAGTCCAAAATCTTTAGGACACAGCAAAGGCATTTCCAAGAGGGAAGTTTAAAGTCATACAGGCCTACCCCAAGAAACAAGAAAAATCTCAAATAAACAACCTAACCTAACACTCAAAGGAGCTAGAAAAAGGACAAATCTCAAAGCTAGTAGATGGAAGGAAATAATGAAGATCAGAACAGAAATAAATGAAGTAGACATGGGAAAAAAAATAGAAAAGATCAGTGATAGAGCTGAGTTCTTTGGAAAGATAAAATTGACAAGCATTTAGCCAGACTTATCAAGAAAAAGTAAAAGGAATGAAATAAAAAAATGAAAGAGGAAATAACCACTGATAATACAGAAATACAACGGATTACAAGAGAATATTTGAAAAATTATATGCCAGCAAATTGGACAACCTGGAAAAAAATGGATGAATTCCTAGAACCTGCAATTCCCCACAGCAAATCAGGAAGAGAGAAAATTTGAACAGACCGAGTACTAGTAATGAAATTGAGCTGGTAATCAAAAAACTCCCAACACTGGCGCCTGGGTGGCTCAGTGGGTTAAGCCGCTGCCTTCGGCTCAGGTCATGATCCCAGGGTCCTGGGATCGAGCCCCACATCGGGCTCTCTGCTCAGCGGGGAGCCTGCTTCCCTTCCTCTCTCTCTGCCTGCCTCTCTGCCTGCCTCTCTGCCTACTTGTGATCTGTAAATAAATAAAATCTTTAAAAAAAAAAAAAACTCCCAACAAACAAAATTCCAGGACTGGATGTCTTCACAGATATAATCTATAAAACATTTAAAGAAGACTTAATATCTGTTCTTCTCAAACTATTCCAGTAAATAAAAGAGGAAGGGAAACTTCCAAAACTTCATTCTACATGGCCCCCATTACCTGGTACAAAAACCAGACAGAAACACTACAAAAAAAGAAAACCACAGGCCGAAATCTCTGATGAACATAAAAAAAAATAAAAAATATTTTAAGAAATTAGCAAAGCAATGTCAACAGTACAT
This sequence comes from Lutra lutra, assembly GCF_902655055.1. Classification (NCBI taxonomy): domain Eukaryota; kingdom Metazoa; phylum Chordata; class Mammalia; order Carnivora; family Mustelidae; genus Lutra; species Lutra lutra. Next base: position 27,331,081 of record NC_062292.1, read on the forward strand.
TAGAGGTTCATGTACCACAGTAAAAGGGATTTATTTCAGAGTGGTTCACTTGTGACAAATGAGTCAACATGATATTCAGACTAACCGGAAAGGGTAAGAACCATATGATCATCTCAGTAGATGCAGTTGACAAAATACAACAGCCATTCATGATAAAACTCAACAAAGTGGATTTAGAGAGAACATACCTCAACATATGAAAAATCTACAGCTAGTGTCCTACTTGGTGAAAAATTGAAAGCTTTTCCACCAAGTTTGGAAACAAGACTAGGCTATCCACTTTCACTGCTTTTATTCGACATAGTACTGAGCTCTGAACTGCAGCAGTCACACAAGGAGAAAAAAGAAAAGTCATCAAAATTGGTAAAGAAGTAACACTGTCACTGTTTATAGGTGACTTGATACTATATAGAGAAAACCCAGGAGCACCTGGATGGCTCAGTTGGTTTCAGCATCCAACTCTTGGTTTCAGCTCTAGTCATGATCTCAGGGTCATGAGATCGAGCCCCGTGTTGGTTTCTGCGCTAAGCACAGGGTCAGCTTGAGAGATTCCCTTTCTTCCTCTCCTGCCCCCACCCTTCCTCCACTTATATGCGGTGCATGTTCTCTCTCTTTCTCTCTAAAATAATAAATAAAATAATAAATGATAAAATAATAATAAAATCTGTAAAAGAAAAACCCCAAATGACTCCACCAAGGAACTGTTAACTGATAAATGATTTTAATAAAGATGCAAGATAAAAATATGGCATTCCTCTATAATAATGAAGTAGCAAAAAGAGAAATTAAGAAAATAATCCCATTTAGAGTTACACCAAAAAAAATAAAGTACGGAGAAAATATTCTTTGAAACTTAATAGTTTGTGTTAAGTTAGTGGCTTTTGTATGCATTTTCTTATTTAATTTATGCACTTTTCGTATGTTAGAGTAATTACTGTGCTTTCTCAGTCTAGCACAGGGTTGGTCATACTTGTCATATTTAAGTGAACATAATCACACACACTAATGTGTACATAAATAAGAATAAAATCCTTAATGCAGGCTTCTGTAGTAATAATCTCTTTTTCCTCCATCTCAACCACTTTTCCACTTACCAGATTCATTCTCTCTGTTGCAAACAATCTTTTAAAAATGTAAATCTCATCCAATCTCTCATCTTTGCTTCTCCAGCAGTCATACCATAGGTGTCAGGGCTCTGTTACCCTTCTCCAGCCTCCTCTCAAACCCATTCCCTCTTATTGATCTGCATCCCAGAGGTTTCATGACTCAAAAATCATGAGAAAAATAATCTAGCTCTGTATCTTAAGGAACTAGAAAAAGAAGAGTAAACTAAGCCCAGGTTAGCAAAAGAAAGGGAGTAACAGGGCACCTGGCTTTCTCAGTCGGCAGAATGTCCAGCTCTTGACCTCCAGGTCATGAACTCAAGCCTCACATTGGGTGTAGAGTTTACTGTTTAAAAAAAGAAGAAGAAAAAGAAAGAAAGAAAAAGATTAAAGCAGAAGTAAATGAAATAGAAACCATTATGGATCAATGAAACTAAGAGCTGATGTTTTGAAAAGATAAACAAAATTGACAAATCTTTAGCTAAACTAAGTTAAAAAGATCAAGAACTCAAAATCAGAAATGAAAAAGGAAACATTACAACTGATATTACAGAAATACAAAGTATCGTAAGAAACTGATATGAAGCAGGGCGCCTGGGTGGCTCGGTTGGTTGAGCATCTGCCTTCAGTTCAGGTCATGATCCCGGGTCCTGTGATTAAGCCCTGCATCCGGCTTCCTGGTAAGCAGGGAGCCTGCTTTTCCCTCTCCCTCTGCCACCGTCCCTCCTAGTGCTCTTTTGCTCTCTGTCAAATAAATAAATAAAATCTTTAAAAAAAAAAAAAAAAGGAAAGAAACTTTATATGAATGATTATATGCCAAAAAATTGGATAACCTAGAAGAAATAGATAAATTCTTAGACATATACCTCCTAATAAGACTAAATAGAGAAGAAATAGAAAATCTGAACTGACCAATAATAATAACACTATTGAATTAGTAATCAGAAACATTTCAAAAAAGCCCAGAGCCATATGGCTTCCTGAGCAAACTCCATCAAACATTTAAAGGTGAATTAATACCAGGGTGCCTGGGTGGCACAATTGATTAAGTGCCTGAATCTTATTTCTGGCTTCAACTCCTGCCTCAGGCTCTTCACTGGGTGTGGAGCCTGCTTGGGATTCTCTCCTTCTCCTTCTGCCCCTCCCCCTTCTCCTAAAAAATTTTTTTAAAAAAACATTAAAAAGAAAAAAAAGGTGGATTTAATACCAATGTTTCTCAAACTCTTCCCAAAACTTGAAGGCAAGGGACCACTTCCAAATTTATTTTATCAAGCCAGCATAACCCTGTTACCAAACCCAGATAAGAACACTATAAGGAAAGAAACTACAGGGGTGCCTAGGTGGCTCATTTAGTTAAGCTTCTATGGATAAACAAGTTTTTAAAAAAAGAGGTAAAACTATCTTTGCAGATGTGCTCTTTTATAAGGAAAAACCTAAAGATTGCACCAAATACTGTTAGAACTGATAAATGAATTCGGTAAAGTGGAAGGATATGAAAATCAGTTGTGTTTTTGTAGACTTAAAATATCTGAAAAAGAAATAACACAATCGCATGTACAGTAGCATCAAAATCAGTAGAATATGTAGGAATAAACTTCAGGAAGGGAGAGATCTGTATGCTGAAAACTATAAGGTATTGATGAGAGAAATTGAAGAAGACATAAATGAAAAGATGTCCTGCATTCATGGATCAGAAGAATTAATATTGTTAAAAAGTCCATACTTGGGGCAATTGGGTAGTCTAGTCGGTTTAGTGTCTGACTTTTGATTTCAGGTCAGGTCATGAATATGAGATCCAACCCCATGTCAGTCTCCTTGCTCTGTGGGGAGTCTCTTTGGCCTTCTCTCTTGCCATCTCCCTCTACCCCTCCCCCCCTCAAATAAATAAGCCTTGAAAAGAAAAGGAAATGTCCATACTACACAAAGTCATCTATAGGCTTTTAGTAATCCCTATCAAAATTCCAAAGGCATTTTTCATAAAAGTAAAAAAAAAAAAATCCTAAAATTCATAGGAATCACAAAAGAACCCTGAATAGCCAAAGCAGTCCTGAGAAAGAACAAAACAGGAGGCAATACACTTCTTAATTTAAATTATTATAGGGGCTCCTGGCTGGCCTAGTCAGTGGAGCTTGCGAGTCTTGATCTCAGGGTTGTGGGTTCCAAGCCCCACACTGGGTGTTGAGATTACTTAAAAATAAAATCTTAAAAAAAAAAACTTTATTACAAAGTTGTAATATTCAAGATAGTATGATACTGTGTAAAAACAGACACCTAGAACAATGGAAGAGAACCAAGAGCCCAGGAATAAACCCACTCATATGGGTTCAACAAATATTCAACAAGGGAACCCAAACTACTCAGGGGAGAGAAAATAGCTGCTTTAATAAATGGTGTTGGGGCCTCTGGATGTTCACATGCAAAAGAATGAAATCGGACTCCTATCTTACACCACTCACAATAATTCACTCGAAATGTGTGAAAACTTAGAAGTAAAACCTGAAACTGTAAATCTTCTAGAAGAAAACACAAGAGAAAATCTCCTTGACATTAGTCTTGGCGGTGATTGTTAAGATATGACACCAGAAGCACAAGCAACAAAAGCAAAAATAAGTGGGACTACATAAAAGTAAATGCTTTTGCATGGCAAAGGACTTGATAAAGAGTTAATGTCCAAAATATATAAGGAACTCCTATAGTTCAATAGCAAAAAAAAAAAAAAACCATGTAAGTTGAAAAATGAACAAAGAATCTGAGTAGACATTTTTCCAAAGAAGACCTAAAACGTCTGCTACAGGAACGTGAAAAGATGCTCAGTATCACTTATGATCAGGGAAATGCAAATCAAAACCACAACGCAATATCACCTTCTACCTGTTGGAATGACTATTACCAAAAAGACAACGGATAAGTTTTGGCGAGGATGTGAAGAGAACCCTTCTGCCCTGTTGGTGGGAATGTAAATTGGTGCATTAATTATTGAAAACTGTATGAAGTTTCCTCAGATAGTTAAAAATAGAACTACTGTATGGCCCAGCAGCTCTATTTCTGAGTATCTGAAGAAAATGAAACTAGTGATTCCAGAAGATATCTGCACCTCCATGTTCACAGCAGCATTATTTACAACAGCCAAGATAATGGAAGCAGCCTAAGTGTCAACGTTTTTTCTAGCAATGTCTCCTCAGGCAAGGGAAACAAAAGCACAGATAAACTATTGGGACTAACACCCCCAATAAAAGCTTTTGCACGTCAAAGGAAACCATCAACAAAGTAAAAAGACATCCTACTTAAGAAGATATTTGCAAATGATATATTGCAAATGATAAGAGGTTAGTAGGCAGGATATATAAAGAACTTCTACAACTCAACACCAAAAACAAATAATCCAATTTAAAAATAGAGGGGAAAGGGGCGCCTGGGTGGCTCAGTGGGTTAAAGCCTCTGCCTTCGGCTCAGGTCATGATCCCAGCGTGCTGGGGATCGAGCCCCACGTTGGGCTCTCTGCTCCACAGGGAGCCTGCTTCCTCCTCTCTCTCTCTCTGCCTGCCTCTTTGCCTACTTGTGATCTCTGTCTGTCAAATAAATAAAATCTTTAAAAAAAAAAAAAGTAGAGGGGAAAAAAAAAAAAAGAGCTTTGGCAGAGGACCTGAATAGACATTTTTCCAAAGAAGACTTCCAGATGGCCAACAGACACATGAAAAGATGCTCCACATCACTTATCATCCGGGAAATGCCAGCCAAAACTCCAAGGCGATGTGACCTCACACCCGTCTGAATGGTTAGAAGTAAAAAGAAATTACATGTATGAGCAAGGATGTGGATTAAAGGGAAACTTCATGTGTGTTTGTGGGGATATAAATTGGTATAGGTACTGTGGAAAACAGTATGGAGGCTTCTCAAGTACGTAAACATAGAACTAGCATATGATTCAGTAATTCCGCTACTGGGTATTTACCTGTAGAAAACAAAACACCAATTCAAAGATACATGCACCCCAGTCTTTACTGCAGCAGCATTTACAATAGCCAAGATATGGAAGCGACACAAGTGTCCATCAGTAGGAAAATAGATGGAGAAGATGGGAGAGTATGTGCATGCACACGCACAAGAAATGAATATTATTCAGCATTAGAAAGTGAGATCTTGCCATTTGCAGCAACATGGATGGATCTAGAAAGTATTATAAGTGAAATAAGAGAAAAATAAATGCCATAAGATTTCACATTCATGTGGAATCTTACAAAACAAAACAAAAACAGAAACAGACCCATACATAGAAGAAACTGATGGTTGCCAGGATTGGAGGGGAGAGATGGGCATAAGCAGTGAAGGGGAACGGGAGGTACAGGCTTCCCGTTACGGAATGAATAAGTCATAGGGATGAAAGGTGCGGTGCAGGGATTATAGTCCGTGGTATTGTGACAGTGTTGTGTGGTGACAGATGGTAGGTACACATGCGGGAAGCACAGCGTAACGTATAGACTTGTCAAGTCACTGCTGTAGACCTGAGATTAATGTAACCATATTTCAGCTGTACTTCAATAGAAAAAAGATTTTTAGGGACGCCTGGGTGGCTCAGTTGGTTGGATGACTGCCTTCGGCTCAGGTCATGATCCCGGGGTCCCGGGATCGAGTCCCACATTGGGCTCCCAGCTCCATGGGGAGTCTGCTTCTCCCTCTGACCTTCTCCTCGCTCATGCTCTCTCTCTCAAATAAATAAATAAAATCTTTAAAAAAAAAAAGATTTTTAAAAAATTATGTAGCTGCCCTATTCATAATAGCTCAAAACTGAGAACTGCCCAGATGTCCATCAGCTATAGAGTGGGTAAATGAATTAACGCTCTATCACCACCAGTGGGAACAAATGGATTACGGCACACGCAGCTGTATGGAGGAGTCTCACAAGCGTGTTACTGAATGAAAGAAGCCAAAGAGAAATGAATAAAAAAGAGTGCCTGCTGCATGATTAGATTTATATAAAACCTAAATAAGGAGAACCCATCAGCGTTAGTAACCAGGAGAGCTGCTGGCTAACAGTGCCTGTGTTCAGAGTCTACTATGAGCCACAGGAGGGGCCTGGGGTGCTGACGATGTGTGTTTGCATTCCAGTTGCTTATACAGAGCTGTTCTGTTAAAAGTGAGTGAGCTTCCCACATAACAGTTTGTGGATTCTTGCATATCTGGGTTAAATTTCTTTTTTTTTTTTTTAAAGAGTTTATTTATTTATTTGACAGAGATCACAAGTAGGCAGAGGCAGGCAGAGGGAGAGGAAGGGAAGCAGGCTCCCCACTGAGCAGAGAGCCTGATGCGGGGCTCGATCCCAGGACCCTGGGATCATGACCTGAGCCGAAGCCAGAGGCTTTAACCCACTGAGCCACCCAGGCGCCCCTCTGGGTTAAATTTCTATAAATTTTTTAAAAATTGTGTTGGGAGCATGCCAGACATTTCTGTCATTTATCTGGTCTATTTGTGTCTACCCAGAGGTTAAGGTTCACGACTGTGTCTAAGGTTTCTTGGGGAAACTGACTGCATTAGTGACTCTAGCCCTGTGTTCCCTTACTCTGAGCGTTGACTGAAGTATATAGAATAACTGTGCGCATGTGATCGGTGCAGTAATACTGTGACTTCCCTTAGGACGTGGCCGATGGAGAAATTGCTGCCCTTCCCCGGGATAGCTGTCCTGTTAGAATCCGAAATCGGTGTGTGATGACGTCCCGTCCACGTGGCGTAAAGCGGCGCTGGAGGCTTAGTCGTATTGTCTTCCGTCACTTAGCAGACCACGGGCAGCTGTCGGGGGTCCAGCGAGCAATATGGTGACCCGCTCCAGAACCCACTGAGCAGGGAACCCAGTTCTGGCAAGAAGAGGCTTCTCTAATAGATGAAAACCTAGTTTTATAGGGGTCCAGGATGGGAGTCTAGTCTACCTGATGCTTCCTACGGTTAAAGTACTTTTTAATTTTAAATGAAGAAATTTGGTGGATGTTTCATTCTGGCAGTGAATTCTGGCTATCTGCGAATTCTCTCTTCTCTTGGACTTAAAAATTAACCATACTGTTTCTATGCACAGAGAGTACATGGAGTAGAGTAATAAAAAATACTCTGTGAAAATATTTTCTGTATGCCTGCCTTTTCCTTCACACTTAATCTTTCAGCAACACATGAGGGTTCTTCTATTTTTTAGGGGTATTATTTCCTAAAGTAGAATTATCTCCTAGTTAATGCAGCTCATGGACAAGTAGCTCAGTGGGCAGTTTGTCAGATGGGCCGGCTTCCCTGAGCTGCACAGCGCATCGTACCGCTAGCTCGTTGTTACGGAAGCGATGTGTTAGGAGGTGCAGCTGGTGTTCTTGGTTATCTAACTCGGGCTCCGCTTCTCTGCATGATGGCTGGACAAGAGGCAGAAGCACTCAGTGTTTTCTTGTTCCCATCTTCAGCGGCCTTTAGAACAAAAGGTCTCTTAAAGCCTCCAAAGATGTATCCAAGCAGGAAAGTTTTGTTGGAATAGTATATATTTTCTTAATTCTGGTTTATCTATAACAGAAATGAATAAAGGTAGCAAAAGATTGTCTTGTTTAGTAACTCAACAGTGATCAGCCCAGTGATAAAAATGTCCAGGGTGTGAGTATGGAAGCACCCACTTAACATCTGGAACGTATTCCCGGAGCTGATATCTGAACTTAAATCAGGAGGCAAGGGATGAGGTTTTTGCAGAGGGATCCAGGGGAGTGGATCAAAGAGCGTGACTGCAGCCACTCTGTCGTATGAGAAACATGAAACAGAAGACAAAGGCCATATCATGGAAGATACAGTATGTGAAGGTAAGACTTCATTGAAATGCCAGCGATCAGGGGCGCCTGGGTGGCTCAGTGGCTTAAGCCTCTGCCTTCAGCTCAGGTCATGATCCCAGGGTCCTGGGATAGATCCCCACGTCCGGCTCTCTGCTCAGCAGGGAGCCTGCTTCCCCCTCTCTGCTTGCTTATCAACTTGTGATCTCCCTCTCTGAATCTGTCTGATTAAGGTGCCCAAGCATGATCCATCGATTTTTTGACTTTTTTTTTTTTTTAAGATTTTATTTATTTGACAGACAGAGACCACAAGGAGGCAGAGAGGCAGGCAGAGAGAGAGGAGGAAGCAGGCTCCCTGCCGAGCAGAGAGCCCGATGTGGGGCTCGATCCCAGAACCTGGAGATCATGACCTGAGCCGAAGGCAGTGGCTTAACCCACTAAGCCACCCAGGCGCCCCCATCGATTTCCTTTGGTTGCTGGGCCTCTCACTCCTGTTTTCAAGTCACTGGTTTGTTGGGGGAGCCACGCCATGTGTCCTGTAGGATGGCCAACATTTGGCTGTTTGCTTCTTCACGTGTCCTTTAATTTATTCCCCTATCCCTAAAAACTCGTAGTTACACTGAGAGCTTGACTAGATTCAGGTTGATTTTTAGGTGTGGATTTTCCCAAGTGTGCTGTGTGCTTTGCCATGCCATCAGAAGGCAGCTTTCCTGTGTCCTCCCACTGCTGGGTCCTGAATTCTGTTAACTTGGTGAAGGATATTTGGTATTTCTTCATTTTCTGGCATAAGATAATGCAGGCTTACCTTGTGTATTTTCTGCCTCACATTTTTTCAAGGGTCCCTGGTCCTTTTAGTATGAAATGTTTAGAGACCACATCTGAGCACTAAGAATGCTGCTGTTTGCTACTGAATTCTGAATTGTCATTGCCTTTAGGCCCTTTTGGGGGATGTTGCTAAGAAATATGCATTTTAAAAAAAATAATGGTAAGTTTATATCAATTCTGTATTTGTTAAAGTATAAACTCTTAATGACTTGAGTTATTCATTACCTTTATAATACATAAAAATTGCTTCAGCATACACTGATTTTACCCCTAAGTGATCACAGTGTTAAGACTTCTGTGGGTTTGTCTTTCAACTCCCATTGCATTAGCAACGGAGAGTCAAAATACTGTGTTCTAAATCACTTGCAAGTATCACGTTTGTCTCAACTTGGTATGTTAGGTTTGTTTTCAAATGTTCGGATTACTTTTTATTTAGCTTTTAAATTGTTAAATTTTAGATGGTTCTAAAGTCAAAACTACAGACAAAAATACACTCACAAGTATGGTTTCCATCCCACCTCATTCTTTTCCCTACTGGTAACCATTATTATTAGTTTTGGGTTACTCTTCTAGTTTCTTTCTGAAATAAGTAAATATGTGTATGTCTGTGTATTCACCGGTCTCACCCTTTTGGACATTAAGGTAAGTATACCATAAACAATTTTCTGCACTTTGTTTTTTCCTGGATCTTGATCATTCTGTATGTAGAAATATTCATTTCTTTTTGTGACCGTAAGAACTCCCCCCATTTAGATATATGTTTATTCAGCTAGTACTCAATTAATTGGCATTTGGGTATTTCAATTTTTTGCATTTATCATTCATTTTTGCCAGTATTAGCTATGGGAAAGAGCCTAGAAGTAGAACTGTGAGTCAAAAAGGATAAATGCATATAGAATTCTGGTGGGTATTACCAGCTATGCTTCTGTAGGAGTTTTAACTTCCATAGCCTTTATTCCATTCCTGTATTAGGTATTTCCCTGTACTCTCAATAGGTTTAACTTTGTAAGTTTTTCCAATAAGATAAAACAGTGTTTTTTTCTTCTGAAGGAGGGGAGCATCTTTAGTACAAGTTAAAAGTTGCATTCCTTTTCCTATGAACTTCTTAATTTGGAAATCCTCAGTTGTGTCATGTTTTGTGGGTTACTGTGGAGCTTTTCTGCCACATGAACACTATGTGGTTAAATTACTAATATTTAGCTTTATTACTTCTAGATTGTTAAGTCACACAGTGTAGTTTTCCTCACTCTTAGGTTAGGGTGGAGTTCTGTCCAGGTCTCCTAGTATTCTTTGGCTTCATTCTTACATTTAGATCTTTGATCTGTTTGGCTATTATCTCAAATGCCCAGCTCTCCTGCAGTTTTGAAATGCTGTTACTATATTCTAAAACTTCCAGATGCCTTGGATCTTTTTGTTTGCTCTATTTATGTACCAATGTCAGGAATTTTATTGTATAGGTTATCTAATTTTTTTTGAAGTTTTGTTAAATGTTTATTAACAGTCACCCTATTTGTTAATTTTAAACCCTACCAACTTTTACCCTACCATGTTTACCAAATTCTCCTACTAATTGTAGTAGTTTTGGTTAATCCTCTTGTATTTTTTCTTATTAATCGCTTTCTCTTATCTAATTGCATTAATATAATGTAGTACTAGAGATCACAGCGTCTTGCATCTTGCTCTTAACTCTGGATTTGGGGGGGGGGGGGGGTTCCTAAAAGAAATCCTTTTAAGAAGCCTTTCCTGACATACTCCTAGAGAGGTAGAACTATTCCACTGAACAAAAACCTAGTTAAGTTTATTGAATATAGAAATAGATGGATGTTTGTTTTATGGTCACTGCTTTTGAAAGTCGTCTGATCCGTGGCAGTTTACTAACTGGTACTATAAAAGATGTCTTCCTTTTCAAGTTTTTTATTTCTGAGCATTTAAATCTAAGAACAGTAGTTGTGACTGGATTAGTAGGCCATGGTAACGTGTGGTAGATGTATTACTTAAGCTGCTCAAAGAAAACTATGGCAACCTTGAAGCACAAAGGCACGAATTTGCATTTTATGCAAAAATTCAGGTTTTATTTTTCCTTACTCTTACAATGGTGAGAGCTGATAATCAGGAACTTATACGCAAACAAGAACTTTTGTTTTCTACCTCTTAGCTGAACAAAAATACACACAATGTGGCATTATCATTAGGCAAGACTTGCTGTTTTACATTTCACACAAGAATACGATATTATCCTTTTTTTGAACAAAATGCCCAGATTACTAAGGAAACCATCTTTGGAGGAAGTGTTTAATAAGCATATTTTATTTAAATAAATCTTCCAGGAGGAAATGGGCAAATTCACTGCCTTTACTTAGAAGAAGGCTGTGTAAGTAGTTATTTGTCAAATTTATCTGTGCAGCTCACCAACATTTCCTCCTTGGAAACATCATTATTTCCACATCACAGTTCCCAAAATGACTTTAAAGTCTTAAAATTCTGTGTCTCCTTTGGCTTGCTTCTCTCTTGATTCCACCCAGGCTTTATTAATGGTTCGCTTCATATCATCATCTCCATCTTCATAAATTTTCTTTAGAACATTCATTAATCCCTCACTAGGATCTGTTTCAGTGTCATAGGAGGGCTTTCTGTGAAAAAGAAAACACAATCAGTAATGGAGACAGATCTATCTCTAAATGATCCCATTTACTGATATGGTCCTCCATATCATCTGTGCCTCTAGTTCAACCAGTGTCCAAGCAGGGCCAAGTAACTTCATATTCCTCATGTTTGTGATCTGGTACTGAATGAGGTAACTGGGCACTGAGGATACAAGAGAAAGACATAGTCCTGTACTCCTTAATTTGTTCTACATTTAAAATCAAATAAGATACAGATAGTTCCTAACTCTACCAACCAAGTATACGGGGCTACAGGGGAGGAGTGAGAGGAAGGAGGAAGGCTAAAAGACTCAATGTAGGACATTGCCAGTGCAGGACATTTCAAGCAGAGGAACAATTTGACCTAGAATGGAAGTATCTTTAAATAAACTTTTTAGAATAGCCATTAAGTAGGATAAAAATACTCTCTTGCACTCTACACCAGTGAGTGAAACTAACTACATATGAGGAACTTCTGTGGAATTCATAAAGTTGATCTAGGTATCTGGGCCTCTCTTGGAACGAATGAGATGGAATCTCTGGGAACGGACACAGAATCTATAGAGCAGCAGGACGGGTGGGACACCCATGTGACTCAGGGGGTTAGGCACCCAACTCTTGGTTTTGGTTTCAGCTCAGGTCACCATCTCAGGGTGGAGATGGAGCCCCATGTCAGGCTCCGTGCTGGGTATGGAACCTGCTTGGGATTCTTCTCTCCTGCTCTGCCACCTCCCCTGCACATGCTCACTTGCTCTCACATGCTCACAAATGCGCCACTGGCCAGAGTTAAGAACCAATGCAAGAGGGGTGCCTGGGGGGCTCAGTGGGTTAAAGCCTCTGCCTTCAGCTCAGGTCATGATCTCAGGGTCCTGGGATCCAGCCCCGCATCGGGCTCTCTGCTCAGCGGGGAGCCTGCCTCCCTTCCTCTCTGCCTACTTGTGATCTCTGTCAAATAAACTGAGGAGAGGAAAAAAAAAACCAATGCAAGAAAGCCAACCAAAACTAAAGCCCTCCATAAAAAGCAACTTGCTGGATCTATGCCCTCTTTAAAAACACTGGACATTGAGGTGTCAATGACCAAACTACTAGCCAGCTCTTATTCATAACAGCAAAGTATTAGCAGTCTACAATCCCAGCAAAGAATATATTTAAATTCTTAAAGAAATCAAAGTAAACTCACTCTTTCTCTTTGCATTCTTTTTCAACCTGAGTCAGGTAGTCCCACCGTGTGTTTTCTGCTTTCTTTCTACATAAGATAAGAACAGTATCTGTCTTGACCTGGAAGAAGAGCAGAGTAAGTACAACTTAGAACACACGGAGGTAAATAAGCATGATTATATGGAAAACATTTACTCAGTCAAGTTACTATTATGTGTAGGACCTGTCTTGGGTTGTAGTAGTACATTTACAAATAGGACTCATGAAAGAGAAAGAGCATAAACAAGTAAAATTCAAATATATTGAAGATAAAAAGGGGTTAATGGGGTTTGGAAGAAGAACTTTATTAGGAAAGGCCTCTGAGGTGAAACCTGAGCTGTGGCCCAAGATCCAGAAGGGCACAGCAAGGAGTAAGGCTATCAAAGGCTATAAAATGGGATAATTTTGGTGTCTAATTAAAAAAAAAGTGGTGGGGGGGGGGGGGGCGCCTGGGTGGCTCAGTGGGTTAAGCCGCTGCCTTCAGCTCAGGTCATGATCTCAGGGTCCTGGGATCAAGCCCCGAGTCGGGCTCTCTGCTCAGCAGGGAGCCTGCTTCCTCCTCTCTCTCTGCCTGCCTCTCTGCCTGCTTGTGATCTCTCTCTGTCAAATAAGTAAATAAAATCTTTAAAAAAAATTAAAAAAAAATAATAAAAAGTGGTGGGAATTTGGTGACTGAAGGAAGAGAATAATACAGTAAGAGTGATCAGAGACAGGCACAAATAAAAATAATATACAACTCTTTCAACAATGATCCATATAATTCCTAGGATTCTTTTGAGTATTTGTTCAACTCTGGGATTGATGGATAAAGGAGGAGCAGTGAGACACAAGCTAATTCATGTTACATTCCAATACTGCCTTTAAACTGCTACGGAACAATGTAAACACAGATGGCAGAATGGTACAACGGCACATCTATGCATAGATGCATTAAACCTCACTGAAGTAGAAAGGAGATTATCTGAGTTAGTGAAAAGTGTGAACGGTAGTTTAAAAAGCCATTTATTTTTATAGGTTTTACTACTTCTACTTAGGCTAAGTGCTTAATTAAATCCCTTTATGTTATCAAAAATTCAGATAGTTTTCTGAGAACAGCTACCATTAATTTAAGTACTTTATACATATTCCCTTTCAGTATATAATTTCAACTTTGTAAAATTAACTATTTCCATTGTACAAATGAGGAAACTGAGGCTCAGAATGCTTAAGTGAGCTGCTAAAAAGTCACAACTAGTAAGTGACAAAAATGACATGAAAACTCAAGTCTCTTAACCAATTTTGAAAGTTTATTCCCTTCTTGATTCTAATGCAATATTTTTATAATAATCTATTCTTCTAAAGACAGGAGTTGAAATAGAGCCAGACAGTTATTTTAGGTTTCTCTCACACAGCTACTTAATTCTGGCATTACAGCGCAATCAAAGGCAAAGACAACACAAAAAATGAGCCCTGGCATTGTTCCAGTAATACAGCCATCAGACTACAGTTTGCTGATCCCTGTTACAGAGGATAAATTCTAGTTCCTCTCAATTCTAAATCAACCAGGTTCAACTTAATGAAGTTTCACAACATAATGACAAAAAAAAGCAAACTTACTTTTTTTGAACTGCCTTCCACAGAGATGGGTTTTAAAAGATTGTTCACAATCATGGAGTAACTCTTCCCATTTAGATTCTTTACCAAAAGATCAAATGACCTATAATACAATAGTGAATACATTATCCCTGGCTCTATAAGACATGCTCTATAACTCTTGTGGAAAAAAGCCACAAGTTTTATTTTAGGATGTTCAATTGGCCATCCCTGGTGGTAAGATTAGGCTCTTCAAAGCAGGTGTAAAGAAGAACTCTAAATTTAAGCAGTTTTAGAAACTGCAAAGAAAAGAACCAGTAATAAAGCAACCTCTAACTTGGTGATCACTATTTCTCATCGCGAGAACTCACCTCTCTGTGAAGTGCACCTGCACGTTCTCAGTGGGGACTTGATGAACTCCAGTTAAGGTAATGTAGATTTTCACGAACTTATCTGACTGATCCCATCCTAGTAACAAAAAAGGGACATGAATAAAGTCTCATACTATCTCTAGAACAGCAAATGCATATTGCTCCTGAACCTGGAGACAGCTAAATTCTAGTAATAGAAACATGGGAAAAATTAAAATACAAGCAACTTTCTAGATGGAGAAATTGAGCTTCAGAGCAGTTATATAATCTATCCAAAGTTAGGTATCTAGCTTGTGGTAGAACTTCAATTCAAACCCAGGTTTCCTGAAAACAAAGCCTGTGGTTTTTTTATTCCTAAGAATAAGGAATATGATCATTACACATTAAGAGTAGCTCATTTTACTAACACGACACAAAAAGAAACTCAAAATGGATGAAAGACCAATATGTGAGACTTGAAACCACAAATTCCTAGAAAGACAACACAGACAATTAACGTCTCTGGCATTGGCCACAGCAACATCTTTCTAGGTGTGGCTCCTGAGGCAAGGAAAACAAAAGCAGTACTAAAACTAAAAGTTTCTGCATAAAAAAGGATCATCAGGGGCGTGCCTGGGTGGCTTAGTCCTTAAGCATCTGCCTTTGGGTCAGGTCATGGTCCCAAGGTCCTGGGATGAAGCCCTGCGTCCGGCTCCCTGCTCACCCAGAAGCCTGCTTCTCTCTCCCACTCCCCCTACTTGTGTTTCCTCTCTGTCAAATAAAATCTTTAAAAAAAAAAAAAAAATCAATAAAACGAAAAGGCAACCCACTGAATGGAAGATATTTGCAAATGATCTGATAAGGTGTTAATATGCAAAGTACAGAAAGAACTTGCATACAACTCAACAGCAAAACCCCCAAACAATCCGATTAAAAAAGGCAGAGGACCTGAACAAACATTTCCCCAAAGACGACAGACAGGTAGCCAACAGACACATCAAGATACTCAACATCACTAATCATCAGGGAAATACCAACCAAAACTACAATGAGATGTCACCTTACTTGTCAGAATGGCTAGAATTAAAAAACAACAAAATCCCCAAAATATGAAATAACAAACGTGGTTATGGATGGATATGGAGAAAAGGAAGCCGTGCACACTGTTGGTGGCAATGTAAACTGCAACAGCCAGTGTGGAAAACAGGATGGAGGCTGCTCAGAAAATTCGAAACAGAAATACCATTATCATTTAGTAATTCCACTACTGGGTTATTTACTCGTGCAAAACGAAAACATAACTTTAAAAGGTACATATATCCCTATGTTTACTGCAGCATTATTTTTAAGAGCCAAAGAGGGAAGCAACCTAAGTGTCCCTGAATGGGTAAAGATGTAGTATATATGACAACGGAATTATTCCTCAGCCATAAAAAAGAAAAGGACATCTTAACATCCACAACAGCAGGGATGGACCTAGAGAGTATTAATGCTAAGTGAAGTCAAATACCGTATGATTTCACTTGTATGCTGAATCTAAAAAAAACAAGCAAAAGCAGAAACAGACCCATAAATACTGAGAACAAACCCATGGTTGCTGGGGTGAAGGGGAAGATCTAGGCACAGCGGTAAAGGGGAGTGGGAGGTACAGGTTTCTGGTTATGGAATGAATAAACTGGGGAGAATAAAAGGTACAGTGTAAGGAACATAGAGATGATACTGTAATGGCGTTGCACAGTGACACTTGCGGTGAGCACAGCCTACCAGAGATGCTGGATCACTGTGCTGTACACCTGAAATGAATGTCTCATTGTGGGTCTAACGAAGGAACAGAAGGCAAGCTGAGGACAACTCAGAAGCTGACACCGGGCAACACCCCCCCGTGGGATATATGTGACCTTCCTCAGGTATTCTTGGCTGCCCTAAAAGAAAAATAGTTAACGTGTAGAGATCACAATCCTGCAAGACCGGAGTCTCCCTCAGTTTACAAATATCCTAGTGATTTACAAGGAAGAACCTCTCTTACCAACAGCCTAACTTCCAAAGACCCGCAACTCAGTTCCAGAAGCCCTAACATCATCTCCCCGCTCCCTAAAATTGAGGGAGGCTGAGGCAGAGGAAAATGTAAATAAAGTTAAATTTCTTCTAAACCTAAAGCTCACCGATAAGGACGTGTGACAGCAGGCGTGTGACATTACTCCAGAAATCTCCCAACTATTTTTACTGTTAATGCCTTACTAAATGGAAAACCACTTTAACTTGATAATGGCAAGGCCTTTGGTATCTTGTAGGTCCTCTTTAGCACAGGAAAGTTCTTTCAAACCCTCCCTTTTTCCTTACCTCCCCAACTCCACAGTATATACCAGCCACCCCTCACAAGCCCAGGGCCACAGCTCTTTCTGCCCACGGGTCCTGTCCCTGTGCTTTAATAAAACACCATTTTGCACCAAAGATGTCTCAAGAATTCTTTCATGTAGTCGGCTCCAGATTCCACCCCGCTGAACCTCACTTATATTCTAAAACTTCATCAGGTCAACTATACTCAAAAAAATTAAGAGCAGCTCATTTTCTTTTTGTGAAAATTTTGTAGAATTCTCTACTAAAGTAAATGTATTCTCTGCTAAAGAGAATTCTCTATTAAAGTAGATGTAGGGGTGCCTGGGTGGCTCAGTGAGTTAAGCAGCTGCCTTGGGCTCAGGTCATGATCCTAGAGTGCTGGGATCGAGTTCCGCATTGGGCTCCCTGCTCAGCAGAGAGCCTGCTTCTCCCTCTCCCTGCCGCTCTGCCTACTTGTGCTATCTCTATCAAATAAATAAAATCTTTAATAATAATTTTTTAAAAAGTAGATGTATACTGTAGAATTCTCTACTAAACTGGATGTCTAAACATTCTCTAATATCATAATCGTTTCTACTTCTCTTAAACAGTTCGAAGGCAATCACTGCTTTCTCAATTCCCTTCACTGACATAGTAAAATATGGTCCAAATCATCCAAATCTAATCTGATGAACCTAGATGAATTCTGTCAACTAAAAACATACAAACTTCACATAAAGTGAATAAAAATGTTTATGTATTTGTTGTAAAAATAGGCTCTCTATATATCCCTGACCATTCCTTAAGTTCCAGAGTGCTACAGAACAGAAACATAGTGTTAATCCAAAAAGACATTCTAGAGGGTTCAGCAGACCTTCATCTAATTTCTTCCCATTCATTGAGTTCATCTTCCACATTGAGAACAGTTTCTCCCTTAACACAAATCACGGTTGCTGGGTATATGCCATAATCCTACAAGCTCAGACCAGCTTCCTGTAATCAAGTAAATACACAGCATAGCTCCTTACGGAGCCTTATACTACATCTCTTTTTTAAAAGATTTTGTTAAATGAGGGAAAGTGCACGTGCGCGCACAAGATGGGGTAGGGTCAGAGAGAGAAGCAGACCTCCCAACTCTGGGATCATGATCTGAGCTGAAGGGAGTCACTTAACCAACTAAGCCACCCAGGTGCCCACTATACTACATGTCTTAAACACAACACACACTGCTTTTCCTTATGACAACAGGGAAAACACAAGCTGCTTCTCATGGCTCTAAGCATGTTCTCTGCTCACACAATCCCCTTCCTTTTCTTATACTCGCCAAACTCACCCTTCAGACTTAAATGTGTTAAGTCTCCATTTCATTCTTCAGTCTTCCATTTCAGTTTTCCATTACATCAGCTATATTCCCACAAAACTTCACAAACCTCTTCACTTTGTTCAAGCAAGTATTAAGTAATTACTATGTGCTAGATACTGAGAGCAGAAAAAAAAATGACTGTCCCTCCCCTTAAGAGAGCTCATCAGATTCAAGCTGCACTGTTCCAAAATTATCTACTGAGAGAAAATGGTATCATTACATGTAATAGTATTAGCTGTATGTCTGTGTCCTAATCACACCATGAGCAAGGACTGGGTCTTGGTCACTACTGTATATCCACAAGCCCAAGCACAACAGTGGCACAGATTGGGCACTCAAAAATGTTTCTCGAATTTGCCTAGATTCCTTTCCATAGATAATACTGGTGGTTGTCTGGCAAAGTAAAATCCAAAACAGAATTAAAATAAAGAGCTGTGTTCCTTATATGTTCAACAGTATTTCAGAATAGGTTCATTCTTGTTGCTACTCACACAGAATCATCTTGCTCTTGTTGACAGCCTTTAAATCTATTCTTTGCTTTTTCATCTCTTCCAAAGCATCTTAATAAAGTAACAACAGGTCTTCTCTTTCAAACTACCAAAATCAAACACTGAGACTATTTTAGTGTTAGTGGGTCACTACTCAAGAATAAGTTGCTGGGAGGCAAAAAGAGCTGGATGTAGGATAGGGAGTCATACCGTAATTACTGATTTTCACTGTATATCCTGTTGTAATGGGAGCAACCACAGCAGCTGGCTTTTCATTGTCAAGAAGTTCTGCTTTTCTCTGTGATTTCTGCTGCATCTTGTTCTTGATCTCTGTCTCAATCTTGGATTTTTCAGCTGTAAGGGCATCACGTACTCTTTTTCTAGAGGTCTTTTCCAGCAACACCTTTACCTCTTCTAGATCTTTCTGTAGCTGTGTTAAAACAGAAGATAAGTTAGTTATGATAAATAAAATAACAGCTGGATATTGTGCCCATTGGTCATTCGGTTTACCGAAGAGCTAAGAATTAAGAAATTCATTTAAATTTTCTAGGGTTGGATTGCAACCTGAGATTCTTTTCTCCAGCCTACGGAACTGTAAATAACTGAAGCTTCCTAATTTTTTTTAAAGGAAAACTTATAGTAACGTAATTAATCAAACTTAAATTTTCCAGTTTGGTAGTTGTTATATGCCTGTTTTAGAACATGTTATTTACAAGATCCTGTTGTGATTCATAAAGTTCAATGAAGGAATCTCAAAAAAAATTTATAGATTTCCTTATGACATCTGTTCATAGTCATCAGGTATTAGGAATTTTAAAAATCTTAAAATAAAACCGATGAGCAACTATACAATGAACAAGGTGAAATGCTACAGCAACTTTACAGAGGTAGTCTACTTTCTATGGTGGTTCCTCACTGGTTCCTACCCCAAATACTACAAATAAAAAAGCTTGCGCTTTTTAAAAGATTTAAAAAAACAGAAACATATTTCTGCTTTTAAGAAAAAGCCTTGTTCTGAATCTCCAGGTTAACACTGCACTCAAAAGTCTAGCTCTTAGTTGCCCTGTAGAGGAGTAAAACCTAGACAAACAACCCAAACTGCGGCACAGTCCTGGATTACTGAAAAAAAAAACCCACCTGTTCTTTTCTCCTCTTGCCAATATATTGCCCACCAGTGTCTATTTCTACTTGCTAGAGAGATGGCCAACATTTTATTAAGTTCAAGAGTTAAAGACACTATGAGATAATCAGCTTAAAAATCTTTTCTCCATTATCCTCTGACATACTGCAAATACATAAGATCCTTACAAACAAGGGTTTCATTTTTCAAAAATAACTTTACATTCTGGCTTGGTAATAGTAATATGACATTATACACTGTAGCCTCAGAGCATATAAAAAACCTCAATATAAAAATCTTCACAAGTTTGATAACTCAGTATAATGTCCAAGTAGAATTCTGAAGTCTTTGTTTTGTAAGTCTTACAAAATGTAGTAACAGAAAAACAATCACTTTTCACCCTAAGTCTTTCATTATCTCATTTAACTCTGATGCTCTTATTTCACTTACCAGTAACTATGAGGATAGTAAATACAAAGTCCAACTGTGGCAGTCTCCTGTCTTATCTACTCCCCTAACCCCCCAAAACTCATATTGCTAAAACAAAAAATCCTGCAATTTCATCCTCTGAGAACAGAACCAAGATGCTTTCATTCAACGCAGTATCTTATCGTGATCTAAAAATTCACACTGATTTTACTATCAATATGATAAAAATCTTGAAATATAAAATCGGTATATTTGTTCCTGAATAAGGATTCAGTTAACACAACAACAACAAAACAGAAAATATATCAAGTCTTAACATGTTATATTTCTTGACTGGCAAGGAATCCTTTCTCTAGCAGGCTTCTGAAACTCTTGAGAATTAAGCAAGGGATCCTCAGGCCCTCTTTCCAGGCAGTTTTGAAAAGGAAGGGAGTCACTGTAAGTCTGAAGCAACCTCCCAATAGGCCTGTTTTTAATCCCACAGTTCTGTTATTTGCAGACTTGAAACCACTAAAATCTATCCCTTTGGAACTTTTCCGGCACACAGGATTTCTTATCTAATTTACCTTAGCATTCATTTGTTTTCCTTATGCAAAATCTCAATCCCTTTTATCCCCACCCATTAACACATGCAAGCTTTATCTTACCTATTTCTGAGTTCACCAGGAAGCATTAAAACCAAAGTGCTCAAAATAAGCAAAGGACTTGAACACAGCCATCAAGCACAAGAAAAGATGCTCAACATCCTTAGTCATTTAGGAAACGCACATCAAAATCACAACAGAATGCCACTTCACACCCACTAAAACATCCGCAAAACCACCCCCTAAAATAACACGTGTTAAGAGGGTGGGCCTATACTGGTACCCAACTTGTGGGAATGTAAACTGGTGCAGCCACTTTGAAAAGAGTTCCCATGCTCCTTCAAGTCCACTCGTGGGTACACACCTCACAGAACTGAAAATACATGTCCACATAAGAAGTGGTACACAGTATTCACAGCAGTACAGTTCCCAATAGCCAAAAATCGATCGTCCAAATGTCCCGTCAACTGATAAGGAGAAACAAAATGTGGCACATCCATATAATGGAACATTATTTGGACACAAAAAGGAACACATGCCACACGGTGGGTGAACTAGAGATTCTGTTAAGT
Source organism: Lutra lutra (assembly GCF_902655055.1). NCBI lineage: Eukaryota > Metazoa > Chordata > Mammalia > Carnivora > Mustelidae > Lutra > Lutra lutra. The sequence continues at coordinate 27,352,424 of NC_062292.1, forward strand.
GAAAAAAGCCAAGAGCAAAATGCCATATTCTGTAAGATTCCATTTATATGAAATGTCCAGAATTGGCAAATCCATAGAGACAAAGTAATTAGTGGCAGCCTCAGGGAGGGGAAGTAGAAGAGACTGCTCAACAGACACTTAATAGGTTTCTTTGGGGACAGAATGATAAAAATGTCGAATTATACAGTAGTGATAGTGATGCAACACTGAATGTACTAAAAATACACTTTAAAAATGGTTAAACAATGTATTTTATATCAAAGAAAAACAAACCCTGAAGTGTCCCTAAGCGCGTATTTTTTTAAGTACCTCAACTGAGAAAAATCCCGTATGTTGAAGAGGTTTAATAACTGAGCTGTCCACGTGTGTTACTGTAAAGTCACTGCAGAGACCGTTTCCTCAGGGCACATGGAAACCAAGGCATATTTCTGTAACACGTTAACATAAACCTGGGGCAAGGTATCCAGTATAACACACACACACACTTCCTTCATTTAAAGATGTTTAGACTTCCAAATCAAATTTGAGATTTCTCAGACTTGTTCATATTGAGAAAAACATTTCCAGAAAACAAATCTATTAATAATCAGCGCTTTCCTGTGAATTATAGTATCATGTAGTGACATCCTACTGAGGCCAGGAAAGAGCAAATCAAATATTATTATTCCCATTTGGGAACTGTTCAAGCTAATAAGCCTTCAAAAAAGTTAAGCCGCCCCGTTCAGAGTTCACAGAGCTTAAGAGAGAAAAAGGCTATTTCCCACCGATAGTTACAACTTTCCAACTTATTGATTTTTAAAACGCATACAGCACATTGCTGCTTGACACGCACTCTTTTCAACACTTAGGACTATTTGCTGGTCTAACTCTCTGAAATGGACGCTGCTGTGGCACAGAGAAGCGCAACAACTGGCCCAAAGTAACCCGGCTACTCATATGCGTTGAAAAAACAGCTCTAGAAGTCAAGTGCTGGGGGCAGACTTCTCACCCGACCCTCGGTTTCTGCAATCAGCCTGAAGGAACCTTCACGTCCCCGGCTCGTTTTGCGCGAGCGGACGGAGCCTGAGGAAAACGTGAAGGTTTTCCAAGGACCACCGCCAAGGGCCACCGCAGGCACTACCTGCAGCCGGGGACCGCGACACAGCCCGGATCACCCTGCCCGCGGGCACAAATCGCCCGCAAGGCCGGGGCTGAGCGGCGGGTGTCCATCGGCAACTTTCCCTGGGCCACAGAGGCCGGAAGCCGGCAGAGGCCGCTGCAGGTGGGCGGCCGAGGCGAAGCTCGGGGACCCGGCGACACCGGACGGAGGGAGCCTGGAAGGCGGCCGCCGGGCACCTCAGCTCGGGAAACAGGGCCGAGGGCGGGGGGCGGGGGGGGGGGGGGGAGCGAGTTCCGGGCAACAGCGCTCGACGCACCGCGCGGTCGAGTGAGGAAGATGAAGCCGTACCCTTACCTCTTCCAAAGCTGAAGCCATGGTCGGGCTGATCAAGCAAGGCCCGAGCTGCAGACGGGCAGGGGAGAGAACAGGAAACACCACACCGAACGCGCTTTCCCGGACGCCGGCCCCACCCGGACGAGTCGCAGTACCCCAAAGCCTGCGCGCACACCCGACCCGGCGCGAGACCCGGCCCGCCTCCCGCACGCGGCGCCTCTGGAACCTTCGCGAGGCCGTCGCCGCCGCACCGCCCCCAACCCTGCGCGCGCGCGCCGCCCGCCTCGCTTAGCTCCGCCCCGCCGAACCTCGCCCCACCCCTTAGGCCGAGCCTCCTAGCAACGCTCAACTCTCGCGAGCAAACCAACAGCTCCAGAAGAGTAACGCCTCTTCCTCTCTGCCCGGGTAACTGTACGTATTATACCTTGACCTCGCGTGTCCCGGCTGCGCAGTCGCAGCTCAGAACCGCTCGTTGACGTACCTTAAACCAACCCCGGAAATAACGTACTGGTCTTCGGGATCGAAATCGGAAGTTGACTAGAAAGTCGGCTGATCCCGTCCCTTCTAGGGCGCCGGGTTGGCTAGGCAGCCATCTTGTCCGAAGTTAATTTGTGAGCGTCTGTGAGAAAAGGACCAAAAAGGTGGACAAGGGGCAGCGTTTTTACGTTGAAACAGTAAAGAATGAAGACGTTTAGCGTAGAAGATCCTGAAGGGAATAGTTCGGTTTTCAGTGGGTTATGACCCTCTGGAGTCGTCATCACGATTTAACAACTGCGATGTGGTGGCGTCATCACCAAGCGCTGCCGGAGGTGAGGTTGCTCTGGCCACGTGATGGGACCCAGTAGAGCAGCCAAGAGCTAAAGAGGCTATTGCCAGACGCCCCCACCAGTCTTCCGCCGCAGTTGTGGCCCCGCCTTTTTTCGCTGACTGTTGAAGTGCTGATATGGCACTTCTGAACCCTTCACCGAACATTCTGCGACTCTCTAGTTCTAACCCAGGTTTGAATTGGATTTAACTGAGGCTCTTAACCAGAGAAAATGTAGGCTGAGTTTTTCGGGGATTACATTATGTTCCTCCTCTTTTCATATTATTTTAGCCTTTGGCAGCCATAAAACGTCTGCAACAGGGCTGGGAACAAACAGTAACCTCTGGGAAGTCAAATAACCCTCCCTCAGCTTTATATATCGTCCAAGGTAGCGATTAGAATCAAGTCTGAGAAGGAAAAAGCTACTAGAAAAGTGCAGGCTGGCCATTGTCATAGTGAAGACTCTGGAATGTGGTACCAAAATAGACAAATAACAGTTATTTAAAATGTGCCTGAATCTCACAGACCTGACGTTAAGGGAAAGAAGCCAGATAGAAGAGTTTATGTCGCTTGGTTTTGTTTAAATGAAGTCTAAAACCAACAAAAGTCGTTAATTACGGTGTTAAAAATCAGGATAGTCTTTCCTACGATGGGGAGGACAATGACAGAACCACGAGGAGGCATTTGAGGTTTATATAATGTCCTGTGTCTTGATTTGGATGTTGGTTTACGGGTATGTTCCCTTTGTAGAAATTTCACGGAGCTATAAACTGGAGTGCAATCTTTGTAGGTTACACGAGTAGGCGGGAATTTTCCTGAGAAGATGAAATGTTACACTGAAATTGTCAAAATTGATAGAATTAACTCTTGAGATCTGTGCATTTGTTGTATGTTAGTTATTACTGTTTTTTGGAAAAAAGTGTCCAGCTAAAAGCCTGTAAATATATTTAATTAAATAGGAATAAAGAGCCCATTACACTGCGTGAAAGCTTGACCTAATGCAGTGATTTTTTTCATTTGCTTGATTATGCACCTGGGGCAACTCTGCCTACCACCTGATAGCCTAAATAGAAGATTTTATTTCTGTTTGTTTATATGCTGGTCTTTTTTTTTTTTTTTTTAACTTTAAATTCAAGTTGGTTAACATACACGGTAGTATTGGTTTCAGGAGTAAAATTTTGTGATTCATCACTTACATATAGCACCCAGTACTCATCCCAGCAAGTGCCCTTCTTAATGCCCATCACCCATTTTATGCCATCCTGTAAATCTGGGTTCATTCTTTATAGTTGAGTCTTTTATGGTTTGTGTCCCTATTTTTATCTTATTTTTCTCTACCTTCCCCTGTGTTCATATTTTGTTTCTTAAGTTCCATACATAACTGAAATCATATGTTATTTGTCTTTATTTCGTTTAGCATAATATACTCTAGTTCCAGCCACATTGTTGCAAATGACAAGATTCCATTTGTTTTGATGCCTGTGTAATATTCCGTTGTCTATATGAACCACATCTTTATCCATTCATCAGTCGATGGACATCTAGGCTCTTTTCATAGTTTGGTTATTGTAGACATTGGTGCTGTAAACATTGGAGTACATGTGCCCTTCACATCAGCATTTTTGGTATCTTTTGGGTAAATATCTAGTAGTGCAGTTACTTGGTCATAGGATAGTTCTATTTTTAACAAAAGTTAGAAGATTTTTAAATACCATCTATTACCCAAATCATTGTCTTCATCAACACCTCTCCTTGGAGCTCCAGACTCTGTTTCTGCTTGGATGTCTGAGAAGTACATCAAATTTAGCTTATCTGAAAACATAAACAAAAACCCCCCCACACACATACCCCAAAAATCTCCTCCCAATCATCTTCACACCCCAAATCAGTTTCTTCAATTATTCTCTACCTCCTGCTCCTAATTGCTCAGGCCAAGGACTCATACTTGAGTCTTTAATCTCAGGTCCTACCTCCCATCCTATAGCAAGACTTACTGGCCTTATCTACAAAATATGTGGATAAATCAGACCACTTCTCACAACCTCCACTGCTACCACTGAAGACCAAGCCATAATTATTTTATCTGGATTTTTAGCCTCTTAACTGATTTCTCCCTCACCCACCACCACCACAGATAGTTTTCCACAGAGCAGCCAGAGTAATCTTTTCAAATCATTATATTCCTTTGGTAAAAACCTCCCAATAGCTTCCTGTTGGGCTTATTAGACTAAGCACAAACTCCTTACCATGACCTACCGTATACTACATGATCTTGTCTTATCTTTATGAGTATCATGTCTCATCTCACAGAACTCTTCTCTCACTGCTCCCCTCCTTTCTGGTTAGGGTTAGGGCATATTGCCCTTAAATCCACGGAGTTTGTCCTCATCTCAAAGTCTGTACTGTGTGCTTTTCCCTCTGGAATGCTTTTCTTCCAGACCATCACATAGATCATGTCTTCACTGAGTTCTCTGAAAAGTAACTCAAAAGGGCTGTTCTCAGCTGTACTAGTTAGGTTTCAATCAGAGAGGCAGAATCAGTAGCAGATACTTATTGCCAGGAATTAACTTATGCAATTGTTGGAACTGGCTAAGCAAGTCCAAAATTCGTAGGCCACACGAGCAAGAATGGATTCTAGGCAGGCCCCCTGAGAACAGGTTGAAGCTTTCTTCCACAGAAGCCAGGGACGGAAGAATTCCATTCTCTCAAGTAAATCGTAGCCCTGCATTAAGGCCTTCCAACTGATTCAATTAGCCCCACCCAGATTATCCCAGATAATCTCCCTTACTCAAAGCTAACTGATTAAGAGTTTAAATTACTATGTGCAAAATACTCACACAGCAACACTTAGTATTTGGCTGAATGGGGTGGGAGGGGGAGTGTAGGCTAGCCAAGTTTACATATCAAAAACCATCCTATCAACCTCAGCACCATCACTCACCATTTCCACCCTCTTACCCTGTTTTTCTTCATAGTATTTATTACTACCTGCAATTTACTAGTCTTGCCAACTACAACAGTCATTCTCAGTTGGGGAACAATGGTAGACATTTTGCTTACTCTTACCCCTCTCCCCACCCCCGACATCTGGCAACATATCTAGTGGGGAGGGCCCAGGGATGCTACTAAATATCCTACAGTATGCATGATAGCCCCCAAAAGAAATTACTCTTTGGCCCAAAATGTCAGTATTACTCTGAGTTTAAGAAAAATTCTGTGCTAAAGTTAAAATTTCACAGAGTAAGGATCTTCTTGTTCACCTCATTTCGAGCACTAAGAACAGAGACTGGCACAGTAGGCAGTCAGTAAATTTGCTTGAATTAATTAAATAGACCTGGTAATCTGCATTTTATTCTTGTTTTTGTCATTTAAATACTATAATTTCTATTTGGTGAGCCTGTGCTAAAGCCTGAACTTCCTTGCAATTTTTCCTTACAAGTAAACTTTTAAAAGATTTTGTTCTGTCTCCGTTTTACAGTTATTAAAAGTTCTATTACAGTAGACTTTCAAAAAGCTGAAATCAAGAATCCCATGCAAATTTAAAAGGAACATGATAAATATTTTATTCAGCTCAGTTAATGAGGGAACCAGTAAGATATTAACACTGTTATCAAAGTGTGTTTGCATAATGGATCCTTAAAGGCAATTTATTTCTATTTTTTTTTTAAAGATTTTATTTATTTGTCAGAGAGAGAGAGAGAGCGAACACAGGCAGACAGAGAGGCAGGCAGAGGCAGAGGGAGAAGCAGGCTCCCTGCCAAGCAAGGAGCCCGATGTGGGACTCGATCCCAGGACGCTGGGATCATGACCTGAGCCGAAGGCAGCTGCTTAACCAACTGAGCCACCCAGGCGTCCCAATTGATTTCTATTTTTTAAAAGATTTTATTTGAGAGAGAGTTGGGGGGAGGGACAGAGGGAGAGAATCTCAAGCAGATTCCCCGCTGAGCATGGAGTTGATGCAGGGCTCAATCTCACAACCCAGAGACTGTGACCTGAAGAGAAACCAAGAGTCGGACTGAGCCACCCAGGCACTCTTAGGCACTGCAACAATGGAATGTTAGTGTAAGGTTGCAAAGTTAGATACAAACTGGCTGGTATCGGACAGGGTAATAAGCCATATATTACCTTTGGAGTATCCAGTCCACTGAAGAGAAAGTAGGGATTTGCATCCCTTCTGGACATAAATCTACAATCTAACATGTAACTTCACTAAGTCTAGGAACTTCAATAGTGAAAAGTGACTTTCATTTACTGTTCATGTTAAGAACACTCATAATTTCTAACTACCAAATCAGTAGATAGTTTCTGAATAATTTTGCTGTTCTACTTTTTATGTAAAATTTCTAATTTTTTAGGGGCGCCTGGGTGGCTCAGTGGGTTAAGCCTCTGCCTTCGGCTCAGGTCCTGCGATCGAGCCCCACATCGGGCTCTCTGCTCAGCGGTGAGCCTGCTGCCTCTCTCTGCCTGCCTTTCTGCCTACTTGTGATCTCTCTCTCTGTGTCAAATAAATAAAATTTTTAAAAAAATTTCTAATTTTTTAAACCACCACATGGGCCAGGGGTGCCGAGCTGGCTCAGCTGGAAGAGCATGCAACTCTTGATCTTTGGGTTGTGAATTTGAGCCCCATGTTGGGTGTAGAGATGACTAAAATACAAACAAAACTTCACAAAAATTAAAAAAATACCACATGCGCCAAACAAAAGAGGACTGTGGTTTGAACTACAAACTATAACTCTATAATGTCTATTTAATATTCCTAATACATGCTGAATTCTAAGAGGAGCTGACTCATCTCTTGGATTTCATTTAGGTTCCACGGACTCCCAAAACAAAATGCAAATTGGGATTTTCTGCACTCTGCCTCCACTTCTGAGAATCCTTCTGGAGTTCTGGAGTTCGGCTTAAATTATGCTAGCACCCACTGTGCTGTACTTTGAAAGACTTTCAGCAACTACCTCATCCAGGATTAGCCAGTTTGGTTTCCATGAGACTTTGGAATTGGGACACAGAGATGCTAGTCCATCTCTGCTGATCACTTGAAGAGAAATTGTGAACTTGCTAGATGTGCACTTAGAAGCAGGAAAACTTGTTTTCAGAGGGAGCAGCAGCAGCAGATAAGCGTTACGTGGCAAAACGAGCAGAAGCAGGACTGTGGGAACAGTGGCTTCGGTCCCTGGTGGCATTCCAGTCCTCATCCCAGTGCCTCTTCAAGCCCAACTGTTTGGCCTTTATGAGACGAATACACCTATTCCTTTTAATGAGTTGCCCTATTACTATTAAACTAGCTGTGAGGGTGTCTGCTCCCTGCAATGAAGGGAGAGAGAAGAGGGCCCTTGGCAGTGCTGCTGTGCACAGGATCTTTCTGGCAAGGTAAAGCCTGCAGCAAACTCCTGGCATCTTGTTTCTTTCTAAATGGACCAGAGTCTAGGGTCCGTTAAGAAGTGTTACAGAGGGGGCGCCTGGGTGGCTCAGTGGGTTAAGCCGTTGCCTTCGGCTCAGGTCATGATCTCAGGGTCCTGGGATCGAGTCCCACATCGGGCTCTCTGCTCACCAAGAAGCCTGCTTCCCTCTCTCTCTCTCTCTCTCTGCCTTCCTCTCCGTCTACTTGTGATCTCTCTCTGTCAAATAAATAAATAAAATCTTTAAAAAAAAAAAAAAGTGTTACAGAGGGGCGCCTGGGTGGCTCAGTGGGTTACAGCCTCTGCTTTCGGCTCAGGTCATGGTCCCGGGGTCCTGGGATCGAGCCCCAGCATTGGGCTTTCTGCTCCTCGGGGAGCCTGCTTCCTCCTCTCTCTCTCTGCCTGCCTCTCTGCCTACTTGTGATCTCTGTCAAATAAATAAGTAAATAAAATCTTTTTAAAAAAAACGTGTTACAGGGGCGCCTGGGTGGCTCAGTGGGTTAAAGCCTCTGCCTTCGGCTCAGGGTCCTGGGATAGAGTCCTGCATCGGGCTCTCAGCTCAGCAGAGAGCCTGCTTCCCTCTCTCTCGCTCTCTGCCTGCCTCTCTGCCTACTTGTGATCTCTGTCAAAGAAAGAAAGAAAGAAAGAAAGAGAGAAAGAGAGAAAGAGAGAGAGAGAGAGAAAGAAAGAAAGAAAGAAAGAAAGAAAAAAAATCTTAAAAAAAAAAAACGTGTTACCTAAACATTGGGTTCAGATGTTTATAAAGTCAACTAGAAACAAATCAAAAAGAGGTATATGGACTTGAGAATCAATGTTTATTACTGCTTAATGGGGCCAAAGGGGCAACACAAAGCACTGAAAACATCACTGACTCACAAAAACAGTCATCTTGTTACCTTCTTGGTTGAATTTATTTCACAAGGCTTCATTCACACATGAAAACAAGATACTAATCCAAGTTCATAACTGTTATAAAAGTAAACATTTGTTGGGACAATGTACAATAAATTGCACTTTTCTTAACAAGCAGTACATTTACACTGATAGCATGTACTATACATAATACATGGAATTATGGAAACATCTAATTGGTCAGTGTTTACAGAGGCTGCTTCCTCATGTTTCTTTTGTAGTCAGCACTGTTTGGGCCAATCAATTCCTTTGTTCTAGAACCTGTTTTCATTAGAGAAGTCATGAACAAAATTAGAATTCCTAAAAATAAACGGTATAGAATTTCTACTACCTCCTTAGTAAGGGAAAGGTAGGAGTTGAAAGAAAGGAAGTGATGCTGATTGAGAAACTTTTCCCTTCATTTGAACTGAGGATCCATACATTATGCAAAATACCAAAAATGGACAAATTGATGCAAAAGGCTATTGGGTCATCTTGGATTCTGGGACCATCTCCAGCTTTGTTCTTGTGCTTTCATGACACCAGTCTTAATGCATTTATATACTTATAATTAAGTTGCCTATATTTTATTCCATATATAATATATAGTTATTAAAATCACATTTTAATGGGAGATTTTACATAGTAAGTTATTGCCAATGAAAAAGGAATGTAACTTAAAATGTTTATGTTCTACTGAATGATTCTTTTTTCTTAAAGTTTTCAGAATACTACCAATGATAAACCAAGGATGGAGATGGGAAGAATGGGACACGTTGATGAAGATGTTTTTATAACTGGTAACAAATTCCTCTGGAAATACACCTGACATGTAGTCTTTTAGATGGAAGCTGGGAAGGGGACACCTGACAGCTGACTGGAGTCACTCAGCCACTTGTAAACATCTGCCTTTTTCATTAAAACTCATGATCATCACTGGGGAGGTGCAGCCCATGTGGAAGGATTCATTTTGGTCACTTTTGAGAGAGAAGGAAATTCCTAAAATGAAGGGCTTTGCCTGTGTTACATGGAAGTCACTAGAAGAGAGAGGAAGGCTGTTCTGGAGCAGTTCTAGTTCAGTGTGGCAACAACAGGGCGACCAGTGGGGAAAAAAGAGTTTTCTATCTGGGAGTAAGAAACACAGGCCACTGAACTCTCATTTGGCCACATGTGTACTGAGTGACTTGGTGCCTAGAGAGGAAGGCTGTTCTGGAGCAGTTCTAGTTCAGTGTGGCAACAGCAGGGCGACCAGTGGGGAAAAAAGAGTTTTCTATCTGGGAGTAAGAAACACAGGCCACTGAACTCTCATTTGGCCACATGTGTACTGAGTGACTTGGTGCCTAGAGAGGAAGGCTGTTCTGGAGCAGTTCTAGTTCAGTGTGGCAACAGCAGGGCGACCAGTGGGGAAAAAAGAGTTTTCTATCTGGGAGTAAGAAACACAGGCCACTGAACTCTCATTTGGCCACATGTGTACTGAGTGACTTGGTGCCTGGCCATACAAAGAGGCAGGGATCGTGTATGTAAAATTCTACCAGTCACGTACACACACAAGTCAAACAGTGTTCAAACGACAGCATTCATCCATTCTCTCATTTTCTTGTCACTGAAGCAAGAAAATCAGATATTTAAGAGTTTGGGTATTTTTAAAAAGTAAGTTGTACAACAGAATCCTCTTGCTAAGTAAGTAATTAAAAGTATTCTTTCCCAGAGGGAGAAAAAACAAAAAACAAAAAACAAGGTATCTAATTTTTTAAAAGTTCCCTTTTCCCTTCAAGGGATCCTGAAATCAGACAACTGCCTTAGCAGAATCATGAGTGGGCCAATGTCAGCTAAAGAAAACTCAACCCCTTACATCAGTTACCTGAGCAGGCCTCATTCTCAGTTAACTGATCACTCTTTTCAGGGATCTTTCATCTCGCGCCCTAAATTGTGCATTCTCTTGTTTTTCTCTCTTTCACTGGGAAATAAAGCCACCAGTTATTAACTGGAAAATATTTTAAGGAAATGGGAGTAGCGGTTTGAGAAAAATAATTATTAATACACAGTACAAAAGGATGAAAAATTGGGGGGGGGGAATAAACAAGATAAATATTAACTATCCCAACATTTAGTACAAAGATTGCTTTTGTACTTTGGAAATTTAAGAAAGCCAGTGAAGAAATTATGAACTGAATAGCTGGGAGAGGGAAAGAGAGAGTGGTTGTATGGAAGGAGAGGCCAGAGGCCTCTAGGACATTCCCTTAGTGTTCCTGATAGGCACTCACACACAGAGCATTAGGTAACTGGGAATTTCTTTGCATTAAATTGTATGTAACTAAATATAACCAAATTGTGCAGTGGCTCAGGGTGTGAAACCAGCAAACATATGCACTGCACAGTTCAACTGGGTGTTTTTTTTTTTTCAGCTTCAAAGAATGTGTTAAACAAGAATCTCAAGATATAAAAGCTAATGAACTGAACTATCAAATTGAAATTCACTCCTTTCATTTATTCTTCAGAATTTAATGAGAAGAGAAATCATCACTCTTCAGATTGCTGCAAGTGTTGGATTTCTGGAGGAATGTTTTATATAACATATCCTAGGAAAAGATGAAAAACACTCTAGAATATTTGGAAATTTCCTAGATATCTGGGCTGGTTGATGACTTTCTAAAAGAAATTCAAGAGAAGAGTAGTAATTTTCAAATATATTTCAAAATAAGTGAAATTAAAATGAACAGTTATTTAACACGGGGATGCATGAGTTTTCAAACAATACAGGGGAAAGGACATGTGGCTGGGCTGGTGCTATTCTAACATGTTGAATGAATAAACACATCATATACCAAATTCTGAATTTTCTTTCTTTCTATCTAGTATTGCAACTGACCCAAAGGCATTGCAGTGAGGAACGGTTTAGACTTATGGTACCAATACACATAACTAAGTATGATATGGAACTGGAGAAGAAAGAAAAAAAATCTATAGATTGCCATTAAAATGGCAATTAACTCTGAAAGAGTTAAGAGAAAATGTAAAAGATTATTCATTTGGAATGTATGTACCTGGTGATTTTGTTTAAAGAAAAAAAATGTAAGGGGCTCTGGAACTGAACCTGGTATACAGGTGAGGACTGGACTTACAGCCATTCCATTTCTCCCTCAACTGCCACGTAAGGAAAATTATGCAATTCAGGCATTCTGTGGAACGTGCTGATTTTTCAAAGTTAAAAAGAGCTCTGTACAGTAAAACTATGAGATTGACACAACACAAAAGAACATCTTTAATTGAGCTGGCCATTTGATAAGGCAACTTGTACAAGGCTTCTTGGAATCAAAGCATAAAGTACCAGTAAAGCTAAAAAATTATGCTAAATGACTTATAGAAACAAGTACCAAGATGCAATTTTCTAGATTTTCTAATTTTACAACAACAAAAAAAAAATTACCTTTTCTAAATCACCAAGTAGGGAACATCAGCGTCAACACAGACACTCAGAATGCTGGATTATTTTCCTTTTTGGTACAAGGAAATGAATATTATAATGAAAGACGTCAGGACAAAACACAATTCTGTAAGAAAAGTATCATCTGATAAATGTAATAAAGGATAACATCCATATCAGTTTTATGGGTTGTAGATGATTTAATAAACACTTACCAATGAAGGGGACTTAATTTAGAGTTTAATGATCATTTTGGAGGGAAGTTATCTACTATGAGCAACTTAATAGTGCATGCTCCTGGAGTTGAGCTGGCTCTTATTTAATTTGTACTTCCAAGAATGTGTAACTTTTCATTGCAACATATGGCACAGATGAGAATCACTCTGGCTACAGAGTTTAAGATCCTTTGCAAAGAATATGTTCAACAATGAAGGGAAGGATGAGTATCAATAAATGTTATTGTACATCGCTGACGGCAGTTCGGTTGGCGTAAAAGGATCTAAGCCTCCAAACTAGTTCAGAAAATGGGAAAATTAGTTTTGCTGTTACCAAAGAATCTCCTGCAAGGACTATATATATGTAAGTTGGTGGAAATAGTTTTTTTTTTTCCAATTATATGTTAAATATATGTTCAATTCAAAGAATATTCAATTATATGTTAAATATAATTAAAAAAACACTATTTCCACCAACTTTTAAACAATAGCTTTACCTTTCCATGAGATAAGTATTTCTATAAAGATTTTATATTCAATCAAAAATGTTACCAATGCATTTGCATCTCTTCATCTGGGGTACCAAGGGCACAGTTTTAGGGAGATACAGAAATAGTTCAAGTTGTCTAACAGTAAACTAAGATGAAGTGAAACTGACCTTAATTTTCCATTTTGTAACTTTAAAAAGGTAGAGTATATTAGTGTTTACTTAGCAAATATATGTCAACCTTAAATGACATACTCTGTCCCTGGTTCTCTATTTCATTTGAAGCACTTTGGCTGAACCTGGGTCTCTCTGGGCTTTTCCAGTAAAGGTTCCCTAATGCTGCAACTCACAGTAGCCACCTCTGACTTCAAGTCTGCTGGGAGTCACAACTGTGTTCAGACTTAGGAATCGGCAATTTGCATGTAGAGTTTCTCAAAAGGACCTGTTGGGAGTACTAGGGCCGAATGATTTATCTTATCCTGCATTTATCAAAATTTCTGTTCCTTTCCTCTAGGTTGTTTTCTCAATAGTTTATCTTATTCCATGGTTCTTGGCACTTCACTTCCAGATATACGCAACAGAAAATGAAAATAAACTCATTCTTTTTGGGAGGACTGTTCAATCCCAGGTTTATTCTTTGGACAGGATTATCATTTTCCAGGGAGTCACTTTCAGGAAGAAACCTGACAGTCGTCATGAATGGTCCCACAGTGTGCTTTATCTGAATAAATCCTGAAAAGATAAGAGGTTTAGATTTCAATCTTTTTTTCTTTTTTTTTTCTTTTTTTCTTTTTTTTTTTTTTTTTTGTTTTTTTGCTGTGACAAATATCCTATCACTTCAATCTTGGAATAAAAGACATCTCCATTTTTATGTAAGATAAAAGTAATTATGAATAATTAGTTCTAAATTAAAAGCATTTAGTTCTGAAGTACTTATTTCCAACTAAACATCAGGCATATAAAATAATGGGTAATACTATGGTGGAACTGAACTTGGCCTTCCATGAGAAGCTCGAAAGCAGGTATTCAACATAACTCAGGTCAGTTTAAATAACATCCCTTTGCAAAGTGTCAAACGAGAACGAGTGAGAGCTACTGAGAGATCCTGGCTTGCTTTCTGGCCTCCTCTACTTTCCTGCAAAGGGATACCAGGAGATTCCTCCTGGGTTTCTGTCCCTTTGATCGTTGTGCTCTTGTGCTTTGGGGAGGCTGGAACTATGTGCTCTCCTTGGGTGGCTGGGTGGCCGGCGGTGGCTGCAGTGGCTGGGTGCCCGTGGCCGTTTTGATAGAGTTCAGGGTTTTGCTAAACCAAGAGTTTTTTGCAGCTTGGATTTCATTCATAAGGGCTCCTCTCTGATGTTCCAGTTCCTAATTAAGAAAAGAAAATCATCTGAATTATGTGTTTTTCTCTCTGCCCAAAAAACCCCAAAGTATAGTTTTATGGAATCCCCAGGTCTGTATAGCTGTAGCTGTCCTCCCACAAAACCCACGAGAGATTTTAACTGGCTTCTTAATGCAATGTTTTTGGCCCAAATTTAGGTTTAGGTTACAACATGTTTGAAACAACAAATATATGGATGGACAGAACTTCTGCTGATGTTGTAAGCATGACTGAATTCTAGTTCCAAACACATGGCCTTCACCCCAAGAACATCCCGGGCCAGCACAGAAACCATTCAGGGTCGCTAGTGGGGCCATGGTTAGAGCCATGGCGGGTTATGGTGGTAGGCAAGGACCTTGGGAGAAGGGAAATGGGGAATAGTCCATCAGAAGCCACGACTATTTTCCTAATTATGTTATCTTCCCATATGGGCAGAGATTTTGGGGAAAGAGATTTGGTAAAGTCAAGTAAAGATGAAGGAGAAAAAGGTCCAAAGCAAACAATGGGTGTCAGCCGATGTCCACCTGTCAGGAGGACAACAGAGAAGGTCTGGCCTTTCATTTTCAGGATCAGCTACCACAGCAGCTGGAGTTCGATGAGAAGGGACCTTGGCAACAGAAATCTCAGGGTAAACTAAAAAAGCATATGCTTTAGTTCTCATAGGATATTATTTTAATTATTACGCTTTCATTTAAAACTATGTGTTTATGTCACTATTTTTTTTTTTTTTAAAGATTTTATTTATTTATTTGTCAGGGACAGAGGGAGTGAGAGTGAGCGAGCACAGGCAGACAGAGAGGCAGGCAGAGGCAGAGGGAGAAGCAGGTTCCCTGCTCAGCAAGGAGCCCGATGTGGGACTCGATCCCAGGACGCTGGGATCATGACCTGAGCCGAAGGCAGCCGCTTAACCAACTGAGCCACCCAGGCGTCCCTTTATGTCACTATTTTAAAATAATGATGTAGGGGCATCTGGGTGGCTCAGTAGGTTAAGCCTCTGCCTTCGGCTCAGGTCATGATCTCAGGGTCCTGGGATCAAGCCCTGCATTGGGCTCTCTACTCAGCGGGGAGCCTGCTTCTCCCTCTCCTGCTCCCCCTACTTGTGTTCCCTCTCTCGCTGTGTCTCTCCTCTGTCAAATGAATAAATTTTAGATCTTAAAAAAAATTTTTTTAAATGATGTAAAATGTGACTCTGGAGGACACATTAGTGGGCAAAAAATGTGTTCATCGCATGCGGAAACCTCTTCAGATGCCGAGCTGGATGGATGGAGCCAAAGGATGAGAACGTGTCCTAGAGCATGGACCGCTTCTCTCCTCCGGTCACCGACCTGGATTTTGCACTTGGCCTCCACCAGCTGCAGCTTGGTCTGCGCCAACTCCAGCTCCATCTCCCTCAGCTGCTTCTTCAGGTTGTCCTTCTCGTCATCCAGGTCCACCCCCTGCTCCTCCCTGCTGACGGCCGCGGGCTTCAGGGCCCCCTCTTTGCTGAAAATGTCACTGCAGTGTTTACAGGCCATCATTTTACCCTGAAATAGCCAAAGAGAGAACCCACATCAAGTGACTTCACGGCAGAAATCACTTCCAGAAACAAGATGTAGACGCTGCTTGTGGTCCTTGAAGGCAAGCCCACTTCTGAAGGTAATTGTATTTCGTGCGCTGCAGCCAAAATGGCTTTAGCACAAAACTCAGTTGCTCAAGTTCAGTGCTCCTTGCTTCTTAAAGTATCTCTAGAGTATCCATTTCCCTGGAAATGGAACTATTAGAGCATCTCTGTGAAACCTGTCCTGGAAATTCTGTGCTGCCATTAGTCTTTCTAGAGCCCCACGCCATAGACTCTAGGCTCTCCAAGCAGTGTCTCCTGAATCCTAGAGGTCCTGTAAGACTGCGTACTCTTCCCACCCCCGCTGCAAGTGAAGAAACTCAGAGCGTAAGTAGCCAGTCCACAGGATACTGAGAAAGGTCACTGTGACTGACCCAAATCTATGCTTGCAACAAAGTTTATGTCCTGTCCTTTGGTTCAGCTTTAAGCAAAAAGAATCACTATTGTTCAAGGTAATCCAAGTAACTCTGCCTCATGTCTGGCCTGCCAGTCAGGCACACAGCACCGACCAACAGCAACTCTTTGAGACGTGGTGCTCTTGTTTACTTACAACAGCTCCAAAAATAGTTTAGAGCTGAAAGATATTACAGAGCATCTCTGTTTTAATGTACTACTACATATTATAATGTGTCCATAACTGAAACTATACTCTTCACACACACACACACACACACACACACACACACACACACACACCCCAATTCTCCCCACATTTCTGTGTCACTGTGCCTGTCTCCACCATTTAGGCCTGAACTCTGGGCTCATCTTCTTTCCCTTCTCCCTCATTCCATATTCAGCTGGTCATTATTTCTCTGACATGTCCGAGCTCTCCTCATGCCAGGCCTGAATCCCTAGAGATCACCTTCTTAGCCCCCACTGATTGTTTGTTTTAAATTAACATATAATGTTTTATTTGTTTCAGGGGTACAGGTCTGTGATTCATCAGTCTTTTACAATACCCAGTGCTCATTACAACACACTCTCTGATTGCTTTCTTATCCCATCCTTAATGTACTCTTCCGATTCCCACCTGATTAATATTCATTAGATACTTAAAAGATATCTTGTAAGCCTCTTCAGAACCTTGAAGAATAATCAGCCCATTCCTGGGACTAAATAGGCAAACAGCAAGTACTAGTTTTATGTATTTATGGTAGACTAAATAAAATGTTAAAAGTGGTGGCTTTTGATCTGGGTCTTAAGTGACTAAAAGTTTGCCAAGCTGGGTAGGCAGTTCTATTAGGCGGAACCGCATGAAGGAACAGCCCCCCCCCCCCCCCCCCCCCCCCCCCCCAGGGAGGAGGACATCTCAGCAGGGCGAACAATCAGGACATCTCAGCAGGGCGAGTATGCAAAGCCACTGGTCCTTTAGAGAACTGTGGGGAGTGTGAGCAAGCTCCAGCGGGGAGGAAATGGCAGAGCAGCAAGAGGCAGGAAGTGAGAAGCGTTGTCCATGGCCCCGATGTAAATGTTCCCCAATGTAATGCTATGGAACCCCGATTCTGTCCTACAGCAAAGGCACTCCCTACATCCTGGGCTCCCCGCTGGAGAGAGAGCACTGAGCCTCACGAGGATGCAGGGTCTCAGCCAGCGTCCACCTCCCCGTCTTCCTTACTAACAGAAATGTGACTTCATGTGGGCTGGCAGTTTGCCCAGTTAAAAGCTGCCATTTCCCAGGCTCCCCTGAAACTCAGTGTGGCCATGAGATTCAGTTCTGACAGGTCAGCCAAGTGTGGTATGGAGCTTCAAGGAAGGCCACTTAGAGCTCACCCAGCTGGAGGTGGGCTCTGGGACCCTGGCATTTTCTTCTGGCCCAAATTCTACCCTGGAAGGTGGGTGTGATGGAGGTTACTCCAGTGACAGGTTTGACTTTCAAGTGACCTTGAAGATGGCAGCCTATGCTGAGGGTATGGGTCATTGATACCTGACCAGTGTGGATTGCTGATAAAAACCAAGGATCTTTCTAGCCCTAGACTTTTTTTTTCTTTTTTTTTTAAGTGAGATAACGTCTTTTGTGTTTAAGCCATTGTTATTTTGGGTTTCCTCCCTGTGGCCAATCTCATTCTAAACTGATACACAGAGTGAGAAAATCACATTTATCCTGGGGAAAGCTCATTCTAACTCCAGTGCAAAGGGTTACCTGAAAGGGGAATGGTGTTACAGGAGGATGGAAACATCAAAACCTACAGCATCACGCCAAACAAGAGATGAAAGGGAAGTAGCGTTGGGGTATGGAGAGTAGAGTCTCACTCCCAGGGTTCAAATCCCGGCATTACTACTCACTGTGACCTTGAGATCATGAATGACCTGTTTTGGTGATCATTGTCAGTAAAAACAAGACCTAATAAGTCATTAAAAAGAAGATATAATAGGGGCGCCTGGGTGGCTCAGTTGGTTAAGCATCTGTTTTCAGCTCAGGTCATGATCTCACGTCCTGGGATTGAGTCCTGCATCGGGCTCCCTGCTCATCAGCGAGTCTGCTTCTCTCTCTCTCTCTGCCTGCTGCTCCCTCTCCTTGGGCTCTATCTCTATCTTCAAATAAATAAATAAAATCTTTTTTTTTTAATAAGAAAAAGATAAATAGTATTTACCTACACAGGAAGCTGAGAGGATAAAATGGGATAACCTCTGGAAAAGTACACACAGGATGTGTTTCCTAGGTGTTAGTTGTTGTTTTCAGGCCAAACAAGTTCAGGTTCCTCTTCCTGAGTATCACGGCCTTTCATTAGACAAGCCAGTTGTCTATTGTTTATAATATCCAGTATTTCCCTCTATTCCTTAATACTCGAAGCACATCAGCCTCCTTAATGAGACTCATTCTGATTTCTGGGTCTTCAGTCACAGTTTCCTCCAGAATGTCCTTTCTAAATCCTTCTAACAGAAGTCTAGAAATCTTCTAACAGAAGTCCTGCTTCAGTCCAGCCTCCTCTACAAAGTCATCTTTGGTCTGCAGTTCTTAAGATTTTGCTTTCTCAAAACCCTGCTTGTCCGTGTCATCCAACTCAGCGCTGACTTACATGCCTCTGTACTATTCCCTAAATATTTCACATGCATACATATAACTTGCTCCTGTAGGGAAATTCTAAACTTTTTGTTATGCATAAGTTCTGCAAACAACATTAGTCTAAAAGCTGTCCACATAGATGCTCAATAAAGCTTTCAGTGGCCCATATGCATCCATTTCATTTATATTTCCATGAAGATTTTAGTTCAGGATAGTTAACCCTTTTATGCCAAGGAACATCATCAACTGAGCGTTAATGTAAAAAAAGGATGATAAAGGCCAAGGAGGAAGAAGGTAAACGGTAGACCAGAGAGGGAAGACATGAGCCCAAAATTTTGGCAGGTTTGGTCAGGGAGATGACCAACGTCACAGTCACTAATAATCTCAGACTGTTTTAGAACAGGAAATAAAAAAACACTTGGACTACAAAGTCAGAACAAGGTTCATATTTTCAGTTCTCATGTCTCAGATTTTCAGGTTATAAAGTTATAAAACTATGGGTTTACTGTGTGCCAACCACTAAGCTAAGCACTTATTTAATCTTCAAAATAACCGGCTGAGGTGGGTAATGTTGTCTCTATTTTACAGGCCCCAAAATACAGCTGAGAGAGGCAAATAACTTGTCCCAGTCGTTCAGTTATATGCTAACGTGCCTAGAATGCATTTATGCACCAGCATCAAACCTGAATATACTCAAAGAGAACTACGTCCAGTTTCTGCACGCAGGTCACAAGAGCTAGCTGTGCCAGCACTGCTTCTGAAGACCCGGATTCATTTGCTCTGCTGTGGATTCTACGGGAATTAGCAATCGCTTTTCTCACGTAGGCAACAAAAGGAGTTTCACCACCAGGGGGCAGCATGTAAAGAAATCCTACAGTTTCCTTTAAAAACAACCCTCCAAAAAACTGGTGGAGAGCAAGGGGAGGGTGCTGCCCGGTGGCACACCACGCGGAAGCCACATCAGTTCTGGCCCCGTCAGGATGCTGAGGGCTCCCAGGCGTCCACCGTGCAAGAAGGCTCAAGAGCCTCTTGTGACAAGGCTGAGCTCCCACGACCTGCCTGCGACAAGCCCTGACATTGATGGGAACACAGCCTTTCTGCGGGCAGCGAGGAGCATCACACCTGGCCAGAGACAGAGTCCGCTCTCCACCCTCCGAGAGGGGCAGGGTGGGCGTGACGTCAGAACCTGGGCCGCTGGGGGCGTGGTCACGCACGGGGGGGCGGGGCTTCCCCTCGGGTACTGACGTAAGACTGCGTGAATCTGCAAGAAGCCACAACACAGCGTTCTCGCTCCGCCTCACCTTAACCACTTCCAGCTCCTCCCTGCTGGCGGCCTGCTGTGTCTCCAGTCTGGTACTTAACTGGGAACAGATCTGAAGGAAAGAAAAGAGTGTCTTTATTAGGAAGCGGAACAGCTCTGATGTGCACATCACTGTGTAACCACTCACGGACGGCTCTGGCTTCTCCGAGGCCAGAAGAAAACCTCGCAAAAGAACAGCCCCGCAAATGCAGTCCACGCACAGCGGAGAGCCTGAGAGTGTTTTCCACGCGGAAAGCGTATTTTCATCTGAATTAGTAAAAGAACACATGGGGTGTTTTGATTTCTTTCTGTCACGAGACTTTGTGGCTATTTCCAGTGAATTCCTGTCCTATTTTGGAATCAATCTACAGAATCTCTGCTGGGGATCCACTTTGTGCAAAGTTCCATTCTGGAAACGGGATGAAAAGAATTCTGGACCAGAAACTTCTCCTGTGCACTGCCACAGGGAGAGTCTCTGTTTTCAATGACCTCAAGTTTCCTCTACAAGTGGCAGAGGGGATGGATAAAACAGAGTTACAATGCCCAGAAAGTAATAAAGACTAAAATTCTGATCAAGTGGTTTGGCAATATGGTGTGAAATGACAAGCGTGAGGTCCAGCTCTAGTTCTTTCCAGCACTGTGTCCTTGGGCGAATTCACTAACCTTTCTAAGCTTCAGTTCCCTCATAAATACAAACCGCTGTGCTGTGATCATCAATGGGGGAAAAAATGTATGCCGGGGATTCGATATGGCACATGGCCTATAAGAAGTGCTCATTAAGAAAATCTCATTATTGATTCTGAAATAAGGTGCTAACACCAAGTAGTAGGGGCAGGCAGAAATATGTGCTTTCAAAGCCAACACCAACCAACCAAACGAACAAAACTATTTGCTTAAGAAAAAATTCTAGGGGCACCTGGGTGGCTCGGAGGGTTGGGCCTCTGCCTTGGGCTCAGGTCATGATCTCAGTGTCCTGGGATCGAGCCCCGCGTCGGGCTCTCTGCTCAGCGGGGAGCCTGCCTGCTTCCCGCCCCTCTCTCGGCCTACTTGTGATCTCTTTCTCTCTGTTAAATAAAATAAAATCTTAAAAAAAAAAAATTCTAGATGTTCCAATTCCCTGAGTGACATATGAATCTTTGTTTTGAAAAAAAAAAAAACAAAAAACAAAAAAAAAAAAAACAGAATAAAGAAAGTTAGGGGATGTCAAATTTTAAAATGCAATCTGAACTAAAAATATAAAAGAGCTACCTCTATGACAAAACAGGCATTTTTTTAAAATAAGATTTTTATTTATGAGAGAGAGAGAGAGAGAGAGAGTGCCTGATGTGGGACTTGATCCTAGAACCTGGAGATAATGACCTGAGCTGAAGGCAGACGCTTAACCAACTGTGCCACCCAGGCACCCATTCAATTTTTTTTTTCAATGTCTGTTTTGAAGGCATCTGCCCTTGTCTCAGGTCATGATCCCAGAGTCCTGGGATAGAGTCCTTAGATAGTTGACTCCCCCAACCCCCTTCAAGCTCCCGGCTCAGTGGGGAGTGTTTCACCCTCTTCCCCTCCCCCTCCTTATGCTCTCTCTTTCTCTCTCTCTAATAAATAAATTAAAAAAAAAAAAAAAAGGCTCTAGAGACCAGGGCCTGCTTGTGGAATTGTTTCCAATTTCTCCAGATCCAAGCCTGGAAATAATGAATAGGACTGTATTAGCTGATGTGGAAAAGAAGCAATCTCCCTAATAATTTTGGCAAACCATATACCCTTTCAAGTAACCCCAAAGATTCCAAAATAAAGCCAATCATAGCCAATTCCAACTATAGAATGCATTTGGATTATGTTTTATATCCTAATTATCTTCAGACAGATGGGTCTGTTGCCTTTTACATTACTGGTAGTGCCTGCCAGATAATATTCAAGAACAGTCCCAAGGATTACTATTTTGAAGAGTGCTGCATATGGCGGCCACCCATGGCCTAATGCGGTGATGAAAAAAAACCCATCTGCAGTGATGGCAAGTTCCACGGCACCTGGTCTTTACTGTTCCTTGACTGGTTAATGTCTACTCATCCCTCTCCTAGTTACCCAAATTGACAATCTCGGGATCACCATCAGTCTTTTCCCTTGTCCAGCAAAAAATGACTATATTTTGCGTCTTCCTCCTCTCCATTTTCATTACTACTTATTTTAGTTTAAGGCTATTTTCTCACCTGGACTCTGTGGTTAGCCTCTTACTGTCTGTATCTTTGCCAGTGGGTGTCTCCACTTGGTTCCATGTTTCTCACTAGGACGGATCGATGCCAACAACATGTCCCTGATTATGCCACTTTCTTGCTCAAACATTCCTGCTGTAAACAGAATAAAATCCAAACTCCTCTGCCTAACCCAAAGCCCCTCTTTGAACTGGAACCTAACTCATCTCTGCTTCTTCATCTGTCCCCGAAACTCTTGACAAATAAAACTATTTCTGTTCACTTATCTACCTCCATGCCTTTGCATGTGCTGTTCCTCTGTTCCCTACTTCTATCCTCCTTCACTGCCTCCACATACCCAAATCACCCCTCCTCCAGGAAGGGTTTCATTTCCCATGGGCAGTAAGTTCCCTTTCCTCTTATCTGTGCACAGGTGTTATCTCCCCATTACAAGATCAGCTTCTGAAGGAGAGAAATTGAATTAATTCATCTTTTACTCCCCCAAAGGATCAAGCCTCTCAGCTAGCAGGTATTAAACACATACTGATTATCAGCAAAGAGAGTGAGATAGCTCTGAAGCCTTATTTCTAAGCAATCTTCCACGAAGGAGAAAAATCCTTCTGAAAAGATGTTCATAATATATGAAGTGAATCAGCTGCAAAAATTAGCACAAACAATATAAATGACATTTTTATTTATACAACAACAATGTATATTCAGTATATTACCGTGACTATTTCTAGTTGGCAAGGTTAAGCGGGGGGGAGGGTGTTTTCTTTGTGCTTTTCTACACTTTCTTAATTTTCCACAAAGAACATAAATTTTATTCACAATCAGCACATTTTTATTTTTTTTTAATTTTTTTTTATTATTTTTTTTTTAAAGATTTTATTTATTTTTTTGACAGAGAGAAATCACAAGTAGGCAGAGAGGCAGGCAGAGAGAGAGGAGGAAGCAGGCTCCCTGCTGAGCAGAAAGCCCAATGTGGGGCTCGAACCCAGGACCTGGGATCATGACCTGAGCCGAAGGCAGCGGCCTAACCCACTGAGCCACCCAGGCGCCCCACAATCAGCACATTTTTAAAAAGAATACCAATCTGACTTCAAACTCCTATATGAGGCAGGAGACCCCAGGGACATTCTTAGGATAAGCAGGTGATATTCGGTCCCTCGATTAATTCTGGAAAGCTGGAACTGCAGTAGCGCATTCAAGGGTTTCTCAGCAATGCGGAGTCCTTGCCATGTCCCAGCATGGGCAGCAGAGACAAGACGATACTACGCAGGCTGGCACGAGGGCTTTCTGGGAGCACTCGGGTGATGGGGCCTGGAATATCCTCAAGGGAAGCAAGCCCTCCACTAAGTGATCGAAGGGTCCCCACGGAAGGCTTCCCGCTAGCCTTGGCCATTGCTGGGTAAGGCCACACAGCCAAGTGGGAAAAAGAGCTCCCGCATTCTATACTGTGACAGCAAAGGGCACACCGATTCCCTGGATACTGTTTTTTGCTACAATCACTAAACTTTAGTCCTTGGCAAAGAGGCAGAGTGTTACTCCTGAGGTCTACTGGAAATGCGCTTCTGAGGAGCGCAGAGACAGGATCCCAGTGGTAACAATCAACTTTCCTGTTCCTCAGAATCTATCAAACATTGTACGCAGTCAACAGATGATTTTGCTCAGTGACACCTCCCGCGTTATCAGCAAGCACATCCAACCACTGGAGGAGAAAGGAGGTCACCAAATTTAATGAATGTGTGGCAATCACTGTTCTGAGAACTCTGAAGACAAAAATGTTTTTTTTTCCCCTCAAAGAAAAACAATACAAATAATCACTTTTATAGCAATCCAAAGCCCAGTGGCTCGTTACCTGCTTATACTCGGCAATGATAGCTGTGGTCTTCTTTATCTCATACTCAGCCTTCTCCAGCTGTTTCCGGAAGACTTCTTTTAGCTAGAGAGACAGAGGAGGAGAAACACCAAGCCTCAGTTAAAAGCCTAATGGATTGCCATGAACACCTATACTCATGTCGGCCTGATTCGGTCAAGGCCAATGTTAACAACTACAGCTACATTAACTTTCCTCACTGAAGCTGTAGTCAAGCTTGAAAGCCTGATCATCTTCGGAGATGCAGACATCTTTCTCTCCTGTAACGTGTAAGACATATGGAGCAGCCCCATTACAAAACTGCTTATCCTTACCACTTACTTTATAAATATGTTGTGAAATACGTGTCCTTTCAGAAGCTATCTTCTTTCTTCTTTTTCTTTTTTTTTCAGACTTTATTTTTTTTTTAAGATTTTATTTATTTATTTGACAGACAGAGATGGCAAGGAGGCAGAGAGGCAGGCAGAGAGAAGAGGGGGAAGCAGACTCTCTGCTGAGCAGAGAACCCGATGCGAGCCTTGATCCCAGGACCCTGAGATCATAACATGAGCCAAAGGCAGAGGCTCAACCCACTGAGCCACCAAGGCGCCCTAGACTTTATTTTAAGGAATCTCTACACACAATGTGGGGCTTGAACTCACAACCCTGAGATTGACAGGCACATGCTGCCCCCATCTGAGCCAGCCAGGTACCCTGAAGCTATCTTTATTCTTATGAGAGCCTAAAACAAAACCAAATACCCAGGCAATGTTGTGTGTACTCTTACTGCTATATAATCAATGACCGCAGAGGCATTTTAGGGCCTCCCCATTCATAGCCCCTGCTGTCACGGCTGTTAACTCCCTGAAGGTGGGAACAGGAAGCTTTGAAGACCGGAGTCAGAAAAAGTTGCAGGAAGGTAAGAAGTTTGGAGGTCAGGAGATTCAGGGATGAGGAATGACTTTAGAAGGATCCGGCACGACACGTAACGCAGATCCTTGTTACAGTCACAGAAATGCCAAACCAAGAACGCTGAACTGAAAAACACACTTATTTCTGGAGTCCAACAACGTGGGATGCTGGGTATCAAGGAAGGCAGGGCAGCTCCTGGCCCACCGGATGAGGAAAGAACTCAGCTCCTCCATGTTGTTGACCAAACACAATACAGCTCTGGTTACTCTTTAAGTACATAATCAGAATAAATTAAATTCTGCTTTGCAGCATTCCAAACTAGCTGTATTTGCTAACTCACAAATGACTGCGATTTATAATCGGACTCCTTATTGTTGAGGTTTTCCAAATTTCTTCATATTTGCCATGTTCTTAAATTCTAAAAGCAATGTATAGGTTATATTGATTCAAAGTTGGTTATTTATATTGGTCTCTACTCTCTAGATTCCATAATTAAAGGACGGAAATCACAACATTCTGTCCTCCCACGATAAGGCGCCATAGACTTCAGGACAAACTCAGAAAGCCGAGAGGCTCTGGGCAAGTGTCACTTAATTTCTCTAAACCATGGTTTCTTTATCTGGCAAAGAGAATAATCCCTATCTCACAAAGGTACCATAATGATTAAAACAGGATATATGCGCATATACAAATATGTGTGTGTGCCCCCCCACACACACAGGGAGGGAAGAAGCATGGGTTAAATTAATTAATTTGCTAATAGCTTCATTCTTTACTTAAAGTACTGAATCAGCCCCCCAAAAGGCAGGAGATAAAAACAAAACAAACAAAAAAAACCCCACAAACCCATCAAAGACCTGGTTCAAACTGGATAATCAGCTCCTTAAAAAATTTGACTATAGGGGCGCCTGGGTGGCTCAGTGGGTTAAGCCGCTGCCTTCAGCTCAGGTCATGATCTCAGGGTCCTGGGATCGAGCCCCGCATCGGGCTCTCTGCTCAGCAGGGAGTCTGCTTCCCTCTCTGCCTGCCTCTCTGCCTACTTGTGATCTCTCTCTGTCAAATAAATAAATAAAATCTTTAAAAAAAAAAAATTTGACTATAAAAAAAAAAAAAAATCTTGGCCCACACTAAATGCCCAGAATCATTTCATCATTTTCCAATTAAAAAAAAAATCATGGAACACTTTTTATCAATTCTGGAAGGTGCTACATGATACATCCCTTCATTACTAACTTTGGTGGACTTTTTTCTGCTTGGCTACAGGTCTTTGAAATGCTTTGTGTTCTATTTTATATTTAGTATTTTTGATGTCTTGGAATGAAACTCATTAAAATAAGTGACTGAATCATGCCTGGCGGGGACTGGCAGAGGCGAGACCGTTGGTGAGGCGGCCCGCTCTTCCCCAGGAAGGCTAGAAGGCCGGCGGGCTCGACTCCTTGAGTAGAAGGTCCCTCCTGTCTCTCAGCTGGGAGGACTTGGCCAAGCCATGGTCTCCCAGCTGCTTAGCCTCCCAACGCACATGAAGACTGGAGGGAGCGAACTGGTTCCCAAAGGGGTTTCTCCTTCCCCTGGGGAATAAGGGTTGAGCGCTCTGCCGGGAACGCAGGTGCTCCTTCTAAGGCAGGAATCAGGGAGACAGAGCAGGACTGACAGCACCTCCCAACCTCCTGGACATCTCTGCAGGCTTCCCCTCCCCTTGGCCCTCATACTGCTGATGTCAATGAGCTTGGAGACAGGACACAAACTCTGCAGGTTTGTCCAAGCTCTTGGATCTAAGTCCAAGTTGCTAAACTTAGAGGAAGCTTGACACTCGCTAGACATCTGAGTAAAGGCAGATCCCTAGAACCTGTTCAAGGGAAGAAATCAGTTCTTGCCTCCGCTCTGAACACCTTCAGACAAAATGCGGAGACCCGGGGGCGCCTGGGTGGCTCAGTGGGTTAAGCCGCTGCCTTCGGCTCGGGTCATGATCCCGAGATCCTGGGATCGAGTCCCGCATCGGGCTCTCTGCTCAGCAGGGAGCCTGCTTCCCCTCTCTCTCTGCCTGCCTCTCTGAATACTTGTGATCTCTGTCTGTCAAATAAATTAAAAAAAAAAAAAAAATGCGGAGACCCAACGCTATTGGCGTGTCCTGCCTCAACATCACCCTTGACTTAGAGTAAGTTTAATTTTACTTCTTGCTTAGAGTGTTAATTAACTCCTCATGCCAACACACGTGGGTAAAGAAAAGCACCTCGCCCCCCGCCCCTGCCCGGATGCCTCTCACCTGGGCCGTCTCTTCTTCTTGCTTCCTCTTCTCTTCCTCAGTCTCTACCAGCCTCTGTTTGGTCAGGAGGAGCTCCTTATTCAGCACATCTGCCTTGTCTTCTGCCTGCACGCCAGAGCACACGGCAATCATAAGGAAGGCGAAGAAAGAACGTGTGTGGATACTCTCTCCAAACCTAATCTCTAGTTATGATGGTTGCCTCATGACCAAAAGCCATGTTCCCCCTCCTAGCTCACCCAGGGGACGGCTGCTTTCATGGAAGGCCAACTTCCTAGCAGGCACGTGGCACACATCATCTCTGATCCTCACAACAACAATCACTTTACTGACAATGGCAGTGAAGTCTGGAGAGATCGAACAACCCGACTGGGGCAGACATGGAATAGGAGAGGCGTGAGCTGAGTTCAGACGTGAATGGCATCAAAGCGCATGCTCTTTTCTAAATGCTTTTTACACATTTTCAGTCACTCTGAGACTGTGTACATGGCTAGGATGAAGGGGTGGAGCCGTATACAGAAGCTTCTAGCTGTTAGTGCCCGGGGGGTGGGGGGGTGAGGATTCAGAAAGAGACAGGCTGATCCGTGGTCAACAGTAGGTGAGAAAATCCAAAGACCAGTAGAGGTAAAATGGCTCACGAAGGGACGCACAAAGGACTGTGAGTACAGCAAGGAGAAACCCATGACAGAGATGGCCTTCGGGAAAACCGATCGATGGACCGGGCACCCGATCAGGAAAGGCCGCGTTTCTGGAATGGCTGAGCAGAGCTCAAAGTGAATACTCTGCTATTAACGTGGATACAGAGTCCAATTAACCAGGAAAGCACCATGCGTTTATTTAACTAGTCAACACATGCCTACTGCACACCCTAGAGCCTTAACTCTCCCTGTAGGTCTCAGCGTCAAGTTCACATCTGCAGTGGAGTGAGCCCTGAGCTCTGTCCTACTCACCCTGACCTAAATCAGCTCCTCAGCTCCATCTAAATGAGTTCCTCTGCCTACATCTCTCCTATTTCCCTCAACAGCACTGAGCACAATCTCTACTGACAAATCACACGTGGGGGTTTTTCTGTCTTGCCCATTAGACTTGCTCATCCCCATCTCCCCAGCACCAAGGCCAGCACCAGGTGGGGCGGGGACTCCCCAGGTACTTGGTGAATGAATGGAGGTGACTCTCCAATCACTGCCCAGGGGGCACTGTGTGGGGTGGAGGTGGCACAGGGCCACAGGATGAGCTCAGCAGAGAAAACCACAGACACAGAGGACAGACAGCTATTCGAAGAAGCTATCCTTGGCCAACAACAGCGAAACATTATCCAAAGAATCGTAAAAACTGGCCAGGTGGCCATGCATGTGTTTTGCCCCATCTCCCACTTGTCCCGATGGCCGGGCCAGCACAGTCTGCCGGGGCCTGGCAGAGAAGAGGCACTCCAGCCTCTCTGTCCGGGGTCATAGTGCCCAGTGTCCCACAGTCTGATGGTCACAGCTCTGTTTTCAGATAATTTGCAACTATGGTGTAGTGAAGGTAAAAAAGTCCCTCTTAAAAAGACTTTAAAATTTACTCTAATAGATTTTTAAGAGGGAAAACTACACAGCAAAAGTATATCCTGAAACTAGAGGTGGGCAAGATATCCGTGCAAGTTATGTTTTCATAAACTGTATATGATATCTGGTGCAGATTACAGACACTCGAAACAGCCAATTTGAGAGCCAGTCAGATGACTGCAGTCAGAGCAGGGAGCACCTCCCCAGACTCTCTGAGGGAGGGTCAGAGAGCAGAGAATCAAGAACAGCAACACAGATCACTTCACTGTTCTTAAAAATCGAACCAAATCTAGGTCCCCACAACTTCAGCCCACAGGTTCAAGTTCTACCTCAGACTTATGTAAGTAACAGCCCTCCTGATAAAGAAGAGTGCAATTTAACGTCCTCTCCAGTAGCCCCC
Organism: Lutra lutra; assembly: GCF_902655055.1. Taxonomy (NCBI): domain Eukaryota; kingdom Metazoa; phylum Chordata; class Mammalia; order Carnivora; family Mustelidae; genus Lutra; species Lutra lutra. The sequence goes on from NC_062292.1 coordinate 27,381,516, forward strand.
CGCATTTTCCAGTTTGTGAAGAGAAGAGTCTTTCCTCTTCATGACACTCTGAAGTGAATGTTTTCTAAGTCTGGCTTCTTAAAGAGATTCACCCCAAATTTTTAGCTTTTTGTAAATTTCTGCTATCAGGACATTTAAGCTTCTTAAATTGTGCATCATACCTAGACATTCTATTTTATAGTTTTGGAACACTAAAGGAGTGTTTCCGACATCTGCAGAAATTGCTGGGGGTCCCATGTGGGAGGAGCATCAGAATTTTCCAGAAGCTTCCTCCAGAGTCTTTCCTCTATGTTAAACAGTGAAGTCAGAATGATTCTACAGCTCATCAAGATAGGATCACATCTGAAAAAACTTGGTTCTCCTAGGAACAGTCTTCTGGGTCTTTGGACAACCTTCTAGGCCTCATTTAATTAGAAATCATCTTTCATGTTAAATGAATCTCTAGGGATGTTATACTGAACAGATAGATACTCATATTCTTTGAATTCAAACTATAAAATCTTCACCATAATTTGTTAAGATCACTGTCATTATTAATTCTAATCACTTACTAACATTCTTTTTTAAGATTTATTCATTTATTTGAGAGAGACAAAGAGAAAGCAGGGGGAGGGGCAGAGGGAGAAAGAGAATCTGACGCAGACTCCCCACTGAGCATGGAGCCCAATGTGGGGCTCAGTCTCAGGACCTCGACATCATGACCTGAGCCAAAATCAAGAGTCGGCCGCCCAGCGGACTGAGCCACCCAGGCGTCTCAGCACTTACCAACATCTTATAATGTCTTATTTTGTTTTTTAAAAGATTTTATTTGACAGGGAGAGCAAGAGAGACAGCATAAGCAGGCAGAATGGCAGGCAGAAGGAGAAGCGAACTCCCTGACAAGCACAGAGTCCCATGTGGGACTCGATCCCAAGACCCCAGGATCAAGACCCAAGCCAAAGACAGATGCTTAACCAATTGAGCCACCCAGATCCTCCCTTAAATGCCTTATCGATGTGGAGACTTCTAAGTGCTACCTGAGGTTCATACGACATACACAGGAGAGGAAAAAGCACTGCCATTTGTGATTTCATCATCAGTTAACGGATAACCTGATCGAAAGGTTCAGCGCTCACATCAGGGATGAGGCTCTCTCAGAAATGATTTTTCAAATCACTAGTCAAGCCAGGGGCGCCTGGATGGCTCAGATGGCTGAGTGTCTGGCTGCGTTTGGCTCAGGTCATGACCCCAGGGTCCTGGGATCCAGCCCCGCATCGCGCTCCCAGCTTGGTGCAGAGCATGCTTCTTCCTCTGCCATTACCTCTATGCCCTCTGGCTCTAACCCTCTTGTCTAATAAATAAATAAAACCTCAAAACAAACAAACAAACAAACAAACAAAAAAACCAAAAAACTGGTCAAGCCAGTTGTTCAATTTAAAACAAAACAAAAGACTTTACCACTCATCACATGGAGCCCCTGCTCTAACACAGAACTTGCTCTGGTTGGAAGGACGAGGAGGAGCCGTGTCTCTTCTGTTTGTTCCTTGCGAACAAGAAAGGACAGGAAGGGCTGAAGGCAGCTCCCTACAGAAACCGAAATGGAGATGTTGTATCTTTTTACATTGTTAATCAAGGGGAGAAGTCCTTATTCTCAGAGTCTGAAGGAGGGCAAGTTGTCAAAACAGAAGGCTGTTTCAAAGAGAAAACTTAAGAGGCTTTGGTGCCCAGGAAGCCCAAAGCCAGCACTAAAGGGACAAGGGTAGGGGATAATTTGTTCTTAAAGAATACCTAATTACCTAATTAGTGCTTGTTTATTTACATATTATCTTGAATACAAGCTGCTTTCATGTTTGTTTTATGTTTGTCCAAGTCTGGCTATTTTAATGAAGAGATGTGATTTTGAGAAAAGTGGCAACGGAAAAGTAGGGGGTGAACAGGGTGGAGGTGGGCAGAGCCAGCACTTTCCCTAGGCGGTGGGTGCCCTTCCGGCCTGGCTGGGGGACAAGACACCAAAAGGGCATGGACAGCTGTTGGACAGGGAAGTAAGCCCTGCTCAGGCAGAAACTGCAGAATCAGATGTTTGGAGATGTGCATGAAATAGCAATTTTTATCCTTTTACCTAGATAACAAGCTTCAAAAGGCAAGGGCCAGGTCTTCCTTACTCTTTTAAAAGAAGAGGTATAAAGGAAGGAAATTAAGAGAAAGAGGAAAAAATGAAAGAATGAAGAATCTTTTCTTTAGGGACTAGAATCTACACAAGCTATCTACCCAGATACCCAATAGTCAGTTATTTTGGGACTATGCATGCAGCAGTCTTTCCAGGCTGATCCACAAGATGGACTTTCTTGGTGGTGTAACATCTTTTAAAATAATATATTATTTTTCTAATTATTAATAAGGTATAATGCATATTATTACTAACCCAAGGGTTGTTAAGAATTTAAGGTCTTCTTATAAAAGATAAAATAACTGAAAACAAATGCAAAAGATGAATTTAAGTTAGATTGACTCTCATCACCCAGAGTATCTAGAACTAGTATTCTGATGGATTTCCTCGTAGGCTTTTCTCCTTTTGAGGTATTTTTTAGCTTCTTTCCTAACACAATGGCCCTCTGCCAGCCACACTCCTTGCAATTTAGATGCAAGCATTATATACAGAGAAATTTATAGGTTTTACAATGTCATAACATTATCTTCCCATTGTTTTTAAAAAACAATTCCCAAAAGACATTTGCTTTCATTCTCCCCTTCTATTGGACCTACACATTCTTTCTACTTTTTATTTTTCTGAGTGACACAGTAGTAAACCATCTTGTACACATCCCGCCGACCAGATTTCTATTTTTGTTAGAAGAGCTTTCCGAGTCAGAATCTATATGCCATTTTCCTCATTTATTAAATGTAAGATTAAAAAAACACCTGCTTGGCGGAGTCATTAGCAAGATTAAATGAGAGAACGGTTACAGAATTGCTGAATATAGTCCTTGGTGTGTTGTAGGTGGTCAGTAGACATCTCATCTCATTACTTTTTAATCCTTTTAAAAGGCCTGATAGATAACACCAAATACACTTCCTGCACAACTTTCAACCTACGACTCTCTCTCTAATGAATTTCACCGCATCTCCACGGAGTCCCCCTGCTTAAAACTCTTTCTCATTTAGTTATCCATCTTCAGAAAACTATTAATGGATAAAAGATTTGAAAGAACAGAATCAAATGTGAGGCCGTTGGGGGAGCCTGTATGAAAACAGGAATCTCATTACAGTACTGACTCACCAGCGTAGTGTCATTAACACAAAAATGTACCAGCTAAGGTCAGACTGGTCCTGGTCCTGATGGACTGGACGCCCTCCGTCTTCTTTGGCTCTCTCCTAGTCACACGTCTCTCCCACCCCCTCTAATAACTTCCGAACAGCCCAGCTGAATGGTTTCGTGGGGAAAAAGGTCACACCCCGACCTCCAGACCCCCAACCAGGCTGCTTTTTGACCTTCCACATCCTGTGTCCCACAAAGCAGTTTCTGTCTTAATTTCAAACTTTATTTACTGTGAATTCCTTCGGCTGCCCCTTTTCCTCCTTTAGCACTATTTTCCTTAATAGTCGTCTAATCCCTATCTTACTGTGATTGAAACTTCTGAGATGCAAAACCAGCCGTATATATGGGGGGGAAAGGAGTAGTACCAGGGACCATTTTTCAGCATTTAAAAAATTTCTCCAAACATTTAATCATATTTCTATTACTGGATATTGTGTTTGAAATATTGTCAATGAGCAGTCAGCGTACAGGTAATTTTTTTTTTTTTTTAACAGATTCAACAGTGTTAAGTCTCAGTCTTTCTGACCCTGACACCATTGGTGGGGAACAGTCACTTCTGAAGTCAGAAAAGAGAGATAATTTTAAACCCGCCCAAGACTCCTTCCATATTGCCAAGTATCTTTTAAAACACCAGGGACAGAAAACAAGAAGTCCTAAAGCTGTCAAATACTGCTGGAAAGAACCAGGCAAGTTGAACAATTTCAGGTCCTCCTAGCAACAGCTACCATGTATGGAACACATGGTGTCGACATGCTTCACCTTATTTTACCTACAGGCAGGTTAAGAACCGCGCAGGGTCGTGTGGGGAGTAGACGGCGATGCAGGGATTCACACCTAGCATCTTGGCCCTCAGCCATCAGAGAGCGTGTCTCTCCACTAATACCCATATCTTCATGTACATACTTCTTATAAAGTCCTCACGTTCATTGGAGATGAGAACTCTTCTTGGAACAAAAAGAAAAGTGCCTTCCAATGCTGGCGTGGCACTGGTATAGTCTTGGTGACTGATATTCCCAGGTAATTATACTGGCAGCCCTCGGCTTAGGAAAAGTACAGATGAAGAGAAGAGACACCACAGAAGTTTAGAGTTATAAAGAAAACAGCATAGCACATGCTGTTTGGAGAGGACCCCAACCCTTCTCAAAGGCTCATGTCTTCCACCCTCTCCAATTAGCTCAGGCTGTCCCCTCCCACCTCTTGGCCTGTACATTCAGCCAACCAGCAGCCAACTCAGCATCGGGTACAGAGTGAGCCCCGGCGGGACCGCAGGGAGAGCAGCTCGATCCTCAACCTTGAGGAGGTTGTCACGGTTGGACTTCAACCCAGCAAACAACAGGTTTACCTGATCCAAGTCATTTCGCAGAGCAATCTTGCTGGTGACGAGTTCGTGGGCAAGGTCGTCGTTCTCCTGTTCCAGCCTCATGCTGGCCTCCTGTAGTCTCCGGTTCTCCCTCTGCAGGAAAAGAGCAACAGCCAGAGGGAGGGGCATTAGCGATGAGTCACACTAGCAGAAACGAACGGGACTGGCGAGGGAAAACAGGCAACGACAACAGAGTGAACTTTGGAAGGTGTAAGAAGGAGGAGGCGCGAGCGGCACAGGAAGGCAGGATTGCTGTCCAAGAAACAACAGTGAGTTAAGCCAGCGGTGCAGGTGCGGCGGTCTACCTGGTGACGGTTACAACTGTCCCTGACAGGCTGCATGGTAAAGGCTGCATTATTTAAAAAGTGCCACAAAAGGCAGAATTTCTAACACCTCCCCAATCCTGTGACCTTTCATACAGACCCAGAACACAGACACTGGCCAGCCTCTGTTTGAAACATGCACAATAATCCGACCTTAACCTCAAGGGAAACTGCACGACGCAGGTGGTGTCAAATGCGGGGAAACCACTAGACGTTTCTGCACATTGTTTTCCCAGTATCACAGTTCACGTTAATTGAATATATTCAATTATGAGCACTAAATGAAGAAACATGGGTTCCGGACTTTTGCTATCAACTGACATTTCATCCTTGGTGTAGAAATACAGTGTAGAATACTGTGTAGAAATACTTCTCTGAACACCGATGTTTGTACCAGTAAGAGTGAGAGTCCTTACGACAATGGCTCTAAATGTTTGTAGGAGTGCTTTGAAAAACTTCTCAACTTTAAACTTCAAAAGACTCTTGGTAAAAGAAATTACCGAGCTGCTTTTTTCCCTCTTGAGCTTCCAGGAAAAAATCTGAAACAAAGTCCTATGATGAAAAGAGCCAAGTCACATTCTTACGAAGGAAGGAGGAAGGTCTCCCCTGAACTAAACTTTATGAACCGTGGACACACGCCATCTATTTTCAGAAGAGCAAGCCACTGTCTTTCATTCCAAAGTATCAAAAGCACTTTTTTTTTTTGCTACTGTTAACAGTTATAGGAGATTCAAAGAGAGCTGACAGGAAAGACTTCAATGTGATGAGATCTTCCTGTTTTTCAGATTTATACTCCTAACAGTGTTTTCTGCAAGGATAGCAGAAACTCAGAGCAGTGGTGCATGACCAGAAGACAAATCTATGCCCAGGAAGAGAGTGTGTCATTGTGTCACAAGGGGCGAAAGGACATTTACCTTCTACAGAACAACCTGGGATTGGTTATATGGAAAAAAGAAAGCCCCATTTCTTTTTTCTTTTTGTTTCTTAAAGAAGGGCTAAGAGACCAGTGGTAAGGGCAGAGACTAAGGCTTTCATAGGGTGGAGAATCCCCCAATGGGGCCAGCAGAGAAGCTGAGAGATGAACCTGTGCTTTGACTAGAACCGCCCAACAGAGTCAATTTCTGTCTTCTCTTTTAGAAGACAAAGACTGGGTTTCTGAAAAAGAAATCTACTGAAGAAGATAAAAACAGTCCCAAATCTCTTAAATGCTTTTAAGTAAATTCATGATAGAATTCCATGCAGTGTTAAAATATAAGTGAAAAATATGTAATGATCAAAGATATGCTTAAGCCACCTCATAGGAAAAAAAAAAAAAAAGACAAGGAATTAGAAAGTCTCGTTTTTGTAACAACATAAATAACATTAATTGTAGGTGCTGGATTAATTTTATTGTTGTCTTTGTGCTTTAAAAATGCTTCTAAGGGGCGCCTGGGTGGCTCAGTGGGTTAAGCCTCTGCCTTCGGCTCATGTCATGATCTCAGGGTCCTGGGATTGAGCCCCACATCAGGCTCTCTGCTCAGCAGGGAGCCTGCTTTCCTTTCTCTCTCTGCCTGCTTCTCTGCCTACTTGTGATCTCTGTCAAATAAATAAATAAAATCTTAAAAAAAAAACATTTAAAAAATGCTTCTAAGTTTTCAACAATGAATACAGAATACATGGGTTTAGAATGTTATCTAAAAAAATTAAAAACCACTCAGAATCAGAATGAGAATTTTTTTCAAGTTCACTCCTGTTAGAAGCTCATATTGTACCTGAAACCAAACTGGATCTTCGTTTTTAACCAAAATACGATGTAACCCATCTAAAAGTATGGCCTTGCCAGGAATCCTTTCCCAAGATATTCCTGAAAAGACCATGTACATATTTGTAGGGGCACATCGCACTGATCCAGTTCTGTCTGTCCCCTCCTCTACAGAAGTCCTAACCTCCACAGAGGTCCTAACCTCCCACAGAAGTAGCATAAAAGTTGTCATGAAAATACATGCAGAAAAGCAGCCAGGGCCTTCACGGCGAAATCTTTCCATCTTTGCTGAAGCAATCCAAATTCTAGCAGGGGCACAAGACTTAGTCTTTTGCTCTGGTACATCTAAATATTACTCCTTTTTGTGGAAACAACTTGCCTACTTGTTGAAAACTCAGAATTACCAAAAAAAAAAAAAAAAAAAAGAAAAAAAAGGAAAAGTTCCAGAAACTTTTCCCATCCACTTCCTCCTCACCAGGAAGGAGCAGCGATGCCCAGCACCATTTCGTCAGGACACAGCGCACCCAGGTGGCTGCTGAGCAGGGAAGCGATTGTTCTCACCTCCAGGAGTCCCTTCCCGAGATCCCCTGGTGACAGGACTCCAGGCCCTACTCCTGAGTCAGGGTCTGAGTCCTCCTCACAACTGTACTTGCATGACTTCAAGATGCAGAGTCCCCTCAATGTTTGCTGACGTTACAGTCATTTCACCCAAGTGACAATGTTGCAGCTCAGGTTTTTCAGGTGACAGTGACACAGGCTTACAAGGGAGTTAAGATAACCCGCACGCAAAGTCACACATGCAAAAGTGCTTCGTTGCAAGTATGTTATAGATGGCACCAGGCGGCTCCTTCTCTCCTGATCGGAGACCAACCCTTGGTGGGTGACATTACCTAAGGAAGAGGGGGAGCTCAGCTTAGTGCTGATGGACACATGCCATCACCACGCCTGTTGCAACTAGAACCCTTCCCTATGGACCTGCGGCCAAGGGGGGAGAGGGGAGACAGGGGAAGATCTGGGAGAAACCGTGAGTGTCTAAGCGTCCCTAAAAAGCTAAATGGCCTCAGGGGCGCCCCTACCGGCTTGGCTTTAGCAAAAAGCTTCGGTTGGGTGTGTACACAGCAAGCAGCAGGGCGAGGGGACTCCTGCTTTGCACTCACAGACATGTGGGCAAGCAAGCTGTGGGGCCGAAAATGCAGTATCGTCCTCCAAAGTCTGAACCTGGGGCAGGAGGCGTCCTCAGCAGTTCTCCCAGCCCCTGAGCGGGCGGGCAAGGCACCGCCACCCACCGGGGCGGGGGTTCCTGCCAATGAACCTGCCCACACTCGCCAAGGGTTCAAGTGAGGTGTCTTACTGGGTGGTCTTTTCCAGCCCCTCCCAAGGAGCCCACACTGCTCCCCCGCCCCTCCCTGGAACTGACTGATGCAAGAAAAAGCTTTACACTAGAACGAAGAAGAAGGTTCCATGTGGATGGGCTTCGTTCATTCTTAAAGGTCAGCAAGGGCTGCCTGCCCGAGTGCGCCTGGGGGTCAGCCCGGCAGCCTGTCCATGCAGAGGCAGCTGCGTGCCACGGTGTGCACAGAAGCAGATGTGCCCAGCTGCTCTGAGCCTGTCAACACCACAGGCAGCCGGCTTCCCGCTCCTCTCCGGAGAGACGGCAGGAGACCCCGCTTCCATAACCCTGGAAACGCACACTGCCCTGTCCGGCCCATCCTCCATCCTCCAACATCTGACACCATCCCAGCAAAAAGCAGACGACAACTTGCCTCCTTAGTTCCCTGCCCCCCCCGCCCCCCCCCCGCATAAGAGCTGCACGGCTGCCACGAAGAGTTTGGTTAGTAACTTTGGGGAGGAGGATACTGCATTTTGCACAGACAGACAGACGCCGGCATCACAGACATACACAGATAAATAACTTACCTCCTCAAAAGTCATAGACCAACTACCGTTTTCAATCATAGGTACAAAAGACAAGTGAAAAAAAAAAAAAAACAGAATATCCAATGAAATTGCACACCTACTAATACAGTTATGGAAATGGCAATAACAGAAGCAGACACTTGTTAACGCTGTCATTTACTCTAAGTTCTCTGTCTGCAAACATTCGTTGGAAGAAAGTACACTTGAGGCAGCCAGTGGGCAAGTCTCAACCCAGCCAGACTAAGATTCAAACTCCTCCCCTGCACCCTGACTTCGCAGTCCGTGTGATGGCTGGAAAATGCTGTCTGCGGGACTATGGGCAACTTGGGTGTGAGTTGTTTACACTGTGTTATTCCGGCCGGGTGGAAGGAACTTCCTCCTATGACAAGGTCGGAAACGTTGCAAAATAGTTCATTTTCAGGCAACAGACTGACATTGCTGGGCAGGGGAATGCTTCCAGCTGTCCTGTGAGTCTGAGGGCTGGAATGTGGGTGAAGCAGCACAAGGGATGGTGAACGTCATTTATTCCGTGATGAGAGACCGGAGCAACGGGAACCGGCATTCAGAAGAAAATAAACGAAGGCTTACAGGAAAAAATGATGGGAAATGAGGCAGCTTCGTAAACCCTAGCTCAGTATTTTGGGTGTGTCATCTGCTACTATAAATGAATTCTTGGCCCATGGTTTTAAAGACATTTAAGGGTCAGGAGAAAATGTTTTCCTAAAAGACCCAGTGCAATTTTATTAGCAAAAACACACTCAACTCTCCCATGTTTTCGTTTGGATAATTCTTTCAAGAGTTGATAATTAGCATCATCAGATTTTCGCAAACAGCTTTTTGGCATTCAAAGGCAAATGCCTACAGATTAAATGTTTAAATGTCTACATTGTCTGCAAATGAAGATTTGAGAGAGAAAATCTGGATACTTGAAATCATTTTATGCTCTTCCTTTGCCCAGTGTATCCGGTTTTATCTTTCTGGTAGAAATTTCAAAAAATTGAAATGTCAAACTAAAAACAAAATCTTGGTAATAAGTAACTGGCAGTTGGCAAACCAGACTACGGTTCTCCTAGCATTTAAAAAACAGTCTTTGGTTATTTCCTAGCACTGGGGTCAACAAGCTTTAGATGTAAATGGCCAGACACAAAGTATTTTAGGCTTTGCAGGCCTTATGATCTTTGTTGAGATTACTCAAACTCTGCCACTGTTGTGCAAAAGCAGTCCTAGACAGGTGATAAGGAAACAATGGGTGTGGCTGCGTTCCAATAAAACTTTATTTACAAAAACAGGCAGTGGGCCCATTTGTCCCTCATGCCATATTTGCAGATACCCTGCTCTAGCATACAAATCAAATTTTTAAAAAAGCAAATGGGTTACAGAGGATGTCAAAACATGTCAGTGTGACATAATTTTCTCAGTAATGCTACTTACACAGGAAGCAAAATTTACTAAAACTTAAAATAAAATCACTAAAAATTGAATAAAAGTTTTGGAGAATTAATTCTGAAGATCAATAAACATACTTAGAATATTCTTAATATGTGTAACATTCAAACCTCTCTCAAGTGTTAAAACTCAGTGAACAGGTATCATCAGAAGCCACCTGCTCCTTCTTAGTAATTTGCTCAAGAATCCTCAATAGGGCTTAGCTTGCAACTTCCACCATCTTACAACAGAGTTCACTGGATTATCCACGATCAACAAGAGTGGTGGCCTTCTGAGGTCTATCACAACGTTATCACAGGCAGATAGAAACCATGCTCTTGACTCTCAGTATTCATTAAAAGCATATTATTTCATAAATGTAAATATTTCCAAAAACCAATGACAGTTTCTGTAATGAGGAAAATTTAAAATATGTAAATTTATTTTCATTGGTAGAAAAGAGTTTTCAAAGATAGATTCACTTATTTTGACTTCCTGAGGAAGGAAAGGCCCCACAGAGTAAGAAGGGGAAGCCTTCCTTCCCCCATCCCCAGGTAATTTGGCAAAATTTAAACTTCTTTCACTTGGCAATTTAAAAACAAAATGTGATATCTGGTCTAAGTTACTTCATTAGCTATAGAAGAATGGCAAATAATGTAAGTCCAATTAAGCTTTACTTCAAATATTTTGTATTATTTTTGCCCAGTATAATTAAATAGCTTAATTTTAAATTACATACAGGGATAACTGCTCTACAAAAATTAGTATGTGTAAGACGAACTTTTTGCAAACTTAGAGGAATTACTCTCTTCCTGTTTGAATTACACTTCGATAAGAGAATTACTACTTCTAACCTCACCAAAGAAATTAAACATTCTAAATTTAATTATACTAAATGTAGATAAGATACCTGAATTAGAAATGATGCGTAATACTATCTGTGTCCTGAACTCAAGAGAGTTTAAGCATTCCCGATTCTTTCTAGGATTTGCCCATCTAGAACAGGTAATAACATAATCTTCATTACGCTTTGGAAGACTCACTGAATTAATTAATTAGCTGTGCTTTCGAAGGTTTACCTCACATCTGTGGAAGTACTTAATTAAATAAGAAAAGCATACCATCTTCCAGAGGTAGAGGAAGGCTGCAGTTCTCTAAAAGGTGCTGTCAACAGATGACATTAGTAGAAAACTATCTTTCCCTAAATGGAGACAACTCAACTCCTTAAAACAGAAAACAGTATTACAATTTCTGAGGCTGGTAACTACTTATTAGGGGATTGACTACTAATTTTTAAAATATACTAAAACAGCTACATGTATTCCTAAATGTGTGTTTTCTGGGGGCTTGTATGAAAATGGAAATATACATGATGGATTTCTAGAGACAAGTCCTTTATCCTGTGTTTCCCTTCATTTCAGATTAATTAATTTACAAACCGAAGTTTCAAGTAGATAAAAACTACCACACCAATCTGGCCAGGTCAAACTTAAGAAGAGACTTAGAATAAATGTTCTATATTCCTCTTCCAATAAAGTTTCCTTTTTGCGTCTTGAAACGGAGTCAAGAAGATCGGCAGAAAGAGCACACCAAATCCTGTAGGAAGCCATTACAGACCTGATTTTCAAATGCAAACTGAAGCCAAGACCAGGTAGCCTGGTGTGTACACAAATTTATACAGTTCTATGTTTGTGTGCATCCATATTTATACATGAAAATGAATGTATCACCCACCTACATTGGCCTTTCCCCTATAAATATGAATACACACAGGATTTATAATCATTAATGAGCTCTAAATCTGACAGAAGGTCTCCCTCCCACAAGTACGGCTTCTGCACAGGCTTCTCTTGCATGACCTGGAATTTATGAAAAGAAGATGGTAGGTTGGATGCCATTCCCCTTGAAACATTTTGCTTGGATCTTTTTTTTTTTGAGATAGAACTCACATGTTATGAATTTCACCTTTTTTAAAATGTACAATTCAGTGGTTTTAGTACATTCACAACATTGTGCAACCATCACCACTGTCTTGTTCCAGAATGTTTTTGTGTTTAGGGTTCTAAAATTTACCAACATAATTCATCTCTTTCTTTGTGGTTGAGATTTAAGTGTTAGATACAGGGGAGTATAGTGACATCACTTGAAAACGTAGATGTCGGTATCTGTCATAAAATTAGAACACATGCTTGGATAGATACAGCAAGAACGTGATGGCTCAGGGCTGCCTCTGCATTGCTGGGTCTTTCATCCCACCTCTGGCTTCCACGCAAGGGGCCTTTTTTTATGCCAAGGGAAACAGCATCAAACTGAAAAATCTCTTAGAATGTTTTATTGTATGACATTTCTGGGCCTTTAAAAAAAATTGACGCAACTTTCCTAACTCCCTTGCCATCGAGTGAGCTCAGGGTAGACATGGCATTTTAAGTAGTACAGACCTTCACGGGGGAGGAGGGCTTGTTAGTGAACTGGTCTAAGTTCTGACTTGATGCCCACAAAGATCTTCTCAAGTTATTCTTAAGAATTTGCACAACTAGGTTCCCAGTCCAAGATCTACGAATTATAACGTGCTCATTCCAGGGACACAGATCTTATTCTTGACAGGATTAAATTTAGAAGAGGCTAAGAGGTATTTCTTGAACACTTTCTTACTTTAAGGTCATTATAATGAGTTTCTTAAACTAGATATTGAGTATCTGAAAGAACAAGCCTGGTGATGGTTGGAAACTATGATGCCAACTATCACCTTGAAAATGTATTTGAGGGGGCACCTGGGTGGCTCAGAGGGTTAAGCCTCTGCCTTCGGCTCAGGTCATGATCTCAGGGTCTTGGGATCGAGCCCCGCATCGGGCTCTCTGCTCAGCAGGGAGCCTGCTTCTTCCTCTCTCTCTGCCTGCTTCTCTGCCTACCTGTGATCTCTGTCTGTCAAATAAATAAATAAAATCTTGGGGGGAAAAAAAAAAGAAAAAGAAAATAAATGTATTTGAGGACTGTAACTTTACTAGGTATATTCCCAATGTAAATATTTAGACATTATTAAAAGGGTACAGAAATACTAGATGTATGGACAAGCTATTACAGTAAGATAAAAGAAATAGTTATAGAGCATATCTGATATGCGTAAGTTAAAAGAGCATATCTGATATGCGTAAGTTAAAAGGAGTATCTGTTTTCAAAACAAAACAAGTTTAATTCTACTTTGATCCCGCAGTAAAATGTGAACACACTGAAAGTCTTATGTGTGGGAAGTACTCTTGAACAAATAATATGCACTGTACTGTTCACACGTATCTACTTCGATGTGAAAAGGATTTACAAAACAGTACCAAGTTCAGTCCCAGACTGATTTTAAATGTACGATTTTAGTCTTTCGTTGCCTTCTCTTCTATTTTAAAGCACTCTTCCCAGATTTTATTTGTAATGATGGCAACTAAGAAAATTAGAATGATCATCTAAGCAGTAGGAGGGCTTCGTTTAGGATCCTTAAGAATATTTTTAAATTACTACTTCAAGTCTTCCTAAAGCAGCATGTGACAGGAGCTACATTAAAACGGGTTTTATTGAGGGGGTTGGTGGTGGTGGAGATGAGCCTCAAACCTTACTCTGTGAGCGCCCTGCGGGTTAATAGGTATCTACCAGAGCAGTACGTGGGCCCGTTCTAGAAACAAGGGGAGAGGCATAGTGCTGTCAGGCTACTGGGGAGGAACCCCTGGGAGAAATGAGAAGATAAGCAAGGGACTGGTAGAGCAGATCCACGCGAGGGGATGTTATTCTAGTAATAATACCTGGGTCATGGCAGCCAGCAGGCTTCAAAAGGCTAATAACCACCATTTACTGAACAGCAGCTCTGTGCGAGCCGCTTCACACACGACATCCCTCATCCTCACAGGAGCCCTTTAAGGAGATGTTTAAGCTCATGCATGTTTTACCGATGAGGAAGAAGCATGATAACTAGCCCAGTGCTGAATACCTTTAATACCTATCCCACACTGAACAACGGGCTAGGTATTAACCCCCCCAATGTGTTTAACAAATCCTGTGTTTTTGTTTTTTTTTTTCCTGGAAAGGCAAAATTTGAACTCAGGTCCAACTACAAAATCCACATACTCCTGCCGTGCCCCACTCTGCTCCACAGAGGAGAGAAGAGGTACTGTGAGTCCAGCTGCCCCTGGTGACTTCTCTGACCACGTGAGGGCCACTCAAGTTACAAGAGCGGCAGTCATCCCGCTGTGGGGCTTTCATTAACAATGCCACCTCAGTACTTTTCCTGGAAGGATATTTTAGCATTGGTGGTGCTCAGTGTGAAAATACAATATTCTCTAATCCCAGGGTTACTGATGTGAAGACAGAGGGAATCGTTAGGCATCTGTAGGAATCTAAGGAATTAAAACATGTTCAAGGGAGATGATAGTATGTCAGCTGGAAAAAATAAGTTCAGAATCAGTGTTTCTGCAGCACTGCATCATGGGAACAGCGTTGCTAACTACCACTGAAGAGATCTATTCCCGTGAATGGCCCAATTTTTTTTTTTAATACTACAGTTAACTAGGATATTCAACTGAAATCAGGTTTGATTCTGAAACTGCAAACTGTACTGAAATGTCACTGTCACTCAGATTTGTGGAAACAAATGTTGCAACAAACACCATTACTGTGCTCCATTAACCTTTGTGGGCTTTATTTTTCCTTCCAAATGAGTTTGTATGTTTAACAGCCACTACAGAAAGAGGAAAGTCTGAAGCATTCTTGTATCAGGCTTGGAACAGTTCACCTTCTAAAAGTCTTTGTGGACGTGACCGTGCACAGCTAACACAGTCCTTTGCCACTTTCCTTGTTTTCTCATTTTTGAAAGTAGTCGATAGCCACTTTCTCTCTTTCTTTTTCCCTCTCTTTCTCTCAGCTTCTTATGAAGATTCCAAGTAAAAATGCAACAGGTGGAGTTACCTACAAATATACAAACTGAAAGAAAAGAAATATTATGGTTGGCGACTCAAGAGTTTCTTGAAATGAAAACATACCTGGACATTAATCATGGTCAGGGAGCGTCTGAGTCAATCAAGAAGGAAAGGGGGGTGAACTGGCAACTACTGTTCCTTCGGGGTACAGAAGGCACTTGGCTCTCATGGGTGACCCATGCCTCCCCTACCTTGTATCTATCCATTGGGTCTTCCTGCTGCAGCTGACTCTCCCGCATTGTCTGATACTCTTTCTCATATTTCTTCAGTTTCTTGGTTGGTACCTACAGGGATTAGAAGAGAATCATGTTAGATAAGGACGTGATTTGGGAAAACATTTTCTGATACGGTGGCCAATTAAGTCTCCGGCATTCTAAGGGAGCACACCCAACTCAAAGTCGCGGGGAAGGTCTAGATCTGAGATCTGGGGTCTGCAAACTTTTTCTGACAAGGCCTAGATGGTTTATTGTAGGCTCTGTGGGCCCCGCTGTCTAGGTCACAGCTACTCCACTCTGTTGTCACTGCAGACAAGTGGCTGTCATTAGTAGTATGTAAACAAACGAAGAGTGGCCATGTTCCATGAAACTATAAACGTCCATTTCTGTGCTGCAACACACTGTTTCTTGTAAATCTATCGACAGTGCTATTAATTCTAACTACTTTTCAGTAAAATTCATTCATAGTGTTCCACCATGTTGAAAAAAAAATTATTTTATAAAAGGAAAAAACTGAGCAACAAAAATATTTTTAAATAGAGTCAGTATACTGTACCCCAGAGAAAGAAGATTCTACAGGCTGTCACTGAAACTCCCTACAAACAACAGAATCGCTGTGCTGCGTGAGATAATAGATCATCTAAACGACTCATCTATTTCTTACCAAAATTGTGTCATCTTTAAAAGACAGCAGTCTACTGTTTTATGGAGAAAAAAAAAGACTAAGACTTACAGAATCTTAGAATTCTAAAAATAAACTAAGAATAACACAGAATAAAGGTCAAAGGATTTGGCCCTAGACAGATCAGGGTCTGAACACCTCCTATTTTTTTCTTTTTATTAACTATGAAACCTCTTGGCAAATCGGTACTTAACCTCTCTTGGTCTGAGTTTCTTCATCTGTAAACAGCAGGCAAACAAATTTCCACTTCATAATGGCTGTCAGGAGAATTAAATGCTATAAACAGGCGAAGTATCTAAAATACTGCCCGTTTCCTGGAAAAAATTTTTTTTAAATATTCAATAAAATTAATGTATTATCATCAGTGATCCATGTAATAGATTAAGTCCACTTCTAGGCTTTCCTTGGATAATCAAAATTATATAATTCCTTTCAACATCAAAATATTTATTTAATGTTTAGGTGCTAAAGTAAGTTGACTTGAAATGAGGAGAAAGTTTATCTAATTTTTTAAAAGACAACAGATGTGTTATTTTGCTGGATTCTTGGGGACTTGAAGGTAAAGATGTGTTGATGCTTAGTATCCGTTGTCATGAGACCTACCTAAGTCATCGGCCCACAGGAGGCTCTCAGCAGATTGTTTCTTGTCGAGGACAAGATTTGGTATTTAGAAAACATGTAATATGTGCCTAAGAATCTGGCCAGAGAATTTGTTCAATAAAAGCAAAGACGCCATGTGTCATGCCCCTTTGTATTCTAACAACTCTGCTCTTCCATCCAGGAGCATTCTCAGGTACTGGAATTACCTGCTTCTCACCACAACGGGGAAATTCCCAACTGGAGACCATGGAAATCATTCCACAACCACACGATGACAACACTCATCTGGCCGAAGGGGGAGTCTCCCCAGTGAAACAAGAAGGACGGACAGTTTTCAGGGCGTAGCTGAATTGCAAAACCACCGCCGAATGTGGTCACGAGAAAGTAACTTCTCATTAACCATCTCCAGAGACCTTCACCAGTGCACCGGGAGGAACCCGAGTGCAAAAGCCCACCTGTGGGCCTTACGATCGTCAGACAGACCAGGAAAATAAATACACGTGGTCATGTGACAACAGAACAGGAGCAACATTATTTTTTCTTGACTTTACTAGGGGGCCTCAGTTTCTTCCAGCTGTCTTTTCTCCGTATGTATTCATCATCTGCTCGGAAAACCAAAAACACTTTTTTTTTTAATCTATTTACCTGACAGAGAGAGATCACAAGTAGGCAGAGAGGTAGGCAGAGAGAGAGAGAAGGGGAAGCAGGCTCCCTGCTGAGCAAAGAGCCCCAATGTGGGGCTCAATCCCAGGACCCTGAGATCATGACCCGAGCCAAAGGCAGAGGCTTTAACCCACTGAGCCACCCAGGTGCCCAACCAAAAACACTTTTAAGATGAAGTGGTTTGAGTCCCTAGCACTGAAGGAGCCCGGAGCCGAGGACAAAGGGAAAAAGTCTCAGAGTTCTAAGCAGGGACAAGTGTTTCCAAGGCATTCCTAAGAACAGGATCAAGGGAGAAGTGAGTACTGTGCGGAGGCTACTGTGAAGCCATTTACTGGACCGGAAGTAGGTCGGCATCCCTGCAACTGACACGGGCCCTGAGTGGTACACAGGGCTGGACATCGGTCCTGTGTGGGAGTATTTTCTACTGGCTCTAAAATGGACCCATTCAGCAATGACTGCATTACACACTGCAACCTTATTTCTAGAGAATTTCTTCTAAAACCATATTTTTAAAATTCGAAGTGTTACAGAATTTTTTTTTCCATGTAAAAAAAGGTCCTTTAAAAGTCAATCTTGCTACTTATGTTAAGAGGTTCCTTTCAATGTGAAATTTTTAAAAAAACACATTAAACACCCTCAATACGCTAATCCTTTCCCATCTGGCTGAGATGCTAGGATGTTTGGCTTCATCTTGTTCAGGGAAACAGCGCAGGTTCCCAGAACAATATGTTGCTAGGAAACCTGCCAAGCTTATTTATCTTGTGCTGTGGGGTGACACTGAGCATCCACCTGTGATTGGCACAAAGTGAGGGGGGCGAGAGGGAAGGAGGACGGTGAGCTGATATGAAACTGTTATTTATGAGATAATCAAAGAACATAGGCTGTCACGGTGTTTAAAGCTGTATTTCAGGACAAAATTGATTTTATTTTAGGGACTGTAATATTGAGCTTGAAATGTTTCTTAGCGCAGCAAGGAATAAAATACCTCTTTAGTATGTAGTTTTAATTAAAAGAACAGAAAGCCATTAAGAATTACTAGAATTGACCCAATTATTATCTCAAGAGTAATACAGGTACATCTCCCCTTAAGTTAAATATTTTTAATATAACTGTGCACTTGAAGATTCACTGATCCTTTCAACTGTTTACCTCACTGGGGGTGAGGGAGCTTCTTCCAATACACCGTCCAACCTCTACCCACCCAATACCTCCTATTTGACTAAATTCAGGAAATGTACTCAAAGAACCCACAATTATTTGATAAGTGCAACTGAAAACGAGCGTTCACCAACTCAAAATGGTATTTATTAAAAACAAACAACACCAAAAAAGAAAAACTCTGGCAAGACAATCCCAAGTATGATAGCAATCATTTTAAATAATCAGCCAAGACCCGACATTTTGGACTTGACAACTACATTTGAGGAAGTCAGCATTTAAAATAGAAGCAGTGTTTTAATGTTTTGAATATTTCACGGTATTTAGATTATTTCACAATATGTTTAATCCTGACATTTAAATTTGTAACATAACCATTTACTTAGAATTTATAAGCTGGAGCTGGAAGGACCTTTGGAGACTGTCTGTCGGGTACGATCCCTGCCTTCAGAATGAGAAAAGTGAACCCAACGTGGCTGAGAACACTGAACTGAGACACCCTTAGTGGCAGAGTGATCTGGGATTATCTGGGATATCTGGAATATGGGTGGGTCCACTGTCTCCCTGGCCTGTACTCCCTTCTGGTACTGGGCTGTCAAGAGAAGTGTATTTCCCAAATATTCCTTTAGTCATGTGAATGCCATTTTCATTTTTTTCTCTGCCATATCCAAACACATTTTTCTATTATTTTTCCTTAAATCAACTGATTTTCTTACACAATTTTACAAGAAAAATATTTTGGAAGCAAGAGTCAATACAGACAACTATGGCAGACAAAAAAATGCGTCCCCCACCATGTCTGCATCCTAATGCCCAGAACCTCTGAATATGCTTCCTTCCATGGCAAAATGGATTCTGCTTGAGATTAAGGACCTCGAGATGGGGAAATGATCTTGGGATTTTCTGAATGGGCCCAACAAAATCCTACAAGTCATTAAAAGAGGAGAACTTTTGGGGCAGGTGGGTGGCTCAGTTGGTTAAGCACTGGCCTTCAGCTCAGGTCATGATCCCAAGGTCCTGGGATTGAGCCCAATGCTTTGGGCTCCCAGCTCAGCAGGGAGACTGCTTCTCCCATTCCCTCTCCCCGTCCTCCGCCCTCGTTCCCGTGTTCTCTCTCTCTCTCTCTCTCCTTTTCTCTTTCTCTCAAATAAATGAAATGTAAGGAAAAAAAAAAAAAAAGAGGACAACTTCTCCAGATTTCAGTCAGAGGTGATGTGACTACTGAAGAAAAGCCAAAGAATTTCGATGTTGCTGGCTTTTTAGATAGAGGAGGAAGTGAACTTGGGGAGCCTCGAGAAGCTGGAAAAGGTGAGAAGAGCCTTCAGACAGGAGCGCAGCAGCCCCGCTGACACCTTCATGTTAGCCCTGATGAAACTGGTCAGATTTCTAACCTACAGAACTGTAAAATAATAAATGTATAAAGCTCTTCCAAGCCTCTAAACCTGTAGTTATTTGTTGGGATAACAAAAGGAAACGAACCCAATAACATATTACAAATCATAACAACTATCAATGAAACTACCAAATATTTACAAACAAAACTCAGTAGAAAGTTTTCATACTTTTGCTAAAAGCAAGATAAAAAAACTTCCTGCCCCCTTCATTTTACAACCAACTGTAAATTATGTCAATATGAAATAACCTGGATACTGTCAGCTCTGGTGTTAACCAACAGCAGAACAGCAGTAAGCAGAAGATAAAAACAACTCCATCCCAGCCAGTGTGTGGATTCATTCAGTCCCTTCCTGGCTTCTCCCTCTTACCACTAAATGGCAACTAGTTGTGGCATTTCTTAAACTGTACTTGGTTTTTGCTAAGGATCGGCACAATGTCCCCTAATATTTTCTACTACATTTTATCATATTCCATTTTTAAAATGCCTATTCAGACCTTCTAAGACAATTTCATGAGCAGGACTTGAAGGACATACACTCAATCAAGGAGGCTTTTTCATCGACTCCCCTGATGATGCTCATACTCACGGGGCTGTAATACTGAATCACTAGGGAGGCTCTCTTAACACCTGTCCTGGTCACCAATGCAGTCACCCGCTCTGTCTGATGAAAGGGGGTCCTATTTGGCTGTTACCAGGAAATAAACAGACAAGAGCTTTAGGAACTTCAGGGAAAGGGGCAGCGGGGGGGGGGGGGGGGGGGGGTTCAGGGAGTGGTGGGAGAAGCTCCACGATGACCCTAGGCAAGGAGAAAGCACAGTAGCTGCTAATTTGCTTTATTCTTTCTTTCAAAGTTCACCATGCCATCATGCTGGCCTCAGTCGGAGATGTGGGAGAGGAAGACTGAGGAGTATGATCAACTTTCTTTTCCTATGCCCTCCCTCTTTTCATCTAAAGCGTGAGTTTATTTTTATATAGGACTCTGATAGAATGAAAATATATGTGTTATAGTTTTTTGTTGTATATCAATTACTTTTTGGTGAACTTGCCTTAAGAATCTTTATCTCACTAATGATACCTAGTTGGGTTATCGCCTTATTTTTACTCTTAGTACACTGAGTACTCCTTACTAATACTTGAATGTCATGAGCCTTAGTTATTTTTAATAAAACATACTTCTTCTCTTACATACATGATCTGGTTAGGTTTCCTGATTATCAAATGTGATCTTTATATATTAAAGAGTTTAGATGTCTTTTAAAACAGCACAGATCTTAAACTTTGGATTGTAACCAAAGGGGTAACAGAACTCCAAAACAACCCATTATATTAACCTAAGGGAAAGTTACACGCAGACAAGAGGAAAATGACACAGCACAGCTGAAGATACCTGTGGAGAGTTTTCGACCTGGTCTACAATCTGTGCTGTATATGGCATGATTTGGGACATATGCTGGTCTTATGGAACAGTGCATCAATTCTGTGAAAAGCAGATTCCGAATTTAACTAGAGAAAAGAATCTAGGAGCTACTAGTGCTTCTTAAGGTGGGAGTACTACTTGCATTTTGGGTGGAATGATTTGGGGTTGCATTAGAACCCCCCCCCCCCCAGCATCTTTTCTGAGCCCCTAGTATCTTTGCCCCATTTATGATGTCACCTGTTAAATGCGGGTAGTGCCCTCTGGTCATTGGTACAATGAAGATGCCCATATGACTTTTCAAAGACGGAGGGGAGGGCGCTAGGGGATGGGAGACAGGAAGGGTAGCCACTCGAGAAAAAGTGGGGTCTGTGCAGAAAACCTCTGCGTGGTGCTGTCCGGAGAGACAAGAGGAGCCCCCCCCCCCCCCCCCCCCCCCCCCGGCACGGGAGGGCTTCAGCCCCACTGCGCATGCTCCGATGCCGCTTCCTTGCGTTCTGTGTTGGAGCAACGGTAATTGACACAAAGAGAAACACAAAGTGCCTGCATGTCAAAGAATTCCCTACCAGGGTTAAGGCTGTAATTTAGAAAATTACATACTTATGCCTCTCAACAACTTTGTGAGGTATTATTTGGATTTTATAAATAAGAAGACTGAAGAGAGATAACTTTCCGAGGTCATGTGGCTAGTAAACAGAGACGCAGACGCGGGATCCAGGCCCCCAGGCACCCCCAGCCTCTTGTCCTCTTGGACCACTTCGCTCTCCTGCCCGGACCGCGAAGGTAGAGCGCCTCAAGAAGCTGACATGCAGGTGCGGTGCCGAGTATGTGTCTAATGAGTGAGGGGAAAGGCTTATCAGTACATACAGTTATAAAAAATACAAGAAGAAATTTGTTGGGCGGGGAGGAGCTCCTTGGGGAGGAGGATTTTCATTATGACTGGTTTATGTCAGCTTTCTTGCCCAGTTAAAAAATCGAATTTCCCCTGTGCTGAATTTTAACAAGGGGCTAGTCCCTTGTCAGAGCTATTATTCAAAACTTGGGCGCCTGGGTGGCTCAGTGGGTTAAAGCCTCTGCCTTCGGCTCAGGTCACGATCCCAGCATCCTAGGATCAAGGATCAAGGATCTCCCTCTGCTCAGCAGGGAGCCTGCTTCCCTTCCTCTCTCTGCCTACCTCTCTGCCTACTTGTGATCTCTGTCTGTCAAATAAAAAAGTAAAATCTTTAAAAAATAAATAAATAAATAAAAATATTTAAAAAAAAAACTTGATGAATCTGCTTCTCTATTTCAAAAATAAAAGATACAAAAATATTTGTTAATGGATGCAAATGCTGGCAAAGTAGATCACTATTTAAAAAAAAAAAAAAAAAGGCTGCCAAGATCAGTTTAATATTTTCCTGATGGTCAGGAGTCTGAGAGCCTAAAAAATTAATAAGCCAAAGGTACTAGAAATTATGTATTGCTCTTGCTCACTTCAGATAATTTCTTAGGAAGAATATAAATGATCCCATTTTAATATATTAATCATTAGAGTAAAAAGTAGATAACTCTGGCACCATATTTCTTGGTGCTTTGGAGTTGTAGGGGGCTGAGGGTTTCCAGCTCAGAATCAGTTCTGCAATGGCCTGTCAAGATCTGGATAGAAAATGGATCAGTGGAGAACAAAACTGCAGTAGCCTCAATTCTTTGGAAGAAAGAGCTGGGAGGGAGTCCAGCGAAGAAGAGGGGCCATGTCCTATTAGGGCTCACTTAATCCTCTTCCCAATGTTCAGCAAGAGAAGCTACTTTGACTCTTCTTGAGCTTTTAGCAGTAGGAGGAGGGGGAACATAGTCAAGGATACTTTGCTCCATGAGACTGGGTGAGGCAACTTTCAGAGTCCGTAAGAACCTATAAACGATTATTAATTGTATTCTTTTTAAATTGAGATATAGTTGGCATAAACCTAAGTTTCACGTATATGATCTATGGATTCAGTATTTGTAGATATTAAATGATGCGACGATCACCTCAATAAGTCTAGGTAACATTGTCTCCTATAGAGTTACAAAAATTATTTTTACGTGATGAGAACTTGGGAGATTTACTCTCTTAGGTTAGGAAGTTTCAAATGTGCAATGTGGCATTATTAACTACACTTGCCATGCTGTGCATTACTTCCCCTAAGGACTTATTTTATAACTGGGAGTTTGCACCTTGTGACCCCCTGTACTCATTTCACCCCCCCTCCACCCAACCCCCACCCCTGCAAGTTGTACTCTAGTAAGGAATATAATGGCTTAAGAGGGCGGGGACAAGGAAAGTACTTACCTCTTGGAACACTAACATAACTCCTAAGGCTTACAGACATCAAGTTACTTGGCATTCTCTTCCCAAATCCACACACTACATATACAGTCTGCAGGGCTGCCTTTGCTCCATCTCATCCAGCACGTTTGGCTTTCCAATTACTCCAGCCTAATGGTGCACACACCCATGACAGATTCCTGGACTCATTAATGAGCAATTATACGATGTGACTCACTTTCCAGCATTCACAGCTCACTCCAGAATGTAGTATGCCCATCAAAGGATCTATGGAAGCTTCTGAAATACCAATCTCTACTTTCTTGACCACACTCTAACATGAGCTGTCTGCTCCCCATGCCGTAGCAAATTTAAGAAACCATGGCATTTTATAGAAGCTGCTTCACTGTTCATTTCCAATTTTTCTTCTCCAGTCCTATGAATCTAATCTCGTATACTTTTTTTTATGGAACTCCTTGGTATTCTGCTTGAGCTTTCCTATCAATAAGTGATATTTGGAGGTGGAGTAATTTCTTTACTACCCAAGTGTTGACAACTCCTATTTTATAGTTTCTGGCCCAGGACTGCTACTGCTAACTTCATAACATCTTTTAGATATTTCACATAGGAGACATTTTAAACCTAGAGACATCACCCACTCTCTAACCCCAACCAGTCCTCCCATTGTTCGTCTTCCATCCAGATGCTCAAGCCAGCAACCCAGAAGTCATCTGTGACTCCTGCCCCCACCACGGATCATGAAATCAACCACTCGATTCTACAGAACATGCCTCCAAATGTCTACTAGCTTGTCTTCTTCTTTTGAACCTTGTCGACACTGCCCAAGTTCAAGCCATAAACCCCTCTCATCACTGCAGTTAAGCTCCAAACTGGTCTCTCCATATCTGTCCTTGTTCTACTCCGAAACTTTTTCCCATAAGGTAGCTGTTTTTTCCAAATGCAAATCTGTTATCTTTGCATTATGAAATGCGTAATTTCTTCCCAACTTTTTCAATTACTTCCTGTTGCATTTAGGATAAAGAGAGGAATACCTGACCTAACCGCTGGTCCTATAGGATCTGGTCTCTATCTACTCCCCCCACCCCCACACTCTCTATGCCTGTATTTTGCAAAAGTGAGGTTCACCCATCCCAGGAAGTCCATGAAAGGATCCAAATAGAAGCAAAAGGCAATCAGTAGAATTTTTAGTTCTATTTTTTTCCCTAAGATTTTATTTGAAAGAGGGTGCACTGCGCGTGCAAGGGCAGAGGGAGATAGAGATGCAGACACCCTGCTGAGCAAGGAGCCCATTGCAGTGCTCCATCCCAGGATGCTGAAATCATGACCTGAGCCAAAATCAAGAGCTAGCGGCTTAACCGACTAAGCCACCCAGGTGCCCCTCTAGTTCTATTTCCTTCCTTCCTTCCTATTTTTTTTAACCTCATCTTTTTACAATGTCTACTTCTGTGCCTATTTTAGTAAAGTATACATTAATTTATTAAAAAGTGAATATGCGTATGTTGGAAGTCTGTGCTTAAATTACATTTACTGACAGGGATGCATAATCAGAAGAGTTTAGGGGTCACCAATCTCTACTGTAGCCACACTGGCTTCTTCTACTTGCTTCTGCACATCATATTCTGTCCTATCTCGGGATTTGGAGTACGCCTGTCCTTTCTGCTGGGACGGATTCAGCATATTCACCTCAAGATTCTAACTGGAAGGTCTAAGGTATGATCAGGGAGCTCTGACTTTATAAAGCTCAGGCAATTCTGCTACACTGTATTCTCCATCTGAAAACCAGAGAATTACAATATCAAGTGTGAAGGTAGTGGCTGGGGCACAAGCTAGAGAGGTTTCAATGAACTGGCCTGAGAACATAATCGCTAGTTTCCAAGGGAATATCCATTCTGTGCTTCAAATAACCAATTTATAAATAAACTTTAGGAGAGTATAAATTTGTAAGATCAGGAAGGACTATTTTTCATGTTCTAAAATATTTTAAGAATCTATTATATAAACAATTTGGCTTTAAGTACACAATCAAGTTTTAAAAAGGGAAAAATTGGGGCACCTGGGTAGCTCTGTTGGTGAAGAGTCTGACCCTTGATCTCAGTTCAGGTCCTGATACCAGGGTCATGAGTTCAACTAGCTCCACGCCCAGCATGGAGCCTACCTTAGATAGACAGACAGACAGACAGATAGATATTGATAAAGAAGGAAAAATCATATGCTTCAAGAATAGGGGCACCTGGGTGGCTCAGTGGGTTAAGCCTCTCTCTGCCTTCGGCTCAGGTCATGATCTCAGGGTCCTGGGATCGAGCCCCACATCAGGCTCTCTGCTCAGCGGGGAGCCTGCTTCTTCCTCTCTCTCTGCCTGCCTCTCTCCCTATTTGTGATCTCTCTCTCTGTTAAATAAATAAATAAATAAATAAAATCTTAAAAAAAAAAAAAGACTTATGAAATCCTTCTCTGTCAAACACTATCTACATAATTTTAGAAACAAATCCTTTAAACCTCTTATTCAGAGCTTCAATTATTTATTTTTTGGGGGGCAACATAAATCGCAACTTCTCTGACCACCTTTTATTGAGCACATAATGCGTGGCATGGCACTAGGCTAAGAACTTAACATATTTTGTATTACTTGAGTGGGGTCTACTGTACTCACAGTGTAAAATAAGTACACAGAGGAAGACTAAGTAACGTGAAAGGGGATCATAATAATGACTGACCCAAGAGGCCTTCTGACTCCAAGGTCAAGCCTTACTTTGCAGGATATTCCATGCCCCCCGGTCCTCTCCACTGCCTGTCACTGTCCAGCACACACTGTCCAGCACACACCCTGGAACCCACCGCCCTTAGCATCCGGCAGCCGGCTGCAGGGGACCAAGCTAGTCAGTGGCAGGACCACAGAGATGCTATTTTAACATGTAACTAGGAGATAAGGAACCTAAGCTATCTGCCCTATTACCTAGCATCAAGTAGGTGCTCAGAAAAAGTACAAACACATTCACCCTGAATTTTCTGGGCAAGCCCGAAAAAAGAGAAGGTCAAACACACCCTTGGGTGGTTGAGGCAGGAATTTAAGTCTGGGAGAAGCCTGTGTAGAATTTCATAAAGTCTCAAGAGAGGGCAGATTGAAATCCTCTATCTTCCTACTCTCCCAGCTGCCTGAAGTGAAGTATTGAGGCAAAAGCCACTTTTCGGTGTCAAGCATATTACCTTAAGGTCCTGGAATCAGGCAGCACTTAGAGGGAACATTTTTTGAGGCTTATCGTTTCACTGAGCATGCCTTTCTCCTCTGTGTATGATTTCCTAGATTTCTTTCTTTCCGTCCCCACAACTTCTCACCCTGATTTGTACAAAAACTGCCTGGTTCTCTTCTGCAGCCACGTGCAACACTTGCAGCTCCTTCACTAGCACTCTTTTTACTGGTTTTTCAATCTATTTTTCTCAGATTCTTTGCATTTGAAGGAGGGGAGGAAAAGACATTTGCCTGTTCATCTTTTAAGTAATAAGGTTTCTTATCTCACTCTATCCTCAACTTTATCTTTTTAGATTTTCTTTATTTATCAGAGAGAGTGAGCAAGGGAGAGAGCAAGAGAGAGCAAGAGAACACAAGCAGGGGGAGGGCCAGAAGCAGACTCTTTGCTCAGCAGGGAACCCAAAATGGGGCTCAATCCCAGGATCCTGGGATAACGACCCAAGCTGAAGACAGACACTTAACCAACTGATATCCTCAACTTTAGATTGAATTATGAAAATTCTGTTCTTTTCCTCTTTGTAAAAATTAAGAAGCAATAATATCTTTTTTTTAAAAGGATTTTATTTATTTGACAGACAGAGATCACAAGTAGGCAGAGAGAGAGGAGGAAGCAGGCTCCCCGCTGAGCAGAGAGCCTGGTGCGGCGCTCGATCCCAGGACCCTGGGATCATGACCTGAGCTGAAGGCAGAGGCTTCAACCCACTGAGCCACTCTGGTGCCCCAAGAAGCAAGAACATCTTAAGTTAGTATACTATAATGGAGGTTTCTTCTTTCTTTGATTTTTGGGGGGAAATGCTCAACACCCACTGAAAGATCTCAAGTAAAATTCCACTTCTGAATAAGTTTTTGTTTAGAAATTTACCTCTTAAAATTTGCGTTACAGTGCTTAGAAAAGGACTTAGAGAATGACTAGCGAGTGCTAAAAATTGAGACTGTAAGATGGTATGTAATACCCTAAATCTGGTTACATGTTGAATGGTGTTGGTCTGATTCCAGGGAGTAGATTAACCAGATGTAGTCCCAAAACTAGGCCGCAGAAAGCTGATATAGCTATGCATTCAAAGCAAGCTAATTAAGCTTATTTAAAACTAGACAATGAGGGGCGCCTGGGTGGCTCAGTGGGGTAAAGCCTCTGCCTTCGGCTCAGGTCATGACCCCAATGCCCTGGGACTGAGTCCCGCATCGGGGGTCTCTGCTCAGCGGGGAGTCTGCTTCCTCCCCCTCTCTCTGCCTACCTCTCTGCCTACTTGTGATCTCTGTCTGTGCAATAAATAAATAAAATCTTTAAAAACAAACAAACAAAAAAACACAAAAAAAACACAAAAAAAAACCCCAAAAAAACAAACAAACAAAAAAAAAACAAACAAACAACAACAAAAACTAGACAATGATATGGGAGAGAAGGAATGGCAGGGGAACCAAGTAGGACATCGTTCTTTATTATCATCAAATGCTATGTTCATTCTAACAATGCTGACCTTCGCAGCACGGAATGCTAAGAAATCTGAAACAGTACTTTTGTGTCCGTTGTCCCTGGCAATTAGAACAGAAGTCAATATCTATCTCTTGCTAAGAGTTCCCATAGCAGGTGGAAGGCTGTAGACATTTACGCTGTAAGACATTTAATTCAAGACTAATACGCTGAGACAATCTGAATAATTCTGTCTTTAGAAAGGTTCAACTTTCCTCTCCCAGACTGAGGACGACGAAACAGTGGGAAAGAGAGAGAAATGGAAGCGTTCCTGTATTCATGTGCCTCTAAAGGCAGGAAGCAGAATGGGTTAGTCCACACCCACAGGGGCTCGGCCTGCCTGATGGCCACGTGGCCATCTGCATACATCACTTTTTAACATGGGAAGGAAAACTCATCCCTGCTTTGAATTTTCAAAAAATCATCCATTCTTTCACTTGTTCAACACACATTTATTGACTATGTTCTATGTGGCAGGCATAGCCATCCAGGAACAAATGCCCAGTCGGGCGGGGAGAGAGTCTTTAAAGAAATAACCACACAATTTAAATCAATGCTGCCCTTACAAAGTAAGGTAAGTGCTGGGAGGGAAACGTAAAGATGGAAGGATGAGAGAGCACGCAACTCTAATTCTGACTGCACATCTGAGGACTGACAATTAACCTGAGGAGTAAGTTAGCCAGTGAAGGCTGGGGAGAAGGAGTGTTCCCAGCGGAGGGGGAACAAGGAGCACAGGATGGGAAAGAGCCATACTGGGTCCCTAATTTGCCAGGACAAGTACACAATGAAAATTGAGACCCCTTGTTTAAAAAGTGGTAATTTCAAGATGGTAGAGTGTTCAACCAAGTGTAGGGGCCTGTGCAACTGGTCGCGTGGCCATGAACTGGCTCTGGGAAAGAGGGCCAGTCGGAGGGACCAAAGGCCAGTGGAAGCACTGTCGGGAGAGAACAGGCTAGCTGAGCCTGAAGAAATGTGGGAGGCACACAGGCACAGACCCACGGAACAGGGCTCCGGGGACCAACCTCAGGCACCAACCTCCTCTGTCTCCTTCACAGTTCTCCAAATTATTAAAGAGCTATTATATGAGCCAGGCTGTTATGTAAGCACTCTTCTGGGTGCTAAGAGGAACACAAAGAAGACAGTCTCAGCTTTTAAGGAGCTTACAAATAATTCTGTAATTTAGGGTAGAATGTGCTAAGTTTCACATGAGAGTATAAGCACCAATTTGTGGGAGATTCAAGGCAGGAAGACTATCACTGGAGGCAAACAGACTGAAATTAGCTCCTTCTGCCTTTAGTGCCCCGAGCTGGCCACATCACTATAGAAATAGCAAACACACCCAGCACTTCCTATATGCCAGGCACCAAATGCTACATGCTTTAGATGCATTCATTTATTTTAGCCTCACATAATGAGGTAGGTGTTATTATTTTTTTTTTAAGATTTATTTATTTGAGAGAGAACGCATGCATGCACAAGCAGGGAGGAGGTACAGAGGGAGAGGGAAGAAAAGTCCCCATTAAGCGTAGGGTCTGAGGGGTGGCGGGATCCTATCACCCCGAGATCATGACCTGAGCCAGCCAAGAGAGTCAGATGCTCAACCACCTGGGCGACCCAGAAGCCCCACGGTAGGTGCCATTATTATCCTCGCTTTAAGGAGAAGAAAACAGAGACCCAGAAAGATAACTTACTTGCCCAAGGTCACACACCTAGCAAGATGGGGATTCATTCCACTCCAGGCAGCCGAGGTCCAAAGCCCTTGCTGAACTACTGTACTGTATCACTACTTGACTGGCATTGTTTCATTTTGCTTTGTTTTAAAAATATATCTGCTATATTTATGCTTTTTTTCCCCTCCCAAGTCTTCTCCTGTCACTTTAACCTTTTTATCTACTCGGTTAGCCATATAGCCTATCTGCCTCAAACTGGCTAAGAGATATACATGAAAAATAAGTTCCCTAAAGATTTTTCCATCTTTGTATCTAGGGTCAGAATTGTCAGGAACAGAAATGAGCAACGCATCCCGGTATGAATTTCAGAAAGGAGATGACACAGAGAGTGCTACCTTCCTTTGCCGTTGATGACCGTCCCACGCATCTTTGTGCTCATGACCAGCTAGGTGGGCATGGTCATGGACAGCTTCTACTGGCTCCCTGAGAACTGTGAACACCTAATGAATGGAACTCTGGAACCCACATATTGGCTCTCAGTGTCCCCATGACCCAATGCTGGATCTGTTCCTTACAAAGTAAGAAGTGCACCTATGTGCTCATTAATTCCACAGATACCCACTCTGTGCGAGACACCGTGCCAAGTGCTCTCTGGGATACAAAGACAGCTAGTAGGACACAACCCTTTCATCAAGCAATTCACAATACACTTTAAAATATGATTAATGCCATCATGGGAACAGAAACCTCATGCTCTTATGGTTTTGAGGACAATGTTTTTACAAACTCACCAGGAAATTTAGGACAGACTTTAAAGAGGAGCTAGCCTGCAAGCATGTCTCCAGGGGAGATTTTGCTATTGACCATTCACAAGTGTCAGAATCTTTCTTCCTTTCCCTAAGCAAGGCCACAGGTTTCTTCCCCCCTACCGCACAGCATTTGTAGGTGTAAGCAAGCCTGGAGGGCTCTTCACCGGGCACCGCTCTGCAGGTGTTAAATGGCCTGCCTTGCCACAATCTTCCATGCGATCCATGCAAGGATATAGGGGCCTATGTAGGAGTTCTAGCCAAACCAATTGAAAATTATTTGACTTCCTTTATGCTAATTAGAAAACTCTCTGATGTAGATTTAAATATAAGTAGAATAAATTTACAGTAGTTATCTCCTGATTAGGGTTTTTTCCAGTGCCAACCAACCCACCCTAGATCGTATGCCCATATCAGGGTGCTTTAAATATTAACAAGTCCAAAGTACAGGCTAAAACTAACACACATTTTATCACACCATTGGAGTACTTTAATTTTTTTTAAAGATTTTTTAAATTTATTTGTTAGAGAGAGAGAGAGAGAGAGAGAAGCAGTCTCCCTGTGGAGCAGAGAGCCCAATATGGGACTCGATCCCAGGACCCCAGGATCACAAGCTGAGCCAAAGGCCAATGCTTAACCAACTGAGCCACCCAGGTGTCCCACCCCCTGCCTTTTTTTTTTTTTAATATCTTACTTGTTGGAGTATTTTAACACACGTCTTATCACACTGTGTAGGTTGGAGTATTTTAACATAAACTGTAGAGAGTACATAAAAAACAGTAGGTAGATTATAATAGGTACAGAGAGGAGCAAGATAAAGAAAAAACCAGCTCATTATTGCTGATTTCTTCCCTCATTCCATAAAGGAAAGCAGAAGGAAACTGCCCTAAGCAAAGGCATGGAGCTGAGAAGTGTGGGCTAAGTGTGCTAAGCAGTTGCGTCTGTCCGGGCGAGGAGCTGGAGACCCGGCATTCGGCATCTGCAGGGCAGGCTGGAAGGAAGGCACCAAGGCCGGTCCGTCAGATCTAGGTCACCACCAGCTGATGAAAGCATGAACCTATTTTGGTAGTTGCTAGTTCAGTGACCATATTTTCTGAAATAAAAATCAGGCGCGTGGTCTTAACAGATGTTCGGGTCCATTCTGGATGTGAGAAGCAATTTGGAAGACGAAAGAACCTAAAACGCTAAAAATGTTTTGATTGTGTTGGTAGCTTATAGGGCTTAGGAAACAGAATATTTGGCGTTCGAGCTGGCTTTGCAAAAGTCTCGTTCTAGTAATGGCAAGAAGTCACGGAGGTGGCAAGATGATGGAAGGACAGGGACGGCGCTGCTAGGAATGTCCATCTGGAAATGGCGTGTCTGTGCTAGATCACGAGGGAGGGGGAAGAAAAGGAGGAAGGTTAGGAAGTTTTAAAAAAACAGATCAGTAGAAGAGGCCTTTGTGAAGAAGATGACAGGAGAAATGGAAAGGGAGGGCACCTGGGTGGCTCAGTGGGTTAAGCCTCTGCCTTCAGCTCAGGTCATGATCTCAGGGTCCTGGGATCGAGTCCCACATTGGGCTCTCTGCTCATCAGGGAGCCTGCTTCCCCCTCTCTCTCTGCCTGCATCTCTGCCTACTTGTGACCTCTGTGTCAAATAAATAAATAAAATCTTTAAAAAAAAAAAAAAAAGAAATGGAAAGGGAGGCCAGTGAGAAGCAGAAGGGAGATCTCTAAAGTCTGTCCTGTCATTTCAGACAGGCCCCATGAGCACAGCCCCCCACAACACTTCAGAATGTGCCTGTACCGCTCGTTTAATCATCACTTATGGCTGGTAAGGAGCTTTTCCTGATTAGGAGGCAAAAAAACCCGAAACCAGAACCCTTCTTTATTTAAACTTGGTATCAACCTGCTTCAGCCTAACACAGAGCTGAAAACTCAGTCCACGCCTCAAGCCGATTTGTTCAGTTAAGCATATTCTTAATGTCTGGTGGTTCCAGTGGAGTTTGTTAATCAGTTAAAATTATTAGAATAAGAAAGACAGATGAAGACTATGCCTGTGCGTTTTGAGTATGGGTTTCACTGGAGGTATGTGATGACACACAGCTGGTAAGTGGAAAGACATAGATATCCACTTAACCTAGGATATTTTTGTTACCTAAATGAGAAGACTGTGATAACCAATTAAAAATGGCAGTTTTCCTTGATATGTTTGATGGAGCCAATAATTACTGCTGCTCTGTGGGGCAATTTCGGAAATGGTGCATAAGAATGAGAGCATCCGGGAGATTTCTTATGGTATGCAGTTGGACGCTCTCTCCTAAACTAAAATTCATTTCTTTAATTTTGGGCAGGGGGAGTGGGCAGAAGACATAAATATAAAGTGAAAACATCACACAGAGTGAATGCTTAACACATGGAGAATAGACATATCTGACGATCATAAGAGAACTCTCATTTTGGATAAATGGTAATATCAAAACTGACTTTCCAAAAAATAACTGAATCATTCTGAATGCTCACAGTCGATCAAATGAGAATAATTTGGAAATGAGGCTTGGCCACACACAGGTAAAGGAAAGACCCTAAGATTAGCTTTTTTCATCTGTTTCCGGTCCCTCTACCGCTGTTGACACAGGAATGATTGCTCTCCAAAGCTGGGGTGGAGTGGCTTTTACGTTCCCATTTCCATGACAACTGCGAGGAGGCCAGAAAAATAAGGTATAGGGAAATGTGCATTTCAACCGTCACTTCCCTTCTGCGGTCCGCCCTCCTCATTTACATGGGAACAGGAACTGAAGGACCTCCAGTCGCTGAAACTGAAAGCCTGCGTGGACAGCAGCTGTTGGTGTGTCAGCTGAGAGCCACAAACGACAGTATACTGTGCTGTTAACATTTGTAAATTATGTTTTCCCTAATAAATTCCCCCACTGCAATAATTTACAAGGGGGGTGGTGTCTGAGTGTCAGTGATGGACTCTTGGATTTGGCTCAGGTCATGATCTCAGGGTCCTGCGATCAAGCCTGGAGCAGGCTCCGTTCTAGGTCTTTCCCTCTCATCTCCCTCCCACTTCACATGTACTCTCTAAAAAAATAAATGAATAAGTAAATAAATAAAATCTATAAAATAATAATTTACAAGGGGGTAACTGTATAACTAGATGAGGAAGTACACTCCTTAGGATTTAGTATTTTGTTGTTTTTCACAATTCCAATATCACATATCATTTTTTTTTTTTTGACAGACAGATCACAAGTAGGCAGAGAGGCAGGCAGAGAGAGAGGAGGAGAAGGCAGGCTCCCTGCTGAGCAGAGAGCCCGAATTCGGAACTCGATCCCAGGACCCTGAGATCATGACCTGAGCCGAAGGCAGAGGCTTTAACCACTGAGCCACCCAGGCGCCCCCACATATCATTTTTTTAACGCAATCTCTACACCCAACAAGGGGCTCAACCCACGCTGCCAAGATCAGGAGTCACATGCTCTACAGACTGAGCTGGTCAGGT
Organism: Lutra lutra; assembly: GCF_902655055.1. Classification (NCBI taxonomy): domain Eukaryota; kingdom Metazoa; phylum Chordata; class Mammalia; order Carnivora; family Mustelidae; genus Lutra; species Lutra lutra. The sequence goes on from NC_062292.1 coordinate 27,415,642, forward strand.
GCCCCAATATGATATATCATTTTATTTTGAGAGAGAGAGAGAGTGAGAGAGTGTGGGGAGGGAGAGGGAAAAAGAGAATCCCCCCCCCCTTTTTTTTAAGATTTTATTTATTGATTTGACATAGACACAGCGAGAGAGGGAACACAACCAGGGGGAGTGGGAGAGGGAGAAACGGGCTTCCCGCTGACCAGGGAGCCCGATGCAGGGCTTGATCCCAGGACGCTGGGATTATGACCTGAGCCTAACTGAAGGCAGATGCCCAATGACTGAGCCACCCAGGCACCCTGCAAGGGGAGAATCCTAAGCAGACTCCTTGCCCTGTGCGGGAACCCCATGTAGGGCTCCATCTCACCACCCTGAGATCATGACCTGGGCCGAAATCAAGAGTCAGACATTTAACCGACTGGGCCACGCAGACAGCCCTCGTGTAAAACAAATGGCTATGGCAGGAAATGCAGTGCAAGGAAGAGTGGGGCTCATCAAGTCACTGTAATGTCACAAATCTCCAAATGGTGAATGTGGAAAAAGTATGGAGGGACTAATTAAGACTGAGGGAGGAAAGAGAAAAGAGAGGGTAAGGAGAGATCTAATTTAACTTTTAAAAAACTACTGAATTAGGGGTGCCTGGGTTAAGCATCCAATTCTTCGTTTTGGCTCAGGTCATGATCTCAGGGTCATGAGATGGAGCCCTACATGGGGCTATGTGCTTGGCGTAGAGCCTGCTTAAGATTCTCTCTCTCCTGGGGTGCCTGGGTGGCTCAGTCGGTTATGTGTCTGCCTCCAGCTCAGGTTATCATCTCAGGTCCTGGGATGGAACCCCATGTCAGGCTCCCTGCTTGGTGGGGAGCCTGCTTCTCCCTCTCCCTTGCCATTCTACCTACTTGTGCTCTATCTCTCTGTCAAATAAGTAAATGAAATCTTAAAAAAAAAACAAAAAAAACTCTCTCTTGCTCCCTCTGGCCCTCCCTTTCCCCCCATCCCTGTGTTCAGGCATGCTCTCTACAAAAACAAAAATATCCACTATTTCATTATATTTTATTACAAGAAACTATATGAAGATTGTCAGCTATACCTAGAATGTGAGCACTGAGGTCAGTGAACTTGCTGAAACTTAGACTTTTGTAAAAAATTCTATCAATTTTACATTATAGATTTGTTTAAAAATAATACAGCATTTGTAAAAAAAAAAAAAAAATTCCATAAACATAGAGTATTGCTATTCAAATCTCCTTGGTTCCTGAGTTCAAACGGAGAGGTATAGCCATGTTTCTTTAGCTACTGCCGTTCAAGGAACAGGCCAGAACTTGCCTTAGATCACTCATTTCTGCTCTACATACAAGGGCTTTAGAACACATATGTAGGGTGTTTTATGGGTAGAAATCTGTGTTATAAGCTTTAAGCTCATAGGGAAATATCCTCATTCATAACTGAAATGAATGCCATCCTTTTAAACATATGGGAAGGCAAAAAAGAAAGAAATTCTTTTTGTTTTACATGTCCATAACTTCATTCTCTCTCTGAGGTACTTTTTTACTCTTTATGGAGAGGTTGTTATTCCAAATTGTTCGCTATAACTTGGCTTCTACTTACACATGCCTCAGGCAAATACAAAACCTGAACATAATCTAATACAACTCAACAGAATGGTGTCAAGAGCATTAGCCAACAAGATAAGGAGGAATATTAGAATAGACCTGTGGGGCCCATGTGGGTTTCTTACTCTTACCACAGTCTCCAAGGTGTTATTTCTGAAACAAGATGATGAGAATAAACTACAGAGGAGCTCCAAGATAGGAAAGCCACTTTTCACTGCTGATTCCAGTAAAATCTGTTTACATCAAGAAGCACATATTAAGGGGTACCTGGGTGGCTCAGTGGGTTAAAGCCTCTGCCTTCAGCTCAGGTCATGATCCCAGGGTCCCGGGATTGAGCCCCATATCGGGCTCTCTGCTCAGGGGGAGCCTGCTTCCTCCTCTCTCTGCCTGCCTCTCTGCCTACTTGTCATCTCTGTCAAATAAATAAATAAAATCTTTTAAAAAAAAAAGCACATATTAAGGACCCACTTATCATCTGGTACCAGGTACTGGTAATACCAGTGTTCAAGATGAAGAGTTTTACTGCCATATAACTTCTTTTTAAATGAAGTATTGCTGTTTTATAATTAATCTTATAAAAAATTATGGTAACTCTCCTTCCCCATCTTTCACTATTATAGACCTTGATGTACATGACGGCTGTACTGGGACTTTGTGTCACTTATAATGTCACATATAAATTAAGCTATAAGATGCAGATTAATATTTTTTTTTAAATGAGTGACTTTTTGGGACCTGAGGTGAGTTTACAAATATGAAACCAAGTAATTGATAAGTTCTGGCACTTCCCAATACCCTGTAAATGTTTATCCTTTCTCTTTTCATAAGTAAATTTTTCCTGACTACCATATAATTAAAATTTTTTATGAAGCACTTTGTTGTCTATACTATATATAGTATATATACATATACTATAAAGTATATGGTGTTTTAGGTGCATAACATAGAATTATGAAATCTGACAAGTTAAAGCATGCTTTAACTTAGTCCAAATTGCTCTTTTCTTGCTAAAAACAACCCCATTAATTTCCTTGGCCTTTGTATTCTTATCAATTCTACCATCAGCCCTAGTGGCTGGTTTTCTTTTCTTTTCTTTTCAAGATTTTATTTATTTATTTAACAGAGAGAGCGAGAGATCACAAGTAGGCAGAACGGAGGTGGGGGGGGGGAGCAGGCTCCCTGCTGAGCAGAGAGCCTGATGTGGGGCTTGATCCCAGGACCCGGAGATCATGAACTGAGCCAAAGGCAGAGGCTTAACCCACTGAGCCACCCAGGTGCCCCTGGTTTTCTTTTCGGAAAAAAAGAAAATTTTCCACCCAGAAGTAAAGTTAGGTTGAAATCCATATGCTGGTTTCATAAGACTTGCTCCTTACCCAGATTCATACAGCATATACTGACAATTAGTACTTTTGTAAGATTACAAAATGTTAGTGTTATGGCTTTTAGGAGAATCTCATAAAAGTGTTGAAATCACAAATGATAAATTCATAAATTTAAAAATCTATTATCATAAATTTTAGAATACTAAGTTTCTCAAATTTTCTTTTTCAATGCTAACAATTTCTTGAGATATATTTTCAAGAAATTATTTACAAATACAAATATATAAGGACCAGACAAAATTAAGCCAAAGCCATTATTAAGTGATTTACTTCATCTCCTAGACTTTGTAAATTTGACTGGGTATGTATTTATATATCTGTTGTTTCTAGTCCAAAAAAAGTCAAAGGTATCACACCTGGATATTTTCAAAACTGTTATTCATATGCACTTAGAACAGAGAACCAGAAACATTGACAAAGATTTTGTGAAAAACAGTAACAAAGGCCTCCTTTGACGACAGAGTGAAAAACCAGAAATATCAATAACCTTTTAAGAAGGGAAATCAGCTTTACTTCAAGGGGCTTTTAATTTGAATTGAAAAGAGTTTCAATTCAGGTACTGTGAAAATTATCCTTTTCTGCTGATAGAAAAGCTAAAGGATAAAGAATATATCTGGCCCAGGAATTTAAACAAAGAACAGATTTCTAGGCTAATCTAGTTGAGGTGAAGTCCACAATACTGAACAGACTATGCTTTGTTCTCTAGTATAAATAACATTTATTTATTATTATTATTATTTTTTTATTTGACAGAGAGAGATCACAAGTAGACGGAGAGGCAGACAGAGAGAGAGAGAGAGGGAAGCAGGCTTCTCGCCGAGCAGAGAGCCCGATGCGGGACCCGATCCCAGGACCCTGAGATCATGACCCGAGCCGAAGGCAGCGGCTTAACCCACTGAGCCACCCAGGCGCCCTAAATAACATTTATTTTTGTTTATATTTTCATGCCATTCAAGAAAAAAAGATAAGATTTTTTTGTGAAATTGTTTTACTACAGGACCTGTCTTACTCAATTGAAAAGTAGCCAAACCCTCATGTCTACAGAAGTCAAATTTGTGAGGCACATACTTTTACCATTCCAGAAGATGTTAAGGACTTCCATTTCTCCCTCAGCTTTATTGAGATGTAATTGACGTATAACACTGTTTAAGTTTAAGCCACACAACACGTTGATTTGGTATATGTATATACTGTAATATGGCTAATCAACACTGCATTGGCTCACAACCCCATCATGTCACATAATTACCACTTCTTTTTTGTAACAAGAACATTTAAGATCTGCTTTCTTAGTAACTTTCACATATCTAATACAATACCGTTAACTGTCGTCACCATGTTGTACATTAGATCCCCAGACCTTATTCATATTACATCTAGAAGTCTGAACCCTTTGACCAACATCTCTCCATTCCCTCCATTCCCATGTCTCTGGTAACCACCAATCTACTCTCTGTTTCTATAAATTTGGCTTTCTTAGATTTCAGTAAGTGAGATCATACAGTATTTTTCTCTGACTTATTTCACTTAGCATAATGTCCCCAAGGTCATCCATTTTTTAAAATTTTTTTTAATTTTTTGCAAGTGGCAGGATTTCCTTTCTCGTGGCTAAATAATATTCCATTATGTACTGTAGCACATCTTTTTTATTCATCCACTGATGGACACTTAAATTGTTTTCATGTTGGCTACTGTGAATAATGCTACAATAAACATGGGAGTACAGATATTTCCTTGAAATCCTGTTTTCATTTCCTTTGAATGTATACCCACAAGTGGAATTGCTAGATTATATGGTAGTTCTATTTTTAAGTTTTTGAGGAACCTCCATACATTCTGGCATAGGGGCTCTACCAATTTACATTCCCACCAATAGTATACAAGGGTTGTATAGCATATTTTTGATAACTGCAGAAAACACACCCGATATAAGAGACTAATGCTCATTCATTAATTTACAGTCTGTATCATATATAAGTGAGCTTAAAATAAACAAAAACTGTACAACCTCTGTTGCTTTGATACTGCGGTTACCATTTCTGATCCTTGCTCTGTTTCTGTCAGGCCTTAATGAAAATATCTCTAAGCCAAAAAGACAAAGTTGAATTCTTCTACAAGTTCATAATTTTCCCTGGAGGATTGATACATTGAACTAAATATTCCAATCTGGCCCAGATGAAAGGTCAAAAGTGCTGAAATGCCTCCAAAACCCTAAAAATGGTTCCCAGGCACACTTGACAATCAGGGAATCTTCATTTTGCAAGAGAGAACCCAGACGTAGAGTGGAATGCTAAGAGCCTCTCTCTCCCCCTAGGACAATGGCTCTCAAACACTAGTGTGCATCACGATCTGCTGGAGGGCTTAGTAAAGCACACATTATCGGGCCCTATTCCCAGAGCTTTTGCTTTAGTAAGTCTGATATGAGACCTAAAATTTTGCATTTCTAAGAAGTTCCCAAGTGATGCTGGATACTCTTGCTCTAGGGAAGACATTCGGAAAACCTCTATTTTCCATTTATTAAGGCAAATTCGTGAGTACTTGTCAGTTATCCAATTTCCTTTTGTTTAAACCCATGAAAAGAGAGTGCAGGGTGGCCTAGAAAAGGTCAACCCAAGCAAAGTGGGCCCAAGTAAAGTGAGGAGGGTAACCAAGGAAGGGGGTGGCCCTGGGGGTCACATTAGAGCCCAAGAAAGGCAAGAAAGGCATTTACATGGAGAGGAAACCTGGCATGGGCGTGCTGGAGTCCCAGTGGAAGACGTTCATGAGTGGGGTGCCATCTAACATGGGGAGTTAGAGTCTGAGCAGGGTGAGGAGTGCATCCACATAAGGGACAGCAGAAATGGCAGACTTGTACATACAAGGAGACTGATCAAGTAAGTTAAGGATCCAGATTTCACAGTGTTAGAGAACGGAGATGATGATGCAGAGTCAGAGTTTTCAGGTATGTAGTTAGAAATATAGTTGCAAATGTGTGTATGTATATGCCTGTGGCGTATTCCCTAGCTCTGTCTGCCCAGAGGGCCTACAAGGAATGATTACCTCTATGGTGAGCATGTCTACTACACAGATCTTGGTTTCTGAATACCATTTTGTACTAAAAGGTACCAGGACTGCTTGGAGAAACACCTGATTCCAAGGCTAGAAACCGTAAAGTACAAAAAGACCCTGGGATGTCTTACTATTTCAAAAGCAAGTTATGCCCAAGAAAAATGGGAACGTGTCCAAAGGACACAGAAACCATCTTGAAGGAGCCCCCAAAGACCAAAAAAGGGATTATTTGAGCATTAAAATAAATAATGATTATAACAAAGTATTGAATGAATAAGAAAGCATGAGTCCATATAGGTAAAAATGAAATAAATTGAGACAGATGAGGCATGGGATGGTTGCATAATTTCAAAGCACCTCCCCACAAAATTCTTATTAGTTGCAAAGAGGAAGAGAGCAATTTCACATGGAGAATAGGAACCACCCTATTCCAAATATCAAAGTGGGTATCACCAGTAATGAAACAAATCAAAACCATGCTCCATGACAGAATGGGTACAATGGGAAAAATACAGCATCATTTCTAGGATATATTCTCATCAAAAATGTATACCCTAAATCTACTTAATGAGAAACCTCAAAACCATCAGATAAACTCAAACTGAGAGACATCCCAGTAAATAACTAGCTCATAATCTTCCCAAGTATTAAGCTTATAAAAAGTCAAGAAAATCTGAGAAGGTGATTCAGACTGAAGGTGCTAGCTCAAGAGAGACCCAAACACAGCATGGGGCTCAGTCTTCATCTTAAAAAAAAAAAAAAATTCTTTTACATAAGTGAACAAATATTCCTCTTTGAAATTTTGCAGTAAAGGATTGACTTTTTGGAATGGTTCTGATATAATCCTCCATGGAAAGGAAACCATTCTACCAGATGATTTCTCTGGGTTCTTTCCAGTCTACTAACCTACCCGCCTGCCTCTCACTCAGAGCGCACTCAGTAGAATTTGACCAGGTACAGCTCAGATATTTACTGGGTAGGCAAAGAACCATATGCTTAAAAAATAAAAAAGAAAAAAAGAGGAGTCTAAAAAAGCTATCTTCTACTATAAATCTTATTTTAATAGTAAGAAGGCAAGTCTTAAACACCTATACCTGAACACAAAATGGGAGGCAGACAAGGCCTTCCACAAAAAGGGCCAGCATGGATGGTCTACATGGTCTTCTTGCCACATGATTTCGCTTCAACCAGGAAGTATTAAGAAACTAAGATTTAAATGGGTTTTTGGGGCGCCTGGGTGGCTCAGTGGGTTAAGCCGCTGCCTTCGGCTCGGGTCATGATCTCAGAGTCCTGGGATCGAGCCCCGCATCGGGCTCTCTGCTCAGCAGGGAGCCTGCTTCCTCCTCTCTCTCTGTCTGCCTCTCTGCCTGCTTGTGATCTCTCTGTCAAATAAATAAATAAAATCTTTTAAAAAAATAAATAAATAAATAAATGGGTTTTTAAAGTTCAATATTAATGAAACCTTCTGGTGTAAAATAGGAGTCCTCTTTTTTGCTTCTTATAATGCCTAGTAGAGCGATGACAAGTAGTAAATTATATCTAAAGTAGTGCAAAAGAGCAGAACAGGGATATCTATGCGCTATAGACACGAACACTCCCAATGGCTGAGACAACCTGTGGTTCAGCAGAACTGAGTAAAACACATGACAATAGCTGTCTTCCCTAATCTCTCTTTTTTTAAAAAACATTTATGTCTTGCCAGGGCTGAAGCAAGCTTTGATTTGGCTCAAAGCACGGACTCCTAGTAAGTCTGAAAAGCCACACGAAGAAAATCCCTGAAAGAGGATCAGTAAAAAAAAGTGTTATCTGTTAGAAGCCATAAGAAATGACTTCCCTTATTCTAAGAATGCAAAGCTAGGCTTAGAGTATTAGAGTATCAATCTTACTAGGGGTTCTGAATTTTATTCGTAAGACATAATGCAAAAGACATCCTATCAGCTTTCCCTTTTAAAAGAAATGGGAAATGTTCATCCTACCTAAGAAAATACCGAGTTTCACTGGACATATATATTCGTTTCAACCACTCAGAGCCTGGCCCAGAGGAGGCACAAGTATATTGTGAAGTATCCCAAGAATAAACAAAAATATGCATTAAAAACAGCCACATTGAGGGTGGGGGGTTGGGAAGGCCTGGCAGTGGGTATTAAGGAAGGTGGGTATCATAGAGGACACGCATTGCATGGAGCACTGGGTGTGGTGCATAAACAATGAATCCTGGAACACTGAAAAAATGAAATAAAATTTTTTAAAAAGCCACATTGCTTATTTTGTCATTGTTTTAAAAGAGTACAATGACTTTTAAATGATTCTAGTTAAAAAAAAAAAAACCACTAAACTTGGGGGGTTAAAAGAAAACCAAACTACTCCCCACTTGGTAAATTGGAACCTGATAAATTCCTTTAGTTGGACATTGGTTGTTACATATTCATTTGAATTTCAGAAAGGCACCATTAGGATTACTGCTAATTTTAGCAGGTATGATATCAATATTACAGTTATATTTTTGAAGTCATTATCTGTTAAGACATGTACTTAAGTATTTATGAGTAAAATGGTATGTCTTAAATTTTTATTTAATACATCAGCAAAGAGGGGAGCCTGGGTGGCTCAGTGGGTTAAAGCCTCTGCCTTCGGCTCAGATCATGATCTCGGGGTCCTGGGATGGACCCCCACATCGGGCTCTCTGCTTAGTGGGGAGCCTGCTTCCCCCTCTCTCTCCGCCTGCCTCTCTGCCTACTTGTGATCTCTATCAAATAAATACATAAAATCTTTAAAAAAAATACATCAGCAAAGAAAAAAAGGTAGAGGAGAAATGGAATAAGAAAAGCAAGAGACTGACTGGTTATTGAAGCTAGATAATAAGTAAGGGAAATTCATGGTACTGTTCTCTGGACTTTTGCATGTGTTTGATAACTTCCATAATAAAAAAGGGTTTTTAATATGTCTTTTATTAAAGCCTTTGGGTAGAATTATGGCAGTGCCACAATAAATTCTGGTTTGGATTTAAGTTCTTTCTATTCAAACCAGTTTAGAAACCTAACTGTATGCTTGATACTCTAAACACCTAGTACTAAAATCAGTACTAAAAGTACTAAAAGTACTAAAGTACTAAAACAGCCCCTGTTAACCTCACATATAACACTGACCAATTTTCACCCACATTCAGATACACCGTGGGGCAAATATTTCATAAAGTCAGACATAAGGCTTATATAGTTAAGTTGGTCCTCACAACCATGAATTACATTTCAATTTCTAGATTATAGTTCTCTGAGACACATTTTTCCTTATCTCCTCAACGTGGAAAATAAAGAAAACAAGAACCAAGTAAATCATCACTCAACAATGACCAAATCAAAGCTCACTGAATTTTGCTTTAAAAAAAAAACAATAGGAACTCACATGTCCTAAATTTCTAATTTCTAATCTAACCAAAGCACAAAAACCTAGTCGTATGTTTTTGCCAGTCTGAGGAAAGGAATCCTTCTTCAACACTAACAGTTGAGAACGAGGAAGAAAAGTGATAAATAAAATAGGAGACAATCTCTTTCCAGTGCCCCTTCCTCTATAGCTCCCACTTAGTCTCCTGTTCACCAAACACAACTGTCAAAAACCCCAATAAACAAGAAACTTTCTTCACAAGGTGGGGGTCAGTGTAAAAAAATGAGAAAAGTTAGGATGTCCATACAAAGCACTGCTGTATTTGTCTATTTACAAATCTGTGTTCCCCGACCAGCCAGAGAGACTCTCTAGGGTGGGGACAGGCTCTCATTGAACAACGCAGGGTTTGGGGGCACCAACCCCATGCAGTCAAAAATCCACATATAACTCTGGACTCCCCCAAATACTTCACTACTAATAGCCTACTGTTTCCTGGAAGTCTTACCTGTGACATAAACAGTCGATTAACGTATTTTGTATGGTATCGGTATTACATGCTATATTCTTAAAATAAACTAGAGAAAAGGTTATTACAAAAACCATGAGGAGGAGAAAACACACTTATAACATTGTACTATAAAAAATCCGCATATAAGTGGACGTGCACAGTTCAAACCTGTGTTGTTCAAGGGTCCACTGTAGTTCCCGCACCTGCCCTGAGCCTCCACAAGCAGGTACTCAGCATTTACTGACCAGATGCACGAATGAATTTACAGGAGAATAAAATCTCCCAAAAATGAGAGGGAAATGGAAAAAAGCTCTGTATAAAGACAGAAAGAGGAAAATGGCAACAAAGTTGTAAAACGCTGCAGACAAAAAGAAGTCTGTTTCAATCAATCAATCATTACAAACAGTTTTGGAATTCCCGGAGGCTCCACTCAGGCTCAAGGTCGATAATGAAATTAACAAGTGTCACAGTTAAATCTTTACAGACTTTTTGCTTATATTATTTTCCTTCTGGAGTAATCTCCTTTATCTCAATTACTGCCTGTTTGCTTGTTCCCTGTTTATCCATTCAGCTCCTTCTATATACATTGAATACCCTTACTGGGTTGGGGATACAGTGATGAATAAAATAACTAGTCACTACTTTTAAGATACTAAGTCTAGTAGGGGAGATAAATATGTAAGTGAATAAAGATCATAAAATGTCAAAGATTAAGATCTGTATGGGACAGAACAAGGTACAAAGATTAAGTGTTCTGCTTTATTTGGGAATCAGGACATGTATAACAGAGAGAGGTTAGAGTTGGTGCTAGAAAAATGAGAACAGCTGGACAACGGGAGGCACTGGAAAGCCCCCATGGAATGACTGATGCACAGGAGAATCAGTGGGAAGTGGGGTGTCCCGGAAGTGGGGCGGAAGGAGCCACACCGCTGGAGAAGAGCCAGCCCTGAAGGGCCTTCTTGGGGCATAGTAAGGGGCTCGGACTTCCAGATACTATGAATCAGGGAGCCACTGAAGGATTTTAAACAAAGGAATTCATCTCTGGCGGGAACGTGGAGAATGACTAAGCAACGAGGGAAGACTAGAGAGGTGAGGACAAATGTTAAGAAGCAGAAAATGGATAGGACTTTTTTAGTCACAGAATAGATGTGAGTGATGCCTAGACCGGCTCCTAAGTTTTTTGGCCGGATGGCACCATTCTTTAAAAATGGGAAGTGAGGAAGAAGAGTAGGTTTGGACGATAAGGTCAGTTTTACAGTTTGGATTTTGAACGTCATTCTACTATTTAAGATATTATTAAATAAGAAAAAAATATTCCTGCAATTCACATAGTGAAAGAGAAAAATCATAAAATCATCTGAAGAGAAGCATAAAAGCAATTGATAAAAACTGAACACCCATTAATAATTTATTTTAAAAACTTAGCAAATTAATAATAGAAAAGACTGTTTTAAACCCAACAAAAGCTATCAATCTAAAACCTAGAGCAAGCACGACATTTAATGGCAAGACCTTAACAACATTCCCTTTGAAACCAGGAACAGGACAAGGATGCTTGTCACTATGGTTTTTTTTAACATTTATTGTTGAAGTTCTCACTGATGAAACAGATGAGAGAAAATAATAAATAGGAAGTTTATAAATTAGGAAAAATTAGGAAGGCAAAAAAAAATTCTACAATTTACACATGATTAATAGTTTATTTAGAGATACCCGAAATAATCTATGGATGAAAGAATAAAATCATTTAGAGACTTTTTCAAGTTTGTTAAATACAAGGTCAATTTATAAAATCGGTAGATGTCGATACACTAGCGACAAGCAATTAAAAAATATAAGTAAAGGGGCACCTGGGTGGCTCAGTGGGTTAAGCCTCTGCCTTCAGCTCAGGTCATGATCTCAGGGTCCTGGGATCGAGCCCCGCATCGGGCTCTCTGCTCAACAGTGAGCCTGCTTCTCCCTCTCTCTGCCTACTTGTGATCTCTCTCTCTCTCTCTGTCAAATAAATGAATTAAAAAAAAAATATATATATATATATATATATATATATGTAAAAACGAAGCCCATTCCTTCTTGCCAAAAAAACTACAAGATCTCCGGAAATAAATCTAACAAAAAGCCTCTGTGGGGAAAAGATTTTAGTTTTGTTAAGGAACATAAAAGAGGACCTAAATAAAATGGATGGAAAGACTCCCAAAAGATTGGTGACATCAATTCTTCCAAGATTCCTTTATAAATTCAACACAATTCCATTCAATATCCCAAAGGATTTGTTCATAAATCAGTAAGTTGATCTAAAAAATTCACACTGAAGAATAAAGAATGAAGAATAGTCAAACAAACTTTAAACAAATACAAAAGAAGAGACATTTGTCTTCCTAGATATCAAAGATTTATAATAAGTTTTGCTAACTGATACTGTCGTATCAGCTCAGGGACAGACCCACAGACCAACAGAACAGAATTAATGAGCCCAAAGACAGGCCCATGTATATATGGGACTTGGTATAAAACTAAGGTAGTGTTACTACAAATCAGTAAGGAAAGGATGGCTATGAGTGGAGAAGAGACGACCGGCTATCAAAAAGAGAAAAATAATTCAATGCCCACACACTATCAAAGAAATAATTTCCACAGATGAACTGAATCCCTAAATGAGAAAAACAAGTATTTTGGAAATTTTATACATAGGACACTATCATCTCTGTGAAAATTGACAAAAATCAGTTTTTAAAAAGTGCCCGGCACTCAGTAAATAGCTAATTAATATTAACCACCATCTTCATCGTCATCAACTATGATCTCTGGGTGAGGAAGCAGTCTAAAATAAGAAACTAGAAGCACAAATCATAAACTAAAAATAGAAACCAAGTTCCATGGTCTACAAGGCCTTGCTCCATCTGGATCCCTCTTTCCCAGGGGTTTCCTCTTGGGACTCCTCTAGCTCACCAAACTTTAGGCTAATCTCCAATGCCCCAGTCCTGCACCTGCCTCAGCCCTTCCAAGGGCTGTCTCCTCCCCACCTGCAACTCTCCCTTCCATTCAGCCACGAGGATCACTCCCTCGACCCAGTCAAGTCTTTGCTCAAATGGATCATTTTAGAAATCGACCCTGGCCACCGCACTTAACACAGCGCCCGTCCCAGTACTCTGATCCTCCTGACCTACATTCTCCGTATGACCCACCATCTTCTAATACATGGTATAGTTGTACTTAGTACATTTACTGTCAGTCTTCCAGTAAATGTTACGTTCTTTGAGAACAGGAACTTTTGCCTCTTTACTTTACTATCATATTCCCAGAGTACAAAAGTGCCCCGTAGAGTACTCAATAAATTTTTACTGAATGAATGAAGGAAGATTGATAAATCCAACTCATTAAATTAGAAATTCTGGCAAACAGAAACACACCATAAACAAAGTTCAGAGATAAGAAAAAACTGAAAGATGTGTGTAACAAATATAACCAGTAAAGGATTAAAATATAAATACTGATATAATCCAGCAGAAAAAAGACAATCCATTATGAAAATGAGCCAGTCCATGGAGGGCCTTAAGGGTATAAAGACTTAGGTTTCTCTAAAGAGAAAGATTTCTCAAGACTTCCATGTAAGAAATCCTGCTCAAGTTTTTAGCCTGTTGCCCTTCAAGATTTGGAGTCAAGCCTGCAACATTAACTCTGGCCTCAATTTTCAGGCTGCCTGTCCTCCAGATTTGCCAGCCTCAACAACCATGCGAATCAATTCCTTGAAATAAATGAATCTCTTGGTGTGCCTGGCTGGCTCAGTCCATAGAGTATGTGACTCTTGATCTTGGGGTTTTAAGTTCAAGCCCTATGTTGGGTGCAGAGATTACTTAAAAATAAAATCTTAAAAGACAAAACAGGGGTATCTGGGTGGCTCAGTCGGTTAAGCATCTGCCTTCAGCTCAGGTCATGATCTCAGTGTCCTGGGATCGAGCCCCACACTGGACTCCTTGGTCAAGGGGAACCTGCCTTCTCCCGCTCCCCTTGTGGTCTTTCTCTATGTCAAAAAAATAACTAAAATCTTAAAAAAATAAATAAATAAAAACCAAAAACAAACAAAAATAAATCTCTCTCTCTCGCTTTCTCTATAAATCCAATTGGTTTTATTTCCCTGGAGGGTCCTAATACAATATGCGCCAAGTGCTTAGAACAGTACTCAATACACAGTGAGTGCCACAGACCGATAGCTCTTATTATAATGTATCAAAAGTATTAAAAAGTTAATGGTATGAATATGTACCAACTGGGAAGGGTAGAAAACTCTGAAGGAAAGGAGTATAAGGGGAGTGAAGGTAAATGAATTTTTAATTACATTTGTATTGTTTCATTTCTTAAAAAATGATCTCAATATGGCAAAGTACTAATATTTATTAATTTGGGCACAAATACATGGGTATTTATTCCATAATTCTGTTTTTGAAATAGTTCATAAAGAAAAATAAGGGTTTTTTGTTGTTGTTGTTGTTTCAAGTTTGCCGAAAAAGTTGAGACAAGCATAAACTCTTCATTTGTAGAGTTTGTCTTTAAGGGAAGGGGAGAAAGAGAGACGGTACCAGTATGAGGGGCCCAAGAACTTCCTGACCAGTTTTTCTCAATTTGAGAAACACAGTGTGAGTCACCAGAACGAGTGGCTGAAACTGTTGTGCCAACTGAGATTACGGGTTGGTGCACCGTCCTGGGGGAGGCGGGCAGGGATCAAACTGGGAGCCAGGTTGAAAGCATTTATGTTGAACAAAAAGAGAACAAGTCTTTTTCTGAGCCTGGAGACAATAAGGTATGTTAGGAGCAGAAAAGTGTAGCCAAGCAGCATCCGGTTACCCTAAATTTTCTGGAAAAAGGAAGCAAGTCATCCTTTAGAGCTCCCCTTAAATGCCAATGCCCCCCCCAAAAAAGCCCTACATCCTGATTCTACAATGAGAAATGCTCTCACCTCTTTTCCAGAGTCCCAGAGTCTTCTACCTTTCTTATGAAATTAACTGGACTGTCCTATCATTTCAAAATGAACCTCTTACAAGCCTTAGATACCTCTGACCCAGGTGTGATAGTTCAGTCGTGTTTGCAGCTCCCAGTGAAACTACTTGTGGGTGAGTTTTGACGAAACACCTTTTTCTTTTCTTCTTTTTTAAAAAAGATTTTATTTTTCTTTAAGTAATCTCTACATCCAGCGTGGGGCTCAAACCTACAACCCCAAGACTGAGAGTCACATGCTCCACCAAGTGAGCCAGCCAGGCGCCCCTTGACTACATACTTTTCTGATTCAACCTTAAAGGTGACAAAGTGTCAGATATGCAGCAGACTTCTAAATTTTTGTTTATGTAGAATATACTCAAATGATTAACATATTATGTACTTTGACTACATGTCATTTATCCAGACATGGCACTAAGGGTAAGGCTCTTGTTTACTGGGAAGGCTCTGGAACCTTGGAATCATGCTGAATTTAGCACTGTGAAAATTGTGGGCTCTTTATTATTATTTTTTTAAGATTTTATTTATTTATTTGACCAAAAGAGATCACAAGTAGGCAGAGAGGCAGGCAGAGAGAGAGAGGAAGAGAAGCAGGCTTCCGGCTAAGCAGAGAGCCCGACTCTGGGCTTGATCCCAAGACCCTGGGATCATGACCCGAGCCGAAGGCAGAGGCTTTAACCCACTGAGCCATCCAGGCGCCCCTGTGAAAACTGTGGGTTCTTTAAACCTGCCACTGTCTTTGAGAAAATAGCCTCCATTTGTACTTCACTGTATTTTTAACTATTACCTGATAAACATTCAGGGACTACCTATTGTGCTCTACTCAAAGCCTTACAGGTGATTTCCATTGTTTATAATATCCAGATCCCCAGGGGGGCAATGGGAAATGGTAACGGCTAGGCTAGCGTCTGCTACCTCTTTCCTGCGTAGCATGTGCTGTAGAAGCAAATAAAATGCTTTACCTTATTTTGTTCCCATAACTCTACAGACATTATGTATTGTTGCCCACATTTACAGAACAGGAAACCAAAGTACCACAAGGTTAAGCCGATTTGCCACACAGCTGGTAAGTGGCACCTTTCTGAACCCAGAGAAACCCCATACTTCTATCAACTACGATGAATTCTTTTACCAGAAAATGAAGTTTTGGTATACTGAAGACATGGATAAAATGCATATGCTCCAATTTTAGAATAATGTTGTCATTTGCTTTTTTAGCTGGAGGAACCAAGAATATCTCACAAAATGATCATCCTCCTGGTCCTTATTTAGAAGTTATTTCTCTCCCAACACATGAGTAGGTTATGTTCTTAAACTCCCTGGTGAAAAAGTGGTGCTTAGGAGAGAATGCTGCTATCAGAAGGGCGCGTCGGAAGAAATAGTTTTAGGGACGCCTGGGTGGCTTAGTCATTAGGCATCTGCCTTTGGCTCAGGTCATGGTACCAGGGTCCTGGGATCAAGCCCCGCATCAGGCTCCCCGCTTGGTAGGCGCCTGCTTCCCCCTCTGCCTGGGGCTCTCCCTGCTTGTGCTCGCTCTCTCACTCTTGTTCTGTCTCAAATAAATAAAATCTTTAAAAAAAAAAAAAGAAATAGTTTTAAAAATTGAAGGGCAGAGTAAATACAACAGAACAACATGCAAGTGTTGAAAATAAATGTCTTTCCCATCCTGACTTCAATGGCGTTTCAACTGTGGCGCTTAGAGGAAAATGAACCGGTGATATCTAAACCTGAAATTCAGTTTAATAGGCATTTGGTGCCCACCCACAATAAGTATCGCTTTACATTTTACTAACCAGAGGATTTTCAAAAGGATGCATCTTTAGGAAGCTCGTTGCGGAAGCAACTCTTGTGTATATATATATAAAACAAGCAAAAAAAAAAAATTAGACATGATGGGTTATGGACAAGGAATAAATGCTGTCTTGATGAAGTCTAATTTCCAGCGTATTTGAACAGTTCTTAGGAGCTGTGATAACTAGCTGTTAAGACCAGAGATCTTCATGTTGATTTCTGGATTACTTTGAAATAATCTTAATTAAACCTTGACCTATGCAGAAAATAATGCCCTTAGGAGCTATTAAGGCTTACATCTCGAAAACGGGAAGAACTCTTATTTTATCTTCTAGGTAAGAGCATGCCTGAGAGAAGGTTTTTTTACCTTGAAGAATTCTACTTCTTTATTATATTCCTCAGGAAGTGATAATGGTAAGAGTTTGTAGACTCATATAAAAGCAGATGAAACTAATATAAATAGAGGAGAAATACGTTATTATGGATTTTGTTGACAATATCTGTAAGGGACAGGACAGCGTGGAAGGCCGCCTGAAAATATGCTGATAAAAACACACCACAAGAGAAAATTCTGTAACTATGTGTGGTGATGGACGTTAACTAAGCATATTGTGGTGGGAATTTCACAATACATACATAGACCAAATCATTACGTGATACCACACCTAAAATGAACAGTTATATACCAAAAATACCCCAGTTAAGCAAAGGACAGAGTGACAAATTAAAAATAATAAAAGTAGGGGCGCCTGGGTGGCTCAGTGGGTTAAGCCTCTGCCTTCGGCTCGGGTCACGGTCTCAGGGTCCTGGGATCGAGCCCCACGACGGGCTCTCTGCTCAGCAGAGAGCCTGCTTCCCTTCCTCTCTCTTTCTGCCTGCCTCTCTGCCTACTTGTGATCTCTGTCTGTCAAATAACTAAATAAAATCTTAAAAAATAATAATAATAATAATAAAAGTATACATTAATGTAGTATCATTAGGGGTAATATTAGTCTGCAAAGGGCTGCCATATCAAAATACCATACTTGATGGCTTAAACAACAGAAATCTATTTCTCACAGTTCTGGAGGCCAGAAGTGCAAGACCAAGGTGTCAGTAGGGTTGTTGTGTCCTTGGAGGCCTCACCCATTGGCCTATAGAGGCCATCTTCTCCCTGTGTCTTCACATGCTCCTCACTCTGGGCCTGTGTCCTAACCTCTTCCTCTTCTAAGAACATCTATCCTATCAGGGCACCTGGGTCATGTAGTTGGTTAAGCGTCCAACGTAGTTTTGGCTCCGGTCATGATCTCGGGGTATTGAGATGGAGCCTCAAGTCGGCCCCATGCTCAGCGCGGAGTTTGCTTGAGTTTCTCTCTCGTTCTACCCACCATGCCCACCATGCAGGCACTCTCTCTCAAATAAGTAAATAAATCTAAAAAAACAAAAAAACCCACAAATATCTGTCATTCTGGATTAGGGCCCATTCCAATGACTGCATATAACCTTAGTTAAGTTTTTTAAAGACCCTGTCTCCAAATACAGTCATATTCTAGGCTTTAGGACTTCAAGGCACTAGGCACTAGGCTTTAGGGGGATCTAGGCGCTAGGCTTTAGGACTTCAGAGGCACTAGGCTTTAGGACTTCAACATGTGAACTGAGGAAGGAGAACACAATTCAGCCCATAACAGTGGTTGAAGCCACAAATTTTGTCGTTAGGTCTGTTTTGAGTCACGGGCTCAGCCACTTATCAGCATTATGACCTGGACAAGTTGCTTAGCCTCACTGAGCTTTGTTTTCTGCTTAAGACTGTTGTAAAGAATAAATGAGATAATCCAAAAAAGTGCTTGTGGAACATCACCTACCATCTAGCACACATACAAGAAATTATAGTTTTTGTGTCTTGCTAGCCTCAAGTTAACTTTGTTTTGAAGGTTTTATTTATTTGTTGGAAAGAGAGTGAGCGAGCACAAGCTGGGGGAGAGGTGGAGGGAGAGGGAGAAGCAGATTCCCCATGATGCAGGGAGCCTCATGTGGGACTGGATCCCAGGGCCCCAGGATCATGACCTGACCTGAAGGCAGACGCTTAACTGATTGAGCCACCCAAACCTCCCACAAGTAAACTTTTATCACCCCATTTAATTGATACTTAACATTTTTCTATTTGGGTTTAGAAGGAATTCTTAAATCTTTTATTCTACTACATTCTTTTCAATCATCTCATGAGCTAAAACTCTGCTGTGGGAATGCACCAGCTCCTGGAGCCCTGAGCTGCCACATTAGACACCAGGTTACCATGCTGTGAGGAAGCCCGAATGATACTGAGAATTCAAAGCAAGTATTTTATTCAACAATCCCAGAGGAGCTCTTCTTGGGACATTCCATCCCAGGCACCCGACACATGAGTGAAGAACCTTCATATAATTCTGGCCCTTCCTCTTCCAAGTCACCTGTGGCTATTTGAGTCCAGATAAGGCCCCAGAATGTTCTGGAGCACAGACAAGCCATGCCTCGTAGGCCCTGTCTGAACCCTTCACACACATCATCTGTGAGCCTAATGGCCCTTGTTCTTAAGATGCTATGTTTTAGAGTGGTTGGCAACAGATGCACTAGAACGATGGATTACAGAAAACCAAAACTACAGAATCATAGAGACTTACAGAGAATATGTAACACACAATATACTGCGTACATAACACGCACATCATGGATATCAAGAGTTAGAGAAGCCAAGAAAGCATATGCTGTACCGCCTCATTTTATAGGTGAAGACACTGAGGCCTGTCCAGTTACCCGATGAGGGACAGATCTGGGACACACACTGAAGTCTCTTCACTTTCAGTCCTGGGCTCTTTCAGAAACACAATTACTTCATAATACAGTTCTATACTATAAAAGCTTCTTACCTTCTCTTGCTATTATTAAACTTCAACATTTCAGGATACTCTACATGCTTTCTCAGGCCAAACAAAATTATACTTCTGGGGACGCCTGGGTGGCTCAGTTGGTTGGACGACTGCCTTCGGCTCAGGTCATGATCCTGGGAGTCCCGGGATCGAGTCCCGCATCAGGCTCCCAGCTCCATGGGGAGTCTGCTTCTCTCTCTGACCTTCTCCTCGCTCATGCTCTCTCTCACTGTCTCTCTCTCAAATAAATAAGTTTAAAAAAAAAATCTTTAAAAAAAAAATTATAGGGGCGCCTGGGTGGCTCAGTGGGTTAAGCTGCTGCCTTCGGCTCAGGTCATGATCCCAGGTCCTGGGTTCAAGCCCCACATCGGGCTTTCTGCTCAGCAGGGAGTCTGCTTCCTCTTCTCTGCCTGCCTCTCTGCCTACTTGTGATTTCTCTCTGTCAAATAAATAAATAAAATCTTTAAAAAAAAAAATTATACTTCTGGATACAGACAAATTACCCTCCTATCTCTGGCACATGACAGGTACTCAACAATTTGGTTTTCATAAGTGAAGAGTTACCAGAATAAGACAGCTAAAAAAAATTGTAAAGTGATGCAGCTTAGATCTTCAGTGGTTGTGCTTGAAAGACAACAAGGGACACCGTTTTTAGTTTTGGAGCAAAAAATTTTAAGACATTAAACATGCCTGCTTTCCCCAACACCAATAATTAATTTCTGGTAATCTCACTGAGGACAACCTTCACAATCCCCGAACAGTGCCTCAAATGTAGCTGCTCAGTGTTCATCTTCTGAGACCTACGTAAATGTAACTATACATAATATAAATATAATTAGAGGTACCACGTGCTAATTGTCTCTAACTATGCATTTCCCCCTTGATTTTTAGTAATACACACCTAAGCCAGGTGCATGGCCTTCAGCTAAGATTATGCTTCTTAGCCTTCTTTACATCTATCTAGGGATGGCCAGTGACAAGTTTTGGAAATCGGTATGTGGAAACTTCCTTCAAAGAAAGAGGGGGTCGCCTGGGTGGCTCAGTGGGTTAAAGCCTCTGCCTTCGGCTCAGGTCATGATCTCAGGATCCTGGGATCGAGCCCCACATTGGGCTCTCTGCTCAGCAGGGAACCTGCTTCTCCCTCTCTCTCTGCCTACTTCTGATCTCTGTGTCAAATAAATGGGTGAAATCTTAAAAAAAAAAAAAAAGAAAGAAAGAAAAGAAAAGAAAAGAAAAAGAGGTATGCTCTTCCTTTCCAATTTTCACCCCTCCTTCCAACTAGAATATAGACTAGAAAATGCAGTGGTGAGTATATCTGACCGTGAACATGAGGGGAACATCCCTAAAGATGGTAGAGCCACAGGACAGGAATCCTGAGTCTGCTTTCCTGACCTCAATATAGCCATCACAGCCAATTTGGACTGCATACACTCAAACTGATACTAAAGAGGAAAATGAAGATCTTTTTTATTTAAGCTACTGTCTGCTCAGATCTCTTTAATCTGTACTTTAAGAAATACTACATTTTTGTGACTGTAATTTTTTTTTTCCAATTTTGGCCTTTTTGCTTTCCGGACTTACATCTGGTCTGTGAATATAAAAGTTTGGCTCCTATATCACAATTTTCAGTGATGTTTAAGTATAATGAGGTCATTTCAGGTCCCATCACTGATTGGCTTGGATGACAAGGCAAGAAGGCAAGTTCAAATATATTCCTGTGGAAGTCTTAAAAATCTAGCCTGGTGAGGATAGTTAAACAGATCAATGGTACAGAATTGGGAGTCCAGAAATAAACATGTACATTTATGGTCAATTATTTTTTGACAAGATGCCAAGTATATCCAATAGTATTTTCAATAAATGGTGCCAGGATAATCACATATTGCCATGCAAAAAAAAATATATGTAGACTTTTATTTCATCAGGGCAAAAAGAAAAAAAAGAACAGATCACAGATCTAAATGTAAGAGCTAAAACTAAAAAATGTTTAGAAGAAAATTGCTATGACTTGG
The DNA here is from genome assembly GCF_902655055.1 of Lutra lutra. NCBI lineage: Eukaryota > Metazoa > Chordata > Mammalia > Carnivora > Mustelidae > Lutra > Lutra lutra. Next base: position 27,437,233 of record NC_062292.1, read on the forward strand.
ATTAAGCAAAGATTTCTTAGCTAGGACACCAAAAGCACAATCTATAAAAGAAAAAAAATGAGGGACGCCTGGGTGGCTCAGTCAGTTAAGCGGCTGCCTTCGGCTCAGGTCATGATCCCAGCATCCTGGGATCGAGTCCCACATCGGGCTCCTTGCTCGGCAGAGAGCCTGCTTCTCCCTCTGCCTCTGCCTACTACTCTGTCTGCCTGTGCTCGCACTCTCTCTCTCTCTCTCTCTAACAAATAAATAAATAAAAAATCTTTAAAAAAATGATAAATAAAAAATTTGTGCTCTTCAAAAGAGCAATTAATTAATTAATTAATTAATTCTATAACTGGGTCTTCATTCAGTTAAAGAAAAACCAGAAAAAGAAAAGAAAAGACAAGACATCATTAAGAAAGTAAAAAAGAAAAGCCACGAATGGTAAGAAAGCATTTCTGAATCATTTATCTGATAAAGGACTTGTATCCAGAATATAATAAAGAACTATCATAACTCAACAAGAAGACAAATAACATAATTGAAAAATGGGCAAAAGCTCTGAATGGACATTTTACCAAAGAAGAGATATAAATGGCTAATAAGAACCTGAAAAACGGTTCAACATCAATGAGGGGAATGTAAATAAAAACTTCAGATGAGGGGCGCCTGGGCGGCTCAGTCAGGTGGGCATCTGCCTTCAACTCAGGTCATGACCCCAGGGTCCTGGAATCGAGCCCCACATTCAGGCTCCTTGCCTGCTGCTCCCCCTGCTTGTGCTCTCTCTCTCTCTCTCTCTCTCATTGACAAATAAATAAAATCTTAAAAAAAAAACTTCAAATGCAATATTACTGAATGCCCACAAGAATGGTTATCATGAAAAAGACTAGTAGCATCCAAGGTTGTTGAGGAAATGGACAAATTGGAATCCTTGCATACTGCTGCTGGGAATGTAAAATGTTGGAGCCACTTTGGAAAAATTTGGCTGTTTCTTAAAAAATTAAATATAAGCTTACTATACAGCTCGGCAATTCTACTCCTAGGCATCCACCCAAGAAAAATGAAAACGTATGTTCACACAAAAACTTGCATGGAAATGTTCATAGAATATTATTCATAGTAGCTAAACCCTGGAAACAAGTTTAAAAAAAAAAATCCACCAACTACTGAGCGGATACACAGAATGTGGGGTGTCCACCAGTGGAATAGTACTGTGCAAAAAAAAGGAACCAAGAGCTGATATGTGTAACAGCAGAGGTGGATCTCAAAATCCTCATGCTAAGTCAAAGACAGCAGGTACAAAAGACCATTCATTACATGACTTCATGTATAAGAAACTTCCAGAGAATGGAAATGAATAAAAACAAAAAGTGGATTACAGGTGACCCGGACTGGGGATAGGATGGGGACCGACTGCAGAGGAGGACGAGGGAATTTCTTGGTTTAACAGAAGTGCTCTCAAACTGGACATGGTAACGGAGGCACAACTCTATCAACACTTACTCTTCCTGAATTTCAACTGGCTTCCTGGATACTCATCTAGGGATCTTCCCTAGCCTTCCCTGCAGCTTGATGGGGACATATGACTAAGTCTGGATACAAGCAGAGGTGATGTATGCCATCTTGTACTAGTGCACTTAGAAGGGAAGGGGTGTGTCCTCCCCTCTCTTTCTCCTGTTGGCCTGGAGACGGCAAGAGCTTGAACAACTCCTTGGAAACATAGACGGAAGGAGCTTCTGAGGATGGCAGAGCTGTTCTGCTGGCCTTGGACCTTTCAACCCTGGGCTCAATGTGAGAAAACCACTGGATTTTAGGATAATACAATTCCATTATTGAAAAGGACGAGTGGAGTTCACCACTCAGCATGTGTTAACAATGAATTATCTTACGCAGCAGCTATCTTTATGAACTGTTTGCAGACCAGCAGCAAGAATGTTCTTATCTAATTACAGAAAAAATTATGCAACAACTTCTGTTAGTTTTCAATATTTAAGATCTGTTGTAGACAATATACTGGAAAATCTATCCTGGACACTAGCATACATCTGAAGTGTTTGTATTGAAAGAATGTTCAGAAGTTACTGAAGCTTTGTAACTTGCTTCTTTAGGTGTTAAGACTTACTCTCTGAAACAACAAATTGCCAGTATTTTTCATTTCATACAACCACTGGCATTAAAATAGTGCTATGTTAAATCTGTTCTTTTTCTTTTTCCTATAGTTCTCCAGTAACGCTTTTAGTTACACAGTACAAAAAACCTATTGTGGACAGCTCATTTATAGGAAGAAGGTTAAGTATTTACTTATCTGCCACCTGACTGAAAATAGAATCCTGACAGTGCTGAAAATCAGAAAGCAGTGCCCTTTCCTTCACTATAAAAGTTCCAGGGTTAAGCTTTGTAAAATTTCCACCAACTAAGGGTTTGGTAAACATTTCTACCTTATCAGGAAGATTGTATCACAAAAACAGGTATGTTGTTCTACGGGCAAGACAAGAGCAACTGCCTGTCCTAACTGACAGTCCACGGGACAAACCTTCTAGCTCTAGAAACAGAAGGTTTAGTACTGTTAACTTACTCACATGGCAGTGATGTGCAAAGCAAAACCTCTGGGGGAAACAATCAAAATCCTTACAGTTATATGGTTTTATCTCTTTTTTTTTAAAAAAGATTTTATTTATTTATTTAGCAGAGAGAGAGATCATAAGCAGGGAGAGTGGCAGGCAGAGAGAGAGAGGGGAAGCAGGCTCACTGCTGAGCAGAGAGCCCGGTGTACGGCTCGATCCCAGGACCCTGAGATCATGACCTGAGCTAAAGGCAGAGGCTTAACCCACTGAGCCACCCAAGTGCCCCTGTATGGTTTTATCTTGTAAATAAGCACTTAGAGCCGTCTATGAATGGGCACTTCTACTTAGAGCAGTCCGTGTCTTACATAATAGAGATGTAAGCTCTCACCCAATGCTAGGCAATAATTAAACTGCTTACTGGGGATACCAGATGACAATGGAGAGGACAGAAATTAAAAAAACTGTGTCATTAAAACGTCACATATTTTCATTATTTCCACTATCTTAGGTTAAAAAATCTGAAAACACACAGACTATAAACACCTGAAATAAATGTGTTAAATCAATCTTTTTCTGAAAATCTAGTAGAGACCAGGCTTCATAGATAATTTCAACTAGCAGGACTTATCTGTCAGATTGACATGTATTTTCCTTAAGAAATAAACTTATTGGATTCAACGCAGCTGGCACTGTCCCACACAGATTCAGTTTGCCTTCTCTCCTCTGCACTTGTTTTTAACTCGCTTTGAAGTCATAAGGCATTTCTAGGTATGTGTTCTTTTCTGAGAATGTGGAAACTTCTTGTGATCAAAGACCATGTATTGGCTTTCTCGGTATCTCCTGTAATAAGGCATGGTACGCTCCTGCCGCTTATAAAGGCATAGTCTCTGCTTAAATCAGGATGAAACAAGCATCTTATCCTTTGGGCATATTTTAGAGTTACTTTTCCAGGAAAATGGATGTGAGCTGATCTGGCCATATTCTCTTGCCTGGTCCCTTTTGTGAGATAAATCTGAGAGACCACTGGCAGAGAAAGGAGTAAAAACTATGGAACAGAATACAATCGTCTGTCTCATGTGACTACGAAACACATGGCCAGTATTTCATTAACACCTGCCAGCCATGGACAGTGCCACTGATGAATTTTTTAATGCTTTTTATTTTATCAAACAATGAGTTTATAAAAGCATAGATGCTTACTCAACCCAATTTATACTCCAAATGTCCAAAGGAAAAAATGAAATCTTATTCACTCATTTGACCTACCAAAGCAAAAACAGGACTGCCAAGGGTAGGAGCTGCGTGGAGAGCGATGCCAGAAACATAGCAGGAGGACATGTATTACTCCAAGGCTAGTCAGCAAGTCACAGAAGCTCTAAGGAGAAAACTGGGATATCTAGAATAAAACAGGCCCCCGCTCTAGGAGTAGTTTAAAAACCACTGTCTTTGGGAGATGGAGAGGAGAAGTGAATTGGGGGAAATCAGAGGGGGAGATAAACCACGAGAGACTGTGGACCCCGAGAAACAAACTGAGGGTTTCAGAGGGGAGAGGAGGAGGAGGAGGTCGGATGAGCCTGGTGGTGGGTATTATGGAGGGCACGTATTGCATGGAGCACTAGGAGTGGTGCATAAACAATGAATCTTGGAACACTGAAAAGAAATAAAATAAAATAAAATGGAAAAAAACGAAAACAAAAAAACCACCACCATTGTCTCCAGGGCTGTCTGTATCTCCATTCTATACCATTAAGGCCAACACGGCCTGACATGTGGAATCAGGAAGGGTCTCTTACTGCTCAGTCATGCGTCTCTATATATGATTACAAGAACCAGAGATATAGCAAGGGAGCTTTGATTTTTCTAACAATAAACGATGATTCAATTATATAACAGGAGTGTGTGAAAGGGCTATTTTCAAACATCTTGGAATCTAGTAAGACAGATACGTCATTACTAAGCAAAAAGTATGCTCACAGAATTTACTGCCAGTCTTACAAGCCTATTCTCAAATTTTTATAGGCATGAATTAAAAAATCTCAAGATATCCTTTATAGGTTGGACCCTCCTTCAAAAAAGGTAAGGCTTAGAGAGAAGATAACAAAACTACTCAACTCACACAAATCTGCCTTCAATTTGGCTATTGCGTTATTCTGCATGTATTCAGCTAAACAGTTTTGCATTCACTCTTAAATCACAGAAAGGTTTTTACCCCCCCTGTAAGTACGCTCTACACCCAGCGTGGAGACCAACACGGGGCCTGAACTCAGGGCCCTGAGATTAAGACCTGAGCTCAGATCAAGAGCTGGACACTTCACTGAATGAGCCACCCAGGTCCTCCAGGTTTGTTTTCTTAAACAGATGTTTTCAGAGGTGCCTGGGTGGTTCATTCGTTAAGCGCCTGCATTCAGCTCAGGTCATGATCCCAGAGTCCTAGGATCAAGCCCCGCATCAGGCTCCCCGCTGAGCAGGGAGCCTACTTCTCCCTCTCCCTCTGCCTGCTGCTCCTCCTCTTGTGCTCTGTCAAATAAATAAATAAAAATCTGAACAAACAAACAAACAGATGTTTTCATGAATTTTATGGTACCTTATCAAGTCAAAAATATCTTTGAGACAGACAACAAAAAAATAAGCTGGACTTCATCAAAATAAAAAACTTGTGTGCAAAAGACTTATCAAGGAAGCCAAACAATAATCTACAGAATGAAAGAAAATATTTCCATATCATGTATCTGAAAGGCACTTCATATCCAGAATATGCAAAGAACTCTTACAGCTCAATAACAAGACAGACAATCCAGGTTAAAAAAAAAAAAACAAAACACAAAAAAACAACAACAGGCAAAGGCTTGAGTGGACATTTCTCTCTAAAAGATATACAAATGGCCACGAAGCACATGGATGCTCTTCAACATCACGAGCCATCGTGAACCATAATGACATACCACTTCACACCTACTAGGAGGGTCAGAATAAAAGGAAAAAAACAAAAACACAGAAAATCATTGTTAGGTGGTAGAGAAATTAGAACTTTCACACACTGATTGTGGGAAATGTAATGTCAAATGATTCAGCTACCGTGGCAAACAGCACACCGGTTCCTCACTAAGTTAAATATAGAAGTAGAGTATGAGCAAGCAATTCCGCTTCTAGGTAAACACCAAACATAACAGAAAACAAAGATGCAGATACTTGTACGCCTGTGTTCACTGCAGCACAATTCACAACAGTCCAAAGGAGGAAACAACCCATATGTCCAACAAAGGATGAAGACATCACAACATGTGGTATGTACACAAAACACAACGTGTTCAGCCGTAAGAAGGAATGAAGCTCTGACACACGCTTCAATGTGGATGAACCTTCAATACTTAGTATCCTAAGTGAAGGAAGCCAGACACAAACGGACAAATATTGTATGATTCTACTTACATGAAATAATTAGAACAGGCAAATTAGAACAGACGGAAAATAGAATAGAGGTTATCAGGAGTTAGGAGAAATGGGGGAAATAGGAAAGATCTGCTTAATTAAGTACAGATTTTCTGTGGGCGTGGGGAAGAAATGGGGGTAAAAAAAGTTCTGGAAATAAAGTGGTGAATATAATTAATGCCATGGAATCATACAGTTAAAAATCATTAAAAAGGCAAATCTTATGTTCTATATATTTTATCACAATTTAAAAAAACACCTTAAAAAAAACACCATGAGGGGCGCCTGGGTGGCTCAGTGGGTTAAAGCCTCTGCCTTCTGCTCAGGTCATGATTCCAGAGTCCTGGGATCGAGCCCCGCATTGGGCTCTCTGCTCAGCAGGGAGCCTGCTTCCCCATCTCTCTCGCTGCCTGCCTCTCTGCCTACTTGTGTCTGTCAAATAAACAAATAAAATCTTTTTTTTTTTTAAAGATTTTATTTATTTATTTGACAGAGAGAAATCACAAGTAGGCAGAGAGGCAGGCAGAGAGAGAGGAGGAAGCAGGCTCCCTGCTGAGCAGAAAGCCCGATGTGGGGCTCGAACCCAGGACCTGGGATCATGACCTGAGCCGAAGGCAGCGGCTCAACCCACTGAGCCACCCAGGCGCCCCTAAACAAATAAAATCTTAAAAAAAAAAAAAACACCATGAGGGACCACTTCACAACCACGAGGATGGCTAGAATTTAAAAAACAAAACTGAAAAAAACAAGCGTCAATAAGGATATGGAGAAACTGGAGCCCTCATCCCTTGCTGGTGATGAGGTAAAATGTTTGACTGTTGTGGAAAACAGGCAGTTCCTCAAAAAGTTAAACACAGAGGATCCATGTTTATGATCACATGACCCTATGATCCCATAATTCAACTCCTACAGATATACCAAAAACAAAGGAAAATGGGCACTCGTACAAGTACATGCGCATGCACGTTCACAGCAGAGCTATTCACAATGGCTGAAAGATGCAAACAGCCCAAATATCTAACAAGAGATGAACAGACACAGCGTGATATACACACACAGTGGAATATTACTCAGCCATAAAAAGGGACGAAATACTGATATGTGCTACAATGTGAAGGAACATTCGAAATGTTACGGTAAGTGAAAGAAGCAAAATACAAAAGGTCACATGTTATATGATTCTAGTTATGTGAAATATCCAGAATAGCTAAGTCCACAGAGACAGAAGGCAGATTTGGTGGTTGTCATGGATTAGGAAGAGAAAGGAGAATGGGGAGAAACGGGCTAATGAATAAGGGGTTTTACTTTGGAGGGAAGAAAATGTTTTGGAACTAGACAGAGGTGGTCACTGCATGATGTTGTGAAGGCACTAAATATCACTGAATTGTTCACTTTAAAATCGTCAATTTTACAGAGAACAGAATGACTATCAAGGGCTGCAGAAAATGGGAAGATGGAAATGGGCAAAGGGCACAAAATATCTGTTATACGATGATTTAGTTTGGAGACCTAATTAATGTACAGCATGGCGACTACAGTTACAATAATGTATACTTGAAATGTGCTAGGAGAGTAGATCTCAAAGCGTTCTCACACCTCCACAAAGCAACACGTTACGAGCAGAGGTGATGGATATGTCAAGATACCAAGCAGCTTAAATTGCTTTTCTCTTTCAGACAGGTATTAAATTATCCTACAGATCAATTATGTGTTCATCAAAACATGCAGTGAATTAAGTTTCCAAAATAAAACTCTTCATTATATGGAGTCAAAGTTCATCTAATTTTACTTTCTGTCTGATGCTCAGATTTCCCCAGTAACATCCTTAAGTGACTACATATGGATTAAACATATGTAGCAATTTACTGAACACCTAGGGGCATTCAAAGGAATTCACGAATTTTCTGGTGAACAGCTCCAATTGCTAGTTTTCCCTAATACTGAGGGAAAATGCAAATCTCTTGCAGCCTTTGCTCATTAACCATGATTCTCCCTTCTGTTCCAATTTCCACAGACAGTCCTCTTCAGGAATCTGAAGACTATTCCTGTACCTCCAATATCTCCCGCCCCCAGCAACCACTACTTCCCTTGCCGTCAGTTTTATCATCCTGAACCTTCCACTCTGCTCTATTTCCAGGGCCTTTGTATCATGGTGTCCATGATTATGATCGCCTTGTTGTATTCTACACTTCAAGTTGTTTCCACAGTACATCTACGGTTCCTTTATGATGACAAAATGACTTAAAAAAAAAACAATTGTATCATAGGAGTCATTAGAGTACTTTCTCTAAAATGCTAAAATATGCTTCATGACAAAATCTTTATTCCAACCTAAAAAGAAAAATAATAGAACAGAATAGATGAGAAATACTTCTTTCTAGGATTCTTAAACTCACATTAGTAATCTTTGATCTGAAAGGGCTGATCCAAGTCTTCTACTTTAAAGATCAAAGGATTTACAACTAGAAAGGTCAAAGGAACCGCCAAGTCTAAGTCACAGCCTAGTGTTGCCCTTTGTGTCAAGTCCAATTTCCTTAATGTGACTATTAAGACTCTTCATGGTCTGGTTCCTACAGTCTTCCCCAGGCTAATGTCAGGCTCTTCCCTACTCCCCTTCCCTACCTTCTATGCATCACTTATTTAAGTTCTTTTGCTCACCTCCAAGACTTGAATATTCTTCCTCCTCTTCCCACAACACTTTCCCCCTTACCCTCATTCTCTTCAGTGGCCTGAATCCTATTTATCTTTTAGGTCTTCTCTGAACCCTGACTTGGATTAGTTCTCCCTATTTGTTCCCATAGAACCTAGGGCCCCTCATTTAAATTAGGTCTCTCTATATGTCCCTATAAGACTCAGGACTCCCTCTCTTTACAAAACCATAACCTTTTTTTGGTGATTATTTGTTTAGTATTTATCTTGTCTGCTAGACTGTACACCCTGTGAAAGAAGGGACCACATTTATCTCAGCCTCTTCTGTAGCCTTAATACAAACACACTATTGGGCCCAGATTATACAATAAATATTCAATTTTGCAAAGGCTTAAATTAGCTTGTGATTGCTAAAAATTTCTACTAAAATGCTATTAACTTGCTATACTGTGTAGGATTCCTTTGGACCTGAATCTTATATTTGGCCCTACTGTGTTTCACGGGCACACTCTTCTAGCCAGATCTTTCTGGATCTTCATTCTGCCAACCAGTATACTAGCTACCCATGCTAGTTAGCTATGCATTTGATAAAAATGCTACAAAAAACATATGTTGTCTTTATATAATTGTGTTATTCTTCTAAGAAACTGTCCAAGGATAATTTTTAATATAAGACTCCTCTGTATCTGTGTCTGATCTTCTTCTAAACTACCACTTTCTGAACTATCAAACTGTTTTTTTTTTCCCCATTAAACCAGTAAGTACTTTTAGCTTTGCTCCCAGACTTATTTGAATGAAAAGAAGGCAAAGTGATATTCAAGTCAGATGGTAACAGTTCTACATTTGAACAATAGCTCCCATCACCGTATGTCTTCTCCACAGTCAGGGAAATTTAAAATAGATGGAATTGTTAACAGGTTTACTTATCCAGTGTCAGTATGCTTGCTAGAGAACAAGGCTCTCTTGCCACGTATAGAGCACAAAGTCAAACATGGAAGTTCTGGAATTTAGACAAGCACGCTTGCCTTCCTATCCCGATCCCTAAAAGTGAGCAGAATCGGGTAACATTGCTGATCACTGTCAGAGCAAACATTCACCTTCAGGATCCATGCTTCAAAAATTAAGAAAGCTCTAATTATAGTGCTAATGTCTACCTTACCATCTTCTTCAGAAACTGCTGAAGTGTAGGAAGTTTCAGGATTCTGATAATCAGAGGGATATATAATCAAATATATAATCAAGTTTGATTATATATTGTATATATTGACATCGGGTGTAACAACTAATGAGTGAGTGAGTACAAAGCAGAGGGCCCTGAGTTCTGAATAGTGAGGAAGAGCACCTTCCTCACTATATCTTGAGTCAGAAGCCAGTGTTCAAATCCTGACCTTCTTACTTGGCCACAGTGTGTCCCTGGGCTGGTTAGTCTGTGCTTTCCGTTTGACTGTCTGTAGAATCAGCCCCAAATCAGCCCTTACTTCCTAGAGCTGCTGTGAAAAGTAAATGAGTTAAAAAAAGAATAACGTGCTAAGGGAATTAAATTAAATATAAAAATAATGACGTGTCATTCTTTTCTCTTCTGTGTCTATTTTCCTGGCACTGAGAGGAAACCCAGGCTCGAACCCTGTGGGACGCGTGGACCCTGCCCTTTATGTTCCTCATTAGGTCAGTTCTTTGTCATCTCGGTTTGCGAGGAGATTCATTTCCCACTCCTACTGCAAGTCTCCTCATGTGAAGTCCACGCAGAGTTAAGAAAGGAAACTCTTTCCCTTTGTGGGGGTACCCGACACACCAAAGGCCAAGTATATTTTACTGTTATGTGGGAAATTCTCTAAAAGCAGAGGAAGACTGGTGATCCATGAGAGCAGATGGGCCACACAGACACTGCGAGCAAGGTGGGTCAGCGTGATGCCACCCATGCTGTCCTCACACAGTACGGTCATCGTCACATGGTCCTGGCCCAGTGGGGCCCAGGCCCTGAAACCAGAAGCCAGCTGAGTCCTGTGGGTTTGGTCTCAACAGGTCGCAGGTGGTGAAATGTTCAGTGTGAATTCGTTGTGATTTTACATAATATTCAATAAGTTCGATATGCAAACAACTGCGAACTACACAGGTTACAATGAAAGACTGAGTAGGCCGAATGGCTTCATTTCACCCTGGATGGAAATGGTACTTCTCTTTCACAGCATGTTTATCTCTGTTGTTCCCTTAAAGATAATTTAAGGGAGGAGAAAAGTAGCTCTTTATCATGAAATACTAGTATTGCTTCAAATTTATTTCTACATCCTTTAAGTATTTTCAGTACTTTAATCTCAAATCTGCTGAGATTACACAGAATAGCTTCTAGTATTTCCAATTAACAGAAAGAACTTTCATTCAATTACTCCATTTACATATTGAACCCGTTTTGGTAGAGTATCTATCATGTTTTGACCCGAGAAGAGTTGAGAAAAAGCTCTCTTGGCTAGTGTCTGTTCACAAATGGCCTCTCTTCTTCCCTGGGTCTAGTCTCAACACCCTCTTGCCCCAAATGCAGTGCACTGAGATCTACTTCCATCAACGATTATAAAAAGTGCTCACTTCCCGACGTAGTAGTTCAAAGTCCTTCTTAGGAGAAAAGGAACTTGCGAGTCCATCCAACTCACTCGTCCCCCTGTTAGTTACATGAACTATATCCCATCTATCCCAGCCCTCCTCTTATCCTCTCTCTGCAGCCTCCCATCATCTGGAAGGCTGGTCACTGAACACCTCTCATTCTGGTGTGACAATCTTGAGCGCTAAGTTACACCTGGCTTTTTTAATCTTCCTCAAAGAGCTCAAGTCAATGAGAAATTAGACTGCACATTTACAGATGACGTTCATACTTTCAGTGGAAGATATATTTCCTGTCTTTTTAATAAGAGGAAAGCTGAGTAGCCTACACCCATGAGGGAAAGCAATTGGCACCTTTCAGGCAGGGGCAATAAAAATGACCATTTTACATGAAGGAATCAAATTAATGGAAGTGTGATTGCTAGGCTGGAGGGTAGTGCAGAGCTTTGGGGCTTCTAACCAAGGCTTAGCTTTTAACTACTAAGGGAAATTATACTGATTCTACCATTAAATACTGCAGGGTTTTAACACTACCTAAGATAGCCTGAATCCCAAATCATCAAGACTGTTAAATCTATCAGCTTGGTCTACTCTAATGGAAAGATCAGTAAATGCACCTGGGACCTTCCTCCCCTCCCCCTTCAAACTCTTAGGATGTAACTGGGGAAGGAAAAAATTTATTTCAAGATACCTCAATGCACTTGCAAAGCAGGAAGATGAATGTATTCAAACACAGTATCAGTGACTTGGAGATTATTTTTCAAATCCTACTCCCGAAGAAGAACAGCCTGAAAAGGATCTTCCACAGACCGTGCCAACAAGCCCTACAAGGGGCACACTGGGCGAATATGATTAATCCACAAAAACACTTCCAAGTATGCACAGTGGAGCCTGGTTTTCTGAAACGTTCCATCCTTCTACACATTCCGTGTGGCCAATAATCGATACCCTGATTAGAGAAGTACCTGCCAGTAAAATGTCACAAAGAGGAAAAGTAGCACATGTAATGGGTATCTATCAAAAGGTTTGTAGTGAAGCTCCTTAAAGCAAAAAAATAAATTAAATGGTTATGTCTCTAAAAGACACCCATATGTTTAAGAAGGAGGCCGCATCGTATAAGGCTACATTGACAACTATGCTGTGATTTATGCAGGAATATGTAGATGTTTTTATTTTCTTTCTTCCTGGAAGAAATGACAAGAATCTTTTCACAAGTGTTTGTCTTTGAAAACCACTTTGTATCTTCTAACCTAATATTGATTTTCTTTGATCGTTTTAAGAATAGGAGTTATGGGGGCGCCTGGGTGGCTCAGTGGGTTAAGCCGCTGCCTTCGGCTCAGGTCATGATCCCAGGTCCTGGGTTTGAGCCCCACATCGGGCTTTCTGCTCAGCGGGGAGCCTGCTTCCTCCTCTCTCTCTGCCTGCCTCTCTGCCTACTTGTGATTTCTCTCTGTCAAATAAATAAATAAAATCTTTAAAAAAAAAAAAAGAATAGGAGTTATGTGGATACAGAATATCTCAGAGTGGCAAAATTATGAGCAGTTATTGTTTTGTTTTGGTTTTAGATTTTATTTATATGCATTTTCCATATTTTGTATATCGACATACTATTTTAGTCATTAATGATGAAAACAACCTGTAAGTTGCAAAAAGATCTGTAGGGAATAGAACAATTTGGCAACTTTCACTTTTATTTTTTAAAATTTTTTTCTCTAATATGTTTATTCACTCTTTTTCTATATAGACTCATATCATAGATTATTGGACATAGATACAATTATTAACATATAAGGATATATTACCTGGGTACCTTCACTTTAGATATAAACATCTATTCTTTCTGTAACACATATTAATCAACTTCATTACATCACATCCCTATTCAAAACCTTCATCTATAGAATTAAAAATATCAGTTCCTTAGCATTACACTCAAAACCATTCGTGACCAACTCCCACTATCTTACCACCTTCTGGCCTGGCTCCTGTATTCCAGCCACATAGAACAAGCTGAAATTCCCAGCTCTCTCGCTCCTGCGTGCCTCTGAAAATACTATTTCTTCTCGATAGAACAGCTTTTTCTTCCCCCTGACCACCTGAAAAATTTCCATTTTTTTTTCTTTAGAATTTTACTCCAAAGTTTCCATTCTTGAATGGCACCATTGTTGGTGGAGAAAAATGATATATATTCTAAAGAGAGCAATTTCACCCTATCTATCAAAATTATAAATGCACTTACCCTTCAACCCAGCAATTTCACTCCTAGGAATTTAACCTACAGATATCCTCACACATTTGAGAAATGATGATATACAAGATTATTCATAGCACCATGGTGAGTAGCAGCAAAATATTATACAGATATATATACTGGGAGTTGGGTAAACACATGGAAATCCATATAGTAAAACACTTATCTATGCAGCTGTCAAATGAACGAGGAGTCCTTGATGTACTGACAAAGAAAAATCTCCAACACATGCTGTTAAATGAGAAAAGCACAGAATGGGACACGAAATTTCTGTGTAAGGAGAAGGGAAGAATACATACAAATTTGCTTTTATTTGCATAAACTATTTCTGGAAGGATAACTCTAAAAAACTAGTAACATCACAGGACAACAGAAGTGTGCTGGAAACGTCACTAGATGCCATTTTACATTTGTTGAAATTCTGAAACCATGTGAATGTACCACTTCCTTAAAAGGTAAAATCGGGGACGCCTGGGTGGCTCAGTTGGTTAAGCCACTGCCTTTGGCTCAGGTCATGGTCCCAGGGTCCTGGGATTGAGCCCCACATCGGGCTCCTTGCCCGGCAGGGAGCCTGCTTCTCTCACTGCCTCTGCCTGCCTCTCTGCCTGCTTGTGTGCTCTCTCTCTCCCTCTGTCTCTCTCTGGCAGATAAATAAAATCTTAAAAAAAAAAAAAAAAAAGGTAAAATTGTAGGAGCGCCTGGGTGGCTCAGTGGGTTAAAGCCTCTGCCTTTGGCTCGGGGCATGATCCCTGGGTGCTGGGATCGATCCCTGCATCAGGCTCTCTGCTCCGCGAGGAGCCTGCTTCCTCCTCTCTCTCTCTCTCTCTCTCTGCCTGCCTCTCTGCCTACTTGTGATCTCTGCCTGTCAAACACATAAATTAAAAAAAAAAAAATCTGGGGCGCCTGGGTGGCTCAGTGGGTTAAGCCGCTGCCTTCGGCTCAGGTCATGATCTCAGGGTCCTGGGATCGAGCCCCGCATCGGGCTCTCTGCTCAGCAGGGAGCCTGCTTCCTCCTCTCTCTCTGCCTGCCTCTCTGCCTGCTTGTGATCTCTCTCTGTCAAATAAATAAAATCTTTAAAAAAAAAAAATCTGTAAAAAAGGGTAAAATTGTAAAAGCTTAAAAACCAAAATGCTAAAAAGTGTCCACATGTTTATGGAAGTATATCTCTATTTCCCACACTCTCTTGATTATTCCTTTACTCTCTCATTAGAATCTTTACTGACTTCAGATACTATGTGCCAGATGCTGTGGTAGGTAGAGACGGAAAATAAAAACAACCCGCAGGGAAAATGAACCTCAACGTACAACTCAAAAATCAGACAGAATATCTCATTTCAGTGAGTGCCCAGGGTGCAGGGTGTGACAGACAGGAAAAGAAGAGGGAGGCATCTCAGACAACTCTGATAGCCCTCTTACCCCTGGTTCACAGGAACTGTTCACATGGCTATCTCTGGAACTAGATTACCATCTCCTTAAAGATAGCTCAGAGGTGAACACAGTGATATGCACATAGGAGATACTCATGTTGAATGAACCACTGAGTAAGATACAACAGACACAAGTACTGCACTTTTTAACAAGAACTAATATTTAAGTACTTAACTAGACTCTAACCTGATTCCACAATCAGTTTTTTTAAGGATTTTATTTATTTATTTGACAGAGATCACAAGGAGGCAGAGAGACAGGCAGAGAGAGAGAGGAAGGCAAGCAGGCTCCCTGCTGAGCAGAGAGACCGACGTGGGGCTCGATCCCAGGACCCTAGGATCATGACCCGAGCCAAAGGCAGAGGCCTTAACCCACTGAGCCACCCAGGTGCCCCTCCACAATCAATTTTATAAGAATTTAGGATAAGCTACCCTACAACCCAGCCATTGCACTACTGGGTATTCACCCTAAAGATACAAATGTAGTGATCCTAAGGGGAACGTGCACCCGAATGTTTATACCAGCAATGTCCACAATAGCCAAACTATGGAAAGAACCTAGATGTCCATCAACAGATGAATGGATAAAGAAGATGTGGTATATATATACAATGGAATACTATGCAGCCATCAAAAGAAATGAAATCTTGCCATTTGTGACAACGTGGATGGAACTAGAGGGTATTATGCTTAGTGAAATAAGTCAGTTAGAGAAAGACAATTATCATATGATATGAAGTTGAGAGGCAACGTGGGGGGTTTGGGGGGTAGGAAATGAATAAATGAAACAAAATGGGATCAGGAGGGAGACAAACCATAAGAGACTCTTAATCTCACAAAACAAACTGAGGGTTGCCCGGAGGGAGGAGGCTAGGGAGAGGGTGGTGGGGTTATGGACATTGGGGGAGGTATGTGCTATGGTGAGTGCTGTGAAGTGTGTAAACCTGGAGATTCACAGACCTGTACCCCTGGGGCTAAAAATACATTATATGTTAATAAAAAAATAAAAAATTATTTTAAAAAATACAAACTTGGAAATAAAAGAAAAAAAAAAGAATTTAGTATAAAGGTCTAAGGATTAAAAAAAAAAATGGCAGGGGGCAGAGAGAGAGGAAGAGAGAGAATCTCAAGCAGGCTCCACACCCAGCATGGGAGCCCAATGCAGGGCTCAATCTCACAAACCTGAGATCATGACCTGAGCCGAAATCAAGAGTCAGACACTTAACCCACTGAGCCACTCAGGAACCCCAGGATAAAAAAAATTTTAAGTAACTATCCCTATCTTATGTGCACAGATATTTATGAATATATTCAATGGTCACAAAGTCATGTAGACCAATGATTATACCTATGTGGTGCTTCATTTTCTCCCAATACCATCAATTAAATATACACAGTGAGACCAATGCACCTGGCACAATGCAGGGCTGGTGATATAATGGCCAACAAAAACAGACACAGCCTTGTTCTCATGGATGTTATGAGTTAGCGGGAGATTAATCACATAATCACACAAGTTTCACAAGTATTTTTCTCTATCTTCAAGAGGGGGAAGACAGAGAATATAAGGCATGACCAAGACTTCTCCTAGCCAGCCATCAGGAAAAGAACGTTATCCTAAAACCTCTGTGTCTCAGATGTTAGGGGATTGTAAACAGAATTCAGTGTCCTTGAGCAGTGATGAATCTGAACTTCTGCACCTCTGAAACGACCAGCTATAGATATTATGGATATTTTCATTCACATTACAGTTACTGCATACATCTCAAAATATTATTTATATTTATCACTATTTTGGAATTATGGTAGTTATTCTGCTTGCTACCATACCTTGTTATTTAATGTATTAATAAAGAAGCACATAGTACTCTATCACAAATCTGCTTTGGGGGAGCTGGGGGTGGGGAAAATGGGTGAAGGTGGTCAAAAGGTACTAAGAAATTTAACTAACTTACTAGTTAAATTTAACTAATAAAGTTAAGTCCAGGGGATGAAATGTATGGTATGGTGACTATAATTAATAATAATCCATTGCAGTGTTGGGGAGGGGGGAGAAGGGTAAAATAGGCAAAGGGGACTAAAAGGTAAAAACTTCTAGTTATAAAATAAACAGGACACAGGGATGCAATGTACGGCATAAGGAATATAGTTAGTATTCTAACAACTTTGTATGATGACAGATGGTAGCTAGGTTTATCACTGTAATCACTTTGTAATGCATATAACATGAAATCACTATGTTGTACACCTGAAATTAATAAAACATTATACATCAACTACACGTCAACAGAAAATAATACTCTACTGTACATTTGACAGTTGCTGAGAGCAGATCTTAAATTTCTCATCCCAGGACCAGGAATGCCGGAAGCACCACAGGGGAGAGGAAGCTGGAGGTGGACAAGACATGTTCCAAGGGTGTCGGGCCCTACGTGGACCTGGAGGAGACAGAAGGCAGCCCTGGCCTCTGATGAACTTGGCAGCCAATGAAAAGGCAGCCCATGCAGACTTTTTAAAGGATTTTGTACATTTCTTTGATGACGATGATATCTACTGAGATACAGTAGTGAGTGTGGTCAAGGCTTTGTGACGTAGTGGTCTGGTGGATCTCCTCAAAGGACAATTTCAAACAGATCTAAAGACCTTGTGGACATTACTTGACATTAGGAGATGGTTAACCCAGAAAGAGAAGAATGGTTTTAATCATCTGCATGAGGTCTATGAATCTCTGAATGAAACCAAATTTCATCCTTCATTTAAAAAAAACAAAGAAGTGATGCTGGCAAAAAAAAAAAAAAAAAAAAAATTCTCATCGCAAGGAAAAAAACTGCAATACGTGTGGTGCTGAATGTTAAAAATGTTAATTTTTAAATGTAGACTTATTGTGATCATCCTGCAATTTACATACATATGTCAAATCATATTATACATCTGAAGCTGATGTTTATATGTCAATTATACCTAAATTTATTAAATGTGATTTTTCTCTATTTTGATGACTATGTTTCAATATCACTGGTTTCCTGTATAATTTTATTTTATGCATTTTAAAACAGTTTTCTGATAAGAGGCCCATGAACTTAAGACTGTCAAGAGTCCATAACCCCAAGACTCTTTTTTTTTTAATTTAATTTTTTTATTTCTTTGACAGACGGAGATCACAAGTAGGCAGAGAGGCAAACAAAGAAAGAGGGGGAAGCAGGCTCCTTGCTGACCAGAGAGTCTGATGAGGCCTCGATCCCAGGACCCTAGAATCATGACCTGAGCCGAAGGCAGAGGCTTAACCCAGTGAGCCACCCAGGTGCCCCCATAACCCCAAGATTCTTAAAAATCCCTGGGTTATAAAGATGGTTCAGACTGGAATAACAAAGTTGGCATACCATAGAACATCACTGAATAGGAGAGATTTTTTTCTTTCTTTTCTATTATTATTATTATTTTTAAAAACTTTATTTATGTGAGAGAGAGAGAGAGAGAGAACACAAGCGGGGTGAGGGGCAGAGGGAGAAGCAGACTCTCCAACAAGCAGGGAAACCTGATGTGGGCCTCAATCCTGGGACGACAGGATCATGACCTGAGCCGAAGGTAAACACCAACCAACTGAACCACTAGGCACACTTGGAGAAGAGTTTTCTGTTTTTAATTACTTCTGGAGAGATGGGAAAGAAGAGTGCCAATTCACTTCAAAGTTCCAAGTAAAATGAAAAGGAATAATAGAGTGGTAAGTTTGAATTTACAGTCAGGTTTTATAGTATTTTTGGGCATATGTCATTTTCTGATAACAAATCTGTGGATATACAGTTTGTGTGAATATAAAAGTACGCTATGAAAAACAGTATTTACATATTTTAGATAGCTACCTAACCATGATGACCACATGAAAGGTCAATTATTAGATATATGGTAGATGACTGTTCAGGAAATAGTCACTACCCCCTCCTCCAACGTCCATGGTGGTATATCCTTTTCTGTCCCACCATGTTGAAAGTGACTCTCTGATCTGCTTTGGCCAATGGAACATGGACAGCTATCAAAGTACGTGAGCTCTGGGCACCTGGCTGGCTCAGTGGTTAAGCCGCTGCCTTCGGCTCAGGTCATGATCTCAGGGTCCTGGGATCGAGGCCCGCATCGGGCTCTCTGCTCAGTGGGGAGCCTGCTTCCCTCTCTCTCTCTCTCTCTCTGCCTGCCTCTCTGTCTACTTGTGATCTCTCTCTGTCAAATAAATAAAATCTTAAAAAAAAAAAAAAAAAAGTACGTGAGCTCTGAGACCAGACCTTTAAGAGGAATCTAATGTTTCCACTGACCCTTCTGAGAATTTCTTTCTTCCTTTCTTTCCTTTCCCTCCCTCCCTCCCGCCCTCCTTCCTTCCTTTCTTTATTTAAAGATTTCATTTATTTATTTGACAGAGAGAGACAAGAGCACAAACAGACAGAGAGGGAGAAGCAGGCTCCCCACTGAGCAGGGAGCCTGATACGGGGCATGATCCTAGGACCCTGGGATCATGACCTGAGCTGAAGGTAGAGGCTTTAACCCACTGAGCCACGCAGGCGCCCCTCAATCTGTAGAAGTATTGTGTATTTCAGAATTCCTAGTCTAAAAAAGGGCATTAAGGTTCCTATAACAAGACTGATAATGAATATATACGATGTTTTACGTTAAAATAAATGTTTAGGTTAATATGTACTTTTTTTCTTTTTTATGCCTCATCCCCTGAGCCAATTTTTTTCTATTAACTAATTACACTCCTGACTGTATCAGGTTAAGTGGGCTTCTTCAATATCTCAGTCTGCCAGAAATCCTATTGTGGGTATTGCAATGATCAGGGCTCCTGTGTTATTTTTGCTTTGTTCTGTTGCAAATCCCATTTATAAGCCAGCTTGTAGTCCTGGCATTGAGTTTGAATGTTACAATTTCATTTCATATTGAGTTTGAGCACTGCGGTGAGTTTTTGATATAATACTGGCTTCTCCAATAATTTAATCATCAATTTAGATTTCTGTTAACCAAGTCTAAAACCTGATCCATTAGATTTTTAAAACACAAGGACATCAAATGAGGAATAAAACCCGAACTCCTTCTGACTTATAAGGTCCTCCATCCTATGAGGAATAAAACCCGAACTCCTTCTGACTTATAAGGTCCTCCATCCTAACCTGGTTCCCAACTTCTTCCCCGACCACGTTTGTTACCACTGTCTGCCCCTGGTGCTCATTCCACACTGTGATCCCACACTGACCCTTCTGTTTTGCTAATGTACCAACCACTTTGGGGCCTTTCTCTCAGAGCTTTTCTCTGCCTGAGCTTTTCTCTGACATTCCCACGGATGTTACTCAGATCTCAAATGACACCACAGAGGCCCCCAGTGACTACCCAAAATAAAGCCTCCAATTAAACCCTTTTGATGATATCACTCCATTTTAAGTCTTTGTATAATACTTCTCACTAGGTGATAAGTAATATCATTAGCTAATATTTCTGCCTGACTTTTCCCCAAAATAGTATAAGACTCACAATTGATACGTCTTTCATGTTCACACCTCACTCCCAGGGCTTAAAAATATAGCATAGCACATAGGAGCAGACCAATGAAAATTTTCGATTATTAAACTGAATACAAACATGGATGCTAAAACAAATTAAAACCCAGAATAAGATTTTTTTCAACCACTGTGGATAAGTTAGGATTTAAAAACAGAAATAAAAAAATTTAATATGTTGTATGTTTTATGTCAACCGTTTCTATAACATCTCCCCCCAAATAGTTTGAATTGACTTACAAATCAACACCACCCCCAGGATCAAGCACAGAAAGATTACTTCTCAAATCTTACATGGGATTAAATGCAGAGAAGTTCTAATTATTTTAGAGAACTAATTCAATGATTTCATATTTATTAGCAAAACCACCTAGATAATTTCTAGATAATGAATTTTTTTTTTATAAAGTCTGCTAAAAGTTCATCTCCTTTTATTTCAAGACTTTCATGAAGAGTAATCAGTTTGGAGTAATACCAAGTAATGCACACATGCCTCTTACCGTGTGCGAGGTAAGCTCAAGTACTTTACTTGCATTGACTGATCTGATTCTCACAAAATCCTAGAAGGTGCTTCTAATACGTTTTCAATTTTCCAGATGAGAAGAATGAAGCTCAGAGAGGTCAAGTAATCTGCCAAAAGCCAGCGAGCTGGTTAGAGGTGAGGTGGGATCTGACCCAGACAGATGGGCTCCCGAGCCTGTGCCCACAGGCTCTACATGATGTCACGTCACCTGACACGCCTCGGCCAGATTGTCCCTGAGGATTCTGGAGTTGTGATTTAGGGTAGCAGCTTAACTCTCTGCAAATGACAGAACAGTAAATCTGGATGCTGTATGGCAGCTATATTCCTTGGGAATGAAGAAGAAGAAAACTTGGGTAGAGAGAAATAAATAAAGGAGAGGCCAAGAGAGAAGTTAATGAGATGGCAAGAGACAGGGAGAATGCTGGCCAGCATCAGTCCCGTGCCAGCCCTGCTGCCTGGCTGAACTTCTGCCCTTGAGTTTAAAGGGACCCACCCTGGTATCTGTATGGTAAGTCCCCTTTCTTGTTTAAGATACCTCAAGATTTATTACTTGCAATTGTTAAGAACCTTAACTCATTATCAGAACTGATCAACCAAATGAGGGAAGATTTGGCTCCTGATACTGAACTGAAATTGATGGAATAGCACCAGAACGTGTACATGGTAAATGGGAATTAAGAATAAAAAATGTTTGGGCGCCTGGGTGGCTCAGTTGGTTAAGCAACTGCCTTCGGCTCAGGTCATGATCCCAGAGCCCTGGGATCGAGTCCCACATCAGGCTCCCAGCTCCATGGGGAGTCTGCTTCTCCCTCTGACCTCCCCTCTCATGCTCTCTCTCACTCTGTCTCTCTGTCTCTCAAAATAAACAAATAAAAAAAAATAAAAAAAAAAAAAAAAAAAAAAAAGAATAAAAAATGTTCGGCTAATAACATTTTTTAAAAAATATGGACAAATCAATGGGTCTTAGGTTTTATTCGTATCAATATTTGAAATGTATATCCAGGGAAGATTTAGAAGTAACTATTGATTTCATTGTTTTACCCATCTCTGGCACAAGGAATTGCTCTGAATTTTTTCTTTCTTTCTAATCTGGCATGCTAGATTACATGAGTGTGCCAACCCAGTAAGGAGGCAGTAATTTCAGCTTACCCTCATCCACTGATAGAACAGATAATGCGTAGCTCCCTGAAAGAGCTCCCTTCCTTTGCAGGCCAGGGCTGCTATTTTGGTATCTATCAGTGAAGAACAAATATCTAGTGGCAATAGAGCCTAGATACGTGTTAACATGGGTAAACAGCTTTTGTTAATGGACAGTGTTCAACACTGAACACCAAGTCCCTTACGGTGACAGGTGACCTAGAATTTCTAGATGTGGAAACTAGTAAAGCCAGGCCGTCTCTTCTCCAACACACATTTTTTGTTAAAGATGTATTTATTTTAATTTTGAGAAAGAGACAACAGGGAGGAAGGGAGAGGGAGAGAATCTCATGCAGACTCCCTGCTAAGCACAGAGCCCAGTACAGCAGGGCTTGATCCCACGACCCCGAGATCACGACCCGAGCTGAAATGGATAGCCCAACACCCAGAGGACTGAGCCACCCAGGCACCCCTCCATTACATTCTTTTTTTTTTTTTTTAAGATTTTATTTATTTATTTGACAGACAGAGATTACAAGTAGACAGAAAGGCAGGCAGAAAGAGAGGAAGGGAAGCAGGCTCCACGCTGAGCAGAGAGCCCGATGCGGGGCTCGATCCCAGGACCCTGAGATCATGACCTGAGCCGAAGGCAGCGGCTTAACCCACTGAGCCACCCAGGCGCCCTCCATTACATTCTTGATACCAACTTCCCCATTCAAGTTGGTGCAACAATCTTTCCAATTATATAAAGTACGAAGTTCACAGTAACTGTCAACTTACTTCTATAATATACTCTTCTCATGCAAATCAGCTGCTGCTTCTTCCTAAGTAGTAGTATTATATGTAAGTACTGCCAAGAACTAACCAACATGTGTGGACTAATTTATCACATTGCCATTGTCAAGTGTCTAAGTCTAGACACTTGTCAACTTTTCACCTGCATTGATATAACGCCTTTTAAAAAGTTTTCTATGGGCCATGCAGCTCCCATCAGTCGATTACTTCAGATTATTGCTACCATAATCACTGTACCTACTCAGCAGGTGGTCTGCTCCACCTAAATCCCTCCTGTTCGTTCTGTATTACCTTCCCACCTTCCTGAGGCTCAAACCCAAGACCCTCTGTACCATCTCCATGGCAGAAGGCTTCAAGTTTCTCACAGGACTGATATCCTGATAGTGATTCCCTAATCAAAGTAATTCAGCAGGGTAACCCAATGAGCCCATGTTCTCCTTTTGTCCACCCTCCTCCTTCCACATCACTGTGGTGCCTTATCTACTCAACCCACTCCTTCCTTTAAGCCTTCTCCAGTTTGAACAGCCCTTTCCTTGTTAGAAGGGAGACAGTACGGGCATTCACTGTGCTAAATACTGTACAAATGCTCTCATTCAATCCGTACAGCAATCCGATACGACCAGTACTACTAAGTCCCTCATTTTGAGATGAGGAAAGTGAAAGGTAAAGAATTTAGGTAATTTACAAGTAAGTAGCAGATCTAAACTTGAACAGGACACAGTAACTTAAAAAGCTCCCAAAGCAGTTAACCTCTCGGCCTTTGCACAAGCTGTTCCCCTTGCTCAGAAAGGTCCTACCCTCTTCCACTGGTTGGCAAGCACCTGGTCAGCCTCCAAAGTCAGACTTAAGTGCCCCCACGCCCTTCTGAAGCCTTCTTCCACACTCTTCCACCCGTGGTAATCATTCTTCACTTTGTTCTACCCTACCAAAGCCAATTTTCACTGCCATAAATATTTATTTTGCTTCTCTCTTTTACTTGTCTGTGAGGTCTTTGGAGGAAGAGATATTCTATTTATACCAGCACACTGCAGTAACCCAAAAACGTCTGTAACATTACATACTGCCCTAAGAGACATCAGAACGCAAAGTTCCCTTCATAACCACTATATAGATTAAAAAATCAAAACAATTCAGCAGGATGCAAATTAACATTTAACCTAAAATATTCCAGCTTGACAGTTAGTATGCATTGGTTATTAGGCTTGTTAGCTGTTTAAATCATACATTTTAAATTTAAATACATATTCAAAGCTTCCTTTGGAATGCATAATAAATATAACAGGTGTGATCTTTTCTCTGTATTTACACTAGCCAGCTCTGGAAATTACTAGAGATGGTGGAGGAGGTAGAGAAGAATGCCGGCCATTCCTCTCTGCCACAGAAGGCCGTGAAGGAGGCAACTTCAGAGACTGCCCCCCTTGGCTGTTTATCACTCCTTGTGTGAGCACCTCAGGTCAGATGTAAAGATACCCGTTCTTGGAGAGAGAATGGGGGAGGGTACAACTTGTCTTAAAATGCAAGAAGGTTAATTGAGCCAGAGAACAACCAAAGAAAAAGTAATCTGTTAAAGGAAAGCTGGAATCCTGTGTTCAATGACGGGGGGAGAGAGAGAATGAATGAGAAAGCGAGAGAGACCTGAGACAAGAGGAGTTATGCTTGTCTTCCTTATCCCTTTTTCTTGCCATGATTCTCTAAAGGGACCTGTATAAAGGGATTTGTGATTTTCTTGCATTATTATTCAAAGGATCAACAGGATATTGCCATATTTTTTAAAGTGTAGGTGTGTTTTTGTACCATGAGTCTCCATCAAAAATGTCAGAAAGCCACAGGGCTACTTATAAACAAGAAAAGATTCAGTGTCCACACCATCCACTGTTCTTAATGGGATTTTTACCATTTGAGGAATCAAGATACCTTCCATTATGAAACAAAGTCCAATTACAGAAAGATATTTAATTAATCCTGTACTAAGAAACCTTCCAAATACCCTTTGTAATAATCGACCTAAACCCAAAGGATTTCATATGTTAGCAAGAATGTAATTTGCTTCACAGTGCGGTAATAAATCAGATTGAGAAGTAATTTATTTCTTACTATAGAAAATCTGAGTATGTATCTTTTTCACACAATTTAAAGGGTTCATCTCAGATAAGGAAAAAAAAAAAACCTAACATGAAATAAAAAGTAAATGATATATATTTCATCTTTGCACAATTTTAGTATGACTTTTCCACATGAACCGAAACCAAATAATCACCTTCGAAAGGCTATACCAGTCAAGTCTTTAAAAATTTCACATCTGGTAACGAAAACCATGTATCTCCAGAAAGTTGTACAATCAGATTCAACACCCCAACATCCACATTATTTAAACATGTAGTATTAAGACCAATATTTTGTGTCTTTATCATACCTCTGAGACTTTCCATGCTAGTGACCAAGTTTAATGGCAGATATGCTCTAGGGTTAGGAGCAGAAGTGTGCTTTGGGGGAGCTAAAGTTGTATCAAGGCACAGCATACATCAACATACTGGATATTCATATGATCTACAAATGAAGTGTTTCCTGGTAAGCACACCGATATTAATTCGTTGGTTCATTTCCTCTCTGTGTCTCCTGTCCCCCGCACATGACTACACATGCACAGTACACAATATCCTACACTTGCTGAGATGCTCCCTAGTACCTGGTCAGGTCACTGCCTCCTGCCTTAGTCTCCCATGTCCTCTTCAGTGTGCCACTTTGTATCTGTTTTTGTTTCCTCTCCTTTGTCATGGAAAATTCCTACAAGCATTTGAGGACTCAGCTCAGACACCTGAAGGAGGATCCTGACAGGACCACCAAAAAGGAATGAAATAAAGTTCTGAATTCTCTGGGTAAGTTTTCATGGCAGAATAGTGAAACTCATGGCTAAAATGAAGTTTAAAAGATTATCCACAACTACTGGTGGACTAACTCTCCTGATTTGGTAAAATATTGTGGTTTAACTAAGGATCAGCAGTAATATCCACATAATATATATAATTATAAAACTGAAAACAATGTAAGTTATACATATTAAATAGGACAAGAATGCAAAAGGCTAGATGTTTCTGTATTAATGAACACTTATAGATGTATATTGTGTTGTATTTATTTGGCTTTTGCTATTTTCTTTGGTTCAGCTGACTCTTCAACTGCATCTATAGAGACATCTACAGGGTCACCTGGCTGGCTTAGTCAATGGGATATTCAACTCTTGATCTCAGGGTCATGAGTTCAAGACACACATTGGAAATGGGGCCTACCTAAAAAAAATAACCTAAAAAAGCAGAGTAAAATGAATCCCTATATAGTCAACTCCCACTTTCAACAATTACCAACACATAGTCATCTAGCTTCATCCACATCACCAACCCTCTACTGAATCGTAAATGTTTCTGAATCTTTGCAGACATTTCGTCCATAATTATCTTAATATGTATCTCTAAACCATTTTAAACATAATTATGTTTATTGCAGAAAAATGAATAATCCTCTTAGTATCATTAAATATCTAACTAGCGGTCAATTACAGAGGTTTTTTATAGTTTGTTCAATTCAGCATCTAAACAATGGCAAAAGACTGCATCTATGGGGTGCCTGGGTGGCTCAGTCATTAAGTGTCTGCCTTTGGCTCAGGTCATGATCCCAGGGAGCTGGGATCGAGCCCCGTATCGGGCTCCTTGCTTCGCAGGAAGCCTGATTCTTCCTCTCCCACTCCCCCTGTTTGTGTTCCCTCTCTCTCGCTCTCTCTTTGTCAAATAAATACATAAAAAACCTTTAAAAAAAATTTAGGCTGCATCTACTTACTATAACCCTTAAGTCTTTTAAAATCAATTTATGAGATCCCCTTTATATTGTTCATTGCAAGTTATTGTTTGAAGAAATTGCCAGGTTATGCTGTTAAGGTTCCTATGCCTTAAAATAGAGAATCAGGGTTTCATATTAGCAAGATAACTGTTACAATACAGTCTTTCATTCTACTGCTTGTGATGAGTACTATCAAATATAATGAGTAAGAGGCTACTATGGCAATGGTTGGGAAAGTTAGTTTACAAAGTATGGATCACTGCTATCTTAAACTCGATAGCCATTATAAGGATGACATCCACAGAGAAGAAACAAACTTTTGCAAGAACTTCATTTTTCTGTTATGCAAGGACATGCATACCAAGACCCTTGGAGAACAGTGAAAAAAAAATTTCCAAATATTAAATCCAAACAGTAACTGTATTAGAAGTTAATTTCATAATAGTTCTTAGTAATAACGTAAACATTTTGAAAGTTATCTGACTTCTAGATAGTTCAGTTCTCCATGCTGGTGTTCTAGCCCACTGGTACAAAAGTTCCACTTCAAGAAGACTGAATTGTTTGTGTTTAAATGTAGGTAAGCTTCACCTGATAATCATGGACACACATGCAAGGCGAACACACAGGACAAAGTGGTATTTGCCGCTCTAAAACTCCTCTGACCCTCACTACATATGAAAGTAGTAACCTAAGTTTTACCCCTAAAGCACTTTAAAATGCACTATTAAACATGTCACAGTGTTTAGTGATGTAAATAAATCATTAAAAACCTGCAGACCTTTCTGTAGCCTGAACACAAAGCCAAACGCAATACTTCTATTTTAATTCCCAGGAAGTTTTTCTCAGTTGCTATAGGAACACAGCTATCATGTTAGAAAAGGAAAAAAAAAACCAGCCCCAGAGGAGTGTGCTCACACCACCTACCATAGACCTGGGCTTGCTGACGGCCACCAGAGTAGTGAGGAAGTCTTCATCGTGCAGCTGGCTGAAAACATGGGCGTCATAGGCTACCATGATGGAGATTTCTTCCATCATCTTGCCAGCTGGCCTTTCCACAGCACCAGCGCTGCCCCAGCTCCAGACCAGACTATCCAAGGAAAAATCCTGCCGCAGCTCAGTGCCAATGCCCACACCCACCTGAATTTGAGAGGGCAGGGTATCAAAAATCCAGAAGGGAAAAAAGAAAAGGGGGGAAAAAAAAAAAAGAAAAGCAGCTGCTATCCCAGGCTCATTTGGTAATTCACCTCCAGTAGAAAACTAAAGCAGGTCTCTTATCTGTGGAGGAAGTATACAGTATAAACACCTTCTGCATTCTTAACACAGCAGCTGGAAAGTTCGGTTTGGGGAAATCTTCTTTCAGCTTCAAAAAGAGAAATAAAGAGAAGTTTTCTAACTGGAAATATCCTAAAGCAAAACCAAATAAAACTTGAAAACAAAAGGCCCCCAAACTGATTTACGTTATGTTCTTGGTAATTAGAAACTTTTAAAGTTTGTCTTCTTTCTTCAGTATCATTTATGTCAAGATTCTTCTTCTTGGAGGAGAAGTGGATTTTCTCATGCCTTATTTTTTCACATTCATAGAAAATAAATAGATGGCAACCTTTAGTTTTTCAGAATTTCTAGAATTCTTGGTGCGGTTAAGAATTATTTCCTGAAGTATGAAAAAAAAAGAGATTCTTTTTCACCTCTGATTATTTCTGTTAAAACAAAAAAGGTGCCAAAATATAAAAATGAAACAGGGACTGCAATAATTATCATTTCCCTTCTCCCACTAAAAAACACACAAATATTTTAAATAAAATTCTTGGTTTTGGGAACTTTGTTTTCTGTTGTTATTCAGAAAGCAACACAAAGGTCTCACTTCTAACTTTATGGTTTTTCTCCCATAGATACAAGTTCTCCTCTTTTTTTTTTTTTTTTAAACTTAGAGGTTTCTTTTAATTACCCATTTTAGCAGATAGTCATGAACTGGTGCTGTCTTAGCCACCAGAAGTGTTTCACAGTTGGGAGACCATATATGAATCTCAATATGCACTATGAAAAATTTTAAGGCTGCCCATAATCATCATTACAAGATTGCCTAAATTACCAGGAAATATAATGTCTGCTAATTCCACGGGAAAAGTATTAAGCAAATAAAAAAGGGGAGAACAAATGAAGCTCCTCCAAAAGTTGTTTTTCCAAAATTTCCAATTAAGCTATTATCTTCTCTGCTTTTTATAGATTATGACACTGCAGTACCATGAGGAATAGCATTTGTTAGAATCAGAAATCAATTTGGCAATGTTTGTCTATAATCAAATACAGGTAACTGTTTGGAATTTTTAGCCCTAATTACAAATAGCATTGTTATGTTGTTTAATTGTGTTGCTTTTCAAAAGACAAAACTTAGAAGGAGATTCATGGTGTCTATTTTCCCTTATTTTCCCTAAAGTATCTTTACCTAGGTTAACATGATTACTTAAATAGCACCTTGTTCCATTTAAATATGATTAGGGGAATTTTGCAATTGCTACAGCACTCTAGATTAAACACACACACACACACACACACACACACACACACACACACATGCACGCGCGCGCCAAAGAAGAAAAACACCTGATGGCTAGGAAACAGAAGCAAGTCTAATAGGCTTATTTTAACAGAAATGCAATACTTTCAATAAATCTTCAAGATTAAAACAGCTTGAAACTGGGCTTTACCCTCGTGGGAGCCAGTAAAGCATTTTTACTTCATTTTTTGCTACAATGCAGCTTTGTCTCTTATGCTTTATTTTTGTGAAAAAGTTTCCCAGTATATTTATCTAAACGCTGACTAACCAGGTAAAACTTAAACGGTAATCAAGAGACAAGGTTTCATAAAGCATCCAGGTAGTTCCTACCTTTTAAAGTCCTTTTTATCTTTGCAGAAGTACTGTAAAAGATACTGTGACCCTCTTCATGCACTCACTAGCACCAGAAGGTTTCAGGTTTACCTTGCAGCACCATTTTCTAGATGAGAAAGCAATTCCTCTTGCTTTCATGTTTTTCTTTGCTGCGGTGACTCAGTGCTTCTACCCTGATACCTGAATAAGGCGCACTGACAAAGACACCTGTTGTGGAAGGTAAAGAAACTACTTCCCAGAATGCCTTACTCCCCGCTGGCAACCCCTAGGGGCAAACAAGAATTATAAACCGCATTGGAGCAGTTGCCTATGCACCCCGGGAGAGCAATTCAGAGTAACAATGGGTAATCTCCTTGGTTGAGAAGAACACTCATAACCCAAGGAAAAAAAGGACCAGAAAAACAACATCAAACAGTTTAGGTACGGTGTATTAAACTCATAAAATATTTAGAGATCAGGGCTGTTAAGATTACAAAACAATTTTAGGAACATAATCAAAGGCTGTAAAGATACTTTAAAAATTACATAAACAGAAGCTGACGACTTTAAATATTTCAGTCCTTTCAGAATTCCACACAGGTTCTCAGGTAAACAGGTATTTTCTTAAAGCTTCTGATTTATTATCTACAAAAGACTGTTCTAATTAGCCGCAGTCACTAGAATTATTAATAGCATTTCATTTCTAAATCTAAGAGGTCCTCTATCAAAGCCAGAATGCATGCATCTTCTAAAGCAAGGGTTCCCTAAGTTAGACTTGTACGCTTTATTTCTGTCACCCTTACCATGGTTCTCCACACTTTGACTCTCAGAGTCTGGGCAGGAAAAATCCCAATGTTTCTTTTCTCTTACATTGAAATGTATACTTGTGGTCTCAACAAAAAGCATACTTTTTTGAAAACTAATGATCTGTTTAAACACCTGTCTTGGAACTGGCCTTTTTTCTTCTTAAGATCTTCTCTCCAGTCTCAGAAACAGGAGCTACCATACCTGCCCCGAACCCTCCTGGTTAGAGTCAAGTTTACAAACAGTCCTCTACTACCTTATTCTTTTGGCCTTTTCCCCTGTTAACTGATCCCACGGATCTCCCAGCCTTGTTTCCACCTGAGTCTCTGCAGTCCTCACCTTCACACCCCGAAGCAACTCTGCAAAAAGCCGAGGGTGGGGGGGTATTACCTGAGATCAAGGCGCGTAGCAGCACTTGCTGCTAAAATGTACCAGGAAGGAACTGTATTTCCAACTGGCAGCAGAAAATACTGCGTCAGTGGAAACCAATAGATGGTCGCCAGTTCAAGCAGGAACTAGCTAGCTGTCTGTCCCAGGGCAAGTCATTCAACCTCCCGAGGTTTCAGTTTCCTCATGGTCATGTAAATTGAGAGGGATGGACTAGATCTGAGGTTTTCAAGTGTGGGCAGACACAGTCCAAATAAGTATCCAGTTTCCCCCCCACTAAACAGGCTTACTGGGGGATTTGAAGGTGGAAATACCTTTTTCTTCTCCATGAGAATAAAAAACAAAGGGTAACGGTAATCCCAGATGTTAAGAAAGTCGGGGTTGCTAGAATGCATCCCAACAAAGGCAGTCTACTTTGTACCCTACTTTGGATTTTCTAATGTGAACTTTTTGCCTCTGAAGAGGATTCCGTTATACTTTTTATTGGTTATCCTTTAGTCTTTGCAGTTTAGAGGCCAACCTGGCTATAAAATAATTTGTAAAAGCCTCTCCAGATCTCATTAAATAAGAACATTCTGGTGAATAAAATATCTTTAATGATTTTTAAGTGTCATTTTAACACTTTACATAGTATGACTTTATTCTGGTAGCTGATTTTGTTCTAACAATCATTCTTCTGGGATTATTACTTTTTAACAACAACATACTTGGGTCACCCTGAGTGAGTATGAGGCTAGTAAAGCATGCCCGGCCTTCAGAGAACTTCATCTGTTCTCACAAATGCAGGTACGGCCAAAATGAAAAAGAAAATCAAGAAAAACCTGAATAAGATGTGAACATTTTCTAATTTCTGTGTTCTCTCCAAATGCAGCAAAGCAAAGTAGCTTTATGGGGGGCAGGGGTATTCATATCAAAGGTGAAAATATGTGAGAAACAGAAGGCCCCAAGAGTGGCTGCAAAGACCCTTAACCGCATGCCTCAGGTTCTGCTGGTTGAACTTCTCACAACAGCCATAAGGTCAGGGCACGATAGAAAGGAGGAGAAAAGCACCTGGGCAGAAAGGTAGTCTCAAGGGCAGAGGGTCTTCTGCGCCCTCCCCCCAAGCACAGGTGGAGCCCTCTAGACCGGCTCTTTCCCTCCCTGGTGGTGCTTGTCTGTCCGTTCCTCAATCAGTCAAGATCAACATTCACCAAGTGTACGTGACTCAGTTTTAAGAGACCTTCACAAGATATTCACGGTATTGACATAAACAACCATAGGAAAGATAAAATTCTACGAGTACTTTCTCAATCACAGAAAACCAGTATTCCAAGTAGGTTTCCCACTTAGGAGTGCACATTATGAAACCCAAGTGCTCTACGTGGGGAACAAAAGATAAAAGGAGAATGAGAAGTCACATAAGTATCAAGAGAGGACAGCTTTTCAGGATATTTTGGATTTCAGAGTAGTCCAGTGACACATACTGAGTTTTTACAGAGGGAAAAGATCAAAGAGTAAAAGATAAATAAGCAAAATCTTAGTTTTCTTTAAAAAAAAATCATGCAAAGGTAAGTAAAGAAAACTATTTTTCTTGTGTCAAACTCTAGTTATTCAGCTCACTATCTTTCCTAGCAATTGCCAGGCAAATTCAAAACTCCAGAAATCACAGATTCTTAAGGTAAAAAACAACAGCAATGACAGAAAAACCTCAGAGTTAAAGAAAAGAAAAAACAGTGGAGCCTAAAATACTTGCCTAACAGCTGTACTGGGTATCTTACTTCCTCACTACAAAGAATGTGGGTGAGGGAGAGTCCATACCGTGAGTCTGCAACTCTCTTACAATCAGCTTTTTACCTCATTTGTAACTCTAAAATCCACAGCCAACTGTTAAACACAAGACAACAGGTCCCAAATGGAGTCACTTCTGTGAAGCCCCATGTTACCAGAGGTTTCATCACAGCGTTGGCTCTCCCTGAAGTGGAATCTTAAACCAGTCACCAGAAGTTGCCTGATCAGCACTAGTCGGGTAATCTGGCTGACAGACCCCTTTGAAATAATCAACCTGCTTTTTGGCCCTACTGTAACTTCTTTGTTCCTGCTCCCTTCTGCCTATGAAAGTCTCTTTGTTAGTACAGCTCCTCAGGGCTCCTTCCTATCTGCTAGATTGGGTGCTGCCGAAGTCATGAATCATTCGATAAAGTCAGTAAGATCTTTAAAATTAGTTGAATTTTGTTTTTTAACACAACGCGTTCCCTTAAACTTTACCTAACCAAAAATAAGTGCTTCCAGTGTTGTAAGCATTCACTGATATTTGCTGAGGATGGTTTCAGACACATTTAAAAATATGAGCAATGCTTCGTCTTGTCTCATTTGGAGCAGAATACACAACTCACTTGTAATTACAAATACCTTTACCTTAAGTTTTAAAGCGTTCAAATAATTTTTAATAGTTTTTTTAATTTTTTTGTTTTTTTAAGATTTTATTTATTTATTTGACAGAGATCACAAGTAGGCAGAGAGGCAGGCAGAGAGAGAGGAGGAAGCAGGCTCCCCGCAGAGCAGAGAGCCGATTCGGGGCTCAATCCCAGCATCCTGGGATCATGACCTGAGCCGAAGGCAGAGGCTTTAACCCACTGAGCCACCCAGGTGCCCCTCAAATAATTTTTTAAAATTTAAAATGTGTTTTAAATTTTTAAAAAGTTTTACTAACAACCAAATCAAACCATTCCACAAGGATAATGTTTTAGATTTTTTTTTTTTTTTTTTTTAACCAAGATCAGAAGGCAGTTTCAGTTTTAGGGAATGGCAAAAAAGTGTGAGCTAGATTTATTTACATGTTCATTTGTTTCAAGTTCTTCCTGCAGGGCTGGTGCCGGCCTGGATAAGCCCCTTTCCAACAGTGTCCTCAGGTCCCCGCAGTAGGTCACATACAGACAGCTGACAGTGGTGGACTCTATGGTCACCAGGGGGAGGTGAGTCGGGGAGGTGGGTTGAACGAGTGATGGGGATTAAAGGAGACACTTGTTGTGATGAGCACTGGGTGATGGATGGAAGTGCTTAATTGCTATATTGTACACCTGAAACTAGTATTACAGTTAACAAGAATTTAAAAACTAAAAATAACAACAACAAACCAACTTGAGGAATTTGATGCTATGTGAATTATATCTCAATTTGAAAAACTCAACAGCATTTGCTAAATGCTTGTAATGTGCATGGGGGTGGTGGGGGCTTAAAAATTTTCAATATAGTAACATATAATCTAGTTATAATAATGAGTAATAGGGACACCTAGGTGACTCAGTTGGTTAAGTGTCCAACTCTCTTTTTTTTTAAGATTTTGTTTATTTATTTGACTGACAGAGATCACAAGTAGACTGTGAGACAGGCAGAGAGGAGGAAGCAGGCTCCCCGCTGAGCAGAGAGTCCGATGAGGGGCTCCATCCCCGGACCCTGGGATCATGACCTGAGCCCGTGGCACAGGCTTTAACCCACTGAGCCACCCAGGCGCCCCATAAGCGTCCAACTCTTGATCTCATTTTAGATCTTGATCTCAGGGCCATGAATTCAAGTCCCACATTGGGCACACTTGAAACACACACACAAGCAATAATAACTAATATATCCTTTTAAAATCTTTTATAATAATAATGGGAACTAACATGTAGCAAGCATTCACTGTGTCCTAGACATAGAATCTCATTTAATCTTCACAATAACTCAATGAACTAGGAACTCTAATTTTCCCTTCTTCTCCACTAAAGTATGGAGAAGTGTAGTGATTTAACTCAATTATCACAATTAGAAATGAAGCTGATAAGATAAAAAAACCAGTGTATCTGGCTCCAAAGTGCGTGTCCTTCATCACTAAAGGACAATAAGGGAAGTGAGCAAACATAAACTGAGAATCAGCCACGTGCCAGACACTACTGCTTTTCAAATACCAATATCCACTCCCTGCCACCAGAGACAACAATACACTGTTTGTCAAGTAACGCAATCACGAGTGACTTTAGGACTATAATATTATGAAGTCTCTGCATACAGGAAAGCCTTCACGGAAGGAAGGATTAGATTTGGATAGGCAAAGTGAAATAATTTTTTTTTAAAGATTTTATTTATTTATTTGTCAGAGAGAGAGAGAGAGCACGAGCACAGGCAGACAGAGTGGCAGGCAGAGGCAGAGGGAGAAGCAGGTTCCCCACAGAACAAGGAGCCTGATGTGGGACTCGATCCCAGGACGCTGGGTCCATGACCTGAGCCGAAGGCAGCGGCTTAACCAACTGAGCCACCCAGGCGTCCCGTGAAATAATTTTTTACAGGGAAAATAAGCTGGTCACAGTGAGGAACTGATATTGGTGGGGTACAGTAGGAGGTAAGGTTTCAAAGGCAGATTTGAATTGGCCTGTGGTAGGTTTCAAATATCAGTTCAACAAATTTGGAAAACACGGTGTATAGGCCAAGGGCAGTCATCAAAGACAAAGTTTTTGCCTTTGGGGCCTCTATTTTTGATATCAGGAGAAGGACCTATAGTATAATGGTTAATACATGGGCTTCAGAGTTCAGAATAACTTGGGATAACATCTAGCTCTGTGACCATAAGCAAATCACATAGGCTGTCTTACTCTTGGTTTTGGCATCCATACGGTAAGAAAATAATAACAATGCTGTTACTATGAGGGATAATAAGATAATCCCTTAGTAAGCTGCCTGGCTCTAGAAAGCATTTGGTTAATGTTGCTGTTATTTGCTGTTATTATCAATATTAATAAAAATGATGTCTGTGGGGACAAGATCGTTTGCTAAACACCAAAGAGAAGATGGAATTGTAACTTTCAGAACTGAGGGGGGATGGCGGGGGGAGGAGCTCAGGATCCGAGAACACAATGTCTCCATTTTCTATTTCCTTATCCAATTAATAAAAATCTGGGAGAAAGAGAGAGATGATGTCACAAAACTCCAACCTTCCACTAGCTTTCCCTAAGCAATTAAATGTTTTTAGATGTTGCTGTATTTGGGAGCAGGCTGGTAATTTACATGCGTCATTCTGTCAGAAATCGTTGAGACAGGTTAGAGGACTTGAAAGGTTGATAATGTCTGTGTGTTTACGTGTGTGTGGAGTCTCTTATACTTTCGCCGCCCTCTCCAGTTTCCTGATGACAATGCAGACAGAGTTTAATCAATTACTTCTTATTAAATTAAGCAATTGTGACAAGAACAGGGAACAAAGACAGCATTTGTTGTATACTGATATTCATCTGTTGTAACCTGATCAACAAAACACTGTTACTATGGGCAAACATGTGGAAATACATAATCCTTCTTTATAATTGTATTATAACAAGATTTTCCATTGTTCATTGGTATCTTAGAGTTAAAAGAAATATCCTATACAATGGTTTAGAGTAACAGCTTATCTGGAAGCTGAAACTGTTAATCCATTTCATTTCAAAAAGATCAGCTGAGTTTGATGAAAAGTGAAGGGGGAGGGAAGAGAGAAGTAACACATTATTTAACATCTACTGTGTTGGGATGGAGCTTTAACTACACTCTCCTAATTTTTACAACAATACTGTGAAGCTGGTTTTATTATCCCCATTTTACAGAAGAGTAAACCACTGCCCTATGGGTTTAAGTGATTTAAGGTCACACTGCTAGCAAATGAGAGCCATGGTTAAAATTGAAATATGTGATTACAAAGGCTGTGTGTCCCCCTGACCCCCAACAGGTTCATCGTAAGATGAATTCGAGAGAAGACAGTAAACTCAACTTGGAGATCCTGAAATAGAAGCTTTACAATTTCCAAAGCTGGACTTTGTATCTCTCTTCTTTTAAGTATTTTGCTTTTAAATTTTTTTAAGCAAGCTCTGTGCCCAACATGGGGCTCAAATTCAGGACCCTGAGATCAAGGGTCACATGTTCCACCCACTGAGGCAGCCAGACATCCCCCTCTAAGTATTTTCTTTTTACTATTGTATTATTGTATATTCAAAATACGAACTAAAAACTCATTTTGCATCTAAGAGTATTATTTATAAGGCATTTGCAAATGGAAACTGACGCCAACACTGACAAGTATAATGCACGTATTAACCATCTGCTACAATAGAAAATATGTGTGGACTGAAGCAGCATTCCTTGAATGACTTGTCAACAGCAGCTTCTCCACTGTTAAAAACTGACTTTTTGTTTACTTTAAGAACAAGAGTAAATTGTTTAATGGGTTAATAGAAAAATAATAAAAAGGCTTTAATAGTTTTTTAACAGTGTTTAACAGTTGTCTTACTAAGAGTGGTAGCAATTTCATTCACTTCAATAAGAATTTATTTATACATATTTTTATTTTATATTTTATTTATATATTTTATATTTTAATATATTTGTATTTTTATTTTTATATACATATTATATTTAATATTCAAATACAGATATTTGAATATAAATATTTATATTTTAATATTAAATATTAAAATGTTTAATATTTTAATATTATATATTTATATATTTGTTTTATTTATTTATATTTTATTTTGTTTTATAATATATGTAATAATATATATTATTTTTATTTTTTTAAGATTTTATTTTTAAGTAATCTCTACACCCAATGTGGGGCTTGAACTTACAATCCTGTTATGAAGAGTCATATGCTCTACCTACCAAGCCAGGCTGGTGACCCAAGAATGTGTTTTTTATGTCTGATCTAAAATATTTTCCCTAGGGGCGCCTGGGTGGCTCAGTGGGTTAAGCCGCTGCCTTCGGCTCAGGTCATGATCCCAGGTCCTGGGTTCGAGCCCCACATCGGGCTTTCTGCTCAGCAGGGAGCCTGCTTCCTCCTCTCTCTGCCTGCCTCTCTGCTTACTTGTGATTTCTCTCTGTCAAATAAATAAATAAAATCTTTAAAAAAAAAAAATAAATAAAATAAAATATTTTCCCTAAAAGTGGTTATTTCCAATTTAAGCACTGTCATGAAGTATAATCATAAAGTGTATCTCTCCAATATCATGATTTTTATTTTTTAATCTTTAAAAACAGCTAATTTCCTTATGTGTTAGTCATCAGAGACAGCAGGAAGTTAAGGGAGAATATGAGCACCCACATAGCTGCCCAAGGGTTTACTTTCAGTCACGAATTGTAAGAACCACCTTTAGGCCTAAGGACATACATAGTACATGATGCATCCTTATTTAAAAATGTCCCCTCGGTGGCTCTGTCGGTTGAACATCCCACTCTTGTTTTCCACTCGGGTCATGACCTCAGGGCTGTGAGACTGAGTCTCATGTCAGGCTCCACACTCGGTGTGGAATTTGCTGGAGATTCTCTCCTCCTCTTTCCTCCTCTGCTTTTCCCCCCCATGCTGGCTTGCCTGCTCACTCATGCACAATCTCTCTCTGTCAAATGACTGAATGAGTGAATGAATGAACAAATTAATCAATCAATAATCTTAAAAAAAAATTCCTTTTGAGGGGCACCTGGATGGCTCAGTCAGTGGAGTGTGTGACCCTTGATACTGGGGTTGTGAAATCAAGACCCCCGTAGATGGTAAAGGTTACTTGAAAAACAAATCTTTACAAAATTAAAAAAAAAAAAATGTCCATCTGGGACAACTTAGCATGCATTTGTTGAGAATTTTAAGCATGCAACATAATATGAGATTATGATTTATAATGCTAACTGACCATGCTGAGACTACAGCAATGTACATATGCTGGCAAATCTGTATAAATGATTAGACTGCAAAACTGAATACAAATATGTATTAAATACTGATTTGTGGGTAATTTTAATTTATGTAAATATAATGCCTTTTGCTTCTCTTAATGGCCACCTAGTTATTTGACACTTTACTGCTTACTAGTATCTATACTCCAAAGAGTACAACAGGGAATGAAGGAAAACTCTAATTAGTGATTAATTGGTAGATGTTTTTTCTAATCATTTCTGTCAAATGACTACACTAGTCATTTTTTACACAAGTAAAAATTAAGAGCTAAAATAAATAAAAGGTTCATTATTTGAAAATTTCCGTATTTAAAGATTAAATGTTTTCTTCCCCCATACTTTCTATTTTTTTTTTTTAAGATTTTATTTATTTGACAGACAGAGATCACAAGTAGGCAGAGAGGCAGGCAGAGACAGAAAGAGGGAGAAGCAGGCCCTCTGCTGAGCAGAGAACCCTGAGATCATGACCTGAGCCAAAGGCAGAGGCTTTAACCCACTGAGCCAACCAGATGCCCCATAGTTTCTATTTTCTATTCCCATGTATAGAGGAGAGCTGTCTAAAGGAATGTTATAGGAAAACTGCCCCATGAGGTTGACTAAATAAAAAAAAAATTAATGTTAAGCATGAAGTTCTGGTATTAAACTTTGTAAAGAATAAATTGAATTTTTCCATTATCTGCACTTAGAACACAGAATGGAAGCATTAGTAAATGGATGCTTTTATTAACTATTTTATTCACTATTAACAAAACTTGTGAATTTCCTTTTACTCTTAAGCCAGTCTTTATATTTCAACAGTAACATTTTTTCTTTCCCTTCTCTCCATTCTTCCTCCCATTATCTCCCTCATATACATCTCCTTTTTTTAAAAGATCAATTCAAGATATATGTATCTTTTTTTTAAAAAGATTTTTATTTATTTATTTGACAGAGAGAAACAGTGAGAGAGGGAACACAAGCAGGGGGAGTGGGAGAGGGAGAATCGGGCTTCCTGCTGAGCAGGGAGCCTGATGCGGGTCTCGATTCCCGGACCCTGGGATCATGACCTGAGTGGAACGCAGACTCCCAATGCCTGAGCCACCCAGGGGTCCCACATCTCTTTTAAAAGATTATTTTTGTCCTAAACTATTCAATTCTTTAGCACATCATGTACTTATATCAGATAAAATACTAAGTATACACCTTTATATATTTAACTTACTTCCAGTTATTCTACCTACATTGTTCTAACAAGGGTTGACAATATGAGATAGGAACACAATACATGATCTTACAGATCATGGCACTTTATAAATGAGTCCTATATTAGCCCACTGTAGATAATTGTTTTATTATAGTTACTGTATGTAGCAGTAATTCAATATTGGTAGGGGAAAAAAAAAACCTTTATTTTATGTTAGGGTAATATCTTAATGAAGATATCCCATTAAAAAAAAACCCCACTGATATGTATAGGGCAATTAACCATTGTGCAAGATGATATCCCAGGAGTTCCTTCCTGTGAATAATAAGAAAATAGCTATAAATTTGTCCAAAGCCTCCATAAGAAAAACCTGCAAAGCAGCCATTTTGTAAAGGAGCTTCATTGCAAGACAAAAGTTCTCTTTGAAATCATACACCATTTCTCTTTAATGCATACTGCCTTAGTACTAGTAATAGAAATTTCCCGTGCTCTTTTTATTATTGATATATTTGTAAAGGTGGTCTTTAACTTTACAACACCACAGAATACAAAGGAAGCAGTAAACAAATTTACTGATATTTCGTCTTTACCCCAAGGCAGCTGAACAGAAGCAAAGGGAAGGAAATGGGTCTGAGATTTGGATAATATCAAAACCCTGTATATGCTGGAGTGGGAAGACTTAAACCTCCGGCAAGTGAACACATTGAGGCTAAGTGACAGGAGTCTAACGACCTTGCACTGTGACAGCACCACTTCCCACCCCAAAGCCCTTAGCGTAGATGACTCTTCTGAGATTCTTCTGGGTCAAATAACCAAAAAATAAAGCCATTATAGGCAATATTATCTCTACTTCCCTCTCCTAAAACCTTAACATAGTTCTTCTAAAAAGAAAATAGCTTCCTTAGCATTACAAAAAAGTATTGTAGATATCTGTATCCAATGAGTAGAAACTACTTCTTTACCCAGCATGTAACACTGACAAGGTATTATGTTGACAAAAGTAACTAAAGCAAATGATGAACATACAACAGTGTTACTAAGAGGATGGAAGGGAGAAAAGAGTAATGTTTACATTATCTATATTGTATCTTTTGTTTTTACTACAAAAGCCCATATATAAATTACAAAAAAGATGCAGAAATCAGAAGAAACTCAAAGTGAAACAACTTCCTCTTGGTTTTAATGGTCAATAAAGAAATACATAAATTTAAAATAAGTAAGTCTTTTAAGCCTTTACTGGATATAGGCTTATTAGTTATTTTGGCAGTTGCTAAGCAACATTTTCCTCTGTAGGGCTAAAGCACATGCAATTAACAGGTTTTCAGAAAAAGATAAATTAAATGCAAAATTAGGGAACAGTAATTGAAAAGCAAAAAAGGAAAAAGTATTAACTTGCTAATCAGATTGTAACAAAGATTTAGTGACCTCTGCATTAGTGGCTAAACATTTTGTTTTCCACTGGCACCAAACATTAACATTTTAACTTTATTTAAATGGTGATCATTATACTCACCTCTACACTCAACAGCCTAATTATTTTGAGTATGTCAAATTAAATCAGACCAGTATGCTCCAGTTACTACTACTAACAGTGATCTCGGTAGATCTTCTCTGCCAGTATTTTCCTCAAATCCCCAGTTTCAGAGTAGTCAGTATTTTTTTAAAAATTTATTATTTTTTGTATTTTTAAAAAAATTTATCTTACTGTGACATGAAATTAGTAAAGCTACAGCTTTACTAATTTTTTTTAGTTTGTATTTTTTCAAAAATTTATCTTACTGTGACATGAAATTAGTAAAGCTACAGCTTCATGATGCTGCTTCAGCTACCAGATCCCTGAAAAACTCGTTCTTTAATGTGAATATTTTGTTTTTAATTTTAAGTAGGCTCCAGGCCTGATGTGGGACTCAACACACAACCCTGAGATTAAGAGTCGCATGCTCAAGGTGCCTGGGTGGTGCAGTCAGTTAAGCACCTGACACTTGGTTTCAGCTCAGATCGTGATCTCAGAGTCTTGAGATCAAGCCCAGCACTGGGCTCCACATTCAGCACTGAGTCTGTTTCAGATTCTCTCTTCCCTCTCCCTCTGGCCCTCCTGCTTGTGCTCTTTCTCTCTCTCTCTCTCTCTCTCAAATAAATAAATCTTTTAAAAAAAAGAAAAAGAAAAAAAGAGATGCATGCTCTACCCACTGAGCCAGTCAGGCACTCCTGGTGTGCACATTTTGTAACAACTCTTTCTACAGATCTTACTACATCAACTCAGAGACTAATGAGGAATACCCTTTAATTCATTGGGTATAATAATGGAAACTTTTTTAAAAAGGAAAAAGGCAAATAACCAAATGGAAAATTACTGTAGAATTTCAACTGTTGTGGGGAAAACAAACAGTAGGAAATGGAAGGCAATTCTATCACTTTGAGGACTCAAGGGAAAATGTCCCTCCCTATTGCTGTACTTTTCTGCTTCCTCATTTTTAATATTATGTTGCGAGTTCTGTAAATGGTGGAGGGCCATGACTGCCAATCCCCTTGTTCACAAAATCAATTTCTCCCTGAATTTTCTTCGTCTACGCCAAGCAAGCTTGATGCAGAGGCTCGTGAGCAACCGCTTTCTCAAATGAGCTAAGGAAAAGAACTTACAAAAGTGAAGTGTCTTGTGTCTGGGTTGCAATCATGCCTTGTATGGGTTCTACAACGAAACACCTGTGAGCTTAGAAAGGCAGCTTCTTATTTTAAAAGAACACTTTGGACTAAATGATTGGTAGAGTTCACTTCAGTTTAAGGCCCATAACTCCACCTTGAAGCATACTATTATAAAGAGTTATAATCTATTAAGTAATTACTCCATCTCTAAACCTGCCTAGACAGGACCCTTGATACCAGTCAGTAGGATCTTTGAGTGCTTTCTCATTTTGTTTTCCAGAGTTTGCCTCAGACCAAACTCAAGAATCTACCGTGAAAATCTAATTGTCCAGACAAGAGTAAAAGGTCAAGAAAAATGCCAAAAGTCAGCAAGTAGTTTGTAATGATATGCATTGGCTAAGATATGAATTTTAATGACCTCTATTTTGTTTTCAACACCTAGCAGAATTAGACATGAGCAGACACTCCAAACTGTAGATCTCTCTATTGAGTCATATATAGAAAAATTCTTAAACATGGCATTGTTAACAATTGGGGATGAGTAACTTTTTCTTGTAGAAAGCTGTCCTGTGAATTTTAAGATGTTTTGTGCCATCACTGGCCTCTACACATGAGATATTAGTAGTACCCATTCCCCAAGGTAGTGGCAACTCTAAATTTTTTAGACTTTGCCAAATGTCCCCAAGGGGTGGTGGGGGGTGTGGGGTAACTACCCTGGGCTGAGAACTATGAATACAGATCTATATCTCTTAAATCAAGATTATGGAAAGGTTTTTTTTTTTAAGATTTTTTTTTTTTAACTTGACAGAGAGAGACACACAGTAAGAGAGGAAATACAAGCAGGGGGAGAGGGAGAAAGAGAAGCAGACTCCCCACTGAGCGGGGAGCCCAATGCAGGGCTCAATCCCAGGACGCTGGGATCATGACCTGAGCCGAAGGCAGATGCTTAAAGACTGAGCCACCCAGGCGCCTCGGAAAGGGGTTATTTTTAAATACCAAATTGACCTCCAACCACTAGACTTTTTAAAATAATTTCTACGATTTCAGGACCTACTGGTATTGTCTCAAACTCTATTGAAAATTACCAATAAGTGAGTCATTCAATAATATCTATGGAGAACTTTCTTTCACTTTGACTCTATGAGATTTTTGCCTCATGAATTACAACCAGAACATTTACATAGTCTTGTTTTTTTAGTTTTAGTGAAGTATAATTGATCAAAAAATTGGATGTATTTAAGGTACATAACTTGATGTTTTGATATTAAGTATTTCTGAAATTGGAAAGATCACAGTCACTTCCTGACAAACTACTTGTGGTGTCTCATTGTTATGGGCATTGTTTATGTATCAATATTAATTACTTATATGTTCGAATATGTATTATTCCACTCATCAATCAGTTTTACAAAGTAGTGTCCAGGATTTTCAGACTTAGGAGGGTTCTAAAAAGATGTCAGATTCTTAGGTTTCTGAAGGGGACCAGAATATGCTACCCCAAAATATGCCACAAAATATGCCAAAGGATTATTT
Organism: Lutra lutra; assembly: GCF_902655055.1. Classification (NCBI taxonomy): domain Eukaryota; kingdom Metazoa; phylum Chordata; class Mammalia; order Carnivora; family Mustelidae; genus Lutra; species Lutra lutra. The sequence continues at coordinate 27,481,065 of NC_062292.1, forward strand.
TGAGCTGAAGGAAACTGAGAAGTCACAAGCACAGGAACTCTCTGCTCCCAACCTACCTGCCTAAAAGCAGAGTAGAGACTGCCCTTTTGTAGGGAATGTCCATCTGTAAAGGGGCCCCCTCCACAACCCTTAGCTACCATTAGTTTCCCTCCTATACTTCCTAGTTATCTTCTCACAATCTAACCCCCTCCAAGCCCAACTCCCCTTCTCCTTTGTGTGTTCCCTCTCCGCAATTTATCACCCTTTGTTAAAATGGTGTATAAGTCCCCAGGTCCGGCTGCCTCTTTGGGTGTTTACTTCTTTTCTGTGAAGTTGCTATTCCTATAAAAAGTATTAATATCAATAAACATGTGCCATTTTTCCTGTTAGTCCACTTTTTGTCTATTTATTTATTTATTTATTTATTTATTTTAAAGATTTTATTTATTTGGCAGAGAGAGAGGCAGAGAGAGAGGGAATACAAGCAGAGGGAGTGGGATAGGGAGAAGCAGGCTTCCTGCTGAGCAGGGAGCCTGATGCAGGGTTTGATCCCAGGACCCCAGGATCATGGCCTGAGCCACAGACAGACGCCCAAGGACTGAGCCCCTTGTCAGTTTAACTCATAGGCCCCTAGACACAGAAGCTGAGAGGGTTTCTAAGCTAAGAAAAGTTTCCCGTGACTTAGATTTCCAACCCATAATTTGTTGATAAAATTATCATTAAAAAGATGACACTTATATTTATTCATAAATATATACTACCCCATGGGATCACAGAGTATTGCCACTGGCTTTAGAGAGTACTACCTAGTTCCTGATTTACAGATAAGGAAACCAGAGGCTAGGGGTTAAGCGACTGAAAACATAAAAATGAATTACATTTTTAAAAAATGAGGAGAAGATGAAAGGGGAAAAGCTGAAGAAGGAACAAGAAACCAAACCAAGAGGGAGAGAAGTAATGCCTTTAGAAGGGTGTGGCTTAGTGTGGCAAACTAAAGCCTCACAAACTGCAGATCTCAGTCCCCGGGATTCACACAGACAAGAGCTGGAGAAGTAATGAATGTAGTTTTACAGCTTTGAACACAAGGAGTGCTTCCCATCGAGGGCCAACTGTCGCTGGAAGAGACCTACAACCTGCTGTGGGCGGATACAGCTTCCCTGGGCGGTGGTGGCCAGAAGCACCCGGCTTCCAGACTGATGTGTTACAGCACTTCATTAACTTCATTTCCTGTTAAATGGGGGGGGAGCGCAACGGTGTGCTGAGTATGTTTTAAACTTTTATATTATGTGTTTATCCTGGGGATTTTTTTTTTTTAAAGATTTTATTTATTTATTTGACAGAGAGATCACAAGTAGATGGAGAGGCAGGCAGAGAGAGAGAGAGAGAGGGAAGCAGGCTCCCTGCTGAGCAGAGAGCCCGATGCGGGACTCGATCCCAGGACCCTGAGATCATGACCTGAGCCGAAGGCAGCGGCTTAACCCACTGAGCCACCCAGGCGCCCTATCCTGGGGATTTTTAAAATTAGATTTTATTTCATTTATTTGTCAGAGAGAGAGAGAGAGAGAGAACAAGCAGAGGGAGCGGTAGGCAGAGCAAGCAGAGGGAGAAGCAGGCTCCCCACTGAGCAAGGAACCAGATGCGGGACTCAATCCCAGGACCCTGGGACCATGACCCGAGCCGAAGGCAGGAGCTTAACCGAGCCACCCAGGCGTCTCTATCCTGGGGATTTTTAATCCAGAAGTCTAACTTTAAAGATACAATAAATAAAACAGAAATTAAAAAGTAGATCCAGTCAAACATAGGGGTTGACCTTGGCTGCTTCCCTACAAATTTTAGATTGTATTTTAAATTTGTCCAGATGTTCCAATGTGGAATTGGTCAGTTTTATCTGAAAGCCTTTGAACAGGAATAGGACTTTGTAATATTTTAAAATAAAGAGCACAAAGTATCTTCTCATTTAAATCAGCCATTCAATGACGATGATGCTCTGTTAGTATAAACAACAGAAAAAGGGCCGGTGCATGAACACCCACCCATCATTAAAAATAGGCTTAGAAACAATTCAAATACAAAAAAGGTAGTTGATCCAACTTTGCTTTTTCAAGTGGTTTACAGTGAAGTTCAAGAGAATACACAGCTATTAAGTGTCTGCTATTTATAAAACAGAATGCTAAACATCTGGAGTATCAGACTGAAAAATTCAAGAAATCCGGATTTTTACCAATACAAGAAAATGAAAAGAAATTTCTACACATAATGAAAGTAAATATATTAACCCCTCATTCCTCATAAAAACACAAGTAATAACCTCAGTCCATTTTAAAATGGCTTTGATTTGCACCTTTCTTTTAGGAGTCCCTCTTTCTCAAGAGCCTTTTCTTTCTTTCTTTTTTTTTTTTTTAAGATTTTAATATATTTGACAGAGAGAGAGAGATCACAAGTAGGCAGAGAGGCAGGTAGAGAGAGGGGGGGAAGCAGGCTCCTTGCTGAGCAGAGAGCCCGATGCAAGGCTCAATCCTAGGACCCTGAGACCTTGACCTGAGCCGAAGGCAGAGGCTTAACCCACTGAGCCACTCAGGCGGCCCTCAAGAGCCTTTTCTTAATAGATGCAGAAAACAAGGCCCGTAGAGGGGGAATGAAATGCTTACTTCAGGATTCTATGAAAACACAGGTGATATAAGAGCTGTTCAGGCCTTCAGAGGTTCTCTAACTCAACTGCTTAAATAGAGCTGTTCAGTGGCAAAGTTAAGATGGGAATCAGCCCTTTCAAGTAAGGACTGTGGTGGAAGCCAAAGCCTACCACCTTACCTTTGGTCTATATATAGGACACAGCCATTCTCAGTCTTCCACAAAGCTTGGCTAAGCCATTAGGGTTAAATAAGGTGGAAACACCTTTCCTCCAGCACCATTTAAAATGGAAAAGCTCCAGGCCTGAATGGGGCCACCAGAGTGGTCCATGGTGGCCACCCTGACTTTGACATTCTACAGACTCCCCAAACAAGACCAGAAATGGGTTAGTCTCTACCATTAAAACATATGATCTGGACTCAATGGTAATTTTATACCCCCTACTTAATATAAAATCAGGCTTTCTTCAAAATAAGCTTTTAAAAAAAAAAAAAAAGATTTTATTTATTATTTATTTGACAGAGATCACAAATAGAAAGGAAGGCAGAGAGAGAGGAGGAAGCAGGCTCCCTGCTGAGCGGGGGTGGAGGGGCTTGATCCCAGGACCCTGGGATCATGACCTGAGCCAAAGGCAGAGGCTTTAACCCACTGAGCCACCCAGGCACCCCTCAAAATAAGCTTTTAGGTAATTTATTCCCTTCATTGAGAATAGCAGACCTTCAAAAGCTTTGGGATGGGAGAGGAGGAGGGAACATTTTAAAAAGCATTTAAAAAATTGCATTTACATTGAGTATTACAGTCAGAATTTTTAATAGGCAAGAAGTTTTATTTCAAATTCACTGGTGGAATCTATAAATATATCACTCATTTCCTCATTGCTTAGGCCATTAAGGGTCTAATCTATTTCCTGAGCTGAAACTAGCTAATGGAAAAATATTTAGAATAGTAATCATCTAGTGAGATGGGCAGTTGGCATCTATTCACCCAAAACATATCCTTGGTCATAATTCCCTTCAGTAATTTACATGGTTTCTAAAGAAATAATCTCACTTTTTACAATGAAAGGTCTCTGCTCTACCCATAATGTTTTATGAATAAGGGCACCCATCTATGACATTCTTCAGCCTCAACACATATGTACCATTGGGTCAGGAAGTGTATTACTTGCTTTCCTACCCAGTAATTCCAATTCATGAAGTCAGTGAAAAAAAACAGGAAAAAGAAAACCTCATTAAGTCAATACTGTTATCCTAATAAAACTCAGATTTTGTGTCTATGGATGGACATCTGGCTAATAAGCTTATGACACCACCAATTTGCAACAGGTGCAGAGATCCAAATTACTGAGAGCAAACGGTGATGTGCTGCTGCTGGGCTGACCAGGGGCAGCCCACAGTGCGACATTCCTAATATTCTCAAAGTTGCATTCCTACAAGTTTCTTTTTTGTGGCTACCGCCTCGTTGCTGATTATCAGCACACCTCTGACATGTCTGTTATTAGGTGGAGGGTTCGGATGGCAAACTAACTTTTTATATTTTGCCAATGATAAGCATTATTCACAAGGAAAACCTGCCAGAGGGAAACCCCAAATGTAGGAAAAAGCCAAGCACGGCTTTACCTCCCTCCCTTTTGCCAAGTTCATTAGGAGTTGTCTTTGAAAATGATCTACTGGGGCGCCTGGGTGGCTCAGTGGGTTAAGGCCTCTGTCTTCAGCTCAGGTCATGATCCCAGTGTCCTGGGATCGAGCCCCACGTTGGGCTCTCTGCTCAGTGGGGAGCCTGTTTCCCCCCCCCCTCTCTGCCTGCCTCTCTGCCTACTTGTGATCTCTCTCTCTGTGTCAAATAAATACATAAATAATCTTAAAAAAAAAAAAAAAAGAAGGAAAGAAAATGATCTAATATAGCCAGTCTTGAGCACTGGAGCAAAGCTAGTCTTTGAGTTGAGGCCTGGGAGTGTGGCACTCAGGAGATTTCTGAAACCTGAGCCCACCAGAGATTTCTTTTAAATCAGTATCTATAAAGATACAGAAATATCTATATTTTAGTATGTAGAAGATAAAGCTCACTGGATGATGTATTTGATGAGATAAAAACATTACTGGACTTTAAGACAAATGCCTTTTTTTCTTTCAAACAGCATTCTTAAACACGTTACTACCTTTCCATAATTCAGACACCAGTAGTAAACCCATTATATATATATTTGGCACAGAGTATTAATATAATTATTGCTGCTGTAAATGTCTCACTCAATACACACCAGCATTAGCAGTAATACAGTTCAAGTCCTTTTGGAAACCTCTCTTAAAAAAAAAAAAATTCGGGCGCCTGGGTGGCTCAGTGGTTGAAGCCTCTGCCTTCGGCTCGGGTCACGATCTCAGGGTCCTGGGATCGAGTCCCGCGTCCGGCTCTCTGCTCAGCGGGGAGCCTGCCTCCTCCTCCTGTCTCTCTCTGCCTGCCTCTCCATCTACTTGTGATCTGTCTGTCAAATAAAAAAAAAAAAAAAATCTTTAAAAAAAAATTCACTTCATCTCATAAAGAAAAAGAACAAATTTCTGCTAAAGAGGACAAATACATTCTTTAAAGAAATTTGATTATCAGAGCAAAATAGAAACTCTTTGTTCTGTCCGCTATTCACACCACACATACACAGTCATCAACATCAGTTTTTAAAATTTTTCCTTGTGGGTTTCATATCTTTCTGTAACACACTGTCCAGTGGTGTTTTGTATAGGAGGCAGAAGCATTTCCTGACCTCAACAGGCTTACAGAGCCCTGGAATTGTCCTAGAAAAGAAAATTGGACAATGTAACTTACCAAAAAGAAATGCATCAAAACCCAGGATCAGAGATTTATACATGGTACTGTGCCACTGATGATGCTACGTGGTTGGGCTTCGGACCCTGACTGACTTCAACTTTCCATGCTTTCCTATTCGGAATTTGAAGTGACAGCAACCACAGAAGCAATTCTCCACATTCTGGAATCTTCCTATGCCCTCTGAAGATCTAACAGACAGACTTCTTTTCTGCAGTTCTCGGAGTTAACATTTCCAGGTAAAAGTTTCCAAAAGTACCATCAATTAAATAAAAATTAAATATTTGATTCTCATAATACTAAACTAAAATACTTAATTGAAAGACGAGTGCTAGCGTCTGACAACTTTAAAGGTAAACTATCTTTATTTGGTCTTGGATAAACTGTCATTGCAACAACCCAAGTAAGTAAGACTCTAGAAAAACTACAGTAGTCTAAAATCTTTAAAAAAAAAAAATTTAAAAAAGGGGCTCAGTGGGTGGCTGAGTGGCTCAGTGGGTTAAGCCGCTGCCTTCGGCTCAGGTCATGATCTCGGAGTCCTGGGATCGAGCCCCGAATCCGCATCAGGCTCTCTGCTCAGCAGGGAGCCTGCTTCCTCCTCTCTCTCTGCCTGCCTCTCTGCCTGCTTGTGATCTCTCTGTCAAATAAATAAATAAAATCTTTAAAAAAAAATTTTTTTTAAATAATAAAAAAAAGAAAAACTACAGTAGTCAAAGAATTATAGTGTCATTGAGGTGTGTTATCATGATCAAAAACTATTTGGATGACAAATTAAAAATAGGGCACAGAAACCCAGAAAGTTTTAGAAAGGCAGGAGTTAATTTGCCAAGGCATCCAAAGGAAAAAATAGTTCAACTCTTTCATTCAAAACAGAAAAGACTGTTTGAAACAGAAATACCGAAAATTTTTTTTTTCAATATTACAATCTGAGCAGGAAAAGAAAAAGACAGGTATAAAAATTTATTCTCTTCATTAAGATAACAGAATTGGATTTCTACATAATCGGTGAAAATAATGAAAATACACAGAGAATATTTTACATCATGAGAAACAGGCAGCCCCTGACCAGTACCATTGGCTCTGAGGCTGCTCTGCACCATCCCAGCACGCCCAGACTAGAGAGACGATGGCTCCCATCTCTGGGTCCCCGTAGAGCCCCACATGTATGGAGGTTTTATTTAATTATTATTATTATTTTTGAAGTAGGCTCCATGCCCAACATGGGCTTGAACTCATGACCTTATGGTTAAGAGTTGCATGCTCTGCCAACCAGCTGCTGCTCCGTGCGGAGGTTTTAAAATGTAATTTGTCTCTGTTAGTTTTCTGTTGCTGTATAACAAATTACCATAAACTTCATGGCTGAAAGTAATACCCATTTATTATCCTGCAACTCTGCAGTCAGGAGCCCAGGTGGGCCCTACTGTCCTCTGCTCAGGTCTCACAGGCTAAAATCAAGATGCCTGGCAGGCTGGTGGGCTCTTACCCAAAGGCTCTGGGTAAGAATCCCCTTCCAAGCTCTTTCTGGTGGTTTGGCAGAAGGCAGTTCCTTGCAGTTGTGGGTATGAAGTCCTTTCCAGCTGTCACCCGGGGGCTGCCCTCTGATCCCCCACATCTTCAAAGCGCAGGTGCACGTGAATGCCTTCTCGCACCCCATCTCCTCGACTGCCCTTCTGCCAGCAGACAAAAGCAGCTCTCGGCTTTTGAGGCTCATAGGATTGGGTCAGGTTCACTTAGATAATCCAGGATAATCTCCCTATTTTAAGGTCAACTGTGATATAAAACACAACCTATTCACAGAAGCCAGATCTCATCATATTCACAGGTTCTAAGGATCAGGATGGGACATCTGTAAGGGAGGGCCATTTAAACATTTTTGCCTACCAAAAAAGAAAACATGGGAGCAAACAAAACAACAAAAGCCAAATGGTTTTGTGAACTTGTCCAAATGTGAAACCAATATATTCTAAATTCCTTACACTTAAATAAGCAACGTATGCGTATGGTATAGAATGGAACGACCTGAAAGATAGATAATAAAAAGTAAGACTCGCTTCCAATACTGTCCCTTAGTCCCAACTCCATTCCCTAGGAACAACAACTGTTCACTAGTTTGTCTCTTTTCAGAGATACCCATATTTATTAAAGCACATCTATTTGGGAAGATTGATATTATCTGTTCCTGAAAAACTGCCAGAAGTCCCTTGTTCATCACCTGGGCCTCAGTCAGGCTTTTTGGGGGTGCTGGTGAGGGAGGGGGCAGGGGTGATTCTGTTTAGATTTTCTAATCATTTGAGGTTTGTAGTGATCATTTCTATTTTCCTTGAAAAATTATCCCTTCTTCCAGGTTCTCAAATTAATTTACAAAGGATTGAGCAAAACGTTCTATGATTGTCTTATTCTTTTCTGTTTCTGTCATTTTCCCATGATTATTTCTCATCTGTGCTCTCTTCCCTACCCACTTTTTACTAGGTAGCTAAAGAATTATCTGTTTTTTTAAGAACCGGCTTTTATTTGTCTGATCAGTTTTCCTTTTTCTAGTTCATTAATTTTTATCTTTATTCTACCTTCTGCTATTTAAGGTTTGTTTTGTTGATCATTTTTCTAACTTGTTGAGTTAGATATTTAATTCAGTTACTTTCTTTCTTCAGTAAGAGAGGTGCTTCTGAATTCTGCTTTAGCTCTGTCCCATAGGTCCCAATATCGAGTGATTTCACCGTGCTTTTTTCCCTAGATTTTCCATAACCTTTGCTTTCCTCTGGGATCCAAGAGTTGTTTAAGTAAAAAAATTTTAAATATTCAAATGATAAATTTAAAAATTCTTTTCTTAATTTTTAGTTTTATTACAACAAAATAAGAGAATGCTATATGCTTTCCTTTCACCTTCTGAAATTCACTGAATTCCTTTTAGGATTTACTTTTGTGAATGTTTTATTCAGCATTTAAAAATATGTTAGCTTTCAGAACGCAAAGTGACAGATACCAAATATCTGCTTTGTTAATTATTACTATTCTTTAAAGATTTTATTTATTTTTGAGAGAGAGAGGGAGAGACAGGGGGTGGAGAGAGAGAGAGAGAGAGAGCACTAGCATAAGCAGGGGGAGGTGCACAAGGAGAAGCAGACTCTCTTTGAGCAGGGAACCTGACATGGGACTTGATCCCCGGATCCTGGGATCATGACCTGAGCCAAAGGCAGATGTTTAACCAACTAAGACACCCAAGTGTCCCTTTATTTATTATTTTTTTTTGGGTTTTCTTTTTCTTATTTCCTGTCACCTAATCTCTTGAACTAAGAGAAGTGAATTACTGTTTTCCTACCACTATCGTATAACGAATTCTCTTCATATTTCCTGCAGTTTTTGCTTATAGCTGCTAGTGCTATATTGCTATTATGAATCATCCTTCTTTGCCTTATTTAAAGCTTTTTCCTCCAAATTCAATCATGGCCGATATTAAAGATGCAATCCTACTTTATTGTGTTTTCCCAGTAAGCTTTTGCCCAATGTTTTCAATTTTGTCTGTGTGATTCTCCATTCAACCCATTACCCTGCTTCCTCTTTCTGCCTAATCAGGGCCAAGGAAGGTGTTGCTGCCAGCCCACACACCCATTCCCATCAGTCTACACTGGACATTACTGGTTTGTCTGAGATCTGTAGCTGTGCGTGTCTTTCTTCAACTGCATTTGTCTGTTCCTCATCGCACCCTGGGGCTTGGGCTCGCAGGTCTCCTAGTTTCTTTAAAGACAGGGCTCGTGTTCCTTCTTTTCTGTTCTCCTAGTGCAGTTGGATGATTTGTGAGAGAGCAGGGAGATAATGCCATCAGATATGCTCTGCCATTTTTAAAACGAGAACCTAGAATTTGTTTTTTGCCAGTTCTCCTTCACTACCCATCCCCTGCTCTCTGGCCAAAGGCTATGCTCTACTATGCCAGACGTTCCAGATAAGGGCATGTTCTGGCCCCTTAGCACCCTGAGTGAGGAAGGCAGTTTCTTATCTGGCCCTCTGAAATGTGCTCGTGTAGTTTCTAGGCTATTTTTGCACTGTCTATATCTACCTCCCCCAGAAGCTTCTGGAAATCCTACTTCTTGTCTCTGACTCACGTCTCTCTCTTCAGTTTACAGTGTAGTCTGCCTTAGAGTATATTTTTACCAGCCAATTCAAAGCTGATACTAAACAACACAAACCAATGCTGGGCCACATTATGTTATCAATTTTGCGTTCTACCTACTGTGTATAAAGCCCCCTGCTGGGCATTTGTGAGGCATACCAAGATGTATGCTTCAGAAACTCATAATGAAGCAGAAAAGAAAAGAAAAAAACATATATATATATATATATATATATTGTTCCTATACATTTTTTTGCTAAATAAACATTTCCATGTAGTTTCCTTAAATGTCATGTTATGTCATCAGCGTTATCCATCTTTCTCTGGGTCCCCCTTGTATCACATCAGCTTTCTTAAACAATTAGAGGTAAACTGCCTTTCCTGTTCAAAGTTTCTTTTTCTTTTTTTGAAGTTTTAAAAAATTTATCCATTTCAGAGTCAGAGCACAAGCAGGGGGGAGTGGCAGAGGGAGAAACAGATTCTCTGCCGAGCAGGGAGCAGACATGGGGCTCGATCCCAGGATGTGGAGATCATGACCTGAGCCGAAGGCAGATGCTTAACCATCTGAGCCACCCAGTGCTCCTTCAGAGTCCATACACTCCTGTCATGGGCATAAAACTGCCACTGTTCATCAGTTCTTGGCTCGGTTGCACAGCCTAAACAATAAGAATTGAACTCATAGGGCAGTTGTATAAATTAGGATCCTTTGGCTGCAAAGAAGAGAGACTCAGTCGAGTTATGTCCAGGAACTGCGTGTGGTTGTGTGGGTGTGAGGGGAGGAGCAGAGGGGGCATTATCAAAGGCTTCACACGAAAATGAGGAACAAGGGATGCCATATGGCTAGGCCTCACGGTAATTCATGGCAAGCAGTTTAACCAGGCCTCTTGCGAAGTATGGGAACGTAGGGTGGGAATTTCAAGTTGCGACTTCAAGTTGTTCAGGATCAGACAGATGTGCAAAAATCTCTAAGTTCCTTATGCCTTTGGCAGCAGTAATTTGTTGGTCATCCTCCCCTGCACATAGGAAGTAAAATCTGGGCAGCCCCACGCACACACTTTTTGAAAATATCATGACTTGGCTCTTACTTATTTATTACTCTTGCTTACTCACGGCTTCTAGTGACTCATGTCATCTTTGTCTGCCTTTTTTTCTGGCTAAGTATTTGACTTCTGTTCCTATGAAATAATTCTCTCTACCTCAAGTTTAAAATTTCCTGAAAGAGAGGATCTGATCAGTCCACTGTGTCACCATCATGAGTTGGGATGTATAAAGTATTGGCACCGGGCCTTGTAAGGGGTCAGCCTCCCGAAAGCCTGACTGCTTTAGGGCAAATGCAGATGGTAAGGTCAAGCAATACAGAACATGGCCACCGAGACTTGTGCCTTGAGTTGACATCCTCAGGGTGGTGGTATAGGTAGGATCCCTTGGGAAGAAAAAAAGGCCTCTGGGTATCAGATAAGCCTCGATTTGGCCTGACTTTACAGTGGTTCAATTTAACTCGGTTCTGATTACCAAACATCATGCATTTTGCCCCAGGTTCTCTGTGACTTCCAAGGCAGACAGGCTCATTTTATTGCATTATAAGCTTTTCCTGTATATTTAAATGTCACCCTTACCAAGACAAAAGTCCATAGGCTATACCACCAAAGGCAAATTTAGTCTAGCCAGATAGAGATTCCTTGGGAAGAGTTAAATCAAATAGCACCTACCCCTAGTGTTCCAAGGGCTCAAAGTGATTGCTATACCCACTTTTGGAGAGGAACCATCCATTCACTAAAGCTAGGCTAGAGTGTGCCTAGAAGAAATTGGGGCTTACTTATCATTTGACTTCTGCCACCTAAGACTACATAGACAAAAAGCTTTTCTAATTTCACATATGACAATTTATTTTTTTTAATTTTTTTTTCTTAAAGATTTTATTTATTTGTCAGAGAGAGAGAGAAAGAGAGAGAGAGAGATCACAAGTAGGCCGAGAGGCAGGCAGAGGCAGAGGGAGAAGCAGGTTCCCCGCCGAGCAAGGAGCCGGATATGGGACTCGATCCCAGGATGCTGGGATCATGACCTGAGCCGAAGGCAGCCGCTTAACCAACTGAGCCACCCAGGCGTCCCCACATATGACAATTTAGAACAGGATTTTACTTTGCTTATCATAATCCCTGTAAGAGTAAGTTTTACTATCATCTTACAGATTGGAAAAGAAAATAATTCCAGAAGCCAACAATGCCACAGTTTAGATTAGAGGTACACTGGATTCAGAGAATTAACTGCTACAGCTTTAAAATTTCAATGACAGCACAGCTGTAAACATCAACCTGGCCTAGCACCTGAACTAAGACAATAAATGTCTGATTAGGTAGAGACATGTGTTTGCTCAAGCCTAGCCATATGCCACTGGACTGAAGAGGAGGCAAAAATCCACAGGGCCAGAATGTATTCTTTTAAAGCTCCTATGTTTTGCGGGTTGGGGGGGGGGGGGATCTGTCCAATCTGTCCCTGTGTCTGTCTGCAATTTGCCTAATTCTTGCAAAATTATAAACTCTACCAATCATGAGAATAATCTAATAGTTTTGTTTAGAGTACACAACTGAAGATATATTCATCAAACAAAGGGATATAAATTTAGCTAAATTCCTTATACAACAAGCATTATCATAATAAGGATTTTTTAAAACGATTTTATTTATTTATTTGACAGAGATAGATCACAAGTAGGCAGAGAGGCAGGCAGAAAGAGAGAGGGGGAAGCAGGCTCCCCGCTGAGCAGAGAGTCCGATGCGGGGCTCGATCCCAGAACTCCGAGATCCTGACCTGAGCCAAAGGCAGAGGCTCAACCACCTGAGTCACACAGGCACCCCCATAATAAGGTTTTTAATAAAAATACTTCCAATTGCCAGATAATGATCTATATCTTAAAGGCACATTACTGATGGGAATAAAAAGAAATAATGCAAAAGATGCCTACTACAAGGAACATTTTTCCTATCAGGCCCATACCATACTACTTCCAGCAATCACTTGGTTTCCCACCAAGAAGTTCTAAGCACTTACAATACTAATGTACCAGGAATTATAATGGATATTCAGCATAGGGAAGTGAATTTACCTTCTACTTGCCCTCAGAGGAAGGAATCATGAGAGGGTCCAGCAAGGCAAACAGACTGAGAAGTAATAAGAAAATAATGTAAGAGTATTTCTAACTGGCTAATCTAATGGCCAAAGATTCCAAGGAGTATGTTCTGATTTCAATATATCCCATCAGAGACAGGCACTTCTTCTGACACATTTTGCATCTCTCCCGAAAGTGTTTACCATGAGAGAGCCTCTGCCATCTCATAAAAAAGAAGAGATATCCAGTGGTGTTCCATTCAGTTTTACTGTTATGGTTAGTTAGCATCCCAGGATATAAGTCTGATTATATGTGAACATTAAACTAGGCAAGGAAGGGAATGGTGATCAAGGTCTACACAAATTGTGCTTTGCAATGGGTTTGCCATTAGCAAGTGGAAAGAAGCAGCTTGCAGGAGTGTGAATCTCTGAAGTGAAGGACTGGGCCAGACAGAGTGGAAGTGACGCTTATCTTCTATGGAGAATAGGAAGCAATTATAACCTTCAAGTCCTCTCTCTTACCTCAAGCATCTTCAATCTCCTCACCCCTTTATAAACCTCCAAACATCATAATCTATTCAAATTGCCTGGTTACTTATGGAAGCAAACATACATGGAAGAAAAATGAGAAAAGAAATGAATGGGAATGAAATTAGGTTCTTGGTATCACCTTGAAAGAAAGTTAACATCTTCTTTTAATCTAATGTGAGCTGCTGAAATAGTTAAATCATAGAATCCTGGTGATTTAAAATAACAGAAGTTCATTTTTTGATCATGCAAAGTTCAGGCAGCAGGAGAGTGGGGTTTTCTGAACTATGTTACCACTTAGGGACTCTGACTGATGGAGATTTTATCATCTTTAACATGTGCTTTCCATGGTCCCTTTGGGTGCCAATATTCAATTGGCACAAGGGGTAGAGAGAGAGGTTGGAGGCTATATGGGAGATTTCTCTTTAAACAGCTAGACTAAAGGAAGAAACGTACATCACTTTTACTCTCCTTCCTTTGCCCAGTCACATAGCTAAATCTAATTGCAAAGGAGGCTGGGAAATGTAGTTCAAACCGTATCAGCAGGAAGAAAGGAAAACAGGTTTGGTGAACAATATGCCAATCACTGCCATAGTGTCTTTCCCAGATTACTCTACTTCATCTGCAAATACACCTAGCTCTTGCATCCTAGGGATGTGAATTTAAATGGTATATTTGTTACAGTGAAATTCTACTACTTCACAAGTTTGCTTCCCAATGAAACTTACTAAAAAATGAATTGCCTGTAAAAGGAAAATTTTCATTTAAATTCCACACTGGTTTATTCTAAAATGAGTTCAACTACATAAAAACATTTTAAATTCTCTTCATTTACATTATATCAAATAGTGGTACTGTCTCTACTTGGATTTCTTGTCAAACTTAATATTTCCAAAACTCTACATTTTTTTTTCTTTTTTTAATAGGCAAAGAGGCAGGCAGAGAGAGAGAGGGATAAGCAGGCTCCCTGCTGAGCAGAGAGCCCGATGTGGGGCTCGATCCCAGGGCCCTGGGATCATGACCTGAGCTGAAGGCCGAGGTTCAACCCACTGAGCCACCCAGGTACCCCCCAAAACTCTACATTTTTAAAACCAAATATGTGATCTTCCCTCCATATCTCCTGTCTTTGTCATCTTAGAAAAAAGACCTCCAGACAGTCCATAATTCAAGCCAGAGCCTGGGAAACAACCCTTTATATTTTTCTCCCAAATCCCCATCCAATTCATCAGCAGGTTTTACTTTCAAAGTATATCTTGGATTCCTTAATTTCTTCCAATTTCCCCTAATCCAAGTCAATCCACTTTTCACCTGGATTATTGCTGTAGTTTAAACTCTACCTCTACCTTTAGAGTAGCTCCCTACTTTTATATTTTCTTAATCTGTTTTTTCTCATCTAAGTCAGGTAATCTTTTGAAAATCCTTCTAAAGACTTGCATTATGCTTGGGATGAAATCCAAAATCCCAACGGAAGGCTTTGAGGCCCTGCAAGAATCTGGTCCCTGGGGGCACCTGGGTGGCTCAGTGGGTTAAGCCTCTGCCTTCGGCTCAGGTCATGATCTCGGGGTCCTGGGATCGAGCCCTGCATTGGGCTTTCTGTTCGGCAGAAAGCCTGCTTCCTTCTCTCTCTCTGCCTGCCTCTCTGCCTACTGTGATCTCTCTCTGTGTTAAATAAATAAATAAAATCTTAAAAAAAAAAAAAAAAAGAATCTGGTCCCTGGCTTCCTCTCCGACCTCACTTGCCAGCATTTACTTTGCGCAATCTGTACCAGCCTTCCAGTTCCTTGAAAAGGGCAAATGCCTTTTTGCATAAGGGCCTTCCCACACAGTACTTCAGGGGAAAAGAAAAAAAATTTCCAGGAAAAAAAATTTTTTAAACCATAATATATATTTTGTTTTTAACCGTGAAATATATTTTCATATAAATGAATGTACTGATATATATGACTCCCATTTACTCAAACATCAAGGCCAAGATAGGCAATTAACCTAGCTGTTTCACTTTGGGAAGAAGAGGTATAGGAAAGGGATGGGATTTTTTCCCCCTAGTTCTCCTACTGACAGAGAAACATCTCTCTGTCTTCAGCACGATGCCCGTCAGAGCCCAAGATCTAGTCCACTAGGGATTGGCAAACACCTAAAGAACAAAATATAGGTGTAGAATTTGCTAATATCCCAGGATTCAGGTTTTCACATTAATTTCTGGCTCCTAAATTTTTTTTCTTATTTTCCCACTCACTCAGCCACACATTTAAAAATATTTTTAAATTATTTTATCCAGAAGTTTTAGATGTTCTGTACCAGGAGGGTTTATACTGCCATCTGGTCCACTATCTGGCCAGAAACAAAAGATCTATGGCATACATTACTACTCCCCTTCAGCCAGCGACATCCTGTTAAACTTTTAGAGCTTCAGCTTAAAATGTTTCCTTCCTCTGCAAAGTTTTCCTTGATCCTCATTCCCCAGCCTAAATTAGCTTCTTAGTATTTTCTCTCCTAGAACAAACTTCTCTTTTCCTCTGTAACCTTTGTTACAGTTTTTGATTATACATTATTTTCGCATTATCTGTCCCTTCCATTATCCTGTAGGTTCCAGGAGGATTGGAATCCTGTCTGATGTGATTATTCCTGAACAGAATGCCTAGTCGGGTGCTAGGAGATGGTAGGTGAGCAAGAAACCCCAGATGCTTCTAAAGCAAAAAGAACAAACAGATGAAATTGAATGTAATCATATTGGGTCAGTAGCCTTAAATCCTGCAAGTGATTGATAAATACTGGCACTATTTAACGGCTTGTAAATACTGACTGCCTTCAAAAACCATATGTTATAGTATAAGATGAACATAAAAAACAGTGAGTATGGGCGCCTGGGTGGCTCAGTGGGTTAAGCCGCTGCCTTCGGCTCAGGTCATGATCTCAGGGTCCTGGGATCGAGTCCCACATCAGGCTCTCTGCTCAGCAGGGAGCCTGCTTCCCTCTCTCTCTCTCTCTGCCTGCCTCTCCGTCTACATGTGATCTCTCTCTGTCAAATAAATAAATAAAATCTTAAAAAAAAAAACAAAAAAAAAAACAGTGAGTATAAGAGAGGTAGTAAAGCACAGACTCTAGAACCAAGCTGCCAGGATTCAGATTTTGGCTCAGTCACTTCTTAGCCAAGTGGCCCTTGCTACAGACTTACACATTTTGTCCCTTTTTTCCCTACTCTGTACAGTCGGGTCTGTAAGGGTATTTCATGATGTTAAAATAATGATTGAGTGATAAACATGCCAGGTACCTATGGAAGCAAGATATAATTGTTGTGGCTATTATAATGACAAATTTACTATTAACTGTGGTGCCTTCAAACAAAAATGGCAAGTTGTATAGAATCAGGAGGGAGAAAGAGGCAGGAATGGCAACCTGTGGAAAGGCACTTGGGTTGCAGGTGTACCGGCAAGAGGCAGGGGTGCACAGAGACATCCACAAGGGAGGCAGGGAGGAACGGGTTGCACGGGTGCCCACTGCCAGCACACAGACATTACTGACACAGTGGTCAGGAGAGTGGAGCCTGGGATGGGTCTGCTGTCTCTTTTGTGCAACACACTCATAGCATTTCGTTCACTTGATCCATCACCAACTCTCTGTGGGGAGGATGTCTTTGGATATGATTTTGGGCTCAGTTCATCAAAAATACCTGTGAACATCAGCCAAATAGGACAAGATAAAGTTCTGCTTCTTTTGACAACAATAAGTATCTCTGGATATTAAAGGCAAGTTCTGTCTAATGCAGCAGTTCTCCTGACAAATGCAATACTCTATTCATGGTGCCTATTTTTCAAAAAACAAAATACTAGATCTTTCCCATTTTGGGGGGTCTTCCTTCTTCTTTCCAACTGCATTTTTCTCTAAGTCCTGAGAATATGTTACATAATATCTTCTTTTGCATCCATTCCCCACCCCCCAGATCCTGGGTACATCTAAAAACAAAGTCATTAGAGTTTGTATCTTATGATATTACACTGTCTATAGACCTGATTATTTCATAAGAAAGTTCTATTGTCCTTTTCTCTAGATATAAAGCTAGTTCTTTTTAGTCATCCTGAGACCACCTACCCTTGGCCTTCCATGAAAAATATACATTAGGAGGAGTTTAACTACGTCACCCATATTAAGAGTCTAAAGTTCTATCTGTTGGGATAGAATGACTACAGCTGATCACTGAGATGAATTAAAACAAAAATAGAATTAACAAGGTCCAAGGAGCTTACTGTCTCTGCTTTCTTCTAGACATTTTAAGGTTTCAGGTCTTCTGCTTTCTTCTAGACATTTTAGGGTTTCAGGTCTTATGCTTAAGTCTTTAATCCATTCTGAGTTAACATTTGTGTGTGATGTAAGACAGTGGTGGAGTTCCATTCTTTTGCATGTGGCTGTCCAGTCGTCTCATCACTTCTTATAGTTTTCAATATACGGGTCTTTCACCTCCCTGGTTAAATTTATTTCAGGGTATTTCATTCTTTTTGATGCAATTCTAAGTGGGACTATTTTTCTTGATTTCTCTTTCTGATAGTCCATTATTAATGTATGGAAACACAACAGATTTGTGTGTATTGATTTTGTATCCTGAAACTTTACTAAATTTGTTTTATTTTGATGTAATATTTAAGTTTTTCTATATATAGTATCATGTCATCTAGAAGTAGTGACAGTTTTACTTTCTCCTTTCCAATTTGGATGTGTTGTATTTCTTTTTCCTGACTAATTGCTTTGGCTAGGACTTCTAACACTATGTTGAATAAAAGTGGCAAGAATGGGCATCCTTGTCTTATTCCTGATTTTAGAGGAAGTGCTTGTAGCCTTTCACCATGGAGTATGGCACAATGTAGAACACTTAAAAGTTTTTAAGCTTCCTCTGAACTCTGGAATCCCAATTCTCTGCCGAATGATGAAATCAGTATCACAGGCTGGATTTTCTTTGTAATCAGAGTATCTCCACTCAAGTTTTAATAACAATTCAAAAGCAATGATTGCTTCTGCTATCAGGGAACCTAAACTGATGCTGGCCTTAGTCACTTACTTTTATTGTGAAAAAAAATTTTAATTGAAAATGCAATATTCGGGGCACCTGGGTGGTTCAGTGGGTTAAAGCCTCTGCCTTTGGCTCAGGTCATGATCCAAAGTCCTGGGATCGAGTCCCACATCAGGCTCTCTGCTCAGTGGGGAGCCTGCTTCCCTTCCTCTCTCTCTGCCTGCCTCTCTGCCTACTTGTGACCTCTATCAGATAAATAAATAAAATCTTAAAAAAAAAGAAAAGAAAATGCAATATTAGCTCATAATAACAAAATGTATAAAAGAATATTATTAAATAAAGATGATTAATAAATGTTAGTAAATACTATTAAAATGGCAAGGAAATGCCCTTTCCACATCAAATTCTCAGAAATGAAGTTAATGTGTGTATATATATATATATATATATATATATATATATATACTTAAACATAAATTTGCCATGCATATATGTGGTAGATTGTTAGAGGAATGGTTCTCAATCGATCATGTCTCCTGGTATCCATTTCCCTGGTCTCCTCTAACGCTGACTCTCCATGTGATTTGTTTTGGTCAACATGACCTGGCAAATATGACACAAGCAGAGGCTTAATTTGTGCTTAGGCACTGGCTCTGGCCTTCTTGGAAACCTGGGACCACAATATTGTGAAGAAGCCAATGGTAAGAAAACATGTGGAAATCTTAACCCTGAGCTATCCCACCTGCTGAATGCTATCACATGAACGAATCCAGAGGTAATAGCAAAACCAGCACCCAGCCAACTCACAGAATCATGAGAAATATTGTTGTTATAAACCAGTAAGTTTTGCGATTGTCTGTTATACAGCAACAGATAAATAACACAATGTGCCATTTACCACATAAATGTGCAGATTATTGACAGTCCTTGAATTTAGTTTATGAAGAATAAAATAAAATTGAAATTATGAAATACATGACAAAAACACAAAATATTATTATAATTTCATATGTAAATAAGGAACAGACCACTTTGTCATTTGAGATCTATATTAGCAGTCTTGATCATAAACTATTAATGACATTTTTCCTTGTTTGAAAAGGCTGTGGCATATCCATCTTAGCCTCAGTTCTTTCAACGGTTATTTTTACTATAGACAACTAATAAGGCAAATGAGACTATATGAAACTTGAAAAACTTTTAGTAGTTTTTTATTTTTTTTTTATTTTTTTATTTTATTTTTTTTTTTATAAAGATTTTATTTGTTTGTTTGACAGAGAGATCACAAGTAGACAGAGAGGCAGGCAGAGAGAGAGAGAGAGAGAGAGAGAGAGAGAGAAGCAGGCTCCCTGCTGAGCAGAGAGCCCGATGTGGGACTCGATCCCAGGACCCCGAGATCATGACCTGAGCTGAAGGCAGCGGCTTAACCCACTGAGCCACCCAGGCGCCCCTTTAGTAGTTTTTTAAAGGATTTTATTTATTTATTTGAGAGAGAGAGGGAGAGAGAGAAAATGGGAGAGGAAGAGAGAGAGCATGAGAAGGGGGAGGGTCAGAGGGAGAAGCAGACTCCCTACTGGGCAGAGAGCCTGATGCAGGATTCAATCCTGGGACTCAAGAATCATGAACTGAGCCAAAGGCAGCTGCTCAACAACTGAGCCACCCAGGCGCCCAGTATTTTTTTTTTTTAAAAGAAGATTTATTTATCTATTTGAGAGAGAGAGAGCATGAGTGGGAGGGGCAGAGAGAGAGAAAGAGAATCTCAAGCAGACTCTGTGGTCAGCACAGAGCTCAACATGGGCTCAATCTCACTACCCTTAGATCATGACCTGAGTCAAAACCAAGAGTAGGATGCCAAACCAACTGCACCACCCAGGCCCCCCAGAACTTTAAGTATTCTAAAAATCATTAAAATCTAGTGTTTGAAGATACGGGAGAGCACCTGGTTACCAGAGCATCAAAGAAGAAAGCTGACGTTCCCTTCAAGTCTTAGAGGTCTACAAAGGTGGGAAATGCACAAAGTCATATTTCATGATCCCTGTAGTATATAAAGTATGATAGATAGCTCCTTTTTTTTTTTTTAAGATTTTATTTATTTATTTGACAGACAGAGATCACAAGTAGGCAAAGAGGCAGGCAGAGAGATAGGGGGAAGTAGGCTCTCTGCTGAGCAGAGAGCCCGATGCGGGGCTCGATCCCAGGACCCTGGGATCATGACCTGAGCTGAAGGCAGAGGCTTTAACCCACTGAGCCACCCAGGTGCCCCTAGACAGCTCTTTTTAAAAAAGATTTTTATTGAGAGAGTAAGCAGGGGTGGGAGAGAGGGAGAGAAAACCTCAAACAGACTACATGCAGAGCATAGAGCCCATGTGGGGCTCGATCTCACTATGCTGAGATCATGACTTCAGTGAAATCAAGAGTCAGATGTTTAACCAACGAAACCAAACCAGGCACCCTAGACACCTTAATTTTTTTTTTTAAGATTTTATTTATTTATTTGAGAGAGAGGGAGGGAGAGAGTGGGGGAGGTTTGGGGGAGCAGAGGAAGAGGGACAAGCAGACTCTGAACCGAGCAAGGAGTGGAGCTGGAGGTTGGTCTGAATCCCATGACCCCGAGATCATGACCTGAGCTGAAAGCAAGAATTGGACACTCAACTGACTGAGCCACCCAGGTGCTCCCAGATACCTATTTTTCTTCCTTTCTTTCTTTGTTTCTTTCTTAAGGATTTTATTTACTTATGTGAGAGAGAGAGAATGAGAGAGAAGATGAGAGGGGGGAGGGCCAGAGAGAGAAGCAGGCTCCTCACTGATCCCGGGACTCCAGCATCATGACCTGAGCTGAAGGCAGTTGCTCAACCAACTGAGCTACCCAGGTGCCCCCAACACCTTTCTTAAAAGTAAAATTCAGACCAATAAACTCAGCTATTTCATTTTTCTGTAGGAAGAAATCTGGAATACTTTTCAGTGTAATACATGAGAATTTTTGTTTCCAGTATTTTCAAAGAGGATTTAAAGCCCAATATTCTTCATCTTAAATGAACAGGATTTGCTAGCTAAATAAATATTTAACGAGTGACTTCTTTGATCCAGCTAGGCTTTCTTTGATCCCAGCGTAGGCTAGGCACTGGATCAGACACAAGGCATCTAGAGAAGAGCAAGGAAGAGTCAAAGCCTTGAGGAATTCACAATAAGAGAAAATGACTCAAAATGAATACAGTAATAATGGCTAACATTTTTTGTATACTAGGTATATAGAGCATTGTGCTAAATTCCTTACACAGTTACATAAGTTCTCACACATTGCTCAGTTCCTTGAACGATGCAGGGGGTTAGAGACACTGACGCCCCCATGGAGTCAAAAATCCACACGTAACCTTTGACTCTCCCATGTTTAAGTACTAGTAGCCAATTGTTGACTTGGATATGTCACCAATAACAGAGTCAATGATGTTACCTGTATCATATACTGTATACTTAAAGTATGCAGAGTAAAAGAGTTGTTAAGAAAATCACAAGGAGGGGCGCCTGGGTGGCTCAGTGGGTTAAAGCCTCTGCCTTCGGCTCAGGTCGTGATCTCAGGGTCCTGGGATTGAGCCCCGCATTGGGCTCTCTGCTCAGCAGGGAGCCTGCTTTCTCTCTCTCTCTGCCTGCCTCTTTGCCTACTTGTGATCTCTGTCTGTCAAATAAACAAATAAAATCTTAAAAAAAAAAAAAAAAAGAAAAGAAAATCACAAGGAGAAGAAAATACATTGGGGCGCCTGGGTGGCTCAGTGGGTTAAAGCCTCTGCTTTCGGCTCAGGTCATGATCCCAGGTTCCTGGGATTGAACCAGGCATCGGGCTCTCTGCTCAGTGAGGAGCCTGCTTCCCCCTGCCTCTCTGCCTACTTGTGATCTCTGTCAAATAAATAAATAAAATCTTTTAAAAAAGAGAGAGAGAAAAAAATACATTTACAGTACTGTATTTGTCAGAAAACATCTATATATAAGTAGATCCACGCAGTTCAAATCTGTGTTGTTCAAGGGTCCAGTGCATACATTATCTCACTTAATCTTCACAGTAATCCTATTACATAGATAATATTATCCTTATTTTCCAGAACAGAGAGCTGAGGCATAGGGAGTATAAGAAACTTGCCAGAGATCACAGAGGTAATACATAGACAAACCAAGATCTGAACCCCAACAACATGGCTTCAGAAAACCACATTCGTAACTACAACTGCATTGCTCCAGCCCAGGAATTACCAGAGTTAGAATAAATAGCAGCCCGGGCTCCCAGAGGAGGTGATAATGCCTGGGCTTAAAGGGTAAATAGGGGTTTGCCTGATCCCATAACTGCAACAG
Source organism: Lutra lutra (assembly GCF_902655055.1). Lineage (NCBI taxonomy): Eukaryota > Metazoa > Chordata > Mammalia > Carnivora > Mustelidae > Lutra > Lutra lutra. The sequence continues at coordinate 27,503,570 of NC_062292.1, forward strand.
GAATTGATAATTTAGCAGTGAATCACGCATACGCTTAGCTTTAGCAATTCTTACAAGATCCTCAGGCAGTAGGTGTTAGTCTCCTTTCAGGATGAGAAAACTACTCAAGCATGGGCGCCTGGGTGGCTCAGTGGGTTAAGCCGCTGCCTTCGGCTCAGGTCATGATCTCGGAGTCCTGGGATCGAGTCCCGCATCGGGCTCTGCTCAGCAGGGAGCCTGCTTCCTCCTGTCTCTCTGCCTGCCTCTCTGCCTGCTTGTGATCTCTCTGTCAAATAAATAAATAAAATCTTTAAAAAAAAAAAAAAGAAAACTACTCAAGGAGATTAAGTAAATTTCTCAGGATCCCCCATTCAGTCACAATTGGAATCAGAATTCAAAGCTAGACTTGTCTGCCTCCAGAGCCTCTGCGTTTTGCAGACAGTCCACAGAGGGAAAGTATTGCAGGCGGAAGGGATAAGAGGGGACAATGCCAGGAAGGGGCATGGCATAGTGGTGCAAAAGGAGGGGCTCTCTACCAAGCTGAGGAGTGGGGGGTTTGTCCTGCAGGTAACGGGGAGCCAGCAGTGTTCTCTGAGGTGAGGAACGACAAGAAGAGGTTGATTTTCCAGGCAGACAACTCTGGTGGTAGTGAGTATAGGAAACTGGAGAAGATAAAAACTAAAGCCAGAGAGACCCATTGGTCTGAGGTGAGAGGTCTAAGAAACTCCTGCTATGCCAGACACTTCTCTTCAGAATATTTCCGTGGCAAGGCAATGTCTACAGTCTATTTTCTTAAACAATGGGCATCTTAAAATTTGGTGAAATGTTTTTTTTTTTTTTAAGATTTTTTAAAAAATTTATTTGACAGAGAGAGATCTCAAGTAGGCAGAGAGGCAGGAAGAGAGAGAAGAGAGAGAGGGAAGCAGACTTTCTGCCGAGCAGAGAGCCCGATGTGGGACTCGATCCCAGGACCCTGAGATCATGACCTGAGCTGAAGGCAGAGCCTTAACCCACTGAGCCACCCAGGCGCCCCTGGTGAAATGTTTTAAAATAAAAAATTTTATGTGAATGATTTCAGAAAATACATTAAGTTCCATGTTATGTAGTATTCATACTATGTTGTTGCTTAAAGTGTCCATTCTATTAAAATAGAATATAGACTTTCTTCTATCACTGGACATCCTGCTAAGACATAACTTATTCACTTGCCCAACTTACTGCTTCTCTTTAAGGAAAGGAAGAGAAAGAGGAAGGTTGTGGTTTATATAAGATCTGATACAATGTAAAGGCAGGATTATAAGGAAGTTAATGTGGTAAGACCAATACCAGAACAAGGGTATATAAGGTAAATCGGAACTTTTCTCAAGCAAAATGCATGCCAGAGGACATGCCTTGCTAACAACGTGGGCAGATGGAAGTAGAGGGTATAGCTGTAAAATCTTTTCAATAATCTGAGATTTTAGGATAGAATGGGAGAACTTGGGTATGCTGGCAAACCTGGAAAATTTCCTGTCCTGTATTATCAGACACTGGAGAGCAAGCACTTCAGGGTTGCCAAGTTAAGATCCATGTTAAAAAGAGAGTATTTTCAGAGAACCTGGGGAGAAACTGGCATTTTCTTGACTATGAAAAAAGACATTATTAGTGACTGAACTGTGCACCCCCAAATTCCTATGTTGAAGCCCTAATACCCAGTACCGGTAACCCCACCAGACGAGAAGATTAGGACACAGACAACCCAGACAGAGGGACGACCACACGAGGACACAGTGAGAGGACGGCCTGCAAGACAAGCAGAGAGGCCTCAGAAGAAACCAAACCTGCCGCCCACCCCGCCCCAATCTTGGACTTTAGCCTCCGAACTGTGAGAAAATAAACTTCTGTTTAAGCCCCACAGTCTGTGGTATTTTATGATGGAAGCCCTAGCTGATGACTACAGACACGACAACCCAAGGCCAGACATGAGACCCAGAAAGTAAGGACCGCCTCTTTAGGAACCAAACTAGTAAGAAACTCCAACACGGAGCAAGAGCCAGTGGGAAGTATGGCAACCTGGAGGGTAAGGGAGAAGGGATGACAGCGTGGTGCATGGAAAAGAGAAGGAATGGAACATGGCAAGGAACGCACTGGTAAGTGCGTTGAACCTGTGTTAAACTGCGTACTGAAGTCTCCAACCTAAACCACTTAAACTCTGAGCTCTACCATCTGTTCATGTGGTCCGTACTCCAAGATTCCCTCACGTGCTGGTAACAACACTAGTAGCAGCGACAGGAGAGGTAGTGAAATGATAAATAATGGGTGTCCGAAAGAGACCACGCGAGCCACATGCAGTCATGGGGGTAGGAAAAGGGGCAGGCAGGGAGACACTCCGGATGAAAGAAAGCGCTCTCTCTCCCAGGTGATAGCAATAAAAAGTCCCAGGCGGAGGAAATGACAATGAGAAAGTATTTCCCGTTTAATCACGACTATCAGCTATAGCAAGGAATACAATTTTCCCCTCAGCAGTTTGTTTGCCTTTAAGTGCAGCTTCAGAAAGCGTGACAACAGTTGGAGACATGTGAATAACACTTAAAATGTTTCACTATCTTTTTTGGGTTGCTATTCTCATTTATGTGCTACTTCCACCACCTTAAATGATTTTTTTTTTTTTTTTTTTTTTTTTTTGCCGGGGAGAAGGAGAGAAAAAGGCATCATAGTAAAAGAAGTTAAGTTCTCCAGAGCATTAATTCGACTCAGTTATTTGCTGGCTAAATGCTAACTGGGCCTGTGGGTGGGTAGAACAACCACATAGTAACTAAGGAATTTTACCGTATACCCCCCAGAGCAGAGGCAGTGGCATCTTTTTTTTTTTTTTCATTTAAATTCAGTTACTTACCATATATTATTAGTTTCAGAAGTAGAGGTCAGTGACTCATCAGTCTTACAGAGGCATGGTGTCTGGGATAGCTGTGGTTGAAGGGTATGGAAGACGAAGCCCCGAGGATCCAGTGACCCAGCTATCTTAACCCAACCTATTTTCAACACCTTCAACGTTTAAATTTATTTTTATTGCTACCTACAAAAACTAAATTATTTCTGGTGAGCAACAACAAGGGAACAGAAGAACACCATATATATTTTCTGTCTACATCAGATCCCCAAACACAAACTGTGAAGCACACTTTAAATATAATCTTAATATGGATTCAAATAGTTTAAAAAAAAAAAAAGGAGGCACGTGGGTGGCTCAGTTGGTTAAGCATCCAGCTGTTGATTTCAGTTCAGGTCATGATTTCAAGGTCATGAGATCGAGACCCACATGTCAAGCTCTGCACAGGGAGTGGAGCCTGCTTACGATTCTCTCTCTCTTCCCCTTCCTCTCTGCCCTCTTGTGTGCGTGCTCCCTCTCTCATGCTGGTTCTCTCAAAAACAAACACATAGTTTGTAAAAAACAAACAAACAAAGAACGGTGGATCTCAGTGTAAGTCGCTGCAGGAAGATTATTTATTACCAATGTTGCCAAAAAGTGAATATGGGTTCTAATTCTAACTTTATTCTCTAACACAGGTAAACATAAATTGTAACATTTAGAAAGTAATGGGCAAAACACTGCAGAAAGGTATATGAGATATGAATACACCCATTTAAGAGAATAACCATTAGTCTTACTAATAAGTCTTCGGAAGACTGCTGAGAATGAATTCATTGCAGAGGAGAAAAAGATACTTAAAGTCTGAAGGAAGAGAAACTGCTAGTTGGAATAGCAGTTTTGAAGGATTCTTTTTTGTTTTTAATTCTATGTGCAAAGCTCTGCATGAGGACATTGTACCAAGTTTGGAATACATGTAAGGGTATGATGCTTTATTCCTATGATTTATTGTTTCCCTTACTAAAAAGATGCACATCTGTAAATCAATTTTTATATCCATTTATCTTAATTTCTTTGGTGTAGGACAACCTAATGATTTATATAGATTAGCTCATGATACAATACCCAGGTTCACCCATCAAGTTAATTTAAAAATATCTATATGGCTTTCTCCTTAATAAACTGAAAGAAAATGACTAGCAGAAGTAGGGATGATGGTAGAATAAAATGGCGGAAGTAAACAAAGGGGACACACACACTCTAGCTGATTAGGAACAGCCAGAAAAGCTCAGTTTTCTAAATGTGGAGGGCGCCTCATGCCTGGGCATCTGGAGCTATGGCCCATTTTCTCCACCTGTCATCAACCATTTCAGAGCACATCCAACATTTATATGTTCCCTGTTCATTCCCGCAGTACACGACTGTGAGAAGCAAAATCAAATTGTATTAATTTGGGGGGAAAACAAAACAATGCCTTAAATCTGAGGCACACTGAGGATTCTGAATGTTAATAGAAAAAACAAGGGATGGGCACCCGGGGGGCTCAGTCGGTTAGGTATCTGACTCGTGATTTCAGCTCAGGTCATGACCTCAGGGTCTTGAGTTCAAGCCACCCGCTGGGCTCCTGCTCCGTGCAGAGTCTGCTGGAGATTCTCTCTCCCTCTGCTCCTGCCCCTCCCCCGCACGTGCCCACACGTACGTCTTGCATGCATCTCTCTAAACAAATAAATAAATAAAATTTCAAAAGAAAAAAAAAGAATGAGAAAAGAGGTAATTGTTTTGAAACTATCTCATTACCAGTTATTTATCATATCTCCATATCCTGTAATGTAACATTCTCCCAGCAGAAGATTATGACACTTTAAACCAAATATTCCCAACTGTAGTTGTCAACATAGAGGTCTTTATAGGAAAAGAACACTAGATGTGGGTCCATTAAAAATGAACCCTATCCATGGTGTACATAAGGGCACACATTTTAGATCCATGGAGTTGACAGAAGCTTCTCTGTGGCCTCATTGCTAATTCAAAGAAAGCCTTTATTTGGGAGATTATATTCTTGTTTACACATAGTAACAACAGTCAGAAATAAATAGCAAACAGCATGAAGAAATTAAAGGTAAGTTGCTTTTAAGAGAAATGTTCTTGGGGCGCCTGGGTGGCTCAGTGGGTTAAAGCCTCTGCCTTCGGCTCAGGTCATGATCCCAGGGTCCTGGGATCGAGCCCTACATCGGGCTCTCTGCTCGGCAGGGAGCCTGCTTCCTCCTCTCTCTCTCTGCCTGCCTCTCTGCCTACTTGTGATCTCTGTCTGTCAAATAAATAAAAATAAAATCTTTAAAAAAAAAAAAAAGAGAAATGTTCTTGACAGTTTTGTTCTAGTATGAAAGTTATTTTTCAAACAGTTAAATTCAAATCCACAGTTACAAATATGGAGGTCTTAAAAGGGAAAAAATGTTAAGTTTCTAGATAAACAAATTTACCATATCCCATTACAAACGTGATTTGTGGGAGGCAAGCTCAAATTATATCAATTCACTCTGGGAGTGCAGGTAATTGTCCATCTCAGGAAAGAGTTAACTGAGCTGGAGCAGAGCTCAGAATTTTCTGAGGCAAGTAGTTAGCATGGTAACCCCTGTGTCATTGGTGGCTACCTCTCCCACATGGGGCAGGAAGACAATTTTGGTGTGTGAGGAGGATGCCAGGGCCCTCCTCATCTCCCTTACTCCTGTAGCTTCTGTCATCTTGTTTATTCTGCCTCAAGATGGGAGAGATGGTAGCACTGCTGCTAGGACAGAGAGAGGAAGTCAGAGGAGCTGGCCATAGATGGCAAAGAGCAATTGGCATGATTCTGCTGCCACAAACTAACCTGAGCTACAAATGAAAATTTCAAGTCAGTATTGTCTTCCAGTGTCACTAAACTGTCTTTCAAATGTAAGAGTTTTGGAAGGACAGTTGTTTTTTTTCTTGGGTAATCACCACCAACTCATTTAATGTTCTCCTCCACCATTCTCCTTAGTCATGGAGTTCAACAATTCTTTGTAGCTCTCCCCCGCCCCTTTTCTTGCAGACTCTCAGTCCCCATTGGTTTTTACTTTCTCTTCTACTTGTTAGACTCCATTTTCCATCATGTCAACCACACTCTGGTTTCTAGCCTCACCTCTCTGAACCTGTGTGTGCTAGGGTCATTGACTATCAGTTCCTGAGAAGCAACTATTAACATTGAGACATTGTATGAGCCAGTTCTTTTTTTTTTTTTTTTTAAGATTTTATTTATTTATGTGGGGGGAGGGGCAGAGGGAAAGGGAGAGAGAGAATCTCAGGCAGACTCCACGCAGACAATGGGCTTGATCTCATGACCCTGAGATCCTGTCCTGAGTCAAAATCAAGAATCAGATGCTTAATCAACTGAGCCACACAAGTACTCATGTGTGAGCCTATCCTTAAGGCACTGGCACCCTGAAATTGGCCATCGTGGGATTATTTATACCATGGAAACTGGCACAAGCGACAGATCAGGGATTCCCCTTTTCCTCATTTCTCTGTATCCCCCAAGATCTGGTTTATTAGTGCACCACTGCTCGGTCCCCACTGTCCTTCCTTTGCCTCATGCTGGCAAACCTCAACTTGAGGTCAAAGTAACTGCCTATTTTCTTCATGTATATATTAATGTATACATAATGCTTCTAAACATTACTGGCATTTATTCATTATTTATTTATATATATTTATTCATTATTCCCTCTTGAAAACAAATACATTTGGGCTGCTGAGTGTTTCTAGAGAGACTCAGAAAATGCTACAGAGTTTTTGCCACTATGAATTCATGATCTCCAACAATGGTTCAACAACTGTTTTGTGTTTTCTCACTTAGTTCTTCCAATCTCTGCAACATCCATTCTAAAAGCTTTTCCATGTTCTTTAAACCTCTCACTCTACTATATATTCCCTTCACTCTAGATTCTGCTTAATTGAAATAACAGAAACCTTCAAATGAAATATTTTCAATTTCCTCCTCACCAAACTGCATATTCCCTTCATCCCTGATGATTCCTTGCTCATTCCCTTCTACTGTAATGGAAGATAGGTCTATTCTTTGGAATCTAATCCCTTACCCTCCTCCTTGGAGGACTGCCTCTTGAAATATTTCCCTTCCTTTACCAAATCTTCAACTTTTCTCTTTCAGTGGGCCTTTTCTTCTTATCTGAAGATGATCTGGTCTGGTCTCTACATTACCAATCCTCATGAGTCTCTAAGCTATCATCCCATTGGCCTTCTCCCAGTTTCTTCAACGTAACTTACTCTTTCCTACTTCACAGTGTTTGTACAAGCTGTTCCTTCAGTCTGGAATGCCTTATAATCTCAGTTCAAGAAAGCTTTCCCTAAATTGTTGACTGAGTCAGAGTCAGGTTCTTTTGCTCCTTCCCATCATATATCCTCATTATGTCCCTTCTGAGCTTTTGTCTCACTTTGTAATTATACATTTATTATTATTATTATTATTATTTTAAAGATTTTATTTATTTGAGAGAGAGAGAGAGACAGAGTAAGAGAGCATGAGAGGGGAGGTCAGAGAGAGAAGCAGACTCCCCACGGAGCTGGGAGCCTGATGCAGGACTTGATCCCAGGATTCCAGGATCACAACCTGAACCGAAGGCAGTCGCTTAACCAACTGAGCCACCCAGGCGCCCCTACAGATTTATTATTAAGGTGATTATCTAACTAACATTTTCCACACAATAATATGGAAATCCCATGATTTCAGGGAGCCTATCTACCCTGCATTCCCTGTTCTAGCATAGTGCCAGGACATATATAGCAGGTGCTCAATGAAGAAATTGATTTCATTGAAGTTTTTTAGCATTTAAAGACTCATCTTTCCCATCCTCCAAAAAATCCATCTCAATCTTATGTCTTCTTATCTGTCTTGTACTTATTCTCTGGCTTGCTGGCCATCTCTTCCACCCCCATCTCCTTCCCATTCTAACCTTCTTAGAAGAGTTGTTTTATCTTCCTTTCTCCATTTCCTCCTCTCCCATTTATTCCTTGAATCATTGGAGTTTATACTTCATCACTCCACTGAAACTACTCTCGCTAAGGCCATTAAGGACATCTTTATCATTAACTATTGCACAATGTCTGCTTTTCACTCCTTATAGCCTTATATGACCTCTATGCATTACTGACATTTATTCAACTTCTTCCTTCTTAAAAACAAATACCTTTACCCTTAGTGATCACACTTCTCTTCTGGTTTCTTCCTGCTTTCTCAGTCTCACTGGCTTCTACTTCTTTTTTTCACATGTTAATGTCCCTATCCTCAACATTCCTTTCTGCTTCCCTATGAGAATCCACCCACTCTCATGGTTTCACTAGTGGTGACATCCAGCCTACTTTCCACCCACTACTTGGTATTTCTATATTTTTAGATATGAGACTGTGGATATACAATGCAAGCTTAACATGTCCAACAGTTCACTTATTATCTTCCATACTGTTTGTTCCCTTTGCGGTGTGATTACTATCAAGTTGCCTAAGTAAGAATTCTGAATGTCATGACTGGCTCTCTTTCCCTGCCCTAATGTTCACATTTAATCACTAAGATCTGTGATTCTATCTCTTGAATATCTCTCGAATCTGTCATTGTATCTCCAGCCCATAACAGATACTCTGGTCACTTCTCACCTGGATTACATAAACATCCCTGAATTGGTTTGTCACCAATAGCTAATTTTACCCCTTTCAACCCATTCTCCACACAGGAGCCAGAAAGTCCTTTCTAAAACAAGCAGCTGATTATCTCTGCCTCTTAAAACCCCTCAATGCTTTCCACTGCTCCTGGGATTGGCTTACAGGGCTCTGCGCTAGCAGTCTGGCTCCTGCTTACTTTGTCTTCTATTTACTCCCTTCATTTCCTATTCTCTATCACCAACTACCATTAGGGTTTTCTTACCTCTGGGCATATTCCTTCCCCAGGCCTCAGATACTCCTTAACTCCAGCTAACCCATCAGGTCTTATCTTAACTCCTTTCCTCTCAGAAATTCTCTTGCATAGTTCCTGCACACAATAGGCCCTTCAGAAATGAACTTCCTTTCCTAACTACCTTATTTTAGTTTGACATCAAATTCTGAAGTTTTAATTTTGCTCAAATTATTTCACTAACAAAATCAAATGAAATGGGCTGATTTCTATTTTTAAATATTCTTTTATGAAGATCTACCAACACACCATTTTAAATGATGTGATGAACTTTGCTACTAATGAGATGCACCACAAATGTGGCATTTGCAACATTATTCCAAATAAAACTGAACAGGAAGGAAGGAAGGAAGGAGAGAGAGAGAAAGAGAGAAAGAAAGAAAAAGAAAGATAGGTGGATGGGGGAAGGGTAGAAGGTAGGGCGGGAGGGAGGGAGGGAGGAAGGAAGGAAGGAAAAGGAAATGAAAGGAAGGGAAGGGAAGGGGAGGAAGGAAGGAATGAAGGAAAGGAAGGAAGAAAGAGAGGACAGACAAAACTTGTTTTTCAGTCTTTGGAGAGTAATTCTCTCATGGAGTTTGCATGTCCATAGGTATTTACAGTCCTCTAACTTGTACTATAGGTGTTTTATTCTTCTAGTTTACCCTTTTGTTCTTATCAGAGCAATATCAGCTAAATGAATTCTATTATAATTAAAACACTCAAATTTTTAATAATATTTCATCATCTTTCTACATAGCATTGAATTATATGGAGAGGCATGAAATCCTGAATTAAATCATATATGATGTCTAATATCTCAAATTTTTGACCAAGAAGAATGGTAATTTCATCCATTCAACCTAATACAATATAAATGGTGTTGAATTATATAGAAAAATAGGCAGATCAAGAATAATTATAAAGATTATCTGTATAAGCACTTGACTATCTATAGATAGATAGCCCATTCATAAATTCTTACACTTTATAAAAATATCAATTTACTTAGCAAGTTTAAGACTGTCCCACAGTATAGAGGCTGGGGTTTTTTTGTGTTTTTTGTTTTGTTTTGTTTTGTTTTGTTTTTTTAGTTTCTGAATTCCTTTTAAAAAAGCTATAGATCATCTTACCAAAACAAACAAAATGCTCATACGCTTGTGTCAAGAAATTTGAATTTCTACTGATTTCAAGTTCATGAAGCCAAGATTCAAGTTTAAGAAGGTCCACAGTAGCAGAATTTTTAACTACAAATAACACCTGAATAATGATATTCAACAAAACCAGAGGAAGTACAGGATATTCATATATTAAGTAAGGAAATGACTTTTCAAATCAAGTCTGATGGGTCAGTACAGTTTCTGATATTAACCTAGCTGAAACCACAGGCATAGAAAGATAGCAGAAAAATTTTAAATCATGTTCGTTAAATCAGAAAAAATAAACACAAGAACATTTTTGATATTTAATATTATACAGGTTTTAGAAGAATAAAGTTATTTATCTAATCCACTGTGGTTTATTAATACATCTTGTTGGTACACACACAGAAATAAACCACGTATGGAAGTAATAAGTTATTTTTCATCTGCAACTGTTATGTCTATTTTAAAACCAATCAGTTCACTGAAATCACTCATCACCTAGTTCTTATAAGTTAGAGGGAAGTGATTCATCTTGTTGGATAATTCAGTGAGAACAGGTCCATTCAAAACAGATATAATCATACACAAATACTAACTGTGAAAATAATTAAAATCAAAATTTTTTACTTCTGATATTCTTGTCTTTAATGTCAAGGCTGTAGATAAGAAATTGTGAGGGCAACTTTCCTGCCTGTTCCATACCTGCAGTCACCTGTCTGTGAATGCTTTGCCTGACACACAGCCTTGGTCTGTAAATCCATCATTCCCTAAAACCTGCAGTTGCCAGCATATTCTGCTACAAGGACGGCATGACGACTCACATCCTTAGCACACCCACACTTCCATTATTCATTGCCACACCTCAAGCTCCACAACCTCTCACAAGTTGCAGCACATCCAAAGGGGGAAGAGGGAGGTGATGTGAACAGTGGGACAGACCTTGGTGTTTTTTTCAAAACGCCAAGCTGTTGTGAAATTGATTTAGTGGTTATGACTATCTTTTTGGTTTGAAGATTTTTCTTCAAGAAGTTTAAATGACACAGAATACAATACAGTAGTAGAAGAGGAAACATCAGAGTATATCACATATTAAGGGTATTGCTTTAGGTGTGTGTGTGTGTGTGTGTGTGGTCAGGGTTTTGATGTAGAAGCTATTTTAAAATGTAGGTCTCAGTTGAAAAACAATTTTAAACCTTCAGGTTGGAAACCTGTGCTTCAGTTCCAGCATGATACCTGGATACTGTACTACTTCCCTCTCTGAGTTTCATCTCACATCTGCCTCACAATCACTTTATAAATTAAAATGATATCCTGTGATACAAATCAATATACAAAACTCTGTTGTATTTCAATACATGAGTAAGAAACTACCAGGAAGAGGAATTAAGAAAACAATCCATTTTATAATGTAAGGACCTATTTAGAAACTGTCCCTGCTCCCCTTCCCCCAGGGGATTTACTTGGAAACAAGTCCCGGAAACCAGCTCCAGGTAACAAAGCCCAGATACAAGGGTGCGTCAGGCTAGGTGGAAAATTCAATCAGTTGGGGGGATGCATACTGTCTCCCTGGTTACCAAGGAGTATGGGCCCCGCCCTTTGGGAGCCTTTGGGCGCCAATCCCAATCAAGGTGTAATAGGCTGGTTCAAATGTCTACTGGGGTCAATTGTAACTGAATTGGTCACCTAGCATCACTGTGGAGTTTCCTGTGTGCGTTACAATCTCATTGGTCACCTGTGTGTGGGCAGGCCCGACCACATGGCCTTTGCCCTTAAAAGTTAGTCTGTGAAACAGAGAAGGGTCGCCCTCTCTTGTTAAGAGGTGCGGTCCCGAATGTTCGGTTAGATTCTTGATGCTTGGCGCAAAATAAAGCTTTGCTTGACCTTCACTTTGTATCAGTCTCCCTCCTTTAATCACGGACCCATTATTGGGGCATAACATATAACTGCATCAAAAAGTATCTTGGAATAAATTTAACCAAGGAAAGATCTGTACACTGAAAACTATAAGACATTAAGGAAAGAAACTAAAGACACAAATAGATAATCCGTGTTTACAGGTTAGAATTAATATTGTTAAAATGTCCACACACCCAAAGCAATCCATAGATTCGATACAATCCCTATCAAAATTCCAATAGCATCCTTCACAGAAATGGAACAAACAATTTTAAAATTTGTATAGAAACACAAAAGATCCCAAATACCCAAAGCAATCTTGAGAAAGAAGAACAAAGCTAAAGGCATCACACTTTCTGACTTCAACTATATTATAAAGCCAAAGTAATCAAAACAGTATGGTAGCAGCATATAAAAAACAGACACATAGATCAATGGGACAGAACAGAGAAGCCAGAAATAAACCCATGCATATGTGGTCAATTAACTTACAACAAAGGAGTCAGGACATACTTTGGGGAAAGGTAATTTCCTCAATAAATGGTGATGGAAAAACTGGACAGCCATATGCAAAAGAAGGAAACTGGACCATTATCTTATACCAAACATAAAAATTAACTCATAACAAACTTGGACATAAGACCTTAAGCCAGGGGCGCCTGGGTGGCTCAGTGGTTAAATCCTCTGCCTTCCGCTCAGGTCATGATTTCAGGGTCCTGGGATCGAGTCCGCATCGGGCTCTCTGCTCAGCAGGGAGCCTGCCTCCTCCTCCTCCTCTCTCTCTGCCTGCCTCTCTGCCTACTTGTGATCTGTCTGTCAAATAAATTTAAAAAAAAATCTTAAAAAAAAAAGACCTTAAGCCATAAATCTCCTAGAAGAAAACATAGGTGATGATCTTGGCGATTTTTTTTTTTTTTGGATTTGACATCTAAAATAAACATAACAAAAGCAAAAATAAACCAAGTGGGACTACATCATACTAAAAAACTTTTGCACAGGGGTGCCTGGGTGGCTCAGTCCGTTAAGTGTCTGACTCTTGATTTTAGATCAGATTTTGATCTAAGGATTATGAGTTCAAGCCCCATGAGTTAAAAAAAACCAAACAAATGCTTCTGCAAGGCAAGGGAAAGCCATCAACAAAATGAAAAGGCAACCTATTGAATGGTAGAAAATATTTGCAAACCATATGTCTGATAGAGTTAATATCCAAAATATATAAAGAACTCATATAACTCAACAGCAAAATCCCCAAACAATCTGATTAAAAAATGGGCAGAGGACCTGAACAGACATCTTTCCAAAGCAGACATACAGATAACCAACAGGTACGTGAAAAGGTGCCCAACACCACTAGTCATCAAGGAAATGCAAATCAGAAGTGCCATGAGATGTTGCCTCACATCTGTTAGAGCAGCTATTATCAAGAGAATAAGAAATAAGGATTGGCCAGGATGTGGAGAGAAGGGAAGCCATGTGCAATTGTTGGTGGGAATGTAAATTGGTATAGCCACTATGGAAAATGAAGGTTCTTCAAAAAACTAAAAATAGAACTACCATACAGTCTAGCAATTTCACTTATGGTATTTATCTGAATAAAACAAAAACACTAACTTGAAAAGACAGTATGGACCCCTATATTCATTACAGCATTATTTACAATGGCCAGTAATGGAAACAACCTAAAAGGCCACTGATGGATGAATGGCTAAAGAAAATGTGGTACACATGCATGACGGAATATTATTCAGCCACAAAAAAGAATGAAATCTTGCCATTAGGCACAATATGGATGGAACTTGAGGGCATTATGCTAAGTGAAGTAAGTCAGACAGAAAAAGATAAATACCATACGATCTCACTTATATGTAGAGTCTAAAAAAACAAAACAAAACAAAACAAAAATACCCAAGTTCAGGGATACAGCGAATCGATTGATTGCCCGAGGCAGGGGGTAAGGGCTGGGTGAAATGGGTGAAGGGAGTTGAAAGGTACAAATTTCATTATCAAATGATGACATTATTCATTATAAAATAAAAAAGTCATGGGGATACACAATACAGCATGGTGACTAGTTAATAATACCGTACTGCCACTAGGAGTGCAGAGCTTGAAAGTTCTTACTATGGATGGTGACAGGAGTTAACTGGACTTACTGTGGTGATCACTTTGCAATTTTGCAACTGAAACTAATATAATGTTATGTCAATTATACCTTAATAAACGTGGTGTCCTGTGAGTACTGTTTTATGTATCTAAGAAACCATTACTCTCCTTAGATAATGCAAAAACAAAAAACAAAACTCAAAACAAGACCTAAAAACAAAAAAACAGAATCAAATAATTCATTATTACTTAAAATAAAAATTCATGTCTATCTGCTCACGTTCACATATATCATTCTGGTTGCACATGTTCATTCCAGAAAGTCGACCCAGATCATATTTTGAATTTACTTCCTAATATTTTAGGTTTCTGTGTCTTTCAGATCCCGTGTTTCTGGTTTGACCATTGTTAATGTGCCTCCTTCCTCTGAGGAGCTTCATAAATTATATTGGAAAAAATCTTTTCCTATACATCTCATAATTCTGGATCATTTGCCTGGGTTTTCCATTCTCATTGATTGATGCTACCAAATTTCCCTTAAAGACATTTAACTTTCCATCTTACCTGTACCTCCTAACTCTCTCATCTCATTCTTAGAAATGAATGTTTTATTTTAACAGACTCATATAGCACTGTTCTAGTTACAGTACTTGGATAGCTCTGGAACAATCAAAGGCCAGAGTCTACTTTTCAAACACAACACCCACAAAATTCAGTCAAAGCCACCATGACCACTGAAATGTATTTTCAAAGTCTACAGACAAATGTAACTCATGCTTAGTCATTTGGCCCAGCCGAATAAAATAATCAGTCTGGAAGGCTTTACAAGTTTGCATTTTAGGATGAAGATTCAGAGGTCTGTTTTGCTTAGTATCTTTGGAAAATGATTTTTTGAATATACAATTCACTTGAAAGATAATATATTTTTTTCCGTTCAGTTATTTACGTTCAGCACTGAATTATACTTTTTGATATTCAGAATTTACTTTAAGTTAAATCAAAAACAACAGTGTTACACCAAAAAAGTGTTAGAGCAGGTACGGTGCTTAAATGAAGTACGTGTCAAAGTACATTATAAGTAATGAGCTTAATAACCTAATGGCAACTCAATCTTCTAATCACTTAATCCAAAATCCATGGAGTCATCTTGACTCCTCATTTCCTCTCATACTCATGTGTAATATATCACAAAATCTTTTTGGTTCTCTTTCAAAATATACTCAGGTTCCAATCACCTCTGTCTACACTCCATCACTCTGGTAAACTCTATCATTATATCTCAACAGGATTACTGCAAAAACCCCTGTGTGATCTTCCTACTTCCACTCTTAACTTTCTAGCAGTCTGTTCTCAACACAGCACTGTGATCCCCTAAAATCTCAGACAGATCGTATCACTCTACCACTCAAAACCCTGCAAGAGCTAGCCACTTCACTCAAAGTAAAGCCTGAATCCTTACAAAGACCTGTATTTTCTGGCTCCTTGTGAGCTCTCTAACTTCCTTGTCTATTGCTCATTTTCATTTACTTCACTCCAGCTACATTGGCCTTCTTGCAGTTCTTCAAACCCACCAGGCATGAGCCAGCCTCAGGGCCTTTGAACTAGCTGTTGCCTCTGCTGGAACCCTCTTCCCCTAGACATCTGTACGACTAACCCATCTCCTTCACCTTCTTAATGAGATCTACCTACTCTGACTACGTAGTAACAACTCTAACTTTCCTTCTCCTTACTAATCCGGTCTGGCTTATTTTGCCCTACTTTTCCTTTTTTCCTAGCCACTTATCACCTTCTAGCATATTAAACACATTATTTATTATGTTAGTCATTTATTGTCTGTTCCCTTCTGCAAGAACATGAGGTCAGTAAGACATGGGATCTTTGTTTCTATGTTCAGAAGGGAAATTTATATTTATGTCATAGTTAGGTGAGAAGATTCCCTGGTATATTCCAGAGGTATAAGAATTAACATCAATAAATTGGTTCCAAATATTTAAAAATGTGCTCTCTCATCTTGATACCATAATTTTCTGGATAGAAATTTCCATATCAAATTATTTTATAAAACTTGTTTAGTTTTATAAAACTAATCTAGGAGGCATAGGATAAGGAACAATATATCCATGACCATTTCGCAGATGTGGGGTGAGAATGGGCAGACGAAAGCTTTCCAAGTCCCTTCGAGGAAAGAAAGCACTGCCTAAGCAGGCTTTTCTTGCTTTGTTGTAAATAATCCTAAAACATATGGCCAAAAGCTAAATACTAAGTCTGCGACTATGGAAACCACTATCACAGCAGTCCATTCTAGAGCCCTACCTATAAGAAAAATGTTTGTCTTCCTATTGCTTCAATCTGAACTGACTAACTTTCACTCCAAGTCCTACTGGAAGGTAATAGACACAGACCAGCCTTACAGAAATGTCTGGGAGAGACTGTTCATACTCAGTATCACCTTAAACAGAGTCAAAATCCAGCAACATGTAGAGAATGTGGACATGTTCTTTCTGCATTCAGGTTCTGTCTTTATTATATATAAATCCATGTACCTTACCTTAATGTTGCAAGCCTGCTCCATCAATCTTCTGGCATTTTCCTCCGCCCTGTATCTCTTTGGAAGCTGAACTCTGAAAAACTTTAAAGCACCTTCAAAATCAGCCTGCAGAAGATCTTCCTTTGAGGTCTGCAAAATAATTCCAAGAATCATCATTACATTTTAGCCTGCCTTCAGGACAAATACACGGAAAAAAGAATTTCTAATTTCCCGACTGCTTGTTTGTAGCTAAGATCTAGCTTCGTTCCACAAGTTTTTAGGAACAGATTTCTAACCTCTTTACTATAAGCTGAAATAAGTCACCATAAATCCTGGGCAGGATATAAGAATTAATTAGTAGACTAACATATTTAATTTACATAACCTGAAGATTAGAATGGTGGAATGGTGGATCCCAGCAAAGCTAACCATGTTACAGCTCTGAGGGAAAGGGAAAAAAAAAAAAAAAGCCAGAAAAGTAAAACATTTTAACTCTGGGTCTAATTTAGGACTTTAGCTTGCTGGGCAAGTATTTTAAGGATATTATTAGCAACTTAGCTGAAGACATAGACAATGTAATCAAAGCATATTAAAATTATATATAATGAATACCTAATGGTACCATTAATGGTACCCCCAAGGGCCTTCCAACTAATGACAACAGCAGCTCAAGAAAATAAGAAAGTGATCCCCCACCTTAAAGAATGCTATGAAAAAGTAAATGAAGCAAAACCCTTAACTAGCAAACTTCTTACAAAAACTGTTTGCAAAATTTACTTCTTCAAGAAATAACGACTTAAAAATAAATAGATGCATGCATAGAAAAAAGATGGAAAGGAAATAAAAGGTTTCTCTGGATAGTGGGATCATGGGGTTTTTTCCCTTTTATTTTGCTGTATTTTCTGCAGTAAAGATTTTGTAATAAGAAAGACAAGGTGCGGGGCGCCTGGTTGGCTCAGTGGGTTAAAGCCTCTGCCTTCAGCTCGGGTCATGGTCCCAGGATCCTGGGATCGAGCCCTACGTCGGGCTCTCTGCTCGGCAGGGAGCCTGCTTCCACCTCTTTCTCTCTTCCTGCCTCTCTGCCTGCTTGTGATCTCTGTCTGTCAAAATAAATAAATAAAATCTTTAAAAAAAAAAAAAAAAAGAAAGACAAGGTGCGCCTAGCTGGCTCAGATTTTTGATTTTTTGGTGTTATGAGTTTAAGTTCCACATGGGGTGTGGAGTCTATTTAAAAAAAAAAAAGAAAAGAAAAGAAAAAGAAAGGTCGTTAAGTATTTTAATAAACAACCATAAGCAATCTTTGGCAAACACTCTGATACAGGTTAAAGATTAAGCAGACTGGGTACACAGAAGTAAGCCAAAGAGAAATGAGATGTTTTAAGAGTCAGAAATTAATTGTCAAAAACTTCAGTAAGAGGGGCGCCTGGGTGGCTCAATGGGTTAAAGCCTCTGCCTTCGGCTCAGGTCATGATCCCAGGGTCCTGGGATCGAGCCCTACGTCGGGATCTCTGCTTGGCAGGGAGCCTGCTTCCCTTCCTCTCTCTCTCTGCCTGCCTCTCTGCCTACTTGTGATCTCTATCAAATAAATAAATTTAAAAATCTTAAAAAAAAAAAAACTTCAGTAAGAAAATGAAAAAAAAAAAAAAACAAAACTAACCAGGATGGCTAGAAATCATAGAACTATGCGCTCGTTCTAAATATTACTTTATTTAGATTCAAATGTAGAGCTGATTAACCTTAAAGGCTGTCCTGAAAGAGTATAAGGAAGTCAGAGAAATTCCTGCTCTTCACAGGGCATGAGTCGTCTTCAGCACCCTGGTCCCCAAACCATTAGACATGTCCATCGCTTAGGTGAACCACTGCACTAACCCACTAACTGGTCTCAGCTTTCGTTCCCCACAGCCCCCTATCCTTATCATAGCCAGATGATACCCTTTCACGTCATGGGGATCTTCTGTGTAAAGCCCTCCAGGGCTTCCTACTGTGCTCAGAATAATCCAAAATCGTTACCATGGCCCCCAAGACCCTTCATGATCTGGAGTCCCTGCTTTCCCCTCCAACCTTGTCTTGAACCACATCTCCCTCCTGTTCTCAAGCTCCAGGCACACTGGCCTTGTGCCTGTTTTTCGTACACACCGAGTTCATTCCTAGCTGAAGGCAACTGCCCTCGCTGTTCCCTCTGCCTAGATAGTCTTCTCCTAGATCTTCATAAGGATAGCAACTTCTTGTGATTTAGATTTTTAGCTCAAATGCAAAATCTGAGTGAAGCCTTTCCTGAGCACTTAAATTCTCCCCCAGCCCCAGCCCACCAAGTAATTTTCCACCAACGCATTTTCCCGTTTTACATCTGTTTCCTCCTAAGGAAAGGGGCCTTGTCTGTCTTGTGCATCACTGTATCCACAGTGACAAGAATAATAACCGGAATATAGGAGGTACTCAATTAAAATTTACTGAATGAATGAATTCTACTTTCATCTCCCCTCCCTTTTAAACAGAAACATGTAAAATAAAATATTAATCCATACAGCAGGCATTTCCACAGGGGTTCCAGGTTGCCTCAGCTTCAGATCCATAAACCAGTAATCAGAAAGTAGAGCTGGGCTAACAGCAGCAGTGGAAAAACAAGCCTCGGTACATCTCTGATTGACTTCCTCCCTCGTGGATACTTAGACACGATGGTGATAAGCAGTAGAGGGAACGTTTAGCACAACAGAGTGCTATCAACTAACCTTAACTTAGTTAGGAAAGACTGTTAGGGGAAACTTCAGCCTAAGAGGGGGCTTCTCTGACCAACGTGCCAACTGCTGAATTATGGGAAAGCATCCAGCTGCCAGATACACCAGACACTACATCCCCAGTCTTCCCTTCTCAGCTGTGTTACTGGCTTTGATGATCAGCTCTCTGGTAACTCAAGACACACTGCTTCTAGGGTTCGTGTTGATGCGGGATGAGCAGCTACCCCAAAGCCTCTGAGGGCACCTCTTCTACTTTCTGTGCAACCAATCTCTAGTTACCTGGTAACACACACCCCCAAAATGCTGGTGCAGTTCCTTGCCTGCAGGCAGTAGCGTGATTACCGAATACTGGCCAAGGCCTCATTTCAAGTCCAGCCTCTGAGCTCGTGCAGAAGCAGGAGGGTGAGGATTAAAGAGGAGGAATCGTGAAGCCTGTGACACGTGACCTCTGGTCAGCCACGGGTGGCCAGGACAGAGAGATGCACTTTGAAGGAGGCCATCCGCTCAGGGAAAGTGCAGCAAGAAGCTCACCACCTGAATGGGGCCAAACCTGGGCTAAGTCTCTGGAAACCAGAATTCAGAGTGCCCTGTGACTGCCCTTTCCAAGTCACTGCTTGTCTTCACGATGATCCCGATCCCATGACCCACTCCGTTAAGCCCTGTCGGAGAGGAGCTCTAATGACCCCCGAGCAGAAGGACTCGGGCAGACAGACATGTGGAAACTGCATGGTAGTCAGGCCCCTATTCTCAGTTTCTAGAAAGTAGCTGGCAGTTAAGGAGACTCAAAAAGGCTGCAAAGTGTGAACTAAATCCATTCTGATCCCAGCTCTGGCTAACTTGTGGGGCTGCTTAATCGCCACTGTTCTACTTCAAAAAGGGAGCATCTTCAACCTCAAGAATTGGAGAAGGAAATAAGTCAAGTCCTATAAGTGCATTCTGTGAACCCCAAAACAAATATAAGGGATGACAGTTTTGAAAGTTGTCTCTGGGTTGCTCAAATATGCTCAGGTACTGGTATTTTAGTAGCTAAAAACAGTACCCTGCTCTCAGTGACATTTTTAATTCCAGAAAGCAGGCAGACTAAGTTGTAAGAATTTATATTCCTGTCATGGACCGAAATAAAGCTAATTTCATTGAGAATTTAAAAAAATATATGCCAGGAGACAACCTTAGGAGAGGCAAAAGCCACGCCAATAAGCAAAAAGTATATTAACAAAAACCTTGCTTGCCATTGCTCCAGAAGATAATCTGCAGTCCTACTCTGATTCTGGAGGGCTTTTTCCTCCAATTTAAGAGACTCCTATAATTTCTAAGTATCACCTCCAAACACCTTTTTATGGAATAAGCAGACTGTAAATTTATAGGGGTAACCCTCCATTTTCTGACAGATGTATGCAAGAGGTTCTTCCCTCTACAAAGGAGGAATAGATACCTCTTGGTCTCCAAAAATTTGGATGCCTCACTAAGAATTTATCATAAAGTTGTTTGGTTTTATAAACACTTTGTAAAAATCACAATTTGCACACATACGTGTGTACATATCTATATAGTGGGATCATACTTTTTTTTTATTGATTACATATTCCCTTTCTCTAAAATGGAAGATATTTTTGAAAGCCCGAGAGGTCTCACTACCTAGAGATGAACATAATTCATAATTATAATCATTTTTCCTATCCTCACACACACATATTTAAGAAAATTTGAATATTAGTATATATCACCTTGTTAAATATATATGCTTCACAACTGTCAAGCATTCATGTAACAGTCTTAGTCCAAAATATAAGTAGCAGTGCTTTCTATTTAACTAAAACATGACTTCACACAGCTTGGTAATCAACTGGCTATGGAGATGTTGTAATTAAGTTTACAGTTGTATGTATGAACGCTACGTGTCTACCCTGATAATGAAGAGAAGCTTAACCCATGAGCTTGTGGTAAGACCCAAGCTTTAAAAATGCACCCCTGCTTCTCCTCCTTTTGGCTAAGATCAAGTGTAAAAATGCACCTCTAAAATTCAAGGACCAAAGCAAATACCCAAAAGAGGAGAGGCCAACTTCTGGATATCGTTATCCATCTGTCTTCACTATAACAGAACTCTGTCAGGCTAGAAGAACTGATTGGAGCTGGAAAGGCTGTTCTTCAACTGGGAAATTCTTTGAGTTTTTCTATATTGTCTTCAGAATAATCGTGAGGGAAGAGTATCATAATGAAAATGCAATTACTTACCTGACATTATTTGTTAAGTAAAATTAGCTAGAAAGTAACACAGATGAGAGCTAGGGAAATTTAAATAAGCAAAGATATGTTTTCTTCCCTTGCAAAACAGAGAACTCTATCAGCTTTTAAATAAGAATAAATGATAACTTTTGAAAATTAGTGGATCTATTAACATTCATCTTTTGCTCCCCAAACTTGCTGTCAAATCCTTTTAAGTGATGATATGGAACATGTTTATCAATTACACCTCCAAAGGAAGGATTACTTCTTTCTTCATTTGAATAGAATTATATATAAAGATTACTTGGACAATTAAAAACATTTCAATCAGTCCCACTTCTATTTCCTTTCAAGTAGGTAAAGAGAACTATCCAGAGGGAAAAGGTAAGTAGGATTTTTTTTTAAAGTAGGATATTGATTTAGGTATCCTTTCCACTTCCCTCAGTAAAATGAATTAAGCAAATTCCTAGGCACATGAGAGACCCCAACATAAATTTGGTTTATGAATTCATAAAAACTCTACTTCAAGCACATCTTGTATTAAAAAGTCACAATTGATAAAATGCAAATTAGAGAGTAGATGTAGGACTTATCTTAATATAAAAACTGATTTCTATATTTTGAAGGGCATCAGAAGTATGCATGCCAACTTTTATATTTGACTCTTCAAATTTCAAGAGTTATAGTTTCTCTTCAATGAGGAATCCTTGAAATAGTTAAAACAGAAGTAAGAATGGGAGACAGACTTGGTCTTCTGGCTTTTCACCCCAATAATCAATCCTCCTTTGGATTCACTGTGCACAGTGCCCACAGTGTCATACTGAAACATAGCCAACATTGATATTAATATAGGATGATCTGGTCATAACGTCCCACACCATATAACAGCTAATAAAATCTAAAGGGAGAAAAGGGAGATTCTGAATAGCAACAGAATAAAAGTTTTTCCTTTTTCTTTAAATTTCACACACTTACAGAGTATGGACTCTGGCTATGTGTCACCGCTGATACCATTTCCAGTGTGTTTTTCCCACTGAAAAATTCAGTGCAAGAGTATCACATTTTAAAGTGATTTTTTTTTTTTTTTTTTTAAAGAGGCAGGGTGGGTGGCAAGGAACAGCTCTAACATTCGGGTGTTAGCTCCAGATGCTTCTGTTCTGAACCTCTCACGACTCTTGGATGATCAATCGTTCTTCAAGGGCCTCCGAAAAGCAGCAAATTCTAAGTTTGATTATTTTAGGGGATTATTTTTTTTTTTAAATCTAGGTATGGTTCTCTTTCTCACCTTTGCAATTTTTACCACAAATGGCTTTTTCTTCCTTTATAGTGTCTAACAGGATTTCTATTCAGTAGAGACATATTTTTGGAAGTCTGGGAATCATTTGGAAGCACAGGCTTTAGAAGAGGGAAACCTTACTTTGCTGGTATCTAGGACACCTGTATCTCTTGCTTTGGAATTTTAATTTCACCAAAGAAATGTGTTTGGTGAGTCTACACACAGAATTTATGCCTTAAGGTAATATCTACAATGAAGTACTTGTACTTGATTTGTTAAAGGGAAATTATTGTTTACTAAGACTAAGTGCACCTCTGAAGGATAAGAAGCAAGAATTTCAAATGTAATTTTAATAAAAACTTAAAAAAATTCAAATGTGCTTGGTATTCTAATCGTTTGATGGTCCCTCTGTGAATCAGGGGACAATGAATAAGGCTCAAAGTCCAAATCTACAACACTGTCTTGGTAGATCTTCATACATTTGATCAGTCCATCAAGAAAATTAACGGACATGAAAAAAAAAATCACTGGGATCTTTAAAGTAAAATAATGTATTTACATGTGTCCAACCTACATGCATTCATGTTTAAAACCTATCTGAAAACCAAAACTTCAATGCCCACCCTTTTGGGTGGTAATGGAAAGATTGTAGTATTGCCTGTGGCAGGATCCCTCTCAGGACCAGCCTGTGCAGATCAGCCATCGATCCCACATCATTAGCCAGTCCAATAACACACAGCTGAATGACTGTACTTCCTCCTGGTACACATGCTAAATAAACTTTAAGCAGTAACTCATTGGATAGCTGATCTCAATTCACAGCCATATTACTAATTAAAGGGGATGTGATTTCCCAAACTGTAGAGTACCCTAGTTCTGTCAATGATCTTTTCAGTACAATGCTGTATATAACAAAGTCAGAGATTGCCAAATAACCCTACAGACAACTCAGTATATACTTTCCATGTGTAAGTAATGCAAATGCCACCATTACCTAAGCTGAATGTGAGAGCCCAAAACAACCCAAGGGATGTACGACCTTGAATACCTAATTGGGCAACCAAGCCAACATGTATGGTTGTATGAACCCAACTCTTTGTGGATTTTATGGCCGATAATTGGTTTTAAAGTAAAGGCATTATAAATTCAAGCCTAATGTGGATTTAAGTATGAGAGACAGTCTTAGTTATCAATTTATGTTTTCCTTCAAAGCACTGAAAGTCTGAAGTGGCAAAGGAAGGCAGCACCAGATTACTGGAAAGTTGGCAGTGGGAGCCCTGGAGTCACAAAGTTAAGTAGTCTTTAAGAATATGAAAATATTTGAGAACCAAAACGGACTCCTCAAAGAGATGTAGAGAATTTGTTGAAATATATTTTAGCACTTAATAGTGTCAGAGGTCCTGAATAAAATGCTTTTTATTTCACTAAAACAAAACAAAACAAACAAAACCACAAAAAGCTACCAAAAAAACTCCTTTCTAATAGAACATAAACCTTCAGTTTTCTCTTTTTTAAGATAAATGAGGTTCAGGAAACAGAATTCAAGTAAGCACTGATGACCTCACCTGGGCATTAACACGTATGTATTGAACTCTTTTTCTTTCTTTCCCAAATGACAAAGAAACTGTATTTCTCAAAAATACCCCCTCCCCCATAATTATATGCTGGTCACTGCTTCTAACTTCATCTCGCAAAGATAAACAGACTTTCTTCGGGGTGAAAAATCCCTCCTGCATACAGCTACCTAAAATGTTGTTATGATTAAGCAAGGGGGATGATATTTACATGCAAAAACATGCATAAAGACTGAATTGGTAACTGCAAAGATAATATAAACAGAGATGAACTAGACTGATGAGAGAGATATGAGAGAAAAGTGTTAAATTCAGTCAACGTTATACTTCTGAAAAGACTCAAATATGACAGAACCATAACGACGAACAGTCTGGAATGGTATTAAACTCCATTGTATAAAATAGAAAAGGCTTAATTATTCTTGTTCAATTACCAAATAATGGTATAGGACTACTGTAGACCAATTACATTATAGAACAGTTGCTAGGTACAGTTCTCAAACCACTGAAAAGAAGCCCTGCACCAGCGATTGTGGGTATTTAATTTTAACCCTTGGTAGGAAGTGAGGAAGGGTGATTTTCTTCTTGTGCAGGAAATCAAAAAACAAGCAAACCAGACTTCCCAGATTCACAGCACAGACCCAACAGCTTTAAGCTGCTTCATAGATACACCGTTCAAGCATTCCAGGAGAAAAATTTCCAATTTCTTACTCAAGGATTTTTAAGGGGTAAAATTCCCTAACCAGTTAAAAAAAAAAAAAAATCAAGTTGGCAATCAAACGGTGAGGTGGTGAGGTTAGAACGCAAACCACAGTAGTCTAGATAAGTAGCAATGTCTGTTGTGAAATTTAACCCTTTGGAGATGTAAATAACAGAATGCCTATATCAAGCACTTGGCTATTCTGCTTTACTGCTGAGTCTAGGCAACCAGAAAACATTTTTTCCCCCCTGCCACAGAGATAATGCTGCTAATGTGGCCCTGGGCTCTCAGAAAAGAGCCGTAGCTCCTCTAGCCAATTAAGGAGTGGCGTGGACCAGGCTCGGCCAGAGCCCCAGGGCAGCGGCCACTCAGCACTTCCTGCTGGGTAGTGTGGGGAAGAGGAAATGAAAACAGGAGACTGCAAGCCTCTTTTAGGGATACAGGAATTCTCACAGAGGGTGGCAGATTCCCTACAAATGAAGTTCAATGAAAAACAGTCTCACCGCCAGAAGCCGAGGCACAAACAGACGATGCCCCATCCCCAGAAGTTCCAGCACTCGACATGCATACTCATTCACCAGCTTGCTCCTCTCGTCGTGCATGTCCTGGGACTTTCTGACTGGAGGTGTGAGCTTAGCAGCTGGGGCTGGGCAGGGCACCCCTTCTTCCATGAGCAGTAAGTAGGTGTCCAGAATGAGAAAGCTGGATCTCTGATCCCCAATTTTGAGAACTGCAGTGGGAAGGGAGCCAGGCTTAGGTCTCCCCAGGAGCACGCACAAGCCAGTCTGTGGTGGGAATTGTCAGCTAACGTCTCCACAGGAAGAACATTTGGGCTAAATTATCCACTGTGCAAGAGCCCCAAAGTAGACTGGAAAACGAAATCAAATACTGAGCTAAATAAAAAACGGCAAAAGCAATCGAATGCAAGAAAATGGCCAAGAGTGATGCAGGAGAGTTCAGATACATGTGTTAAAATGTACCAGCAGCTCAGAAGGGTCTAGCATGTAAAGAGAGAGAGAGAGAGAGAGAGAGAGAGAGAGAGAGTGTGTGTGTGTGTGTGTGTGTGTGTGTGCAAGCGCGCGCGCGCGTGTGTGTGTGTATGTGCGCGCGTGTGCGTGCGTGAGTGTGTGTGAGCAGACAGCAGCAGCAGTAGCCAGGAAGCCAGGGCAGTTGTGAAGCTGCAAGGAGAAAAGGATGAGCTCATTGCAATCCTTGATTCGTGACAAGCAGCGCCACGGCTGCCGCCGCCGCTGCCGCCACCGCCGCTGCCGCCTCTCGCTGTGAATCAGTAATGAAGGGGTAGGGAAGGAAGGGGAGGGAAGAGGAGGAGGTAGGTGAATGAGCATGCAGAGTGTGTCTCGGGGGAGAATGCTGTAATAAGAAGCCAATGGCGAGCCGTTGGACAGATGTGCTTCCCCCTCCCAGTCCACCTTCAATCAGTGTTGTTAGTCTGACAGCTCACGCTGTTGAATCCTAAAGCCAGAGACAGAAGAACTAGCTTCTCTTCCCATGTAATGCTCGCAGAAAAGCCAGACAGCCTGCCAGCTAAATGCTGACCTTTCTTCCCTCTTGCTTTCTAATAACGATAGCAGGTAAAAGTCTGATTTTATGTCGCGTATTTAAAGTGGGATGCTCCGATGCTGGTTAGACGACGGAAATCTCCCCAGGAGAGAGGTTGAGGGCGAAATGATACGGGGTGAACAGACAGCAAAGACGGAGCTTCCAAGAAAGGACACACCCTCAAGTTGCAGTGTTTGCGCAATAATAATGACTTTTTGCAATGCTAGCGTGTGAAGTTATTTCAGCATTCTGAGAAGTCATAATTAAAAGGAAGATTTTTATAAGCATGCAGTGTGACAAAACATAAACACCTCCAACATAATAATGAGCATACACCTGAGGAACCACTGAAGTGGAGATTCTCAAAGCAGTAATAACTTCCTTAAGCCGCAGATCCTGATAAACGCTCAGTTAATAGCTCTAAACATTATTCTGATGCTCCGGTCCAATTAATCCTTCCCTACTAATAAAACTGCGGATTATCCATGCTTTAAAATTTTACAATGTCAGTATGTGTTATATTAACTTCCTTGACATGAATAGTCAGTTACAGCCAAATGAAGGGAAAAAGACAAGCTCCCCTTCGGGAGCAGTTTGTAAACTTTAGCAAACAACGAACTAATCGCGCTCAGAATCTTGGTGCTGCAGTTCTGTAGCAAACACCAGACAGGCTTCTTCATGCAAGTTGTAGTATGATACAGAGTAAGAGAACCACAGCGAGTTCCTTCTGAGTCTTAAGTTTCCTGCTCTGACAAATGAGAGTTATAGATCTCTGTAAGTAACAAAATAGAAACATCAGTGTATCTCTGTGATATTGGTTAAAGAAAGAGATTAATTACAGAATTGGGGTGAAAGGCAAATACCACCTGCTTTAACAGCATTGTTTCTTTTTCCAAAACTCAGTAAAACATTTCTGTTAAATATTTTGAGTATTCACAAAATCTTAAATATGATATTTATATATTGTTGTCAAGTCTTCTGTTTCTTCCAAAAATGATCTTTTTTCCCCCAAGATGATTTTTCTCTTTTTTTCTTTTTTAAGATTTTATTTATTTATTTGACAGACAGAGATCACAAGTAGACAGAGAGGCAGGCAGAGAGAGAGGAGGAAGCAGGTTCCCCGCTGAGCAGAGAGCTCGATGTGGGGCTTGATGTGGGGCTCAATCCCAGGACCCTGGGATCATGACCTGAGCCGAAGGCAGAGGCTTTAACTCACTGAGACACCCAGGTGCCCCATTTCTTTCTTTCTTTTCTTTTTCTTCTTCTTTTTTTTTTTTTTAGAGAGAAAAAGAATGTGCATGTGCTACAGAGGGGGTGGGGAGAGAATCTTAAGCAGGGTCCATGCCCAGCAGCGGCCCACTGCCGGACTCTATCTCATGACTCTGAGATTATGACCTGAGTCAAAATCAAGAGTTGGATGCTTAACCAACTGAGCCACCCAGATGCCCCTCCAAAAATGATTTCTTAAAAAACTAGAGATTTTAGTGTAGAATGATCAAAATCATCAGAATCATCAGAATCTCTCTCTCTCTCTCTCTCTCTCTCTCTCTCTCTCACACACACACACACACACACACACATACACACACCACATTTCAGATCCCTAAGGTTCTGGAAGAAATGTCTCATGGGTTACTCAGGTTAGCTGGAGGGGGAGACTGTAAGGTTGAGGACAGAGGTTCTGGGCCTCTCAGAGCCTACCCTCCCCAACCCTGCCACACACCCCTCTGGGAATAGCTCCATTTTTATCTTGTTTACATACTGGAGTTCTGCACGAGACTTTGTTTGAAAAGACTGTGCAACTGCTGTGTCAGTGTGCAAAGCACTGTCATGGAAGCTTCCCTTTTCAGGACAAGGGGATATTTTTACTTGCAAAGGAAGGGAGAATTCAGTGACTCCTTTGCTTACAGGACTTTTTTGGACTGATATATTTTTTTAAAGATAGGGGAAATGTTTCCATGCAATTGACTTGGTTTCAAAGACACTGGCAGAGTCATTTATTTTTTCTTATATAAACCAGAAACAAAAAATTTCTTCCCCAAATGGATTCTGGTAAGAAGTCAAAATTAATCAAAAGACTTTGGAACTATGGTTTGGCTTTGATGGTCACAAAAGAAGTGCTATTAAATGAAATAACCAAAGTATGATATTTTAATAAGCAAACTGAGTTACACTTAAAGCAATTATAAACGTGGTCCTGTATTTCAGTTTTCCTAATCTCTCCATCATCCTCCCCCTCAAAAATGCATTATCGTTAAGGAAGTGAAGGTAAGGATCAGGTTGTGCTCTGAGGGGCCGCTGCTGGGAGAGCAGCAGTGGTTTCATGGGGCGATGGCATGGGTTCAGAGCGTACCTTCCCCGACCAGTCTGAGGAACGGGGGCCACACCAGAGCCCTGCAGAAGGCTTGGGGATCAGAGCAGCAAGCATCCTGGGGAAGAACAGGAGGAAGAAGGAAGTGGGCGGAGGCCCAGCTGGCTACTCCCCCACAACCAAGATGCTGAGCCAGAGGAGGCAGAGCTGGCACCATGGGGGGTGGAGAAGATGGAGCTGCTGACTCGCAGAACCGGATGCAGGTCCTAAGGCTTCATAGGCCAGACCCGCAGTGAAGAGCGAGGACGGAGATGGAAAGGGAGCAGCAGCATAGCACGGAGCAACCACGGTTCTGTTCCCGTGGACCCAGAACACACTGAGCTGGTGAAAGGGGCAAAGGCTGACGGTCAAGAATTCCCAGTGGGAAGATATGGTACCAAAGGCCCACCAGGCCCAGAAGGCATCCCCTGCCTGGAAATGACCACACTGAGAGGGGTGTTATCTCCCTGCACTCCAGGCCAGAA
This sequence comes from Lutra lutra, assembly GCF_902655055.1. Lineage (NCBI taxonomy): Eukaryota > Metazoa > Chordata > Mammalia > Carnivora > Mustelidae > Lutra > Lutra lutra. Next base: position 27,532,924 of record NC_062292.1, read on the forward strand.
CCCGCAGAGGAATGAACACATTCCAGGTTGGAATGTCCATGCCCATCCTCTCGTCTTCCTTTCCACATCAAGATGAACCAGGCTTTCCAGAAACCTATTCACTCAGTTCTGTGTATATGGAGATACCAGCCCAAGCCCAACCTGTCTTAAGGCATGTATCACTCTGGGGAGAATAAAGCATTCTCTATAAACAGCCTCCCGTCCCGAGCATCATCCCTCATTTTCAAAATTTCCATAATTTTTCATAATTTTTCAGGTTGTCCTTTGAGAATAGCCACTGAACAGTATCAGGTAAAATAACTCTTCACTGGGTGAAGTGGAAGAATGGATTCTAGTCATTTCTGAAGCCTTAGAAGAGTGATTCATCTCAGTGAGCATTTTCTCTTCTCCCTTCCCAACTCCCCAAGTAACGTTTTTATTGCTGATGAGATTCAGTACAGTACACTTCTGAGAGATACATTTTTGAGTTATAAAGTAATCCAAAGATGAAACTAGTGACAGGAAAAAAAAAAAAAACTCTTCTAAACTAACCAGTTAAAAATACATGATTTCTCAAATTTTCTTACACTATCATGAAGATTTAAAAAAAAAAAATCTGTAAAGGAAGTTCAGCAGCAAGTTGAAGATAATATGGGAAATTTGGATGAATCATGCAATGAGGCAGAATGAGAAAAAAGTAAAGAGGATCGGGCAGTGGTCCCTAAGCCATGGTCCGAAGAACAAAAGGCTCTCTCTGGAGTGCCGGAATCAGGTGGACGGTGGTGCAGTCCTAATCAGAGCCTTGTGCTTGAGTGCTCTCCCTGAGCCCCTCCACCGAGTCATGATTGCTGGACACGTGCGGGACATGAATATTATAAAATTAAAAATAAAATATTATAAAATTAAAAGCATATTCGACTTAATTTGTGGAATTGATTAATTTATGGAATTGCAAAGAAACATGCTAAGTAGTCACTTCAGGGGTTACACAAACATTAGCAAGGGAATTAGCCAAATACTGATAAAAGACATTCCTGTGAGACCAACTGCCTCTTCAGTTCTAACCCTGAAGATTTAACACTTAGTAATAACTAGGAAAGGACCTATATGCTTCTCAACTTGGAAAGGTAAAAGGACAAAAACTGAATTCTTTTTTTGTAGGACAGATAATTTTTTAATTTTTGATTTTTTAAAGATTTTATTTATTTATTTGGGAGAAAGAGAGAGAGCACACCTGAGACAGGACATGAGCAGGGGTGGGGGCAGAGCGAGAGGGAGAAGCAGACTTCTGGCTGAGCAGGCCTCAAACCCAGGAACCGAGATCATGACCTGAGCCAAAGGCAGATGCTTTTTTTTTTTTTTTAAAGATTTTATTTATTTATTCGACAGACACAGTGAGAGAAGAAGCACAAGCAGGGGGAGTGGCAGAGGGAGGGGGAGAAGCAGGCTTCCCACCGAGCAGGGAACCTGATGCGGGGCTCCATCCCAGGACCCCGAGATCATGACCTGAGCAGATGGCAGATGCTTAAACTAAATGACTGAGCCACCCAGGCGCCCCTGGATAGACAACTTTTTAAAAGATGCAACCCTCAATAATTTGGCAAGTTTCTAAGATCCAACAAAGGTCTTGACGTACGTGTAAAGTTCTGCACAAGGCACAGCCTGCCATTCACGCTCCAGCCCTGCTGATGCCTCTGCAGGTGGAAAGACCCCCCAGATGCTGCTGCTAACTTTATGTGTTATTCACACTACTTGAAGAAGAGGCTAAAATGAAGTGTAGTGAGACTGAGCCTATCAGTTATATTGCAGGGAGATAAGTCTCATTGTTTTGTAGCTGGAATTCATACCCTGAAGAACTGGAGTACAAAATAAAATATGACATTAACTGACATCGTGGTGGGTAGTTCAGGTAACAGGTTTATAAGAATTCAAAGGGGAAAAAAAAGATTCCTGTAAAATATTATGGACTTCCCTAGTGTTTAAGAATGGTCTGACCTCTAGTAAGACTTAAGGCATAACCACTTTAAAGGAGTTTTTTTTTTTTTTAAAGATTTTATTTATTTATTTGACAGAGAAAGATCACAGGTAGACAGAGAGGCAGGCGGAGAGAGAGGGGGGAAGCAGGCTTCCCGCTGAGCAGAGAGCCCAATGCGGGGCTCGATCCCAGGACCCTGAGATCGTGACCTGAGCCAAAGGCAGAGACTTAACCCACTGAGCCACCCAGGCGCCCCAAGGAGTTTTTTTTTTTAATAGAAGAGAGAACTTTCTCCCATCAACAATAATTTAATAACATGCTCAACAGTCACGGTAATAATTTTTGTGGTAGATTCTAGCTTAATGCCTTTATCAATGCAAGAACTTTTAGTCTCTTCAAGAGTTGGTCATTTTGCCTCTACTTCCTTATCTCTATTGACAACTATCTCTAACGGCGCCTGTTATATTACCGGACATTCGCTTGTTTAGAAAGTATTACTTGCAGTAAGCCAGGAATGTGAAACTTCTAGTCACTGGGTTGGGGAATATATTTTATAACAACACAGAATTAAGTCAACTTTTTTAATGTGACATTAATTCAAATATTTGAAGGCAGACTCAGTTTCCTTATCTCCAAGCTAACCACCCCTGTTGCTAACTGGACCTACCATAACCTGGTTTCTGTACCATTCTAAAGCGTTCACAATCCTACCTCCTGGGTAGAACACACTTTTTGGACAATGTCCCTCAGTAAGGCATTACCTACACTAAGAAGGATACTCTAGGTAAGACAGGAGGATCATAAAATAATGTGTTGCTAGACCCTAGAAAGCATCAGAGTCTAACATGTTTATCCGACTGATGCTAAGACTGAGGCAGCGGATACGTGACTGGTTTGGGATCACAGCACTTGCTGGAGGCAGAGCCAGGAAGCCAAGATCCCAGAGCCCAGTTGCATGGCAGGGAACCTTGCATTTCCTGCGCTGTTGTTGTCTTCCAATTAAGGTTGCCCATTAAACAAACAAACAGCTCTCTTATTAGGAAAACTGCTTCACCATTTTATTTCACATGCAACTGACCCAGAGCCCGTGCCCCCTCCCTGCTATGAAAGAATCTAAGACTCACAGGGGTGAGTTGAGAGGAGCAGCCAAAAGCCTCCTTGAGAATCACCCCTTCTGAACACACACTTAGGAGAACCAAGCACAGCTCTGTCTTCTCCTTGTTTAAGCGAGGTGCGCTCTCTCCTTCGATCACCGTTAGAGAGACTCTGTCCCTGGGAGCTCAGCCAAGAATGCCTCGTGAAGAGCAGCTTTCTCGAACCCATGTTGGTGATGCAGGCTTGACCAGGGAATGCTGTCTCAGTTCATTCATTCCGTTCCCTGGGCACTTGGTATAAGAATCCCGTTTATTTTCAGGTAGGCAGAAGCATAAATAAATGTCAGCAGGGGCCTGGTTGTTTTTTTTAAATGTTGCATTGATCAGATTAAAATGATGATCTACAGAATCCAGACTGTTCCTTGATCCTCTCATGCTGGATCAGCATTTTACTTCTTATTTTTATGTGTTTGAGTGTACGTGTGTGTTGTTTGTCATGGCTATTAAAAATAATGAGGCACTTTATTCATCTTGATAAGTGGCGAATTGCCTCTACCTTCTTCCCATGGTCCACTTCCAGCTCTCTATTAAATTTGCCATCTCTGGCATCTTCATGTTACACAGAATGCTAAGTGTAGTTTAATAGCTGTCACTGAGAAAAATAATATTTTCAGTGGAGTCGCTATATGGGTCAGCCCATGTATTAGCAAGTGAATTTGTTTCCATAAAATGAATATGTCAAGACGGGGACAGTCAGGGCTTTTTTGCATAGACAAGTCCATGTTCTGGAATAACAGTGGTAATAGGTAGTCTGGCTGTACTATTTCCTTGTCCCTGCCCCCTGCTCACAGCTTCAGATGGATTCAGTAGAATTTCTGAGGTAGCAAAATGCTGAGAATGGGGGTGATTTTTCCTCTACTTTCATTGGAGGTGATCTGCTCCCTCTTCACCTCCTGTGAGAGTTCAGTTCCTGTAGATACCAGCACTGGCACAGGCTGACTTATGTGATGATAGCAGAACAGGTACACAGAGGTCTTCCCTGCATGGTGGACTCCTTTATCTATCTCACACTGCTCTTTGTTCCAAGCAGGGCCTAACAAAGTCACAAACTCTGGTAGATAAGTGCATAACTAACAATATAAATTATAACAGTTACTACTTACTCAGTATGTACAAAGACTATGAACTAAGCAAGCCCTTAGAGTATGCATTCCTGCATTTAATTCTAACAACCACTGATGACCTTTTCCCATTGGAGGCACCTGAGCTTAGAACAGTGAAGTGACTTGCCCAAGATCATGTTGCTGGTAAGGGGTAACTGCAATTATAGTTTTTAGATAACTACCAAATATTTAAAATTTGTTATTAAACAGTGGAGGATCCTAGACTTAAACAGGCTGGATTCTAGAAACTAATCAAATTAGTCCAGCGCAGACAACAGGATTTACACAGTCGTGTCACTATGAATAGACTGAGGGACTAGTGTGTCTTGGGTTCTAAAAAGAAACAACGGAAATGAAAACAGAGTAAAAACTTGTGCTCAAAAAGCAGCACCTGTACCCTGGTGATCCTATCCATACCCTTCTTGTTAATCGATATTGAACAACCCAGCCACAAGACCAGCCCACTCTCCAGAGCTCCCAACCTGAATATCCATCTCCTGATAGGATCTACGCAGCCTCGCATGTAACTTGATCTCAGCCTCCACTTCTTCCCCGCACAGATCTTCCTCTGACATGGGTGCTAGGAACATGTCGGTGAGTGAAGCAAATGCAAAATGTTCCCTTAAAGAGCATTCTGTCTGGTGAGGTCAGTTATTTCCCTGACATGTCCTATCCTGGCTAACGGGTTCTCCATCTGCCCAATTATACAGTAGGCACCTGGGTGTCATCCCAGAGTCCTCCTTTTACCTCCCCCTACCTCTAACCCATCAATCAAGTGGGTTCAACCTCCTCACCATCTCTCAAAACTATCCCCTCTTCTCCACTCCCAACTCTTCTGCTTTGAGATTAGCCCTTAGTATATGACATGCTGGGATCGCCACTGTGTATAAAACTCAAGGTATTTGGAGTTCCCCGTGCGTACCTGCTAACTCCACGTCTCCAAGTCTTTGCTCTTGCTTTCTCCTTTTCTTGAACTGTGCTTCCCCTCTAATTCACTTACCTTTTCTTAATCTGTCAAAATTCAACTCTGATATTACCTCCTGCAGGAACCACCCTTCAACCCCACATTGGGACAACCAGCCTGCTGTTTGCTCCCCCAGGTTTCCGCCTGCGCTGTCTCTGGCACAGCACCTGCAGGCTTATGTTTTAATGAGCTGCATGGAAATCAACAGTTAGGGTCCCTCTCCCCTGCTAAGGCAATTGGAGATATGTATCATGTACCATCCTCCATCTTGTCCTAAAAACTGAGCAGAGGCGGTTACTTGACACATAATGGCTACACTATAATTGTTTCCTGAAATGGTTCAGCATTCAAGATGGAAAAACATGTGTAGGAGAACAGTAGCTAGACATTTTTCTGATTAGAGATATTGGTGCTTTAATATTTCTGAGTCTTTTAAGATGAGTGAGACTCACTTCACTCACTCTTCCTTCTTTCTGGAACATTTTCCCTCCATCATTTTTTCCTTTAAAAAGTTTTAACAATCCTTCAGAATGTTACCAAAAGAACAAAAACTGAGATGTCAGACAGACCTGGATTTAAAACCAACATTTGATGTCTAGTAACCGTGTGACTTGAGGAAAGCTAACCTCTTTGAGTCTCATTTTTCGCTAAGGAAATAAGGTTTAAAACAGCAATCTTATGAAGCTGCTAATAATGACTAATTACTAATGACTGTGACATCTCTAGGTTGGTGAGCTGGGATGATAGTACAAGTAGTAACTGACAGGGAAAGCACTGGGGCCGGGAAAGGGTGAAGGATGAATGGAGTTAGCAAGAAATATGAAGCAGTCTGTTGGAGATGTTCCATAGGCCATGGGAAAGAGGAATCTGGAGCCAAAGGATGGGTTTAGGAATCACTGGTGAAATATGGGAATGAATGAGGTAAACGAGGGAAAATATGAAACCTGTGAAGAGATGTTCTCACATTATGTCATGATATTCTCCATTATGCCAGGGGTGATTTAATAACTAGTTGTATTTTATTAGGGAAATAGTTGACCCCACCAGACAGAATGCTACTTAAGGAAACATTTTGCATTTGCTTCACTCACCAACATGTTCCTACATGGAGAGTGACTACATATACAAAGAGCTCAAGAAATAATTACTGAGTTGATGAATGATGGAATCTCATATAATATTCACTGATGGACTTTCTAGTTGTTTGCTTGAAATTTGGTGACCTAAGTATTAGTAACGTGAGAATACAAATTCCTAATAAAAATGTGCCGAGGTGGAGGTAAGAATAAAAATCTCACAAGTGCCTATTGTGGGCCAGACCCCGGGCCACCCACATCCATGCACGGTCTTACTCCATTCCTGTAATATGGGGTAATGAGATCACTGCTAAAGAAATGATTTGTTCACATTTTGCAAGTCAATATTTTTTAAGTTATCACTACAGCCAATGTGGGGCTCGAACTCACAACCCTGAGATCAAGAGTTGCATGCTTTTCTGACCGAGCTTAGGCAAACCCGCCTTTGCAAAATCCATCTGCCCTATTTCTACAACATCCTTGATTCCTTGATTTCCCAATTTCCCTTAGCCTTCCATGTCCAATTTATCTACAAGTCCTGTAGCTCTGTACACAACATTATCTGAATCGGTCTTCTCCTCCAGCTTCACTGTCACCACCTTAGTCCAAGCTACAGTCGTGTCCTGACTCGGCCTTCTGAAGTAAGTCTGACTTGTCGCCATTCTCGATTCTTTTTCAATTCACATTCTACACACCAGAATTCCTCAATCCAAATGTCTTAAAATCATAAATCAGATACAATTTCTCCCTGTTAAAACTTAAACTGGCTTCCCCTTAAATCCCTATGCCAATCCAACACTTTGCTGTTTATATGTCTCTACTCATCTGGTCCCTGCCTAGCTTCCTGACCACAGCTCCTTCCTCTCTACATCTCACTCACTCACTGTGCTCCACTCACACTGGCCCCCTCTCTGTTTTCAACATACAAAACTTCTCCTGCCTTAGGCCTTTGTACTTGCTGTTGTCTCTGGTGGTCATATGTCTGGGTCCACTACATCATTCAACTTAAATGCTGATTTGCTCACAGAGGCCTTCTCTTACCATCTTATCTAATGGAGAGCAGTAACATGCTGGATTCTCTTGTATTCTTTCTTTCACAACATCCATCACTATGATACTGTTTACTTCTTTCTCATGTATGATCTCTTTCTCCAACTAGAAAATACCAGGGCAAGGCTCACAGGGGAGAGGAGGGAGAGTTTTAAATAATCTTTACTGACAAGTTATTAGAGAAAAACATAAATGTAAAATAAGACTCTGGTTTCAGCTTCTTTTTTTCATTTATTCATTCATTCATCTTTACTTTAAAGGATTATTATTTTACAGGGCCTTCTGAATCTCTCTTTTCTTTAGCAACCAGGAGTCAGCTAAAGTGACTCCTTGACATTTACAGATTCGATATTTATGGTTTCAGCTCTCCCTGAGAGACCCCACAAAGCCATAACACAGCAACTTGTGGGTTTACTGAGGAATGAATTTAGTTACTTCCGTGTAGCAGATGGTAAGCAAGCTTACCTGATAGTCTTTGTTCTTCACAGTTATAATATGTTCTTATGACATGGCAGTTATTTTATCTCAATTTTAAAAAACACTGAATAAAAGTATCATAGTGGCATTAAAACATTTAAAAGCATTGTAGAACATATCTTTCTTGAGTGTCAAGTTGTTCCCCCCCGCCCCCGGAACCTATGTCTATACACATCTTTGAACAAAAGGTCTACCTGGTGAACTGCAGCAATCCCATGATTAATACCAAATGTTATGCTTCCAAAAAACGCTTCTATGAATCTATAAACATCATAAAGACTAGCCACCTAAAACTGCAGAAACCATTTTAGACACGCAAGTAGCTGAGTCATTGTGGTTTTTGGTAGAGAGAGGCTTCTATATTTAAGAAAAAAGATATCATGAAATTGGTTTTTAAAAATGTCCTGGAAACTCTGGATAAGATATGCTATAAAACTCTCAACTACTTTAGGAAGGAGAAAGAAATTAACACCACAAAATAACCAGAAACACCCCTTAGACCAAGTGGGAATAGAGAGGACTAAATGAGCTCAGGGGCAAAAGGTGAAAGAGGAAATATTCAGTTCATTATGCACATATCATGAGCCCAGAGTTGTGCCTGGGGCCAGGGAAATATACAACAAGCGCATAATATGGTCTCCATCCTCAGTGGCATTACAGACTTGGAGCAGAAACAAGACCCATGACTTGGACATGAGGGGATCCCCGTGACTGTGCAATAATATGCCTAACAGGTACATCTGAGGACACTTTATGATGGAAATGAATGCCCCATGATGGGCTTATATCGGATACAATGAACAATACAACGAAGACAAATCTGTAGAAAGGTGAATCAGGTAGCAGAGGGCAAGGGGGTTTAAGAGAAGAAGACACTGAAGGTAGACAAGTCATAAAGCGCTTTCAGTGAGCCAAATGTGAGAAGAGGAAAGCCTGGACCGGTGTGGTTGCCATGGACACAGAGCAATGCTTAAATCTGAGAAGCATCAGAAAGGAAAAATAGCTCTTCATTATATTCGTGTAACTTTCCAAGTACATGTGGCTTATTATGTCTTCTTTTATATAACTCATTGATATAAGATTGCCAGAGAGAATATTCTTTACCAAATCAGGGACGGGCACACCGCAGAGGAAGTGAAATGCCTCCTGACATATGAATTCTTCCTCCAAGTCGCTGATTTTGAGGCACTAAGTTTGGCTAAAAGATCAATGGGTTTGGTCACTTTCCCTGAGAGTCTAATTATTAATGGAATTCAAACCCTAATGCTTTAGGCGGAACAAGAGGAAGCTGATCTGAGAGCACTTCCTCACTTGTCTAGGGACACTCCGGTTATCACTAAGTGAGCAGCAAGACTGTGTGAGGCCGACTGCTAATGGTCTAATAAGCTGCCCTCCCTCCAAAAAACATTTTATATGCAGCTCCTTTCCTTAAAATTAAAGAGAGGACAGGACTGGAAAGTTGTGAAGAGGACAAGAAAGAGAAAGAGAGGAGAGAATAGCAACGAGAATAGCAATGACTAAGCATTTATCATCGAACACATCTAATCGTTCCCATATTTCCCTGACGGCACCTGGGAAACATTGCTCAGTGTCCCCTGTACCCTACCCTTTCTATCCCCGCTGTCACAGCCTTGGTTCAAAGGGCCTCCATGATTTCTCCCCTGGACTATACTAATATCCTAATATCCTACTCTCCATATTTATTACCAGTGCCTCCACATTTCCCTTTATTTCTGTCTTCAAAATTTTCTTCCTAAAACACCACATCTAATTACGTGACTATTTGAAAGTAGCCTCTGGCCCACAGGTTCAAAGGTTAGCACACAGCTCTAACTATAAGCCACCCTTCAGACAATCTAGACCTCTGCTGCCTTTCCAATTACATCCATCACCTTGACATCTTAAGCCCAACGTTCTCATGAAGCTTCTTCCCCAACATGCTGTATTTTATGATATTTCTGGTGCTCACATATGCCGTTCTCATTGCCCGAAATATCACTCTTTGTCTTCTCTTGTCATCTTTTTAAGTTTTATTTATTTAAGTAATCTCTACACCCAATGTGGAGCTTGAACTCACGACCCCAGGATCAAAAGTCAGATGCTCTTCCAACTGAGCCAGCCAGGTGCCCCTCCTTGCTACTTAAGACTCAACTGTCACTTTCTCTTTCAAGTCATCCCTCCTTCCTCTGCCTTTGTCTCCTGTCCTGTGTCTCATGACCACACAGTAACAATCACTCTGTAGCAATCATTGTATATCTATCTATCTTCCGTACTTATCTGTGAAGCCCTTGACTTGACTACAACATATTCATCTTGGCAAGTCCGCTACCCAACAGCTCCTGGTCACTGTGGTCACAGATTATTAAAATAAATATTGAATAAATCAATGAATAACAGATGCTCAAATGAAGAAGTGAGTTATAAACAGAATTAAAATGGGAGCTTAATTTTTAAAAAGACATGTATTTCAGTAGGGGATGGTAAGTGTCTATTTTATTTAATGTCTAAATTAGTAAGAAGAAAGGTCAAGATGAAAGCAAGTACCATATTTATGGATTTCTAAGAGAAAAGAGGGAAAACGCTAACATACAGTAAAACAGTTTAAAAGCCATAAGAAAATAAATAAAACTCAAATTATTTAGCAATATGCTATCACTTGTTTCACTTCAGAAGTAAACAGATGTGAAGTGAGGAGTTTGGGGGCTCTCATCATGAGACAGGCTAGGTCTCTGGAGGTGCATCAGTGGACAAAAAACACTTTGCAGGATGGACACAAATTCAAGTCCAGAAGTCATTGGTTTAGTTTGGACATTAGTGTGTGAAATATATGGGAGAGGGGAGTGTTAAATTAAAAAATGTTTTCCATTTCACGTGGAAATAAATTATATGTGTGGAAGGAAGCAGTAACTTATTTGGCTGTAAGTAATTAGTACTACAAAATCCAATCATTAAAGTTCTCAAACAAAGGTTTCTTAAGATTTTATTTATTTGACAGATAGACAAAAATAAATAAATAAATAGATAGATAGATAAATAAATAAATATCACCATGAATGAAATAGGTCCTATTTGAAATATACCACCTCCCATTATTTTATAATTAAGGAGGAGGCATTTATAATTTAATAATTAAGAAAAGATTAAAAAAAAAAAGAACAGATTGACTGGTGGCTTCCTTTCCAAGGCTGGTCATTTAAAATGGAGCTGGTCCAACCACCCCCAGCTGTCCCCTCCCCACTTCCATCTCCAGGCTGCCCTTCTTTCCACTTATTTTCATTTGCTCCTCTGACAGTTCTGTCTGTTCTTGGCTTGGTACTCAGGTTCTCACAACTCATCCCAGGCCAGCCTTATGTGATGACTCATGCCCGTCTTGGTGACCTCCTCCAGTCCATCTGCTCAAGTCTCAACCTTTACAGGGTATGACCACCTTGTGTAGATGATGATCCACCACCAGTCCCACGTGGGCATCCGCCTCTCCCACTGCCTGCAGCAACAGGGAGGGATCTCAGACTGGTGATGTCAAAAAAGGAAAAGAGATCTGGGCTAAGGTACATATAATAAATTGATGAAGACAGCTAAAGAGAAAGGATAATAGAGTAAAAGTAGTCAAGTCTATAATTATTTAAATAAAAGAGAAAAAACAACAAAGATGCAAAGATGTTCACTCACTTCTCCATTTACCAACGGAGAATGGGGGCACTAATTTCAGACTGAGGATTAGCTGATTTGCGTGTGTATTGTAACTATATTTAAGTATCTCATGTATCAGGAAGAAACGTAAACAAATTTAATGACTTCACTGAAGTCATTCCATGAAGAACTGACTCAAGAAGAGCTAGCAGTGTGATTAGACTCCTTACCTGGCATTCCCTCATACCCCATTCCAATATACTATTCCCCCCAAAAGTCTACTCTCTCCTGGGATGCAAAGTGCCACGCATGCAGAGTTGTAAGCTGACCCAGTAACAAATGAATTAGTTTCAAAGAGCTTCCCTTAAATTCTTGAAATGGCATTTAAGTAAAAGAAAGCACTTTAACATGGAAGCTATAATGTAACAGTATTTCCTGAGAGTTCTCTCTATTTAGGACTGTAACACAGGAAGGTAAGTGATGACCAGGGATGAGATGTAAGTTGGATTTGAAAAAAATATGTAGATTTAGAGAGACTGGAAGGCTGTTCACAGACAGAAAGCAGACAAGCCCCAGGTGCACCGGGCTATCCTTGAATTCACTTCCAGTTTAGCTGGAGTAGAGATAACGTGATGAAGTTAGAGCCATCCATGTGAGTACAGTATGGGACAGTTTTCAGGAAAAGACTAGGGTATTTGAACTCCATTCCAGTTTTTTAGGAGTTAGTCAAGATCTATTACATATAAGAGAAAAGGGATGGAACAGTGTTTGAAGCTGTTAACATCAATAATTTTGAGAGAAATTTCTTTCTGTGCATGATTATTTAAATTGAAAAAATTGTAAATGTGGGACATGGGACTTTTGTATTCAGAAGAAAGGAGTTTTTGGCATACATAATTCATGTGAAAAGATCTGAATTTACTGTATAAACAATTAATGAATTTTAAAAAGCAAGGATTAGTGTGATTTCTTTCTCTCCAATATAAAACATGAAAACAAAGCACAGATCATTAGGGAAAAAGAAAAACTACTTCAAATATTGCTTTAAATGAAGCGCAGTCTACTTAAACACAACAACTAGAAAAAGGATGAGGTTAATCTTTCGGCCTTTTGTGACTCTGTGCATCAATCCTGGAATTAGGGACGCTTGCTGAACGTGCAGAAATGCACTTGCCACTCTGGCAGATAAAAAGAAAGCTTCAGACTGCCTTTAAGAAATCGCTTAATGGGAGAATGCAGAACATCCCTATCTAGATAAAGGAAACACAGCATGTTAGTGACAAAGTGAATGATGCATTTTGTAACTGCAGCAGAGGTCCATCTCGGGCAGAAGGTTCAGGAACCATCCTTTTAATGGGGGAGGGTTTGAGCCAGAACACAGGGGCTAGGAAGACTGTATAAACAAAGAAAAGGAGGCATGATATATAAAATTAAGATGCTTTCAGCATACAGGGCTAGGCTTTAGCTCAAAGACGTTGATGGGAGAATGAAGAAACAGAGATACTGTAATTATCAAGAACATGATGTAGAGATATGCGGATCCCCATCTCTATAAATGACACTCACATGAAGTTGTGCAGTACGTAAGCTGCCTTATCCACGTAGCAATAATGACACTAAGAAAGAAATAGCAAAGGACACTGAAGATTTTATAGCAGTGGCTGAAAAATACAATTGGAACTTGAGCTAGGACAAAATTTAGGAATTATTTTCTTTGGAAAATGAATGTCCACAATCCAAAAATGCAGAAGGCCCAAAGACTTTATCTACGGCTAAAATCTGAGGAGGAAGAGGAACCCTCCAAAGGGATGGGTAGAGAAGCAAGGGACCTCAAGAGTCCATAACTGTGGAAGAACAGAATGGTACCATATCACAGAATACTTTCCCCCCACCGATCAGTCTAACTACAGAATTATGATGAGGTAGGGAGTAAATTGTGAAAACATCAGTTCTTATATCAATCTTATGCTGTTCTTCTCTGTAGCTTCTGTGTCTGAAAATAGAAGACATACCGCTTTGTCCAAATGTTGGAATGTAGTACCCATGTGACCATGCTTCAATTTCCTCTAGTCGATAAAAATCTCAAGTTGCAAAATAAAATGTAAACTGTGAAAAAGAGCACTCTTTAACAGATAAAGTGCCAATCAGATGATCTCCTTCTTCAGTGAGCTTTGGCAGTTTGTGGTTTTCAAGAGCTTTGTCCCTTTCATCTAAGTTGTCAAACTGATTGCCATAAAGGTGTTCAGAATCTTCTTCTATTATCCTTTGTAGTGTTTGTGGAATCTGCTGTTAGTAATTTGTGTCTTCTCTTTTGCCTTCCTGGTCAGTCTGCTTAGAAGTCTTTTTTTTTTTTTTTTGCTTAGAAGTCTTATTAGGTATATAAGTGTTAATCATCTTGAAGCGTTTTTCATTTGTTTGATCTACTCTTTCTCCTCTTTCCCTTTTTTCTGCTTCTTTCAGGTTGAATACTTTTTCCGGTTCTATTTTATTTCCTTTGTTGGCTTATTAGCTGTAACCCTGTTTTGCGATTTTAGCAGTTGCATTAGTGTTGCTTTAACTTATCACAGTCCACCTTCAAATGGGATTATATCCTTCACATGTATTTTTTTTAAAGATTTTATTTATTTATTTGACAGAGAAATCACAAGTAGGCAGAGAGGAGGCAGAGAGAGGGGAGAAGCAGGCTCCCTGCTGAGCAGAGAGCCCGATGTGGGGCTCGATCCCAGGACCCTGAGATCATGACCTGAGCCAAAGGCAGAGGCTTAACCCACTGAGCCACCCAGGTGCCCTATCCTTCACGTTTAGTTTAAGTGCTGTCCAATGGTATAATACCATTGCTTCTCTCCCGGCTTCCATTTTATTATTGTCACACATTTCTATTTTACCTATGTTATACACTCCATAACACACTGTTCTTATTTTTGTTTAAACCGAGAGTTATATTTTAGAAAAATTTAAACAACAAGAAAAAAGTCTTATTCATTTACCCATAAAGTTACCATTTGCTGTGTTCTATATTCCTCTGGGTGGAACAGATTCCTGTTTCTTTCAAGGATCATTTTCCTTCCACCAGAGGCTTTCCTTTAACATTTTTAGTAATTCATATCTGCTAGTGATGAATTCTTTCGGCTTCCATCTGTCTGTAAGTATTTTTAAAAAATATTTATTTATTTGACAGAGAGAGAGAGAGAGAGAGGCAGGCAGAGGGAGAAGCAGGCTCCCCACAGAGCAGGGAGCCCTATGCACGGCTCAATTCCAGGACCCTGGGATCATGACCTGAACCAAAGGCAGTCTTAACCATCTGAACAAGACTTGACCAAGTGAGCCACCCAGACGCCTTGTCTGTAAGTATTTTGCCTTACTTTTGTAAAGAAGTTTTTGTAATTTTTTTTTGCTGCTGTTCTACTATCTTATTGCTTGCATTGTTTTTAAGGAGAAATCTATACTACTTTGTTCTGCTACAGATATTATGTCTTTTTTTTTTTATTTGACTGCTTTTAAGATTTTCTTTTTATCACTGGTTTGAACAGTTTGATTATAACATGCCTGGGCAGAGTTTTCTCCATATGTCTTCGCTTGGAATTCACTGAATTTCTGGGATCTGTGGGTTTATAGTTTTCATCAAATTTGGGAAAACATCAGCTATTATTTCTTCAAATGTTTTTTCTGCCTTTCCCCTTGCCTCTTCTTCAAGGACCCCAATTACATATGCAGGAGGCCTTCTAAAATATTATAAAACTTGTTACTCCTTTCTTTTTTAAAATTCTTTTTTTCTTTTCCATTTAATCTTAAATAGTTTTAACTGCTGCATCTGCAAGTTCATTAATCTTTCCTTCTGTGATGTCTCATCTGACATTAATCCCATTCAATATATTTCATTTTTTAGATCAACTGTATTTCTTTTCTTATTTTCATTATTTTTTCCTCATGATAAGCAGAGTCTTTAATCTCCATCCCCTATATCACTTACCCCCCCCCCGCCCCACTCACCTCTCCTCTGGTAACCATCAGGTTGTTCTCTATAGTCTAAGAGTCTGTATCTTGACTCATCTCTCTATCTTTCTTTCTCTTTTTCTTCCCCCCTGCTCCTTTGTTTTGTTTCTTAACTTACACATATGACTGAAATCACATGGTATTTGTCTTTCTGAGTGACTCATTTCACTTAGTGTTCGTACTCTCTTTCTATCCATGTTGTTGCAAACGGCAAGATTTCCTTCTTTTTTATGGCTAAATAGTATTCGTGTGTGTGTGTGTGTGTGTGTATGTGTGTGTGTGTGTGTGTGTCTTCTTTATCCATTCATCAGTTGATGGACACTTGGCCTGCTTCCCTATCTTGGCTATTATAAGTAATGCTGTAATAAACATAGGGGTGCATGTATCCTTTGAGTTAGTGTCCCTGTAATCTTTGGATAAATACCCAGTAGCGTGATTACTGGGTCATAGGGTAGTTATATTTTCAACTTTTTGAGGAAACTCCATACTGTTTTCCACAGTGGCTGAACTCCCACCAACAGTGCAAGAGAATTTTTCTCCACATCCTTGGTGACACTTGTATTTTGTTTTTGATTTTAGCCATTTTGATAGGTGTAAGGTGATATCTCATTATAGTTTCGACTTGTATTTCTCTGATGATAATTGATCATGAGGATCTTCTCATACATCTATTGGCCATCTGTATGTCTTTTCAAGATTTTATTTATTTATGTGACAGAGAAAGAGAGAAAGTATAAGTAGGGGGAGTAGGGGTGCGGAGGGAGAAGCAAGCTCCTCACCGAGCAGGGACCCTGATGTGGGGTTTGATCCCAGCATTCTGGGATCATGACCTGAGCCAGAGGCAGATGCTTAATGACTAAGCCACCCAAACACCCCCCAGACTACTTTTTAGTTTTGTTGATTATTTCCTTTGCTGTGTAGAAACTTTTTATTTTGATGTAGTCCCAATGGTTTAGGGTTAAAAAAAAAATTTGTTTTTGAAGATCTATTTATTTATTTGGGGGAGAGAATGAAAGACAGCATGAGCAGAGAGAGGGACAGATGGAGAGAGAGAAGCAGACTTCCTGCTGAGCAGAGAGCTGGACATAGGGCTTGAACCCAAGACCCTGAGATCATGACCTGAGCCAAAGGCAGATGCTTAACTAACTGAGTCACCCTGGTGTTTCCCCAATAGTTTAGTTTTGCTTTTATTTCCCTTGCCTCAGGAAACATTATCTAGAAAAATGTTGCTACAGCCAATGTCAGAGAGATTATTTCTGTGTTCTCTTTGAGGATTTTTGTGGATTCAGGTCTTACATTAAGGTCTTTAATCCATTTTATTTTTGTGTATGGTGGAAGAAAGTGGCCCAATTTCATTCTTTTGCATGTGGCTGTCCAGTTTTCTCAACACCATCTGTTAAAGAGATATTCTTTTTTCCATTGGATATTCTTTCCTACTTTGTCAAAGATTAATTCACCCTTTAATTGTGGGCTTTTTTTGGGGGGTTTTCTATTCTGTTCCATTGATCTGTGTCTATTTTTGTTCCAATACCATCCTATTTTAATTACCACTGTTTTGTAACATAACTTGAAATCTGGAATTATGATACCTCCAGTTTTGGATTTCTTTTTCAAGATTCCTTTGTTTATTTGAGATCTTTTGTGGTTCTATACGAATTTTAGCATTGTTTATTCTAGTTCTGTGAAAAACACTATTGGCATTTTGATAGGGATTAAATTAAATCTGTAGATTGCTTTTGGTAATATAGACATTTTAACAGTATTTGTTCTTCCAACCCATGAGCATGGAATGTCTTTCCATTTCTTTGTGTCTTTTTGAATTTCTTTCAATGGTGTTTTCTAATTTTCAGAGTCAAGTCTTTCACCTCTTTGGTTATATTTATTACTAGATATTTTACTATTTTTGGTGCAATTATAAATGAAATTATTTCTTTACTTTCACTCCTTGCTACTTCATTATTAGTGCATAAGAATGTGACAGATTTCTTCTATACATTGATTTTTGTTCTGTGAGTTTACTGTATTCACTTCTCAGTTCTAGTAGGGTTTTTTTTGGTGGAGTTTTTAGAGTTTTCTATAAAGAGTGTCATGTGATCTGCAAACAATGGGAGTTTTACTTCTTCCTTACCAAAGTGGATGTTTTTTATTTCTTTATGATATCTAATTGCTGTGGTGAGGACTCCAGTACCATGTTGATAAAAGTGTAAGAGTGGACATCCTTGTCTTGTTCTTGACCTTAGGAGAAAAGCTCTCAGTTTCCTCAATGAATATGATGTTGGCTGTGGGTTCTTCACACAAGGCCTTCATTATGTTATGTTCCCTAGTTTGCACAGGATTTTTATCATGAAGAGATGCTGTACTTTGTCAAATGCTTTTTATGCATGTATTGAAATTATCATATGGTCTGTATCCTTTCTCTTACTGATGTGACATATCATGTTGATTCTTGTGTGAATATGAACCACCCTTGCGTCCCAGGATTAAATCCCACTTGGTCATGGTGTATGTTTTTTCCTAATGTATTGCTAGATTGGGTTTGCTAATATTTTTGCACCTATATTCATGACAGATACTGGCCTGTAGTTCTCTTTTTTGTGGTGTCCTTTTTTAAAGTTTATTTTTTAGTAATCTCCATACCCAACAAGGAGCATAAACTCATGACCCTGAGATCAAGAGTCACATGTTCTCTGACTGAACTACTGTGGTGTCTTTATCTGGTTTTGTTATTAGTGTGATACTAGCCTCACAGAATGAATTTGGGAGTTTTCCTTCCTCCTGTATTTTTTGGAATAGTTTAAGAAGAATAGGTATTAACTCTTTAAATGTTTGGTAGAATTCATCTATGAAGCCATCTGGTTCTGGACTTTTGTTTTTGGGGAGATTTTTCATTACTGATTCAATCTCATTGCTGGTGACTGGTCTGTTCAAATTTTCTATTTCTTCCTGCTCTAGTTTTGGTAGGTTACGTTTCTTGGAGTTGATCTATTTCTTCTAAGATGTCCACTTGTTGGCACATAGGGTTTCATAGTATTCTGTTGCACTGTTTGTATTTCTGTGGTGTTGGTTGTTATTTCTCCTCTTTCATTAGTGATTGTGTTTATTTGTGTCCTCTTTTTTTTTCTTTTTGTTTTTTTGATAAGTCTGGCCAGTGTTGGTCTTTGTTGGTCTTTTCAAAGAACTAGCTCCTGGTTTTATTGATCTGTTCTACTGTTTTTAGTTTCCATATAATTTATTTCTGCTCTAATCTGTACTGTGTCCTTCATCTTGCTGGGCTCAGGTTTTATTTGTTTTTTTGGTTTTTTTTTTTTTTAAGATTTTATTTATTTTGAGGGGCACCTGGGTGGCTTAGTGGGTTAAAGCCTCTGCCTTCGGCTCAGGTCATGATCCCAGGGTCCTGGGATTGAGCCCCACATCGGGCTCTCTGCTCAGTGGGGAGCCTGCTTCCTCCTCTCTCTCTGCCTACTTGTGATCTCTGTCTGTCAAATAAATAAATAAATAATCTTAAAAAAAAAAAGATTTTATTTATTTTGAGAGAGAAAGAGAGGGAAAGAGAGACAGTGCACACACAGAGGGAGAGAGAGAGAGAGAATATCTCAAGCACATTTCACGCTGAGGAGCTTGAAATGCAGGGCTTGATCTCACAACCCTGAGATTACGACCTGAGCCAAAATCAAGAGCTGGATACTTAACTGACTTAACTAACTCTCTCAGCCAGAGCCCCTATTTGATCTTCTTTTTCTAGCTTGATTAGGTATAAGGTTAGGTTGGTTATTTGAGATTTTTTTCTTGCTTCTTCAGTTAGGCCTGTATTGCTATAAACTTCCCTTTTAGAATCGTTTTTGCTGCATCCCAAAGGTTTTAGACCACTATGATTTCATTTTCATTTGTTTTGTGTACTTTATGATTTAGTCTTTGATTTCTTGGTGGACCCATTCATTCTTTAGTAGCATGTTATTTAACCTCCATGTATTTGTGCTCTCTCCAGATTTTTTCTTGTGATTGATTCCTAGCATCATAGCATTGTGGTCAGAGAAGATGCCTGATATGACTTCCTTTTTTTGGAATTTGTTAAGGCTTGTTTTGTGGCCTAACACACAATTTCTTTGGAGAATGATCCATGTGAACTTGAAAAGAATGTGTATTCCACTCTTTTAGGATGGAAGGTTCTGAATATGTCTGTTAAATCCATTGTTCCATTGTATCACTCAAAGCCACTGTTTCCTTGTTGATTTTCTCTGTGAATAATCAGTCTATCGATGTTAAGTGAGGTATTAAAGTCCCCTACTATTATTGTATTACTATTGATCATTTCCTTTATTTTTGTTATTACTTGTTTTCTGTATTTGGGTGCTCCCATTTTGGGTGCATAAATATTTACAGTTGTTCTATCTTCTTACTGGATTGACACCTGTATTATAATACAGTGTCCTCCTTTGTCTCGTCTTACAGTCTTTGTTTTAAAATCTAGTTTGTCTGGTATAAGTATTGCTGCCCCAGCTTTCTTTTGACATCCATATGCATGACAAATGCCTCTCTATCCCCTCATCTTTAATCTGCAGGTAACTTTTGGTCTAAAATTAGTCTCTTGTAGGCAGCATACATATGGGTCTAATTTTTTTATTCACTCGGTCAACTTGTGTCTTTTGATTGGAACATTCAGTCCACTTACATTCAAAGTAATTACTGATAGAGATGTATTTATTACATTTTGTTACTTGCTTTTTAGGGCAACAGATTTTCTCTCCTCTTGCTCTCTTTCATGGCTTGTTGGCTTTTTTTAGTGATACGCTTGGATTCCTTTCTCTTTATTCTTTGCATATCTATTACTGGTTTTTGATTTGCAGTTACCATTAGGTTTGTAAATAACATCTGCATACAGCAGTCTATATTAAGTTGATGGTTGCTTAAGTTTGAACCCATTTTACTCCTCTTCTCTCTGTATTTTAGGTATATGGTGTCATATTTTATATCCTTTTATTTTGTGAGTCCCTTGGCTGAATTTTTACAGAAATAATAATTTTTACTGCTTTTATGTTTTTTACTTTTCATATTTTCACATATGTTCTTTCCTTTCTACTCAGTCTCCTTTAATATTTCTTGTAGGGCTGGTTTAGCAGTCATGAACTTCTTGAGTTTTGTTTGGGAAACTCTTTCTCTCTCTATTCTAAATGGTCTTGCTGGATAGAGTACTCTTGGATGCAGGTTCTTCCCATTCAGTGCTTTGAACATAACATGCCACTCCTTCTGGCCTACAAAGTTTCTGCTGAAAATCAGCTGATAGTCTTATGGGGTTTTCCTTGTATATAATTGTCTTCTTTTCTCCTGCTGCCTTAAAATTTTTTTGCCACTAATTTTTGCCATTTTAATGACTATGTGTCTTGGAGTGGACCTCTGTGGGTTGAATTTTGGGGGGAATCTCTGTGCCTCCTGAATCTGAATATCTGTTTCCTTCTCCAGATTAGAGAAGTTTTCAGCTATTATTTCCTCAAATTTAAGTTTCTGTCCTCTTTTCTCTCTCTCCTTCTTCTGGGATTCCTATAATTCCAGTGTTACTATATTTGATGGAGTCACTGAGTTCTGTGAGAATATTCTCAATTTACATAATTTTCTTTTCTTTACTTTGCTCAGGTTGGTTACTTTCCACTACTTAGTCTTCCAGGTCATTAATTTGTCCCCCTACTCCATCTCGCTTGCTATCTATTTCATCAAGTGTGTTTTTAGTTTCATTTTTTGTGTTCTTGATCGCTGACTGGTTCTTTTTTATCTGTGTGCTAATAAGGGTTTCAATGATGTCTTCTACTGTTTTCTCAGGTCCAGTGAGTGTATTTATGATCATTACTTTATTTATTTATTTTTATTTTTTAGTAATCTCTATACCCCATGTGGGGCTCGAACTTCAATACCCCAAGATCAAGAGTCACATGCTTTTCTGACTGAGCCCACCAAGTACTCCTAGGATAGTTACTTTGAATTTTCTATCAGACATATCACTTAGATCCTTTTTGCCTATGTTTCTTGCTGGGGTTTGGTCCTGTTTTTTTTCATTTGGAATATATTTCTCTGTCTCCCCATTTTTGTCTAAGGATCTGTGTCTGTTTCTCTGTGTTAGGAAAGTCAGCTACTTCTCTTGCTCTTAATGACAATAGCCTTATGAATAAGAGGTCCTGTAGTGCCCTGCAGTGTAGTGTCCCTTGTTCCCCAGGACCTGGCTCTTCAGGGAGTGTCTCCTATGTCTGTTGCACGTGCTCTGCTGTTGAGTCTTGGTGTCTTTCTCTTTCAGTCCATTTGTTTGCAGAGGCTCTCTTTGCCTGTTATGGGCAGTATTTTCTCCCCAGTAGGGGGTGGGGATACATTTTAAGAAGGTATAAGGTGGTTTGCTTGTAAAATGAGACCTAACTCTTTCCACAGCTGGAACTGAGGTCCTGCAAAATGCACAGGTCAGGAGAAGTGGTGTTGGCAGGATTTGTGCCGGTCTATTGGTGAGGGCCTGTAGTAGCAGGAGCAGCATGACTTGGATGGGCAGATTGTTGAAGTGTGATGGGCCATGGGGTGGGGGTGGGGGTGTCTCGGGGTGTGGGGCTTGGTGCAACAAGTTGGGTGACAAGTGCTGCTGGTTCCAGCAGGGGCGGAAAAAAGAAATGGTGCCTGTCAACTCCCTTGTTCCTCTGGGGGTCTCCCCATGACCCCTGTCTCTTCAGGCCATGCTCTGAGATGCGCAAGTCACTCTCCCTCCTCTATGTTCCTCGTGTTTTTTAAACTGCTGGTGCTATGCTCTATCTGCATTGCTGTTGTTTTGCTGTCTTTATGAGGGCGGAAGCTTCCTTCCTGATGCCCTTAGGGCTCTCCCAGACAGAGCTGAGCCTGCTGGTTTTTAAAATTCCAGGCTTTAGGTTTCATTGGTTTTAAGAACTCATGAAGTCCGGCCCCTCTTGCTTTCAAAGACAAATGTTATGGGGATTCATCCTCCTTATTCATGCGATCCCTGTTGTGAAATTTTGTTTTTTTTGCACCACCAGCTCCCTCCATACCATGAACGGCCACAGTTCGTTTTTGCTCCCAAACTCTATCTTCGCCCTTCCTACCTTTTTAGATATGGCCTCTTAACCACCTTTAGTGGTCATCTTCCACGTTATTTATGCTGATGTGAGTGTTATCTAGTCGTATCCGTAGAACAAGGCAAGCGTAGGGTCCTCTTATTCTGCTATCTTCCAAGCCAACATCCCCATTTAATGTATTTCTTAGTTCTATCAAACACTGTAATTTTATCTCTTAAACTTCAGTTTGGGTCTTTTTTATATCTTCCATATCTTAACTTCTGAACATATGGAATAAAGTTATAATTACTATATTAATGTCATTGCTAATTATACCATCTGAGACTGTTTTGATTGGTTGGTTTTCTTCTTCAGTACAGATCAAAATCTGCTTTGACCACATAGATGAAAATGATTCCAAGAGATTATAAGGCAATGTTTCACAACCAGATATGATATTGCCTCCCAGGGGACATCTGGTAATGTCTGGAGACATTTTTGTTTGTCCTAACTAGTGAAGCATCATTGGTATCTAGCAAGTAGAGGTCAGAAATACTGCTAAACATCCTATACTGCCCATGGTAGCCAACCGCAACAAATTGACTGGCCCCAATATGTCAACAATACTGAGTCTGAGGGGCACCCAGGTAGCTCAGTCGGTTGAGCGTCTGCCTTTGGCTTGCATCATGGTCCCGGGGTCCCGGGATTGAGACCCACATTGTGTTCCCTGCTTTGCAGGGAGTCTACTTGATGCTCTGCCCCTCCCCACTGTCCCCACTTTTCTCGCTCTTTTTCTCAAATAAATACAATCTTTTTTTTTTTTTTTTAATAGTACTGAGTTTGAGAAACCCTGCTGTAGAACAATAGAATAAAGAGAACTTGGGTTCCTGGATGATCTCATGGTGCTGAGCTACAGATGGACCTGGTCCACAGGCCTATCTTCACAGACTGTCACATAAAAAAGAAAACAGAACTACTTTCTTATTTAAGGCACTATAAAGATATATACATGGTATGGCATGTATATGGTACAATTGGTGTGGCAGTTTAGCCTATACTCTAATATGGAAATTGGTAACCAGAAGTAAGGTGTTAGCAAAATTAAAACTTAAAATGAGTTTCTTGGCTTTGTGGTCGAGTGAAAGATATGGCAAGAAAACAGATATTGCAGAATGGAAAACTGGTGAACATTTTTATGTCACAATAATGGTAAAACTATAAAAACTAAAAGGTAGACTGTGTCAGTCTATGATACCTGTCACTCTAGAGAAAGTGGCTGTTAAGTGGTCTATAGCTT
The DNA here is from genome assembly GCF_902655055.1 of Lutra lutra. Taxonomy (NCBI): domain Eukaryota; kingdom Metazoa; phylum Chordata; class Mammalia; order Carnivora; family Mustelidae; genus Lutra; species Lutra lutra. Next base: position 27,556,656 of record NC_062292.1, read on the forward strand.
AAATTGACCAAATACCTTGATTTGAGGCCTCAAGGTCAGAAAATCTAAACTGACCCCGAAATGGAAGGATAAATTAGCTCTTTATTTTTTCATAAGCATCTCTCGTTAAGACTTCCCAGCCAAAATATAGATCCAGCCAAGAGTCAAAGACCAAATTAAGGGTGTTGCCTCCCTACCCACACTTGTGGGTTTAGCTGGTCTCAGGGTAACCTCTACTAAAATGGAGGAAGAGGAGAATGGGCCACAAAAACAAACAAACAAATACAACAAGAAGACTTAAGAACTACATCAAAAAAAAACTTTGGATCTGCTTATTTACAACAAGCTAACTAGAAGCAAAAAGACCAAAGGCCACAAAACTATTAATTAGTTAATTAATTCCCTAAAGAGAGCAAAAGTCTGGCTTTAAAAAAAAGCCTATATTTACTGTATGGTGACTAACATAATAAAATAAAATAAAATTTTTTTAAAATTAAAAAATTTTTTTAAAAAGCCTATATTTGTTTGATCACTAAAACAACTCTCAGGCTTCCAAATTTCCACAAATAGTAGACATGCTTTGAAAACTGTACAGTTTCCAAAGAGGTCATACTCCTACTTATTCTCTATTTTTTAAAGATTTTAATTATTTATGTGAGAGAGAAAGACTGAGTGAGAGAAAGCATGAGAGCAGGGTAAGGGGCAGAGGGAGAAGCAGACTCCTGCTGAACAGGGAGGCTGATGTGGGGCTCAGTCCCAGGACTCTAGGATTATGACCTGAGCTGAAGGCAGATGCTTAACTGACTGAGGCACCCAGGCTTGAGCTTGAGTAGTATTTATGTATGAGAATAAAGGTGATCACAGATATGGTGAATGGCCATAGGAGCAAACTATGACAGACTTCTAATTTTCTCTAAAAAATTTCCCCCTTCCTCCATAGACTTAAGAATTTAACAGGTCAGGGAGCCTGGGTGGCTCAGTGGGTTAAAGCCTCTGCCTTCAGCTCAGGTCATGATCCCAGGGTCCTAGGATCGAGCCCTGCATCGGGCTCTCTGCTCAGCAGGGAGCCTGCTCCCCTCTCCCTCTCTCTCTACCTGCCTCTCTGCCTACTTGTGATTTCTGTCTGTCAAAAAAAAAAAAAGAATTTAACAGGTCACATGGCTGCTGAGCTAGACTGTATTTCCTAGTTCCCTTGCGCTAAGTGTGGCCAGGGACAAAGCATATGTCAATGGAATGCTGGCAAAAGTAACATAGTCAACTTCTTTACTATTTGCCTAGAAGAAAATTGCTTGCTCTGAATTGGAACTTGGATGAGGCATTGATTTAATTTTAACCACATAGATGAGGACAATATCCTAGAAACTGGTGGAATGAAAACATAGGAAACCTAAGTCCCTCAGTGATCTCATGGAGGTGACCTGCCTGCCTTTTTGGTCCAGTACTCCTCTTTCTGGAATGCTATGTGTGAAAGAAATAAACTATTTTACTTAAACCACTGTATTAAACAGAAGCTTAGCTTATACCCTAATTAAGTAAGGTTACCTACGCCACAAATAAAAGATTTTGCTCTACATTCACTTGGCTTTGCCAAAACCAAATTTCCTAAGTGAAAAGAAAGCAGCAAAGGAGGAAAAAAAAAAAAAAGACCAAGCCTACAAGGGTTTCAGTTATTGCATTTCCAGTAAAGGTATATTTCAACCTTTTCTCAACCTGCATAAAACAACTATCAAATAAATTTTTATATGATTCTGTTGAATTTCCTCAACTAGTTACATTATTGTGATAATATCAATCGATTCCTACAGTGAGTCATCAACCCTGTCAGCACTTTAATGAACAAAATTAGTCTATTTCATGCTGAAAAGCAATACTAGCAACTCTTGCAGATAAAAAGGGTCATAAAAGCTTATTGCACAGGGACATCCTCTGACAAAAGTCTCCTGATAATATCTCCCTATGATCAGCTCATACACCGTGATTGGTCAGAGTGAGAGTTTGAACAGGGCCTTAAACAGGATTTAGGGATGACTTCATACATCTTAAAGGCTATGAAAGAAGAAACGGATAGGCAGAACTCAGAAATCAAGTATTATTCTAGCCAGTCAAGAGAAGAGGATTTTCTTTGAAGATGTTATTTATTTATTTGAGAGAGAGAAAGAGAGAGAGAGAGAATAAGAGAGAGAGAGAGCGTGAGAGGGGAGAGGTCAGAGGGACAAGCAGACTCCCCGCTGAGCAGGAAGCCTGAATTCAGTTATGGGTTGATGTGACAATGGCTCCTAATTGCTCTGGCTCTGCTTCTGTCCTGTTCACCAATGACATTTAAAAACTGGGACAACTATCTTTGAGCACACAGTTGATGGAGTTTGGAACACACTATCCCCAAATATGGCCCCTTCGCGTATTGAATATTTTAAGCTGAAAGAGTCTGAGAAAATAGCAGAAGTAGGAAGGTTTCTCTGACCTTCCTCTGCCCTTCTTCCCTGAAGCAGGTCATAATACCGTCATTCGAGAAGTGCCCTCCCCAAAGCCAGAGGAAAGGAGCATCCTTACCTCCAAGACAGAGGGATACTGAGCAGAATCCAAACAAGCAAGCCTTGTGAAACTTCCCCCAGTTTATTACATTTAGCTCCTACTCCCTTCGTCCTATATATTTCTCCACAACTGTTCACTCTTCTCAAACCTCGCATAAAAACACGTTTAACCAGTTCTTAGGGTCTTCTTCTCTTCATAAAGGCTCCCACGTCATGTAAAACATATTAAATAAAATTGTATGTTTTTTTCCTGTTAATTTGTCTTTGTCAGTTTAATTTTCAGATCTAGCCAGAGGCCGTAAGAAGGTTAAGGAAATGTTTTCCCTCCCCTACACAGTCTTCAAACAAATTAGATTAAAAAAACTTCCTTTTCATTCATAGTATAATATTAACATGGATTTTTTTAAATGGAAGCTGATTTCACTACAATTTGTCTCCAAATATATACAATGTGAAAAAGCATGTAATTTTGGCTAAGAGCTCTAGAACTGAGTAATAATCTCTTCTTCACAGGGTAATTGGAGGGTTTAAAGCACACACACCTGCCACAGTTTAGTGGTTAAGGGCAGGTGAGGTAGAATGGTAAGACAGGCCCAGTTTTGGGTCTGGTGTGTCATTCTCCCAACTGAATGACTTTAGCCAAGTTATTTACCTTCTCAAAGCTTTTGTTTCCTCATCTGTAAAATGGAGATATTAACTAACGCAATCAGTTCATAAACGAGGGAAAAATCTTTAAACTGTCAAGTTATGGATGCTTGAGGACACAGCAAACCGGGTCTTGGTCTTGCCTTGAGCAGAGCAGGTACAAAGTATTATGTCTCCTGACTGATGTTTTTAAAGATTCAAGAGACCTTCCCCTTCTTGATGAGATCATTTTCTTTTCAGATGTTTGGATAAAGTCACTAGTGACTCTGTATTAACTTGTGAAGCATGTAAACCACACAATGTCTTTTTTTGTAAGGCACTGGGGGGAAAAAAAGGCTAATTCAAGTTAGGAAGATTTGATTTAAGAACTTTTGAGGAAATTTAAGACTGTGTTATAGGGGCACCTGAGTGGCTCAGTGGGTTGAGCATCTGACTTTTGATTTCAGCACAGGTCATGATCTCAGGGTCAGGAGATAAAGCCTTGTATTGGGCTCCACACCTTGTTAGGATTCTCTTTCTGCCCCTTTCCTACCCCACTAGCACACTCTCTCTCTCTAAAAAAAAAAAAAAAAAAAAGGACTTTGTGTTACAATCACCAAATCTTGCCTGTGTTACGTAAAGATTTTTGTCATGACATCTTTGTTTTATTCAGTTTATTCCTTCCCACCACCAAATATCCGAGTTTCTCTTTATAATCTTTCAAGTTGAAGGTCAGACGTTCTGCTAAGTAAAATGAGCCAGTTACAAAAGGTCAAATACTGTAAGATTCTACTCATATGAAGTATCTAAAGTATAATGGTGATTCACAGAGGCAGAAAGTATAATGGTGACCGCTAAGGGCTGGGGGCAAGGGGAAAGGGGACATCATTGTTTAATGGGCTCAGCGTTACAGTGTGAGAAGTTGAAAAAGCTCTGGAGATGGATGACAGTGAAGACGCACAACAGTGTGGACGTACTTGATGTCACTGAACTACATGCTTAGAAACAGCTAAAATGGTAACATTTATGTTACATATATTTTACTGTAATTAAAAAAAAAGAAAAAAAAATTAAAGATCATGAAGATTAGTTTAAAAGTGCTTAGCCCAGCACCGGCACAATTTAAGTGCTCAAAAAATGATAGGGGTATTGCTATTAATTTTATCATTTATTTTTGAAATGCATTTGAGAGTTTATCACAAATGATAAATATTACACATTTCTATAGTTATTGGCGACAGTTGTCAGATTTTTTTTGTATGAATCCAACATATTACTTGGGTTTCTGGAACTACCTGGCAAGAGTAATGGTAGTACAGAGGTGTGTGGGCTATACACACATCCTCACACACACAAACACACACGTGCACACACCAATATTTTACTAATTAAGAACAAACGAGTTGTTGAGATTCAAAGATCATGATAAGAGGTTTTTTTTTAAGTGGGAGTGAAGACAACTTACTGGTATTCCTTTAGAACATAATAGAGTGAATATTCTTTTCCTCCAAATTTTATTATATTGTTCTGCAAACTCTTTTTCGTAAGAGACACAAAGATAAACTTCAGTCAAGCATTTAAACAATAACTGTGTTAATTTTAAGATAATTCTTATCTACTCATAAAGGATGGCGATGGTGGTACATAGTATAGACACTGGCTATACATACATACATACGTATACACACAAAAAGCCATACAAACACACAGCATAGACTGACAGTCAACAAGACAGAAATTTAGAGCCTCAGAAACCATATTTTCCCGTCTTCTTATTCATAAGTGAAGAAATTAAGGGTTAGAAGGTTAGATGATTTAATGAAAATCCCATAGTAAAGTGGTGGCAAAAAATGTAAATAAAGCCCCTTAAGAATCTCTTCTCATACAAAAGCCTCAAACCGAGCCTAGCAAAGGACTTGACTCAGCCATTCCTTCTCATGCCTCATCTGGGTGCTATTCACTCTGCCTGTAATGCCCTCTTCTAAGGTTAGTTGCCACCTTTGGAAAATCTTTCCTGGTTCTCCCAGAATAGATTTGGCATCCAGCCTTTGGGTGCCTGAAGGCCCCTTGGAAAACTCAGGAGCAATCACAGTGAATTGTAACTGTCTGCTTGTTTGCTTTCTCCATTGGACTCACAACAACTGGAGGACCCAGACTGTCAACTCTGCAAGCTGTCACTCACACCTGACCCATGATCTACCAATAATATGCATTCAGTGAGTCCCTGAATGTCTGTGGGTTAAGAGAACTAACCAACCTTCATGGGCTTCTCCAAAGGGAGGCAAGAAAGCTGGGATCAAGGCCCAAGGTGGGAAATAACCTTGCAATGAAGGCAGAGTATACCTTCATTAAAGATAGGAGCACAGCAGAGAAGGACACAAATGAAGAGAAACTTTGAAGTAAAAGAGAGAAAAGCTTGAATGAATTTGTGCTAAAATTACTTAGTTTTCTCACAGACATAGGGAAAGGGAGACAATGGATTCTATTCTTATCTCTGTCAAGTGATCTTATATTTCTTAGGGTATGTCAAGTCCAAATGAATTACTGACAATGTGGACATGACATGATTAGCCAACTATCCTTCTTCCCTGGCATTTTGGATTATCTCATGAGAAATAAATAATGAGAAATTACTTGAACAAATTTAAGTGTTATATAATACATGCATGGTACTGTGATGATATACTTTTTTTTTTCCTGATACAGATCCCTAATCCATAAAACGCATTATTTCTGGAACTTTAAAATTCCTCGGGTATCTTGGGATGCCTGAACAGCTCAGTTGGTTAGGCAGCTGTCTTCAGCTCAGGTCATGATCTCAGGGTCCTGGGATCGAGCCCCACATTGGGCTCCCTGCTCCATGGGGAGCCTGCTTCTCCCTCTCCCTCCACCTGCCATTCCCCCTAGTTATGCTGTCTCTCTGTCAAATAAAGAAAGATAATCTTTTAAAAAATAAAATAAAATAAAATCCCTCGATTATCTTGTACCCCCAATTACATTGGTTGTTTAAGTATTTATTAGGTAGCACCTTAAAACCACCCTATCATTGAGCTGAGGATACACAGAAAAAAGTTAAAAAGAAACTAAACATTAAAACAACAAATTATGTTGGAAGGGGAAACCAATATAAAGGAATACCAACCAGAAGAAAAGAATTGGAAGTGCCAGCCTCTTAGCGTCTATTTCCACAGCAGCAGTGTTTTACTGCCACCAACAGGACAATAGGCATTCCTTCATGGACATTAAAAAACTAAAGAAATATACAAAAATTACTGCTAATCCAAAAGGTTTATAGTAGCTCCATTTTTTCCCCTCTGGTTTTTTGACTTCTGATTTTGAAACCTGAATGGAAGCTGCAGAAACAATAGTCCCAGTGTCAGCCCTTCCGGTGTCACCATCTTCAAGCACAGAAACAAGAACATTTAAAAAAAAAAAAAAGATTATTTATTTATTTATTTGACAGAGAGAGACCACAAGTAGGCAGACAGGCAGGCAGAGAGAGAGGGAAGCAGGCTCCCCGCTGAGCAGAGAGCCCGATGCGGGGCTCGATCCCAGGACCCCGGGACCACGACCTGAACCGAAGGCAGAGTCTCCAACCCACTGAGCCACCCAGGCGCCCCAGAAACAAGAACATTTAACCCAAGTTGGTGAATCAAAGACTAGGGAGAACTGAAATCCATTTTCCATTTTCAAGGCGTTTTACTCTTCACTTCTTGCTCTTTAACTCTGTATGGTTTCAAATACGGTCCTTCAGGGGGAGAGCGGCTGGACCAAGAATTGACCCTTCCTCCCAATGCCAGCAGAAAGGGAAGGGAAAATTGTTCTTGCAGTTAGGTAAGAAAAAGAAGGTATCCAGATTGCAAAAGGAGAAGTAAAATCAACTCTACTAAACAGATGATATGATCTTATATATAGAAACACCTAAGAGGGTCACCTGGGTGGCTCAGTGGGTTAGACCTCTGCCTTCAGCTTGGGTTAGGGTCCTGGAATCAAGCCCCACATAGGGCTCTCTGCTCAGCAGGGAGTCTGCTCACCACCCCCCCTCTGCCTGCCTCTCTGCCTACTTGTGATCTCTGTCTGTCAAATAAATAAATAAAATCTTAAAAGAAAAGAAAAGAAATACCTAAGAAATACACACACACACACACACACACACACACACACACACACACCCCCACAAGAGCTAAAAGTGACTTCAGCAAGGTTTGAGGATACAAGATCAGTATAGAAAAACCATCGTAATTTTAGATAATATAATGAAGACTCTAAAATAGAATTAAGAAAATCCCATTTACAATAGCATCAAACAGATACTTAGAAATATATTTAACTAAAGAAGTGTAAGACTTTTGTATGTTGAAAACGAGAAAGCATTGTTTCAAGAAATTAAAGAAAACCTAAATAAATGGGAAAACATCCTGTGTTCATAGATTGGAAGATATAATATTGTTAAGATGGCATTACTCTCCAATTGAGCTAAAGATTCAATGCAATTCCTATCAAACTCCCAGTCTTTCTTTCTCTTTCCTCCTTTTTCTTTTCTTTTCTTTCTTTTGAAGAAATTGACAAACTGATTCTAAAATTCATATGGAAATGCAAAGGACCAAAACAGCCAAACAATCTTGAAAAAGGAGAACCAATTTGGAGGACTCACACTTCCTGATCTCAAAACTTACTATAAAATTAAAGTAATCAAGACAGTGTGGTACTGGCATAAGGATAGACAAAAATCAGTAGCATAGAGAGCTAGAAATAAAACCATGTGCTGATAGTCAATTAATTTTTGATAATAATACTGAGATAATTCAATGGGAAAAGAACAGTCTTGTCAACAAATTTATAGGGACAACCAGATGTCTGCATGCTAAACAATGAAGCTGTACTCCTACTATATTTGTTAGGGGTACCATGACAAAGAATCATAGAATGAGTGACTTAAATAGCAGAAATTAATTTTTTCTCACAATTCTGGAGGCTAGAAGTCCGATGTGTCAGCACTATTGGTTTTTTCTGAGGCCTCTCTCCTTGACCTGCAGATGGCTGTCTTCTCCCTGTGTGTTTGCATGATCATTCCTGTGTCCTCGTCTCCTCTTCCTATGAGGATACCAGTCCTACTGGATGAGGGCCCATCCTAATGATGGCATTCTAACCTCAATACCTCTTTAAAGACCCTATCTCCAAATACAGCAAGTTGGAGGCATTAGGGGTTAAGATTTTGACAAAAGAATTTTGGATGGGGAGAGAGGATGACCATCCAGTCCAACACCCCATCTCACTTCATATACAAAAATAAAATCAAAGTGGACGGCAGACTTGAATGTAAGCACTAAAGCTACAAAAACCTTAGATGAAGAAATGTCAGGAAGTTGGGAAGATGGCAGAACAGGAGGACCCTGAGCTCACGGCATCCCACATTTTCAACTAGATCTCACATCCAAGCCAATAAACTGGACAGTGATCCAGACTAGCAACTAAATATAGAGAAAAATCTGCATCTGAAAGGTTATGCAGGTCAGAAAGGTGGAAGGAGGCTGCTTGCAAGAGGGAGGGAGCTGTGCTTGCCAAGGGAGTAGAGAAACAAATAGTCTGTCACACTAGGGAGCTCACCCCGGGAGGACTAATCTCCATAATGTTTGGCTTTAGAAACCAGAGGAGTTGAATTCTGAGTTTTTAAAACCTGTGGGACTTGGAGCTTTAAAAGTCTGCTGATTCAGCAGGGGTGAACCAGGAGGGTGAGTGACAGCTGGGTTGCCACCCTTAAAGAAACAGCAGCCTATACAGAAAGGCACCCTAAAAGTGGCAGTTTATACAATGCTGGGGGCAAACGAGAGACAGATCTGCGTATATGGACCTCAGGGCATGTTGGGGGACTTCTCTGAAAACAAGGGAGCTGGCAGATGCCACTTTCCCCTGCTCCCCAGCATAAACACAGAGCCACCTGTGGGAATTGGAGCTGCACAGATACCAAACCCCCCAGCAGTGAGCCATGCCCACAAGTCCTCCTGAGGATCACTCACTCCAAGCCGCTAGCCTCAGCCCTAGGCTCAGGGAAAATTTTGTTAAAGCCACGTATATGCCCTGTTCAGTTGCTGGGCACACAGCCACTGTGGCATCCAGACTTATATCCCCAGCCACTGTTGTGTGAGACACCTAGCTGAGTAACCCCAGCTGTTGTCTTGCACTGCACCCAGCAGTACAACCCTAGCCGCCTTTGTGCACTGAACCAGCTATGCCCAGCCATCACTGTGCGTCATGCCCAGCCCTGTGCCCTTGCTGCACTCCCCCCCACCCCCACAACCTCCCAGCATGCAACCCCCAATGGCTGCAACACTTCCAGGAATCCAGCATAGAACTACTGGCCCAGTGTAAATTTTGCTAACCCTGCTGGCCTGCTCCCAAGTTCCCCAGAGGGCACACCCCCTCAGAACTGGCCTGCCTGGGTCCCAGTAACACTACAGAGAGTAAGCACAGCTCACAACAGGAGGTTGTCTGCACTGAAAGGAAAAGTGACTCAGATACAACAGCAGGGTGTAAGCAACAGACACAGGATACTCCTCTGAAGTGACAGAGGACACTGCATGCCAGGCACCCCAGGAACTCATCTTCATAAAGTTACTACTTTCCAGAGCACAAGACAGAGTGACTACTTAACACACAGAAACAGACACAGAGCACACAAAAGGAAGAGAGAGAAATTTATCCCATATGAAAGAACAAGACAAGACCACAATAAGAAATCTAAGAGAAACAGATGTAAGTAACATGCCTGATAGAGAATTTAAAACAATGATCATAGGTATACTCATTGGGATTGAGAAAAGAGTGAAAGACATGAGTGAGACCCTTAACACAGAAATAAGGAATAACATAGCAGAGATAAAAGGCACAATAAGCTAAGTGAGAAACATGCCTGATGGAATAAATAGCAGGCTGGAAGAAGCAGATGAATGAATCAATGACCTAGAAGACAGAGTAATGGAAAGTAATCAAGCTGAACAAAAGAGAGAGAAAAGAATTGGGCAAAATAAGAATAGACTTAGGGAACTCAGTGACAACATCAAACATAATAAGATTCATATTATAGGAGTCCCAAAAGAAGAAGAGAGGAAAAGTGGGCAGGAAATTTATTTGAAGAAATAATAGCTGAAAACTTCCCTAATCTAGGAAGGAAACAGACATCCAGATCCAGGATGCACAGAGAAACCTCAACAAAATCTACAAAAGCAGACCCACACCAAACATATTGTAATTAAATTTGTGATATTTAATTATAAAGAAAAACATTTAAAAGCAGCAAGACAAAAGAAGTCATTAACTTACAAGGGAAAACCCATAAAGCTAGCTGTAGGCTTTTCAACAGGAACTTTGCAAGCCAGAAGGGAATGGCATGATATATGCAAAGTGCTGAATGGGAAAAATCTCCAGGCAAGAATATGCTATCCAGTAAGGCTAACATTCAAAACAGAAGGAGACGGGTGCCTGGGTGGCTCAGTGGGTTAAAGCCTCTGCCTTCAGCTCAGGTCATGATCCCAGGGTCCTGGGATTGAGCCCTGCATGGGCTCTCTGCTCAGCGGGGAGCCTGCTTCTCCCTCTCTCTTTGCCTGCCTCTCTGCCTACTTGTGATCACTGTCTGTCAAATAAATAAATAAAACATTAAAAACGACAACAACAACAACAAAAGAAAACAAAACAGAAGGAGAAATAGAGAGTTTCTAGACAAACAAAAACTGAAGGGGTTCATGACCACTAAACCAGCTCCGCAAGAAATATTAAAAGGATTTCTTTGAGTGGAAAGGAGAGACCAAAAGTGATAGTACAAAGGCAGGAAACACAAAAGCAGTAAAAATGAATATTTCTGTTAAAAAAAAGTCAGTCAACAAACTCCCAAAAAAAGGATGTCAAAAGAAAGCCAGAGTAGCAACACTTACATCAGAGAAACCAGATTTTAAAACAAAGACTATAACAAGAGACAAAGAAGGACACTATATAATGATGAAGGTAACAATCCAACAAGAAGATAGAACAATTGTAATTATTTATGTACCCAACACAAGAGCACCAATATATATAAAACAGTTTATAACAAATATAAAGGAACTACTGGATAATAATACAATAATAGGAGAGGCCTTAAACACCCCCATTTACAACAATGGACACATCTAAATAGAAAATAAACAAGGAAACAATGACTTGGACCAGATGGATTTAACACATATTCAGAACATTCCATACTGAAAGAGCAGAATACACATTCTTTTCAGTAGCACATGGAACATTCTCCAGAATAAGTCACATATTAGATCACAAAACAGGCCTCAACAAATGCAAAAAAACTGAAATCATACTATGCACCTTTTTTGAGCACAATGTTATGAAACTAGAAGTCAACCAGAAGAAAAAAACCTGGAAAGACCACAAAGTTTAAAGTACACAAAGTTTAAAGAACATCCTACTACTAAATGGGTCAACCAGAAAATCAAAGAAATAATTAAAAAATACATGGAAACAAATGAAAATGAAACACAATAGTCCAAAACCTTTGGGATGCAGTAGATGGGTCACAAGAGGGAAATATATAGCCATATAGGCCTATCTTAAGAAGCAGGAAAAATCTCAAATAAAAAATCTAACCTTACACCTAAAGGAGCTAGAGAAAGAAAAAAATAAAAGTTAACAAAATCGATTAAACCTCTAGCCAGACTTTTCAAACAGAAACCACAAAGGACCCAAATAAATAAAAATCACAAATGAGAGAGGAGAAATAACAACCAATACCATGGAAATAGAAACAATTATAAGAGAATATTATGAAAAACAATATGCCAACAAAATGGGAAACCTAGAAGAAATGGATCAGTTCCTAGAATCATACAATCTACAAACACTGAAACAGGAATAAACAGAAAACTTGAACATGCTGATAACCAGCAAAGAAACTGAGTCAGTAATCAGAAAACTTCCATTAAGAAAAAGTCTAGGACCAAGTGGCTTTACAGACAAATTTTATCAAACATTTAATGAAGAATTAATACCTATTCTTCTTATTCCAAAAAACAGAAAAGGAAAACTTTAAAATTTATTCTATGAGGCTAGCATTAGCCTGATACCAAAACCAGATAAACACACCAGAAAAGAGAACTATAGGCCAATATCTCTGATGAACATATACAAAAATTTTCAACAAAATACTAGCAAACTGAAATCAACAATACATTAAAAAAAATCATTCACCGCCATCACGTGGGATTTATTCCTGGCTTGAAGAGGGGCTAAATATTCACAAATCAATTAACGTGATACTATGACACTAATAACAGAAAAGAGAACTATATGATAATTTCAATAGATGCAGAAAAAGCATTTGACAAAGTACAACATCCATTAATGATAAAAACCCTCAAGAAAGTAGGTTTAGAGGAAATCTCAACAGAATAAAGGCCATCTGTGAAAAAAACACCACTAAGTTTTTTTTGGGTTTTTTTAAATTTGTTTGTTTGTTTTGTTTTTTGCAGTAGTCATTTTATTGTAGTGTTCTGGAACCAAACACAGAGTATCTCTGAAGTATGTCTGGGAATAGTATTAGTTTTATCTTTTTAGAGAACTCTTATTGATATATCAAGTATTTCAGAATAATGAAGAAGCCCTTGAAAGCCACTTGTAACAAAGCCTCCATGCTAGTAAAAGTGTCTATCAGCCACAAATTAACAAAACTACCTGATATCTGAAGCCACTGATTCCAGCATACCACCTACATTCCCCACAGTCCCCTGCTCTTAACTAATCTCTTCTAAGCGGGAGGCTGTGCTCCTTGGCCACCTGGAACCAGAGCTCCAAGTAGCTACAAGGACTCTCGTCTATGATGGACAGTGGCTCCCTTGGCAGTCAGTTAAAGTAGATGTCCAGGTGATAGAGCCCTTTGTGATGAGGCACAGAGCATCTGAGGACATGATAATGAAGATGTGTTTTAGTGTGTGCTCATAACCAAAGGGAAATACAGAGTCACGTATCAGGTTCCATTCTTATGGGCACCCCCATGAGAATGAGAGGTAGCAGCTAGTGTCGGAAGCAACTGCCCAGGGGCACCAGCCAACCTAGACTTCCCTAGGTAACCTCAGGATGGAGTCAATCAATAATTTGTAGCACAATCTATGATCTAATAATGACATGCCTCTTGAAATAGCTATCATAGAGAAATTCTTTCACATGTGCACCAGACACATGTACACAAAATAACATATTCTTAATGGGAAAAAGTGAGGGCTTTTCCCTTATGGTTAGGAACAAGACAAGCATGTCCACTCTCACCACTTTTATTCAGTGTGGTACTGGACGTTCCAGACACAGCAATCAGACAACAAAAAGAAATAAAAAGCATTCAAATCAGTAAGGAAGAAGAAAAACTTTCATTATTTGCAGATGACACGATACTATATATAGGAAACACAAAAAGACTCCACCAAAATAATGCTGGAACTAATGAGTTCAGTAAAGTCACAGGAAGGAAAAATCAACGTACAGAGATCTGTTGTCTTTCTACACACCAATAATGAAGTCACAGAAAGAGAAATTAAGCAATAAATCCCATTTACAAGCATGCCAAAAACCATAAGATACCTAGGAATAAACCTAACCAAAGAAGTGAGAGACCTTTACTCCAAAAACTACAAAACACCAATGAAAGAAATTTAAGATGACACAAAGAAATGGAAAGATGGTCCATGCTCATGGACCGGAAGAAAAAATATTGTTAAAATTTCTACACTACTCAAAGTATTTAATGCAATCCCTATCAAAACACCAATAGCATTTTTCACAGAGCTAGCACAAACAATGCTAAAATTTGTATGGAACCACAAAAGACCCTGAATAGCCAAAGCATTCTTGAAGAAGAAAAGCAACCTAGAGACATCATAATTCCTGACTTCAAGCATTATTGCAAAGCTGTAGTAACCAAAACAGTACGGTACTAGCACAAAAACAGACACATAGATCAAAGGAACAGAATAGAAACCCAGAAATGAAGTCACAATTACATGGTCAATTAAACTTAGATAAAACAGGAAAGGATATCCAATATAAAAAAAAAGTCTATTTAACAAAAGGCAGTGGGAAAGCTGGACTACTTTCTTATACCATACACAAAAATAAATTCAAAATGGATGAAACACCTAAATGTGAGACATGAAACCATAAAAATCCTGGAAGAGAACAAAGGCAGTAACTTCTTTGACACTGGCCATGGCAACTTTCTTCTAGATAGGTCCCCTGAGACAAGGGACACAAAAGCAAAAATAGACTATTGGGACTACATCAAAATAAAAAGCTTCTGCACAGTGAAGGAAACAATAAACAAAACTAAAAGGCAACCTAGGGAGTGGGAGAAGATGTTTGCAAATGACCCATCTGATAAAGGGAGAGAGGATTAGCATCCAAAATATATAACAAACTTATAAAACTCAACACCCAAAAAACATATAATCCAATTAAAAAATTAACCTAAGATAAGAACAGACATTTCTCCAAGACGACAAAACGATGGCCAATACACACATGAAAAGATGCTCATCATCCCTTACCATCAGGGAAATGCAAATCAAATCTACAATGTGATGTCACCTCACACCTGTCAGAATGGCTAAAATCAACCACACAAGAAATCACAGGTGTTCATGAGGATGCGGAAAAAGGGGGACCCTCTTGCACTGTTGGTGGGAATGCAAACTGATGCAGCTACTGTGGAAAACAGTATGGAGGTTCCTCAAAAAGTTAAAAATAGAACCATCCTAGGATCTAGCAACTGAACTACTAGGTATTTACCAAAGGATACAAAAATACTAATTCAAAGGAATACACACACACACACACACACACACACACACACACACACACACTGGTATTTACAGCAGCATTATATACAACAGACAAGTTATGGAGCAGTCCAAGTGTTCATTGACTGATAAATGGATAAAAAAGATGTAGCACACACACGTACACACACATGTACACACACACACACACACACACACACACACACACACTGGACTATTTCTCAGCCATCAAAAAAAGAATGAAATCTTGCCATTTGCAACAACATGTATCGAGTCAGAAATTATTATGCTAAGTGAAATAAGTCAGTTGGAGAAAGACAAACACCATATAATTTCACTTATATGTGGAATTTTAGGAAGAAAAGAAATGGGTAAAGGAAAAAAATGAGAGAGGCAAAGCAAGAAACAGACTCTTTCCTATAGAGAGCAAGCTGATGGTTCCCAGAGGTGAGGTGGGTGGGGGGATGGGTGAAATAGGTGATGGGGATTAAGGAGACACTGATGGTGAGCACCAGCTGTTGTATGGAAATGCTGAACACTGTATTGAAACTAATATTACACTGCATGTTAACTAAGTGGAATTTAAATAAACACTTTTTTTAAAAAAGAAAAACTACGGTATACATACACACACACACACACACACACACACACACCCCAATGCAATATTACTCAACCATAAAAAAGAATGAAATCTTGCCATTTGCAACGACATGGATGGACCTCGAGAGTATAATGCTTAGTGGAATAAGTCAGAGAAAGACAAACATCATATGATTTCACTCATGTCTAATTTAAGAAAGGAAAAACATAAGATAGAGACAAACCAAGAAACAGACTCCCAGTTAACCCTAGCTACCCTATTTAACACTGCAATAACCCACCCAGAGGTCTCTTTACTCTGCTGTATTTTTCCTTTTTCCCATGCACTATTACTTCTCATCTACTATATTTATATATCTGTTATGTTTCTTGTTTATTAACTGTATACTGTTAGAATATAGGCTGATGGAGGCAAGTATTTTTGTTATTCTAGCTCATTGATCTAGTCAAGTACACAGAATAGCATCTATTGCTGAATAGGCGTTTGGTCAATATTTGTTCAATAGTGAATAATAAAATAGTGAATAATAAAATAATAAAAAGAATACTCTGGGTGGGGCGGGCAGGGTGCCTGGGTAGCACAGTTCGTTAAGCATCCGATTCTTGGTTTCGGTTCAGGTCATAATCTCAGGGTCACAGGAATCAAGCCAGCACTGGGCTCCATGCTCAGCATGGAGTCTGTTTAAAGATTCTCTCTTCCTCTCCCTTTGTCTCTCCCCCTCTCTCAAATAAATAAATAAATCTTAAAAAACAACAACAACAACAACAACAACACACAGGGTACTCTGGTGACAATGTGGGACTGGCTAGGACAGTGGTCATGAGCAGCTGGAGAAAGAGCAGACATCCCTTTCTCGCAGCTCCACTACTAACACCCAAATCTAAGCCACCATCTTCTCTTACCCATCACACTCCAGCCAAACACTTTCTTAAGTCAATAAAAATCCTCTTTAAGGCTTTCATATTTGCTTTTTCTGCCTAGAAGTCTCATTCCCCAGATTTTGGCATGCTAGCTACTTCTTCGCACTCAATTTTCAGCTCGAATACCATCCCTCAGATCACCTTCATTGACAACTGAAAGAAGGGAGCTCCCGTCACTCTGCATCAACATCATTCTCCTTCAGAAACCTCAGCATATGCTAACACAATTATGTTTTTTTAAGTACTATCTGTCCTTCATCGGAATGCAAGCTCCGAGAATGCAGGATCCTTCCTTAGCAATACTTTATCTCCAGGGCCTAGAAAAGTACCTAGCACTTGGTAGGTGTTCAGTACTATACTACTGAAAGAGGTCACAGCAACAGTCCAGGTCAGAAGGTGGCGGCCTAACCACCAAACTGGGGAGATTCTAAAAATTCTTATGAAGTAGAATCAACAGTAGTTGATTGCCAGTAGATGTTGGGGATTAAGAAAAGAAAAGCATGAAGGATAACTTGTGGGTTTCTCCTTTGAGCAGCTGGGTAGTGCCTTCATTGAGGTGAAGGTTACTGGAGGAGGCAAAGGGCTGGGAGGGTGTTATCAGTGCAGTTTTGGCTTTCGGGTTTGATGAGCCTCTGAAACGTCCAAGCAGACATGTAAGTCCATGGCCAAACATTTGGATCTGGGCTAAATATAAAGATGAGAATGAACATTTATAGAAGAAAGCAGGGGAATGAACAAGATCAGCAAGGAAGAAGCATCGAGTGAGTTCCTAGAGGCTAGAGCTCTGAGAAACTCCAAGTTAATGACTAGGGGAAAAAAAACAAAGCAAGCAAAAGTAAAATGAGAAGATGAGAGGGAGATAAAAAATAAGACAGAAGCCATGGGAGAATGTTTCAGAAAAGGGGAAGTGTTATGTCTTTATGCTCTTTGAATAACTGCTGAGAAATCAAGAAAGATAAAAATGGAAACATGTCCCCTGATTTTGTTAGTGACTCCACGGAGAAAGCTTCAATATGGGGTGCCTGGGTGGCTCAGCTGGTTAAGTGTCTAACTCTTTATTTTGGCTCAGGTCATGATCTCAGGGTCATGAGATTGAGCCTCGTGCTGGCTGTGCACTGGGCATGGAGCCTGATTAAGATTTTCTCTCTCTTCCTCTGTTCTTCCCTGCCCCCTCAAAAAATAAAACAAAACAAAACACAAAAAACAAACCAACCAACCAACCAAAAAAACACACAAGAAACCAACCAACCAAGCAAACAAACAAAAACTTCAATAAAATGGTAAGGGAAAAAACCATAGTGGTGAGGCTGAAAAGCCAAAACCATCAAAGAGATGCTTCAAGAACTTTTATGTAATATAAAAGCTCATCCAAGCTAGGGATCATTCTTCTAAAATTTAGCCATGATCAACTAGCTTCCCTAAAAAACAACAACAACAACAACAAAAAAAAACCTAGATATTCCAAATGAAAGAACATGGGACTCTTCAGAACTGTCTGAAGTGTTTTGTTTACTACAATGACACAAATTAGTATCATAATTTACTTCTTAAGTTTCATGGTTTTACAACTTGTTTTCACTGTCCATAAAAGCACATATTTAGAAATTATATTTTTTCAAGAGTATGGAGAAAATGCACTCTCATATTGCTAGTAGAAAGCAACTTTGCAATGTCCATCAAAAATTCAAATGTGACTGCAGTCTGACCCAGCAATGACATCCTCAAAGTTTATCCAAAAGACATCATTAAATAAGTATGCAAAGATGGAAATTTCAGGATGTTTGTTTAATAGGAAAAGTATGGAAACAAATGCTCATAAAAATTAAATATAAAATTGGCTAAGTAAAATTATGGTACACACAATAAAATACTAATCAGTGATTAAAAAAGCTAAGGCAGCTCTATGTGTCATAACCACTCCTGGGTGCATTCATTTTCACACTTACAAATTTCCAGGCACCAATCATATATTAACTCATTAAATCCTAACAATCCTATGAGACAGACGTTACTAATATCCCCATTTTAAAGATAGGGAAATGGTAATTTATCTAAGATTGCAGCATAAACTGTGGGAGATGGGATTTGAACTCATGTGGTCTGGCTCCAGCATCCATGCTTTTAATCACGACATGTCTGTAGCAACACAGAAGATAGTCATGACATATTATTAAATGAAAAAGAGTCTTGTTCATCAGCATTTTTTGAAAGAAA
Source organism: Lutra lutra (assembly GCF_902655055.1). NCBI lineage: Eukaryota > Metazoa > Chordata > Mammalia > Carnivora > Mustelidae > Lutra > Lutra lutra. Next base: position 27,575,359 of record NC_062292.1, read on the forward strand.
ATAATATGTTCATCTTCATACACTATTCCTTTGGGTTTATCTCCTATCTCCCACCTTCTTAATTACAATCCTCAAGCCCATATTAAAAATATATATGTACACAGAAATGTACAGAGCTAATGAATGCTTATATATTCATAGACCAATGCACAGGAGGAAGATTTTATAATGAGTTTTTATTACAGTTACCTCTAGGGATGGAATTATGAGTGGGTTTTCTTTATCTCTGTAATAAGACACAAAATGAGCTGGGAGGAGGTGAAGAGAAAAACATTCCATCATTTACTTTTTTTTTTTTTTTTTAAGGTAATCTCTATACCCAATGTGGGGCTTGAAATCACAACCCCAAAATCAAGAGTTACATCCTCCACCAACTGGGCCAGCCAGGCAACCCCTGTCATATACTTCTTTTTTTTAAGATTTTATTTATTTATTTGAGAGAGTGACGAAGACAGCACAAGCAGGAGGAGGGACAGAAGGAGAGAGACAAGCAGATTCACCACTGAGTGGGAAGCCCGAAGAGGGGCTTGATTCTAGGACCCTGAGATCATGACCTGGAGCTGAAGACAGACACCTGACTAAGCCACCCAGGTGCCCCCATCCCTGTCACTAACTTTTTTTTTTTTTTTAAGATTTTATTTATTTATTTGACAGAGAGAGATCACAAGTAGACGGAGAGGAAGGCAGAGAGAGAGAGAGAGAGGGAAGCAGGCCTCTTGCTGAGCAGAGAGCCCGATGTGGGACACGATCCCAGGACCCTGAGATCATGACCTGAGCCAAAGGCAGCGGCTTAACCCACTGAGCCACCCAGGCGCCCCTGTCACTAACTTTTGACAATTGTTTGAATGCAAAGAACCTATTCTGATCAAAACTTCTCTGGCAGGGACGCCTGGGTGGCTCAGTTGGTTAAGCAGCTGCCTTCGGCTCAGGTCATGATCCCAGCGTCCTGGGATAGAGTCCCACATCGGGCTCCTTGCTCGTCAGGGAACCTGCTTCTCCCTCTGCCTCTGCCTGCCATTCTGTTTGCCTGTGCTTGCTCTCTCTCCCTCTCTCTCTCTCTGACAAATAAATAAATAAAATCTTAAAAAAAAAAAAAAACTTCTCTGGCAACATGAAGTGGCTAAGAATAATTGAGTGATCATCTCTAATCTATTATAATATACTATACATAGTGACTATAGACTATTTCATATAGCAAATGAATTAGATTGGGAGAAATGAATGGACACTGCCAATATCCTAGCTGATCTGATGATACCCCCTACTATAATGAACCATTCCTTTAGCTCAATGGCTTTCTAGCTCCTTGGCAGCCTATTTCTAACCCAAAAGAAAGTGGATTCCATTCAGAAAGCAGGTGTCTTTAAATCATACTGAGCAACAGAGACCTTCACTTATATTTATGCTGTTTAAAAATATAATAAATCCAGCTTTGTCATTACTAAGACAAAAGACTTTAGGCAACCTGAGGCTTTGGCTCCCTCAGTTATAAACTGCAGGAGAGAATGAGGTAGTTTTCTCTGGTTAACACAATCCACAGTTCTCTTACAAGTAACATCTGGACATTTAATGTATGCTAATGGATTACTTATGCTGCGTTCATAAGCTCTTTGAACTACCCCTAAGTTTGTTATTTTTATGTAAAACAAATATACATTATTCTATGTGGCCTATTAGATTAGAAGCTAAATGCTAATCACTTTCACATATTTTGGGATATTCTTTTTCCGGGTGGAGGCAACCAGATCAATTTGGTACACTTCAATTCAGCCTATATATAGTGTCTCTAGTGGGGTCAGCTCCAGGATTCAGACAAGGAAGAGATATAAATCTCCCAATAGTAGTAGACAAAGCTCTCCTTTTAATCTTCTCTAACTAGGCAAATTCTACAAGATACTAGATGAACACCCATGGATTTCCAGAGAGGATTCAGAAACCTTCCTGCCCAGTGGCCAGAGAATGTCCTCTGCACAGGCCATATCTGGGTTAACATGAGTAAAAATGCAATCACACCAAAAAAAAATCTGTCAATCAGGAAGCTAATTTCTCAGATGGATACAGTATTACGCTGACTATAGTTCCAGACAGGAAATCTGGGGTTAACCCAAAAGACAAACTAAGTGTGTGCTGAGAGCACCAGTAAAGAAGGGTCACCAAAAAAATAAGGAAGTTGCATTTTGGGAAGGATAAAATCTGAGGCTTAGAAACAAATTAGACATGATAGGAAAAATCATCACTTTGTTGGACTTCCTTCTTACACTTACTTTATGACAAAGTATTGTTTTTAGTCTGAATTACATAATACTGTCACTGCTTAGGCATTCTAAAAGTCTCAATCCAGCCCTATACCGAAAAGCATCTTAGAAAGTTTTAACTCGTCCCAACAACAACAACAACAAAAAATTAGAGGTGGAGATCCAGGACTTCACTAAAACATACATGCACATATGTTTTTATTATTTTACTGAAAATTTTTAAAATATCTTCCTAACTTCCAAAATAACTTTGGTATAAGAATTGTTTACATCTAAACTCCAAACGATTTAATGAACAATTTAAAGTACACTTTATGAACTTCACAAAAAACAAATGTTTAACAGAGTAAGAGGTGAGGAGTACACCCCACTTCTTGATGTACACTGGACCCATATACGTCATGTCTTGGTTCTGGATCAAGGTATTTAAGTACAGAGGCTCTCCTAAAATACCAAGTAGCCCTCTGAAGACTTCCAGTCATTATCTTTTGGGAAATTTGGAAGAATGATGGGGAATCTAGAAAGTGAGTTACCTTGTGAATACAAGAGTAGTCACAATAATGATAGCTAACATTTATTAGGCAATAAAATTTTCTAGACACTATGTTAACTATTTTTTATGTATCATCGTACTGAATTCTTACAACAATCCCATAAATTAGTTTCTATTATTACCTCAAAACTCAGAGTCTGAGCCTTTAGAGTAATTTACCCAAGAAGGTCACAAACCAGAGCTGAAATTAGAAACAAAGCTGTCTGGGTCCAGAGTCTGCAATTTTAACAACTATGTTTTACTGGGAAGACGTGGGCCTGCATTTTGTTTTAAATAAATAAGGCAATTATCGCCTTAAGTAACAATGTCACCTCTGACTGAAAGACAAAAACTGACTGGATTACTTTCACCAATTTTGCAGCAAATGTCTTGCTGTTACCACACTGTTAAAGCTCCATTGATACGTTGATATAAAATTCAACAAGGTAATTATAATTGAATTCTAAAGTGTCTTGTAAATCTCTAGCTGTTGAAGTGCAAATTGAAATGTAGCAGTTTCTTTTTTAGTCGGTATACTATAAAAGCTTTCTAATAATTCAATTCTATGTTTAGGTACCTCCAGGGATGTTATTGTGGTAAGAAGTATTTTAAGAAAAAGGCTGGCATCGTTCTGACAGAAAACAGGTTTTAACTTTTTCTCTTACATCATCCAACTCGTATGAATGAGTAACCTTACGTGTTATTGAAAGGAGTGCTGGGATAGCAAAATTAAATAGATTATAAGAAAAGTAAAGAAACAAACTCTAAATAAACAACAAACAACAAAGGATGGGAGGAGAATCAGGGCTCCTCAGGGAAGTCTTTTTTTGGGATTCAAGAATCTAGACCCAGTCAAAGGCTAATTTGAATTTTGCCCAATTTCAAGATCAAAACAGACTTACCTTTAGGAGAGCCAAGGCTACATTAAAGATTATATTCAAACCCTGAAACAGAAAAAGAGTCCAAATTAATATTGCTACATCTATCATTATTTTAGTCAGTATTTTCCCATCCATCTTTACTAAAATCCCTACTTGCTTTCATCTTCACATACAATAATAAACCATGAGATTTTTTTTTTTTTGAAAGGTACATTCCTTCTCTGAGAGGCTTACTGCAAATTTTCGGTGCTACTTAATGTTCACATAAAATTGTTGTTTCTACAATAAATTACTTTCCCTCAATCCTTCAATAAATTATTCAATAAATTATTTTTCCTTCAATTTCTGGATTATCTTCATGGGTCTACAGTTTGTGAAAGTTAAGTTTTTTGATCGAGGTGGCAGTGATGAAGAAGTCTAACATTATTAATCGAAATTCCCAAGTCCCAGTATATACATCTTGGTTAAATGGCCAGCAATAGACAAAACAAAACGAAATGAAACAGTGTTGCTGATAACTGGGACAGATTGTGTGAGGGGAGTTGTAAGCATCACACTGGATTTCCACTACTATTCTTATTATTTTAGTGTTTGCTTTCAAGTAGTATTTGTACAACTAGAGGTGTAATTAGGGGCTATGTGTTAGACTTTCTTTTACTTTTTTTCTCTTGGAAAACCACGTATCTCTTTAGGAATACACAAATTAAACAGCTTGTTAAGAAGATATCCTGGAACTGAATTTTGAGCTCTGAGTTCAGCCCAGTGACTCTGAAGAGCTGTTGAGATGTTAAATTCAAAATATAGGAAATCTTAAATGCTCAAGATGACACAATGAAACAAAGCTGCCATGAAATATGGTCTTTCCTTGCCATGATAATCATCATACATGAGAAGAAAGATCTTTCAAGTATGAGTTGACACCAGGGTCTCTACATGTGCCCTCTTCATCTCAGTCACAAATACAGTCTGTCTGCCTTTTGGATACGGAGGTTGTGCCGGGTGTATTACACAGAGAACTTGTAACAAACCATTTTTTCCTGTCTCCAAACTCAGAAGCGAGGATTAAGACTAGGTACTCAGAGTGAATTCTTGTTATGATCTGCTGATCTTTCACAGTCACCTACCTAAAATATGATTTAATGGAAGAAGGGATGAATGAGAAATACAAAATATTTCATTGGAAGTTTGGGGTTTATTCAGTTAATTCTTTAAGAAACCAAAAGCGGCAGGAAGTATAACAAGGCCAAGAGACAAAACCAAATCAACACAGATCATTACCACACCATGCAATGATTCTGGACTAGTTTTGATCACAACTTAACAACTAGAAAAAGGAAGACTATTGTAGATCAAAAAACTTGGGTTAATATTAAGCAAAAAAAATTTTTTTCTTTTTAAGATTTTAAGTAATCTCTATACCCAATGTGGGGCTTGAGCCTACAACCCTGAGATCAAGAGTGGCAAGTTCCCCTGACTGAGCCAGCCCGGTGCCCCCCAAGTTTGGCTTCCTCACCTACTAGCTGCTGCCCACTGCTGCCTAAACCTTCAGTCTGAACCTGCAGGCCTGCCCCGCATACCCCACCCCACGTCATAGCCGCCTGGCAGTGGTGAATTGTTACAACCCGAACGCTTATCAACCTGCCATTAGGACTAAGTCCACAATATCTCTGGATCTTGTTTTTCTAGTCACTGATCAAAAATGTAAGCCCCTCTAGTCTCCAGTTCTCTAATCCTTACTATGCTCTGGTCCTTTCTCCTAAATCCGTCTGCCACCCCACTTCTCCCTCCCAAATTCCTTCCATGTTCAACCAGCTGTGCTATATTCTCAACCTCTTCGCTTTCAGAGGAATAGTGAAATCTCACTAATTCTCTAACAACATCTATTGTGACTCCCATTTTTCAGAATGTGCCTAAGGTCAAAAATGTGTATTTAGTAGACAGCTAGGATCCCCTAAACCTTTAATGTCTAGTTTAAGGGAATTTTCACCATTCAGTACTGGTATAATATACATAGTAAGTGCTTCTTTGAGGACCAAATGATTAAACTATATTTAGCTATCCCAAAGTTTATGACATTTATTTCTTTCCCTGTGGACCCAACTAGACCAGTTTATAGAGTCATCATCAAATCATAGTAAGAAACCATTTTCTTCAAGTATCTCAAAGTCAAACAATTATTGAACCTATGAAAAACACCAAGAACTTAGAAATTAAAAAAAAAAGACCTCTGAATAATCAAAATGCTCTAACACCACAAAAATTTATTCAAATTTTAATTTCATATGCAAGTCAAATTACTTTGGTGATATGGTTTTATAGTTTATAAAGATATCAAAAGTAGCAAAGTAAAAGACAAAGTGTCTGGTAGATGGGATTAGAGACAAACAGCCTATAGAGATAGCTGTCAGAACTAAACTATTATATCTGACAGAAATAGAAAATAACACTTTTCTAAAAACTACAAAACATATAATTGTCTGGGCCCATTTAGTGGAGCCAATAATCCTTCCACAGTTTACATTGGTTCATAATAACAATCCAGCAGCAATAATGTTCAAAATACTGTGCTTAAGAAGGAAGCACAGCATGTGTTTTAAATAAAAAGATAATTTTTAGTTTGGGAAGCTAAAGAGGTACCTTTCAGTTACCAGAAATAATTTATACATGTAACCTCTTTAAACCATTTCAGAGTAATAAGGTATGACCTCATTTGCTTATCGAAGCTCTGGACATTATCCATAAAAATAAAGACAAGACTTCACATAGGAAAGTGTGGCCAGACCACACAAACAAGATACTTCAGACCACTAAGTTGCTGGAAATCAGGAAACACGTGCTATTCTACCAAATTCTTTATTTTACTAGAAAAATGTATTCTGGGGGTGCCTGGGTGGCTCTGATGGTTGGGTGTCCGCATTTGGCTTGGGTCCTGGTCTCCAGGTCCTGGGATTGAGCACCGTGTCGGGCTCCCTGCTCAGTGGAGAATCTGCTTCTCCCTATCCCTCTGCCACTCCCCCTGCCTGTGCTGTCTGTCTCTCTTAAATGAATAAATAAAATCTTAAAAAAAAAGAAAAAGAAAATGTATCCTGATTTCTTAAGAGGAGACTAAAGAAGGCAAACTTAGTTGGATATTTTCTTTTAAATAAGGTTTGTTCTTATTCGGAAATATGTTTAGAGGTATCACTGGATTATGGAAACCTTCCACAGGCCAACATTCGGTCAGTTTAAAAGTGCAGCACCACACACAGGCTCATTTTAAGATGACAATGTCAATGCCAGCTTTGGTCCTCAGACTCTTAGCCAACAATGAAGTGAATTATTAGGGAACAACCCTTCACTTTTTCAAGCTACCATGAACTAAATCCCCTGTTGTTACTTTATTGTCCATCCACTCTTACAGGATCCAACTGGTGACTAACTGAATTGAAATATATTTATTGGAAATTTTTTAAAGATTGATTTATTTATTTGTGAGAGAGAGCGAGCAAGGTTGAGGGGGGAGGCGGTAGGTACAGAGCAGGAAGGAGAGAGTTTTAAGCAAAGCCCCACATGTGTGGAGCTTGAGCAGGGCTCGATCCCATCACCTGAGCTGAAACCAACGATCAGACACTTAATCAACTGTGCCAACTGTTTGCATATGTATATCTATATCTATCTATGTATCTATTTAAAGATTTTATTTATTTATTTGCGAGAGAGAGCGGGCACGAGAAGGGAGAAGCAGACTCCCTATGGAGCTGGGAGCCTGATGTGGGACTCGATCCCAGAACTTTGGGATCATGATCTGAGCCAAAGGCAGTTGCTTACCAAACTGAGCCACCCAGGCACCCTGATGAAATATATTTTAAAAAGAAAAAGATGTCGTCCATTTCAAGATGCCTCCCCTTTTCAGGAATATGTAATCAGCAGCAATTTGTTGGGTACTGAGGGGTAAACAAGTGTTCCTAATAGGACTCAAAGAGTAAAACATTTGGAGAACTATTAAGGATAAAAATAACAAGTAAATATATTGTTATGCCTCATTATTTATGGTGCAAGGTCAAACTCCAAGTGCAGGATAATAAGAGCCAACGTCCACTGAAAATTTTCTATGCCAAGAGCTGAATTAATCACAGTGAAACCATGCCCTTATTTAATCCCACGACCCTAAATTCTATTTTAATTTCCATCCACACTAAGACGTAGTCAAAGTAAATTTCCCAAGGTCACACAGCTACGAAATGGATTTTAAACAAAGCAGTGCAGTTCTAGAAGTCGTTCTCTTAACTGCCAAGTTACAGAAGATAGCCCAGTGAAGAAGTGAATGAATGAATAAATCCCTTAGTTGGGGTTATTTAATGGGCCCTCTAATTCCTAAAGGATTAAAGTGATTCCTTCCATTTAAAGTAAATTTTGAGTTCAGAGAGTAAGGAAGATTAACAAATATGTGACTTCTACCAAAACCAAATCTTATTATTTGCCCTGTATCCGAAACACTTTCCAGACGCAGCTGACTGCTTACAGGATGTGAGGCCATAAAGACTCAGCGGGCCCTGGCAAAAAGGGTCACCACCTTCCTCCAATGACAACAGACTGAGATCGGTCTTGTGTGTATGAAGAAGTGGCTCCTTAACTGATTGGGAAGCTGCCGTTTCAAAATTCAATCACAGCCTGGCAAAATCTTCACTTTGAAGAATACCTACAAGTAATTGCCCCAAATTAAATAATCTCTCCAAAGTGCAGATCGTTGTGTTCCTGGGTCGGCCAACAATGGAGCACCCACAATGCTGCATGAAGAAAAGCTGACAGCAGAGCACTCACTGAAACAAAGACACGGAACATTTGGCTCTGATGAGCAGGCAATTGTGGGCTCAGAGGGGGCTGACAGATTGTGTGAGAAGCTGTCAGAAACTTCGCTGACAGCGCCAAGAGCGAGTGCTGAAGACAGAGTGCCAAACAGTGCCAAGTGCGCGTCAGCGCCTGGGTCCTTCGGGATCAAAACAAAAGGGAAATAAATAGTATGTGGAAATGGAAATCCTAACAACAAGGCAGCGAGAAATGATCAAACCAAAAGTGGCTAAGGTAAATGCAGCAGGCCCACCAGACAAGCAATAGCTAAAGCCAGAGGAAATGTGTGCTGCCCCTTCTGAACCAAACAACATGGCACCTACCATCCCAGGAAGGAGCAAGGACTAAATGAAATAGCATATAAAAACCCTATCAAAGGAACTGAGCACTTGCTAAGTACACAGTAAATGCTAGCATATATTATTAGGTTTGCATATTTATTGCTTATCATATCTGCTTATCACAGTCTTTTTTTTTAAGATTTTATTTATTTATTTGACACAAAGAGAGAGAGAGATCACAAGTAGGCAGAGAGGCAGGCAGAGAGAGAGGAGGAAGCCGGCTCCCTGCTGAGCAGAGAGCCTGATGCAGGGCTCGATCCCAGGACCCTGAGACCATCACCTGAGCCAAAGGCAGAGGCTTTAACCCACTAAGCCACCCAGGTGCCCCTCAGAGTATTTTTTTTTTTTTTTTTTGAGAGAGAAAGACAGGAGGGGCAGAGGGAGAGGGAGAGAGGGAATCTCAAGCAGGCTCCATGCCCAGTGCAGAGCCTGAGGCAGGGCTTGATCTCACAACCCTGAGATCATGACCTGAGCCAAAATCAAAAGTCCCACACTTGGGGAACCTGGGCGGACCAGTGGGTTGAGTGGCTGGCTCTTGATTTCAGTTCAGGTCATGATCTCGGGATCCTGCCATATGCTTATAGATTCTCTCTCTTCCTCTCCCTCTGCCCCTCTTCCCACTCATGCTCTCCCTTGCTCTCAAATAAATAATTAAATGAATAAAAACAAATAAGTAAAATAAAGTTTAAAAAAAATGGGGGAAAAAAAGAGTCAGATGCTTAACTGAGCCACCCATGTGCCCCTTTATATATATTTTTCACTTAATTCTCTCAATAATTCCATGGCGTAGGTGTCACTACCACCATTTTGGAGATGAGGAAACTGAGGTCCAGAGATATTCCTTTCTTAGTAAATTGTAAACCCAGGTCTAGAACTTATGACTGTCAGGGAAAAACAAAACAAAACAAAACAAAAAACAACAGCAACTCCATAGCTTTTTCACTAATTCTATCTCTACTGCAACGAGACTTTGGTAGGCCGTCTGTGATGAATGGCACATGATCATCATTCTTTGACATTTGTCCCATTGAGAGGTAGGGTCTTTGTCCTCGCTTCCTGGATCAGAGCACACTGTGCTACTGCTTTGATCAATAGAATATGGTAGAAGTGAAGCCATGCCCATATTCTGGGCCCAAACCTTAAGAGTACAAGCTTCCACGCCCCACCTCCTGGGGTGCTCCCTCTGGAAGGCCAACCTCCATGTAAGTACAGTTGTACTTAGACCCCATGCTGTAAGAAGCCAAACAGAAAGGAAATGCCCCACAGGACAACATGCCATCCATAAGAAACACAGGCCCAGGATCACCCAGGGGCCAGATATGTGAATGAAGAAGTCATCTTGGAAGTGAATCTCCATCCTTAGGTGCCCCAGTTGCTACCATGTGGATCAGAGATAAACCACACAGCTGAATCCTTCTGAAATTCCTGACTTAGGAAATTGTGAATAAAATTAATGGCTGTTTTTACTTTTCAAAACCCTTCATTTTGAAATAATTTCAGATTTAGAAAAAAATCTGCCAAAGCAGTGCCAAGAAATTCTGCATACCTTTAACTTGGCTTCGTCAAATGTTAACAACCTACATAACCACAGCACAACTATTAAAACCAAGAAAATAGTACTCAGATTTGGTCAAAGGTCCCACTAATGTCCTTTTCTGGTCCAGGATTCAATCCTGGATCATATATTACATTACGTTGTCTTATCTCCTGAGTCTTCTTTTATCTACAATAGATAGCCGATGACAGTCTTTGTCTTTGATGAACTAGATACTCTGGAGGAGTACAGGACAGTTGTTTTGTAGAATGTTCCTCAATTTGATTTGTCTGATGTTTCTCTATGATTAAATTTAGACTATGTATTCTTGGCACAAATAACACAGAAACAATGTTGCATCAGGGCATCGTAACAGAAGGCTATATAATACATCTAACTCCAAAATCAGTTTTCGTTCTGTTTTGTCTTGTTTTTTAAAGATTTTATTTATTCACTTGACAGACAGAGATCATAAGTAGGCAGAGAGGCAGGCAGGGTGGGGGGAGGGAGCAGGCTCCCTGCTGAGCAGAAAGCCTGATGCGGGGGCTCAATCCTAGGACCCTGAGATCATGACCCGAGCCAAAGGCAGAGGCTTAACCACCAAACCACCCAGGAGCCCCAAAACCACTGTTTTAAAGCCGCTCAGGTTCCATACACCTGGTACCATCAAGTAATCAGAACAGAACCCCTTTGGGCTCTTCTTTGGGCAAAATAAATTTCTTACTTCTGTGGTCTGAAAAATAATGCAATTTTCCATGGGAAGAAGATACCAACAGATAATTACTATGCAAATATAAAGAAATACTGGCTGCTCTAAAACATTGAGTTCTAGTTGCAAGAATAGTGAAACACGTTAGGCAAAAGGTATCTTACTTTATTCTCATTCTCATATTGTAAGCTCCTCAAAAATTCCATCTCTTAGGCTGACTAAATAATGGAGTTTGATGGAGTACCCAGCAAAATGATGTATTTTAGGTTCGGGTTTTTGTTTTGGGAGGCCCACTAGAGGTCAGGATTGCGGCACTGAAAACCAAGCAGAAGCTTTAAAAAGATTTCAGGGACCTTCACAACAGCCTTGCATATAAATTCAAGTCCTAATATTTTAAAACCCCTATGGCTAAGTCCTCCCTTATGTCTACCACCCATTTACTAATATGTATAAACTATAACAAAACTTGTACGGTTCCAACCTTCCCTTTCCCTAATTTTATTATATGTTTTCCATTTTTACTATAGACACATTTGTTAGTTTTTTCATGAGTAGGAGCTCAAGAAAATGAAGGGATAGACATAATCTATGAATGCATCTATCTAGTTGTAGGTGATTTTGTTTTTTTTAATCTTTGCTTGACTTACATTTGTTTCTGTAAATGAAGTACTCAATAAAGGTCTATCAACAAAGTCTGATTCCTTAATTAGGAGTCACCCTGGGAAAAAACTTAGAGGTTCGTGAAATCTGAATTAAATAAACCTTTTAGAAGCAAAAGAGAAAAAATAAGAGAAATAAGTTAAATTCCAGGTTTTGACAAATATTTTTAAATCGTGTGCTGCCAGGCATTCTGCAAACTACTTACAATATACAATCACTTGTATGTTTACAATGATGGATAAGTCACTTCTCTACAAAGGGACTACCAACTAGGATTGGAGATAAAGATATAAATAGATAACACATTACCCTTGGCTAACAAAGGAGAGGTGTGACCTGGAAAGCACTTTATTGTTCCCATGAAGGTGCCTTATTGTTGATGAACACTGGCAATTACCCTCCTACTCTCAATCCCCTAATGTCCTGATGAGCCTTGGATTATACTGTCCTCCAGCCACAGTTGTCAGTCAACCATCCCAAGCTGTGGGGATGTTCTTGATGCCCTTCTTAAAGACAAAGACTTCTACCAATTCCTAACGACCAGCTGATCTCGATCCTTCCCTTCCTCCAATCTCCTGCTAGAGTTTCCATTGAATCAATTTACCCAGAAGCCAGAAGGTATGGGAGCCTTGTTATTAAGAGTTTTATATCTATACTCTTCCTAAATTTTCATTTATTTTAAAAAAATATTTATTTATTTATTTATTTGAGAGAGAGAGAATGAGCAGGGTTAGAGGGAGAGGGAGAAGCAGGCTCCCCGCCAAGCTGGGAACCTGATGTGGAGTTCCACCCCAGGACCTTGGGATCATGACCTGAGTCATAAGCTACCCAGGTAACCCCGTTATACTCTTTATAAAAAATACTAAAAATGGGGACAGCTGGGTGGCTCAGTCAGTTAAGCGGCTGCCTTTGGCTCAGTTCATGATCCCAGGGTCCTGGGATTGAGTCCCACATTGGGCTCCTTGCTCAGAGGGGAGCCTGCTTCTCTCTCTACCACTCTGCCGGCTTGTGCTCTCTGACAAATAAATAAATAAATATCTTTTAAAAATACTAAAAATAATCTTTAAATGTCCCCAAACAACTTAATCTAAATTCAACAAATATTTATAAAACACCAACTACGTATTCAACATGCATGGAGGTGTTCTGAAAATTTTAAAGAAATATATTGTTAAAAAAATCAATACAACTGGGGAGGCAAGTCACATGCAAAGGTTATAGAATAGAGCAGTATTCGGTTACAATGGGTCAAGTTACTTTGCTGGGGCTCCCCATGATTATACACCTGCAGAAAAATGCAACAGGAAATCAAAATGTTTGTGTGTGAAGTCTTCTTTGGAACTTGACCTAATTACAACTGATGAACTAAAACAAGATGACGACAACTAAGGTTTTCCCTTTGCAATGCTAAAGCCAGGGATTTTGTGCGTAGTGCCCAATTCCCACAAACCCCCCTCTTCTTAGTGATCTCAGAGCTGTGGGGAGATGAAAAGTAGATTCTTCTCAAGGAACTCCCCCATATTAGACCATGCCCTGAGTCTCTGGACCTTATTACATGTTTTCTCTGCTTGGAACATTCCTTTCTCTTTGCTTAGATATTCCTCTCTTTCTCTAGGTCTGAGTTTTGATGCTAATTCCTCTGAGGTTTTCTTGGCGTTTCATGACTGTGTTAGGTATCCCTTATCTGGGCTCTTTATTTTTTTTTTTTAACTTTTTAAAAGATTTTATTTATTTATTTATTAGTTTTTTCTTTTTTTAATTTATTTACTTGACAGACAGAGATCAGAAGCAGGCAGAGAGACAGGAGGAAGCAAGCTCCCTGCTGAGCAGAGAGCCCGATGTGGGGCTCAATCCCAGGACCCTAAAATCATGACCTGAGCCGAAGGCAGAGGCTTAACCCACTAAGCCACCCAGGTGCCCTTATCTGGGCTCTTTAAAAAAACACCTTGGGCTGTCCATATTACAGACTCATCCACTGCTATGTAACTACTCATTCACCGTTCTCTGTGTCCCTGTCAAGTTATATGATGGCAGAACCCTGCCCGTTACTGGTGTATTTCCATCACTCACGACACTGCCTTTAACAGATTAGGTACTCAATATTAGCTGAATGAATAGGTGAAATGAATAGGATTGTTGAGACCAATGAAACACATTTAATGAGAATGAAAAATCATGAAATGATGGGGCACCTGCGTGGCTTGGTCATTTAAGCATCTAAATCTTGATTTCAGCTCAGGACATGATCTCATGGTCCTGGGATACAGCCCTGCATCAGGTTCTGTGCTCAGTGGGGAGTCTTGCTTGAGATTCTCTCTCTCCTTCTCCCTCTGTCCTTTCTCTCCATTCTGTCTCTCTCTCTCCCATAAATAAATCTTTTAAAAAATCATGAAATGTTCCTCAAACTAGTTTTTTTCTATAATTTCTTGATAGAAGCTGCATACTTTTGTTTTGTTGTTAAGCCTCATTTTCAGGTTATTTGGAGAGATAAACAAATTATGTTCCTTTCTTTCTTAAATATGAAACGTGAGCTCCTGAACAGCAACATTAAAATTCAGACATGTTATCAACTTCTTCTACCCCAGAAGCTTCACTACTTCTTTCCAAATCTGAAAATGGGGGTATAATGCATCAGCATGATATGCTCAGGAAAAGAAAACCAATCACATGTTTATCACTGTCTTTGGAGATAAGCAGAAGCTGATATTTTAAGCACTCTCAAAGCCAAATCATGGGGGAGAAAACCCAAAAACAACTCAAAAACTTGCAGTCAAATACACAGTTGAGAGGATTTAAAAGGCTCAACATACTGTATGTAATTTGCTTGGTGATGAGTCCCGTGAAGGCAGGAGCTAGACTACCACCCCTGGGAATGCTCTGGATCCAAGGGTTGTGTCCTGAGGTTTGTGTCACGTGGGGAGCCATTACTGAGTGTATTCATTTTTTGTGGCCCTTTCTCCTTCTTCTGTCCTCATGCAGTACATGGGTAAATGTTAGTGAAGCTTAAACACTAGGGACAACAGGGGCAGAAGTAATACAGGAAAGCACTGTAAGAGAGTTGGGTTTTTTTAGTTTGTTCTGTTTTTTAGAGGGAGGGGGTGTGGGACAAAGGGAGAGGGAGAGAATCTCAAGCAGGTTCCACACTCAGCACAGAGCCTGATGTGGGGCCCAATCTCACAACCCTGAGATCATGACGTGAACTGAAATCAACAGTTAGACGCTAACCTGACTGAGCCACCCAGGAGCCCTGGAAAGAGTTTAAAAAGTTAAATCAGGGGAACAGCTGCACAGTTGCCTGCCATGTCTCTTTGAAGGTATGAGAAGGATGTTACTAGTTTTAGAAACTCACAAGTTTTTGGTTAATCACCAGATGGGATTTTTTTCTTTTTTTTTCCACCTCTGCCCCCTGCCACTTACAGCCACTAGCAGCCTGGTCTGAATAAAAAATGGGGTGTACTTGAAGAATTGGGATGACATATGCTGAAGATGGCCAAGAAGCCCTGGTTTCTTTCTGTCTCGGAGATACCTGTAGCCTCTTTCTGCCAAGAGCTACATGGGACTTAGCACCAAACTAGACATAGCACCTCACAGTAGCCATACGTGGTAAATCTTAACTGCAACCATTTTATAGCACTTTATTGCAAAGAACTTCTGAGTGCACTGGGTAATTCAACTGTGACAATATCTGTCAGGTATGGAGGTTGATATTAATACCTCCATTTTACAAAAAAAACCCTCAAATATGCTAGGTGATTTATCCGAATTCACAGTGTTAGGACTGGAATGACAAGTTTCCTGATTCTAATCCAGTTCTTCTACCCTGAGCTGAGTAGTTCACATCTCTGGTAATTTACTGGAATCGCCTGGGGTGCTTTGATAACACAATGAAGCAGGAGTTCCACCTCAGATCAAATAAACAAAAATTCCTTGGGGGTACAGGCTGGCCACTTGTATTTTTAAGAACTTCCCAGGAGTCTCCAATATGGATCCAGGCTGAGAACTGAGCATTACCTACAGTTTGCAAGCCAACTACACATTAGAATCCCCTAGGAAGTTTTGATAACACCTCAAGTCTCATTTAATTGGTCTGGGTGGGGCCAGGTGGTCATAAGACAGCTAAGGGTGGAAATCACTGTACAATGCCTCTAACAAGCACATCGTAAAATTCTTTAACTTGGAAGTCCTATTATGGATATTTCATAATATTTAAGATGTTTCTAAAGGTCACCTTGGCAAAGTTTTTAAAGTCAAACATCAAAACTAAGTGTCATTAAAAATAATATGAATTATGTTATAATTTTGTGTTCAATTAATTAAAACTTATGGAATCTAGCTGAAAATGATGATAATAGTAAAAATGACTAATATATTTTTAAGAAATAAGACTGATATTGTGCTCAGTTTCATCTTTTTAGAACTTGTGGTCAGACAAATGAAGATGTTAAATAATCTCTCTGGAATCTAGTAACACTGCTCATACATTATTTAAAAAAAGAAAACTAGACCACATTCAATTCTCTAATGAATACCCCTTTCAAGTGTATTCATATAGGTAACAGTCTACCAAGAAAAGAGAGTTGATGTTTCCCTATGGTAGTAAATCAATATATCGTATTTTATGTGAATTCTGCATAAAATTTTAGCAAGTACTTGAAATATCACATAAATGAATGCACACTGATGCAATCAGATAAAACGATGACTAAAAGCATGAAAGTTGGGAAGCACTACAGGTTGGTCTATATACCCCCATCAGATCATCTATAATTAGGAAAAAAAAAATAGAGTAGTCGCTTGGAAAGTTGTCGAAAATATGTTCCTTGTAACAAATTACACCAATGTCGTCAGGGATTTATGTCTGTATGTATATGTGTATACATTGGTATACAATTGGTATTCTATTTTAAAAGGAAACTATAAAATTGGCTATTTGGAAATCTACAGGAAATACAAGGAAATGAGTTAAGCTTTATGAAAATCATAAGAATTGAAAGGGATAAAATTTGGCAGATTAATGATGAGAAAAGAACAGCATATAATGAAAGCTAGGCAACAGAATTTCAAGTTAGCAGATAAATTTTATGAAACTGGTCATAAAAGAGATGTCCGGGAAAACAGGCTATCAATATTTTTTCCTTAAATAATTCCACTGAGAATCAGTATCTGCTCATCAATTACAAATGTGTCCTCTAATTTTAACATAAATACATATTACTTGCTTGACCAGAAATCACATTCCATACAAGAAGTGACAATATACATGCTTTCAAAAATAGTACTAATTTTTAACTGCAGTCCAAAAATTTAATCCTTGAGCAAAAAAAATTTTTAAAACAGAAATGACAAAATTTTAAGTGTAACAAAATATTCTGGTGGGCAATTAATTTTCCTTGAATACTAAAAACAGTTGTAAATTGAAAAAAGTCCTATTTTCTATAACTTTATGATATGTCTACACAGGCATTTTTGCACAGCAATCACAGTAAAAAAAGTTTCCTACTTTTTTTAAAGAAAGTTTCCTACTTTCACTTTTCCATTCACGTATCAAGGATATGTAAAACCTACAACTCTGACCAGGGGTCATCACAATTGGACAATTACGCTTTTTTAGAAAGCAATAAGTAAATGAGTTTCCAGTCTACTCTTTCCTTTTTTTGTTTTTAAATAAAGATTGTATTTATTTATTTAGTGAGAGAGAAAGAGAGACAGAAGCATGCATTTTGCACACCCGCAAGTGGGGGGAGTGGCAGAGGAGGGGAGACAGAGAGAGAGAGAGAGAGACCCAAGAAGACTCCTGGCTGAGCAAGTAGCCCCATCTCACAACCCTGAGATCATGACCTCAGGGGAAATCAAGAGTCTGAGGTTCAACTGACTGAGCCACCCAGGTGGCCCCGTCAGTCTATTTTCATTGAAGTGCTATTATTTATGTAGTAAACCATCTTGTGTTAGCAATGAGCTATCATGGAACAAAATACCCAGGACTTCAGGTACATAAAGTCATATTTAGTCATTTGACTACTTTAGAATGTAATTCAGCTCCCTCAAAAGTATGTTAAGCTGTAAAATGGATGGGAGTGCTTGTTCCTTTATTAGGAGAGGACCAAGAGAAAGGTATCCACTTAAAGCAGGCAGATAATGAAATCCCTCATTAATGAAAGTTCTCTTCCTGGAAATCCTGGCCACAGATCAAGAAATTATACTGGAGGGGCACCTGGGTGGCTCAGTGGGTTAAGCCTCTGCCTTGGGCTCAGGTCATGGTCTCAGGGTCCTGGGATCGAGCCCCACATCGGGCTCTTTGCTTGGCAGGGAGTCTTCTTCCCTTCCTCTCTCTCTCTCTCTGCTTGCCTCTCTGCCTACTTGTGATCTCTGTCTGTCAAATAAATAAATAAAATGTTAAAAAAAAAAAAAGAAATTATACTGGAGGGATGCCTCAGTGGCTCAGTGAGTTAAGTGCCTGCCATCAGCTCAGGTCATGATCTCAGGGTCCTGGATCAGGTCCCACACTGCGCTCCTTGCCCTACGGGAAGCCTCCTTCTCCCCCTGTCTGCTGCTCCCCCTGCTTGTGGGCTCTCTCTCTCTGACAAATAAGTAAATAAAATCTTAAAAAAAAAAAAGAAAAATTATACTGGAAATCACAATTCTTTTCTTTTTTTTTTTTTAAAGCTTTTATTTATTTATTTGACAGAGAGAGAGATCACAAGTAGGCAAGAGGCAGGCAGAGAGAGAGGGGGAAGCAGGCTCCCTGCTGAGCAGAGAGCCCGATGCAGGGCTCCATCCCAGGACCCCGAGATCATGACCTGAGCCAAAGGCAGAGGCTTAACCCACTGAGCCACCCAGGGGCCCTGGAAATCACAATTCTAACTCGCATAGTGAGGAGGAGATATCTTCACTTAAGAAAAGATTGAAGGGGCGCCTGGGTGGCTTAGTGGGTTAAGCCACTGCCTTCGGCTCAGGTCATGATCTCAGAGTCCTGGGATTGAGCCCCGCATCGGGCTCTCTGCTCAGCAGGGAGCCTGCTTCCTCCTCTCTCTCTGCCTGCCTCTCTGCCTGCTTGTGATCTATCTGTCAAAAAAAAAAAAAAAAAAAAAAAAAATCTTAAAAAAAAAAAAAAAGAAAAGATTGAAGAATTAGTTCAGTTAATTTGGTCTGGGATCTACTAAATGACAAAACAAAAAACCCAAGTTAAAAGTGAGAACTGTCACAAAGCAGAGAGACCTAATTAGCATAGGATACTGTAGCAACAAAAAAAAGTAGTTGCTGCAAACATTCTATAATTATAAGGAAAAACTCTAGAAGCACTGTGAAATTCATTCCTATTTAAACATAGTAAATTAAGCATACTATTAAACAATCTGGAAATTCACTGTAGAAATTCATTAATAATATAAACCAAAAAGTTTCAGAGAAGGGTTAAAATATCTATACCACAGTTCTATTTCTGCCACTGACTGGCTTAGGTAAATGTCTCAACCTCCAGGAGTAAGATTCCTAAGTAATAAAACAGAGAGCACCAGTTAAGAATAACAAAGAGCGGTTTGTTAAAAGTTCACTTCCTGGGTCCTATTCCAGAATGGGCATGAATATCTATTATGTATTTTAGCACCTTCACCCTATTCTACAAATTCTGATAATAAACTGGCTTTAGAAACCACTGGCTTTCATGTTTTGTTTATAAGAGTTAACAGAGGGGCGCCTGGGTGGCTCAGTGGGTTAAGCCGCTGCCTTCGGCTCAGGTCATGATCCCAGGTCCTGGGTTCAAGCCCCACATCGGGCTTTCTGCTCAGCAGGGAGCCTGCTTCCTCCTCTCTCTCTGCCTGCCTCTCTGCCTACTTGTGATTTCTCTCTGTCAAATAAATAAATAAAATCTTAAAAATAAATAAATTAATTAATTAAAAAAAGAGTTAACAGAAGTCAAAGAAGAAAAAGTTAGAAATACTGGTATAGATCAAGCTAAGAAGAGCCTTCCACAGCAAATGAGTTTTGTATTTCATTTCCTTATTCCAGGGTCCCCATTCAATCTGTTGCCATTCTGTTTCTGTCCCTGCAACTCATTCCACTGCAGTTGCTGGGATGAAAGTTACCGGTAAAATGTCTTTGTGATTATTTCCTGAAGGCTTCCTGTCTCTCTACTTGGGACTTAATTTCCCATGCTCCTTGCATCAAGGACCCCATTTCCTTCCTTCGAATGGCCAAATGACCAGAAAAGAAGTTCAGCTCTGAGTCATACAGTTAACAGGAGGTGCCTCAGTTTCTTCATAAACAGCACCTACCTCACAAGGCTGTTATGAGGTTAAGTTAGTATATGCAAAGTACTTACAAACAATGCCAGACACACAGATAAGCACTCTATGTCTGAGCCTGTTATTACGGTAAAGTCCTCAAAACTGAACTTCCTAGAATTTTTATAAGGAACTTCAGTTCTGGGGGCACCTGGGTGGCTCGGTGGATTAGGCCTCTGCCTTTGGCTCAGGTCATGGTCTCAGGGTCCTGGGATCGAGCCCCGCATCGGGCTCTCTGCTCCACGGGGAGCCTTCTCCCCCCACCCCCCGCCTGCCTCTCTGCCTACTTGTGATCTCTGTCTGTCAAATAAATAAATAAATCTGTAAAAAAAAAAAAAGGAACTTCAGTTCTTTAAGATCTCAAGAAATTTGCTACATATTTTGATAAAAGCTGACCTATATATTTCTTCTATAACTTCTCGAAAAAAAAATTCTCTTTCTCCTAATTAACCTGATCATATCAAGGACAAGGGAAAACTTAGGTCACTAGAAGATGGAAGTAGCTAGTACTTGGGGAGAAAAAGACCAAAGGATTAGTAACCTTTAAAAGCTGATAGGGGAGAGGTGTTCACAGTTTCTGCTTCTGGAAGTTGACTAATTTAGTCTTTGGCATTTGTTCCTTAATCGTTAGTGGGAGTTTTAAAAAGTTACTTCACTAACTAAAACAGAGCTTAGTTGTGCTGACAATGCAGGAAGTTTGCTACGGACAGGCCACCTTGCCTCTCTACCAGTCGCCTCGGACAGATCTGGGCAGATCCCTGAGCTGGACAGGGTCTCCGGAGGTGCATCCACTCAGGCCTGGAGATGTCAAATCCCAGCCACAGGAAACAGACACTGATAATAACCAGAGAATCTGAGGAAGATAACCAGGAAGCCAAATATCCCTCTGTTCCAATGTTTACTGGCTTCATTGTGTGGATCTGCCTTACATCTAACTGCTGTTCCTCTGGCTATAGTATAAATTTACTTCCTTTTGTTCTGTCCCCAAAGATAAATGGGGAACACCTGTTCACAATTTTTCCATGTCATCGAAGACACTTTTGAAGGTTCCCTTTCCAAGGTTAAATTTTTTTAATCTATCCTCATTTTTCCTAATTATAAATTCTTTTGTTGTTCAACTGTGAGTTCTTTTCGAGACCTTCATAAATCTCTTCATACAAAACAAAACTAGAGAGTATGCTGAAGAATTGCCTTATCTTCAGAGTATTAAATTTAAGCCCTCAACCTAAACTGCCCACTCCTGCTTTGGGCTTTAAAAGATAAGCCATGGGTCTAACAACCTTTAGACCTTACTTAAACAAGCCCTCTTCTTTAGTTTTTTTTTTAGAGTTTTTACTTACTTAAGTAATCTCAACACCCAGTGTGGGGTTCCAACTCACAACCCCAAGATCAAGAGCAGCATGCTCTCCTGACTGAGCCAGCCAGGCGCCCCAGTCCTCTTCTTTTAAATAAGGGCTATTTGTTTGAACTTCTTGTAGGGCACTTTCCTAGTGTAAAAATCCATGATTTTTTTATGATTTAAATATAATAGAAATACCCCATTTTCTGTTTTCAAATTAAAAACAGACTGGATAGATTCCCAGAGGCATGGCTACCTTTATGTTCTAGTTCACCAGAAGGTACAACAAGGAAGACAATGACATTACCATGGCAGCAGGGTCTGAAACCAAGGCTTGTTTACAGAATATGCATATGGAACCTAGTCTTTTTAAGATGGGAGGAGTTTTCAGGAATCTTAGGAACTTAAATAAGGGTGAGCTTATGACTAAAAGTAAAGATGGATGGCCAGGAATAGTATGGAAAAGAACATCTAAGGTACAGCAGTTTTGTTTTGTTTTGCTTTGTTCCCTCGGTTGGAAAAAATATTTGTCAAAAGGCATTCTCATCCATTTTCCACAAATGTTGAGAAATCTGGAGAATTAAAAATCCTGAAAAAGTTACCAAAGTAGAAATTCCTTCTCCAGACATCTTAAACAGGACAAATATTCATTTTAGAGGAATATCTAAGTGTCTGCAAACAGAACGACAGAGAAACCTGTCTGTGTAATTCCTAGTGGCTATCGTGACCTTCTAGTAGTCTCATGGCAGTACTTCTGAGGACAGCGAGCTACACTAGGTAACAGAAGGACGTCCTTAGGGTTACCTCAGGGAAGGCAGGCAGGAAGGGCAGTGTTGTTCTTTCACTTAAGACTGAATTTGGTGGGGCGCCTGGGTGGCTCAGTGAGTTAAAGCCTCAGCCTTCAGCTGAGTAAATAAATTAATAAATAATTTATCAAGTAAATAAATAAAAATAAAATCTTAAAAAAAAAAGATTGAATTTGGAAAAGGGATTCTGTCCATTAAATTTTTCTCTAGGCCATAATTTTGACTTTTATAATCAAATTCGTATGACCCCCAAGCCTAAATTTATTTCATGCCTATTTTCATTTCCTTTAGGACTCTGAAACTGTGTGACTGGGCCAGATGACCCCTCAAAAATCAAAAACATTCCTTCTCAGACAATATGTGGACAGACACTACATCCTGGTGAACCCATACCGGTACACTGGAAATGTGAGTATTCAGGTTTAAATATAACCAACCAGTATACGGAAAAATCCAAACACGAAGATAAAAGCACTGCATAGGGAATGCACCAAAAAGTCTTATTTGAGACAAGTCATTGCTCTAAAATTTACATTGAGTTATAGGAACTAATTTGTTTAGCTTTTCCTTTTTTATTTTTTTTTTTAAGATTTCATTTATTTATTTGACAGAGAGAGAGATCACAAGCAGGCAGAGAGGCAGGCAGAGAGAGAGGAGGAAGCAGGCTCCCCGCTGAGCAGAGAGCCCGATGCGGGGCCCGATCCCAGGACCCTGAGATCATGACCTGAGCCGAAGGCAGGGGCTTAACCCACTGAGCCACCCAGGCGCCCCTAGCTTTCCCTTTTTTAATGCTGTAAAAATTTAAAGACAATATAAAGGGAAACAATGGGTAAGAAGTTACAGAGAAATAAAAGCTGTTGAATTCGGAATTGGCTCTCTTTAAGTATTTGAAGGTGACAATGTGTGAAGGTTATAGAGCTTGGGCAATAAATGATGAGCTCTTGAATATAATTCACTAAACAGTGTTACTGCTGACAGTAAAGAATAAAAAATCAGACTGTACTGTCTTCTGGTGAGAAACTCTGGATTCCTTTTCTCCTCTAAAACAGAATGCGGTTCAGAAGACTGGCGCACGAGATTAACTTTGTGGAAAGGAAAATCAGACCCTCCACTGGCTGTTTGTTGCTGCTATTCTCTAAAGCATCGCTACAGAACGTGTGCTCTGTGGGGCTTGTGTCGGCGGCACCTAAGCGTGAGTTAGATGTGCAGACTCTTG
The DNA here is from genome assembly GCF_902655055.1 of Lutra lutra. Classification (NCBI taxonomy): domain Eukaryota; kingdom Metazoa; phylum Chordata; class Mammalia; order Carnivora; family Mustelidae; genus Lutra; species Lutra lutra. Next base: position 27,598,738 of record NC_062292.1, read on the forward strand.
GGTTCTCCATCCCAGAACCATGAACTCGAACCTGAACTGGCATTTAAGTAGGATCAACAAGTGATTCAAATGCATATTAAAATTTGAGACCCACTTGCTAAGGTTCCTTCCAGGTCAAAGAGTTTACAGTTATATAATAATAAAATCTGACTCCTGACAAAGATGTCTCTCTGAAATAAGGTAAAAAGGAAACTCCCTTGAACCTGAACATGACATTATTTTAATGAAAGGGAAGGGCTGTTCTAGGCATACGACAAGCATGGTCTCACTTAATCCTCACAACAATCCTAAGAAGCAGGTATTATTATCTTCTTTTTACAGAGAAGGAAACAGAGGTGCTAAGAAGTGCAATGAGTTGCACAGCCTGGGCAACCTGTAAGCCACAGCGCCTGGCTGGGAAGCCAAGTCTTTCCCATTCCAAATCCAATGCTGCTTCTGTGCCAGTGACCGGGAGAGGGATTTCAGAAAAGATGCCCCGTGTAGTCACAAAAAAACCAAGTGGGACTCAAACGACTAGCAAATGTTTGCTGCTCCCTTACTCTGGGCTGAGAACTGAGTTACTCTAAGAAAAAAGGTAAAATACATGAGCAAAAAGCCAAGAATAAAATGAATAAATAAACGAGTAAATTGCACGAATCTTGTGATTCATGCAAACACTAAAGACAACCCAGGTTTTTAAAATGATTTTACATAAAAGAATAAGCAAATGAACACAGACCAGGTCTGTCTCGAACAGGCCACACTTTTTGCATTTTTCCATTCCATCTATCTTGTGCATCTTTCACATTACAGATCTATTCTGCCTAGTGGTTCAAAACAATCTACAGCCCACAAACAGCAGATGGCGCCATGCACCAGTGAAAGAATGACAAAAGAAAAATCAAAGATGAAGCTGTCAAAATTGGCATCTTTTTGAAGATGACTCACACTTTCTAATTAGCTTTCTAATAGTGACAGATAATTTTAAAAACTTCATGTTGTAAATACACTTTTGATGCAGAAGCTACTTTTGATCCAGCTTTGCTGACCCAAAACTGTGAGGAAATAAAAGAAAGCTATCTTAATTTATAAGGCTGCTGAATAAATTTATAAACAAAGCTTATTAATTATTAATAATTAATAATAATAAGATTATTAATCTTAATTCCTAACACAAAAACTCCAACCCAAGAAAGATTTCTGGGAGAAGAAAATTCAAAGGGGGAAATTCAAAGTGCCAAACTGTTAAATATACAAATTAAGGACCATAAAATAATTATATCTTCGAAACTGATTTCAATCAGTAATGATAATATGTAGTACTGTCAACTGCAGCTCAAGCAGAATTAAATGTTTTGCCACCAAACAATATTACAATTCTGTTTTTTGACTCCAAGCACTCCCAGGCACGGTCCCAGAATATAGTCAGACGGAGCGGGCAAGGCTACACGTCAACACTGTTAGCGTCAGTAAACCTTTCCTTTCTCTGACAAAGTGAGCCCGCAAGCATACAGATAGGACTTCAGAAGCTATGGCATTCTTGGAAACATAAAGCACCTGGACTAGTTTTCTACAGGGAGAAAACAGATTCCATACACATGATTTCAATAAAAGTTACGGAAGGAAAATAAAAGGTTAAAAGACAGAAATAAAAAGTAAAGTGATATAAAAGGTTATATGTTATTGATGCTTCTAATGTATAAGTCTAAATTCCACTAAATCTCTTTTTCCAAACAGAAAGCTTTTGGGGGAAAAGAAAAGAGATCGTGGAGGAAGAATTGTGAGGAGGAGGAGGAGGGAGGAGAGAAGGAGGGGTAAAAGGAGGAGGTGGGGAGGATGGGAGGAGGGGAGAGGGGAAGAGGAGAGAGAGAAGGGAGAGGGGAGGAGGAAAAAGAGAGAGGGAGGAAGGGGAGGGAGAAGAGGGGAGGCAGGGGGAGGAGAAGGAAGGAGAAGAAGAAAAAAAATCTTCAAACATCTTCCTGCAACGTATTTCTCAAACTTTAAACTATGTAGTACTTTCAGAAGACAGCAATGTTTTCCACTGTCCCAGTCAATCTCTTCCTAAAGATTTTATTTGACAGAGAGAGACAGAACACAAGCAGGGGTAGTGAGAAAGGGAGAAGCAGGCTTGCGCAGAGAGCTCGATATGGGCCTCGATCCCAGGGTCCTGGGATCACACCGGAGCTGAAGGCAGATGCTTAACAATTAAGCCACCCAGATGCCCTGCAATAATTCTTCTTTAGAGTTTAACTTACAGTTAGCTTTGACCTTCATTTACACAAGTTCATTTTAAGTCCAAACAATAAATAAAGGAAAAAAGAAAATCCACTTAACAAAATGCTTTTTTGCCCTAGGTAGGCATTCTTTCCCAATTCAATCCTATTCTACCCTCATCTTTTCTCACTGAGCTGTCAAAAGTCCTTCGAAGAGCTCCCCCCAGTGCTTAACAACCGTGGCCCGTATTCTGAAATATGAATTCATCTACCACCCTCATCCTCTGCTGACACTCAACTAGCCACCATCAGCTCTTCTGTGGGCAGGAGTCCTTAATTGGTCTCCCTGGTTTCCTTATTCCCCCTTCAATGCATCTACAACACCATAATCATCTCTCAAACATTCAAATCAGACCACACAATTCCATACTTAAAGATCATCAGTAGCTTCTTGTATCACTTGGAATGAAATCCCATGTCCTTCTCAATATGGTTGCCAAGCCCTGGTATTATTTGGGTCCACCTACCTCTTGGCCAACTGCTCTCTGTGTTCTAGAAGTTTTGGCTTTCTTTTAGTTCCTCCCACCCAAAAGTCTTACACATGCACTATATCCCCCCCACCCAAAATAGGAATTCTCCTACTCATCTCTCAGATCTCAGCTCTAAATGTCACTTACTCAGAAAGACCATTCTTGAAATCTTAATCTAAAACAGGTTTTACTTATTACAAAATCTTGAGGCAGCTTGAAATTTCCCTTCATAGCATTATACTGTAAAATCATGTTTTTTGATTTATTTATTATCTGTGTGCCCACCAGCCTATTCGCTCCATGGATACAAAGACAATGCCTATTCAATTAATCATGAGATCTGTTAGGTCTGGCTCAGTGTCAGGACGTATTAGGTGTTCGATATTTACTAAATAAATGAGTGAATGGATGAATAAGACATTCCTTTTAGTGGGTATCACTGGTTTCCTAGATGTTGAATTGATGAGCTATTAGTTATTATTTTTCTAGAGACAAAACACAAAGCCTCTGGGGCGCCTGGGTGGCTCAGTGGGTTAAGCCGCTGCCTTCGGCTCAGGTCATGATCTCAGGGTCCTGGGATCGAGCCCCGCATCGGGCTCTCTGCTCAGCAGGGAGCCTGTTTCCTCCTCTCTCTCTACCTGCCTCCCTGCCTGCTTGTGATCTCTCTCTGTCAAATAAATAAATAAAATCTTAAAAAAACAAAACAAAACAAAAAAAAAACAAAGCCTCACTTTGGAATAAGTCAGAAGCATATTCTGCTCCATTTCTGGCTTTCCTGGAATCCTAACAGCTATATGTACTAGCCTGTCTCATATGACAGTCATCCACTTTTCGCTCCTTCTCAGTGACTTTGAAAATAAATTACTTAGGAGTCCTTTCAGATTCCCACATAAACATTTAATAACCTGACCTTTAAGAAATCTAGTTATCCTGCCTACAATGCAACACATTAACTAATGTGTTCTATAAATTCTTTCTTGCCCAAGAAACTACTTCAAAGAAAAGGCTATAAAAGAAAATCTAATCTAAAAATTTTATATACACTGTATAATGTGTTCCCTCCCCCATAATTCCACAAAAATGTAGAACTGTTAGACAATTTGGCATTACACCACATACTTTTAAATGTATACTTACTGCAAAAGATAAAGGCACATGTGCTAGAGGACAGACACAGCAGCCACAATCCAGAACACTAGCTATTCTAAACATTTCTCATTAAATATATGTCAATTGATATTACACAACTAGTTTGGCTCTTCCAGAATTACCTTTCTAAAACATCTATTTTATCATGCCGTTACCCTGATTTAAACTTTCAGCAGTTTCCCATTATGTAACTGTGCTTTCCAAACTATGGTATGCCAAAGCCAAGGTACAGAGAGCTATGTGTCAGAAGAGGAACAGCCAAATCAAATATGCTGCATTTCTGAGGACAAAATTTTTTTTTAGATAAACAATTTTTACTTGAACATTTGAAAAAAGTTTTTATATTAAAATAGTTCTGGCTCTACTGTGGAACAAAATGCAAAATTCAAAAATGAAATTTTATTTATTTTTTAAAAAGATTTATTTATTTGAGAGAGAGAGACAGAGAGTGCAGGGGGGAAGGGGCAGGAGAGGGAGAAAGAGAATCTTAAGCAGATGTTGCATTGAGCGCAGAACCCCACAAGGAACTTGATCCCACAACTCTGAGATCACAACCTGAGCTGAAACCAAGAGTCTGACGTTTAGCCAACTGTGCCACACTGGTGTCCCTCTCTGATGTCCCTCTGGTGTCCCTGGATTCTCTCTCTCTCTCTTCCTCTTCCTCCACCCCTCCCTCTGCTCATGCACACATGCTGTCTCTCTAAAATAAATAAATTTTTAAAAAATATATGAGAGAGGACTTCATTCATTTACCTATGGTGACTACTCCATTGGACAGTGGCCTTCCCCAGTCTGGATCAGGTGTTCCTTATTCTTATGAAGGGATCTCTCCTAAATAGCACTATTCTGAGTATAATATAAGGTTGAACCATAGGAAATTGCCAATATTCAATATTTTTGATTTATAAATATGGCAAATTCCTATGGGTCAACATAATGTAAGAGTCTTTGTATCAATTTATATCTGATCACCCGCAACCTGTGTCCTTTGGAAAAAAAAATAAACAAAAAAACCCGTGCTTTGTCTCTATCATCAAGTACTGGAACTAGCCTAAAATAAAACACAATAAATGTTGGGTTAGGGCTCAGCCTGGGTCAGTTTGTAGACAGTGAGCATAAGCAAGCATCCAAAGCTCCATATTTTAGAAGAAATACTGGTAATAGAACCCCCTTCTCCTTCAGGTTGAGGCACAAAAGATGACTGTTAGTCATTTGTTAAATGGCATGACATAAAAAGCAGTGGGAAAAGCTAGTCATGTTCATTTTCCTACAGCCCAAATAAAGTATTTGTCTTATAGTATATCATGGGGCTTACATAGAACAAAACCATTACAATCAACCATTCATATAAGTGTAGAATTTTTAAGCTTGACCATCTATTTTTATGGCCAAGGAACGAAACAGGCTAGTCAAAGTAATAGTGCCTATCAAGAGAGCCATAAAGAATTAATTGAGTATCAAAGCCACACTTCTCTTTTTTAAAAAAAGGGTATTTGTGACTCTGAGCTTTAAAAAGTTTTGATACTTTGAGGAAAGAAGTTTTAGATTTTTTTTTTACATTTTATTTATTTATTTGACAGATAGATTATAAATAGGCAGAGTGGCAGCGGGGGGTGGGGGGAGAGCAGGCTCCCTGCTGAGCAGAAGCCCGATGTGGGGCTCGATCCCAGGACCCTGAGATCATGACCTGAGCTAAAGGCAGAGGCTTTAACCCACTGAGCCACCCTGGCATCCCAAAGTTTTAGATTTTTTTTTTTAAGATTTTATTTATTTATTTGACAGAGATCTCAAGTAGGCAGAGAGGCAGGCAGAGAGAGAGAGAGAGGAGGAAGCAGGCTCCCCACTGAGCAGAGAGCCCGATGTGGGGCTCGATCCCAGGACCCCGGGATCACCACCCAAGCTGAAGGCAGAGGCTTTAACCCAGTGAGACACCCAGGAGCCCCTAGTTTGTTTGTTTGTTTGTTTGTTTTAAGATTTTATTTTTAAGGAATCTCTACATCCATCATGGAACTCAAATTTACAACTACCTGAGATCAAGAGTCACACACTCTACCGCCTGAGCCAGCCAGGTGCCCTTAAGTTTTAGATTTTTAAAAGAGATCTTTAGACACTAATTTAAAAAGATATACACACCCATTTGTTTATTGCAGCATTATTTACAATAGTAAAGACACAGAAGCAACCTAAATGTTCAATGATAGACAAATGGACAATTAAATAGACACACACACACACACACACACACACACACACAGGGATATTATACAGTCAAATAGGATGAGTTCATGCCTCTGTGACAACACGGATGACCTAGAGAGTGCTATGCTAAGTGAAATAAGTCAGATGGAGAAAAATAAATGCCATATTATTTCAATCATGTGTGGAATCTAAAAAACAAAACAAATGAACATGACAAAAAGCAGAATCAGACCTCAAAATACAGAGAATGAATGGATGGTTGCCAGAGGAGAGAAGCGGGGGGCAAAATGAGTGAAGGGGAGTGGGAGATAGAGCCTTCCAGTTATAAAATGAGTATGTCCTGGTAATAAAAGGCACAGTACTGGGAAGGTGGTCGATGACCTTGTAATAGCACTGTATGTACAGATGGTAGCTACACTTGTGGTGAGCATTGAATCACTATGTTGTACACCTGAAATTAATCTAATACTGTATGTCAAGTCTACTCAAAATTTTTTGTAATCGAACAGGTGATGCCCATTAGAAAAGGTAGCTCCAAGATCTGGTCTGTATTGATAGGATTGGAGGTACAGAGAAAGAGCTAGAATTGGGGTCCAGGAGGATCTGGAGCCTCTAGGGAGCAAGCAGTGGAGGCCCCTAGGTAAGGGAAGAAGCGAAGGGGAGTAGAGGTCCCTGGGGGCTGTGGAGACTCTGACTGAGGTGGCTACCTGTGTCCCAAACTCCTATCCATGAGGTATCAGGAGCATGATTTTTGTTATATTCTAGTACTACCTGCACTATTGTTGACTCTGTCTTTCTGAAAATGACTATATTTTAAAAGGAAAAAAAGAGATTTTTCAGCTATATATGTATGTATGTATATATATATATACACACACACGCGCGGAATACTATTAATCATATATGATATTCTGCCTTAGAAAGGTAAAAATCGGATATGCCCCTGAAGAGCCTGTATTGGAACAAGGCAGATTCATCTTCGTTCCCCCTACTTGGTAACTGCTAACTCTAAAAAGAGTTCATCTTGTTCTTTGCCTCAATCTTCATGAAATAAAATATCTGCCCATTTTTAATCATAATTGGTCTGCTGCAGCGCTGCTGTGAAACAAATCTGGTCCAGATACTACTGCCAAGGAAGTTTAGCTGTTAAAACACTCATCTGTTCTCTGTCAACTTGGCTTTGTTGATGGGCCAACAGTAACATCTGCTCAAAATAGCCTTGAAGAAATCAACAGACCAAGGTTTTTACCCCCAGAATCAACATTAAAAGTGCAGCAACCACAGAAACATTGCTGGATATTTCCCTTAAGATTTGCGTTTCTCTGAATTCATTATCTTAGACTATTATTTTACTTCCTAGAATTTGCCAAAGTCACGAATTCTAAGAAACGAAAAAGCGTACTATCTCGTGCCTCTCCAGCACATTCCTCTCAATTCTCCAAAGGACTAGGCCTGTACCATTCACTAGCTTCCATATGGAATGGAAAGTGCTCCCCCAATCACTCTTAGCTACTGCTGCTACTGGGGATTAAAACTGCCAAAAAGCATACAGCCTGTGGCCTAAACACACTGCAGTGTGTAAGTACATGGAGCTGTCACATCAGCATTTCTTAAAATTTAAAAAATTTTAAAACCTGGGAACATTTGTTAACCACGCAGATTTCTAGGGTCATATCTTCAAAGAATCTAGAGGCTAAGATGGGTCTATGGAATTTGCATGTTTAACAAAGACTTCTCAGTCTTCCCAAGTTGCTTTTTTTCCCCCCAAGTAGAACGGGGAACATTTGTTGTTGTTGTTGTTGTTTTAATTTTCTATTTTTATTTTTTTAAGTTTTTATTTTAATTACCCGGTGCTCATCATGACAAGAGCATTCCAAAATCCCCATCACCTATTTCACCCATACCCCACCAACCTCCCCTCCGATAACCGTCAATGTGTTCTCTAGAGTTAAGCCTCTGTTTCTTGGTTTGTCTTTCTTTTTTTTTCGTCCTGAGCTCATTTGTGTTGTCTCTTCAGTTCCACATATGACTGAAATCATATGGTGTTTGTCTTTCTCTGACTGACTTATTTCACTTAGCATTATACTTTCTAACTCTCCATCCATTTTTTATGGCTAAGAACTATTCCGTTATATATATACATCACATCCACGGACCTTTAACATTCCAGGCTTCAAGGCCCCGCTGGTTATGAGAACTCATGAAATTTGGACCCTCTTGCTTTCCCAGGCAACAGCTATGGGGAATTGTCTTCCCTGTGTATTCCCCTACGTGCTAGTCTGACTCTCGCCCTTCTGAGTGACTGCAGTTCCTTCCCCATCACAGTAGACAAGATCCAATTCTCTGCCAGGTTGTATTTCTGCATTTCCTATTCTCTTTGATGTGGCCTCTTCCCATCTTTAGCTGTGGAACTTGTTCTGTCGGTCTTCAGATTGATTTCTGGGGTATTTAGGATGATGTAATAATTACCTAGTCATATTCGTGGAATGAGGTGAGCCTAGGGTCTTCCTACTTTGCTGCCATCTTCCCCTCTCTTCCACCAAGTTATTTTTAAAATTAAGATAGAATTCAAATACCACAAAATTCACCCTTTAAAAGTGTACAATTCAGTGGTTTTTAGTATATTTATAAGACTACAACCATCCCCACTATCTAATTCCAGAATATTTAATCATCCCAAAAAGAAACCTTATACTCATTAGCATAACTCCCCAATCCCTGCCCCCCAGCTCCTGGCAATGACTCATTTACTTTGTCCCCAAGGATATGCCTGTAAATTTCATATAAATGAAACAAAACAACATGTGGCCTTTTTTTTCTGGCTTCTTTCACTTCACATAATGTTTTCACAGCTCATCCATCTTCTGTCATGTATTAGAACACCATTCCTATTTATGGCTAACTAATATTCTATTACATGGATATACCACATTTTGTTTATTCGTTCATCAGTTGTTCGACATTCCAGTTGTTTCCACTTTTCAGTTATTATGAAAAATGATGGTATGACCATTCACATACAAGGATTTTTTGTTTTTATTTTGTTTTGGTTTGGGTTTTGGTAAACCTATGATTTTAGTTCTCTTGGGTATGTACATAGGAAATGAATTGTTGGGTCATATGGCAGCTCTATTTTTAACTTTTTGAGGAACTTCCAAACTGCTTTTCAAAGTGACTGTACCATTTTACACCATCACTAGGAATTTGAGGGTTCTAATTTTTTCACATTTTCAGCAACACTAGTTTTGTCCCATCTTTTGCATTCTATCTGTCCTAGTAAGGGTGCATCTTGTTAAAGATGCATCATGCTCATCATGTTAAACATTTTTCTCATGTGCTTATTGGCCATTTGTATATCTTCTTTGGAGAAATACCTATTCAGATCCTTTGCTGACTTTTAAATTGGGTTATCTGTGTTTTTATTTCTGAGTTGTGAGGATTGCTTATATATTCTAGATACCAAACCCTTAACAGATATGTGATTTGCAAAATCTTTTCCTCACTCTGTAGGTATTTTCACTTTCTTGATGGTGTCCTTTGAAATACAAGTTTCTCATTTTTCTGAAATCCAACTTACCTACTTATGTGTTGTTGCTTGTGCTTTGTCATATATCTATCTATATCTATCTATATCTATATCTATATCTATCTATATCTATATCTGTCTAATCAAAGGCCATGAAAATTTACAGCTAGATTTTCTACTAAGGATTTTATAGTTTTAGGTCTTACAGTTAGGCCTAAATCCATTTTGAGTTCTTATATACAGTATGAAGCAGGACACAGTTTCGTTCTTTTATAGGTTAACATCCAGTTAACCCAGCAACCTTGTTGGAAAGAATATTCTTTCCTTATTGAATTGTCTTGGCGCTCTTATCAATTGCTCACAAATGCATATTTCTGAACTTTCACTTCCAATCCATTAATCTGTGTATCTATACCTATGCCATTGCCACACGATTTTGATTACTGTAGCTTTATACAGGGAAACCTTGTTGTACTGTGCTTTGTTTTATTGCATTTTGCAGATATTGTGCTTTTTACAATTTGAAGGTCTGTGGTAAACCTGTGTGGAGCAAGCCTATTGGTACCGTTTTCCAAACAGCATTTGCTCACTTTGTCTCTGTATCACATTTTGGTAATTCTCACAATATTTCAAGCTTTTGATATAGTATATTATTATATTTGTTATGGTGATCTGTGCTCAGTGATTACGACTTCCTGAAAGTTTAGATAATGGTTAGCATTTCAGCAATAAAGCATTTTTAATTAAGGTATGAATTTTTTAGAAGACATAGTGCTACTGCACACTTAACAGACTACAGTATTGTATAAACATAACTTTCCTATGTACTGGGAGACCAAAAAAATTCATTTAATTCACCTTGTTGCGATATTTGGTTTATTGCAGTGGTCTGGAACTGAACCTATAATATCTCTGAGGTATGCCTCTGAGAATGGAAATTGTACCCCAATCCCCGAAATTATTCTGAAAAAAGCTGTTTATGAACTACATTTTGAGAAATATTGACTTATGACTTCAAGGACACCTACACTTCTATGCAATCTCTTCTTTCATTTCTTTTCTTTCCTCTTTTCTTCTTAAGATTTTATTTATTTATTTGACAGATAGCACAACTAGGCAGAGCAGCAGGCAGAGGGGGAGGGAGAAGCAGACTCTCTGCTGAGCAGGGAGCAGGGAGCAGGATGCAGGACTCGATCCCAGGAGTCTGAGATCAGGACTTGAGCTGAAGGCGGACTCTTAACCAACTGAGCCACCCAGGCGCCTCTCAAATGTCATATTTCTATAATAACTATAAATACAACTTCTGCAATATGGGCTTCTAAAATAAAAATATACTAAATAAAAAAATCCTAGCCTTGCTACATTTAAAAAAATAAATAAAATAAAAATACACTAATTAATTCATCACAGTTTAGAAACTCACCCACCGCCTCCGCATTTCCCCCAAGAAAAGAATAACATTTCATCTTGTTATTTATTTATTTATTTATTTATTTATTAAAAGATTTTATTTATTTATTTGACAGAGAGAAATCACAAGTAGGCAGAGAGGCAGGCAGAGAGAGAGGAGGAAGCAGGCTTTATTTGACAGAGAGAAATCACAAGTAGGCAGAGAGGCAGGCAGAGAGAGAGGAGGAAGCAGGCTCCCCGCTGAGCAGAAAGCCCGATGAGGGGCTTGAACCCAGGACCTGGGATCATGACCTGAGCCGAAGGCAGCGGCTTAACCCACTGAGCCACCCAGGGGCCCCTCATCTTGTTATTTAAATCAGAGGTCACAAACCATTAGCAACCTTTAGCTGACTTTAGTCTGATGATGCATTCTGTTCGGCCACACAGTATTTTTACAAATGTTATTTGAGTTCCTTTATATGAATCACATACTCTCCAATTCATATCAGTCCCCACTATTCTGGATTATGTTATACCCAGCCTATTTCACTCATTTTTGCGCATTTGAGTTCATACCTGATCTAAACAAATCCTTAAAACAGTTTCATTAGGGAAAGTAGAAGAAGTTCTGGATCTTTTATTTTGTTGTAACCAATGCCCAATTTCTTCAAGGATTTTATCCAAATGCTAGATTAAATTCAACGATCTTTTCTTGAATTTAGAAAGATTTAACAGATGTTTGCTGACTAGCAGTAGTTCTATGATTTGAAAAATCAGGTAAAGGAGGGTGAAATTCCAGTAGGTTCAAAATATTTTTATCAAATGTAGTAAAAATTCCAAAGTTGAAGAGTGTCAATATAGTGGGTAAAATGTAATTCAGGCCTATTAGTAAATTTCAGATAAATCCAAATTTATCTTTACCCAAGAAAATAAAAAACTGGTTCCTATTTCTTAGAGGAAAATATACAGATTAAAAAAAAATGTTGGCTGGCACAATTTTAAAATGTCATTTTAGGGGCACCTGGGTGGCTCAGTTGGTTAAGCATCTGCCTTCAACTCGGGTCATGATCCCAGGGTCCTGGGATTGAGTCCCACATTGGTCTTCCTGCTCAGTGGGGAGTCTGCTTCTCCCTCTGCCTCTTCCCCCTCCCCGGCTCATGCTCTCTCTTTCACTCACTCTCTCTCTCTAAAATAAATAGATAAAATCTTTAAAATAAAATAAAATAAAATGTCATTTTAAAGGTAGAAATAAGGATAGCCTCAGAGAACCTACTGTGCAATAAGGAAATTTGGCCCTTCCCCTGAGATAGCACTGGTACTTAAGACTACCATATAAGCTGGGGCTGTAGTTTCACCATGACCTTCTCTTTTTTTCCATACCTCCTAAAAAGGGATTCACGCAGACTGCTTGAGGTCTCTACCATCCTCATACTCAGCCTAATACAGCTGGAGAATACTTTGCTGTCAGAATAGTATATGATGACAAAGATCCTAAAAATGAATGGAATTATGGAATGGATGGAATTAAATGTTAAGAGTTAGGCAGAGTCCAATTGTGCCATCAGATGAGCCGAACAACATTTTTACTCCTCTCTCATCTTCTTCCTGGGGCAGAACATATCCTTCCTTTTCCTTTTGGGGCCGAGCACATACTAACCTAGGATAATAGAAGTGGGTCTTTTATAATACAAGCTTAGAAAAAAAAATGAAGTAGAGATTTTTAAGAACAAAGTTATGCCCACAGGTCACCATCTTGGTAGAGGGAAATGTCTGGTGATCTTACATGTGGTAGATCCCAAGGGCCAGTACTACCTGTTTTCTTTCAGAGTCTTTTCAGCCTGGTTGGATTGGAAACATTCTCTACAGTAAAATCAGGAAAAGCTTAGTAACTGAATCCCAGGCCAAAACAGAAGAAGAGGAGAGAAGCCCACAGGGCAAAGGAGTAAAAGCAGAGGTGAAAGATGGAGTCTTAGGGAGATAACTCAAGAGAGAGGAAGCTTCACAGAGAGGTTCCCCGAGTCACCAGGAAACAGGTGGCTGGAAAAGAGTCAGGTGTTACCTTTGAGGACCAGGCGGGATAGAGACAGAATCACAGAGAGGAACCCCACCTCTCCTGAATCCCTACTCAAGGTGAATTTTGTAATAGGTACCTTGAGCCTGCAGAGAAGACTTACTCCGCACATCCTTCAACACTCACTGGTATAACTGATCAGCGAACACTTGAGACTTTTCTGTTCTTTCATAATGCACTGTATCATCATGCTCTTCTGGGATTAAGAAGGAGATTCTCACAAAACAAGCAGTATTTCTATGTGTTGTATAATCAGACATAAACAGAAAGCAACTAACTCATTTCTGAAAAAAATATCTGGGACAAGAACTGGACATTTCTAGATAGGTGCATACACAAAGTAATATATCTTCCAAAGGTGACCTGTATTTCAGGGCCTGTTAATTTTGTGTATTTCAAGGTTGACTCATGCTATCTGAATATGTTCAGCATGTTAGCTTCAACCCATAGTCACTGATTTTAAGCCATTTACTTCTCAAGCGAAAAGGCAACTTAGATAAAATGTGCTTTGATTCTATTTAATAAAAAAAGAGCATTTAGAGGGTTTTATCAGTACTACTGGATATCTATCTTTCATCCTCTTGGAAGAGTCCTATATTAATATTAATAAGTGACTTGGAAACAGAGATTCTAAATACTAAGATTGCACTAATTTTTCTCTGTATTAAGTATTCTTGTAGACAACATGGAGTCTTCCCTGTCAATTCAAATAAACAAGAGAACTGGTCAGAAGTAGATGTATCTGGGGCGCCTGGGTGGCTGAGTGGGTTAAAGCCTCTGCCTTCGGCTCAGGTCATGATCCCAGGGTCCTGGGATCGAGCCCTGCATCGGCCTTTCTGCTCAGCAGGGAGCCTGCTTCCTCCTCTCTGTCTGCCCACCTCTCTACTTGGGATCTCTGTCTGTCAAAGATATAAATAAAATTTTTAAAAGGAAAAAAAAAAAGAAGTAGATGTATCTACCTCATTTGGGATGTTGGAGAACAACTAGACTGTGATCACTAAATACCGTAAGTAAGAAACAACTACCAGACTGTGACACAGCCTATACTGCAGTCCAGGAGGTCAATGAGCCAGGGGACTATGCAGGAAACTGTTCAAGTATGGAAAATTTCCTGGCATTATTCCTCAGCAAAAAGAGCATAATGGGCTATATTACTAGGACATGGACAAGAAGCAAAATGTCAAATGGACCTCTAAAAAATCAGAGCTTCCGAAAACCCTGGTAAGACCATCCAAAAAGCAAAAGACCAGGAAGTCCTATTATGCTTCTTTTAAACCAATGCAGTCAGCAATTCTAGTAGTGATGGCTAGATACTGTTTGTCTCGATATAATTAACAGGCCCTGGGTAAATATGAAAAAGGTCAAACCACTGTTTAGTTAAACATGCCAAACAAGGGATACTGATGGTAAAGTTCTTGAAAAGGAAAACAGAAAAATACCAGGGTCATTAGAAGAAGCATTTCATGTTGCAATTCTAATAGACCTGAGAAGGACCACCTGGGATATATGAGGTCAACAGAGTCTTGGATCCAGAAACCCTAGTGATGTTGAGAATTGGTAAGACTCCAAACTTTAAATGAAAGTAGATAATGGGGGTTTCTTAAAAGAGGCAAAGACCACTGTTCTGTTTGCATTAAAGATGGGCAAGAATAATAAGACTATCTGCCCGGAGTGCCTGGGCGGCTCAGTTGATTAAAGTATCCAACTCTTGATTTTGGCTCAGGTATGATCTCAGGGTCCTGGGATCAAACCCTATGTTGGGCTCTGTGCTCAGCATGGAGGCTGCCTGTCCCTGTCCCTCTGCTCTTCCTCCACACCCCCTACCTCAAATAAATAAATAAAACTGTTAAAAGAAAAAAGTGAAGGCTGAGAGTTTGTCAGCAAAAATTGGGTATTAATAAAACTGGATGGTGAAGGGAAGCAACTACTCTCCAAGATCCCACTTCCGGCTGTTACCATATGACAGACTTTCTTTCTGTATTGTACAATCTATATAACTTATAAATCAGAGGACTGTTACTAATGATTGCAATGGATATATTTAAACAATTATGTTAGAAGATGCTTTCACAATCCAATTTCCAGACAATGGGAAGCATTCAAATACTTATATAGACTTGCAAATAATCATTAAAATAACATAGATCAAAATTACACATGCTTTTATTCAAAACCCTACTGAAAAATCTGTACCATGAAAATTATTTGGAACACTGTTACCCCTTCAACCATAATTTTCAGACCATAATTTTTAAGATTATACCCTGTATTAAAACTGTGTGACTCCCCATTCTAATTTAAAAACTATCTCTGGACTAGGTGTTTTTGAGATTTGTTTGAGAATTTTATTTAATACATTTTATATTTATCAAATGCTAGATTTCAAAGCAGTCAATACTAAGAATTTTGGTGCGTGGGGTATATGCACACTAGAAATGTTCTGTTGTGCTGTTTTCTGCAAATGGTTTCTCAGAAAATGAGCCTCCACGTACAGCTCTTGCTGAGCCGGCTGTCAGTCATACGACTGACTCAAGGCTACCCCTTTCCTCAGCATATTCAATAAGACATGGACAACTAGCCTAAGGTGGAGCATACCTAAGATCTAGGACCATACAAGCTATCTTAAAATGGGAGCAGGACTAGTGAGGTTATCCCTCTAGAATTTTAGCTAAAAAATATAAGGAGATTTTCAAGAACCGCTGATCCTAGAGTTGAACAATCACGGCAAAACTTTCTGAGATACCATAGACTCCACAAAGAAGTAAGGAGGGAGAGAAGGGAGAACATTCAATTCATATAGAGCAATAAAGAGTAAGAGAGATGAGCGCCTGGAGTTTCTGTGGCACCTGTCCTTCCTGAGGTCTACTTGTTCATCTTCTCCTGGATTCTCTTTATACTTATAACAATCCCCCACTGTACTTGGGCTACTATGTCTGGGTTTCTGTTTCTTAAAATATCTTAATTAAAACAGAAGGAATTTCCAAATATATTTTTTTTCTCTTAAAACTCAAGAGCAAAGCCATTTTTCAGCCTATAGGATTTCACAAAAACATTCAAATGAAGATGATAAGAATAAACTTGCCCATTAATTCTGCATTTCTATTTTCCTTCAACAGATATTCCTTGTATGTTCACAAGTTGATTATAAGATGTATATATAGTAGTGCACAAAAGAGATATGCCTTCTCTTTTCAGAAATTTATAATCTAGTGAGAGAAATAGGCATTTGAAAAGTAATACACAGTAAATAAATAAAAAACCACTAACTACAGGGCGCTATCACAGAAGGCCAAAAGTTTAGACTACTTAAGAATGACTGATCAGGAAAAACTTTTTAGAGGAAGTAACATTTAACACTAGGCCTGAAGAACTTAGCCAGAAGGGAAAGAATATGCACACATTTTTGACCTGAAAAGACCCTAAATGTTCCAGAAACTAAAAGAAGGCCAGTGATGAAGTACAGTAGGAGGAAGACTGACCCAAGGGTACCACTGGAGAGGAAGGAGGGGGAAGATTATGGGCAAAGTGAAACAATGTGAGTTTTATTAGAGGGAAACCACCCAAGGGTTTTCAGCAGAGGAATGACTCGACCTGATCTCTGGATGATATGGAGAAAAATGGGATAAGAGAAGGTCAAATGGAAAGAATAGTGAGGAGATAATTGAACAGTACATGTGACACTGGTTTGTAGATGGAAGATAGCTTTCTAAACCTATTTTAAGTAGTGGACTTCATAAACCAGTGAGTACAATATTTTTCAAATATGTTCAATTATAAGTTTCTCAGAGATACACATATATGCAATAAAAAACACAGAAACATTCAATTCTGTATAATGGTTCATGTGAGGAAGGCAAAGGAGGGGGGTATTCCCTGGGAGAGGGGGTTAATAATATACAAACTAATCTTGTTCATATTATTTTGTTTCCTAACCAGGGAGATAGATATATAAGCGTTCATTGTATGCCTTAATGCCTTTAAAAATGTTTCAAATGTTAAATCAGAAAAATAACAGAATATGTTTAATTATTTTATTTAATCCATGCTACACAGTTTACCTACAATGAGCTTTCTGCAAGAAAAAAATACTATAAAGTAACTTTAGTTATTCCAATTCATGATAAACTGAAAGAATTTTATTGGAAAAAAAAACTGTTATCCTATAACTTTAAGTCAGTGATATATGTTCTGAGTATGAGAACTATTCACACATAATTAGATGCTGTGGGTTATTAAACAGGTTTGAGATATATAAAGTCTTCAAGAGTCCCCAAAGTAATATGGGTTTGATTCTACTAAAACAAAATACCACTCCCATTTTTAACAGTAAACTTATATCTTTATTTTACACTTTTTTTTTTTTTTTAATTTGACAGAGATCACAAGTAGGCAGAGAGGCAGGTAGGCAGAGAGACGGGGGGGGGGGGGGGGGGAAGCAGGCTCCCTGCCATGTACCTTTATTTTAAAGGACTAGGTTTGACATGCTTATTCCTCCACTAGTCATTTTTCATAATTATTCCACCCTCCATAATTTCCTAAAGATTGACCTTCAATGTTCCCAAGGGTACCAGAATATGCTTCTAGAACAAACACTGCAGAGAAATCGTAATCCAAGCATTTCCAGAATAAAGCATGCAAGAGTAGCCTGCCCCAGTCACTCCTCAACATCACTTGTCCCCAAGATGCTCCCTGAAGCGTAGAAGCTGCATAATCAGCCACCCTTCCCTTTCACCACTACGTTAAATGAAAATATTATCAATAAACCCCCAGATGATCCATCAGCACATCCTGTCCTCTCTACTTTTAAAATCTGTTTAGAATTCAACCGCTTCTCACCATGTTCACCACCACTAACTTGGTCTAAGTAACCCAGGTTATGCCTCATAACTGGTCCCCAACTTTTCCCTTTGTACTCAATAGTGCAACCTGAGTGGTAAGGATAAAATATATATCAGAGATTACCATCCTATACTTAAAACTGTTCTGCGGATTCCCATCTCGGTCCAGTAAAACCTAAATTATCTACAATGGTCAAAAGTCCCTATTAAGACCTGTTGCATTTCTCTTCCTTCATCTTTTCCTATAGCACTTAACACTTCTGACAGATCATAATTCTACTTAGTCATTTGTTTATTGTCTGTGTCTTCCACAAGGATAAAAAAAATATAATGAAGAGAAGAGTTTTGCCTCCTTTTCTTTACTGTTACATCCCCAAACCTGAATGGTGTCAAGCATTTAGAAGCAGTTCAATAAAAGTTTGCTGAATAAATGAATGAGAGTGAATATTCCTTTAAAATCATGGGGAGCCTGGATGGCTCAGTCGGTTAGGCATCTGCCTTTGGCTCAGGTCATGATCCTGGGGTCCTGGGATTGAGTCCTGCATTGGGCTCTCTGCTCAGCAGAGAGCCTACTTCTCCCTCTCCCTCTGCCTGCCTCTCTGCCTATTTGTTATCTCTCTCTCTGTCAAATAAATAAATAAAATCTTTTTAAAAAATAAAATAAAATCACAGGAAGCACAGACCATGGTCTGCCATTTAAATGTGAGGCTTTGACTTCTGTAATGTCAAAACTAATGCAAACGCAAGAAGAGCCGCAAGACAACTGATGTGAGAACCATAAAATCCTTGTAGGTGAGAAAGAAGTTAAAATCCAGAAACGAGATTTGAGAAAGTTTTTTTTTTCCCTAGTCCTGAAGATTTCTATTGATAAGAAAAACTTTAAAATAATCTTAACCATATTTATTGGTTGGTTAAAGTTTTTTTCCCCTACTCTTATAGCCAAATACTACTCTCTCTTTTTTTTTTTTTTTAAGATCTATTTATTTATTTGACAGACAGAAATCACAAGGAGGCAGAGAGGCAGGCAGAGAGAGAGGAGGAAGCAGGCTCCCCGCGGAGCAGAGAGCCCGATGCGGGACTCGATCCCAGGACCCTGAGATCATGACCTGAGCCGAAGGCAGAGGCTTTAACCCACTGAGCCACCCAGGCGCCCCGCCAAATACTACTCTTAAAGTTTTTACAAAATTCATGTTTATGTCCCTTATGCTCATTCTAATACATTTTAAATTCAACATATTACTTGATAAAGACTTCAGCTAATGCTAGTATGGTAATCATATTGCACTATAGAAATGAATCCGATCGGGTGCCTGGGTGGCTCAGTGGGTTGAGCCTCTGCTTTCGGCTCAGGTCATGATCTCAGGGTCCTGGGTTCGAGCCCCACATCAGGCTCTCTGCTCGGCAGGGAGCCTGCTTCCCCCCTCTCTCTGCCTGCCTCTCTACCTGCTTGTGATCTCTGTCTGTCAAATAAATACAATCTTTAAAAAAAAAATGAATCAGATCAACACATTGCATACCTCAAACTTACACAATGTTATGTGTCAGCTGTATCGCAATAAAAAATTCAAATATTACTGTCTGAGGGAGAAAATGGGGGCAAGGAATAAGAATATTATATAATGAATCTACTCTACAGCTTCAGAAAACTGTTTCGAAAGGGGGTACATACTTGGTGGTATTTAATTAAATATTGGAGTACCGCACTGTCATTTTTCTCATCACCCTAAGAAGAAAGGAGAGACAAGAAATATATTCTAATTTGAAGGGTCAATGATTTTCTTATATTCCACGAAATATCAAGTTACTATATAAAGCTGAATATAATTTGATACTCTAAAAATTGAACTATTGGGGAAGAGTCACCTTCAAACATCATCTGTCAGTTATCTTGTCAAGACTAAAAGAAATACTGTTTTTTTTTTTTTTTCTATGTCTTCTGAAAGAAAGCAGAAGAAAAAAATACCTTTGAGGACTACTTGAGTCATTAGTCAACTAATAGAATTAGAAATAAGGAGAAGGGAGTTGAGGGAAATTGGAAGGGGAGGTGAACCATGAGAGACTATGGACTCTGAAAAACGATCTGAGAATTTTGAAGGGGTGGGGGGTGGGAGGTTGGGGGCACCAGGTGGTGGGTATTGTAGAGGGCACGGATTGCATGGAGCACTGGGTGTGGTGCAAAAATAATGAATACTGTTATGCTGAAAAAAATAAAAAAAAATTAAAAAGAAAAAAAAAAGAAATAAAATAAAATTATAAAATAGAATTAAACTTCCATTAAGGTCAATGGCTAAAATTTTGGTTTTAGCAAAAAAGCATCTCAACTAGAGGGAAACAAAGGTGGTTAGAAAGGTAAGAAAGAACCAACAGCTAGTTAACCTACTCTCTTAAGAACCTCTGGTGTGGGACGCCTGGGTGGCTCAGTTGGTTGGACGACTGCCTTCGGCTCAGGTCATGATCCCAGAGTCCCGGGATCGAGTCCCGCATCGGGCTCCCAGCTCCACGGGGAGTCTGCTTCTCTCTCTGATCTTCTCCTCGCTCATGCTCTCTCTCACTGTCTCTCTCTCAAATAAAATAAATAAAAATATTAAAAAAAAAAAAAAGAACCTCTGGTGTTATCTAGCTCACGGAAAAAACTGAGAGGCAATAAAAGAGCTATATAGATGGACAGAGCAGAATGGAGGGTTATATTACTAACTGGGTATTTACTATGTAGTAGGCACAGTGCTAAGCACTTCATATTCTCATTCAATCCTTAAGATAAACCTGGGAGATAGGTTTTGTTAGCATCATTTTACAGAGAAACAAACCGAGACATACACAGGTAAAGTAAACATAAACAAAGTGATGCAGGAAGGGTTAAATAAAAAAACCAAATATCTTAACTCCAATGTTAAACTGTCTCTATGTCGCTCCTTCTGTAACCGAATACACTGCTGGACTTTTCCCACAGATGAACTTCTCTCGTACAAGCACAGAAGTGAGTCAGCTCTTAAATCCAGCTCTTAGTTCTCAACTGGATGCAACTTCAGAGATCAAGTCAATGAGTTTTCACCTAAATGAGTGTCATTTTGTTCCATATTCATGAACTCTAATCTGATCTAGGATCTGCCCTCTAAAAAAACAAAACACAGTAAAATAAAAACCTGCCTTTGATCACAAGGAAGACTTCCACCGAATAAAAACAACTCAAAAGGTAATGCTCAAAATACTTTGAAAAAGCTGCTTGATGGCATCTACTAAATCCTAGTGTGTACATGCCTTAACCCAGCAATTCCACTCCTAGATGTGTACCCACAGAAGTACATTCATATGCTAACCAATAGGCAAGTTCAAGAATGTTCCTAGCAACACTACTTGCAATTACACTCATCTGGAACAACCCAAATGCCCATCAACAATACAATGAAAGAATGGATATATTACAATATATTCATACAGTGGAACAAATGAACCAAACCTAGATGCAACTATTACATGGATAATGTCCAAACATAATGATACATGAAACCTCGATGAGAAGAGTTCATATTGTGTTATTCCACCTAAAGTAAAGTTTGAAATTTGATTAAAAAAACTATCAAAACTCATAATCCTACGGTGCCAGAAGTTGGGACAGTGATTACTCTTCAGAGAGGTAGTAGCCACAGGGGCAGTAAAGGGGAGGAGGGCTCCTGAAATTCACGTAGTTTTTGGCTTTTTAAAAAAATCTGGGTGCTTGTTACATTAGTTATGTTCACTTTATGAAAAACGTAAAAAAACACGTTTTACACTAATTGCTGCACATTTTCTTTTAATCTGTTACACTTCCACAAAAAGTTCTTTAAAAAAGACAATGTTCTATTCTTAGTGAATTAACAGCACAATATTTATACTGTGTTAATACTTTTAGCCTTTTCCTTATCTCCTCATAGAAGCAGACAATAAAATATAGAAGGTTTTGTTCTTTAAAAAAAATTGTTTTAATTTCAATTATTGCCTACACAATAATTTATGGAAAGTTCCATTTATCTCAGCATAATAAGATGTTTTTTTCAAACTCTAGTTTAAAATCCTGCTGTTGGGCATTTCTCCAAAGAAGACATCCAAATGGCCAACAGACACATGAAAGAATGCTCAACATCTCCTAGCATCAGGGAAATACAAATTAAAACTACAACGAGGTATCACCTCACACTGGTCCGAATGGCTAAAATTAACAAGTGAGGAAATGGCAGACCTTGGTAAGGATGCAAAGGGGACCACTCCTACGCTGTTGGTGGGAATGGAAGCTGGTGCAGCCACTCTGGAAAACAGTGTGCAGCCTCAAAAACTTTAAAATAGAGCTACTCTAGGACCCAGCAATCGCATTACTGGGTTTTTACCCCAAAGATACAAATGTAGTGATCTTAAGGGGCATGTGCACCTGATGTTCATAGCAGCAATGTCCACAACAGCCAAACTATGGAAAGAACCTAGATGTCCATCGACAGGTAAATGGATAAAGATGTGGTATATATACATTAATTCATAATGATGAAGATTTGAATCATTTTCCTTAAAAAAAGAGAACATGACAAAAACAAATACACATAGATGATTCTATTTAAAACTATGTTATCATTTCTTTCAGAATATTTTACCATATATGAAAGTCAAGTTTTGATATAAATATTTTATTAACTACAAGAAGGAAAGGGGCAAAGAGAAAACACAGACAGGCAGGAAATAAAAGTTTATCTAAAAATTTCCTTTGCAAAATAATCCTCTGACAAAGATGAGTTAGTATAAAGAATGAATATCCTGATACTGCTCCCAATAAAGTTTATTTTGAACTGTTAAGGGATATTATTATTTATTTCCCTGGTTACCATGATCCTGTGATTACAACTTACTCCGTGTTTTGGAAATCTATGCAACTTCCTTAAATAGCTACAGAGTACAGATTTAAGGGAAGGGAAAGTAGTATCTATGATCTCTTATTAATTTTAACAAGCATTAAGATCTTTCAAATATTATAATTAAATCACAGCTAGCAAGTGATAGTGCTTATAAATTTTCTTTTCCCTTCTGTAAATGTTGCTAATTTTCTTAGCAACTGACATCAGAAATTCAAATATCGTTAAAATAAAATTTACTGAGAAATTGTGAATCTGGGTTCCAGAAGACCCACAGACAATGCTCCAATGTCAGGAATCACTCACATAGAGATGATTTTAGAAAGGCATCACTCCAGTGAACTAGAGGATAGTGTTACTATTGCCATAAATGACAAAGAAATCCAATTTTACTGGTGTGATTTCTATAATGAACATTATAAAACTAACCTAGTATGAAATTAGATAATCTTTTTCATCAAAAAATTTGAAGCAATATTAACTTTTGTAAGCTCCTATTATATATAAAACTGTTAAAATGTCATACCCTCACTTTCCTATTTTTTTAAATACTGTGAAATACTAAACTCAGCTCAGTATGAAATGAATAGGACCTACGAACATTTATTTATCAAAAATAAATTTTAGTATTACTTTAAGATCACAGAAATCAAAGACATAAATTTGGTTTTTACTTTTGAACAGCACTGCACTAAATTTGAGGAGTCAGGAAAGTTCGCCAATGCCTAAATTTGTGTATACAGAGATCACGCCATTTTGACTTTGAATGAGGTTCTAGCTCCTAATTTTGCCTTCTTCCTTTAAGTTAAATTTAGATAGGCATTTTAGAAACTAATTTCTAAGTAAGACAAATAGGAGAGTCAATGTGTTATTAATCAGGTTTGCCAGCTGTTACATATTCAGAATTGGGGAACTTACTCTGTGACCTTCAGCAAGTCACTGAGCCTTTCTTTATTAAAATGTCACAAATGGGGACGCCTGGGTGGCCCAGATGGTGAAGGGTCTGACTCTCGATTTTAGCTCAGGTCATAATCTCAGGGTGGTGAGATCCAGCCCTGCCTCCGGCTCTGTGCTCAGCGGGGAGTCTGCTGGAGATTCTCTCCCACTGCCCCTCCTGTCTCTCTCTTTCTCTCTCTCTGGCTCTCAAATAAAATAAATCTTTTTTAAAAAAATATGTTACAAATGTTTAAAGACCTTACATCTTTACAAAATGCTCTGCAACTTTCAAGGATTGTGTGGCTTCCAGCTAGAACCTCTGACGAGCAGAGCCCAGCGATGCGTGCACAGGAGACACTTCCTGCCGTGGTAGACTGAGAAATCCCAGCCATGCTTTGCGCGGCTTAGGCATTTTTATCTCTTTTAATCGTTTTTTATAATTTGATTAATACGATTGGAATGGTTAAGAAAGGAAATCGTGTATAACAAGTTATGCACTAATACAAAACCGTTTAGATTATGTTAGGCTTATACTTTTGATTACTCTAGCTTTCTAATTTAAGACAGCTATAATTTATATACATTTGTATCCCAAATAAAAAAACTTCTCATATAGCAATCACTGCTAAGACTGTTAAACATTTTGACTGTCAGGATACAAGGTATGCATGTACAATGCTGCTTATTTCTGTAAAAGAGTAAAGTGAATAAATGCAGCCACCTCGGGAACTAAAAACAATACATGAAACAAATCAGATACCTAAGGAATTTGCAAACTAGTTTTTTAAATATTCTGTGAAAATATATGGTAGAGAAGCGTTAGTGTATCACTTCACAATTATCTGGTAGGAGTCTCAAACATCATATACATTAGAAACAGCTTATGAATTGAGGATTAAATTACTGTATAATTAGAAAACAAACTTAGTGGTTACTAGAGGGGAGGTGGGTGGAGGTTAAATAGGTGATGGGGATTAAGGAGTACACCTGTTATGATGAGTGCTGGGTGATGTATGGAGTTGTTGAATCACACTATATTGTACACCTGAAACTAACATAACAGTGTATGTTAACTTTACTGGTGAAAAGAAAAAAAAGGAAAGAAAAGAAAAGATAAAATATAGATTACTATATAATTTCATTTATATTCACTCTTGGAAGTTTAACTACATTACTATTAAAAACACCTGATTTTGAATTCATTTATATAATTTTAAAGGTCCTTTAAATTAGTAATACATTATTACACAGGTAAAGGCTTATTATGAATTTTAATTACACAAACTTAATTACCTACCTTACTTTGTAGGAATTTTACATGACTTAACATATTCATTTCTCACAAATAATAAAATTATAATTAAAATAGTCTTTACTAAAAAATTAAATAGAACTTCCTGGTCAATATTTATGGCTTAATTTATAGGAAAAAATAAAATGAAGACGATTATGACCACTTTAAATAGAAACTATTTTCACTTTTGGCTTAGGTATGAGAGATGCAGTCACTCTACCTCACAGAGCAGTAAGTCGATGATGTGGAAGACCATGCAGAGTGGGAACTTGGCTGTAAAAAGAGTGAGGAACCACTGGGAGGCATACATATGAACTTCCAGATTCAGAACACAAAAATGGTGATGCAGGTCCGGTAACTGCTCCTAAAAAGTCAAAGTGGAAAACTGAGAAGCTTTATTTCCTACCACAACTGTAATTTATGACTAGCTTTCTACGACCACTCTAGATTTTTGGCAAAATTCATTCAATTTTATGTAACTACATGGAAGTGATAATTGGAGATGAGCCTGGGACTAGGATGATTGAGGAAAATAAAGGCAGACTTGTCATGGACAAATAACAAAGATGACCTCTTGCTCACTTGACTGTTCTTGTTTCTTGGTAAATGCTCGCTTTGACAGAATACCTATGGTCTAATGAACGTCATCCCTCCAGAGTCAAGTCCAGCACCTGATCAAATGGGTTGCCTAACTACTTAGGAAAGAAATAGATCTACTCTTTGGAGACCACTTAATATCAACATCATCTGGGATCTGTGCTATCACTTTAGTATATTTTTGGGGTATTGAGACAAACCCCAAACATAACCAGACTTCAAAATAAACTATCTTTGACATTAAAAACTGACAAGCTACAGAAATTGTGCAAGGGTATTATGCATGATATTGGATATCTCCTAAAAATGCCTTGATGCTACCCTAATGCTTTTTTCCCCTCAATTTACATAAGTAAATGCTTGTCAAAAGCAATGAAAGGAAAGCTCAGAGTATTAGCATAGCTGTTCCTATAACTGAAAAGCAAAGACATGTAAAAGCCCACACTAGTTTTGTTTTCATAAATGGATCATAAAAACAAACAAACAAACAAAACTCCCTACTTCCTACACAAAATGCTTTCAGAAAAACACCCAAAGGTACCCATCAGGTACTTTAAGTGGGGTGTCCTAAGGTCATCCAGTCAAAGAATGCTAACACATGCTAAAATGTGTTTGGGTTTTTTCATAGTACCATGAACTTGCTATTCATTTATCAGGTACATTTATTTGACTCTCAAAGCTCTTAAGAATACTGACCTTCGAAAAAATGTAAACTTCTGAAAATAAAAGGTAAGAAAGCGAATAATCCCAAATATTTACTTAGAAGAATTAAATCTCAAAAAGAGCCTATTGCTTTTATTGTCTACAGTTGCCCAGAATCTTCTACACAATCTTTCTTCTCCTGATGAAAGCACATGTGTCATTGTGCTTATAGTTCCCTTAACATCTTTCCCCTATTTCATTTCTTCTTTAAGGTCTTCTACCTTCCAACATTCTCTTCTCCCAGTAAAGTTGTCTTTAATCTCATTGCTAATCCTCTGTCTTCCCTGTTCTAGTCTTCTAGTCTCTTACTGACTTCATGTCCTCTTTATACACCTATGGATCTCCTGACAGGTCAGGCCAATAGGCTCCTACCAGTATCTCTAGTGGTGTGTCCCATTACCTTCCTCCTTAATCACTTTACTTTTCTCCAATATGGAATCAATCCATTCATGTATTTACTTCACATTTCTCTTGGGTTCTCAATACCTCAGATAGAGAAAGCCATATAAGCATGTGACACAGACCCATTATAAATTTAAGATTTTCAACTTCAGGTGGAATTTCAAAGCTACTCAGGAATTCCTTCTATTAGCACTAGTCAATAATCTTGCCCTTGCTCACATCTTTTTTTATTATGTAATATTTTACATATATAAAATAATATGTTCTTCATACATATAAATTTACACAGACATATTGTGAAACAGTAACAAACATTGTTTGAGATCATGAAATTATAGGAGAAAAAATTTTAAATATGTCCAATATTAACATTTATGTGTTTTTTATTCTTTTTCAGTTCTTTTCTGTCCCTTTTAAGAATTCTCTACATGTGGACCTAAATATAGTACTGGGGCTAATTAAGGGAGGGAAAGTTCTTAAGTATTTCAATTTCTATTCTGTAAATATCTTCATTTCTTTACAAATATACTCAGGAATCTTTTCATTGACTTAACTCACTAAATTCACACTTCAAAGTATATTAAAGTTGAATATTTACAATGGAAGACTATTTTAAAAATGATCAAATGGTTAAATAAATATTAACACCAACATAGATACTGGTCAGAAACCAAATATATCTACATTTTTCTGTAGAATTCCATTAAACTTTCATGAATTATTATTGTTCATCAATTTTATTATTTTTTCTGTAACTCAATCCCTGAGTGATAAAAGCCTAATTTTTATTTACCTGTATTAGTCTCTCCAACTGATAGAACTTGCAATGAAGATCTTCAAAGTTGTTTTTGTAGAGATCTCGTAAGCCATAGTCATACATGATTTTCACCAAAACACAGAACGCTTGCTCTTCTGGCATCTACAGGAAAATAGATCCACATAGAACATGGCTAAGTGGCATTTGGCCAGAATGGCAGAAAAGTTCCTTCCTGTTAACAGTCCTCTGTATTAACGGCTAAAGGCCTTAGTGAATGAACTTCTTCAGAGCCAGCCTTCAGCAGCAATACAGATAAAATTTGTGTTCAAACCTTCCAGTTTCCTCACTTGAAATGAACTTTGCTCTTTTGTGAATTTCAATCATCTTATTATTCACTCATTCAGCCATCTTAAAAACAGGTAATACAGTCACATGATTAAAAAATCAATATAATGCAAAAGTATGAAAAGGTAAAAGCCTTACTCCTCTCTGTCTCTGTATCAGAATTCCAGTACCTGGTCCCTACCTCTATGGCATAACTTTGTAACTACACTCAATCATTTTGCATGTATCCTGCTAGTGTTTCTTTACTCAAATAAAAGAATCACACTTATTTTATTTTTTCCCTTTCCTACATAAAAGATAACATTTTTTTTTAAGTTTTTAAAATTTATTTGACAGAGAAAGAGACATCACAAGGAACAAGAGAGGAAGGCAGAGGGGGAGGGGAAGCAGGCTCTTGCTGAGTAGAGATCCTGATGAGGGGCTCGATCCCAGGACCCTGAGATCAGGACCTGAGCTGAAGGCAGAGGCCCATCCCACTGAGCCACCCAAGCACTCCAAAAGATAACATTCTATGTATATTACAAGGCATATTGCTTTTCCCCCCTCAATAATACTCACAAAAGAGGGATTTGTGGGTCAAAGGATAAATGTAATTTTTATTTTGATAGTGAGATGCTGTCTTCCCATAGTCTTCTTGATGTTATTTTCTTTTTACATAAAAAGTTTTTAGGAAAGAATTTTATGAACTTTTATCATTAAGAGTTAAATGATAAAATCTAACATACCCCTTCCAGAGGCATTTTTATCTGAACAGATAATGAAATCTGAAATCCAAGGAAAAAATCTCTAAATTGTGGTATCAATGAACTGAAGGAATTTAGTCAAGATATATATCTAATATTCTAGAAAATACATCAAGCAAACAGAAAAAGATTTTATCCTTAACGCAGTGTCCTAAGATAAAACTATTAAGTAAATATTTACTTTTTTTTTTTTAAATAAAGACTTTATTTTAGAGAGAGAGAGTACACACACCAGCGGTAGGGAGGAGCAGAGGGAGAGGGAGAAGCAGGCTTCTTCCCCCCTGAGCAGGAAGCCCAATACGGAACTCTAGCTGGATCCCAGGACCCTGAGATCAGGACCTGAGCTGAAGGCAGACGCTTAACTAACTGAGCCACCCGGGGCGGGGGGGGGGGGGGGGGGGGGGGGGGGGGTTAAACATTTACTATCAATGTCATTTCTCTGAAAGTCTGACCTTGGCTGATATGGCATCTGACACCTTTGTTAGATTAAATTCTCTGTCTGAATACCTAATTCAAGTAGAGGTCTATTTTATAACCCCCTTCTCTCCTTATTCCCTTTCCATTTCTACTACCCCTTTATTTGTTTTCTAATTAGGGGCCAAATTAGTAAAGTTTGTCTGTAAGGGCCTTTTCAGCCAGAGCAGCCCCACCCCAGTTGAACAGCCATTTTGTTGTTTATGCAGTAAAACTTAAATTGACCCTGCCCCCCTCCCCCCAGGGGAACTTACTTAAAAGCAAATCTGGGAAACCAGTCCCAGGTAACAAAGCCCAAATACAAGGGTGGGTCAGGTCAGGTGGATAATAACCCAAATGCAGGGATGAGTCGGGTCAGGTGGAGACATCCAATCAGTAAAGCGCGCATACTGTCCCCTGGCTACCAAGGAGTGTGGGCCCCACCTTTTGGGCATCTTTTGGGTGCCAATTCTACCCAAGGTGATAGGCTAGTTCAAATAGCTACTATGGGGTGAAATGTAATTTAATTGGCCACCTGTGTGTGGCCAGGCCCAACCACATGGCCTTGCTCTATAAAAGTCAGTCTGTAAGGCAGGGAGGGGTCGTCGCCCTCTCTGTAAGGCCCGTCCCCCACCGGACGGTTTGACAGTTCCTTTGATTCTCAATGCTTGGCGAGAAATATAGCTTTGCTTGACTTTCGCTTTGTATCAGTCTCGCTCCTTTGACCATGAACCCATTATTGG
Organism: Lutra lutra; assembly: GCF_902655055.1. Classification (NCBI taxonomy): domain Eukaryota; kingdom Metazoa; phylum Chordata; class Mammalia; order Carnivora; family Mustelidae; genus Lutra; species Lutra lutra. Next base: position 27,628,478 of record NC_062292.1, read on the forward strand.
GGGACTCAACATGTCAAACTGAGCTAGAAATCTAACTAGGTTTAGAAATGTAACTTAGGTTGCACTTAGAAATGTAACTACATTTATTTAAATTCCTACACAAATTGGCCACTTCTATTTTCTACTTATAAACCATGAAATACATAAATTAGTTAAATAAAACCTCCTAAAGTTAAGTAAGTACACTTTGCTGTTGTAATTTTGATTCTATAAACATTTGTTTGTTTGTTTGTTTTTAAGATTTCATTTATTTATTTATTTGTCAGAGAGAGAGAGCGAGCACAGGCAGGCAGAGTGGCAGCAGAGGCAGAAGGAGAAGCAGGTTCCCCGCCGAGCAAGGAGCCCGATGCGGGACTCGATCCCAAGACGCTGGGATCACGACCTGAGCCGAAGGCAGCTGCCCAACCAACCGAGCCACCCAGGCGTCCCAACATTTGCTTTTTTTAAATCCTGTTTTATCTGTGAGGTGTTTGGGGCTTTGACCCCCGTTGTTCAAGTTAGCAAATATTTTTCAGCTTATACTAATTTATTCACAATACAAGTACACTGTATTCTTTCCCTCTTTAACAATCGTGTCATTGAAGCTTCAAGAGACACTAACTTGCACATGCACGGTCTACTCCTCCTCCTACTGCCAAGGTCTAAGCCTCCCCTTCTTCCTCTCCGAGCTCTACTAAAATGGCCACACAAAACGGCTCATGTAGGTTAACTGCAGCCAGCCCTAGAGAAACTAATTGAGTTAGTCTTCTTCTTTCTAAGTTCTAGTTGAATCGTTTATCATTTGGTAGTCTACAAAGGGGATAAACCTTTAGTGCTTTGCAGGAGTAAAACCATTAAAGCAAACAAAAGGTTTAAATGCCTTTTGGTATTCACACATGCAGTCACTGAACAGAAGAGATGCATGCACTGTGCTGGGCCCTGAGGATACAGAAGTAACCCTATGGCATCTTCCCAAAGGACTAGTATATAGGCAACTCTCCTTGACTTTGATAGGAACACAAAAATCATGGGATAGGGGAGGTAGGATGTGTAGATGAAAAGTTAGACATCACCATCAGCTAGAGAGCAAGTAGAGGCACTGGGTGAATTAGTCAGGAAAATGACAAATGAACATAAATTTCTGCTTTGCTTTTAGGAATGGAGCTTAAATTCTCCCTTCCTCCCTCCATCTCTCTATCTCCACCCTTCTTCACTCCCTCTTCTCCACTCCCTGTTTCTCTCTCACACAGAAACAATATATTTAATATACGTTCTTCAAAAACAAAAGAATTTTTAAGTTTGAATTTTATTCCCCCAAATAATATGGACAATCCCAGTCTATAACCTTTATTTATTTTTTTTTCAATCTACATTTGGGGGAGTGAGAAGTCTTAGAGCTATTATCCTTCATGTGTAGCTTTAGGCAACATAATTTCTAAATAATGATCACAACAGATAATAGACCCATCACCTCACATACTTAAAATTTTTGTGTGTAGTAAGAACTGTTAAGGTTTCTCTTAGCAACTTTCAAATATACACTATTGTCAACTATAGTCACCAAACTGTTACATATCCAGAACTTATTAATTTTATACCTTATAAGTTGGTACTGTTTCACTCACTCATTTCCCCTACCTCCTGTGGCAACTACCAATTGATTCTCTTTTATGACTTCTTCTTGTTTATATTCCACATATCACTGATAACATACGGTATTTGTCTTTCTCTGTCTGACTTATTTCACTTAGCATAAGGCCCCTGAGGTTCATCATGCTGTCACAAATGACAGGATTTCTGTTTTTATGACTGAATAATATTCCATTAAATGTAGATACATTATCTGTACCCATTCACTTGTTGATGGACATTTAGGTTGTCTTGTCTACTGTAAATAACGTTGCTATGAACGTGTAGGTGCTAATATTGTCTCAAGTTTGTAATTTCATTCTCTTTGAAATATACTCAGAAGTAGAATTTCTGGATCACATGATAGTCTATTTTTTTTTTTAAAGATTTTATTTATTTATTTGACAGAGATCACAAGTAGGCAGAGAGGCAGGCAGAGAGAGATAGAGAAGCAGGATTGCTGCTGAGCAGAGAGCCCGATGTGGGGCTCGATCCCAGGACCCTGAGATCATGACCTGAGCCAAAGGCAGAGGCTTAACCCACTGAGCCACCCATGCGCCCCCATGGTAGTCTATTTTTAATTTTTTGAAGAACTTCCATACTGTTTTCCATAGTAATCGCACCAATTTACATTCCCACCAGCAGTGCACAACGGTTCCCTCTTCTCCACATCCTTGCCAATGCTTGTTACCTCTTGGCTTTTTCATAATATCTACTCCAACAGGTGTGAGGCAATATCTCACTGTGCTTTTGATTTGCATGATGATGGGTGATGTTGAGCAACTTTTCATACACCTGTTAGATTTTGAATATCTTCTTTGGAAAAATATTTACTCAGATCACTTGCCCACTTTCTCATTGGATGATTTTTTTTTTCTCTTCAGTTATAGGAGTTCTTTATATATTTTGGATATTAACCCTTATCAGATATGTGGTTGCAAATATATTTTCCTGTTGTGTAGGCTGCCCTTTCATTTTGTTGATGCTTTTTTGGCTGTGCAGAAGTTTTTTAGTTCATGTAGTCCCACTTGTTTTTCTTTGCTTTTGTTGCTTTTGATGTCATAATTAAAAAATCATTGCCAAGATCAACGTCAAAAAGCTTTTTTATCTATGTTTACTTCCAGGAGGTTTATGGTTTCAGGTCTTATGTTTAAATATTTAATCTATTTTAGTTTTTATAAGAGATATAAGATAGTGGTGCAGTTTTATTCTTTTGCATATGGCTGTCCAGTTTTCCTAACACCATTTATTAAAGAAACTATCATTTCCCCATTAAATATTCTTAGCTTCCTTGTCAAATATTAGTTGATGATATATGCATAGGTTTATTTCTGGGCTCTTAATTCTGTTCCATTGGTCTACATATCAACTTTTATGGCAGTATCATACTGTTTTGATTACCAGAGTTTTGCAATAGAGCTTGCAATCAGAAAGTGTGATACCTCCAGCTTTGCTCTTCTTTCTCAGGATTGTTTTGGCTATTCAGGTCTTTTGTGTTTTCACACAAATTTTCGATTTTTTTTTCTGATTCTGAAAAACTGTCATTGGGATTGTGCTGAATCTGTAGATGATTTCAGTTAGTATAAACATTTTGACATTACCAATATTTTTGATCCATGAGCATGAGATATTTTTCTATTTGTGTCTTCTTCAATTTCTTTCTTTTTTAAAGATTTTATTTATTTATTTGACACACACACACACACACACACACACACACACACACACACACACACAGAGAGGGCACATACACAAGCAGAAGGAGTAGGAGAGGGAGAAGCAGGTTTCCACTGAGTGAGGAGCCCGATGGGGATCCCAGGACCCTGGGATCATGACCTGAGCCAAAGGCAGACGCTTGACCAACTGAGCCACCCAGGTGCCCCTTCAATTTCTTTCATCATTGTTTTATAGTTCTCAGTGTAAAGTTATTTTACCTCCTTAATTAAATTTATTCCTAAATTTTTAATTTTTTATGCTATTGTAAATGGGATTGTTTTATTTCTTTTCCAGATAGTTCATTGTTGAATCCATATTCAGCAACTTTACTGAATTTTCTGATTAGTTCTAACAGTTTTTTTGGTGGAGTCTTTAGGGTTTTCTATATATAAGATGATGTCATCTGCAAAAAGAGACACTTCCATTTTTTTCCCTTTCTGATTTGGATATCTGTGATTTCTTTTTCTGGCTGATTGCTCTGGTGAAGATTTCTAGTACTATGTTTAGTGGGAGTGGTGAGAGTGGGCAACCTTGTATTGTTCCTGGTCTTAGAGAAAAAGCTTTCTTTTTCTTTTTTTCAGTGGCGATGTATTTTACACATAACATACTGGTTCCAGGTATACAACCTAACAGTTCAATATCTGTACATTATGTGAAATGATCACAAGTCTAGTTTAACATTGATCACCATACATAGCTCAATTTTTTTTTGCAATGAGAACTTTTAAAATTTACTCTATTAGCACTTTTTAAATATGCAATACAGTATTATTAACTGTGCTGTACATTAAATCCTTATGACTTATTTATTTAATTGGAAGTTTGTACCTTTTGATCCCCTTTCACCCATTTCATCTACTCCTAACCCCCTACCTTTGGCAACCATCAATTATGTCTATGAACTTTTTAAAAAAAATTCTACATATAAGTGAGATCATATAATATTTGTCTTTTTCTGTTTAACTTATTTTACTTAGCATAATCCCCTCAAGGTCCATTCTTGTTGTTGCAAATGCCAAGATTCCATTCTTATATATATATATGATACATTTTCCCTATCCATTTAACCATCAATGGCCACTTAGATTGCTTCCCTATCTTGGCTATTGTAAATAATGCTACAATGACAATAGGGGTGCATGTATCTTTTTGCTTTAGTGTTCTTTATTTATACTCAGAAGTTGAATTGTTTGATCATATGGTAGTTCTACTTTTAATTTTTTGAAGATCCGCCATACTGTCTTCCACAGTGGCTGCACCAATCTACATTCCCACCAATAGCGCACAAAGGTTCCCTTTTCTCTACATGTTTGCCAATACTGTTTATTTCTTGCCTTTTCATAATAGCCATTGTAACATTTATGAGGTAATATTTCATTGTGGCTTTGATTTGCATTTCTCTGATATTTAGTGATGTTAAACATCTTTTATTATACCTCTTGGTCATCTGTATGTCTAGAGGGAAAACTTTCAACCTTTCACCACTGAGTATGATGTTAGCCGCTGGCCTGTCATATATGGCCTTAATTATGGTGAGATGCACTCTGTACACAATTTGTTGAGAATTTTTATCATGAATGGATGTTGAATTTTGTCAAATGCTTTTTCTGTATCTACTGAGATGATTTTTATCTTTCATCCTCCTAATGGGATGTATCACATTTATGATTTATGTATGAACCATCTTTCATTCCAGGGATGAATTCCACTTGCTTGTGGTGTATGATCCTTTTAATGTGATGGTCAATTCTGTTTGCTCTTCTTTTCCAGTTTTTATTATTTTCTTCCTTCTACTAACTTTGGGCTTAGTTTGTTCTTCTTATTCTAGTCCCTTGGGGTATAAAGTTAGGTTATTTGAAATATGACTTTTCTTGATGCATGCATTTATCATAATAAAGTTCCCTCTAGAATTGCTTTTGCTGCATTTGGTGTGTTTCCATTTTTCTCAAGATATTTTTTAGCTTTCCTTATGATTTCTTCTTTAAATCACTGTATGTTCAGGAGTGTGTTAATTTCTGCATATTCATGAATTTTCCATCTCTTCTCCTCTTACTAATTTCTAGTTTTATGGTTACAAAGGCTACTTCACATAACTTCTATATTTGTTAATTTCTTGGGATTTTTCTATGGCCTCACATATGATCTATCCTAAAAAATGTCCCATGTGAACTTCAGAAGAATGTGTATTCTGCTGGTTTTGGATGGAATGCTTTGTATATGTCTGTCCGGTATATTTAGTTTATAGTGATGTTCAAATTTCCTTATTGGTTTTCTGCCTAGATGATTCGTTGTTGACAGTGAGGTATTAAAGTCCCAAATATTGTTGTTGTTCATTTCTCCTTTTAGTTTTGTTCGTATCTGCTTTATATATGTAGGTGCTCCAATGTGGGCAAATACATATTTATAATAGCTAATATCTTCTTGATGACATTTTTACCATTAAATGATGACTTTGTATCTTTTGACCTTTTTTAGCTTAAAATCTATTTTGCCTAATGTAAATATATCAACCTCTACTTTCTTTGAGTTACTATTTGTTTGAAATAACTTTTTTTATCCTTTCACTCTCAGTTTATGTGTGTCCTTATGACTAAAGTTAGTCTCTCTATAGGCAGCATATAGTTGGGTCTTTTTTTTTTTCCCCTCCAGTAAGGTGGACAATTGATTTTGATTGGACAATTAATCCATTTATGTTTAAAGTAATTATTAATAGGTAACAATTCATTATTGACATTTTGTTGTGTTCTGGCTTTTTTGTGGGTACTTTGTTTCTTGCTTTCTCTCTTGCTGTCTTCCTTTGATTTAATGACTTTCTGTGGCAGAACACTTTCTCTTCTTTTCTCTTTATCTTTGGTGAATCTACTGTCAATTTTTGCTTTGTGTTTACCATGAAACTTACTTAAAATATCTTATAGTTATAACATCCTATTTTAGGTTTATGAAAACTTAACTTTGATAGTATACAGAAACTTGATACTTTTCGTTCTCCCTGCCTCACACTTTAGGTTACTGATGTTACAGTTTGGTACATCTTTTTTATATTGGGTAGAAAAAATTATTGTAGTTACAGTTATTTTTAATATATTTGCTCTTTAACTTTATGTAAGAGTTGTAAGTGGATTAGTTACTACCATTATATATCACAGAATCTGACTTTGACTACATAATTACCATTACCAGTGAATTTTACACATTCATATGTTTTTACAATATTAATGAGCATCCTTTTAATTCTGCTTGATGAACACCCTTTAGCATTTATTGTAAGGGAGGTCTAGTGAGGATGAACACCCTCAGCTTTTGTTTGCTTGGGAAAGTGTTTACTTCTCTTTCATTTTTGAAGGTTATCTTTGCTAGGTATAATATTCTTTATCTTTCAATACATTCTTTGAATATGTCACCCCACCCTTTCCTAGCCTACAGTGTTTTGGTTGAGAAACTGAATAGTCATATGGAGAGTTCCCTTGTATGTGATAAGTTGCTTTCTTTTTGCTGCTCTCAAAATTCTCTTTGATTTTTGACAACTTAATTATAATGTGTCTTGGTGTAACCCTGTTCAGATTCTAACCATCTAAATTGTAATATGTATATATGTTCTCATGTGATGGTGTCCCATAAGTACTGTAGGGTTTCTTCACTCTTCTTCATTTTCTTTTTGCTCCTCTGACTTGATAGTTTCAAATGACCGATCTTCTAGTTCACTGATTCCTTTTTACATTTGGTTGAGTCTTTTGTATCTTTCTGTTAAAGTCTTCAGTTCAGTCATTGTATTCTTGACTCTAGCATCTGCTTTTTGATGGTTTCTTTGTTGATTTCATTTTGTTTTCCTAATTTTATTTAGTGATCTGTGTGTTCTTGTAGATTACAGAACTTCTTTAAAGGAATTATTCTGAATTCTGAATTCTTTGTCAGGTAGTTCACAGATTTCGGTCTCCTTAGAGTTAGTTATCTGAGCTTTATTAGTTTTCTTTGGTGGTATCACGTTTACCTGATTCTTCATGATCCTTGATTCCTTGCATTGTTATCCACATACTTGAGTAAGTGGTCTCCTCTTTCACACATTACAGTTTGCTCTGGCATGAAAAGATCTTCACAAGTTAGCTCAGCTTAGGGTACTGGATGGACCAGTTGACAGTATTCATGGGCAAGCAGAGTCTAGCTGAGTGCTCATGCTCTAAGGCCAGGGGAATGGTATTGGCTGGGCTGTACAGCTGGGCGAGCCTACTGACTATGCTCAACATTCAAGTAGGACCAGTGGGTGGGCTCTCTGACTAGCTGCTGACCAAGTTCCACTGTCAAGTGGGCCACTAGCTGGGCTCTGCAGTCACTTTCAGATGAACAGGATCAGAAGCTATCTTCCTTGGCAGGGTAGTGCCACAAGTTAGACTCCACAATTAGGCAGGGTTATGGGTTGGGCTCTGAAATAGCTCCTAGTCAAGTGAGGTCTCAGGTTGTGCCAGACCAGATAGTGCCGTGGGTTGGATTTTGCGTTCAGATGGGATCTAAGGCTGTATCCCAAAGTTAGGCAGGGCCACAGGTTTGGCTTCACAATTAGGTAAGCTATTGGCTGTGCTCTGCTGTTGGCCAAGGTAACTGGTTGGGCTTTCTGGTCAGAAGGTCTCCAGCTGTATCCCACAGCTGAGTGAGGCTAGAGACTGTTCTGTGGTCAGGTGGAATTACTGTTCAGGCTTCTTGATTAGGTGAGGCTGCAGACTATGTTCAGGAATTCGGTAGGAGCAGAGCCTGAGCTCTGTGGCTGGGCAAGACTTCAGGCTGGGCACTCTGGTTTGGTGGTACTATAGGCTAGACTTTGAGGATGCCTAGGGTCACTGTTATTAAAGGCCAGAGGCTATGTTCAACAGTTGGGCAGAGCTCCTGACTTGGGTCTCTGCTTGAGTGGGGCTATAGGATGGGGTCTGCCGCAGCTCAGATTCTCTGGCCAGGCTTCCTATAGGGTCAGGACTGAAGGCTAAGCTCAGCAACTAGGTGAGGCCATGAATTTGCTCCCCTGCCTGAGCAGGGTAGTAAAAAGGTTCCACAGTTGGTCTGGTCCATTGACGAGGGATCCAAATCAGGCAGAACTGCCAACCAATATATTGTTTTTAAAAAAAATATTAAGATGTTGGAACGGAGTGGATCTCTAATACTGAATATCCATCTTTGTGGTGTATAAGAGCTTTGTCATAGAATCAACGTTATTTTATTAGGGAAAGGAGGAGGTAAATATTAAAATCTTATAATTTAAGATATCAAAATATTATCCATGGTTCTATGAAATACAAAACTAAATACCTACCTCATATGCGTAATCTGGGAATCAGTCATGATGTAATCATTGTTTGGTAACAAACATTGATAAGGATCTGCCATCTGTACTACACTGAATGGAGACAGTCTCCAAGCTTCCCTGCTTCTTTCTGCAATGAACCCTAAGACAAAGCAAGTCTAAGTACTTCAAAAGTCTTTAAGGCTCATCTGGTGTAACACATCAAAATGTATTTCAAAGTAAAATTACATGTTGATAATATAAAATAATCTCCTTGTTTGCATAAAACTAAATTTTTTTTATTCTGCATGACTGTGTTTCACATGCTTTTGTAATAAATCTATGTTTTTCCATGAAGGCAATCTTTCATTTTCTCTTTTTTTTTTTTTTAAAGATTTTATTTATTTACTTGACAGAGAGTGAGATCATAAGTAGGCAGAGAGGCAGGCAGAGAGAGAGAGGAGGAAGCAGGCTTCCCGCTGAGCAGAGAGTCCGATGCGGGGCTCGATCCCAGGACCCTGGGATCATGACCTGAGCCGAAGGCAGAGGCTTAACCCACTGAGCCACCCAGGCGCCCCAATCTTTCATTTTCTTCAACAAAGGTAAATGCTAGTGAGAACTTTAAAAACCATGAACTCATAAGTGTTCACTTTCTATTTACAATATGAAAAGCAAATAAAATGAAAACATCTACCTTTTCATTTTCCTTTTAAATCAAATAATACTGAAATACATTTAAATTGAATGTCTATTTATAAGCCATAAAACATACTGTATAATATACAAGTTTGCTGTATGTAATCAATTTAAGCTAGTGGGACAAAGGTCCAAAGGAAAAGGCTGGGCAAATAATAAAGCCAAATTATTTAGAAAATTATCTAGAACAAATAGCAGCAAACACCATTTTTAGAGGCATTCATTCTTAACCCCATTTGATCCTCATAAAAATTCTGTAAAGTAGATATTATTTTTACATTTTAATATTAACTGGTGAAGTTCAGAGAAGTTAAGTGATTTTCCAATAACTACACATTTATTAAGCCTGGATTTAATTCCATGATTGCATTTTTTGGTGCCAGATACAAAATAAGACCCTTTAGATTCATAAGATAATATGAAGTATTCAATATTCACAAAAATCCTAGAAAAATAATAATATTATCTCCATTTAATAAATGAAGAAACTGAAGCTCAAAGAGTTTAGGAAACTTGTTGAAGGTCATAGAACTTGAAAGGTATTAAACTGCCATTCAAATTCATAGTTGCGTTTTTTTTATCTGTGAAGGAGTTCAGCTTTGAAAGGGCAGAGAATCCTAAGATAGTAGTTAATGGGAAGATCAAGAAAGTTTTTGTTTTTGTTTCTGGTTTTTTTTTTTTTTAAGAAAGTGTGCTTGTATGCGCATGGGAGGGGGAGGGGCAGAGGGAGAGAGAGAATCTTAGGCAGGTTCCATACCCAGCATGGAGCCTGACAAGGGGTTCGACCTCACAACACTAAGATCATGACCTGAGCTGAAATCAAGAGTGGGACACTTAACCAACTAAGCCACCTAGGTGCCCCCCAAGAGAGTATTTTTTAAAGGTAAAATATCTTGAGTGTAAAATGACTCAAAAGCCCTCATACAAGAATTAACTTAGAACAGGAAAATTTCTTGCATTTTAAGGAAAGTGATTTGGGAGTATAGAGGGACTTATTCAAAATACACTAAAACTCTTATAGCAAAGATATCACTATCTTGATGGATGATATGGTGGATATCTGGATGGATGGTGGATGATATGATGTATCTGTCTAGCATCCTATCTTGCTCTCATCTAGAATCAAATACCTTTTCCCTGTAGGCAGAAGCTGATCCAGTTCAGTATCAGCAACAAGATGGACTCAAGACCTGGGCCAGGCCAATCAGAATATCATACTGTCCTGGCCTCAGTAACTGACATAAACATAAACATAAATGTAAACATATAAAGACACTAAGAAGTCAAGATCTTGTTGTACCTTGGATTCTGTGGAAATCTTTTAGGAAAACTAAGAAATAGCTCTGCTTCTCATTTCCTAAGTCTATTCGTGAAATCCTGCCTTAAACCTAACATTTTTGGGGGATTGCAGTAAAGGATTTGAAATTTTTAAACTTTATTTCATTCTTAAATGCAACCCACAAAAATGCATAGACGTTAAAAGTATACTTTAATAAGTTACTTGATTATGAAGTAAAACCTAATAATTATAAAGACAAGTGCAGCTACCACCCAGGTTAAGAAACAGAATACTTGGGGCACCTGGGTGGCTCAGTGGGTTAAGCGTCTGCCTTCGGCTCGGGTCATGATCTCAGGGTCCTGGGATCGAGCCCCACATCGGGCTCTCAGCTTGGTGGAGAGCTTGCTTCCCCCTCTCTCTCTGCCTTCTGCTCTGCCTACTTGTGATCTCTCTCTCTCTCTCTGTCAAATAAATAAATAAAATCTTAAAAAAAAAAAAAGAAACAGAATACTTTCAATACTCTTAAAGATCCTGGTATGTCCCACCCCAATCAGTCAAGAAATCACTATCCTGACTATCAATATTCGCTTCGTTGGTGTTATTTATACTTTCCATCTAGGTAGCATCCTAAAAATAGAATTTAGTTTTGTCTGCTATTGAACTTTATATGAAATGGAATCATACCAAATAATACCAAGTATACTTTGTTTTCTAACTAAACAATTATGTTTGTATGATTCATTCACATTAACTTACATTGTGTAAAACATTCGTTTCATTGATATAGTGTTCTAGTATTAAATATGTCACAATTTTTCCACTTTAATGTCTAATTACAATTATAGTATTAAACATTCTAATAGTGGACATTTGAGTTGTTTGTTATAAACACTGATCCTGGGACAATTCTAATACACAATTTTGGTATACATGTGTAAAGATTTGACCAAGATGTGTATCTAGGAGTGGAATTGCTAGGTATGCATATCTTTGTCAGATAAAGCCTTTGGTTTCCAAAGGAACTGTGCCTAGTCATAGTGTTTTTAGAAAATTCAATAATTTTAAACATTCTGGACTATCCCAAAATAATGCTTTCTGCAGCTGAAAAGCTCCCATACATGCCCATAGTAGTCAGTATACATTCAGTAATTTAACCTTAAAAAAGAACATGATTTTGTGAAGGTGAAGAAAAGTATATGTCACATAAAAAAATTTAAAACTACTTGACAGTATGTTAGCAAAATATATTGGGTTAAAAATTATTTAAAATATTTTATATGATTTTTAGAATAAATGAAATCTATAAAAGGACATTATTTATTATATTTCCAAATAAGTAATAATTAATACTACAGTGATGATATTACTTATCTGTGCTATAACATTCTTGACCAACTATAAAGGATAAATTTCTTGTAAGTCTATCAATAGTTATAATAGCATCTACTGTGATAATTCTTCTACTGCTTAAAATACATGTTACAAAGCTATTATCAAAGCATCAGGAAATTTCCAAGCTCCAAGAGAAGCTAATTATTACGTATAACTACTTAGACAATGGAAAACGTTAAAAATTCTAAACTTCTGTTTTTGAATACTTTCACTTTTGCTCTTTCTTTCCTCTTAGGCAGTGAATGTGAAATATAAATGACCATGAGGGAGGAAAAGACAGCATCCCCAAAAGAATCAGGTTCTGGCAATGATTAATATGGAGCTGCCAAATGATGTCTGGCAGAAGAAAGCAGCAACCGCTTATGTAACTGATGAAAAATTAGTAACACCCTAATAACGTGTCTCCCTAGAACCTGAGATAGTGTATTTGATGAATTATTTAAGCTAGAATGTATTCTTCTACCTGTTTACACCACAGAGGCAAAAATAGAAAAAAGACAAAAATTACAGTTAATTTCTCTCATTTGAGTTGGTTGGTCAGTTAATGGAATATGCTAATTAAAAGAATTACTGCATGGGGCGCCTGGGTGGCTCAGTGGGTTAAGCGGCTGCCTTCGGCTCAGGTCATGATCTTGGGGTCCTGGGATCGAGTCCCGCATCGGGCTCTCTGCTCAACAGGGAGCCTGCTTCCTCCTCTCTCTCTGCCTGCCTCTCTGTCTACTTGTGATCTCTCTCTGTCAAATAAATAAATAAAATCTTTAAAAAAAAAAAAGAATTACTGCATATACTCTCAATTAAAAATTACAATAATGTTTTTCATTAACGCTATGATGAATATTAGTGAAACTTTCCTGAAAGGTTCTGAAGGTATTTCTATATTTCCAGTTATTTTTATAAACCATGGCAACAACTGCATAATTCTGTTATTGTAGAAAGTGTGCAAAACTGGACTATATTTCTATCCATCTTGTGACATATTTTGAAAGCAGGTTTAAAGTGCTGATTTGGCATGTGACTCTTATCATATGAGGGTAGATAATGTAGAAAAAAAATCCTAGGTATTTGAGTTTTCTAGTTATCTGGATCACTGACTCTTTTGTCGTGGGGAGGTATTTCCCAATAAATATGAACTCATACTTAACTAACCCTCTGTTAAATCCGAGGACAGATATCCCAGGGAGATGTTCTTCTCACTGAAGTTTAACCAATCTATTGTAATGTGTTTAACAGGGCTTCAGGTCTAAAATGTTAAATAAACTGATATACGCAGAGATTACTTTGTAGAATATGAAATTTCACCACCCATGGCTTTAACTTCAACTTTCATCAGAGTGATTAGAGGAAAGGTGATTCCGAACCTTGGCGAACACACACATGTCACTGCATGCAGTCTCCAGGCCCCTGTGTAAGAGAGCTGACTATGTCAGACACTCGGTGGCTTTAGTAGCAGAACAAGGGCTCTGGGAATTTGTGACCATAAAGTGTTTGATTATCGCAGGGAATAGCGAGAAGATGGGCCACGGAGATGTCAAAGAAGGAAGGCTAAGAGGAAAAGATCAAGAAGACCATAAACAGGGGCGCCTGGGTGGCTCAGTGGGTTGGGCCGCTGCCTTCGGCTCAGGTCATGATCCCAGGTCCTGGGTTCGAGCCCCGCATCGGGCTTTCTGCTCAGCAGGGAGCCTGCTTCCTCCTCTCTCTCTGCCTGCCTCTCTGCTTACTTGTGATTTCTCTCTGTCAAATAAATAAAATCTTAAAAAAAAAGAAGACCATAAACAGATGATAATGCAAAGGAGGAAGAACTTAAAGTTAAATAAAGTGATTTATCACAACAGAACCATTGTATATCATTATTATCATCAGAATCAAGTTCAGAATTAGCACTGTGAATCTACTGTAATCACTCTTCATTTCCAGAATGCAAACTTAAAAGAAATGCTTTTGTTTTAAACTTGTCAGACCTCTTTGCTGAGTGTGACAGCAGACATGGCTTCCACCCTACTGAAAATCCGAAATTTGCCTAGAATTCCTATTCCTCATCAGCCCTTAAATATTTGGAATTCCTGGGCTCTGGAATTCTATTTTTCTTAGATGATCCGATCTACTCTTGTGATTTCAGTTGTGATTTCTTCCTCATCATCAGTCTCCAGTGTCTACCTTGTTAGTGGACAGCTTCATTCAGATGTCCCCCAAAATATCCCAAACTCAAAGAATTAAAAACAAAATTCATCATCAACTCCTAATCATTTTTCACCATTCAATCTCAATGGATGTATTTTCTATCTCAGCTAAAAATAACATCAGTCAAAGAAAAAAAAATACCACAAGTCACCAGTCACCAAAGCTAGAAAATTAGACATGTTACTTTTGACTCTTCCTTTGTCAATCCTTCCATAAAACTTACCAATTTTGTAACCTGCATGTTTCTTAATTAAGCTTCTTTCTCTCTGGGTCTCAACATCTCTCATTTATATTGCTATTTCCTAACTGGTCTCTCTGCTGCTGCTTGTCCCCTTTAATTTCACCCTCCCCAAGGGTAAAAGAAGAACTTATCTGAAATGAACATTTAACTATCCTTCCCTTGCTTCAAACTGATTAATGGCTCCTCACTTGCTTTAGAATAAAGCCCATGTTTCTTGACATGATTACAGAGTCTTTATGGTTTGGTCCCTGCCCATCTGACCATTTTTATCTCAGACCTGTCTTTGTATGCATTTCCTATAGTAGCTGAAAAGAAACTGTAATTCGGGGCGCCTGGGTGGCTCAGTGGGTTAAAGTCTCTGCCTTTGGCTCAGGTCATGATCCCAGGGTCCTGGGATCAAGCCCTGCATCCGGCTCTCTGCTCAGAGCGGAGCCTGCTTCCCTTCCGCTCTCTCTGCCTGTCTCTCTGCCTACTTATGATCTCTGTCTGTCAAATAAATAAATAAATAAATATTTTAAAAAAAAGAAATTGTAATTTCATATTTGTTCCCTTTATATACTGTGACCTTCTGTGTTTCCATATATTTGCTTACATTGTTCTTCTACTTCAGCTATCTCTGTTCCCTCCCTTTCCCAACCTCAATTACTTCTGTCTGGGCAAGGATACCATCTCCTCCAGAAAGTCTTTCCTGAAAGTCCTGGCAGAGTTGGGTTGGGTAATTCTTCTCTCTGTACTCTTACTCTGTGTATTGCTTTTACTTATAGCACACTGTAAGTTCTTCTTTAGTGAAAATCAGAAAAATCAAAAAAGACATGGAAAAAGAATAAAAATAATAAGTATGTGCCTATAGTACTTGTGCTCTATCCTGAACCAGAGGGCCTTTGGGAACACAAATGATAAATTATTCGTATTTGTAATCCCACTTCCTAGCCAAGCACTGACAGGCTGATGATCAATAAATGTTCTGTTAAATGAAGGTTACTGAGATGCAAAAGAGTATACAAAAATAAATTGTAGAAAAGATAAGACTTCTTGCCATATTCCTTCATAATGGCTCTAGTCCAGCTTGTATCTGAGCAGCTACATTGACTTCTTTCATTCTAGAGGGTTCTCATTAAAAATAACTCCAAATAACCAATGTATCCCCTTCTTGTCGGCATTATTAATTCAATTGAGAAACTGTCCTGTACCTGACATCAGATCTTTTACTTTATCACCAAAGGTACATTTTTAAAAAGAGGTGCCATGTGTAATCTCCATCAGATAAATGGAAAATAGGACAGAAGAACAAAACCAAGTAGAAAATAAAATAAACTTGGCAGCACCATGCCATTTATCACGTGGAAAATTACTCACATGCAGGAGCAATACAGCAGCCAGAAAAGACTGTCCTTGACAGTACCCGATGTCTTCATCATAGACAGAGTAGGCCTAGAGAAAAGATGAAGAGAAAAAAGTACTATACACATTCATAGATTTTAACATAAGTTAACATTGACCCTGGGCTGTCCACCACATTTTCACTGGTACTTCAACTTAAATGTGTGAGTCATTAGCACAGTGGGATCCCCCAAAGATGTTGTACAGTTCCTAAAGCAATTCTAGATGTCCCATTATCCCCGGATTCATCTTTAGAATCTGGAAAAAAGAGATGCTCACAGCACCTAATTTTAAAAAGTTCCATTATGGTTTGTAGTCAGGCAGATGATACCACGGGAGGCTGAAGCAAAGAGTGGAAGAGGGCAAGAAGGTTCTAGAGTTGATGTGGGAGTTTTGATGCAAAGACAAACATCCCAGTTGTGCTGTTTGAGTCCTGGATATGTATCCCATTACATGGGTCCCATCTATGTGTTGTGCTTCATTTCAGTGAGGTGTTTTCCATTTAATGTGCTTAATAAAATGCATTATGATTTTGTGAGTATAAAAGCTGTCTCTGGGCAGGGTGGGGGTTCGTGGGGGGAAGGGAGGGAGAAATGAAACAAGATGGGACCAGGGAGGGAGACAAACCATAAGAGATGCTTAGTCTCAGGAAACAAACTGAGGGCTGCTGGCGGCAGGTGGGGGAAGGATGGGGTGGCTGGGTGATGGACATTGGGGAGGGTGTGTGCTATGGTGAGTGCTGTGAATTGTGTAAGACTGAGGATTCACAGACCTGTACCCCTGAAACAAATGGTACATTATATGTTAATTAAAAAAAAAAAAAAAAAAAAGCTGCCTCTGTCCAGGGCAGTGGTAAGCAAAGATCACTAGGAAGAGTTACCATGGGGAGGAGGCTAAGTGTGGTAGCTTCCATATGCCAAGGTAGTCAGAGTACGGGTACTGGAAATGCATTCATATAATATAAACTTTTCTGTGTCTGGCTTCTTTTACTCAGTATAATGTTTCGGAGATTCCTCCACGTTGTTGCCTGTTATCAGCAGGTCGTTCCTTTCCATGGAGGAGTATTTCACTGTGTAAACATTCCACAACTTATCCTTTCTCCGGTTGAACATTTGGATTTTTTCATGTTTGCTTAGTATGACTATAGCTGCCATGTATACACAAGGGTCTTTTATGGATATAGGTTTTCATTCTCTTTAAGCAATGATCCAGGAGTGAAAGTTCAAGGTTTAAATGCCAAGTACATGTTTAACTTTATAACGAAGCATCTTCCAAAGAGGTTGTAAGTCAAGCATCACACCCACACCAGCAAGCTGTGAGTACTCACTGCTTCACATCCTTGTCAATATCCCACCCTGCCAGTCGGTTTTCCTTTTCTCAATCCCTGTGGTTTTGATTTGCATTTCGCTGAATGCTAACAATGTAGAGCGTATTATCATGTGCTCTTAGGCAATTGATACATAGTCTTTTGGGACTGTCTGTTCAAGATTTTCCCACTTGTTTAATTAGGTTGTTTGTCTTACTACTGTTGCTTCATGGAAGTTCTTAATACATTCTGTTCATGAGTCCACTGTCAGACAGATGTGTTGTCAATATTTTCTCCCTATCTGTGCCCTGCCTTTTCACCTTCTTAATGGTGTCTTTTGAAGTACTATTGTTCTCTTTTAATCTTCTTCTGCTAATGATGATAATATCACACTCTCTCCTAATGAGAGAAAAATTAGATCATGCAAACATTACCTAATGAATCTGAAAGAAGCCTTTCCTTCATTATCACCAATTTCCAGAGCTCTGCCTAATTTTAAAAATTGAAAGATGCATTAGCATCCTTTTACTTATTTAATTTTCTTTGATTTATACAGTTACGTTTTTGATTGCTTGATTTGTACTTTTGTCCAGACCTCATCGTGGGTGTGTGTATCAGGGGTTGGAAGAAGGGCTAAAGAGAGAATAGAAAAGGAACAAAAAAGGAAGAGAGGCAAAACATTCTAATACTATCCCAATCTGAAGCATTCGTGATAGTGCTCTGTCACTACTTTTTTTTTTTTTTAAAGATTTTATTTATTTATTTGTCAGAGAGAGAGAGGGAGAGAGAGCAAGCACAGGCAGACAGAATGGCAGGCAGAGGCAGAGGGAGAAGCAGGCTCCCTGATGAGCAAGGAGCCCGATGTGGGACTCGATCCCAGGATGCTGGGATCATGACCTGAGCCGAAGGCAGCTGCTTAACCAACTGAGCCACCCAGGCGTCCCTGTCACTACCTTTTTCATGAACAAGGAATTCTGGGATTTGCTGATGAGAGAGGGTGTTATATGAATGATGAATATATTTTCAAGGCTTTGCTTCCCCCATAAAAGATGTCAGCTAAAGGTTCCTTAAAACTGTGGATCTCCAAAAGCCAGTCATGCTTCATCAACCCTGACATCATTTAACAAATGTCTGATCTACTTACAGAAGTATATTTAACATTTATTGAGAAGTGTGCTGTTTATAGGCTCAGCATATAAGTTCAACAGAAAATGCAGGTCCATGACACAATAGCCAGAGGAGGTTTGAATTAAGTGACTCCAGAGACTACTCTCTAATTAGAGGGCTAAGGACAAAAGAACAAATCAGCAAAGCGATGATCTTACTTTCTACTTGTTTTATGGTTTTTAAGTTAGGTTAGAAGCAAAAATGACTTTTCAGAGGCCAACTACTAAATTGATTTTACAATTCACAGACACAAAAAACAGTGTCCTAGGGGTGCCTGGGGGGCTCAGTCAGTTAAGTGTCTGACTTCTCCTCAGGTCATGATCTCGGGGTCCTGGGATTCAGCCCTGCATCAGACTCCCTGCTCATCGGAGAATCTTCTTCCCCCTCTCCTTTTCTCTGCCCCTCCCCCTACTCATGCTTGCTCTCGCGCGCACGCTCTCTCTCAAATAAATAAGACTTTATTTAAAAATAAAGTAAAATAAATCAAAAACAGTGTTCTAGCAAGTTCCTTCCCTCAGAGTTCTTCCAAGCACTGTTTGGCTTTCGTCTAAGCCTTCTCTAACTGAGGTGAACTGAATCCTTTCCCTCTATTCAAAACTTGCCCCTCTTTGCACCAAACCTCTCCCCAATTCCTTACTTTAATTGCATCTCTGGCTAGATGCCTGCTCAGTCTAACTTTTAAAAAACATCTGGGTACCACTTCTGTGATGGAGGAGTAGCTCCTACTGGGCCAATCTTCCCTCTGGCAATAAATTTAAACTATATCTGCACAAATACATACAGCAGTTAACCTGAAGACATTGATGACCTAAACGAAAGCAGTCAGAACCTGGAGGAGAGAACAGACTCAGAAGAGGGGATTGACAGTGGTAAAATTCCCATTCTGTACGGGTTTTGTGAAGATCAGGCACCAGTGATACCACACTGGATGGCTGAAACTTGGACGTGAAACTGCAGTCTTATTGGGTTGAAGAACCAGAGAACAGATTAGGAGAACAGCTAGAAAGGAGAGTGGATATTCTGGAAAAAGGAGTAACAGAATAGAAGCCTTTACTATACTTACTGTAAAATTACAATACTCAAGACAGTAAAAAATTGATACAAGGACAGACAAAAAAAATTAGTAAACAGTAAAAAGTCAAGAACTATAAGCACACTTACAAAGTCATCTGATTTCAACAAAGTTACCAAGATAATACAATGAAGAAAATAAAATTGATTATATATGTAAACATGTAAGTATATGAAAATTGTTTCAATGAATGTACTCAAAAAATTGGATATCCATATGGGGAAAATAAATGATTCTTTTTTTTTTTTTTTAAGATTTTTATTTATTTATTTGACAGAGAGATCACAAGCAGGCAGAGAGGCAGGCAGAGAGAGAGGAGGAAGCAGGCTCCCTGCTGAGCAGAGAGCCCGATGCGGGGCTCGATCCCAGGACCCTGAGATCATGACCTGAGCCGAAGGCAGCGGCCTAACCCACTGAGCCACCCAGGCGCCCCAATAAATGATTCTTGACACCTATCTTACTTCATACACAAGAATTAATTTCAGACTTATCACAGTTCCAAACATAAAACTCAAACTATGAGGCTACTCAAAGAAAAGATTATCTTTGTAACTTAGTGAAGGCAAGGGTTTCTTAGGACATAGAAGCACTAACTACAAAAGAATAAACTGATACAAATACATTATCAAATTTAAAAAACCTCCAGTAAGGAAAAGACACTGTTAAAAAAAATAAATAGGTGAACTACAGACTAGGAAAATATTTGCAAACATATCTGGAAAAGGTCTTGCATCATATACATAAAGGACTCCTACAACTCAATGTCAAACCTCAACTTTTAAAAACAAAGATTTGAAGAGACACTTCACAGAGGGTTATCTATGAATGGCCAGTAAGAAAATGGCCAAGTGTTCAATGTTATTATTCAATAAATTAAAATAAATTAGAGCCACAGTGAGATATTACTACATGGCCACCAGAAACTAAAATTAAAAACACTGATACACCAAATGCTAGTATCCTTGTATTCTCAAACATTGTTGGTAGGAGTATAAAACAGTGAAACTACTTTGTAAAAATGTTTGAGTTTTCTAGAAAACTAAACATACACCTACCCTATGACTCACCAATTCCGTATTTATGCATTCACCCAAGAGAAATGAACGCAAATAATACAAGAAAGACTGATACAGGGCTAAGACATATTTCTAGCAACTTTATTTGTAATAGCCCCAAACTGTAAGCAGGCCTCAGATATCCCTTATCGGGAAAGTGTATTCATACAACGAAGCACTCCTCATCGGCAGAAAGTAATGAACCACGTACACCTGCAATACGCAACAATCTCAGACTATTATGCTGTGTGAACTACATCTTATATGAAAATGATTCTCCTCTCTGGGTCCACTAGTATAAATTTCTACAAGTCAAAGCGATATAGGGTTAAAAAAAAATCAAAACACCTGGTAGTGGGTATTATGGAGGGCACATATTGCATGGAGCAATGGGTGTGGTGCATAAACAATGAATCTTGGAACACTGAAAAAAAATAAAATTAAATTGAAAGAAAAAACAAAATGAAGATTGCTTCTGGGGGAAGGTCAGGGATTAACTGTGAAGACACGAGGGAACTTCTATGTCTTGGATTCCACAAGTATATGCACTTGTCAAAATTAATGAAATGGCACTCCTAATACTTGTGTACTTCACTGGGAGTAAATTGTACCTACAAAAGAAAACTGTTAGCAAATACCAAGCTCTAGGTAATAATACACATGTTGTACTATCAGGCATAAGATACAAAGACATAAAAAGCAATTCTGAAAAGCCTTAAAATATTAAAATGGATTAACTGAATAGAAAGGTAGATGGAACGACAGATAAATGGCAAAGAAAATGTAACAAAATATTACCTATAGAACCTAGGTGGTGGGTTGATGGATGTTTCCTGTACAGTTCTTTGCACTTTTCTATATATTTGAAAAATTTGTAACAGTTTTGGGGAAAAAAAAAATCTGGGGCTGCACCCTGTCTCTTGTCTCTGCTCTGAACTATAGACTACTTTTCTGGCTGGGTTCCCAAGAGTACTTCATATTTTCATTCAGCAAGTCAATATTTACTGAGTATCTATTATGTAATCAAACACCACATTTAGTGAGGTGGATCCGGTGATGAGAAGACATTGTCCATGCACCTCAGCTCAGAGTCTTGTAGAAGAATGTGGCATGTGCAGTGAAAAAGGGCACAGTGAGAGAAGGGCTGACAGACAGACGGAAGCTCAGAGGGAAAGGGTAAGGAAGTGTCCTAGTGTAAGAAGGAGAGTTAAAGGCAAGGGAGATATCAGACAAGGTGATGTTTTCTTAATCTTAAAAAAAAAAAAAAAAAAGGATGGGACTAAAATTGCTGCAGACTTGGCCTCACATTCTTGAAGGAAGGATATGGAGATTCTTTAGGCAATGCTGCAGGGGAAAGGTGTGTACAAAGGCCTGCCCTCTTTATTGTGTGTCAGACGCTGTGTTAAAGGCTCTTATATGTTCTCAACCCTCACAAAGTTTATAAAAGTGAGGCTTTGAGAAGGTAATTAACTTGGGCAAAGACACAAAGCTAGAGCCAGGATTTGAACCCAAGTCTGTTTAAATACAGATTTACCCTTTAAATACAGATGTACCCTTAATGCCTGTATTATATCACTGCTATAGACTGTGTTCCTCCTTAAATTCATATGTGGAAACCTAATCCAAAATGTGATGGTACTGGGGACATGGGGCCATCAGGGGGTGACTAGGTCAGGAGGATAGAGCTCTTATGAATGGGATTAGCGTCCTTGTAAAAGAGATCCCAGATGTGAGACAGAAAACCATCAAAATCCTAGAGAAGAACATAGGCAGAAACCTCTTTGACCTCAGCTGCAGCAACTTCTTGCTAAATGTCACCACAGGCAAGGGAAACAAAAGCAAAAATGAGCTACTGGGACTTCATCAAGATAAAAAGCTTCCATAGAGTAAAGGAAACAATCAACAAAACTAAAAGGCAGCCTAGGGAATGGGAGAAGATATTTGCAAATGACATATCTGACAAAGGGCTAGTATCCAAAATCTACAAAGAAGTTATCAAACTCAACATCCACAAAACAAATAACTGAATAGACACTCTTCTAAAGAAGACATCCAGATGCTAACAAACACATGAAAAGATGCTCAACATCACTGATCATCAGGGAAATACAAACCATGATGAGATACCACCTCACACCTATCAGAATGCTAAAATTAACAATACAAGAAACAACAGGTGTTGGCCAGGATGCAGAGTAATAGTAACCCTCCTGTACTGCTGGAATGCAAATTGCTGCAGCCAACTGGAGAAAAGTACGGAGGTTCCTCAAAAGTTAAAAATAAAAGTACCCCACAATCTAGCGATTGCACTACTAGGTATTTACCAAAGGATACAAACATACAGATTTGAAGGGATACATGTACCCTAATTTTTATAGCAGCACTATCAACAGTAGCCTAACTATGGAGAGAGCCCGAATGTCCACTGACTGATGAATGGATAAAGAAGATGGGCTATATATACATAATGGAATATTACTCAGCCATCAAAAAATGAAATCTTGTCATTTACAGTGTGGATGGAGCTGGAGTATATTGTGGTAAGCAAAATTAAGTCAGTCAGAGAAAGACAAATACCATAAGATTTCATTCCTATGTGGAATTTATGGGAAGGGGGAAAAGAAAAAAGGGAAAGAGAGAAACAAGCCATAAGAGACTCTTAATGATAGAGAACAAATCGAGGGTTGATGGAAGGAGGAGGGTGGGGGATGGGCCAGGAGGATGATAGGTATTAAAGAGGGCACTTGTCATGATGAGCCCTGGGTATTGTATGTAAGTGATGAATCACTGAATTCTAACCCCAGAAACCAATATTCTAATGTATGTTAACAACCTTAAATTTAAATTTAAAAGAGAGAGAGAGAGAGAGATCTCAAAGTGTTCCCTTGCCTCTTCTGGCACATGAGGACAAGGCATTTTATGGCCATCTATGAACCAGGAAGCGAGCCCACACCACACAATGAATCTGCCAGCACTCTGACCTTGAACTTTTCAGCCTCAAGAACTAAGAGAAACAAACTGTTTAAGCTACCCAGTGAATGCTGTTTTTGATATAGCAGCCTAAAGAGACCAAGACAATCACTTAGATTCACTCTGGGCAGAATTATTCTTCTTGGACATTTATGTGTTTGGGTCCATAGAAGATGGGAGGGCCTATCTTTTGACTTGCCATAAGGCTCAAAAGAGATAAGGGTTAAGACTCCACAGTCACAAGATAAAGGACAATTCTTAATAACAACGCTTAATCTTTTTAAACCCAGGACTTCTGGGTTTAGGGAAGGGGAACTTTTCTTTATGTGATATATTTGTTAACACGCTAACTGCAAGCTAAAACTTAGATATAAAAAAAGACATTTGTAAGGCTTAATCTAGTTGGTGCTAACATTTACATATTAATTTAAGTTCTTCTTTATCAAATAAATATGGAAAATACTTGATTTTCTTTAAGCGAGCCAGTGTTACCTGTTGATGGGATGCTAACTTTGAAAATAAGTTTCCACGGGGTTGTGAGACTTTCTTTACGAACCCAATACACACAACATCCACTATTGCTCTTGGACTACCTTAAGATCATTA
Organism: Lutra lutra; assembly: GCF_902655055.1. NCBI lineage: Eukaryota > Metazoa > Chordata > Mammalia > Carnivora > Mustelidae > Lutra > Lutra lutra. The sequence goes on from NC_062292.1 coordinate 27,652,410, forward strand.
GGAAAATTTTTTTTTAAAGATTTTATTATTTATTTGACAGAGAGAGAGATCACAAGTAGGCAGAGAGGCAGGCAGAGAGAGAGAGGGGGAAGCAGACTCCCCACCAAGCGGAGAGCCGGATGTGGGGCTCGATCCCAGGACCCTGGGATCATGACCTGAGCCGAAGGCAGCGGATTTAACCCACTTAGCCACCCAGGCGCCCCAGGAAAATTTTTTTAGTGTTACAGATAAATTATGTCTAACGATCGATCTCAATCCTTTCTCCCAAAACACGTAAACATTTACTAGGTTGATGTGGGAAACATACAATCATATTTCTATTTTGTCCCAGGAATGGACAACATACAGTACTATTTCATCAGACAAGTACACTTACAGGTAAAGAGGAAGGAAGCTCAGAGTCACAAGAAAAACGAAAAGGAAATCAGATGTTCTCTAAAAAGACAGAAAGGCTGCTATATGGGCATACAAGAAAGGATCAAACTTCTAAAACAGATCCCCATTTAGCTCTTGGCACTGCTAAAGCAACTGATATATTTGCTGATTTACTGGCTACTGATAGACAAGCTGTTTCATCCATTACCTACAATAAGCTTCTGCCAACATGAGATCAAAACAAACAAACAAATCAGCCCTTGGATTGTTCTTGGCACCAACAGCCCTTAAAGGAGTGTGTCAGGGAAACAATCAAGTGTAAAATATGTGGAAATAAATTTATTTACAATCTAAAAAGAAGTCTGTTCTCATGTAATCTTAGAGTTAAAAAGAGATACAAAGGAAAGACTATTTTTTTTAAAAGATTTTATTTATTTTTTTTATTTATTTGGCAGACAGAGATCACAAGTAGGCAGAGAGGCAGGCAGAGAGAGAGAGAGAGAGGAGGAAGCAGGCTCCCCGCTAAGCAGAGAGCCTGATGCGGGGCTCGATCCCAAGACCCTGGGACCATGACCCGAGCTGAAGGCAGAGGCCTTAACCCACTGAGCCACCCAGGCACCCCAAAGGAAAGACTATTTTTAAGTAATGCCACAATAAGCTAAATAAAAAGAGAACACAGAGTTACAAGAATCTTAAGACATGTGGTAGTCTAAAAGAAATTAGGGTAACATTTAAAGCAAAGATTACTCAATATAGTACTTAAGAATACAAGTGGCTTGGGGCGCCTGGGTGGCTCAGTGGGTTAAGCCGCTGCCTTCGGCTCAGGTCATGATCTCAGGGTCCTAGGATCGAGTCCCACGTCGGACTCTCTGCTCAGCAGGGAGCCTGCTTCCCTTCCTCTCTCTCTGCCTGCCTCTCTGCCTGCTTGTGATCTCTCTGTCAAATTTAAAAAAAAAAAAAAAAAAATCTTAAAAAAAAAAAAAAAAGGAATACAAGTGGCTTTTCAAAGAATCATTTAGCATTAATTTCTCTGTTAAAAAGCCACTGACATTTATTTATTAATAACTGCTACTCACTGTTCCATGTATTTATATATATTAATTTATATTTAATATATGTATATAATACAACTTTCCAAGGTAAATACTATTAATATACCCATTTTATAAAAGAAGAAACTGAGGCACAAAGAAGGTAAACAACTTGTCCAAGCTCACCAAGTTAGTAAGTTCCAGGCCAGAATTCAAACTCAGGCAGCCCAGCTCTAGGATTCAAGGTCTTAGCTACTATTGCTCTATAAACTCTGGATATTAGTGATTGTTGACATATATGGCAGAGTTCAGGTGAGCAACCATAAACTTAATGATAAAACATAAATTTTTCTTTTTGTGCTGTATTGAATTCATACTCCTAAACTAATCGGGGAGATGGCTTTATTTAAAGAAAGTAGAACAATAATCACAAAATTTAGAACAGTGGCTGACTCTGGTGGAGGAAGACTGAATCCAAGAACAATACCGGTTAAGTATTCAAAGATACTGGTAATATTATATTTCCTAAATTGTTGGTACAAGGATGTTATCTCTATCATTGATTTTTAAAAATTATAAATACAAATTGTTTTCTCATTTGAATGTATATTTCATAATTTTTAAAATTTAACTAAAAATTTTTGAAAATTACTTATTAGTAACTTCGCATTGAATGGTTCATGGTAAGTCAATTTGAGTCACACCTCTAGAATATAGATTATCAAAGTCACACAGATCAAGGCTTCGCTGGAGTTTTGTAAGGGCCCATTTAGCCAGAGCGATTCCACCTTGTTGAACAGTGATTTTGTTGTTTATGCAGTAAAACTTAAACTGACCCTGCACCCCACTCCCCCACCCCACCCAGGGAACTTACTTAAAGGCATGTCTGGGAGGGAAACCAGTCCCAGGTAACAAAGCCCAAATACAAGGGCGGGTCAGGCCAGGTGGAGACATCCAATCAGTAAAGCGCACATACTGTCTCCCTAGCTACCAAGGAGTGTGGGCCCCACCTTTTGGGGACCAATTTTGACCAAGTTGATAGGCTAGTGCAAATATCTACTATAGGCTAAATTATAATTCAATTGGTCACTTACGTGTAACCTAGCATGACTATGCAGCTTTCTCTGTGTGTTGCAATCTCATTGGCCACCTGTGTGTGGCCAGGCCCAACCACATGGCCTTTGCCCTTAAAAGCTAGTCTGTAAGACAGAGAGGAGTCACCTCTTTGTAAGAGACAGCCCTGACCAGCCGGTTTGATTCTCAATGCTTGGCGCGAAATAAAGCTTTGCTTGACCTTCGCTTTGAATCAGTCTCGCTCCTTTGATCACAGACCCATTATTGGGGGACCTAACAATTTAATGCAGGTGATTAAAATAGTGAAGTAGATAACCAATGAAAACTACTGTTTTTTTGAGAAAATTGTACATACGTACAGTAGATTCTCATTCCCTACAGTGGCTATGCTCTAGAAGGTTGACGTGAACAATGAATTAGCAGATACCGAATCTCTGCCCTAAGAGGATAGAGAGGGTTAGACTTCTGGGAGCCGCTGGTCACAACATTTTGGGCAACTGATCAACTATAACCTTGTTTTATGTGTGTTTCTTTTTAAGGAGACCAGATTAGCCTTTAAACTATAAAATTAGCCCCTAACTATAGGGCCCAGGACAGCAACTTGTTAACAGTAAAGTACTGTAAAATCATTGTTAAAAGATTTACTTAAAAATTTTCTAATAGTAGATCTGAATGCCAAACATTGCAAATTCTACCTCTGCCTCTCTCACCACAATTCGTTAACTTCCCTAAGTTTCAAACACTTTGAAGCAACAGATATTTATTGAGAGTTTTTGTGCAAGGCTAGTCTAAGCCAGTGAACAAAATGGACAAAAAACCTACTCTCCTAAAGCTTATCTTTTAGTGGAAAAAGACAATACCACAGTAAGTAAATAAGCAAGCAAGCAAGTTTAAAGACAGTGCAATGGCAGAAAGTAATGCAGGGGAAAGGTCTAAGAAGTGCTGGGCTCAGACGAGATTGCAAATTTAAGTGGGAGGTCAGGGCAGGCAGTACTGAGGAAGTAACACTGGAGTAAGGAGTCGAGAAGGGCAGAAGAGCAAGCCATGGAGATCTCTGGGAGAAGTAGAGGGAAGAGTCTGCACAAGCGCTCCGATGTGGGAGCGAGCTGGGCATGTGTCTGACTGGCGCAGAATGCATGATGGACAGAATAGTAACACATGAAGTTTACTGCCTTATAAACCACTATCAGGACTTGGGCTTTTTCAGTGAATGTAACAGAAAGATGAGGTAGATAATTACAGCTTAGACCAGGGTGGCCGCAGTGGAAGTAATGAGCAATGGTCAGATTCTGGATATATTTTGAGAAGAGAGCCAATAAGATTTCCTAATGGATGAGAAGGGTGGAACTGTGAAAGGTGGACCTGCACAGCCTGTTGCCCTTGGCATGGTTGCAAAGGGTATGCTGCAGTTCTGGAACATTTTCTCACATGGAGATGAGGAGCCCTTACAGTCTGTGCTAGGCTCATCGCCTGGTTTGGGAATATCTTCCCTGGTTCCAGGTTTGATGTGTACTTCTTTGTAAGTGCATGTGTCCTATGGCACCTGGCCAACCACACTGGTATCTAAGTTCTCTGCGAGAAGAGAACAGGGTCCTTCTTTTGCAGTATAAGAGAGGAGCATGCAGACCATCTCCCCGTCACAGTCATCTTGGGGGACTGATGCTCACAACTGCAGTTGATCTTGCTCTTTTTTTTTTTTTTTTTGAGAGTAAAGCATTGGTTCCACCAGGGCCTTTGTGAGTTGTGTCCTTCTTAGGAATTCCAATACTTGCGAACTCTGCAGTGGGCTGACATCCCAGGACCACTGCTCCTAGTCATAGCTGACACTCTCTAAACTTGCAGTGCTAGAGAAATAAAGGAGGGTTGAAAATGATTCAAGGTTTCTAGCCTGAGTAACTGGAAGAATAGAGTTACTATGAACTGAGATGACAGTATTTTATTTGGAAGATGTTTGTTTTCCGACAAGATCATTTATAATGCAGTAATACACGTGAAATCCTGACTGAAATGAGTTTAGGAAATGGTTGGAGGAGAGGAACTGGTTGTAGCAAGTATAGACAGATCTTTTGAGGACCTCTGTGATAAAGGAGAGTGGATTATCTTCATCTATAACATAATGGTGATAATAAAAACCACCATATAAACTTACTTGAGGATTAAACACAGTGCCTAGGTACATAGTGGAGTGCTAAATAATAGTATCAATGATGGGCTGATGTCAAGGACTACAATGTCCTTCTTCCAAATATCCCATCTGAGCCACCATCAGGATGAGCATGGAGCTCTCTGGATGAGGTCTTACTCACCACTAAAATGTTTATGGATTCTTGAGTTCACTGACTTCTTAAGAATGACTGGGTTTTGGGGCACCTGGGTGGCTCAGTGGGTTAAGCCTCTTCATTCGGCTCAGGTATTGATCCCAGGGTCCTGAGATGGAGCCCCGCATTGGGCTCTCTGCTCAGCAGGGAGCCTGCTTCCTCCTCTCTTTCTGCCTGCCTCTCTGCCTACTTGTGATCTCTGTCTGTCAAATAATATCTTAAAAAAAAAAAAAAGAGAATGACTGGGTTTCCACAGATGCCCTCAGAAAACCTCCCCCACTAATTTATTTAGAGATATAATTTAAATCTTTTTAAATAGTCTTTGAAAGCCACATATTCCACTTTAAATCTAAGACATCTTTACAAACTCTGATAAGTATAACCCAAGAAGAACAAAAAGAATGATAAGATTCATCATTAAAGGGTAATTAAACTTCCCACTCCCTTCCTGAAGCCATCAGGCAAAGCAAGATGAACGTGACTTAGAGGGGTGGTCTGGCCATGGGGTATCATACTCTAACCAGAATGATGAGGTCATCCATGTGGGGAAGTGGATGGTCAAGAATGAGGTATCAGTGGAGTGACATACATGGGGTGTAGAGCCTGACCTCTGCAAGGAGGCCATCTGTGCAAGAGAACAGAGGCAACAACAATGGGAAGCTGGTTACAGGGATATTGATCAAATGGATAATGGGAGCTAGGTTTTGAAAAACCTAGTTAGAGAAACAAGTTAACAAATACAGGAAAAAGAACAACAGAATTTCCTCATGTTTAATTAAAAATGAGAGGATTCCTATAAATCCATGGTTTTCAACGTATATAAAAATATATAAAAACAAATATGGGCAGTGACAACAGCAAGAAAGGCAGAGTAAGGATCTCCCAAAATGTGCTCCTCTGTAACAGCAGAAAAAAAAATCACAAAAATTATTACAATCAGTTTCTTCAGTGCTCTGGGAATTGACCTAAGGTTTGCAGCAGTCCAAGGAACATTTATTATAGAAAAACAACCGAGTATCTGTAAGAACAGGGAAATCTGTGGCATTTTCAACTTCCCATAGTTCTATCCCTTTCTCTGCATCTCCAGGATGACCTTGAAAACTAACACCCTGCATTTGCAGTGAAAACAAGCAGCCTGGCAACCATCAGAAGCAGCAAAACAGGCTAGAGCTCCTCCAAAGACTCATTTGCAGAAAATAACCATTATTTGACCCATATGGTGGATCCCCAAAGCCTTTTTACAGGGGTATTTGTCAAAAACAACTAACAAGCGATTGTTTAATTTTATGACTGCCTTGAGATGGTAGATAAAAGTTGGAGCAGACAATAGATTTACCAAAAGGTTTAAAAGGAAAAGCTAACAATGAGATATCTGCAAGGGCTTTGAAAAACTCAGATATATTTCTGAGAATCTAGAGTGCCGAACCCATGTGTAAGGCTGTACAGATGCCCAAGGCTTGGGGTAAGCTCAGAAAAGTCCTAAGTAGGCTCTACACTCTCATTTCTGGCTGACATTGAGGCTCTGTATAAGACAGGAAGTGAAGGCAAGATACAGTTATCATCTGGTTGGCTGAGTAATGAAAGTGTGCCCAAAAACATACACAGGGCCCCTTGGTAAACAGTGGGAAAGTTACTGGTTCTAGGAAATTTAAGCAAATCTCTGTCCAATCATCAGCTAACCACCAACTGGAGACTTCAGTGGCCACATATGACAATACAGATTTTATATAATTAGTTCACAAAAGTCACCAACCAAACTACTACAATAAAATAACAAAACTTGGCAAAACCATAGAAACAGAAAGTGGATTAATGATTGCCAAGGGCTGGAAAATAAAGGTGCTGGAAAATGACTTCTAATGGATATAGGATATAGGGTTTCTTTTTTAAAGTGGAAGAATGTTCTAGAATTAAACAGTGATGATGGTTGCACCACTTCATAGATATACTAAAAACTACTAAAAGTATACTTATTTAAAGGGATGCATTTTATGGTATGTGAATTATATCTCATTAAAAAATACGGAAGGGCAACCTGGGTTGCTCAGTTGGTTAAGCGCCCAACTCTTGATTTTGGCTCAGGTCCTGATCTCAGGATTGTTAGTTTGAGGCCCATATTGGGCTCTGCAGGGAGTCCTGCTGGAGATTCTCTCTCCCTCTGCCCCTCCCCCTGCTCACCTGCTCACTCTCTAATCTTTAAAAAAAATTTAAAAATACGGAAAAATGTATGTTTGTATGCATACATGCATATATGTATCTATACATATACGTTCATGTATGTGTGTGTGTGTGTGTGTGTGTGTGTGTGTGTGTATATATATCCCTTAGCTCTGTCCACTGAGATTACTTGGAGTAATGATATCCTAAAAGGAATGAACATAATTAGCATACAGATATTGATTTTCTCCATTTTTAACTAAAGAAAATAGGGCTCCTTAGAGAAATAGCTAATTCTAGTTCTGGGGCAAAGAAATAAGCCTGGAACATCTTTTGAGCCAGAAAGAAAGGCAGTGCTCAGAGAATGATAGGGTACGCCAAAAAATCAGCTTGAAGGCCTCTCAGTGTCCAATTGGGAACAATCTGAGAACCAGAGGAAAATTATAATAAGAAAGTAAATACACTGAATAAAATGAGAATTCATGGGACGCCTGGGTGGCTCAGTTGGTTAAGCAGCTGCCTTCGGCTCAGGTCATGATCCCAGCGTCCTGGGATCGAGTCCCGCATCGGGCTCCTTGCTTGGCAGCGAGCCTGCTTCTCCCTCTGCCTCTGCCTGCCACTCTGTCTGCCTGTGCTCACTCTCGCTTCTCTCTCTATGACAAATAAATAAATAAAATCTTTAAAAAAAAATGAGAATTCATGAGTCCATTTGAGTATGATTTAATACACACACACACATACACACACACACTCGCACGCACGCACGCACATCCACACACACACATATATGGAAAGTCTGATGAAGAAGGTATATATATTTTTTAAAGATTTTATTTATTTATATGAGAGAGTGAAAGCATGAGCAGGGGGAGGGACAAAGGGAGAGGGAGAAGCAGAATCCCCACTGAGCAGGGAGCCTGACCTGGGGCTTGATCCCAGGGTCCTGGGACTATGACCTGAGATGAAGGTAGATACTTAACTGACTGAGCCACCCTGGTACCCCAAGGAAGGTATAATTTCTAGTTACAAATTATCTCACACAACATACTTCTTAACTACGAAGAGGAAAAGAGAAACTTCACAATGGAGAAACCTGGTAAACAATACCTTATTTATGTGATCAAAGTGATCATCATCAATAATGGGAAAAACTGCAGCTGTGTGCTACCTGAGAGGAGGAGATAAGAAGAGATCATTCTTTTTGTGTTACTCTTGCCAAAAATGTATTACCTGAATCCAAACATGAGGACAGATCAGACAAACCCAAATTGAAGGACATTCCAAAAAATGACTAGGTTGTCATCTTCAAAAGCACCAAGGTCAAGAAAGTGAAGGAAAGAGTGAGAAACTATTCCAGACTAAAGGAAATCAAGGAGACACGTCCACTAAATGCAATGTGTGATTCTGAGCTAGGTCCTTTTTCTATAAAAGATATTATGTGGACAACCAGTGACCCTTGAATGAAGGCTAAGGCTTGGGTAGTAGCAATACATCAGTGCTACTTTTTGATTTGGGTGTTTTATCACAGTTATGCAAGGGAATATTCTTTCTTATTAGAAAACATCCTGAAGTATTTGGGGATGCGACACCATGTTGGCAAATAACTCTCAAATAGTACAGGAGAACAAAATTATGTACCTGCAATTTCCCTGTAAGTCTGACATTCTTTAAAAAATACATAGAAATATGGAAATACACATACACACATATATAAATAAATTTGACAGAATAATTTCATCTGTTGATTCTAATAATAAAAAATTGGGACTTAAAAAAGGTTATTAAGTGTGTCCTATATGCTGGCAAAAAGAAAAGTATTAACATAAGCCCTAAAAATAGATTCCCTGATATGAAATAATCTAAACTCTGGGTGACTATAAACGTAGAAAGCTAGATATACTCACAAATATTCACTCACAAAGCAATTTTCTTATCTAACATAGCTGGCAAAATTCCTGGATGTAAGTTTCCTTTTATATAACGCTCAGGAAAAAAGGCCCTTGGCAACAATTTAAAAGTGAACTGATATACTTGTTGTTTAAAAAAAAAAAAAAAAGGAAATGTAAAATAACTAGACTATCATATCCTTAAAAAAAAAAAAAGAATGTCCCTATCATAAGTAAACTGTGCTTATAGGAAATCACCCAGAGTGTTTAGTTTACATCCCTGGACTTTTGATTAAAAAAAAAAAGTACAAAAAGGACATCAAGAAGGAACTCTACAAAATGAAATAAAGCAACATCCTGCTCTTTATTTTTAAATTTTTATTATTTTTTAAAAATTTATTTGACAGACAGAGGTCACAAGTAGGCAGAGAGGCAGACAGAGAGAGGGGGAAGCAGGCTCCCCACTGAGCAGTGAGCCCGATGTGGGGCTTGATCCCAGGACCTTGGGATCATGACCTGAGCTGGAGACAGAGGCTTTAACCCACGATCATGACCTGAGCTGAAGACAGAGGCTTTAACCCACTGAGCCACCCAGGCGCCCCAACATCCTGCTCTTTAAAGAGATTAGGTTGAATAATTTTACAAATAAAATTATTTTCTAGAAGAAAAAATTATGGAAATAGAGAGCTCCTTTAGAGTTTATATACATTTTCACCTAAAATATCAGTATGGTGACCATGAAAATCCACCTCTTAGATCTCTAACCACAGTAAACATAATGGACCTAAAGGTCCCAACTGTTAACTTCTGAAATCCATCTCTACATTTGCACCAAGGTCACACTTCCAAGGGGGATACTCCAAGGCAATGACTGAGCACAACAAAATATTAAGGAAGGCCAGCTTCTGAAAGAAATGGGACCTTACCTTTGGCTAATGACTCCCCTTAGTCTTGCCAAACTTTCCTTAGAATTGCTACTGTCTAAGACACTTCTACCTAATCTTCCTTCGTCTCTTCTTCCTTTGGGGTCAGACTAACACTGTAGTCCCATGGCTCTCCTAGCTTGTTCTCCACCTTCTCTTATCAGCATCTCCCCCACCACATTGCTTACACATTTAATACTGTTTTGGTGATAGGCTTTGTAGAGGACCTGGGATAACACAGTTTCATCAAGTCAAAGCCATAGAGTTAATTATGTTACATCATGTAGCCAGTACTGCACTCTGTTCTCTAAAACAACAAAAAAGAAAATGTCAGAGAGCGCCTTATCCCCCAAAGACTGAACAAACTGGAAGAAAAGACTTCAGTGAAATTAATCAGATTATGTTCAGACATAATCCATAATATAATCATCTAAACTCTATAGAGTATTTTTAATCTATAAATCACTGTGGGTAGAAGTGGGCAGAACAAGCTTCACAAGGGAAGTGGGCTAGTAAGATTTGGACAGATGGGAAGGAGGAGGAAAGCAATTCAGATTCACACCCTTCCTTGGTCTTTAAAAGATGCAGGAAAAGGTCTGGTTAAGGAGGAGGCTTCGAAGTTGTAAAGATATTGCCAACTGGATAACAATTAGTAAACAGGAAATAAGTCCCCATAATCCTATAACTAATCCATTCAGGAATAACTGTGCCTTTATTGTTTGGGATATTTAAGCCATTTGAATCTACTACAGAAATGGATCTCTATTTTGAGAAAAATCATAAATTCAGGACACCATGAGTAGCATTTTATTTGAAGGTTCCTTGTGTTATATCTTCACAGGTTAGTTTTGTTTTTACTTTTCTATTTTAAAAAGTAATCTTACTTTTCTACTTTTCTCAAAGAGTAATGTTGTTTTTGAAAAACACTGGCTATAAGCAAACCTTTAGGATATATACCAATCCCTGTATTCTAATTTTACACATTTTTATCATCCTCATAATCCCAACCGTTCTCTTCTTTATTCTAGTAATGGTGTGATGGCTTCAATTAGCCTTTCAGCTGAAAGATTACAGGCTCCACAGAGACTACAAAGCTATTTCACAAAAGCTCTTATGGGACCAGCACATAAAGAAATTTTTAAAATCTCTTCAGACACTTTCAAGAGCATTACAAATCACTCGTTCTCTTTCCAGGACTCCAACTTCACAAACCTGACCTTTTCATTGTTACAGTTTCAGAAGAAAATTTCATATTTAAAATAACATCATATCTTCTCAGTTGAGCTCTGACTCATAGAAAAGTCCATCCTATTAATATGTATATTAAAAAGGACCAAAAAAATAAAAAATAAAATCTCAAAACAGTCCCTCATGTATGACTTAGTGATACTAACAAATATAAAAAAATCTTTTTTGAAATGTTAAAAGCAAAAGCTAAGCATGAAGTTAACCCCTGCATACACGTATACAGACACACACGGTGAAGCTTTTCAACTTCAAGTTGCTAAGACTTCTTTTGTACATGTATGTATATGTACGAGCATGCTTTCACTGTTCTGAATGGCTATAAACATAACTGTCCTTGGCAATGAAGCAGAATTAGACAATTTGCCTAAAATAAAAAATGGGAAATGAGTGGTTTAAGGACAGGGAAACTAAATGAAACTCTTGCTCTGAGATACTGAGATTTATCAGTATGCTAATTTAGTATTCTCTCTCCCCCACTGTAAACAAGAAGATCAGGGAAAATCTCCTCTCCCCTCCAGAAAATCTGAAATTATTAACCAACAACTTGTCTAACGTAAAGTTTGAAGGAAACGTTGTGACAATTTGATCTCTCATATTTTCTCAGAAGAGCAGAACAGTATTTCATAGAAGAGAAAATTTTGGAAACAGTGGTCTGCAAGAATAGTAAAACTAAGCAGAGATTTTAGTGGTACACAGTAAGTAAGGTGTAGAGCCCATCAGAGATGAAGATCTCTAAAAAATAATCAGGCTTTTAGCTGAAATGCTGGAAGGATCTCACCCATGAAGCAAAAAACAGTCAACACTGGACCAAAGGGATCCACTATATATATATGTATGTATGTATGTATGTGTATATATATGTGTATATATAGTATATACACACACACACATATAGATATATATGTTCTTACCAGAAAAACACTAAATCTGCTTGAGTAAAATCATTCAAAGTCTTTATATAATTTTTCATACACAAGATCCATATTTCCATTAAAAATGATCAATCATGAAAGAAAATATGAGAAAATAAAAGTCAAGAGACAATAGGAATATATGAACAGGTGAAGAGATATTAGACTTTATCAGACTTGGACTTTAGAATAGATACAATTAATCTACTCAAGAAAATAGGAAAAAATTTCATGAGGGAACTGGAATTTATTTTTAAGAAGGATTAAATAAAAATTGTAGAATGAAAAACAAATTAATTAAGACGGCAATAGACTGATGAGAAGATTAGTAAAAACAATATCCAGATGAAGACCAGAAGAAGGATGGAGACATATAAAATAGAATAAGAGACATAAGTGACATCATAAAATATGAATACTTGGAAGTCCAGAATAAAGGAGCAAGGCAAAATGGTACTGGGAGAAATACTGCCTGAGCATTTTCTAAAAGTGACAAACTATGTCAAGCTACAGATTCAATAACAAACTCCAAGCAGTACATATATAAAGAACTAGGGCAAATTATAGAAGATCCGTTGAAACACCAAAAATAAATTTAAAAAAAATTTTTAAAGCAGAGAGAAAAGATGCATTACATTTAAAGAAATCATAAAATTGACAGCCATCTTTCAACAGATATGATGGAATTCTGAGGATAATAGAGTAACATTTTTAAAATGCCAGAAAAACACCCTGCCAATCTAGAACTCCATAACAAATGAAAATCTTCCCAAAATAAAGATAAAATGATAAGACCCTCAAACAAATAAAAAAAAAATGAAATAGTTTTCACTAGCAGACTTTTACTAAAGAATACTAAAAATGTCTTCAAGAAGAAATAAAACAAACCCAGATAAAAGCAGGCAATGCAGGAAGAACCAGGTAAGTCTAAATGAATATGGATGGTTAAAAACACAAAAAATAATACCCTGTGTATCTAGGGGGGTACTGCTATATGTTCAGAATTAATACGTGACAATAGGACAATAAACAAAAAAGTAATATATGGAGTTAAAGAGATATAAGGTTCTTGAATTATACAGAAGTGATCAAAGTAGTCACCTAAGATGGATTCTAAAAAGCTAACACTGTCTCTTATGATTGCTACAGTAACCACTAAAATTATATGAACTATACAGCAGTTACAGAGTAGAAAGTGGAAAATGAGGGAAAAAACAAACAGATGAGACATATAGAAAACAGTGAGATATTAAGTTTAAAATTAAATATATCCAGAAGTTTATTAAAAATATACTCAAGGGACGCCTGGGTGGCTCAGTTGGTTGAGCAGCTGCCTTCGGCTCAGGTCATGATCCCAGCGTCCTGGGATCGAGTCCCACATCGGGCTCCTTGCTTGGCAGGGAGCCTGCTTCTCCCTCTGCCTCTGCCTGCCATTCTGTCTGCCTGTGCTCGCTTGCTCTCCTCTCTCTCTGACAAATAAATAAAATCTTTAAAAAAAAAATATACTCAAGACCCCAATTTAAAAAATTATAGAGCTAGTTAAAGTAACAAAGCTCAATTGCAAAATGCTAAAGGAGAGACCCCTTAAATATAAGAACTCAAAAGAAAGTAAAAGGATATTAAAAGTTATACAATGCAGGGCACCTGGGTGGCTCAGTCGGCTAAGCAGCTGCCATCTCGGGTCATGATCCTAAGGTCCTGGGATCGAGTCCCACATCAGGCTCCTTGCTCAGCAGGGAGCCTGCTTGTCCCTTGCCTACTGCTCTTCCTGCTTGTGTGCTCTCTCTCTCTGACAAATAAATAAAATCTTTAAAAATAAATGTTATACAATGCAAAATAAAGCTAATTTGTCCATGCTTATATCAAAGTACATATCAGCAGTAAGAAAGACATTGTATAATGATAATAACATTATTCAATCTGAAGACATAATAACACTAAATTTGTAAGCACTTAATAAAACAGCCTCAAAATACATAAAGCAAAACTTGAGAGAACTAAAAGGAATAACAGACAAGCCCAATTCATAGTTGGGAATGTTAGCACAATTTCACCAGTAGCTGACAGGACAGGAGAAAAAAGCTATAAAAAAGATTAGGAAAGTCTAATTATAGAGTTCATCTAATAATACAAAACATATTTAGATCAGAAAGCAAGTCAAAAAATTTCATTAGTGTTGAAGTCATACAGAGCATGTTCTTTGATCATAGTAAAATTAAGATAGAAGTCAATACCAAAAAATAACTAAAAATCACCAAATGTATTGGGTCAATGATACCACTATGATATTAAAAATTTTAAAAAACTAAACAGTCATAAAATATGGCATCACAATTGGTGGGGTTACAACTGAATAGTACCTAGGAATACAAAACAATGTACTACCAAAACACTCAACTACACAGATGTATCTCAGAACCATTACACTGCATGAGATAAGTCAGAAGTATACACTGTATGATCTATTTACACTATATTATAAAGAAATGGAAACTGTAATGGCAGAAAGAAGATAAACGGTTGCCTGAGGTCAGGCATAGATGGAATTTACTGTGAAGGGGCATTAGAGAACTTTTTGGGGTGATATGAATGTTTTCATATCCTTTGTTAAAACATAGACGTTAAGGGAAAGAACATCTGTTTGATTTCTGAAATGATAGAACAATAAAGAATACCAGGATTCCTTTGGTTCTCTTGTACCCAATCAAAGGTACATGAAAAGTATTCTCTAAAATCTTTTTCTTTTTTTACCTGTCACTAATTCATTTCTTTTTTTTTTTTTTTAAGATTTTATTTATTTATTTGAGAGGCAGAGATCACAAGTAAGCAGAGAGGCAGGCAGAGAGAGAGGAGGAAGCAGGCTCCTTGCCAAGCAGAGAGCCTGATGCGGGGCTCGATCCCAGGACCCTGGGATCATGACCTGAGCCAAAGGCAGAGGCTTTAACCCACTGAGCCATCCAGGCGCCCCAGTAATTCATTTCTTTTTTGGAAGTGGAAACATTTTGTTTACTTATTTTTATTTATGTATAACTGATATGTAACATATGGTAATCAGGCATACAATATAATTATCTGATATCTGTATGTACTACAAAATGATCACCATATTAAGCCTAGTCTTATAGGCTTATCTTACCTAGTCTCATCTGTCACCATACAGCTACAAATTTTTTTTCTTGTGAGGAGAGTCTTAAGGCCTACTTTCTTAACTTTAAAATATGCATACAGTATTATTTGTTTGTTTGTTTATTTGACAAAGAGAGACACAGCAAGAGAGAGAATACAAGCAAGGGAAGTGGGAGAGGGAGAAGCAGGCTTCCCGCCAAGCAGGCAGCCTGACGCAGGGCTCCATCCGAGCACCCCGGGATCATGACCCAAGCAGAAGGCAAATGCTCAACCAACTGAGCTGCCGAAGTGCCCCACAATACAGTATTATTAATTATTGTCACCATACTGTATACAATATCCCCATGGTTTACTTATAACTGGAAGGTTGTACCTTTTGACTTCCTTCACACACTTTACCCACCTCCCACTTCTGACAACTGTTAATCTGTTCTCTGTATCTATGAGCTTGTTTTATTTTTATTTATTTTTAGACTCCACAGGTAAGTAGGATCACATGGTATTTGTTTTTCTCTAACTTATTTCACTTAGCATCATGCTTTCAAGCTCCATCCACATTGTTGCAAATGGCAAGGTTTTGTTATTTTTTTTTTAAGATTTTATTCATTTATCTGACAGAGATCACAAGTAGGCAGAAAGGCAGGCAGAGAGAGAGGAGGAAGCAGGCTCCCTGCTGAATAGACAGCCCGATGTGGGGCTCAATCCCAGCTCAAGACCATGACCTGAGCTGAAGGCAGAGGCTTTAACCCACTAAGCCACCCAGGCGCCCCAGGTTTTGTTATTTTAATGGCCTGATAATATCCCATTGTATGTATATATCACATTTCCTTTATCCATTCATCTACAGATGGGACACTAAGGTTGAATTCATATCTTGGTTATTGTAAATAATGCTGCAAATAAACAAAGGAATGTAAGTATCTTTCTGAGTCAGTTTTTTGTTTTGTTTTCTTCAAATAAATGCCTAGAAACAGAATTGCTGGATATGGTAGTTTTATATCTAAATTTTTAGGAACTGCCATATTGTTTTCCATAGTGGCTGCATCAATTTACATTCCCGCCAACCATGCACAAGGGATCCCTTTTCTCCACATCCCTACCAACACTTCTTCTTCCTTTGTGTTTTATACTAGCCACTCTCACAGGTGTGAGGTGATAACTCATCATGGCTTTGATTTGCATTAGTGATGTTGACCATCTTTTCATGTACCTGTCTGGCCATCTATATGTCTTTTTTGGGAAAATGTCTATTCATGTTCTCTGATAATTTTTTAACTGAATTATTTAATTTTTTGGTATTGAGTTGTATGAGTTCTTTGAATATTTTAGGATATTAACCTCTGATCAGATATATGATTTGCAACTATCTTCTCCCACTCAGTGGGTTGCCATTTCATTTTGTTGATGGTCTCCTTTACTGTGCGGATGTGGAAGCTTTTTTTTTTTTTTAAGATTTTATCTATTTATTTGAGAGGGGGGGGGCATGAGCGGGAAGTGCAGAGGGAGAGAGAGAATCCCAAGCAGATTCCACAGTAAGTGTGAAGCCTAACACAGGGCTTGATCCCAGGACCCTGAGATCATGATCTGAGCTTAAACCAAGAGTCAAATGCTCAACCGACTGTGCCACTCAGGTACCCCTGTGCAGAAGTTTTTAGATTGATGTAGGTTTGGTATCTTGATTGCAGTATATTTTAATTATGTACATAGGTGTATACACCTGTCAACATTTATCAGACTATATTCATAAAACAGATACAGCTTATTGTATGTAAATTAAACCTTAATTATGTTGATTATAAGAATCACAGTTTTTTTAAAGATTTTATTTATTTGAGAGAGGGCGAGCACAGTAGTGGGCAGACACAGAAGGAGAGGGAGAAGCATACTACCCGCTGAGCAGGGAGCCTGATGTGGGGCTTGATCCCAGGACCCCAAGATCATGACCTGAACCAAAGGCAGACACTTAACCAACTGAGCCAGCCAGGTGCCCCTAAAAATTACAGCTTTAATGCAGAAAAACTACTTTGTACAAATGCATCTAAAGCAGTACCTAAAAGCAATTTATAGCCCTTTCTGCACCTATTAGAACAAAAGAAAGACTAAAAAAAAACATTGATTTAGTCATATATCTAAGGAAGCTAGAAAAAACCAGCAAATTAAACTTAAAATGGAATAAATGAAATAAAAATAAGAGAGCAGGTATCAATGAGAGATGCCTGGGTGGCTCAGTCAGTTAAGTATCTGCCTCCAGCTCAGATCACGATCTTGGGGTCCTGAGATCAAGCCCCGTGTGAGGGTCCTTGCTCAGTGGGAAGTCTGCTTCTCCCTCTCCCTCTGCTGCTCCCCCTGCCTGTGCTCTCTTGCTTGAGCTCTTATTCTCTCTCTCAAGTAAATAAATAAAATCTTAAAAAAGTAAAAATTTTTTTAAAAAGCAGATACCAATGAAATAGAAAGCAAATGTATAATAGATAAAATCAACAGCCAAAAGTTGGCTCTTTGAAAAAAACTAAGAAAACTGATAAAGTACTGATTCAATGCAATATCAAACAAAATCCTTATGGAAGTTTTTTTCTCTCAAGAACTGCCAACCCTGACTCTAACATATTAGACTATGAAGGGCCAAGCCAGTAAAACTAATTTTGAAGTAGAACAAAGTTGTAGGCCAAACACTACCAGATAATAAGACCTATTGTTATTCACCTCACACTTGTCAGAATGGCTAAAATTCACAACACAAAAAACAACAGACGTTGGCAAGGGTGCAGAAAAGGGGGAACCCTCTTACATTGTTGGTGGTAATATAAACTGGTGCAGCCACTCTGGCAAACAGTATGGAGTTCCTCAAAAAATTAAAAATAGAACTAGCCTATGTTCCAGCAATTGCACTACTAGGTATTTACTCAAAGGATAGAAAAATACAGATTCAAAGGGACACGTGCACCCCAATGTTTATAGGAGCATTATCAACTATAGCTAAATTATGAAAAAAGCCCAAATGTCCATCAACTGATGAATAGATAAAGGAGATGTGATGTATATATACAATGGAACATTACTCAGCCATAAAAAAGAATAAAAACTCGCCATCTATAACAATGCATCCACATCGTTGGAGTTGGAGACTATTATGCTAAGTGAAGTAAGTCAGAGAAAGACAAATACTTTAAGTTTTCACTTATATGTGAAATTTAAGAAACAAAACAGATGAACAGAGGGGGTAAAAAGAGAGAGGCAAAAAAGACTCTTAACTATAAAAAACAAACTGATGGTTACCAGAGGGGAGGTGGGAGAGGGGATAGATTAAATGGGTGATGTGGATTAAGTAGGGCACTTTTGTGATGAGCACCAGGCATTGTGTGTAAGTGATGAATCCCTAAATTCTACACCTGAAACTAATATTACACTGAATGTGAACTAACTGGAATTGAAATAAAAACTTGAAACTACAAAAAAAGAAAAGAAAATAAACACTAGATTTGTCTAAATCTAGATACTATGGACATAAATTGTTCTTATCTTTGAAATGATAATAGTATCACCCATCCCGTGGCCTTATAAGACTTTAAACAGAATAAAATGCTAATATAAAAAAGACCTATTGTTAAGCTGCTCTAATTCTAATAGTGTGATGTTGGCACCAAGATAGACAAGTAGATCAATTGAATGGAATGGTGCAGAAATGAAAACACGATTTCAAAGAGATATAGGAGATACCAATGTTTAGTGTGGCATTATTCACAAAAGCTAAGGTATAGAAGCAACCTAAATATCCATCAACACACACACACACACACACACACACACACACACACACACACACACACAAAATGGAATATTACTCAGCCATGAGAAAAGAGGATATCTTGTCATTTATAACAACATGGATGGGTACTATGCTAAGTGAGTTAATTCAAACAGAGAAAGACAACTACTGTATGATATGACTTACATGTGTAACTAAAAAAGTCAAACTTGTAAAAAACGGAGAGTAAAATGGCAATTACCAGGGGATGGAGGCAGGGGATAAGACTGATATTCCTTAAGGGTACGAACTTACAACAAGTAGTAACTAAGAGATTGAATGCACAGTATAATAAACATAGTCAATAATATTGTACTATAGTAATCAAACTTGCTCAGAAACTAACACTTAATTATTCCAATCACTAAAAGGATAGGATAATTATGTAATATGATAGAGGTGCTAAATATTACTACAATAGCACTCACATTACAATATATAAATTATCAAATGAATATACTATACATCTTAAATTTACACAATGTTATATATCAAATATATATATATATATATATAAAATGTAAAAACCAAGAATTTTTAAAAATGGTCCAAATACACACCCACATATACATGGATCAAATTTATGACAAGGATACTGCAGCAATACAGTGGAGAAAGAATGGTCGTTTAAATGGTTGCTTAAAAATAATGCTGGATGGGGCGCCTGGGTGGCTCAGTGGGTTAAAGCCTCTTTGGCTCAGGTCATGATCCCAGGGTCCTGGGATTGAGCCCTGTATCGGGCTCTCTGCTCGGTGGGGAGCCTGCTTCCCCCCCGACCCACCGCCTGCCTCTCTGCCTACTTGTGATCTCTGTCTGTCAAATAAGTAAATAAAATCTTTAAAAAAAAAATGCTGGATCAATTAGAGATACATATGGAAGGAAAATGAACCTTGACTTCTACCTCATACAATAATCAACTGTAGACAGGTATATAATAGTGTAAATAGCAAAAGAATAAAATTTCTAGATTACATCACAAAATATTTTCATGACTTTGGGTTAAACATGACTTTTGGTTAAACAAGTATTTCTTAAACAAGACACAAATATACTAATAAAAGAAAAAGTTAATAAATTGGGCCTTTAAAAAATTAATAGCATCTGTTCATCAAGAGATACTACTTTTAGAGTAAAAAAGCAAGCCATAGAGAAGATGTTAGCAATGCATATAACTAAAAAAGGACTCATACTTGTGATGCAGAAAAAAATCTCCTATAGAGCAGTAATAAGAGGAAACCCAATTGCAAATATAAGCAATGACAAGTTTGTCACAACAGAGGCTATCCTGATGGGCAGTAGGCATGTGGAAAGTGCCCATCTTCTGAAGTCATAAGGAAAATGCATATGAAACCACAATGAGATACTACTGCACATCCACCAAAATGGTTGAAATCTGAAAGTTGGCCAAGTGTTGGTGAAAATACAGAGCAAAACTGGAATTCTCCCACATTGCTGGTTGGAATATAAACTGTAAAACTGAAAACCTGTTTAGCAATATCTTCTGAAGGCAAACATGTCTATACACTTTGACCCAGAAATTCCATCTGTGGCCTATACCCAACAGGAATGCATACATATGTGTAAGAAAACACTATCAATACCAGCATGTACATACCAGCATTATTCCTAACTGACAACAAACAAAATGCATGTGTCCAAGAATACAATGGACACTATATTTTAATATATTTGTGCCATGGAATATTAAGCAGCATACTGCCATATACAATAACATGGATAAACTTCACAGACACTGGGAACAAAAGAAAGCATGTAATAGAATCCTTCCTGTGTAACTCAACTTTTTAAATTTCAAAAAGACGTAATACTGATGTATAGTAATAAAAATCAGATGGTGGTTACCTTTGGGGGGGGGAAATCACTGGTAAAGGAAATAAAGGAAAGCTCCTGGAATGCTAGTAAAATTCTGTATCTTTATTTTATAGTGATTATACATGCTCACTTGGTAAAAATTCACTAAGTTATAGTCTCAATATCCATGCACTTTTCTATACATATATTAAATGTTATACTTATTAAAGTTCTTTAATGATAACAATGAGATGTAAGGTGATTTTAAGGAAACCATTCTTTATAAAGATGACGGCCTAACATGGATGGACCTTGAAGGCATTATGCCTTCAATAATAAGTCAGAGAAAGAAACATTCCATACCACCCCACTTCCATGTAGATTCCATGTAGATTCCATGTAGATAACACCAAACTCATAGAAAAAGAGATCAGATTTGTGGTTACCAAAGGCAGGTGGTGGGAAGAGGGGAAATTGGATGATGGTGGTCAAAAGGGAGAAACCTGCAGTTACAAGATGAATGAATACTAGGGATGTAACGTAGAGCCTGATGATGACAGGTAACACTGCTGTAGGGAATATGCAGAAGTTGTTAAGGGAGTGGATCCTAAGAGTTCTCATCACAAGGAGAACATTTTTTTCCTCTTCTTTTTGTTGTATCTATATGAGATAATAGATACTAACTAAACCTATTTTGATAATCATTTCACAATATATGTAAATCAAACTATCATGCTGTACATTTTTTTTTAAAGATTTTATTTATTTATTTGACAGAGAGAAATCACAAGTAGGCAGAGAGGCAGGCAGAGAGAGAGGAGGAAGCAGGCTCCCCGCTGAGCAGAAAGCCCGATGTGGGGCTTGAACCCAGGACCTGGGATCATGACCTGAGACGAAGGCAGCGGCCTAACCCACTGAGCCACCCAGGCGCCCCTGTACATTTTTTTTTAAAGATTTTATTTATTTATTTGACAGACAGAGATCACAGGTAGGCAGAGAGGCAAGCAGAGAGAGGGGAGGAAACAGGCTCCCTGGTGAGCAGAGAGCCCGATTCGGGGCTCTATCCCAGGACACTGGGATCATGACCTGAGCCAAAGGCAGAGGCTTTAACCCACTGAGCCACCCAGGTGCCCCTCATGCTGTACATCTTAAACTTATACAGTGATGTATGCCAATTTTTTCCTTGATAAAACTGGTGGAAAAAAAAAAAAGAAGACTGCTTTATAATCAGCTACAAGAAAAATATACATTTCCTGTGATATTCAATTTCTATTTATTATTATTATTAGAAGTCCCTAGGGTCAAAGCACCTGGGTGGCTCAGTTAGTTAGGGGTCGGCCTCTTGATTTCAGATCAGGTCATGATCTCAGGGTCATGAGATCCAGACCTGCATCAGGCTCCTTTCCCTCTGCCTCTCTCTCCCCCTCTCTCTCAAATAAATATATAAATGTTTTTTAAAAAGTGAAGTCCCTAGGGTCTTTTCTTTTTTAAGATTTATTTATTCATTTGGGAGAGAGAGAGAGAGCAAGCATGAGCAGGGGGAGAGGCAGAGGGAGGAGAGAAAGAATCTTCAAGTGGACGCCCCACTAAGTACGAAGCCCCATGAGAGTCTGTGGACTCTGAGAAACAAACTGAGGGTTTTAGAGGGGAGGGAGGTGGCATGAAGGGTGAGCACTGGTGGTGGGTATTAAGGAGGGCATGTATTGCATGGAGCACTGGGTGTGGCGCATAAACAATGAATCTTGGAACACTGTAAAAATAAAGTAAAAAAAATAAATAAACAAAAACAAAAAACAAATTGGGCTTTGTAAAGAATAGTGGCCTATAATGTGTTCAGTAAATGCTGTCATTCAAACAAGGAATCATTCAGGCACCCCAAGGAAGAGAGTTGTATTACACATAGTCAAATAGAAACATATTGAAAATACAATCAACTCATGAAAAATAATTCATCCCTATAACCACTAACACCTCCTAACTCTAGAAAACAATAATGTATAATTTTATCTAACTTTACAGTAGTCAGTGATCATTTGCATTCTTCAAAATCATGCAGCAGGTCACTCATTACTGGTATCAAAATAATACGTGAAATGTTTTAGTTTTCATATTAAATCCAATCTTGTTTTGATAATATTTGATAAAACAAGTAATAAGTTTCCACAAACCATTATACGATCAAATTATTAGCCCAGATGAACAAAGGTATTGATCTCTCTGTAATATATTCAATCCCTCCCATCCAATTCACAGCAGTAGCCTCTTTGTCAGAAAACAGTTACTTTGATCAGAAAATTAGAAAAGGCAATATGCCTCAAATTAAATTGCACATCAAGCGTCTCTTCAATCTATACTGTCGTGAACAATATTTTAACTGATTACTATGACTGACTGGCCTTAGGTCTTTAAAGAGATGTGTATCTCAAAGTAAATTACTAAACATATTCCATTTCATGTGTGCATGAAACACATACCCAAACACAACAGAAAGCCAGGTGAAGTCTTAAACGTTGAATCATACTCACCTATAGCTTGGAAATTGAGAGACACAGTTATATTTTATATATATTACTCCTGACATAGGAATTGTTCAATCCTGCACTTATCTGTTATATTTTAAGAAAAAAAAATTTAAACATTTAGAATCACTGCAAATTAGAACTAGAAATCGGAATAATCCTATCAGACCCCACAGCCTTAATGAGGAGGAAATCCAAAAAGTGATTTTCCCATAGTCTTAGGTCTGCTTAAGAAAAGAATCAAGAACCAGATTTCCTGATGTTCAGTCCTTTAAACTGTGCCAACCTGTCTCCCAACTCAAAATAGATTTTATATCATATTTAAAATAGAAAAGTGCTAAAGATATTTGGGGAGCTAGTATTTTTTTCCTCCTTTCAAGGACACTATTTTAAAATGTTATTGACTTGACTAATAGGAAAGACAAGAAGGAAGGAGGAAGGGAAGGATGGAGGGAGGTAGGAGAACCCTAAACTTTCATTTTCAGAATCCTATGAATTCTATTACACTTTCTGTTTAACTTCCACACATAAATTTATGACAACAGAAGAATCTTTGAGCCATTTCAATTTCCTCCTACTCTGAAAAAGATATTAAGAGGCAAAAACGGATATTGGCAGGGCCATTAAAACATGACAGCAAGTTTTTAACAGTCTTCCGTTTAATCTGACAGTTCAGATCATTTCTCATTTCACCAGAGCCACAGAAAACTTTTCAACCACAGTCGGACTTCTGTATCCTTGAAACCAAAATTGATTTCCATGCTTATTATAATTGAAATTCTCTTAATAATCTCTGTCTCAATTTAAGAGCACAGCATACTATATTTCTAGTATAGGCTCCACTGATAAGTTATCAGAAATAAATGAGGTAATATATGCGAAAGTACTTTGTAAATTTGAAATTATTATAACACATGGAAGGCACTGCATAAAAAAGGACTCTAAGTGTGTTGCTGATGTGAGTAAGATATATCATTCTGATTGGTAAATCATTAGATGCACTTTTTTTTTTAATAATCAGGAGCAAGACAAGGATGTCCACTATGATTGCTTCCTTTCAACACCTACAATGGAGGTTCTGGCCAGTGCACTAAGACACGAAAAAGATTATGTGGGGGGGGGTACAAAAAAAGAACTGATAAAGAAGCCACTTTTTAAAATCAAGGTATTAATGTTTCAGGTTTGTGCAAAGTATCCAGGATGGAAACTCAAAGGTATATTGCTGAGAATGTGAGGTATGATGTTGGATATGATTCTAGAAATAAAAATGATTGACAGATGGACCACATTCAGTGGCCTTTTTACATCTAGCAACTTTTGGGGATATGGGATGAAAGTCCTAAAATCAAAGACTACAGCTCAAATTGGATAGAAAAAGCCAAGGAAAGTATATTTACAAACTTGAGAAGAATATTCAATTCTAAAGTACTTATAAGTACGCTTTCCTATTTGTGAGTTAACACTACCACCTGAGATTTCCTGCATGAGCACTAAACTGCTAAAAAACAGATCCAGAAGAGAAGGAATTGCGTCACTCAAGAACACAGCAAATTTTGGTCTCTCCAACACATTCTGATACATTCATTTCTGATCTCCCCCATTATCAAAGGGTGCCATAAAATCATGTTTATGTAATATATATTTTAGTACATTACAAGCTTTAGCAACTTTTATTTAATATCTTGAATTCTGAAATGCTTTTAATATGATTCTTTTGTTGTCCACATTTTTACAAAATTTAGTGTAATTTAAAATATTCAGCAGTTACAAGGTATTTTAGAGCTACATTGTTGCAATATTCTTTACTTAGAGGTTTAAAACTCTCTAATCATGTTGCAAGTATACACTAATAATCTAACGTGGCTATATGCAGTATGTGAACATACTAACGAACACTGTGTAACGAATTCACGGTTGGATTATTATCTGCAATATCAAAGATGTCAACTATTTAACTGCACCAGCTATTTAAATGTTATCTTTGTGTTTGGTACTGGTTCAGATATTTCTCCTGTCAATATTGTATGAGGGGAATACTGCTTTTACTACAAGGGAGCAAAATTGTAAGTCAGAGGCTGCAAGCACATAAAACCATCTGCTTTGGTTACGTGAAAAAGCTCTCTAGTATCAGCTAGAGAAAAACTGAAGGAAAAAGTTACTGATTGGCTGAAAATATGCTGAATGCGAGGGGGAAAATGTTCTCCCATATATCGTAAATCAGACGCTTCTCCATAAACCAGGAAACTACATAAATTTTGACATCTTCCCTACACATGACAAGCTAACTAGCTTATAGAATTTCAAAATTGGTAGAAAAATTTTTTAATAATTTTGCCTTTTACACTCATATAATGAATATATTATACATTTGTAATGGTATTCAGTGGTTTGTGGCATTTTTAAAAACTAGATGATGTATTACTTTCCAGAAGTCAGTAGACTCTCAGATTTTAAGTTATCTATGCATTTCTAGCACTGAATGATAATCCTCCAAATGGCTACATCAAGAGAGAAGGAAAAAAAGAAAAGAAAAGAAAAGAAAAACAAGATAAAATACGAGTGGGCAAAGGGCTAAACCACAAATATGCAAGAAGGAGTTTAATGAAAGCTATGCCATTTGCAGAATGAAGCATCAGTCCTACGTGGTTATCGCAAGCAGGCAAGTACTTTTATAAGTAATATAAAAAAAATCAGTAAATATAAAATGATACTGATATGTACTCCTGAATACTTACTGGCAAATTTTGCTACGCAATGAAAGGATAAATTTGATAATTCAGGAACTGATTACATAACTTATAAACTTAGCCATGGTATTTGCTTTTTCCTCCATATTATTACAAGATTTTTGTGTAGTTCATCTTCAGTAGTAATCTTGTGAGGACGATGTTAAGATACATACCACATTTCATAAGGCATCTTAAATTTGAGGAGAAAGGGCAAAACTTTGCTGAATGGACTTTGTAATTTTTAGCTTTTGGCCTCAATTAGCACTGACAATATGAGTTAACTATAAATAATGATTTAAAAAGTTATTTTGCAATCCTGATATAACCTTGAAAAATTAATAATCGGATGACTATTCTCCATTAACACAAACAGAATCTTTTATATCCCCACAGAGCATATTTACTAAAAATCAGGAAAAATTTTTCTTCCAGTTTATTAATAAGGAGGGCAAAGATTTTAAAATGGGACATAAAAACTGCATGAAGATGTCTAATGTGACATGTTAGAATACACCAATAATTTCAGAGAACTTGCTAGTATTTAAAAACCGCATTGTTTTCTTACCCTTATGTGACAAAAATTGTCAACTGCCCCATTATCTTCTCAGGAGGACAGGAGGACAGTCATCAGGACTCCTCGCAGCCTTTGCTGCATAACCCGAGAAGACCTTTTGTTCCTTTCTTGTTAGCAGCAGAGCCAAAGTGAGGCCTTACCGAGCCCCTCCCTGATGGGACATGCAGCCAGGAAACTGCCTTCAGAATTCTGCGCTGAGCAGAGAACACTGAGGCAGGAGGGAATAGAGACTCAAGAGACAAGCTGACCTAAGTCAAGTCATTCTGGTTTTAGACTGACCCTTAACCTAAAAGCCAGCAGTCACAAAAAGAGTCACAAAATTTGACTCATAGAAAACCACAAAACCCCACTCCCTCCAGCAGTAAAAGCTCAACATTCTTCAAACTGCTCCGTGTAGGTAACTCTGCAACCCTAAAACAATGAAACTAATCACCCAATGTAAATGATAAACCCAAAGTTAGAGAATAAGCCCCTCCCTATACCATTAGCTAATTTGAAAACCTTAAAACCCTTCATTAGAGGCAAAGAGGGTCTCTTCCTCATCTAGGATGAGAGATAGCTACTTCGTGAAGTAGCTTTCTTCTAGTCTTAATAAATCTTTGTCCCTTTCTCTAAACACCATGCTCCTGAATTCTTTCTCATGCCAGAGACTTCTTGGCAAGGGGCTTTGGCTGTCCAGCATCAATAGGGCGCAGAGCAATTAAGAAAAGAAGACAGGAAAAAAATCTAAAAGTCTTTACAATGGGTTCCTAAGATAGGGCCCTGTAAAATAAGTTAGAAAAAAATGAGGTGGAGGGCCCTACCTTGCAGATCTTGTAGAGTGATTCCTGGCCATCTCCTCCGGTATCTTTAAAGTAATCATGTGCAGGAAATGTACGATGAATGTCTCGGGTGATAACACTCTCCTGGGCTGAGTCCTAAAACAGAAAAAAACAGACCTGGTCATTAATTTGAAATTTCTTTTTAATTGAAAAATAATATATATACATGCTAAAAAAAAAAATACTCAAATTGCACAAAAAAAGTATGCTGCCCCCACCAAAAATACCGGCCTCCCATTCCAGACCCATAGTCCCATTCACCAGACATAAATGCTACCAACAGTTTCTTTTGTATCCTTCATCCATCTATCTATAGATGTGTGAATATATGCTTATGTGAGAGGGAGGTGAGGGAGAAAAGTTGTATAAACACATCTCTATCCTCTGCTTTTTGAAGCACAAATAGAAGAAAACTATCCGCTCCTTTCACGTAATAGGATAATGTAGAGAATATTTCTCATCAATACATGGTATTTCATTCACTTTAAGAGCAGCTATCAAAAGGAATAAGGTATCTGGATATGGACATGCCATGATTTGTTTAATATTCTCCTATTAATGACTTCTCTGCATATTTTCCTATTAATGACTTCTCTGCATATTTCTGTTTATATTACAAGTAATACCACTATTTAATACCATTTTTATGCATACGTGTTCAACAACAGGTTCCTACAGGTGGCGTTGCTAGGTCAAAGAGCATGTGCATTTCCATTTTTGATGAAGGGGCTTTCCCTCCAGAGGTGTTGTAACAGCACATTCTTCAAACGCTGGTGGAGTAGATGGTTTTTCACACCAGCCTGACACCACAGATTCTCTAACTTCTTAAATTTTTGATAATCTGATAAGTGAAAACTCAGACCATAGCAATATAAAAAGTAAAGATATCCATCGTTTCCTCCTGATAAGTTGATTACCTAACATATTCATTCCAGAGAATAAAAAGCCCCAAACGACATTAGGATGACACACGCTTTAAAGATAAATCTAGAAGTTCTTTTTTAAGACAAATTCAGGATCCAAAAGCTCAAAATTGAGTAAAAGTGATTAATCATTCATTTGATTTTATTGGATTCCCATAAATGTTGTTTATCTGTTTAAATGTCAAGAAAATAGGATGGGACTACTTTTAGCAACCCTGATGATGAAAACATTTTGCACAGTTGAAGGAAGCATCTGTGACTACTAATGCAAATTAAAGGTGTCATTTAATGTCTTGCTTCCATAAAGATTTGAACAAATCCCCCATTTCAGTTAAGATCAAGGAAGGAAAAAAAATGTTTAATACATGAGTTACTTTAATGAGTGCTAGCTCCCTTTTTCTTTGCCTCTGGGAAGTATGTAAGAAGGAAGTTGTTGATTAGCTCTAAGTTAAGCCAGGGCCTTCTCTTGCTGCCTTTTTCACTTCAGCTGCTGTTTCATGCTGAGTGGTAATTAGATCTTATACCATGTGGAGAAAGGACACAAACTGAAATGTTCCAAATTTGCTAGCAAACACCAAACACATTGCAAATCAGTTCAGAGGAAATTCCGATGGCTTAGAGGAATGCACTGCTACAGCTGAATAAAAATGAAACTTAAAAAAACTATCATACCTTTAAGCAAGAGGATACACAGAAAGCGTATATTTATAAAGGCAAATGCAAGTTCTGAGGATAGAGAAAATTTTGAGGGGAGGTGGGAGCACGGAAGAAGGTGAATATAAAGGTAATGTACAAAGAGCTATGGTCTGGTACAGAGTCCGAGGAGGAGCTCCCTCGAGTAGGGGATCTGGTATCAGGTAGAAGAAAGTTTTCATTGTGCAGGTTTTCCCTAATAGAAAGGTTCTCTTTCCACACAGTCATAGTTCCCACTTATAAGCTCTTTGAAAAGATGACCAATGAAAATGTTACTACTTCCACTGCTGAACTATTTCAGGGGCAAACATGTGCTGAGTGGTTCACAGGATAACTCTTTTTACACTTTTCAAGATGTTAAGGGAGAGACATCATTGGACTATATTCCCTGGAAACTGCCTACTCATTTGGCATCATACTGTGTTTAAATGGTACCAACAGTCTGATTCAGAGAAAGGGAAATTGATTAAAAATTTCTAGAAAGTAACTTTGCATAATACTGAGTAATTTTTTTCTATGCATACTTGAATCTTCCTGATTTGTTTCTAAAAATAAATGGGCAAAAAATCAAATGGAAATAAAAATCATCAACTTTTCCTGACTTTAATGAGCCTTCCCTTCCTAGGATTACTTTCAAATGCTTTCTACACATATGTGTTTCTAGAGTTTTCTTCCAACATATTGCTCTCAGTTGACTAAGGGAACAATTTCTGGAACTTCACTTTATAAACTAAATAAAATGTTTTGCTGTATTGTTCACTGATCCCTTTCACATAACCGAAGGTCAGGAGGTACACTAGAGTCTTACAAATAGACAAATATGAGTGAACTTGTGTACTAGACTAGAGAAAATAATCATGTTTTCAAAGGTAAAGTTAATCATCTCCCAATTACTCATACTGTTGAGAGTAACAACAGTATATATTTCAGGAATCCAGACCTGAGATTCGGGAGATTAGTCCCAAATTCACTCACTCTTTCAACAAATACTGAATCAAGGCTGATGCTCTGTAAAAGGAAGATAAAATGATGACTTCCCTCTTCAATATTAATTTTCTATTTAGACTTATTCCAATTATAGTTGTGAATTTTTACACAAAATAAAATAGAAAAGGACCAAAAAGAGGCCAAATATTTCACCACCTAAATATCTGTAGTTAAAAGGTTTCATGTGAAAACACTTAAAAAAGTATATATGACTAGAAACATTTTATAGCACAACCAAAACGGATATGAGGTCATTTTCGTGGAAGGTTCCTATAAGCAGAGTCTCTTTAAATCCTAACAGTTCTCATCAGAATGGGGAGAGGAAAGTGGTCACTCCTTCATGGGCAGCTACACCAATATCCAGAGAGGTTCACAACTTGACCTGCAATTTACTTCCCAGTAGATGCATCTCCCATTCTGATCTTCAGCCCAGTGTGGTGTATCAGTGGCTTTGGTTCTATTTCTGGCTACTCTACTTAATATGTGTAGGATACCAAATCTACTAAATCTCACTAAACTTCAGTTTCCTCATCTGTAAAATGGGATGATAATGCAAAATTTATGTCACGCCAAGTGCTTACTTATTCTCATACTGCCTAATAGAAATGGAGTATTTAATAAAGAAACAAGTAAAAAATAGTCAATTATTATTCCTTTTCCTTAAAAACCACATTTAACTGTTTATTATTTTTTATTATTTATGTTTGTTTTAAAGATATTTAGTTATTTATTTGAAGAGAGAGAGCACAAGGTGGGAGGAGGATCAGAAAAAGAGGGGGAAGCAGACTCCACGCTGAGCAGGGAACCCGACGCAGGCTTCGATCCCAGGACTCTGGGATCATGACCTGAGCTGAAGGCAAACACTCAACCAACTGAGCCTCCCAGGTGCCCCACATGTAACTACTTAAATGTTTTGGTGAAAATCTATTTTAGACATCTTTCTGCATGTGTGCACTTTAAACAATGAAGCAAACAACGGTTTTTCTTTGGATATCATGAATGTTATGAACAGTGCTTTCAGCATGAGGACAGTCTAATACATATATTTCCCATTCTGAATTTCCTATCATGTATCTTATGTGTCTTAAATTATCCTTATTTCTACTAATCCATGAATAAAAGCAAAGGTGAATAATTATTTGCATAAAGTAATGTTTTTACCAACTGGTACACATTCTGGCCCCAGCTCTGCATATATACATGAAATAAAGATATCACAACCCAGGAGGAGGATGGAAAGGTCAGGGTTCAGGAGAAGCTGAATTTGCCGGAGGAGCTACCATGTCCATCACCACTTCAGAATTTAGCTTCTGAGAATCAGAGAAGGGTTAAAGTCATGGTTATGAAGAGGACAAATGCCACTGTCCCTCTCGCATGCCTTCCTTCTGGGCCATCAATACCAAGTATGTAACTAGTAGGCAAAGTCCTTGGCGGCATCTGTCCTAACGAGCAGTCAGGTTGGGCCACACACAAAAGCTGACTCTAACCACAAGCAGACAGTAACTGTGAAACGTTTGGAAGAAAGTCTTCAAAGGTGAGTTTTACCTGCCTCCTTGTCACCCCACACCCCTGACACTACCACTACATAGAAACTAAATTTCTATTTAGTTTACTTTGAAGGTTTTTCTTTAATCTCCAAACTGCTAAGTCACAAGACTTAATTACCTTTTTATTTTCCAAAAAGGTATCATCTCTAGTGTGATAAAATCCATGCTCCAACAGAGGATATAATTTGGCTTGTTGAAAATCAATTTAAAAACCAACTCTAAGAGCTATTGTAAGTAGCTCGATTAACTTTTGATCATTTTAAGTGGATTCAATTTACAGCCTGCTATCAAGAGTATTATATGAGGCATTCTTCTAGTATTAAATGTATGCCCTAAAATGTCTGCGGTCCTCTTAATTCCTATTCCAAGAGAATCATCACTTGTTTGTTGTGAGAAAAAAAAATGAATACAGAATTCAAGTGTCAACAAGTATTAGGAAGAGAGGTTTGGATGACCATAGCCTATTATTTTTTTTATAAAACAATTTCTGGGCTGTCAACAACTGGAAAGGTATTCTACTGCAGATGGTTGTTTTCCCATGTGACCTTAGCACCAGATGAAGTATAAAAGTGATGTCGGTAAGTGAACACCTCGACTATACCTTAATTTGCTACATTTTTACAACTATGATAGCATCTTTTCTTCTTAATCCCTATTGTCAAATCCAAAGTATAACGCGTTTTTACTTTTCATCTACCAAAAAGAACTTCAACTGTATAAATACCACACTAATTTGTTAGTGTTATTAAAAATGCCACTGTAGACCATGCCTACTCACAATCAGCAGATAAATGATTCAGAGCTTAAAAAGTACTTGGCCTTAGAACGTGCCTTCTATTCTTACTTCACAGGGATCCTCCTTTAGTTCTATGTTGGAGCTAGATCTATGGTAATACATCACAAACTGGTCGGCTTACATGCTCCTGAAAGCAGATGGGTGTGCAGTGGTGGGTCTGATTTATTTGCCTTGATGTTTGCCAAAAAGCCAAAGAGACAGAGATAAAAGGAGAAAATATGAAAGTGCATTCTAGTTTCAAACATGCTATTGAAATCGTGAGCTAGAAACAGTAACACAAAAAGAATGGATCATTGCCAGTCCTCATTCCTGGACTATGCAAGTGGGGGTGGGGGGCAGCCTTAGCGTAAGTGAGATAATATGGAAGCAAAGAAATAAATGTTAACGAGATCCTACTGGAAGCAGCAACCTGTTTCCCAGGCATCGAGCACACATGCTGTCAAATGTCTCAGAATCAAAGCCTGACACGAAGGTCAAAAATATAAGCCACATTCTGGCATCAACTAGAAGGAAATCTCTTCGGGGAGAGAAGCAACAATAAGAACTAAAAGGAGGGGAAGGAAGGGGACAGGAAGAAGCTATAGAGTGATAGATACCTTGATCCCGAAGGATGTGCCAGGACTGGAATGGGAAATATGAATACAATAAATCATTCTTTGGGGACTGGAAGACTAAGCAGCATTGCAGCCTATGGGCACAGCCTGGTTTCCCAGAGAGCCTACGAAATTTGGGTCGGAGCAGAGATGACTCTCTATGACAAATACCTGGGGTTACTTTTAGACTCCAAATATACCCACCAAAAGCATCTACAGCCATATATGGGTATGTCCTCATTCCAGGGTTGCTAACCACTCACTGTCCCAAAATAAAGGCTCAACTGAGGCACTTGGTCTTGGAACCTCATTCAACGAGCCATGATAAACTCTGTAACTCCTGCTGGAATGAAGCACAATGACTGAACTTCATGGTGTTATTTTCCGAAGTAAGATGCATTTCTAACTCTGTAATATCTTTTAAAAATTATGATTTTTAAAAAAATTTAAGAGCTCCATATTTACTCCCATTGTATAAAAATAACTTTTTATTTTTCCACAAAACTAAAGAACACCTCTAAATAACTAGCAATTGATAAAAATGCCTATTTTCACCTAATCTTTACATTTTATAACTTTATTGACTTGGACCGTGTACACATCTAGTTATTGTTTTTAAAGGCCGAAGAACTCGATAATTTTAGAAAACATTCTACCATTCCTTCAATTACTTTATTTATTTTATTATGTTATGTTAGTCACCACACAGTATATCATTAGTTTTTGATGTAGTGTTCCAGATTCATTGCTTACATATAACACCCAGTGCTCTATGAAATACATGCCCTCCTTAATACCCACCACCGGGCCAACCCATCCCCCTACCTCCCTCCCCTCTAAAAACCCTCAGTTAAATGCTTCTCTTTGAAACTCTCTGAGCTCAATTAAATCTTCTCTCTTTTTTTTTTTTAAGATTTTATTTATTTATTTGAGAGAGACAGTGAGAGAATACTAGCGGGGGAGGGAGAAGGTCAAGCAGACTCCCCACTGAGCAGGGAGCCTGATGCAGGATTTGATCCCAGGACCCTGGGATCATGACCTGAGCCAAAGGCAGACGCTTAACTTACTGAACCACCCAGGTGGCCCCTCATTTACATCTTCTTAAATCAAATGGCATAAAAATTGAATGTACATAAAAAAATTAAGCTTTCTACTTGTTGCTTAGTATAAATTCGTTTATGTATACAACAAATAGTTGGTTCTGAGTACATACTCAGAATCAGGCATTATATTACTTGCAGAAGATACAGCTGTTAGCAAAGCAACATCCCTTCCCTATGGGACTTATATTCTAGTAACAGGGAAAAGGGACAAAAAACAAGTGTGTCATATTGGTTAGAGAAAAGAACTCTGAAAAAAAAATAATAAAACAAGGTAAATAGATAGTGAGTGAGGAGAAGGCTGATATTTCAGGTGGGGTGGTTTTGCCTTTCTGAGTGTTCAACTATTCAGAGAAAGGGCATTACAGGCAAAGGGGAAAGGTATGTGCAAAAGCCCTGAGGTAGGAGCAGAATGGCAATACTTCTAGATACTTTCCAGAGTTTTACTGACCTTTGTTTGCAGGTGTCTTCAATGAATTGCCAAAAATTATTCCAATATTCTTCTGGACTAACATGGTTACCTCAGAAATTTATAAGTACAATTTAGATTTATAAATTTTATTATTTATAAATTTATAAGTATAGGATGTTTTAATTCATACATTTGAATAATATCCTCCTGGTTGCACATGTCTCTATGAAAGTTTACCATTCAAGCATCTATCTAACACCTGTCATGTGTAAGGTATCGTACTAGGATTTACAGGATCAAAAAAAAAAGGGGGGGGGGATAGAGGCCATTATATCCCTAAGTTGCAAGAGGTTAAGATCTTGTTAAGACAAGATATAGGTGCAAATATCACTGGAAGGAAACATATTCTAACAGGCAAATAAATATTATGGAAAATCCGACAAAGAAAGTGACTATAGAAAAGTTCATTGGTGAAAGGAGCCTTCTCAGAAGATGAGGACTGGGTTGGATACCACAGACATGATGGATTCAACAAAATGGGAAGCTCTCAAGAGAATACAGTTGATCCCTGAACAGTCTTGGGATTAACTTCCCATGCAAAAATCCACGTATAATTTTGATCCCCTCAAACTTAACTACTAATGGCCTACTGTTGACTGGAAGCCTTACCAAAAGATAAGTAGTCCACCAACAAATATTTTGTATGTTATACATATTATACACTGCATTCATACAATAAAGCTAGAGGAAAGAAAATGTTAAGAAAATCATAAGGAAGAAAAAATATACTTACAGTACTGTTCTGTAATTATCAGATAAAATCGGTGTATAAATGTACCCACACAGTTCAAACCCATTTTGTTCGAGTCAACTGTATGTTACAAGGTGGCATGAGCAGAGGTTCCAAAGCAGGAAACTACTCCTGGCATGCCCAGGAGATATGACTCTAATTGTCTGCAGAAGGGACTTCATAAAGGGGCAAGCTGAGTGGGATCCAGAATATGGAAAGATAATCTTGAATGAAGATGTTTTAACAGTCCTATGGACCACAAGGAGCCATTTCATCTGGCCATTTCATTTCCTTGTCTTTGTAGTCAGTTTTGTGAACTCTGGTTTCATTTTGATCTCATCTGATTTTATTCTCTGAAAGAATTAGTGTGTAGTGAAGAATTAACCTTACACAAAAAGAGTGCTGGCCTGTATCCCTATTTACTAGGAGGTGATCTCTATGCCCTTGGAATGCCATGCTTGATAGGAGGTCATTGTTTGCATGTGGGCTTTGTGACCCAACAATCTAACCATGTGATTTACCATGGGGCTTAGGGTCATGCAGCATAGGTTCTATCTATAGAGAGACCAAAAAACTAAAGGCCAGTCATATGGGCAGTACACGAATAGCCCCTATAAAAACTCTGCACAACAAGACCCAAGTGAGCTTCCCTAAATGAAGGGGCAATATCCCATGTATGTCATTACATACTGAAGCCGGGAAAGCTATATTGTTAATGACTCCATGGGGAAAAGACAAAAAAAGAGTTCCATGTTTGGCATTTCTCCTGGACTCTGCCCAATGTGCTTCTTCCCTTGGCTGGATTTAATCTGTTTCCTTTAGCTATAATACACTGGCACCATCAGTTTAACAGCTTCCACTGAGTTCCTTGAGTGTTTCTAGTGAATTATTGAACCTCAGAGTGATTCTGGTAACACCCTGAACTTACTATGAGAAGTGATAGCAGTCTTGTGTGGACTATTATCCCTCTTTAACTTCTTAACCGGTTTTATTATAACAAGTTGATCATCAATAATTTTGAAAATCTCACTGTGGTATTCTCACCAATAAATTTTGTTTATTCAGAGATACTTATTGTTGCCTATCATTTCCTCTGCGACAAAATATTATTCACAATAAAATAGTCTCCCAATATTGTGTTAATTCAGATGACTTTTTAAAAAAACCACCTTTAAGGTAAGGGCACCTACAGTTGGTTAGGCACCCAACTCTTGATTTTGGTTTAGGCCATGATTTCAGGGTTGTGAGACTGAGCCCTGCCTGGGGCTCTGTACTGGGGGTGGAGCCAGCTTAAGATTCTCTCCTTCCCTCTCCCTCTGTCCCTCCCCCTCAAACCCTACAAACAAACAAAATAAGTGAAATAAAAAATGAAAAATCACCTTTAATGCAGAACCCTACAGGTTAAAAATAATGGGACCACTATTGGCTATTTGACCACTTGTTTACTGAGCTCCCCGAAAACACAAATGTGATTAGTGAAGACCACTAAATTAAAAGGGGAACAGACAACCATTGAAGTGATCCTATGATTCAACTACATAAAGGGTCACCTGAAACCTAAAAGGAGAGTGAGTGTAAGGGAACAATAACTACATTTGTAAGTAAATGTCAATAATGTATCTATTTTAAAAATCATTTAAGATCAATAAAGTTCCACATGCTGGGATATGGATTTTGAAAAAGGCAATTAATTTTTATATGAGCTCAGGTTATATAATTGCCATTTTGTTCCTTTTTATAATAGCACATTTCCATTAACCTAAGTTTTTACTCACCTAGGAGAAGATGCTGATCACTACAACAGTAACAAAAGAAACAGTGCGAAGAACAGAAACATTTGTTCCTGAGAGACCGTAAAGTTCTAATTCTCAATTATAAAGGTTATTTCAATGAATTAAATATTCAAATCCCATCTAGTAAGTGTACTAAAGGTCATTTTTTTTGTTTTAAAAATTCCAATTAATATTATACTTTTCTGATAATGTACTTTGTTCAATTTTCCCTATTCAAGAGGGCCAATTTCTGTTTTCTCCAACAGATTTTCCTGGAAATAGAAAAACATGTTTTTTCCAATAAGGCATATTTGAAGCTTTATTAATCCCTTCTGGAATAAATCATGAGTAGAAACCTGGAGATTTTTATTTTACAACTTTTTTTCCCTCTACATTGATTCAGAAATGAGCATTACTATTCGAAGACTTAGGGGATCTAGGTAAATATATATTCCAACTACTCAACACAGTATATTCCTTTTTAGTTTCTTAACTGATTCCTCGTCGGTGTACTCCTTATCTGATGGTGTTACATCCTTACCCTTGTTCTCTGCTCACCCTCCATGTTCTTCCTGGGAAATCATATCCATTTTTGTGACTCCAACTACCATCTGTCTTCTTTCTCCTTGCTCTTTACTAAAGTAGGTGCCAAGCCTTACCAGTTATCAGAATCATCTGAGAAGCTATTTTGGAACCCAAATCTCCAGATCTCACCTAGATTTAAGTTACCAAAATCTCTATAGTACTTCCAGGCAAGCTGTGTTTTTAACAAATTCCTACTCAGCCACAAGCAAAAATCTACAAATTGTTATCTAGGAACTACTGGTCTAAGAGATCTATCACTTTACATCTAAAACTGGACAAGTCAAACACTCAAATCGGAATTTCCCATTTAATCAGGTGTCCCTTTATATTCTCGGTTTCAATGGAGTGAAAGTCCATGTCTGAGCTGATATCCCAAGAGTTATTCTGAAAGTTGTCTTTTTCCTTTTTCCTCCCTTAGTCAATTGGTCCTTTGATCTTCCATTCAGTTGTATTAATTAACTGGTACCCATGCCTGAATATCCCCACTTGGGTATCACTTCTAGGTAGACCATGATCAGTTGTTATTTATCTTTGTTTCCCTGTCACTGGGACTTTGGTAGATGCTTCGTAAATGTGCTAAATAAATCAGAATAAGGGAAGCAGGCATGGTGAGTGTATACTCTCCATGATGGAGAGTATATATAATTTCTGCTTCAAGTTCTAAATTCCCTTGTAACCTCATTTAGTCAGATGCAGTAGCAAAAGGAAATAATCTGCCCCAAATCGAAGATGACACAAGTACTCATAGACTTAAAAGCCAAACCTTCATAGCAAAATGTATACCAAAGTGTCCTTACTCCCAATGCGAAGGATGACACATGGAAGTAACTACAGCTATTTACTCCAGAAAAAAAAAACCAAACAAATGGATCTCCATCTTAAAAAAGAAATTAGTAATTCTACAACCACTGGAATAGCAAAAATTGTAATAAAAAACTGTTGGCAGTTTTCTCACTGTGTTTTACCTCATTTTATATGAAAAGCAATAAAAGATAAAGATATATTAAAATGTTGCACTATTTCAAAATCAGTCCTTTCACTTCAAAAACGCCAACAGATGAATCACATAATTATTGTGTTCAAAACCCTCCCAGAGGCAAAGCACATTAAATATGATGTTTTAGAAATCTACAGTAACCTTCCGAGTTTACACGTTAACTCTTTCTCAGTAAAATAGCTTGAAGTAGCAGACTGAGATCACGGTTTGGGAAGAAGCAGGGAATTCCCATCCACTGCCCCTCGTGATCGTAGCATTGAACAGGCTCAGATTCTCTACAAGGTTCTTAATACCATATGAAATCAAAGGAAGATACAGATCCTCCTCTTTTATTTGAGGGCCTTTTAGAAGTTACAAATTAAGGGGGTAAGGTCTTCTATTCTACTTCCTAAGCTTATAAGATACATATGAAATGAGGATTTTTTTTTTCTATCTTCTAGACTGCTAGTTATTTAGGTTCTAAAACACTGACCTGGGAAACATACAGACACACAGACCATTCATGGCTGTGGTCCTTCTCACTTTTGAAGCACTACTCCCGCTCCTTTCATCGATATCCATATTTGCTTCTGGTTTAAATGCTAAGAAGGCCATGGATTTTTATGTATTTTTTTGGCTAATAGACCCAAGTTACTAAGAGAGGATGTTTAAGGTCTAAATTTCTGAAAAAGAAAATGTAACTGGTTAAACATCAAGAAATTGCAAAAGTAACCCCACTTATTTCTCATTTATTAAGTTGCCATTTGTGTTCAGACTTGGTTCAGTCATCATGGGGACTGAAAGGAGGGGTCTTCCCAGGTGCCTGTCTGGCACTGTTTCTTTATTTAGACCTGGTTCTACAAAGAAAAGCTCTCATTTTCTCAAAGCTTTAAGTGGATGATACCAAGTCACACGTAACAGTTCCTATGTTACAAAGTAATTAGGCATAACTGAAAATTATTCACAATATGAAAATAAGTAATATTATTCTTTAGACAAACCAAGTGTTGTTTAGGTCAGTTAGAACATGTGTCCTTTTCTGGAACCACCAAAATTCAGGTTATTACTGCTTTATGCTTAGACTGTGACAGTGGCATCTAAATCAGGATGGAGAAGATTTTCTCTATTTTACTCTGTACAGTACTTTCAGGTTTAAACTACCTAGTGCTGACTTGCTCCTGTGTAGCATTCAAATCCATCTACAATGTAGCGCCCTCCACTATCCTCAAAAAATGAAATAAAACGAAACCTGATTCCATTCCATCCGAATCACATCCTATTCCACAAAATTGCACTGTTCTTTCAAGCTTCAATGCTTTTGAGCAATTTCCTCTGCCTTGGATGGCCCTATTTCCCACATTTCTCCTGTTGAAATCCTTTCCATTTATAAAGGCTCATATAGATCCTTCCATGGTGCTTTCCTAATGATCCCAATTGAAAATAATGCTGTCTTCCCTTATGACCTAATAACACCACGGTATATAAACTTATACAAAACCTATAACATACTGCTTTGGGGAAAGATGTATTGTACCTCCTCTAAGCTCCGGGCCACTTGGACATGGTGTCATACAGTAACACATTTAGTACCCCATATATAGAAGGAGCTAAACAGATAATTGTTGAATAAATGATTTTATGAAAGGAGAAAATGGTAAACCAAGGCAGAAAGTCAAGAGAATAAAGAATGAGCCCATGTTGTTGCTATTTAAGTGGAAGGTGAGTCAAGTCCCACACTGAGCCACAAATGGAAACTAGGTTGGGCAAATCTTCCTTTCTTGGGCACTCACTTCTGCCCTGTGAAATGCTCTGAGCTGGCTCCTTGGGGAGAGGGGATATAAAAACCATCCTAAAACAGAATGTCACCTGACAGGGCTACTGTCACGACCAATGCCACAGTGAACGTTTTTACCCACAAGAAACAGGTGGTCTCATTGTTCAAAACCCTGCTCTTCTAGGGGTTCCTCAAAGATAACTTTGGAGCAAGTTAGCACATTTTCGTTCATAATGCTAACTTCCCGATTTTTTTTTTGTTGTTGTTGTTGTTGTTAGAGAGAGAGCAGGGGAAGGGGCAGATGGAGAGGGAGAGGTAGAGACTCCCAAGCAGAATCGTCATCAAGCAGGGAGCCAGGCATGGGGCTTGATCCTACAACCCTAAGATCATGACCTGAGCCAAAATGAAGAGTCAGACAGACGCTTAACTGACTGAGCCACTCAGGCGCCCCAAATTCCCGATTTACAGGAAAGAAGAATAAAAGAGGCCTTCACACAGATTTACTGTGAAAAAACAGAGAGCACACATTTTACTTAAATCTACCTCCCACCTAGCAAAGGCTAGAATGCTTTATGGAGTGCAGTGCTGCAATGTTCCAAATGGCCACCAAAAACAGCACTCCTCCAAGTTAGTATTTCTTGCTGACTACGGTTGGGCTCTGTTCACGATCATAGTGGTAAAATAGAATACACAGACCTGAAACATGAAGAGGATAGCATGAACCAGAGAACCTGTAACAAATGTAGCAAACTGAGAGCTGCAGGGAGGGGAAGGGAGCAGTGGTAGCTTTGGACTCTTTAAACAATAAACATGCAGCATTCTGAGCCCAAGTGTCAGTCGAGAGGACAACTCTGCCCTTGCCCCCTAGGGAGCATCTGCAACTCCTGAACGTCAGGAGGAAATAGAGTTGGGACGGGCTAAGTGAGGCAGAATGAGTGGTTTGGCTCTAACCCGGAGACCAGGTATTGCAACATCCCTGTAGGTCAGACCCTGGTGAGAATCAAGGGGATGTCCCCAAAGTTGGGGACGGGGGTTAAAAAGAAGGGAGGGAGCGCAACAATATTTCATGAGTAAAAGAATTCTTGACTTCTTAGCTTTTTGTTTGCATTTTACTGAAGGATTTAAGTAGGGCAGCTGGCCTATAAAGAAAGTGTACTAAATTCAATGTGCTCAGCTACATTGTGAGCTCTAGTTGTCTTATAATTTTATAATTCCACAACAGTTAAAAGTTACTGTGTTTGCCCCAACTTTAGGGTTCCCAGAGAAAATGTAAGATGCCCAGGTAAACTGCATGGGATTTAATATTGCATGGGAAACATTTATGTTAAAAAATTAGTTTTTGTTTCTCTGAAATTCAAATTTAAGTGAGCATCCTATTATCTGCTAAATCTGGTAGCATTATCCAGTTTACTAATATCACAGTGCTGGGAATATCAATTCCTGAGTACTCTTTATATACCTTTTTTTTTGTCCAGTTGTTTTTACTTACTTGGTCTGGAAGTTACCATATTTGATGTGAACTAGTCACATCTGACTTCTCAAGCAAGTTGTGTTAAATTTACTTAATACAAATGAGCAAATATTAAACACCACAGATACTGCTATGAATAGATTGAGAAAGATCTATTCTAAACTATACAAGACTGAGAGGAAAATGAGGACATCTAGATAACAATGGACAGACACCATTATTAATGAGAATACCAAGCCTGTGAGGCTTAGAAAAACTGAATTGATGACCTGGAAAATAAGATCAAATTAAGATATAGAAGACTGGTCTGAAGTCCCTGAAGACATGAAGGCACAGAACAGATAAAGATTTCTCTCAGTGAACAGACCACAAAGATGCTGAGAATATTTACTTAAGTCAACAACACTCTTGTGCTTAAATGTCAAATGAAGATCAATCAATTAACATCTGAAAAGCTTCTCTGGTCAAAGGAATGGCTTCAAAATTAGCATAAGGGCATATACCTACAACTGAGTTCTCCATGTTGTGCTAATCTTTATCAAAGGAAAATTAATTGGGGTGCCTGGGTGGCTCAGTGGGTTGAGGCCTCTGCCTTCGGCTCAGGTCATAGTCCCAGGGTACCGGGATAGAGCCCCATATTGGGCTTTCTGCTCAGCAGGGAGCCTGCTTCCTCCTCTAGCTCTCTCTGCCTGCCTCTCTGCCTATGTGATCTCTCTCTGTCAAATAAATAAATAAAATCTTTAAAAAAAAAAAAAAGGAGAACTTATTGTTCTAGTATATACACTGCAAAGATTGATAGGGAAACAGTATCTGGACACAACTTGAAAGACGGGTATGGTGGCCCAGGGACAAGCTACCCTCACATAGAACAAAAATTCAGAAATAACAAAAATTTGATGGATTGTGTATTTTAAACAAACCTTTTTAATTTAATATTTTAAGTCAATAAACATGAGATCCATTTAAATACTATTTTTCTGAACGATTTTAACATTTTTATTGAAATTTTATAAACTAGCATACACTAAAGTATCTGATTATAATGGTGCACTTTTGAATAAATTGTTAGTCTTTCCTTGAATACATTGTAATTAATTGAAAAATGTGATTTTTCTTCTTTTCATAATGTATCCTTTAAAATAGAGAATTTTTAATTGAAAACTATTTGAATAGAAACTTCTTTTTTAAAACAGAAACTTTTTACTATAGGCACAAAGAAACACAAATACACAATTCCTTTGAAATAGTTTTCATCAGTTACTTCTGTCTTTTTGGCTGCGACCAACCAACTGTAGCAGGACCTCAGCTCCCATGGTTCAGGGACTGACAACCCACCATCCCCACTTCGTAGGGCTGAACTCACTAAGGCTTTGGGAGTCTCTAAGAGTAAACCAAACAGACTATGACTAGGCAACATGAGTATGTACAAAGAAGCACATTATCTTGGAAGAATTTGATATTTCAATCAAAAACAAAATCACTTCTCCGCACTGATCATGAAGCCTGCTTTGGATTCTCTCTCTCCCCCCCTGCCCCCTTGCATGCTCTCTCTCACTCTCTCCAAAAAAAAAAAAAAAAAAAAAAAAAAAAAAGGTAGTCAAAATGGGAAAAATCTGAACTTTGCTCTAATTTCTCAAACTTGTTTCACAGAATATTGACAGCAAATCCATTGTCTCTGGGCTTAGTGTTCCTATCCCATCAAATCAGATTATCTTGTCCTCCAAAGGGGCAAACTTGATTTTACGTGCCCTACCTGTCCAGTAAATCACCAAATAGATCTTCAACCAGGTGTAGGGAGAAAGGATCAGAAGAATAGAGTGAGCAAAATTTAGCTTTCTTTGAATGGGAGGGAAGGGGCAGTATCCTGAAGTTAGTTAATGGGCCATATTTCAAAGCGAGGTTGGGTAAGGTAGCTGAAGCACTGGTCTAGAATCAATGCTTTCCAAAAGAAACAGAATGCAAGCCATATATGCAATTTAGAATTTTCATGAAGCCACATTCAGAAACTAAAAAAAAAAAAAAAGAGGAAATTAATTTTAATAACCTTTTATTGAAACAATGAATCTGAAATATTATCTGTTGAGATGATACATGTTGATGTAACCAATTGTTAAAAATGAACAACAAAATTCCATACTCTCAGTCTTTGAAATCTGACATGAATGTTTTCAATTCTGATTTGCTATATTTCAAGTGTTTGATGACAGCACATGTTGCTAGTATCTACCATACTAGACAATGCAGGTCTAGATTTTAACTCAGAAGCCAAACTCCACACTTTCAATCCCTTTGTGACAAACTTTTCTCCCCTGGGGGACAGGAAAAATGTCTCTTGGGTGGAAGAGTAAAAACAGAGGAGACTAAACATTACAGAGAAGAACCGCTCATCCTTTCGCTTCTGTCAGTCTGCTGGGATGTCAAGGTTTCTTATGAAGCTGCTAAGCCCATTACCAATAATGAAATTTGTAAGACTTGCTTCCATATGGAATGGAGCTAATAAGAACTTATCTTACTACCCTGGGCGAATAGAGAAACACCAGTAAAAACCAGAAACAGGGGCATGGTCTTAAACATTTTCTATAAACTTCAGCTTCAAAGAACTCCGCAGCAGACTGCACACCACAGAGGTAACTTTCTGCTGCTGGGACTGCCACAAATTATAGAAGCAATCTTAATTCATCCTGTATCGAAAGAGCACTGACCTGATTGTGCTGACATTGCCTGAGTTCTCTATTTAAGCAGCAAGAATGTGCACAGGCTAGATTATCAAAGTCTAATTTAGGGCTTTAGTTTTTTCCAGGTCTCTCAATTTTTCTTAGGCACAATAAAGAGGAACATTAAAGAAGACCCTTCACAATGGAACGTCTTTTTCAGAGAATGTATGGTAATGAAAAAGTCTGAGCTGTAAAGCCACCTACAAACTATATAATCTTGGACAAGTTATTTAATGTCTTTAAGCTTTGTGTGCCTCGTTCTCCCTACTCTGCCACCAAAATGGTGATGTTGGTTCTAATTTTCAAACTTGTTTTAAGAGTAGATATTATGTAGGCTAATCATAGCACCTGACACATCATAAGCATTCAATTCATGGTGGATATTATGAAACCTGGAATTGTTTTTGCTTTTTCTCTATAGCATGAGGGCAATAATTCCAGCACCCAGAAGTAGGACAACTCCTGCAGGCTTCTAATGTTACCAGGCAGCCAGCTCATATGTAACACTTCTAA
The DNA here is from genome assembly GCF_902655055.1 of Lutra lutra. Classification (NCBI taxonomy): domain Eukaryota; kingdom Metazoa; phylum Chordata; class Mammalia; order Carnivora; family Mustelidae; genus Lutra; species Lutra lutra. The sequence continues at coordinate 27,697,362 of NC_062292.1, forward strand.
GACAAAGTCATGGTGAACAGATTGGGGTTTAGCAAATCTATGGCCAGCCCTGAAGCTTCTCCACAAGCCATGGAAACTTTAAATCTCTATTACTGAATCATGATCATGATCTAATACTCAGTGTCGTGAGTCATAATCAGAATTAAAAGGAAAAAAGGGACAGTTAATACTACAGTGCATCTCACTGAGTCATTTCTGAAAACTACTGCTTCTGACAGACAAACATACATGTATATATGGGGAGGGTCAAAAAAGTTGAACAGCACTACATCAGAACACACTAGAATTTTAAGAAACTCTAAAACTTCTCACTTCCTAGGAGATGCAGATGAGCAGGAAAGAAGAGAGGATCTGACTCCTTTGGAAAGGAATTTTTAGGGCCACAATGAGATAGAGTTGTCACAGATAGGCTCTAAAATATGTATATGGGATGAGGATATAAAGATCCTAACTTTGATCAATATGGCTGTGTGAAGCCCGACTACCCTGAGATGACTATAGAAAAACGTATAACAAGCTCACTAGACTATATGAAATCTTCATACAGTAAATTGCAGGCTTTTTTTTTTTTTAAATGGCTCTTTATTTATTTATTTTTTTTAAAGACTTGAAAAATATAAGAATTAAGGCTCTGGTGAAAGGAATTTTCCTGACTTTATAAATAGAATCTGATATAAATCCTTTTTGTGTGTGGAATTAGAGATTTACATAATTTGAATCCTAATGTGTATAACACAGATGCTATAGTTTGCATTGCTATTTTTGGTTATGAAAAGAAAAAGCAGGAGGAGGTCCGAGATGGTGGTGTAGGAAGATCCTGAACTCACCTCCTCCCACAGACACACCAAATCCACAGCTACATAGGGATCATTTCCCTCTGAAAAGGATCTGAAAACTAGATGAACTGATCTCCACAACAAAAGATAAAAGGGCCACATCGAGATGGGTCGGTGGGTTGGAGATGCAGAGGAGAGACTCACAAAACTGCTCAACCCCATGCTATGGTGACCCACAAGAGAGAGAGATCTCAGGGCGTAGGTACTTCTCCCAGGGGACTAAGGGGTTGCTGCCCCACATCAGCACTCCTGCCTCTGGGACCTGCACCAGAGATGAGTCTCCGGAATGTCTATTTGCAAAGCCAACAGGGCTGATGTCTTAGGAAGGAGGGGACTCCAAAGTGCTATAAAAAACTGAGGTTCCTCTCTTGGAGGGGACTTGTGGTCTTGCCCCAAGACCCAAGAAAAAAAAAAAAAAAAGAAAGAAAGAAAGAAAAAAGAAGTTTGAAAAATGCCTAGACTATATGTGGAGCAGACTCGTTTCCTGATCTGGAGATAGTGAAGGAAGGATGGGGACATTAGAGATACTCCCCAGTGACAGAGTTGCTGGTAGCTACTATTATTGCACTCTACACACAGTCTGGGGCACGGGTGGGTGAGCCTGGACACAACCCCCACAACAACTGAGGTGCATGGTCTCCACACCTGCTGAGGCCAGAGAGCATGGGGAGTTGCAGTGCTCCCCTGCTCCCTGGGTAGGATAGGAGAGTGTGATCAGTCTCACACTTCTCTCCCCTCCTTAGCTAAAGTCCGCTAAAATGGCAGTTCCACCCTCTCCCAACCCCAGGCTGGGGCTGGTCAGCACAAATGATGATGGCATTCTCCCAGCCAAAAGCCAGCACATGCACACAGACAAGGCACACTCACTGCATTACTGAAGTCTATAGGTGTGAGCAGTCAAGACATTTTCCTGCTGCCTTTTTGAAGCAGGCAAGCATGCTGTGCCCTCTACACTATCTGGCTGCCTTCTAGAGCTAGCAGGTACACAAGGGACACCCCTTGATCTCTACATGCTGGTGGCGCAGAGAACTGTCATTCCAGAACTCACTGGCACTATAACAATCAGAAAGACAATTATTGGCAGGCCACCCCCCCCACCATTGTTTTGGCCACTGCACAAAACAGCAGACAGCAACACAATTCCAGGCTTCCTGCAAAAAAAAAAGTGCCTTCTTACTTAGCCTGGAGCCATAGCCGAAGGGACAGGCTTCAGGTTTCCCACACATCTAGATGCTAAAGAGGTACCAGCAAGAAACATAAGCAGTGAGACACCATCCTTGTGTACCTTCTGACCTCACTACAGCTTGATGAGTCGTCTCTAAAAGAAGCTTCTGTAATTCCACAGAGCCCCTATTTTTGCAATTGTTACCCAGGGGACACCTCCAGATCTCTTGGTCTAGAGGAAAGCAGAATTATGATTATGGCCCAAAAGGACTATATACACTAGCATGTTTTTTTTTAAGATTTTATTTTTAAGTAATCTCCACACCCAGTGGGGGAGGGGGTGCTCAAAATCACAACCCCAAGATCAAGAGTCACATGCTCTACCATTTGAACCAGACATGCACCCCTACTTCCATATTCTAAAAGCTGCAGCCTGAGGGACTGGCCTGAAAACATGTGCTAAATGAGATGTCCCCCCGCTCAACCTTGGATCACTGACAGGTCTTGGCATACCATAGACAATGGGGGCATATCAAGAATAAGCCAGGTGACTTAAACAATCACAAAAATTCAAGAGATAGCTAAGCGCTACGGCACATGGTAGATAAACAAAAAGGATCATCATCCACACAAGCCATCCCTTCAAAACCAAGAGAGGTACCTGTTTGCCAATACATACAAACCACAGAAATGCAAGCAAAACGAGGAAAGAGAGAAATATGTGTCAAATGGAAGAACAAGACAAGACCCCAGAAAAAGAGGTAAGTAATATATTTGATAAAGAATCCAAAGTAATGGTCAAAAAGATACCCACCAAATACAGGAAGAGAACAGATGAATGTAGTGAGAACTTTAAGAAAGAGAATGCATAAGAAAGTACCAAACAATAGTCACAGAGGTGAAAAATACAGTAACTGTATTGAAAAATATACTCCCAGGGTTTAATAGGAGACTAGATGAAGCAGAAGAACAAATCTACAGCTGAAATAGAAAGCAATGGAACTCACCCAGACAGAGCAGTAAACACAAAAAAGAATTTTAAAGACCAAAGATAGCTTAAGGGACCACTGGACAACATCAAATTACCCCTTGTATTAAAGGGGTTGTAGAAACAGAAGAGAAAGAGACAGGAAAGTTATTTGAGAAAATAATAGCTGAAAATTCCCTAACATAGGGAAGGAAACAGACATCCAAGTTAAGGAAGCCCAGAGAGTTCCAGGAAGATGAACCCAAGGAGACCCACACCAAGACACATTATAATTAAAATACCAAAATTTAAAGATAAAGAGAGAAATCATAAAAGCAGCAAGAGAAAATCAAATTGTTATATACAAGGGAACCCCCATAAGGCTCTCAGAAGATTTCTCAACAGAAACTTTTCAGGTCACAAAAAAGTAGCACTGACATATTTAAAGTACTGAAAGGAAAAAACTTCTAAGAATACTCTACCCAGCAAGATTATCATTCAGATGCATAGGACAGATAAAGAGTATTCCAGACAAGCAAAAGCAAAAGGAGTTAATTACTACTAGACCAGCTTTATGAGAAATATTAGTGAAACTTCTTTCAGCTGAAAACTAATTGCACTAGTTAATAGCAAGAAAACACAAAGAAGTAAAAGTCTTTTTTTTTTAAGATTTTATTTATTTATTTGACAGAGAGAAATCACAAGTAGGCAGAGAGGCAGGCAGAGAGAGAGAGGAGGAAGCAGGCTCCCTGCTGAGCAGAAAGCCCGATGCGGGGCTCGAACCCAGGATCTGGGATCATGACCTGAGCCGAAGGCAGCGGCTTAACCCACTGAGCCACCCAGGCGCCCCAAAGAAGTAAAAGTCTTACTGAAAAAGGTAAATATATAGTAAAGGTAGTGATTAATCACTTATGAAGCTACTAAGAAGGTGAAAAGACAAAAGTAAAATTAACTAAAACTACAACAATTAGTTAAGGGATACACAAAAGATGCAAAGTGACATAAAAAATATTGAATGTGGAGGGGGAGTAAAGTTATAGTTTTGGAATGTGTTCAAATTTAAGTTGCTATTAATGTAAAATAGACTGTCATATACGTAGGATGATATTTGTAAACCTCACAGTAACCACAAAGCAAAAACTTAAAGCAAATACATAAAATGAGAAAGGAATCCAAAAATAACACTAAAGAAAGCCATCAAACCATGGTGAAGAGAGCAAGAGAAGAAAGGAACAGAGAAGAACTATAAATACAGCCAGAAAACAATATAAAAGATGACAATAAGTACATATCTAACAAAAATTACTTTAAATCAAAATGGACTAAGTTCTCCAATCAAAGGACACTAAATGGGTAAGAAATAGGACACATCTATATGTTGCCTATAAGAGACTCACTTCAGAGGTAAGGACACACAGAGACTGAAAGTCAAAGGATATAAAGATATTCCATGAAAATGGAAGTGAAAAGAAAGCTGGGGTAGCTATACTCATATTGGACAAAAGAGATTTCAAAACAAACAATGTAATTAAGGACAAAGAGGGACATTACATAATGACAAATGAGTCAATACAGCAAAAAGACATACATTTATAAGCACATATGTACCCAACACAGAAGCAACAAAATATATAAAACAAATATTAACAGACCTAAATGGAGAAATGGTCAGCAAGACAGTAATAGTAGGAGATTTTAATACCCTACTTATATCAATGGGTAGATCATCCAGACAGGAATCAATAAGGAAACACTGGCCTTAAACACCACAATGCAGCAGATAGACTTTATAGACATGTACAGAACTAAAAGCAGCAGAATACACATTCTTCTTAAGTGCACACGAAACATCTTCAGAATAGATCACACATTAAACTATAAAACAAGTCTCAATAAGTTCCAGATGTTGAAACCATATCAAGCATCTTTTCCACCCACAAGAGTAGGAAATTAGAAAGCATTACAAGAGGAAAATAAATAAAATAAGCCAAAGAAGAAATGAAAAAAAAAAATACATAGAGACAAATACAAACAGAAAAACAATATACCAAAATCTGTAAGATGTGGCAAAAGCAGTTCTAGGAGGAAAGTTCATACCAATATGGGCCTACCACAAGAAAGACGATAAATCTAAAACAATTTTAACTTTTCAACTAAAGGAACTAGAAAAGTTAGTAGAAGGGAAGGAATAATAAAGATTAGAGTGGAAATAAATGAAACAGCAGCTAAAAAGATAATAGAAAATATCAATAAAACTAAGAGCTGAATTTTTTTTAAAGATTGATTTATTTATTTTAGAGAGAAGGAGATAGAAACAGCACAAGTGGAGGGAGGGGCAGAGGGAGGGTAAGAGGGAGGAAAATCCCTGCTACACATGGAGCCCAACACAGGGCTCAATCTCATAACCCTGATCATGACCTGAGCCAAAATCAAGAATCAGATGTTTAACTGACTGAGCCACCCAGGAATCCCTAAGAGCTGATTCTTTGAAAAGATAAACAAAATTGACAAACCTTTAGCTAGATTCACCAAGAAAAACAAAAGAGGGCTCAAATAAATAAAATCAGAAATAAAAGTTACAAGTGTTACCATAGAAACACAAAGGATCAAAGAGACCACTAAGCATAATTATATGCCAAAAACCTTTGCAATCTGGAAGAAATGGATAACTTCCTAGAAACTTACAATCCTCTAAGACTGACTCATGAAGAAACAGAAAATCAGAATAGACCAATTACTAGTGAGATTAAATCAGTAATCAAAAATATCCCAACAAACAAAAGTCCAGGACAAGATGGCTTCACTGCTAAATTCTATGAAACTTGCAAAGAAGATTTAATACTTATCCTTCTCAAACTCTTCCAGAAAAACTAAAGAGGAGGGAAAGTTTCCAAACTAGTTTTATCAGGCCATCATTACACTGATACCAAAACCAGACAAAAGAATTACAGGCCAATAACTCTCATAGACATAGATGCAAAAATCCTTAACAGAATAATAGCAAACTAAATTCAACAACACATCAACAGGATCATACAGCATGATCAAGTGAAATTTATTCCATGGATACAAAGACAGTTCAACATCTGAAAACTGATCAAAGTGATATATTGTTTTAATAAAACGAACAATAAAAAATCATATGAGCATCTCAATAAATGCAGAAAAAGCATTTGAAAAAATTCAACACTGATTCAACAGTGTACACAGAGGGAATGTACCTCAACATAATAAAGGCCATATCTGACACAATCATAGCTAATTTTATACTCAATGGTAAAAAGCTAAAAGCTTTATCTCTAAGATCAGGAACAAGATAAAGATGCCCACTATTACAATTTTTATTCAACATATTATTGAAAATCACAGCCACAGTAATTAGGAAAGAAAAGGAAATAAAAGGCACCCAAATAGGAAATGAAGAAGTAAAATTAGCACTATTTGGAGATGACATTATACAATATATAGACAACCTGAAAGACCCTACAAAAACAAAAACCTGTTAGAACTAATAAATGAACTCAGTAAAGTTGCATGACACAAAATTAATATATGAAAATCCGTTGCACTTCTATACACTAATAACAAACTGTCAGAAAGAGAAATCAAGAAGACAATCCCATTTACAGCTACCTCAAAGACTAAAGTACCTATGAATAAATTTAATCAAGGAAGTAAAAGACCTGTATAATGAAAACTATAAGATACTGATTGAAGACATTGAAGACAACACAAATAGATGGGAAGACATACCATGCTCATGGATTAGAAGAATTAGTATTATTAAAATGTCTATACTACCCAAAGTAATCTACAGATTCAATGCAATCCCTATCAAATTCCAGTGCTACTTTTTCTCAGAACTAGAACAAGTACTTTGAAAATGTGTATGGAACCAGAAAGGATCCTGAATAGCCAAAATAATCTTGAGAAAGAACAAAGTAGAGGTATAACACAGCCTGATTTCAAACTATACTACAAAACTATAGTAATCAAAACAGCACGATATTGGCATAAAAACAGACACACACACCAACAGCTCTGAAGAGAGAGGCCAGGAATAAACACACACGTATACATAGGGTCAATTAATTTAAACAAGAATATATAGTGGGGTAAGGACAGTCTCTTTGATAAATGGTAGTGGGAAAACTGGATAGCTACTTGCAAAAAGATGAAAATGGACCACTATCTTACATCATATACAAAAATTAACTCAAAATGGATTAACAAATTGAACGTAAGGAACTATAAAACTACAAGAAGAGAATATAGGCAGTAAGTTCCTTGAGGTAGGTCTTAGCAATGTTTGTTTGAATCTGACTGCCAAGTCAAGGGAAACAAAATGGGACTACCTCAAACTAAAAAAAACTTCTGCATAGTGAAAGAAACCAGCAGCAAAACAAAAATCCAACCTACTGAATAAAAGAAAATATTTGCAAATCATATATCTGATAAGGGGTTAATACCCAAAATAAAAACAACAAAAGATACACTCCAATTAGAAAATGGTCAGAGGATCTAAACAGCTATTTTTCCAATGATGATATACAGATGGCCAAGGGGCACATGAAAAGATGTTTCTCATCACTAAGCACTAAGGAAATGCAAATCAATACCACAATGAGACATTATGGTACACCAGTCATAACACCTAATATCAAAAGGACAAGAAATAACCAGTGGTGACTAGAATGTTGAAAAAAGGGAACCTTCATGCACTGTTGGTGAGAATGTAAATTGATGAAGCCACTATGGAAAACACAGAGGTTCCTCAAGAAATTAAAAATACAGCAACCATATGATATAGCAATTCCACACTATTGGATATCTATCCAAAGAAAATGAAAACACAAATAAAAAAAAAAAAAAAACATGCACTCCTCTGTCTGTCTGCAATATTACTTGACAATAGCCAGGATATGGAAGGAAAAAAACCTAAGTGTCAGTCAATGGATGAATGGATATAGAAGATACGGTATATACATACAATGGAATACTACTTGGCCATAAAAAAGAATGAAATCTGTTTATGACATTATGGATGAATCTTGAGGGTATTATGCTAAGTGAAATAAATGAGACAGAGAAAGACAATACATGATTTCATTTATATGTGGAATCTAAAACAAAAGAAACAAGGGACACACAGGCTCACAGATACACAGGACAGACTGGTGGTTCCCAGAGGGGAGGGGAATTGGGAGGAGCAAAATGGAGGAAAAGGTCTATGAAGTACAAACTCCCAGTTATAAAATAAATAAGTCATAGGGATATAATGTACAGCATGGGGAATACAGTAAATAATAGTGTATTAATTTTGTAAGGTGATAGATGGTAACTAGACTTAAGAGTAGTGACCATTTCACAATGTATAATAAGTATCAAATCACTATGTTGAACACCTAACCTAATAATATATGTTAATTATGCCTCAATAAATATAAAAAAAAAGAAGAAAAGAAAAAAAAACTAGATTAAACCACATGAGATTTTTTTAAAAATGAAGCACCATGGGTTGGCAATGCTTGGAATAAAGAAAAAAGTTGTAGCACTAGCAGAAAAAAAATTAGGGAAAACAAATACCTCTGTTATAAAACTAACTCTATTCTTTTAAGAAACCCTCCTCTAAAAACCTTACGGATTCTACCCTGAACACTCCTCCATAACTGCTTATTAAGGTTACACTAACCTCTGAATTGACAAGCACAAAAAATACTTTTGCTCATGTTGTATGAGGTGGACAGTGAAAGAAAACTAAGCATTTCTTGTGATGCCTGGGTGGCTCAGTCAGTTAAGCATCTGCCTTTGGCTCAGGTCACGATCTCAGGGTCCTGCTCAGCAGAGAGCCTGCTTCTCCATTTCCTCCCTGCTCATGCTCTCTGTCGCTATCTCTGCCTGTCTCTCTAAAATAAATAAAATCTTAAAAAAAAAAAAAAACCTAACCATTTCTTCTTTCTTTTTTTTCTAGTTATGAGAACTTCTATGATTTATTCTCTTAGCAACTTTCAAATACACAGTACAGTATTGTTAACTACAGTCACCATGCTGTATGTTACATCCTGAGGACTATTTACTTTATAACCCATTCCTGTTTTCTCAAACCTCTTCCCCCATGGGCTCCATTTGTACCTCTTGCCTGATTCCCCTCTCACCTCTTTGCAACTTTTCAGTGACCTTTGCCAGCAACTCTTTTTCTGTAAAATCTTACATGTTCTCAGCCCTTTTTCCTTCTTAACGAACACTTTCTTTGTGTGGTTTTGTACAAAGAAGGCTTCAGCTTTAAGGCTTTCACAATAATTCTCCAATTATGTGTCCAATCTCCAGGCCTACATTTTAAATTATCTACCAAACAACTCTACCCAGTTGCCCTACAGGGTCTTGAAGCTGTGTGTCCTAAAAAACTCACCATCTTGGGGCACCTGGGTGGCTCAGTTGGTTAAGCAACTGCCTTCGGCTCAGGTCATGGTTCCAGAGTCCTGGAATCGAGTCCCGCATCGGGCTCCCAACTCCATGGGGAGTCTGCTTCTCCTTCTGACCTTCTCTGCTCTCATGCTCTCTCTCACTCTCTTTCTCTCTCAAATACATAAATAAAATCTTAAAAAAAAAAAAAAAACTCACCATCTTTTTCCTAAAGTGTTCTTTTTCTCTCATGTCCTATCCCATTGTGGCAAATGGTACCACTCTCTATTTAGACCTCCAAGCCAGAAATCTGAGAGGTCCCACATATGCAACCTCCTACCAGTTTTGTCAAAATCATTTACAAAGCACTACTGTTTTCATTATTGACCTTCAAATTCCTCATCATTTCCCCATTTCTATTCCCCCATCTTATTTCAGTACCTGAGCTTCCTCTCAGTAGATTATAGACTTTTATTTTACTTTATTTTTATTTTTTTAGGATTTTATTTTTAAGTAATCTCTACACCCAATGTGGGGCTTGAACTGAAAATCTCAAGATCAAGAGATTTGCCTACTGAGCACTCTGCCTACTGAGCCAGCCATGTGCCCCACAAACTTTTATTTTAAAAAATAGATTGAGATAGAATTCACTTACCAAAAAATTACCATTTAAAATAAGCAATTCAATGGTTTTTAGCATATTTGCAGAGTTGTGCAATCATCACCATAGTCTAAGTTTAAAACATTTCCATTATCCCAAAATAAACCTCATATCCGATAGTCATGTCCTCTCACCTCCCCCACCCGTTAGCTCAAGCAACCTTTACTTTATGACTCCATAAATTTGCCTATTCTTGACATTTCATATGAACTTATACAATATGCAGTCTTTTGTAACAGGTTTCTTTCACTTGGCACAATGTTTTCAAGGTCTGTCCATGTCGAAGCATGTACAAGTACTTTATTTTTTATTCCTGAATAATACTCTATTGAATGGATACAATATGGATTTATTTATCAATTCGTCACTTTTCAGACATCTAGGTTGTTTCTGCTTTTCGGCTATTGTGAATAATGCTGCTATGAACATTTGTACAAGTTTTTGTGTGAATGTATTTCCAATTCTCTTGGGTATATACCTAGGAGTGGAATTTCTAAGTCATACAGTAATTCTTCAACCTTTTGAGGAACCCCTGGATGGCTTTCCAAAACAGCTACAGCATGTTTACATTCCCACCAGCAGTGTATGAGGGCTCCAATTTCTCCACATAGTTATGAATACTTAACTTTAAAAAATATTTTGTAGGGGGGGGTCAAGTAAGCATGAGTGGGGGGAGGGGCAGAGGGTAAAGCAGACTCCCTACTGAGCAGGGCTGACGAGGGGTTTGATCCCAGGACCCTGGCATCATGACCTGAGCTGAAGGCAGACACTTAACTGACTGAGCCACCCAGGTGCCCAAATACTTAACTTTTTGATTACAGCCCTCCTAAAAGGTATGAAATAGTATCTCACTGTGGTTTTGATTTGCATTTCTCTGATAGATAATGATGCTGGTTATCTTTTCATGCAGTAGTTGGCCACTGGTATAGCTTCTTTGGAAAAATATCTATTCAATTCCTTTGCTCTTTTTTTCAGTTGATTTTTTTTTCTTCCTATGATTGAGTTGTAAGAGTTCTTTTTATATTCTGGATAATAGACTCTTATTAGATAGATGATTTGCAAATATCTTCTCCCATTCTAGGTTGTATTTTCACTTTCCCAATGGGGTCTTTTGATGCACAGGAGTTTTAAATTTTGATGAAGTCAAATTTATGGGGGGTTTTTTTGTTGTTGTTGCTTGTGCTTTTTTTTTTTAAGATTTTATTTACTTATTTGAGAGAGCACGAGCATGAGTGGGGGGAGGGCAATAGGAGAGGGGGGATGGAGTACACAGACTACCTGCAGAGCAAGGACCCCCCCACACACTGCCCAATACAGGGTTCAATTCTGGGACCCTGAAATCATGGCCTGAGCTGAAGTCAGATGCTTAATGGACTGAGCCACCGAGGCACTCCTCTTACTTGTGCTTTTTGTTTCAGATCTAAAAAAACATTGTCAAATCCAGGATCATTAAGATTTATCCTAATAGGGGCACCTGGGTGGCTCAATGGGTTAAAGCCTCTGCCTTTGGCCTGGGTCATGATCCCAGGGTCCTGGGATCGAGCCCCGCATCAGGCTCTCTGCTCGGGAGGCAGCCTGTTTCTCCCCCTCTCTCTGCCTGCCTCTCTGCCTACTTGTGATCTCTGTCTGTAAGATGTAATAAATAAAATCTTAAAAAAAAAAAAAGATTTATCCTTATGTTTTCTTCTAAGAGTTTTACAGTTTTAGCACTTAGATTTAATTCATTGATCCATTTTGAGTTAACTTTTGCATATGGTGTGAGGTAGGGTCCTATTATAACCTTTTAACCCTTCTACCATCCTTTGGTTTTGCAGCCAAAATGATTTTCTTAAAGGCAAACAAGCAACAATTCCTATCCCATTATCATGTTTATGAACCTCTAAATTGCTTTGCCACATCTACTGCAGGGATTCTTAACTTTGTGAGATTAAAGAATTTGATAAAAACTATAGACCCTTTCCCTAGCAAGAATGTATATGAATGTACATATGCATTTGTAGCTAACACACACACCCATACACTTTTGCATGTAATTTTAAGGATTCACAAATGCAGTAAAACCCATCCAAGGACAACTAGCCCAAAGAATAAAGTCTAAACTCCTTTGTACTTCCTTTGCCATTCAGTGACCCCCAAGGGGAACACTGCCCTGCCCAATCATTTTAGCTTCTTGTCATCCACTCTCCAAACTGGTTTCCCACAGTTTAGTCTTAAAAGCTCTCTGACCCTATCCATAGTGTCAGGCTACATTAGAATCACATTTCTTTGCACACACATGCTATGCCTTCTAGCCAAAACATATTCCTCCAGCTCACATTAAGTGTGATACCTATGCAAATGTACTTGTTAAATCTGAAAGAGGACTTAGCAAATGTTAGAAAATGAGGACTTGATACTTTATTTCTAGAAATTAGACTTAAATAAATGACTATGTTATATCTGCATTTTTCATTCAGTAGTAAATTTTGGAAAACCTATTAAGTATGAAATTATGTAGCAGACGTAAGACAATTTCCAAGTAATCATAAGTCTAAGAGAATATAAACTGATTGATCACAGAACCATCTTAGTTTTGTAAGTTCCTCTTATAAGATTTTAAGAAGATCACATTGGTTGAAGTATCAATTTTTTTTTAAAAGATTTTATTTGTTTATTTGACAGACAGAGATCACAAGTAGGCAGAGAGGCAGGCAGAGAGAAGAGGAAGCAGGCTCCCTGCTGAGTAGAGAGCCTGATGCAGGGCTAGATCCCAGGACCCTGGGATCATGACCTGAGCTGAAGGTAGAGGCTTTAACCCACTGAGCCACCCAGGCACCCCTGAAGTATCAATTTTAAGGAAGTGGTAACATAATATAGAAGACTGTATCTCGGAAAATATAATGTTGTCTCTGGAAAAAGAGATTCAGTTAAAAGGGTTACTAAATTTTCACCTATGTACGTTCATTCAACCATATAATTATCTTTTCTAGACATCACTTTAAAGTGCATCAATTTATCTATATTTTGTTGAAATTAACATTACCATTTTTGGGTATGCATCTAAAGGGAAAAAATCACTATCTGAAGAGATATCTGCAGCCCTATGTTTACTGCAACTCAGAATAGCCAAGACACAGAAACAGGGATGACTGGGTGGCTCAGTTGGTTAAGTGTCCAACTCTTAATATCAGCTCAGATCATGATATCAGGTTCCTGGGATTGAGCCCCATATCGGGCTCTGTGCTCTGTCTCTGTTTGAGGATTCTCTCTCACTCCTTCTGCCTCTCCCCTCACTCATGTGTGCATGCTCTCTCTCAAATGGATAAATAAATCCTTTTTTTTTTTTTTTAAAGAACAGCCAAGACAGAAAAACAACCTGAGTGGACATCGGTAGATGAATGGATAAAAGAAATGTGGCATATATACACAATGGAACACTATTCAGCCATAAAAAAGAAAGAAGTCCTGACATTTGTGACAACATGGTTGAACCTTGAGGATATTGTGCTAGGTGAAGTAAGTGAAAGAGAGAAACACAAATATTGTACGATGTCACTTATATGTGGAACCTAAAAGAAAAAACCAAACTCAAAGAAACAGATCAGTGGTTGCCAAAGTGGAGGGTGGGAGTAGAAGTGTGGGAAATGGGTAAAGGTGATCAAAGATACAAACTTTTAATTATAAGATTAATAAGTTCTGTAGATCTAATGTACAGCCTGGTAACTATAGTTAACAATACTGTATTATATATTTGAGGGGCACCTGGGTGGCTCAGTCAGTTAAGCATCTGACTCTTGATTTCAGCTCAGGTTGTGATCTCAGGGTCATGGGATTAAGCCCCACATTGGGCTCTGCACTCAGCACGAAGTCTGCCTGATTTTCTCTGCCCACTTCCCATGCTCTCTCTCCCTCAAAAAAAATCTTAGAGATGGAGAAGAGAAGGGAGTTGAGGGAAATTGGAAGGGGAGGTGAACCATGAGAGACTATGGACTCTGAAAAACAATCTGAGGGTTTTGAAGGGGTGGGGGGTGGGAAGTTGGGGGAACCAGGTGGTGGGTATTAGAGAGGGCACGGATTGCATGGAGCACTGGATGTGGTAAAAAACAATGAATACTGTTATGCTGAAAATAAAAAAAAAAAATAAAATAAATTTTAAAAAATACACTATTATATATCTGAAAGTTGCTAAGAGACTAGATCTTAAAAGTTCTCATCATAAAAAAAATCTTTGTCATCATGTGAGGAGATGGATATTAACTTAATGTGGTGAGCATCTTATATACATAAATCATTAAGTAGTACCTAAATCATTAGGTTGCACACCTTAATACAATGTTAAATGTCAGTTACATCTCAATAAAACTAGAAAAAAATGCAAAACTAACAGCAAAGGGGATAAAAACTATTCTCTTAAAACTGAAATCAAGTGTCCACAGTTTTATGAACTGGGAATCAACCCCTAAGAATCAAGACAGAACAAAGAGTTTCAAAAGTTAGAAGTAGGTGACAGGAAAAATTCAGAAAGATCAATGTAAAATAATCAAAGAGGAACTGGGTCAACTTCAAGGAGGAATAAACAGTTACTAAGGATAGTTATGCAAGGACTGCCTGTATCCTGAGGAAATTCCACATGAAATTTGTGAAACTAAGGGTAAGGGAAGGCATAAGAATAAAGAAATATATTAGCAGGAATCCAAGAAGTTCTTTTTTTAATTTTTTCCCTGAAAAATCTGTAACTTCCTATACTTACAGTCTTATGCTGACTTGAAATCTCTAATGGAAAATGTTATAACACACAAATATTGGCATTTTTAATCCCTTATAAGGAAACATTAGAAACAAATTAACAGATTGTGATATTAAATTTCACTGTTTCCTAATTAGATATATCTTATCTTTTTGCTGGAAAGGTGATTTTGATTGAGTGAATGAATTACATACATAATGCTTGATGATTTTCGGGGGTTCATTACTTGGGGTGTGAGAATATGTATTAATTAGGGAAAGTTACAAAAAAAATGAAATGTTGGTAATTACATGCCAAGGCATAGATAAAGTCAACTCTTCATCAAGGTTCAGACAAAATTACAAATAAAAAGACTTTGGTAAGTAAAATGCAAATCATTTCATAAACTTCATATTATTAAAGCACTCTGACAATAATGAGCATAACAAACTCATTGCCTATTCACTGCAAAAAGAAAATTAACTTCTTTACACAAATTGCCTCAATTTGTGACCTTCTGTGTAGAAAAAATAAAGTACTTCAAAAGTCATAACTGCAAGTAATGATATAGAGAAGGAATCCTATGCTTTTTATACTTCTTTATGTTTTTTTAAATCCTAGTTTTACAGTGCAATTTTTTTTAATTACACGACATAATAAAATATCCCAAAAGGCAAGCATAAGCTATTTTCATTTCTTTTATTTTTCATTTACAATTATATTTATTTCAACATATAAAAGAATGGTGTTCCCATTATTTAAGCTGTTTCCAACTAGACAATGTTTTCCTCAACATTTAACCAAGTGTTGGCAATTGAAATAGAAGTTCAATGTGATTGGTTAATTAAGATTTCAAAGAACCTGATTCTCCCTAGAGGGTCAGCTAATTTCTCATTTATAAGCCCATTTATAACTCCAGCTCTGAGAAATGGTCCTAATAAAATTCACAGTTAAGTAGGCCTTCAAATGCATTCCAGCCATTAACATTTGGGCTGCCTGCTGCTAGCAAAATATTAATATTTGATGCTACAGCATTTTCATTTTATAAGACTATTTAGCATAAACCTGTTTCAGGGTCTTATGAAACAGCTTTCTTTATGTGTTAAACAGATTAAATTCAGGTTGTAATGGTTGGTTTTAGAATGACTTCAAAATACTTCAGTTTATAGCCACTAGGAAACTATGTATTTTCTGATTAGATTATTGGCTATATTCCCTTCAGTAGCTGTAGGAGGATATACTATTTTTAGGACAAAAACAACTTAGGGTCCTCTGAAAAGAAAAGAGAAGAGGAAAAAGAGCCAAGAAGAGCGCTAGGGAGAAGGGAGCAAACTGAAGGAAATAAAACTACTTCCCCTTGTTACAGAATTTTCCAGTTTCTCCAGCACTTGGTATCTATTACTATCTCATCTAATGCTTGCAGCTGTCCGATGAGGTGCATGGACCATGATTATACCACACTAAAGATGAGGAAACAAAAGCTCCCAGATGAGTGAAATCACACCTTGGCCACATGGCAAGAAAATGGGAAAATAAGATTGGAATCCCAGGCCTTGTGATAAAAGGAAGACTTTGTGCATTAATTCATCTAATATCTGAGCTACTTCTTAAATCTTCAAGAACATAAGGTATAAAGGGCCTGTGTGTGTGTGTGAGAGAGAGAGAGAGAGAGAAAGAGAGGGGGAGTGAGTGTGGGGAGGGAGAGGGAGGGGGAGAGACAGAGAGAGAAGGGATACTGTAGGTACAAGGACTGGTATGAATAAGTCATGAAAGGGGGTGCCCGAGTGGCTCAGTGGGTTAAGCCTCTGCCTTCGGCTCAGGTGAGCAGGGAGCCCGCTTCCTCCCCTTCTCTCTCTGCCTGTTGCTCTGCCTACTTGTGATCTCTCTCTCTGTCAAATGAATAAATAAAATCTTAAAAGTAAGGCATGAAAGCACAAACACTGTTTACTGGATTGTTTCCTCCCTTAGATCGGAACCTCTCTGAGGGCAGGGAATGTGTCTGTGTTCACCAATTAAATCCCCAGGACCTAACAAAGAGAACCATAAATATTGGCTGCACAAATGACTGAGAAAGAAAGCAGAAACTAAAAGAGAATGAGGATAGGGACATCAAAGGAGAAGAACGTGTCAAGAAAGAGTAGCTAGTATCAAATGTCACAGACACATCTAAAGAGGAACCGAAATACCTCCCTGGGATAAAACAAGAAGACTGATGCTGACCTGGACAGGTTGGGGTGGGTGGGGGGTTTCTAGTGGGGTGATGGAGGGAGACAATCAATGGCCCTGCAAATGAAGTCTTTGTCTCTTCTCTAGTATGTTAGTGAGAGATGGTTAAATAGTTGGAAATTATTTTCTGTCCCAACAAGGATCAAAGTGGTGTTTCTCTGAGTTCTAGAGAAATAGAGGGAGAGAAGAAAAAAAGACAAGCCAAGGACCAAATATTATATCCAGGCGGAAAGTTATCCAAGCAAGATAAAACTGTAGAAATAAAGAGGTAGAAAACAAAAGAGAGAATCCATCTCACCCTTCCTTTCCCCCAGTGAAAAAAGTTTAGTTTCTTATGTACAAACAGTGAAGTCAGACCTTGGGCTATTTTCATTTCTCTTTGTGCTATTTTAATACTAGGAAAAATAAAACATGGCCAAAAATTAAACAGCACAACAGCCCATCAGATGTTTGGTAATGATACCCAAGAAGAATATTTCAATAGTTAACAAAAGATGGGGCGCCTGACTGGCTCAGTGGGTTAAAGCCTCTGCCTTTGGCTCAGGTCATGATCCCAGGGGTCTGGGATCAAGCCCGTGTAGGGCTTTCTGCTCAGCGGGGAGCCTGCTTCCTCCTCTCTCTCTGACTGCCTCTCTGTCTACTTGTGATCTCTGTCAAGTAAATAAATAAATAAATCTTAAAAATTTTTTTTTAAAAAGCAGGAGTAAATTATCATTAAAAAAATAGTTAACAAAAGATGCCTCACCAATATCTATAGAATGATAACTACATAGTGTCTTCTTCTA
Organism: Lutra lutra; assembly: GCF_902655055.1. NCBI lineage: Eukaryota > Metazoa > Chordata > Mammalia > Carnivora > Mustelidae > Lutra > Lutra lutra. Next base: position 27,715,108 of record NC_062292.1, read on the forward strand.
GGTAAGACAAATAACATACCACTTTAATAAGTGATCGCTTTACATGTACAAAAGCAAAATGGACACAATTTAAAAGAGGAGCTATATTCTCTGAAAAATGAAACTGCTGATACCTCCCTTCTGTTTAAGGCTTCAATCTTCACATCAATAGGAAAAACAATTTTCTTTGTTCTTTGCTCCATCAAAGAATAAAAAGATTAGTCCTGAGATCTAAGAAGGTTGTTACTTCCATTAAGTTAAGAACAAGATCAATATGAACATTCAGACATGGATCAATAAGAAAAAATGGAAAAGAGATTTTAAACTTTATTGTCAAAACAGTAATGTGGAAAGCTAGGAAGAAGGAGGTTTTCTAACAAACTGAGTCACCATCTTTACTTTTTATATATCAGTATCTGTTTTGTACTATATGTGAGGGAACGTATAGTTATTTGCTTAAAGTCCATTAATCAGAGCAATGCCAGGAGAAAATGATTTAAATTTGTGTAATTCTTAATTGCAGAATAATTATTTTAAAAAGCAAATTTATTACTTTCAATTTCCACCAAGTAACAGAAAGGTCCTGGGGGACTTGCTGTAATGACCAGATAAGGCTGTCTGCAATTAGTATGCCTCTTATATGTATGTTAATCAGTATTCCAACCACTGAAGCCTGCTCAGAAACATTTTGTTCTTTTAACAGTTTAAAGCATTCCCTTTCTCATCTTGCTCATATTATTAGTTCACATAGACAATAAAGAAAGAATTCTGGTAGCAAAGTAAATTTCATTTTAGGCATTGTTCACATTCCTTCAAGGGGTTTAAATTAATGAGGTCTTTACTAAGTTTGGTTTTTACCTTTTTCTAAACTCTCAGCCTTTTGTTTGTTTATTCTTATTATTTTTTCTTTTCAATAGCTTATTATGGTAAAAGAAGGTAGGACAAATTTGAGACCCTTAGTGGCCATTTCTTATAACTTCTAACTACTTTTCAGAAGCAGGAATAAGAAAATCATTGGGAGGCCAAAAAGTCTACCATGACATAGAGAGATAATTGATCAAATCTCTTAAGGATGGATACATGTTCTAAAAGAAAAGATGCCAGTATCTTTAAAAGTACCTAGTATAAACCCTGGTATTCAGTAATTTTTTTTTTTTTTAATCTTAAGAGCAAGGGCCTCCTCTTTTATAACCACATTACAATGATCAAAAACAAAAAGATATTAACATTTTTTAATGTAACATCTTTTGAAGCCAGATTTAATATCAAATGGCCATGAGCACTGGAAAATGACCTTGAAAGTTTTGCAAATACTAAAATCAGTGATTTTTGAAAAATGACACTGAAAATAAAATAAAATAAAATAAAATTTTAAAAAATAATGGCAAAATGAAATGAACACTGGCTTGGGATTCAAGAGGTTCTGCCTTTTTTGTCACTGCTCGTTACTGGGCTTTAAGAAAGTCACTTAATCTCGGGATCTCAGTTCACTTAACCACAAATGAAGGAATTGGCTTAACTAACCACCAAAATCTCTCCCAGTTCCCACTTGCTTTCATTCTGCATAAAGGTTATTAAAGGTGAAAAATGACTGCTTTTCAATTCAAAAGTATGAAATCTTCAGCTTATTTTTCTGCCTTAAACTTTGCTGCCAAAGCCGTACAGCAAGTTTCAACCGAGTGTGTCCATTCTCTTGAGCCTCTAATGTTGGCTGAGAAGTAAGGCCTTTTAAAACAATATGTTTTGGGACACCTCGGTGGCTCAGTTGGTTGGATGACTGCCTTCGGCTCAGGTCATGATCCTGGAGTCCCGGAATCGAGTGTCGCATCGGGCTCCCAGCTCCATGGGGAGTCTGCTTATCCCTCTGACCTTCTCCTCGCTCATGCTCTCTCTCATTGTCTCTCTCTCAAATAAATAAATAAAATCTTAAAAAAAAAACAACAAAAAACTTTAAAACAATATGTTTTGACTTCAGTGCATTTAAAACATAGTAGTAGAGGCTTTAAAGAAAAAAAAAATTTAAGATGTTACATGAAAATAGGCCAAGTATAATAACATCTAACATTTATACAGTTCCTTAAGCTTTATAAGGAACTTTCACATATTATCTCATTTAATCTTCTCAACAAGATACAGAGTGGTTATGTTTTCCATTCTGCAAAAGGTAAGTTCGGACATGGCATTAGGACTGGGAGAGTTCTTACTCTACAGTCCATGCTCTTTCCATTACACTACAGTACTCAAATGCACATATAACTACCCTTGATCTCACCTTGAGTTAGGGTTTGTTTTTTTTTTTAAGATTTTATTTATTTATTTGACAGAGAGAGATCACAAACAGGCAGAGAGGCAGGCAGAGAGAGAAGAGGAAGCAGGCTCCCCGCTGAGCAGAGAGCCCAATGCGGGGCTCGATCCCAGGACTCTGAGATCATGACCTGAGCCGAAGGCAGCGGCTTAACCCGCTGAGCCACCCAGGCGCCCCTCACCTTGAGTTAGTAGCAATGCTTCTTAAAATGCTTAAATGTAAGCCATCACAGTCCCATTAGATTAGGAAAGGAGAGCAAAAACTTTACCTACAGTACCTCAAAATTTCTTTAACCCACTGAGCCACCCAGGCGTCCCAGTACCTCAAAATTTCTTAATTTTTATTTGTTTAAGCTGTTCCTGAAGATTCAAGATAACTTTAAAAAATTAAATAATTAAGAATAATGAAAAGAAGACAAGTATTTTTGTTTCTAGCTAAAATGGAGCCACGTTGAAGCAATGTAAATACTTTATTTTTTTATAATTCATTTAGTTCCCAACACTGAAATGATATAATTACTGATTGGATATTTTACATCTTTTCAAAGTTTTACTGACCTCTTGAGACTCTGCACAATTCAGTTTAGACTGTCTGAGGAGCTCTTGTCTGAAGAGCTTAGGTATAGAATATGACTTAGAAAGATGGTATGATCTTCAGATTCTCTAGGAGCCAGCATCACATTGCCACTGATTATTAAATACAACATCTTTATCCACTAGTCCCCGAGATACAGATCATTCAATCTTTTCAGAGTGCAGGCAGAATAAAACCCAGTTTATCTGAAAACCAGCCCAAATCCACGCAGCCTTCATCACTGTGATGTCTCTCTAAGTAATGATGATGACTGAATTGTTTGCTGCAGAAAGTATGTCAGGTTGAGGATTTCTACTAACATGTAACTTTGGTAACATCTTAGAAATTCAGGCCAATACTTCAGATTGTCAGCAACTGATATACTGTTATAATTCCAACACCTTTTAATTATTGCTCAAAAATAACAATCGTAGATTTATAGTTCTGCAGCATGGAAGAGCACATTCACTTCTTATTAATGATTTTCCAGAATTTTCTTTTTTCTTTTTTTAAGATTTTATTTATTTATTTGAGATAGAGAAGAAGAGGGAGAGGCAGACTCTCTACTGATGATTAGCAGGACCTCGGGATCATGACTTGAGCCCAAGGCAAACGCTTAACCAACTGGGCCACCCCGTTGCCCCAGAATTTGCTATTTTCTTAGTAACAGCTACATAGGTCCTTAGCTTAAACACAGGTGTCATTTTTCCAAAAGCCATTAATTAATCAATGCCCTTGATAATTAAAACAAATCACGCCTCAACTTCTTTCCTTTTGTGGTAGGATGACTTTCTCAGGATTAGGAACATTTATGCAAAAGAAAAAGAATTACAAGAGATCATGTCTAGGTTGAGGTACAAGTAGCAAAGCTTTCAAGTTTCTCTACGTGGCTGAGAGAAAACACCACTGGATTCTTGAATCCATTTCTGGACACATGCCCACCCTCAGTAAGTGTGGCTTTTCGAGCAACACCAGAGTTAGTTTTGAACAGTTCCTTACAAAATCCAGTGACTATCCGAGGGCTGCCAAGGGAAAGAGTACAGTGAGGCAGCGGCCGCAACGGGCGCCAGAGCATCTGGGGCCAACTCCCAGTTCTGCCCTGGGTGATCTTTGTTAGTGAGGATGCCGACCAGCTGAGAAAATAACAGGAAATCCCGGAGGGAAGCTTATTTTTCTCTTATAGAAGCGTCCTCAGGCTGGCAGTGCTGGGCTGGTGCACAGGCTCTGCTCCCCAGAGTTCCCAGAGACCCGGGTCCCTCCAGTCATCTCCTCCACCACCGTTCTGAGGAGGCAGCCCTGTTCTAAGACAAGCTTCACCTAGGGCGGGAGGAAGGAGGGATGGCGAAGGAAAGAAGGGGCGGCGGGGACAAGCCAACTCTCTCTGGTAGTTCCCCGAAATTACCCACAACACTGTTTTGTCACTAATCACACTTAACTGCAAAGGAGGTTAGGAAGCGTGGGCCACATGCCCAGATGGAACTGTTCTTACTATGAGAACGAGGCGAAAACAGGCACTGGTGTGCTCGCTGTCTCTGCACGCCCTTTGTGATCTTAGCCACTTTACACCGCTGACTTCTCATCTGGGAGACTGAGACAAGGGTGAGCGCCTCCCATCATAAAGTTACTGGGTACATGAAATGACAGTAATCCATACAGAGGGGCTGGCATGGTGTCTGACACAATGAATACCCAGCAAGGGAAATAACTATTTGCTTTCAAATATTTTCTTGTGTTTACTGATTTCCTTTCAATTGTTAAAAATTACATAAACTGTTTTGTTCCCTCTGGTTTATCTATTTTTCTCTCTAACCCCCAAGTTATATGCACAGTATAAACAGACTGGTTTCAGTCTGGTTCCCAAGTCACTGGTCTCAGCAAGGTCCCCCCCTTTCTAATGCTCTTGCCAACACACACACGCACACACACACACACACACACATACCCAACACACATAAACAATACACCACATACACACACCACACACACACATTCATTCTCTCTTTCTCTCATAGAAAACTTTAGTGACATCCCAATACCTAAATTTAAGTACAAACTCCTCTGTCTTTACCTCAATACCTTTACAACAGTATCTTTCACTATGATCCAATTAGATCATACTAATAACAATGACAAAAAAGGATGGAGATCAAAAGTACTGAATTAATAGAGGCTATCCCTTTCTAAAGTCTTTTCCTCACCATGTAACGTGCTCAGTGCTTTACATAAACTCTCTTTTAATCCTCATAATCCTGTGCGGTTATCACCATTATTATCCCCATATTATAAATTATGACTAAAGCTTAGAAAGGTTATACCCAAAGTCACAGCAAGTACATTGCAGGCCTGTGACTTGAACAGAGGTCTGTTGGGTTCCAAAGCTGTTCATTTAACCACTGTGTGGCACCTGTCTCCTACACAAACATTCCATTTGTGTCCTCTGTACACACCTGAGTCACCTTGGAATTCTTTTTCTAATCACATCCTGCAGAGTTTCATTACAGCCTAGCACATTTCTGATTTCTTCTATGATATGCTCATCAACTACGATGAAGCAGTAACTACATTAATTATGTTATATTAATAATAATAGTGATCAACTGCAAAATAGCACTTGTCTTATACTGTTATAATACAGCATGGTTCTAAGAACCATACATATACTAACTCACTTAATCCTCAGACCAATCCTGTGAGTTAGACCATAATTACTGCCATTTTATAATGAGGTAAACGAGGCCTGACAGACTAAGCAACTTGCCTGAGCTCGCACAGGTAGTAAATTTTGGAGCCAGGGTTCCCACCCAGACACTCTTTATCTCTTCTCTGACAAAGTACATTCTTCCTGTATCCCTTACTTAGTTATTAAATCACCTATACCTTATATTATAATTTAATCCTTTCATATATTGAAGTATAAGGCACAAGATAAATGGATAAACAAAATACAATGTATTCATACAACAGGATAACATCTGGCCATGAGAAGTAATGACTTTTTGATACATGCTACAACATGATGGACCTTGAAAACATTATGCTTAGTGAAATGAGCCAGACACAGAATGGCAAATATTGTACAATTCCACTTATATGAGCTACCTAGAATAAACAAATTCATAGAAATGGAAAATAGAATACAGGTTACTAAGGGCTAAGGGGAAGGAGGAGAGAAAATTATGGCTTCACAAACAGAGTTTCTATAGGGGAAGAAGAAAAAGTTTTGGGTATAGATAGTGGTGAGGGTTACCCAACAATGTGAATACATTTAATGACACTGCCTCGTATACTTAGGAATGGTTAAAATTATAAATATTATATTTTACCACAATAAAAACCCAGCACATTATATTATAGTTATTCTTCATAGACTATTGAAAGTTGATGAATCCTTTCTGGGACCAGGAGATAGTAGGAAATTTTCTATGTGGTTGGCAGACAGCAAATGAAAACTACCCTTTTTATGAAACACCAAAGCAATCAATCCGTAACCATGTCTTGCTTTCCCAACATGATCAACAGGACCCTTAAGAAAAGTTTCGCACACATGCACACACATAAGATGCTCATAAGAAGCCTCACAAGGATACAAATACATAAGTAATCTTTATAATTATTTCAGCAGGAGTCAAGGACAATGCCGTAATTTTCATTTTGTGAATGGAGAATATAAGGTACAAGGAGAAGTGATGCCATTTGGATAACTGTAAATCTGACACTCTGTAAATCAGGTAGTAGGTTCTCTACTTATTATTTGATAAGTTACTGGATCATGAAATCTTAAAAACACCACAGAACATCAACCTGATACTCATACTAGAAGATTTTAAAGCACAGTAAGGTGAATACTGATTACCACCTGTAGCTCTCTTCCTCCACCTATCCTCCTCCCTCCCTACAGCATTCAACAAGTCCTCCGAATTAAACTGGGAATGTTTGAAGATGCTAATTCAGGAGAGGGAACCAATTATTACCCACCAGAGGTGGCCAGAATTGAGAAATGAATAAAAGTGGCACCTATCCTCTAAAAAAGTGACCCTAACCACTTTTGACGAAGAGGTTCCAAAACCTTTTTTAGGTGGGATTCAACCTGCTCACCAGCCAGACTCTTCCCCATCTCTCGCCACGCTCAACCCTTCCCTCTCTGGCTACTGACAAGCAGCAAAATGGAATTTCTTTTCTTGTTCTCTGCTTGGCTTCTGTTAGAGGCACAAACCATAACAATAATGGAATGACTAAAAGCTTGACACCAAAGAGAAAAAATGCAATAAAAGCTAACGTATTCACTAACTGAATATTTAATAATTGAAATATCACTAAGATATCTTTGTATTTCTTGGAATGAATTCTAAAGTAACTTGAGAGTCCTAATCAGGAATGAGGAATTGTTAATGTAATGCTATATGATAAGACCAATACTTGCCTGTCTGAATAACAACTTATGATTTTACATCTTCATTAAACCACCAAAAATTCCATCTTAGATATAGAAGGACGAGAATCCCACTCAAAAGCAGCCAAGCCTTTACCTCATTTTTCATGAAGTGACTGGATCTGAATGTTTCTGGATGTTTCCTGAAACATCATCCCTACATCCCGCTCCCCCCACCCCAACTGTAGCACCTTTCTTGCCTCACCAAGAAATCTGTGCCCATGTTTGCAATGTAATGGCACCGGGACATGAGAAAATGAGGCTTAGGTAGAATTTCTTTGGCTTGTGACTGATGCCTAAGCTGTAATGCAGCATGGCTTTGTTTGGTATTAGAAATTAAACTTCAGAAGTCCTAGGAAAGAAATAAAATAAAATAAAATGAAAAAAAAAAGAAGAAGAAGAAGAAGAATAGCAAATTTCACTGGGGGAAAAAAAAAAAGTCCTAGGAAAATTCTAAACTGTGTCAAGTCCAGATAATGGATACCTTATAAATCTAATGACAATCAGCTTCATGTGAACATACACAAAGGAATTCAAAGGGTAACAGAAGGAAGGAGGAAACCAGGAGAAGCTATAGGGGTCAAAAGAGAAAGGGAAGAAAGTAACCAGTACAAAAAAAAAAAAAAAAAAAGTGAAAACAATTAGCTGGAAACCAAGTAGAAAGAGAATCCTGCAACCTGGTTAGTGATAATTAAACTCTAAGGAAACAAAACCCCTTTCTTGGGGGTAAGTAATGTAGTGTGTCCACACACTGCTGGATGCAATCCTTAAGGAGAATGAAAGAAGGAAGAGATGGGGGAAAACCGTATTTCATTACCTGTGTCTCAACACTAGAAGATACCTGCGAGGTCAGAATAAAACTGATTCCAGCCACAGCTCTCCCACGTTCCATTTGCCTGGATATGGCCTCAGACACCTCATGCTAGCCACCGAATCCTTCTTCTAATAAATTCCCCACTAATCTGTGAAAACACTAATCCGCCCTCTCTCTTCAAACCACACTGCCTAGGCACCCTATAACACATGCTTTCTGTCCTTTCAAAGAGAACCATTGAATTGAAGTCAAGGTAAATGTTTGATATTCCATGGAAAGATGACTGCCGTGCTCAGGAGGATGAACAATGTGGCCTTATAAAATAACTTCTGGAGAAAGATGCATTGTTTTGTGGGAAGTAGAAGGCAGTTAATCCCTGGCCTCTACCTTCTTTCAGGCTCGCTACTTTTAAAACAGCGTTACCTCCTGTAAGAGCTACAAAGTCCTAAGCATATTAAATAAGAGGTATCCCCCACCCCACATGATTTTACATATTTTACTTCTCTGAGGTTGATACTGCTAACCCAGCAAAAAGTTTCCAAGGCGTCTGAGGTACCTTAAGTCCAACCAGAGTCTTTGGCTGGCAGAAGTTCCTGCTGGGAAAGAGAGAGGCCCACCAGTGCAACCACAGGAAAACAGGACCATGAAAACAAAGAGGGTAAGGAAGACCTAGGGGAAGGCTCCCTGGACCAGCATTTGTTAACAACTTTCGGAACACTTCTTAGCAGAGATAAGATGTGAAGCAACTATAGGAATCCCAGAATTGTGGTCTTGGTAAGGACCCATGAGCTCACTCTGGCCTGTCCACCCTCCTCCCCAGTGGATGAATCCCAGAAAGATGGCCATGTTAATTCCTAAAGGATCCCAGAGACAGAGACCAATATTACTACCGAAAAACTACTGTTATGCTAAAGCTGTTCTGCAGAACCAAGAAAGCACCAGACAGTATGGCAATCCTACAACGGCTTTTTAGAAGGACTATTCCTCTGTACTACAGGAGTTCCACACAAAAACCCATTCACTGTTCAGATCCCAACTCTCCAAAATCCCTCCTCAACTCCCTACGATGGGGGTCCTATCCTCCTCTATGCTCTCCTAACACCCTCTCCGGTGTTTTACCTGAGCCCTGAACACACTGTAAAGACACCTGTGCTTCATCTGTCCCCAGCCAGACTGCGAAGGCCTTAAGGGAGTGATTCCCTGTGCATTGTCATAAGTACTCCAAAAACATTTCGTTGGATCGATGAAAAACAATCTTTCCCCTTTGAGGGTATTTTGAATTACATCCGTCCTCCCTGCCCCAAGAAACTGAGGTGGTTCAGTCAAGCAGGAAGGGTTTAAGAGGCAGAATCGGGGAGTGCCTAAGGAAGTCAAAATCTAAAACAGTTGGCTTTGTAACGACACACGACTTTCCCAAATGTGTGACTCTGAGCAACTGACTTGGCTATGCTTCAGCTGCCCCCCTACAAAATGTAGTTATCCCACAGATTTTTGTGAGGATTAAACAAAACAATATATGCAAGGTACCTGATAGAGAAGCTGACTCATCCTAAATAATGAATAAATGTTTGCTGCTGTTGCCAAAAAAAAAAAAAAAAAGCATGTGACAGCAGCAAGAGTGACAGGTCAGGGTTTAGGACAGTTGGATTCTACATCTCCTGGGACTCTCTTACTGGTCATGTGATCTCAAGCAGTGACAAGCAAATCATTCTCATCTCGGCCTTCTTTATTAAGGTAATGTCATGACTGGTGGCTATGTGGACATTATCTTAAGAATGAAAATGTGTTTTCAAAAAGGGGAACTGTGTGTGTGTGTGTGTGTGTGTGTGTGTGAGAGAGAGAGAGAGAGAGAGAGAGAGAGAAAGAGATGGATAGAGAGAATGTGTTTTCAAAAAGGGAATATTGATAAGTGTTCTGCCTGGCAAATTATTTAAGTGGAAAAGAAAAAGAATTCTTTTAGATTACTACTTAAAAAACAAACAAACAAACAAACACACATGAATATATTCCCAGGCAAAAAAAAAAGAAAAGAAAGAAAGAAAGTCCCCTGCACCAAATTATAAGGCCAGAAGGAGCATGCTACCTAATGTTTAGGTCCCCAACTTTCAGCACAGTGCCTGATACTTTGAAGGCCACAGTGCTTGTGGAACTCGGGACAAACAGACCACAGTGAATTATGACCAGTCTCTTCGCTGAATATAAATTATTCATTGTCTGTATGACTCACTTGATAACTACTATGAAAACTCATGTGGCATCTCTTGGAATACTTTTAGAATATTGTGTGATTTTATGTTGCTATGTAAGCATCTATAAAAGAACTGTGGTCTTCTTTACAGTGAGTAAACCCTTTGAAGGCAAGATCCATGCCTTGTATTTCCTCTCAAATTCTGTATTTCTTAGCACCATGTTTCACATATAGAGAGATCAATAATTCATTGCTAGCTGATAGATCACATGTGGCAGCCCGACCTAATCAGTGTATCCAAGAAAAAAAATTGAGACTAAAAATTTCATCTTGGTACTTATTTGTTTTATGTTTATATTGAAAAACAAATGAAACTGTAATTGTTCAATATCATACAAGAGGATTAAAAAGATAATCTGCAATCATTATTTTTGCTTCAGAGAAAAAAGATAACCCATAAATAGAAAATTGTATTAAAATATGCATTTCTAAGAAGCCAGGGGGGTTGTGCCTGGGTTCCTTTTTAAAAAATTTTTAATTTAATTTAATTTTTTTTTTTTTTTTTTTTTGGTGCCTGGGTTCCTAAAGTCTGATGGATACAAGGCAGAGCTTTACAGGAGCTGGACTAACCATCTCAGGGAAGGCACTAAAAGTGATAAACATTTTGAAATCTATAATTTTTTTTAGAGGTAATTTATTTTCTACTAGTGGCAAGACTTGTGTGACTTTTTTTTTCTTTTTTACTTAGAACTAATCTCTGGCTGCAACTGAGTAAGTTGTCTGGCTAGACACCAATTCAACTTTTTTTTTTTTTTTTAAATTTTCAGCGTAACAGTATTCATTGTATTTGCACCACACCCAGTGCCCCATGCAATCCGTGCCCTCTCCAAGACCCACCACCTGGTTCCCCCAACCTCCCACCCCCCGCCCCTTCAGACCCCTCAGACTGTTTTTCAGAGTCCATAGTTTCTCATGGTTCACCTCCCCTTCCAGTTTCCCCCAACTCCCTTCTCCTCTCTAACTCTCCTTGTCCTCCATGCTATTTGTTATGCTCCACAAATAAGTGAAACCATATGATAATTGACTCTCTCTGCTTGACTTATTTCACTCAGCATCATCTCTTCCAGTCCTGTCCATGTTGCCAAACTGTGGAAAGAACCCAGATGCCCTTCAACGGACGAATGGATAAGGAAGATGTGGTCTATATACACTATGGAGTATTATGCCTCCATCAGAAAGGATGAATACCCAATTCGACAACTTTAATACCTATTTATCCATTTCTGTACAACTGTACAGAAAGGAACAGAACAGGTATATTCTATGCCACCAAGGATGCCGGTATTAGAGGAAGGAACAAATTAAGTGCAATTATATGCCCACATTTTATTATGAAAATAATTATTACACATTCATATCTTTAAACTGTACTGCTAGTAAAGAACTATAAAGGCCAAATATAAATCGAGCTGATTTCCGGAACCCTCCGGTTATCACAGTAGTAAGAATTCTGCTTATTATTAGACACCAAACACTGTACTACATGCTTTGCATGTTACTTCAGACCTCATAGGTTTTAGTATTATTCTCATTTTATGGATGAGGAAAACTGAGGCACAGAGAAGTTAAGGGACTTGTCCTAGGTCCCAGAAGAGCAGAGCCAGGATTTGAACCAGAGCAGTATGGTTTAAAGTTTCGATCTTAGTTGATGCGCTATATTATATGTCCATTATGCAGACAGCACAAATATACGCAATAATTATTAAATTTAATTGTAAACCTACTTTATGTACTTATACAAAGTAAAATATTTTTTTCACCAAAACCTTCACATAAACCCAAACTATTTGAAGTCTCAGCATTCATGGTTCAATTCATGATAAAATACTCTAAAATCATGGGTGGACAAACTTTTCTGGTAAAAAGCCAGACTGTAAACATTTTAGGTTTGTGGCCCAAATATCTCTGTAAGATCTATTCATTTCTGCCTCTGTAGCAAAAAACCAGCCATAGACAATATGTAAATGATAAATTTGAAACTTTATTACAAAACAAGTAACAGGCCAAATTTTGGCCTGAGGGCCTTAGTTTGCTCACCCCTGCTCTAAACAAAAACAATATACACATTCACAAGAGCTCTAATATGGTGAAATTAGACTAACTGCATTGCTAGAAGTAAGTTGCTTTAAATAATTTATTTGGTTTAAAGCAGTTCTCAACCAGGGGCAATTCTGCCCTCTCAAGGGCAATGTCTAGAGACTTTCTGGGTTGTCCCAACTAGGGAAGTGTTACTGGCTTCTAGTAGGTGGAGGTCTGGGATGCTGCTACCCATCCTGAAATGCACAGAACAATCCCTACAACAAAGATGGAGCCGGCCCATGTCAGGAGTGCAGGGGTTGAAGACCCTTGATCTTAAGGATGCCAATTTATGTAGCTTTTTTTTTTTTTTTTAACTTATCCTTAAAACAGCTTTCCTATTTGGTCCTGAAATAACCCTATGAAGAATTAAATAGGCACATGTATCTCATTTTCTACAGAAGAAAACTAATAGAGAAGTTAAATAATGAACATCTGTTGATCGACATCAGAGCTGAAACTCCTACCCAGGTCTTAATGTTTTAATACCTGTGTTCGTTCCCCACCCCCATATTTAAACGGCTTTTGAGACAAGCTTATAATAGTTAAATTTGAATAGATACTTTAAGAATTGCATTGTCAGGAATGCCGAGAAGATATTTGCAAATGACATATCAGATAAAGGGCTAGCATCAGGGGCGCCAGGGTGGCTCAGTGGGTTTAAGCCGCTGCCTTCGGCTCAGGTCATGATCTCAGGGTCCTGGGATCGAGTCCCGCATCGGGCTCTCTGCTCGGCGAGAAGCCTGCTTCCCTCTCTCTCTCTCTGCCTGCCTCTCCATCTACTTGTGATCTCTCTCTGTCAAATAAATAAATTAAAAAAATCTTTTAAAAAAAAGGGCTAGCATCAAAATCTATAAAGAATTTATCAAACTCAACACCCAAAGAACAAACAATCCAATCAAGAAATGGGCAGAAGACATGAACAGACATTTCTGCTAAGAAGACATCCAGATGGCCAACAGACACATGAAAAAGTGCTCAACATCACTCGGCATCAGGGAAATACAAATCAAAACCACAGGGAGATACCACCTCACACCAGTCAGAATGGCTAAAATTAACAAGTCAGGAAACGACAGATGTTGGCGAGGTTGCGGAGAAAGGGAACCCTCCTACACCGTGGTGGGAATGCAAGCTGGTGCAGACACTCTGGAAAACAGCATGGAGGTTCCTCAAAATGTTGAAAATAGAGCTTCCCTATGACCCAGCAATCGCACTACTGGGTATTTATCCTGAAGATACAAATGTAGTGATCCTAAGGGGCACGTGCACCCGAATGTTTATAGCAGCAATGTCCACAATAGCCAAACTATGGAAAGAACCTTGATGTCCATCAACAGATGAATGGATAATGAAGATGTGGCATATATATACAACGGAATACTATGCAGCCATCAAAAAACCTGAAATCTTGCCATCTGAAGGATGTAGATGTAACTAGAGGGTATTATGCTAAGTGAAATAAGTCAATCAAAGAAAGGCAATTATCATATGATATCTCTGATATGAGGAATTTGAGAGACAAGGTGGGGGGCAATCATGGAGGGTAGGGAGGGAAAAAATGAAACAAGATGGGATCAGGAGGGAGACAAACCATAAGAGACTCTTAATCTCACAAAACAGAGTGGTGCTGGGGAGTGGCGGGGGCAGGACAGAGTGGTGGGTGATGGATACTGGGAAGGGTGTGTGCTATGGTGAGTGCTGTGAATTGTGTAAGGCTGATGATTTATAGACCTATACCCCTGAAGCAAATAATACATTTTATGTTAATAAAAAATTAAAAGAAATAAAAAAAAAACAAGACAAAAAATGAATTGTTAGAATATGAAACTAAAAAAAAACAAACACTGAATTCCATATTTTAGGTCTTGTTGAGTTGCTTTAAGATTCAGTCCTAGGACATAGAAAGAAAATTTGGAAATATTAAATCCGTTTTCAGAAATATCCTAGGAAAGGGGCACCTGGGTGGCTCAGTTGGTTAAGCATCTGCCTTTGGCTCAGGTCATGATCCCAGGGTCCTGGGACTGAGCCTTGAATTGGGCTCCCTGCTCATCAGGGAATCTGCTTTTCCCTCTCCATTTGACCCTCACCCTGCTCATGCTCCCACTCACTCCCTTTCTCTCTAATGAATAAAGGAAAAAAATATCCTAGGAGGAAAAAAAAAATCCTAGGAGAGAATAAAAATGAACACATAGTAGATTTTCCTCCCATATTCTCTCCTTACTCATTTACAGTCACCTATCAGTCGCTATATTCTTCTCTACTCATAGTTCGTAAATTCCTTTCTTAATTCATTGGGCAGGGTCCCCTCAGGTATACAGCTCGGAAACAACTGAAAGTGGAAGTGAACACAAGGAACTACTGTGAAAGCCATCCTAGGGCACATTTCTGATGGAGGTGGTCTGTACCTTAACTCCAGTCTGCAGAATCAGGGAACATGGAAGACAAAAATCCCCCCAAACCCTCAGTACTCCTTCTACTGAAACCCAAATGAGGAGGATGACTGCTGATCCTAAAGTATAGCTTCTGTAAAAAAGAAACCTTTCAGAGACACGGGCAGCTCTGTTCTCAGGGCGCTGGGGCCACTTGGCAGAATCAAGACCCCATGAGAGTTCCAGTTGTGATTTTGGTCCTAGCAACTCTCTCATCAAACGATTTCACCAGAACCAGAACCAGAAAAACTGACCAGTTAGGAAAGATACAATATGGAGTGGGTTAAATGAAATCAATTCTTCCACCCAATTCTCTAATATCACCTTAAATTTCACTCAAGAGTACAAGAAAACTGATTTCTACCATCTTTAAATTAGAAACATCTAAACTAGTAATATTTCAACTCAGAAAATGTTTTAAGTATATTCTTGATGTGTTATCAGCCCAAGACACTTTGGTCTCCAGCACAGAAGCTGATTATTTACAGATATTCTATCTTGAATCATCAAAGGTGTGGAGAAGCCCCTTGACAATGGAGTGATTTCAAGTGTCTCTTACACTCAGTATTAAATATGTGAATTTGTCATTTCTGACGATCTTTTTTTTTTAATGAAATGTATTTTCTGTGTGTGTGTGTGTGTGTGCGCGCGTGTGTCCGTATTTTGGGTCAGTATCTGTGTCCTTTTTTAAGGTCTAACTGAAACATTTAAGTTGAATTTTTTATTACTTTGAAATAGATTAAAGGTCTAAGACTCATGTGTTCATGATAATGAACAATAGAAAGTATAATTCTTCTTTCAAAAACACATTTAAATAATTTAAGAAACAAAAAATCATAAATAATAACAATAAAACTTTTAGAGTACAAAATATAATAAAACACTTGATTTCAGTAAATACTGAAGTAAGTAATAGAAGCATAGCTTGAAAGGAATGACGTGATTCATTTACAGATGAGTTTAGTCCTTCTGTCTCTGTCAACAGAGAGCCAGGTTGCCATCTTCAGACTCATTCTATCAGATTCTCGAAGAGGAAAAAACACCTACATTTGTCTAGAGTTTGGGATTCATAATGACTGAGAAATAAAACTGAAAGAAAACACTTGCCTGAGTTATAAGTCCATAAATTCACCTTCCCTTTGCTTCTCACTCAGCTTCATTATAGCCTCATACAATATCTACAGGAGTTCACCTCTCAACACCATGGTGCCAGTAACTTTTTGATACCAGGAATGACAAATATAAGGTGGCACTTAGGAAATTAAGGGCAAGCAGCTGCACATTGGTTTAAGAGACAGGATGATTTAAAAAGAAAATAAAACTTAAGAGTAGCATCTCCAAATATAACTTGAGAACTTATTTGCAGTAGAGTTCAGATACTTCTACCTTTTAACAATAATTACTCCTCCTTTGTTCAGAAAGATCAGCTAAATCAATTGTGGAGGTCAACAGAATGAAAATGTCATAGGCAGAATCTTTATAACTCTAGGGAAACTTAGCAAACCTTGAAAGGGAGACAAAGTTAAATGAGGTAAAGAGGCAAATTTATTAAGATATATATATATATTTTTTAATTTATTTTTTTTCAGCGTAACAGTATTCATTGTTTTTGCACCACACCCAGTGCTCCATGCGATCCATGCCCTCTCCAATACCCACCACCTGGTTCCCCCAATCTCCCATCCCCCGCCGCTTCAAAACCCTCAGATTGTTTTTCAGAGTCCATAGTCTCTCATGGTTCATCTCCCCTTCCAATTTCCCTCCACTCCCTTCTCCTCTCTAACTCCCCTTGTCCTCCATGTTATTGGTTATGCTCCACAAATAAGTGAAACCATATGGTAATTGACTCTCTCTGCTTGACTTATTTCACTCAGCATAATCTCTTCCAGTCCCGTCCATGTTGCTACAAAAGTTGGGTATTGGTTATGAAGTTTGACTTTGAAAAATCTGACTTTTTCCATCATTTAGGTTCTTTAACCTTACAAGTTTGATCAGTGATTGTGCCATTAGTAAACCTCCCGCTATGACTCTTATTTCTTCCACCTGAAGTGTTTTCCTCACTTTCTTATATTTATTCTATGTTCATATCTCTTACTTCTTGCCATTCCCCAAGGAGTATTGCTGATGTCATTTTAGTGATATTTGTTTACAGAGCATTACTGTAAAGAAAGTTAGAAAAGCATAAACAATTAGATCAGCTTTACTGAACCCTCAAAAAATAAAACAAAATAACTCAATAAATGAGTTAATTTTGATATTAAAAAAAGATATACATATATATTTGTATTTGATTTGTATTTGTATTTGATTCCATGGAAATTTTAACTCACCCTGGCAGTTAAGCTATACAAGACCATAACGAGTTCCCTAGGCTGAGACAACTCTCTAAATCCCTCCAGAAATATGGCACCATTCCTAGGGGCTAGGGTATCCTATCCTTCAGGATACAGATTGGAAAAGGAGGATTGCTCTGCCATGGGGACTGGCTGCTTTATGATTGATTTAAGACAATAAGACCATGGAGGGGTGCCTGGATGGCTCAGTCAGTTAAGCATGCAACTCTTGGTTTCGGCTCAGGTCATGATCTCAGGGTGGTGATATCGAGCCCTGAAACCAGCTCAGAGCTCAGCATGGAGTCCGCTTGGGATTCTCTCCCTCTCCATTTGCTCCTGCCCTCACCCACGGTTTCTGCATGAGCACTCACACACACATGCTCTCTGTCTAAAATAAATGAATAAAGTTAAAAAAAAGAGAGAGACAAAGAGACAGAGAGACAGAGAGAGATGATGATGAGACCAGGAAAGCAAACAGACCACCACCACAACTTAGGACCAGACAGGAGGCAGGTCTAGTGCTACTACTTCAGCCCTCTTCTTTAGAACAAGAAAGCACTCTAGCTTGGTCCCTACATTGTAACTCTTCCCAATTCGAAGAGTGCTATAGCAGTCTTTTGCAATTACTTCCTCATCATCTTCTAAAGGGAAAAGGGATAAGGAAAACATTTGCTCTCCCCTCAGAGTTTCCACCAAAAATGGAACAAAGAAATTGTAAGTCATATAAAGGCAAGGACAGTTCATTTCTGCCACTCTCTGAGGCCTTGACACGTCTAAACATCTTTTAAATCTTCAATGGTTAACTGCATTGTGACCTCCTTTTTCATACAAAAGGTCTACCATGGAGCCACTTGTCAGCCACCTCTGTGCTTTCTGGAAAGGCTATGATGTTTTGTCCCCATCTGAGGAAACACCCCCTCAGTATCTATCATATTTTCCCCATTCCTGTAATTTTCCTCTTGCTCCTCGACTACAATACAGCCTCTAAGCTTATCAAAATCATCTTCACCCACACAGTCCATCACCTTTGATGCTATTTATCTACTGCAGACCAAATGTAAAAATTGCCCCCTCCTTAAAATCCCCCCCCTCCCCGAGAGTCCACTGATAATTTACTGGCATGGATTAATTGTTGTTTTCCTACATGGATACTACAGCTACCTAATCCCACCACTAATCACACCAAACATTAAGGAAAAGGAATCTATCTTATATTTTCCTTTTGGGGACATAATAGATGCTCAACAAATGTTTGTTGTATGAATCCCTTAAAATGTTGTATGCTTACCATATTTTGCATATATTATAGGAGTTCAATAAATACTTGGTATTTAAAAGAGTAAGGGAAATTACTGCAAGGGCTTTTGCCATAAAGCCACTGAAGGATATCCTATCTATAGTATAAACACAGAGTGTTTTAAGGCTTAAAGAATGTTGGCATTACTCTAAGGTAGGCTAAGCAGTGATGAGAAAGAGTTAAAATTGAGTATGAAAGATAATTTGTACCTTGGCATGCTTGTCATCCTTTTAAAACATGTAAATATTTAGATATCTAGATATGTATTTTATTTATTTAATGTGTATATTATTACTTTGTAATGCTTAACTATAAACAGCTTTCCTTTATAGAAAAAGTATAATTATGAAAGAATGATTTAGTGCTATTTTCTCTATTTTCTTTAACCATGACCAAGGGAAGCCTATCAGGACATACTGCAATGCCATAAGCCAAGCACCCTCTTGCTTATTCTAACTGCTGGAAACCTAATTAAGAAGCAATAAACAATTCCCTGCATGCTGGCCTTAGAAACTCCAAATGTAAGCAAAAACACAAGAACATGAAAAAGGTTCTGTAATTATCACTATTTATTATTATCTCAAGCCTTATTAAGCACCAAAAGGCAAAGAGTTGTCACCAACTAAATTTAAAGAGGACTTTTATTTTCTTCCTTTAAAAAAGATAAGATGTGGTAAGATATGTGAATATGTGACCCCCCACCCCGCACTCCCACCACCATGAACATATTTTCAGAGAATCCTCACTTTAGAGGAAAAAAATGATCATTTTTAACTTCCAGTAATGTACTTTGCCTAAAATTGAACGAAATTATTTCAAACAAGATGTCTTTTTAAAGAAGGGAATTACAGTGTATAAACCAAACCAAACACTTCATCCTATGATACATATTATACCATATTTTACTTTGGAAGTTAAAGTACTGCTTTTTGAAAATCTGCCATTACAAAACTTCAAGGAGCTCACTTGCAAATGCCAAAGGGATACAGCTGGTTACCATTACTTTAATAGATTTCATTTTATAGTCACCAAGTCAGAAACAGGAAAATTTAATCTAATCATGAACACTTTTAGATACCTCCTTTAAAGATTTTTTTATTTATTTATTTGAGAGAGAGAGAGAATGAGAGAGAGAGCATGAGAGGAGAGAGGTTAGCGGGAGAAGCAGACTCCCTGCTGAGCAGGGAGCCCGATGTGGGACTCGATCCCGGGACTCCAGGATCATGACCTGAGCCGAAGGCAGTTGCTTAACCAACTGAGCCACCCAGGCACCCTAGATACCTCCTTTAAAATGGGAGGAGAACCTGGGGTGCCTGAGTGGCTCAGTCAGTTAGGCATCTGATTCTTGGTTTCGGCTCAGGTCATGATCTTGGGGTCATGGGATCAGCCTGTATCTGGTTCCATACTTGGTGGGGAGATTACTTGGGATTCCGTCTCTCTCTACCCCCCCGCCACACTCACACTCTCTTTTTCTCTTTCATAAATCAATCAATCTTTAAAAAAAAAAAAAGAACTTTAAATTAAGCAGGTTCAATACCCTGAAAAAAAAAAACCCCATAAAATTAAGGAAAAGGGTACATAGGCTTTTTCAGAAAAGGAAAATGTATGATGGTTCAATTTTTAAAAATAATAATAACAATGATTTGGTCTAATTTGCCAAAAGTAATTAGCTTATATTTGAAAAACAATGGTGATCCAAATGAAGGGAACAAAATGAAATTACAAAACCTGCTGAATTTGACTACAAACTAATTCATTTTTGAGGCTATACTAGAAGTAACTAAAAGAGCACTAAATTAACATTTTCCATAAAGTGACAGACTTTGATTATTAATCTCTAAGAGAAGTAATACTAATTGTAATTACTTGTGGGTCTGCGATTCTTATTGAGGATTTTTGCATCTAAGTAAGTGAGAAATAAGGGTCTACAGTCTTCTTTTTCTGTACTGTCTTTGTTTTTGCCACCAGGGTAATACTAGCTTCATTAAATCAGTCAGGAAGCATTCCAGTCTACCTTCTGGAAGAGACTGTGTACAAAAAAATGGTGTTAATTCCTCTTTACATGTTTGGTAGAATTCTCCAGTGAAATACTGGAACTAGAGATTTCTTTTTCAAGAGTTTTTAAATTATAGCTTCAATTTCTTCAGTGCTATGGGCTACTCAGATTATTTCATCTTGGTTGAATTCTGGTAGATAGTATTTTTCAAGAAATTGATTTATTTCTTCTAAATAATCCATAAATGGGCATAAAGTTGTCTATAGTATTCCCTTGTTATCTTTTTAACGTCTGCAGACTCCGTACTGATATCCCCTATTTCATTCCGGATATTGATGATTTGTATCTTTTCTTTTTAACTTTTTTTCAGTCTTATCAGAGGTTTAGTTTTTCCTTTCATTATTTTTATTTTTTATTGCCAAAGTATATCTGGACAATTAAGAATTATATATATTTAAGGTACACAATTTGATTATTTGATCTACATAAACATTGTGAGATAATCACCACATTCAAGCAAGTTAGCACATCCATCTCTTCAAACAGCACATTTACTTTTTTTGTGATGAGAACACTTACTATCTACCCTCTAACCTAGCAAGTTTCAAGTATACAGTATTGTTAATTACAGTCACATTGCAGTATATTAGATTGATAGCATTTATTCATCTTGCAAAACTGAAACTTTGTCCTCTCAACCAACAGTATCCCAACCTCAGCTCCCGGTAACTACCATTCTACCCACTGGTTCTATGTTGTAGACCATTCTAGATTCCAAATCTAATGCCATGTTCGTCTTTCTGCATCTGGCTTATTTCACTTAGCATGATATTCTCCAGGTTCATCTATGTTGTTACAAAATGGCAGGATTTTGTTCTTTTTAAAGGCTGAATTATATTCTATATACATAAAATCACATTTTTCTGATCCATTCATCTGTTGAGGGACACTTGGATTGTTTCCTTATCTTCATTATTGTAAATAATGATGAAATAAACACAGTCGTGCAGCAATCTCTCAAGATGCTCATTTCATTTCCTTTGGTTATATACCCAAAAAGGAGACTGCTGAATTATATGGTAGTTCTCCTTTTTTTTTCTTTTTTTAATTTTTATTTATTTATTTGTCAGAGAGCGAGAAAGGGAGCACAAGCAGGGGAGCAGCAGGCAGAGGGAGAAGCAAGCTCCTTGCTGAGGAAGGAGCCCAATGCGGGGCTCAATCCCAGGACCCTGGGACCGTGACCTAAGCCAAAGGCAGCCACTTAACTGACTGAGCCACTCAGGTGTCCCAGTAGTTTTACTTTTACTGAGGAACCTCAATACTGTTTTCCATAATAACTATAACAATTTACATTACCACCAAGAGTAAACAAGGTTCCCTTTGCCACAATGTTATCATCACTTGCTATCTTTTGTCTTTCTGATAACAGCCATTCTAACAGGTATGAAGTGATATCTTAGTGTGATTTTGATTTGCATTTCCTGATGATAATTGAAGTTGCACATCTTTCACAGACCTGTTGGCCATTTGATGTCTTCTTTGGAAAAAGAAAAGTCTATTGAGGTCCTCTGCTCATTTTTGATCAGGTTATCTGTTTTTCGTTTGATTGTTTACTATCAATTGTATGAGTTCCTTATGTACTTCAGATATTAACCCTTTACAAAATATATGGTTTGCAAATATTTTCTCCCATTCTACTGATTGCCTTTTTATTTCATTGACTGTTTCCTTTGCTAGATAGAAGCTTATTAGTTTGATGCAATCTCATTTGCCTATTTTGCTTTTGTGACTGTGCTTTTGATGCCATATCCAAAAAATCATTGCCTAAACCAATAGTAAAGAGCTTTTTTCCTCCCTATGTTTTCTCCTAGGAGATATATGGCTTCAGGTCTTACGTTTAAAAGTCTTTAATATATTTTGAGTTGGTTTTTGTGTAGGGTGTAACATGAGGATCCCATTTCATTCTTCTGTACGTGAATATCCAGTTTTCCCAACACCGTTTACTGAAGAGACTATCCTTTTCCCATTCTGTTTTGGCACCACTGTCAAACACTGGTTGACCATGGATGTGTAGATTTATTTCTGGATGTTCCATTAGCCTATATGCTTGATTTTATGCTAGTACTATACTGTTTTGATTACTATGTATTTGTAATATATTTTGAAATGAGGAAGTGTGATACCTCCAGTTTTGTTCTTTTTCGAGATTGCTTTGACTATTCAGGGTCTTTTATGAATCTGTATGATTTTTAGGGTTTTTTCCCTATTACTACAAGGAATGTCACCATGACATCCCTTGAATTATGACAACATTTACAATGAATCTGTAGATAGTTTTAGGTAACATGTAGATTTTTAACAATATTAATTCTTCCAATCCATGAATTAGGGTGTCTTCCCATGTATGTTTCTGCTTTAATTTCCTTCATCAACATTTAATAATTTTCAGTGTACAGGTCTTTCATCTCTTTGGTTAAGTTCATTCCTATATATATATATATATATATATATATATATTTTTTTTTTTTTTTTTTGTTACTACTGTGAACAGGATTACTTAATTTCCTTTTCAGATTGTGTACAGAAACATGATTGATTTTTAAAAATTTTTTTTTAAGATTTTATTCATTCATTGGACAGACAGTAGTAGTAGACACAAGTAGGCAGAGAGGCAGGCAGAGAGAGAGGAAGGGAAGCAGGCTCCCTGCTGAGCAGAGAGCCCGATGCGGTGCTCGATCCCAGGACCTTGGGATCATGACCTGAGCCGAAGGCAGAGGCTTTAACCCACTGAGCCACCCAGGTGCCCAACATGATTGATTTTTATATATTGATTTTGTATTCTGAAACTTTACTGAATTTATCAGTTCTACCAGTTTTTGGTTGAGTATTAGTGTTCTCTCCATATAAGATCATATCATCTGTAAAGATAAATAATTCTACTTCCTTTCCAGCTTGGATGGCTTTTATTTCCTTTTCTTGTCTAATGGCTCAGTCTGGGACTTCTAGTACTATGTTGAAAAGAAGTGGGAATAGTGGGCATCCTTTATACCAGATCTTAGATGTAGACTTCTCATATATGGACTTTACTGTGTTGTGGTAAGATTCTCCTACACATATTTCATTGAGAGTTAAGTATCAGGCATCTCTTTTAGGACAGCTCTAGCAGTGACAAACCCTGTCAGTTTTTGTTTGTCAGGGAAAGACTTTATGTCCCCTTCATTTTTTTTTTTTTTAAAGATTTTATTTATCTATTTGACAGAGAGAGATCACAAGCAGGCAGAGAGGCAGGCAGAGAGAGAGGAGGAAGCAGGCTCCCCGCTGAGCAGAGAGCCCGATGCGGGGCTCGATCCCAGGACTCTGAGATCATGACCTGAGCCGGGGCTCGATCCCAGGACTCTGAGATCATGACCTGAGCCGAAGGCAGCGGCTTAACCCACTGAGCCACCCAGGCGCCCCTGTCCCCTTCATTTTTAAAGAATAATTTTGCCAGGCATAATATTCTTGGTTGGCCATTTTTTTCCTTTGAATACCCTGAATATATCATCCCACTCTCTCCTGGCCTGCAAGTTTCATGCTGAGAAATCCACTGAGAGTTTTATAGAAATTCCCTTGTATGTAATTGCTTTTGTATGTAGTTTTTTGCTCCTTGTATGTAGTTGCTTTTCTCTTGCAGCCTTCAAATTCTCCTTTCTCCTTGACTTTTGACAATTTGATTATAATGTATCTCAGTGAAGTCTCAGATGATAATATTGGGGACTTCTAAGTTTCATGAATCTGGACTTCCATTTCTTTCTCCAGATTTGGTAAGTTTTTAGGCATTATTCCTTGCAGGACTTATTTCTGCTGCTTTTATAATTTCCTTCCCTTCTGGGACTCCCATAATACATACATATATTAGTACTTTTTGATGGTCTCTCATAAATCACATAAGCTTTTTTCACTCTTTTTTCTTTTTCTCTTCTGCCTAGGTGATTTTAAATGACCTGATTGTAATTTTGGGAGTCTACTATTGAAGCTCTTTATTACATTTTACTCTTTCATTCACTGTATTCTTCGGTTTCAAAATGTCTGTTTGGTTCATTTTACCATTTTTCTTTGTTGCATCTCTCATTTTGGCCATGTATTATTTTCCCGATTTCACTGAGTTGTCTATTTGTGTTCTCTTGTAGCTTACTGAGCTTCCTTAAAACAATTATTTTGAATTCACAGTCAGGGAACTCATAGATCTCCATTTTGTTGGCATTGGTTACTAGAAAATTACTGTGTTCCTTGGTGGTATCATTTTTCTTGGATTTTTCATGTTTCCTGTAGCCCTGCACTGACGTCTGCACATTTGAGGGGCAGTCATCTCTAGACTTTACAGATCGGCTTCAGTGGGGAAAGACCTTCATCCACAGATGAGTATGAGGACACTGGCTGGGTGGGGGTGTGGTGGTGCTGGCTCCATGAGGATATAGCAATCGATGTGGGTTCTGGGGGAAGTGCAACTGTGTAGTCTCCATGAAGCTCTGTCAAATGAGGTCACCATCAGGAAAGACTGTAGGAGTCTTCAGCAATCAATATTGTGGGTAACCTCAGTGGTAAAGGCTTCTGGAGTCTTCTTGTTCTCCTTTGGGGGGTGGGCAATGTCCAGAAGATCTTCCTTGGCCTTGAATTTGGTATGCAGGTACACATATGGAAGCAGTAGGATCTGGGGCACTTGTGCCAGTGCAATAGAGGTGCACAGAGAGCAACCATGAAGCTCAGGGCCACGTAGAACCACTGCAGGTCCTGGGGCAAAGGTAAGGATTCACTTGCTGTGGCAGTAGCACCAGAATTCAAGGTGTGGACTTGTATGGAGCCAAGGTCCAGGGCTTGGGGGAAACAGAATGACCATGGTACCTGGGACCAGAGTGCAGGTGCACTTACTGCAGTGGTGGCATTGATGCCCAAGGCATGAGCATATGCTGAGTCATTGTGGAGCCAGGGTTCAGGACATGCATGTAGCTGTACAAGGTGAGTGTTGACTCTGCTCCAAAGTTGGTGGGGCCATTCAGCACTACAGCAAGAGATGGAGATGTAAAGGAGTTCAACAGTATGAATTCTGGGTAGCTCTATCAGGGGTGTATGTATCTTTTGAATTAGTGCTTTCATTTTTTTTTTTTTTATAAATACCCAGCAGTGGAATTACTGGACTGTATGATATTTTTAGTTTTAGTTTTTTCAGGAACCTCCATATGATTTTCCATAGCAACTCCACCAATTTCCACTCCCACCAATACTGCACAAGGGTTCCCTTTCTCCACATCTTCACCAACACTTGTTATTTCCTGTTTTGTTTTTTAATAACAGCCATTATGACAGGTATAAGGTTATATTTCATTCTGGTTTTGATTTGCATTTCTCTGACGATTAAAGACAGTGAACATCTTTTCATGTCTCTGTTGGCCATCTGTTATGTTTTCTTTAAAAAAATGTCTATTGCGATCTGCTGCCCATTTTTTTAGTTGGCTTATTATTATTATTATTTGTGTGTGTGTGTGTGTGTGTGTGTCTTGAGTCGCATAAGTTCTTTATGTATTTTGGATATTAGCCCCTTATCAGATATTTCATTTGCAATTATCTTCTTTCAATCAGTAGATTGCTTTTTTGTTTTGTTGATGGTTTCCTTCACTGTGTAAAATGTTTTTTAGTTTGATACAGTTCCAATTTTTTATTTTTGTTTTTATTTCTCTTGTCTGGGGAGATATATCCAGAGAAATGCTGTTAAGGCCAACGTCCAAGAGATTAACACCTATGTTTTCTTTTAGCAGTTCTATGGTTTCAGGTCTCACACTTAAGTTTTTCATTCATTTTGAGTTTATTTTTGGTATGGTTTAAGAAAGTACTCCAGGGGCACCTGGGTGGCTCAGTGGGTTAAAGCCTCGCCTTTGGCTCAGGTCATGATCCCAGGGTCCTGGGATCGAGCCCCACGTCGGGCTCTCTGCTCAGTGGGGAGCCTGTTTCCTCCTTTCTCTCTCTTTGCCTGCTTGTGATCTCTGTGTGTCAAATAAATAAATAAAATCTTAAAAAAAAAAAAGAAAGTACTCCATTTTTCATTCTTTTGGACGTAGCTATCCAATTTTCCCAACACTATTTACTGGAGAGACTATCTTCTCCCCACTGTATAATTTTGCCTCCTTTCTCATAGATTAGCTGATCATATAAGCATGAGTTTGTTTTTGAACTCTCTGCTGTGTTCTATCAATCTATATGTCCACTTTTGTGTGAGTACCATACAGTTTTAATTACCATAACTTTGTAGTAGATCTTGAAATTTGGGATTGTGATACCTCCAGCTTCATTCTTCTTTCTCAAGACTGTTTGGTTATTTGAGGTCTTTTGTGGTTCCTCACAAATTTTAGGATGTTTGTTCTAGTGCTGTGAAAAACATTACTGGAATTTTGAGAGGGACTGCATTGAATCTGTAGATTGCTCTGGGTAGTATGAACATTTTAACAGCATTAATTCTTCCAATGCATGAGCATCTTATGTCCTTCCATTTGTTGGTGCTACCTTCAATTTCTTTCATCAGTGTTTATAATTTTCAAAGTACAGTTCTTTCGCTTTTTGGTTAAATTGATCCTAGGTATTTTTATTCTTTTTGATGCCATTATAAGTAGGATTGTTCTCCAAATTTCTCTTTCTATTCCTTCATTATAAGTGTATAGAAACAATAGATTTTGTATGCTTTACCTTTACTGAATTCATTTATTAGTTCTTTTTTTGTGGGTGGAGTCTCTAAGATTTTCTGTATATAGTATCATGTCAACTGCAAATAGTGAAAGTTTTATTTCTTCCTAACCAATTTAGATGCCTTTTTCTTTTTGTTGTCCGACTGCCATGACTAGGCCTCCAGTATTATGTTGAAGAAAGTGGTAACATCCTTGTCTTGTTTCTTGTTCCTGATCTTACAGAAGAAGGTGGCAGCTTTTCACCACTAAGTATGCTGTTAGCTGTTGTTGTTTATTGTTTTTGCTGCTCCTCTCAGGAGAGTAAGCACTGGAATCTGCCAATTGCTGGCCTCACATTCTTCTATTGTTTTCTTATTTTTAATGCCTTGATTTCTGTTTTTACCATTATTGTTTCCATCTTTCTACTTCCTTTGGCTTTATTTTATCTCCTTTTTATTTCTTGGGTAGGAACTTAGGTTTCTTTTCTTTCTTTCTTTCTTTCTTTCTTTCTTTCTTTCTTTCTTTTTTAAAAGATTTTATTTATTTATTTGACAGACAGAGATCATAAGCAGGTAGAGAGGCAGGCAGAGAAGAAGGGAGAAGCAAGCTCCCTGCTGAGCAGAGAGCCCAATACGGGGCCCGATCCCAGGACCCTGAGATCATGACCCAAGCCGAAGGCAGAGGCTTAACCCACTGAGCCACCCAGGTGCCCCTTTAAGATTTATTTAATCATTTGAGGATGGGAGGGGAAAAGGGAGTGGAGAAAGAGAATCCCAAGCAGACTCCACACTGAGCATGGAGCCCAACATGGGGCTCAATCCCACAACCAATGAGATCGTGACCTGAACAGAAAATCAAGAGTCAGATGCTTAACTAACTGAACCACCCAGGCACCCCAGGAACTTAGGCTTCTTGAGGGAGTAAGTTACATTACCAATTTGAGAACTTTACTCATTTCTAATGGTAAAGCATTTAATGCTACAAATTTCCTGTCAGGAATGGTTTAGTTACCTCTGACATATTTTGATATTTTGATATGTTTTATTTTCATTATCTTTCGATATATATATTTTTTAAATTTCCTTTGAGAATTCCTCTTTGACCCATAGGTCATTTTTCTCCCTGTTGTTTGTACTTTTGTTATCGAATCCATTATTGTCAGATAATATTCTCTGTATGATTTCAGTTCTTTTAAATCTGTTGAGGTTTGTCTTATGGCCCAAGTTACGGCCTATCTTAGTGAATGGTCCACTTGTATCCTGGTATTGTTCGGTTACATGTTCTATACACATGTGCCTGTTAGATTCTACTGGCTGATTATATTGCTCAGATCTTTTATATTCCTGCTGACTTTCTGTCTAATAGTTACACCAGTTGCTGACAAAGGAGTCTCAGGTCCATTTACTACATTTAACATAATTTCTTTAGTGGCTACATCCAACTTACTTTGTTCTTTTGTCCACTGAATATACATTAATGAATGTTGAGCAGGTATACTAAACCCACAGCAGCAGTCACTGATTGGCTGAATTTCAGAAGCCTAAGGCTGTCATTGTTTGCTAACTTTCGGAAGTGTAGTCACTGGAGTGAGGCTATTATTGACTGGCTGATATTCAAAGGCATGGCCACTGGAGTGAGGCTGTCATTGATTGGCTGATTTTCACAGCATGTGTACTGATCCAGAGCTATTTCTAATTAATGATGGTTACTTATTCACAACTTGGGACTTCAGGCAAAGAACAGTCTTTTTCTTTCTTGAACATAAAAATTAAATACTCTGACTTCTCAGTTCCCTTCAAAATAACCTGCAGAAGAGACCATAAAGGACTACACTAATTTTTATTTCTAGAGGTCTGATTTTCAGCTTGTGTTTTCATTCAAATGTGTTAAGTGCCAATTACAGTGGTGGAAAAATAGCTCTAACTGCCAAAGCTGTATAGTTTGTTGAAAAATGTTTAATATAAATGATATTTAGGCAATATAGGACACAAAACAAAGTCATTAAATACAGGAGGCCTGCCTATCCTGTGAGGGAATGTATTTGTCTTGATAAAGATTTTGGTCTTCAGACAGTAAGAACCATGGACAGTTGAGAAACAGGAGAAGAGGTGAGTTTATTAATGTTAGACAGGTGGGGGTGGGGTGGGGGTGTCACTCAGTAATGACCACAGAAGGGAGATTAAGTGTAACAGGAACCTGGTAAAAATATTAAAAATGAACTCCCTGTTATTATAAGGGCACCTCCTGAAACTTAGGGTAGGGAGGATAGAAGAAGGTGTTATAAACTAAAACAGAGTTTGTTCTTTGGCTAATTTTAGTCTTCAAGGGTTTCAGACTGGTATAGTGCTCAATTCCAATTTAATGGCTAAGCTAACTCCTCTACTATATTTATAGGAAAAAGTCCAAGCTTCCGGAATTAGTTTTAGGGATTCAGGAACAAGTTGGCTTGGCTTTTCAACAGTTTTACTTCTCTAACTTTTTCCATTTCTTGAGATCTCAAGAGCTATTACTAAAAGCCCAAGGCTTTCCATTCATCTCTACATAATTCTAAAGATTTTTTTTTTTTTGTCAGAGCGAGAGAGGGAGAGAGAGCGAGCACAGGCAGACCGAATGGCAGGCAGAGGCAGAGGGAGAAGCAGGCTCCCCGCCAAGCAAGGAGTCTGATGTGGGACTCGATCCCAGGACGCCGGGACCATGACCTGGGCCGAAGGCAGCTGCTCAACCAACTGAGCCACCCAGGCGTCCCTCATCTCTACATAATTCTAAACCCTAGCCTAGAGTGGTGACCAAGTCTGTATGAACTCAAAGTGGCTTTTCTCTTCACTGGCATTATAGGTTTGAATACCTATGTAGGACTGCACTGCAATATTTAAAATCCACTCTCCTCTTTGAGTGCAATCTTACTCTTTCAAGTATCTAATGCAACCACTTTCTCTGTCCTCCAAAAGCCAGGAAATTTTTGAATTTTATTTTCCATAATTTTCACTATGATGACCAATAGCCAAAATAATGTACCACCTTGTGGTAATAAGGCTGCCTCTTCTATCTTCTTTTGAGATTGCTGACATATGGGAGGGAAACTCTATGTTTAAGAGGAGTCAGGTGCAGGATGACAAGAGATGTTAGCAAAAATTGAGCACAGAGTAGCCTTTGGCTTCACCAGCACTGTAAGTGTAGGTGATGACCCAGCAGATGGGTTTTAGGGCAATCTAGTTTTCCTCATTTCACTTCACGGTTCACAGGGGACTCAAGGACAGTGGTTCAGGTATATTGACAAAATGACTTAACATATGCTGTATAACATCTGCCCATACTATTTGAGGAATCAGTCATTGAATTTTTAAATATTCATGGTGTAAATTTTTATACTTGTGAGATTTTCTTTTTTCAATCTAGGTCAATGTTGTAGTTTTAAATTATTTTTTTAAACCTTTTTGGCACTTCTAACTAAGCTTGTAAAATACCAACTGGAGATTCAGGTACACTTTTAGTGTCACTTCAACATATGCAGCTAAAATAACAGCAAGTAGTTGCTGAGTGTTACACTTAAAAATCAGAAAAGTGATAGAAAGTCAGAATCTAAGGTTTCAGTAGTAGTTATATTTTCTTACCAAGATGAATTAATTATGCAAAATGAGGGGACTCTAGATAAGTTCTCAGCTATCAGAAGATGGGTGCCATACAGAAGCCCTCTGCAAGTTTATGTAGGGATGAACACAGCACATCTTAGAAACAGTGAAAAGCAGAGGTTTTACTTTTCTGAAAACCTTAGAGAATAGTTCTATTTGTAATCGGCATGACAAAATCAGGTGATTATTATTATACTTCTCTCTAATAAGAAGCACATAGTATGATACATCCACAAATAAAAAGTTCAGAGTTTCTTTATTATTTCTGTTCAGTCTCAAAAATCCCAGCAAACAGGACTTTTAAGGATTATATAACACTTTAGGGGCGCCTGGGTGGCTCAGTGGGTTAAAGCCTCTGCCTTCGGCTCAGGTCATGAAACCAGGGTCCTGGGATCGAGCCCCACATTGGGCTCTCTGCTCAGCAGGGAGCCTGCTTCCTCCTCTCTGCCTGCTTCTCTGCCTACTTGTGATCTCTGTCTGTCAAATAAATAAATAAATAAAATCCTTTAAAAAAAGGATTATATAGCACTTTAACAAGAGAAACTATCATTTCACAGGCAAGTTTAGAAGGCAAACCATTTAATTAACATTATACATATAGCAGAGTTTAGAAATTTTAGGTTATTTGGCTTCACTCTGTAGATCATCCTTTCCATTAATTACCTCTGCCCTAGGAAATATCCATATAGGCTCCCCTGAGAACATGGGTGACATCAATCTGGGAAATGACCCATGAAGTTTCTTCTCAACTAACCTCTTAGGCACACAGAGTGGCACTCATCTCAAGGGGCCAGGCAGCACTAACGAATTTAACAGGAACTAAACTTCCTAACCAGTTGCCATTTAATGACATACTTGTACGATTTAGGTTCATGAAAGGAACTGGAACAAAAATGTGAGAAATTAAAACATTTCATCTAATGTCAAATTATAGTTGGTGACAGAATGCCACAGAGAACTTCACAGAACCTAAACTGCATTTTAAGATCACCTTTGATGGGGTAAATACTGTCTGTCTCAATGTGAAACTAAATTTAACCTTGTTGAAAGATAAAACAAATATGATCTTTTTCAAATATAATGAGTAGGTAATAAACCAATGCAGGTGAGTTCAGTTTAAATACCAAGACTTCAACTGTGTATCCAAATTTTTGAAGAGACATTCCCCATTGCTAACAGCTCAGGCTGACTCTCAAATTGCATTTTTTTAAAGTATGTCAAGCTCTACGGTTTAAGAAATGCTTCCTCTAGGTGTCCCTGGGTGGCTCAGTGGGTTAAAGCCTCTGCCTTTGGCTGAGGTCATGATCCCAGGGTCCTGGGATTGAGCCCCACATCAGGTTCTCTGCTCTGCAGGGAGCCTGCTTCCTCCTCCTCTCTCTCTGCCTGTCTCTCTGCCTACTTGTGATCTCTTTCTGTCAAATAAAGGAATAAATAAATAATAAGTTTAAAAAATCTTTTTTGGAAAAAAAAGAAATGCTTGCTCTTTTCATCCCCTCTACCCCCTTAACAATAATAAATGCTAACATTCACTGACAGGTTGCAGTGTTGCATGTGTTGCAGACCCTGTACAGAGACTTACCACAATAAATCTAAGAAGAAGCAATTGTCACTTTTAACCAAAAAAATCACTGCTAGCATGATCTTGGAGAAGGATTTGAATCCAAATCTGTCTAATTTTAAATCACTATGTTAAAACCCAATGTTAAAAAGTGAACTTAAGGGGCACCTGGGTGGCTCAGTGGGTTAAAGCCTCTGCCTTCGGCTCCGGTCATGATCTCAGGGTCCTGGGATCGAGCCCCGCATCAGGCTCTGCTCAGCAGGGACTCTGCTTCCTCCTCTCTCTCTCTCTGCCTGCCTCTCTGCCTGCCTCTCTGCCTACTTATGATTTCTGTCTATCAAATAAATAAATAAAATCTTTTTTAAAAAAAGTGAACTTAATGAAAGTCTACTGGTTATGTTTTAAATGCTTTATTTTAATTCAAATGATACGATTTAAGAAAACAACCAAACAACTCTTCCTCGATTTCTGTAAAACACTTCTAATGGTTCTAACTCCCCTACCTCACCGCGACCAAAAGGCTTTAAGAGAGCCTTCTATGGAAAAAGACTCACAGCAGTTTTCTCTTATTATACATATTCCTACAATACTATATGTTGCAGGAAAGAGCTGATAAACTCAGAAATCTGAGTAATATTCAAATTGCAACACAGCAAATATCTGAATTTTGTTTATTTTACATGTATTACATCATTCAATTTTCAAAAAACCTAACGGAGGCCTGGAAACAATAGGTAACATCTACAAAATTATACATGCAGCATAGGTAGAGCAAGAATTAAAATCCAGGTTTATCCGACACTAAGCTCTTAATCACTATGTTTAACCTTCAACAAATCCCTATTACATATGATTTCTCCATGAAAACATTGTAATAACTGACATGTGTTTACTTTGTCAGCATTAACTTATCTTGAAAATAATACCCTAAGTAGGAATAATTATTATTCTGACTTATAAATGAGGAAATCAATACATTAAAAGGTTAAGTAACTTGCCCTAGGTCACAGAAGGCTAAAAAATGACTTGTGCATTCCATCTCCAGAGCTCAGACTCTCAGCCACTATACTAAAAGCAGTATTATTTTCTAAGAATTTCAGCCTCCTAAAAATTGAGCAGACAAATTTACCATGGTCTGGTATTGGTATCACATTACAAAATGAGCCTGTAAACATCAAAAGATTATACACACACATACATATATCCATATGTGCTATTACTGGTCCTATAGTTCTAGATTATTTGATGTTTAAACAAAGTTATCTTTAAATTGTGCCCAAATTTTTACATTGCAGAGGCAAAAATTCTATTATTTTTTTTCTAGAAATTTGACCATTTTCCTCCCAGGCAGTTCAAAGTAGTTCTTTGATAAATAACATAATTTTATAACGCAAAGTGAAATATCATTACACCCACTTTGTGGGTTTAAAAAAAACCCAAAGTCATGGAAAAATTAAATGTCAGGCTGCAATTCAAAGAGTAAATGGCAGCACTGGGAATAGAATACACAAGTCCTTAGATTAGTGGTATGTCTAAGGTTATCCGTCAAACTTTAGTTCAACCCAGTAGACATCTGTGGGGGCATATTCCATATAGGATGCATGGTAGACAATGTTGGACTCAGGAAAATGTTTTTTTAAAAAATCACTCTTTAGTAGCTTATCATCTGGCAGAAAAGGAAAAGGTGTGTGAGGAATCATTAGGGGAGGACAGGGCAAATACTAACAAAAACCATAAGAGATTTATAAAGTAACCAAAATTGCACTCAGGATGAAAAACAGGGGGAAGCTTCAAAAGGAGGTGGCATTTAACCTGGAGCTTGGGAACAGTATGAATGCGGAGAAACGTGCATTCCCGGTAGCAGCACTACTGTCAGCAAAGGGACGGTTTTTTCCGAAAGAAGAGTTCAGAGGTTGCTGTGCTACCGCATACTCGAAGAGGGCTGAAAGAGCTAAGAGTGGAAGGGAAGGCTAGAGGCAGATGGTAGAGGGTTTGTGCAAGCAAGCGATGTAGTTTGGGGTTTTCTTTTAAACCAAGGAGAACAAGGAAATTACATAACAGAATCTGAACATCAAGGAGACTGCTATGGCCACACCTTCACGTATCAAGTAGAAAAGAAGGTGACTAATTGGGCGCATATTTGTTGAACAACAGTGTGCTCAGGGTATGTGAAACCACTGAATCCTCATGGAAAATCTTCCTTAAAATTCAGTTTTATTGGAAGACTTGTAGAGTTGAAATAATCACAACTTTTTGTGCTCCTTACAAGGTCTTTACACGTGCATCAGAATCACACTTCCCACGCTGACCACCAACGTATCAAATAATACGTGAAACTCACATGCTGGCAGATCCTTAGGGTTTGGTCTAAGACAGCATTACCCTCCTCCTCTCCACCCAATAACTAACTTTCTTTTGATGGCTGGTGGGAGTTCTAAGACGAAAATGTCCGAGAAACACTGTATAAGATTTTAATAATATAAGTGGGAAAGTCTGAACTATGGCAGTTACAGGTACAATGGGAAAGGGGGAGGGGTGGGATAGGTGTTAGAGTAAGGTAATGCTGGGCATCCCTTCCTTCTCTTGCCCAGACTCAGTCAGGTCCCCACCCTAATAAACTTCCCCAGAACACTGCACACTCCTGGCTCAGCACTTACCATACTGTATCCTAACTGCCTGTTTTCCTATTTGTGTATTCCTCATTTCAACTCATACTATCTCAGGGATCATCTATGGTCATGGTTGTGATTGTAGTGCTTGGTACAACTTCTGGCATCTGGTAAGCATTCAGTGAACATCATAATTATCCACATTTCCTTTTCACAGAGGGAAGGAACTAGTTTGTCCATTCGACTTAAGGATCCTCCTCCTTTACCAAGGATTTAATCAGGCCAAAAGTGAGAAGGCACACTCCACCCAGTGGAAGCCTGCTGAGGTCAGATTAGGAGTTTCCTTCACCTCTCCCCCAACTGTCCCTACACATCTCAAAAGAGTGCTCAGCCACTGGGCTGTTCCTCTGGAATCTCTAACCACCTTTCTGACCACTGCTGAGTTAGGTAAAATGCGTGCACCCATGCTGTGTACAAAGCAGAAGCACACTCATGGAAGTTGGACAGTTATGCCATGTAATACGCTAAAGTGACACCAAAGGCACCCTCTGCTATGTTAATGAGGCTTGCTCTAAACTCAGTGAACTAAGGAGTAAATGTCATTCTATTTAAATGTGAATATAAATTAATATGCTTGTATTTAAAATATTTAATCCAGAGGTAGAGGATTTAAAGTAACATTTCTTAATGGAGTAAGGGTATACCACCTATAAACTAGTGTATCAGTATCTCCAGAAAAGATCATAATATTCAAAAAATTCCTCCTAGGTCATAATAGTTACATAAAACAGTTTTATTTTCAATAAAATCTTTAACAGAAAAAAACATACAGTTTCAAAATGTGTTTCAATGAGAGTCATAAATATTTAAAACACAGGAATGTTTTAGTGAGCTTTAATTAAAATATATATAAGGTTTGGGAAAAAAATGGAACTCTTCTAACTAAATTTTATGATAGATCTTGAGAATGAGAAAACTACAAGAAATAATGTTCCTTCTTCTGTTCCTTCCCTATTTATGTCCTTTCTTGAATCATGAAAAAAAAAAAAAAAAGAGTACTTTGCTGCATGTGAGGCACAGAAGAGATCCCAGACCCTCCCTCACAGAGCTCGGAGTATGAAAAAGGGAATAAGCAAAGAAAGAAACATGCTCTCAGCAGTATAACTAATTCTGATAGCAGAGCAAATAGCCAAAGTTACAAGTAACCTTGTAAAAATAAATGAAGACCAAATATGAGTGTCACATTCAGTCCTACTAGCCTTATCAAGAAAGCTGGTTTTTTGTTTTTTTTTAAAGATTTTATTCATTTCATTTGACAGACAGAGATCACAAGTAGGCAGAGAGGCAGGCAGAGAGAGAGAGGAGGAAGCAGGCTCCCTGCCGAGCAGAGAGCCCGATGCGGGGCTCGATCCCAGGACCCTGGGATCATGACCTGAGCCGAAAACAGAGGCTTTAACACACTGAGCCACCCAGGCGCCCCAAGAAAGCTGTTTTTATAAGTTTACTAACTGGGCTACTTAATGTAAGCTTTTAAAACCATTTCTTCACCAGCATATAGTACTTAAAATGAGAGGGAAAAGCCAAAAATATTTTCTCTGCATCTCATTACAAAAAGTCAGCATATAATACTTTAAAAAATAAAATAGATTCTTTGTACTTCGTGGTAAAAATTCAATCAGGAAATACTCAACAATAGAAAACTGTTTAAATATATATATAATAACAGCCTCACAATTAAATATTATGCAGTCATTAAATATTGTATTATGGAAAAGTATTTAGTGGCATGGGAAAATGTTCACAATGCTTTGTTCACAATAGCATACACAAAATACACATGATTAGTTCGGATGGGAGCCCTACTTTCCCACGAAGAATCAGGAGCTTTTCTTGGAATTTAGGAAAAAACAGATTTTGTTTCCTGTGTGAAATCTGTGGCTCTCCAATTCTGATTTTGCATATTTTCAGTCTGAACAACCAACACTTTATCAACAGAAGAATGAAATCTTTCCATTTCAACTACCCATAGCTCCTTCTAGAAATGGAACAACAAATTTGTTACATATGTTTTCTCCAATATCTGAATTTTCATTAATTAGCCATCTTATCATAAAAATAGAGCTTCCATCTCCCTTCTCTTTCATTCTTCTCTTCTCATTTTTGGGGCTAGTGTTCTGTAAGTGGAAATCTTTTCTTAAAATAGAGGTCAGTGAAAATGCTGTTCGCTTTCTTGCCTAACGTCTAAGCTTAATGTCCAAAGGTACATTCATAGTAGCATATTAAAATTTCCTGGTACACACACAGATACACTTTGCAATACTCCAAAATTCTACTGATAAATATGAAGTGCAGAAAATGGCAGAATCTGATTTAGAAAATTCCATTTAAAAAATCTAAATTTCCTTTCAGAATCAAAAAGTAAAAGAACTGATAATGGTGTGTAGCATTTATTAAGCAGCTGAGCGCTAGCTGTAGAGAACTGGGGAAATGGCCATAGAGACCTGAGTTTGTTTCCCCAAATCTTTTACCCATATTCACAAGTAGGAAAGAAGGGTGTTCCTTGGGAAGGTGGGTTCTCAGTGGCACTGAGTTAGGGCTACAGGCTCCACTGATGCCCCCATTAGCCTTTTGTTCTCTGAGAGGAAGACATGTGCGTCTACTCCCATCCCAGGTTTAAAAAGAGTAATAATTAGGACAGATATAGCTCTATGTTTCTCAAGTCTTATTAAGCTACTTTGTACTTGGCTCAACCTTACAATATGAACTGTCATAGCAACTCATTCAACTGCCTCCCACATATAAGTTTATAGTCTATTTTTAATTGAAACCTCATCTAAGTCATAGAAAAACTGGCAAAATACAAAAGCTCAGCTGAAAGGACATCTCTCAAATTATTTTCATGGTTTGGTGAGGGAGACAGGAAAGGCAACTCACTATTCAAAGAAATCAATAAACGAGATAGTTGGCCTTTTAAGTCCAAGAACCAACTTGAGAAGCAGCAAAATAAAATTTCAGTATCTACTTATATTCCATAACTTGAAGTCTCCTTTTCTATTTTATACTATATTACCAAAAAATTAAAGTAGAAGACAAACATGCAATATCTAAACCTGCCTTTTTCCCTTTAAAAAGAAAAAATGAGGTAAAGGGTCTAGAGTAAAACAATAATAGGCAATAATCCCAATACTCTACTTTCTGCTCAAAAGAAATAATATTTCTTGTTAAATGTTACAAAATTTCCTTAAATTGACCATAAAATGTTTTTATTTAACATATTACATACACATTTCCAAAAGCTAATTGTTTCAGTCATTGACTAAAAGGGAAAAATTATCAGTTTGATCTAAAAGTTACCATTTGTTAACCTGATTAGTGCTTGTTTTGATGAAAATCAATTTCTTTGATGATGCTCATAGGAGCTTTATTCATGATAGGCAAAAGAAGATCAGTTTTTAAAAGATATTTTTATTTCTTTATTTGATCAAGGATACAGCAAGAGATGGAACACAAGCAGGGGGGAGTGGGAGAGGGAGAAGCAGGCGTCCCGCTGGGTGGGGATCCTGATGTGGGGCTTGGTCCCAGACCTGGGCTCATGACCTGAGCCAAAGGCAGGCGCTTAATGACTGAGTCACCCAGACACCTCAAGAAAATCAATTTTGGAGGCACCTGGGTGGCTCAGTGGGTTAAAGTCTCGGCCTTCGGCTCAGGTCATGATTCCAGGAACCTGGGATCGAGCCCCACATCGGGCTCTCTGCTCAGCAGGGAGCCTGCTTCCGCCTGCCTGTCTACCTACTTGGGATCTCTGTCTGTCAAATAAATAAGTAAAATCTTAAAAAAAAAAAAAAGAAAAAGAAAATCAATTTTTAAAAGGAACAACTATACAACTATAAAAACTAAAAATTATAATGCTTATTTTTCTTTTTACTTAATGTGCTACTCTCAGTTATCTGGAAATGTGACAATTTGATAGAAGGCACACATTAATTCTCTCTCTCTGTCTCCCACTTTCCCTCCATCTTTCTCTCCTCCTCAGTCTTAAACACATACGCACGCACACACACACACACACACACACACGTGCGCGCGCGCGCACGCACACACGCACGCACAAGCTGCAGAAAGGTTTTTGCTTTGGAGCTTTTCATTCTCACACTGCCCCTTCAAGGGAAGTGATATGAATACAGAGTAAGGGCTGTACCTTACGTTTCCAGAGTGCTTTACCCATGACTGGAATAATTTATTTGAATAAATTTTCCAAGTGCAGAGCTCATCAATAATTAAAATACTGATGAAAGGATATTTGCAAAGAGGAAAAAAAAATGTTACGATAAAAACCTGAGGTGAAATAAGGACAGGATTTCCTACAAAAATACCCATCTACATTTTGTTGACATTTATGAATGCTGTTAACATAAGGCTATCATATTTATTTAACAAGTATTCACTAAGTCTCTACTACTTACAGACACCATTCTAGGACAAAATTAAGTTGAAGAAAATATTAATTTTTCAAGGACAAAAACTTTTTGATTTTTATAAAATTATACACAACCTGTTTTCAAGAATGCTCAATGCTTCTCTAAAAGACATGGGAAAAACTGAAGTTTTCTAATTCAATGAAAAACTGACAAACAATTCTGAAAGATGAAAGCCTACTGTCAGAGAATTTTTTTATAATCACAATGAACCCTTTTCAAATTTGGAATTAATCCCTAATCATGTAGGAATTACATATTTCATAAAAATAATTATTTCCCCTTAACTATGAAAATATGTCTACCAGCCACCGAATGCATCCTCTAGGATCCTCTCGTGATAGTAACTATTCAGTCCAAAGACAAACTTCCTTTGGCAAACCAGGTGGCTATTCTGTAGTTCCTGTTTATGCTCTGAGCAATCACTGCTGATTGAGGGCCTATAATGTACAGAGCATGTAGTGCTCTGGGATCCCAACAGTCCTGAATGTGCAAAGTTCTGGGTTCCTGGCCTATACTAAAATCCCGAGTTATGGAGCAGAGATTCAAAAAATGATGGTATAATCCTGAAGAACCTCCATGTTTATATGTACATGGGGCTGTCATAGAAACTTTGCTTGATTTTATTTTAGGTTTGAAGTATGTGTAATGGAGAAAAGAGGTGGTAAACATCACATCTCATGAGAAGAAACACAAATACTAATTTAGAAAGTTCAAGGACTCGTAAACTAGAATGGTGCTAACTATAACAGTAGGAGTTTTTAGAGTGAACCCCATTCATTCACCTCAGGAAAGTGGCACTTGAAAGTTCCAAAGTCCCAAAGGAGAGAAGCAACATCTCAGCAAGATTTCACATAACTTCAACACCTAGAATCATGACCCCATTTTAACACAAAAACTCAATCTACTGGAACATATAAAGGTTATAATATTCTAGAGATAAGGGACGTAACGAAGGCATTCTGAAATGTCTATATTTCATTTTCTTTCACACACACATATCCAGGAAGACTAATAAAATTGAACACAATTGAATTCTACAGGCAGAATGAAGAACTATTTCTTTGTGTGCATTTATGCCTATTTATTTTTAACTTTTTTTTTTTAAGATTTTATTTCTTTATTTGACAGAGAGAGATCACAAGTAGACAGAAAGGCAGGCAAAGAGAGAGAGAGAGAGAGAGAGGGAAGCAGGCTCCCTGCTGAGCAGAGAGCCCGATGCGGGACTCGATCCCAGGACCCCGAGATCATGACCCGAGCTGAAGGCAGCGGCTTAACCCACTGAGCCACCCAGGCGCCCCTATTTTTAACTTTTAAATAATTTAATCATTAATAAAATTGAATTCTGCATACCAGAATTAAGCAGTGTTTAACTTCAAGTGAAATAAAAGCTCTATAGAGAAAAATTAATTTACACACATTTTAATCTTCACTACAAATAAAAAGCTCTACTTTGATACAAGTGCAAAACAGGGCGCCTGGGTGGTACAGTGGGTTGAGTGTCAGACTCTTAGTTTCAGGGGGGTTGTGGTCTTGGTGTCATGCAATGGAGCCCTGAGATGAACTTTGCTCTGTGCAGTCTGCTTAGAACTCTCTCTCTCTCCCACTTCCTTGTGCCCTACCCCCACGCTCATGCTCATGTGCTCTCTCTCTGTCTCAAATTAAATGAATCTTAAAAAACAAAGTGCAAAAAAGAAAAGGAAAAAAAAAAAGCTAGTAAACCCTCCTTAGAAGTGTGTGGGTCTAACTTTAGGACCAAATATCTAATTAGAACACCAGCATCCATGACCAATGCTTTCTGTGTTTCCACACTAATCATGAAGGTAAACATTTTGACTTTTACTCTCCATATTATCTTTATGGATATATCTTTTCCTAACAATGCTGCATGTCCTCCACACATGGAGGTTAGGAAAACAACTGGTTTCTAATAAAGGATATGCCTGGTGGGGCGTGGAGTGAGGAATGATGGTTTATAAAAATGGCCAACAAGTATGAAGCCACAAAGAAACAGAATCATAATTTGGGGAGACTGGTTTAAAAAATAAAAAGCAAAAAAAAAAATAGTGTCTCCAATTTTTTATTCATATATACATAGATCTTACATACATATTTTTATTTATACAGATCTGAGATTACGTATAGAGAATAAAAATATTCATAAAACATTAAACAAGAGAAGTCACATCAATAAAATTACCACAATTACAAATTTAGAATCGTGCTAAAGGCAATAACCAAAATCATCCTTTTCTGGGCAAAATTCCTTTTAGCTTACTGATTTAATAATTCCGTTACTAAAAATTAAGTTAGGTTACCTTTTCTTTCTAAATCATCAAAGCTTAAGCATTATAATTGTTGCACTAGGATTTATTTCTAGTTTTTTTTACTATCAACTTAGTTAAAATTTACTGAATTGTTTATTATAACAATCTACTACAATTACTAATAGGGCAGGCAAAAGTTGCTTTTAAAAATTACAATCATGGCACTATTTAAGTATTTTGTTAGCAAGCTAGTCCTTCAACCAATGGTTAATAACAAAACGTAATAACCAATCCCTCAATACCCCCACTGCACTCACTTAAAACTGTACAAAGCCCCAAATGCACCTGCATATAAAATTACTTTACTATTAGATCTGCTCTGGGTAGCAATTAAAATTGGAACTATTCTGCTTAACTCGCTGCTTTGTGTGAGTCTGAAAGCAACAAGCAGTTTTCTTATTTCAGGGGGAAAAATTTGCATGAAAAAGTTAGTATGGTTAAAAAATGAAAATTGGATGGTTCTGTTTTTTGCAAGTAAATTTCCTAAAGAAAAGAAAACCTATATTGACAATGAAATACCAAAAATAAACTCCAGAGCTATAAATAGATTAGATTATTTATGGAGCATTTACATCTTGATCAGCTAATAAATTAATGACAATGGCACTGACTAGACTTAAAAGATGTTAGTAATAACCAACAAAACAAAAAGGCAGGGGCACCTGGGTGGCTCAGCGGGTTAAAGCCTCTGCCTTCAGCTCAGGTCATGATCTCAGGGTCCTGGGATCGAGCCCCGCATCAGGCTCTCTGCTCTGCGGGGAGTCTGCTTCCTCCTCTCTCTGCCTGCCTCTCTGCCTACTTGTGATTTCTATCTGTCAAATAAATTAATTAATTAAAAAAAAAAGGCAACCTGTTGAATGGGAGAAGATATCTGCAAATGATATATCCCACAAGAGGTTAATAGCCCAGATATACAAAGATGTCACAGAATTCAATAGCAAAAAAACCCCCAATAATCCAATTTAAAAGTGGGCAGAGGACCTGAACAGACATTTTCAAAAGAAATGGCCAATGGACACATGAAAAGATCCTCAAAATCACTAATTTTCAGGGAAATGCAAATCAAAACCACAATGAGATACCACCTTGCACCCATCAGAATGGCTAGTATCAAAAAGATGAGACATAACAGGTATTGACTAGGATGTGGAAAAAAGGGAGCCTTTGTACACTCTTGGTCAGAACATAAACATTCTGATACAACAACTGCAGAAAATGGTATAGAGGCTTCTCAAAATATTAAAAATAGAAATACCAGGGGCACCTGGGTGGCTCAGTGGGTTAAAGCCTCTGCCTTCGGCTCAGGTCATGATCTCAGGGTCCTGGGATCGAGTCCCACATCGGATTCTCTGCTCAGCGGGGAGCCTGCTTCCTCCACTCTCTCTCTCTGTCTGCCTGTCTGCCTACTTGTGATCTCTGTCTAATAAATAAATAAAATCTTTAAAAATAAAATAAAATAAAATAAAAATAGAAATACCATATGATCCAGCAATTCCACCACTGGGCATTTACCCAGAGAAAGGAAAACACCAATCTGAAAAGATATATGGACCCCTGTGTTTATTTGCAGCATTATTTACAATAGCCAAGACAAAGAAGGAACCTAAATGCGGAGAAAGGGGAACCCTCCTACACTGTTGTGGGAATGCAAGCTGGTGCAACCACTCTGGAAAACAGCATGGAGTTTCCTCAAAATGTTGAAAATAGAGCTACCCTATAACCCAGCAATTGCACTATTGGGTATTTACCCTAAAGATACAAACATAGTGATCCGAAGGGGCACGTGCACCCGAATGTTTATAGCAGCTATGTCCACAATAGCCAAACTATGGAAAGAACCTAGATGTCCATCAACAGATGAATGGATAAAGAAGATGTGGTCTATATATATACAATGGAATACTATGCAGCCATCAAAAGAAATGAAATCTTGCCTGCGGCGACGTGGGTGGAACTAGAGGGTATTATGCTTAGTGAAATAAGTCAATCGGAGAAAGACAACTATCATATGATCTCCCTGATATGAGGAAGTGGAGATGCAATGTGGGGGGGGGTTGGGAGGTAGGAAAAGAATAAATGAAACAAGATGGGATCAGGAGGGAGACAAACCATAAAAGACTCTTAATCTCACAAAACAAACTGAGGGTTGCTGGGGGGTAGGGGGGGAGGGAG
Source organism: Lutra lutra (assembly GCF_902655055.1). Classification (NCBI taxonomy): domain Eukaryota; kingdom Metazoa; phylum Chordata; class Mammalia; order Carnivora; family Mustelidae; genus Lutra; species Lutra lutra. The sequence goes on from NC_062292.1 coordinate 27,759,052, forward strand.
AGGGTGGTGGGGTTATGGACGTTGGGGAGGGTATGCGCTATGGTGAGTGCTGTGAAGTGTGTAAACCTAGCGATTCACAGACCTGTACCCCTGGGGCTAATAATATATTATATGTTTATAAAAAAATAAAAAGTAAAAAATGCAGAAAGAAAAAAAAAAGAAGGACCTGAGTGTTCATCCAATATTCCATTAAATATACATATATATAATAGATACATATATACATACATATTAGGGATTATTACTCAACCATAAAAAAGAATGAGAGCTTGCCATCTGCAGCAACATGGACGGACCTAGAGCATATTCTGCTACGTGAAACAGGTCAGACAGAGAAAGACAAATATCGTATGATTTCACTTATATATGTAATCTAAAAAACAAAGCAGAAACATAAATACAGGAGGGTTGCTAGTGTGGAAGCAGGTGGGAGGATAGGCAAAACAGGTGAAGGGAAGTCAGAGGTCAAGCTTCCAGTTTTAAATAAATAAGTTATGGGGATAAAAAATACAGCACAGGTGGCATAGGGAACATAGTCAATAATACTGTAATAATGTTGTATGCTGACAGATGGGGATTACACTGAGGACTGAGTAATGTACAGAGTTCTTGAGTCACTATACTGAATACCAGAAACATATAATATTGTATGTCAACTACTTCAAAAAAAAAAAAAAAAAAGAATTGTTAGTGACTGATAGGCTAAATCAGATATATTTTATTAATTTGTTAAAAAAGTATTTACGTGCCCATTAGGTATAATATGACAAAGGAAAACACATGTAAATATCCTACTAAAGTACCTGAAAGTAAGCATTTGGTAAATGTTAATTCCATTACCCACCTCTCCTCTGATTCCACTTATGTATTATTGTGTATATTGTGTATTATTAAAATGCAAATATGATATGGTGTCACAAATATCCACAACGGACAGCTCAATGTTAAAAGTATTCAAAGCAAATTACAAACCAAGTTCTTTGGGACTCAAAAGGTGAAAGGAGCTATAATCACATGGAAGTCAGATATGTGAGTTGGGTGTTAAAACATGGGCAGTATTTTGACATACAGCGATAGTCAAGAGAACAATGAATAGTGTGGCACAAACAAGGGTATGAGGGCAAGAAAGTGCAGGGGGTATTCAGCAGCAGAAAAGAATGCAGATGGGGAGAGCAGGGGTCTGCAAAGCCCCTCTCAAATGGGCCAGATAATAAATATTTTAATCTTTGTGGGCCCTATTGTGTCTGTCGCAACTCGGTACTCTGCCCTTCCAGAACAAAACAGCCGTAAATAATAGTAAATGAATGAGCGTGGTTGTGCAACATGAAAAATTCATTTGTGACCACTAGAATCTGAAGTTCATGTATTTTTTCCACATCATGAAATATTATTCTTCCTTTGACTTTTCCCCACCATTTAAAATGTGAAAAACCATTCTTAGCTCTCATTCCACACAAAAGCAGGCAGCAAATCAGACCTAGCCTACAAGTTGTAAACTGTCAACCTGTTTGAAATCTCCAATAATCTATACCTAATAATAAAAGTTTCAATTTTCTTGAGATTTTTAAAAAAACTATATCTAAAAATATTTTATTTATTTTTCTTTCAGTAAAGCTAAGTTTTTTGTTTTTTTAAAGTCAGAAAAAGAACCTTAGGGCTCTACTTTTAAGCCATCCTTAATCTCACTTCTAGTGTATCGATAGGCTTATGTTCCCTTGATGTTTAATTTTATTTAATGTTAAGGCATTAAACTGCTTTTTTTAATTCCTCTATGAAATCTTATTAAGTGTTTTATTAGTTCTTTGTTGCTTTCCTTTGTATAGCTTATAGTTTCACTCTTGACTTCTTGATACACATATTTATATATTCTTTTTGTCTCTTAAAATTTTCTCGACAAAAATAATTGCATTCCATGTCACTGTACTTTTGGTGTCAAGATGCAGCACCTTTAGACCTCTTAGGTCTAAATACTTACAGAATCTTACAAAGAATCCCTAGAGCTGTATCTATCGGAACAGAAATTCCTTACCCTAAATTTGCCTCTTCTCCTCTCCCCCAGAATATTAATCTCTGGTCATGCTAGAAAGGCTTATCTATTTGGGCCCAATAACGACAAAGCAAAAACCTTAACCATATTTGAAAGAGATATGCAAAAAGTTACTTGGGTGAAGACACCCTAAAACAGAACTTCTGCAATTAAAGCAATCAAAGATAATCATATTTCTATTAAAAATAAAAATAAATGCTTAGTAGGACACAAATCCTTTATATACATATGTGTATTTATAATGCAATATACCAAAATTAGAAGAGGAAAATCATTATATCATTTCAAAAATTATTTTGTCCTAGTGGACTGAGAAAAGAGAACCAATGATACAACACACATCCTCTGAAACATATTGCAGTTGAAAAACCAACACTCACCTTCAAATCTATAGAGCTAATGTACTTATATTTTATTCTTTACCTTGTAATTATAAAATCCAATTTTGTGTCCCAGTAATTGATAATACTACAAAAGGCTACATACTATCCACAGTTCACAGTACACCACAGTACAAATAGCTAGTAGCTGTTTCAAAAAGTATGTATCAAAAAAGAAAGAAGTATCTGTTTATGGCAAATGGCTCATTTTGTAGGAAATAATGTGACATAAAAGTCCTCCTAGGGAGAGTAATACCACAGTAGTTTTAGTAACAGCTGGTAATGTTGATCGTATGTTCACCACGGTCCAGACACTGTTCTTTATACTTTACACGTAATAATCCTCACAAACTTTAATTCTCACGACAACCCCATGAGATAGGTGTTATTATTATTCCCATTTTTATTTTTTTATTCCCATTTTATAAATGAAGAAACGGAAACTCGTTGAGATTAAATAACATTCCAACTCAAAGAGCTACAAAGAGGCAAAACTATGCCAGAAACTGGGGAAGTCTGGCTTAACAGCTTTAACTCTTAACCCCTATTCTGCTTGTTATAATACAAGCACCTACGTTAAGGCAGAGGACCATGGCTTTGCAAACTGGAATCCAAACCACATTAGTTTTGAACTGTGAGAGTTTATATACAATTTCAAATACAGTAAGGTTTAGCATCTAATGATACTACAAACATTTTACATTACTACCTAGTGACAAGGCTAATATTTACTAGTTAACAGATGGTTGAAAGCTGTCTTAAAATGATGCATGAGAATTATTTTGAAAACGTGACAATTCCGTGTGGTAAGTCTTAAACAGGCATGAGCTGATGAGTGGCAGATGAAAGGGAGCCGCTATCTTTAGAATTCAACCTCGTCAGCGGTTCTCAAAGTGTAGTTCTCCAGCCAACATCACATTGAGGAGTCCAGCTCCTGGTTAAAAACCTGTGTGTGATTTTTCTGGCCCGATCAAAGGCAATTACAAAGGTTTTACCAGGCAAACCTTATGGGGAAAGCTGTACTCCCAACACCAGACGTGGGGCACAGCCAATGCAATGCTGTCTCTAGAAGAAGCTGTAGTCAAGGACTTAACTTGGCCCCCTAGCTAATCATGCTCGTCCCCCCATTTATACTGCTGGCCCGGGTGCCTGCATCCCTTGATTGCGGGCAGTGGTGGGAGGTGGGGGTGTTAGGAGGAAAAACAGGACACCCTGAACACAACTTCCCCCACTACTCAGTACTTTCCATTCCTACTCCTGCTACCTCACCCTCTCCAGACTCCATCTGGACCTTTTTGTTCATAGTTCCCTCAACATTGAGACAACCAAACATCTGTGCTTATCCACCTGTCCCTCAGCCAGTGTGCCCTTCTGTGGGGGAAATGGAAAAGAAGTCAGCATTCCCACCATTTTTCAACTCCTGTGCATACCACACCGATAAGTGATTAAGGGCTTAATTGCTACTCCACCACTTGGTAGCTCTGGGCGCTCTGTTACCAGCTCAGCTGAGCACCGAGAAGCATCACCTGAGAACTTAGTACAAAATACAAAATCGCAAGCCCTAACGCTCGCTAGACTGAATAAGAAATTTTGGAGGTGTGGCCCAGGAATCTGTGCTTCAGCAAGTTCTCCACGTGATTCTAATCAACACCAAACTTGGAGAACACCACGTTAGAAAATCCCTCTCCTCATTTCCCCATAAATAAATGATCCCAGGTGATCTCTTGGGGGCACTCCCTAAGAGCAATTATACGAAAAATGACCAAACAAATTCACAGCTTAGATATTTCTGGAAGAAATAATCTAGGTTTATTTATATTCCTTTTATCCATCATCCTTTCAAAAGGTTTGCTTTAATCTTTAAGATCCTTATTTTTATTCCTTTTAAAAAATAAGATAAATTCTTTAACTTAAATATAACTTGGCTGTATTTTGACTGATAAGATTTCAAAAGAGAAAACTGTTTATACCTACACCTAAAAGGTACATGTAAATTGTCTTAAATGCAACAGACAGAAAACACTCAACAATGCTTAACCTTATTGTCTTGGCTTCAGCTACTATAACAAATAACCAAATAATCTGGAAGCTGGAGTCTAAGATTAGGGTACCAGCACAGACTCTGGTGAAAGCCTTCTTCCTTATTTACAGATGGCTGTCTTCTTACTGTTTCCACACATGGAGTAGAGAGCGGGAAGCTAGCTCTCTTCCCACCTTATAAAGGACACTAATCTCATCATGGGGACTGCATCCTCATGACCTAAATATACTACCTCGCAAAGATCTTACCTTCTTATACCATCCTATTGGGAATTAGGGTTTCAACATACACTCTGTGGGCGGGGAAGGACACAAACATGTGGTCCATAACACTTACGGTATCAAAATAAACTGTGGCATTCCAAACATTTTTTTCGTTAAAAAAAAAAAAAAAAAAGAGGGATATAAACTATGTTGCCTTTCGGCTTTTTACCATGATGTGAACACGACCCTAGTGAATCAAATTATACTGTTGGTGGAATGTTGGAATGGAATGTTGGAAACTCCCTGGTAATAAGCCACTGAGTATAAAACATGGTATCTTTGAAAATTACTAGGGCATTTGTGAACTACCCTGACTAGGAGTTAACAAAGATCATTATGTTTAATTACAATAAAAAATAAAGTTTTAAAAATCAAACATTTGCATGAAATGTAATGCAACAAGTTAGAATAAGGAAAACGCTCATTAAAAACGGAGGCTCCTTGGGGTGCCTGGGTGGCTCAGTGGGTTAAGCCGCTGCCTTCGGCTCAGGTCATGATCCCAGGTCCTGGGTTCGAGCCCCACATCGGGCTTTCTGCTCAGCAGGGAGCCTGCTTCCTCCTCTCTCTCTGCCTGCCTCTCTGCTTACTTGTGATTTCTCTCTGTCAAATAAATAAAATCTTTAAAAAAAAAAACAAAAAAAAAAACGGAGGCTCCTCAAACTTTCCTTGACCTGTGTCTATTAACTATCTAGTTTATCATAATTGCTGTAGCCACTGTAACCATTATATAAATATAACACAATAGTTTATTAGTGTCGAGCCAACAAAAAATGCAAACTGCAGAAGAATACACATACCACCCTTTACACAAAGTTTAGAAACATTCAATTTGATAAATAATTGTTCAGGATATATGTATGTATTTATAATATGTATATATATATATGTATATATATGTATATATATACATATAGGGATATATATATATAGTATAAAGACATACATAAGAATGATAAATGTGAATGTCTAATTTCTAAATAATGGCTAAGTTCAGGAAAAGACAGAGACATAAGAGAGAAATACACAAGGAGCTTCCATATTTCTGACATTGACTTCTTAAGCTCTGTTGTGAAAACACAAATATTTATCACATTATTCTCTATTGTGTTTTATGAGTTTTTAGAAACATAACAACAGTTGATATAAATGGTATCAAGTGGCAGGTATTCTTTAACTTGCTTTTCTCCACATTATGTTTTTGGTATCCGTGTTGGGAAATAGATTTGTGATTCACTCCTTTTTGCTGCTTCGTAGTATTCCATTGCATTCAGTACACTGTCTGGATGGGACATTTTGGTATTAGAGTTATGTAGTTACATAGGTTATTTGCTTCTGAACCATTTAATATATTATCATTTTTCTTTTTTCTTTTCATACTGTTTCTTCCAACCCCAGAGCTCATAGTTGTCTTGTTTGTTCACTGTTTCCCACATACCCATAACTTTCCCCTGACTTTGTTTAAGTCTCCTTGCAATAAATTCACATACTCTCAATATTTTGTCAACTCCATCTTCTTCTTTTCTTTCTTTTTAAAGATTCATTTATTTATTTATTTGACAGACAGAGATCACAAGTAGGCAAAGAGGCAGGTAGAGAGAGAGGAGGAAGCAGGCTCCCTGCTGAGCAGAGAGCCCAATGCGGGGCTCAACCCCAGGACCCTGGGATCATGACCTGAGCCAAAGGCAGAGGCTTTAACCCACTGAGCCACCCAGGCACCCCTGTCAACTCCATCTTCTTGAAAAAAAAGTCTCTGAGACCCTTCTAGATTCAGATCTGAACTGGTCACTCAACAGGCCTCCTGTTGCCTGTCAGGTTCAAATTTTCCTTTCCCTCACCATGAGGGTTCTCTGCATCTCTCTCTCACAGTTAATCTTCTATTTGCTATATGTCTTTCTTTTTTTGTTTTTCCTCTTATTTTCATGGTGAACATTTCACAGTATCTTTTTGAAAACGGACAGATTAAGACCTAGCACATCTAAAAATGTCTTTAATCTATTCATATTTTGGTAATTTTCCTGGGTATACAATTCTAGGTTGGAATTAATTATCCCTCACATATTTGAAGGTGTTGTTCCATTGTATTCTAGCTTCCAGTTCTGCTATTAAGAACAAAACCTATTTTTTCCTCTCTGGAAGCTTTTAGGAACTTTTGTTCTTAAGACTGCATAAATACCCAATAATAGGTGTTGGCACCTGTCTATTTTTATTTAATATGCTGAATACTTGGTTGTGTCTTTTCATTTTAGAAACTCACACCCTCAATACCAGACAATGTCCTTGAATTATTTCTGTTATTTTCTGCCCTCTATTTTCGTCTCATAGAGCTACTATTGTTTAAGTGTTGGGTCTCCAGGATTAATTCTCTAATAATTTTCTCTATTTTTATGGAGTTAATAATGTACACAGTAAAGTATATAAATATTAAGTATATAGATCAAAGAATGTTTACATGTGTATATACCTACGGAACCACATGGTATCAATACACCATCATGTATTTTACCTACCCCTGATAGGTAGTCACTATCCCTAACCACAGTTTTGGTTGCTCCCGAAATCCTAGAAATGGAAGCATGCACTATATACTTCTTTGTGACTGCTTTCTTTCATTAAGCGATTGTGTCTTCAGATTCACGTATGTTGTATGTCCCACGTATGTTGTGTGTCCCAAGTTTATTCTTTTTAATGCTCTGACCTAACTTATCTTATAATTTAACTTATTAAATTATCTACCCTACTTTCTACCTCTGTATTTGTGTTTATTTGCTGGAAGACTTCCCTCAACTTCATTCTCTAACCAAAAAATTTGTTTTGTTTTGTTTTGTTTTGTTTTAAATTCCCACCAGCTAATTTTAATTCCCTGACTGTTCCTACTTATAGGAACACATATGTGTATGTATATATTTTTTGTTTTATCACCTCTTTTCTCTTAAGATATTAATTAAAAAAAATTTTTTTTCCTTCTCCCTGCACATGCTCTGTGCTCTCTAAGTGGCTTTATCTATTTGGTTGGTTGTTTTGTTTGTTTTATGTCAAATATTTCCGTCCAATGCCTAATGATATTTGGTTATCTGCTCATATTTAAGAGTAGGGCACTGAAGTACCCAGCTGTGCAGGATACTGCCAAAAAGACCCACTTATTTCTTGCTCCGTCTAGAATAGTAAGGTGTGTTGCATGCAGGGGTGTGAGGAAACAGCTGGGAAAATAGCAGGTGACGTTCTTGGAGGGCATTAAAGGGATGTGATTCTTACTAACTGCTTCACACACTCTATCAGGAAACCTGCCCATGAGCCACTGGGAATGCCTCACCTGCAAATCCTCCCATAGGTGTCACAATGGGCATCCCCAATGCTCTGTGCACCACACACATACACACCCCCAACTAATGGCCAGCTTTCTGTACACACTCCCGAAACAGCAAGAAGAGGCCTTTGCAGGCTACTAGCAAGGATACAAAGAAAACTGGTCCAACTCTTAAGGATTTGGAGAAACCACACAATGTTGAGCATTCTGCACCACTCTAGGGGAAGTAAGGAAATGTGAGGCTGTTGCCACCTGGCCTGGCTTAACAAGATCAGGAGAAGTCAGACAAGCTTACAAATTCCCTTATAAAAGAAAGCAGGAAGTGTGGGACAGGCATATCCATAGGAAAGAACATGTAAAAAAGCATCAGAATCCCTATTATGGCTGATTTAAGATATTTCTCTCTTGAAACCAGTCAGTAAAGACTGAAGGAGGAGATTATATCTTCAAATGTGAAGACAGCAATGCAAGACTTCAAGGAATATGAAACAACAACAACAACACCACACAAGGAAACATGATACCGCCAAAAGAATACAACAATTTTCCAGTAACCAACCCCAGAGAAATGGTGATCTGTAATTTAATTTGCCCAATAAAGAACTAAAAATAGTCATTTTAAGGAATCTCCATGAACTACAAGAAAACACAGAAAAATAATTCCATAAAATCAAGAAAACTACATGAACAATAATGACCAAAAAAGCTATAACAGAGATAAAAATCATAAAAAAAAAACACAAATTCTGAAGCTGAAGAATATAAGGAATGATATGAAAAATGCAACAGAGAGCAGCAGCAGCAGCAGCAGACTGGAGCAAACAGAAGAAAGGAAATGTGAACTAGAAGACACACCACTTGAAACTACCCAGTGAAAGGAAAACAAATTAAAAGGAATGAAAATAAGTGAAGAAAGCCTACATGAACTATAGGATATCATTAAGAGAAATAATCTATGTATTACTGGAGACCCAGAAGGAGAAGAGAGGGAAAAATGGACAGGAAGATTATTTAAAGAAATAATGCCTAAGAACTTCTCAAATTTGGGGAGAGATATGGACATCCAAGTTTCCTAAACTCATAGCTTCCAGCAAAATTTCAACCCCAAATGATCTTTTCCAAGACACACTATAATAACACTGTCTAAAATCAGCAACAAAGAATTTTTAAATCAGCAGAAAGAAAAATAATTCGTCACATACAAGTGAAACTATAAGGCTATCATCAGATTTCTCTGTAGACACTGCAGGCCAGGGGAAACTGACATGATATATTCAAAGTGTCAAGAGAAAAAAATTGCCAACCAAGAATATACTACCTGGTAAAGTTGTCCTCCAGAAATAAAGGCAAGATAAAAGCTTTCTAAATAAACAAAAGCTGAGGGAGTTCATCATCACTGTCCTCCCTTACAAGGAATGATAAAAGAAGTCTTCCGAGCTGAAATGAAAGGTTGCTAATTAGTAACATTAAAATGCATGAAAATACAAAATACATTAGCATAAAGGATACTCTCTCACTGTAATATGGTGGTATGTTAACAACTTGACTCTAGTAAAAAGGTTAATGGACAAAAGTAATAAAAATAAATATTTATAATAACTTGTTAATGGATACATGGCATAAAAAGATGTAAATTGTGACCTCAAAAACAGAAAATGTGTGTGGTGGGGCAAAGGTGTTAAGGGCTAAGAGCTTTTGTATGGGACTGAAGATAGGCTGTAATCAGCTTAAAACTGCCTTATATCTATAAGGTGTTTTACATAAGCCTCACAGTAACACATAGAAGCAAGAGTCTATAGGAGGTACACAAAAGATAAAGAGAAGGGAATCAAAGCATACTAGTAAAAAGAAAATCATCAGTTCACAAAAGAAGACAGCAAGAAAGGAAGAAAAGAACAAGTGAACTACAGAATAGCCAGAAAACAATTAATACCATGCTAATAGTAACTCCTTAAGTGGATTAAATTCTCCAATCAAAAGGCATGGTAAAAAGACAAACAAAAAACCTCAACTATATTCTGCCTACAAAAGACTCACTTCAGCTTTAAGGCACATAGGCTCAAAGTGAAGGGATAGAAAAAGATATTCCATGCAAACAGACACCCAAAGAGAGCAGAGGTACTACATATATGAGAAAACACACACACACACACAGAGAGACTTTAAATAAAAAACTATGAAAAGAAACAAAGAAATTAATCATATAATGATAGCGGGGTTAACTTATCAAGAGGATACAATTCCAAGTACATATCCACCCAACATTAGAGCACCCAAACATACTAAGCAAACACTAACAGATCTGAAAGGAGAAATAGATAGCAATACATAGTAGGGAACTTCAATTATCCAGTTGCAACAACAGACAGATCATTCAAGACAAAATCAGTAAGGAAGTCTAAGTCTGTGTTTTTTTCCCCAATAGAAAAACTATCCTAAAATTTGTGTGGAACCCAGTGTCCAACATGGTGACTATATTTAACAAAGCTGCTAAGATAGTAAATCTTAAATTGTTCTCACATCCCTCCCCACCACACACACACACACACACACACAGAGTAACATGATGATAGACTAACTAATCTTACTGTGGTAATCATACCACAGTTTACATCATACCACAATTTACACAATCATACCACAAATCATCACATTGTATACCTTAAACTTATACAATGTTATATGTCAATTATATGTCACTAAAGCTGAAAAACAAAACAAAACAGAGTAGGGCCCCTAAGAGCTGAGTGGCAGTACAGAAGAATGGATTCTGTTTGTTTATAGTGCGCTCACTAAAGGATGCTCCAACTAAGCCATTTCCTTTGGGAACCCCAAGCAATCTGTCTTTCTTTCTTGGGCTTTTCACATTTCCAAAAGAAAATTCTTCTAATCTCTTGCCTCAATAAAATTCCTGATTATCAACATCCCGTGGGCCAATGGAGAAGACTGGAAGTCTCAACATTCAACATGCAAAAATTTCATTTACTATACCTGGTTTCAACATAGTAGCCATTTGCCTTGTGCCTTTTACTGTTTTGTGGTCATAGTTCTGATACCTTCATTTTACCCTCTACAGAAAACATGTTTTTAAGTCTTCTGCCACGTAAGAGAGACACTGTAGCTTACCTATATGGTGCAGAGGATGGGAACTTGGAAATCAACTGTTTCTTAAATAGAGTTTAAATTAATTCTCCTGGGCGCCTGGGTGGCTCAGTGTGTTAAAGCCTCTGCTTTCGGCTCAAGTCATGATCTCGGGGTCCTGGGACCAAGCCCTGCATCAGGCTCTCTTCTCAGTAGGAAGCCTGTTCCCCTCCCCCCTCTCTGCCTGCCTCTCTGCCTACTTGTGATCTGTCTGTCAAATAAATAAATGAAATCTTTAAAAAATAAAAATAAATTAGTTCTCCTGTTTTTAGCCCCACTCTAACTCCAACTTCCAGAAGTACCCAGTATTTCCAGTTCTTGAGTATTATGAGATCCTGGCATGTAAATCAGAGTTTTCTCAGTTTTTTCCCTACTGCCAACTTATAATTGAGTTTTCTCAGGTCTGCTAAGTTAGTCTAACTCATACATCTGCTTTCCACCTTCCAAATTTTTATAACTTATCTCCTCTACCATTTTCTTTGCCCTTATGAGTCTGTTTAATTTTTTTTTAATCATGTTATGTTAGTCACCATATAGTAAATCATTGGTTTTTGATATAGTGTTCCGTGATTCATTGTTTGCGTGTAACACCCAGTGCTCTATGTAATCCATGCTCTCCTTAATACCCATCACTGGCTCACCTATCCCCCACCCCCCTCCCTTTTAAAACCCTCAGTTTGCTTCCTAGAGTCCATAGTGTCTCATGGTTCATCTCCCACACCGATGTCCCCCCTCCTTCATTTTTCCCTTTCTTCTCCGAATGCCCTCCATGCTATTCCTTATGTTTCATGAATAAGTGAAACCATATGATAATTGACTTTCTCTATCTGACTTCTTTCACTTGGCATAATCTCCTCCAGTCCCATCTATGTTGATATAAAGCTGGATAGTCATCCTTTCTGATGGCTGAGTAATATTCCACTCTGTACATGGACCACATCTTATTTTAAAACCTCTTTATTTTCATTCTAGAGGGGATTTGGGAAGGACAAGAGCTATCAACATGTGTTCAATCTGCCACGTCAAAATAAAAGTCCTTTTTGCTGTATTTCAAAAATGAACAAAAAATTCACAAAGCAAAAAATTAAATTTAGACAGTAGCTGTCCCTTTCCAAATCTAGCTTTCTGTAAGCTTTTTCAATCTTTCAGAGTACAAACCATAAAAAGAATGAAATTTTTAAAAGAAATGGTAATTTCATCTAAATAAAATCAATAAACACATGACAGATATTTTACCATGACTTAAAATGTACATGCTGGCAGCCACTGTCTTTCTCTAACACCAGCGTTCCTCCTAGCTCACAGAGCTCCAGCCCAAGAAGGAGAAGGGTAAGTAACGAGGTCCCTATACCCGATACAAAGCTGACTGCATGCAGACTGGTACTAAAGCAAAGAGGAAGCAACAGGCTACAAAAGCCACTCACAAGAGTCCACCCTCCAGGGGAGGGGGTGGTGGGGAGGCCCAGAGCAGGGAGGGTAAAGAAACCCCTTATAAGCCTGGGACTGTGACACTCAGTGAAATTAAATGTTACCAGAAGTCCACTGAACATCTGATTCACAAACTTCCTTTTTACTGTCTGGAGCAAGAAATTGCTCAGGACTTCAAAATAGATTTCCAGAGTGCAGCTATGGGAGCTTCGCAGGAGGCAAGTGAGGCCTATCCGGTAGGCCTTTGTGAAGACACCAGCCTGTGTGCTATCCATGCCAAACGTGCCACGATTATGCCGGAAGACATCCAGCTGGCGTGCCGCACACGTGCAGAATGTGCTCAAGAATCCACTATGTAGAATCCACTATGTCTGGAGACATTTTACTTAAAAGGAAAACAAAACTTTTTTTTTCCTCTCCTTCCTGTTACTGATAGTTCTGAACGTTACATATGTTTTTCCTACGGGGTCAAAAGGTGCCTCAGGATGTCGCTACAAGTGGAAAAATAGGGAACAGAAATCAGATATTGACAGTTTTTCTGTTTTCATTTGTGTGTAAATATTTAATATGAATGTGGGGACATAAAGCATTAATGTAAGTCAAAATGTTTCGGCAGTCCAACTTTGTAACAATTATAAATAAACCTGTTAAATTTTTCTGGACAATGTCAGCATTTGGATTTTTAAAAAAATAAGTAAATTTCTTACTGACAGCAAAATAAATAAAATGGACAGATGTTTTGGCATAATTTAGAACACAACTAAATACTCTGCTAAATTCTTTTTTTTTTTAAGATTATTTATTTATTTATTTGACAGAGAGAGATCACAAGTAGGCAGAGAGGCAGGCAGAGGGAGAGGAAGGGAAGCAGACTCCCTGCTGAGCAGAGAGCCCGATGCGGGACTCGATCCCAGGACCCTGAGATCACGACCTGAGCCGAAGGCAGCGGCTTAACCCACTGAGCCACCCAGGTGCCCCTCTGCTAAATTCTAATACATCTAATCAAAATACTTTTTCTTTTATAATCATGATAGAATTGAATGGTTTTTTTTCAGTCTATAATACAAATGTTTTATTTTCTGTGGAAAATGAACTTTATTTGCCACTCTCATTAGCTCACTGCTGTTTTCAGATTATCTGGATCACTTAAGTTCTAAGTGTTTTAATAGGCTGTTTTAGTTATCAACTCATTATGTTCCTGACAATAAAACACTTTTTAAATCAGATGCCTAAAGAATAAGAAAGCCTAGATAATTCACATGCTAATTTAATTTTGAACACAAAATTTCTTTCAACATGCTAACTGATAATACAAAATATTTATCCAAGTTTAGAACAACCAGTCTTTAAAACAAAACAATGTAACAAATCAAATGTGAAAGTTATTTTGTGTTTCTTTTCCTAGGCAGTCAAGAAATGATTACCGAAAAGTAAAACCTATTCCGTAGCTCAAATAATATATTTCACGGTGTTAAATAATTAGTTCTTATCACAGACCTATTTTATTCCTATTAATTAAAATTCACTCTGCATCAAGTTGCTATGGCAGCACAACTTCACGGAACAATAAATTCCTTAAGTTCTGCTACAAAGAATGCTGCCAACCTTAAGTCTTTATTTTGAGAACAGGGAGAAAAATGTATAATTCTCCAGTTCATAATCAATACCGGGAACTGCTTTCCAATCTATAGCAGGAGATTTTGCTCTCAGAGTCCTGGGAATGGAGCTATTTTATTTGGCTTTCATTTCCTTATCCCTTGAATAAATGAAAACATTCTTGATAAGAACTATTTCAGCAGGGCTCACCTCAGGCAAATTGGCTCCAACTATAAATAGTAAAATCTGCCATCTGCCTTTCTATTCTTGTGCTGAATGCAGTGCTGGCATTGTGTTCACACTCCACTGGTGCCAGGCCTGATGCTGTATAGCCAGCAGCAACAGAAAATAATAGTGCAAGACAGAGATAATGAGGTGAAGAACAGAAATGGTACCACTATAATTAACTGCTGTTTTGATATTCACCACAATAAAGCATACACAATGGTGTTGAGAGAACCTAAAGCCACATTTCATCTTAGCCTCATAAATGGGTTTGAAATCAAACTGTTAGAGCCCAGCGATTTTACATCACTGAAGATTAATTAAAACGTAAAGAACTAAGCACAGTGAGCGATGTATGTTTGGCATGTTAGCAAGAGGCTCCACAGTTGTACTGTGTATTTTTTATTCTAATGATATTTAATGAGGCATTTCTTCCCCTAATCAGAGGTATTCTCCTGTTCTGTTTTAAAGAGATAAGCTCTTTCAGGTAAGCTCTCTAAGGATGAAAAAGCCCTTTTGCTATACCTGACCCTTCCCTAGTCTCGCAGTTCTGAAACCCCATGCAAATTTTCATTTCATACCCAGCTCCTGCATTTTCTGTCTGCTACTCTGAATCCTCAGCTACTGTAAGATAAAGACTTTTCTCACCCTTGCTACTACACAAATCTGACCTATTTTGAACAAGAATAACTGTCAAGGCAGTTGACTTTACTTCAGAAACGAACAGGACAACTGTCATATTGTATATTCCTTGCATTAGTAACCGTGTTATTCCTGCATCAGTTATGACTGAAGCCATTCGTTTGTCGACATAACCAATAGCTAACTTCAGGAGGCACCACTCACGCTTAGAGTCAGTGCCAGTAGAGAACACCATATCAGTGGGGTCCCCTGGAGTTGTGCAACATAGCAGTCCCAAATGGATATTTAATGCCTAACAGGAGATGAGGGTAGAGTGTAGAGACAGTACAGTGCTGTGGCTCTCAACCTTGGTCACACACCAGAAACATCTGGATACTTATTTAAAAATACTCTTGCCTGGGCCTCATCCCAGACCAGTTAAAATCTCAGGTGACAGGGTCTTGGCATTGTTTCTTGGGTTTGTTTCTGGTTTGTTTGGTTTGGTTTTCTCTTCCCCCATGTTTTGTTTCTTTGTTTTTAACTTCCCCAAGTGGCTGCAATGCACAATTAGAAATGAAAACTACTGGCCTAATGGTATCTGATTAGTATCTGATCCAAAGTCTTTCAAGACAAAGACAAATGACTGAACTCCCTGACACCGTAATACTGTTTACTGGAGGGACAGTCCAAGATGGCAGCTTAGGAAGATTTTAAACTTACCTCCTCCCACGGACACAACAAATCTACAGCTACATATGGAACAACTCCCTCTGACAAAGACCTGAAAACTCACTGAAGAGCTGCTTTTATCCTCTAGCCAAAGGATAAAAGGGCCACGTGAAGATGAGTAAGAGCGGCAGAGATGCAATCTCCCCAAACCCCCCCATCCCTGGTGCGGTGACCCACAACTGCTAGAGATCTCACAAATCCAGAGCTTCTCCCTGAGGAGTGAGGGGTTCACACCCCATATCAGGCACCCCAAGCCTTGGGAACTGCACTGGAAAGATGAGACCCAAAGCATCTGGCTTTGAAAAACGAGGGGTTTCATGTGCAGGACATGCAAAGGGCCGCAGGGAACTGAGATACTGCCCTTAAAGGCCTCACACATTTGCAAAAGCCCAGCTCAAAAGCGGTAGTTTGAAAAGCACCTAGATTATATGTGAAGGAGATTCACTTGCTCATCTTAGAGGTTCTCCCAGAGGAGCCTGGGCCTGTTGGAACTCAGAGCTGAAGCTGCCGCTTTGGCGCTCTCCCTCTCCCTCTGCTGGTGGGCAGATGCAATCCCAGCGCTCTCCTGCTACCCCGAGAGAAAGCCAGCAGGCGGCACACACCATAAAGCTGGCAGGCATGCCCTGGCTCCCCTCTCCTGGTGCCTCCCTAAAGTGGGCAGGCGTGCACCAGCAAAGCGTTCTCTCTCTGCCTCATTAAAGTTGGCACACGCAGTCCACACAGGGGACGCTCCCTGATGACCTGGCTCTGGTGGCCAGGGGCCTTCCTTCGTCCTATAATGGGACTTTTATAATCAGAAAGACACTTCTTGATAGGCTACCCCACCCAAGGCACTACCCAGGCAGCGGACTAAACCATATCCCCAGTCTTTCTTTGAACAAGTCCTATTCCCTTGTCTTAGCACATCAACCCCAGGGGCAGACTGCAGGTCTGCCACACATCTAGAGGCTATGGAGTTGCCCTCGGGGAACACAGGGTGGGCTGCCATCTTTGCACTTGATTCAGCTCATGGGTACCTTCCAGAAAGGAGCTTATACACTTGTCTGAAACCCCAGTTTTTGCATCTCTCAAAATGAGACACCTCCAGATTGCCCAGTCTGAAAGCCAGCAAGATTTACTTTTGCAGTCCCACTGGAATGTATATATTTTCATACTTTAAAAGGTGCTCCCTAAAACTCAACACCCAAAGAACAAATAATCCAATCAAGAAATGGGCAGAGGACATGAACAGACATTTCTGCAAAGAAGACATCCAGATGGCCAACAGACACATGAAAAAGTGCTCCATATCACTTGGCATCAGGGAAATACAAATCAAAACCACCATGAGATATCACCTCACACCAGTCAGAATGGCTAAAATGAACAAGTCAGGAAATGACAGATGCTGGCGAGGATGCGGAGAAAGGGGAACCCTCCTACACTGTTGGTGGGAATGCAAGCTGGTGCAACCACTCTGGAAAACAGCATGGAGGTTCCTCAAAATGTTGAAAATAGAACTACCCTATGACCCAGCAATTGCACTGCTGGGTATTTACCCTAAAGATACAAACATAGTGATCCGAAGGGGCACGTGCACCCAAATGTTTATAGCAGCAATGTCTACAATAGCCAAACTATGGAAAGAACCTAGATGTCCATCAACAGATGAATGGATAAAGAAGATGTGGTATATATACACAATGGAATACTATGCAGCCATCAAAAGAAATGAAATCTTGCCATTTGCGACGACGTGGATGGAACTAGAGGGTATCATGCTTAGCGAAATAAGTCAATCGGAGAAAGACAACTATCATATGATCTCCCTGATATGAGGGAGAGGAGATGCAACATGGGGGGTTAAGGGGGTAGGAGAAGAGTAAATGAAACAAGATGGGATTGGGAGGGAGACAAACCATAAGTGACTCTTAATCTCACAAAACAAACTGAGGGTTGATGGGGGGAGGGGGATTGGGAGGGGGGGGTGGGGTTATGGATATTGGGGAGGGTATGTGCTATGGTGAGTGCTGTGAAGTGTGTAAACCTGGCGATTCGCAGACCTGTACCCCTGGGGATAAAAATATATGTTTATAAAAAAAATAAAATTTAAGAATCAGGCTGTGTGCTCAGCCTGGAAAAAAAAAAAAAAAAAGGTGCTGCCTAGGGGTCTGGTCTCCAGTTCGCCTGAAACTAAATTCTAACTAAGATCTGTCCCTTTAAAACACTGACAGGTCTTGGAAAACCCTCAACAACAGAGACCTGTCAGTAACAAATCAGGCTGCTTAAATAACCATAAAGGTTTGAGAGACAAGAGGAAGGCAAGGCTCAGTGATGAGGCTCCTCTCCCACACAAGTTCTATCCTTTATGACTGTAAGAGGCAGCTGTTTCACCTAATACATTGAAAGAAACAGTCAAGCAAAATGAGAAACAAAGGAATATATTCCAAATGAAAGAATAAGATAAAACCTTAGAAAAAAAGAACTTAATGATAGAAAGATAAGCAACCTGCCTGATAAAGAATTTAAAGCAATGATAACGATGCTCACTGAACTCAAAAGGATGGATGAACACAGTGACAATTTCAACAAACACATAGAAAATACAAGAAAGTACCAAACATAAGTCACAGAGCTGCAGAATACAATAATTGAGCTAAAATATACACTAGAGGGATTTAACAACAGACAGGATAAAGCAGAAGAAAGGATTAGTGATTTACAAAACAGGGTAATAGAGAACCAACAACAAAAAGAATTTTTAAAAAGTGAAGCTAGCTTAAGGGACCTATGGAACAACATCAAGTGGAATAACATTCATGTTATAGGGATCCCAAAAGGAGAAGAAAGAGACAAATGGGGAAAACCTTGCTAGAAGAAATAATGATTGAAAAGTTCCCTAACCTGGGGTATTCAGACCCTGGATGCCCAGAGAATACAAAAGAGATAAACTCAAATAGATCCACACCAACACAAATTATAATTAAAATGTCTAAAGTTAGAGATAAAGAAATAATCTTAAAAGCAGCAAGAGAAAAACAACTTCTTATGTACAAGAGAATCCCCATATGACTATCAGCAGCTTTTTCAGTAGATACTTTGCAGACCAGAATGGAGTGGCAGGAAATATTCAAAGTGCTAAAACGAAAAAACTTTCAACCAAATACACTTTATTTGGCAAGATTATCGTTCAGACTAAAGGAGAGATAAAGTACTTTCTAGACAAGCACAAGCTAAAAGAGTTCTTCACTACCAAACCAGCCTTACAAGAAATATTAATGGGACTTTTTAAGCTAAAAAGAAAAGGCACTAAGTAATAATAAGAAAATACATGAATTGAATCAGTAATCAAACCCCTCCCCCGCCCTGAAACAGGTCCAGTCCTGCATGGCTTCACAGGTGAATTCTACCAAACATTTAAAGAAGAGTTAATACCTATTCGTCTCAAACAATTAAAAAAAAATGGAAAAGGAAGAAAAACTTCCAAATTCATTTTATGAGGCAAGCATTAGCCTGATACCTAAACTAGATAAAGATACCACAAGGGTGCCTGGGTGGCTCAGTTGGCTAAGTGTCTGCCTTCGGCTCAGGTCATGATCCCAGAGTATTGGGCTTGAGCCCCACGTCAGGCTTCCCACTTGGCAGGGAGCCTGCCTCTCCCTCTCCACCCC
Organism: Lutra lutra; assembly: GCF_902655055.1. NCBI lineage: Eukaryota > Metazoa > Chordata > Mammalia > Carnivora > Mustelidae > Lutra > Lutra lutra. Next base: position 27,778,477 of record NC_062292.1, read on the forward strand.
TAGCCCCATGCTCGTGCTCTTTTGCTCTCTCTCTCTCTGAAATAAATAAATAAAATCTTAAAAAAAAAAAAAAAAAAAAGACAGCAGGGTGCCGGGGTGGCTCAGTGGGTTAAGCCTCTGCCTTCAGCTCAGATCATGATCTCAGGGTCCTGGGATCAAGTCCTGCATTGGGCTCTCTGCTCAGCAGGGAGCGTGCTTCCTCCTCTCTTTCTCTCTCTGCCTGCCTCTCTGCCTACTTGTGATCTCTCTCTGTCAAATAGAAAAAAAAAAAATAAATAAAAAAAGCATAAAATATATGCAGCCTTATGTTTATAGCAGTATTATTTACAATAACCAAGATATGGAAGCAGCTCAAGTACCCATCAATTGATGAATGGAAAAAGAAGATGTGGTGTATTCATACAATGGAATATTATTCAGCCATTAAAAGAAGGGAGTTTTGCCATTTGCAATGATTTCAGTCATATGTGGAATTGAAGAAACAAAACAAATGAGCAAAGGGAAAAAGAAGGAGAGAGATTGAGAGAAACCAAGAAACAGACTTTTAACTATAGAGAGCAAATTGATGGTTACCAGAGGGGAGGTCAGTAGGGAGATGAGGTGATGGGGATTAAGCAGTGTACTTGTGGTGATGAACACAGGCTGATGTATGGAACTGTTGAATCACTAAATTGTATACCTGACGCTACTATAACACTTCATGTTAACTAACCAGATTTAAAATAAAAACTTAAAAAAATATATGAAAGTATAAATCTTACTGGCAAAGGTAAATATACAGTAAAGGCAGTTGACTTATCACTTAAAAAGCTAGTACGAAGGTTACAAGACAAAAGTAGTAAAAACAGGGGTATCTGGGTGACTCAGTCATTAAGCAGCTGCCTGAGGCTCAGGTTATGGTTTTAGGGTCCTGGGATCAAGTACCGCATCAGGCTCCTTGCTTGGCAGGAAGCCTGCTTCTCCCTCTCCCACTCCCCCTGTCTATATTCCCTCTCTCACTGTCCCTTTCTGTCAAATACATAAAAAAAATATTTTTAAAAAGTAGTAAAAATAACTATTGCTGCAATAATTAGTTAAGTGGTATATAAAAAAATGTAAAATGTGACACTAAAATCATAAAACTTAGGCAACCACAGAATAGGAGAAAATATTTCCAAATCATATATCCAATAGGGAGTTAATATCCAAAATATATAAAAAATTCATACAACTCAATAGCAAATAATAATAATAAATTAAATAAAACCTAAATAATTTAATTAAAAATGGGCAGAGGATCTGAATAGATATTTTCCCAAAAAATACATACAAAGGCCAACAGACACATGAAAAAGTGCTTAACATCACTAATCATTAGAGAAATGCAAATCAAAATCACAGTAAGATATCACCTTATACCTCGCTGAATGGTTATTATAAAAAACAAACAAGAGGGGCGCCTGGGTGGCTCAGTGGGTTAAAGCCTCTGCCTTCGGCTCAGGTCATGATCCCAGGGTCCTGGGATCGAGCCCCACATCGGGCTCTCTGCTCAGCGGGGAACCTGCTTCCCTTCCTCTCTCTGCCTGCCTCTCTGCCTGCCTGTGATCTCTCTGTCTGTCAAATAAATAATAAATAAAATCTTTTAAAAAACAAACAAACAAACAAACAAACAAGAAACAGCAAGTTATGGAGAGGATGTAGAGAAAAGGGAATCCTTATGTACTGTTGATAGCAATGTAAATTGATGTTGGAAAATACTATGGAGGTTCCTCAAAAAATTAAAAATAAAACTACAACATGAACCAGCAATTCCACTTCTGGGTATTTACCCCTCTCCCAAAAGAAAATAAAAACACTAATTCAAAAAAATATATACACTTCTTTGTTCATTTGTAGCATTATTTACAATAGTCAAGATATGGAAGTAACTTAAGTGTCCATTGATAGATGAATAGATAAAGAAGAGGAGGTATACAAATGCAATGCAATATTACTCACCCATAAAAGAGAATGAAATATTACCATTTGTGACAACATGGACAGACTTTGAGGGTATTATGCTAAGTTAGTCAAACTGAGAAAGTTCACTTATATGTGGAATTAAAAGAAAATCCAATTAACAAACAAAACAAAACTCATAGATACAGAGAACAGAATAGTGGTTGCCAGAAAGGAGGGTTGTTGGGGGTTAAGAAACATGGGTAAAAATGGATCAAAAGGCATAAACTTCTAGTTATAAAATAAATTAGTCATGGGGACATAATATACAGCATGGTGACTAGAGTTAATTTTGTACAGCATATATGAAAGTTGCCAAGAGAGTACATCTTTTTTTTTTTTTTTTAAGATTTTACTTATTTATTTGACAGAGAGAGACAGAGAGAGAGCACAACCAGGAAGAGTGGCAAAGGGAGAGAGAGAAGTAGGCTCCCTGCTGAGCAGGGAACCCAACATGGCGCCCAATTCCAGGACCCTAGGATCATGACCTGAGCTGAAGGCAAATGCTTAACAACCTGAGCCACCCAGGTGCCACCATGAGAGTAAATTTTTAAAGTTCTCATCACAAGAAACAAAAATTTTTGTAACTTCAGTGACAAATGACAAATATACTCATTATGGTGACTATTTTGCAGTGTATACAAATACCAAATCGCTATGTTGTATACCTGAAACTGACATATGTCAATTATACCTCCATAAAAAATTTACCTAAAACTTTTACCTCACCAGGTGCCTCAGTGGCTCAGGCAGGTAAGCTCAACTCTTGATTTTGGCTTGGGTCATGATCTCAGGGTAATGGGATCAAGCCCTATGTCTGGTGCACGCACACTCTCTTTCTCTCTCTCTCAAATATATAAATAAATCTTAAAAAACCAAAAAACCAAAACCTTTTACCAAGCTTTAACATTAAAAAAATCAGAAATATTCTGGGGTACCTGGTGGCTTAGTTGGTTAGATGTCTGCCTTCAGTTCAGGTCCTGGTCTCAGGGTCTTGGGATTGAGACCAGCATTGGGATCCCTGCTCAGCAGGGATTCTGCTTTTCCCTCTCCTTCTGCCCCTCCCCCTCCCCTGCTCACACTTTCTCTCTCAAATTAATAGAATCGTGTAAAAAAAAAAATCAGAAATATCCTTAACTGAGAAATGCTAATAAGAGCAAATGTGAAGCATTATATCATTGCAAAATAACATTAAAAAAATGTCACTTTTGTAAAGGTATAAAACAAATTAGGGAATTACAATGAAATACATAAAAGACTACAAAATATTCCTTGGGGGTGGAACACTCTACTTCATGCGAGAACTACTTTACAGAGATGAGTGGGGTACCATCTAGAAGACTCCACTATAACCAAGTAGCATTTATAGCAGCTTAGCGGATTTTTTACCTCCTAATAAGGAAGGAGGGAGCTTTATTTTTTTTTCAAGTTTTCATTTAAATTCCAGTTCGTGAACTGTAATAATAGTTTCAGATGTAGACTTTAGTGAGTCATCTCTTACATGCAACACCCAGTGCTCATCGCAAGCGCCCTCTTTAATCCCCATCACCCATTCAGCCCATCCCCCACCCACCTCCTCTCTGGTGACCATCAGTTCGTTCTCTATAGTTAAGTCTGTTTCTTGGTTTGCCTCTCTTTTTCCCCTTAATGTTCATCTTTTTTTCCCTTAAATTCCATATATGGGTGAAATCATATGGTATTTGTCTTTCTCTGTCTGACTTATTTCCCTTAGCATACTACTATCTAGCTCCATCTACCCACTGCAAATGGCAAGATTTCAGTGTTTTTTTTATGGCTGAACAAAATTCCATTGCATATATACACCACAGCTTCTTTATCCATTCACCAGTCAGTGGACATGTGGGCTCTTTCCATAATTTGGCTTTTGTTCATAATACTGCTATAAACATTAGGGTACATGTATTGAAAGGGGGGAGTTTTAACAGCTACCATTAGTTACCATGTATTTCTATAGAGACTATTTCTGTGGATATAGACTTTTAAAAAACTTGCTTTCCTACCAGCTATATCAATAACCTCCTAGAACTGAAGGGATATTACTTGTCCAGATCTATGCTTTATCACCTGCCTAGCCACTTGCTAGGAGAGAATTTCTGGGTCTCTTAGAAATAAAGACAGAGGATTTCACAGTCAAAGGCACAAAAATATTACAAAAGATGTTCGTATTTTTCTTTTTCTTTTTTAAAGCTTATTTATTTATTTGACAGAGAGAGAGAGCAAGCAAACAAGGGAACACAAGCAGGGGGAGTGGGAGAGGGAGAAGCAGGCTCCTGCTGAGCAGGGAGCCCCATGTGGAACTTGATCCCAGGACCCTGGGACCATAATCTGAGCCGAAGGCAGAGGCTTAACAACTGAGCCACCCAGGTGCCCCAGTATTTTTCTTAAATCAATTTTATGTGTCCTTAAAACTAAGTCCTGCTTCTACATTTCCCCCTACAAAACATGTTTGAAATAAGCATTTCCATGTTTAATTCAATAATGTAATAAAACTTATTTTAATATCATATGTTAATGTTAGATTGCATTCTCATAATACTCCCCTAATGCTATTATACTTTCGTGATATATTATTCATTTCTGCATCTAAATCCTTCCCCTTAGTGAAATTGTAGGGACTTTTCAGTAGGTTTCTTTTTAAAATACGTCAATAGCTCCACATTTTAGAATTGTAAGCTAACACGTAAATAAAGAACTGTATTTATCAATGTGCATTTTACAGCATCTAATAATAAAAAAAAAATCACTGTTCAAATCCCTAGGTTCAAATCCCAGCTCCACTGCCTACTAATAGTTAATTAACCCTGTGAAGCCTTAGTTTGCTCATCTACAAGATGAGGGTAACTGTAATTCTACTCTACAGGACTGTTTTGAAGATTAAATAAGGCATAAAGCATTTCACACAGTGCATGGCACACAGCATTCACTCAATATATATCATCTACTATAATTATCTATTATAATTTAATCAGTAAAGTGGTTAGAATTTGGTTTTTACATTAAAATAATAATCACTATTTTTAGAATGCTTGTCCTATCAATATGGAAAATTTTAGTGCTTCAGTCTTAGCCTCTTAACTTTTTAATTGTCTATATTATTGATAAGAGTTGAATTTTCCCTCCAGTTCCGTCCATGTTGATGTGAAAGTTGGGTATTCATCCTTTCTGATGGATGAGTAATATTTCATTGTATACATGGACCACATCTTCTTGGAGGAGATTACGCTAAGTGAAATAAGTCAAGCAGAGGAAGTCAATTATCATATGGTTTCACTTACTTGTGGAACATAAGGTAAGGAATAGCATGGAGGGCATTAGGAGAAGGAAGGGGAAAATGAAGGCGGGAATCAGAGGGGGAGATGAACTATGAGAGACCATGGACTCCAGGAAACAAACTGAGGATGGGTCAGCCCGGCGATGGGTATTAAGGAGGACATGTATTGCATGGAGCACTGGATGTTATATACAAACAATGAATCATGGAACACTACATCAAAAACTAATGATGTACTGTATGGTGACTAACATAACATTTAAAAAAAAGTTGAATTTTTGCATGTAAATATTTGGAAGCCATCTTCTAAGAACCATTATTCCTATTTTGTTTTTACTTTGCTTTGTTTTTCATTATGTCCAAATAGCCAACATATAGTACATCATTAGTTTTTGATGTAGTATTCAACAATTATTCCTATTTTGATTAACAAAGATTTAGCAGGTACTCAAGAAATGTCTCCCCCTGATCTAAATGACAAAGTCATATTAGAACCCAAACCAAGATGGAATACTAGCTACATTTTTAAAATATTTTATTCATTCATTTGACACACAGAGAAAGGAAACACAAGCAGGCTGACTGGGAGAGGGAGAACCAGACTCCCGGCTAAGCAGGAAACTCAACGTGGAGCTAGATTGCAGACAACTGGGATCATGACTGAAGCCAACGGCAGGTGCTTAACCAACTGAGCCACCCAGGCACCCCCAGCTACACTGTTTTTAAATAAAAATAACTTCCAGAGTTATTCCTCTCACACTACTATGAGTAATAAGAAAGATTACCTCTACTTACAGTAAAATTTACCTATGTGCCAGCCAATGTGTATTAAATGTTTATTATGTGAGCACCTCAATACATTAGTTATGGTGGGTTACTGCAGGGTTTAAAAATATCATCACCGTTCTTAAGGAACTTGCAATCCAATGAAAAATATAAAGTATGTTGCAACAATACCAAAAACACAAATAGCAACAAAAACAGGTGTATTTATTAAGCACCATATTTAGAAACATATTTAGAAATGGCCAATGTGCAAACGAAACAAATCAATCTTTCAACTAGAGTGTAACACCCAAGATCTCCTAGAACTGTGAGACATACTACCTCAAACTGCAGATGAGCAGGGAAAAGAGCTCCTCTGCCAACTGGGAGCAAATTCTGTGGGAGAGCTTTCTGCTGAATAAATCTCTCTCTCTCTCTCTCTCTCTCTCTCTCACACACACACACACACACACACACACACACACACACACTTTTCAAAGCTAGACTAGTTCAAGTACCTTCCAACTGATTTCAAGAGTTTGTCTAATCTTATTAAAGGAACAGATAATTTCACACTGCAAAGGTAGTAGATATTTCAGATGCAGCTGACTTGGTCTTAATATTTTTCTATTCCCCTAAATTATCTGTAATTATGGGACCTACTTCACAGGATTATTTTGAGATATAAATGAAATAATCTTTAACACAACACTGAACTAGCAAGTACTCTTTGATCAGTGGTTTTTCTTCTCATTATTTTTCAGTAAATAATATGTAAGATTATGGCAGTTTTTACTGGAATGACTGGTTATGGCCCGGCTAGTTCAAAAAGCTTTTTTGTGCGCATTAGAAAAATGGACTCTTCCCCCAGGCTGCCGGGTGGTACACCCAAGCGTAGGGACGCCCCTAGGGAGTTGAGTAGCAAGCAGACTTCCAGCCAGGCTCCCCTCTTCAGGGTATCAGCCTTGAACAGAATCCCTGCAGGTGGGTAGGCAGGAAACAATTCTTGAACAGAGTTCTAAGCAATGAGTGAAATGAGGAAAGGAACATTCAAAAACAAATAGAAATATTAGGATACATACATCAAATTTCATCCAAAGCTAGGGTATGGCATGTGTAAATGTTAAAGAATGATGTATTTCATAAGCAAGATTAATTTATTAGAGTAGATATGAACTCAGACCCAACAGGAAAAGAAGGAAGTCATCTGGATGGGGAAGAGAAGGTCAATGGGTAAAATTCCTGAGGGAACATGGTGTACCTAGAACCATACAGATAAAGGTGTAATGAGAAATTCAGATGTTGTAGGTAGACCATAAATTGGTGTGAGGGGATGAAACAGATCCAGCTCTTGGGTCTAAGTCTTCAGTCTTGGGTCTAGTCCTTTCGATCATACTACAAAATTTAATATATATACTAGTGGGCCGATTCTCAGGAAGGACGTATGTGCAAACTCTCTAGAGTACTACACCAGCTAATCCCCATGGTGAGAACCTCAGGACTTAGGAAGGGAGACTCGCAGAGGCTCTCTCCAGCAAACTCACGCTGCATCTAGAAACCTGGGATTGGTTGGTTTTCCAAGTACCTCTAACAACAAAAGCTCCCCTTAGTCAAATATACCAAGGATCACTAGCAAAGTTTTTGCTCATTTCTTTCCTCTTTGTTATCTATATTTATTATCCTTGGCACATTCTAGACAAATGCATATCATCGTCCATGCCTACTCTACTCCTCCTCAGTCCACTAGACTGTTCTGATGGTTCTTTCCACTGGACTCCCAGGAAGCAGTTACTCTCCTACATCCTTCAAGTTTTCATCGATTGTTATTTTATCTCCCACCTTAATTAAAATTCTGGCTTTCTTGGGGCGCCTGGGTGGCTCAGTGGGTTAGCCTCTGCCTTTGGCTCAGGTCATGATCCCACGGTCCTGGGATCGAGCCCCGCATCAGGCTCTCTGCTCAGCAGGGAGCCTACTTCCCTTCCTCTCTCTCTGCCTGCCTCTCTGCCTCCTTGTGATCTCTAGCTGATAAATAAATAAAATCTTAAAAAAAAAACCACCTGGCTTTCTTTCTCAATTTCTCCAATGTTAATGATTTCTTGTGCCACCTCCACTCCTCACCTCTCATTAATTCATCAAAACCCTCTCTGTTTTAGACTTGCTTCTCTACCCAGACCCGTCTGCAACCATTCCAAATATACCATCGCTAGCACCCTCTCTTATGTCTTCTCCTCTTGAATTTCTGCTATACAGAACTTACTCATTTCCAACTTTGGATATTTTCTAGTCTGTTTTTCCTTTTTTCTTGTTTTAGTTTCTTTACTCCCATTCCCAAGATGCTAAGCATTGCTAAAGAAGTCACCAAACCATGCTTTTTGGGCCCCAAACAATGTGTATCTAAATTCAGTACAGCCTTTACTATGGTTGAGCAATCAATTCATGTGGTCTCCTCTTGTATCCTAAGCAAGTTTACATGTCTTACAACAGCTGTTTAAAATCCTTTCTTCTCTCTTTAACTCCATCTCACCTATCCTCAGTCTTAGCAGATAACCTGCAAATGTGAAATTCTCTAAATTTCCATCTTCTTCATTTCATACTTCATCATTATTTGCTCTATTTACTGGATATTTAGAAACTGTTCCTTGGCCACCTCGGCTCAGTTGGTTAAGTGTCTGCCTTTGGCTCAGGTCACGATCCCAGAGTCCTGGGACTGAGCCTTTGTTAGGCTCCCTGCTGTGGGGAGCCTACTTCTCCCTCTCCCTCTGTCCTACCCTTGCTTGCCCGCCGCCCCCCACCCCACTTGCTTGATCTCTCTCTCGTGCTCTCTCTCTCAAATAAATAAATAAAATCTTTCATTTTTATTAATTTTTTTAAAGATTTTATTTATTCATTTGACAGACAGAGATCATAAGTAGGCAAAGAGGCAGGCAGAGAGAGCAGGGGTGGGGGGAGTAGGCTCCGTGCCGAGCAGAGAGCCCGAGGTGGGGCTTGATCCCAGGACCCTGAGATCATGACCTGAGCTGGAGGCAGAGGCTTAATGCACTCAGCCACCCAGTCACCCCTAATTTTTTTTTTAAACAAACGGTTCCTCCTGCTTTTCAGTATAAACTTTGGACATGGACTCATCATTCATCTCCTTCTACCTTCCTACTCTGATACGTGAACAATCTTCTACACCTTTGATTCCCGACATAGGTTCTTTCCCAGTCAAGCAAGGAAACAAAGTAACCTCCCTTCATCTTAAGAGCCCTTCTCTAGGGGCACCTGGGTGGCTCAGTGGATTAAAGCCTCTGCCTTCAGCTCAGGTCATGGTCCCAGGGTCCTGGGATCGAGCCCCACATCAGGCTCTCTGCTCGACAGAGAGCATGCTTCCTCCTCTCTCTTTGCATATCTCCTCTGCCTACTTGTAATCTCTGTCTGTCAAATAAATAAATAAATAAATCTATTAAAAAAAAAAAAAAAGAGCCCTTCTCCAGATTCCACCTCCTCATCCTTTTCTTTTGTGGTTTAGGCCACAACTGCCTGGGTCTACAATGTGACAGAAAAGCAACTAGGACGTATGTGCCATGATCCACTTGGATGTAGAAGGAGAACAGTCAAACTCTTCATGTTTATTTTAATTTATTCTATTTGTATTTCTGTACATGTTATAACATATGAGTCCAAGAGCATATGTATCTAACTCGTAAATACATAAATACATGAGTGCAAAAGGATATGTAGGTAACTCATAAATGAGTAAAAGTACAAAAATTGGAGCTCTGTGCTCAAACATACTTTCCTGACAGGGTGTGCATTTGAAAGAGCTTGGAAAACAGCCAGTGGTAGCTCTGAGCTGGAGGGGAATGCCTGAGGCCTCTCTTGTCGCCTTGCCTGTGATTTAACACGTCCAATTTCTCGTCTGGGCATGGGCTTAAGAATAGAGAGAGAATGTTGCTGAATTTGAACCTCCCTTTACAAGGAGGAAGAAGAAAGGACACAGCTGAAAAAAATCCCACTGGTGTAAATGACTAAGAAGAAGAGCACAGCAGTACAGCAGCGAGGGCTTCTCAGCACTAGAGGACTGCAGGTGCACGAGCCGACGCCAGCCAGAGCATGCTTGAAGAGAGCAAAGGACAAAATAGCATCAAAACTGAATCTGCTAGGAGGAGCTCCTCCAGAACCTTTTGGAGGATCCTCAAGGTGAAACTATTTTCTTGCTAATACTAAGATGCTATTTACTTTTTTTGAACTCACTTTCAAATATACTGTGGAATTTTCCAGACGCCATATTACAACAAAGTAAAAGCAAAGCAGTTTGAGGTTCTGACTGTCTTACACTGATATTAAAGAGATTTCCAAAAAACATAAAATACCATCACTCTTCTCACTAAATTATTTTTATACTGGAAAATAGTTATTTTTCATTAAAAAAAAAATGCTATGGCGGGGCGCCTAGGTAGCTCAGTTGGTTAAATGTCTGACTCTTGGTATCAGTTCAGGTCATGATCCCAGGGTTGTGGGATCAAGCCCCATGTTGGGCTCTGAGCTCAGCACCAAGTCTGCTTCAGATTCTTTCCCCTGTTCCTCCCCCTGCTCACACTCTCGCTCTTTCTCTCTAAAAATAAATAAAATCTTTAAAAAAAAAATGTTATTGTAACATATAATGAGGTTAATGATGCTACTTTAAAGTAACTGATAAAACATTTTCAAAATTTCACAGGTTTTTTAATTTCTAATATAGTAAATATGAATAGGTAAAACCCACATAAACAAAACTTTTGGGGGTCTTTAATAATCTTTAGCAGCCCTGGGGTGCCTGGGTGTCTCAGTCAGTTAAGTGTCTGACTCCTGATCTCCGCTCAGGTCTTGATCTCATGTCAAGGTCGTGAATTGAAGCCCCGTGTTGAACAGCCCACATAAAAACAAAACAAAACAAAAAGTATTAAGCAGCCCTGAGACTAAAATCCTTGAGAACTGCTGCAATAACCACATAAATTAGATCCTCAGGGCCTGGGCTGCAAATTTGGATCTGATCAAAAAACTGTCAGAAAAAAAAATTGTGATTAAAAAGAATGGAGTGCCTTTTAAAAACAAAAAGAAAAATCCCTCTCTTGATCAAGAAACCAGGGTTAGCTAATAAAAAAAGACCAGGAAAAGCAAAAGTTCCCTGAGGAAAAAAACTCCACAAGGAACCTGCGAAGCTCCTAGGATTATAGGTTCTGCCTTTAACTTTTACAGAGTTTGGCCCATTATACATCTGCTCAACAATAACTGGGAGTATAATGCTTTAAGGAGAGAGTATATTTAATGCACGATAAGTATCAGCAAACTGTGTAAGCTACAACTTACAGCAAATTGTCTTCATCTATCTCACAGTCTTTAACTTCTATATAACTCTTTGGCGATCTAGCTTCTTGAAAGAATGAGCTGTGGTCCCTATCTCACTTCCTTTCCATTTCTTGTTGCTTCACAGTCTGGCTTCTACCCCAACCGAAAACCTTAAGCTTTTGAAGTTGCAGATGAACTCCACCAACAAAAGATAATCTCTTCTCTTTTTACTGGCTTCCAATATAGCACATGCTTCATGATTTAAAATCAAATAGCACAAAAGGGGCACCTGGGTAGCTCAGTTGTTTAAGCATCCAACTCTCTGTTTCCGCTAAGGTCATGATCTCATGGGTCACGAGATCAAGCCCTCCACCGAGCCCTGCATTGGGCTCTGTGTACAGCGGGGAGTCTGCTTAAAGATTCTCTCCCTCTGCCCCCCACCCCCACCCCGGGGCTCACACCTCTCAAAATAAATATTTAAAAACAAATCAAATAGCACAAAAGAATCAAGTAGCACAAAACAGCTTATGATTCCTCTTCCCCCCTTCTAATAACAATTAGCACTATACCTAAATATGCATACACTGACATAGCTACTTCTTGATTTATTCACTTTGGACTTTGCCTATAGGTTCCTGGTCTGATAGATGAGCCTTCATCTTTAAATGAATAGCAGCATAAACCACAAACTCATACAAATGTGTGCAACTCATTTTGTTAGTTGTACAATTTTTTGTATAAAGAGCGCTTAAAATAGTCTGCTTATTTTAAGTTATTTGTGCTATACAGTCATTTTAGACAACTTTATCTAAACAAATAAAATTATTGACTTTAATTTCAGAACGCCATTAGGAGAAATTCCACATCAAAACAGACAAGCTATAAGTTAAAATTTAAAAATTTTTGACATTAGGGGCGCCTGGGTGGCTCAGTGGGTTAAGCCGCTGCCTTCGGCTCAGGTCATGATCCCAGGTCCTGGGTTCGAGCCCCACATCAGGCTTTCTGCTCAGCAGGGAGCCTGCTTCCTCCTCTCTCTCTGCCTGCCTCTCTGCTTACTTGTGATTTCTCTCTGTCAAATAAATAAATAAAATCTTTAAAAAAAAAATTTTGACATTAGTCAAAACATGATGCCAATAATATGTTTTCGTCTATACCATAATGATTTCCTAGAAAACTGGCAACTAACAACAGCTACTAGGCTCAGAGTTAATTCTTTAGTTAACAAATAATCCACTAAATGTCAGACATTACATTTCAAACTACGTAAAAGTAAATAATACTTAATATTGCTTAAAAATATTATTGAGGGGGCGCCTGGGTGGCTCAGTTGGTTGAGCGACTGCCTTCGGCTCAGGTCATGATCCTGGAGTCCCGGGATCGAGTCCCGCATCGGGCTCCCAGCTCCACGGGGAGTCTGCTTCTCCCTCTGACCTTCTCCTCGCTCATGCTCTCTCTCACTGTCTCTCTCTTCTCTCAAATAAATAAATAAAATGTTTTAAAAATGTATTATTGAGGGATGCTACAGAATCATTGCTTTAAAAGTATTTAATGAGTATGAATGAGCCTTGTATGAATGATTAAAATTGGAATACAGGCATAGTTTGGTAGCAATAGTAACACTGCCATGAAGTCTTACTTTAATGCATTTACATGGCCCTTTAGTATGACAGTGCTATGACAGAGCTCATTCTCAACAGCTGTAGCTATCCGACTTAATACCACTGCATTATGGTACTATAGATGAAGAATGCTAGCAAAAGCTAGAAAACTTATATCTCTGCATTTAGAATATAACTATCCTGAATAACATATCTTTTTATGTAGGTACATGTTTAAATATCCATTTCTCTGAGCAGAACAATCTAGCCTAAAGCAAGGTCTTCAGCCTTTTTGGCTCCAGTAGGGTACATTTGGAACAACCATCCCAGAGCCTCCCTCCCCATTCAACAGGTGAGCTATATAGATCCTTATAATCAAAATTCCAATTTATCTTACTATCTCATCTTGAATTCTTGGCCTGCTACCCACATGTAGATTTAAAGAGGAACAGAGAAAAGCCAAAGGCTTACTATGTGATATTATGCTCTGAAAACATAGTTTTAATGCTTAACCATAAAGCATGACTTTATACAAGATGATGAATTTTAGTTGTTCCCTGTGCTTCCAAGGAGATGTGTTGGATCATAACATGCAAATTCTAGTACAGCCTTAAACATGGACTTTTTATATGTTCATTTGTTCTCCTTATGTCCCTATTTTAGAGTAAAATGGGCTAAATACCTATTACCATACCTTTGAGAAATCATGCAAAGTGTTAGAAAATACACAACAAGAACAAGTTTGCCAGAAGCCAGTAACTAGAGTAGAAGTAGTAAAAGTGATAATACTACCATTGCCACTGTTCCCAATAATGCTAGCCATCAGCTATTACCACGGACAGAATACTAGGCCAGATATGTTGTGTTCTAAATGGTAAGTCTTACCTTCTCATGAACATACTTAGGTTGTGAATAATATATGCAGGAATCCTTTGTTCTTACTAATTAGAACTGACTAGATTAGTGTTCATTAAAAATTACCTAAAATATTTTATAAAATGATTGGTTGGATAAAGAAGCCACATGGTACTGAAAAGCCAACCAGGAGATAAATTAACCAGAGGACTTGATAGAGAGTCAGAAAACGTAATTGAATGGAGGAAGCATCCTCAGTGTACCTAAAATTACTCCAGGAGCCATGGGGGTAGGGCAGGGAAGCATGAAATCCTAATTTCTCTTTGGTGGAAATTTTGGCTTAATTTAATTTAGTGCCAGTGTTCTAAATTTGTGTTCTTAAGGTCAGGCTTATTTAATTATAAACATTAGGCATCACATGTGAACCGCCTAGATTCTTTTATAACCAATGAAAATTGCCTAATTGTTAGCATCTATCCTTCACTGAAAACATGTATTTCTGCCTAAGTGTTTTGTTAGTAAAGAAAGATATCTCATCCTCCTTCATCTGTAGCCTTCTGTTCATTATAAATACATGTATTTCGTGACTGTATCTTTAAAACCCAAGCTTCCTTTATCACTTTCTTCCATACAACTGAGGCCATTTGGTTGGCTTTTAGTGGTGTTCTAAGCATTTAATTAAATAAGAGATATTTTATCATGTTACCCCTAAGTCATACCTACTAGTTAAAATTTCAAATTTTTAAAAAATTCCAGTGTAGTTAATCCACATTGTTTATTGGTGCACAATACAATAATTCAACAATTCATATATTACTCAGTGCTTATCAAGATAAGTGTACTCTGAATTCCCTTCACCTATTTTACCTATCTTCCCAACCACCTCCCCTCTGGTAACCTTCTATTTGTTCTCTATAGTTAAGAGCCTGATTTTTTGGTTTATCTCTTTTCCTTCCTTCATGTTTTGTTTTTTTAAATTCCACATATGAGTAAAATCATATGGTGTTTGTCTTTCTCTGACTTGTTTTGTTTAGCATTATATTCTCCAGATCCCTTCCTGTTGTTGCAAATGGTAAGATTTTATTTTTTTTTTATAAAGACTGTTATTTATTTGACAGAGATCACAAGCAGGCAGAGAGGCAGGCAGAGAGAGAGGAGGAAACAGGCTCCCTGCTGAGCAAAGAGCCTGATGCGGGGCTTGATCCCAGGACCCTGGGATCATGACCTAAGCCAAAGGAAGAGGCTTTAACCCACTGAACCACCCAGGGGCCCCAAGATTTAATTTTTATGGCTGAATTATACTCCATTTTGTGTGTGTGTGTGTGTGTGTGTGTGTGTGTGTGTAGACGTGTGTGTACACATCTTTCTGCATTTATCTATTGATGGGCACTTGGGGAAAACTGCAAAGTTTGACATCACATTTTCATCAAGATTCTGCTTGCCTAAAGTTGCATTCATATAAAATTTGTGGATACTAATAACATGAGAATATTTTTATTGTGGCTTGACAATCAACCAGTTTAGTGTACCTTGAAAATCAACTAATTAGTATACTGAATTACTATTTTGACAGAATAGTCTGTTTAGCTTTAGTATACTTTATAATTAAGACATGACTTAATAAATTTCTTTGCTCACATATAACCAAAAACATGACATTACAGAGTCATGGATAGACCCTCGTCAACTTAATGGGTGGTTCCACTGAAATCAGGATGTTTCCCCATTCACCACATATTTGGGGTATGGGATACCTAACCTCAGAGGCGAGATTTTTTTCAAATTTGTGAAAGCAAAGGTGAGAGAAAGCTTCAGTTCTCTAAAAGCAAATTCCTTTATCCAAATTCTTAGCATCTTCTCAACTTTTCTGTGCTGTCTTGGTCAAAGATCATCTCATTAGAAGGAAAAGAATGACTCAAATTATCATAGGCAAAGAGAATTTGTTGAGAGGATACAGGTCTCAGAACCCAAGGGAGGAAAGAATAGTATAGCCCCAAGAAAGATATCTTCCAGCTTCTCCTTTTGTTTACTTGCCCATTCACTCAATAAATATTTACTGAATACTTGCCATGTGCCAGACATTGCCTCGGGAGCTAAGGACAGAACTATAAACAGAACAGATGAACAGAAAATCACTGCCTTCATGAGGCTGACATACTAATATGTCAAGAACCACGGATGGGAAAGAATGTACAATATTCGAGGAAAAAAAATGATTCCATTTCATTAAAAGTATGCCAAGTGTGTAAAAGGAGGCTAAAGAGCTTGACTGAGACGGGTCGTGCAAGTGAGGATGAAAACTGTGGTCTTAGCTGTAGGTCCAGTAAAGACCCAGGGAAAGGTTTTAAACAGGGAAGTGGCATTATAAGACCAGGGCTTCAGGAAGCCGATCAATGAGCAGTGGGTAAATGGACCGGGGCAGGAGGTACATTCCTGCTGAGAAGACGGGTGGGCCTGAACCTTTGCCGTGGGAGTAGAGAATAGAATGGAGGAGATAAATCTGACGGTGGTTGTTACATAAGTTGAATGGACATACCTTTCAATGGATAAGCAAAATTTTTTTAATTGTCAAAAGTGACTGATATTGCCATGAACTTAGTGAAGGCTACGTGTAGTGCAGGTAGGAGAGTTACAGGCAATAGAGTATGACTCTTGACTTTGAAGATATGTAGATGTCACTACATTGCAAGTACAGATATCCAGGTAACAGTTGAAAATGCAGTTCTGGATCCAGGAAACCTGAAGACCAGTAACATATACTTGAGCATCACTGCATAGGGTAGAATAGTAGAAACATAAAACATGTCTAAGGAAGGGATTAGAGGGGGAGAAAGGACTGAAGATAGCTCACTGAAGGATGCCTATATTTAAGATTTGAGAAAAAGGGATGATAAATGATTTGTCAAAGAGTTTAGAAGGGCATAAAAATCTGGCAATCTCAATTTAGAGTGCCATAACACATTTTGTACATTATGTAGGGAAGAAGGAGGAGGAAGAGTTAGGGGATTATATAAAAATATACATGAAGTTGAAATATGACAAAAAAGAGAAGATAAATGTTTTTAACTTATAAGCTGTTATGTTACTAGGCCATATGCATTTCCCTTCTTCATCAGGGACATAGAATAGGGTATTACAATTTATCTTACTCACTAGTATTCACTGGGCTAGTTTTGACTGCACAGAGATTTCCAAGCTAGGGTTCATTATTTTCAATGTAAGGCAGTGAACCTAAAATAAGGAAAGGTATCTAAGCAAAAGGTTTTCATCATTATTCTTTAAGCTTTAATTACCTTTTCTCCAACACTATCTGAGACTAGCTATTTTTACTCTGAGATCTTCTAGCCAAATATGCTCTAATTACCTTGCCCTGAATAGACTCTGCTCATCCCTATTTATATGGTGCTTTGAACATTTAAAATTTGCCAGTAGTTTTTAAAAGATGGCATAATACTGTATCACTCCAATTTAATTAAACACAAATGTGTTTTTTTTTTCATCCTAACAAAATGAACACAATTGAACAGGACTTGCAAGTTATATAGAAGTAATAAAACAGGCATTGCTTGTATATCAGAGTCACAGTTCTTTAGAGTCATATAATGTGTTTAATGTCATTATTTCCACAATAGGAAGAAAATAAGTTTTCCAATAAAGATGTGACATCTGTTCAAAAAGGACAATCATTTCCTTGAGATAGCCTCAGACTAGATATTTCTCTCAGCTACATTACTATGAATAACTTTTCTGAGGAACGATGCTGTAACAATTTCCCTAGCACTCCCAGGAGAAAACATCTCCCTCAAGTAGAGAACTAGGTAGAATACACAATTACAAATGACATGCCAATTAATCATATGTCATCAGATCTTAACCACTTTTTTTCTGGCTATGGTACCGTTTAGCTACAAAGCAATCAAGATTCTTCCAAAGAGAACATTGCAGAAATGATGAAAAACTATATTGGGGTAAAAAAAACAACCCCAAGATTCAATAGTAAAGTAAACCACATAATTATATTGGTTCAGAGAAAAAGCAAAGAACTGTAACACAACAGTACATAGCAGATTTACTAGATACATGCATATTGAAAGTACACTGTAGAAAACCACATTAAAAAAAATGTTCTCTGCCATGATCATGGAATTTAGGGGGAAAAATAATAGATAAAGAATCTTGAGCCTCGTTTTACAGCAACATGTGGCTGGAATTATGTAGGGGAGATATGGGGCCCCCTTCTGACAGAGTGAAAAATGTCCAAGTCTTTATTATTACCAGCATAAACCATACATACGTGAAATCAGGAAAAAGAAATGCTTTTATTTATTCAAGATATAGCACTTATACAAGTGTTTGTGCACAAATCTAAGATGCTTTTGAAACACAGCTACAACACGCTAATTTGCAGGTAGTGAAAATCCATTCACGATAAAGCATGCCTTTATTGACATGACTGTGCCATAGAGGATACAACGACTGAATCAAGTGTGGTTTCTGCCTTAAGAACCATATAACTGTGTGAGAGAGATGGCTCTACCTGGTGAATATTAAATATAGTACATTAAAGATAATTAATAGTAAATAAAAATTTCAGTGACATTTTATTATCTACCATCAAGTTATAGGTTTTATTAACCCCCAGAGAACTCATCTGATTCAGTCTGACCTTGTTCACTAGCCTATGGACTATCAAGGCCATTGGAACTCTCATTTATTTCCCCCCTCTGGTCTTTTTACTATTGTCACCTCCCCCAGAGTATGTCATGACAGTCAATCAGTTTTATTTTGGCTTTGGGTTTTCATTTCCTTTCTTTTTTCTCTTTCTTTCTTTCTTTCTTTCTTTCTTTCTTTCTTTCTTTCTTTTTTTGACAAAGAGAGGGAGGGAACACAGCAGGGGGAGTGGGAGAGGGAGAAGGAGAAGCAGGCTACCCACTGAGCAGAGCCCAATCCAGCACCCTGCAATCATGACCTGAGCCGAAGGCAGAAGCTTAACAGCTGAGCCAGCCAGGAGCCCCCTTTTTTGACTTCTCAATTGCAACTATAGTAAAAAGAAGTTGCTACAAATAAGTTTTGCAACTACTGATAAAATTAAAGAGATGACTATTATTCTGTAAATATCAATTATCCACCATAGTTGTCCCCTAAAAAGAGATAACAAAATTAATAGAAGGGAGTGGTAGAAGGTGCTTGTCTATTTTAACATCTATATAATTTCTATGGTATCTCTGATGCCTCTTGTTTATACACTTGCTGAATTCCGCGTATCTTCAGTGATACATGGAAGCACCAGTGTAACCCGGCAAAACTACACGCAAAAACGCAATTCTGACAGCTACCTTTTTTTAAAAATTAGTTTCAGGTGCACAATTTAGTGATCCAATACTTCCATACAACACCTGGTGCTCATCACAAGTGCACGCTTTATTTTTTTTTTTTTTAAAGATTTTATTTATTCATTTTACAGACAGAGATCACAAGTAGGCAGAGAGGCAGGCAGAGAGAGAGAGGAGGAAGCAGGCTCCCTGGTGAGCAGAGAGCCCAACGTGGGGCTCGATCCCAGGACCCTGGGACCATGACCCGAGCCGAAGGCAGCGGCTTTAACCCACTGAGCCACCCAGGCGCCCCACAAGTGCACGCTTTAATCCCCATCACCTGTTTCAACCATTCTTCCCGCCCCCCGCCCCCCACCAAGGCCTCCATCCTCCCCCGTGACCATCAGTTTGTTCTCTAGAGTTAAGAACCTGTTTCTTGGGTCTCACTCTCTCCCTCTTTTTGCCCACCCCATGCTTGTTTGTTTAAACACTTTTTTAAAATTGAAAGTAATAAATGTACATGAATTTAAAATAGTACTATTAAGCTTAAATGAAAAGCTGCAGGGTTCTGTCACATCCCTTTCCACTTCTGACTCTTAATGTCCTGAGGAAATAATTTTCAATTCTTTTAGCTATTTTTTCCTGTATTTACATACATATTTCTAAATAACATTCATACCCTTCAATAAACCCTACTGCGTATTATAGGTATTAAGAGGGTATGCAATATACTCATGTTGTTTACATGGAGCAGTGGCCTGGACAGTTCTTTGGGATTCTTTCTTTTGGAACGTTCAGTTTTCCCAGAGAAAACTGAACAATTTCTTGACTATATGGTATAAGTCTGGCGGCTAATTTTCTGCCTGCTGTTCTAGCTGCTTATACTAATTATGTGAACTTTTTTGTGTACCTGTTGCCGACAGAAAGTTCATTATGTCAAGAAATGTATTTTTTTATACATTTTGATAATTACAGAGAACAGCAAGTTGTGATGCACATTTTTAACACAGTTTTGTATCTGTAATTTTCATAGCTTCTGCACAGTATTTAGTATACCTTTACTGCATTTAATAGTTTATAAAGATAATAGTTCCAATAAAATAACAGATTTTTAGGTATAAAAGAAACCTTGAGTATCTTCTAGACCAGCTCCATTATGTCCAAAATTGAAACTTAAGAATAAATTCATAGATATCCTAAGAATCAAAGAATGGTATTTTCCCTCAAAACGAGGGCACACATACTATACTAAATGTTTTTTAAACAGGTGTATTTTTTCCATTTTTAGGAAGCCAGAGCAACCAAGTGTTTTGAAATACCTACAAAAGGAAATTCTTCTGTGACAGAAACATTTTCTAAAGTATCCCAATTGTTAGTAGTTAGCTGATTTCCCAAAATGTATACAATAATGTAAATAGTAATAATGACACCTCAGAGTTGTCACAGAACAATTAAATCTTCTCAGTAGATTCTGTACCCATCTGAGAACCAACTAAAAAGGAAGGAAAAAACCAAGTGATGAAAGTAAACGAGGTAAGAAGATCAAGTAGTTAAGAAAATGCAGTCTCAAAGGACATGGAAGCTTTTGTGCCTTTTGCAGACTTTAGCCCCTGCCCTAGATTTTTGACTCAGAAACATTAAGAAAACTAAACGAAGTTCATTTACAACAGGAAATGCTTGTTCCTCATTTCAGCTCGGTAAGGTTGCTCTTCTAAGAAGTCAGAAAATTTTTAGTATCTTCCACTCAAGGCAATAGATTTATAGAAAACAAATTACAAAAAAAGCAACTTGGTCTTTAATTTCAGCTGCAGGTTAAAAAAAAAAAAAGTGAAGTCTCAATGATTCATCATTCCCATTCATCAACCAATATCTACCAAATCTTTTCTGGAAGCTCCAAGTTCTGACAAGCACTGAGTTTTTTTTCCACTGGAACTCAGGTCTATGTGTCTCTGCTCCTCAAAAAGGCCCTGAGCTTTGCCAAGAAACAAAACTGTGGGAAGTAACACCTACATTAGAGGGTTACGTCAACCATTAAATGACAGCGCATGTGAACTACCAGTCACATAGGCACTTCATAAACCTTAGTCCCTATCCTTCTTTTCTAACTAGAATTATTATACCCCACTTTTATAATACCACTCTCCTGTGATTGTCACTCAGTTGCTTCCACTAGGAATGCTTGTGTTGTCAGAACTCTATATTCCTCATTTTTGTTATCTGGGCATTTAGCATAGTAACTGGTACAGAATAAGGACTCAACTGAGTCAACCATACTGACAGTGTCCATTCATATTTGAACTGAATGGTATGGAAGCAGCAGAATGTAGTAGTAAAATGAACATTGTTCCACTCACCAGGAAACCTGCCATAAGCAGTTTACTTTGGGTAAATCACTTAACCTCTCTGGACATCATTTTCTCCCTTGTGAAATTAGGGGTTTGGGTAAAAATCATCCCCAAACTCCCAACTCCGAAATTCTATAATTATATGACTGTGACTCTAAATAGTCCAATAGTTATGAGGGCCTAGAATTCAAAATTTTGTAATATATGAACTTAAAGAAGAGTCCTAGGAAGAGAGATTAAAGACAGAAGGAGAAAGCCAAGAAAGTAGTAAATGATAACATTTCAGGCTTGATTTTATTTCCTCACATTAAACAACACTGCAGCTGCTGCCACCTCCACTGTTAGCAGCGGCTGCCATTTACTTATTCTCAACCTCTGCCAAGCGCTGTGTTAAATTCTTTATGTAAATTTTATCATTTCATCTTCAGGAGAAATCTACAGGATAATTACTATCATTATGCCCAAGGAAACTGAGGCTCAACAGTAGGACAAAGTCACTCTGGTTGGAGCTGGATGCCAAAGCCTGCCATTAAGAATCCATGTTTCTAGATATCTTTTTAGCTTTCAAATTCTATATAAATAACTTCGCTGCTACAAACATCTAAGTATTGACCTCAAACCAATAATAAGAAGCAATGACTCACATGGTACTTTTCTACACCAAAATACACCTCCTCTTACTTTCCTAAGCATTCTAAGTCTTAACTGCATGCACTAATTTGAAAACCGTTGATGATTACAATTATCTTTCTAGTGTGCTACTACCTTTAAAATTATTAATTTGCATAAAAATGATCAGTTGTTTTAAATTTGAATTTCTAGGTTCTGTAACATTTCATCAGGGATATACGAACTACATTATAATCTAAGCCACTTCCTAGAACAGAAGATCTTGCTTTATTTATTTTTTAAAAATATTTTATTTATTCATTGGACAGACAGAGGTCACAAGTAGGCAGAGAAGCAAGCAGAGAGAGAGGATGAAGCAGGCTCCCTGCTGAGCAGAGAGCCCAATGTGGGGCTCGATCCCAGGACCCTGGGATCATGACCTGAGCCGAAGGCAGAGGCTTTAACCCACTGAGCCACCCAGGTGCCCCGAAGATCTTGCTTTAATTCATTTTTTATTTTTTCCCAGTTATGAAAATATTGCTTTGTGATATCTTGGTCTTTCATAAGATTGAAAGCAAAACAATTTGGGGTGAAGAATTATTAATGAATAGAAAGCCTATTCCACTTATAAGAACTAATTACTAATATTATCCAGAAGGAATTTAGAATATAAAGAAAACCTCTTTGTTCTAACACAATGCATAGTACATCACCAACTAAAACCAACTAAAAGACTGCTCCTCTGGAGAGACTTCTTGAGTTGATAAAATACATAGAAATCAATAAAAATGATACCAAATTTATTTCATGGTCTGCCACTAGTAACAAACATCAAAGAGCCAATTCTTACCTTTTATAAGGAGAAAGAAATGCTAAATAGTCACAATTAAAAATTTTGTTTCAGTTAAAATGTGCATATTCTCCATATCCATCAAGACTCAATAAATCTTATTGATTAGATTTATTGGAGTCTACATAGTAATAATGGAAAATCATTAAAAGGAAGATAATAAAACATATTTGATTTCAATGAGCTCTTAATTAATTGATATACCTAAGCAGCATACACATATTATATGCATAATCACATATAATATTTATGGACGCATACACATATTTCTATAAATAGATGTACACATAAATTCATATGTAACTTCACTCCTCCTTAGTTGAATTACCATATTTCAGTAATAAAGAAAAAAACAGAAATCAATTAAAGCTAAAAAAAAAAAAAGAAAGGGCTATAACATTTTTTTCTAAGCATGACTTAGAAGTTTAAAAATATGGAATTAAAATATAAAATTGGTTTTCCAAATGTGATGAAAATAATACCTAGGAAACTAACAGGATCTTAAAATAAACCAAGCCTGCAAGGTAAGGTGCTTTTGGGGACTTCATTTTCCCTTCTGGGAGCTATGCAATAATCACGGCATAGTTAAGACCTCCGAGACAGAAATCAGTAAGTAAAATTAATGTAAAGGTGACCACTGGCAGATCTCCTAACACCACAGCCTGCAACTCCCTGGTATTAACAGATAGACTCAGCCACAGGTGAAGTAGCTAATCAATAGTCAACCTACACAGGGTTCTTGGAATCTTTTGTTCAAATGACAAGGCTGCTGCTCTTTCTAAGCAGTCTTTGTTGGACTGAGAAGGAGAGAAAAAGAGCAAGGGAATCTGTAAGAAGCTGTCAATGACAAAAGGGCAAAGAGTGGGAGGGGAGAGGAGCGTGAGGAACAGACACGGAATCAGAAATCAGTCTACCAGAAAGACTCCAGGTGATAAAAGGAGTGAAACAGAACTCACATAACAGAGAAAGACCAAAAAACCAAAGGGACAAGGGGGTGGGGGAAAGGGAAAATGGGAAAACAAAGAATTTACACAAAACAGTAGCGTTAGGAAGGGATGAAAGCGAAAATGCAAGGTGGTGGCATACAGTATAGCTTCCTTGTTGAGAGTGTGGACTCCAACTTCAAATCCCACACGGAGGGGTGGGTGTCTGGGTGGCTCAGTCGGTTGTGTCTGCCTTCAACTCAGGTCATGATCTAGGAGTCCTGGGACTGAAAGCCCCACCTGGGGCTCCCTTCTCAGTGGAGAGCCTGCTTCTCCCTTTCCTTTTGCCCCTCCCGCAGGCTGGGCTCATATTCTCTCTCTCTCTCTTTCTCTTTCTCTCTAGCTCAAATAAATAAAATCTTTAAAAACAAACAAATAAATAAATTTCCCATGGAAGTTCCTTAACTTCTTTGTGCCATTCCCCTCATATAAATGAAGTGATCCTCACAAAATATTAGACAGGGCACAATGTTGAGAACACAAATAGCACTCATTAATATTCATTATTATTGTTTCTGATAAAAGGAGAAGAGGCCGTATGTAGGTAATTGTGATATGGTGAAAATATGATGGAACAGGCTGGTAAAGATACCTACAAGTAACCAGAAGTTTCTATATTTATACTCAAACAGAATTCCATTAAAAAATATTAGAAGCCATATAGTAACTTCCGTATGTTGCAATCCATGGTTCACCTTTGGACATGCCTTATGGTATGGCATGGTGGAAGTAAGCAGAGAGATACTGTTCTGCAACATGTATGAGTGTACATGTGTGTACACACTGGAGAGAGGTGATAAAATAGATATACCATGACTCAGAGGTACAAAAATATAAAAATAGCAGTTCTTTTCTATATCATAAGTAATTTCGCTCTTATGCATTCATTTCTTCTAATAGTGATAAGTGGACTACGGTTGAGAATTGTTAAAAATTCAGCAACTAAAAATGACTCAAGTTCTTCTATTTAAAGCAATCTCTTTCAGATAAAGTCATTCAATTAAAAATTAAATCTTTTTTCTTTTTTTTAATTGTGTTATGTTAGTCACCATACAGTACATCACTGATGTGGTGTTCCATGATTAAAAATTCAATCTTTTTAAGGAATCCCTCCACCCTATCTTCTTTCTTAGAATGGTAACTAGTTAAAAGGAGGAGACTGAGTTGTCTCATGGTCATGGTGGAGGGGAAGTGAGGGCTGATTCACGTCCTATAGGCCAGGCAGTTGACTGGCTTTACCTGAGACATTTGCCATTCCATCTAGTCACTATGCCTTATGCTCATGTCTACTCAGATTTTTGCCAGTCTTATGTAAATTTTTTTAAAGATTTTATTTATTTATTTGACAGACAGAAAGCACAAGTAGGCAGAGAGGCAGGCAGAGAGAGAGGAGGAAGCAGGCTCCCTGTTGAGCAGTGAGCCCGATGGGGGGCTCGATCCCAGGACCCAGGATCATGACCTGAGCCAAAGGCAGAGGCTTTAACCCACTAAGCCACCCAGGCACCCCAGATTTTTGACAATCTTTTTGGCTGACCTTGAATCTTGCTATAGCCTCTGGTTTCAAGGACATCTGGCTTTGAGGTCCAGGTACTCTTTAGCATATATCCTCTGTTAACGGGTTTTGGATAGTCTACCAGTGCTCTTAGAATTTCTCTGTCCCTTGAGAGACAGCTTTCTCAAGCAATCCTGGTATTCTCAAATTCTCTCCTAAATCTGACTGGTTTTTGTGGTTTTTTTTTTTTTTTTTTTTTTTTTATTACCATCACTATCATCAATACCTCCTTGTCTCCTATTTTAAATTTTCAGCCTCTGAAAAGGTATGTAGGGCAGGTAAGAATACAGACCTATGGCTCTTCTCAGCACTGGAAAGGATTTCTTCTTCTGGTAGCAGAAATTGCGTGTGTGTGTGTGTGTGTGTGTGTGTGTGTGCGCGCGCGCGCGCACGCGCGCGCGCGCATGTGTTGTGTGTAACATACATATACTCCCTAGTCGTTTTTTTTTTTAATATGCTGTTGCTTGTAATGAAATTATGTACAGATTTTCAGATTTTGCTCTCAACACATATTAAGGAGCTTCTAGAATTTAAAACGTCCTTATTTCTCTCAGGAGATCCAGACTGTCATGAGTATCACTCTGGAGAAACCAAGCCACACCAAAACAAACCCCAATACATTTAAAGCTGAGAGCTAAGAGTATTAGACTTTGACCCAGCAATTCCACTTTTAAGAATTGATCGTGTTGATAAATTCATGAGTGCAAGATGCTGTATTCTCAGGGTTAGTCGCTACAGCATTATTTGTTAAAGCCTAAGATTAGGAACGGAACTGTCCAATCTGATATGGCTACTAAAGCTGATAACAAAAATGAGGTACTTTTATATTTCCAATATGGAACTACAGCAAAGATATTATGTGAGAAAAGCAAGGTGTACAAGAGTGTACATGATGTAGCATTTGGGTACACAGAAATGAATGACAGAGAAAAGGGGTAGCGATGTACTGGGGGGAAAGAAGGGAAGAGAAGATTTACATAAAATTATATCCTTTTGTACCTTTTAAATTTTATTACTGTACATGTATTTCACATCAAGAAAATAATTTATTAAAAAAAAAAAAAACAGCTGAAAAAGAAACCCTTGAGACTGCAGCTACTCTCCAGAAATAATGCATGCCAGTGACTCCAGGGGTGGCTGGGGAAGCCCGGAACAATAGGAACGAGGGAACACTTGAAACAAAAATATATCATTTTACTATTCCCAAAAGATTCCTCACATCACCATAGAAACTAGGCAAAGTCTCATTCTGAAGCACTTCCATTCCATGAATTTACGGGACTGGAAGAAGGTGAACTGGAACAATGAGATTTCATGCTGTATGTCTCAGCAGGAGCCTGGTTCCATCAAACACTCACAGGGTAGAAAGAGTCCACGGACTAAAGGAAACACTCGCTATAAGCCTCACAGTCCCTGGGGGAGGGTCCCACATACTTCAAGGAAGTTAGCAATTTCCTGGGGCAATTCAGCTCTTCTAATAAGAAGATGAGGGGTGGAGGGATGCCTGGGTGGCTCAGTCTTTAAATGTCTGCCTTTGGCTCAGGTCATGATCCCGCATCAGGCTCTTTGCTCAGCGGGAGGCCTGCTTCTCCCTCTCCCACTCCCCCTGTTTGTGTTCCCTCTCTCTCTGTCAAATAAATAAATAAAATCTTAAAAAAGAAAAGAAGAAGAAGAAGAGGAGGAGGAGGAGTGGAATGGGGTGATAAATGCTAAAAGAGAAACTGTTTCCTCACCAAAGGTGTTTTCCTTGCAGAAATGGAGCGTCCCTCAGTAGGCAGGACTCGGCAAAGATGCATCATGCGTGATTCACCCATGTCCCCCCATCTCGGATTGGTTTGTGTACACACCGAAACCCTCTCCCCTTTTTCTTGGCTGTGAAAAGTTACGTCCCGCAGCCCTCCTCAGCATCCTAAGTCTCAGGATAAATGAAAGCCACAGTGAAGGCAGAGTGAGCGCAAACATGGAAAAGGAGGAGAAAGCGAGAAAAGGAGCTTAAAATGATATTCTAGAAGACCAGAGATTTTGGCTGCTAGGAATTCGTTCTACTAGTCAACCTGAAATTTCACAATATCAATGAAAACCAAAGAAATAAATTGGATTTATTAACTTTAATCACCCAAACTGGAGGCAAAGCAATCTAGTGGTTAAGATGCTGAAACCAAATTAAATAGGCCCAAATCTCCAGAGAGTCATTTCATTTCACATGGAAAACCATGAAATTCTAACTACTGTGTAGACGTTATCTCAGAGGAACTTCTCTCCCTAATAAAAAAAATAGCAACAATAATAATTCAAGTGCAGATGAAATGAACAGAGCATTAAGGTCTACCAACCAGTTCTACGGTGCTTTAAATAGCAGCAAAACAGAACAAATTTCCTTCCCAACCATGTCTTATAAGAAACAGCATCTATTGGCCCAAGGGAAAAACAATACATCAACACAAAAGCAGCCTGGCAGAAGTTGGCTGGGGCTTTATCTACAGGAGCCCATCAACCAACATAAGCCCACTTAATTCTACATAAACCCTTCCGAGCCTCCAACAGAGTATTATTTTCAAGAGGCAAGAAACAGATCAATGCCATTTTCTCTCTAAAAAATAAAAAAATTATACACAATCAATGTTCTAAATATGTGCTCTCAAAAATACGAGACTCCAATGTAGAAAAGTCACAGAAGAATAAAATTATTTCTTGAAAAATAATATCTAAGTATAAAATGGCAACTTCTAAATAGTTTTTAAATTCAAATATAAAAGTGAAACAGATTAGATCTGGGGATTAAATATCAAGCTTGAAGTCTGGATAAACTTCAATAGTTTACTTAAAAGATTTTACTATTAGAGACTTCATTCTACCTATAAAACTATTATTAAGTTTGGGGAACCCAGGTGGCTCAGTCGGTTAAGTGTCTGCCTTCGGCTCGGGTCATGGTCCTGGGATTCTGGGATCGAGCCCCATGTTAGGTTCCCTGCTCGGCAGGGAGCCTGCCCGGCGGGGAGCCTCATTTTCCCACTCCCCGCACCCTATCCTCTTTCTCACTATCTGTCTCTCTCAAATAAATAAATTCTTTTAAAAAAACTATTACTAAGTTTAATTCTGGGTAGGGTGATGGACATCAACAGATAAGCAAAGCATCTGAAAACAATACTTTATACCTACTTAAATTGAACATGTTATTTTTGACACATTTGAGATTGCTCATGAATGTCATTCAATAAATATTTAACAAGTATACACTATAGCAAGCTCTGGAAATGCAATAACGAGCAAAAAAGATAGAGTCCCTGATCTTACGGAGTGCACAGTCTACAGAGAAAGACAACTACATGGGTAACAATGCTAGAGTGTGTTAGGGCTAAGACGGAAATACAAAGTGCTGTGGGAACATAGAAAAGGGGGAGAAAGGGTAGTGAGTGGTTAAGGAATTTAAGAAATCCTTCCCCATTTAACATTTAAACCAAGACTTTAAGGATCACTAGGACTTATTCAAAGGGAAAAAGGAAGATACCTCCAAGTAAAGGAAACATTATTTCTAAGAGAGGAGGGAAGAATATAGTGCAATAATGAAACTAAAGTAATTCATTTTTTAGGAGAATGAATAACATACTCCTTTCACTCATCAACTCCATTCATTAAATTAATATTTACTGAACTCTGATAATGTTAATTTATATACAGCAATTCACAAAACAGAGGCCACCGCAGTGGCCCAGTCCATGTCATAAATCAAAATGTAAGTCAGCCTGCACTTACGGGGAAACACCTCACTGTCATGAAAACCTAGTGTACACCACTACAATCCTCCGACTCCGCTTTAGCTAGCTTTACCAAGCCCTAGAAAAGAGGGTCTGCTTGTCTCACAGGAACTCCCGACCTCCTAGCCAGTCACGCCCTGTTTCTGAGTTGCCTCTTCTAACAATCCATAAAACTCGCTTTTACCTCAAATCCCTCCACAACAGTGTCCACTGCTTGTGAGGCATAGTACTCCCCCAATCCATGGACTATTTTCCTCTGAACAAAGGACATCAAACTTGTAAATGAATTGTTTTATTTTTGTCATTTGACGTCTCCCCTTATTTAGCAGCCCTGTTTAACAAGGGAGGTATCTTTATTTTTTTCAAATTATAAAGCCCAAATAAAAGGAATTTTTTTCCTTCTGGATGGGTACATCCAATGTGGGCTCTCTCACTGGGCTCTTTCTCTCTTCCATTACACAGAATTCCTTTGAAGAACCAGAAAAGAAAAATTACTATAAAACTGAATAAATTCCCTGTGACAGTTAACTGATAAACAACCTTAATTCCATCTGCTACCTTAATTCCCCTCTGTCATATAACTTTACATACATGAAGGTTCTGAGGATTAGGACATGGATATCTTTGGCAGGTCATTATTCTGCCTACCACAGCACACAACACAAATATTTAAAGGTTCCGGACTATACCCAGCATTGAGGGAAGCTGCAATGGTAGCCTCTTCCCTCCTGTGATTAGTATCTGTTAGGGTAGATAAGAAATTTGTACAAAATCATACTGTCAAGGAAAAAACCCATCCTAAAAGTACTTCAAGTAGGAACTGGATGAGAAATGAGAAAATGACATAGAAATGAGAAAGAATATTTTTAGCTCCAAGGGAAGAAGGCATATGAAGGTCTTAAAGCCCTGGTAGGATCTGTAACAGGAAGAGATAAGTATGGGGTGATATTTCAGGTGGGAGCTTTGTGTATCTAACTGGAAGGAAGATTAAAAAAAGAAGAAGAAGAAAGATGACACATTTAACAAGTCCCAGTGGGGGGAGTAAAGAACACTCAATGGGAAACAGTAGGAACTGAGAATTTCACAGAGAAAGTGGTCAAAAATTCAACTGTGGCAGAGATGAAGAAACGCAAAGAGAAAAGGGCCACTGGGGTTTTAATTAATGTATCACTGGAGATCTTCAAATAAGCACCTGGTCAAGTGCTGGCGGCCAGAGCCAGACTGCAGCTCCTACAGAGTGGGCTGTCAGCAAATGTAAAATTTTTTTTTTTTGATAAATCTATAGTTTTAAAAAGCAAAATATTTTTTAAAAAGAAATTTGAGAAGACAGAAAGATAAAAGGTTTGGTAGTCCCCTGTGTGCCAAAGGGAGGAAGTCAATGAAACTAAACAGATAAAGAAGCATAAGAATAAAAAATCAGATAAAAGGCACAGGTTGCAACTCTCAAGGCAACAGCTGAGGGTGAAGAGCTTTATGATAAAGTTGTGACAATATCGATTAAGAATCTATTCTAAAACTTTCCGGGAAATGGTGAGGCAAGATTCAGCTAACCTCGTTCTATGAACAGACTACTGGGTTACGTCCCCTGAAAATACTGTGCCTTCATTCTTACCAGATTCAAATATGAAATTTCCTTGGAAATCCCACAAGCAAAATCACACAGGTTCTCAGGCAAAATCAGAACTCCAACAGAAATCCTACAGTAGTAACTGTCACCCGTCAGAACGTTAAGAAAATAAAAACTAAGTTTTTTCTCAAGGTTTTCCTGATGGTTCACTTTAGAATATATATATATTGTTTGAATTCTTAGAATATGGGCTTCCAGAGTCTGTCTTAAATCGATGACAGTAAAAACATGTGTTTGCAGAGCACTGGAACAACCTATTGATTTAAAGACACAAATTATTAAATGGGGATCACGGACTCTATAAACTCACATCATTAAAATAACTGTCTCTCTTAGAAGATAGGCCAAAATAAGATTTCTTAAGAATTTCCAGCAGAATAAAGGATTAAAAAATATGGAAAAAATTAATAATAATTTTCATTTTCTAGTAATTTTACTTAGTGAAATCAACTATTTTTAATTATTACTTAAATTCAACTAATTAACATATAATGTATTATTAGTTTCAGAGGTAGTGGTCAATGATTCACCAGTCTTATGTAACACCCAGTGCTCATAACATCACATGTCCTCCTTAATGTCCATCACCCAGTTACCCCATCCCCCCACCTCCCTCCCTCCCAGCAACCCTCAGTTTGTTTCCTATGATTAAGAATCTCTTACAGTTTGTCTCCCTATCTGATTTTGTCTTGTTTTATTTTTTTCTCTCTCCCCTATGATCCTCTGTTTTGTTTCTTAAATTCCACATGAGTGAGAGCACATCATATTGTCTTTCTCTGATGGACTTATTTTGCTTAGTTCAGCATAATACCCTCTAGTTCCATCTACACCATTGTAAATAGCAAGATTCATTCATTTTGATGGCTGAGTAGTACTCCTCTGTGTGTGTGTGTGTGCGTGTGTGTGTGTGTGTGTGTATACTACATCATCTTTATCCATTTATCTGTCAATGGACATCTGGGCTCTTTCCATAGTTTGGCTATTGTGGACATTGCTGCTATAATAAACATTGGGGTAAACATGCCCCTTTGGATCACTACATCTGTATCTTTGGGGTAAATACCTAGTAGTGCAATTGCTGGGTTGTAGGGTAGCTCTATGTGAAATCAACCTTAAACTATACTACCTATTAATAAACATCCATCCATAGAATATTAGAAAACACCATTAATCCCTGAATACTTATAAAATGTAGAGCACTACCCTTATGACAATCATCATTTCTAACCGTGATTAATTTGCTCATTTCATTAATCTCAATAAATTTTAATTTGGAATGTTTCGGCTATCTGAGGAACACGTCACACAATTGAAACCTCAACTCCAATAATAAAATTTCACAGATAATGTAACAAACCAGAACTTAAAAAAAAAAAAATAAACAGCTCAATACTAAGCTCTAAGTACATGGAAAAATGGGCACAAGAGGGATTATGTAACTAAATTCGTGATTTCTTCATGCTTTCTTTACCCCAGTGAAATGAGGTAACACTATTTGCTTCTTATTGCTCTGTTAGGTTTTAAAACATACTATGAAAGACTTTTCATTTACATTAATTTCTAAACATTGAGACAAATTTCTCATTTGGCTCTTCTGAAGAACTTGACAACAGCAAGCCCTCTCAAGGGAAACACATTTCTGCCCTGCTATGAGACACTTACCATTCTCACTTGTGCTTAATATTGGCCATGTGAAATATAAAAGATAAGTATTAGCCAATGAAATAAAAGTGTCCAATGATAGTTAAATGGGAAATCATCTTTAAAAAGAAGGAAACTGCAGGGGTGCCTGGGTGGCTCAGTCAGTTAAGCATCTGCCTTCAGCTCAGGTCATGATCCTGGGGTCCTGGGATCAAGCCCTGCATTGGGGTCCCTGCTCAGTAGGGAGCCTGTGTCTCCCTCCCTTCCCCCCATTCATGCTCTCTGTCACTCTCTCTCTCTCTCAAATAAATAAATAAATAAAATCTTTAAAAAATTAGAATTAAAAAAGAAACAGGGAGAATTCTTCCCTTCTTTCCCTCTGTCTGGAATACAGACTTAATAAGGGCTGGAGTTTGGGCAGCCATCCTGAACCACAATGTAGAAGATGCGATGGCAGGAGAGCACAGAGCAAGAATGAGCTTCATTTTTTTTTTTTTAAGAGTTTATTCATTTATTTATTTGTCAGAGAGAGAGAGAGAGAGAGAGAGAACAGGCAGGCAGAGTGGCAGCAGAGGCAGAGGGAGAAGCAGGCTCCCCGCTGAGCAAGGAGCCCGATGCAGGACTCGATCCCAGGACTGGGATCTTGACCTGAGCCGAAGGCAGCCGCTTAACCAACTGAGCCACCCAGGTGTCCCGAATGAGCTTCATTTTTAACCACAGAATTACCTCCATGGCCTTGGATTGTCTATTTCCAGACTTTACTTCCATGAGAGAAAACTTCTACTTTCTTTAACCCACTGTAATTTATGGTATTTAGGGTTATGTAAGTGAACCTGAACCTAACTGATACAAGGTGCATATCCTAGCAATTCCACACCTAGCATATACTCTAAAATCTAGACCAGTGCTGTCCAAATTCTGTGATGATGGAAATATTCTGTACCTTTGCTGTCCAACCCAGAAGCCACTAGCCACTTCAAATGTTTAACATTTAAAACACAATTTCATATTTTACTTAATTTCACTTTAATTTCAATTAAACTTAAAGAGTCACATGTGATTAGTAACTGTTAACTAGTAACTATTACCATAGCTCTAGCCATCAAGGAGCATCAAAATTATAATTGAGTTAATTTAAAATGATATAAAGTTCTTAATTTATATATAACTATAAAGTAAACTTCTAAACATTATTTTTATTTCACAAGGTATATGCCTTAAATTATATTTTGCTAGAGTAATCTTATTAAATCTATCTTGAGCCATATATGTAGAAACCTAGAAAATATTAGGTGTGAAAATAAAAACAACTTGACAGTAATGTCTATAACAGTCTTTCCACTTTAGTTCAAACAGCTATCCTGATTTTCTTCTTAGTTAGAAATCAACTGCTCTTAAAATAATGTGTCAGAGGGCACCTGGGTGGCTCAGTGGGTTAAGCCTCTGCCTTCAACTTGGGTCATGATCTCAGGGTCCTGGGATCGAGTCCCGCATCGGGCTCTCTGCTCAGCAGGGAGCCTACTTCCTCCTCTCTCTCTCTCTCTCTCTCTGCCTGCCTCTTTGCCTACTTGTGATCTCTTTCTGTCAAATAAATAAATAAAATCTTCAAAAACAATAATGTGTCAGAATTTAAATACCTTTTACATTTCTTTTTCATTCATATGTTTTCTTAACTCAAAGCAAAATTTTCACCCAAATTTCAACAAAATTACTTCACAGCATGCAATGAAAATTTTTCGTTTGTTTTAAAAACCAGTAGACACTTTTCCTTCCCAAGCTAACCACCTTTGTGTTAAGAGGTATGAATACTGTAGATTGTAAACCACAGTTCTTAGCCCATTAATAAACCATGAAATTCACAACAGAAAGGCATCTCAAAAAGGTCACTCAGTTTATATCTCAGAGAGGATTATGTTTTATGTTAATTACCCCTGGAGGTATTTGTCTATCTTCTCGTTTCTTTCAGGCAGAATTAATCTGTATGATCTTAAAGTATTTCATATGATAAATATCCTTCTCACATAGCACTTACTATACTAAGTCATGACAGTTTCAAAACTGTTTCTGCTCTAGACTTGGAAATTCTCAAAGGCAAGGGAGACCTCAGAGGGGTAATGTGGCACTAGAACAGAGCCATCCAGAAGCAGCACAAAAGGAATTTGCTCTGGAGAGCAGAGAAGCAGAAAAGGAGTAATGTAATCACAGCTCACTAATCCCACATTTCTGTCCTGGGCTAGCCTTGGTTACAATCTGCTTTAATTGAATTTATCCTATAATTCATTTTTGGGTACACCTCTGTTTATTTAAAAATTTCCGAGTTGTAAGATCATATGCAAATCAGTGAATAAATGAGATAATAAATTTAACCATATGATAGATTAATCTAAATAAAGCTTTTAAATCACTTTGGTTAATATTACACAGTCTGCTGAACACAATATTCTCCTATTTCTGGAAAGATTACCTAATAACTGTAACCTCTGTACAACCCTGTTGTTTTAAATAATTTATATAGATTCAATTAAGTATTACATAAATACCTCCCACATCCTTAAAAGAGAAAGAGACATGTGCAGGTGAAGAATCACTTTTAAAGTTGTGAAAAGATGTCACTTTTAGAAATTCACTTTGAATGACATACTTTTATTTATTTGACAGACAGATCACAAGTAGGCAGAGAGGCAGGCAGAGAGAGACAGGAGGAGGCAGGCTCCCTGCAGAGCAGAGAGCCCGATGCGGGACTCGATCCCAAGACCCTGAGATCATGACCTGAGCCGAAGGCAGAGGCTTTAACCACTGAGCCACCCAGGCGCCCCTGAATGACATACTTTTAGAATTTAACTGCTGTCAAACTAAAATGACAAATAACTCATTATGTTATCTGAATTCCTAATTTTTGTTTCAACTTGCAGACCAACTCTGCCTTTTATGTAAGGCACCAGCTAGTCTTGGGACTCGAGGCAAATATAATAGCAGGTGACACCAGACATGTGGGTGGAAGCCGGAGAGAGTCAATATCCCAGTAAGAATGCCCAAGAGAAGCATTAATGCCAGCCTCCATTCACCATCATTTAATATACCTACTCACCTATTACTTCCACCCAATTATTCAATTAAGACCTCTTCGGGGTTAATTAGGGACTAAAGGAGATTGTGGCCTTCTCCACTGGTATACTGTAAAATATCATGTGCCTTTTGCCTGAGGCAATGGGACAATAGAGATAAACACACAAAGTTATACGACTGCTTTCTCATTAACCAAATACTACATTGGCATCCAAAGCAATCGCCTTTTACATGGGTTTTTCAATGTAACTTTGGCTTTAGAAACCTGCCGTTCCAGAAGGGACTGAATTTCCACAGCAATTCCAGACTTTAAAGTACTATTTCTCAAAGTTGGTCTTAGTCCACCTGCACCAAAATCTGTGGGGTTCTTTAAAGTACAGATTCCTCGGCTCCCAAGCCACCCGCAACACCCCCCGCCCTGAAACAGACTCTGAGGAGGGGAGCCCAGCCACGTGTATTTTTAGCAAACATTCTCCCACATGATTTGGGGCCATGCTAAAGTTTGAGAATCACTGCCTAAGAACAAGCTATTCCTAGAACACATGGTGTGTGTGTGTGTGTGTATATATATGTATATATATATATATATATATATATATATATATATATATATGTATATATATATTAAGGAGCATTAGATATACCGATATAACCCATATATGTCCAAGATACTGTCCCTACACAGAACAGGGGCACCAACTGGCAGCTTGTTAGGAATGCAGAATCTCAGGCCCAACCCAGCCCTGCTGAGCCAAAATGTGCATTTTGACAAGATCCCCAGGTGATTCACATTTACATTAAAGCTTGAGTTGTACTGGTCTAGAGCAGTTATTCTTGGATGCAATCAGGAAACAGCAAAGTACATTAAGAATATTATGGTAAACACCTGAAATATACTTTATAGTAAAAGAGGCAAAGCCAAGGCCCTGTTGAAATGCAGAGGAAAAATTCTGAATATCTTTGGGTGAATTTTAAAACTTGAATGATAATACCATTTCCCATTCTCCTCCACCAAGCACTGTATTAATCACAGAAGACAGGAGTCATTCAAAATACAATTGAGAAAAAGACAAAAGCTAAAAAAGAGATGTTTTATAAACAGCAATAATTTGTGAGTTGCTCTGGTCCCCAATTTAAGACTCACTGAAGATATAAAGAATAACCAAGACCTTATTCACTTAATTTCGCAAATTCTAAAAGTTGTTTTCCCGTATGCGAGTGTACTTAAGGTTGGGATATAGTTTCCTGTATAATAAAAAGTCACTGCAAAAAATACAAAACAAAACGTTAAGAGACAGTCCCCTTGAATCTTCTGTTTTTTTCTTTTCTTTTTTTTAACAAAGTGGGTAACAAATCAGAGAGAGAGGACTACAGTCCACAAGGACACACCTGAAAACTAGAGAGGCAAAATGGGAGGTCATGAGCATATTACATATAAATACTATGCTTCTTGGAAAAATATCATGTTGTCTTATAAATAATACTTTACATAGAAGTGACAACTTATTTTCTTAATCACAGAAGCATACTAAATTAGTTGTAAAATTTATTGCTAGTTAATGACAGTATTACCACTCAACAATGGGAATACTATGTTGATATTCAGCTTATTTATAAAATATACTATGCAGGTTTGATATAAATACTTTTTAAAAAATCTCTTTGGAGACCTGATCTCTAAGGACGCATTTAAGCACTAACTGATCTCAGAGCACTTACTGGAAATTGTATTAATGTGGATACAATAAGTTTCATTTATAATTAAGGAAATATTACTATCCTCTTGAATAAATATAATTTTCCTATTATCATGCATTATGTCAGGGTTCCTGTTGTATATAATATTAACTTTATATTAACTATTAATTAATTAATTAATATTAACTAATATTAACTAACTAATATTAACTAATATCGCTTTGGAGCTTCAGAAGGATTTGAGCAATGAAAGCACTTAGGTAAGAGAAAAGACAAATTAATTAACTTGTCAAATCCTTCCTTTCAGAGATCATGGACGCAATAAATCCCCACTTACCTGAGTACCAGCTCTCTTTTTTTTTTTTTTTAAGATTTTATTTATTTATTTGACAGAGATTGCAAGTAGGCAGAGAGGCAGGCAGAGAGAGAGGAGGAGGAGGCAGGCTCCCTGCCGAGCAGAAAACCCGACGCGGGGCTCGATCCCAGGACCCTGAGATCATGACCCGAGCTGAAGGCAGAGGCTTTAACCACTGAACCACCCAGGCGCCCCACTGAGTACCAGCTTTCAATATGAAATATGTATCACAGCTTATGGCAGAGGAAAAAAGTGTTTCCACATGTCCAGTACCTCTCCCCAATTCAGTACTTAAGAACTGAGTTTGAGGGGTGCCTGGGTGGCTTAGTTAGTCAAAGCCTCTGCCTTTGGCTCAGGTCATGATCCCAGGGTCCTGGGATGGAGCCCCGCATCAGGCTTCCTGCTCAGCAGAGAGCCTGCTTCCCCCTCTCCCTCTGCCTGCCACTCTGCCTACTTGTTCTCTCTATCTCTCTGTCAAATAAATAAATAAAATCCTTAAAAAAAAAAAAAAAGAACTGAGTTTGAAAACAATGCTACAGAAGGAAATACCAGAAAATTATGTGAAATAGCTATCACTTATTTGTTGACTTTGAATCAACACTAAACTCAAAATTTACCCTGCTTGCTTTTCTATTTTCTTTACTGGAAATGAGTTAAGAAGTACAATGCTTACTACCGCTGCTCAGAAATCCTAAGTGTTAGATAATGATGATTACTATATGTAAACATCAAAACAATGGCTACAACCAAGAAAATAATTCCAAGGTGCTTAGAAGAACAGTGGAGGTTATTTGCTTAAAACCAGCATGATTTTAGTTTGTAATGCTATATGTTCATACATTTCAAGCGTCTGGCTGCCATTCAAACACATAGATTAGCTGCAGAGGTTTGTGGAAAACGCCTACCCAGTAATAACTTTTGTACTTTATCTGGTACCCAAAATGACACCTTATTTATAATAAGGTGGCACAGGTCATACGCATAGTATTCCTATCTCAGCACACCCAGTTCTGCTCCTACGACTATGGTAACTCAAAGCAGAACCTGCCTCAGATCCAGGAAGGAGGGGACACTGCCAGAGACTGTTTCAGAGAACTCTAGCATCACAAATATCCCGTTAAAACTGAAGAGCAAGCGGATGCCTTCTGCCACTTGAATTTGGTGCTAAGACTGACACAGTATGACCTATGACCCTAAACATCTCTCACAAGCAACACTCTTCAAGCCCAGGGAAATGCTTTTCCACATCTCTTGCCCTTCCCCCTCCAAATAAAGGTCAGAATGCCCTGAAGGCTTGTGGGCTGCTGCTGAAGACAGAGACAGATATCACTTTGGAGCTTCAGAAGGATTTGAGCTATGAAAGCACTTAGGTAAGAGAAAAGACAAATTAATTAACTTGTCAAATCCTTCCTCTCAGATTTCATGGACGCAATAAATCCCCACTTAACTGAGTATCACTTCCCAAGAGTGCCAAGGTCCATTTTCTTGCTTCCCGTTTTAATTTGTGCTCCTGCAGGTACTCACAAATTAACATGGAATTTCCAAGAGCTGCACATAGGAGCTGAAGAGTATTTTACAATATTCAGGAATTCATAAATCTCTTGTGTTTTGTCTTTTACATCAGTGGATAACTCTGCACACATGAGAAGAAAAAGAACCTGAAAATAATTACTGTTGAA
Organism: Lutra lutra; assembly: GCF_902655055.1. Lineage (NCBI taxonomy): Eukaryota > Metazoa > Chordata > Mammalia > Carnivora > Mustelidae > Lutra > Lutra lutra. Next base: position 27,817,743 of record NC_062292.1, read on the forward strand.
AGAATTTTTTACATTTGCCTTAATTTGTATTTTTATAAAAATATATTCAAATTTTGATGCAATACCTGAAATATTCAATTAGTCAGTAAAATCTTCCAAAATGTATTATTAATCTTAGTAACAAAAATAAATATAATTAAAATAAAACTAGACATAGTCAACTAATTATTAGAGTACTTAGTAGTTTTAAAGTTAAACTCAGAATACTGAAGATTAGAAAATTGTTATAGGTGAGATCCTTCCCTAGAGAGGAAACTGAAAGCTCTGTTTAAACATTTGTTTTATAAAGTATTACAAATGCATGAAAAAGTTAGAATTAACGCTGAGTTTTCCAAAGTCACCCTACTAATCTTTGTTGGAGCCAAAGCCAGAATTCTCATCTCCTGACTTCCAGCCTAGTGCTCTTTTTATTTTAATTTCAGAAGATTTATAAAGTTCATCTTACATGGGATATTTAGATTTATACTTGTAAATTTTTGACCTGTAGATAATTCATACATAGCAGGAATAAAATGGCTAAAGACCTGATCTGCCCAAAGTCCTTGCTTGGTATCCTTTCAAATTCAAAACCTCCAAAAGTAGACAGGATCATCATTTGTACCCTAATGGTCTGGCCTTAACTGTTCGATACCCAGCACTGCAAGCTTTCAAAAAAATACATCACGCCTTTGGCATTTTAACAAAAGAGGTGTTCAAAGCAAGCATAAGTCCAAGATATTGTTGTTCACTACCTTAAAAACACAGACACAGGGGCGCCTGGGTGGCTCAGTGGGTTAAGCCTCTGCCTTCGGCTCAGGTCATGATCTCAAAATCCTGGGATCGAGCCCTGCATCAGGCTCTCTGCTCAGCAGGGAACCTGCTTCCCCCTCTCTCTCTGCCTCTCTGCCTACTTGTGGTCTCTGTCTGTCAAATAAATAAATAAAATCTTAAAAAAAAAAACAAACCACAGCCACAATATCTGACAAGACATATAGTAATTGTGAAAGACAATCCAATCATTCAACATATGGGGGAGAAAATGCATGGTGGGAATCCTGAATAATGCAGCACCTTGCTATGTCAAGTGTCCTTACAGCACCTAAAAGTTTATCAGAAATGAAGAATATCTGGCATCATTTCAAACTCAAAAAATCTGAACCTACAGTTTAACAAGATCTCCACATGATCTGTATCCACATTAAACTTTAAACACCAACGGACTAGCAGATTCATCACACCTGCTTATACATGACAAAAACTATCATTTAAAAAGTTATCAATTATTACACGTTGTACTCCTAGACACTAGGTGTAATTTCCTTTACTTATCACAATATGACAGATATTATTTTCTCTGTCTTATACACGATGCAATTAGGGGTCATAGAGGTTAAGTAACATGGTCATGGTCAAAAGCTAATAAGCAGTAGATCCCAAACACAATTCCTGTTATTTCATATTATACATCGCCTCTTTATCCAGCAGCCTCAAGAAGCACGCAAATCTGTTACTTGTCAATGTCAGGAAGATTTTAAGAGGCACTAAGAAGGGAGTAAAGCAACCGTTTCTTGACATTTTCTGTGGGATTCTCTTTGATTAATCAGTGTGCTTCTATTATGCTTGGATTCTTGGTGATGGGGGGAGATACAGAAGATTTTAAAAGAGTGACAATCTAGTTGAACAAACAGACCTCGCTCACATAAACTAACAGGACAGGCAATTAAAAATTAAAATATAAAAAATTAAAGTATCAACTAATATAAAATGATACTTCATAAACCAAGTTCATAATTTCCAAGAAAAGTATTAAATACATTTATTTATTTTAATGTAACATATATTAGCTACCTAAAATATGATCAGATGACCTTGGGCACTGAGGATCTTTTTTTTTTTTAAGATTTTATTTATTTATTTGACAGAGATCACAAGTAGGCAGAGAGGCAGGCAAAGAGAGGAGGAAGCAGGCTCCCCACTGAGCAGAGAGCCCGATGCAGGGCTTGATCCCAGGACCCTGGGATCATGACCTGAGCCGAAGGCAGAGGCTTTAACCCACTGAGCCACCTGGGCGCCCCAGCACTGAGGATCTAAAATTAATTTTAAAAAATAAACCCCGAGACTAGAGACAACAGAGAGAGAGCACTACTGTTTAAGTATAAAACAAAAAGATAAGCATTACATGATCTGTGCACACAAAATGCCATGTGAGGAGTTAATTCCATCATGTCTCACAAAGAAAAAATGAGCTCAGAGAAGGTCTAGAAAAAGTTTAGTAATGCCTTTGAGAAATGGCAGATTTGGATTCCAGTGGACATTCTTTTTCTCATGTATAAAACAAGGGAGTTAAGAGATCAGTAATCTCTGAAAACCTGTCATACTCTATGCATGAGCCTCAGGGGGATGAATGACTGCAGGACTGCAACCTGCTTCGGTTAGAGCACCTGAGCCCTCGGAGGGGGGGGGGTGTCTGTGTGTAAAGGAGATTTTTGTTGGCTTTAAGAGAAAGTTTGAAAAATAAAAATTCTATCATCATGCAATTATATATAACAAATTATGCTTACCTCAAGGTATGTCTAGTTTGCCCAAAAACGTATCAAATGCTAAGGCATCTGTGAGGTAAGAGCTCATCCCAAGGAAATAAAAGGCCATACGTGCTATAGAAAGGGAAACACTGTCAGGACATCTTGTCCTCTGGATGCCCTTGAGCCTACGCTGTTTCTACCGCTCAGTTCTAACTGGAACTTGCCCCAGAGCTCTGGACAGCAGATGCTCTGCCAAAACAAGAGAACAAGATGCTGCTTAAAACATCTCTCTGAGGCATTTGGAGTATAAGACAGGAAAGATTTAGGATCTATGTAGCACATTCTAACAAATCTACTTCTTGGGGGGTGGGAAGAGCTGTGCTTCTGCAGGGCTCCCGAGAAAGCAACACGCACCTGCCATAGGAGGAATTCTGCGCACTAGCAGGGTTCACAGAGGTCCTGTGTTGTCAAGAGACAGTGCTCTCAGCACAAACATCAAATGGCAGTGACCTCCCAGGAGGCAGAGGTGAACATCACTGAACTACGGTGGCTGCAAAAGCATGAGAGCCAAAGCAGGAGAGAAAGAAAGGTAGATGGGACCAACTAGTTCTTGAGTATACAAGCAATGGGGAAAACACTGGTAGGGAAGAACCAGAAACATACCAAAAAACTATCTGAATACCACTGTAGCATGATTTTACCCGTTATGGTTCGGAAACACAATCTGGGGACTGGTAGGTAATAGAGGGAATAGCATTATTGGAAATATAACAAGGAGACCTGACTGGCCAACTTTGTTTATTACACTTGATTTTTTTAGAGGCAATAAATTTTCTAGAATTATTTCTATCGCAGGGAGTTCAGTTCTCAGCACTATTTTGAAAATCATGAGAAATTACTTGTCTACAATTATTTGAAGATTGCATAGAGTGAAACAAACAACATGAATGGTGCTCTCCTGACTTCATGACAAAAATCAGAGATCAGGCCAAATCTTCTTTAATGTAGCTATTATCTGTTTTTCTTTCCCCATCATAATTCCTAATTAGACTTACAACATTTTCATCACACGTCTGAAATGGATCTTTGAGGCTTTTATGTTGAACATCAATAAACTAAATGCAAGAACTTCGACAAATATTTAAGACAAATTAATGTCACAGAAGTCAAATACCAATCTCCATTTTTAATTCAACTAAATATTATTCTGGAAATGGTCCTGGATAATACTGTTCTTGATGTTAGTTTTTCAACATCACCTAATGGGCTAGCTCATGGCTCATTTCCTATGAAGAAAGTTAGAAGTCCATTTAAATAGAGTGTAGATTTTCACAAATGCTGAATTGCTCAAATAGCTCTCTTGGAAATTAAATTAACACAGCCCATTTGATTTTCAACATGTTCACATTTTAGTCATGCCTATTTTTTAGCAACCAAGCAAAAACTCAATCTCATGGTAAGTTAGAGAATCCTTCTAGAGACTAAATAAAAATTTTAAATGCTTTGTCTTAATAACATTCTGGCCAGGGGTCAGGAAAGAAGGTAATAGTATACCGTATATGAAAAAGGGCTAATATTCCTATATATGATGAACTCTGAGCCAATTGATAAGAAACAATCTAATGGAAATAGAAAGCACACGGACATTTAGTAAACAGTTTTTTAACTGTAAATTTATTATAAAGTGACAATAACTCTTAGACTTGTCTAGGTATGTATTGCTAATGGTATCATAAAATTATTCTTACTACATAAGAGAATGCAACCTAAAATACTGCACCACGGTTTGACCTTAAAGGTGTGGCAACATTTCACCGCGTTCAGAATTGTTTCCGCTTCCCAACACTTGTGGAAAGTATCCTTATCTGTTGCCGACTGAAGATAATGACTGGAATTTAAATTTGTTATGCATAAACTTTGTTAACAAAAAGAGTGGCATAGGTGTAATTTTCTCTTTCTCGTTTAAAATATTCCTGTGCAGAAAAGAGTTAATATAACAAACCAGAGACTGCTATCCTTAGAAAGGCCTGCTTACAAGGTTGGCCATTTGCTGGCATCTGGGAACTTGGATTTGGGGAAGGTTCCCATCATTCCCTAACTGGTAAGTGTGGCCTACTATACCCCAACTCTGTGCGCAATGTGGTTTATGTTGAACATCTACCTTCCTTCTGAAGGTCAACCATTTTGGCTAAACAAAGGTTGTCTATGTAACTCACACTGGATAAAAACCCTGGACTTCAAGGCTCAGGCGGGCTTCTCCAGCAGACATTTTGCAAGTGCTTTCGCAACTTGATACGGAAGAATAAAGCTTGTCTGTTCAACTCAACTCTTGGAGAGAACTCTTGGAGGTCTGTGCCTGGTTTCCTCCAAAACTTTGCCCCATGTGCCTTTTTTTCCTTTGTTACATTTGCTTTGTATCCCTTGTACTGTAATAAATCACAGCCACGAATATGACTATAGACTGAGTCCTGTGAGTCCTTTAAGCAAATTACCAAAACTGCAATGGTCTTGGGAACACTCAACACAGTCCTGAAACACTTCTCCGCATTTTGGGAAAAGTGGACAAGTGTTCCATTTGAATACTCATCACCTTTGCCTCCTGTATGTTGTCAGCCACCAGATCCTGCAGACTCTTTTCTCATAATACCACTTTCTTTTCATTTCCATGGACCCATCTCTTTCATCTTTCAGTCACCACTCCCCTTGCCACCTCAAGCTCAGATTATGGCAATGGTCTTTTTCTCAGTCTGCTCTGGCTGCCATAACAAATTAGTACAGACTGGTGGCTAAAACAACAAAAACTTATTTCTCACAGTTCTGGAGGCTAGAAAGTCCAAGATCAAGCTGCTGGCCAATTCAGTTTCCGGTGAAAGCTCTCCGGGGCTTGCAGACGGCTGACGTCTTGCTGTGTCCTCACAAGATAAAGAAAGAGAACACTCTGCTATCTCCTCATCTTCTTATAAGAGGATCAACCCTATCATATGAGGGTACCACCCTTATGACCTCATTTAACCTGCAGCACTGCCTCAGGAGCCTACCTCCAAATACAGTCACACTGAGTGTTAGAAATTCCAACATATGAATGGTGGGGGTTCCCGGAGGTGGACCACAAACACCAGTCCATAATAATCTCCTATCTGGTCTTTACCTCCCGAAATAAATTCTGCAATCTGCAGCCAGATTAAGTTTCCTAGGAGACTGTAATCATTATGGGTCTCCATGGCTCAAAGTCTGCCAAGGAGATGTCTCCAAAATCTATGGGGACAGAACAAATGCTTCAACCTGATTCCCACAGAGCCAATATCTAACACCTGAATGGGAGCTGCTTCAGATAGAGATCAAGAAATCAGAGCAATTTATCTCAGCATCTAGTCTGATGTGGAAATGTCTCTAAAAATATAATCGTCTAGTATCAAATTCTTTTTTTTTTAAAGATTTTATCTATTTATTTGACAGAGAGAGAGAAAGAGAAAGCACAAGCAGGGTGGTGGCAAAGGGAGAAACTAAGCTCCCTGCTAAACAGGGAGCCTGACTTGGGGGCTCGATCCCCAGACCCCAGGACTAGGACCTGAGCAGAAGGCAAACACCCAACCAACTGAGCCACCCAGGTGCCCTGCCTAGTATTCAAATTCTAATACCCACTTTTCTAAGATTTTGTCTAATTTAGCAAAATTTCTAATATATAAAGAAATTTTCACTTCCCTAAATAATTACTCCCTAACAGGTATCCTAGGTATTTGAAAGCAAGTTGAATATTTTTACCTTCCTTCCCTACTAGAGAAGGTGAATGTCATCTTAATATCACCTTTTGTCTCCAGGTTGAGTCACATCAGAGGCTAAATTTTTTAATTGAGCTAGAAAGAATGTCAATTCTCCAAGACAACTAATATATCATTAATGCAATAATCACATTCCACTAAAAAGGAGTTCCACCAAGAAGACAGGGAAGAGCTAATATGACTGAATTTAAACACACGCAAAAAAACTACACAGAAATTTAATAAATAGAAATTTAAAAACTAAATAGAAATTTCAAATCCTAGTAGATCCTTCCCAAAGAAACCCACGGAAAGTGGCTGAAACGTTCTTGTATTGAATCAGTATCAAGACATCAGGGTATTTTTCTCTAAATATCTGCTGTGTATAAGCCACTGTACTAATTAGCTCAGGGAACACAAAAAAACTTAATATACAGTGTTAGCCCTCTTAACTCTTGCCTAGGAAAATGAGACAAACGTATAGGCAAAATCCAACTTTTGAGACTAATTAACTTGGCAACGGCACAATACCAATGAAGTCATGGATTTAATCTGCTTATGTTAACTGGTGCACTCTGTCCTCTAAATGCTGCATTTTAGAATGCCTCTGAATTCAAGGAGGGCCAGGCGTTACAACATGGATGTAAAACTAAAAATTTATCATTACTTCTAGCAAATTAGTTCAACATCACCATCTTTGTTTATTACCATGTAGTTTGCTGATACGAATAAGTTTAAACAGATTGTACATTTGTCAATTTACTTTTTTTTTTTTTTTTTTTTTTTTTTTTGAAACTGAGCTTTGATGCATTAGAACGAAAGAGTGCTTTTCTTAAGTGCCGAAATTCAGAATCATTTTCTGGTTGATACTAGAGAGGTGAGAAGAAGTTGGAACAATATAGGAAATGGTACCTACTCTGTGAGATGGGGTGACACTGGGCCAGGACAGTTAGGTAGGTACCTGCCAAATGCAGCAGTGGTCCTGGGCAACTGGTAAGAGAACAAAGGTGGGCCATGTCGGCAGAGAAGACCTGATCACCCACGAGAGTTATAATCGAACAGTATGGTTAGAAAACATTTTGGTTCTGACTCACACTGACCCAATCAGGGTCTTAAAACTGCTTCATTTGGGACTTAAAAGTGGGGCCAGGGAAATTTCAGTGAGGGACTCCTTCTGCAGAGCCTCCAGGAACCAGCCTCTCCCCAGGGCAGAGACACTTCCAGCAAAATTTAATACAATGATTCTCAATCTTCTGAGTGCAGAGAGAAATTATCTGCAGACCCTGTCAAAAACTCGGGTCCCAGGGGCACATTGGTATCTCAGTCAGTTGAGCATCTAACTGTTGATTTCGTCTCAGGTCACGCTCTCAGAGTCCTGAAATGGAGCCTACTTGGAATTCTTTCTCTCCCTCTCCCCACCCACCCCCACCTGCTCATGTGCTCTCTCTCTCTCTCAAAACAAAACAACTCGGGTTCCAGAGACCCACATTCCAGGTATTCTGATTTAGTGGGTCCAAGGTGGTTTCTAGGACTCGTCAATTCTAATAAGGACTGACAGTAATATGATGTAAATGGTCCAGACTATACAACTTAGAAATGCTGGATCAGTGACTCAGAAAAATTAATTCAGATCACAGAAAAGACCTGATTTACTAGAAAGCAGTAAGGATATCTTTGCTAGAAAGATACAGGCGGCAACATGAAACTTTCTCATATTTGGTAACCAAAATAATATCCCTCATCACCAATGTTTTCCTCTACAATTAAACAAACACACAAAGATTTGGGCCTATTATCTAGGACAATAAATCAAAGCAGCACTTACCTGACATTCAGCAATTTATGAGAAGCTGTTAAACAGTCACAGCTATATTTTTCTCATTTCAGATAAAAAGACATGAGCATAAACACACACAAGCATGTGTCTGGTACAGTCATCCCGAATAAGGGTGCTCTGTTCTTAGGTTTTGTGTAAAACGCTTTGCTAATAGAATCCAGAAATTTAGGAGGGAGAAAACACAAATTCTTAGAAGTATTCAAGCAAAGCCGCCAAATAGTTAGCAATGTAATCTACTCAAAAGTAAAAGTATCCCCCTCATTTTTAGTATAACACTCATCTGTAGAGCCAAGATAGCCAGTGTTGCTACAAATACTTACTATACACCTACCATGTGTGGCGTATTATTTTGGACAATAGGATTACAGTGGTGAATGTAACAAAATCCCTGCCCCCCACGGAACTTATGGTTCTAGAAGATTATTGGATTGATTTTATACATATGTATGTCAATGTCTGTTCTTTCTTGTCTTTTTAAGTTTTTCTTTAGATTCTTTAGAGTAATAATGTCCCATATTAGCCTAAAGAACTAACCACTACTTGAAATTCACTGATAAATTCACAGATATTTACATAAAAATGTCTGTCTATTCCACGTTAAGGAACTTTTAAAATTTCACATTTCTTTAAAAAAGAACTAATGACAATGTTTTATGTCATAACACTGCAAGATTAAAAATCAGTATAGAATATGAATCCATCACTTACCAAGTCAAACAGGATGAATCCTTACTTTAAAAAAAAACACACTTTAAATATATGCAGTTTTGTCAATTATACTTCAATAAAGTTGGAAAAATTATAAAATTAGAATATTAGATAATAAGGAGTATTTCTATTTGCACTTTAATATTATAAGGTAATTTTTCTGTAAATATGGCTGAGAGAAACATGAAATAAACTATTATTAGAAGTTTTGATAAACCACACACACGCAGAATTATTTAACACAGAATCAGCCTACCTGCACTTATTTGTGTGTAAAAGTCTCTTCCAGAACTTTAGCATAAGTCATTAGAAACCCTCTACGATAATTAAAGATATGCCCTTCATAGTAACTCTCATGTACGGAAAAAGAATTCTAAAATTTCTATTCACTTATCCTTTTTCATGTATAACAAGTTTGTGTAACCATTAGATTATAGAAACACAAAGAAACTTCTAAAATGCAATGTATTATAGAGAAGTATAATAAAGGCAAAAATTGATCTTAAACCACAAAGTATTTCAGATACAAAAATACCAAAATAACCTCCTTACAATACATCCCGCATATGACTTTTATATGGCTAGAAAACAGAACTCATGACCAAAAAGATCTCTTCCAAACTTAAGATTCCATGATTTTATAATACTGCTATAATGATCAAATTTTCCTATGTAGGGGAAATGTGCCAATTTTAGTTACGACCTCATCAATTCTCTTGACTTCACAAATCTCCTCTATAGCAATCCTTTACTGGTTTCCCAATGCCTAGTGAAAGAAGAGTGGGTCAGTCTGATATACATGTCCATATAATGTTAACTGCCAAACAGCAGGAGAACAAGGGCCCGCAGCATATATTGGACTGGAAGGGACATGGTTTTGGTATCGACAAAACTGGATTCAACTTCTAGAGATGCCACCACTTAGTAGATGTGAGATGAAGTAGGGATTTGAATTCTGATGCTCACTTCCCTCAGCTGTGAAGTTACTAAAATGAATAAATAAAATAATACACATGAAGACATTTTCATGGTGCTTATCATACAGTACTTGTGTTCTGTCATCTCTCTTCCCCCTCTAGACAATTTTATTCTCTGTGCTACCAGAGACCCAAGGACCATGACTAAGTGAATGAACTAGCCTGGCAATACTTTCAGCATCCCATGCCCAGGTCTCATTTTTGACTAGGCTCCAAGATAAACCAAGTAGCTATTACAAGTGCAGTGTTAGTATCTACTCCTTGAGGAACTGTGGACCACCAAAAAGAGAATAAATGACTAGAGAGAAGACAAAGTTTAAGCTTTCAAAGAAAGTATGAATTCCAGAAATGGTAAGGTTGATGCTTCACCTAGTAAAATTCTAGACAAATGGCTTAAAATACTTAAAAAACAAAGGTGTTCCACACTGCCCATCCCAAAGAAGAAATGGTAAAAATCGGGCTATGTGTATGTTTGTGTATGCGCACGTGCACTTAATGGAGTTAAGATCAAGAAAGCCCAAGATAGAATATATTTAATTTCTTCAGGACTGTCAAGAATGACTCCAGCTGATGCAGCCAATATTTATCAGAATCTTCTATATGCCAGGCACTACGACAGGTGATTTATATTCATTATCTCACATAGTCCCATGAAGCAGGTACAGTTATTAGGAAACCAAGGATCAAAGAGGTTAGGTAACATGCCCAGTATTACACAGAGAACAAGAGACAGGAGAAACAATTAAAATCCAAATCAGAAATGAAACAAGATGGGATCGGGAGGGAGACAAACCATAAGAGACTCTTAATCTCACAAAACAAACTGAGGGTTGCTGGGGGCATAGGAGGTAGGGAGAGGGTGATTGGGTTATGGACATTGGGGAGGGTATGTGCTATGGTAAGTGCTGTGAAATGTGTAAGCCTGATGATTCACAGACCTGTACCCCTGGGGCTAATAACACATTATATGTTAATAAAAATAATTTTTAAAAATCCCAATCAGTTTGACTCTGGAATGCAGGTTGAACAACAATGCTTCAATTTCTTTAGGAAACATCTCATGAAATGATCTGAAATGATTGAAAATAAGAAAGGAGAAAACAAAACTAGATATTAACACTAGATAAAACGCAAACCAGATATTAAGTAGTGCTAGAGACAGATATACAGCCATATTCAAAATGTGCTAACATTAAATAAAGGAAAATCCACTGGAAGGAGCCTTTTGCCAAGTTCTGTTCCTGGTACTCTTCTGTTTAAGTCAATATTGTTGACTTGAAAGACAACAGAGAGGGTAAGCTTTCAAATCTGTAACATGATTCAAAAAGATCACAAAAAACTAGAAGGAAGGGCTACTAAGTGAGATTGAATTTTATAGGGATGTCTGGAAAACCCTGCAATAAGGTTCAAGAAATTGATTTTCCAAGTACAGAACAGAAAAGATCTGGTTGAAAAATAGTTCGAAAACAACAGACTTAAAAAAGTTCAATACAAAACTAGGGTAACACTGACGTTCAAACAGATAAGCCTATCTGAGACCGCCCTAATGGAAGCACGTTGTCTAGATACAGCAACTACTAGTCTCATTGTATTATGAAAGTTCATATTAAGCCAGAGAATACTATGTTTAAGTCCAACAACTACCCTAAAGGTGTAAATTTTTGTGTTTTCCTTTTTAATAGTGGCCTTATTGATACCATAATCCAAACAGCTTCATCTCAACCATAATTAAGAAGCCTCTACCTTCCTATGTACAGAGAGGACATTAACAGGTCAGAATTCCATCATTTTAGGGATGTGAAAGTGCCAAAGCTCAAGCATATTGTTGTAGTGGGCCATCCAAGATGATGGAATATTTGAAAACCAAAGTAAATGGGGAAAGTAGCCTCCCATCCCCATGCCCTCACTATCCTATAACCATTGAATTTTCTTCATGGCATTTATTAAAGTCCAAAATTATCTTATTTTTTACTTGTCAGTGTTTTAATTCGAAATACTTTTTGTTTACCTCTATTTTGACATAAGCCTTATGACAAAAGAGAGCTAACCATTCATGTTTACTGCCATATTCCAAATATTTCAAAGAGTGACATGTACCTAAGAGGTGCCCAATAAATATTTACTGAATGAACCAAGTGGGCAAGTGTGGGGAAATAAAGATGCTTAATCTGGGAAGAGAAGGAAGATATAAAAGCAATTTTCATATATCAGAAGAGTCATGTCAAAAAGGGAGATGAATTATTTCTGCTTTTCTCCTGAAAGATGACATAGGATCAAAATGGTAGACATTTCAACAAAGAAGAATTGGATTCACAATTAGGAAGCATCTTTAAAAAAAAAAAAAAGATTATTCATTTATTTATTTATTTGAGAGAGAGAGCATGAGAGGGGAGAGGGTCAGAGGGGGAAGGAGACTCCCCATGGAGCTGGGAGCCCGATGTGGGACTTGATCCTGGGACTCCAGGATTATGACCTGAGCCAAAGGCAGTCGCTTAACCAACTGAGCCACCCAGGCGCCGTAGGAAGCACCTTTTAAGTCACAGAGCTGTGTAACAATTGAAGAGGACACCTTATTAGTTATGAAAGCTTTCTTAGGGGTGAAGGCTGTGTCCATAAGTTATCAGTTAACCTAAAACTCCCATGACTCAAAGTACATTAAGAATGTAATAAAACTAGGGGTGCCCAGTTGGCTCAGTTGGAAGAGCAAGCAACTCTTGATCTCAAGATTGTGAGTTCGAGCCCCATGATGGGTATTCAGATTATTTAAATAAATACATATTTTTTTTAAAAAAAAGAATATGATAAAACTAGGGGCGCCTGGGTGGCTCAGTGGGTTAAAGCCTCTGCCTTCAGCTCAGGTCATGATCTCAGGGTCCTGGGATTGAGCCCCATGTCGGGCTCTCTGCTCGGTGGGAAGCCTGCTTCTCCCTCTTTCTCTGCCTGCCTCTCTGCCTACCTGTGATCTCTCTATGTCAAATAAATAAATAAAATCTTTAAAAAAAATATGATAAAACTATACATGAAGACCAAAACAAGTGATCAAAGTCATTACTCAGAAAAGGTATCTTAAAAGGCAGTAGAAAGAACAGTAACAAAAAAAAAAAAAAAAGGAATAAAAGAATCAGTATAAATTTGATTTTGAATGAAATGAAATGGGAAGAGAAGGAGAAAAAAAAAGCTCTGGTACTCTTTAAAAATATAACTTTTAAAAAAATAATTTTTTAAAAATAAGCGTTAATTAAATATAGAGACTGGCAAGCTGGAAATCTAGGAAGATACTGGTACCAGTGAAATTAATAAGAAAACAAAACAGAAATGGTCAGTTGAAGATGGCAATAATGAATTCCTCATGTAACTCTTTGGGTCTCAATTTTTATGAGAAATCCAGAATAGGAAGGCTAGATACATTTGACTGAAGAACAGGTTCAAGGCCAGATTTAGGGAGCTCCATTTCAGATCATTAGAAAAAGGATGGTAGTTCAATCCCTGAGAATGTATGAGCTTTCTGTGGAAATATTCAAAAAGAACAATAAATTAGGGATGGGGAGAGCATGAAAAAATTGTATCTCTGTAAGGATCATTTTTAAACATCAACCAATCATTCATTTGTCCTTGGGCAGAATTGCACTTAAATAAAAACTCCAAAGGTCATTATCTTTCATCTTCTTAAAAATCTCCAGTGAGGGGCACCTGGGTGGCTCAGTGGGTTAAGCCTCTGCCTTCGGCTCAGGTCATGATCTCAAAATCCTGGGATGGAGCCCCGCATCGGGCTCTCTGCTCAGCAGGGAACCTGCTTCCCCCTGTCTCTATGCCTCTCTGCCTACTTGTGATCTCTGTCAGGTAAATAGAGAAAATCTTTAAAAAAAAAAAAAGTCTCCACTGAAAGGCATTCTTAAAAATCCCCTGCAAAATATATTCCATATGTTAAAGATATATGTATTAAAATCTTTCTGTATTTTAAATGTAGTTTCAGAATGAAAATGATAAAATTTCTTATAGTAAATTGTATCAAATAATCAAATATTAAATTTGATTTGCTAAGTGGATAAGCAGAAGGACTTACAGTTTTTTCTTGGCCTTTTAAAAATGAATAATTCAACAAATAGTATAAGTTTAGGAAAAAAACATATATTTTAGAAAAGTCCAAAATACCTATTTTTATTACACCAAATCAAGCACTTCTCACACAGTGAAAAAAGGTTTTTTCCCTGATCTTCTAAAATAAACAGTATCTTTCTGCATCAACTTAAATAGGACATCATAAGTCATGAAATTTAAATTATGAAGATTTAGTTGTTTCTTTTCCGAATGTGATTTGTTGTTATTGTTATTACAAACTCTCTTCTCAACTTTACACAATCATAAACAATGTCAAAATAAATATAAAAATTGGAGGAAAATTAGGTTCTATAAGTTGTATAGCACCTCTATAATTTAGATATTTGGAAGTCTGAAATCTGAAAAATCAGTAAATATATCACAATTAGTAATCAAGAGGAAAAAGGAGAGACAAATGTTAAATATTCTTATCAAATCATATAACTGAAACTGTTGTTTAGAATAAATCAATGTAAGTGATAAATTATTTCAGATGGAAGTTCTACTGCTATAAAAATAACAAGTCTAACCTCATCAGAAAGTCCCAAGTTCAAAGTTATTTCTATGAACATGAAAAAAAACAAATGACTCCCCCCTGGTATACACTCTAAGAAACTATATCCCACCAAGACCCTAAAAAACTTACACTAGGGACGGACGCCTGGGTGGCTCAGTGGGTTGAGCCTCTGCCTTCGGCTCAGGTCATGATCTCAGGGTCCTGGGATTAAGTCCCCCATCGGGCTCTCTGCTCGGCAGAGAGCCTGCTTCCCCTCTATCTCTGCCTGTCTCTGCCTACTTGTGATCGCTCTCTGTCACATAAATAAATAAAAATCTTTAAAAAATGGAAAAAAACTTATACTAGACATATATTCTAGCAAATGACAACATAACATAATGTATAGAGAGGAGTTGATACAGCAGGCCTGCGACCGCTGCTCACTCATGGAACAGCCTCCTTGCAAGGCTGACCCTTGGTTGGCTTCTGGGAACATCGCTGGTCAAGAGTTTCCCACCCTGATATAAAACTTTCCTTAAATGACCATGCCTGGTCTGTGCAAACAATATGGTTTATGCTAAATATCGCCCTTCCTTCTGGAAGTCTGAAATTTGGGTTGGCACAAGGCAGAGGGTGCCTACATGACCAGTCTCCAATAAAATCCTAGAGCGCTAAATCTCTAATGAGCCTCACTGGTACTCGATAATTTGTGCATGTTGTCACAACTCACTGGAGGAATGAAGTGTGTGCTATGACTCCAACTGGGAGAAGACTCCTAAATCTGTCTGGTTCCCTCTGCTAGTTTTACTTTGTATCCTTCTGCTGTAATAAATCTTAGCCACAAGACAACCATATGCTAAATCTTAGGAGTCCAACAAATCACCAAACCTGGGAGTCCCAGGGACCCATGACCAATATAGTTTGAGATTGTTTGATTTTTTGAAGTGTCAATTATCTGGAGTTACAGGTTAAAAATGTTCGTCACATTTGTAAATGGCAAAAGTTTAATGAATACATTGGAAGATACAAAGAAGTTTTTAAAAGGCTGGAACAACTGAGTCAACTCTAACAAGATGAAATTTAAAGGAGATAAAGATAAAATTGTGCTCAAAAAACCCCACAAACTATTGTACATGTAGGAAGAAGGAACACACAATTAAGCAGGTGCAAAAAAGACTTAGGGTTTATTGAAAATAAACTCAATATGTTAAGTGATAATTTATAACTACCAAAAGTACCTAACTTATTTCCGTGCTGAATAAATAGCAGTATGTTATATAAATGAAGGAAGAATGATAACCTCATTCTCTTTTGTTAACGGCCACATCACATACAGAACATTATATTCAGCTCTGAGCACCATTTAAAGAAGGATATATTAGAGCACATTCAGGGAAAAGCTGGTGATGAGCTTCAAAACAGTATTTTACGAGTAATGAATGGTTCAAGAGTAAGAGAAGACTTTTCTAAGAAACAACGGTTCTACTAATGGATACAGAAGGTTCTTAGGCAAACTAGAAATTTTCATTTAAAAAAAAAAAGATTTATTTTATTTATTTATTTGAGAGAGCGAGTGTATGCATGCATAGGAGCACAAGGTGGGGGACGGGCAAAGGGCGAGGGAGAAGCAGACTCCCCACTCCAAGGGAGTTCAACCCCGGGCTTCATCCCAGGACCCTGGGATTATGACCTGAGCCGAAGGCAGATGCTTAACTGAATGAGTCACCCGGGTGCCCCTAATTCTTTCCCTAATCATGGTGGAAAGAAATCAGAAAGACATTCATTTCAGCTGAATACAAATAAAAGTTATCCCAAATCCAAAGCTACCTCAAAGTGCATTTACCCTCTTTAAAAACACACATTCAAAGCCTGTAAATGTACTGAATGCAGACTGTGGAAGGAAGAATTAAATTAGAATGGATACCTATCTTAAATGATATCTCTATTACATAATCTTTCAACTCTTATAGTATACTCTTTTCCATACTTCCCCATTTACACTCTACTAAAAAGGTTGAGGGGAAAAAGATTTTGAAATAATCTTCAGTCCAACCACACCATCAACTGAGTTGGGTGGGGAAAGGGGGAGAGACCCAAATCTGGACAATTTCACTCAATTCTACTCCAAATAACATGACTTACTGTATAGAGAGTACACTAAGCTCAACAAATAAACAATGACTATATAGAAAACACTCTGAAGAAATAAATAGAAAAGACACAATGAGGAGAAAAGACTTAGAAGCACCCCCTGCCTCTTAGACAACCACCCCAGGTACGACTTCTCCAAAGTGGTAAAGCCACTCAATTGCTTACCACAATTTAGGTCATCATTGTGGGAACTGTACCCAGGTTTTGAAGGGAAATCCTTAGTATCAAAACTAGGCCTGGGGTTCTCAGCCCTTAAGAGATGAAGTCTTGGGGCGCCTGGGTGGCTCAGTGGGTTAAGCCTCTGCCTTCGGCTCAGGTCATGATCCCAGCGTCCTGGGATCAAGCCCCGAATCAGGCTCTCTGCTCAGTGGAGAGCCTGCTTCCTCCTCTATCTCTGCCTGCCTCTCTGCCTACTTGTGATCTCTGTCTGTCAAATAAATAAATAAAATCTTTAAAAAAAAAAAAAAAAGAGATGAAGTCTTGATGTCCATGTGCATTCCAAGGACACTGGGTTCGAAAGTCTCAATTACAAAAAGATCTCCCCTACAATGAAAGGCCAGTAGGGTTATTACTGCCAGAGGATGAAGAGTACAATGGAAAAAATGTTCTAAATCTTTCTCAAACTCCACTATAGAAGTGGTCGTGTAGCCCACACAGCATACAAAGAAAGAGGCAATGCTGAAAATAGCACCAACAATGGGAGAACACAGCATTGACAGAATTCAGTGTTTTATCTTCACAAAGCAGAAGCATAAAGTAAATGGTAAGCTAATAAAAGTGAGAAGATGATTTGAGCTCAAAGATTTTTAAATAAAGAGCTTGGGCGGGGTGCCTGGGTGGCTCAGTGGGTTAAAGCCTCTGCCTTCAGCTCAGGTCGTGGTCCCGGGGTCCTGGGATCGAGCCCCGCATCGGGCTCTCTGCTCGGCTGGGAGCCTGCTTCCCTTCCTCTCTCTCTGCCTGCCTCTCTGCCTACTTGTGATCTCTGTCAAATGAATAAATAAAATAAAAATCTTTAAAAGAAAAAAAAGAGCTTGGGCACTTTGGTTTAAATGTAGTGGGGCAGACCCATCCTAGTTTTGTTTTTTTTAAGTGGGGAAGAAAAATACCACAAAAAACCACATTAACAAAGCAACCTCTAATAGGGGCTAGGAGGCAATAAAGTGAAAAATTAATTACCTTAATTTACTTGTTAACATAGAACTGCTGCTGGCAAGTTTGTAGTGAAACAACCTAGTTTGATAGTTACTGGTGTGAAGGAAAACTGGCTCACTCCCTTTGAAAAGCAACTGGCAATATATGCAAATAATCTTAAAATATCTTCACACAGTTTGACTCAGTATTTCTCTTTCTTAAAAACTGTAGGAAAATAATACTAAATACAGACAAAGTTTCATTTATAAAGATGCCTATAAAGAGTATGCAGTAACATGGAATAATGCTTAAGATATAAATAAATAAATGCATTTAAAAATCCTTTACATAGAGCTACACCTGGGTAGCTCAGTCAGTTAAGAGGCCGACTCTTCGGCTCAGGTCATGATCTCAAGGCCTCGGGATCCAGCCCTGCATCGGGTTCCACACTCAGTGGGGAGTCTGTTTGTGCCTCTCACTCTGCTCCTCCCCCCACTCTCTTTTTCTCTCTAAAATAAATAAATAAATAAATAAAATCTTTAACACACACACACACACACAATTATTAAAAAAAAAAAGTCCTAATCCATACTGAAAAAAATGGAATAGAAAAAAAAAATGAAAAGTTTTTCTAATTATATACAGATAATAGAATTATGGGTGATTTATTCTCTTTTCTGTCCTTTTATATATTCCCTATATTTCCTTAAGAAGATGACTTTAAAAATAAAAGACCCTAAAATAAACCTTGATTGAGGATGAAAAGGGGAAATCAGTAACGTAAAAAGGATGAGAATTAAGAGAGGCAAACTTAGAGATAAGTTTATAGTGATTTGCTAGAACTCCTGCATTTATAGAGCTGTCTGATATTAAAAGGTGCTTATTATGAAAAGCAAGTTGCTAAATATGTGCAGAAGTACAGACAATATCCTAACACCTAAATTAGTTCTGTAAGAAATCCTCGAGTTCTTCTCCCAGCACCCTGCAGTCCATTGACTCTTCTGAAACAGGCAAGAAGACCCCATGATCCTCTGGAGAGCTTTCACTTAAAATCAAACTAATGGAAACCTGACAATTTGTTGCTGTTTATTATTCAGCTTTATGTTATCTTATTCATTTAAAAAATTTATTTTTTTAATTCCACTATAATTAACACACAGTGTTGTTAGTTCCATACCATATAGTGATTCAAAAATTCTAAACATTATTCAGTGAGTGCTCATCACACTAAGTGTGTTCTTTCTCCCCTTTGCCTTTCACCCATCCCCCCAACCACCTACTTTCTGGTAACCACCAGTCTGTTCTCTATATTTAAGTGTATGGTGTTTTGGGCGCCTGGGTGGCTCAGTGGGTTAAGCCACTGCCTTTGGCTCAGGTCATGATCCCAGAGTCCCGGAACTGAGTACTGCATTGGGCTCCCAACTCTGTGGGGAGTCTGCTTCTTCCTCTGACCTTCTCCCCTCTCATGCTCACTCACTCTCTCTCTCTCTCTCTCAAATAAATAAAGTCTTTAAAAAAAAAGTATTTTTTTTTGTTTGTCTTTTTTCTTTATTCATTTGGGGTTTTTTTAAAGTATTTTTTTTATTAAGCTTTAATTTTAATTTCAGTATACTTAACATACAGTGTTTTTTTTTTTTAAGACTTATTTATTTATTTTCGAGAGACAGAGAGAGAAGGAGAAAGCATGTGCGAGCAGGGTGGAAGGGCAGAGGAAGAGAGAAACCCAAGCAGACTCCATACTGAGCCTGAGCTCAACCCCAAACCCTGAGATCACAACTTGAGCCAAAACCAAGAATCAGACACTCAACCAACTGTGTCACCCAGGTGCCCAACATACAGTCTTATATTAGTTTTAGGTGTACAATATAGAGACTCAACAATTCTGTACACTACTCAGTGCTCATCATGATTATGTGTACTCTCTAATCCCTACCACCAACTTCCCTTGTAACCATCAGTTTCTTCTCTATAGTTAAGAGTCTGTTTCTTGGTTTGTTTCATTTTTTGTTGTTGTTTTTTTCCTAAGTTCCACACGAGTGAAATCATGTGAAATCATGTAGTATCTGTCTTTCTCTGACTTATTTCATTTAGCATTACACCTTCTAGATCCATCCATGTTATTGCCAATGGCAAGAGTTCATTCTTTTTTATGGATGAGTAATATTCCTACTCATTTTTGACAGAAAATATATGACAAATAAATTATTGAGGTGTTCAGCTAGACTATATAGGTTCAAATAATGGCTCTCCTACCTCAGTGACTTGGAACAGTAGCTGACACATATAAAGCATATCTAAGTGTTTGCTTTTATCATAATGAACCAAAGTATATCTTTGACATAAATGTCAAGATCATTCATTTTCTAGCCCATCTGACTAAACTTGAGAAAAGCCAAAACTTTCTGATAGATTGTTTAAAACACCATTAGCTGGATCTAGCATTTTACCTACATGTTAGAAATCTTCCTGATGTCTGGATGAATCGTGTTGAAACTAGCAATCATCCTTATGAGATCCTTAGTAATTATAAAAGTACAACATTCTATTACTATGTGGTACCATACAGAAAGAATTTATAGGGGCACCTGGGTGGCTCAGTCATTAAGCATCTGCCTTCAGCTCAGGTCATGATTCCAGGGTCCTGGAAACGAGCCCCACATCAGGCTCCCTGCTCAGTGGGAAGATTGCCAATCCCTCTCCCACTCTCCCCCTGCTTGTATTTCCTTCCCTCACTGTCTCTCACTGTCAAATAAACAGATAAAATCTTAAAAAAAAAAAGTATTTATAATGTCTTATACTAAAGGTCAAGAAATTTTTTCCTGGAAGGGTCAGATAGTAAATATTTTAGGTTTTGTAAGACATAAAATCTGTCACAGTAACTCAACCCTGCCATTGTGGTACAAAACCAGTCACAGACAATATATAAACGAATGGGCACAGTTATGTTTCAAGAAAACTTTATTAACATTAGTAGGCAGTGGGCTTTAATTTGTCAACTCCTGTCTTAGACTACAGTTATCTATATATAGTCCATATATCTCCTAATAGTCTACATGTTCTTGGAGAAAGGAAAATCTGTTTTACTTGTGAATCTCATGATCTTGCATAGAATTTAGTATAGTCCCTCACATACAGTAACAATCTAATAAGAACCAAAAAATAAATATCAGATTCACATCATATGATTACCTTGATTGACAGACAAGTTAAAACCCACCTGTCATAAAGACAGCGCTGCATCACAAAGACAGATTCACCTATAACCAGGTGACAAATATTAGAAAAAAAACAAATCTAAGAGGTAGTGGTCTAGGATAACAGTATGTGTCTCATATGCAATCCCTCAAGCTGTATCTACTCATGTTAATGTTTCTGTCCTAGTCTCAAAGCTTATACTTTACACCTAAACTAATTACTTTAATCAGATTTAAACCATATAAAAAAACATTTTCTTTGTAATATACTGCATCTTGAAGTTTCCCCACAATGTTTTTGTATTATATTGAATATTGAACATTGCCCTTCCTTTCACTTTAATAACTTCTCAAATACCCCAAGCTATCCTCTGAGACTTCAGAATCTAAACATGTAGCCAAATATTTATGTCAGTTCATCTTTTTAAATGCACTGGTCCCTTTAATTCTCCAATCTATTGTACTGTTCCTAAGACTTTTCTGCAAACTCTCCCTCAAATCCTGGAAATTAGATGATCTGCCCTCTTGCTTCCTTCCCACAATTCAATAAGTCATTCTTTGGACCTAAAAGCATTCAGGAGTATTATAAACCACAATTTATATTCTGCACATAAAACACAATAAATACTTATTGCCCTAATTTGTCGATATGGAATGTGAATTAAGATTTCAATAATTTGTATTATATAATGACTCAGTTTGTAAGCCATTTTAATTAGTACTATAAATTAAGTAGTCACAATCAGAGAAATTTTAAATTTGTAAGAAAACAAACTTTTCAAATAACTCGGTTGAATTTATTTACTTCAACTGCTGCGTATACTAGAAACTACGGAAATGTTTCATCTAAGGACATTTAAAAGACAATCCTGTGTTAGCCTAAATTGAGTTCCTTTAATTTTCTGTAGCCGTAATATTTCACTAAAATAAAACTGAATCATATATTAGAAAGGTTTTATTTAAAATGTCACTGATTCATGGGATCCCTGGGTTGGTCAGTCAGTTAAGCATCCAACTCTTGTTTTCGGCTCAGGTTGTGATCTCAGGGTCACAGGATGGAGCCCCACTCACTGGGCTCCACACTCAGCACAAAGTTTGGTTGAGATTCTCTCTCTTCCTCTGCCCCTCCCACTTCTGTGTGCTCTCTCTAAATAAATATTTTAAAATGAAATAAAATAAAACATCACTGATTCAGACTGATCTCTGATTTCCTGAGTATTATTTTATATACTAAACACAAAACATACATAAAGCACTATAGCCAGAAATGTCAAAACCTTTTCCATCATAATGCTTCAGAAAAACCCATCCTATGAGGACTTCAGCCATTCTGCAAACCCATTACAAAGAACATTCAGAATATAAAGTGCATGGCTATGACATGCTTACTTTTCAAAAGCAGTTTTACATAAAGATAGTGTGATTTTGGTAGTTCTTCATCATTCTAGGGGTTTAAAGACACAGCTAATACTATCTGATTCAGTCTATATATCTTAATATATTTAGCAGATGACTGTTGTGTTTTTAAAAGATATAAATTTTCATTTATCCTCTATGGGCTAGAAATTGTTTTAAGAAATATCAAAGCAGTGAGCAGAGCTAATGATATATCTTATTAACATTTTCCATGATATCGGGGTGCCTGGGTGGCTCAGTGGGTTAAAGCCTCTGCCTTCGGCTCAGGTCATGATCCCAGGGTCCTGGGATCGAGCCCCACATCAGGCTCTCTGCTCAGCAGGAAGCCTGCTCCCCCCTCTCTCTCTGCCTGCCTCTCTGCCTACTTGTCATCTCTGTCAAATAAATAAATAAAATCTTAAAAAAAAAAAAAGAACACACACACACACAACATTTTCCATGATCTCAAAATCCCATCTGCAACATACAGTTAATTTTAAGGTAATCGTTCCCCCTTCATACATGAAAAGTTAAAATTTCACAAAGAAATGTATTCAACTTATTCAACAATATAAGTCTTCATTTTCTACTCAAGAGAGAAGGGTCAGGTCATTCGACCACCAGCCATTAATAAATATATTATTCAAGAGCCTTATCACAGATAAAACTACTGCTACACAAGGCATGTGCTCAGTAGTATCTCTGTCTAGCTGTATGATCTTGTTAGGGTCACTTAAAAATCTTATCTCAGATATCTGTATGTGAAATGAGATAGTGCCTACTCACCGAAGCTTTTAGAATACACCTAATTCATAATGTCAAGGGCATTTATTACATATGTTCAAAAAGTACTTTAAATTTTTTTTCAAATTTTTACTTGAACTTTTCTAATAATTTTTTAAAACTCAGATTTGATAGGAGGGGCACATATGTGTCTCCATTTTCCTCATGGTACACTGAATCATTTGAAGATATCCCAAGTAATATTCCAAACTGGGACATCATGGTAATCTTGCTCAAGAATGAGGCTTCAAATCCTAATATGTCTTCTATAGAAGATGTGTGCATTGAATTATTGCAAAAGTAATTAAACATACTACAACGACTGCACACCAAAAATGCCAGAATTTTCCCCCCTAAGTTTATAATGTGATAAAAGCAACAACCTCCTGCCCCCTACCTCACCTTTATTTGTTCCTATGCTACCAATGGATGCCCTGGACTTCAAAATTTATAAAAGTAAATCCCAATATAGTCCTCTAATTTTAAGTCTGTTCAATTGCTAAATATTAAGTCATATCTAGAAAAAGGGCTGATACATGAAACTGATGACTGGAATAACAGAAGCTATCACAAGACCCTCTTAGTAACACGACATCATAAATATAAATCCTCAAAATGTACTTTTCCAGATTTCTTTCCAAATAAAAATACCTAGAATTCCAGTAAAGTTTAAAGATCTTGGTAGAAATGAGAAAAAAAAAACTGAATGTCTATCTCACTGTAATTTTAAATTTCAATACAAATTATATCTAAACCTAGGTATATATTATACAGAAGTTATTTTCTTACAAATAGGTAATTACGATCTATTTTAAAATTGGTAACTTCAAGCAATTCCAAAAACCAAAATTTCAATCATCCTTTCCTTGACAAAATAATAAATATAAGAAAAATGTAAATATAATTTAACTTAAATTAGATTTAAATATCTTAAAAGTTAAACAAGGATTTTCAGGATTTTTTATCTGCTTTTGCAGAAATTCTTTTAATCTTCCCCAAATCTGTCACTTATAATACCAATTTTACCAATTTAATATTTTTAGTTGTAAAATTCTGGAAAGAGTAAACAAAATAACTATGAAAGGGCTATTAGTATAGAATGTATAATCTAACAATACCTATTTTAAACTTGAAACTCTCTTAGGAACACAGTAAAGTTTTACAGTTTTATTTTACAGAGTTTATACATGAACAACTATTCATGTCTGGTATAACCTCAGACAAGTGCACTAGTCATTTCTTGCTCAATGCATTCATTGCATTAGTCTGTACTGCATTCAAAGATACTTTTGTATTCACTGTGTTAAAGCAAAAATAATTCAAGAATATCTAATATTGAATCAAATTTCTCAGAAAAATTTACTCTGAAGTAAATATTACAGAAATCAGAAAACTATATGGACTATCTTAAAGAAATGGAAAGACATTCCATGCCCGTGGATTAGAAAAACAAATATTGTTAAAATGTCTACACTACCCAAAGCAATCTTCACATTTAATGCAATCCCTTCGAAATACCAAGAGTATTTTTCACAGAACTAGAACGAGCAATTCTAAAATTTGTATGGAAATACAAAAGACCCTGAAGCCAAAGCTATCTTGAGAAAGAAAAGCAAAGCCAGATGCATCACAATTCTGGACTTCTAGTTATATTACAAAACTGTGGTAATCAAAACAGTACAGTACGGGCACAAAAATAGACACAGATCAACAATACAGAATAGAAAACACAGAAATGAACCCACAACTATACGACTAATCTTTGACAAAGCAGGAAAGAATATCCAATGGGAAAAAGACAGTCTCTTGAACAATGGTATTGGGAAAACTGGATAGCAACATGCAAAAGAATGAAACTGGACCACTTTCTTACACCCTACACAAAAGTAAATTCAAAATGGATTAAAAACCCAAATATGAGACCTGACACCATAAAAATCCTAGAAGAGAACAAAGGCAGTTATGTCTGACACTGGCCATAGCAACTTTTTTTTAGCTAGGTCCCCAAGGAAGAGGAAATAAAAACAAAAATAAATTATTGGACCTACATCAAAATAAAAAACTTCAACACAGCAAAAGAAACAATCAACAAAACTAAAAGACAACTTGAAATGGAAGAAGGTATTTGCAAATGACATATCTGATAAAAGGGTTAGTATCCAAAATATATAAAGAACTAATATAACACCTAAAAAACAAATAATTTACAAATGGGCAGAAGACATGAACAGACATTTCTCCAAAGAAGATATCTAGATGGCCAACAGACACATGAGAAGATGTTCATCATCACTTACCATCAGGGAAATGCAAATCAAAACTACAATGAGCTGTCACCTCACCTCACACCTGCCAGAAAGGCTGCAATCAGTAACACAAAAAACAACAGATGTTGGTGAGGATGTAGAGAAAAAACACCTTCTTGCACTGTTGGTGAGAATGCAAACTCGTGCAGCCACTGTAGAGAACAGCACGTAAGTTAAAAATAGAGCTACCTTATGATCCAGCAACGGCACTACTGGGTATTTACCCAAAGAATGCAAAAACACTAATTCAAAGGGATACATGCACCCCTATGTTTATAGCAGCATAGTCTACAATAGATTACAACAGATTCCAAGATATGGAAGCAGCCCAAGTGTCCACTGATTAGTGAATGGATGAAGGAGATTACACACACACACACACACACGGAGATTATATATATATATGTATATACATATACACATATGAAGGAGATTATGTATATTTATACACACATATATATAATATTCCATTACACATAATGGAATATTATTCAGCTATAAAAAGAATGAAATCCTGTCATTTGCAACAACATAGGTGAAGCTGGAGAGTACAATGCTAAGCAAAAGTAAGTCAGAGAAAGACAAAACACCATATGATCTCACTCATGCAGAACTTAAGAAACAAAACAAATGAGCAAAGGGGGAAAATGAGGGAGACAAATCAAGAAACAGACTCTTAATTGTAGAGAGCTAATGGTTACAGAGAAGAGGGGTAAGTACATAATGGGGATTAAGGAGTGCACCTGTAAGGAGCACTGGATGGCATATAAAACTGCTGAATCACTATACTGTGCACCTGAAACTAACGTAATACTATGTGTTCACTAGCTGGAATTAAAAACTTAAAAAAAAAAAAGAAAACTATATAGACTCAAAAGAAAAATTACTGAGACATAATTGGATAATGCTACTTGTAGAATCAACAAAAACTGTTTTGCAAAATGTCAAAATATTTTAGTTTAAAAGATTTATTTACTTATTTGAGAGAGAGAGAGAGTGCACAGGACTGGAGGAAGGGACAGAGGGAGAGGAAGAATCCTGAGCAGACTCCATGCTGAGCGCAGAGCCGGCCTTGGGGCTCAGTCTCACAACCCGAGCCAAAATCAGGAGTCTGACGTTTAACCCTAGGTGCCCCTCAAAATATTTTAAAAATAGCATTCTTTTCTTTCCAACATTCTTTTTAAAGATGTTTATTTATTCATTTGAGAGAGAGAGAGAGAGACAGAGAGAGCACAAGTCGGGGAGAGGGGCAGATGGAGAGGAAGAAGCAGACTCCCCACTGAGCAGGGAGTCCAGTATGGGCTCAATACCAGGACCCTGGGATCACGACCTAAGCCAGAGGCACGTAACCAACTGAGCCACCCAGGCACCCCTTGGTGTTCTTTTTAACAGAACAATTTTTCTTTTTCTGACTATAAAAAGAAGTAATTGTTCATTCTAAAAAAAATAAACAGGACATGAATAAAGAAGACCCAATCACATCACTTTTAATATTTTAAAACATAACCATTTATACTATTAAACAAGGTTATGAGTATTTTAAATTAATAGAGCAAAACTAGCACTGGATAAACCCATTTACAAGAAACAATGAAAAGGGGATCTGTTTTTTTTTTTTTTCTTTTCTAAACATTTTAGTTTTCCTCAGTGTCTACATATTTGGTTGTAGAGTATGCCATTTTCTACATATTCTTCTTAATCCAAAAAAAAGTTTTGTTCAGGGAGAAGAGCACCTGTTGAAATCTACACATCAGAATATCACATCAACTCAGTAACATAAGCTCCTACGCACTGTGATGGCCCAACCTGAACACACTGGACTAGCAAATTCTTCGCATCTTAACCTCCTTTATTTATCGCACACTTACATCTTTTTCATCTCTGATGATTACCTCCCAGGGTGGAGAGAGACAGAAGAAAGTCCTTTAAGGCAACAACTTCATTTATTTCTAAACTTATGAATCAGTGCTATATGTAGAAGGAACCTGCTGGTTCATCTTTGTATCTTCCAGGTAACATGTATATAACAAAATACCTTAGATTCCATTTCAGTAAGTCAAGAAAACTAAAATGTAAAGACAAACGGCAAAACATTCCTGAACAATCTGTTCCTACTACTGCCAACCTGACAAAGAAAAATGTTTAGGCATCTTTTAATACAATCAGGTAAGAAGGCAAGTCAATCTCAGAATCCTCCCAACAACTGCTTGCTAGTTTATCCTTAATCTCAAATGTCTTCATGAATAACATTCGTGGAAAATGAGCTTTCAGAAATTATGGAAGCTCTCTATATTTAAAAACATTTGAATTTAAGCCAAAATCTGCGTTTGAACAGATAAAAAAAAAAAAAAAAAAAAAAAAAAGGCCACTTCAGGAAACTCTTAAACTCAATGGATTAATTATGTTATAAAATGTAACTTTCTTAAATTGGAATTAGTGATCTTTAAATTGTGATGGCAACAAATATGGCACCCACAATGAAACAAGGAGCTCACATTCTGAACGTTTTCTATGAGCCAGGAGCCATACTGGGCACATAGACTACATTACCTTGTTCAGTCCTCAAATCCAGCATTAACAGTAAGGTATAAGTCTCTGGAATTTACTGATGAGAAAACTGAGGACTTGGTAGCTTACCTAGGGCCAAACGGCTTCTGCAGGCCAGGATTTCAGTCCAGATTTCATACATATGGGTTATAAAGGCTTCCAACACTACGTAACTTTAGAAATGGCTCCACAGGGGGCGCCTGGGTGACTCAGTGGGTTAAGACTCTGCCTTCAGCTCAGTCATGATCTTGAGGTCCTGGGATCTAGCCCCGCATTGGGCTCTCTACTCAGCAGGGAGCCTGCTTCCTCCTCTCTCTCTGCCTGCCTCTCTGCCTACTTGTGATCTCTCTCTGTCAAATAAATAAAATCCTCTTTTTTAAAAAATGGCTCCACAGATAATAGAATTACCAGTAATAAACTACAGCGTTACTGTTTGGCTGTCACTTAGAACCAAATTGGATAATTACCACCAAATACAATATAATGATGAGAATAATGGTTATGCTTTCTATTCTTAAAACACATTAATCTAAAAAAGAGTAGTTTCAAAATAAGTATTATCTTATTATATAAACACGTTAAAATATGTCAAAAGGAAGTTAAGTGGCTTGCCTTCGAGTTGCATGTGAAACATGATAAAAAATGAAAACTCTAAACCTAGAACTTGCCTTATAGAGGCTCCCTTTGTAGCTCACAGTAAAGCTTTCCTTCTCTACTCTCCTTCACCAAACATTTTTTTTCCTATAAGAAATTTATAGAGATCTGAAGAACCTATTCAACAAAAACTTAACAAATGTGAATAAAGGCAATGTCAAGGAAATGCTATGTCCTGGGGCTTCAGTTTGATGATAGAGTAAACTGGCAAGTTTGGGCCTACTAGATTGGTATTTCAATAAACGAAATGTGTAAGATCAAGGGAAATGATATCACAAAACATGGAAAGGATTAAAGCAAAAGATTTAGGCAAGGAAAAAGAAAACTCAGAGAAATTTTGTAAGGACAAGGTACAGACAGAGGTACAAAGGTGTGAAGGCTTTTGAGGAAAAGAAAGAAAGAAAAAAAGAAAAAAGAAAAGGAGGGAGGGAGAAAGGAAGGAAGGAAGGAAGAGAGGGACAGAAAGAGAGAAAGAAAGAAAAAAAGAAAAGAAAAAGAAAGAAAAGAAAAGAAAAGAAAAAAGAAAAATAAAAAGCAGTAAAGCAGTGGTTCAATGCATAGGCTTTGGCTCCAACCCAGCTGAGTGTGAATGAACCTCCGTTACTGACTAACCAAGTGACCTGGCATTAGTCACCCTTCTTTAGTTTGCTCATCTGTAGGATAAGAACAGTAACAGTACCTATCTGAAAGGGGTATAATGAGGATTAAATGTTATAATATATGTACAACTTAACACTGTTAAAACTGGACACATATTGTTATTAATTATCAAAAGGAAAAGCCAGAAGAAGAAAATGCAACAAACAGCCTCAGGTTTCCTCCACAGACACCTACTGAATCCTTTCTAAGTATATTTACACACCAAACTAAAGGAATAAAAATATGATTTCCAAATAATGCATATCATGTTGAAGACTCTATTTGTGACAGCTGAAAAGTTAGAAGTATTATGCTTTCTTGAATTTTGTTTTCCTTGAACTGGTCTGAACCTAAAAGGCTCATCTCAACTTATCCAAGATGTCACTGGCAAACAGAGATAAGAATATACAAAATACAAATCACAGAAATGTGAAACAATTAAATTTTGATTCCCAAATAAGCAAAGTCTTATTCTAAGCGAGTGTTTATTAAACTGAAACAAAGTCTGATTTTGATATATAGAATACTATTTTATTCTTTATTTTAAACCTTTCTTACATGTTTAAAAATATACATGGGTTCAGAACAACCTCAATAAAATGATGACATTTTCTATTAAAGGACCTCTGAAGTCAAACCACTAGTGTGCAAACACAGTTGGCTTCCAATTTGAAGTCATAGGCACATTTCATTAAATGCATTTCATAAAACGAAGAAATCAAAATGCTGAGAAGAAAAATACTCAGTAGTTTGATATAAACTTTAAAATATCTGTCAGGCAGGAAACTTATAGTAAAAAAGTAAGATTTAGATGTTTTACCACTCACACCTGCTTCACTACTAATTCCCCAAATGCCATTTTGCTACATCTAAACCCCTGATAATTTATTATACAATTCCATGTAGCACACTAAAAAATAAGTTAATTTAATCTTTGCGTATGAAAACAGATCATTACAAAAGAAAATACTGACACCTCTTACCTGTATTTGATAATTAAGTATATCATATTCTCAGCAGTACTAAGAATGCAGCTTGGTCTAATATAAATATCTAAATAACAACTACACAAAAGTAATTTTCTCTTCAAAGAAGTTTTTGTATATTTTTTCCAATGTTGATGACTTAAGCAACATTGATCTATATATTGTGCTAAGAAAACATTAGGCACAGATCACATGATATAATTTACATTTTTTTTGTTGTAAAAAATATAGTATATGCAAATGCATATCATACAAATGATTGGTGGACGCAACACTAAGCTTTGTAGACCTAACACAAAAAGATTAATATTTACTCTTAAGGGGGAAAGGAAAGGAGGACACATGGAGTGTGGTCCAAAGGGCAATCAATACCTCACTTCTGGTGAATACTATGCGTCTGCATTAGAATTATTTGTGGATTTTCTTAAAGAAAAACAAAGCTTTATTAAAGCAAAAAAAAAAAAAAAGATACCACTTTGGGCACATGAACTGAAAAGGAACCAGATAAAAATGTTTACAAAAGCTATTAAGAATATTTAACACAATATCTGAAATGAGCTATAGATTGCTTTATTGGAAGGAATAGATTATTTAACATTATGATTGCTTTATATGGTAGATTCTTTATTAGCTAAGACACTTTTGGATTAAGGTACCGAAGGAGGCAGATCAAGAAAAATGGAGAGAAAAAGAAAGAGCAGGCTGTCAGAAAGGGGGTGGGGGGGGCTAAGCATATTTAGCCAGAACAAAAATACTGTTTTTTTGTTTATAGCAGAAATTTTATGCTGTGGATAGTATAAAAACACAAGCAAAAGGGTTATGTGGCAGGTAATAAAATACAATGCTTACTACGCATCCTTCATGGAGAAACCACTTATAGATTGTAGATTCGTATGTAAAAGTATGCATTGATGCAAAAAAAAATGTACATTGCCACATATATAATATGTAGCATTTTCCTATAAAGGGCAATTTATGTAAGTAACTTCCACAAACACAAAGAGTGGGAGAGAGACCTAGACAGACGGAATGAGAGGCAAAGACAGAGGGGAGAGCTCAGAGAAGACAGAGATGCCGAGGGGCTTTGCTCATGTCCTGTGGAAGATCTGAGATACTTTTTTCATTTTTTTTTCATCCTCAGTGCTTAATTTTGCTATTACTGTACATTTATATTCACACTCTATAATTATCTCATGAGATTGCCCTCTATGCATTCTTTTCTCTAGTTCCCCCCCACCACCACCGTGGAAAAAGAGGGGGAAAAAAAAAACCTCTTGTCTCTCCATCTCATAGTCAACTATTCAAGTAAATATTTCTCTAGTGGCAAATTTCCAGATGAATCAAGAATACAATCCAAAACCCCTTTCGGATTACATTTGATTTCTATATAGTTCTCTTCAAATGGAGCAGGAATTAGCCCGTTTCCTAGGTTTGGGGTCTCGAGCTTCCTGATCCTTCACACACATACAAGATGTGCACATTGTCTCGGACAGTCTTCGGAGGCCTAGCCGGAAAACACTGTTGGAAAGGCTATAGATCACACAGTTACAAAAACTATTACTTATAGCAAGCCAGGTTGTTAGGAAGGACAGCGTTGGATTGTCCAAGACCCGGGAGCTTTCTAGAAGAAAGTAAATTATATAAGGGAGCCACAGCATGTAAAACACACTGGTTATCCGAAACAAAACCATGGCGTAACGACGGTCGGGGCTGTGTCCAGTCTCTCCAGAGGCATCCACCTCATGGCTGGGAAATCGGGCCCTCCGGTCATTTATCTCTTTGGTGTGCTGCCGGCAAATTTTAAAAATATGGAAGTAAGTGAAGCAGACAACAAAGGCAGCAGGAGCATAAAGTAAACAAACAATAAAGCCAGTAAAATAGGCACTGGTGAGCCAAGAGGTGGCACACCATTCAAAGATGTCACCATGGTACCCTGGTTTCCCCCAGCCAAAAAAGGAAGGCAAAAAAATTAGGCAAGAGTAGATCCAGATTAAAATAATGCAAATTCTCAGGCGACAGGGGGTGACCAGTTGATTGTAGGAAAGAGGCTTGGTTATTGCCAGATAGCGGTCCACACTTATACAAGCAAGACATGCCATAGAAACACTTTTTAGAACGGAGATGATATATCCGAAAACCTGGCAGGTCAGTGACTCATGGATACC
Organism: Lutra lutra; assembly: GCF_902655055.1. Lineage (NCBI taxonomy): Eukaryota > Metazoa > Chordata > Mammalia > Carnivora > Mustelidae > Lutra > Lutra lutra. The sequence goes on from NC_062292.1 coordinate 27,850,069, forward strand.
TGTGGAGTAGTGGAGAAGTGAGAGAGTAGGAACCAAGCAGCTTACTCCAACGAAAAGATCAGCATATGCCATCGTCTGAATAAAGTAGCTGGTGGTATAATGGTGCAGGAGTGGAGCACAGTGAAAGACAAAGATGACTGTTAAATTCCCAGCAATGATTAGAAATGTCAGCAAGACAATAACAATGGTCTCAAAGATGCACACATCCACTGCACTGTAGTAGCCAAATCCAAGTGGGCAGGAGTGACGTTCAGACACATTCACAATGCCACTGCTCATGTTCAAGATGCTCCATTCAGTCCACCTGGATTCATTCATGGCTTGGAATTAAGGGACCGTGCAGCCGTGGCTCCAGCAAGCAGGTGCCCTGTCCAGCATGTGTTAAACTCTGCACATTAGTGTCTTGGGATCAGCTTCAGGAGACAGCGGCAGCGCTTCTGTCACAGCTAAGCCTCCCAGAGAGTGCTCAAGCCTCTTCATCAGCTCAGTGCAGCAGTGACACATCTCAACTTTTGGGGGGGGGAAGAAAGGGAGGTAAGCTAGAAAGGAGGTGAAAAAAGGTCACTGATTAGCTTCCTCCGGTGCTCTCAAACAACTTTCTCAAGACACAGGCACTTCTAGAGAAAATAGATTTCTTATTACCTTGCACTATGAAAAATCAGATCTGCAAAAAGAAAAAAAAAAATCTATTGCCAAGGGAAGAAAAGGCTTTGTGGGCTGTTTGGTCTCCTCAGAAAGGTAGTTTGTTAGGGATCAACTAGAATAAATGAGAAAAAAAGAGTCTTAAATTGTCTCAGGCTTCCTGCTTCATCTATGATGAGAAGTGGATTCATATTTTACAATTTAAATAATTAAGATCTAAGATCTAGTTGCAAATCTAAGAAAAAGTTCATTGCAGCAAAGAGTGTCTTTGGGCTCAGTTCAGGGTTTGATGCTGGTGGATCAACTTTATGATCTATTTCTCTCTCATTTCTCAAAAGAGCTAACCCCCCCACACACACCCCCAAAAACACAGACACAAGGTTAATTCTAAAAGACTCAGCTCTACTTGGGCACAAAGGAGCAGAACCGAGGTAAAAGACTCCAGATTGCCTTATAACTCTCATGAGGAAATAAAAGCCTATTTCCAGTAGGGAAGATAATATAAAAATACAATATAACATTGTATATATTATATACAATGTTAACACCTGACAAAAGACGATAAACTTTAAAGTTTTAATTCTGCATGCAATCTTCTAAGCATTCAGATGAAAACAGCTTTAGTCCATCACAATTACTAGTGCTACAACCAACAATGTAATTTATACTTTTTCCTTTTCCAAGGGAAAATAAATAACTGTTATTAATTTCAGCATCATTAACTAAAAGTAACTTTCATTATCTGATATGCCACCTTCCTTACAATGGAGCATGACCATAAAATACATAGCTCAAAGTTATTCTCACCTTCACAAGCACACCTGTATCTCACATATATATGTAAGGATACATGAAATTCAGGCAACAGAAACTTTCCTATATACTCTGAGCTTCTTTGACCAGAAATGCTGCCATTATTTATTACTCAGGAATTCCTAGTAGGCTTCGTAGTCTCTGTTTCTAGATCTCTTCTACTTTCATCAGAGGATTAACACATTAGATCATTACTTTGACTAAATCTTCTGAAAGTGGAAAATTACCTTCTTTGTTATATTTGCAGTTACATAGCAGCCATATGTTAAGAAAATGCCTCTTCTATTACTGTGTTCTATTTTGAGCAAGTGCTCAATTAATACAGGGGCCATTAGGTAGGTTATAAGATGGTCTTATTTTAAAATACCTCTAAAGCATCAAGATGAGTTTAAATCCTACAGTGTGAAATACTGAAAGGCTTGCAGGATAGAATCCATCCAAAAGGCTTCCAAGGTCATTCTGCTATCAAGTGAACATTTGTCAAAAACCTTTTTTAAAGTACAGGTATTTGAGAGAGTTTCCTGTCGGTCTTTGTTGTCATCCCTCTTGAAGAAATAACATTGCATTAGATATAAAAACATTTCCTTCAGGAACAAAGCAGCAGCTTAATAGAAAGCATTCTTCTGAAAGTTATTTTCTCATGCACCACCAAGTCATTCAGGGAAGTCTTTCTTCTTTTGTAACATCCACAGGATATTCCTCCTTGCACATTCCTAGTTTCACTTATCACAAAATAGTTCTCTTCTTACAGGAATAAGGCAATGCTTCTCACCTACATTCACTCTTACCAGCTGCTAGGCTGGGCTGCTTGCTTAGGAAGTCCGATTCACTGCGATGCAGTCACCAGGATGCTGTCGGTAGATAATTCACAATCTCTCAGTATCACTGCCTCCACCTGAGCCGGAGCCCTGCTCCTCCTCCTCATCCTGAGCTGATGCAGAAGAACTCACCATCAGAAAGGTGACTCGGTCCTCCTGCCCCAATCAACAGCACAGCCAATGGCTACTGCAGCTGAAACTGTCACTAGGTAACAGTTGCCAGGCACATGCAGGCTTATAGACTTACTCGGCAAGCTCCGATCAAGATTGACAACAGAAGACAATGCAACTGACCGATCCTTATAACATATTAATGGCACGTGTGACTCTCTAGAGGCAGTCTCCTTATAGCATTTGTAAAGATTATTTCCTATGGACAGTACAGAAAAAAAACAAAACAACAACAAAAAGCACTGGGATACACCTTTAAACCCTTAGAGAAAACTACCACGAGGTACTCTGACACTAAAAAGTCAGCAGAAATCTAATGCTCACTGGCAGAAAAAATGTATTAATTATTAAAAATCAGCTAAGTCTTCGTGAACTCAAGTGATATAGCTACTATTTTTACTCTCTAAAATATAGTTATATTTTGATTAATAGAAGTCATTTAATAATCTCTCCAATCCCTGCCATACCCACACTAAATTGCTGAATTTAATGTATTTTACTGTATAAACAAAGCAGTGGGACTAACACTTCTATGCTAAAATCTATTTGGGCAAATATTTAAGGTTAAATGAGAATTCTGAAAAGTAGGTATTAGAAATAAGTAAAACAGCCATTTACTCTATTCTTTATCCTAATATGAAAAACACTCAGAGTCAAAGAACTCTGTCATATAGTGACTGAGCTACTCATGCCCAAGTTAGAAGAAAGCAAATTAAGCTCCTTAACCTGGTGGAGATGAAAAACATTTCCATTTATTTTGACGTACTACAGACATTCTCTATTTTAAGCTTATTTTTCATGGGGTCAGCACTTTTCTTTAAAGTGACTTAGAACTAATTTACAAATCATTTCAGAATTAAATAAGGAAAATTAAAATGAAAATGGAAGATAACTAACATCTGTTAAGCACGTTCTGTGTGCCAACCATTATGCTATGTGCTTTATATATTTTCTCTCTATAAAAACCTTAAATCTTTAGGGAGTAGGTACCCATCATTATCATTTCTCAAAGGAAGAAGGTGGGTACTAGAAAAGGTAAGTATAACTTGCCTACTAGAATCATGAAACTAGCACTGAAGCAGGTTAAAACTGTCAATCCTAACACCATATTGATAAACCTCTCTTTCCCTCTGGACCTTTTTTTTTTTTTTTTTTTTTTAGATTTCATTTAAATTCAAGTTAGTTAACATAGAGTGTATAATTACTTTCACCGGTAGAATTTAATTATTCATCAGTTACATATAACACACAGTGCTCTTCCATCAAGTACCCTCCTTAATGCCCATCATCCACTTACCCCATCCCCCCACCCAACTTCCCACCACCAACCCTCAGTTTCCTATAGTTAAGAGTCTCTTATGGTTTGTCTCCCTCTCTGATTTTATCTTATTTTATCTTTCTTTCTCTTCCCCTGTGTTCAACAATTTTGTTTCTTAAAGTGATTTTTAAAGAATAGAAAGCCCTATTTTTTCCTCCATGTTGAACTGCCCAACAGGAAGGCCATATTATTGTTAAAAATCTTCAGAGGCTTAGCTGAAATACAGAATGCAAGCACATTTCTCATTACCAGAATAATTTATAAACAAAGTTAGAATAACAACTGTAGAGTGAGTACCAAGCTGAGCTTTGAAAGTAAATATTTAAATGTAATACAAAAGGCTAGAAGGTCCTATTTTACAGAGAAGTACTTTGACTTCTAGAGATACCTAAAAGCATTAAAATCAAACAAGACTAGAATTAACTAACATTCTCTTTTACAATAATAATATTCAAAATAAAAATTATATTTGATAAATATTCATGAATGTAGGGGCGCCTGGGTGGCTCAGTGGGTTGAGCCACTGCCTTCGGCTCAGGTCATGATCCCAGGTCCTGGGTTCGAGCCCCACATTGGGCTTTCTGCTCGGCAGGGAGCCTGCTTCCTCCTCTCTCTCTGCCTGCCTCTCTGCTTACTTGTGATTTCTCTCTGTCAAATAAATAAATAAAAAATCTTAAAAAAAAAAAAATCCCTTCCTACATTTTGGAAAAAAAAAAAAAAAATTCATGAATGTAGACAGATCCCATACCCCATATTAGAAAGAGTTAAATACTAAGCTTTACTATAAATCCATCAAAAAATAAAACACTATCAATAATTAAAGTTACCCATGTCACCAAAATCTAAATAAACCATTTACAAGGATAGACTTTACATATATTTTTTAAAGATCTACTCCTTTTTTCCTAAAGATTTTTATTTACTTATTTGAGAGACGGAGCCTGAACAGGTTGGTCAGGGCGGGGGTGGGGGAGAGGGAGGAGAGGGACAGAGAGAGAAGGAGAAACAGGGTCCCTGGCTGAGCAGGGAGACTAACACGGGGCTCTATCCCAGGACCCTGGGATCATCAACTGAGCTGAAAGCAGATGCTTAACTAAGTCACCCAGGCGCCCCTAGATTTTACATATTTTTAAAATAGCTTTGAATGTAATTTTTCCAAAATCAGGGAAATGGCAAAAAAAAGTCTCACAGGGAAATTCAAATACTAAATTCCTTTAGTTTGACACATTTATTTCCAAAAACTATCACTGACAGGGATTTGAGTCTATGAATACTCTAATCCATAATTGTACATGCTTTCAAAAGTATTATGACAATATAAGAAAGAGTTCAAGTAGAGTCTTTGATCCACTAAGCTTCCCTCTTTCCTTCTACCAACTTACAAAAAACTTCAATGGTTCTTACAAGATAATTTTCTTTTTTTAGAGATTGACTTGTTCCCTCCTCCTTTTTTCTGATCTGATTATAATAGGAACTAATTTATAATGTGAAGCTCTAATAACAAAAAGGCATTCATATCATATATTTACATAGCTCATTACATAAAGCATTCTTTGTGTTTAAATTAGGCATAATTCTCTTCATGTTAGGGGCCATTAGGTGTTTTATTACTGTCATTCTTATTATAATCATTATCAACCACCTCCCTCTCCTTTCAACTGAGGAATGCTAGTTGGGAAATACTAAGAGGAATCATTATTTGGGATATTTCAGAATTACCTCTAACAGCAAAAAATATAGCTTTATGAGATGACACACCACAGGTGTTTGATTTCTTATTTTTACCATATGTTTTACATATTGTTTTATATGTATCAATATTTCATTATTAAACATCTAAGCATTTCAGGCAACTACTCAATAGGACCTAAATAGCAAAGTAACAGAAAGATATCAGCATTAATGGTAAATAAGATAAATAGTAAGTAATGATTATCAAGAAGAACTACATAACCAATATAATACTATAAAAAGTAAACAAATAGAGAATAAAAGCGTTTTTTTTTTTTAAACATTTTTAAAGGTACAAAAAAGGTGTATACATCCAGAAACAGAATGTATCTATTTCTTCAACTACTCCTCCGATCTGTTAACTTTTCTCCATCTCCACTGTCACTGCCCTAAGCAAACTAGCATTACCTTGTGTGTGGGCTCATGCAGTGGCTTCCAGTGTGGTCTTCCTGAGCTGCCTGTGACCTCTCTTCAATCCATTATACATAAACAAACAAAATATTCTTTCCAAAAATGCAAGCCAGATGATACCACTACCCTTTTATTTTTTTTTAAAGATTTTTTATTTATTTATTAGACAGAGATCACAAGTAGGTAGAGAGGGAGGCAGAGAGAGAGAGAGAGAATGGGAAGCAGGCTATTCGCTGAGCAGAGAGCCCGATGTGGGGCTCGATCCCAGGACCCTGGGATCATGACCGGAGCCGAAGGCAGAGGCTTTAACCCACTGACCCATCCAGGCGCCCCACCACTACCCTTTTAAAATACTTTCATGGTGGGGCGCCTGGGTGGCTCAGTGGGTTAAAGCCTCTACCTTCGGCTCCGGTCATGATCTCAGGGTCCTGGGATCGAGCCCCACATCGGGCTCTCTGCTCAGCGAAGAGCCTGCTTCCCTCACTCTCTCTCTCTCTCTCTGCCTGCCTCTCTGCCTACTTGTGATCTCTCTCTCTTTCAAATAAATAAATAATCTTTAAAATAAAATAAAATATTTCAGTGGTTTCACACTGCACTTAGGATAAAGTCCTAAAAAATCTATAAAGTCCTATAAAATCTGTTCTTTACAAATTCATCCAATCTTAACTTCTTTTCAATATTGTTTAGGATTAGCTAAACCTCCCCCTCTTCCACCCATCCTCCTGTCCCACATATATTTGCTAGGTTCTCTACTGCCTCAGGACATTTGTACCTGCTGGTTACTATGCTATCACACTTTTTTAGTTAATTCAGGTGCAACCTTCAGATTTTGTTCAAATACCACTGTCTCACAGCTACCTTTCTTGAATTCCCAGATTAGACCAGATTCCAATCTTATCGTAGTTTGTAATGACCTAGTCCATACCTTTCTAACTAGATTGCAAGTCCCACGAAAGGAGAAATACCTGTATTATTCCTCATTATATCTTAAGTACCTACTTTACACTACAGGGCATAAAACTATAGCTAAATAAGTGTTTAATATAACTAATATAAAGCACATAAAAATAGCCAGAAGAGTCTGTAAGACAGAAAAACAACAATAACCAGTTTCTGCGAGGCTCAGAGTTCCTTGCAATCCCCCCGAATGACATTCAAGCTTCACAAGAAATTTATAAAAGTGTATAACTTAATTGCAGAAGGAGAATAATTAGACTCTTAATATATTCAAATTAAGGGAAATATTATTCATCTATACCTCTACCTAAACCCAATTCAATATGAGTATTTGACTAGTGCTTTGAAAAATCCTATCTGGCAGGGGATAATGATTATTGACTTATTTTAAGAATGACAAGTACTACAACATACAGTATCAATATATTTTAAAAATGTAGTATCAAAGCAACTTGGTCTAAATGCTAAAAAAAAAATGTGAAGTAGCACATATTACAATCACTGATTTAGAGATGTCTCAAGGACAGAAAACAAGTTTATATTATTAACTTTATTTCATTATGACAAGTTATTAACAATTACAAATATTTAACAAATATTAAATGAGTGGCGCTACGGAAAAAAACTTCCTCAACCTGCTAAAGACACTCCATGGAAAAATCTGTAGCTAGAATGGTATTTAATGGTGAAAGAGTAAACGCTTTCTTTTTAAGATGAAAACAAGACAAAGATGTCTGCTCTTACCACTTTCATGCACTTTGTACTGGCAGTCCCCGCCAGTAACAGGCAAGAAAAAGAAATAGCTAAGCCATACAAGAAGAGGAAGACATGGCTGCATACATAAGAAGTGCTTTAAAAATCTACCCCAGGGCGCCTGGGTGGCTCAGTGGGTTAAGCCGCTGCCTTCGGCTCAGGTCATGATCTCAGGGTCCTGGGATCGAGTCCTGCATCGGGCTCTCTGCTCAGCAGGGAGCCTGCTTCCCTCTCTCTCTCTCTCTCTCTCTCTCTGCCTGCCTCTCCATCTACTTGTGATCTCTCTGTCAAATAAATAAATAAAATCTTTTAAAAAAAAAAATCTACCCCAAAGATAATTAGAACTGATGAGTAAATCTTATCCCAATATAAGGTCAAAACACAACAATCACTGAATTTCTATATATTTGCAATAAACTATAGTAAATGAAATTTTAAAACAATAAACCATTTACAGAAAATACCAATAAAGTTAATAAAAGATGTGTAAGACCTCTACCCTGAAGACTACAAAATTAAAAGTCCCTAAGTAAATGGAGCAATATACCACCTTTATGGGTTAGAAGACTCAATATTGTTAAGAATGTTAGTTTTTCTCAAATTAATCTATGGATTTATTGCTATTTGTAGAACTAAACAGTTGATTCTAAAATTTGTTCGTAAATAAAAAAGGGCCTGGGGTAGCTAAAACAATCTGGGGAAAGGAATTTTTAAAAGCTGGAAGACTGGCACAACCTGATTTCAAGACTTACTATAAAGCCACAGTACTCAAGACTGGCATAAGGATAAACAAATAAGTCAGTAAAGAGAACCGAGTCCAAAAATAAACCCACACTTACCAACTGAATTTTAAAAGACTAAAACAAGTCAAGGGGAAAAGAAAATCTTTTCAGTAAATATTACTAGAAAACTTTGGATATCTGGGGAAAAATTAACTTAGACCCTATCCTCATACTATAAACAAAAATATATTTGAGATAATCATAGATCTAAACATAAAAATCTTAAATTATAAATATGTAGCTTCTAAAAGAAAACATGCTAGAAGGAGAAAATCTTCATAACATGTCAGTAGACAAAGATCTCTTTAGATATAGAAAGCAATAACAATAAAAGTAAAATGTAATTAATTATGCTTAAATCAAAACTCTGCTTTTCAAAAAATATTAGTAAGAAAATCAGTAAGTCAAAAGACTAAGAGAAAATATTAGCAAAACATTATCTAACAAAAAGTTTGTATCTAAAATTAATAACTGAATCCTATAATTTGTTAGTAAAAATACAAAGAACACAATTAAAAATGGGGAAATGCTGTCACAGACACCTCACCAAAGAAGATAAACAAATGGCCATCAAGACAAAATGAAAAAGTGTTCAGCATCAATGGTCATCAAGAAAAGGCAAAGTAAGGGGCGCCTGGGTGGCTCAGTGGGTTAAGCTGCTGCCTTCGGCTCAGGTCATGATCCCAGGTCCTGGGTTCGAGCCCCGCATCGGGCTTTCTGCTCAGCAGGGAGCCTGCTTCCTCCTCTCTCTCTGCCTGCTTCTCTGCCTACTTGTGATTTCTCTCTGTCAAATAAATAAATAAAATCTTTAAAAAAAAAAAAAAAAAAAAAGAAAGAAAAGGCAAAGTAAAATCACAATGAGCTATAACTACCTGCCCAGTGGAATGGCTAAAATTAAAACACTGCGAATACTAAATATTGATAAGAATGCACAACAATTCAAACTCTTAAAAATTGTTAGTGGTAATGTAAAATGGCCCAACTTTTTAATATTATTTTCTTCACTGTTCTATTAGTTTCAGGCGTACAATATAGTGATTCAACAATTCCATACATCCCCTGGTGCTCGTGACAAGTGCACTCCTGAAACCTCATTGCCTATTTCGCCCATCCCCTACCTCCTTCCTCTCTGGTAACCATCAGTTTGTTCTCTATAATTAACAGTCTATTTCTTGTTTGTCTCTTTTTTGCCTTTTTTAAAAAATATTTTATTTATTTATTTGACAGAGATCACAAGTAGGCAGAGAGGCAGGCAGAGAGAGAGGAGGAAGCAGGCTCCACGTGGAGCAGAGAGCTGGATGCAGGGCTCAATCCCAGGACTCTGGGATCATGACCTGAGCCGAAGGCAGAAGCTTTAACTCACTGAGCCACCCAGGCGCCCCTCTTTTTGCCTTTCTTAAATCGTAGGGTATTTGTCCTTCTGTAACTGACTTGTTTCGTTTAGCATTATATCACACCTCTATGTATACACACACACACATATACACATATCACCTCTTCTTTATCCATGGATCGATCAATAAATAATCGGACCGCTTCTTGTAAATAACGCTGCTATAAACATAGGGATGCATGTATTCCTCTGAATTAGTGTTTTTGTATTCCTTGGGTAAATACCCAGTAATGCAATTGCTGGATGATAGGGTAGTTCTGAGGAACCTCCATACTGGTCTTCACAGTGGCTGCACCAGTTTGCTTTCCCACCAACAGGGCAAGAGGGTTCCTTTTTCTCCATATCCTCGAAAATGGCCCAACTTTTAAAACTGTGAAACAGTTGGGGAGTTTCTTATAACATTAAACAAATCTACTCACTAGTTCCAACCCATCAAAATGAAAAAATATATCCACAAAAAATGTGTATAAAAATGTACATAGCAGCTTTACTTTTAATAGCCATAAACTGAAAACAATCCATCTATCCATCACCAGGGTAACAGATAAACCAACTGCGTTATGTTTATATGATTCTGGAATAGGTGAAACTAATTTTTGATGAAAGAAATCAGAACATAGTTCCCTCATATGGGGTGTGGGTGTGAATGTGTGTGTGTGTGTGTGTGTGTGTGTGTCTTGACCAGCAAGAGGTATTAGAAAACTTTTAGGGATGATGGAAACATGGTGTATCTTGATATCTGTGGGTAACATGCATGCATCTATATCAAAACTCATCAAAATGTGACATTTAAGATCTGTGCATTTCACTTACATGTAAATTATAGCCACAAAGAATGATAAAGCTATGATTGCACTTGCATGTTTTAAGTGCTCCATTTCTTTGTAAAACCACCAAATTAGAGCCCTGAACTACTTGAGTTGTTTCCAGGAAATTATATATATTGATGTTTAAAAAGAAAAATACCATAATCCTCCAAAGCAATGTCCCATCAAGAGTGAAAGTTAATGTAATGTCTAAAAGAACAGATCCTACAAGAAGAATAAGTGCATCTATCCTGTGTCTACTTTCACAGCCTCTCAATCAGTATACCTGACTCATGGTTCAGCGGTTGCACTCACAGACACAACAGCCCAGATGCAAGTGAGACACTGGGTGAGAAAAGACTTCTTATTAAATGCCAGTTATACAACACTGTGAGACTGCCCTAGCTAGCTGGGATCTGACAAAACTGGCCAAGAAAGCAAACCTTTCGAGAAATTTCATTATCTTTAATCAGTCACAGAGGAGAACAGAGAAAGAAAATACTAATTTACATGTATGTTTAACTCTGAGTGGGGGAAACCCTCAAATAAAATATATAATTAAGATCAAATTAATAGGTCAAAAATAGTATGCAGAGCAATAAAATCAAACCACGCATAGTACCCTCTTCCTTTACATTTTCCCTAAGTTAGGCTATTATTTTTAATAAATATTTATTAAATTTGAAGACATGAGAAAACTATGACTTAAAGAAGAGAATATAGGCTCTAGCATAAGCCAGATTTGGGAGCAGGGCATGCTTGCTGCAGTGCTCATTAACTGTGATGCTGTGGGTATGTCATTCTTCCCACGTGTCTCAGCTTCCATCTGTAAAATGGACGTAACTCCCACATTTGAAAGTTGGGTATGAAAACTAGAAATTAAAGATGAACCATTAAAAGTATGTAACTACTCATTTAAAGCTCATACAGTAAAGGTAAGCATATTCTTATTATCAATAGACTTTTTGTTTAATCATTTTTCCTTAAGAAGATATACCCACAAGTAACCTGTTGAGGTTAGGAAATTAATAACAACTCTTCCACATTTCTATTGAATTGCCATCTCCTTCCAAATTCCTTTTTAGAAGTACATTCTTAAAATAAACACATTATCTGCACCTGACCATGCATCTTAGGAAATTTATATGATTAGCAACACAGTAATGTAAAAATTACCAAAGTTTAGTCTGTTAAAAACCTCAGTTTCATGGATGCTGCAATTCCCAGATAATGAGGGTTTCTCTTTTTAAATTTTTAAAATTTTGCTTCACTCTATGAAATTTTACATTTAAATCTTTATAGGATGTATCATCTACTCCTCTGCCTTCTTAAACTGAGAATTCTGAACATAATTAAATTTTGCCTGGTAGGCTGGGATCATCACTGTTAACATCAGTGAGAACACAGTCTTATGATACAATCATACCTCTGTAGCTACTAGATTGCATTTACATGTATATACAGGTATAGATACATAGGTTTTAAATATAGCGAGAAACAGACAGACTTGTTTAATTTCCGCCAAGTAACCAGCACCTAGAAAAGAACGGAGCTCCCATATTTTCTGACTCTATTTGCATAGCAAATATAGCAGTACTCCTCCTTCGTCTTCTAATTTGCTATCCTTAATTTTCTAAAGGCTTAAATATCAGAAATTAAGCTTACAAGAATTTTTTCTCAAAGAATAAACAGAGGTACTGTTCTATGAATAAAATGCTATAGCTCAGGCCTGCGTTGTCAGTTATTTCTGGATAAGTGAAGTGCTAACTGAGTATGGCAATAGACATGATAAATACACTTAAAAATTACACAACAGAATAGGAAATTCCAAGATTTCTTGTATCTTCCATGTAAGAACTATCCATTAATCATGTTCTCTCTTACTTTAATGAAACAAATCTGGAAATTAAATTGTTTAATAAGATTTTTATATCAATGAAATCCCATCAAATATTAATAGTATGTCACAGAAAGGGTTCAATATAGCCACCTCCCTTTAAGTTGAACATTAAAACATCTCCTGTGAAGCTCTGTCAAAATTATACAAAAACAGAATAGCATAATTGTATTTTAAATAATGGGTTCACATTATGGGAAAGAAATGTTGATTCAAATTCATTTTTAATTGAAAGAAATTTTTCCCTTATAAAAGAAAATTGCTATTTTTTAAGATATCTTATTGTTATGGCAACTGAAGTGCTAAAAATAATAAAGAAATATCAAAGTTGTTATAGCAACTAGAATTTTAAAAAGCCATGAAGTGTAAAATAATCAAACCTTTACTTGGCTTGAAATGCAACATCTATGACTCAGTTCTCAAAAGAAAACTTGAAATACTCATGCTCTTGTCTTTACAAATTATCTCTAAAGTCCAAATTAAAAAACAAAAAACAAAACTTCAGCCTAATATTTGAAGTATTTTCGATATTCCTCACATCCCTCATCATTCTATACACAATCAACAATGTGTCTCTGAGAACCATACATGTTATCAAACTTCATGAGTAGCAGGAAATGTGAGTTAATAAATGCATGTTGAATTGAACTCAACTACTCAGAGTTCGTGCAAAATCTGGATTTTCTGGTCTTCTAACATGCTTCTTATCTCTAATCTTCACTGTTCTGCTCCAGAATACACTAAAGGTTGAAAAGATCTACTCACTGCCCAAGTGCTTTGCCCAGATTCATCCAATTAGAGTTCAATTAAATTACTATTTTACTGAAGGTCTATTGAATGCTACGTATTGGATGAAGTTCTGAGATCTTTTATCATAGAAGTCACAGTCTGGTAGAGAACGAACTAAAACAGGTCAACATCACTGGAAGGTGACGTACAATGAAGGGATATAGTAAGAGTATCAGAAGAAAATTTATGAAGGTTCTATAAGCAGTGGTAAGGTCTTTAAGGATTTAAACCAGGAAGTATCATAAATTGATTCTTTTCCCAGAGATAGATGAAGAAATTAAAATTTTGGATTTACATGCTTTGCACTAGAAAATGTAGGTTAAGTCTTTACTTTCATAGTTTCATTTGTTCCTTTCTAATAACTAATGACCAAGATTCGGGTGACAAATATAGTAACAAATAGTGGTAACATAGCACATTTCTACAGTATTTACACACTGAACAGAACTGACTGGGAACAGACCCCTCTGTGTGTTTCTCCACATCCCTCTGCTTTATTTGTACTTTTTAAAAAGTATATTTCCCCCCTAAAAATAATTGCTTATTTTTAAGGTAGCTGTGGTTTATCTTGTGAACTAGTAAAGACACCTTGAGAAGCTCACGCTGGGCTCAGGGGGAATGTGGGCCTTATACAGAAAGGGAGAGCTGCCTTCTGTTGTATATGCAGGAGCTTCCTACCTCCGCAGAAAGAGGAGGCTTACAAAACCACAAATCTTCCCTTACCTGCCTTCCCAGTAAAGAAGAGGATTAGTGATAATTATTACTATTTTGATCCTGAGCCCATTAAAATTCTATTGCCTTTTAATAAAACAAATAACTGGTATTGTCCTTTAAATAAATGATCTACAATGCCTTACTTTATTCTTAATCTGTGCTTTTTAGTATCATCCAACCAAATCTTATTTTTCCTAATTTTTCCCAAAAAAGGGATGCAAGCATTCAAAAACAGAAAAAGAATTTAATTTTATATAGTTGTATTGAGTGCTTAGACTGTACCTCCAAAACAAAAGTATTCAATAGTTAATTTGATCATTATATTTAACGCCGTAGTAATTTGTATCCATGTAGTGCCTACATGATTCATTTTATAACAGTGTTGAGTTTCTGTTTGTTTATGCCACATATATACAGTGTCTATGTGTCTGCATATATTATTCTCAAACTGGGGTCCAAGGAATCTTCAAGAGTGTATCTTTAGCGGTCCATGAATACTCTGTAATATTTTTTAATTTTCAATTTTATTTCCTCCATAATCTAGAAGTTTTACTAGAAGTAGATTCTGATAACCCATCTCATAACAAAGTATTGTTATGCACTATCGGTGCCAAGATTTACTGAAGCATTTACCATTGTGTTGGAGCCAGCTAGTTCTTAACTGGTTGCAGGTCAGAAAATAGTACATAAAGAGTGCTATTATGTAATATGTAAATAATGCACCAAATGAAGGTCACATGACCTAACACCACACCCTACAAATAAATTCTCCAAGTGGGTTGCAAAAAGTGTGCTGGGAAAACTGAGTCATCTGAAAGCACACGGCCCCGTAAGCATGCCAAGCTCAGAAAAATCCCATATGGTAGCTATCAGGGTCACATACTCACTGTAAGCAGCAACTTAATTTCAGGAAAATAACCTAATCCACAGCATTAAATTAATACCATACGGTATTGGTATTAATAGCAAAAAATGTATATTTTCATTGCTTCCGGTACATTATGATCACGAGAACTAAAAGTATATAGAGCTTATATTGAATTTTACAGCACCACACATTTAGGTAACAAGATAATATTTATAGTTCATACTGGTGGAAGGGGATTGTTAAGGACTTTTCTTCACCATGAAGTCGTGTGGTGTATTATTCAATGTTGAAAACCCTGACGCATATAGTTGATTTTCAAAAGATGTCTTCTAATTGTGATGATTAAGTCCTCTGGCAATACAAGTGAAAAAGAGGCAAAGCTAAAGAAAACTATTTAACTAGTGATAAGAAACGAACAATTTTTGACTCTAGCATGCCCACTAAGCGTACAGAAAACATCCAATTACAAATCATACAAACAGGTGGAAAAATATAATTACCATAAGATGCTCCTTTATACATACATTTGCTTTTACATGAAAGCACTAAAGGAATGTCCTGATTATTATCCTTTCCTCCACAAACTTCCCCCACACCCTATCACCACTCTGTTCATTGCATTGTCAGCTCCTAGACAGAGACAATTGTCTCATTTATCTTTGTATCACTCATGGAGCCTAACACACAATGCTTCAATCATAGATATTCAGTACATGTTTGTTGAAAGGATAATATTTCTGTTGAGCCAGCACTTTCTCCCCAAAGATCTCATAATAAGCAGATATTACTGACACTATAAACATATTGCATGACTTACTCCAGAGCATATTAAAAATATGATGGAAGAGGAAAAATCAACAGAAATGAGTGAAATGAAAACCTTCTAACCCTGAGACCAGAAATGTATTAGCCACAAGATCATTAAGTGTCTTTTGCAGGGGCCTAAAATAATTTACTTAGCAATTTATTCACCAACCAACAAAGGGTTGAGTATATTTAACCATCTTCTTTACTATGTTATGAGCTCCTCTGAATAGATCTATCCTTACTATTATTACTATTATCACCACTATCACTGTGGTGAGCACAGTGCCTGACGCATGATAGAAGGTAATACTTGCTAAATCAATCAAACTGACTGATTTGTGTTCCTCTCCTGATAAACACCAACACAAAATGTTATTTCATAAAGCTAGATCTTTTCCTAATCTAAAATAAACAGCAGGATTCTCTTAAAATAAAAGAAAATAGGGTGGCTTAAATTCACCCAGAATATAAAGCTTTTCAAAGGAAAGCTAAAAATATTATACTTTCTCATCATCCTTGGGTCATGTTATGGGGGAATAAGGAAAATGAGAACTCAAACGAATTGACCTACATCTGCCAGTACAACTTTATTTTTCACCAGGCAGTTTCAAAGCTAAGTGGCTAAAGTGATTAGGTAGCATAGGGAACAACTCAGAACACTGAGCCTTTGACAGAAATCACTTTTAAGAGACAGAAATTGAGAAAGGAAAGAAAAAAACCTATTATGCTGTTTTCAAGACATGCCTAAAAGAGGAATAAATGTTGCTAAACTGGCAGAAGCCTGGTAAGAAAATGTCTCTATTAAAAAGGATTTGGGATCAAAGAAGAAAATGTGATTAAAAACTTGAATTAGAAGACCGAAGTGGGAATCCGCCATCAGTTTGGCAGACTGGGGGGCCTACTAGGCAGCACGATGCAACAATGTTTACAAACTCCTGAGCTGGGGGACAGGACTTGAAAAATGAACATTCACCCACACATATACGTACAGACATATACACACATTCACAGAGATTCAGCATTTCTGTTCATCTAACACTGCCATCTCCATAATGCCAGCTTCAACCCAGCAATAATCTAGATGCTTTTGGTGTGACCACAACAGGATAAAGCCTGGTGTAAATGTAGCTCTGCTGCATGGACTCACATTACAAACGTTACCATCCTCTGCTTTTTCCCTTTCGCTCTCTCACCTACCCCTGCTTTCAGGAGCTGAAATAAACTGGTACAGCAGTATAAAATAGAAAGACGAGTTCGAGAGATACAGTTATTTAAAAGTTAAGCTTTTTTGAGAAACTGTAATTTTGTTCAAAGAAAAAAATACACCTTGGGTTAAAAGTAGAATTTTCATAGAATTTAAATGTGCCAGTAAGAAGTTAGAATTAATTGGGTATTTAAAACTCACAACACTAACACCAAATAATTTAATATCAACATTTACTCTAGGAAAAAAGTGTTCACGGAATTCTATTCAATATCCAATACTGTGAAGTTGCCTTTATATAACAATGAGATAAATCAATCTTTTATCTTTTCTTTTCTCTTATCATATAGGAAATATTTCCAGTAGTATGCCTTTTGAATAATATTAAGACCTTGGAGTCTTAATACTCCAATCCTTTCACAGTCTTCTCAGGGAGAAGGCACATATGAAGATGTATTTGTGATAGAAAAAAAATTAGACCATTTTAGGAAACAGTTTATCCAATATCCCTAGTCTGTCTTTATACTTGCAAAACTCAATAGCCCTAACAGTTTGAATGCTTGCATATACAAATATTATCTGGGTATCAAAAGATGACTGCAGAAATGTGAAGGATTCCAGTTATAGTAATGGGTTGAAATGACATTTTCCTTAATAACTCCTTTTATAAATGTACAGCCCAAGATGAATGTCATTATGGGACTATTTATAATTTAAAGCTTTCTGTCAAGATGATTTTATGCCCTGACATGGCTCTGAGTAGGCTGGTAACAGCTGTATGCCCCAGAGGGAAAAGAAATTATTGGTGGTGTTCAAGAGTAAAGGTATTAAATAGGAAGTATTTTAAATAGAACTTCATGAGAATGATGACAGCTAATTTTTTAAAATTTAATTTAATTTTTTTCCAGTGATCCAAAATTCATTGTTTATGCACCACACCCAGTGTTCCTTGCGATAGGTACCCTCCATAATACCCACCACCGGGCTCAAGTGAGTTGGGGGAAATCGGAAGAAGAGACAAACCTTGAGAGACTGTGGACTCTGAGAAACAAACAGGGTTTTGGAGGGGAGGGAGGTGGGGTTGGGTGAACCTGATGACAGCTAATTGATTGTAACATACAGTAAAATTCTCCCAGTCAACCAATAACTATTTCAGTAATAAATGTTACATTACCAATAAAGTTTCTTCCTCTAAGTAGATGAAACTTAATTATAAATATAACTCTAATCCTTTGAGCTTCCTAATAAACTAGATGCTTGGCACTATTAAGGTTTTTGTACACAAAATGGGTATTAGAAAAGTTTTGGAAATTAAAAAAAAATTGATCCAATATTGCTGGAATGTCACTATATTTATAAATTTTAACTCTGCAAAAATGAGTTTAACGAATATGAAAAGAATCAAGAGAAAATGCCAATTATTGAGTAACATGAAGATGTACTATATTTGTGGAAAACACTAGTCTAAACCCCACCATTAAACATCAGACTGAGGTGTTTGTTTTTGTTTTTATTATCCAGTTTTTAATCCACACAAATAAAAACGATTGTGTTTAATTTGCTCCTTATATTTGGGGGGATTTTCATAAGAATTTAAGTTGGTAAGGAATTCTGAATACTATTATTGGAAATACTCTTCATGGCTCAGCCAAATGCTACTAGAAATAAAAGAAAATTCTAGTCCACTATTTATTGGATGACAGAAAGTCACTTGAATTCTTCCAGTCCTAAGGCCTAATTTGGTTCATTTATAGAATGTGATGCTTACCAAACAGGCATGCAATAGCAACATCCGATGCTTTTTACAAGTTGTTTGGAGCCCTGAAAGTTTTACATTCACAAGGGTGCCTATTAACAACATTATTAATGTGTGTTGGGACACAAAGACTAGAGACATAACAGAAAACTACTGATAAAAAATTTAACATACTACAGTATCTGTTGGTTATACCGGTCAGATCCTATCTACAGCAAATGCCATAACAAACTCTAATGAAAAAACTCAGCATGACAAAAAGATTCCCAGTGCTGTGGCTGATGACCTACACAGCTCAAATAATATTCAGTGTGTTAACAGGGTTCCTTACCAACTAATCGCAGCTACAACAACAAAAAGTAGTAAGTCCTCTTATTATTTGCTTGCAATGACTGACAAGGACAATTTAACCAATTTTTTCCCTAAGTGTTAAATGATAATCCTATTGTTGGCTTATTTTAATTCCACAAGAACTTGCATTCCAATGGTATACTACAATTTTGTAACAATAATAACACCAATAAAGTGTTAAGCATGAGCACAACTGGAACATAAAGGTGTGCTATATACAAGTCAATTAGATGCATTAAAGGCTGTAATTTATTCATGTTTTTATTCTATAGTAGCAAGAAGACACTTCAGAAAGTGTGATGTCAAGGAGATTACTGCACTGAATGCAGTTTAAGTTACTCGGCACCTTTCCCCAGTATCTTTTTGTTTCCTTCATAGGAAGCAAAACCACTATTGAACAATTTTGACTAAAATATGGTTATTGTTTGTTTATTTAAAATATGGCTGAGATGACATATAGTAAAGCCTGAGAAGTACATCAAGAAACATTTCCAAAAATTAATAAAATATGCATTTTTATCATTATCAAAAAGCATTTAATAACTAAAGAAATACAGAAATGTCATGGACTTGAGGAAAGAAATGAAGGTTAAATCTGCATTTTACTAATTTTAAATGCCAGGCTGAGAATGGAAAAGCAGCAGAAGCTACACTATGAGCCATTGTCTCTAGTAATCCTAAGGGCATGAGGGTAAGGCACATAAAGATTATTTTTTCATGCCACAAGTACCTCTTGTTCTAGGCCAACACTACTGAACACAGCAATTTTACATCCCCTCTTTGATAGTGGGTCAGGAAAAAAAAAGACATATCCTATATTCTAGGTAGGCCATAAAAACATAGACACACATTTCCTTCATTCATCATTCAGTAGCTTTTTCTTGATAGCCTACTGTATACTATGGTTTCTTTTTTGAAGTCCTTTGGTTTTGGTCAAATACAGCTTTTCTTATAAACTGAAGTGACTTCTTTAGGAACAAGGGTGATTACTTCTCAGATCATTTGCCTTTGGCCTACATATCCCAAAATAAATATATTTTTTCTGGTTCTGAAAAGAAAGTTTAGTTTCAAACAGATGTCATATATAAATCAAAAGTAAAGTGAACACTCAGTCTACCTTCTGTACTTAAATTACCTCGAGAAGTTGTTCCAAAATTGGATCAAAGGCTTGGCACAAGATAGGATATGTCTTTTCCAGAACAGTACTCTATACTAGAGGAAGGGAGGAAAGCAGAGGAAGGAGGGCAGGAGGGAACAAAGGAAGAAAAGAGTGTGGAGTGAAAGAAGGAAGCAAACAAAAAAGGAAACCTTCAAAGACCTCCAAGAGGATTACATAGAAAAATTATCAAATATAAATATTTCTAAAGTATTTTCATCTGAAAGCATATTACTTAGCATTTAAGTAGCCCCTTTAGCCCAGGAGTCTTTTAAATTTTTGTATTAGTTGATTCATAAATCAAAATACAGGTATAAGACACTGGAAATATTATTCAGTTCATTTTGAGACAAAGAAGAGGCAGTTTTACTCACAGTACATTTTCCAGAAAAGAGTAAAGAAGAAAAAAGTCCAAAAGACATTTGGGGATTACTATCAAAAGGTTTCTTTCTGTTCGTTATCTGTGGATTCAATAAAGTGTTAAATGCCTCCTACAATGTCAGATGCAGTCTGAAGGCACTACAGAAAAATGCTGTCTTGGGGGCACCTGGGTGTCTCAGTAGTTAAGTATCTGCCTTTGGCTCAGGTCATGATCCCAGGGTCCTGGGATGGAACCCCGCATCAGGCACCTTGCTCCACAGGAAGTCTGCTTCTCCCTCACCCACTCCCCCTGCTGTGTTCCCTCTCTCTGGGTCTCCCTCTGTCAAATAAATAAATAAAATCTTTAAAAAAAAAAAAACAAAAAACGCTGTTTTGCTTCCTCCACCATGTGAGGACAAACTGAGAAGGCATCCTTTATAAACCAGGAAGTAGACCTTCACCAGACATTGAATCTGTTTATGTTATGACCCTGGAATTCCCAGCCTCCAGAACTGTAAGAAATAAATACTTGTTGTCTGTAAGCCACCCCCTTTATTGTATTTTGTTATAATAACCCAAATGGTCAACAATGAAATATAAATTATTGTTTGTATTATTATGAATTCTATTTTCTATTTTTAAAACTTTTGGAAGTTGTTCAAATGTTTTAAAAAGTTACTTAAATCTTGATGATCCTTATTAATCAGGCACAGGAAACCTAAACACAAGATAATTTTCGCCCAATGGGCAGAGAAAATATTCCAGTTTGTTATACTTATATTAAGTCTCCAAACTGGAAGAAACCACAGAGTGCTCTCTTTTTCTTATGAAAAGTAATTCAAAATATGTGCTCTTAAAGCAGGTAACTCCTTTGTTTACTACAACTTTGGGCAAGTTACTTAAAATCTTTATGCTTCAATAATGGCACTTAAATAATTATAAATAATATAAACAGCAATAATTAAATGAATTCACACATTCAATAATAAATATTCAAAAGGATTAGCTATTTTATTATATACCACTAAAGGTATTATCAAATTTCTACATTCTCCAAGCAGTATGATACAAAGCCTTTATACAAATCACTCTTGCTTCCCTTCAAAAGTACTAAAAGCTGACACACAAAGAAAGTTGTACTTGTAGTAGGACAGCATAAGCCCTAACAGACCAACTTTAAGCTCCAGACTAAATGCAAAGGAAAATTCACTGAGGGCTCTGGAGAGAGGAAAAAAGCAGGATTATTTGGGAGAGGTAATCCAACTCGGAAAGCAGGAATATGAGATAAGTATGCATATTTTGCAGCTTTGACCTGAGGGTGGGCCACGGTCACAATGTGATGCAAGATGGCTGACGTTCCAATAGAAAGTGTACTGTCTTTCCTGACTGAGAAGGCAGGGTCAGGGCCCAGCATAATCACAGTTGCCAGAGTGAAGAAGGAAATAAAGGAGAAGAAGAGCCAGAGACTGAGAATCCTAAATTTTGTGTATAACACCTCCCAAGTTTCTGAGTAACCCCCAACCCAAGTATACATGTGACAGACTACAAGCTGGTAGGCTCAAGCTGAATGGGCTCAACCAAGAATGGGTCTGCTAGCCACCAAGACAAAACAGAGTTTATAATCTGAATAAAATCAAGTTAGGCACTTGCTAAACAAAAAGTCAGTACTCTCATAATATTCACACTTTCCAGGACAGAACTCCAAAATTACTTGACAAACAAGTACCAGGAAACTATAACCTATTTACAAAGGAAAAGACAATCAACAGAAGGCAACCTTAAGATGATCCAAATGTTGAAATTGTCAGACACGGACTCTGAAGTAGCTATGAAGCTATACTCAGTGAAGTAAAGAAAACTATACCTGCACTGAGTAAAAAGTAGAGTAAATTTCAGGAGAGAAAATGAAAATATAAAAAAGATCCAAAGGAACATTTTAGAATATAAACATAACATTAAAAATTCACAGCAGGGACTTAAAATAGAGATGAAAAAAGACTAATTGAACTTGAAGAAAGATCAGCAAAAATTATCCTACCTACAGAAGAAAGAAAAACAGCTGATCAAAAAATAAAAATGAGAAAGCCCCAGAGATCTGAGGGGACAATATCAACAAGACAAAATCCTAGTAGTAGAAGAGACTTGGGAAGTAAGACTATTTGAAGAAGTAACGTCCCAAATCTTTCCAAAGTTGGTGAAAGACATCAATTCACAGATGTAAGAAAGTTTGTGGTCCCAAGGAGGACTAATATGAAGAAAACCATGCTTAGGCATATCATAATCCAAAGATTGGTGAAAGACATCAATTCACAGACTTAAGAAAGTTTGTGGCCCCAAGGAGGACTAATATGAAGAAAACCATGCTTAGGCATATCATAATCAAACTATCAAAAATCAAAGTGAAAAAGAAAATCTTGAAAGCAGCCAGAGAAAAACAACATTTTATATACTGGAGAGCAATGATCCAAATGATGCAGGACAAGTCAAATAATTTTTGAGCATCACTGCAAAATAAAAACACAGGGCCCATTGTTCAAAACTATTAAGAATTTCAAGGCAAATACAGCAGAAAATTTAACCAAGCACACAGCCTTTGTAATAAGTGTGGAGTCCTATGTAACTGCACAGGTCTTCCAGTAACCTTAAATTCTGTTAAGCTACTATCTCCATGACAGAATATTTTAAATTAATGTGGTTGGCTTTCACTAAAGAACTCTTCTCTCAATTTAACCTGACAGAAGCAATGGGGAATAGGACTTGTCTTCCTGGGAAATAAAATGTGTTAAGGTTTTAAATGGGATGGGTCAAGTAGTATAGGAATGAAGATTAATGGAAGTAAAATTTAATTCTTATTCTTTGGGCTCAAATGGAAAACCTAAAAGGCTCCATACATTTTGAGAAATAAAGAAAAAGCCTGAATCAAAAATGAAAGTAGACAGCCAAAACTCAGGAGAGAAAAATCATTTAGAAGAAATATCTACTTCTTTAATTCTCTAACTTTCCTTCCTTCTTTTCCATCAAGTAAAAGCCAAGTATCAGATGATTTAGATGTTAAGAACTTAAACTTTACAAGGCAACTATGCATAATCCACTGTCATGATTCTCATTTTGTATTTATTTATACAGTATTCCTTTGATAAGAAACTATATTTTAGTTTTATTTTAAATATATACTTTATTTTTTTAGAGAGAGAGAGTGCACATGCACACATGCACATGGGGTAGGAGGGAGATAAGGGAGGGGCAGACAGAAAGGAAGAGAGAGAATCTTAAGCAGGCACCATGGCCAACACAGAGCCCAAAGCAGGGGCTCCATCTCATACCCCCGAGATCATGACCTGAGCCAAAATCCAGAGTTGGGCACTTAACTGACTCAGCCACCCAGGTGCCCCATAACTATTTCAGTTTTTCAACTATATTGTCACAATCCCTATTAAAGTACCATCAGAATTTTTCATAGAGCTGGAACAAACAATCCTAAAATTTGTATGGAACCAGAAAAGATCCCAAATAGCCAAAGGAATGGATCACTGGGTATGATGCATAAACCATGAATTTTGGAACACTGAAAAAAAATTAAATTATATTAAATAAATTTTTAAAAATCTGATTTACCAAAAAAAAAAAAAAAAAAAAAAAAAAGCAAGCAAGCAAGCCAAAGCTGAAGTCATCATAATTCCAGACTTCAAGTTCTGTTACAAAGCTGTAATCATCAAGACAGTATGGTACTGGCACAAAAACAGACACATAGATCAGTGGAACAGAATAGGAAATCCAAAAATGGACCCTCAACTCTATGATCAACTAATCCTCAATGAAGCAGGAAAGAATATCCAATGGAAAAAAAAAGTCTATTCAACAGTGTTGGGAAAATTGGACAGCCACATGCAGAAGAATGAAAGTGTACCACTTTCTCATACCATACACAAAAATTAAACTGTATTGTCTTGGGGCACATGGGTAGCAGAGTCATTGAAGCATCTGACTTTTGATTTCAGCTCAGGTCATGATCACCGGGTTGTGAGATCGAGCCCTGTGTTGGGTGTGGTGTCACCTTAAGATTCTCTCTCTCTCTCCCTCTGCTCCTCACCTCCATGCTCTCTCTCCCTCTCTTTAAAACACACACACACACACACACACACACACACACACACACACACACATACACACACATACACACACACTACATTGTCTTATCTGTCCATAACAGTAATAGTATTCAGCTATGATCTCTCTTACCCATGATTGTAGAAAAATTTTTTAACTATTTTATACTAAGTAATAAATTACATTGTGACTTTTAGCTATTTCTTTTCTTAACTAAAATAAGCCAGAAATAATTACATGCATTTACTGAGCCAACAATCATTAAAAAAAAAAAAACTATTTCAGGAACATTTTAGGGTTTAAGGCCTAAGACCTAGACCCTTGCTACTCAAATTGTTTCATAGACTACTAGAGGTACTGGCACTAACAGATGGGTTGTTAGAAATGAGAACTGCAAGCCCCATCCCACATCTACTGAATCAGTCAATAGTGAAATTAACCCTGAATGTAAACAAACCAAGAACAAATAATCAAGTATTGACTCTGCTTTCATGATTAAATCCAGACTTGCAGAGAGGTATGGAATTGGCACTTGAGACCATATTCCAAGTTTACACTCTAATCGAGTCAAAGTGACATAATGTTGGCATTTAGATTGGCTGCCATATTTTTACTGGACCAAGCCCTCCTTAAATTCTCTCTGGAGTGCCCCCGGAGGAACAAGGTATCCTTGGAGAGCCCTCAAAATTACTACGATAAACATGGATTTCTTTTGTTTTTTGAAGAGGTTTCACTAATATAGGCTTTCTTAGAGAACATCTCTTTCTCCAGAATAAAAAAACAAAGTCATTATTTAATTTGTAACCATTTTCATGAAGTATTAATATGCTACCAGAAGACCCGTATATTAAAGAATTGTCAATGACTTAGGACACTACTGAATTTGGTACAAACTAATAAAATCTAGCAGCAAGAGAATCTTTCCTCTTATATGGTAATAAAATCATTCTATATAGAGTTCCATTAACAATATGAACACAAAGAGTGAATGCCTATAAACATAATAAATGAAAAAAAGCTTGTATTTTTATAATATAAAACAGTATCATTTGTAGCTCATCTATCATGTATTGTTGTGCAGCAAAAATCCTGTGGAAAATTAAGTGATCTTCATACTTGCAAATGCTGGAGACTATTTTTGTTAAGACTGTCAGAATTTACTAACCACAGGGACGCCTGGGTGGCTCAGTGGGTTAAGCCTCGGCCTTGACTCAAGTCATGGTCTTAGGGTGGACAGAGCCCTGCACTGGGCTCTCTGCTCAGCAGGGAGCCTGTTTCCCCCTCTCTGTCTGCCTGCCTCCTCCCTGCCTACTTGCGATTTCTCTCTGTGTCAAATAAATAAATAAAATCTTAAAAAAAAAAAAAGAATTTACTAACCACAACTATGACATACATTTTAAAGAGTGTAATAACCTCCTTATCATGTTAATTAGTTGTTCTTCTTTTTTAAAGATCTATTGTGTTGTCTAAGCAATAATTCAAGTAAAGTGCCCCAGAAAAAAACCACTTGGGTTCCCACTTTGGAGTCTAGTTGGCAGTTCTGAGCCTTGCCAAAAGCCCGACTCACCCTTTATGTCCTCTTTTAGAGGCTCGTATTCTACACACAGCTTCATTAACAGTGGGCTGAAAACAACCTTGGGTTGAGTGTTTTGTTTGGGACTTACTTGGCCAGGACCTTTTGAACAGGAGTGTCCCAATAAAGTACTAGATATTATGTATGTAAGAGGGAGCTTTAAAAAGAAATGGTCTTTCAGAAATTTCTAACTACTTTGTAACTGCATGACTTAATCTGATGATAAAAGCAGTTATTAAAAGTTTACCTCAAAAAAAAAAAAGTTTGCCGCCCCGTTCCAAAGAAAAGCAAAACAAAACAGTATCAGTGGAATAATACCTTACCTTACTTAATCTAAACATCATGCTACCTATGTAAAGCAAATGATTCAAGTTTCTAATGTGGATGAGTTTAACATCAGTCCTGGAGCGGTGCACAGCTTTTACCACGTATGCAGCGAGCAGCCCTGACCACAAGCACGAGTTCTCAGCCTTGGAAAGACCACTTCTGGAAAGCCGGCAAGTTGCCTCTTAGTGTTTAGTCTCTAGAGGTACTGTTTATTCATGAAAACTGTGATAATCATGTGGTTTTATCACAATATAAAGAAGAAATATTCTCTATGGTTTTATGCTCCAAGCAAGTTCAATGGAAAACATTAAAAAGGGAGTTAAAAACCATAATTAATTACAGGTAACTCTAGTTTCTATTTCCAGTTCTGATATACCTCTTCTATTTGTCCTTGGGCTGAGTATTTAAACTTTTAGATTTCTACATTAACTATAATACTATGGTTTGAAATCAATCTAATCCACAGCTAAGTCAAAAAGATAAACTAATGTTTCTAAATCAATTCTCAATTCTCAAAATTAATGTATTAAATAAACCTTTAACAATACTTTAAGGTGAACATCTGAGTAACTTGAGTTACGCAAATTAATGCAAATCCACATACCTCAAGTTCAACAGAAACCCTAATCAAAAAGAATCCCAGAAATCTAAAACCTGAGTAAAAACTATGGCACCTGCTTTAATAACTGTTCTTGTTCAATATACTCTCTTGTGGTTATCAGGTGCATCAAATAATATAAGTTAGTGGCAAATCTGGGTTAACAAACTTTTTCTTAATTCAACAGAAATGCAATTCAAAGAAATACATCTACATTTAAAAAGTAATTACTACATCATTCATAAGATTTATGTTTGCCATAGCTGAACATGCCATGAAGTTTGCAAACATTAGATTGTGCTGTGTCAATAATCATTTGTACAAGATTTAGCATCCTGAAGTATAACTGGTTTGAAATAACAGCACAGAATAAACTGTTCCCCAAAGAGCCACAATTCAAATCATCTTCATACAAATAAAGAATCAGAATATAAAAATGAAAATCTACTATGTGCCAACATGTGCGGGAAGGGTGGGAAAGATGCAAAGAGGAGTAAGCTACAATTCCAGATCTACTGAGGGGAACTTTTCAGTTATCTTCAGTTATCTTCCTAATTTGTCCAACTACTTGCCCATTTTAGATGTTTCTTTGAGAAAACTAATTAGCTCCATTTTAATTGGTTTATTTGAGAAACTAATAAACCTCTGTATATGTATTAAAACATATCAAAAGATAGGAAGTAAATTAACAAAAGCAACATTAAGAACAATGATAAAGTTCTTACTAGTAATTCATAATCAATTACTATTTGGTAAATTAAGAAATATCTGAAATGCTGGATATAATAATCATCATACAGACACAAACAGGCCTGGAAACAAGACATAGAATATATACATAATACACATACCCTTATGAAATTAAAACAGTCTCTTTTATGTAGTAATTCTGTAAGAAGATTTCAGTTAAACCAAAGAAACTGTTAAGCTTATACAAACGATAATATTAATTAAATAAATAAATTCACTAATAGTTGTTAGATATTTATGTTGATTTTGATCTCACATGATATATATGTATGTACGTTTATATTTATACACATCTGCATACATTCCCAAATGTTGTCTACTAAGATTATTTTTAAGTAGCATGGCTTGTTCCAAGATTTAAAATACATGGTAAGATTACAAGTTAAAAAACTTGGCAGATCAACCAAAATATTTTAACTCCAAAATTATTGCTATTATGTAAATTTATGTCTAAAAAGAAGTCCATTAAATATCAAAGTTTATCACTACAAAATAAAGTTGGCTAGAAATCTTTCATATCACTCCTTTCAACTAGCACATAAGCAGTGAAAGAATGTTGCTAGAAGCTGGATAGCAAGTAGCTAACTCCACAGTTTCTTCTGGTAAAACAGCCTGTGCAGGCAGCTGAAGAGCAGTTTCCTTTTTTAATTAGAGTCATTTCCTGATTAATTAGTCCCAGAGCACTTAATGCAAGACTGCACTGCGCCACTGGGACAAACAGTGATTCTCCTCTTGGTACTACTAAGTATCATCTTTTCCCAAGGATCCAGCTCAATCTATTTTCAATGGGAAAGGGTCTTTTCACAGTAAAAATAAGTTGGAAAAACTACAGGTCAATAACAAGAGATATATCACCAACCCCAGCAGGAAAAGTATGCAGATTATCTAGGGGAATCCCTTCAATCCTTCATTTAAATTCTCCTATACTTTTTTCTTTCTTTTTTTTTTAAGATTGATTCATTGATTGATTGATTTGACAGAGAGAGATCATAAGTAGGCAGAGAGGCAGGCAGAGAGAGAGGGGGAAGCAAGCTCCCTGCTGAGCAGAGAGCCTGATGTGGGGCTCGATCCCAGGAACCTGAGTCAAAGGCAGAGGCTTAACCCACTGAGCCATGCAGGTGCCCCACTTTGTTTGTTTTTTAACTCAGAAAGTCTTGATTTTAAATAGCAATTTTAAAATGTAATAAAGATTATTTTCCCTTCTGACTGAATGATCGGCTCTGTAGGACTAAATAAAAAAGAAATCTTGTGAACATACCTAAATCATCCCTGCAAAAATGTGACCTTTGAAACTCTTCAAAGATCTGAAGTCTCTAGAAAGTAACGTAGGAAAGCTACAGTCTTCAATTACGTAATCTGTATGAAGAGACAGAACCTTATCCAAGGTATCTAAGTACCAAATAGACAGATGGGTAGAAAAATTAAGATAAGTGTCCTTTTCTTTTTTTTTTAAGTTTTCAATTAAAAATTGCCATTATACTTTTTCAAATAAGAACTGAAGTTTTAAAGAGTTAAATGGAATTGCTCCTTTTCACATCATTTTTGCAGGTATCAAGGTTAAAAGTTTCATAATGCTGTCTTCAGAAAATTAGTCATCTATTAAAAGATTAAGTAGCTTTCATAAACATGTCAGGGATCAGCTCTTAAGGGTAGAAGTGACTGAATTAATCTGACAGGAGTAACAAGTAAAGCTCTCAAGTATGCATACGCATAATATTCCATAATTTAAAAAGTTTTGAGCAACTTTTACCGAGTCTATTCATCATTCATTAGGAATAAAAGTTTGTATGTAAAAAAAAGTAGAACCTATTGTACTCTTTTTTTAACTTTTTATTTTTTATTAACATACAATGTATTATTAGCCCCAGGGGTACAGGGGAATTGCCAGGTTTACACACTTCACAGCACTCACCATAGCACATGCCCTCCCCAATGAATCTACTGTATTCTCAATAGAAGCATTACTGATAAAATTGTGAATCTAGAAAAAGTAAAGATTTAATAGGAAAAAACAACCAAATGAGAATCATAATAAAATAGCTATGGAGTAATTATTCTTTTTAAATAGCAACATATTGAATTAATTATAATACTTATTTTGAAACAGTCTGTGGAATGAATATATTAATTAAATCAAAAGCCAATTTATGGAATAAAGCTTTAAAATTTGAAAAAATTTGCAGTATCAATCATATCTCCAACATGGTATTTATCTAGTATCTTCTGGAAGAAGCTCAAGAATTTCTCAGAGAAACTGAATTTTTCTAAGTCCTACAATAATGTTTCATTTTCTCAATGGTCCTTTGGCTTTTCCATTTGTTTATTTTTTTTTTCTATTAATGGGAGAAGGAAGTAGAAACTAGGATATGAGTTTGCAATAGGAGATATATTCTGTATCATATTTTGGGGTCTTTGTGTATGCATATTAACAATTACATATCTACTCCATAAGCTTAAAAGAGTAATTATTTAACTTACAATGAAAATACTGAATAAATTATGATGACAACTTTTCAATGACTAGTCTTGCATCTGGTCCCTAAGAGCTACTCATTAAATGTGATGAAAAAAGTGAGACTTCAGTTAATCAGCTCCGGTCTATAACCTGAAGCATTCTATTAAAAAACAAAACAAAACAAAACCCCTCCCAAAACAAACACCAACATTCTTTTTTTTTTTTTTTTTTAAGATTATTTATTTATCTGACAGAGAGAGAGAGCGGGAGAGGGAACACAAGCTGGGGGAGCAGGAGAGGGAGAAGAAGGGAGCCCAATGTGGGGCTAGATCCCAGAACCCTAGGATCATGACCTGAGCCGAAGGCAGGTGCTTAACAAATGAGGCACCCAGGTGCCCCAAAAACAAACATTCTTAACTTCTAATATAATTATTTAATTGTAATACCATAATCAATTAACCCCTCCTATTTTTTAAATCATGGAGCACTGACCTATACTTCAACTCATGTGGTCACTCAACAAATATTTATACTCAAGGCTAGTGCCAGGCTCTGGGGATACAAAGCATATTTCATTTGGAGAAACAAAACCACACAAAAGGATAAAGATACTGAGAAATTCATAAAGTAATCAAACAAGAAACTACAACATGAAACTGTTAACTGTTACAAAAATATGACAAGAAATGTGTAATATGGGGGACAGGGGGGTGGTTTGGTAGCTGTCTCATATCTATTGTCTCACACTTTTTTTTTTTAATTAATATATAACGTATTATTTGCCCCAGGGGTACAGGTCTGTGAATCATCAGTCCTACACACTTCACAGCACTAACCAGAGCACATGCCCTCCCCAATGTCCATAACCCAACCACCCTCTCCATACCCCCTCTCCGCCCAGCAACCCTCAGTTTGTATTGTGAGATTAAGAGTCTCTTATGGTTTGTCTCACTCCCAATCCCACCTTGTTTCTTTTTTTCCTTCCCTACCCCCTACAAGCCTCCACCCTGCCTCTCAAATTCCTCATATCAGAGAGATGTCTCACACTTTTTTAAAACCCTGATACTAATTAACGGAAAACAGATGTAAACATAAATTTGAATGAAAAAGGAAGTCAATACAAAAACTCTGGGGAAAACTCATTATACCACATTCCCCAATAGGAATATGCTCTAGAAACATGTGCAGATAAGACTAACAAAATTATTATTTTAAAAAGTTATTATGAAATGGGATCCAGGAGTAATACTATAATCCCAGACTCTTGAAAATTCATATGATTTAGGAAAAGTATCAGTTTTCCTCTTATCCTTAATTCTAAAGCTGTAATAATACAACTTTAATGCCACTGAATGATCTATGTTCAATAACCCAAAGACTTCCCTCAAAACAGTGTACTCCTTCGCTAACTCCATGACATGAAAATAAAGGTAACATCAGAAAATCACCTGCTCCTTAATTTACCTGGAAACTATTTACGAAGTTTAAAGGATAACAAAGACAAAACATTATCTGTTACTAGAAATAGAACATTGTCACTTAAGTACATAAAAGTACAAATACATTTTTTTAATTTTTTATTTTTTCAGCATAACAGTATTCATTATTTTTGCACCACACCCAGTGCTCCATGCAATCCGTGCCCTCTACAATACCCACCACCTGGTGCCCCCAACCTCTCACCCCCCACCCCTTCAAAATTCCCAGATCGTTTTTCAGAGTCCATAGTCTCTCATGGTTCACCTCCCCCTCCAATTTCCCTCAACTCCCTTCTCTCCATCTCCCCTTGTCCTCCATGCTATTTGTTATGCTCCACAAATAAGTGAAACCATATGATAATTGACTCTCTCTGCTTGACTTATTTCACTCAGCATAATCTCTTCCAGTCCCGTCCATGTTGCTACAAAACTTGGGTATTCATCCTTTCTTTTTTCTTTTTCTTTTTGGATCATTTCCTTACACCACACACGAAAATAGACTCAAAATGGATGAAGGATCTCAATGTGAGAAAGGAATCCATCAAAATCCTCGAGGAGAACACAGGCAGCACCCTCTTCGACCTCAGCCGCAGCAACATCTTCCTAGGAACATCACCAAAGGCAAGGGAAGCAAGGGCAAAAATGAACTTTTGGGATTTTATCAAAATCAAAAGCTTTTGCACAGCAAAGGAAACAGTGAACAAAACCAAAAGACAACTGACAGAATGGGAGAAGATATTTGCAAATGACATATCAGATAAAGGGCTAGTGTCCAAAATCTATAAAGAACTTCGCAAACTCAACACCCAAAGAACAAATAATCCAATCAAGAAATGGGCAGAGGACATGAACAGACATTTCTGCAAAGAAGACATCCAGATGGCCAACAGACACATGAAAAAGTGCTCCATATCACTCGGCATCAGGGAAATACAAATCAAAACCACCATGAGATATCACCTCACACCAGTCAGAATGGCTAAAATTAACAAGTCAGGAAATGACAGATGCTGGCGAGGATGCGGAGAAAGGGGAACCCTCCTACACTGTTGGTGGGAATGCAAGCTGGTGCAACCACTCTGGAAAACAGCATGGAGGTTCCTCAAAAAGTTGAAAATAGAACTACCCTATGACCCTGCAATTGCACTGCTGGGTATTTACCCTAAAGATACAAACGTAGTGATCCGAAGGGGCACGTGCACCCGAATGTTTATAGCAGCAATGTCTACAATAGCCAAACTATGGAAAGAACCTAGATGTCCATCTACAGACGAATGGATAAAGAAGATGTGGTATATATACACAATGGAATACTATGCAGCCATCAAAAGAAATGAAATCTTGCCATTTGCGACGACGTGGATGGAACTAGAGGGTATCATGCTTATCGAAATAAGTCAATCGGAGAAAGACAACTATCATATGATCTCCCTGATATGAGGGAGAGGAGATGCAACATGGGGGGTTAAGGGGGTAGGAAAAGAGTAAATGAAACAAGATGGGATTGGGAGGGAGACAAACCATAAGTGACTCTTAATCTCACAAAACAAACTAAGGGTTGATGGGGGGAGGGGGTTGGGAGAGGGGGGTGGGGTTATGGATATTGGGGAGGGTATGTGCTATGGTGAGTGCTGTGAAGTGTGTAAACCTGGCGATTTGCAGACCTGTACCCCTGGGGATAAAAATATATGTTTATAAAGCTGTAAAAAAAAAAAAAATAAGTACGAATACATTTTAAAATTTTTACAGAAAAATGTCAATGCTGGGGGAAAGACTTTGTGTGCATGTCAGATTCACATATAAATTGTAGTTTTGATACATGCAAGTGTCAATACAGGTATCATAAAAAATGAAAGACCCTAGAGGATGAAAGAAAGTTTGATAAAAATGATGCTGCGAGAAAGTAATAATAAGCAAGGTATAATTATGTGGTCAGAAACCACTGCATTTACTACACAAGAAAAGAGAAAATAATGTACATTTAAAGAATCTTGTTCAATAATTCTTGATTTCCTTTAACAAAGATCTTCTGGCATCTACCTGTTCAAGGCACTTACATTACAATACAGTGAATCCTGTTTATTCTGTTTGCCCATCTTATTTTGTGGGTTAGTACATTTTAAAAATTATAAATTTTCTGGAGTAATTTTTGTAAATTTTGTGGCTATATCAGTAATATGCCATTCAGTACAAGAGCCTGTGGCTTTTATACATACCAATGATACAGACCCAGCTGGAATAACCCCATTCTATCAAAAAGCTCATTTCCTACAACTAGACAAGGTGATGACAGAGAACAGAGCAGCCGTGTAATTAAACAGCGCCCTGCCCCTCGATGAAATCTAGTGTTGAGTGTTCCCTAACATACAGCATTGAATTTTTAAAAAATAAACCATGTAAAGAAAAAGCAAACAACTGCCTGGTTAAATGATGTACAGGGTTTAACTTAGTTGTGAAACCTTATCAAATAAAAGAAATCTGTAATTGATACCATTACTTGACTTTTCCATGAAATATTCTCTAAATGGCACTCAATCATAAAAAAAATACCAATTTAAACATCTCCTCTTGAGACTGTCCAGTAATTATAATTACAGTATGTTCCACTAAAGAGAGTAAAAATTTTCTTTATCTACATGTTTTATTAAAAGCCATCTGCTACATAATACACCGGAGAATAGAGAGAAGACAGGCTTTACTCTGAGCAGTACCAATAACCTGACAGGAATAAACACGGTGAAGCCTTACCTGTCCACATAATGCTCAAGAAAGTCGAGAACTTGCAGAATCTCCAAACAGGCCAGTAGCACGGTTGTTTTTTATTTATATTCCAAAGGAGATTTTTGGCAGCAACTACCAAAACCTTATTTGCAACTACTTCCCTTTTGACTCGCTGATAGAAGTTTGAGCACACGCTCTCTGTACTTTATAAAACCAGACTTCTACTTTGCAAGCTTATACTGTTTTTTATTCAGCCAAGGTAGTATTTTTTCAGTTCACTGATTGTAAAAGTCAATATGCACTGCCATCCTAGCACTGTACCTGGCATACAATAAGTACTCAAATATCTATAATATTACTTGTTAAAATTCTATTACATTAACCTTAAGTAACCAATTAAATATCCTCTTGTACCATTTTGATATGACATATTTTCTGAAGTTTTTCACTTCACATATTTATACACGTGAATAAACTTTATTACTTTCTTCCCATTTAACAGGGGGACAAGCACTGACCCATGAAGAGCGCGTGGTCAACAGGGGTGGGGAGTGAGGAAAGGAAGGAGCACACTGATTTCACTTGTGAAGGCTCCTTGCACAAGCCAAGCTAAGTCACTGACAGCTGAATCACTAC
This sequence comes from Lutra lutra, assembly GCF_902655055.1. Taxonomy (NCBI): domain Eukaryota; kingdom Metazoa; phylum Chordata; class Mammalia; order Carnivora; family Mustelidae; genus Lutra; species Lutra lutra. The sequence goes on from NC_062292.1 coordinate 27,885,211, forward strand.
ATAAGCCGGTTCTCTACTGCATTCCCTTCTCTTATCCTGCTCAGCCAGTTAATTCCCACCTCTGACATCCTCTTCCTTGTGAACTCTTCCCTGATATCCAAGCAGAGCTGAGACTACCTCTCTTGTATGCCACACACTCGACTGAGATATCTCTTATAATCTGTATCATAATACACTCAATCTATCCACGCACAGACTTGCCTTTCCCTAGGCTACACAAGTGAAGGGTATGAACCCTTTTCAGCTACAGAGCCCTAGAAACCACAGAAAGCCTGGCCCATAAAAGTTGCTCAATAAAGAGTTGCTCAGTGAACAAATGAATTAATAAGTGAATGAGACTAATACCTGATTTGCAATCTTGATTATAATCAATCATTAGGAGTGATTTTTAGAGAACATCATTTGACTTTATGATATACCCAAATATTTATGCATAATCACTAAAATAATAAATCACTACAAAGTCAAGTTTTAGGAATCAAATATTCCACGATATTCAGCAACCAGGAAAAAAGAAAAAAAAAAAAAAAAAACAGAAAAAGACAAGTCTGATACTTCATACTTCTAAAAAGATTTTTTTTTCAATTCCATCACAGCTATTATTTACATCATGTGCTCTTGTGAAAATTATGTGACTAGAAGTAGTCTAACACACATAGTCTAACACACATGTGAAAGTAGAAATACAGACCAACACCAATACCCACTACCACTGTTAACAACGTTCATGATGTAACATCATATTGGTAAAAACAGTAGAAGCTAATCTTGAATACTTACTATGTGCCAAGCACTTTACCACCTTATTTAATTCCCACAACAATCCCAGCAGGCATTACTATTATCCCTGCTTTATAGATGATGAAACTGAGGCTTAGGAAGTTGGGATAATTTTTCAAGATCATAAATTAATATGTGGGAGGGGTTGAGACTCAAATCTAGATCAATCTAGCACTGGAACTTAAATCCTTTAAAAAGAAGTTGTATGTGTTCATGTGTACACATACACACACATATACATTTTTTGAAGAGAAGATTCATTCAGGGAAAAAAAAACACACAAGAATTCAAGTGGTGGTGGTAAATGGCTTGTGATGAGGTTATTTCTGAAAGCTCATCCATTAACAAAGTGTAAAGTATGAATGTTACAAATTACTTCACTTCTACAAAAGAGCACAGACCGTGATCCAGTATTTGCTATGTTACGCAAATAACAATCAGCAGACCTGACTGATAAACTATACCATACATGTCTTATAATTACTGAAATTATACATACAGGAAACCCGGGTGGCTCAGTGGGTTAAGCATCTGACTCCTCGTTCGGCTCAGGTCATAATCTCAGGGTCATGAGATCAAGCCCTGCATTGGGCTCCAAGCTCAGCATGGAATAAGCTTAAGATTCTACCTCTTCTTCCCCATCTGCTCCTCCCCCCACCCCCATCATATTCCCTCTCTCTCTCTCAAATAAATAAATAAAATCCTTTTGAAAATTACACTTACAGTTCTGTAAAACAACATAAAATTCAAGTTGCCCTAAACACATGTCAAATGGTTGCTAAATATGTGAAAATGTAGTCATTACTCAGTGGCTCCTCAAGCCAGATATTAAGACATAATCCTCAGTTCAGAAGCTCTAAATTCAGTCCTGCTTGATCACCCAGGGGAAGTAGGGTCATAATCCTCTCTGGTCTTTTCAGATCACCTCAAAATGATGAAGAATGCTAATTTCACAGGAATAATAAGAAATATCAATTATAAGCAAATAACTTCAGTAATATGTGGTACAAGTCTGCCACTGATCCAAAAACAGGGCTGATGTCCTCAGCCTCTGGCAGAAATCATGCAGCAGCAGACAATGGCTGAAGCCCCAGGCCACTTTAGGATAGACTGTGCAGGGGCACCTGGGTGGCTCAGTTAGTTGAGTGACTTTGGCTCAGGTCGTGATCTCAGAGTTCTGGAATTGAGCCCCAAGTTGGGCTCCATGCTTATCAGGGAGTCTGCCTCTCCCCTTCCTTCTCCTTCTGGCCTCCCTCACTCGTGCTTGCTCTCTAAAATAAATGAATCAATGAATCAATGAATGAATTTTTTTTTTAAAGACAGACTGTAAAGGCCCATTTAAAAGGAATGGCTTTGGGGCGCCTGGGTGGCTCAGTGGGTTAAAGCCTCTGCCTTTGGCTCAGGTCATGATCCCAGGGTCCTGGGATCAAGCCCCGAATCTGGCCCTCTGCTCAGCAGGGAGCCTGCTTCCCTTCCTCTCTCTCTGTCTGCCTCTCTGCCTACTTGTGATCTCTGTAAATAAATAAATAAAATCTTTAAAAAAATAAATAAATAAAAGGAATGGCTTGAAGTTAGGTGTTTTAGAACTTTTCTATTACTGATTCTATAAAGTACTATTTAGATCTTTTCTACCACTTGTAAGGTTTATACATGTTTCCTGATAAAAAACCGAGTAATACCTAGTTTATAAACTTCATTTCCATACAATGAACAGTATAAAGCAGAGGAAAGGGACAGTACTGCTCTGACTTCTTTAGCCTTTTATTACCTTTAATGATGAACAATGAGAAAAATACAGAGAAAGAGTTCTTCCTTCCAAAGGATCTTTAAAAGACAAAACGTAGGAATGCCCTATCCCTTTCATTTCTCTTTTAGAGTCTTCTATGGGTTCAAGATTGATTCTGCTATTTAGTAACTGTGTGTCTCTTAATCTCTCTGCACCTCCTTTATCCTCAACAGTAAAAACGAGAACTGCATCACCAATGTAGTCAGACTTACATGGAAAGAACATAAGAAAGCACTAGACATAATACCCATCACTCCGTAATACCCACACGCTTCATTAATTCCCTCAGCAAGTGTTTTCTAGCATCAGCTAAAGGGCAGTCCTAGTGCTGAATGCTAAGACTACAGCCGTAAGCAAAATCCAGACACACTCCTTATGGAGAGTTTATAGTCTAGAGCACTCCCATGAGTCATACTGAACTTCCCACAACCTGACCGTGGCAGGACCTTTCACAACTCTGTCTTTAAGCTTGGCACTGCCTCAGCCTAAATATACTCTCCTATTCGTTGCCTCCTAGGCAAAGTTGGCTGCTCCATTCTGCTCCCTTAACACTTGGCTCAGAATTCTGTCCCAGCACTTACCATTGTAAATTCTCTGCTTTCTTGACTGCCTCCCCCACCGGACTGTTAACTCCTATAAGGGTAGGTATAAGCATTACTGTTTTTATACCTCTAGTACCTAGCATAGTGTTGAACACAAAAGACATCTTAAAGTTTGATCAGTTAAGGAAAGAATTAGTTGCACAAGTAGATAACAGGGTGTTACACATCTTGTTTTGCTTCTTTCTCTTTTCTCAGATAGATGTCCTAAAACCTTCAGAGATCTCAAGAACCCACTGTAATCTCTGTTTTTCCCAGAGTACTTTCCTGTGCCACTCACTGAAGCATATACTGCTTTGTCATTTTCCTCAGGCCTAACCCTAGTGCTTGCTTACCATGTATGAGGCATGCTCTGAGTGCTTTGTGTGGATTATCTAATTGAATCCTCCCAACCATTCCAGAAGATACAGATTAAGACCATTATATACATGAGGGAATTGAAAGTGAGGATAATTAAGGAACTTGCTCCAGGTCACAAACTAGTAGACAGCAGAGCTTGAAATCTGAACCCAAGGTGTCCCTCGGGTGAGCACCAACATTTCCTAAGCAAAGAGACCACTTTCACCAAGACAGGTTGTGTCTAAAAGTTCCTTTGGATGCTAGCAATAGAGTCAACATAATTCTCCATGATTCAGACGTAACAGCGCTTCTGCCTGGCCCTGCTTAGTCTCTGGCATCAGATTATGGTTATCAGTTTGTTTGTAGCTTTTGTCCTGGTTCATCTTCTGCTGAATCTAGACTAGAGTTTTTCATTCTTTTTAAATTTTTGGTCCCATTACATTTCCTACCAGTCAAAAAGATGTGTAAAGCTTTATTTTCTGTAGATTACATTATAAAAACAGGAGCAGTAAGTGTGATTCTTCTACACTGTACTCCCACGCTTCTCTAGTCAATATTACTCTCTAGCCACAAGCTAAAAGATTCAGGGTAATTTAATCTCACACCCCACTGGCATTTGCAGAATTATGCCAGTAATTCCTAGTGATTCCTACCTATTCTCTGGAAAAAACATGGAAGCTAGTATACCAAGACCTGGTGCTCAAATTAGCTCAATGGTTATAGCTGTCCCCAAATAGGTAAGATTCCTGGTGGGGAGAGATACTGCTTCATACTTTACTAGGTTTACACATAACCTCACGTAACATAAGGCTTACAGTTTGGGGAAGAAAAAAAAAAAAAAACTCAATGGCAGGTGAAAGACCCTACTCTGAAAACTATAAAACACTGATGAAAGAAATTCAAGATGACACAAAGAAATGGAAAGACATTCCATGCTTAAGGGTTGGAAGAACAAATATTGTTAAAATGTCTACCCCACCCAAAGCCATCTATACATTTACTGCAATCCCTATCAAAATACCAATAGCATTTTTCACAGAACTAGAACAATCTTAAAATTTGTATGGAACCACAACAGACCTTGAACAGCCAAAGCAATCTTGAAAAAGAAAAACAAAACTGGAGGTATCTCAATTCCAGATTTCAAGTTATATTACAAACCGGTAATAATTAGTACAGTACTGTCATAAAAATAGACAAAGAGCTCAATGGGATAGAACAGAAAACCCAGAAGTAAAGCCACAGTTATATGGTCAATTTATCATCAACAAAGGAGGAATAAATACAAAATGGGAAAAAGATGGTCTCTTCAACAAATGGTGTAGGGAAAAATGGACAGCAACAAGCAAAAAAATGAAACTGGACCTCTTTCTTTCACAAAATAAACAAAAATACACAAAAGTAAACGCAAAATGAATTAAAGACCTAAATGTGAGACCTGAAACCATAAAAATCTTTGAAGAGAAGACAGGCAGCAATTTCTCTGACGTTGGCCATAGCAACATTTTTCTAGATATGTCTCCTGAGGCAAGGAAAATAAAACCAAAAATAAACTATTGGGACTATGTCAAAATAAAAAGTTTCTGCAAGGCAAAGGAAACAATCAACAAAACTAAAAAGGCAATCTATGGAATGAGAGAAGACATTTGCAAATGGCATATCTGATAAAGGGTTAGTATCCAAATTTATAAATAACTTATACAACTCAACACCCAAAAAATAATCCACTAAAAATGGGCAGAAGACATGAACAGACATTTCTCCAAAGAAGACATACAGATGGCCAGCAGACAAATCAAAAGACGCTCAGTATCACTCATCATCAGGGAAATGCAAACCAAAACTACAGTGACATAGGGAAATGGAGAGGAGAAGGGAGTTGAGGGAAACTGGAAGGGGAGATGAATCATGAAAGACTATGGACTCTGAAAAACAATCTGAGCGTTTTGAAGGTGCAGGGGGTGGGAGGTTGGGGGAGCCAGGTGGTGGGTATTATGGAGGGCATGTATTGCATGGAGCACTGGGTGTGGTGCATAAACAATGAATTCTGTTACGCTGAAGAGAAATAAATTTTTAAAAATTAAATTAAATTAAATTAAAAAAGAATTTATCAAACTCAACACCCAAAGAACAAATAATCCAATCAAGAAATGGGCAGAGGACATGAACAGACATTTCTGCAAAGAAGACATCCAGATGGCCAACAGACACATGAAAAAGTGCTCCACATCAGTCGGCATCAGAGAAATACAAAACAAAACCACAATGAGATACCACCTCACACCAGTCAGAATGGCTAGAATTAACAAGTCAAGGAAATGACAGATGCTGGCGAAGATGCGGAGAAAGGGGAACCCTCCTGCACTGTTGGAGGGAATGCAAGCTGGTGCAGCCACTCTGGAAAACACCATGGAGGTTCCTCAAAAAGTTGAAAATAGAGCTACCCTATGATCCAGCAATTGCACTGCTGGGTATTTACCCTAAAGATGCAAATGTAGTGACCGAAGGTGCACATGAATGTTTATAGCAGCAGTGTCCACAATAGCCAAACTATGGAAAGAACCTAGATGTCCATCAACAGATGAATGGATAAAGAAGATGTGGTATATATACACAATGGAATATTATGCAGCCATCAAAAGAAATGAAATCTTGCCATTTGCAATGATGTGGATGGAACTAGAGGGTATTATGCTTACCGAAATGAGTCAATCTGAGAAAGACAACTATCATATGATCTCCCTGATATGAGGAAGTGGAGATGCAACGTAGGGGGTTTGGGGGGTAGGAAAAGAATAAATGAAACAAGATGGGATCAGAAGGGAGACAAACCATAAGAGACTCTTAATCACACAAAACAAACTGCGGGTGGCCGGGGCAGGGCGGGGGTTGGGAGGGAGAAGGTGGTTGGGTTATGGACATTGGGGAGGGTATGTGCTATGGAGGGTGCTGTGAAGTGTGTAAACCTGGCGAATCACAGACTTGTACCCTTGGGGCTAATAATACATTATACGTTAATAAAAAAATTAAAAATTTAAAAATTAAAAAAAAAACTACAATGCGATATCATCTCACTTCTGTCAGAAAAACTAAAATCAACACCACAAGAAACAACAGATGTTGGCAAGGATGTGGAGAAAAAGGAACCCTCTTGCACTGCTGGCAGGTGGGAATGCAAACTGGTCCAGCCACTGAGGAAAACAGTATGAAGAAAGTTAAAAATAGAAATACCCAAAGATCCAGGAATTACACTACTGGATATTTACTCAAGAAATACAAAAACACTAATTCAAAGGGATACATGTACCCTCATGTTTATTACAGCATCGTTTATAACAGCCAACCAATGGAAGCAGCCCAAGTGTCCATCAATAGATAAACAGATAAAGATGATGTGGGGGTGCAATATGGAATATATATTCAGCCATAAAAATGAATGAAATCTTGGGGCGCCTGGGTGGCTCAGTGGGTTAAGCCACTGCCTTCGGCTCAGGTCATGATCCCAGGTCCTGGGTTCGAGCCCCACATCGGGCTTTCTGCTCAGCAGGGAGCCTGCTTCCTCCTCTCTCTCTGCCTGCCTCTCTGCCTACTTGTGATTTCTCTCTGTCAAATAAATAAATAAAATCTTTAAAAAAAAAATGAATGAAATCTTGCCATTTGCAATGACATGCATGAAGTTAAAGAATATAATGCAAAGTAGTCAAACAGATATTAACCAATGAAAAGCACACTGGAATAACTACCTCCTCTGAGGCAATGGTTCATGTGGTAACCACAAAATCAAATATATTTGAGGGCCATTCATGCATTGCAATGTGTGAAGAACAGAAAGTAAGTAATAAAGAGCAGTGAGTCTATGGTCAAACAGAAAGTACAAGCTTGAACCACACACACATACTATTCTCAATGTACTGATGGTCACACAAAGCGTATTATGGCTGGATTCAGCCTGATGGCTGAATGACACCACACCTGAAAAGAATGCTTCAGAATGTGATTTGCGGCTTCAAATTCTGAACTACCACACCACTACCATAGAACTGAATGAGAAACAGACTACCTTTTCTCTCTTTCTTTTCTTTCTTTCTTCTTAACGATTTTATTTCTAAGCAATCTCTACACCCAACATGGGGCTCAAACTCACAACCCCAAGATCAAGAGTTGCAGGCTCCACCAACTGAACCAGCCAGGTGCCCCAACAGACTACTTTTCAGAGAAGCCGAATCTTCGGTAAGTTTTCTGTAAATACTCACATTCCTTCCTTACATAATCTTAGGTCCTTGGTAGGGTTTTCATAAAGCAACTGTTTGTTTAAGCTGAACCACTTCATTAACTGGCCTTGAAATATTGCCATTTCCTTGATAAGACATGAAAAATTAACTGGACCAAAGAAGACACTACCAACTGCTGAACCATGACGAACAAGTACCAAATACTGGAAGCACTTCTTACTGAAACTCCTCTATGTGTTCATGTTTTTTCTACTGAGCGGCTGGTAAGCTTTTATGTATTCACCACCAAAGTACATACATACGTTCTCGGCTCTACACACTTGCTGTCTAATTTCTACCCTTAAACACAGAAAAAGGACAAAGTTATTTTTTAAGATACTGACATGCATCATTTTTTATCTCTTATTAGAAGGAAGACCATGAAACTAAATATACCACTGTATGTCCTCACAGAAATGTTATACCTTGAGAGCCTGAATCAAAGCCACACATTTCTATACTGTTTGTATGAAAATGTTGTTTTGATAAATTTTACTGTTAACAGAAATAACATTAAAAATTTTATGTAGTCATAAATGTATAAACTGAACATGGAATAATTTATTAAGCTACATTGTTAGTCAACCTCCAGTGGCAATTTTTAAACACTTGCCATTCTAAAATAAACAAACTACTAAGCTTAATTTTTATAAAAAAATTATTCCATAACAGATCTCAACTAACGCCTCTATTAACAGGCAACTGCAGCAGAGAAAAGTGGGTGTCTACCCAATCTCTATTTTCTCTTTTCATCATTAGTAATAAACCCATATTTCAGTGGGTAGAGGAGAGAAGCAACGTGCCCATCTTAAAAAAAAACAAAAATCCCAACTTCCCAGGGAGATAGTAGCCATGTAACAAAATTCTGGTCAAAAAGAATAAGTAAAAGTTGTTGTTTAAAGTTTAAGGGAAAGCTCTTTAAAAGGGCAACATACAGGGGCACCTGGCTCAGTCTGCTGAGCGTCTGACTCTTGGTTTTGGCTCCAATCATGATCTCATGAGTTGTGATCTCACAGGTCATGACAGCAAGGCCCAGGTCAGGCTCCACACTCACTGCAGAGTCTGCTTGGGATTCTTTCCCTCTTCCTATCCCTCCCCTTCTACCCCTACCCCCACTCACATGCACTCTCTTTCTCTCTCTAAAATAAATAAATGGATCTTTAAGAAGGTGGGGAGCCACAGACTTGGTTCAGATATGCCGAAGAGAGGTCTAGCCTCAATTCAAGCTTATGGGAGATAACCTCTAAGTCCCTGGCCTCTCCCAAATGGTATGAGTGTCTTTTTTCCATCTGCGGTTGGCTCTTCCAACCATATCTGATAGTTTATGCGGAGGATGCAACTCACGGTGAGCCCTAGACAGTTTGCGTTAAAAAGAGACCTCAGCATGGAGGCTAGCCAAGCCAGGAAAGCCAACCATGTGGCTAGGGGTATTGACCCAGGTGATATCAGCCCAACTTTGGGAGAGGGGAGAACAGAGAAGTAAAGTTCGAATTCAACCAGGAGGGTGATGACTCAATCAATCATGCCAATATAAAGAAACCCCAATAAAAATTCTGGAGTCCAAAGCTTGGTAAGCTTCCTGTGTTGGTGATTCTTAAGTGCGTACTACTACACACTGACGCAGGAAGGATAATATGTCCCTGAGGATGATGCCAGCATCCTATCTGAAATCCTCTCAGTCCTAGATTCTGCTCTATATATCTCTTCTTTTGGCTGGTTCTGGTTTGTATTGTTTTGCTATTAAAAAAAAAAAAACACCTGTAATTGTGAGTATAACATTTTATTCTACTCCTAGAGAGTATCTACAGGGACCCCCAAATTTGTAACTAAGCTAGTATGAAATAAGAGTGGCTCTCTGGACCCCCAAACTTTTAGCTGGTGTTAGAAGTCCCAGGCAGACTTGGTAGCCTAGAGGCCTGTTCCCTTAAAGTCCAGTTTGACAGCCTTTGTCTTTCTTCTTTTCTAAACACAATATTAGATGCAGAGTAGCCATTTTGTGACAACAAGATGACAAGCATGTGCCCAGTACATCAGACAGAGTTCAGTCAGGGAAAGAGAACCTGCTCTAAGTATTTCGAAGAGATTTAATGGAAGAACTTAAGTACTTAAGCACTGAAAGAGCTGGAAGACCAGAAGACTGGGGACACCACTGCTAGCTTCTGGGTTTGCCACCACCACTACAGTCCAGAGAAGTAGGGATGGCTATTGCTTCTCAAGTTAGGAAACTGCAGGAAACAGCAACTACAGAACGGAGGCAGGTGGTTCAGTATGGAGAGCCTAGAGGCAGATGCAAAGGCTCACAATTGGTGAGGCCCAGGATCTGTCTACTACCAGGGATCTGCCAGAAAAAAATAACATGCTCTTGCCTCCCTCCAGTCTTCACATGCAGAAAGTAAATCGCAGCCAGATCCCAGAGTGAAAGAGAGTTCTCAAAATATTTTATTCAATGAAAACATTTTTGGCCATTCTGTCTCTTGATCTTAAACTCCTTCCCACAATTATATATTCAAAATTACCATGGTGCTTAGTATATATGGTAAAGCTTTTATCATGTACATGACATACACTGTATTGTCAGAAGTTCATAAATAACATCATGGGAGACTATTCTTAACTTTTCTCCCAAAGTCTGAAATCCTAAAAGGTGTGAATCTTAAAAGCCTCTTAGTAGAGAAAGAGATATGGTAGTAGAGGCTATCCTATAAGCAGTATACAATTTGTATACAATTTGTTATTTATACAATAACAAAGTATACAATTTGTTATTTATATTAAAAAGTGTTCTGACACCTGAGTTATGGTCTCTGGACACTTCTTTTCAGTTACCTCCATTAACAAAAACTTTTCTGGACAGAAACTTCCAACACATATATATTTATTTTATTAATTTTTATTATGCACAAGTGCTACTGTATAATATAGATCCTATTAAAGCATAGAAATGTAGGTAGGATATAAAAAAAGATAAAACTAATGAAAAATTTAGGCTACACAAAAATATTATTCAATATTGAATATGGGTCATTTAAAAGTGTTTTATTTTGTGCAATTTTTCTGCTGAGAGAAACTTCACATAAAATTTACCATTTTAAGGTATACAGTTCAGTGGTTTTTGGTATATTCATAATATTATAGAATTATCCCCACTATGAAATTCCAGAATATTTCCATCACCCCAAAAAGCAACCCGTATCTGGGAGCAGCCACTCCCAATCCTTCCATCCTCCAGCCACCAGCAACCATTAGCCTACCTTCTGTCTCCACACATTGGCCTATTCTGAACATTTCATGTAAACAGAAATCATACAACATGATTTACTTTTTCATATGCTGTTTTATAGTTTATGAAAAAACAATTGGAAACTTGTTTCAAAATCAGTTTTGTTAGTTCATGGTTTAATCATTATCATATCTGAAAAAGACTGACAGAGATCCAGAGACCCTAATAGAGGAGCATCATTTTTTTTTTCCCAGTCACACCCATTAATCATTTTGTTGAAATGCGGTTAGGAAATTACTCATTTTCTCAAATGAGGTTTTTTCCTTTAAAAAAAAAAAGATTTTACTTTTTTAAGTAATCTCTACACCCAACATGAGGCTTGAGCTGACAACCCTGAGATCAAGAGTCACATGCTCTGCCAACTAAGCCACCCGGGCGCCCCTCAAATGAATTCGTATCATTAAACCAGAAGGTGTTTTATTTTTATATTTTAACAGTCAGTTCCAAATTTTCTACAACTATTTGTACAAGTTTTAAACACATTTGAAATTTCTGATTCCAGGTTTTTAAGATGTTGAGTTTTATAACACATGTAGCTTTCAGTGCGACAAAATCACACAGTGATGTTTACATTGCCAAATGTTTCAAATGTCCTTCTCTAGAACATGAGTTTATTTCTAGAAATAGTTGCTTTGTCATCCTTTAGACAACATTTTAATTCTTACTTGAAGGGACTGATTAGTGTGTTTGTTTTCTGTTGTCATTTTTAGTATCTTAATATGTAACATCCTGTGATAGCAACCGCTTTAAACCACTCATATACCCTGTGGGGGTTAAGTTAAAACCAGGCAACCTTCAAATCCACATAAGAGCCCATGCAAACTGCAAGAAAACTCGAATATCATGAAAGCACATACATGAGTGTGAGCCCCACTGGTATTCCTTCCCAAAGTGTGCAAGCCCCTTCTTCCTTCAGGTCACTCCTAAATCACATGGGACAAGTAGCCATTGGACCCAACGACTTACTGAGGTCTCAGTACCACGGCACAGCAAATATTAGGATAGCTCAATATCCTTTGTGTTGGAATTTAAAAAATACAAATGGAACTTGAGGCATTCCCCTTCCACACACATGTATCAATGGATCACCTTGCAAATTCCACTGCAGAAAACACTAATCATAAAAATGATTAGTGTTTTTATCATAAAAATGATAAAGCTTTTTTAAAAAATCTGAATTTAGCAATGGGTGAATTTAGGCATTCAGGAAATATCTGTGGAAGGGAGGGAGACACAGAGGGAAGGAAGAGAAGAAAGAATTAAAGGGACTAAAGAATATGAAAAGTTGATAAATCCTGAGGAACAAAGTCTTGGCTATCAAAGTATCTCACTTATGAAGACAGGTGTTTAAATCCATGATTTAGAGCAGATTAAGAAATCGGGAGGTGAGACCTAAGAGGAGACTCTAGGACTGAGGACTACCTTTACATATGTGCTCTTTGGACATAAGCACAGGAATTTACATTGGAAGCGGGGGCTCCTGACAGAATAAGGATCTGGGCAACTAACTATCTACATCATTTAAGTGTAAGGTTACATAAGCACAGAAGACCTTTTAATTTCATTTTAAGTTAATTTGATTTTTAAATTACACTAGAGTATAATTATACTGCGTACAAACATAATTGTATACAAATTTCACTCAGTAAGAAAGCTTCACTGAAAACACTTGAAATATAAATATCTTCCACTTCAATGAAAAAAGGAAAGCCAAGGCATTATTTACCACTATCCACAACAAGTGCTCAGAACAAAAGGCAGAACCATTCACTACACAACACTAAAGCAGTTTTTAAAGAAGTTCAAAACATTTACAATTTATTGCAGCTATGAAAACAGTATTTACTTAATATGTTGTCCAATGAGAAGAATATGAAAAAAGCTTCCTACCTTTGTGATAAGAAGTCGGTATCTATCCAGCATTGCCTGGTTGTCATGGCAGCCTGCTAATAACTGCCACACTTCTGCCCTCAGGGCTTCGGGGACACCGCTCTTCACCAGAGTGGACAGCCCCTTCGGTCGTGCACCAAGGTTACTGTGCCTAAGAACACAAGAAAACAAACCATTCAAACTCCCTTCATCACCGCTTTTGTTATGAGTTACATTAATGAATTTACATAAAAAATGTAAGCCTGGATTGAGAAAAAAACTGGGAAGGAGGCATGAAATGCCATCAGTTGCTCAGAGATGTCATGGACGTGGTTCCCCAGCCCCATCTTTTCTCTGTTGGTGAACTGTGTTATTCTTCTGTCAAGAAAGTTTCTACTTTCTCTTTTTTACTTTTTAAAATCATTCTATGAACTTATTCACAAAAATGAATGTGTTAATTATGTATTTCTGGGAAGCATTTCAAGGCATAAAAAGAACCATCTGAATCCCTTGACATGAACATAGGGTAAGTTGGCTAGTGGCATGGGTACAGCAGGGGCTGGGGGAACGGGATGCTGAAAGTGGATCACAGGCCTATCATGTCTTGACTATATCCCTACATCCTGACCCAAAGTACTCCCTAAATGAAGGACCTAGAACTTTCCTACAAAACCTGTACAACTCCACCTTGCTAGGGGAGTAGCATAGACTTATCAGCCAAGGGTATTTAGAAATGAAACAAAGGCAAATATTTTTTGTCATGAAGTCCATGATGACATAGGAAGTATGCTACTATAATAATCTGCCAGACTGAACAAGAAAGTGACTTGCAATTCCCAGTCTTGTGAATGTAATTTACATTCCTCCATGTTTTCCTGGTGACTAGCTTGAACCTGGAGCTACATTTTAGGCCCCTTTGCTCAGATTTTCTCTCTACTTGTATTTGTTGCTCAGTTCTGATCTCTTAGAACTGACCCTGGTGTTACCATCTGGGCTCCAAACCTTGACGATGTACTCTGGTTTGATCTAACATTCAGACTCTGCTTTCAAGTTTTAGTCTTAAAGGTCATAGAATCAATATGTCTATTTTCTAAACTGGCCTCCCATCTACTTCGCCAACTTCTCTAGCTTATATATACTCTTCCATCTCTGGCCCAGACCTCAGTTTTAGCAGGCCCTTCCTCTGAAAATATGTTCCATTCTTTTCCCATTTGTTCATAATCTGGTCATTTTGGAAAACTGTTATAACTCCTATAACTTTAAAGCTCAAGTAAACTCATCCCATTAATATTTTTAATAAACCATCAAGTGTATATCTATTCTGCTTTCTTTTGGCCTTTTCAAAGAAAACTTTTATATTGCTGAGTTAGAGAACCTAAACTGCTAATACTGATTGGCTTGGAGCAAAATGAAATGAAAGGAGGTAGAGCTTATACATTTAAAACACTATTGCACATTAGGGACCAGAGTTATGCTGCTAAGTGAAAAAAAGCAAGTTTCAAAACAGTATATATAATTTTAAATTTACATACTCTCTCCCTCTCTCAAAATTTTATATGTAGTATTATTTTATTTTATTTATTTTTTAAAGATTTTATTTATTTATTTGACAAAGACAGACACAGCAAGAGAGGGAACACAAGCAGGGGGAGTGGGAGAGGGAGAAGCAGGCTTCCCGCCTAGCCAGGAGCTGGATGAGGGATCAATCGCAGGACCCTGGAATCATGACCTGAGCTGAGCTGAAGGCAGATGCTTAACTACTGAGCCACCCAGGCGCCCCTACAGTATTATTTTATTTTATTTTATTTTTAAGGATTTTATATATTTATTGGACAGCGAGAGAGATCACAAGTAGGCAGAGAGGCAGGCAGAGAGAGAGGGAGAAGCAGGCTCCATGCTGAGCAGAGAGCCCGATGTGGGGCTCGATCCCAGGACTCTGAGATCATGATCCAAGCTGAAGACAGAGGCTTAACCCACTGAGCCACCCAGGCGCCCCTACAGTATTATTTTAGATAGATGTTCATTCTCTCTCTCATTCCCTCTCTTGCTTCCTCTCTTTCTCTAACCCGTAATATTTTGAAGCCTGATTTCAGCCTGCATAGGAAAAGTACATAGAAGAATATACCCCAAAATGTGTAATAGAATTGAGAAGGAAATTACTTTTTATTTTCCTTTGCTGTTTGAAATATTCACAATGATCTTAAATTCTTTTATAATCATACACACACAAGAAAAGTCATCTCAATTCTTTAAATTTCTCTCATGGACTTAAACTAAAATACAACTTTAGTTTGTAAAAACAAAGCTAAAGGGGCGCCTAGGTGGCTCAGTGGGTTAAGCCGCTGCCTTCGGCTCGGGTCATGATCTCGGGGTCCTGGGATCGAGCCCCGCATCGGGCTCTCTGCTCAGTGGGGAGCCTGCTTCCTCCTCTCTCTACCTGCCTCTCTGCCTGCTTGTGATCTCTCTCTGCCAAATAAATAAATAAAATCTTTAAAAAAAAAAAAAAAAGCTAAATATGCTCCACAAAATTTCTTATGAGTATTATTCTCGAGAAGACTTACACCTGAGTAAACTAACATCTTTAATCTCCTTCCACCTGCCTCTTCTTTGCTATCTAATTGAGCATAATATTAGCAAAAGAATATTACGCCACAAGAGAGCCAGGATCAGTCATAAAATAATCCTTCTTACAATTTATTTGGTTCTGATTATACTTTTTTTTTAATTTTATTTTTTATAAACATATATTTTTATCCCCAGGGGTACAGGTCTGCGTGGTTCTGATTATACTTTTGAATAGGAAAAACACATGTTGTTTGAGGGTAGCTGAGTTTCTATAATCTTAGGGTAAAAAACGGAATTAACTAAAAACAAGAATTAACTGAAAACAGAATTAACTAAAAACAAAGGTCAAAGCTCATTTCCTCTGAAATTAAAACAAAATATTCTGAATTTTAAGTCCCATTATATAACCACAATAGCAAAGTAATTAAATATATCATATGCTTCATGTTATATAGATCAGTAAGTCATCAGTATACACAAAACCATTAAAACTCCAATATACACCTCCCACGTAAAGGAAACCTTTCCTCAACCCCACATAATCCTCTGGTTGTCATACTGTCTCCTACCTTACAACAACAGATTTCTCTAGAGCTGTTAAATAGTCATTACCTCTATTTCCTCCTTAACTCAGCTCAGCATGGCTTCTGCATCTGTCCTTAGTTTTCACTGAAGTAATACATGACCTCTCTCCATGCCACTAAGTTCAAGGGGCATTTTTCAAACCTCTCACCGTTGACCACTTCGCTTCCTTTGGCTTCAAGGACAAAGCCCTCTCTCTTCCCCCTCATAGACCCCACTGCTGTTGCTTCTCCTCTGTGAACCTCCCAAGTCTTGTGGATACTCTCTTCACGCTTTCCTCAGTGGTCTACTTCTCTTGTTTCTCTCATCTCGGAGTGTTTTCACCCATGCCTGTGTGTTTGGAGTTTCACAGGCTCAAAGGCACCTCAAAATCAACATGTCCAAATCTCAATCCCCATTTTCTTACTAAACCTTGCTCTCCAGGGTATCCTATCTCAGTGACTATCACCACAATCTATCCAAATTAGAAACCTAGGAATTACTGTTGGCATTACTCTCCGCCCTTTAGAGATCCATCAACAAGGCTAATGCATTTTTTTCCTGACCTTTCCAAATTCCATGCACTTCTCCCTATCTCCACAGCCACCAATTCTATTCAGCCTAGACCACACACAGCTTCCTAACACTCACTTGTTGTACTACTATACATTTCCAATACTGCTGGCAAATATAATTTTGTATAATGACTTAAGAAAAGATTTTAGGGGCGCCTGAGTGGCTCAGTGGGTTAAAGCCTCTGCTTTCAGCAGTATGGTCCCAGGGTCCTGGGATCAAGCCCCGCATCGGGCTCTCTGTTCAGCGGGGAGCCTGCTTCCTCCTCTCTCTCTGTCTGCCTCTCTGCCTATTTGTGATCTCTGTCAAATAAATTTAAAAAAAAAAAAAAAACTTAAAAAAAAAGATTTTATATTTGGAGTATCTTTTCCTACATATGCATACATACAACCCTAATGAACATTTCACCACAGTATGATTCAGCTCAATCGACATTTCAGCTTTTAGCTGACCCCCAGCCATCTGTCTGGCCAAGCATTATGGAAAAAAGTCTTTTCTCCTCTCTTAAAAACCTAGGCTCTATTTATCTTTATAGACTGGCATTTAAAAAGAACTAGGTCATTCATAACACTACATGATTAACAGCTCTAATTTACTGATTATCCTAGCAATCATACAGTAATTATAATGCATACAGCACCCTAATGCATAAGGGACAATAAAGGATATTAAGCCAAATACTACTAGTATACATCTATGACCAGGGAGGACTGAAATGAAATAGCAATTTATGGAAATAATCACTGCTTTCAATAATCCAGATAAAACCACCTATTAATAACTATATATGACCATTGCTTTAATAAAACATAAACTGCAGCGATCAAGAGACCTAGAAATAGGCAACTAGTTGTTACATGTGTTGACCCATGCACTGGAAACAAGAGGCATCTAATTATTCAAGAAGTCACACATAAAGCAGATATATACTAAATGTATGGTTATCAGGTAGTTTTTAATAAATATAAGTAATTTTTATTATTAAATTTATATTAAATTTTATTTATTAAAAAAGTTTAATAAATATAAACTCCAGAAGGGCAAGAATCTCTATCTTCTTTATTTTAGCACCCCGATTACATAGAACAGTGCCTGGCACCAAGAAGGCACTCAAGATATTTTAGATAAATAAGTGAACAGATTTATAAAATTAAATTAATATGATCAACTACTAAGTCTAAGCAAAAAAAAATGCCTTTTTTAAAAAAAGATTTTATTTATTTATTTGACAGACAGTGCAAGTAGGCAGAGAGGCAGGCAGAGAGAGAGGAGGAAGCAGGCTTCCCGCTGAGCAGAGAGCCCGATTCGGGGCTCGATCCCAGGACCCTGAGATCACGACCTGAGCCGAAGGCAGAGGCTTTAACCCACTGAGCCACGCAGGTGTCCCCCCAAAATGCTTTTTTAAAAGCAAACATGCTAACTGATTTTAATAAGATCATTGAGTTGCCATGTATTCATCTAGTCACCTTCAAAAGAGGCATCTTTTCTTGAAACGATCTAGGCATATAAGAAATTTTACTATTCCAAAACTGTCCAGAGAGAATTTCAAAGGGAAGATATTATTTCTAACAAAAATACCAGAGAAATCAAGAGATGAGAAGAGCCACTGAATGTCACTGAGTGGTCGCTGATGGAATTAGGACAATTTTGACAGAAGGGAGGTGGAAGTAGGTGGCTGGGAGACGGGACAATGTGAGGACAGTGGCTTGACCCATTTTAAAAGGTTCTCACAGGAAAAGGAATAGCTAGAACTGAAACTAAAAGACAGGGATTTCTCCTTCCCCAAGAGTGAGAAAATCTAAATATGTAAACCTAGATCTTACTTAAATTAAACAAGCTACAATAAGAAAAAAACTTCAAGAGAGGCACCTGGGTGGCTCAGTCAGTTAAGCATCTGCCTTTGGCTCAGGTCGTGGTCCCAGGGTCCTAGAATCAAGCCCCGAGTGGGGCTCCCTGCTCAGCGGGGAGTCTGCTTGTCCATGTCCCTCTGTATCTCCCACCCCTACTTGTGCTCTCTCTTGCTCTTTCTCAAATAACTGAAGTATTTTTTTAAAAGATTTTATCTAGGGGCGCCTGGGTGGCTCAGTGGGTTAAGCCTCTGCCTTAGGCTCGGGTCATGATCTCAGGGTCCTGGGATCGAGCCCCATGTCGGGCTCTCTGCTCAGTGGGGAGCCTGCTTCCTCCTCTCTCTCTGCCTGCCTCTCTGTCTACTTGTGATCTCTGTCTGTCAAATAAATAAATAAATAAAATCTTTAAAAAAAAAGATTTTATTTATTTATTGGATATATAGAGAGAGATCACAAGTAGGCAGAGCAACAGGCAGAGAGAGAGGGGAAAGCAGGTTCCCCGCTGAGCAGAGAGCCCAAAGCGGGGCTCGATTCCAGGATCCCAGGACCCTGAGATCATGACCTGAGCCAAAGGCAGAGGCTTAACCCACTGAGCCACTCAGGTGCCTCTAACTGAAATCTTTAAAAAAGAAAGAAAGAAAGAAAGAAACAGAAAAACTTCAAGAAAAACGACAGAATAAAGGTCATTCTGAAGATCAAGAGCACATATTTGATAAGAGCACATTGGAGATGAGCAGGATTTTTCCTCAGCTGAAAAAAATGGAACATTATATGTTAATGTGAAAAGGAAGAAAGCTATAAATGTTCACACTTAGTGATTCTAGTCTTTCAGGTTCTCTCTGAGCTTGTATTTTATTCTGTTCTCCCAGCAGTTCATTGATGCTTGGTTAGGCTGAGAGACCACAGATTAAGACAACACATTCCCACTGTGGTAAGCATAGCCATGAAGAACACAATCAAAGCACCTACTAAATGTGTAGTAAATGTAAATGTACTAAATGTACTAAATGTAAATATCAATTTTCTGATATTCTAATAAAAGAGAATTGAGTAGTTTGAAGATGGTTTTATTCAATAAACCATAATTTTTACCTTAGACATTCACTTAGTATTTTTGGTTAGGAAATCTTCCTGCTACAAAATTTGACCTTTATGCCTAAGTTTTCAGAGTTAATACTCTGTTTTTCTAGTCTTCAAAAACCTCAACAGCTTCCACACAACTTTAAAACCAGAAACAGTTATCCAGAAATAATTCTACCCAATTCCTTAAATGTACTCAATAATTTAATGCTCAGGTCATCGGCTCTACTAGTTTGAATATATTGGACACGTCACAGAAGTCTTTTTTTATTGTGTCACGTTAGTCACCAGACAGTACATCATTAGTTTTTGATGCAGTGTTCCATGATTAATTGTTTACATACAACACCCAGTGCTCCATGCAATCCATGCCCTCCTTAATACCCATCACCAGGCTCACCCATACCTTCACCCCCCTCCCCTCTAAAACCTTCCATTTGTTACCCAGAGTCCGTAGTCTCTCATGGTTCATCTCCTACTCTGATTTTTCCCCCTTCATTTTTCCCTTTCTTCTTCTAATGTCCTTCATGCTATTCCTTATGTTCCACAAGTAAGTGAAACTATATAATTGTCTCTCTCTGCTTAACTTATTTCACTCAGAATAATCTCCTCCAGTCCCATCCATGTTGATGCAAAAGTTGAGTATTCATCCTTTCTGATGGCTGAGTAAAATTCCATTGTGTATATGGACCGCATCTTCCTTGTCCATTTGTCTGTTGAAGGGCATCTTGGCTCTTTCCATATTTTGGCTATTGTGAACATTGCTGCTGTGAACACTGGGGTACATTCACTACTTCTTTTCACCACATCTGTATCTTTGGGGTAAATACCCAGTAGTGCAATTGCTGGGTCATAGGGTAGCTCTGTTTTTAATTTTTTGAGGAACCTCTACACTCCTTCCCAAAGTGGCTGCACCAATTTGCATTCCTACCAACAGTGTAAGAGGGTTCCCCTTTCTCCACAACTTCTCCAACATTTATTGTTTCTTGCCTTGTCAATTTTGCCATTCTAACTAGTATAAGGTGGTATCTCAGTGTGGTTTTGATTTGAATCTCCCTGATGGCTAATGATGAACACTTTTTCATGTGTGTTAGCCATTTGTATGTCTTCATTGGAGAAGTGTCTGCTCATGTCTTCTGCCCATTTTTTGACGTGATTATCTGGTTTTGGGGTATTGAATTTGAGAAGTTCTTTATAGATCTTGGATGATCAGCCCTTTGTCTGTAGTGTCATTTGCAAATATCTTCTCCCATTCTGCGGGGTGCCTCTTTGTTTTGTTGATTGTTTCCTTTGCTGTGCAGAAGCTTCTTATCTTGATGAAGTCCCAAAAGTTCATTTTTGCTTTTGTTTCCCTTGCCTTTGGAGATGTGTCTTGAGAGAAGTTGCTATGGCTGATGTCAAGAAGGTTACTGTCTATGTTTTCCTCTAGGATTTTGATGGATTCCTGTCTCACATTGAGGTCTTTCATCTATTTAGAGTTTATCTTTATGAAGATAAACTCTAAATAAGAGAGTGTAAGAGAATGGTCCATCTCATTCTTCTATACATAGCTGTCCAATTTTTCCAGCACCATGTATTGAAGAGACTGTCTTTTTTCCACTGGATATTTTTTCCTGCTTTGTAGAAGATCAGTTGACCATAGTTGAGAGTCCATATCTGGGCACTCTATTCAGTTCCACTGGTCTATATGTCTGTTTTTGTGCCAGTACCATGCTGTCTTGGTGATCACAGCTTTGTGATATAGCTTGAAATCAGGCAATGTGATGCCCCCAGCATTGTCTTTCTTTTTCAACATTTCCTTGGCGATTCAGGGTCCTTTCTGGTTCCATACAAATTTTAAGACTGTTCCAGCATTTTGAAAAATGCCATTTGTATTTTGATTATGATGGCGTTGAAAGTATAGACTGCTCTGGGCAGCACAGACACTTAAAAAATGTTTATTCTTCCAATTCATGAGCATGGAATGTTTTTCCATCTTTTTGTGTCTTCTTCAATTTCTTTCATGAGTGTTTTGTAGTTCCTAGAGTATAGATCCTTTACCTCTTTGGTTAGGTTTATTCCAAGGTATCTTATGGTTTTAGGCGCTACCACTTTCCATTTTGGATTTTCCAAGTTGTCCCATCACAGATGTCTCCTCTCTTCCTCTCTCCCTGCTGCTAGCCCTCTTCTTCAATTCTAGCTCACTTACTTTTTTCTTTCAGTCATTTCTTCAAGAAACCTTAACTCCGAGCTCATATAATAGACCTCTACTACTGAAGTTTTTACATACTCTGTTTTTACCTTTCTTTTCCATACTATCTTTATTTCTTTCTGATAATTTCAAATTTGTATTAAATTTTTCCCTTTACATCTTTCTAGTGGTATATTTTTAATTAACTGAATTCTGACTTGATCCATAAAAGTTCCACTTTATTTCAATACAGTGATCTAGCTATTTTATAATAAGTTCAAAATAAATTTCAGCTATATTTTAGTTAAAATTTCATTAAGAACACAGGCTGAAGGGACACCTGGATGGGTCAGTCAGTTCAGCATCTGCCTTGAGTTCAGGTCATGATCCCAGGGTCCTGGAAATGAGTCCCTCATTGGGCTCTTTGCTCAGGGGGAAGCCTGCTTCTCCCTCTACCAGCCGCTCCCTGCTTGTGTGCTCACTCGCTCTGACAAATAAAATAAGATCTTTAAAAAATAATACTAAATTAAATAAATAAATAAAAGAAGAAGAACACAGGCTGTCTCCTCACTTTAAAGAAAAATATTCCCAAAACAAAACTGAAGTATTTTATACAACAGGTGCTTTACCTAAATAAATCACAAAGATAACTTAATGTAAGTACCTAACCAGTATTGCTGAGACTCACCAAAAGCTTCTAAATGTAAAGAACAGTAATGTTTTAAAAAGATATTCCAAGAGCAATTAAAAATTTTTATCAATCCTTGTGTAACAGATATAACTTTTCTCAATTAGGCAAATTTTTCCTTTTTTATGCATATGAATTATCATGACACAACTGCAATAAAGAGCCAAATAAAATTAAAATATTTGAATTGTAGAAGATGCAGGAAGTTCTGTAAAGGTCAAAAATCAGTTCTCTTAGTTGATTAAAATAGTTTCCTCACATAGTGATCTAAAGAGGCATGTGCACTTCAGTGTTATAGCAGCAATGTCCACAATAGCCAAACTATGGAAAGAGCCCAGATGTCTATCGACAGATGAATGGATAAAGAAGATGTGGCATATACATATAATGGAATATTACTCAGACATCAAAAAATGAAATCTTACCATTTGCAATAATGCGGATGAAACTAGAGGGTATTATGCTAAGCAAGTAAGTCAATCAGAGAAAGACAATTATCATATGATTTCATTCATATGTAGAATTTAAGAAACAAAACAGAGGATCATAGGGGAAGGAAGGGGAACATAAAACAAGATGAA
The DNA here is from genome assembly GCF_902655055.1 of Lutra lutra. Classification (NCBI taxonomy): domain Eukaryota; kingdom Metazoa; phylum Chordata; class Mammalia; order Carnivora; family Mustelidae; genus Lutra; species Lutra lutra. Next base: position 27,908,200 of record NC_062292.1, read on the forward strand.
ATCAGAGGAGACAAACCATTAGAGATGCTTAACTATGGGAAACGAACTGAGGGTTGCTGGAGGGGAGATGGACATTAAGGAGGACATGTGATGGAATGAGCACTGGGTTTATATACAACTGATGAATCACTGACCTCCACCTCTGAAACTGGTAATACACTATATGTTAATTAACTGAATTAAATAAAATCTAAAAAAATAAAATCGTTTCCTCAGATTCACTCAATGGATTTTTTGAAGTCCAATACTAAAAATATAATTTAGAAAGATACTTTATTCCTAGAAAAATGTACACTGAATTATAGCTGAGAAGCCCTGTCAGTTCTACTTCCGAAGTCCTTCCCCATTTGGAACCTCCTCTCCCTATAAGGCCCATGGGTTTGGTAAGATCTCACCAACTCATGCAATTACCTCCCAACCAGTTTCTCTATTAACAGTTGCTTCTGAAATAATAAAAAGCACCACAGCAATTTTAGCTTTAAAAGATTTGTTGAGGATTGTCTTTACTATGTTGGTAACTACTGAAGTTGGATGGTGAGTTCATGAGGCTTTACTCTATATTATTTTCTCACTTTTGCATATCACAATTATCCATTTAAATGTTTACATGCCTCTATAAGATGGCAAACTACTTGGAGATAGGAATTATCCCCTATTCATCTTTATGTCTAGTACAGTTCCTAAGAGAGAGTAGATCATTTTTTTTTCAGTTGGACGCAATCATCCTATAGGAAAAAATAACAAAATGGTCAAGAAACATGAAACAACTCAATGTTTCAGTTAACTGATTAAAATGGTCTGTTATGAGAATACATTCCTATCTTTTCTTCATTATGAACCTCAGAGGTAAGAATTGTGTCTTTATCTATGTATCTCCTAGAGCTTAGGAAAATGCTTTATAAAATATATGTTCCAACCAAGTTATATATCTTGTTATTTTGTAAAAACAGCAAAGCTCTCAATATGCTATTTATTCAGTCACCTAAGTAATTTTGTGTTCCTGCCATCCTCATGGTCTGTCTTTAACTCCTACTAGAAGGCTGGCAAGGGAATCAGTTTCCTAATTTACTCTCTCCCTCTCATTAAAACCTCTACATTCTTCCATAAAAGCTAATCCAGTAACCTACCCACATTACAGAAATGGCACCTGTCCACTTGGCTACAAAAGTTCTGGCTCTGGAGCCAGACTGTCTAGATTCAAATGCTGACGTGGTCATTTACTCACTGCATGATCGTGGGCAAGTTACTTACTGGCTGTTGAGCAAGTTACCTATTCATTACCATTATCTTCTATGCATTTTTATACTAGCTTCTTAACGTAGTTGTATCTCTGTTTCTCATCTCTCTTTTTTTTTAAGATTTTATTTATTTGACAGAAAGAGTGAGAGAGCACAAGCAGGGGGCAGCAGCAGAGGAAGAGGGAGAAGCAGGCTCCCTGCTGAGCAGGACCCTGGGATCAAGACCTGAGCTAAAGGCAGACGCTTAACTAACTAAGCCACCCAGGCGCCCTTAGTTTCTCATCTCTACCATAAAGATAATAATAGTCCCCACCTCAGAGGATTGCTGTGGCAACTAGAGTAAGGCGTCTAAAGTGCTCAGGGTAGCACCTGGTGCATAGCAAGCAAACTTGAGTCAGCTCTTACTTTGTAGCCATGCCCTGCCTTTCCTCCTGTTACAGTGAACGGTCTGTGCTCTTAAAAACAACTCCTCCATCCCTCAACAAATCCATCTCTTCTTGCCTACTCAACAGCTTCTCTTGCAACTGTGTCTTCTCCCTCTGGTATTCTCAAATTTTCTCTCCTAGATTATTTTCAACAACATACAACATGCTACATTAATTTTTAGAATAACCTCTCGGTGCACATGCACTTCCTAACATGTCCCTATTTCTTGTCATCCTTTTATAGCAAAACTTCTCTGAAGAGTTCTCTTTACCTGCTGATTATCTTTCTTAGACACAGTCTAATCAAGCTTTCATTCTTACCTCTCCATTAAGAGGTTTTTGTCAGGGTCATCAGTGACAACTGAGTTGCTGGGTCAAGTAAAAATTCTCAGGCTTACTCGACCTATCAGCAACTGATCATTACCTTCTTCTTGACAGACTTACTTCCTTTTATTTCTACCTTGTTTCTTCTCCTACCTTTACAGGCTATGCTTTCTTGGACTCCTTTGTGTGATCCTCCTCATCCCTCCAACCTCTAAACACTGGAGTGGACAAGGGCCTGGTTCCTGGATGACTTTTCTATTCACTCCCTAAGTAATCCTGTCCATTCTAACAGCTTTAAAAATCTTCTATACACCAATGGCTCCCAAACTCCTATTTCTATCCTTACCTTTCCCTTGAACTCAATCTACTATGTAACTGACTAAAGGACACATTTATTTGGATGTCTACAAGGCATCTCAACATCTCCAAAATCTTGATTTTATCCTCCAAAGGTGTTCTTCCTCCTCTTGTCTTTCATATTTAAATAAACATAAGACCTAGTTGTTCAAGGCAAAACTCTGGCATTGTTGGTCAGTTATTTCTTTTTCTCAGGCCACACAGGAAACATAAGCAAATTCTATCAGCTCTGTCTCAAAATAAATCCAGAATCTCATCACATGTTACTTTTTGCTATCAGCATGGCAAGACAGCATCATCTCTCTGCTAGTTTATTTACAATAGTCTTCTAACTATTCTGCCTGCTTCTGTCTTTGCTTCCTTATAATTTATTTTTCAATTCAAAGCCAGAATGACACTTTCAAAATGTTTAAGTCAAAACACCTCACCATAACAGGACATGATCAAGACACAAAGTGGTCAAGTAAACTGTCCTATGAAAATTGAATCTACTTACAATCTAACATGAAATATATTTACATTTATTTAAAAATTATACAAGAAAAAAATAATCAAGTACCAAATGTAGCTATGTAAAATTTTCATAGACTTGAAGGGACAGAAATCTGTAAGTCAAGAATTTTCATTCATAAATACATTGAATAAATTTTTTTGAGAACCTACCATATTCTAGGCACTGTGATAGGGACCTGTAAGACAACAGTAACTTTGAGGAGGTCATGTGCATTTGACATAACTTTGAAGGGCCAGAATAGAAAAATTAGTTTGAGACAGTGATTCCTACAATAAATACTACACATCAAAGTAAAGAGAGAGGAATGTGAATACAAGGGATAATGAAGGCACTGACCTAAGAAAAGCAGACACTTCAAAGAGCTACTCTACATATAAGCCACAAATTTCATTCCTGGCTTTTTTCCTTTCTTTTTCCTCCATTTCCTTCCTTCATTCATATTTATTACTTGTTCTGATGTTTTCTGTGTAGTACAAAATATAAAAAAAGCATTTGGGTCATTTTTTTCTTCTTTTGTTTTTCTGACAGAGTAGTAGCATTTGTGCCTCAACAATCAAAATGCTCAGGATTAATACTCTTGGTTTTCGGGGTCTGGGTTGTTTCTGTTTTGGTTTTTGGTTTGGGGGTCTTTTGCCATATAAGGTACAATTTATGCAGAGTAAAATTCACCCCAGTTCTGTGAGTTTTGACAAATTCATAAAGTTGTGTGGTCATGGGGCACCTGGGTGGCTCAGTGGGTTAAGCCACTGCCTTCGGCTCAGGTCATGATCCCAGGGTCCTGGGATCGAGTCCCGCATCGGGCTCTCTGCTCAGCAGGGAGCCTGCTTCCCTCTCTCTCTCTCTGCCTGCCTCTGTCTACTGTGATCTCTCTCTGTCAAATAAATAAATAAAATCTTTAAAAAAAAAAAGTTCTGTGGTCATCACTGTAACCAATACACAGGGTAGTTCAAAAATTTTATGCTCTCTTATAGTTACTACCACCCAACATAATCAGTTCTTGGCAGCTACTAATAAATTTTCTACCATGATAGTTTTGGTTTTTCAAGAATCTCATATAAATGAAATCATGTAGCATTTAGCCATTCAAATCTGACATGTTTTACTTAACATAAAGCACTTGAGATCCATCATGTTATTGTGTGTCAGTAGTTCATTCTTTTTTTTTTTAAGAGATTTTATTTATTTATTTATTTGACAGAGAGAGAGAGAGAGAGAGAGTCAGTGAGAGAGGGAACACAAGCAGGGGAAGTGGCAGAGGGAGAAGCAGGCTTCCCGTGGAGCAGGAAGCCCGTTGTGGGCTCAATCCCAGGACCCTGGGATCACGACCTGAGCTGAAGGTAGATGCTTAACAACTGAGCCACCCAGGAGCCCAAGTAGTTCATTCTTTTAATTGCTCAGGAATACTCCGCGGACTGCATACTCCGCGGACCGCATGTACCACTTAGTTGATCCACGCTGGACAGCATTTGGACTGTTTCCAGTTGGAGGCAATTATGAACAAAGATGTTGCAGACTTTAGTACACAGGTTTTCATTTCACTTGGGTAAATACCTAGGAGTGACAATGGAATTGCTGGGTACTATAGTAAGTATGTGTTCAACTTTATAAGACATTGCCAAACTTTCCAAAACAGTTACACCATTCTGCACCTCCACCAACAAAATATGAGAGCTACAGTTGCTACGCATCCTTTGTAGCTCTTGGTATCACAGTGCTTTTAGCTATTGTTTTGCTTTTTTATTTTAGTCATTTGAATATATGTGTAGTGACGAATGTTGTTTAGCATTTTTTCATGGGCTTATTTGTAATAAAAAATATTTTCTCTGGTGAAGTATCTGTTTGGACCTTTTGCTTATTTTTAAGTGGGGTTTTTTGGTTTTTGGGTTTTTTTTTAGTATTGAGTTTTGAGATTTTTAAAAAATATTCTAGATATAAGTCTTTTATCCAGGTATCAGTTTTACAAATATTCTCTCCCAGTGTGTAGCTTTTCATTCTTCTGAATGTTTTCTGAAGAACAAAAGTTCTTAGTTCTGATTAAATCAAATCTGTAATTTTTTTTTCTTTCCAACATCATTCCCTTGAGTTCATATCTAAGAAATTTCTGCCTAACCAAAGGTCACAATGATTTCCTATGTTTTCTTCTATAGCTTTTATAACTTTAGCTCTTATATTTAGGTTTATGACCCAGTATGAGTTAATTTTCAATATGGGACAAGGTATGCCCCAAGATTTATTTCTATTGTTTTTATTTTTTTGCATGTACACATCTAATTGTTAAGCATGATTTACTAAAAAGATTATCCTTTCTCCATTGAATTTCAACTAAACCTTTGCTTACAATCAATAGGCCATATATGTGTATATTTTTGTATACAGCTATATCAAGATATAATGCACATACCATACAATTCACCCATTTAAAGTACTTAAATCAATGGTTTTGATATATTCACACAGTTGTATAGCCATTACATTCAACTTTAGAACATTTTCACTATCCCAAAAAGAAACCCTGTACCTCTTAATGTTTACTCTCCATTTCCTTAAATCCTCTTTCTAGCTCTGGACAACCACTCACCTACTTTCTATCTCTACAGATTTGGCTATTCTTGATACTTCATATAAATTAAATCACACATTGCTCTTTTCGGATTTTCTTTTTTCACGCAGCATGATGTTTTGAAGGGTCATGCATGTTTTAGATGTACCGGTACTTTATTTTTACTGCTGAATAATATCCCATTGTATGTATATACCATGTTTATTTATCCATTCATCACTTGATGGAATTCGGATCTGTTCCTCTTTTTGGTTATTATGAATAATGATACCATCAGCATTTGTGCACAAGTGTCTGTGTAGACATATGCTTTCATTTCTATTGGGTATATTAGTAGGAGTGGGATTGTTAGGCCATATCTTACCTCTATATTTAACCTTTTGAGGAAATGCGAGAATGTTCTCCAAAATGGCTGCTGCACCATTTTACACTGTTATCATCGGTATAAGAGGGCGTCGATTTCTCCACATCCTTGCCAACACTTGTTATTATTTGTCTTTTTTATTACAGGTAACCCAGTAGATGTAAGGTGGTATCTCACTGTGGTTTCCGTTTGCATTCCCCTAATGGCTAATGATGTTAAGCATCTTTTATGTGCTAGCTAGGCATCAGTATGTCTTCTCTGGAGAAATGTCTAATTTACATTGTGTAGCCCTATTTCTGAACCGTCTATTCTGCACCTTTGATCTATGTGTCTGTCCTTTCATCAATAATGTCTTGATTACTGTAGCTTGATGGTAAGCCCTGAAATCAGGCAGTATGAGTCTCCCAAATTTGTTCTTCATTTTTAAGTGTTTTGGCGATTCCAGTTACTTCGCTTTTCTACACCATTTTAGAATCAGCTATTCAGTTGGTACCAAAAAAAATTCCACTAGGATTTTGATTGAAGTTACATTGATCCCAAAGACTAGTATGGCCAGAGGGGAAATCTTAACGATACTGAGACTTTCATTCTATAAACATGGTATATTTTTCCACTTACTGAGGTCTTCTTTGATTTCTTTCATTACTGTTTTCTACTTCTGCAATGTATAGATCTAGTAACAGTTTCTTCAATTTCTACGTAAATGTTTCAAGGGTTTTTTCCTAGTGCTTTTATGTGGTTTTAAATTTCTATTTCCAATTTTTCATAGCTAGAATATAGGAGTAAGATCGATTTTTGCATATTTACCTTGTATCCTACAACCTTGTAAAACTTTGTTTCCAAATTAGGTTCTGCCAATAAGTTAACAAAGGTATGTGATCGAAAGATAGAAGAAAAGAAGGATCTGCATTGCCAGTAGCAGCCATACCACGACTCCTGAGAATTTCTGATACGTGTGAGATGCTCTAGGACATACCAGCACCAATCACATAGGGTCTCCCCACCAGCTCAGAGGGCTGGGTAACTCTTTAGAAGCCAGGAACTAATGAAATGTCCCTTCCCCTCACAGCTCCTTCTAAACCCTAGCTGCTCTGAGCATCCTCAGCGCCTAAGCAACCAGCTGGGCAGCCTTCTTCAGAGGTCCCTGCACCAGCTCCTCAGGAAACCTCCACTGAGCTCCTAGATTCTGTTCACAATACCTCTTCCATTTTATTTCTCCACCTCTAGAGGATACTGCTGCTTCCTACTATTTGGAATTTTCAATGCCCTCTTTCTGTCGTTCAGCATTCTAACACGCTAGAAACCAATTACTTGCATTAATACCCCTCTAGCTGAAAAGGCTGTCAGGGCTTCTGTTTTCCCAACTGGACTCTAACAATCTTCTTGCTCTGACCAGCACCCCTTCCCCACTCCCAAGATATAACTGTCCTAGAAAATTCTATTAACTAATGACAAAGATTCTCTTTTTCACAGAGCTCTACTCAGGCTCACCTGAACTCTTTCCTCAAACAGCCCCTGACTTGGAAGCTTCCATGTTCATCTCTGCATTGTCCATTTTTAGCAAGAATCCTACTAAGTCAGTTTAGCCAGGACCCCCCACCCTCAGTATCTGATCACCCTTCATTTCTAATTGAGTTCCTCATCTTCTGCCATCCTCAGGTGTCTGATCACCCTTATCCACCTTAAGCAAGAATCTTGTGAGGTGAATTTAGCCAGGAACCCCTTCACCTCTGATGTTTCCTCTCAGTCACTTTCCATCTGCTGACATCCACCCTCTCCTTGGCTATAAATCTGCACTGTTCCTTGCTGTATCTGGAGTTCAGCCCAATCCCTCTCCCCTAGTGCAAGACCTCATTTCAGTGATTCCTATACCTATCGTGATAGCTCCCCCTCCCTGAATAAAGTCGTCCTTATCACCTTTAACAAGTGTCATGGATAACCTTAACACTAATTCAGGGCCACAGAAAATGAAAATTCATCTTAAATGGGGCAATAACACTACATGAAATCAGTAAGAATATACGACATAAATTTAGGAAGGTGGTCAATTAGCTTCTGGATATAGTATAGGGAAAAATTGTGAAAGGTTTTTGAAATGGGGTTAAAGAGACTACTGAACACCTTTTCTATGTTGCCCCTTTTGGGAATTATCTGATATGACAGAGGTGTATGCCTTTATTTGTCTTTAAGCAAATTTACAACTCTCAACAGATGGGCAGAAAACCGGTAACAATGCATAAGTTTTTTGTCCATAGCCATGAAAATAATTCCTATTCAGGACAATGCAAGTGAATTATTAGGAAGAGAATATAAATCTCTAAACTGAATTCTCACTGATTGGTTCTAATATCTTAATGGCTCCCATTAATCAATGAGTTAAATAAACTCTCTAAGATGCGTTCATTTTACATCTGTATGTGTGAGATAAATAAGATTAAATTTTCTTTGTTTAATTAGGGGAGGCAGCAAGCCCTCCCTTACTCTTAGGGCAACTCCTTAAAATATAAAAGATTTGGCACTTCGATCAGAAAGTTGACAAACTATTCTCCAGATTTTACAGTGAGAAGGCATGAGTTTTCCAATCCTCAGAACCATAAATAATCTGCTAAATTAAATAAGGAACCTCTCAGGAGGTATATTTGTTTGTCTCTTAAAAAGATAAAGTTTTAATTCTTTGTTCTTCTACTTTACCATATAAAATGTCTGAAATTCTTCCCAGATTTAGCAGCTTCTTCTGGACCACCAGCATGCATGTAATTTGATATGTATACTCAATAATAAATGGTAGTTTCTATATAATGGTATGGCAGAATCATTTGTTGGCAAGATTTTTAAATTTTACTAACAAATTATAGTTATGATTACCTCTTTAAAAAAACTTACCTGTAATAGATATAAACAGAATATTCATAAGTATAAACAAAGTATCCTTTTTTGTAGTTCTAGATAAAATACTCCAAAATATAAAGTAACAGTTTTAGTCAGAAAGAATAAAACAGACTGGTTACCGTTTATAATCAGTGGTGAAATGAGTAATTCTAAGCAGTACAGCCCCTTTTCATGGTAATAGACTTAGCAGAGAAAGGAAATATAACCCCTTAACAATAGATATTTACATATAGCTGACAACTCTGGGCAATGTTATTTCTAAATTAAATAATAAGGCAAATGTATCTTCCAAAAGTAAGTTAAATAAAACAATACTGGATGGAAGACCCAGCCAAACATAGAGTATTGATGAATTATGTTTTAACTTTTATGTTTTTAAAGTACATTAAAATACTAAGATAGGGGCGCCTGGGTGGCTCAGTGGGTTAAGCCGCTGCCTTCGGCTTGGGTCGTGATCTCAGGGTCCTGGGATCGAGTCCCGCATCGGGCTCTCTGCTCGGCGGGGAGCCTGCTTCCCTCTCTCTCTCTCTCTCTGCCTTTCTGTCTACTTGTGATCTCTCTCTGTCAAATAAATAAATAAAATCTTTAAAAAAATAAAATAAAATACTAAGATAAACATACATATTTTAATTAATAAGACAAATTAACATCAACTATGTAAATATAAAATTTTCAATACAAAAAATAAATTTTACCATCTTCCTAGCAGTTCTCCCCAAGAATACAGGATCTTCTCAGGACAATCCTTAGACACATCACCTGTTCCACTTGAGAGTTCATTATCACTCTCTGCAGAAGAAACACAAAAATAAAAATGAAGAACACTGTATTATATATTTGCTATTTATGTATTATAAAGAAAGAAACATGACAATGTGTCTAATAAAACAAACTTCTGCTTATATTATGCCCATTGCAAAAAAACAGTAGAAATTTCATTAATATAGTTTATCTTTAGTGCCTAAATATATTCTCAAAGCATAAACATTTTATGAAAATTCCTATTCACAGTTTATATAGTATGAAATTGAAAATACCTATATATAAAAAACTCTATCCCAAGAGGGTAAAATTTTAAAGCTAATGGTAACACAATTAGAAATTCCTATGTGATATTCTAATCATGAAATTAATATTTGCAAATATTAATACTTTATTAGTGATGCTAACAATGAAATCAAGAGTCAGATATATATTTATATCAATATATAACACTGAGAAATATATATATTATGATACAAACACCAAACAACTAGAAATATAAGAAAATTTTAAGGTTTTAAAGATATACTCATAAGCATAAATATTTTTGACTAAAGGAATTCATAAGTACAAATATTTTTGACTGAAGGAAAGATTAAAATATTTGGCTTTTTCAAATGGCAACTTTATAAAATATCCCATAATATAAAGTAACAGTTGCAGAAAGAATACAACTGGTTGAGTTACAGCACTCCATTAGTGATGAAAATGAGTAAATCTTTTTTAAGTGGTAACAGAGCTGGTGGAGAAAGGAAATACAATAGGCAAAACTTACCTACATTATAACAAGGACTCTGACAGAGTACTATATAAGAAAAGTCTGAAGAAGTATTACCTGAATGATAAGCTAGATAAAAATCTGTTTGGCTCATAGCAAGAACCAATATCTTATCAACGTTGTTACAGTACAATAGGGACTGGCATTAAGTGAATCTCACCAGGATCGGTGTGAAGAACAGTTATTACTAAGCATACTAGAAAGCCAATGATCCAAGTATAAACTAATTCATACAGGTGGATAGCACGAACACCAAAAAACAATACAATAAAGGAAGGTTTATTTGGCCAGGTTAAAAGATTTGGTCATATTCACACAAAGAGATCTTATCACGTAGTTAGTAAAGTATAACCAAAATATAAGCACACGCATAGACAAATGTTTCAACACGTTTCGGACACTTTGTTCAAAAAGTAAACATTATTCTGGATACTGGAATGAAGGTCAAGAAGGTATACACTAAACTCACTGCTCTACAAATACCTTACATAAGCAATTCTGTGAACTTTGTTCATCATGAATATAAGAGAAATAAGAGATTTTTTAAGGAGCTAAACCAAGGGGCGCCTGGGTGGCTCAGTTGGTTGAGTGACTGCCTTAGGCTCAGGTCATGACCCCAGACTTCCAGGATCGAGTCCCGCATCAGGCTCCCAGCTTCTTGGGGAGTCTGCTTCTCCCTCTGACCTTCTCCTCTCTCATGTTCTCACTCATTCTCTCTCAAATAAATAAGTAAAATCTTTAAAAAAAAAAAAAAGCTAAACCAAATGAAGTATTTCTAAGTATTAGAGGAATAAAGTAAACAGAAACAACTAAAGCCTTAAATATTAAAATATTTTAAAAAACTATCGATGTAAATAACCATCCTTTATAATCCTTGTAATTTTTCCTCTAGACTGAGGTACTTTTTGAGAGTGAAAAAGGAGACTATTAAAAGTTACACTGGAAAAAAGGTTAAACAGACTATTCTGAGGCAAACAGAGACTGTGGATCACTCTTCTTATAAAGTGGTACCAAGTATGAGTGCTTATAATAAAAACTGGATTTCAATCAAGCAGGGTCCAATACAGTCCCACCTTATACTCTATTTTGCTCCATAGTAAATAATAACACACCAAGGTTCCAAAGTATTTGCTAAAGTTGTATATGCCAAATTGAAGACCAAAATCTAAGAACACAATGAAAAGGGAAAAGAAAAAAAGGAAACAAATCATTAATCTTGATTATAATAAAAATCAGAAAGTACTACTAACACAGAGAATCCATTTCTTCTTATTCTTTTTGGGAAAGGAATAAAACAAAACCAAGATGCCATAAGAAAGATTAAGAAATCTACCTGTAAATTAAAAGCGGATATGAAGCAAGATATAGTGTATACTAAACAACAAAAACAAAAAAAAAAATCCCAACTTTTGACAAATGGTCCTAATATTCAATAAACTAAAAAATCCAATAGAAAATTGGGCCGAGGACCTAAACATAGTACAGTCATATAAAAAATAACTGGCCAATAAAGATGTTAAGGAAAGCCTTATCTCAATTATTTTTATTCAAATTAAAACAATGAGGGGCGCCTGGGTGGCTCAGTGGGTTAAGCCTCTGCCTTCAGCTCAGGTCATGATCCCAGGATCCTGGGATCGAGCCCTGCATCAGGCTCTCTGCTCAGCAGGGAGCCTGCCTCGACCTCTCTCTCTGCCTACTTGTGATCTCTGTCTGTCAAATAAATAAATAAAATCTTAAAAAAAAATGAAACAGAAAAAAACAGAGAGCATAAAGAATAATTATATCTAGTGTTGATAAAAAAAAAAGGGGGGGGGGGGAATGGCCAAGAAAGTTGATGTTTATAGAAGAGTAATCTAAGAGTCCAAATTAATATATCATCTGATACAGCAACTCCACTTCTAAAAATTTATTCTCCAGGAACACATATGCCATATAGATATCTGTAAAAGGAATTCATTGTATCACTGCTTGTAATAATAACTGAAAACTATCAGGACTTCTTCAACAGAAGCTGCATTAACTAGGGGCACCTGGGTGGCTCAGTTGTTTAAGCATCTGCCTTGGGCTCATGTCATGATCCAGAATCCTGGCATAGAGCCCTGTGTTGGGCTCCCTGCTCAGCAGTAAGTCTGCTTCTCCCTCTGCCCCTACCCTTGCTTGTGCTTTCTTTCTCTCTAATTCTCTATCTCAAATAAATAAATAAAATCTTTATTTAAAAAAAGAAGTTGCATTAACTAAATTATGGTACACCCATTCCAAAGAATACCACCCAACAGTTTTAAGAATTGACTAGATCTTTATACGATATTTGAAAACCATCTAAAATACATTAATTTGAGACGAAAAACAAGAAAAAAAAAGGAGTAAAGTAATTTTTAAGTATAGTTTTATTTCAGTAAGTTATATTACTGATATGATTACAAAGATCTTTAAAAACAGCTGTTTAAGATTATACACCAAACTATTAAGAAACAATTATGTTTCAGCACCTAACAGTATCTTCTCACATAGTAGACATTCAATAAATATTAAGGGAACACGTGTTTCACTTTTAAGTTGCTTTTCTATAAGTATTCTTATCTTTTAAAATAAGTACACATAACTATAATAAGCATAGGGAAAGGACTTTTATCTTTTAAATAATCCCTGTTGCTACAGAAAACAAAAGCCTATTTCATTATTATAAACCCCTAATAAAATGCCAAAAAAACATCATTGACAACAACAAGGTACTATTTCCCTTACAATCTGCCAAGTTATTTTCCACCACAAAAAGGGATTAGAAGTGTAAACACCTAGATTAGTAGGAGAACCTCAACAAGAGAGGGTAAAATGGGCACATACACTGAAGTAAAAACTAGATCCCTGATAAACAATTAAGGCAGAAACCACAGCAAGTCAGGAGCCAAATATTTGGACAAAAAATAGGACTTAGCCAAAGAAGACAGGAATTGTAGGCTTTTATTGAATGTCTTTTTTTTTTCTCTATTCCAAATACTGTTCTTAAATTTTACAGACACTAACTCACTGTATCCCTTAAACTACCTAATAAGGTAGTCAACTACTCAATTTCCCACTTTCAGTGTAAGAAAATTGAGGCACAGAGAGGTTAAGTAACTTGCTCAAGGTTACCCTGCTTGGGCAGGTGATGGAGACAGAGAATTCAGAATTCAAAGTCAGAGTCAAATGTTACCACTCCTTATAGTTTGTTTGTTTCTTTTCTTACCATGTTTTCATAGGAGACCATGCTTGGCATTTAGCAGATACGAGTCTGTGCCAAGTGTCAACATCTAGTAAATGGCTAGAAGCCAGAGCCAAGCATGGAAAATGCAGGCCCATTTAAAGCAACATGCCCAAAAAACACCAAAACACTGAGTTGGGAGCAAGAGATTTAATGGTCAGGTTTCAGGGGTATAATCCCCTTGACAATCAGGAAGAATAAAAATAAATTGATATCCTAGTGACCTCAAAAGTGAGCCCGATCTATCTTCCTTGCTGCAGAAACAAGTCACCCTGGGTTTCAAATACCTACTGGCCGTTCTGTTAGACAAGAAGAAAGGAAGCTAAAGAAACAAATTAAAGTTACTGTATTACTGAGAGAGGTGTGTTAAGATCTCCTACTATTAATGTATTCATATCAATATGATTCTTTATCTTGATTAATAGTTTTCTTATGTAATTGGCTGCTCCCATATTGGGGGCATAGATATTTACAATTGTTAGATCATCTTGGTGGATAGTCCCTTTAAGAATTATGTAGTGTCCTTCTGTATCTCTGATTACACTCTTTAGTTTAAAATCTAATTTATCTAATATGAGAATCGCTACCCCGGCCTTCTTTTGAGGCCCACTGGCATGAAAGATGCTTCTCCATCCCTTCACTTTCAGTCTGGGTGTATCCTTAGGTTCGAAATGGGTCTCTTGTAGACAACATATGGACAGGTCCTGTCGTTTTATCCAATCTGCAACCATGTGTCATTTTATGGGCACATTTAGGCCATTCACATTGAGAGTGATTATTGATAGATACGTTTTTATTGACATCATGTTACCTCTGAAGTCTTTCTTTCTGAAAATTTTCCCAATCTCGCGAATGGAACCAACGTTCATGTACTAGAGGCAGAACGGTCTTCCCCCAAGATTATAGAATCTCGAAAGTCCTCGAGACACCTCATAGTAAGAATGAGGAATCATAATTGTAGACAGACACTCTTGAAGGCAGCTAGGACAAAGAAGCTCCTTATGTACAGAGGAAAGCCCATCAGAATAACGTCAGACCTGTTCTCAGAGACCTGGCAAGCCAGAAAGGGCTGGCAAGATATATTCAGGGCACTAAATGAGAAGAACATGCAGCCAAGAATACTTTATTCAGCAAGACTGACATTCAAAATGGATGGAGAGATAAAGAGTTTCCAAGACCGGCAAGGTATGCGACCACCAAGCCGACACTGCAGGAAATATTAAGGGGGGTTCTATAAAAGAGGAAAAATCCTAAGAATAGCATTCAACCGAAATAAAGTTACTGTATTAGATACAAAGGAGTTTCTAGGTACAATGGAAGAAATAAACTTAAGGGGAAAAAAAAAGAATGAAAAAGATACTAGAGGACACCTGGGTGGCTCAGTCAGTTAAGCATCTTCCTCTGGCTCTGGTCACGATCCCAGGATCCCGGGATCAAGTTCCGAATCAGGATCCCCATTCAGGGGGAGCCTGCTTCTGCCAATCCCTCTTCCCCATATGTGCTCGCTCGCTCTCTCTCTGGCTCCCATGCTCTCTCTCTCAAATAAATAAGTATACAGGAAGAATGAGAAAGAGAAAGAAAGAGAGAGAGAAAGAAAGGAGGGAGGGAGGGAGGGAAAGAAAGGAAAGGAAAGAGAAAGACACTGGAAACCAAAGTGCAGTAAGAAACAGTGAGAAGGTTAGCAAGTAGAATGTGGCAGAGAGGCAACAACAGAACAATGTGGTATGTAAAAGGGTAACTCTGAAGGTTTTATAAAATCAACTGTAAAAAAAAAAAACAAAAAAAACAAAAAATCAACTGTATTCCATTCTACCTAGGGGGGGAAAAAAAGAAGAACAATGATAGAAGGCTAGGATTCCCATCCTCCTAGGTAAATCTTATTTTTTACACCAAAATTCAAGTGAGGATTACCCTTTTCTGGATGCACTACTCCTCTGGGCATATTCTATCCTAGTGATTATCACACCATATTACAATGATCTATTTTCTTCTATGACCTCTCCTATCAGACTTTACGTTTCCTGACAATGGGGAAAAACTTTTATTTCTATACTCCCAGTGCCTATATTAGTACTTGGCCATAGGATGTTAAAAGTTTCCTGAATTGATAACTGGAGTGGAGAAGATGAAAGAAAGAAAAATTCATTATACCTACAAAAAAATACATGCCTTGAAAATTAGTAAACTTTAGTACGTAGGCATCTATATGCAAACATGGGTAAAGGGAACCAGGTCCATTCAGTCATTCATAATGGATTCCGGAGTGAAAATGCCTGGTTCTGAAACCCAGTTCCACCATTTATTAGCTGTGATCCTGGTTAAATCACTTTGTGATTCAGCTGCCTATCTGTAAAATGGGAATAACAACAACACTGTAGTTGTACCAATTAAGCAAGTTATTATATGCAAAACACATATATATTACAGTGCCTTGCAAAAGGCAGGCATGTTAACTATGAAAAGCTGTTTTCATTCAAGAAATTTGAATTCCTGTGATGTACAGTACAGGGGAAAAGCCGGAGTGCAAGTTTTCAGCAGGAAGCAGCAACTATAAATGTAGATTATCTCTATCGAAGCTCATGAAATGTGCGAAGGTGAGAGTAATAAAACTAAAAAGAACTGCATGGTCAAGTCAAGCATTACGCTTCCTTTATCAAGCCCCACTTCCCAGAAAATTGGCCAGCTCTTCCTTTCTGACTCCTATATAGACTCCTACAATAATATCTGTAAGATTTCCATGAACACATGCCTGTTTTCATTATTCATTCAGGCATTTAATATCCATAACTTTCATGTTTTACATATGTTCTTCCCATTCTTGGAAACCAAGCTCTGTGAGGGCTGGGAGTATATCTTGTCTTTATATAATAGCACTTAGCACATAGTAGCACTTAAGTGTGGAATAAATGGAAATATTTCTTTGTTACTGTTTTATTTTTAGAATACGTTGACACACTTAAGGTAATTGGGAAAGAAAACATTGGAAAGAGAAAGATGAGAAATCAGGCCAACTCCCTAAAAAGACATGAAACTGCACAGGTTTGGAGGGAGTGACTGACCAGAAGGACCTCTCATATTTTGACTAAATATGGGGCTTTGGATAAGTTTAACGATGTTAAGAGAGAGAGCTGGGGGAATCTACACCTAACAGCTTCAACTCTTTTACTTTAGAAGAGGTCTCTGAGAGACTCTGCTTAACTCAGGGAGTACGGCTGGAGACTCCTCCAAAATGCCTAACTTCATTCTTTTCCATGCACAGTCTCATTCCCAATTTCAATTTCCCTGCAATTCAATTTCAATCCAATTTCTCCTTGAGAAACCAAAACCAAACAGAGGATTCCACATCAAACTCACACTATAGGACTACAACTTTCTTTAAACATCAGTGAAATGAAAATAACCATATTAATCATGTATTGTAAAAATAAATGAGAATGCATGTGCGGTACTAAACATGGTGCTGGTCACCCAGTAGTACTCAAGTGTTAGGTATCATTTCTTATTATTTCTATTGTTACTGAATCCTCAGTTTCCTGCCCAGCACTTCAAAGTAACTAAAAAAAGCATCCTAGGTTTATTGTTTATTATTCACTGATTTCTAACATGCAGAGACCAGAAACCAACTGTGCAACACCAAAATTAAGATTCAATAAATGTAGATTATTAGATCAAATAAAATAAATATGTATGACATTTCAGTCAAATTAATTTAAGTGCTCTCTCTCTTAACTTTGGCTACTCCCTGCTTTGAAACAGGGAGTTTCTATTAGCAATGTTTTTCATCCTAGTCATAAAAGGAAAATTTCAGAACTAGTATCAACAGACACCATAAAAGGAAAAATATATACATATACACACAACACAATGCTTCTTTTTTTTTTCAAATAAAGTTAAAAATAAATGACAAAATTAGGGGCAAATTAGCACAAAATCCTTTTTTTAAAGATTTCATTTAGGGTGCCTGGGTGGCTCAGTGGGTTAAGCCTCTGCCTTCAGCTCAGGTCATGATCTCAGGATCCTGGGATCAAGTCCTGCATCAGGCTCTCTGCTTAGCAGGGAACCTGCTTCCTCCTTTCTCTCTCTCTGCCTGCCTTTCTGCCTACTTGTGATCTCTCTCTGTCTAATGAATAAGTAAATAAAATCTTCAAAAAAAAATAAAGATTTCATTTATTTATTTGACAGAGAGAGAGACAGTGAGAGAGATAGCAAGAGAGGGAACACAAGTAGGGGAAGTGGGAGAGGGAGAAGCAGGCTTCCCACCGAGCAGGGAGCCTGATGTGGGACTCGATTGCCCAGGACCCTTGGATCATGACCCGAGCCAAAGGCAGATGCTTAACAAATGAGGCACCCAGGCAACCTCATTTTTCTTTTCAACTGAAGAATTACTCATAAAATGAGGAACTAATAAGTAACCACATATAAAATGTGATTATTGTGGGTTTTCAATGATTTTCCCCTTAATTTTCTTTTGTAATACGTATTGTTTGCTGAAATTAATATAGGTAATCAAAGGTTACTATAAACTCTCTTCTAAACAATTGGAGAGAAAAAAACAAAACCTTACTCATCTGGCAAAACCTGTAGGAATACAAGTCTGTATAATGACATGTGTCAACCTGGAATAGTGTAAAATTGATTTATTTTGATTACTTAGTAGGAAATAATGTCATTTTGGACAGCCAAAGCTGTCACATTTGTATGACCTTGGAAATAGTCTCTCATTTTTCACACGAGAGTCAGAATATACTTGTTCTATATATAAGCTGATACACAAATGTAAACCATGAAGGTAAAACAAAAGATCATCCTTAATTTGAAGTAGGGTAACATTTCCCACTGTCAAAAGCAAGGTGATTTATTAGAGAGAGAAGATTCAAGGTGGAAGACACCACAAATTGCATGATTTCTTTCCAACTAAATCATCATCACTGTCACTCTCAATCTAATTACAGGTTTCTAATTAATAGTCCCTGTAGTTACTAAGCATAAGTGATTAATAAAAATGTATCAGTGATCATTGAAATCTGTCAACCATATTCAAGAGAAGCGGGGCAGCCAAGAATCTTACTTTTTTTTTTTTCACTTTGTAACATTGTTTTTTAAACCTCACAAATTTGCACAGATAACTACAATGGAAAGAAGTGAGGTTACATTTGAGGGAAAAAAAGAGGATAAGGCTCTTAACATTAAACAAACCACTTTCTTTCTTTCTTTCTTTCTGTGTGTGTGTGTGTGTGTGTGTGTGCGTGCGTGCGTGCGCGTGAGGAGCCCAATGCAGGTTGCTCATGACCCTGAAATCAAGATCTGAATGGAGATCAAAAGTTGGATGCTTAACCCAATGAGTCCTCCAGGTGCCCCTAAACAAACTGCTTTCTTTTCTTTTCTTTTTTTTAACTCGATTTTATTTATTTATGTGACAGACAGAGACAAAACGAGAGAGGGAACACAAGCAGGGAGAATGGGAGAGGGAGAAGCAGACTTCCCACTGAGCTGGGAGCCTGATGCAGGGCTCCATCCCAGGACCCTGGGATCATGACTTGAGCCAAAGGCTTAATCGTCTGAGCCACCCAGGCACCCCAACAAACTACTTTCTTAATCATAAGGCTAATATATCCTTTCGTGTATTTATGTGTGTTTCATTTTACATTTTTCTGGGATATAAAGGACTTAGAATTTATTTATTTATTTATTTACATTTTGCATTTTCAGGGGTTTGGAAATGCATTTTAATTCTCTGCTCATTTTTTTAAATTGAAATATGACTAACATACAAAAAGCTGTAGGTATTTAATGTATACAATTTGATGTGTTTGGGGAGACTAGTATAGTTTTATAATAAAAAGTTGGGGCAGTGTCTATTTCAATGTATTATCGAGGATTTTTTTCAAAATAATTGGACAGGTGGTAAAGAAGGAAATTAGTGTCTGGCAGATTATAAGAAAGAACATATGAAAATAGTTATACTAAAGGAATATTTTAAAACTTATCAAAGAATGACTTTTAAAAGGCAGCCAATCAATTAGAGGGAAAAAACTAAGCAAGCGTTGGAGATAATTACAAGCAAAGAGAAGCAAGGGAAGAAAGAACCCCTCAGGATACTCAAATTTAACTAATGGTGGAAAGGGAGCTCACTAACACCCACCAGGGCTGCATAATACACTCACAAGTCCTCTAACTGGACAGACGAGCCTCTTCAACCAAGAGTGTAACTCTGCAAGGGAAAATACTCAAAAGGAAATGAGAAAGGAAGGGGAAATGCCCACAAGACTAGCCAAAGCAGCCACATGAAATCAGGCAGTCAAGGAAGTAACAGTGAAAGCAGGTGCATCTCTGCACTGGGATTTTTTTAGATTCCCCTCCTAAGGGAAAGCATTTTAACTGATGAAGAGATTGCCAAGTATGAAACACACTGGGAGAAAAAGGGCAGAAACCGCCAAAGGAGACAGGTTAATTTTTGATATAGGCTGGCTCTTACACATATGGACTTTAAAATTCAACAGTGACAGTAAACATATAATTGTGGAAGTAACAGAAAATTATGGATTTTTGAGAAAAACTGAAAATTGTAGAGCATAAGTGCCATTTTAGCGGACCTAAGCATTCTCTGCATGGTCCTATGATAATGTGTCTCTCTGTAATGGCCTGAACACTTGCCTGCCTTCCTCTCGAAACTAACTTAACTTGCTTAAATAGGAGACTGTATTCTAGTCCTCATGGCATTCCACACCCTATCAAAGTACTTAGCACCTGGTAAGCGCTCAACAGATGTTTGATGAATAAAATAAGAAACACGCTTTTTCAGAACCTATGTATCAACTGCCTATGGGATATTTCCATTTGGATACCTAATAAACTTTCAAAAAAAATTCTTAGTTTTCTTCACATACCTGTATTTGCCTGGTTCTCCCCTCCCCCATGTTCATAAATGACAGCATTATCTATGCAGTTGTTCAAACGGAAATGGACAAGTTATTTACCCTCACCGCCTACATTTGATTGCCCAACGCTGCTGACTCCACCTCCAAAACGTATTTCAATTCTATCTACTTTTCTCCCTCTCCACATTACAACCCTCACCCAAGCCCCCAACATTTTGGCCAAGATCACTGTAAGATTCTCCCAATGGTCTCCTTGCTTCCATCCCCACTCTACTGAACTTCATTTTCCTCCTATAAAGCTGCAGCGAGGTTTTGAAACCAGGAATCAAATCTTTGTCTCTTCTTCCCAGATTAAAAACCCTGTAAAGCCTTCAAAAAAGAATTCCTCACTGTGGCTTACAAGTATTTACATGATGTCCCCTGGCTATATCTGTCCATGTCTGTATTGTACCACTTTTTTGCTTGCCCCCTACCCTTCAGTGATCCATCCTTTCTTTTTTTTTTAAGATTTTATTTATTTATTTGACAGAGAGAGAGATTACAAATAGGCAGAGCAGCAGGCAGAGAGTGAGGGGAAAGCAGAATCCCCCTGAGCAGGGAGCCCAATGCGGGGCTCGATCCCAGGACCCTGAGGTCATGACCTGAACTGAAGGCAGAGGCTTAACCCACTGAGCCACTCAGGCACCCCCATTCTCCTTTCTATTCTTCAAACACACCAAGCATACTTTCACCTTCACGCCGCTGCACTATTTCCTCTCCTAAAATGCTCTTTCCCCATCTTCCAACAGCTGGCTTCTTCTTGTCACTTAGGTCTCAGTGCAAATGCCACCTCCTCAGAGAATTTTTAGCTGAACACCCAATCTAAAGTAGCTACCCAGACCAATCAACCAATTTTGACTGTCTAAATGGCATTATTAGTTCATGATGTTTTTCTGATTTAGTATCTGTCATTTGTCCCATAATTAGAAGTACAAAAGATTTATCTATCTTATTAAGTCAGAGGTCTTCAAGATCATCCCCACATTCAATAATTCTCTAGGGGGACGCAGAGGACTCAGCCTGTAATAATAATCATGTAATAAACATGATTTATTACAATGGAAACAAAGCAAAATTGGCAAAGGGAAAAGGCACCCTGGGTGAAGTGTAGAGGAGACCAGGTGCAAACTTCCCAAAGTCCTCTCTCTCCCAGTGGAGTCCACAGGACACACTTAAATCTTCCAGCAACAAGTTATTACAAAGCATGTGAAATGCTGTCTACCAGGAAAGCTCATTAGAGAGGTTTTTATTGGGGCTGATCCTGTAAGTACCCTCCGCCTAGCATGTACCAAAATTCCAGAATCCAGAAGGAAAGTAGGTGTTCAGCATAAACCATATTGTTAGTAGAAATAGTGTAGGCACAGTGAGCCACTCTTCTCAATTAGGGAATGGTGGGAACCCTCTCAAAATCTGTTTCCCAGTACCAGCCAAGGGCTGACCTTGCAAATAGCCTTCTCTAAGGATAGCAGTCTGAAGCCTGCTATGTTAAGTCTGTTCTGCACACATATTCACCCCTATATCACCTATCTGTCCATTAACAGATTTTAAAAACAAAAAATATGTTGTTCTTCACTGAGTCTAACATTTCAAAGAGATTTCCATTTATTACATAAATATTTACTTAACACTTGCCACATACTAGGCAATGGGAACTCAAAAAAGAATAAAATACCATCTGCCCCTTAAGAACTCACACTCTGGAAGGTGAGAGAAATGAATTTAAAAGACCATATTTATAATATGGTATTTTAAGAATTATTAGAATGGTATGTTCAAAGTATCATCAGAACAAGATGACAGAAAGACTAACGCTGCCTTACTGTGTAAGGGAAGACTTCCAGAAAAAACTGAGAGAGAAGAAAGGGCCTACTTTAGCAGAAAGTGGTCAAGGAAGGCTATCTGAAGAGGTAACACCTAAGCCTTGAGCTGAGATCTAAATGATGAGAAAAGGGCGGCTCAGTGGCTCTATGGGTTAAGCCTCCACCTCTGGCTCAGGACATAATCTCCAGATCCTGGGATCAAGCCTCAGTGGAGAGTCTGCTTGTCCCTCTCCCTCTGCCACTCCCCCTGCTTGTGCTCTCTCACTCTCATTCTCTCTCATTAAACAAAATCTTCATCAAATAAATAAATAAAAATCAATGAATGAATGATGTGGAAAAGGCAGCAAGCAGAAGTCCTGATGAAAATACCTTCCAAACAAGGAACAACATATGCAATGGCTCAGAGAAAGGTCAATTTGAAGAGAAGCTACATAGAATACAGTATACACTCAAAAAATAGTAGCTATTATTATATCGTCCTCTTCATATATTGAGAAACAGATGATTTAAGAGATTAGATATATGGAGCCCATAACATTTAGTGGTTATATCTTATTTATATCTATCCTACACATTTACCAAAAAAAAAAAAAAACCTTGAGGGAGAAGTTAAAAACAGACACAAGTAAATGAAGCAAACATGAATTAATCAAGTATTAATTCATTCAAAATTTATTAAGCACTCAATATATGGCCAAACTTAAAAATATGAAATAGACATGCTCCCTGACTTTGAGGAATTTATGTCTTAGTAGAAACAGAGGAAACGGATACAGATACATGACAACAGAGTAAAATAGATGAACAGTAATAGGAACAGAAAAGTCAAAGGCTGAAATGGGGTAGAGAAGATGCCTTCCATCAGAACACCAAAGCAAAAACAATATACAACAGTTAAATGAAAAACTAAGCTTTAACCTTCTCCAAAGACAAGAATGAAAAAAATGAAGGGGTGGGTGCCTGGGTGGCTCAGCGGGAGAAGTGTCTGACTCTTAATTTCCATTCAGGTCATGATCACAGAGTCCTGAAATCAAGCCCTGCTATGGGCTCCGTGCTCAGCACAGGGCCTGCCTGAGGATTTCTCTGCCTCTCCCTTAGCCCCTCCCACTGCTTGCGTGCTCTCTCTCCTTCTCTCCCAAATAAATAATCTTAAAAAAAAAAAAAAAAAAGGAACGGTTACACATGCACATGCACAACTCTTAATGATGGCCTAAATCTTTACACAAAATACCCTGAAAAACATAATAAATCATGTCCAAGAAGACACTTTTACCATAACTGTAGAAATATCTCTTATACCAACCTTTGATTAAAGCAGAAAATACAAAGTTAGAATGACCTAAACGGCCCTCCATCATCCAGCCTCTATATTCTCTCTAATCTCATTTTGTATCATTTCCCACCCTTATAAATGAATATATTTTACCACACACATAATGCTGTTTTCCCATCACCCAATGTTTCCCTCTGCCTAGAAGGTCTTCCTTACCAGGCATCCAAATATTTCTGGCTAAATAATGTGCTTTAATCAAGACAGCGCTCCTAGGGCACAAATTCCAGGAAGTCATCCTTGAATTTTCAGGCCAAACTTTCTTTTAGACAGCTCACATTATATCCCATTCATATCTTATTGCTGCATTTACTACATATTGCTATCTATTTCTGGGTCTTTTTCTTATGGGTTAAAAGCTGCTCAAGGATAAGAGTCATGTCTTATTTATTTTTGTGTCTAGAGCACTTAACAAAGTAGTGGGTGCCCATTAAAAGTTTGCTCCAACTTTACAATTTCAACAAAACCTGCCAAATAACAAACTTAATCTACAGATGGCCTTCTAATGATCTGAACTGATTTAGTCAACACACTTGAAAAATCTAAAAGAATAAATCACGAATACTTTCTTTTAAGCGGATATCCTGAATAGCAAGTGTCTACATTTTTCAGTCTATAGTGCAGATTCTTCACATCTGAGACCATCTGTAAGTGCTAAATGTACCCACAGACTGCACTGTGAGTAAGATCTGTTTGCTCTGCATACTTCCTAGGTGAATGGGTGGCAAAACAAAATTGCACTGCAGAAGTCAAAGAGCTTTCATGTATGCCCACTTGAACTGACGGCCCTGAATCCCAGCACAGGCATCTTCTATAATCAATGGTTCTCAACTCTCTATCACTTTTATGTATCATGTGCATACGTAGCCCATTCTCATAAATGACATTTCTCAATGCACAAAGTAAATTCTCAACTAAAGAACACACCTCTGGAGTAACAAGGTTCTCCCATATATTAAGAATTACTGTTCTGCTTATATTATTTCAGTTGAAAACACCACATAAGATCTTATATATTAATCTTTTTATGCATATATTTATAACTTATAATACATTTCTTACCTTTAAAAAATTGTGATAAAGGGATGCCTGAGTGGCTCAGTGGGTTGAGCGTCTGCCTTCAGCTCAGGTCATGATCTCAGGGTCCTGGAATCCAGTCCTGCACTGGGCTCCCTGCTCAGCAGGAAGTCTGCTTCTCCCGCTACCCCTCCCCTCTGCTCAAGATCTGTCTCCTGCCCTCTCACTCTCTCGAATAAATAAACAAAATCTTGGAAAATAAATAAAATAAATAAATAAATGTGATAAAGGCAAGCATACAAAATGTGACGCGTGAAGGTCAGCTACTCCATTAAGTCAAACTACAATCCATACTTCTGCTCCTCTGCCCTAAAATCTAGTGAAAGGAATGGGAATCTGTTGCATCACCTCTATGACTAAGATGTATTGTTCTACTTCTGCAAAATATCCTCTTTTCAAGAAAAGTAGTGAAAAGAAAACTCAAGATTTCTTCAATTAGAGAGTTTTAATCCTTAACTGGGTAACAGGACCATTATAAATACTCAACAAAAATCTCACTTCAGGAATGATTATAGATGCATAGCCTTCAAGAATGTTAGTTTCAGGAGAATTTAGTGGTTTATTACTTACATACAACACCCAGTGCTCAGCACAACTGCCCTCCTTAATATTCATCCTCCATTTAAGCCATTCTTCGACATCCCCTCCAGCAACCCTGAGTTTGTTCTCTATAGTTAAGAGTCTGTTTTATGGTTTGCCTCTCTTTTCCCCCCATATGTTCATCTGTTTGTTTCTTAGTTCCTCA
This sequence comes from Lutra lutra, assembly GCF_902655055.1. Lineage (NCBI taxonomy): Eukaryota > Metazoa > Chordata > Mammalia > Carnivora > Mustelidae > Lutra > Lutra lutra. Next base: position 27,933,541 of record NC_062292.1, read on the forward strand.
TATAAGTGAAATCATTTGGTATTTGTCTTTCTCTGACTGGCTTATTTCACTTAGCATAATAGACTGTTTTCCACAACAGCTGCACCAGTTTGCATTCCCACCAACAGTGCAAGAGAGTTCCTTTTCCCCTACATCCTCACTGACACTTATTTTTTGTTGCTGATTTTAGCCATTCTGTCAGGTGTGAAGTGATTTCTCATTATAGTTTTGATTTGTATTTCCCCGATGATGAGTGATACGGAGCATCTTCTCAAGTGTCTGTTAGCCTTCTGTATGTCTTCTTTGAAAAACTCTTCTTAACTGGATTACTTGTTTTTTGGATATTGAATTTGATAAGCTCTTTACAGATTCCAGACACTAACCCTTTATCAGGTATGTCATTTGCAACTATCTTCTCCCATCCTGTTGGTTGCCTTTTAGTTTTGTTGGTTGTTTCCTTAAGTATGCAGAACTTTTATTTTGATGTAGTCCCAACAGTGCACTTTTGCTTTTGTTCCCCTTGCCTCTGGAGACATGTCTAGTAAGAAGCTGCTATGGCCCATGTCAAAGAGGTTACTGTCTATTTCTCCTCCAGGATTTCGATGGTTTCCGGTCTCAGATTTAGGTCTTTCATGCATTTTGAACTTATTTTGTGTATGGTGTAAGAAAGTGGTCTAGTTTCATTCTCACGAATATCACTCTCCAGTTTTTCCAACACCATTTGTTGAAGAGACTTCTTTCCATTGGATGCTCTTTCCTGCTTTGTTGAAGATTAGCTCACCATATAGTTGTGGGTCCAATTCTGGGTTCTCTCTTCTGTTCCACTGATCTATGTGTCTGTTTTTGTGTTAGTACCATACTGTATTGATGATTACCACTTTGTAAGATAGCTTGAAGTCTGGAATTGTGATGCCACCAGTTTTTTCTTTTTCAGGATTGCTTTGGCTATTCAGGGTCTTTCGTGGTTCCATACAAATTTTAGATTGCTCTAGATCTATGAAAATTCTGGTGTTATTTTATTAGGGATTGCATTAAATGTGTAGGTTGCCTTGAGCAATATAGACATTTTAACAATTTAAGAATATTTGTTCTTCCAATTCCATGATCATGGAATGCTTTCCCATTGCTCTGTATCCTCTTCAATTACTTCCATAAGCGTTCTATGGTTTTCAGAGTACAGATGATTTATCTCTTTGGTTAGGCTTATTCCTAAGTATCCTACTGTTTTTGGTGCAATTACAAATGAGATCAATTCCTTGATTTCCCTTTCTGCTACTTCATTATTGGTGTATAGAACTGCAACAGAATTCTGTATGTTGGTTTTGCATCCTAGGACTTCACTGAATTAATGCACCAGTTCTAGCAATTTTTTGCTGGAGTCTTTTGGGTTTTCCATGTAAAGAATAATGTCATCCTCAAAGAGTGAAAGTTTTATTTCATCCTCGCCAGTTTAGGTGGCTTTGATTTCTTTTTGTAGTCTGACTCCTGAGGCTAGGACTTTCAGTAGCAAGTGAAATAACAACGGTGAGAGTGGACATCTCTGTCTTGTTTCTGACCATAGAAGGAAAGCTCTCAGTTTTTTCCCACGGAGGATGATGTGAACTATGGGTCTTTAGGATACGGCTTCATGATGTTGAGGTATGTTCCCTCTATCCTTGCTTTGTTGAGGGTTTTTAACACGAATGAATGCTCCATTTTGTCAAATGCTTTTTCTGCAACTATTAAGAGGATCACATGGGGGGTGCCTGGGTGGCCCAGTAGGTTAAAGCTGCTGCCTTCGGGTCAGGTTATGATCTCAGGGTCCTGGGATAGAGCCCCGCATCGGGCTCTCTGCTCAGCAGGGAGCCTGCCTCCTCCTCTCTCTCTGCCTGTCTCTCTGCCTACTTGTAGTCACTCTGTCAAATAAATAAATAAAATCCTTTAAAAAAAAATTAAAAATTAAAAAAAAAAAAAGAGAATCACATGGTTAACCTCTTTTATTAATGTGGTGTATCACATTGATTGACTTGTGGATTTTGAACCATGCTTGTAGCCCAGGAATAATCACTGATCATGGTGAATGATTCTTTTAATGCACTGTTAAACTCTGTTTGCTAGCATTTTGTTGAGAATTTTTGCATCCATGTTCATCAGGGATATTGGCCTTATAACTCTCTTCTTTAGTGGGTTCTTTGTCTGGTTTGGGAATCAGGGTAATATTAGCCTCATAGGATGAGTTTGGAAGTTTTTCTTCCTTTTTTTTTTTTTTTTTAAGATTTTATCTATTTATGTGAGAGAGAGAGAGCATGAACCTGAGTGAAGTGGGGCGGGGGAAGGCAGAAGGATAAGCAGGCTCCCTGCTCAGCAGGGAGCCTGTTGTGGGGCTCAATCCCAGGACTGTGCAATCATGACCTGAGCCAAAGGCAGACGCTTAGTTGACTGAGCCACACAGGTGCCCTTCCTTCTCTATTCTTTGAAATAGTTTGAGGAGAATAGGTATTAACTCTCCTTTAAGCATTTGTAATTCCCCTGGGAAGACATCTGGCCCTGGACTTTTGTTTGTTCGGAGATTTTTGATTACTGATTCAATTTCTTCGCTGTTTATCAATCTGTTTCAAATTGTCTATTGCTTCCTGTTTCAGTTTTGATAGTTTACATGTTTCTAGGAATTTATCCATTTCTTCCAGATTGACCAATTTGTTAGCATATAATTTTTCATAACATCCTAGTTGATCGTGTTTCTGTGGTGTTGGTTTTTTTCTCTCATTTGTGATTTTATTTATTTGGGTTCTTTCTCTTCTTGATAAGTTTGGCTAGCGATTTATTAATTATATTAATTCTTTCAAAGAACTATCTCCTGGTTTTCATTGATCTGTTCTCTTGTTTTTTTTTTAGCAACTATATCATTTATTTCTACTCTAATCTTTATTATTTCCTTCCTTTGGCTGGCTGTAGGCTTTGTTTGTTGTTCTTTTTCTAGTTCCTTTAGGTGTAAGTCAGGTTGCATATTTGAGATTTTTCTTGCTTCTTGAAAGAGACCAGCCTTGTATGGTTATATACTTCCCTCTTATGACCATTTTTGCTACATCCCAAAGGTTTTGGACCATTGTGTTTTCATTATCATTTGTTTCCATGTATTATTTTTTTAATTTCTTCTTTCATTTCCCAAGTTGTCCTATTCATTCTTTTTTTTTTTTTTTAAGATTTTATTTATTTATTTGACAGAGAGAGAGAGAGATCACAAGTAGGCAGACAGGCAGGCAGAGAGAGCAGAGAGCCCAATGCGGGGCTCAATCCCAGGACCCTGAGATCACGACCAAAGGCAGAGGCCCAACCCACTGAGCCACCCAGGCGCCCCCCTGACCTATTCATTCTTTAGTAGGATGTTCTTTAACCTCCATGTATTTGTGGTCTTTCTAAATTTTTTCTTGTGGTTAACTTCAAGTTTCATAGCATTGTGGTCAGAAAATATGCATGGTATCATCTTAATCTTTTGGTACTTGTTGAGGCCTGATTTGTGGCCCAGTATGTGATCTAGTTTGAAGAATGCCCCATGTGCACTCAAAAAGAAGGTGTATTCCAGAATTATAGGATGAAATGTTCTTAAGACATTTGTTAAGTCCACCTGGTCCAGTGTGTCATTCAAAGCCATTGTTTCCTTGTTGATTTTCTGCTTGGATGAACTGTCCATTGATCCAAGTGGGGTATTAAAGTCCCCTACTATTATTGTATTATTAGCAATGAGTTCCTTTACATTTGTTATTGTTTTATATATTTGGGTGCTCCCAAATTGGGGGCATAAATATTGTAATTGTTAAATCTTCTTGTTGGATAGACCCCTTTATTAGGACATAGTCCCCTTCTTCATCTCATTACAGTCTTTGGTTTAAAATCCAGTTTGTCTGAGATAAGTGCTGCTATTCTAGCTCTTCTATGACATCCATTGGCATGATAAATGGTTCTCTATCCCTTCACTTTCAATTTGCCCATGTCTTTAGGTCTAAAAAGAGTCTCACTTTTTAGGCAGCATATAGATGGGTCTTGGTTTTGTTTGTTTGTTTGTTTGTTTTTAACCATTGTAGCACCGTATGTCTTTTTATTGGAGCATTTAGTCTACCTACTTCAGAGTAATTATTGATAGATATGAGCTTAGTGCCATTTTATTACTTGTTTTGTCATTGTTTCTGGAGATTTTTCTCTCTTTCTAGTCTTTGCTTTTTGTCTTTCTTTCCAAATCAGTGTCCCCTTTAATATTTCTTGCAGGGCTGACTTGGTGGTCATGAACTCCTTCCATTTTTGTCTGAGAAATTCTTTATCTGTCTATTCTGAATGACAGCTCTGCTGGATAGAGTATTCTTGGCTGCATATTCTTCTCATTCAGCACCTGAAATATATCATGCCACTTGCTTCGGGCTTGCTAAGTTTCTGTGGAAAGATCTGCTGCTAATCTTATTTGTCTTCCCTTGTAAGTTAGGAACTTCTTTTGTCTTGCTGCTTTGGGGATTTTTTTTTTTTTTCTCATTATTTTGCTAACTTAACTACAATATGTCTTGGTGTTGGCCTGCTTTTGTTGATTTTAATAGAAGTTCTCTGTACCTCCTAGATCTGGACGTCTGTTTCCTTCCCCAGATTAGGATAATTTTCAGCTATAATTCCCTCAAATAAACCTTCAGCCCCCTTTTCCCTCTTCTTCTTCTGGGACTGTTATGATATGTATGTTATTATGCTTCATGGAGTTACTGAGTTCCTTAAGTCTATATTCATGATCTAATATTTTTCTTTCCTTCTTCTTTTTAAGCTTCATTATTTTCCATAATTTCATTACCTATATTACTTATTCATTCCTCTTCTTCTTCCATCCTATGGTCATTACATCCAGTCAGTTTCAAATCTCAGCTATTGCATTTCTCAATTTGGCCTAACTAGTTTTTAGGTCTTTTATCTCTGTGTTAGGGGCTCCCTGGTGTCTTCTATGCTCTTCCCAAGCCCAGCTAGTATCCTATTGATTGTTGCTTTAAATTCTGGATCAGTCGTATTACTTATATCCATTTTGATGAGACGCCGGGTGTAACCTTTTCTTGTTCTTTCTTTTGGGACGAATTCCTCCATCTTGGCATTTTGTTTAGAGCTCTGCCTTCTTCTCTGTGTTAGGAAAGCTGGTTATGTTTCCTGCTCCTGAGAGTAATGGCTTTATAAAGAAGAGTGGAGTGCAGGGGCCTGATGCTTCAGAAAGTGTCTCTGGTGTATGCTGTGTGTACTCTGCTGCTGTCTTCTGGCTTCTCTTTTCCCCGGGTCAGTCCTCTGCAGAGTTTCTCCTTGCCTGAAGTGGGTAGTGTTTGGACCTGGTGTGGCAAAACACTATAGTCAGCAGATATGGTGGGAGCAGGGGGTTTGTGCTCATCTTCTAACGGAGGGTTCCACTGCCCTGGTTTTCAGGCACACTTGCCCAGGAAAAGCAGCACTTGCAGAGTGTCGGGGGGTGGTGAGGTGGTGCTTGGTATAAGCAGTTAAGGCTGCCAATGTTGGCACTTGCTGCTTACTGAAATTATTTTATGCTGAGAGGCAGGAAGAGAAATGGTGCCAGCCCCCTCCCTCATCTCCAGAGAGGGGCTTTCGCACCCATTGCTGTGCAGGAAGCCTTCCCAGAAGAGCAAGCAATCACCACTTGTGTGTCCCAAGTGTCCCTTGGATCCCTGCCTTCACCCTGTGTCTGGGGCCATGTGTCCCAGGTAGTACACCTGTGTTCTATCCCAGTCAGGCTGGCTGAGGTGTTTTTGTTTTTGTTTTTTTAAGATTTTATTTATTTATTTGATAGAAATCACAAGTAAGCAGAGAGGCAAGCAGAGAAAGGACGAAGCAGGCTTCCTGCTGAGTAGAGAGCCCGATGTGGGGCTCAATCCTAGGACCCTGAGATCATGACCTGAGCCGAAGGCAGAGGCTTTAACCCACTGAGCCACCCAGTGCCCCAGGCTGGCTGAGTTTTAAAACTTTAGGGAACCCACATGCTGGGACTAACGATGCAGGTTTGTCTCAGGAAGGCAGTTGCACTAAAGCACAGGATTGTGGAGTTTGGAGTAAAGGGCAGCCAAGAGACCATGTCCAGGGTAGCTGCCCTCAGCAGTTGTCCCTGCAACTATGTTGAGGGGCAGGGAGGGTAATGGCACCCACCAGCTCTTTTATCCCTGGACAGGCAATGCCACCTTCCCAGATATACTCCGAAAAGGGGGGAACCATCTCTCCCAGCGCATCCCAGGATCCCACCATTTGCTCCTGGGCTCTTTGCCTTCCTTCTCCAAAGGAACGTTTCAGCTCCCTGAGGGCTCCACGCCAGCCATGCCATGGACTTCTAAAACTCCAGTCTTTGAGCCCCACGGATTGTAAAAACTCAGAAAAATCAGCCTCCCTCATTTTCCCAGTCAATGGCTTTGGGGAAGTGTTTTCCTTGTGGGATCCCCTGTGTGCTCCTCTCTCTTCCTCTCTCTCTCTCTCTCTCTCTCTCTCTCCACGACCAGGGCTCCCCGCCGCCACAGCACCACATCTCCACACCTCCTACCTTCCACCATGTGGCCTCTTCTCTCCCTCCAGTTATGCAGTTTGTTCTGTCAGTCCTCAGATCGATTTCTTGGGTATTCAGAATGCTTTGAGATTTATCTAGCTGTGTTCAAGAAACAAGGCAAGCCTAGGTTCCACCTACTACTCCACATCTTAGCTGCTCTATCTTGCATTTATTGTACACATATGTCTTTCTACGTCTAGACAGCAAACTCCTTGAAGATAGGTACTGGTCCTAAGTATTTAGTACAGTACCTTGTACATAACAGGCTTTAAATATAAGTGAATGTAGGATGATTGGAAGAAAGGAATCTGGAAAGGGAGGGTAAGTGGGACAAGCAAAGCTGGGGAATGGTAGAGGCAAGTAAGAGAAAATCAGCACTAGAGAGTCATAAAGGTTATGGGGAGAGAGGTGATTACAAAAGCCAGGTAATCCTGAAGAGACTGGTAAAATCTAAAACCTTTATTTCTCTGACGTAAAATTTATTTGTGGTTTTGGTACAAAAAGAAAGAACAAATTAAAGCTCTAATTATCTAACTCCAAATTTCTGGGTTTTTTAAAAAACAAACTTTCTGTATATTTAAAATACCCCTCCAACAGTTAAGCATCTAACTGTTGATTTCGGCTCAGGTCACAATCTCAGGATTGTGAGACTGAGCCCTGAGTCGTGCTCCCTGCTAGGCGTGGACCCTGCTTAAGTTTTTTTCCCTCTACCTCTCCCTTTGCCCCTCTGACCACACGTGCTCTCTCTTTCAAAAACTAAAAATAAAATACCTCTCAAAATATTGTGATGTGGTCAAACGGGTACCACTTAGAATTTTTATTAACTTATTCACCTGTCTCTATTTATAGTATCATGAAAATAGTAACAGTACAATACCGTGTAGCCTTTCTGCTGACATACATTTTACAAATATTTACTCTAGCCCCCAAATTAAAGCCAGTGTGATATTTTCAGCACTAAGTTTTCAGAAAGCTCAGCCTTCTTCCTGTAGTTATAAAAGATCTGAGTCATTCCGCTCCCAATGCCATACTCAAATCATTAGAATACCACATTCCCCCTGGTGTGACAAGAGCCATAATCTCTCCGACTGAAGAATTAAGCCCTCTCCTTACTGATACTGACATATAAATTACTTCTATAATCTTTCTGCAAATAGTTAATAAGCTCTCACAGTCTTGCTTCAGCTGAAGGAGTTAATTATTTACACAATACAATTATAAAGTATTAGAAGCCTAGATTCTGGTCCTGACACTGTCACTTTTTTCCAAGGTCTCAGTTTACAGAACTACAAATGACATAGTTCAGTATAATTAAATTCAAATAATATTTATTGAGTACATTCTCTGAGCAAGTATATAATGCCTAACTTGTTGCCAGTCTCCCAAATTTAAATATTTTAGTGATTTGAGGTTATTAAAATTTTCCTGCTTGTTATAGATTGAATAAAGAGAATCCAATAGTTAGCATCTTTCTCAAGTCTTTTCCTCAGACATCTACCTCTCCAAGCCCTGCCCACAGACATGCACTTGGGGGTCACAGATGCTATCAGCTTTCTGGCTTCAATCCAAATCCAGCATAAGGCTGAGAAACAACAGGAGTTTGTCATACTCTGCCCCCTCCTGCAATAGAATAAGTGCCTGAGGAGGAAAAGGGAGATTTAAGCAAGGCCTTAGCCTGAAAAAGGAAGAAAAGATTTTAGCAAGAAAAATATTCACAAACTGTGTGACCTTGGCAGACTGCTTAACCTCTCTATCTTTAATTTTTTTCTACTAAAAAATGGATAAAATACTACCCTATTGGGCCAGTGTGAGAATTAAATGTATAATTCACATAGTTTTTCACTAGAAAGTGGAATTCGTGATCCTTGTGAATCAGTGGCCCAATCTGTTCCCACAGAAACCAGTTTACTTGCCAAGCATTAAGGGGATTCTACTTCAGGAGAAGCAGGCAGTAGATGACCCGGGGGTCTCTTCTAATTCAAAGATACACAGAAAACATGCAGCTGGATCAACATCACCGGGTGTGTGAATGATCACACCCAGATAGACACTACAGTATTTTAGTCTGAATCCTAATCATTAGATTGGTAGAAAAAGTGGATTCAGTGCCACCAAACCCTCCCAGACACAAGGACTCTGAAGGAGGCTGGGCATGACTATAGACCATCTACTACTCACTTACGGGAACAAAGACCAGAGACTAGAGACGGCTCACTTCACAACGCGGAGAACATCCAAAAAGTGCTGATAATAGTCTCAGGCATGTATAAATGTTCAACCAAAGTTAACTCCTATTATTGCTATTATCACATCATGGAAGCAGTAAACATTAAGACTGATAATATCTCCTCTTTGTGAAGATTTGAAGGAAAGGGCGCTCAGATACACTACTTTAAGGAACATAAAGCTGCAGTCTTTCTAGAGAGTAATTTAGTACTACCTATCAAAAACCAGACGGTGCACACCACAGTAATATCTAGAAATCTGAATTTGCGCTTCAGAATATATATATATATATATATGTGGCCGACTATTCTTCACAATAGCCATAATAGCCCCCCAAAAAGCAAAGAAAAATAGAAATTGCTTTTAGAACCTTCAAAAGAGATCTGTGGGGCTCCTGGGTGGCTCAGTGGGTTAAAGCCTCTGCCTTCGGCTCTGGTCATGATCCCAGGGTCCTGGGATCGAGCCCCACGTCGGGCTCTCTGTTCGGTGGGAAGCCTGCTTCCTCCTCTCTCTGCCTCCCTCTCCACCTACTTGAGATCTCTGTCTGTCAAATAAATAAATAAAATCTTTAAAAAAAGAGAGAGAGATCTGGAAAATTAGATTATGCTCTATCCATGTCACAGAACACTATGTAATTAGAAAGAGCAAGGAACAGTTTAACATAGGGTTCTTATCAGATAGATTGTGTAATGAGAAAAGCAAGTTGCCAAACAGGATATGCAAAATATTCCTTTTGGAAAAAGAAAAAATATCTAAACCATTAAATGATTTCTCCTGGAGAATCAGAATTGGTGGGCGGTCAGAGTCCCTTTTATATTTATTTAAGTTTTTTAACAATAAAAGAGAGAAAAGAAATTCCATGTATTTCTCTGTTTGTTTTCTAAGTAATACAAAGTTGCTTATCTTCCAAATAATAAATCGGTGGCTGGCTTTACACAGACAATTTTTCAGTAGCTCTGTTAATTTATTTAAATGTCTTAAAATTTTGATTAAATGACTTTTAAAAACCAGTCAAAAACCATTTTAGTTGATTCATGTAGGCAGCAAAATTTAAATGACAAACATCAACAACATTTACTAGAAAGAAGTTTATCTCAGAGAAAATCCACTTGGGGTTTTTTAAATTTACATCATCATTTGTCAATAATAGTAATTATTTTAAGAACTTTAGACTGTTTCCAACCACTCTCCTCTCTTTATTCAGCTATCATTTAAAATATTATTATTATCATATTAAACTGCAGCCACTGTGAATAAATATTCTTATCCTTCCCTAAGCATACTGGATCCAGACAAACTTTTCAAACACAGGCTTTACTAAGCTACTTAGAAAATATAATTACACGTAAAAATGTTGTAGAAAGATAAATAAATCAAGTAAAATCTCTATTAAAAACTGTGTGGCATTTAGCTAGTAGCAGTGACCCTTCAAGTAAAAAGTTCACTTATCTATTATTTAAAGGTCAGCCCCACTATCCAAAAAAAAAAAATCTATAGGATTAAATTAAGCCTTCCAATCTCCAGAAAAGTACCAGTATATAACTTTATTTAGAATGTAATTGCTTTGCATGTAAATATGTGAGATCCTTGGACTTTTGAAACATATTCATTAAAACAAAACAAAACCTAAAATCTTCAGGTGATAAGGTAATTACTTTGCTTAAAAAAGAAATGTCAAGAATGAAATCCTATATTAACTTAAAATTTTAGATACCAGATATTTTCCCTCAATTCCCAATTATTCTCTGAATTACATTAAGTACAAGAAAGGGGTTTCAAGGGCAAAGAAGGGTGAAATCCCATGTCAGTTAAACTTTAGGGATTTCAAATGAAAACATCTTTGTATGTAATAGGAACTTGGGAGTAGTAAGAAACGTAAGCGCTCAAGTTTTCATGCAAACTGGTGTAGCACTAGCCTTGGTGCTACATCCAACAATTCGGCCTAACCACAGTTTCTTGAATTCAGCCTCCCTCTTACCTTCTAATATCCTTTCCTACCCAAATCTTCATCCTATTCTATAATATCTACAGAAAGTGTTCAGAGGAAAATTACAAAGGCAGCATTTTGACAATGTCTCTAAGATAAATTATATAATATTAATCTTCATCGTCATCTTTCAAGAAGTTTGAGACATGAATTGAGGCAAAGAGGCATCACATTAACTGACATTCAGGAGATTTGGGGGCTGGGAAATGTGAAGCTTTTATCACACCAAAGTTAGAAAAATAATGAAAGATAGCCACATGCATTTTGGAATAACATGAAAATAGCACTAAATGAAGAACTAGAATAACTTTCTATAGGGGTGCTAGTTAATTCCAACTATTTTCTAACTTCTGAAAGGACTATTTTTTAAAAATTAGAAAAAATATAGAAAGGGAGACATGATCATTTAATTCTTGATACTATATCATTACATTAATAATGTTTCAGTTAAGGTAACTGGTATACTTACAAAGTACTAAATGAACGAAAACTGACCCCAGCATGAAAACAAAACAAAACAAAAACCCTCCAAATAAGAAAACCAAACCTATAGAAGTTTAATAACCAAACAGAAGCATTTAAAAATACACACTTAAGTTCTTTTCTAAAAGCATGCAATACAGAAATTCACAACTCATTTACTACATTCACAATCTTATCCTTACTATAAAGTTAAAACTTTAAGTTCATATATTTATATTAAAAAAATCTTGAGTAAAATTATCTTTAAGACTGATTTTTCTAACTAAAGATGCTGTACTATATTAATACCAAGTATCAATCTTCCCTGAAAAGAGCTTATATAACAATATTGAAAATATTTTTAAGATATCAAAATGTATTTTTTCTATTAGATTATCCACTTATGCTAGTTTGAAGTAAATACACACTTGGGGCTTGCCAAAACAACCAAGAGTTGTATTAAGGTATACCTTAAATACCAACAAATTGTTCAGGCACACTAAATAACCAAATGAGAAAGATGGGTTCTTTTTATCACACCTATATGATGAAACAGTAACTCTACAAGTTTTTTTTTTTTCTTGCTACTTCTCATATTTCCTTTCAAATATATCTCCTATTAAGAACAATCTCAGTTCATGAATTTTGAGTGCTCCACTTAAGGACATCTCAAAATGAAAAAAAAAATTCATTTTTTACAAGCTTCTCATTAGAAATACACTAAAACTTTATTGTAACACACTACTCATGGTAAAAATTTTTATAAGAATAGTTTACTTTGGAGTACTTATAATAGGAAGGGCATCTATTATGTAACAAATGCAACTAACAAAAAACTTTAACTAAAATGTGGCCCCAGTTTTAAATACAAAAGAAAGCATAGTAATAACAGTATATTTTACAGAATTTTAGGAATTACATAAAACGTACACATTCACAAATATGTGTGACTGTCAGAGTTGGCCAACTTTTCTGTAAGGTCCAAATAGTAAATATTTTCAGCTCTATCACATGTTCTTCTCTTTCCTCTTCTTTATTTTTTTTGGGGGGGTGGGGGGAGGTTGAGAGAAGATGTTGTTATTACTACACTTTAAAAATATAAAAACCAGAGAGAGGAGTCAAGATGGCAGAGAAGTAGCAGGCTGAGACTACTTCAGGTAGCAGGAGATCAGCTAGATAGCTTATCTAAAGATTGCAAACACCTACAAATCCAACGGGAGAGCGAAGAGAAGAAGAACAGCAATTCTAGAAACAGAAAATCAACCACCTTCTGAAAGGTAGGACTGGCAGAGAAGTGAATCCAAAGCGACGGGAAGATAGACCGGGGGGGAGGGGCCGGCTCCCGGCGAGCAACGGAGCAACAGAGCACAAAATCAGGACTTTTAAAAGTCTGTTCCGCTCAGGGACATCGCTCCAGAGGCTTAACAGGGGTGAAGCCCGCGCAGGGTCAGCGTGGCCTCAGGTCCCACAGGGTCACAGAAGGATCGGGGGTGTCTGAGTGTCACAAAGCTTACAGGTATTAGAACAGGGAAGCCGGCTACAGAGACAGAGCCGAGAAGTGAGCTCTAAGTTCGGGTTACCTTGAACCGGTCGCAGGCTCGGTCAGCTCGGAGCGCGGCCAGAGGCCAGGGTGACGGGAGTAATTGGGCGCTGTTCTCTGAGGGCGCACTGAGGAGTGGGGCCCCGGGCTCTCGGCTCCTCCGGGCCGGAGACCAGGAGGCTGCCATCTTCATTCCTGCCATCTGGAACTCTACGGAAAGCGCTCAGGGAACAAAAGCTCCCGAAAGCGAACCAAAGCGGATTACTCAGCCCGGCCCGGGTAAGGGCGGTACAACTCCGCCTCGGGCAAAGACACTTGAGAATCACTACAACAGGCCCCCTCCCACAGAAGAGCAACAAGAAATCCAGCCAGGACCAAGTTCACCTACCAAGGAGTGCAGTTTCAATACCAAGGAGAGCAGCAGAATTCCAGAGGAGGAGAAAGCAAAGCCAGAGCTCATGGCTTTCTCCCCATGATTCTTTAGCCTTGCAGTAAATTTTTTTCTTTTTCAATTTTTTTCTCTTCTTCTGCTAAATTTTTTAAACTTTTACCCTTTTCTTTTTTAACGTTTTTTAACTAGTTTATCTAATATTTTTTTCCTTTTTATATACTTTCTTTATTCATTTTCTTCTTTTAATTGTTTCATTTTTTTTTTCTTTCTGAACCTCTTTTTATCCCCTTTCTCCCTCCTCATGATTTGGGATCTCTTCTGATTTGGTTAAAGCATATTTTCCTGGGGTTGTTGCCACCCTTCTAGTATTTTACTTGCTCCTTCATATACTCTTATCTGGACAAAATGACAAGGCGGAAAAATTCACCACAAAAAAAAAGAACAAGAGGCAGTACAAAAGGCTAGGGACCTAATCAATACAGACATTGGTAATATGTCAGATCTAGAGTTCAGAATGACGATTCTCAAGGTTCTAGCCGGGCTCGAAAAAGGCATGGAAGATATTAGAGAAACCCTCTTGGGAGACATAAAAGCCCTTTCTGGAGAAATAAAAGAACTAAAATCTAACCAAGTTGAAATCAAAAAAGCTATTAATGAGGTGCAATCAAAAATGGAGGCTCTCACTGCTAGGAAAAATGAGGCAGAAGAAAGAATTAGCGATATAGAAGACCAAATGACAGAGAATAAAGAAGCTGAGCAAAAGAGGGACAAACAGCTACTGGACCACGAGGGGAGAATTCGAGAGATAAGTGACACCATAAGACGAAACAACATTAGAATAATTGGGATTCCAGAAGAAGAGGAAACAGAGAGGGGAGCAGAAGGTATATTGGAGAGAATTATTGGAGAGAATTTCCCCAATATGGCAAAGGGAACAAGCATCAAAATCCAGGAGGTTCAGAGAACCCCCCTCAAAATCAATAGGAATAGGTCCACACCCCGTCACCTAATAGTAAAATTTACAAGTCTTAGTGACAAAGAGAAAATCCTGAAAGCAGCCCGGGAAAAGAAGTCTGTAACATACAATGGTAAAAATATTAGATTGGCAGCAGACTTATCCACAGAGACCTGGCAGGCCAGAAAGAGCTGGCATGATATATTCAGAGTACTAAATGAGAAAAACATGCAGCCAAGAATACTATATCCAGCTAGGCTATCATTGAAAATAGAAGGAGAGATTAAAAGCTTCCAGGACAAACAAAAACTGAAAGAATTTGCAAATACCAAACCAGCTCTACAGGAAATATTGAAAGGGGTCCTATGAGCAAAGAGAGACCCTAAAAGTAGTAGATCAGAAAGAAACAGAGACAATATACAATAACAGTCACCTTACAGGCAATACAATGGCACTAAATTCATATCTCTCAATACTTACCCTCAATGTTAATGGGCTAAATGCCCCAATCAAAAGACACAGGGTATCAGAATGGATAAAAAAACAAAACCCATCTATATGTTGCCTACAAGAAATGCATTTTAAACCCGAAGACACCTCCAGATTTAAAGTGAGGGGGTGGAAAAGAATTTACCATGCTAATGGACATCAGAAGAAAGCAGGAGTGGCAATCCTTATATCAGATCAATTAGATTTTAAGCCAAAGACTATAATAAGAGATGAGGAAGGACACTATATCATACTCAAAGGATCTGTCCAACAAGAAGATCTAACAATTTTAAATATCTATGCCCCTAACGTGGGAGCAGCCAACTATATAAACCAGTTAATAACAAAATCAAAGAAACACATCGACAATAATACAATAATCGTAGGGGACTTTAACACTCCCCTCACTGAAATGGACAGATCATCCAAGCAAAAGATCAACAAGGAAATAAAGGCCTTAAATGACACACTGGACCAGATGGACATCACAGATATATTCAGAACATTTCATCGCAAAGCAACAGAATACACATTCTTCTCTAGTGCACATGGAACATTCTCCAGAATAGATCACATCCTCGGTCCTAAATCAGGTCTCAACCGGTATCAAAAGACTGGGATCATTCCCTGCATATTTTCAGACCACAACACTCTGAAGCTAGAACTCAATCACAAGAGGAAATTTGGAAAGAACCCAAATACATGGAGACTAAACAGCATCCTTCTAAAGAATGAATGGGTCAACCAGGAAATTAAAGAAGAAATGAAAAAATTCATGGAAACAAATGATAATGAAAACACAACGGTTCAGAATCTGTGGGACACAACAAAGGCAGTCCTGAGAGGAAAATATATAGCGGTACAAGCCTTTCTCAAGAAACAAAAAAGGTCTCAGGTACACAACCTAACCCTACACCTAAAGGAGCTGGAGAAAGAACAAGAAAGAAACCCTAAACCCAGCAGGAGAAGAGAAATCATAAAGATCAGAGCAGAAATCAATGAAATAGAAACCAAAAAAACAATAGAACAAATCAACAAAACTAGGAGCTGGTTCTTTGAAAGAATAATAAGATCGATAAACCCCTGGCCAGACTTATCAAAAAGAAAAGGAAAGGACCCAAATAAATAAAATCATGAATGAAAGAGGAGAGATCACAATGAACACCAAAGAAATACAGACAATTATAAGAACATACTATAAGCAACTCTACGCCAACAAATTTGACAATCTGGAAGAAATGGATGCATTCCTAGAGACATATAAACTACCACAACTGAACCAGGAAGAAATAGAAAGCCTGAACAGACCCATAACCAGTAAGGAGATTGAAACAGTCATCAAAAATCTCCAAACAAACAAAAGCCCAGGGCCAGACGGCTTCCCGGGGGAATTCTACCAAACATTTAAAGAAGAACTAATTCCTATTCTCCTGAAACTGTTCCAAAAAATAGAAATAGAAGGAAAACTTCCAAACTCATTTTATGAGGCCAGCATCACCTTGATCCCAAAACCAGACAAGGATCCCATCAAAAAACAGAACTACAGACCAATATCCTTGATGAACACACATGCAAAAATTCTCACCAAAATACTAGCCAATAGGATTCAACAGTACATTAAAAGGATTATTCACCACAACCAAGTGGGATTTATTCCAGGGCTGCAAGGTTGGTTCAACATCCGCAAATCAATCAATGTGATACAACACATTAATAAAAGAAAGAACAAGAACCATATGATACTCTCCATAGATGCTGAAAAAGCATTTGACAAAGTACAGCATCCCTTCCTGATCAAAACTCTTCAAAGTGTAGGGATAGACGGCACATACCTCAATATTATCAAAGCCATCTATGAAAAACCCACCGCAAATATCATTCTTAATGGAGAAAAACTGAAAGCTTTTCCGCTAAGGTCAGGAACACGGCAGGGATGTCCGTTATCGCCACTGCTATTCAACATAGTACTAGAAGTCCTAGCCTCAGCAATCAGACAACAAAAGGAAATTAAAGGCATCCATATCGGCAAAGAAGAAGTCAAACTATCACTCTTCGCAGATGATATGATACTATATGTGGAAAACCCAAAAGACTCCACTCCAAAACTGCTAGAACTTGTACAGGAATTCAGTAAAGTGTCAGGATATAAAATCAATGCACAGAAATCAGTTGCATTTCTCTACACCAACAACAAGACAGAAGAAAGAGAAATTAAGGAGTCCATCCCATTTACAATTGCACCCAAAACTATAAGATACCTAGGAATAAACCTAACCAAAGAGACTAAGAATCTATACTCAGAAAACTATAAAGTACTCATGAAAGAAATTGAAGAAGACACAAAGAAATGGAAAAATATTCCATGCTCCTGGATTGGAAGAATAAATATTGTGAAAATGTCTATGCTACCTAAAGCAATCTACACATTTAATGCAATCCCTATCAAAGTGCCATCCATTTTTTTCAAAGAAATGGAACAAAGAATCCTAAAATTTATATGGAACCAGAAAAGACCTCAAATAGCCAAAGCAATATTGAAAAAGAAAGCCAAAGTTGGTGGCATCACAATTCCGGACTTTAAGCTCTATTACAAAGCTGTCATCATCAAGACAGCATGGTACTGGCACAAAAACAGACACATAGATCAATGGAACAGAATAGAGAGCCCAGAAATAGACCCTCAACTCTATGGTCAACTAATCTTCGACAAAGCAGGAAAGAATGTCCAATGGGAAAAAGACAGCCTCTTCAATAAATGGTGTTGGGAAAATTGGACAGCCACATGCAGAAAAATGAAATTGGATCATTTCCTTATACCACACACGAAAATAGACTCAAAATGGATGAAGGACCTCAATGTGAGAAAGGAATTCATCAAAATCCTTGAGGAGAACACAGGCAGCAACCTCTTCGACCTCAGCCGCAGCAACATCTTCCTAGGAACATCGCCAAAGGCAAGGGAAGCAAGGGCAAAAATGAACTATTGGGATTTTATCAAGATCAAAAGCTTTTGCACAGCAAAGGAAACAGTGAACAAAACCAAAAGACAACTGACAGAATGGGAGAAGATATTTGCAAACGACATATCAGATAAAGGGCTAGTGTCCAAAATCTATAAAGAACTTAGCAAACTCAACACCCAAAGAACAAATAATCCAATCAAGAAATGGGCAGAGGACATGAACAGACATTTCTGCAAAGAAGACATCCAGATGGCCAACAGACACATGAAAAAGTGCTCCATATCACTCGGCATCAGGGAAATACAAATCAAAACCACCATGAGATAACCCCTCACACCAGTCAGAATGGCTAAAATTAACAAGTCAGGAAATGACAGATGCTAGCGAGGATGTGGAGAAAGGGGAATCCTCCTACACTGTTGGTGGGATTGCAAACTGGTGCAACCACTCTGGAAAACAGCATGGAGGTTCCTCAAAAATGTTGAAAATAGAACTACCCTATGACCCAGCAATTGCACTGCTGGGTATTTACCCTAAAGATACAAACGTAGTGATCCGAAGGGGCACGTGCACCCGAATGTTCATAGCAGCAATGTCTACAATAGCCAAACTATGGAAAGAACCTAGATATCCATCAACAGACGAATGGATAAAGAAGATGTGGTATATATACACAATGGAATCTATGCAGCCATCAAAAGAAATGAAATCTTGCCATTTGCGACGACGTGGATGGAACTAGAGGGTATCATGCTTATCGAAATAAGTCAATCGGAGAAAGACAACTATCATATGATCTCCCTGATATGAGGGAGAGAAGATGCAACATGGGGGGTTAAGGGGGTAGAAGAAGAGTAAATGAAACAAGATGGAATTGGGAGGGAGACAAACCATAGTGACTCTTAATCTCACAAAACAAACTGAGAGTTGATGGGGGGAGGGGGGTTGGGAGAGGGGGGTGGGGTTATGGACATTGGGGAGGATATGTGCTATGGTGAGTGCTGTGAAATGTGTAAACCTGGCGATTCACAGACCTGTACCACTGGGGATAAAAATATATTATATGTTTAAAAATAAATAAATAAATAAAATTTTAAAAATATATATATATAAAAACCACTCTTAGCTCAGAAGCCATTACAACAAAACCAGACTATGGCTAGTTTGGCCACAGTGTGCCAAACCTAGGACCCTTGCAGAAAAACCATTTCTATTTGCTTCAAACCATTAAAGATGATTTTTTTTCAAATGCCCAATACATTTTTCAAAAAAAAAATCCATTTTACGAAAAGTGAGGATATACTTACTATAAATATAAAAGACTAATCTATATACTGTATGATTTAAATTAATAGAAATCAGCCCCATACATAGTAAATATGTTAGAATTAGATTTCAATCTGCCAAATTCAAGAATCTTAACACTTAAAAACAAAATACTAGATTCCAGTTAAGGACAAGACCATAAGCTTCCCAGACACAAAAATACTGCTGCAGGAAATGATTACAATGTACTCTCTGTTAAACTGAAATATTAATTACTTTTTTTAAGATTTTATTTATTTATTTGACAGAGATACAGAGAGATCACAAGTAGGCAGAGAGGCAGGCAGAGAGAAAGGGGGAAGCAGGCTCCCTGCCGAGCAGAGAGCCCCATGCGGGGCTCGATCCCAGGACCCTGGGATCATGACCCAAGCCGAAGGCAGAGAGAGGCTTAACCCACTGAGCCACCCAGGCGCCCCTATTAATTACTTTCTAAAATGGCATCATTTTTCTTTTTTGGTAGAAGACATGCAAGCTAGAAATTTGAGAATGTAAGTTATTCTCTATTGAATTCTAGATTTTCATTCTTTAGAGGCGCTATATTTTAAAACATAAAAATTACCATATGACTGAGGTGGAATTAAGATTAGATTGAACAGGGGCGCCTGGGTGGCTCAGTGGGTTAAGCCTCTGCCTTCGGCTCGGGTCGTGATCTCGGGGTCCTGGGATCGAGCCCCGCATCAGGCTCTCTGCTCGGCAGTGAGCCTGCTTCCTCCTCTCTCTGCCTGCCTCTCTGCCTACTTGTGATCTCTCTCTGTCAAATAAATAAATAAAATCTTTAAAAAAAAAAAAGATTAGATTGAACAGACTGTAATCATGAATTAAACACCACAATTTTGTATAGTTTAGGTTTTTATTTTTTTTTTTAAAGATTTTATTTATTTATTTGTCAGAAAGAGAGAGAGAGAGAACACAGGCAGAGTGGCAGGCAGAGGCAGAGGGAGAAGCAGGCTCCCCACAGAACAAGGAGCCCGATGTGGGACTCGATCCCAGGACGCTGGGATCATGACCTGAGCCGAAGGCAGCTGCTTAACCAACTGAGCCACCCAGGCGTCCCTAGTTTAGGTTTTTAAATAAAATACAAGTCACAGGGGAAGAAATCACTACTAAGTGCTTAAGTTCAGATGATATGGGACCAAATCATACTCAAGCACCCAGTGGTTAGACTGCAGTTGCTTTTTTGAAACACCACTGGTTATCTGCACAGGAAAACATCAAGAGCCCAAATGACAGTCTTAATTAATCTCACAACACTTAAAATCTAAGGCACACATGTGGCACTTGATTACATTTGGGGCAAATGCAATACACGCTGTGATGTTTCATTGTATTACTTAATTCCTGCAATGATTTAAAATGTTCATTCCCACATAAAACATAAGGAAGTTTAGCTTTAAGGTAAGTCCTTCCAAGGAACTAATCGCAGTGCTAAAAGTATGTATGCACACACAAAAATTCTGAAATGAATGAAATTAATATACCAATACGCTTTCTTCCAGGGCAAGCTAACCCAGCGCTGAGCCTCTGAATATGGCAATTAAAGACAGCTATGACTCATCGCCTTTTCCTATCAATTTTTTCCCTCAAATCAGTCATTTCCTATTTCCAGGATCAGCACCCTTGCTCAGGCTTTATCTCCTCAAATTAGAGATATAATCACAGGTTCTTCATTGTTCCTAACTGAACTTTATATAGCTTACTGCCCACTTAATCTTCCTAACTCAAATCTCTGCTCATGCATGCCCTCACTCAAAATCCCTCAATGACTCTCCATGGCTTCATACAGCTGAAGTCCACACTGTTCAGTGTTTTCAGTGTGGCCCTCCAAGGTCTGGTCCCCATCTGGCTCTCCAACCTCACACTCCCTGTCTCATAGGCACACTGCAGATTCTGCATGCCTCTATACTTCCTGTTTTCACAGATGTCAAAATGCTACGCTTCCTACTCTTCCAAATCCCTCTAACTCATTCAAATTTTCACTGACTTAATCCCTTGAAAGTGAAGTAAAGCTACCATTTACTGGTGACCCACTGTGTTGAAATCTCTGATAGGCCCAGCAGAGGACAGGTACAAGTATGAATAAAGACCCAAGCTTGTCAGACGGAATTTACAGTCACGTAAGGAAGAGAAGACATATATAACTGTGATTTAACAGAATATCATAAATGTTATTAAAGATAGATAAGCATAATTACAGTGGACTTCTATATTCAAGGCACAACAGATCACTTCTGACTGGGGATAAGTGACAAAGAAATGGCATTTAAACTGATAGCCAGCTGAACCCTGGCTTCAACAGGCAGAGATGCTAAGGTTTTCACAAGTAATGGAAATGGCTTGAGAAAAGACACTGGAAATCTGTACCAATAAATGCTCGTATTATTCATTTGGCAATTCATCATGTACCCTTTGGAAGAGCTGTTTAGATCATCTTTTTGTTTAGCCAACACTGCATATATTTATATACTAGCGCCTAGTCCAATAGGACAAATGAGATATAAACTTATAAAATGAGGGAAGTAATAGTACCTATGTTGCATCGTTACAGTGACAAGTGAAATAACATGTATGTGAAAGTGGCTGTTACTGAACTGGTGCTTCAAAAACAACAGGTTTGCTTTATTTTTGGTACATACCCTCTCTGTGATAAGCAGTTCTAAGACTGCTCCAAAGACTCCTGACTCCTGGGGTACACACCCTGCAAAATCCCTACCCTTGAGTATAGGTAGAAGGTGTAAATATGATGGCTGTGACTAGGTTGTGTCATAAGGCAAAGGGGAAGGGATTCTGCAGACATAAGGTTCCCAACCAGTCTGACTTTTAATTAATCAAAGTGAGACTAGCAAGGTGGGCCTAACCTAATCAGGCAAATGCTTCAAAGAGGGCTTGGGCCTTCCCTTACAGTAGATTCTCCTGTTGTTGGCTCTGAAGAAGCAAGCCACGAGGAGCCCTACCGCTGCAAGAAAATTAATTCAGCCAACAATCACTTGAGCTTTGAAGAGAACCGCAAGCCTCAGCCTCACATTTCAGTTTCCTAACTAAAACTCTGGACTGCAGCCTTGTGAGGCCCTGGGTGGGCAAAGCCATGCCCAGACTCTTGATCCATGGAAAATGTGAGATAATAATAAATGTGTATTGTTTTAAGACGCTAAATGTTTTGGTAACTTGTTATGGAGCGACTAAAAACTAATACACTCTTTCCCTCCACTTTCTCTTAAATACCTTCCCTTATCAAATATATTTTTAATCACTTTGTTGAAACAGATAATTTAAAATGCAAGAATAAAACAATATTATAAAATCTTTTTCTCCATCCCTCCCTCTCCTCCTCTTTCTCTCTCTCACAGACACACAAATTTTATAAATAAAGTATCTGACTTTTTATAAATTTTGTAAACTTATAATTTATAATTTAATTATAATATAATTTAACTAATCAATTTAATTATAATATAATTATTTATCGTTATAATTTATAATTTATAAAATAAAGTTTATAAAAATATAAAATTTATAAATTTTATTTTATAAATAAAATACCTGACACAGTATCTAATATGCCAAGATTGTTTTATTGGAACATATTTTGCTCATCTACAAGATGGATATAGTAATAGTGCAGATCTGTGAGGGAAGATGTGAGGGTTAAATTAATTAATATAAGCAGGTTATTTAAATCCTTGCGACTGGACGTGTGGTGTGGAATCTGGTAGGACATTTTTTTAGAAATGCAGATCAGGCCCCATCCCAGTTGTAAGAAACAAGACCTGACTTCAACAAGATCTCCAGGCAAGGTATGTGCACATTTAAAGTTTGAGCAGCACTTCTGCAGCTGGTGCTTGCCACACGTAAGTGCTATATGATCGTTACACTTTCCTAAAAAACTAACTTCTTTTCTACATCCCCTATCTTCTTCTCATTTGAATATTAAAAAGTTTCATCTGCAAACTGGTTTCTGTCATAAAAGCTCTTTGTCATCGCCTTTTCTCTAATCAGACTATGAATTAAGAAATTAGGAGAAAATAAGCCTCTGATTGAGTTTGAGATTATTTTGCTCTTAAGTTATAATGAGTTAGGAGCTGTGTTAGACAGCTAACAGTCACTTAAATCATGGGGAAATTTTTTTAAAATAGCATTTTAATCAATCCCAATATAAAAACTGTAGATTATACTAGACATAAAAAGTACAACCAGGAGAGAAGCTTACCTAATATTACTGTGACTCTGGTCTTCTACAATTACTTGGGCATGTGTCTTAAAGGAAATCACACTGTATTTGTCATCTTTTGCCTTCACATAGTTTACTATCCATGTTACAAGTAACTAAATATAAGTTTCAGGGTAACAAACAGAAAGCCAGTTTGAAATACAGATGAAGCAAAATAAGGGCATTTCAAGTTTCAAAAGCAGGAGCAATTCAGAATATCCAGGAGCGCCTAAAGGTGATAAGGTAATTTTCAAATAATCCCCATGATGTTGCATTGACGGACTTACCTTTCTGCTAAGATTCCTTTGCATTCAAATTAACACCCTTAAACCACTTCATTTTTTAAACAACATTTGAAAAAATGCAAAGATATCCTAATTCATTTTACTTTAGATCTTTCACAGGAAATTAAGAGCAGTTTTAGTCCTTTTAAATCTGTATCCCTTTTTAGTTAAATTACAGGTTAAGGTAAGACAATTTAGAGTGACTTGAACTTCCACTTTTGCTCTGACAGGCAAATTGCTGAAAATAATTAAATAAAAGAATATTCCAAATCCCCCCAGCAGGAAAACATTCCTATGCCACCTCCAGCTCTAACTTTTGATGTCTGTGTTGACAGAAATGTCAATTACAGAACTAATAATAAAGTATATTGAAAATGTATGAAATGCCCGATCTATTAAGAAAAAAAAGTACTATTCTTACTCTGTGATTTTTGTACCTTTTTAAATATAGGTGATGGCTAACAGAATTTCAAAAGATGAGGTGACACCTGAAAAATCATTACAAACAAAAGCAAGAAATTTTTAGAAAAACAGAAATCTGATGACTTGTTCTTCTTTAGACCATATACATAAGGAAGAGAAACTGAAAATTTTTTTGTTTTTCATATTTTCAAATGCAATATTCAATCATTTTGAGGCATTATAAAAGGAGAAACATTCATTTATTATATCTATTATATTGCATCTATATGTTTACTTTTTTAATTATTTGTTCATTCATTTATTATTATCCCTCCTATTTCCTGAGCAGGCAAGATCTCAATGAGAAGGTGGCAGCTGAAGAAAAATTAGAATGAGAGGAGGGAGGGAACCATGCAGCAACCTAAGAACAAGAGTCCCAACCAGCGGCCACAGCGAGCGCTCCAGCCCTAGGCAAGCATACACCTGGTGTGTCTGAAGAATAGCAAAAGGACAAGTGTGGCATGTGAGGGAGGCAGTGTCAGGGAATAAGGTCAGAAAGGTAAAAATCGAGAGCAAGACTGCATTCAGCCTTGTCGATCTCGGTAAAAAGAACGTTTGGCTGAGTGAAATGAGAAGCCAACGGAAGACTTTAAGGGGAGAAGAAAAGTAATCTTACAAATTTCTAAAGAATATGTATGGCTGGTGCGTGTGAACACAGGCTAGGGTGGTAGGGCCAAGGGTGAAAGGCGAGAAACCAGTTAGGGACAATGGCAATAATCCAGCACAAGCAATGAATGATCCAGTCAGAGAAAGGTCAGATTCTGGATTCTGAGATTTGGAGCCTAGGAGCTGCCACCTGCTGACAAGGGAAGACTAAAGGCTTGATCCTGGGAGAACCAGTCTTCAGCTATTTACTCCACTTGGAACATAGCTGCTCTCCACTGAATAGAGAAGAAAAGCAAAACCATTTTGGAGATGGAACTCTGTAAACAGGAAGCAAACCATTTTGGAGACAGAACTCTGGAAACAGGACTCAGTCATACACATGCAAGGCCTCAGGTCCAGCATGGATATGTGACTAGTTAGGGCTCTCTCTGGTCTCTCCTGAGTGTGTGCATAGCCTCACACCCAGACGCAGTCTTCTGGACCACCAATGACATGTACAATCTTATGAAGGCCCACCTATTCCTTAAATCTTGTTCAAATTCTGGCCAACCTATGGCTTTCCCCAACCAGAATTATGATCTCATGCTATTAACAACATTGGCCTTCTCATCTTTTTGCCGCAGAAATCACTACTGTTTCCAACAACATTCCAGAAATACAGGTTTATATGTTTGCTCCAAATCAAGTAAACCCCTTCCAGCAGCTAAGGCAAAGCTACTGATTTTCCTTCTTTCCTCTTTTTTTTTTTCTTCTTTCCTCTTCTGTTGATGTACAGTTGACACACAATATTACATTAGTCTCAGGGGTACAAGACAGTGACGACAACTTTATATGCTACGCTGTGCTCCCCACAAGCGCAGCTACCGTCTGTCACCACACACTGCTATCACTGGACCACTGACTATATTCCCTGTGCTATATGTAACTTTCATCCCCATGACTTATTTATTCCACAACTGGAAGCTGATATCTCCCACTTCCCTTCACCCATTTTGCCCATCTCCCAGACTCCCTCCCCTCTGGCCACCCAAATTCGTTCACTATATTTATGGCTCTGTTTTGGCAAAAGCTCCTAGTTTTCACAGCTTGCCCCACCCTTGTAAAACTGTCATGACAATAAGCCAGTGGTGGGAATGAGCAGAAGGGGGCAGCCTCAGGGACTAAAATACAGACTGTTCTTTTCTGAGTTCAGTAGTTTTTCCTGAATAGATGTTTCTCCATTTTTTATAATTTGTCACTTTCCCAAGTCCTGAACTGGCTGTTTTTTGACAATTTTATCGACTTTTATCATTGCTTTTTTTTTTTTTTAGATTTTATTTATTTATTTGACAGAGAGAGATCACAAGCAGGCAGAGAGGCAGGCAGAGAGAGAGGAGGAAGCAGGCTCCCTGCTGAGCAGAGAGCCTGATGCGGGGCTCGATCCCAGGACCCTGAGATCATGACCTGAGCCGAAGGTAGCGGCTTAACCCACTGAGCCACCCAGGCGCCCATCATTGCTTTTTGATAAGTGGATTCGCTAAGCTCCTTACTCAGCCCTTGTGCGCTGAATACTTTTTAAATGTAAATTTGCCTGAGCAACCTACTAAAATAAAGTCATAGAAAATATTTTGAAACATCTCTAAGTATAGAAACTGCCAGTACACTAAAATTACTATTTTCTGTTGACTGTTAACATGCCTTCCTGTTGTAGAGCTTATCCCGGTGGACTTAAATGGGAAAAGCCTCCAAGCAGAGGAAACGGCACTTGCAGAGACAGAAGCATGTCGGGAGCCTGGACTGCTACACGTTCAGTGCCTAACTCCTCCCTGTTTAAGCTCTCCCTTTCCAGCTACAGATGAGCTCAAATTTCTTAGCCCTCTCTTGGCCTAATTAACCCAATGTTTTTAATCCAATCTCTTTCCTCTTCTCATCAACTTTCTTGAAAGTTTAAGAACTGTTCTCCTTCTCCAAATCTACTATAATAAGGCTTTATTTCCCAACGTCAGTAAAATCACCATCATGGAGACTTCTAAAATTTACCAAATCCAATTAAGAGTTTTTGAGCCTTTCATATTGAACCTCCCTGTTCCATGTGGCAATGCTACACATCACCCCCACCTTACAAATCTCCACTCCTCAGTCTGTTACTACTACTTAGTCTGTTATTCGTCCTCTCAAAATGTTCTGATCATTTTTCTGCAAATCCACTAGCTGGGCTTTCTCTTCCTACATCTACCCCTCAAGTGTCAGTGATTACTTAAATTCTACTTTTAACCTGCACCTCCCACATTTTCTCCCAAGGAAATTTTAGCCATTCTCATTACCTCTTTCTAATGTCTCTCCAACCTTTATCTCTAGCTATTAAACTTCTCTCACAATTAAAGACTATTTCTAATAACTGAAAAATAGTCCCACTTTAATGTCCAGTAAGTTCAAACTCATCAGTATCTGAAACAGAATAAATCTTACCCTTACCCTGAAATCCATTCTTCCTCCTCTTGTCTCATTTGTTCAACCAAAATCATCCAGCCACCTACACTAGAAACCTAGATGTGACCTTTTATTCTTTTTCTTCCCTTCCCTTCTGCTGCTCATGACATACAATTAATTTACAAACCTCTTGATTTTACCTCCAGAATATTCTCAAATGTATCTCTTCTGCCTCTGTTCCTCACATTTTGAAGTAGCCATTTTGTGTCAAAAGAAATCTATCAAAATGGTTACAACAAAAATGAAGCTTGATCTCGTTTTTTTATGGCTAATATCCCACCATATATACATACTACCTCTTCGTTATCTATTCATCTATCAATGGGCACTTGGGGCTGCTTCCATACCTTAGGTTTTGTAAATAATGCTGCAATAAACATAGGGGTGCATTTATCAATTCAAATTAGTGCTTTTAGTTTTCTTTCGGCAAATACCCCATAATGGAATTACTGTATTATATGGTAGTTCTATTTTTAATTTTGTGAGGAACCTCCACACTGTTTTCCACAGTGGCTGCACAAGTTTGCATTCCCACCAACAGCGCACAAGCATTCCCTTTTCTCCACATCCTCTCCAACACTTGTTATTTCTCGTGTGTTTGATTCTAGCCATTCGCATGAGTGTAAGGCAGTACCTCACTGTGGTTTTTATTTACATTTCCCTGAGGACTTGCAACAACCTGATGGACCTAGAGGGCATAAATGCTAAGTGAAATAAGTCAAACAGAAAAAGATATATACCATATGATTTCATTTATATGTGGAATCTAAAAAACAAATGAACAAAGAAAAAAGAGGCAAAGAAAAAAAGACTCTTAAATAGAGAGAACAGGGACACCTGGGTGGCTCAGTCAGTCAAGCCTATGACTTCGGCTCAGGTGATGATTTCAGCAACCTGGGATTAAACCCCACTCGGGGTCTACCCTCAGCAGGGAGTCAGCCTCTCCCTTTGCCTCTGCCTCTCCCTCTGTTCATGTTCTCTCTCTCTCACTCTCTCTCTCTCAAATAAATAAGTAAAATCTTTTAAAAAGAGAGAGGACAGGAACGCCTGGGTGGCTCAGTGGGTTAAAGCCTCTGCCTTCAGCTCAGGTCATGATCCCAGGGTCCCAGGATCGAGTCCCACATCGGGCTCTCTGCTCAGCAAGGAGCCTGCTTTCCCATCTCTCTGTCTCTGCCTGCCTCTCTGCCTCCTTGTGATCTCTCTCTGTCAAATAAATAAATAAAATCTTAAAATAAATTTAAAAAAAAAGAGAGAGGACAAACTGGTAGTTGTCAGAGGGGAGAAGATGGGAAGATGGGTAAAAGAGAGAAAGGGGATTAAAAGGTACAAAATTCCAGTTACGAAATAAGTAAGTCATGAAGATGAAAAGTAGGGCATATGGAATATAGTCAATAAGATGGCAATAATGTTGTTTGGTGGCAGATGGTGACTACACTTATCATGCTGTACAATGGAAATTTATAGAATTGTTGAATCATTACATTGCACACCCAACACTAATATAACATTGTATGTTAATTATACTTCAATAAAAGTAAAAATAAAGCTTGTGCCTAATTCAATAAGATTTAAAAAATGGCCTTGCCAATGCTCAGCTACATGATCTTAAGATCCTGGCAGTGACTGTTTCTGAATATTTTGCTAATTAGTAACAAGCTAAACCTGGGATCATTTGGTTTGCCATTTACTTCTCAATGTATCCATTTTCTAGTAATGTTGCTTTCCATAAGTAAGCAGCTCTTCCCTTCAAGTGCATCTGCACAACTTTCAAATCTTCTCACCCCTGAAGTAATTACCACTAAACCAAAACATACCCTTCTAAGCCTTGAATAACATCAAGTAATACGTCAGACAAAACTCATGGAAAATAAATTAAAGGTGGACTTGTCTGTCTGAAAGACTTCTGTTGAAGAGAATATTTTGGCTTCCAATTTTTAAAGAAGGATGTTTGCTTCTGGCCAACATAATTGAAATATTCTATATCTAGAGGTCTTTCTTATTTTATTTTATTTTTTTATTAGAGGTCTTTTTTAATGCACTAGTTGATCTGTATGCTGAAATCACTCTCCAAAAGTGCTTTCACATAACAAATGCTGTTTGGACGATAGAGTCTCATGTTATATTTTCATATTATGTTACATTATAGTCTTTCATCCAAGGCATATGATATTAGATCTAGAATAGGATCTGAAATATGTAAGATCTAAAATATCTTGTCTATAATATTAAAAATACTACCTTTTAAGCAATTGAGAGTGGAGTTACAATTCATGGTTTAAAGAAGAATACCTTGATTTTGTAGGTCAGGAAAATTCACTGGCTTTCGAGTGAGACTAACATAGGTTTGGATTCTGTATATTATTTTTTTCAAAGATTTATTTGTTTTTCAGGGGAAATACTTTGTTTATTCATTTGTTTGTTTATTTCTCAAGCAGGGGAAGCAGAAGGCAGAGGGAGAGGCAGGCTCCCCGCTGAGCAAGGAGCCCAATGCAGGACACAGTGCAGAGGCTTAACCAACTAATTCACCCAGGCGTCCCAGATTCTGTGTATTATTATTAGCCCTCTGACCCCAAATGATTTACCTAAAACTTTTTAGTCTATTTCTTCATATGTTATATAAAGATGATAATACTTATTTCTCAGGGCTAATGTGAGTAACATATAAAACTAGATTTATTAAATATCTAATACATTATATGCCACAAATGAGATACCTAATCCATGTTAGTTAACCTTCTTTTAAGTTAGTGGATAGAAGTAAGGAATTTTTATTTACTAAATTATATAATGTATTATATAATGTATAATATAATCTATTCCTATTGAGTAGCACCTGTCATTCTATTATTTTTGTTCTCTCCCAATTCTAGTTCCATGTATTTTTCATTTCTAAGACTGGCATTTTTGTAAAACATTACCTGAAATGTTGTGTTCAAATTACTTTCTGGTACATACTTGAAACACCTGCTTTTTCTTCCTGTGCATACAGCTCAATTACATTCCCAAACCAGTGCTATGGTTCTTGTTTACCAGAAAAGAATGTGTTTCTAGGTCTGGCCTAAAATTCTCCTGCATGTGATCTCTGATCCTTTCCTCTTTGTGTTGGCTGGGAAGGAGAGGACCACAGCAGTGTTCCTGGGAGTCTTGTATAGAATATAGTGGAGTCACGCAATGGAAGGGCTGAACTCTGTAATCAAGAGAATACTATGAAAGTGATATTGCATGACTCCAAAGCTAGGACATAAAAGGCACTGCAGATTCTACCTTGGTCTCCTGGATTGCTATCTGAAGGAAGTTAGCCATTATCTCACAATGACACCCAAGCAGCCCCTGTGGGGAGGCCCATGTGAGAGAAAGAAAAGTTGCTTGCCAACCACCAGCATCATTTTGTTAATTATGTGAATGGGACCCTTTCAGCCCCACCTAGGGAAGTCTTTAGATGATTATGTCCCCAGACAACACCTGACAATTCATAAGAAACTCTTAACCAGAACTGCCCACAAAAACCATTCCCTAATTCCTGACCTTCAGAAGCCATAAGATATAAAAACAGGTTTGGAGTTTTAAGTCTAAAAACAAACAAAACAAAACAAAAAACAAAAACAACAAAAAACCTCTAAGCTCTACTTCCAACTAAACATAAAAATTTAAGTGGATCACAGACAAATCATTAAGGAAAAAACCTGACAAATTAGACTTCATAAAACTTAAACTTTCACTCTCCAAAAGACATTGTTCAAGAAATGAAAATGCAAACTATAGAGTGGGACAAAATATTTGCAAAATATATCAATAAAGGACTTTTACATATTCGTATATACACAGAGAGATGAAATATGAAAATTCAAACAGAAAACAACCCAATTTAAAAATGGGCAACAGATCTGAATGGACTGTTGACCAAAAAGATAGACAAATGGCAAATACCATATGAAAAACTGAACAACATGGTAAGTCATTAGGGAAATTCAAATTAGTGTCACAAGATACCACTATACACCCACTAGAACAGCTACTGTCAATTTAAAAATTGACAGTTGCCAAATGTGGTAAATGATATGGAGCAAGTAACTCATATGTTGCTGAGAAAGATGGAAAATGGTACAATTTGAAAAATAGCTTATATTTTTTATAAAAAAGTTATTCATAAAAAATAAATTTTTAGGGTCGCCTGGGTGACTCAGTGGGTTAAAGCCTCTACCTTCGGCTCAGGTCATGATCCCAGGGTCCTGGGATCCAGCCCCACATCAAGCCCCACATCGGGCTCCCTGCTCAGCAGGGAGCCTCCTTCCCCTCCTCTCTCTCTTCCTGCCTCTCTGCCTACTTGTGATCTCTGTCTGTCAAATAAATAAATAAAATCTTTAAAAATAAACAAATAAATAAATAAAATCTTTCTAAATAAATAGGTAAGTAAATTAAATAAAATGGATACATTCCATTGTATGTAAATTATACCTTCACAAAGTTTTTTTTTAAATTACACACTTAGAACAATGTCTAGCATGTAATAAACACTCAATAAATACAAGCCAAAAAATAACCAGTATCTGTATGGCAAAACAAATAAAGGAATGGTTTCACAGAGAGAAAGAATTCTAAAATCATTTTTTCAAAGATGATATAAACTCAGAAATTTTTAATAAACCCTATCCTATAAGCAGATCATTTAAGGGCTTAAGTAAAGATCTGCCAGTTAGTTCTAGTTCCTATAAAAAGAAAACTAAGCACAGAGCCAAATGAAGTGTGACCCTTGTGAGGCCAGTAAGCATCTCTCAGTAGCATCCACGTAGTAAACAGAGCACACACCATGCTATTTCAAAAAACTGAGTGGTAAAATGATAAAGCAACAACAAAAAACAAGTCAAAACTAAATAACATCAAGTGAGTAGTGGGATGTGACCTATCACTGAAATTCTAAAGACATGTGAGAAAAGTTGAAACTTCTCATTAAACACTTCAAAAATATTTGAAATAAAACAGAAAGCAAAACAGCAAATTTAAACAGATGCATAAATGGCACTGGGAACTATGCAACCAAGGAAGCAATGGACCAAAATCTCTTCTGCATCTAGCAGAATCTAGAGCAGCAGAGGCGGGGAGACTAGGAATCATCATCATTCTCCTCCCGCACCCCTCACACTCACACAAGCACACGCACACACACACACAGCGCTGAGGGTTATAAGTACAGCAGCTATGTAAAGAAAGAGAACTGAGTGTCACTTCTTACCCTCTTCTGCTTCATCCTCCTGCGGTGACATTGGACCCCCTCCACTAGTGGGAGTGACTGGTTCCTCCTTCTCAGACTGTCGTTGTAGACTTACTACCTCATATATTGCATCTCCAGCATTGGTGTGCCCTTTTCCCTCAGACTGAGAAAGACATAAACATGTGATCCAATATTAGAAATGTGAAGGAAATGCTAAAAGATAGTATTTCAAGGTTCATTAAAAACAGCTGAAATTAAGAGTAGCATGTCATGTTTGATCTCCTGTATGTCTTAAGAAAAATTTTAAAGTGTGTTGTTCTCTGCATGATATTCTAAATGCATTATTCTTCTTGTATTATATTAACCAATAAAACCTACTAAACATTGTGGGAAAAATTTTCTTTTTATCAAAAAAACTTGAACCACCATATTTTCTAGGGTAGATATAGAAGTAATGCTAGATTTCCAGGACTGACTATACCTTGCATTGAGATAAAAAGATAGCAGCTACATCCATTAAGTAACTCATGGAAGTAGACAGTTCTTACTTTAATAATAAATAATATAATTAATAATAATAAATAAATGGTTTACATTCTATGGCCCTTTCCTAAGGAGGAAAAATTAAGGCAACCATCAATTAAACCAGCACAGCCTACAAAGCCCTAGATAACCTGGCCTCTGCCTCTCTTTCCAGTCTCAATTCACACCCACAGCATGTTACTATATTCCAACCACTCTGGCCTTGTTTCAGTTCCAAGAACCTTTAAATTCTTTTCCAACTCAAGACCCTGGGAGATCCTTTTCTCCCTGCCAATAGAGCCTTTCTAACTCCCATCACTCTTAGTATATGTGCTGCCGAAGCAAGCACACTCCCATCACTCTTAGATCTTTATTGCTAATGTCACTCATACAAACTATCTTTTTTAAATTAACATATTAATTAACATATTAACGTATTAACTTTTTAAATTAACATAACAATGTATTATTTGTTTCAGGGGTACAGGTCTCCTACAAACTATCCAAACTAAGTTCCTCGTGTTTCTGATACTTTTCATTCCCTGTCCTTCCCCTTCACGGCACTACCACAATGTAATTACACATTTGATATTATATTTATTTGTTTAATGACAGTCTTACCACAAGACAGAGGCATCATAACAGCAAGGACTTTGTTGATTTTTCAATCAGAAATAATATAGTATCTGACACATAGTAGGTAGTCAACAAATATCAGTAGAATGAATGGCTAGACTAATACTACAGCAGATGAACTTTGGAATCAAACTGACATGGATCTGAATTCAAATTTTACTACTAATAATATGTGAAGTCTTGGACAAATTACTTAATTTTGCTGAGTCACAGTATCTATATCAACTCTGGACATTTATCAAAGTATCTGAAACAAATTTTTAATAATAATAACACTTGTTATTATCATCATTATTTCAATGTTTATAGCACACTGGGCTCTAAAAAACACAAAACAAGAATAATATAGGCATATATGGAGATAAAATTATCTCTAATATCTACCTGTACTATATATAATCCATTTAAATTATAAAAATATAGCTACTAGGGGCGCCTGGGTGGCTCAGTGGGTTAAAGCCTCTGCCTCTGGCTCAGGTCATGATCCCCGGGTCTTGGGATCGAGCCCCGCATTGGGCTCTCTGCTCAGCAGGGAGCCTGCTTCCTCCTCTCTCTCCCTGCCTGCTTCTCTGCCTGCTTGTGATCTCTGTCTGTCAAATAAATAAATAAAATCTTTAAAAAATATATATATATAGCTACTAATTATTCACTGTTTTCAAGAATTAATTCTGAATCCCAAATCAAATCTCAGGTGTATCTTCAAATCAATTAGCAAATAATAAAAGTTAAAAATTGTCCATTAAAAGAGAGAAGACAGCCATGAAAAGTTATCAGGTTTAAACCAACCAAATTTTAATTGTATTTCTACTCTACTCAAGACACAGAGACCTCAATCCCTACAGCAACCACTAAAATTATCATAAGGCAATAGAGTAAAAATGAAATATTAAATGTTCAAATAATTCAAAAGTTGGAAGGAAATGAGAAAGAAACAAAAACAGAAAACAATAAAATGACAGACCTAAATTCAAACATGTAAATAATTATATTAAACATAAATGACCAAAACATACCAATTAAAAGACAAAAACTGTCAGATTATATTAAAAACAAGACACAACTACATTGTCTAAAAAACAAAAACTTTAAATAATATAAGTAAGTTACAGTAAAATGAGGGAAGAAGCTATACCAAGAAAACACTAATCAAAAGAAAACTGAAGAGACTATACACTAATATAGTCTAAAGAGACTTATATCAATATAAGACAAAGTAGACTACCACACAAGAAAAAAACCACCAGGAACAAAGAAGGTCACTGAACAATGTTAAAAGAATCAAGTCAATAAGAACACAAAAGTAAATATATATAAATTTACCTAGCAACTAAACAGTATAAAAACCTGAAGGAAACTAAAGGAGATGGACAAACCTACATTTATAATTGGAGATTTCACATTCCTCTCAGAATAATCACTAACAAAGTATACAAAAATACATTGAGGTTATAGAAGAATTGAACACCAATTACAGGATCTAGTATTTATAGATCACTACACAACACAAAGGCAGATTACACACCCTATTCAAATGCACATGGAACTTTCTCCAAGACAAACTATTTCCTGGGTTATAACACGATCTTTAAGTTTTAAAAATTGAATTGTAAAAAATAAGTTTAGTAAGCATAATACAATGAAACTAGAATCAATAAGAGAAATACATCTGGAAAATCTCCAAATACTGAAAAATAAAGCAACACAATTCCAAATAATCCATGGATCAAGATGAAAGAGAAATGTTCAATTACAAAATACTCTGAACTCAGCAAAAATGAAAATAAAACAAATCAAAATTAGTAATACATCTACACAGTAGAGATTTAGAGCTATAAGTGCTTATATTACAAAAGAAACACCCCCAAATCAGTAATCTAACTTTCTACTTAAAAAACAAGGAAAAGGAATGCAAAATAACACAAAGCAAGCAGAAAGAAGCACAAATTAAAAAACCCTTAAGGTAGTTCTTTTTTTTTAAGATTTTATTTATTTATTTGAGAGAGTGAGAGAGAAAGAGAGAGAGCGTGAGTGCACAAGTATGGGGGAAGGGTAGAGGAAGAGGGAGAAGCAGATTCCCTGCTGAGCAGGGAGCCTGACTTGGGGCTCAATCCCAGCATCCTGGGATCATGACCTCAGCCAAAGGCATATGCTCAATCAGCTGAGCCACCCAGGCACCCCCAAAATGTAGTTCTTAGCAAAGATCAATAAAATGATAAATCTCTAGCTAAACTGACCAACCAAAAAAGAAAGAAGGTACAAATTACTCATAATAGGAAAAAAGTGTATAACCCTTGTACAGACCCCATGATGTCAAAAGGAATAATGCAAACAGCTCTATGCATATTAATTAGAAGCTTAGATAAAACGGACCAATGCTCTGAAAGCTAAAGAATGCCCATACTTACCCAAGAAGAAATACATGACCTGTATTAAAGAAATTGAATCTGTAAGTTAAAAAACCTTCCTGAAATGAAAACTTCAGGCCCATGTAGTTTCAACGACAAATTCTACTCAATATTTAAAGAAATAACACCAATGCCCCAATATCCCTCATAAAAACAGATAAAAATCCTCAATCAAATATGAGCAAATAAAATCCAGCAACATACCTTATAGGTATAGATATATATCAAAACCAGTGAAGTTTATCTGGGAAATGCAACAATAGTTCAACATTGAAAAAAATCAACATAATTCAACATATCCACAGACTAAACAAGAAAAACCACATCATCAACAGATACAGAAAGGCATTTGAGAAAATTCAGCATTCATTCATTCATGTTAAAGACTTTCAATAAACTAGGAATACAAGGGAGTTTTCTTAACCTGATAAACAGTATCCATAAACCTACAACTAACATCACACTTAATGGTAAAAAATTAAATGCTTTTCTCCTAAGACTGAGAACAGAGCAAAGACATAGACACTTCCTACTCCCACTCAATATCATACAGAAGTCCTAACTAGTGCAATAAAGCAAGAAAAAGAAAGAAAAGGCACTCATATTGGAAAGGAAGAAGTAAAACAGTTCTTATTTACAAACAATGTAAATCCTTGTCAGGAGTCAATGAACTTTTTCTATAAAAAGCTAGATGGGAAATATCTTAAGCTATGCAAGCCATATGGTCTCAATCATAACTACTCAACTTTGTTGTTGTGGATAAGTGTACAACACTGGTAAAATATTTCATCTGCACTTAGTTTACTATGGAAGCAAATTTTTCTCTATTACTATAAATCTCATGTAGACCTAAACATTATATTGACCAATTTAGTTTCAAAATGAGATTTTTTTTATAAAAAACACTTTTTATTTCTAATATTCACTTATTTTTAGGTAACTAAAAATCAATCTGTGTGTAAAACAAAAATTGTCTGGTTCATGTTAGAATTAACTAGAGCACTTTGAAACATGTAAATACATGAAAGGTGCCCCATAAATGTGGTTGAGTAAACGTCACGAAGATTCTTCACACTTATACAAATAAACTCTAGTTGTTTAAAATGGTATACTATCATCAAATACAAAGAACGATGATCCTCATATCTCTATTCAGAATCTTTAGGATGGGGTCCGGGAATCTGGGTTTTTTAAAGAGCCAAAAGTGATTCTGATGAAAGTTAAATTGTGAACCACTGCCTATAAGAACTCTTGTTTTAATAAAAATGTCTATGTTTTCAAAAATCACAAATCATGTAACAATCAGATGGTCTCACTAAGCTGCAAATACATATAATAACATGGGAAAAATACATTTGCAAACAGCTTCTATTTAACTTCACAAAAGTGAAGGTAAAGAAAGCTGATCCTACACAGAACTGTTAAATTAGGAAAACATTTGCCTTCCACAGCTTTTTATTTTCCCACAATCATATAAGGACCCCCCCAACCTTGTTAATTTTCATCTTTCTGTAATTAGAAGTTATTCCTATTCAGTTACTCTTACTTTTCTCCAGTTTTATTGAGCTGTAACTGCAATACGACACTGTGTAAGTTTAAGATGTACAATATAATAATTTGATACTTCATATATATTGTGAAATAATTTCTACAATGTTTAGTTACTATCCATCACCTCACATAGGTGATTCTTGGTTATACTAACTGATTATACCTTGACTTAAATAGGCTTAAATCAACATGTATCTTCAAAATGTAATTTTCCTTTTGTGCTTTTAAACTGAATTAAAAGAAAAAAAAAAATCAGAGGCCCATAATGGTGTCACTTAGACCAAGTCTCCAAACCCATACTTAATACATAATCTAACTGCGGTTTCACAATCCCCAGAAATGTAGCCCTAACTGGTTAGTCAGAAAATTTTCAATCCATAACAGAGTCTGCCACCTGGTCCTCTCTACCCCACAAAGAAAGATAGGGTAATCTGCATGATAAGACACGTGCTTCCCCCCTAGACAGCGGCCTCGGCCTGGCCTCGAGTGAACAACCCTTTTCTCTTACTAATACCTTTCTTGCCCCCATCATCCTATAAAAATCTTCCACTTCAAGTAACTCTTTGGAGCATCCTATTTGTTAGATGGGGTGCTGCCCAATTCATGAGTTGTTTAACAAAGCAAGTTAGATCTTCAAATTTGCTTGCTTGAATTTTATTATTTAACACATTTGGTGGCAGTGGTAGGACCTGAAGCAAACTTCTTACAACATTCAGGCAAAATGAGAAACAATGCAAACCCTTTGAGTTCCTTGTCTTTGTCATTTCAGAGGCCTGTAGGTATGCACCTCTCAGTGTGAGAGATGCCTTTTTGTCTGCACTCAAGCTCCTGATCTGAGTGGCTTTCCTTTACGGGTAGGTCAGCTTGAGCTGGCAGATTTGCCCAGAGCCCAACCCGAGCTGAGCTGGCAGTTCCGCCGAGAGCCCAGTCCAGATGGCAATTTCGCCCAAAGTCCAACTGAGCTGGTGGAACGGTCTGCCCAGAACCATGCCCTCAATCCTTTGGACCACAATACCCAGGGCAGAAAACCTCATCAAGGTTCTGCAGAATTGTCTGTTGGGTGCAGAGGGCCTTCTTGTGGCCAAGACACAGCACTGCTAATATTTTAAGGCACATGTTTGTTTGTCTTGTTTTGTGTAAATAAAGGCTACTGCTAGCAGGGATCTTAAAAGGCAGAAAGCCACAAAAACTGGTGGGGTACAGGTCAAGCATTTAACAAATGAGCACATACCACCTCAAGAAGACTCCTGTGGTTGATCAGCTAGTCACAGAAGGGTTAGATTAACACCAGGTCACCTGACAACCTCCAGAAAACTCCTGTGCAGCAAGAAATACAGTAAAACACACTCAATCCCAACCCCACAACATACTCTTTTTAGGTATTAGTTGTGCTCTGAAAAACCCAAAGACTTACTAGCTAATGGGATCTTTACATTCTAAAGAATCAAGCATACCTGCTTATTTTATGTCTAAGAACTATAGTCCTAGAAGTTGTTAAGTATCTAGCAAGATGAAAAAAAAATCTATTAAAAATAATCCAGAATTTACAGTGGCCATTATGGGGAATGCTCAAATTAGACAAGCTTGCTCATTTAAAAAGTATGGCTGAAAGCAGGGGTTCCCAAATTAAACAGAATGGGAGGCTTATTTTATGGATATTAAGGAGCTTCCAAAAGGCTTCAAGATTCCAAATTAGTTTCATTGAAAGATTCATTACAAAAGGCTGATAAGGAAGCCTGGGTGGCTCAACTGGTTAAGCAACTGCCTTCGGCTCAGGTCAAGATCCTGGAGTCCCGGATGGAGTCCCACATCGGGTGCCCTGCTCAGTGGGGAGTCTGCTTCTCCCTCTCACTCTCTCTCTCTCTCTCTCTGCTTTCTATCTCTGTCTCTCAAATAAATAAATAAAATCTTTAAAAAAAATTACCTCCTGAGTCTAGTCAAGAGGGGAAAATAACAATTCACATTATCCCATCATTTTCAAAGCCAGACCATTGGTTATTAATAATTTCAGGGTGCCAGGGGGTGCCAGGGTGGCTCAGTCGGTTAAGTGTCTCCCTTCAGCTTGGGTCATGATTCCTGCTCATCAGGGAAGCTTGCTTCTCCCTCTCCCACTCCATCTGCTTGTGTTCCCCTCTCCAGCTATGTCGGTCTCTGCCAGATAAACAAACTAAAAATCATTTTAAAAATAAATAAATAATAATTTCACTCTTAGGAATAACTATTTCTTTCTTGCCCATCTCACTTTGTAAAGGCCTATTCAGTCAGAGCGGCCCCACCTCAGTTGAACAGCCATTTTGTTGTTTATGCAGTGAAACTTAAATTGACCCTGTCCCCCCCACCCCTACCAGGGAACTTATTTAAAAGCAAGTCCCAGGTAACAGAGCCCAGATACAAGGGTGGGTCAGGTCAGGTAGAGATAATAGCCGGAATACAGGGATGAGTCGGTCAGGTGGAGACGTCCAATCAGTAAAGCTCGCATACTGTCTCCCTAGCTACCTAGGAGTGTGGGCCCCGCCTTTCTGGGGCCAATTCTCACCAAGGTGATAGGCTAGTGCAAATGTCTACTATGGGGGAATTGTAGTTCAATTGGCCACCCGTGTGTGACCTGGCATGACTGTGCAGCTTTCTCTGTGTGTTGCAATCTCATTGGCCACCTGTGTGTGGCCAGGCCCAACCGCATGGCCCTTGCTCTATAAAAGTTAGTCTGTGAGGAGGGAGGGGTCGTCCTTTCCGTAAGGGGAGGCCCTGACCGGTCTGTTTGACAGTCAGTTTGATTCTTGATGCTTGGCACGAAATAAAGCTTTGCTTGACCTTCGCTTTGTATCAGTCTCGCTCCTTTCACCGCGGACCCAACAGTGGGGACCCAACAACTTTATATCTCAATAACACAGCTTGGACTTCTTGCCTGCCTGCAGGTGGTTGTTTCTTTGGCTATTTTGGGGAACGACTATCTTTTGTAAAAACAGTATCTTTTATGTCCTATTTGAGGATTTCTCTTGTATCCATGAGGTTAATACTTCCAGAAATCTTTTTTGTTTGTCCCAGCCAAAACCTGAAAGATATTTTTAAAAGATTTACTAACTACAATCAGAAATTTGGACAAACTGGAAAGCTGATATCTAGGGCTGGTAGGAATTTTTTTAGGCCTTCTCCCATAAGCTAAATGTACCCAAGGGAGAAAAGGCATTCTCATGAATAGATGGGTCTGTTAGTCCTGTGATATCATTTAGGCAGCAATGAAATTCAGTGAGAAATTAGAACAGCTGTGCTTAATTTACAAAACTAGCCTTTAGCGGACTAGAGGTGCAGTTCCAAAAACAATTCAAAGACCATCAATCCTTTTCATCAATCCCAAAACTTACCCTATTTATCTCAAAAGGCTTATAAATATTGTAAAAATTCTGACCTTAAAGAAATAAAAGTCTTCTAGAAAATGGTTACATTTTTTTCCCCTGTGCATTTAAAATGAAAATGTTTGATGTCCTACCCAGTTTTCTCTGAGAACTCTTTATCTAGCCAATTTCTTTAAAATGCAAATTGCAGGGAGGTAATCCTTACCAAGTAAAAATAAGAAGGAAAGGCCATTTAAAACTTGACTTGCCAAGGACAAAAATAAATCTTAAGTAGCTTCTCCACAAATATTAAAAGAAAGCTTTAGCCATCTATACCAATAACCTTAACCATCTACCAGAGAACCTCAAATCCAAATTTTATAACTAAAAGTTTATACTTAATGTCATCAAGCCCTCTTGCTCCACCATAGGCCCAAACAGTTAAAACCAGAAACAGACAAGACTACTCAACAACTCAAGCTCTAACCAAAACCCACTGTATTTATTTCTTACTACACTTTCAGGTGGCACTGACAAAAAACATTTTGCAATGACTGGAACATTCCTACCACAAGAACAGAAAAGCCCTGATAGCAACCAAATGTCTAGAAGACCACACCCCACATGTCCCCTTGCCTGCCCAGGATCTTGAGCTGAATACATACAGACCCCCACCCATGATCACACACTCTCTGCCTGCACTTTTGCCATGCACCCCCCCCCCATCCTCTTCCTATGAACTTCTAGGTGTCCGTCTTGTCAGTGGAGAGGTTGGTTATTAAGGCTTAAGCCTTCCATCCCCCTAGCTTCTGGAACCCAAAATAAATTTCTCCCTTTCTCTTTTCCAAACACTTGTCGCTTGAGTTACTGGCTTCTCTTGTGACAAGTTTAGGTTTGTTCAGCAACAGTGTTAGCAAATCCAGCCAGGTGCTATCCTACTGATTTGCCCAGCCTCCATGGAATTCTCTGGGACAACTGGCTGAGGGAGAATGCCAGAACTCATCAGTTCATGCAGTGGACAATGTAGTGAGCTAAGGGCTGACCCATTCCCTTCCTGAGTCAGCTGCTGTGACAGATCTTTAGGTAACACTTATTTCATGGTAGTAATTTTAAAACAGAAGCTAATAAAGTCAGCATCTATCTGCATATTCACGTATGTCTATGTATGTGTTCTGTGTTTCTATCTCTGGTAGGAATTAATTTGTAAAACAGCTCTATTTAGTTGGCTCGAAGGCAAGCACTTATAAGAACTGATTATTCTAAAATGCAAGAAGATAGAAACTAACCCAAATGCTTTCCAAGTTCATATAATCTGGAAAAATACTTAATGTAAAAGCTAGTTTGAAAAAGGGGACAGAAAATTTGAAGAAATAATAGCTAAAAACTTCCCAAGGAACCAGAAATCCAGATCCAGGAGGCACCAAAAGCCCCAAACAAAAGAAACCCAAAGCTGTAAAAAAAAAAAAAAGAAAGAAAGAAAGGATGAATACCCAAGTTTTGTAGCAACATGGACGGGACTGGAAGAGATTATGCTGAGTGAAATAAGTCAAGCAGAGAGAGTCAATTATCATATGGTTTCACTTATTTGTGGAGCATAACAAATAGCATGGAGGACAAGGGGAGATGGAGAGGAGAAGGGAGTTGAGGGAAATTGGAAGGGGAGGTGAACCATGAGAGACTATGGACTCTGAAAAACGATCTGAGAATTTTGAAGGGGTGGGGGGTGGGAGGTTGGGGGCACCAGGTGGTGGGTATTGTAGAGGGCACAGATTGCATGGAGCACTGGGTGTGGTGCAAAAATAATGAATACTGTTATGCTGAAAAAAATAAAAAAATTAAAAAAAAAAAAAAAGAAACCCAAGAAGATCACACCAATAAACATCGTAATTAAAAAGGCAAAAATAAAGATAAAGAGAGATTTTTAGGGGCACCTGGATGGCTCAGTCAGCTGAGCATTCAGCTCATGATTTCAGCTCAGGTCATGATCTCATAGGTCCTCAGGCTCCGTGCTCAGTGGGGAGTCTGCTTGAGATTTTCTCCCTCCTTCTCCTTCTGTCCCTCCCCCCTCACTCGCACACATGCTCTCTCTCTTTAAAATAAGTAAATTTGAAAAGAAAAAAATTAAATTCTTTCTCCTGTTTAACTTAGTTAGTGAAGCTTCCCTCTACTTGCTAGATGGAATGCAGCCTGACTCATGAATCATTTAATAAAGCCAATTACATCTTCAAATCTAATGGCCTGAATTTTGTTTTTTAACAACAGACAGGCTAAAATATATTCTGCACTCAATTTCTGTTCAATTACAAATATAGATTTATAAAAAAATATATTTAAAATAGATTTATAAATCTATAAATATAAATATAATAAATAAATATAAATAAAATAAATCTACTTTATAAAATATAAATCTATTTATAAAAGATTTTAAAAATATAGATTTATAAATAGAATACAGATTTATAAAAAAATCTTAAAAAAAAAACTCACATATTTCCTCAAAGGGACTTTTTTTAAGCACCACATTGTGTCATTACACTACTGCGGTCCCTCCCTTTGCTAAACCCCACAGCATTCTATATATTATTTTCATTCAGTATTTATCATATTCTCCTTTGTAAAATGGTGATTTTTATACATTTGTATACATTTCCTTATTAATAGAAGGTGACACAGAGAGCCTTTGGGAATAAGGATTAGATTTTAACTACCTTATCCTCACTGTGAATACTACCACAGAGATCATAAGTTAACTTTGAATTAATGATAGCAGTCATGGAATTATTTGTGGTAAAATCCTTTTATGTAGCTCACTAATTCAAATGTCACAGAACTTTAGGGAAGGAAAAAAGCTCAGTAATTGTATTAATCTACAGTCTTATTTTATAACTAGAAAACCAAGGCTTACAGAGATAAAAGGACATCTAATAGGATTTTTAAAAATTACCTATTGAAAAAAAAATTAAAAAATTTTTAAAAATTACCTATTGAGAACAAGCCTCAGCTGACATATTTATTCATATACAAATTCAAAACACTTTTTTATGTATTAAATTCAAAATACAGGATACACACTACATATCTATACAGAAGTAAGTGATTCCTGGGTGCCTGGGTGGCTCAGCAGGTTAAGCTGCTGCCTTCGGCTCAGGTCATGATCCGGGGTCCTGGGATCGAGTCCCACATCGGGCTCCTTCCTCAGCGGGGAGCCTGCTTCTCTCTCTGCCTCTCCCTGCCACTCTGCCTGCTTGTGCTCTCTCTCTCTCTGACAAATAAATAAATAAAATCTTTAAAAAAAAAAAAAAAAAGAAGTAAGTGATTCCTTCCAATCAGATGTAAAATTCAGTATGTCCTTTTAGGCCAGATGCTCCAATAACTAAATATTACTTAATTTTTTATTATTATTAGAATATTTTAAATCTTTATAATAAGCAACATTTTTTCAGAAAATCTGTTTATCATGGTAATCAGATATGTTAATATAACTTAAATTATTTAAACCTTGCTAATTCTACAACATATGCTTCCTATCTCAAGAAATGCCAATCTGCATTAAAATATGGTATGCTGGCCTCAAAATGTTCTGGATTTCCTAAACTAATCTAATGTAAATAACATTTCTTTTTTTCTTTTTTTTTTTTTAAGATTTAAGATTTTTTTAAGATTTAAGATTTTATTTATTTATTTGACAGAGAGAGAGAGATCACAAGTAGGTAGCGAGGCAGACGGAGAGAGGGGGGAAGCAGGCTCCCTGCTGAGCAGAGAGCCCGATGTG
The DNA here is from genome assembly GCF_902655055.1 of Lutra lutra. Classification (NCBI taxonomy): domain Eukaryota; kingdom Metazoa; phylum Chordata; class Mammalia; order Carnivora; family Mustelidae; genus Lutra; species Lutra lutra. The sequence continues at coordinate 27,977,849 of NC_062292.1, forward strand.
GGGCTCAATCCCAGGACACTGAGATCATGACCTGAGCTGAAGGCAGAGGCTTAACCCACTGAGCCACCCAGGTGCCCCGTAAATAACAATTCTTAAGATTATCTTTAAAATGAGTATTATATAAGCATTTCTTTCATCATAACATTGTTTTTTATCTATAATTGCCTCAAACTGTTCTTCCTAGTTTATCACACACATCCCCCAAATAAGCAAGAATTCAAGAACCAGGGGCGCCTGGGTGGCTCAGTGGGTTAAGCCGCTGCCTTAGGCTCTGGTCATGATCTCAGGATCCTGGGATCGAGCCCCGCATCGGGCTCTCTGCTCAGCAAGGAGCCTGCTTCCTCCTCTCTCTCTGCCTGCCTCTCTGCCTGCTTGTGATCTCTGTCAAATAAATGAATAAAAAAAAAATCTTTAAAAAAAAAAAAAGAAAGAATTCAAGAACCACCTCCTATGCGTTTTCACTGTGCTGACTCAACTGACCTCTGGCGAACTGAATTCTGTTTTATAATAACTTCATCTAATCATCAAATCTGCTCCTATTTTTTTTTCTGACACTCCCCCTCCTTGTAGATGTCTAATTATGAAATAAAAGATCACTGAGTTCACTGAAGTAAATGTTGCATTTTTCCAAGCTCTTAATTCCATATGCTTTCCTTTTTTTATACCTAGAATAACTCTGCTGTTACCAATTTTTACTACATTTTGGCACCAGCACAAAGTAGAAAACATTTTTGTGAAGAGCAACATAACTAAGAATGTTACATGGCATTATTGGAAACAAAAGCAGTTGTCTCTGTTCATAGGAAATAATTTCATTTCAAAATGATGAACAAGTAGTATTTTCCAAGTAATAATCACAGTTTCAAACATAAGAATATTATCTGAACCTAAAGACAGTGCATCTAATTAAGTAAAATTTTATTAGTAAATATCAATTACATTGCTACTTCCCATCACATCCAAGTAGCTCTGTTACATTGCCCTTTAGGTGGTGATAAGCCTTTTGTTTTTATCTGTTAAATTTTCAATGTACTCAAAGAACACAAATCTTTAGGTAGGAGTTATTTTTTCACTCACAGGCCACTTGGTAGGAGTGCTTTGTTGAAGATTAGTTGACCACACAGTTGTGGGTCCAATTCTGGGTTCTTTATTATGTTCCACTGATATATGTATCTGTTTTTGCACTAGTACCATACTGTCTTAATGCTTACAGCTTTGTACTGTAACTTGAAATGTGGAATCATGATGCCTCCAGCTTTCCCCTTCTTTTTTAAGATTGCTCTGGCTATTTAGGTTCTTCAGTGGTTCCATACAAATTTTAGGATGGATTGTTCTAGTTCTGTGAAAAATGCTGGTGGTATTTTGATAGGATTGCATTAAATGTGTAGACCACAATAAAGCCAATTAGATCTTCAAATTTTACTCTACTGTTTTTGAACAAGTTATGAGTATCTTCAATATAAGTTCTATTTTGGGGTATTTTAAAACTGTCATTTAAAAAATCATTTTGAATTAACATGATAGGCACATAGAATCTGAAGCAACAGAATGTTCCAAAATTCTAATTTTGCTTTCTGCTGTTTTAGAAGTCCTTCCATATGTTAAAAAAAAAAAAAAGAAGAAGAAGAAGAAGAATAAAAATATCAGGTGATGCATAATTTCCTTTTTAATTGAAATATAATTGGCATATAATGTTGTGCAGGTATATGTGTTGATTTGATACATTTATACACTGCAATATGATTACCATTGTAAAATCAGCTAACACCTCTATCTTGTCACATAGTTGTCACTTTTTCTGTGTGGCAAGAACAAAAGATCTAGTCTCTCAGCAACTTTGAAGTCTGTAATACAGTACTGTTGATTATAATCAGTATGCTGTGCATTAGATCTCCAGGATTATTTTTATCTACTACTTGCATTATGTACAAGTTTGTACATAATGCTTAACTATACCATCTCCGCCAAAAGAAACTAGTTTGCTTTGAAATTTATCTACGTCATTCTTCTAAATGTTGGCAATAATAAGTGTTCAGCGCCCTGTATTTTGAGAAGATGCTCACTCAGCAGTATCACTAGGTGTAGCTTTCAAATCCAAGAAAAAGAGACTGGATTTTCTCAAAACTCTAATTTTAGGGGCACCTGGGTGGCTCAATGGGTTATCTGTTTTTGCACTAGTACCATACTGTTTTGACAGTAGCATTGACTTGACTTGACTTAGCATTGTCTGACTTCAGCTCAGGTCATGATCTTAGGGTCCTGGGATAAAGAAGATGTGAGATATATATATGACGGAATATTACTCAGTTTTATAACTTTTCTCCCAAGAACTCTATCTCAATCAAGAGGATCAACAACCACCCAGTCACTTAGAAGTAATCCTAACCTGGGTGGCTCTGTTGGTTAAGCATCCAGCTCTTTTTTTTTTTTTTTTTGAAGATTTTATTTATTTATTTGATAGAGAGAGAGGAAACACAAGCAGGGAGAGTGGGAGAGGGTAAAGCAGGCTCCCTGCTGAGCAGAGAGCCTGATGCTAAGCCTGATCCCAGGACGCTGGGATCATGACCTGAGCTGAAGGCAGCTGCTTAACAACTGAGCCACCCAGGCGTCCCAAGCATCCAGCTCTTGATTTTGGCTCAGGTCATGAACTTAGGGTGGCTAGTCTGAGTCCCATATGGGGTCTCAAGCTCAGCATGGAGTCTGCTTAAGATTCCCTCTCCCTTCCCCAACTCACATACATGCTCACCTGCACTCTTTGTCTCAATAAATAAATAAAATCTTAAAAAAAGAAAAAAAAATCATAGCCTCCTTGTTTTCCCTCAACTTCACCAAATGCTACCATCTTTACTCTATTGATGCCTCTCTAATTCCTCTGTTCAACAATCCTCACGGACACTGCCTACCTTTAGGCCATCATAGCCTACTCACTTCATATCTACTGCCTCCAGTATCAACATCCTGTTCACTGTTGTCAGAGTGACCTCTCTCAATTACCAATCTACTGTCATTCACAGCTTTTAAAATCCTCCCAACTTGAGGAAAGTCTCTAAGTATCTAAGCAAGTATCTAATTACCTATTTAGAGTAAAGTGCACTGATGCTTCAGCAATATCTAATTTTTCTACATCTCTTGAGCAGACCACCTTGCATCAGTTTTATGAATTTACACAAGTTAATTTCTCTGAATGAAATGCCCTTCTCTGCTTTGTCATACTTCAAAAGCCGAACCTTTCCTACCACAGTTATTCATTGTTTGATTGATTGATTCATTTACTTCAGGCTGATAGGACTCTGCGCAATAAGAATACAGAACAGATAGAAGAAAGCAAGTAGTCAATTAGCATTAATAACAATAGTTAATATTTACTGAGTATTTGCCAGATGACAAGCACTATTCTAAAGGGCATTATGTGAACTCTTATTTATCCATCATAACAATTACGATACTGTGATATAATAAGACATATATTTCTTAATCCTGGCTCCTAAAAATGCTCCATGACTATAAAGGTGAAAGAAACATCTTTTGTTATAATAATTTGGTTTTTGTCATATAGAAAGAGCCCAGATGCCCATCAACAGATGGATAAAGAAAATGTGGTGTGTGTGTGCGTGTGTGTGTATTTTATGTACAATGTGGAATATTACTGAGCCATCAAAAAGAATGAATCTTGCCATTTGCAATGATGTAGATGGAACTAGAGGGTATTATGCTAAGTGAAATAAGTCAGAGAAAGACAAATGGCATATGATTTCACTGATGTGTGGAATTTAAGAAAAAAAACAGATGAACATAGGGGAAGGGAAGGAAAAAATAAAATAAGATGAAAATTGAGAGGGAGGTGAAGCATAAGAGATGCTGAACTCTAGAAAACAAACTGAAAGTTGCTGGAGGGGAGGTGGGTGGGGATCAAGAGAATGGGAATCAAATTAGGCTTATGACATCAGAAGTGCATTTCACCCTGATTATAAAACAAGAGGGAAAAGGGAGCACTGGGCCCTAGGAGATAGCCTATTTTTGAGATAAAATGCTTTTAAAAGTTAAATACTGGCAGGGCCTTCCCCCTTGCTAAATAGTAAGGAGCACACAATCTCTAAGCCAGCTTTACAAGCTACTGTTAACTTTGTTATCTATTATTATTTGGATTTTGAACAAAATTGATGGAGTAGGAACCAGTAGAGGAATCCTGTTTGATCTGGAAATTTTCTGTGGAGAGTCCAAAAGGTCGAAGAACCAAGTTCCCAAGATCTTTTAGTTTACCTAACATCTCTGCCTTTAGCCTTTCATTACGTTCTTCAATCTGTTTAGGTAATCTCATGCAAGCTTCTCTTGCTTGATGTATGGATGGATCTTTTTCTAATATGGATTTATAGTCCTCCAGGGCTTCATCTAGCTTGTCCGTTTTCTCGTACAACTCCGCTCTCCTCAATATTGCCCTGATATAGCCAGGGTTTAACTGAATTGCTTTGTTGCAGTCACTGATGGCCATCTCTTTCTTGTCCTGTTTCATCCTTGCAGCAGCTCTATTTGAAAACAGAATATACCTGTCTTTCTGGAAGCAGGATGGGCACATCTGAAGGGCTTGACTATAAGAACTCTCAGCTTCTGTATAATCTCCTCTCTTAAACTGCGCATTTCCCTCCTCCTTTAGTCTAGTGCTCTCTTCTCTTCTCTTCTGTTTCTCCTCATCTGGCATGTTTTTTTCCAGTTCTATTAGGTATTCTTCATCAAGTTCAGAAGAATTCACATTATCATCAGGTTTGTTCTCAACCTTGTCCGCTCCTGGCTCCTCCTTCTCAAATGAGGCACTAAGGTCATGAAAACACTCCTCCTCCCCCTGGTCTTCCTGGGAATGAGACTCGACATCCTTGAGCAGCTTGGTGGACCACTTGGTGGACCACTGGGTGATGGGCATTAAGGAGGGCATGTGATGTCATGAGCACTGGGTATTATATGCAACTGATGAATTACTAAATTCTACCTGTGAAACTAATAAAAAAAATTTTTTTTAAATATTTGGATTTTGGGGTGCCTGGGTGTCTCAGCAGGTTAAAGTCTCTGCCTTCATGATCATGATCCCAGGGTCCTAGGATCAAGCCCCACATCAGGCTCTCTGCTCCACAGAGAGCCTGTTTCCTCCTCTCTCTTTCTCCGCCTGCCTCTCTGCCTACTTGTGATCTCTGTCTGTCAAATAAATGAATAAAATCTTTAAAAAATTTTTTGGATTTTGTCCCATTTTCTATAATAGCTCCAGAGCAATAAAGGTAAAAGGAGCATCTTTTCCTAACATGTCCCTTTCAACCACACTGGAGTTTATGTTAATGAGGTGAGTTTTGGAAAACCCCTAAAGACTAGGGGGAAGAAAGGGCTGGATGTGATCAACAGTGTGATTAGACTTTCAAACTCACCCCCCACCCTTCGAGGAGGAGAAAGGGGCTGATCAGTGATTTAATCACTAACGGTCAGTGATTTAATCAATCATGCCTATATAACAGAGCCTCCATAAAAACCCATAAATAAAGGGACTAGTTTAAATAAAGGGATTGATGAACATGTAGAAGTGCTGGGAGGATGGTGGGCTTGGAGAGGGCATGAAATCTCCACAATAAACAGCCCTTCCCCCATATCTCGCCCTATGCATCTCTTCCATCTGGCTGCTCCTGAGTTATAGTCTTTAATAATAAAACAATAATGTAATTAAACTGTTTTCTTGAGTTCAGCAAGCCATTCTAGCAAATTATCAAATATGAGGAGAGGAGTTGTGGGAACCTCCGATTTAAAGCCACTTAGTCAAAAGTAAATGTGTCAAACTGGACTTAAAATTGGTGTCCGAAGTTGGGGGTAGAGGGACTGAGCCCTTAACCTGTGGGGTCTATGCTAACTCCAGGTAGTGTCATAACTGCATTTTAGGACACCCAGTTGGTATCCACAGAGCTGGATGATTGACTGATATGGGAAAACACCCACCATCTGTTATTAGAAGTGGTGTGAATCATAGTTAAGGAAAACAAAGTTTTCTTTCAACAACTCTATAAGGTGGTATAATAAAACTCCACATTTCAGAGATAAGGAGTATCTTGCCTAAGGTTTAACATGCAGGAAATGGTAAACTGAAATACAACCCCAGGAAAACTAAGTTCAGTCGAACGTGTCATTGGTGAACATGACTTCTATACTTTGCATATACTTCTATAGTCACATGTATTACCTAGTGATAAAATATTTTTACCACTACATTCTTACTTCTTAAGGACAGAGAACATATGTTATTCATTCACATATCCCCAATGTCTAGCACAGTGCCTATCACACTTTGCACTAAATAAATGTTTAATAAACTAAGCACTGAAAATCATTTCTAAAATGAGTACTGGCATCTCAGAAAAACTATAAGATAAGCTATACAGGTTTGGCCCTCTCTCCTGAATTCACTAACACTTGACACATCACTTGGGAATGCCCTCTTGATTTCTTAACCTTGTCCTCTAATAAAATCTAGCCTAAGGAAAGAGGGTTATTAAATTTATCAACAATGAATACAATATAGCTGGTAAAAGTTATTAAGGTCTATTTCCTAAGGATGCTGGCATTTTAACAGGTAGCAAATCTTTAAAGCAGTGGAATAGCATCAAATAGTAAGATACCAGATGTTCATTAGTATTAGAAAGGCTTTTGGAGCAGGCATTTTTTGGGCAAGCAGCTTCCAAATGATTCCATACAAGCAGTATGCTCTTCCCAGACCAGAATCATACATCACTTCATTTCAGCAGCTAAGAGCCTGTTTTCTTAGAGGGGTAAAGTGCACTGCCCATGTTTCAAATGTTACAAGTCTTTAGATCTTATTTCTAAACTCTTCACATATAATACTAATGTAATTAGTGATGTCAACAGTCAAAGATAATGCAAGTAAAGAAGACAAGTTGAAGTAAAATATAACAAAAATGACCAGGAGTCATAGAGAAAATTTTTCACAGGAAAAAAAAATTCCCAATTTTAGTGTGATGACTAGCATATTTCCCCTTTCTCATAAACATTTCACAAGTGTAAGTTTTAGGGCCAAACTTCTTAGGTTTAATTCCTCATTTACCAACTAAAAATCTTCCTGTGTCTAAATGCTTATCTGAAAAATGATGATATTAATGGCATGTACACCACAATGGTGGTACCAAGGATTACACATGTTAATACTTTTAAAATGCTTAGAACAGCATACTGCATGTAGTAATATAGTTGCTATCACCACTACTGCTTATAGTAATAGTCATGGAAGTAGTTGTTACTCAACAAGAATGGAGAAATCTCAATGAATATATGGATAACTGAGTAGACTTCACAGAAAAGCCCTTGCATAATACTTAATATAATTGACATTTATAGAATACTCCACTCAGCAACTGCAGAATACACATTCCTTATAAGTACTCTTGGAACATTTACCAAGACGGACCATATACTAAGTCATAAAGTAAGGTTAAACAACTTAAAAGGATTCAAATGACACAGACTATGTTCTCTGATCAAAATGAAACAAAATTAGAAATCAGTAGCAGAAAGATACCTAGAAAAATCACAAATATTTGGAAATTAATCAATACACTTCTAAACAACCCATATCACAAAAGAAATAATACAGGATATGGAAAATATTTCAAATCAAATGAACACACAAAATATCAAGTCTTATGGTTGCAGCTAAAGCAGTAGTAACAGGTAAAGTTATAACCTTAAAAATGAAAAGGCTGGGGCGCTTGGGTGGCTCAGTGGGTTAAGCCTCTGCCTTCAGCTCAGGTCATAATCCCAGGGTCCTGGGATCAAGCCTCACATTGGGCTCTCTGCTCAGTGGGAAGCCTACTTCCCCCTCTCTCTATCTGCTTCCCTCTCTGCCTGCTTGTGATCTGTCAAATAAATAAATACAATCTTAAAAAAAAAATGAAAAGGCATCAGAAAAAAAAATTTTAATCATGGATCTAATCTTCACATGAAGAAACTAGAAAAAGAAAAAAAGTTAAATCCAAAGCAGGAGGGGGAAAAAAGAAATGACAAAGAAAACAAAAGGAATGAACAGAAAACAACTGGGAAAACAATGAATCGAAATCTGATTTTTTGAGAGAAGAATGTCAATAAAATTAATAAACCTCCAGTTAGGCTAATTTAAAAAAGAAGAGAGAATACATAAAGTACCAATGTCAGAAATAAAAGAAGAACCTACAAATCCTAAAGACATTAAAAAGAAAATAAGACAATATTTTAAGCAATATTCTTGATTAAACTGAAAATTTCCTGGAAGATACAAATCACCACAACTCAAAAAGAAATAAAATAATAATAAACAAAGTAACACAGTATCTACTCAAGAAATTAAACTGATAACTAAAAGCCTTCCCACAAAGTAAGCTATAGGCCCAAATGGTTTCACTGGTGAATTCTACCCAACATTTAAGGAAAAAATAGCATAATCTTAAATTCTTTAAGCAAATAGAAAATACAAATTCCAATGCATTTTGTGAGAACATTAAGCTACTACTAAAATCTGACAAAGACATTACAAGAAAACTACAGACCAATATTTCTCATGAAAATAGACATAAAAATCATTAACAAAGTATTACTAATTCAAATCTAGCTTATATATAAAAAGATTATCATGACTAATATATAAAATGAATACCATCATGGTATTAGGATAAATGGGGCTTATCCTGAAGAATGCAAAGTTAGCTTAACATTCAAAAAATCAGTGTCATTCAGCACAATAATGGAGGAAAAAAGGAATAACTTCAATATATGCACACAAAAAAATATTTCATAAAACCCAACACTCAGCAAGATAAGAAAAAGAAATTAAAGCATTCAGATTAGAAAGAAAGATATAAACTGTCTTCATACACTGAGGACATCATAGTGTATATGAAAAACACCCAGGGATTTATAAAATCTAATAAACAAACTTAGCAAGGTTACAGAAAGTAAGGTCAATATGCAAAAAGCAAATGTTTATATTCTAGCAATGAACAACCAAATATTTAAAATTATAAAATGTATCTTTTAGTCACATAAAAATATTAAATACTTGGAGACAAATGTAACAAAATATGAATAAAACCCATATACTAAAAGTGGCATAACACTGCTGAGAGGAATTAAAGAAAAGCTATATAGCTTGGAATATGCCATGTCCACTGACTGGAAGGCTTGATAGTGGTTTTTAAGTTTTTATTTTTAATCACCTGGTGCACATCATGTCACCTGTACTCCTTAATACCCAACATGTATTTCACCCATCCTCTCATTTACCTTCAATCATCATCAATTTGCTCTCCAGAATTAAGAATCTGTTTCTTGTTTGTCTCACTCTCTCTCTCTCCTTTCTCTTTGTTCATTTGTTATGTTTCTTAAATTCCACATATAAGTGAAATCATATGGTATTCGTCTTTGACTTGTTTCACTTAGCATTATACTGTCTAGCTTCATCCATGTTGTTGCAAATGGCAAGATTTCGTTCTATTCTATGGCTGAATAATATTCTATTGTGTATATACCACCTCTTCTTTATCCGTTCCTTAGTTGATGGACACGTGGGCTGCTTCCATATTTTGGCTACTGCAAATAATCCTGCTGAAAACACAGGGGTGCCTGCATTCCTTCAAATTACTGTTTTTGTATTCTTTGGGTAAATACCCACTAGTGTGATTGCTGGATCATAGGGCAGTTCTATTTTTAACTTTTTGAAGAACCTCAATACTGTTTTCCACAGTGGCTGCACCAGTTCGGATTCCTACCAACAGAAGAAGGAACCCTGTTACCTTCTTCTTCACATCCTTGTCAACAAATGTTTCCTGTGTTGTTGACTTTAGCTGTTCCGACAGGTATCCAGTGACATCTCATTGTAGTATGGACTTGCATTTCACTGATGATAAATGATGATGAGCATCTTTTATGTGTATGTTGACCATCTGTATGTCTTCTTTGGAAAAATGTTTGTGTCTTCTGCACATTTTTAATTAAATTGGATTACTGGGGGGGGGGCTGAGTTGTATCAGTTCTTTATATATTTTGGATACTAACCCCTTTGCAAGTATCTTCTTTCATTCCATAGGCTGCCTTTCAGTTTCACGGTTTCCATCACTGGGCAGCAGCTTTTTATTTTGATGCAGTCTCAATAATTTATTTTTGCTTGAGTTTCCCTTGCCTCAGGGATCTATCTAGAAAAAAGTTGCTACAACCAATGTCAGAGACATTACTGCCTGTGTTCTCTTCTAGGATTTTTATGGTTTGAGGTCTCACATTTAGGTCTTTAATCTATTTTGAATTTATTTTTCTGTATGGTGTGAGAAAGTGGTCCAGTTTCACTCGTTTGCCTGTTGCTGTCCCAGTTTTCTCAGCATCATTTGTTGAAAAGATGGTCTTTTTCCCATTGGATATTCTTTCTGCTTTGTCAGAGATTAACTGACCTGTAATCATGGGTCTATTTCTGGGCTCTCTATTCTGATTCATTGACATGTGTTTGTTTTTGCCCCGGTACCATACTCCCTTGATCACTACAGTTTTGTAATAAAACTTGAAGTCTAGAATTTGATGTGTCCAGCTTCACTTTTCATTTTTAAGACTGATTTGCCTATTTGGGTTTTTTTTTTTTTTTTGTGGTTCCATACGAATTTTAGGATTGTTTATTCTAATTCGATGAAAATGCTGGTGGTATTTTGATAGGGACTGCATTATATATGTAGACTGCTTGGATAGTACAGACATTTTAACAATATCTGTTCTTCTGATCCCTACGCATGAAATGTCTTTCCTTTTCTTTGTGTCATCTTCTGTTTTTGTCATCAGTGGTTTATAGTTTGCAGAGTATAGGACTTTCACCTCTTTCAGTTAGGTTTATGCCTAGGTAACCTTTTATTTTCGGTGCAATTTGTAAATGGGATTGTTTTCTTCATTTCTCTTTCTGCTGCTTCATTATTGGTATATAGAAAGGCAAGAGATTTCTGTACATTGGTTTTGTATCCTGTGACTTTACCAAATTTATCAGTTTTAGCAGCTTTTGGTGGAGTCTTTCATGTTTTCTATATAGAGTATCATGTCATCTACAAATAGTGAAAATTTTATTTCTTTCTTACTGATTTGGATGTCTTTTCTTTCTGTTGTCTGATTGCTGTGACTAGAACTTCCAATACAATGTTGAATAAAAGTGGTGAGAGTGAACATCCTTGTCTTGTTGCTGACCTTAGGGGAATGACTCTTGTTTTTTTCCCCATTAAGGATGATATTAGCTGTAGGCTTTTCATATATGGGAAAGGCTCGATGCTGTTAATATAGCAAGTCTTTCCAAAGTGATATATAGATATAAGGCAATCCCAATCAAAATTGGGATTTTTTTAAACAAAACAAGATGGGATTGGGAGGGAGACAAACCATAAGTGACTCTTAATCTCACAAAACAAACCGAGGGTTGCTGGGGGGAGGGGGGGTGGGAAAAGGGGGGTGGGGTTATGGACATTGGGGAGGGTACGTGCTATGGTGAGTGCTGTGAAGTGTGTAAACCTGGCGATTCACAGACCTGTACCCCTGGGGATAAAAATATACTATATGTTTAAAAGAAATAATTAAAAATTAAATAATTTTTAAAAATTGGGATTTTCTACAAACTGACAAATTATTTCTAAAATTCTGAAGAGAATACAAAAAATGTGAAAGAGACAAAAAAACTTTGAAAAACTTCAGAAATCTTTGAACATCAGACTTTAAAAATTACTAAAAAGTTATAGTGGTCAAGACTGTGGTATTGGTCTAAAAACAGACCTAAAGAGCAATGGAACAGAATACAGGGAATCCCATCTGGTTTGTTATTATCCCCCAGGAATCTGACCTAATCCTGTTTGAGTAGAGAACTGTCTGGGGTTATTCAGCAAGTGCAGTCACCCAGAATCATTTACATTAGGAATGGCCTGGACCCAGAGATTCCAAGGTAACCTTGAACTGCATTAGATGCTCACTTAACTCCTTCTTTCTACCAAGGTTGTCTAGTCTAGACTAACATCTCCAAATTATTATCAATGGCCACAAAACAACCCAGTCTCTGAAATACTGAAAAAAACTAGCTTAGCCTTCCTGCAGCATAGCATGACTTTCAGTAAGAAGTTATAGTTTCCATTCTTGCAATAATTATCCATTTAAATTTTAATAATTCATTTAACTTCTCTAGATTTCAATTCTTTTCATTATTTCTGCTCAGGGCAGGTATGCCTTCAGTCTCCACAGCTTTCCACACTTCTTCTTGAACACAGATTATACCACTAAAGTTAGAAACCACCTTTTTCATATTGATATTCATTTAAATCAGTCTCACAGTGCACTTGTTGTGAGCTCCAGATGTTGTATGCAAGTGTTGAATCACTGCACTGTACACCTGAAACTAATATCACACTGTACATTAACTAACAGGAACTTAAATAACAACTTAAAACCATACCTGCATGGTCATGATATATAATTATCCATTTTATAAATCGCTGAATCTTGTGTGCAAATATTTTGTTTAGGAATCTACATCTGAGTTCATGTGAGAGAGCTTACTGTGGTTTTTCCATTTTGTAGTTTCTCTGTCAGGTTTTCACGTCAATTTATTTTCTGGCCTGATAAAATGTGGTCAGGGAGTATTTCTTCCTTCTCTATTCTCAGGGGAAGCCTGTGTAGCTTGGTATGTGCATGTATGTGTACGTGTTTGTGCATGTGTTTGTGTGTGTATTTCATAAGTGTGTAGGTGTTTGAAGGCATTCAGACCAAGTTCACTTTGTAGGAAAAATTTTAATTTTATATTCAACATATTTTATACATATGGCAATTCAGATTTTCTATTTATCCCTATGTCCATCATTTAGATAAACTGTATTTTTGAGGATTTTGTCCATTTCATCTACATTTTCTAATATTGTGGCATAAAATTGCTCACAATTAAAAATTTACATAAAAAATACATCTGTCTCACATTTAGTAGAGCTGAATATTATAAGTAAATCTGATTTAATCTTCTTAATTCACATGAAATGACCTTGGGCGGTATTTTTAATATTTTATTACTTGCTACTCAGTCACTCAACATCAGTAGTTTTTAAAATGTGAAAATACATTTAATTATAAAAATCTACTCTAATACATATATTCTTAAATGTATATAAATACATAAATCTTAGTACTCTTGTTTACCTTGCCATAAATGTGTGTGTGCATAGATATATAGATATAGTATACAGATATAGATATATAGATATGGGAAGATATATAGATAGATATGGGAAGAAGCTAACTTTTTATCAGGTCTCAAGAAAGAAGAATTCACATCATAATTTATTAATGGTCACTGGGAAGAATGATGACCACTTTCTATATAGAGCCTTTATTTGCTCTCACACAACTCTGAATAATCCTTCAGTTCAAAATGACAAGTGAATTCTTTGATAGTCAGAACAATTAAGCTACCAAAAAAGCAAAGAAAAGAAAGGAGGGAGGAAGGAAAATATTCCAGAATAAAATATGCAAAGATACTCAAGAGGCTAATATTTTGAATACTGTTCACATAATCTTCCTTAGAATATGCTACAAAAAAAAGGAAATAATCCAAATAGTAATAAAAGTTGTATCAAACCATCACTCTGATAATTTTATGAAAGACAAAAAACACAGTAATTTCAAAATATGTAGTATATGGGGGCGCCTGGATGGCTCAGTGGGTTAAAGCCTCTGCCATCGGCTCAGGTCATGATCCCAGGGTCCTGGGATCGAGCCCCGCATCGGGCTCTCTGCGAGGCAGGGAGCCTGCTTCCTCCCCTCTCTCTCTCTCTGCCTGCCTCTCTGCCTACCTGTGATCTCTATCTGTCAAATAAATAAATAAAATCTAAAAAAAAAAAAAAAATAGGTAGTATATGAAGCCTAACTGAGCAATGACTTTTTTTTTTTTATGAAAATGGGTAAGCAGCTTCTTTATCTGTTCACTGTGCTGATACTTGCTTTTACCACATTACATTTCACATATTGCAGTCTATCAACCAGAAAGCATGACTACATTTGGGAAATGGAAGTATAAATAGTATATAAAGGATTTCCATTATTCAAATAGAGCATTTTACCCTCATTTCACAAAACAGACCCTATTACAATCCAAATTATTTTTCACTAGTACCGTCTTCCATCACTACAAAACAAAAATTATGTATTTTACCTACTAACTGCCTAATTTAGGAATGTCAGAGAAACTCCACTTTTGTTAATTAAGTATTAAAATAGTTTATGATCTTACTGATAAGTCATACAATGTATTCATATAATGGTAGAAATAACTATGAAAATTAATCCCAGGTGTTACTTGGAAATTTTTTTCATTATAACTTTATAAAGATATGCTATTTCTGTGCCCTGTCTTTTTGGTTCTAAATAATTATATATAATAGGATGTTGTTTTATACCTATAAATCAGTATTTCTCTTATGTATGTGGATACCTCACAGATACACAGTACAAGTTTCTAGTGAAAAGAGTACATACTTATTAAACAGAGCTGGGTTTTTTTTTTAAATTTACATGACCTAGATGTAGATGTAGATTTTTCAAATATTCTATTGGTTGACTCTATCACTTGATTATTTGAGAAGTTTTTGTCACTTTTTATCACTACTTAAGAAATTATCTTAGTGTTAAAAAAGAACAGAAAATGTGTTATGGTGGGTGCTGTGAAATACATAACCTGATGATTCACAGACCTGTACCCCTGGGGCAAATAATACATTATATATTAATAAAAATTTTTTAAAAATAGAAAAATATATATAGGTTATTACAAGTAAAGAACAAAAGATCCTACCTGTTTCAACCTCATGAAGAAAGTCTCCGTGAAAGTCTTCCTGCTGAAATACCAAAACCGCTCATTCGCAGGGTACACACGTACTACTGTCTCCAGAAGGAAGCGCACAGGCTCCACGACCTCTGTGACGACCATATCCACTGCCACCGTCATGTACACTCGCTTATCTGTGGCAGAAATTTACTGTATGTTATGCTGGCTTTGTTGTTAAGTTTTCCCAAGAAGGTTCTTTCCAATCAGATTGTCACTTTCTGTGTTTAATTGTAAATGTTGTATTATAGGTTTGATTAAATAGATGACGACGTTCTCCAAGTATGTTTCTCAATACTCATGTCCCTATCTAAATCAATGGTCAAAATCACCTCTGAAATCTTAATTTTCCTTCCCCAGATCAGGTTCTTAATATAAAAATTAGGTAAAATATTCAGAATATCTTTTAAAATAAAACTATCTTTCCAATTTCCCAGAATGCCTCTAGAAATTCATAGGATTTGTCCTTTTATCTTATAAAAAGAGATAGAAGAAATTATTCACTTTGGTGAGTCGCATGGAAAGAACTATCAAATCAGAAGAGACTCTCAACCTTCACTATATTACGTTTCTATTGGAACATGTTATTTACATGAATATTTAAATGGTGTATGTTTTAAGGGAAGTCCCTGGAGATCTGTCGGAATCCTCGTTGTCCCCTCACCACATGCTCAGGAAAATCACTAAGGCTCTGATGAAATAGTTCTGTACAGTTACAGAACTGTATCAGAGCCTGGCAAGTAGTTTTAGGCAAGAGTATATTATCAGTCAAAATTTCAGTTATTATTTAAAAGGTTTACTTGGCCACAGCCTTCCTTTAATAAGAATCTAGAATCTTCTGGGCTAGTGTCTATTGGTTTTCTTTAGTTTCAACATGATAGGTTGAAATATGGGTTTTATTTTATTTATCCTGCTTGAGATTCAGTGGGCGAGGGGGTGGTTCTTTATCTTTTTCTTTTCTTTTTTTCTTAAGTAGGCTCCATGTCCAACATGAGGCTTGAACTCTTGACCCTGAGAATAAGAGTCTCACCCTCTAGTGACTGAGCCATCCAGGCACCCCTCATTGGGTTTTTCAGTCTATGGTTTGGCTAATTCATATCGTCATTTCTTTGTTACTTTTGAAATATTTTTAAAATTTACTTTGTCTAGCATTTTTAGTTCTCAGTTAAAGTTCAAATAAACAAGCCTATCATTAGAAGAAACCATCAACAATGTTTTTAAAAAAAAATTATACAACATTTATACACATCAACTGTACTTCTATTAATATCAAATTCAACAAAAAATGATTACATTCTTTCTAAATAAATTCTACCTGCCAATTCAAGAGAAACAAGGATTCTCTAGACATTGTACTTGTCCTGGCAGGCCTTAAAAGTCCAAGGGGAGTACTGTCAAAGTTTAAGAGACAGTAACACAAAACATAAAACAGAATACACAACTTGGTGGTTTAGTGAAAAGATCCAAGACATTTCATCTCCAGAACTTTAACTTCCTCTGTAAAAATCAAACTCTGATTCATGAATCCTCTGAGTAATTTATAATCTCAAGGATATCATTTGGAAATTTTAGAAATCAGGTGTTTTTTTCTGCCTTATGAAATAATTTTACATTTAAAATACATTATCTTGGGGCACCTCGGTGGCTCAGTTGTTAAGCATCTGCCTTTGGCTCAGGTCATGATCCCAGGGTCCGGGATCGAGCCCCACGTTGGGCTCCCTGCTTGGCGGAGAGCCTGCTTCTCCCTCTCCCTCTCCCACTGCTTGTGTTTCCTCTCTTGCTGTGTGTCTCTGTCAAGTAAATAAAATCTTTTTAAAAATAAAATAAAATACATTATCTTTCAAGTAAGAATATTTTTTAAGACTTACTTATTTGAGAGAGCATGCATGTGTACACACGAAGGGGAGGAGAGGCAAAGGGAGAAAATCCCAAGCAAGCTTCCCCTGAGATTGGAGCCCCACACAGGTTTGATCTCATAACCCAGGAGGATCATGACCTCAACAGAACCAAGAGTTGACCACCCAACCAAGCCCACCCAGGAACCCCAAGAATATTATTTTAATATAATATTATAGAAAGTTTATTTTAATAGAGGAAATAAACTTTAAAATACATAATCCCTTAATAGAAGACCAAACAGGAGCACCTAGGTGGCACAGTTGTTTGTGTCTGTCATTGCCCTCAAATAATTCTATAACATATGAAACACAAACACCAGATACTTTCTACGTAATCTAATAAAACTAATTCACATACCTTTGTGGTAGATTCGTTTGAATAGTGGACGTTTTCCCCATAAATGCATACAGTATTTAAAAACTTTAAAATCTAGGGGCGCTTGGGTGGCTCAGTGGGTTAAAGCCTCTGCCTTCGGCTCAGGTCATGATCCCAGGGTCCTGGGATCAAGCCCTGCTTCGGGCTCTCTTCCCTTCCTCTCTCTCTGCTTGCCTCTCTGCCTACTTGTGATCTCTGTCTGTCAAATAAATAAAATCTCTCAAGAAAAAAAAAAACTTTAAAATCTAAATGAGAATAACTTCATTTTAAATAAGCACCAGAATTTTTAAAAATGCAGCGAAACAACCTTGACCATAATATAAAATTTAAAGCAAGTAATAATGAATCCTCTGAGAAAATTTACCTTTTGGGGTTTCTTCATTAAGTGCCAGAAATATTGGTACATTGGGGTTCCACATGCCAGTAATAACGTAAGCCCTCCCATCATAGCTCTTGCCCATGGATTCCTGGAAAAGTTCAGAGAGAAATCACTGAGAATATACATATCAAGAAAATCACCATTTTAAGTTATATCTTACTTTAAGCAATCAAATTTATTAAAATTTGGACTTACAATCAAATGGGATTTTTGGGGGTAAAATTTTTGTCACCCTATGAAAGCATCTCTTTCAATATTAAATTCTCTTACAGCTTTCCTAAGAGTTTCTATTTAGATGCCCATACCTCTTGGTTAAAAGAAGGTACACCTTTATATGCTGACTCACAAAAGCAAATTCATATGAAGTTATATTTAGGTTTATCTTAAGCTGCTTGTCAAAATTTCACATACTTAAGCATACGAGTACGTCCAGTTTCCATTACAACTATAGTATAGATCTCACTGAAGATATTTTAACTGAACTAATAGCTAATCAAAGGAAAAGCAGTTAGTATTTTACTTCCATTTTAATTTATAATATATTCATAAAATATTCACTTATTTTATCACAACACCTCTCAAATTTGAAACTTTTCTATCATCTATGTATGTGTACACTTTCTTACGATCAGTAATCAATGTTAGGAGACTAATAAAGATTTGTAGTCAACACCCAAGTTGACCGTCTCCCTTTTACCTTTTTACTCGCTCCCTCCTTCCCTTCTGTCCTCCCCTTCTTCATCTCCTCCACCCCTTAAGGTGTCCACCCAGCGCACTCCTGACTCTACTGAAGCAGCCAGCAGCTCCCATAGTGAAAGCAGGATCCCATACAGCTGTGTGTATGCATTGCGTGGGTTGGGGGGGGAGAGCAGTTAGAGGTGTTCCCATGGGAGAACAGCACACAGCATACACGCATGCGCATGTGCAAGAGAGTGCTGTCCACAGTACTTAAAATTCTCTGTAGCCATTTCCTCATATTATGAAAAGAGAGTGATGAAAGGGTCAGACGAAAACAAAGAGAAAAACTTTTTTTTCAATTTTACCCCCACACAGATGCTGGTGATTACAATGTCTATTTTCCTAGTGTATTGGTGGTCAGCTTGAGAGTAGGAATCCTGAGTTCTGGAGATAAAGTACACTCAAGGCCGTGTAAAGGACACTCACACAGCACCTTCACCACATTCATATACTCATCTTCATTCTCGGTCTCCATCTCTCTCTCCACCCCTTCCTCTCTCCCTCCCTTCCTATGCTTAATCCCTCTCTACCTTCTCATTAGACGCCCATTCAGAACGAGAATCTGGCCTCCCAAAAAGCCCAATCCATTTCTGGAAAGAGCTGTGCTGTGCTTGAGTCCAAGAAGATAGCTAGTCCAATCAAAATATTTCTTCCAATCAATAAATACGAAGCAAAGTGGGCAGTTAGCAGTGGAGCTGTAAGATTTTAAGAAGTCAGGCCCTGACAGGCCACACATCAAATGAAGTGACAAGGTAACAGAAATTGTAAAGTAGGAAAGACTATATAAAGAACAGCAGAGTACTGGGAAACTGCTAATTGGTAAGAGAGAAATGAAGAAAACAAAAAATTCATTAAAAATAATCATGCAGTCCAGGGGCGCCTGGGTGGCTCAGTGGGTTAAGCCGCTGCCTTCGGCTCAGGTCATGATCTCAGGGTCCTGGGATCGAGCCCCGCATCGGGCTCTCTGCTCAGCAGGGAGCCTGCTTCCTCCTCTCTCTCTGCCTGCCTCTCTGCCTACTTGTGATCTCTGTCAAATAAATTTAAAAAAAAATAATAATAATAATAATAATAATCATGCAGTCCAAATACAAAGGCACATACTGGGAGGCAGGAAGGAGGGAGGAAGACTGAGGAACAAAGAGAGAAGAGCAGAGATGGGCAGGGAGGGAGAGAGGAGGACAAGGTAGGAAAAGGCGAAAGAAGGAGAAAGGGAAGGTGAAGGAAGGAAAGAGAGAGATGGGGAAGGAGGTACAGAAAGAGAGGGGGGCAGAGCACCAGAGGCAGGAGCAGGGGTGGAAAAAGAGCAGGAGCCCAACCTATAAAGACACTCAAAGAAAGAGTAAGCCTCTGGGAGGAGGTGAGGCAGACAGAAGAGTCTAGATAGCAGAGACCACTCTGCAGGGTTCTATACGATTTCATGAAGATCAATAACCTCTTCTGTCTCTAAGGTGCTCTAAGTGCATCTTTGTCCCTTGTAACCATAACAGCCTAATCCAACAACCATAGCATTATGTCTTTGTAGTCCTCACAATACACCACCACAGTAACACTGTCTTACACATCAAAAGCCCTCAATACAAGTTTCTCCTCATCAAGTATGGCACTTTTGTTTCTGAACTAGACATTTCCATTATACAGCCTGGCTTGCTCCCAGTCTCTTATAAAGATACTTCTTGGGGCTCCTGGGTGGCTCAGTCAGTTGAGTGTCTGACTCTCTTGGGGTTGTGGAATCAAGCCCCAAGTCAGGCTCACACTCAGAGGAGAGCCTGCTTGAGGATTTCTCTCCCTCTGCCTCTGTCCCTCCCCTGCTCACTCTACATTTCACTCTCTCTCTAAAATAAATACATCTTTAAAAAAGAGAGAGAGAGAGAGATACTTCTTCAACTATCTTTGCTGAAGAGTTCCTCCTGACTCCTCTGCTCCTACCACAAGCAGGGCTGACAAAATCAGGAACAGCAGGTAAGGGACATCTGGACAACAAAAGTCTCTGTCCAAACTAGGCCAGGATGGAACCACTAGATGTCCTCCTCTTAGGAAAATAAATTAGGAAATACAGACAGAATGTGGCAGTTTGCAGTGGGAACATGGGCAGAGAAGCCATGAGGGAGAGGCCAGGGAATCACAGAGTAAGCCACAGATGAACCATTGTCAAATAATGAGCAAGCTTAAGCTATGAGTTCAAGTAGGCAGATGGTGGGGTAAAGCAGACACATGGTGCTGAAAAGACATAACACACATAAAAAGTAAAAAAAAAAAAAAAAAAAAGTAAGTTCATGCTAATCCATCCATTCTTTAAGCAAATGCAAGCTTACTCTAAGTCATGGTCTTTGCCTATAAGTATCCAGCAGAGAAAACCAAATGATCCTGACTCTAGAGAACTAACAAGCTAATGTTTTCCAAAAACCAGTTGGTGACCCATTTGTGGATCCTAAAATCAATTTAGTACATTATGACAGGACTTCTTAATTAAGTAGAAGAAAAAAAGAGCAGAGTTCCTTACACATGTAAGGGGTAAGAACTGTTTCATGAAAATCTGATTGCTTTTTTACACATACAGATTACGAGCTTACTGGATTACAGTGTAATCGTGTATATCTAACTGTGAGACCAGCTACTAGTCTAGTGTCAATAAATGGTTAACTGTAAAGATCCACAAACTTTCTGAGGCGTTTCTAGGACTTTTAAATTGCATTCCAATTCCAAGAAACCTGGCTCTACTGAGTTTTCAGCTCTTGGTACCTTGCTGTTAGGCTTTCCCTAGTTTCATATAGGGAAGCAAACTTTGCCATACAAAATCTATCTCTTTGGCATGTGGGTTATTTTTAGGCTGCTTATTTAAAAAAAAAAAAAAAAAAAAAAAAAAGGCTGAGGAAGAACCTTTGACCTCCCCCTTATGGTCACCCTAGATAACTACAGTATAAAATAAAGTAGGTGAGGTAGTCAGGGAGAAAATGGGCAAAGTCTGTTTGTTAAAATTCCTATGTCCCATTGTTTCTGAGTGGTCTCACAAACTCATTTGCCAAACATTTACTTTTTTCAATCTTCTTTGAATTATCTTCCTTCCCTCTGAAGTCCTCAACTTCTAACCCTTCTCCTTAGCTTAGAATGGCATATAAGCCTCACTGCCTACAGGCATCATATTCTTAAGGAGCACCCATACATATGTAATTAAATTCAGTCTTCTCCTGCTAATCTGTCTCTTGTCAATTTAATTCTTAGACCTGCCAAAAGAACCTTGAAGGGTAAAGGAAAATTTTTCCTCACCAACAGTATCGAAAATATTCTCACTACTGGAAGAAAACTGAATCTCTTATTTGTATCCCCCAAAACCCAATTTTATTTATAGAAGACTTTGTTTATATACTATATATAATACTATGTATATTTTGTTTATATACTCTCTCTCTCTATATATATATATGAGTAATCTAGCTGTTTGACTAGAAAATTATTTTCACTTATAAATAGGACTTTCTCTTTCATGTAGATCTTATACTAAATTAAATGTATAAATTTGTAAAAGGTCTCAATTCGGGGTGCCTGGGTGGCTCCGTGGGTTAAAGCCTCTGTCTTCAGCTCAGGTCACGGTCCTGGGGTCCTGGGATTGAGCCCCACATTGGGCTCTCTGCTCAGCGGGAAGCCTGTGTCTTCCTTTCTCTCTCTGCCTGCCTCTCTGCCTACTTGTGATCTCTGTTAAATAAATAAATAAAATCTTTTTTTTAAAGTCTCAATTCATGTTATTAGAAAATATTCAAAGGGAAGAAAAGTCAGCATTGTTTAAAAATTATTCAAGAGAAACAGAAAAGTCTCACAAATTCTAAAATTAAATATAATTGCAGGATTTTCCAAAGTTTATCAGAATCAAATGTAAGAAAGTGAAATTTGTTTTCAAAGTATTCACATATTTGAATGAGTCAGAAGAATATCTTGCTCTAGAGGACAGAACTAAAACTAATTAGGCAAAGTTATAAGGAATATGATTTCAGGTGATTATAAGGAAATAAATTTGTAATAAACCAGAATTGTCCCATAGTCTTCATTATAAGTAATAAGTTCCTTTATGAAATGTAGTCTAGCCAAAGCTTAATAACCATGTATTAAAGATAGCACAAAGATCAATAACAAATCGCAATTCTTGATAATTGCAGAAACAAACTCTCCCACTTCTACCAACTATTTGTTGAACAGAAGCTTCAGTGCTGACCAGCCCTTTGATTTCAATATGGACTCTTCAAAGTGGAGAACTGCTCTTCAAGTAAGACACTCAAGAACAGGGGGCCTCAGAAGTTCATGCCAATCTGTAACTCTATAATCTGCGTTTAGGTTTAATTAAAAAAAAAAAAAAAAGTCTCTGCCCTGGTTTCACCTTAATCTTTTAAACTCTGAAAGACTCTTAAGACCTAGGAACCTGTGTTATGAACTACCTCCTCATGGAATTTTCAGGACTCCAAAATGCTATGGCTTGCCTTAGGTAAAACCACCTGTATTACTGATATGTTGTAAAGAGGGATGGAAGAGAGGTGGCTCAATAGCTAATTCATTCCACATTCAGTGTAACTTTTCGTGAAATGCTTCCTCTAGATCTCTGTGGCTCATTGTATCAACGCTAAGAGAGGACTTAACCCACTGCCATAGTTACATACTTAAGAGATCTGTTTTTTATCAAAAATCTATAAACCCGGGGCACCTGGGTGGCTCAGTGGGTTAAAGCCGCTGCCTTCGGCTCAGGTCATGATCCCAGGGTCCTGGGATCGAGCCCCACATCGGGCTCTCTGCTCAGCGGGGAGCCTGCTTCCCCCTCTTTATCTGTCTGCCTCTCTGCCTACTTGTGATCTCTGTCTGTCAAATAAATAAAAAAATTTTTAAAAAAATCTATAAACCCACAGATGCTAAGAGCTATGTTTTACCATATCTGTAAACCCAGCACTCCCCCACAATGCCTGGCACACAGTTATGTGCTCAAAGGGCTGAACAAACCATTTCCAGTAGGACCACTAGAAAATCAATGTGACATTAGCATGATATAACCTGAAGAAAAAGTTGACAGAATTGGTGCTATTTAATTGACATTTTCAACACTCAGCTGAAAAGATTAAAATGTGTGGGGCTTGCTGTCACTAAATATAAAAATCCTAGTTAAGTCACTTTATATTTTACTATTTCATAGTTACTTGAAACTCTAAGATGACCTTCCTACAACATTTCTAAATCACAAAGTAAATATATTCATTAAGTGCAATATAGAAGGTATTTCTGTTTAAAAGTTAAGATAGTTTGCTATTTTACATAAAATACCAACTCTCAAATATATATTAACCTTTAAAAAATTATTTAAATAAATACCACTCCTACAGTAAATATACTTTGCTAAGGACAGGTAATAAAGGAGCATAAATTCAGAAAGATAAATGTTTTTAAAAAAAACATTCATTACAGTACTCAAATTAGTAACAGTGCATTAAAATAAATGAAAGGCACCATATTCACTCTGGATATGCCTGTTATA
The DNA here is from genome assembly GCF_902655055.1 of Lutra lutra. Taxonomy (NCBI): domain Eukaryota; kingdom Metazoa; phylum Chordata; class Mammalia; order Carnivora; family Mustelidae; genus Lutra; species Lutra lutra. The sequence continues at coordinate 28,001,630 of NC_062292.1, forward strand.
ATCATGTACTTGTTATTTTTGGCTCAAAGAAAAGACATCTTCCTAAGAACCCAAAGAGATGAATAAATGGACATTGCCACAACACTATCTTTTTATTTGCTTTCAATTTGCATATGAGTTTTTGGTAGAAATTTTTCTAAATCTCTCCCTCATAAGTGACTTTAAGTTTGGGTTTCCAAAATTATTACTACCATACAGATGAAAGTTAGAAACAATTTTGACAATATGACAAAATTTTAAAATAGAAAATACTTCTAAAATATAAATTAACTATCATCTATACTTGGTTAATGTGCTTAAGGTTATCATTACCATATCCAGTAAATGCATGTCACTGTTCTTCACGTTTCGACCTGGGCTTAATAACATTCCAAAACATCTGAAAACATTGGGGGGAAAAAAAAAGGACAAATAAGGTATCAAGAATATACAGAAGCCCAGTGAGCAAAAAGCCTTTTTACAATAACTATACGATCTGACCTCCGTACTTACAAATAACTTTAATTTTTTAAGAGAAACACCACAAAAAAGAATTAAGATATATAATAAAACTGCATAGAAATAAGTTATTTAAATTCCCAAATCTTTATTTCTGCATGTAAAAGATTACCAATGATCAAAAACTGTAATAAAAATGGCCACGAATTACTGACTGAAACAAAATACAGTAGTAAAATATGAATTTGTTTCCAGATAGAAATGAAACTTATTTGCCTTGGAGTTATTTCAAACCTATAAGCCAAAATCAACTAATCCAATTAAATAGTAAAGGAGATTAAAAAAAATAACAAAACTGTGCTCACTCTTTGTATCAAGCCAGATTAAGAGAAACAATTACCCTGGCCTTCAACACTCATTTTCACTGAGTAGCCTGTTAATATTTATTATACCATAACTTTTAAAAAAAAGTTACATGAAACTCATTACTAAATGTGCCATTATATTAGTGAAGATATTATCCAACATACTTTACATAGGAATAACTACTTACTTTGTTCTGTGCTTCCTGATGCTACAGAAGCTTTAGGAATCCCATCTACTACATCCCCTACAACTTTATTTGTGAAGGATTTTCATAAGGTCTAAATTCAGCTAAATCCAATATTTTTATATGTGTTAGATTATTATTAATTCTGCTTTTTAGTAAGAAAAGTAGAATCTAGAGAAACCCAACAACTTACTCAAATTCTCTTGCCTTTTAAATAACTCTTGTAAATCTAGAGACAATCTGATCTGTCCTCAGCATCCCTCTGCCAACAACGCATACCCACACTTACTAGAGTGTTTTTACTGTAGTTTTCCAACATTTAAAAGTATGCTATGGAATATTTCACACAGTAGTAGAGAATGTAAATAAATAAATTCTGTCAATATTTTTTAAATTTCAAAATACTGACAACTGACATGTCACTACGTAATCTGATCCTTGTTATTTTCCAAAGTTTACTTTTTTAGTAGTACAACTTGTTCTTCCATGAACAAGGTAAGACCTATCACAATATGAGTCTAGTAAGTGGTAAAGCAATATATACTTCCTGTTAGTATTTGAGGATACCCTGCACAAGGATCTCTTTTGGCATCCAAAAACAATAGAGTACATGAAAAGATAAAGTCACTGAGATCTGAAGATAACTTTCCAAACATATTACTATACCACTGGAAAAAAAATGTAATATACACTGCCATACACTATAATCTATACACTGCTATAATCTCCCAATGAACTCCTATAATAAACACTGCAAATTAAGTATTAATTATGCAATTCATTGTACTCTCTCTTCTATCATTGCCTTAAATACTTGCTAAGCAAGAATAAAAAGTGAGAGGCGCCTGGGTGGCTCAGTGGGTTGGGCCCCTGCCTTCGGCTCAGGTCATGATCTCAGGGTCCTGGAATTGAGCCCCATATCGGGCTCTCTGCTCAGTGGGGAGTCTGCTTCTCCCTCTGCCTGCCTCTCTGCCTACTTGTGATCTCTGTCAAATAAATAAAATCTTTAAAAAAAAAAAAAAAGTGAAATCTTTTTTCAGATAAGAAATTTGGTCCCTCCAACTAAAAGGTCAGGTCAGTGAGGACAGAAGACTTCTCTCACATTCCCTTCATGTTCTGCTTTGGCTTGTATCTCTTACTCTTTTTTTTTTTAAGAACAATTTTCTATATTACAGAATTAAGTTTCAAATCTATTATGTACTTACTGTAAAAAAGTTAATGGATACCAAAATGGTAAAACATAAATTTATCCTTTTCTCTCTAGTATCAGCCCCCTTAAGAACGAACACTAACAATTTAGTATGCATCCTCCCTACATTTCTTATTGTTCTTGAAGACTTAAAAGATTTTTATCATTTTGTTTGCCAAGCATTTCTAGGCAAATAATGAAATTGGTACAATTTCGTATTTTTTTAATATTCCCATGTTAAACTCTATTGCAAAAAGAGCCTTGGAGGTTTGGGTTTTCCTTAAATGGCAACAGCTATCACTTTATTTTGATGATCTTTGATGTGGTGATCTTTTCCTGGGTTATAAATAAAAAATCCTGCCACCAGCGCAACTGGCTGGCTCAGTCAATTAAGCATACAACTCTTGATTTTTGGCTCAGGTCATGATTTCAGTGTTGTGAGATCAAGACCACATTCAGCACAGCATCTGCTTGTCCATCTCCCTTCCCCTCTCTTCCTTCCCTCACCCCCAGCTGTGCTCGCTCTTCTCTTTCTCAAACAAATAAAAATGAACACTTTTTTAAGATTTCGTTTATTTATTTATTTATTTGAAAGAGAGACAGGGAGAGAGGGAACACCAGCAAGAGGAGTGGGAGAGGGAGACACAGGCTTCCCGGTGAGCAGGGACCCCGATTTGGGGCTTGATCCCAGGACCTTAGAGCCGAAGGCAGACACCTAGTGACTGAGCCACCCAAGGTGTCCCAAAAATAAACTCTTTAAAAAAAAAAAAATCCTGCAACCAACCAGTAGTGTGACCTTGGAGAAAGGACCTAACTACCCCCGCCCCTGGTTAAAAAAAATATATTTTATTTATTTGAAAGTGAAAGGCAGAAAGAGAGAAAGCACTAGTGGGAGGCAGAGGGAGAGGGGAGAAGCAGATTCCCCACCGACACAGGGTTCAGGGTCCATCCCAGGACCCTGGGATCAACAGCAGACACTTAATTGACCAAGCCACCAGATGCCCCAGCACCTAACCCCCTTGAGCTTCCGCTTCCTCTTCTACAAAATGGAAGAGGTATAATACATGAACTCAGAGGAGTTTTTCCAACATGAAAATTGCACAGTTTTTCTCTATAAAGCTGTATTAGTCATTTCCAAATTTATATTTCATTAAAGCACATCAGGTTTCCTATGGAGACAAGTAAGGTCTATTAGGGATAATGTGTCAGTAATTAGATATTATTAGTACCACAAACACCTAATGCAAATACTAAGTATTTCTTTGGGGAGGTCAAAGCATTCAACCTTTCCTTGTTAACTCTATAAATAATGTAGAAAACTGCCATCACACCTATTTTCTCAAGCAGCTCATAGACTATTAGAGGAGGGAAATACAAGTAAATAGGGAACTAAAACCCGTTATGGTAAGTTCTAGGATTGCTGTAAATACAGAATGATAAGGAAGCAGAAAAGAGACACACCCAACACTATAATATAGTACGTAACGGACCTGACCAAAATTTGAAATCAAACCTCCTGAGAATGAGATGATAATGACAGTATATTAATATTATTAAATTCTAGCATATACTGTTTAATTCCTTAAGTCAGACATTACTGTATTGCTGCATTTACATTTCAAAACAACCTGCATATGAGAAATGACAAGCTAGTTTTCATGAAGGTAGAAGGGATTTGTCCGAACAACACAGGTAGTTAGTTAAAGGACTGGGATTCGAGTCCATGTCCATGATCCAAAACTGCAGATCTTTTATACATTGTACTCTATCACCTCCCTAGCCGATCAGGAAAGATTATCAACTCCCCGTGTGACCCAGGGCAACTTACACACCGCAACATCTCACTTTCCACATTTCTGAAATATAAGTGTTATTGGCTCATAAGTTCCCATGTTCATGTAAAGGTGAAATGAAAGCCCTCAGGGTGAAGGTATACTGTGAACTATAAAGCAGTGCCTAATTACGAATTATTAGTATAACTGCCACTACTATTGTTTTAGAGATTATATTTATTTACTTGAGAGAGAGTGAGAGAGAGACAGTGCACAGGAGCAGAGGGAAAAGCAGACTCCTTGCTGAGCAGCTGGGGACTCAATCCCAGGACCCTGAGATTGTGACCTGAGCCCAAGGCAGACACCTAACCAACTGAGCCACCCAGGCCCATACTGCCACTATTATTAAAAAAACAAAGTTTAACTTTCCATAATACCTATTGAGTTTTTACTCAAAACAGAGCTTTTTGTGGAACCTCCATACTGTTTTCCAGAGTGGCTGCACCAGCTTGCATTCCCACCAACAGTGTAGGAGGGTAGAATTTGAAAATAGAGCTACCCTACGACCCAGCAATCGCACTACTGGGTATTTACCCTAAAGATACAAACATAGGGATCCGAAGGGCAAGTGCACCCCAATGTTTATAGCAGCAATGTCCACATTAGCCGAACTATGGAAAGAGCCTAGATCTCCATCAACAGATGAATGGATAAAAAAGATGCAGTATATATATACACAATGGAATACTATGCAGCCATTTTAAAAAAACGCAAAATCTTGCCATTTGCAATGACATGGATGGAACCAGAGGGTATTATGCTAAGTGAAATAAGTCAATCAGAGAAAGACAATTATATTATCCCACTAATATGAGGAATCTGAGAAACAAGACAGAGGATCATAGGGGAAGGGAAGGAAAATGAAATAAGATGAAACCAGAGAAGGAGACAAACCATAAGAGACTCTTAATCTTAGGAAACTGAGGGCTGCTGAAGGGGGGGGGGAAGGGATGGGGTGGCTCGGTGATGGACATGGGGAGGATATGTACTATGGAGAGTGCTGTGAATTGTGTAAGACTGATGATGGACAGATGTGTACCCCTGAGGCAAATAATACATTATAGGTCAATAAAAAAGCACTTTGAACAGTTTTAATACCAAGTTAGCATCCATACAAACACCAAAACTCAGCGTATCTAGCACTAATGCTTTAGACTTCAGTGATAGAAAAAAGTGACAAAAACCAAAGATGATATGTTAATGTTCTGTAACAGCAAACTAAATTGTTTTACTTTTGCTTTCAGCCCATCAAATGATTAGGATTCTATCTACCTCCATGAAGACTATGGATAAAAATGAAGAAGGAAGAAAGGAAAAGAAAGGACGCAAGTGTCTACCAATGTCAGTTAAGGAACACTGTCTCTTAACTGAACTTTTGCTGTTAAAAATGAAAAAGGGGGGGCACCTGGGTGGCTCAGTGGGTTGAAGCCTCTGCTTCGGCTCGGGTCATGATCTCAGGGTCCTGGGATCGAGCCCCACACTGGGCTCTCTGCTTGGCGGGGAGCCTGCTTCCTCCTCTCTCTCTGCCTGCCTCTCTGCCTACTTGTGATCTCTGTCTGTCAAATAAATAAAATCTTAAAAAAAAAAGAGAGAGAGAAAGAAAAAGTGGGGGTGCCTTGGTGGCTCAGTGGGTTAAAGCCTCTGCCTTCGGCTCAGGTCATGATCCCAGGGTCCTGGGATCGAGCCCCGCATCAGGTTCTCTGCTTGGCGGGGAGCCTGCTTCCCTCTCTCTCTCTCTGCCTGCCTCACTGCACTGCCTACTTGTGATCTCTGTCTTTCAAATAAATAAATAAAATCTTTTTTAAAAAAATGAAAAAGTGACAGTATGTCAGAAGGAGGTAAACAGAAACAAAAAGAAAAGCTATATAAGTCAATCATATTTTTTCAGAATATCCAAGAACACGAAAAGCTAAATTTTGTAAAAATTAGAATCCCAGTCAGTCTCGCACTGAAGGAGTTAAAGCAAAAGACAGTTGAAAAAGCTAGGTGAGAAATGCTGGGATTGTTTTTCCCTCACTAACAGGATGAAGCAGAGATAGATACACAGGCATTCCTCACTATGTGCAGTATGGGGAACCATTATAATAACCACACAAGCTGAAACCGGGCAAAAGGATGTTATGATCAGTGAGGAAAATTATGATTGTTCTGCAACCTTTATTTTTTGTCAAACTTTAAAAACTCTTTGCTGTCAGTTATAAGTACACAACTAATGGAGAAAAAAAGTAAAACTATTATTTATTTAGTTCTCTGCGATTTAAAACACTTGGAAACATTGACAAAGTGTTTTATTTCTTCATAAACAATTAAGACGAGTTTGAACAGAACTTGCTTTCTTCTCATATAATTTACAACAAGAGTTAAGCATTTTTTTCTATGCCCTGGTAAAATTCATATTCCTTTCTAAGTTTGAATCAGCTTCCAATATTTTATCCTTTGCACTTTCAATGTTATGAAATATCTGAGGGTTCCTTTAACGTGAAGTTTTTGCTGGCATTTCCTCCAGGACATGCTTCCTTTTCATCACACTTTCCTTACTTATGCTGCTAAATTCATCCTCACTGCGTTCCTCTGGCTGCCTATGCAGATTCCACTGAACAGTGGCAATGTCAACATTCCCAGGGTTCTATTTCTTTATAATTCCATTTACGTCTGATTCGAATCCTGCAAAGTTTTTTGTATACTGCAGTAAAAGTTCTGCCATGCCATATGCATACTATTCATTGTTGTTTCCTGTCATGATGCATGAATTTTTTTTTAAGATTTTATTTATTAATCTGACAGAGCGATCACAAGTAGGCAGAGAGGCAGCCAGAGAGAGAGGAGGAAGCAGGCTCCCCGCCGAGCAGACAGCCCGACTCGGGGCTCGATCCCAGGACCCCGGGACCATGACCCGAGCCGAAGGCAGAGGCCTTAACCCACTGAGCCACCCAGGCATGAATTTTTTTTAAATTTTGTTTTATTTTTTCAGTGTTCCAAGATTCATTATTTATGCACCACATCCCGTGCTCCATGAAATACGTGCCCTCCTTAATACCCACCACCAGGCTCACCTATCCCCCCCACCCTCTCCCCTCCAACACCCTTGTTTCTCAGAGTCCACAGTCTCTCATGGTTAATCTCCCCCTCTGATTTCCCCTAACTCACTTCTCTCCTTCTCTCAATGTTCTCTGGGTTATTCAACTATGCTCCACAAGTAAGTGAAACCATGTGATCATTGACTCTCTCTGCCTGACTTATTTCACTCAGCCTCATCTCCTCCAGTCCCATCCATGTTGATACAAAAGTTGGGTATTCATCCTTTCTGATGGAGGCATAATACTCCATTATACATATGGACCACATCTTCCTTATCCATTCATCTGTTGAAGGGCATCTTGGCTCTTTCTAGTTTGGCGACTGTGGTCATTGCTGCAATGAACACTGGGGTACAGATGGCCCTTCTTTTCACTACATCTGTATCTCTGGGGTAAATACTCAGTAGTGCAATTGCAGGGTCATAAGGTAGCTCTATTTTTAATTTCTTAAGGAATCTCCACACTGCTTTCCAGTGGCTGGAAACAGTGGCTGCACCAACTTGCATTCCCACCAACAGTGTAAGAGGGTTCCCTTTTCTCCACCTCCTCTCCATCCTTGTTGTTTACTGTCTTGTTAATTTTGGCCATTCAAACTGGTGTAATCTATACTTTCAATGCCATCCCGATCAAAATTCCACTGCCATTTTTCAAAGTACTGCCACAAACAATCCTAAAATTTGTATGGAACCAGAAGAGACCCCGAATTGCTAAGGAAATATTGAATAAGAAAAACAAAACTGGGGGCATCACATTGCCTGATTTCAAGCTTTACTACAAAGCTATGATCACCAAGATAGCATGGTAGTGGCACAAAAATAGACACACGGACCAGTGGAACAGAGTAGAGAGCCCAGGTATGGACCCGCAACTCTATGGTCAACTAATCTTTGACAAAGCAGGAAAAAATATCCAGTGGAAAAAAGACAGTCTCTGCAATAAATGGTGCTGGGAAAATTGGACAGCTAAGTATAGAAGAATGAAACTTGACCATTCTCTTACACCATACACAAAGATAAACTTGAAATGGATAAAAGACCGCAACATGAGGCAAGAATCTATCAGAATCCTAGAGGAGAACATACGCAGTAACCTCTTCGACATCGGCCACAGCAACTTCTTTCAAGAAAGGTCTCCAAAGGCAAGGGAAACAAAAGCGAAAATGAACTTTTGGGACTTCATCAAGATCAAAAGCTTCTGCACAGCAAAGGAAACAGTTAACAAAACAAAGAGGCAATGCACACAGCGGGAGAAGATATTCGCAAATGACAGTACAGACAAAGGGCTGACCATCCAAGATCTATAAAGAACTCCTCAAACTCAACACCCCAGAAAAACAGATAATCACATCAAAAAATGGGCAGAAGACATAAACAGACACTTCACCAAAAAAGACATACAAATGGCTAACAGACACATGAAAAAATGTTCATCATCATTAGCCATCAGGGAGACTCAAATCAAAACCACATTGAGATGCATTAATTTTTTTAAGATTACTTATTTGAGAAAGTGAGAGAGAGCACACATGTGGGAGGGGGGCAGAGGAAGAGGGAGAGAATCCTCAAGCAGACTGCCCGCTAAGCATGAAGCCCGATGCAGGTCTTGATCCCAGGATCCTGAGATCATGACCCAAGCCAAAATCAAGAGTTGGACACTCAACCAACTGAGCCACCCAGGCTCCCCGCATGATTGTGTTCAACTGCTTATATCATATTTCTTCCAAACTCAGCTAAGGAAACTGCATGATCTCCAGTCTTGGAAGTATCATTCCCTTTCAATGTGGCAACAAAATTCAAAATTTTGGCTTGAATGCTAGCAAAACTAACTAGATTTTTTTTTTTATTGCAGCCTTTAATCCAAAGTAGAAGTTAATGTTCCATTTCAACCCTAAACATCTTTCTATTCCTACTGAAACTTAAAGATGACAGAGTGACTTTATTGTGCTCTTTTTATTCACCAGACTTTTTCAGAACGGTTGACACCATTGCTTCATGCAGCGCCTAGAGCTCTTCCTACCTTCATTCTGCTGTCATCATTTCTAAATCTTCTAAGATCATATGCAATTTCACTTTCAGCATTAGCACTTTCATTTCTTTGCTGCACATTTAACATTGTTGGCCAATTCTTTGAATTTATGTATTTTGGGGAAATGGTGCACAGGTTTATCACTGAGAGATAAGGAGGCAACACAGTCACACACTTTGCTATCTGGGCATGAACTAAGTAACAGATGCACTGTTACCATTTTCAACAGAATTTCAAGGAAGTGATGTGACTAGTTGCTGATCTTGAATTTATGTGGTGACTATAAACTAAAGAGTTAACAACAGAGTTTTCACTTTCTGCAATTACTCAAAATTAATATATCATGATAACAAAAATTTGAACCATGTGGCTGCAGGACTAGTATTATTTAACTAAACCAAAGTAACATAAATTTGTGCATTATCATAACTACAAAACAAGGATTGCTTGTACGTACACAAAAGTGCTAAAAATCTAGCCAAGGTTTTGCCTTCTCATGGTAGCAGTCTACCCTGATTCTACAGGCTGCTCTGATTTTCACTTATCACTCAAAGCAGTCTCAGAAAAAATCATGATTGTGGTACCAGAGATAATACTGCCAACAGTAATAACAGCAAGCGTTTATTAAGCATTTATTCTGAGTCAGGGACTATTCCAAATATTTTACAGGCATTATCTAATTTTTTCCTCCCAAAATTCTTAAGAGGTATTATTCACAATCTACAAATTAGAAACCGAAGCACAGAGAAGTTAAATAACCTGGCCACAGTCACTGTAGAGCCAGGACTAAAACCCAGATGAAGGACTCCATAGTTAGAGATCTTAAACATTTTACTAACTTCAGTGCCCTCAGTCACAGGAAGAAGTCTCTCCATTAGGTTTTATAGTTATCAACAAAAGAGGTTTAAAAAACTAGTTGTTCTTTTCTCTCCATACTTCGGGTGGGAAATTTTTATAGTTTTCCCCTAAGATTACCTGGAATACTAGGACGGATCACCAGGAAAAAAATAAAATAGATGCTTGGGGGTGCCTGGGTGGCTCATCAGTTAAGCATCTGACTCCTGATTTCAGCTTAGGTCATGATTTCAGGATTGTGGGATTAGGCCTTCAACCAGGGCACAACATAGAGTCTACTTGAGATTCCCTCTCTCCCTTGCCCTTTGCCCTGCCCTCCTCTCATGCTCTCGCATGAGCACTCTCTCTCGCTCTCAAATAAAAAAAATCTTTTTTTTAATATTTAAAATAGATACTTAGGACTGTTTTAGATCTGCTACCAGTGAAAAGAATTTAATCCACAAAGAGGTTATAGAAGAAGAGGTGATTTTTTTAAAGTTTTTTTTTTAAGATTTTATTTATTTATTTAACAGAGATCAGAAGTAGGCAGAGAAGTAGGCAGAGAGAGAGAGAGGAGGAAGCAGGCTCCCTGCTGAGCAGAGAGCCTGATGTGGGGCTCGATCCCAGGACCCTGGGATCATGACCTGAGCTGAAGGCAGAGGCTTTAACCCACTGAGCCACCCAGGCACCCCTAAAAATTTGGAAGTCATTCATTTGTAGATATATTTAAAGTCCTATATATGAAGAGACTGGATGAGGTAACTAATGAGTGTGGTAGAGGAAAGACTACTAAACTAATGTTATCAAGAAGGAAAAAACTGAATAAAATCTACTATACAAGTAGAAAGTTGGCCAAGAGCATGGACATTTCATCCAGAGTAATAAGAGGAAAGGCAGAATATGTAGTATAGATGAGAAAATTAGTAGAAAAGGTGATGGTAATATCAAAAGTTCTAGGGCACCTGGGTGGCTCAGTCATTAAGCAGCTGCCTTCAGCTCGCGTCATGGTCCTGGGGTCCTGGGGTCCTGGAATCGAGTCCCATGTGCGTTCTCTGCTCAGCAGGAAGCCTGCTTCTTCCCCTCCCACTCCCCTCACTTGTGTCCCTCTCTCACTGTCTCTCTGTCAAATAAACAAATAAAATCTTTAAAAAAAAGTTCTACTTACTGTTTCTGTTATCTTCAATGAGAGATCGCTGGTTAAGACTAAACGTGGTAGAAGACATGTGGACACTAAAGAGCAGGTGTGAAACAGCCTAAGAAAGAGATGAAATAGCTTGTCCAGTAAAATGAAATAGGGATGCTAGCAACACAAAGGTACACCTGAGGCTATGGTCATGAACCTCGAGTGATGCCAATCAGCATGGCTGTTTATCTATTACTTCCCCAGCTGCATTCAATTCTAACAGGTCTTGGTACAAAGGAGCAGAAAGCTTAGAGATGGCAATATGCCAGGTGAGTGGAAAAATGGAAAAGAGAATAAGGGAGTTGTGGGAGTATAATTTATAAAGATAGATAATAGAATCTAAGTTAGGACAGAGAGAAGTAAAAAAAAACAAACATGAAGTGAGTGGGTGAGGGACAGCAAATCATGATGGGACCACAGATTATTAGTCTCAGTGAGATCAAAGAATTAACGGAATTGAGAAAATGAGAATGAATTAGAGAGATAAAAGGCAGGATCAGACAGTGGGATACCTTATATTGAGACTATGAAGGGAGTCGGTCATCGGTAATGACAAATTCCAGAGTATGATGGTGGAAGTAGGTAGTTGAGAAAGGGAGAAAAAGTCTGTAGACAAGAAGTCAAGAAACTAAGAAGCTAGGTTATTAGGAAAACCATCTGCATAGATACTGAAACTGCCATAACTTAGGATAAGCCTAATAATTAGAAAATGATAGAGAGCCAGGGGCTAAAATCTTCAAAGAATGATGCGAATCCCAAGGATATGTAGATAATGGCAACAAGAGAGGCTGGGAGATGGGAAAGTCTGAGAGCATCAACTTCGAAGCTGTGAGTTTTCAAGGAGGGAAGAGGAAAACAGTCCAGAAGGAGCAGGGACATGCAAGAAGGATACTCATACATCTCCAGGCCAAAGATACAGGGATGGGAGGAGAGGAAACAGCCATCACTTGAAAAGATTGTAAAGGAAGCAGCAGACTCAGTTGAAAGCCCAGTTGTATAAAGTGAAGGTAACACTCAGAATCAGGTTGAGAAAGAGGGTAGCTGTGCTGTGATGCGTTATGAGTTCCAGAGTGTAGAATGGAATGTTCCAGAAGCTGGGTAAAGGTGGAGATGAGAGTCAGAAGACAGGATATCCAGGGGATCAGGATTTGAGTACTGATGGAAAATCCAGGAGTCCTGGACTTCTTACAAGGCCTGAAGAAACAGGCAAAACAAACAGATTTCAGCGAAGCTAAAGATTGAGGGTGGGAAGAAGGAGGGTCTTGGCAAGAGCAGGTAGAGCTCTGGAATACGTTTTAGTCCAGTTCAGGACAACCAAGGTGCACGAGTCAAGGAAGGGGCAGTAGTACCAGAGAAATATGGACAACCTTACCTATTATTGATGAGGGGCGGGGTTAGGAATGGGAACAGAGTATGTGAGTGTGGAGGAGTTTTGACTTGAAGTGCATTCAAGGGAAAGATAACTACTTCTGGGTATCCAAAAACACACTGGATTAATGAGTCTGCAGAATAGTAAACCCCAAAACCATATTTACTGTGCATTAGCTATAACCTCATCTCACAAATGCTACTGCTCCCTAAAAGACAAGATCCAAAATAGCCGTCCTATATCCACATAAAGAGACCTTCAATTAGGCAAATGCTCATTTTCTACGATCAATAAAAGCTACATACACATACACCCCCCAAGGAAGAAAATAGTAATTTTAAATGTGATTCTTACATGAAAAACTAGCCACAACAAAATGCTCTTGTGTTGGGAGTTACCAAGACCACTCCAGGTTGGAAGATTTGCTAGGAGGACTCCCAGGTCTCAGCACTGATTGTACTTATGGCGATGATTTATTAGAGTGAACAGACACAAAGCAAAATCAGCAAAAGGAAAAGGTGCACAAGGTGAAGTTCAGAGTCCTCTCCCTATTGATTCACTGAGGACACATTTAATTTCTCCAGCAATGAGTTGTGACATGTGTGAAAAGTTGTTTACCAGGGAAAGTCAGAGACTCAGTGTCCAAGGTTTTTCCTGGGAGCTGGTCACATAGGCATTCTTTGGCTGGGACATAACAAAATTCCAGATTCCAGAAGAAAAGCAAGTGTTCAGCATAAATCATGCTGTTTCTACAAACAGTTTAGGCACTCATCAGTTCTGGGAATGGTGGGACCCTTCCTGAAATCCAAGTTTTCAGATGGCTTTCAAGAACCAACCCTACAATTCATACCTTTAGGAACAGCAGTTTCAGCTCCACTATGTTAACTCTCTTCTGTAGAGCCCTATCTTCCTATTTACATTCTAAGTAAGGAGAACTTTAATATAATACAATGTCATCTGTGTGTAAAATAATATAGATTCCTCAGGAGGTCAATTCCATTTAAAAGGCTTAAATCAAGTGATATTAAGCTTTGATCAGTTATCAAAAGAATAACAATCTTCTATAGTACAGTGGAATAATGAAATAACTCATCAAAATATATGAACTTTAAAGGAAACATGTGAATACCCATATAACAGGGGCATCTGGGTGGTGCAGTCAATTAAGCATCTGACTCTTGATTTCAGTTCAGGTCATGATTTCAGGGTTGTGAGATCGAGACCCACATCCAGCTCTGCGCTAGGCATGGAGCCTGCTTAAGATTCTCTCTCCCGGGGCACCTGGGTGGCTCAGTTGGTTAAGCGACTGCCTTTGGCTCAGGTCATGATCCTGGAGTCCCGGGATTGAGTCCCGTATAGGGCTCCCTGCTCAGCGGGGAGTCTGCTTCTCCCTAAGACCCTCCCCCTTTCTCATGCTCTCTCTCTCTCAAATAAATAAAATCTTTAAAAAAAAAAAAAAAAAAAGATTCTCTCACCCTAGGGGCGGGTGGCTCAGCTATTGAGTGTCCGACTTCATGGGTCATGGTCCCGGGGTCTTGGGACCGAGCCCCGCATCGGGCTCCCTGCTCAGCAGGAAGCCTGCTTCTTCCTCTTGCACTTTCCCTGCTTGTGTTTCTGCTCTCACTGTGCTGTGTCTCTCTCTGTCAAATAAACAAAATCTAAAAAAAAAAAAAAAATTCTCTCTCTCTCCCTCTCCTCCTGCCCCTTCACCCGCCTTTAAAAAAAAAAAGAAAAATCATGAGAATAAAAGGGATGAGGAAACATTAAAACACAGTCAAACTAGAAAAAAAACAAATATTTAAAGTACAAATACAAGACTTCACATATAATTTAACTTTCGTTGACTGCCTAATGTCCTACTAAATAAAAATAACATTTTATGTACTTCTTCCTCCCTCATCTCTTCAAATGAAACAAAGATCTTTAAAAGAGAAAAAAACAACTTTCATTATAAAGAAGGATAAGACATTAGTACTTAAGTTATGCTTACTAGTGACAAAATAATTTTATTTACAGATACTTAAATCCCTCTCCTTGCACCTTCCCACAAAAATAAGTCATACAGAAGAGTCAAATGAAAAAACACTCAGAATGGAAATGGACATATGGCAAAAGTCATTAAATAGCTTTTATCCTTGCCATTATCACTATTATGAAAGCCAAAAAGAAAGAAAGAAAAAAATGAAAAGAAAGAAAAAGCCAAAAAAAAGGGGGAAAGCACAAAAACAAAAACAAAAACAAAACTATCTAAAATAACCAGGGACACCTGGTGGCTCAGTCAGTTAAATGTCTGATTCTTGATTTCAGGTCATGATATCAGGGATCATAACGTCAAGCCCTGCATCGGACTCCACACTGAATGTAGAGCCTGCTTGAGATTCTCTCCCTCTCTCTCTCTCTCTGTTCCTCCACCCCCTTAAAAAAAAAAAAAAAACTATCTAAAATAACAATTTTCTTCCCACCCCCACCCTGCCCAGAAATGTATTTAGTCCCATAGGTGTATGGGACTGGTGGATCTTATCAGGTATTAATTCAATTAGCCAGTCAAAGTCCAATTAGGAGAGAAAACACAATAATTTAAACAGGGAAAGTTTATTATAAAGAATTACTAACTATAATAGGAGAGTAACAGTAAAGAGAATTCTAAAGAATACCTCAAGCCTAAGGGAGAGTACACCAGGAAAGAGTACTTGGAGGAGGGATCCTCTCCCTACAGCTGGTATTCTATCCTTACTAGAGAAAGTACGACTGCAGTACAGTGGATGGCAAAGTTTGCTGGACTGAGCTGGGCCATAAGCAAACAGGAAACAGCGCACATAGGTGCAGGCAGCCAAGTCTGCGAGTACATGAACAAAGGCAATCAGAGCTCCCAGAGCTAGCTCACTGGCAGAAGGGTGTGAGGGCGGAGGCCCACAGTATCTGTGTCTGGAGGTCCACAGGAAGATCTTGCTGAGCCAGGACCGGGATTCTGAGCTCGAGGAGGGAGTGTGTGCACTGGCTGCACAGCTGGAACACACACAGGATGTTCCAGAATCTTAACAGCAAGAGCAAGAAACCAACACAGCACACCAGAACCAAAGAGAAGACCTGTCCTCCTGCAGTGTCTCTCTAGCACCCTCTACTGGCTCAATTTAATATTGTGCTTGCTGCAAACAAATTTCGCTCCACCAAATATAAAAGAGGGTAGATTTGGAACCAAGAGATAATAAATTGATAACTGGCATAGGATATAGTTAAAATACCCCACTTCTCCTAATTAGAACCCTAATTTTGGGGTGCCTGAGTGGCATCGGCCTCTGGCTCAGGTCATGATCTCAGGGTCCTGGGCTCCCTGGGAGTCAACATCTCCCTCTGCTTCTCTCCCCACTCATGCACCCACAGTCTCACTCTCTCAAATAAATGAGAAAAATCTTGAAAAAAAAAAAAAAGAACCCTAAATTTCTTAAACCAATGAATTAAGTTATTTTCTAATGTAAGTTGAGAATGTAAATTAGTTTATCCACTATGGAAAAATATGGATGCTCCTCTAAAAATTAAAAACGAATCTACCATACGATCTGAAAATCCCATTTCTGGGTATACAACCACGGAAATGAAAATAGGATATCAAAGAGATAAATGCCCTCCCATGTTCACTGCAACATTATTCACAACAGCCAAGATATAAAAACAACCGAAATGCTCGTCAGTGGATGACTGGATAAGAAGATGTGGTACAGGGATACAATGGAATATTATTCAGTCCGGAGGAAAAAAGAAATCCCACCATTTGTGACAACAGAGATGGACTTGAGGACACTATGTTAAGTGATATAAACGAGGAAAAGAAAGACAAATACTGGGGCGCCTGGGTGGCTCAGAGGGTTAAAGCCTCTGCCTTCGGCTCAGGTCATGATCCCAGGGTCCTGGGATCGAGCCCCACATCGGGCTCTTTCCTTGGTGGGGAGCCTGCTTCCTCCTCTCTCTCTGCCTGCCTCTCTGCCTACTTGTGATCTCTCTCTGTCCAATAACAAATAAAATCTTTAAAAAAAAAGAAAGAAAGAAAGAAAGAAAGACAAATACTGTATGATCTAAACTTATATGTGGAATCTAAAAGAGCCAAACTCATGAAAGCAGAGCCTAAAAGGATGGTTATCAGGAGATGGGGGGGGGGGACAGGAAAGATGCTGTTTAAGGACTCACACTTGCAACTAGTAGTAAGTAAGGCCTAGAGACCTAATGTACAACGCAGTGAGTATAGACAACAAAACTGTATTATCATCAAACTTGCTAAGAGATGAGATCTTACGAAAAAGAAATAATAATTATGTGATGTGATAGAGGTGCTAACTATTACTATGAGGGCAATCATATCACAACATATAATACATCAAAGAAAGAAAGAAAAGAAAACTCAAAGAAGACAGCTAAGTAAGTCAGAGAACAGCTTTTTAAAATATTATGGAGGGGTGCCTGGGTGGGTTGGTTGGGCATCTGGCTCTTGATTTTGGTTCAGGTCATGATCCCATGGTACGAGATCCAGCCCCACACTGGGCTCCAAGCTGGGCATGAAGGCCTGCTTGGGATTCTCTCTCTCCCTCTCCCCTGCCCCATTCAAGCTCACTCATGTGCGCGCGTGCTCGCTCTCTCTCTCTCTCTCTCAAAATAAACAAACAAAATAAAATATTACCGAGACTTCTGGTCACCCCACCAATTTTTTCTCATTTTAGGATGGAGAAGAATGATGTCCTTTAAGAAAAATTATTAGAACATCTAAAGCTTTTGATTTCATAATAATTGTATATCTTTCCATAAAAGATAAAATCATAATTTTATATCTTTCCATAAAAGATATAATCAAACTAACATCTAGGCAGCCTGAAGTCAGCGACTTGAGCTTCTTTCTAAATAAACAGTAACTTGCTAGAGTGAGGATAAAAATAAATGCTAGGTAAATCCAGCAAAAAGACCTTCAGAATGGTCAAACATCAAATTAGATCAGCCCAAAAATAATAAACAGTTTAAGTTCTACCATTTCCCAACTCCAGTGGTATCAAATCATATGGAAAATGTTCTGAGAGAAAAAGAGCCCCAGGTGGTTTTTCAGTACTCCTAGCTTAGAAATCTTTCCCTCAAGAAAGTAACACAAGGAAAGGTACCTGTCAATCACTCATGCTATGAAGTATGGTACTTAACACGTGAATTTCTCATCATATGGTTTTCACTGTAAGCCAGCAAGCACAAATTAAGAAGTGAAGCAGCATATACTATCAAAACCAGCACATCTCTGAATCACTCCACAA
Organism: Lutra lutra; assembly: GCF_902655055.1. NCBI lineage: Eukaryota > Metazoa > Chordata > Mammalia > Carnivora > Mustelidae > Lutra > Lutra lutra. The sequence continues at coordinate 28,019,409 of NC_062292.1, forward strand.
ATGATCAAACTACCTTCTGTTAATGATGTGTTATGTATTTTTTAAAGTATATGTAATGGTTGTAATTCCCCAAAATTAGGATCAAAGTGACTCATAGAAATCCCTTTTTTCTCATAGTGTGGCCCACATTACTCAGTACAGAGTTATATGCTTATGACAAATCTAGTCATTGCGCTCTGCTTGCTGTATCAATATTTCATTTTTTTTTAAAGCAGATTTCTGTTCAGTGATGCATGCACAAGATGATGGAGTGGTGGCTTTTTTTTTTTTTTTTAAGATTTTATTTATTTGACAGACAGAGATCACAAGTAGGCAGAGAGAGGATGAGCAGAGAGCCCGATGTGGGGCTCGATCCCAGGACCCTGAGATCATGACCTGAGCTGAAGGCAGAGGCTTTAACCCACTGAACCACCCAGGCGCCCCTCAGTATTTCATTTTGATACACACAGCAAGCATCAGGGTGGATCCCTAGAAACAGAGCGATCAGACAGACATAAACGCTGAAGCCAAAAATCTCTTCCCAACTAACCTTCCACGAGGCCTGAAATTGCCATTATTAAAACACTGCTTCTCATTTACAGTAGCCCATCTGCAAAGTATGTATGGATTATTGTCCTGAATCATTTTATTACAAAATACTAGTCAAAAAATTAATACTGCAAAAACTGAAAAACTCTTCCCTCACTTCTCAAGTATGAGGCATAACCAACAATCTACCTAAAGCACTGAGTGGGCATGATGTAATAGTATTCTAAAGTGTAAAAGTGTATTCTAAACATTATATAAAACTTAAAAAATCTGGGGTGTCTGGGTGGCTCAGCTGGTTAAGCATTTGCCTTCAGCTCAGATCCTGAACCCAGTGTCCTGGGATTGAGCCCTGCATTGGACTCTCTGCTCAGAGGGGAGCCTGCTTCCCTTCCTCTCTCTCTGTCAAATAAATAAATAAATCTTTAAAATAAATAACTTTAAAAATCTGTATCAATTCAGTAGTTTGTCAGAAATTTTTTCTTACTATTTCTACATGTGATGATTACCAAAAACCACAGAAATGTCCAATGGTCAGACACACAGATGACTGCCATTTCTGCGCTGGAAATACCAGAAGAGCTTGACCTGATCAAATCCGCACACTTTAACATTTTAACTGAGGGCTCACAATAACCAGGTTTGCTCTTCTCACACATCTCAGATGACAACCATCTCGCTCTTCTCACACATCTCAGATGACACCGTCTTGCTTCCTCCATCAGTTATTATTGTTGGCTTTCTCTTCTACAAATCAGTCAGCTTTTTCTCCCACGACATGGTGTCCCTGAATTTGAAGTCCCTGAACAATCACCTGGATGCCCCAACATCTATATTCTCACTTTCAAATTCTGCTCAAAATATGACAATACCGGGGCACCTGGATGGCTCAGTGGGTTAACCCTCCTCCTTTGGCTCAGGTAATGATCTCAAGGTCCTAGGATCAAGCCCCGCATCAGGCTCTCTGCCCAGCGGGGAGCCTGCTCCCTCCCCCCACCGCCCTGTCTCTCTGCCTAATTGTGATCTCTCTCTTTCTGTCAAATAATAAATAAATAAATTTTTAAAAAATATGACAATACCAATTCATTTACCTCCTAACTGGCTTGATTAATTTTAAACTTAGTGGACAATCAGGATTTAGTTGGGTATAATCTTAAAAGGACACACTCAGAAACCAGGCTTTGGTTTAAAGCCTGGCTCTACAGTTTCTGGCCAAGTGACCCAGGTTACTTAAGCTCCTTAGCCCTGTTTCATGATCCGCAAAAACAGGGTAATCATTATAAAGCCTTCCTCACCTGTTGTTATGGCAACGGTAGCATGGCCATGACAGTAAGTGCTCAATAAATGTTGGCCATATAAAAAATAAAATTAAAAAATAAATAAATAAAATAAAATAAAATAAATGTTGGCCGTTACTACTTTCTCTCTTCTGTCCAGTTCCAAATAAAGCTCAATGTAAAATCCAACATGGATCACCTACAAGACTATTAGAAACATTCAAGATATGAAGGCAATCTTCACATATTCTCCAAACAAGGAAGGATTCTATCAGGTGCAGTGTCCTGTCACTACTACTACAATGAGTTTGGTCAATACTCTACGTAACACTTTTTTATACTTTTTATTCATTTTTCAACAAGTTTTGAAAGAGGCAGTAGGGAGTAAGAGTATGTATTCTGATACCAGATGGACTCAGTTCAAATATTAATTGTATGACCTAGGCAAGTTATCGAACCTCTCTGTGCCTCAGTTTCTTCAAGAGTTTCTTCAAGCGTAAAACGAAAATAGTATCACTGATGCCTCTACAACCATATCCAGCACAGAAGTGCTCCGTAAGGGTTAAGTAGCTAACCACAAAGTTCTGTGTTGCTAGCATTGTGCTAGATATTGGAGATTCTGAGATAGAAAGTCCAGTTTAATTTGTCAAATACCTACATAGAAAGAAGGCTTGAACCCCTGAATACACAGGGAAACGGATTCTTTTAGAAAAAATACTTTTTGAAGAAAGTCCAAACATTGAAAATTAGCATCTGGGGTAGTGTGATGGATGGATGCACTATGAGGTTCAATATATTATTTTCTACTTTGCCTATGCTGGAAATTTACATACATAAAAGTTGCTTTTGAAAATGATAAATCACTTTCGCTTTCTGAAGATAAGCCAAAATTATGTAATTTGGGGTTTTTTTCCACACCAATGTCTTTTTTAAAAATTAATATATAATGTATTATTTCCCCCAGGGGTACAGGTCTGTGAATCATCAGGCTTACACACTTCACAGCACTCACCATAGCCCATACCCTCCCCAATGTCCATAACCCAACCACCCTCTCATACTCCCCCTCCCCCCAGCAACCCTCAGTTTGTTTTGTGAGATTAAGAGTCTCTTATGGTTTGTCTCCCTCCCGATCCCATCTTGTTTAATTTTTTCCTTCCCTACCCCCCAAAATCCCCCGCCCTGCCTCTCAAATTCATCGTATCAGGAGATCATATGATAGTTGTCTTTCTCCGATGACTTATTTTCACTCAGGCATAATACCCTCTAGTTCCATCCATGTCGTTGCAAATGCCAAGATTTCATTTTTTGATGGCTGCATAGTATTCTATTGTGTATATACACCACATCTTCTTATCCATTCATCTGTTGATCGGACATCTAGCTCTTTCTATAGTTTGGCTATATGGACATTGCTGCTATAAAACATTCGGGTGCATGTGCCCCTTGGATCACTACATTTGTGTCTTTAGGGTAAATACCCAGTAGTGCGATTGCTGGGTCGTAGGGAAGCTCTATTTTCAACTTTTTGAGGAACCTCCATGCTGTTTTCCAGAGTGGCTGCACCAGCTTGCATTTCCACCAACAGTGTAGGAGGGTTCCCCTTTCTCTGCATCCTTGCCAGCATCTGTGTCATTTCCTGACTTGTTAATTTTAGCCTTTCTGACCGGTGTGAGGTGGTATCTCATTGTGGTTTTGATTCGGATTTCCCTGATGCCGAGTGATGTGGAGCACTTTTTCATGTGTCTGTTGGCCATCTGGATGTCTTCTTTGCAGAAATGTCTGTTCATGTCCTCTGTCCATTTCTTGACTGGATTATTTGTTCTTTGGGTGTTCAGTTTTCATAAGTTCTTTATAGATTTTGGATACTAGCCCTTTATCTGATATGTCATTTGTAAATATCTTCTCCCATTCTGTCAGCTGTCTTTTGGTTTTGTTAACTGTTTCCTTTGCTGTCCAAAAGCCTTTGATCTTGATGAAGTCCCAATAGTTCATTTTTGCCCTTGCTTCCCTTGCCTTTGGTGATGTTTCTAGGAAGATGTTGCTGCGGCTGAGGTCGAAAAGGTTGCTGCCTGTGTTCTCCTCAAGGATTTTGATGGCTTCCTTTCTCACATTGAGGTCTTTCAACTATTTTGAGTCTATTTTTTGTGTGTGGTGTAAGGAATTGGTCCAGTTTCATTTTTCTGCACGTGGCTGTCCAATTTTCCCAACACCATTTGTTGAAGAGACTGACTTTTTTCCACTGGACATTCTTTCCTGCTTTGTCAAAGATAGTTGACCACAGAGTTGACGGTCTATTTCTGGCTCTCTATTCTGTTCCATTAATCTATATGTCTGTTTTCGTGCCAGTACCATATTGTCTTGATGATGACAGCTTTGTAATAAAGCTTGAAGTCTGGAATTGTGATGCCACAAACTTTGGCTTTCTTTTTTAACATTCCTCTGGCTATTTGAGGTCTTTTCTAGTTCCATATAAATTTTAGGATTATTTCTTCCATTTCTTTGAAAAAAAAAAGAATGGTATTTTGATAGGGATTGCATTAAACATGTAGATTGCTTTAGGTAGCATAGACATTTTCACACTATTTGTTCTTCCAATCCATGAGCATGGAATATTTTTCCATTTCTTTTTGTCTTTCTCAATTTCTTTCATGAGTACTTTATAGTTTTCTGAGTACAGATTCTTTGCCTCTTTGGTTAAGTTTATTCCTAGGTATCTTATGGTTTTGGGTGCAATTATAAATGGGATCGACTCCTTAATTTCTCCTTTTTCTGTCTTGTTGGTGTGTAAAAATGCAACTGATTTCTGTGCATTGATTTTATATCCTGACACTTTACTGAATTCCTGTATAAGTTCTAGCAGATTTGGAGTGGAGTCTTTTGGGTTTCCACATAAAGTATCAATCATCTGCAAAGAGTGATAGTTTGACTTCTTCTTTGCCAATGTGGATGCCTTTTATTTCTTTTTGTTGTCTGATTGCTGAGGCTAGGACTTCTAGTACTATGTTGAATAGGAGTCACACCAATGTCTTTCAATTACAAACTTTGTCAGCCGCAGTTTGAGGCAGAGGTGTTAAGAATTCTCTTGACAAGACTGCCACCTAGTGGATCACCTTAAATTCCACCATTTACAATTTGGTATTTAAACACCTTAAATACTGCATATAATCTAATAAAAGGCAAGATTCTTTTCTCCAAAAAAGATAAATATGAATCACTTCTCAGCCTTTTGGCTGAGACCAAGTGCAAAAAAGACAAATCTGAGTATTTACAAATTTCCCATATCACAGGAAATTCAGTCTGTCATGCTGAATTAAGTATTGTTTGTGGAAGAACCCTTAGCTGAAGCTATCTCAGTCAGTTTTAGTTTGATATTTATAGAGGTGATCAGATAAAATGTGTTTTAAAAAAATGGTGGCGGGGGGGCAAAGAAACTTAGCATGGGTTTAATAATTACTGCTGGATAATGAACCCAGAGTCGTTAGTATCATCACAGACCAATTATATTAACATAAAAGCAATATCGTAAGTGGTTATATGTGGAATCATTTTTTAAAAATAATTCTAATGCTATACAAATAGGCCCCTGTGGCTAGCAACAATAGCAACATATACTGCTCAAAAAGTGCTTTATCTTAGATAACTTAAGCATATGTTGAGATATGAGCTTGGAAAAATGCCTCAAAATTATTCAGAAAGTACAATGATGATGAAGACAATGGTTTGAAGATTACAGAGTCTGAAAAGTTGGCTTCTGACTATGAGGGTGGGCAAAAAGCCCCATTTCTACATTATTATTTCCTGTAATATATTCAGAATGCATGTGTAAATGTTTAAACTAATGAAGAAAACATTCTAAGTAGGCATTCAACTGTTTTATTCATATTCATCAAGGTTTCAAATTGACCAAAGTTGGAGCTTCTCATTAGGAACAGGAAGGATTGCCTCAAAATACAAGCATAGCACAAGCCTCTATTATAGAGACATAATATGCCATTAATCATAAAACTCCAAAATTTTTCAATGATGATTATTAAAAGTTAAATTACTCAACACCTAATACTTCCTTATGCATGGTTACTATAGACGTATTAAATGGAAAGCTGCCTTTTGTTATGCCAGAAAGAAGTTCTGGGGGCATGTCTTACGGATGCAGGATATGAAGGGACTCCCAGTTGCAAATTCTGGAAAATCTGAACACCAAAATAATTAAATTCTGTAGTGAATTATAAAGTACTGTGGGGAGGAGAGAAATTCAGGAGTCTATACCAATAACAAATAGATAAGTGGAGATCTTTGGCTTACATCAGAATGCCAAGGGCTGACTGCCAAATCTAGAGAAAGTACAGGAGATGGAAAATTGTAACTTTGCATTCCTCCCAGTAAAGACTGGATCAGACAAGAATCATGAATGAGGGGCGCCTGGGTGGCTCAGTGGGTTAAGCTTCTGCCTTTGGCTCAGTTCATGATCCCAGTGTCCTGGGATCGAGCCCCGCATCGGGCTCTCTGCTCAGCGGGGAGCCTGCTTCCTCCTCTCTCTCTGCTGCCTGCCTCTCTGCCTACTTGTGATCTCTGTCTGTCAATAAATAAATAAATCTGAAAAAAAAAAAAAAAAAGAATCATGAATGAATGCTAACTTAAGAAGAAAATTTTGAGAGAAGCAGGATATTTTCATATATCTCCCCACAGACTGCTTATAGTTGCAAGGGAGGGGGGAAAAAGAAGGAATTACAGCAAAGAAATCAGACATTCTGACAAATTCTGGCAATCAAAATGAACATCGCCAGTGAGGGACAGATGGTTATCAGATGGTTGTAAGGCACCTTCAAATGTGATCCACAGTGACAGAAATATCACCTACACAGCAATAAATAACTTGGGTCTAATCACACAGTAGTATCAGATAAACCCCAAATTAGCAATGCTGTATTAAAAAGAGGAAAAATGGGTGTATTCTTCAAAAATTTCCATGTCATAAGAGACAGAGAAAGGCTGTGGAAATGTTTCCAGATTAACGAAAGCCAAAGACATATGGCAACTAAATGCAAACTGACCCTAGTCCGAACCCTGAACTGGAGAGGGAGAGGATGCTACTGGGTTAACGGACAAAACTGGAGACAACTCACAGTTTAGACAAAAAGTATCGTATGTGCTTATATTAGAGCTAACCCAATCCTTATTTTTAGGAAATACACATTTCCTAAGAAAGTACACAGGAATAAGATGCCGTGGTGTGCGTAACTTAAATCATTCAGAAAAACAATTATATGGGTGTGTGTATGCAGGTAGACAAGTAGGTAGGTAAAGACTGAGAGCTAGAAGAGAGAGATTGAGAAAATGGGTGCAAAGTAAGTGAGGTAAAATGCTCCCCACAGGTGATTCTGAGTACACAGGTGTTCTCTGTAGCAATTTTATTTTTACCTCGTCTATAAGTGTGAAATTGCCTACTTCTGAATAAAAAGATTCAAACATTGCTTACACCTACTGCTAACAACAACAAAAATTCTCATCATTCTTGTAGGACTAAAATATTCAAAATCAACAATACCTTTAATCTCCAGCTATTTTTCATGCATTTTATGACTCACAATTATTTTTTGTACCACTAAAAAAGGAGAAAAGATGACAACCATAATTATAAGACAGAATTAAATAACAGCATTTTTCCTGTTATCTGGGTATGAGTAGTAAAACCCAAGAGTGGGAACAAAGCAAAGCTAAATTCCTGACATTCTAAAGAACATTCTAAAGAGATAATTGGAGGCCAGACACCTTCTCCTAGACTTAAAGGGACAGAGGTGCCCATGATGCCATCAGCCAGCACCTCAACTTGCCCCCCACCTTCATCCTAGTCTGTAGAACTAGGGGGTTGGAGGTAAGAGGTCATAGTCTACAACAGTCTTGATGAAGAGGCTTTTCTTTCTCTTGTGACCATCACCAATTGCTTCCACTTCCTAGAGCTAAGTGAAAAGGCATTTGCTTTTATTTCTGGATTTTTGCCACTATAAAAAGGGCTGTAATAAACATCCTTAAAATTATGTCCTTACACAGTAGTACTCTTCTTTTCAATAGGACAGAGTCCCTAGAAATGGGACTGATGTATCCAATTATAGGTGGGGTTTTTTGTTTTAATTTTATAGATGTTGTCAGATTGTTTTCAAAAAGGATGTACACACACTTCACCATTTTCCCATATCTCCACCAACTCTATGTGTTATCTTTGTCCATCTGTTATCTTACTACTACCTTACATACATTTCCCTGTCTATTCATGAATAGTGACATATGTTTTTATGTATATATATGTTTATTAGCCATGTGAATAGCTTTCCTGTAATTTGTTAATGCATACTCGTTTTCCCTTTTTCTGCAAATTGTTAAGAAATTTATGTATATTATAGATATTAACCTTTCATCTGTCATTTACAGTACAAATACTTTTTCCAGAACTATCATTTGTTATTCTTTGTTTATGGTATCTTTTGTCCTACAAGATTTTTTTGTTTTTATATGATCAAATATTAACAAATACATAAATGTACATATACATATATGTATATATGTGTGTGTTTATATATTTAAAAGATATGTATCTATCTTTAAGCCCCTGAAATCCCGGTAACTAAATGTAATTTTTAATTATCAAAGACGATTGAGAATTTAAAGCATTTGTCCTATATATAAATAAGGGACAGCAGGAAAAAGAGATGTAACCAAACAGGGTTGAAGCAGTTATTACTGGGGGAAGAAAAAATTCAAGTTTATTTCTTCCATCAACTGAGATTTTCAATGAACCAGTTAAATCTAACTTATTTAAGTGGATACAGCATTAAGATTCTCATTCTCATTTTTAAATGGAGAAACTGAAGTATGGTGAAAAGCCACAGTGAGTAACATAGCTGAGACTCAATAGTATGTCTCTTGAAACACAACAGCAATGTCAATACGAGGTTTTGGTAGCATTTAGGAGCAAGCTGCTTACCTTTCAATAGCTAATTCTTTGTTAGAAAGTTGCTGCACTGTAATCACAACCTTCTTCTCTATTCCTTGTTTTAATTTGAAATAAAATTTGTCTCTATCCTTAGGAACAGGACTGAAATATGCGAAAAGAACAGAAATTATCAGTACAATAACACAATAAAATAATCTATTCCAAGGTTAGAATCCATTCTGAGCTTCAGATGAGAAAATACCCTTAGTCTTAACATGCTCTAAACTCTTATTCTGCCAGAGCAGCTAGCTACAAATTTTACAATCAGCAAAACAAAGTCATTAATTTTTAAATTGGACTCGCAAGGGCCTTATACTTTATCTCTAACACAAGTTAAAACCAAGATTATTTAAAGGACACCATTTCAATTTTAGATTTTAAATTTAATAGATTTAGGAATACAGCTTATTCATTTTTTAAGACTCACTATTCTGGTTTAGCTGGTTGTGTGGCCTTAAGACACTAAAACCCAAGACAAAACAAAGTGAGAAGAGCTTGCTTTAAATATCTACCATTTGAGATAACTGTAACATACTCAAGTAAATTCACATAAAAATGGACAAAGAGATATGGGTCAGTACAACTACAATTCTAGCCTAGGCCAGACTGACTACTCTTAAGAATTAATTAAGAAAATAAATGTCTAAAATACAGGTTGTCATATCTGAAATGAAAAAATCCCCTGAACAACTTATCTAAGACTCAATGTTTAGATCTACAAAAAAGCAGACAAAATATCTACCTAATAATTACTGTTAGAATTAAAGGCACATAATGATCATTAAGAGCATAACTGTGCTCTATAATCTATTTGTGAAGACAAGAAAAACATTCTAAACACACAACAGAAGAAAATGTTTAATTAAATGATGGTCAAACCACCCAACACACTCTTGATACCACTGAAGTTGATTTTGATTAAGAACATTTTAATGGAAAAATTCTTACATAATAAAGAGAAAAATTATGTATATACAAGTGTATAAAAATACCCCTTAGAAATAAACAAAGGGAATAAATCAAATATTAAAACTGAGTGTGGCTGACAAAACTATACCTTTTTATTCTGCATTTATTATTTTACCAATTTTTCTATAATATCATTATTCTTAAATACTGAGAAAATCATCTACATAAAATATCTGAAAGCATGAGAGTAATGAAAGATACTCATTCACCTGCCAAATATTTATCATGTTAAAGCTTTCTACGAATGTTGCATAGCTTCTGGAAGCTTTAATTAGCCAGTATTATATTTCAAGCATAATACCAACTTTTATTCTTCCCAAATAACCTCACCTAAAGTTTCCTTTTCCATCATCTTCTTTTACCTCCAAGGAGACACTGAAGGTGAACACGTCACTGTCAGGGGTAGGAATAATCGAGTCTTTAACATCAGTCACTTGTCTGGAAGAACGTTTGAATGCTGTACAGAAACTATATAAAATTCTGCTTACCTGAAAGAAAAATGGAAATACCATTAGGCGAAGGTTTTAACTGCATTTTGCTACTCCTCTTTCCTAATTCTTGAATCTATAACTTTCCATGGTCACAATTTACTTCAGCAGATATCGTCTAAGCATACATTTATATATTTATGTTCACACAAAATATATATATGGTATTTTATATATATTGCTTGCTTATATTCATATAAGCTTATATTTATGTATGTTTATATATTGTACAGAACATTTTATATACAGTTTCTTCTTTAAACTCTAGCATTTAAAATGGTAATAAAAAGGTCTAACTAACTGAAGTTCACTGAAGGAACTATATTTATTTACAGATGTTCTAGGTCTCAGAATATACCATATTGCAATCAATGAACCCTAAGATAATTGTCAGAATGGTGTTGGCTTCTAAATCTTCTCAATGAACACACAAAACAAGGTGTTAGCCTAAGTTCTCAATTTCTCTTTTCACTCCCCCTCAGCTGCAGAGGGCTAGACACTGAGGCACAGAATAAAGTAAATACTGGTGTTAGCAATAAGCTGACACGGTAATGTGATCTAAAGAGATTCAAGTGCTGTTCCTCAGTGCCGCTGTGATGCAAATGCACTACAGGATTCCCAGCTGAGATGATCTATTTATTAGTGCTAAGCCACCCTGGTGACTCTATAAAATATATATCTATCAATGGCTTATACTCTTGCCCTAAAGTAGACAAGTACTCTAGATCCCACTCTTTCAGAAGTTATTCTCTTCCTTGGCTCCAAAAGAAGCATCAAACCATCTCAAAATTGTAAGCTTGAAGCACAAAAGTACTTCCAAATTTCTCAGGCCACTCATGGGTTGAACAATGAAACCAAGATGGAACAAGTAGAGTTTAACAAAGGTCGTACATAATCTCACACAGGGAGATACAAGAGACTCCCTTAAATATGAACAAATCCTTCCCTTTAGATAAAGTGAATTAAAATCATTCACTGAATTATGTGAGTTTAAGACTATAATATTTTGTCATTTGCTTGAAATGGCCACTTACATCAACAGAATTTCTTAAAGCATGGGATCTTTCATTTTTCTGTTTTTGTGATGTTCATGTATATTCTGCCTTTTCTCATACAGTCTATCACATTCAAAAAGAAGTGGTCCTTAAATTTCCCACAGCCACACTTGCATCTATTAATCAATAATTACCCTAAACTGCTTTTCCATTGCCAAATTAAGCTTAACTGACTTACACACTTTTAAATGTGTACAAATACTGCCTGCCAGCCTGAGGTTCACATCCAGCAGAGAATATTTGTACCACAGTGCTTGTAAAATTTTTTAAATATTTTAATGTGTTACCCAACTATAATTTTATGTAAATGAGTAAAAACAACAAAAGCAACAAAGGACTGATATAACTAAGAAATGCAGTCCTCAACTCTTCTACAATTAAGATGACGAATTCACACATTCATTTAATAAATATTTTTTGAGCGCCCTCTGTATACTTAGTATCATTCTAGGTGCTAGGGATACAGCAGTGAATGTGGTGCTTACATTTCAGCACATGTACGTTGAACATGCTTTGGGTAGGGAAGAAGAAATCATTAGGTAAGCCAAAACCAGAAATAGTTAGCCTTAAATGGATATTTATTCGATTTAGCTCAATACTTTAAGTGGTTAGAAAAGAAAACAGAAGCAAAAAACCCACTAGAAGTAAGTCATTGAAGAGTATGACTCAAGGGAAAGTGTAAATAGAAACTTTAAATCACTTTTAGTTGAGTACTCCCCATTTCCTAACATCAAACAAAATGTGAAGTCTATTATTTGCCATTTACACATTCAACTCCAGCATATTTTTAAGAAAACGTTGTATGTAAATATAGGGGAACACTTGTAGATACACTGATACATTAGTAGAGTCAAACCCCAACCATATTTATTCTTTCTTTTCCTCTCCCGTATCTTCTAACTATTTCGTTTTCTTTACATAAGAGCTATCAGCAAGCTGCCACATCAGGACACACCAAACATCAGGGAGCTTGGCAAATTCTAAAGTAGATGGCAAGGCTCGGCAATTTCTCTTTAAAAGGTTTTTAAGTATATGGGGCTGAGCCAGAGTAGTTAAGAATGACTTGGGGGTGGGGGAGGCAGAGGAATCAGAGTACACTTTTCTCTTTTTAGACATAGGACACAACAGTACATTAACAGCAATCAAACTACATTTCATCCTCACCACGTCTTATAGCTGCCACTCCCAACAACAAGGTTAAAATCATTTGTGAATTCTAGAGTCTATGAGTAGCTGGAATGGTGACCCAATGATTGGCAAGGTACAGTATCTTCAGGAAAAATGATTATCGATGTCTATAGTTATTGAAACAAATTGGGTAACCAACTACACCATGAAAAGAATATTAAAAACATACACCACGGTCCAACATTTCTATACATGTCACACTATTAAACACGCACACACACACACACACACACAAATAATCTAGAATAGGCATATTCTTTGCAGAAGGGAAGCTTTATTGACAAATAATACAGTACAATTTTCCCCCAGAAAGCTATACCTATAGAAAGTACTAATTAAACACAAAAGTATCTGTTGGGGTTGTTGATTATGAAGAGGTAGGAGGAGAGCACACATAGGTATGTAGAAAGGAGATATACCAAAATCTTAACTCTGGTGAAATTTTGAGTAAGTTCTGTTTTCTTCTTTATTTTGGTATTTTCCACCTTCTCAAATATGTATTACATGTAAATACTCCAAAAAAATGCTATTAAACAAAAAGGTATTTACTTAATATAAATGACACATTTTTCCAAGATAAAGCCTTTTCATTAATATTGGTGAAAGATAACTGATTCTTTTTAAAAATACCATATGTCAAGAAAATGTTCACCCAAGAAACAGATGTAGAAAAATCATTCTATAAAGGGCACCGTGAAAGATACTGTGTTAAATTTTTAGAAACAAATTATTCCAATAAATTACTCACAGAAAGGAACTAAAATAAGAGGCATAACATACAAGAAACTTTTCTTTTAAAGATCTATCTATTTGAGAGAGAGAGAAACCATGCTAGAAGGGGGCGGGGGGCGCAGAGGGAGAGAAACTCAAGCAGACTCCCTGCTGAGCACAGAGCCCCATATGAGGTTCTGTCTCAGAATCCTAAGATCATGACCTGAGCCAAAATCAAGAGTCCGACACTTCACCAACTGAGCCACCCAGGTGTCCCTCATACAAGAAACTTTAAAAATTATAAAAATAAACTTATTTATGGAAAACACTAGTAACATAACTTCAGAATTAATTTCCAAAATAAGGCATTTTGCTAAAATGCCATCTCAATAAATACGTTTTGAAATAATATATTCCCTTGTATACAAGGAATAAGGTTTCTTACACAGTGACTTTTTAGCAACCTCCCTCCCCCCTCCTCAAAAAAACAGTGCATTAAGAATGAAGATCTTCGGGGCACCTGGGTGGCTCAGTGGGTTAAGCCACTGCCTTCGGCTCAGGTCATGATCTCAGGGTCCTGGGATCGAGCCCCGCATCGGGCTCTCTGCTCATCAGGGAGCCTGCGTCCGCCTCTCTCTCTGCCTGCCTCTCTGACTGCTTGTGATCTCTGTCAAATAAATAAATAAAATCTTAAAAAAAAAAAAAGAATGAAGATCTTCCCAATGATACCCTTGAAATTTACTATGAAATACCTCTGAATGCCTTTAACACTAGTTAATAATCATGCTTCTAAAATGTTTAATACTGAGAACTGCCAGGAATGGATAAGTATGTTAAAATACACAAACAACAAACATCAAATCTGTTTTGAGGAAACTAGTTACACAGACTTAATAAATTCTGAAAGACAGTCAACTAAGCCTTTTAAAAGTATCTTTACAGTTGATGGGGGGAGGGGTGTTGGGGGGGGTATGTGCTATGGTGAGTGCTGTGAAGTGTGTAAACCTGGCGATTCACAGACCTGTACCCCTGGGGATAAAAATATATGTTTATAAAAAATAAAATTAAAAAAAAGTATCTTTATAAACAGTTTTATACAATGTATCCATAAAGATGCAACAAGGGTACATGTCTCCCTGGCTTTTTTCACTATGCTTTCTGATATTCTGTTTGGCCTGCAATCCTTCAGCAGAAACAGTGTCTCACTTTCCCTGAACAAAATCAGGGGCATCAAGATACCTGGGGTCGGATTCCCCAACTCTTGCCATAGGTAATTGAGATCCACTCCAGCAGAGCCCTACTGATGAATCTCCCAGATCTATCAAGTCATATGTATCCTAACCCTTCTGTGGGAACACCTAATCCTTACGTCAGGTCCCACAGAGCTATGGCCTTCACTGGCTTCACCCTAACACTACTTGTAGGATTTTAGGGTGAAATAAGAGCATCACAGTGATAGTTGGTCTTGGCAGCCAAGCGGCTACTCCTGCTTGAGAAGTTAAGCTGTCTTCTTGCTCTTAACAAACTTCTACAGATCACATCCAAGGACTCTGCAAACAATGGAAAACAAGTAAGTTAGTAACATTGCTTAACAGTACGTATTTAGGCAATAAGAACGTCTGTTACCTCTTCCTGAACTATCTTTGCCAACTGTTTGTGCCCATCAAGTGGGACCCCAAAACTAAGGACTAAAGTTGCACCTTCACCACAGAACAAGAAACCTAGGAACCAGGTAACGAGACAACCAGTAAATGCAACTAAAGACTTCAGATTAATTAAAGTGGGTCATTATTTTTTGAGGGGAAATAGGAAGATGTTGGACATCTTCTGTGTAAGGCATGATTAAAACCCAAAGGTGGGTGGAATGTAAACTACGTGAACGATAAATGTCTTCATTAAGCATAATGAAAAAAATCCATATTTGTTTTTTATAATATTTAAGCAACAGGTAAGCTGTTACTGAAAATAACATGGATATTCAGAGTCAGAGACTTCTATTTGAAACCCAGCTCTATTATATATAATCTTAGCCTTGGGATATCAGCCAAATCAGAACCCTTTGAGAATAAGATGGGAGTTCTACTAATAATATACCTGGACAACAGACATAAACCAGAACTGCTCCAGGCAGAGGAGAAGATCACTAATCAAAATAAATACTATCTATACCACGGGGATTTTATGAATGTCAAGAAAATGCTTAGCACCGTGCCTGGCATAAGCTCTACATTTATACTGGTTATTTTTTCATTTAGAAATATCTCTCATAATAAAGTTTAATGACAAATGTCATATATTTCTCCTTCAAATAATGAATTTTGCCACCAATGAACCCATAATGGAATGCTTCCAAAAATGTACTGTAAAAAAATTAAATACACGGATATCACCTCTCATAACCTGCAATGTACCAAATATCCGCTCCAGAACTATACTTAATACTATTTAATATCATATCCAAAATGGTCAGGCTGAGAATTCCCCCACAGCTTTGTCCACTGCTTATCCACTGTTAAAGCTCTCAAAAATGACACACAGTTCCTCTACCCATAAACAAGAGGATGCGATAATCAAAAAGAGAGTTTCCTACCATCATAATTATGAAAAATGCTTGCAAGCCAGGGCCCTTTCCATTTTCTTCTGCAGAAGTGTTTCTACCTCTCCAAGCAGTAGGTTCTCCAAGTCTTCAAAGTTTCCTTGCTGTTAAGCGCCAATTACCCAGAAACCACACAGGTGTGTTAAATGCCAGGACTCTACCCTCTGCTTCTTCACTTCTGTAGTAGAGTTGTAAGGATCTGAAATAGACCCCTTCATTCACAAATTCACAGATATTCTTTCAACATATTTATATTCACTGCCTGCTAAGTGCCAGGCACACTTGTACTCATTCACTCTCCTATCACACCACCGACCAAGCAGACAGTATATACATAAATATAGAAATGTTGGCATGAAATAGTCTCAGACGTATTTTTTTAAAAACAAAAAACCAACTTGAACTTCTTATACAGGCGTGGGTTCTGCCTCGTATGGCTACAATCTAAATTACGTGTGTCGATGCATGTTCATTTTAGTATAAATAAAATTAGTCACTAAGGCATAAGAGTTGACATATCCTTCATGCTTAGTATCAAACACAGAGAAATACACATTTCTGTGAGTTCCCATGTTGTGGCCAGAAATAAACTCTTGGAAGTCCTGTTAATACAATGGTTATTTATGTTTCATGGTAAACAGAAAATAGAATAGCGGCTTTTAACATTTCCTGCTGAGAATTTATATTTCCAAAAGTCAATACACCTTAAATTTGCCCATACAAATTTATTAATGCCTTTAAAATGCTGTAAGCACTGTGAAGTTCTAAAAGTATAACCTAATTACACCTGAAACTATATAACACTGTGTGTTAACTATTGTGGAATTTTTTTTAAGTTTTTGTATTTATTTAAGTAATCTCTACCAAACATGGGGCTCAAACTCACAACTCCAAGATCAAGAGCCATACACTCTACAGACTGAGCCAGTCAGGCACACTGGAATTTTTTTAAGTGCAATTTTTTATTTTTTTATAATTTTTATATATAATTTTATATATAAAAATTATTTATATAATTTTTTATAATATTTTTAATTGGGGGAGACTCCAACAAATACAGAAAAGAAGGCAATTTCTCCATGTTTTTAAGAACCACTTCTCTGGTCTCAAAATAAACCACCAGTTAGTAATTACCAAGAGGAACATTACTAGCATCTTCAAAAAACTAAGTTGACACCCCTGCTATCGGTGAGATTTGTATTTTTAATTAGGTCAGTTCCATAAAGCAGAAGTCATGAACATAATAATCACCACTGAAAAATCATAGTCCAATATGTAAATGAAAGCAACATGTAACCCTCAGTCCAGCTGAAAAACGTTTTGTAAGAGAGGCTTTAAAAAGTCACATGGTCCAGGGGCACCTGGGTGGCTCAGTGAGTTAAAGCCTCTGCCTTCGGCTCAGGTCATGATCTCAAGGTTCTGGGATCGAGCCCCGCATCGGGCTCTCTGCTCGGTGGAAAGCCTGCTTCCTCCTCTCTCTCAATCTCTCTCTCTCTCTCTCTCTGCTGGCCTCTGCCTACATGTGATCTCTGTCTGTCAAATAAATAAATAAAATCTTAAAAAAAAAAAAAGTCACATGGTCCAATCTACTTGGGAAAAATAACAACAGAGGCCATTCTAAGCCTGAACAATTACTACCATGGTTAGGGTAGGAGGAGGGCTCATCAAGTAGGATTTTTTCTGTTACATTTGTTAAGTTGCGAGTGCCCTACCTACAATACCACTTTAATGCAGTTATCAGATTTAGCTTTCCATCTTTAGTCCTATGCCATTAAATATTAACTTTCTCTTTAGAAATGTACTCCAAATTTATGTAATAGAGTATATGGTGATACATACTAATTTACAAAACAGTGAGACTATGGTTCAAAAATACTACCCTAATTCATCTTGATAGTAAATTGCTACAGTATATTATACTTACAGCCTCTTTAATTTCACAGGAGAAAACATGTATCTGAAATTCTTCTGAACCATGGGAACTCTCTGTAAATGCAAAGCAATTGCTCTCTGTTGTCCCATCATGTCCACGTGCACAGAATAACACCTTATAGATCGGGAAAGAAGCTAACTCCACATTGTTGGATTGGTCTATAATTCTACAGAACAGTGATAAAAAATAAGATAAAATATTAACTATCAAAGAACAAAAGCAAACAGTTCTATTACACTAATGACATATATACATAATTATCTTAGTTATCTTTTTTTTTTTAAGATTTTATTTATTTATTTGACAGACAGAGATCACAGGTAGGTAGAGAGGCAGGCAGAGAGAGAGAGGAAGGGAAGCAGGTTCCCTGCTGAGCAGAGAGCCCAATGCGGGGCTCCATCCCAGGACCTGGGATCATGACCTGAGCTGAAGGGAAAGGCTTTAACCCACTGAGCCACCCAGGCACCCCTATCTTAATTATCTTAAAATCATAAAAATAAACTGGCTATAATTATGTACTAAAATAATATTTTGTTATGTTTGTGTATGTGTGTACAGATATGTATATCTGTACACATGCATACACACACACACACATAAATTCTTCAACTTCTTTTAACAATTACTTAACTTTTGTATCTCCTATGATCCAATTCATTTACTCCCAAAGCCAAGTACACATTACTTGTGTCATAAAATCTACTGTCACCCATCCCCAACTGCTAGCCTTGTTCTGCTATAGCAAAAGAGATGTTAGTACAGAATACCACAGACCATCCCTGGACAGTTCATTTCTATTTACAAAGCACCTATAAGTTTATCTAAGACCTAGGTCATTGTTCAACCAAGACATCTCTTACCCAAAACAAAAAAGGTCAGAGTGGTTCCAAAGCTGAACTTAACAACAGAATTTAAGAAGTAAAAGAAGTCTGTGGGGTTTAGGAATAAATAACTCTCTGACTTTCCCCTATGTAAATCCTAAGCCCTAGACTGATTTAAAATCTCAAGAGCACGTCAGGATCTACAAAACTAAGGGGTACCCAGTAGGAATAGAGGCACAAGTCAAAACACTGTCTTTGTCAAGATGTGTTTGGCACTTTGAAACTAAAAAGATAACTTTAAAAGGCATTTGACATTTTTTAAGAAATACCATATAAATACTATAGCTACAA
The DNA here is from genome assembly GCF_902655055.1 of Lutra lutra. Lineage (NCBI taxonomy): Eukaryota > Metazoa > Chordata > Mammalia > Carnivora > Mustelidae > Lutra > Lutra lutra. The sequence continues at coordinate 28,038,314 of NC_062292.1, forward strand.
AAACACTTTCCTTAAAAAATTCAAAGTATTTTTACCAAACCTTATAAATTTATATTGCTATTACTTTAGTACTTAGAACTAAGCTAACATTTTTTCACATTCTAAACCTTAGAGAATAAGGCATTTCAGAAAGAGTTTGAAAAAAGACTAAATTGGTTGTCAGGGAATATTTTAGGACCAGGATACAGTCAACCTAATTTCAAAGATTTGGTACATTTCATTTGTTCATTCAGTAAACATTTACTGAAATCTGCTATGGACCAGATACTACTCTCAACACTGAAGCTACAGCACAGAGAAAGAAATAATCTGCTCTCGTGGAGCTTATATTCTAGTGAGGAAGTTAGACAATAAACCCATAAGCAAATAAACATACAATATGAAATCAAAGAAAGTGCTATGAAGGAAAAAAAGGCCCAATAATGGGGAAAAAAGGAACAGTTACGTGACCTGATCAAAGAAGGCTTCTTCTGATAAAACATTTGAGGTGAAATGTAAAGAAGTAAAAAAGCTACTGGGAAACAAGGGAAGATTTTTTTTTTTAAGATTTTATTTATTTATTTGACAGAGAGATCACAAGTAGGCAGAGAGGCTGGCAGAGAGAGAGAAGGAAGCAGGCTCCCCGCTGAGCAGAGAGCCTGATGTGGGGCTCGATCCCAGGACCCTGAGATCATGACCTGAGCCAAAGGCAGAGGCTTTAACCCACTGAGCCACCCAGGCACCCCAAGGGAAGATTTTTTAAGCTAAGGCAAGAGAAAATGCAAAGGTCCTGAGGTAGGAATCATGATGTTTGAGAAAGTACAAAGAAGCTACTATGACTGGAAGGTAGTGAGTGAATAAAGTGAGAGAGAAGACAGGTAAGGAGAGAGGAGAAGGGTAAAAGATCAGGTCAAGGCAGTAGTTTCTCAGTGACCAGACATGGTAAGAATTTTTTAATATAATCACAAGTGTGACTAAAGGCCACTGAATGTAGAAGAACATGATCTGATTTACAGAAACTCAAGCTTCAGGTGACAGTAAATATTATTCCTAATTAAGCAGAAGAGAAAAAACCATTTTGCTTCTTCCCAATCTGTTAAAAGTATAAAGTCTATGGCTCACTCCAGTTCCTTTTTTTTTTCTTAAAGATTATATTCATTTATTTGAAAAGAGAGAGAGGGGGCACCTGGGTGGCTCAGTGGGTTAAAGCCTCTGCCTTCAGCTCAGGTCATGATCCCAGGGTTCTGGAATCGAGCCCCATGTCAGGCTCTCTGCTCAGAGGGGAGCCTGCTTCCTCCTCTCTCTCTGCCCTGCCTCTCTGCCTCTTGTGATCTCTGTCTGTCAAATAAAAAAATAAATAAAATCTTAAAAAAAAAAAAAAGAGAGAAAGAGAGAGAACGCACAAGCAAGCAGAGTGGCAAGCAGAAGGGGAGGGAAAAGAGGCTCTGCACTGAGCAGGAAGGCCCACGGAAGGCTCAATCCCAGGATCTTGGGGATCATGACCCGAGCCAAAGGCAGATGCTTAATGGACTGAGCCACCCAGGTGCCCCTCACTCTAGTTCTTGAACCACGGTTATAGGACAAGGGGAAGGCAGGTTTTTATGTTCCTTCTGAATAGGTATGTTTAAATTTCTACTTCCATTCATAATATTCTAAGCAAAATTTTGTAAACGCCTCTCATAAATAAGCAACATGGTCTAAGCCTAAAAATGTTTACTTTTCATGTCTACAGAGTAAAAGTGAACTCACGGTAAGTCCTAGTCCTGATTTACGATATAACATCATCACCACCATGCAAAAAATTTCGTACATGTCTAGGGGAAATAAAAAAAGATTGGCGCTTACCTCACAGAACCTTCTGGAACATTTGGCACATACAGAGTAACAGGAAAGGGGTGCTGACTGGAAGATTTCATAGTTGCCATTGCTCGTAAAGCCTCCACTTCATTACGTGGGGAAGAAACCCTCATACATCCTAAGTAGGTCAGTTTGTTAAATAAAACACTATCTTCTTCAGGTAATCCACTTGGAGAAGATGGTCTGGGTGTAGAAACTTCTGAAGAAAAACACACACACACACTCAAAAGTTAATGGAAAACTTAAATGAAAAACTGCAAACAAAATTTAGATCTGTGTTTTCACTTCTTTTGATGTTTATGCTACATCTTAATTCAGAGTTCTGGAATTTTGTACTTTCAAAGCCTCTCAAAGTATTATCTTACTTAGCTATAGCTTCTTTAGAGGAAAAGGGAAAAAAACTAAGTTTTTATTTAAAAAAAAAAAAAAGAGTTCAAATGATGTAGAGCAATAAGAAGAAAAAACTACACTAAAGGCAGGGTGGGGGTGTCTGGGTGACTCAATCGGTTAAGCATCTGCCTTCAGCCCAGGTCATGATCCCAGGATCCTGGGATCGAGCTCCACATCAGGCTCCCTGCTCTACAGAGAGTCTGCTTCTCATTCTCTCCTCTGCCTCTCGTGCTGTCTCTTTTTCTCAAATAAATAAAATCTTTTAAAATTAAAAAAAAAAAAAACAAAGGCAGGGTTAAGTAGCCTAAAAATAATGAGGATTAAATAAAACTAAAATAAGTTAAAAGTCTTTCTTGGCTGTAGAGATCCTGCATAGCACCAAATTTATTAAGGAGCCTAACTTCACAAGAAAAAGTAAACAACATTAAGATGTTACATCTCATACCAGTAACAACAAAAGCAAGCTCCCTCTTTGCCTCCTTCCTGGCTTGCTGACCTCTCTGAACTATGTAAGTATTCCAATGCATCCTACGACTGCTTCCTATGAATGATCCTATTATTGCTTCCTCTAATTCTCCTCTCCCCATTAATGAGTTTCTAAAACAAACAAACAAACAAACTGTTCACTTTAGAAAATCGTAAGTACAGCATGCAGCAAAGGCCCAACTGTGGCTAAAGAGTATCTATCTGCATGTATCAGATACTATCAAATTCTCCCTTTGCCTCTCTCTCCATCCTCACCTGAAACCCACATTGAGTTAGTCTCCACCTCTTCCCATTACGCATACCCAAACACACCTGTCTACCAGAACTAGATCCTTGTACCAGGCCCAAATCCTCATTACCAGGATCCCACTTGATAGTATATTAATAAATAATTCACAAAAGCCATTCCCAGCTCCCAAACATTATACTATAGCATGCAACATCACCGCCTACTTTTCTTCTGTTGAAAAACTAAACCCCTTCAAAATGAATTACTTCATCTACCATGTTCTTTAATCACTGAAACATGTTTTTTCCCCTTTTGAATCAGTTCAGTGTGCTGGATTTCAAAAGGGATAAATAAAGAACAGAAATACATGTTAAGGCAGAATGCTAACATTCATTAGCTAACATGTCTAGACTTATTATATGTATTTTTTGTTAAATTAGCAAACACACAACAGTTATCTGCAAGATCCTATGATTAAATCATGTTTTAGTAACTGATGAGCATGGAAGATAAAGCAGTTCAAATGGTCTAATTTAAATGTAGTCAGAGTTTTAGCAAAAAAATTAAAAATAAAAAATAAAAAGTGGCTAAGTAACTCTGTAAACCCCAAATAGAGAAACAGCACAGAAACTGATCCCAAAAAAGACAAATGACAAAATAAGCAGACAAAGCCTTTAAAATAACTATCATAATTATGATTGAGGATTTAAAAACATCTAACAAAACAAGGAGAAAAAAATGAAAGACAAAGGACCAAAAGAAATTCTAGACCTAAAAAATGCAAGATGTGAAATCAAATGCTCCCTCCTATAACAGCAGATTCTAAATTGCAGAAGAAAAGAAGAATGTTAAAGAAGTTCCTTGGGACAAAGGAAAATGATACTGGAGGAAAACTGAAGAGCACCAGAAGTTATAAATATGAGGGCAAGAATTTTTCCTTGCTTTTTCATTTCTTTAAAACATAACAGATTTTTTAAAGTGAAAAATTAGTATTTTGTAGAATTTGTAATGTGTATAAGCAAAATGAATGACAACAAAAGCATAAAGTCTGCAGGAAAAGAAAAAGAAGATCCTCACAGTATACATGAAGTGGTATATTATTAAAACATAGACTTGTTAAAGACTTAAGTCGTAAACCTCAAGCACTAAAATAATAAAACAAATTTTAAAATTTGTATACAGTTGTATACAATTACACAGTTAATATACCAGTAGTGGGAATAAAATACAGTATTAAAAAATATTCAATTCAAAGGAAGGCAGGAAAAGGGGGAAAAGACACAAAAACAAAGGGACAAAGGGAAAACAAACAGCAAGAAAGTAGGAATACTTATATCCAAACATGCACAAAATTACATTAAATATAAATGGTCAAAGATAAGGATCACCAGCTTTTTCTATAAAGAGCCATATTAATAAGTATTTCAGGCTTTGTGGGCCAAGAAAAAATTTGGATATTATACAGGTATTATATAAAAAGAGAAAAATGGCCTTCCACAATTTTTTTTAACAAAATTCAAAACTTAAAATGGACACTTTCAATTTGAATTTCATATAACTTTCATGTGTCACAAAATATTATTCTCTTTTGACTTATTTTCAGCCCTTTAAAGATGTAAAAGCAATTCTTACCTTGCAAGTCATACTGAAAACAAGTAATGGGTAGGGTTTGGCCTATGGGAAGTAATTTGCTGAGCCCCGGTCAATTAAAAGCTCATCAGACTGGATAAAAAAAGAAAAACTCAACTATAGGCTATCTACAATTTATCTACAATTTATCCACAATTTAAGGACACAAGTAGACTAAAAATAAATTTAAAAAAAATAGTAGACATACCATGCAAACATTAATTATAAGAAAACTAGAGTAGTTATATTAATATCAAATATTAGACTGCAAAACAAGGAATAGTTAACAGGGGGAAAAGCAACATTTCACAAAGATAATTGACCATAGGTCAATTCATCAGAAAAACATAGTAATTTTAAGTGGTTATACCCCCTAACACCAGAGCTTCAAAATACCTAAAGCAAAAACTGACAGAACCAGTCAAGTTGAAGTACTAAGTCTGCTACAGCTTATCTCTCTTAACTAAAAACACTGAACAGAATATAAAAAGTACATAAAAATTCTTTTTAAAAAAGTAAACAATAATTAAGATTAAAGAGAGGAGTCAAAACCTGAAGAACTACCAGTATAGTGTTGAGTTTCCTTCTTACCCCTCACCCCCACCCTCTTTTATCTCCCAGATTTAACCTAAGGGCAGTCCCAGCGCAGAACTGTGCAACGAACAAAACTATAAAAGAAATTATAAAACAGAAAAAGGAGTGTCTGCAAACCAGAGTGTCTGAGGAATTACGACTCGTTTCTGATACTGTTTCCTCTCTCTCTTTTCTCTCTCCCAGTTCTTCCACAAGGCCAGCCCCAGTTACAGACCTATACTGCAATGTGCAAAAGGTTGGTGGGGGGAGACAGACATCTAAAACTTAGAGGGGAAAAAACCTGTCTGAAAATCTAAACACCAGAGCAAATGGGTTCACTCCTTTGATTCAAAAATGGAGAAGGAAACCTCCACTATTTTTTTCTCTTTTCTCTTACCACTTTGTCCTAGAGTAGACTCCAGGCATGCAAGACTGCTAGACAGCACAACAAAACAAAAACTCTAAGTGAGAAATCTTTCTACAGGAGAAGGAAAATGGGTCCCAGGAACACAGAGAGTGTGGGAGAAATCCCAAAGAGAGTTGAGAAGAAGGAAATCCCTAATTCTGTATATGAACTAATACAAGTTCGGGCTCACCATGTGTATAACAAACCAAAGAAGCACAGCAAAGGTTTTGGGAACTGAAGTGACTTTGGAACCAGAAAGGAAAATAAAACTTGAAGTCTGGACATTACCAGGTAGACTGCCCCCTAAAATAAAGTACAATCAATGTTTTCAGAGGATCTTACGGAAAAAGAATCTCAAAACATAAGATTCAAAAAGTCTGGAAAATAATCCAATTAACAAACAAGCAAACAAACAGTAAAAGGTAACCAACTCCCAAGGGAAAGAAGAATCAACATAAACCAATCTGAAGAGTACACAGTTGTGGAAATTATCAAGGACTTTAAAATTGCCTTTATAACCATGCTCCATGATATAAAGGTGAATACACCTGAAATGCATGAAAATATTGAAACCCTTGGCGAGGAAACAGAAAATGTAAGAAGAGCCAAAGTTAATTTAAAGAACAGAAAAATGGAATATCTAAAATTTAAAATTCAGTAGAGGGACTCAAAAAAACGAAGAATAAAGAGTCAGTGAACTTGACCATAGGTCAACAAAATTACCTAAACTGAAAAACAGAGAGAAAAAATTGCAACAAATAATGAAGAGAGTCTCAGAAAGGTGGAATAATAGGAAAATACCTAACATTTTTGTTGTCTGAGTCCCAGGAAGAGAAGAGAAAGTGAGTAAAGCAGAAAATATATATGTTTCTAAGACATAATGGCTGGAAACTTCCCTTATGTGGTGAAAGACACAAATTTATAGATTCAAGAATCTCAGTGAACTCCGATAAAAATAAACTAAAAAAAAAAAAAAAACATATAATCAAGCTGCTGTAAAGATAATAAAGAGTATACATGAAAAACCAGCATGTTATAAACAGGGGGAAAATGAATGTTCATTTTCTCAACAGAAACTATGAAAACAAAAAGATAGCAGAATAACCTATTTATAGTGCTCAAAGAAAAGAACTATCTAAACGCTTTTCAAAAGGACACTGCTCCACAGAAATCTCCAGGAGCTACCAAAGTGCTTCAATAGAGATGAAGAGCCTACACCCTGCCCCACATGCATTTTAAGCAGATAATGTATTGCAATTACTGGGCTTGGACCTAAAAGTTTATGTGATTTTATTTTCAGATTCAACATTTCCAATACTATTGAGGATGAGGATGATGACAATGAGGAGGAGAAAGATGGCATTTCATTTGGTACTTACTTTGTGTCAGGCATTTTACAAAATACCTAAAAATGAATGATCTTATTTCATCCTCTTTCACCTCTATACAGCTTATTCTATTTTATCTTTATTTTACAAATGAAGAAACTACGTATTAGAGAAGTTAAAGAACCTGGCCAAGGTCATAGATGTGTAGACAGAGCTTGGGTTCAAATCCAGCTCTGATCTTCAGAAATGAGGTCTTAACCTTTACGAAAGGTCTACAATAGGATGAATTAAAAGAACAGTGTAGTTCTCATTCTGTATTTAGTTACACAGAGTATCAGCTCTTCAAGGGAAGGAACTGTTCTATCCTCCTGTTATTCACAGCACTTATTAACAGTGTCTAGAAGACTAGACAATATATATCAATTTAATTAACCACTAAATAGATGAAAAATTTTAAGGCTAATCATCCTTCCAGCTGCCTATCATGGGAAACACACATCATCCTGGGCACCACCTTATACCCTATCCCACCCACAACTGAATATATTGTAACTGCAGCCTTCATGTAGACAAAACTCGTTGGTAACTATCCAATTACAACTAATGGAGATCCTGAGTTAAGAAGCCAAATAGCAAAATATTTCTACCAATGCAATAGTTCTAGATCTTGTAAAGTCACACGCCAATGTAAGGAATTCATTCCTACCTAAATATAAATTCCGTCCCCTACTTTTTAACTCCATCATCCTTTCCTCAGCAGAAAGAGTGACAAAGAGTATACAAAAGAAGACTCATTTTTGTATCCAAACAGTATTCAAGTATATTTTAATAAACTAGCAAAGATTCCCCATCAGAGCTGCAACCACGTAGTCAGGATATACAATCAAATGACAAAAATGAACAAGTTATCATCATGTTTAAACAAAAGCTTTCATCTGTCTAGTTTTACAATGAAAAACAACATACCTTAAATGTTCACTCTAGCCCATTTAAACCTAGATGATTTCCAGACATTTCCTTGCCACTGAAGTTATGCGTCATTTTAAACCAACCACAATAATTCTGTTAAGCAAAACTAGGAAAAGGCAGCTGAAATGTCTTGTCTTAGTCTGTTAAGGCTGCTATAACAAAATACCACAGACTGGGTGGTTTCTGAACAGCAGACATTTATTTCTCGCAGTTCTGGATGCCGGAAAGGCCAAGATCGAGGCACCAGCAGATTCAGTGTCTGGCAGGAGCCAACTTTCTGGGTCACAGACAACATCTTTTCACTGTGTCCTTAGAGGTGGAAAGGAGAAGCTAGTTTTCTGGGGTCTCTTTTACAATGGCACTAATCCCAATCACAAGCATTCCACCTTCATGACAATCACTCCCCCATTTTATCACCTAATATTATCACCTAATAATATAATATCACCTAATAAAACAATATTAGGTAATATCACCTAATATTACTGCCTAATATTATCACCTTGAGAGTTAGGATTTCAACACGAATTCTGAGAAGGACAAGAACATTCCAATATTATACTATTGAAAATAAAAACTAAAAATATATAACTAGAAAAAAAATACTAAAAACTTAGTTGTAAAGCAAAGGAAATCTCTTCTTATCCAATATCTTCAGTGAAAAATACATTTTTTAAAGCTTTTTTTTTTTTTTTAAAGATTTTATTTACTTATTTGACAGAGATCACAAGTAGGCAGAGAGAGAGGAAGGGAAGCAGGCTCCCCGCTGAGCAGAGAGCCGGACGTGGGGCTTGATCCCAGGACCCTGAGATCACAACCCGAGCCAAAGGCAGAGGCTTTAACCCACTGAGCCACCCAGGCACCCTGAAAAATACTTTTTTTTTTAATTTTTTTTAATTTTTTTTTTTAATTTATTTGACAGAGAAAGATCACAAGTAGGCAGAAGGGCAGGCAGAGAGAGAGAAAGGAGGAAGCAGGTTCTCCGCTGAGCAGAGAGCCCGATGTGGGACTCGATCCCAGGACCCCGAGATCATGACCTGAGCCAAAGGCAGTGGCCGAACCCACTGAGCCACCCAGGCACCCCATTTTTAAAATATATTTAGTGTAATGAGTGTTGAGAACACAAGAAAGTATAATACATGGTCCCTATCAAATAAGCTTAAAATCATAAGCCCACTGCAAAGATTAATTCCAACAACCCATCAGAGCTCCATTAGAAGATAAAAGGTATTGCCTCCTTTCAATTAATCTATTAACCAAAATATAATTATATAAATGTGATACAGTATGATCTGCGTTTTTTGGAAGAGTTGAGATTTAGGAAATTCAAAAGATAAAGCAAAGCACAATGAGTAATATAATCTCTTATGTTCCCTTAAGAACAAAAATTAATACTATTTAAAGTTTGTTTCTATTTTTAATTAAAATATATTTTTTTTAAGTAAAATATATATACATACATGTTTAGCTTAAGTTCCCTTGAATTTAATCCTAGCTGTATGACTATATACTGATAATATACCTCTATTATCTACCTATAATATATACCTATATACCTATAATATATTAGTATATGCTAATAAATAACTGTAAGTATTTATAGTGAGTCACCAAACTAGAAAGTTTTATTAAAGAACCCCAACGCATTACAAATATTTTCTCCTAGTCTGTCAGTAAGCCATATTTATTACATAGAACGGTTGAGGATGTATCAGTGGGACAGGGTAAAGAAAAAAAAACCACATACACGCACTCACATAAAAACTTGAAGTTTTTGTTGCCTAACACTAATGGTCCATTTGGAAGAAACCCCACAAGTACAATTTTTTTAAATGTTAAAATGTGTTGTCTATGGGGCGCCTGGGTGGCTCAGTGGGTTAAGCCTCTGTCTTCAGCTCAGGTCATGATCTCAGGGTCCTGGGATTGAGCCCCGCATTGGGTTCTCTGCTCAGCAGGGAGCCTGCTTCCCCCTCTCTATCTCTGCATGCCTCTCTGCCTACTTGTGGTCGCTGTCTGTCAAATAAATAAATAAAATCTTAAAAAAAAAAATGTGTTGTCTAATAATTTAATTAAAATGTAGATCAAAGCAAAAAAAACTCATTTATTATGGTACCATTCTCATTCAGAAGATTTAAGTGTTTATGTATTAAAATAGAACTTTCGGGAAACCTGGGTAGCTCAGTCAGTTGAGCATCTGACTCTGATTTTGACTCAGGTCATGATCTCAGGGTTCTGGGACAGAAGCCCAAGGAAGGTGGTGCACTCAGCAGGGAGTCTACTTGAGATTCTCTCCCCGACCCTCCCCCACCATGCCCATGTGCACACACACTCTCTCTAAATTAACAAATAAAATCTTCTAAATATATATTTATATACCATAAATCTTTTAAATATATATAAAACATCTAAATATATATTATATATATAAAAAACTATCTTTTTTTAATGATGTGGCTTTTCCTATGCAATCACAAAAATAGTCTCTGATATTTTCTTCTTATAGGTTTATTTTTCACATTTAACTATTTGATTCACTAAGAATAAATTTTGTGTATAGTGTAAGTTAGAGCCATCAAAGCCACACTGTGTATGGCCAGTATCTATACTTACCCTATAGCAACATTCAGAAATGGATCACTGGCCCTAAGTCAAGTAGGATAATCTCATCTTGTCTGTCAGTGTGACTTATTTCAGGGTTTGAATGTAACCATCAGTTACGGGTGATTCCCCTGGCTACTAGAAAATCCTTCAATGGAGTGAAACTCACAACTTTGGTTCAATAGATAAAAGAAGAGAGCCTTCCTCTCTGCCACAGCCATAAATAAATTATCTGGCCCTACTTACCAGTTTCTGCTGCTAACTACTTTATGACTATAAAGGAAGCCAATTAGAGGAAAGGGGACATGAAGAAGATCAAAGCTGAATAGTTTACTAAAAAACAACAACAACAAAAAAACACTATCAGAGCCCAGATCAAACAATATCCCTAGTGTTTAAACTATCTGAAGTAGGAGTTAGCTTTGGTTTGGTTAGGCTTTTCTTGCTCCCAAAACCATTTTGCATTATAAGCTGGCATTCCTATTGTAAATCCTACTCAATAATGGATGTATTTATTTTTTAACATGTTGGCAAAATTGAGAGGCTATTTTACTTATAATTTTCACAAATGATAATTTGAAATAACTATAGTCAAACTGAGTAAAAAAGGAACATCATATGAAAGACAATGTCCATTACACTATTCCTAACACCCAAGAATTTATTCAATTGTTCAGTAAGTATTTATTGAGTGCCTACTATGTGCCAAGTACTAGGAATAAAATAAAGACCCAGACATAGACCCTGTTCTCAAATAACACTGACATGCATTTAACATGTAGGAAAAAAAACAAAACAAAACATAAGAACCAAAGTTAGGGGGCGCCTGGGTGGCTCAGTAGGTTGAGCCTCTGCCTTCGGCTCAGGTCATGATCCTGGGGTCCTGGGATCGAACCCCACATCGGGCTCTCTGCTCAGCGGGGGGCCTGATTCTCCCTCTCTATCTGCCTGCCTCTCTGCCTGCTTCCGCCTACTTGTGATTTTTCTCTCTGTCAAATAAACCAATAAAAAAATCTTTAAAAAAAAAAAAAAAAAAAAAGAACCAAAGTGGGAACTCTTGACCAGAACCAAAAACCTGGTGGCTGGTGTCCCTGATCTTAGAAAACAAAACTAACAGGATTTTAAAATTTTCTTCTTCAAATTTTCATGTTCACTTTATCCCATTTATCTTAAGGTGTTTAAGAGTTCAATACAGTACCTGTATTTGATGGATCCAAAATTAACTGGAGAGACGGCTTATTTGTTTGGCTAGCTGAAATATCTCCAAATGAATGTTCTGAAATCTCAGTGGAACTTTGACAATCAACAAGAAGAGTGCTTTGCCCTTTCTCAGAATCTCTCAAAATCTCTTCCATGGCTTTTTCCAATTGTTCATCACCATTAGAAACTATCTATAAGCAAATCGAGACAATTCTGTTTCAATCATATTATACTTCTGGGGCTTAATGAAAATATTTTATTTCTAGAAGAAATTAAAACAAGTTACATTTTAAATTAAAATATGTTACTGAATACAAAGAATTTATACAGTTGTACCTAACTATATCTGATCTAAGATCTAATTTACAAAGATTTTTCTTTCCTTTTCTTTTTTGCCATACGAACACATTCTAAGTACCAGGTAACATTAAATTTATGTGTTTTAAAGATAAAAACAGGTAAGTTTAAATAAAGTATCTACTCTCTTATTTAAAAGGTCATATTTCTCGTTATCATAGCATAAACACATTTATGATTTCTTTACAAAGTTTGCTTGCTTGCTACCAAGAGGAGTATTGGTAATTTCCTCACATTTAAGTTGACTCATTCTTCTCTTAAAAGCAGGTGAGATACAAGGCCTAATAAATGTCATAAACACATTAATATTAAAATATAGATACTTAAATTTAAATGGTCATTTAAATACAAATATACTTAAATTTAAATAAAACCACTGATTGTTTTAATATATTTATAAAGCTATATATCCTCAACATAGTATAAATGGGTATTTAATAATATAATTTTTATAAAATTTTATTAAATTATAAAATTTTATTAAATTGATATATATTTTTGAGTCCATAGTTAGTACTAAATAAAAGTCATAAACAACATGTAGCACTGCCAACTAGTTTCTCCATTCCTGTTTCTCGAAGGTGGTTATACAATTCTCATGCATGTACACCTGGGTCTGATTCTTTTTCTTTGAGTTAGTAAAGACAACAAAAATGAAAAAGGATCATTTTTGTTTATATAAAAATTCAACTGCTAAAAATATAAGACATATGCTTAAAAAAATATTCAGACAAACTGTTAAATCACATACTAGAATGTTACCAGCTGATTTAAAACACAAAAACCACAATACTGTTTCTGAAGTAAAAATAAAACATAACTTTTATATAATTAACTTCAAAAACTCAGCAATAAGAAACACAAAAATATCCAGATAATGGTTAAATCTTACGTAAATTTAAATCTAATTCCCCAATTATCCTTTTCTACTTTCCTTTCTATTCCTTCTTTCTAAAATTCTGAATTAAAACATAACTAAAAGCAAAAAACTTCAAAAACACACAAACCAAATATTAGCCTCTGCATAAATCAAATACTGATGCTATTCAAGGTCAGCATTTGAGAAAAACCTTTGTATTTTACACATCTCTTAAGATCAGTCTCACCTCATTAAGAAAAAAGCAGTGATTTAAAATAATATCATTTGGGGGCGCCTGGGTGGCTCAGTGGCTTAAAGCCTCTGCCTTGGGCTCAGGTCATGATTCCAGGGTCCTGGGATCAAGCCCCGCATCTGGCTCTCTGCTCAGTGGGAAGCCTGCTTCCCCCCCTCTCTGTGCCTGCCTCTCTGCCTACTTGTGATCTCTGTCTGTCAAATAAATAAATAAACTCTTTAAAATAATAATAATAATATCATTTGTAGAGAAAGAAAGAAAGAGAAATACCTTCAGTTCGGGTTTTTCATCCTCTTTTGTAGAAGTATCATCTGCATGCTGAGGAACCAAAACAAATTCTTCACTGTTCAGCGTGGCCACAGAATCCGACGACCCACTAACCTTCTGCAATGCAGCTCTGACCTCCATTTCAATTCTACAAACTTCTCTTTCCACATCCACCTGATCAAAACTACAGGGATTAAAAAAAAAAAAACTATTAATGAAAACATGAACTACTAAGTCCCTGATCAATACTCAGCCTTTAAAAATGGTTCATGTGAAGAATTCTGCTGGCTAGATAATCATCTCAAAACTAGAAAGGCTACCTTCTTGGACTAGGCCACATAATGGAAATGTACTCTCTTCACCCTGAGTTTCTTGACTAAAAGAACCATATTGTTCCCTGAAAAAAAAACAAAAACCCTCCCACATCACAACTAAACAGATTTACTACTGTTTGACTCTGTTTCTCCTAGAAATATTACTTTTGTTTTTAATAAATACAAGAAATAATAAGTATGACACTAAAAACCAAATTCACACACAAATATTCACTGAAATTACTTTGCAATTAAATCTAAATGTTTCCAAAAATGTATCTCAAGACCAAGTATTGTACCTTAAAATACCTTGTGTCACTGAAGTCGACTAATTACTAAAGAATTCAACACCCTAAGCCATGTATCTTTTCTTTTCCAGACACATTGTCACTTATCGGCACAAGAAGGGGAGAAAAGGCTAAGACTCTCATGTCACATTCGTGTGGCAAACAGTATTTTAGTCATTCTGTTTTCTGGATCAATCTGCCACCACAGAAACTCAACATTGTCTATCACTTCCAGAAATTCAAATATTCACACAACTAATTTTAATTGAATGTGTGTACTACATAACAGACGTAGTACTCAGCACCGGGGCTATATGAGTAAGTAAGGCAGACAAGGTGCCTGCACTGCTGGCTGGAGCTCATATCTAGTAAGAAAACAAGCAAGTAAGCAAATAAGGCAATTCTAAATCACTCTAAAGGCTTTGGAGAAGATACAACAGGTTATTGTGACAAAGAATAGCTATAAAAAGTATACGGACAACTTTAAGTAAGGCGGTAGGAAAGGACTTGGGGAAATATTTGAGCTGAAATGTAAAAGACAAAAACCATATGTTAAACAACTTGCTCAGTGACCAAAAGGGAAATATGATAGAGGGGTAAGACAAGTGAACTGGGGCCAAATAACACATGACTCTAAGTCTGCTAACCCACGCCTTAAAATTACCCACAGAATTGTTCTTGTTCTCATTCCAATTAGGTTACTGTGTTCTTTGCCTCATATAAATAGGGCTGCATTACCTCATTTCGCCTTTAGGTGACACTAACACCATTACTCTTAGCCAAAAGAAAGCTTTACTCTCAGCTTCAAATTATACTTTAAAAAATTAATTACTTCCATCTTCATCAAAACTCACAATTTCCAATATCAAAACAAAGAATAATTATTTATTCTAGGATAGCATAATTAGCTAGCCATCATTTAATTGTTAGCCATGTGAATATCCTTCTTTTAAATTTTAAATCCTCAAGTCCTCTAAAGGTTTTTTTTTATTTTGCCCGTAATGTTTCTGAAAATGCAATATGTAATAGAGGCCATGTCTCTACCCTTCCAAGCTGTCTCATGAACCCTTGATTGCCAAGATGCTACATAGTCCAGGTTTTCCTTCTGTGGCCAATCCTTCAAGCCCAAGTGGACACTCCTAGACTTAACATCTAAATGTTGGAAATTCCCCAAGTCCTGAGCCTTCTCCTGATTCCTTGCCACACACCCCCTCTAAGTAGTATCTCTCACTGCCATATACTTAAATACCATCTATTTTCTAGCAATCTCCAAATTTCTATTCCAACCCAAATGTCCTCTAAATTCCTTATTTGGAATCGAACTTTCCACTTTATATTTCCACTAGGAATTCTTATCAGTATCTTAAATGTGACCCAAATGGAATTCTTAACACCTCCTCTAAACTTGTTCCTCATTCAATTTCCCTTTCCAGTAAATAATACCACTTTCTAACAAAATGCTCAAATAAGAAATCTGGATATCATTCTATCAGCTCTACTTCTTCATTCCTCACATCAGCAAGTCATGTTAGCCCCACATCCAAAATAAATCCCATATCTATCCCATTTCTTCATGGCCATTTTTACCAAACTAATCCAGGCAATGTTCTCATCTACTAAAAAAGTCTCCTAACCCATCTACTACCTCTAGTCCTCTCCTTCCCTAACCTACTCTTCTCAGAGATGCCAAAGAAATCTTATAAGTTATATTACATTAAAACTCCATTCTAAAATCTCTTCACTAAAATTCTAATAAAATCCAAACTACTTGCCAGGACTTACAAAGCCCAACACATCTCTGCCCCTTTCACTTTACCATTACAGCTCTTTAATTACAGAAAGTTGTTCCCCACTTTAGCGTCTTAGCACTTGCCTCCTACTTTCATATGGCTGAATCTAACAGGTATCAGCTTTCATTCATCCATCCAACTCATATTTATGAGTCTCTACTATGTGCTAGAAACTACAATGGGAACTGGAGACTAAATGATAAATGAAACCAGTGCAGTCCCAATTTTCCTAGAGCTAACATTCTTAGAGAAGAGAGAAATAACGCAGAAAAACAAAACATAAATCAGGATCCCATACTGGAATATATACTATAAAAGGTAATAAGAAGGTAGGAGGCAATATGGACTCAGTTGACATTTGGGCCTTACTGGCTGGGGCTTTGATAGAACTTGGATATAACGTCTTTTTTGTGAGATACTGACTTCTAAGGACATCATTTCATTTTACTGCCGTTCAACAAGCTATCATTAAAGTGTTCTGAATCCTTGCAAGCTTGAAGAATACCAGAGAACTGAGAAAAATAACCAAATGTAGTTTTATACTGCTTCCATAAAATAGTCTTTGTGAATCATGGACTTCTAGTCAATCCAAAGCTTAATTATTCAGTATTTCAGTTATTAATATCCTTATTATCCCTATATAAATAAAGTTTGTTTTTTACCTTAAAAAAAAAAGGGGGGGGAAGTTAATTAAACCCTTCACAGAGCCAGTGTTGATGAATGTCAGGACGGGCCTCCGCGGTTGAGGGGGTGGCCTTCCAGTACAAGAAACAGCAAATACAAAAGCCCCGGTATGAGAAAAGGCTTATGGGAAAGGAGGCCTTGATATCTAGGTCAAAGAGAACATAGGTGAGAGCAGTAAAAGATGAGAAATGTTAAGGAAGGCAGGGAAGCCTGAGGCCAACCCGGATGCTAAAGCTATCTAAATAAACCCCCACCCTAATTCCAACTCTTTTGTTTATCTGGGAACATCAAGTGCCTAATATAGTAGACCTAGTACATTCGCTGAATGTGTTAAACAAATTGTTGTTAAAAGCACCAATCAGGCTAAAGTTTTCACAAATAACAAATGTAGAACCAGGATTCAAACCAGTATTCTGAATTCAAAGTACATGCTCTGAGCCACTACATTATACCATCTCTTGAAGTTTCCTCACCTATTCCTAGAC
Source organism: Lutra lutra (assembly GCF_902655055.1). Taxonomy (NCBI): domain Eukaryota; kingdom Metazoa; phylum Chordata; class Mammalia; order Carnivora; family Mustelidae; genus Lutra; species Lutra lutra. The sequence goes on from NC_062292.1 coordinate 28,055,254, forward strand.
ACTCAGGGCTGGTATCTGTAACTATGCACACAGAACTTTCTCCATGTCTCTCCTCCCTCCACCAAAAGTTATCTGTCTTCCCCACAAGACATTTTTCTTAGATAACTGATAAACAGTTAACCTGGCCCTTAACTCTAAATCACCATGTTAATGAATACTAATAGTTGCTCAATTCAAATAAGATGTCCATTTTTAAGAGGTTTTATTTAGCCTAAGAGAATGTTAGATATTCTGCCAGGCTAACAAAAAGCTATCAGTTTACCAAACTGTGACCTCTTCAAAACACAGCCAGAATTTCTCCTTCTACTCAGAATTAAGACAGCTCTCATTACTAGCATCAAACCATGCCTCTAAGGCCTTAGGGATACTTTTAGAAGTTTGCCTAATGCTATTGGGTTGAACATTTCTTTTAACTTCAATGCAAATGATTACTAAATTTGCATACAAACACAAAATCTGAGAATACAAAGCCAACACTTTAAAATATTCCAACAAGCAGATAATAATTTTTGTTTTAAGATTTTATTTGTCAGAAAGAGTGCACGTGCACACACACAAGCAAGAGGAACAGCAAGCAGACGGAGAAGCACACTCCCCACCAAGCAAGGAACCTGATTCGGGACTTTACCCCAGGACCCTGGGATCATGACCTGAGCCAACAACAGATATTTAACCTACTGAACCACCCAGGCATCCCGAAGTAATATTTAATGGGGAAAGAACAGTCTTTAACAAATCATGCTGGGTAATCAGATATTTACAGGCAAAAGAATGGAATTGAACCCTTACCTCACACCACACACAAAACTTAATTCAAAATGGACCACAGACCTAAATGTAAGAGCTAAAACTATAAAACTCTTAGAAGAAAACAGGTGTAAACTTTCATGCCCTTGGGTTAAGCAGTGATTTCTGAAATGACACCAAAAGCACAATGGCCAAAGAACAAAATAGGTAAACTGAACTATACTGAAATTTAAAATGTTTATGGTAAAAATGGTATCATGAAGAAAGTAAAATAAAACTACAGGATGAGAAAATACTTAACAAATCAAATATCCAAAAAGGGTCTTGTACCCAGATAGTATAAGTAACTCTTACAACTTAATAATAAAAAGACAACTATGGAAAGAACCTAGATGCCCATCAACAGACGAATGGATAAAGAAGATGTGGTATATATACACAATGGAATACTATGCAGTCATCAAAAGAAATGAAATCTTGCCATTTGCGACGACGTGGATGGAACTAGAGGGTATCATGCTTAGTGAAATAAGTCAATCGGAGAAAGACTCCCTGATATGAGGGAGAGGAGATGCAACATGGGGGGTTAAGGGGGTAGGAGAAGAATAAATGTAACAAGATGGGATTGGGAGGGAGACAAACCATAAGTGACTCTTAATCTAACAAAACAAACTGAGGGTTGATGGGGGGAGGGGGGTTGGGAAAGGGGGTGGTGGGGTTATGGATATTGGGGAGGGTATGTGCTATGGTGAGTGCTGTGAAGTGTGTAAACCTGGCGATTCGCAGACCTGTACCCCTGGGGATAAAAATATATGTTTATAAAAAATAAAATTAAAAAAAATAAATAAATAAATAATAAATAAATAAAAAGACAAATAATCCCAACTTTTAGTTTCAGCTAAAAAGCTTGGAAGTCATCACTCCCTTCCTTACAACAAGAAAAGTTTGAACAAACTAAGTATCAGTAGCTTTGATCCATCAGAAAACTGAGTTCATAAGACAGACTGCCATCCCAAAATCTGGAGAGACAGACAATCCAGAGAGAGATAGCAAGTCAGATCTCTTTACCTGAAGCAGAAGCTGCTGGAGCCATAAACTGGTAGGACACTTAAATGGTAATTTTGACAAACTGCTAGAAGCTAAATGAGGAATTTGGGTGTAGGATGGGAGAGTGGGTTAAAGAAGGGTAACTTGAAATGTTGTGTATATTAAATTGAGCTTAATAATAACAAATTTCTAACATTCAAAAAAAAGAGAAACAGCTATACTGATTTTTAAAAAAGCAGACTTCAGAACTAGGAAGATTACTGCAGATAAAGAGGAGCTTTGTATAATGATAAAGGGAACAATTCTCCAAGAGGATATAACAATCCCAAACAAGAAACCACTTAACAGCGTCAATATCTATAAGGCAAAAACTGATAAAAACTGAAAGGAGAAGGGTGCCTGGCTAGTTCAGTTGGTACAGCATGTGACTCCTCATCTTGGGGTTGTGAGTTCAAGCCCCATGTTGGCTGTAGAGATTACTTAAAAGTAAAAAAACAATAATAATAAATTTTTTAAAAAGGGATTACTTTAAAATATATATATATATATATATATATATATATATATTTTTTTTTTTTTTTAAAGGAGAAACAGACAATGCCATATTATGGTTGGAGACTTCAACAACCCTCTGTGAGAGGGATCTTGACCTGTGATAGATCAAGCAGGCAGAATATTAGTGAGGATATAAATACCTGCATAGCACCACCAGCCAATATCATCCAACTGACATTTATAGAACATTCCATCTAACAACAGGAGAATACATTTTCTTCTTAAGCTCACAGGGAACATTCACCAAAGAAGACCATATTCTGGGCCATAAAACATAACTTGACAAGTGTGAAAAAATAAAAATCATATAAATATGTTCTCAACCACAATGCAATTAAACTAGAAATCAGTGACAGAAGGAGAGCTGGAGAATTCCCAAGTTTTGGAAATTAAACAATACACTTCTAAATGAACATTAATCAAAGAAGATGACCCAAGAGAAATTTAAAAACATTTTGAACTAAATGAAAATACAACTTGCCAAAAATTGTGGGATGCAGTGAAAAGCAGTACTTAGAAACCTGTTGAACTGAATGCGTTTACTAGAAAAGAAAGAAATATCTAAAATATCTGTAAGCTTCATTAGGAACCTTAGGAAACCAGAAAAAGAGCAAATGATGAGAAATAATTAAAAATGTAACAAATCAATGAAATTGAAACAGGAAAATACAGATAAATCAAAAAACAAACACCAAAAGATCAATAAAACTGATAAACTGCTAGCCAGCCTAAACAAGAAAAGAGAAGACACAAATTACTAATATAAAAAAGTGAAAGAGGGTCATTACTACCAATCCTCTGGACATTGAAAGGGTAATAGAGGAATACTAAAACAATTCTAGGCCCATAGATTTGGTGACTTAGATGATCTGGACCAAATTCCTTGGAGGATACAAAATTAAAAATTGCCAAAAAAAAAAAAAAAAAAAGTACCAAATTTCACACTAGGAAAATCAGATATCCTGAATAGCCCTATAATTTTCAAAAAACTTAACAATAATTAATAACCTTCCAAAAAAAAAAGCACCACACACAGATGGCTTCACCAGTGAATTCTCCAAACATTTAAAGAATAATATCAACTGTCTACAATCACTTCCAGAAAATAAAAGAGGAAACACTTTGCAATTCATTCTATGAGGTCAGCATTACCTTAAGACCAAAACCAGATTACAAGAATAAAGACAAAATATTATAAAATTTTATTCAACAACATAAAAAAGGATTATACTCAAGGTATACAAGACTAACAACATTTAAAAATTAATCAATGCAATAAATGCAATAAATCATTATCAATAAGCTACAAAAAAATCCTAATCATGTCACTGGGACAGAAAGTGCACTTGACAAAACCCAGCACTTAGTCATAAAATAAAAATAAAAACTCTCAGCAAACTAGCAATTAATGGAACTTCCTCAACTTAACAGTATCTACAAAAGGGGTGCCTGGGTGGTTCAGTCAGTAAAGCATCCCACTCTTGAACTCAGCTTAGGTATCAATCTCAGAGTCATGAGTTCAAGTCCCACACTGGGCTAGCGTGGAGCCTACATTTAAAAACAAAAACAAACAAACAAACAAACAAACAAAAGAGTATCTACAAAAAAACCTATACATAATTACAAGACTGGACACATTCCCCTTAAGACTCAGAACAACACGAGGATGTCCTCTCTCACCACTCTGATTCAAAGTCATAAGAAATAAGGGAGAGGAGAGAAAGAATGGTGAAATAGGGGACCTGCGTTTCATCTGGTCCCTTGAATTCAGCTATCTACCTATCAAATCATTCTGAACTCCTGTGAATTAAACCTGAGATCAAAGAAAAGAATTCCTGCAATTCTACAAATAAAAAAGCAACTACATAGCGCCTGGGTGGCTCAGTGAGTTGGGCATCTGCCTTCAGCTCAGGTCATGATCCCAGGGTCCTGGGACAGAACCCCGAATCAGGTTCCCTGATTGGTGGAAGTCTGCTTCTCCCCATCCTGCTCCCACTGCATGTGCTTGCTCTCTCTCTCTGTCAAATGACTAAATAAAATCTTTTTAAAAAGGCAATCAGTCTGCAAGGTAGGAGGTGTGGAGCAGAGCCTGGGTGGCTTGGTCAGTTAAGCCTCTGCCTTTGGCTCAGGTCATGATCCCAGTACCCTAGGATGGAGCCCCAGATCAGGCTCCCTGCTCAGCAGAGAGCCTGCTTCTCCCTCTCCCCCTACTTGTGCTCGTTCTAACTTAAATAAACAATATCTTTAAAAAAAAAAAAAAAAAGTAGGAGGTGCAAGACAGGAATCTAAGGGGATATATCTGGCAATAAACTTGGCGGGGAGGGAAGCCTCCATAAGCCAGCTACCAGAAAGTGTAACAGCAGCAGAGAGCAAAAACTGGAACTTTTAGAAGTCTGCTCCTGTGAGGGAGATCCCTGCCTGGAAGATGCTCAGGTGGTGAAGCAGGGGCAGAATTCTAGCTGGGACAGTGTGGTCTCGGGAGTCCCAGGATCACAGAAAGAAGGGTGCCTGAGTCTAGCAGAGTTCTCCAGCATTGGAACAGGGGAAGCCACCTACAATTATTAAGCCCCAGAGAGGCCTCTCAGCTAGGTGTTGCCATAAACCAAGAACCCCCGCATGATCACTCTCCAAGTCAAGCCACAATCACTGGGAGACCCTGCTCCTTCCCCCAGGGAGAGCAGCCAGGGTACACAATCAGGCAACCACTCCCCAAAGTGGGGACACAGTGAGACAACAACCCCCCCCTGCCAGGATTGGTACAGATATGCACTGAAGCAGTCTGCAGAGTTTGGGACACACAAAAGGGACTGACTGCATTTCTCTGAGGATACACTGAAGAGCAGGAGCCCCAGTCATTCAGCTCCAAGGCTGGAGATCCAGATGCCGCCATTTAAATTTTTTTTTTCATCCTCTGGAGCAGCAAGAAAAACCTTAAGGGAACAAAAGCCACATGCAGCAACCCAAAGCAGCTTACACTGAGTCAGCCCCCCTTCCCTGCAAAGAGTACTGCAACTGCACCCTGTCAAAGACACCTGAGAATCAGTAAAATAGGCCCCTCCCCCAGAAGACCAGCATGAACATAAGTTGAGTAGAAAGTTTATGAATCACTCAGAACTGAAAAACTCCTGTGCTAGGGAAAAAAATCAATTGGATATGAGGGTTTTTTCTCATGAGTCCTTAGTCTTTCATCTTAATTTTTTTCACTTTTTTTTCCTTTTCAAATGGTTTCTCATTTTATCAATTGTTTTTAAGTCTTTAATTTTCATTTTTGCATTTAAATTTTATAGATATATTTCTCACTTCTGGTCTCCTTTCACTGTATTCAACTTTATTTAGGCATATATATGCATATATATATATATACATATATATATTCTTCTTTCTTTACAATTTGGGATTTAGTGTCTTCTAACAAACAGACCAAAATACACCCAGGATCAAATGATCACACTGTTCTATCCACCTGTGAGATTATATTCTTTTTTTCCCTTTCTTTTTTGGTTTCTGACAACTTCGGATTTGTATTTCACCAGGGTCGTGTTTGATATTTATGATTTTCTTCTCTCGTTCATCTATTCTTCTATAGACGAAATGACTAGAAGGAGAAATTCACAACAAAAGAAGAACCAGAGGTAATAGTCTCTACCACACATCTAATCAATATGGATATAAGTAAAATATCAGAAACTAAATTAAGAATAACAATTATAAAGCCACTAGCTGGGCTTGAAAAAAGCATAAAAGACAGTAAAGAATCTCTTAGTACAGAAATATAATCTAATCAGTCCAAATTTAAAATTATTTAACTGAGATGCAGTCTAAAATGAATGCTCTAACAGCTAGGATAGAGGCAGAAGAGACTCAGTGACACAGAAGACAAAATGATGAAAAGGAAGGAAGCTGAGGAAAAGAGAAAAACAACTAATGGACCCAAGAGGAGAAGGAAGCTTTGAGAAAGCAGCAATACCATAAAGCCAAGCAATGGTAGAATTACTGGTGTCCCCCAACAAAAGGCAGTCCTGAGAGGAAAATATATAGCGGTACAAGCCTTTCTCAAGAAACAAGAAAGGTCTCAGGTACACAACCTAACCCTACACCTAAAGGAGCTGGAGAAAGAACAAGAAAGAAATGCTAAACCCAGCAGGAGAAGAGAAATCATAAAGATCAGAGCAGAAATCAATGAAATAGAAACCAAAAAAACAATAGAACAAATCAACGAAACTAGGAGCTGGTTCTTTGAAAGAATTAATAAGATTGATAAGCCCCTGGCCAGACTTATCAAAAAGAAAAGGGAAAGGACCCAAATAAATAAAATCATGAATGAAAGAGGAGAGATCACAACTAACACCAAAGAAATACAGACAATTATAAGAACATACTATGAGCAACTCTACGCCAACAAATTTGACAATCTGGAAGAAATGGATGCATTCCTAGAGACATATAAACTACCACAACTGAAACAGGAAGAAACAGAAAGCCTGAACAGACCCATAACCAGTAAGGAGATTGAAACAGTCATCAAAAATCTCCAAACAAACAAAAGCCCAGGGCCAGACGGCTTCCCGGGGGAATTCTACCAAACATTTAAGGAAGAACTAATTCCTATTCTCCTGAAACTGTTCCAAAAAATAGAAATGGAAGGAAAACTTCCAAACTCATTTTATGAGGCCAGCATCACCTTGATCCCAAAACCAGACAAGGATCCCATCAAAAAAGAGAACTACAGACCAATATCCTTGATGAACACACATGCAAAAATTCTCACCAAAATACTAGCCAATAGGATTCAACAGTACATTAAAAGGATTATTCACCACAACCAAGTGGGATTTATTCCAGGGCTGCAAGGTTGGTTCAACATCCGCAAATCAATCAATGTGATACAACACATTAATAAAAGAAAGAACAAGAACCATATGATACTCTCCATAGATGCTGAAAAAGTATTTGACAAAGTACAGCATCCCTTCCTGATCAAAACTCTTCAAAGTGTAGGGATAGAGGGCACATACCTCAATATTCTCAAAGCCATCTATGAAAAACCCACCGCAAATATCATTCTCAATGGAGAAAAACTGAAAACTTTTCCGCTGGGTCAGGAACACGGCAGGGATGTCTGTTATCACCACTGCTATTCAACATAGTACTAGAAGACCTAGCCTCAGCAATCAGACAACAAAAGGAAATTAAAGGCATCCAAATCAGCAAAGAAGAAGTCAAACTATCACTCTTCACAGATGATATGATACTATATGTGGAAAACCCAAAAGACACCACTCCAAAACTGCTAGAACTTGTACAGGAATTCAGTAAAGTGTCAGGATATAAAATCAATGCACAGAAATCAGTTGCATTTCTCTACACCAACAATAAGACAGAAGAAAGAGAAATTAAGGAGTCAATCCCATTTACAATTGCACCCAAAACTATAATACCTAGGAATAAACCTAACCAAAGAGACTAAGAATCTATACACAGAAAACTATAAAGTACTCATGAAAGAAATTGAGGAAGACACAAAGAAATGGAAAAATGTTCCATGCTCCTGGATTGGAAGAATATTGTGAAAATGTCTATGCTACCTAAAGCAATCTACACATTTAATGCAATTCCTATCAAAATACCATCCATTTTTTTCAAAGAAATGGAACAAATCATCCTAAAATTTATATGGAACCAGAAAAGACCTCAAATAGCCAAAGGAATATTGAAAAAGAAAGCCAAAGTTGGTGGCATCACAATTCCGGACTTCAAGCTCTATTACAAAGCTGTCATCATCAAGACAGCATGGTACTGGCACAAAAACAGACACATAGATCAATGGAACAGAAGAGAGAGCCCAGAAATAGACCCTCAACTCTATGGATAACTAATCTTTGACAAAGCAGGAAAGAATGTCCAATGGAAAAAAGACAGCCTCTTCAATAAATGGTGTTGGGAAAATTGGACAGCCACATGCAGAAAAATGAAATTGGATCATTTCCTTACACCACACACAAAAATAGACTCAAAATGGATGAAGGACCTCAATGTGAGAAAGGAATCCATCAAAACCCTTGAGGACAACACAGGCAGCAACCTCTTCGACCTCAGCCGCAGCAACATCTTCCTAGGAACATCGCCAAAGGCAAGGGAAGCAAGGGCAAAAATGAACTATTGGGATTTTATCAAGATCAAAAGCTTTTGCACAGCAAAGGAAACAGTGAACAAAACCAAAAGACAACGGACAGAATGGGAGAAGATATTTGCAAACGACATATCAGATAAAGGGCTAGTGTCCAAAATCTATAAAGAACTTCACAAACTCAACACCCAAAGAACAAATAATCCAATCAAGAAATGGGCAGAGGACATGAACAGACATTTCTGCAAAGAAGACATCCAGATGGCCAAGAGACACATGAAAAAGTGCTCCACATCACTCGGCATCAGGGAAATACAAATCAAAACCACCATGAGATATCACCTCACACCAGTCAGAATGGCTAAAATTAACAAGTCAGGAAACGACAGATGCTGGCGAGGATGCGGAGAAAGGGGAACCCTCCTACACTGTTGGTGGGAATGCAAGCTGGTGCAACCACTCTGGAAAACAGCATGGAGGTTCCTCAAAATGTTGAAAATAGAACTACCCTATCACCCAGCAATTGCACTGCTGGGTATTTACTCTAAAGATACAAACATAGTGATCCGAAGGGGCACGTGCACCCGAATGTTTATAGCAGCAATGTCTACAATAGCCAAACTATGGAAAGAACCTAGATGTCCATCAACAGACGAATGGATAAAGAAGATGTGGTATATATACACAATGGAATACTATGCAGTCATCAAAAGAAATGAAATCTTGCCATTTGCGACGACGTGGATGGAACTAGAGGGTATCATGCTTAGCGAAATAAGTCAATCGGAGAAAGACAGCTATCATATGATCTCCCTGATATGAGGGAGAGGAGATGCAACATGGGGGGTTAAGGGGGTAGGAGAAGAGTAAATGAAACAAGATAGGATTGGGAGGGAGACAAACCATAAGTGACTCTTAATCTCACAAAACAAACTGAGGATTGATGGGGGGAGGGGGGTTGGGAAAGGGGGGGGTGGGGTTATGGAAATTGGGGAGGGTATGTGCTATGGTGAGTGCTGTGAAGTGTGTAAAGCTGGCGATTCACAGACCTGTACCCCTGGGGATAAAAATGTATTATATGTTTATAAAAAATAAATTAAAAAAAAAAAAAAGAAGAAGAAGAAGAATTACTGGTGTCCCAGAGGAAGAAGAGAGAGGGACAAAAGTTATATTTGAGCAAATCATAGCTGAGAACTTCCCTAATTTGGGAAAGCAATCAGGCATTCAAGTCCAGGAGATACAAAGAACCCCCTCAAATTCAACAAAAAACAGATAAACACCCCAACATGTAATAGTGAAGCTGCAAATTTCAGAGATAAAGAGAAAATCCTGAAAGCAGGTCAAGACAAGGGATCCTTAAATCTACAAGGGTAGGAATATTAGAATGGCAGCAGACATATCCACAGAGACCTGGCAGGACAGAAAGGCCTGGCATGATATATTCAGGGTTCTAAATGAGAAAAATGTACAGCCAAGAATACTTTATCCACCTAGGCTGTCATTCAGAATGGAAGAAGAGATAAAGAGCTTCTAGGACAAACAGAAACTGAAAGAATTTGTGATCACTAAGCCAGCCCTGCAAGAAATATTAAAGGGAATCCTATAAGTGAAGACAGAGCCCAAAAGTAACAGAGACCAGAAAGAAACAGAGACATCTACAGAAATAGGTACTTTGCAGGTAATACAATGGCACTAAATTTATATCTTTCATTACTTATTCTGAATGTAAATGGGCTAAAAGCCCCAATCAAAAGACATGGGGTATAAGATTGGATAAAAAAGCAGGACCCATCCATGTGCTATCTACAAGAGACTCAGTTTAGACCCAAAGGCAAGTCCGGATTGAAAGCGAGGAGATGGAGAACCACTTATCACACTAATGAAAATCAAAAGAAAGCTGTTGGGGGGTGGGGGGCAGGTGCGCACCTGGGTGGCTCAGTGGGTTAAGCCTTTGCCTTCGGTTCAGGTCGTGATCTCAGGGTCCTGGGATCGAGCCCCGCATCAGGCTCTCTACTCAGCAGGGAGCCTGCTTCACCCTCCCTTTCTGTCTGCCTCTCTGCCTACTTGTGATCTCTCTCTCTGTCAAATAAATAAAGTCTTTAAAAAAAAAAAAAGAAACAAACAAACAAACAAACAAACCTGGGGTAGCAATCCCTATATCAGACAAATTATATTTTAAACCAAAGACTGTAGTAAGGGATGAAGAAGGGTACTGTATCATTATTAAAGGGTCTATCCAACATTAAGATCCAACAATTATATTTATGCTGCTAACTTGGGAGCAGTCAATTATATATAAACCAATTAATAACAAAATTAAAAAAACACATTGATAATAATACAATAAAAATAGGGGACTTTAACACCCCACTCACAGCAATGGACAGATCATCTAAGCATAAGATCAACAAGGAAACAATGGCTTTGAATGACACAGTGGACTAGACAGATTTCACACATATATACAGGTCATTCCATCCCAAAGCAACAGAATACACATTCTTCTCAAATGCACATGGAACATTCTCCAGACAGATCACATACTGGGTCACAAATCAGGTCTCAACCAGTACCAAAAGACTGGGATGATTCCCTGCATATTTTCAGAACACAATGCTTTGAAACTAGAACTCAATCACAAGAGGAAATTTGGAAGGAACTCAAATACTCAGAGGCTAAAAAGCATCTTACTAAAGAATGAATGGGTCAACCAGGAAATTAAAGAATTTTTTTAAATTCATGGAAATGAATGAAAATGAAAACACAACTGTTCAAAACCTTGGGAATGCAGCAAAGGCAGTCCTAAGAGGGGAGTACATAGCAATACAAGCCTTTCTCAAAAAACTAGAAAAGTCTCAAATATACAAGCTAATCTTACACCTAAAGGAGCTGAAGAAAGAACAGCAAATAAAGCCTAAATCAAGCAGAAGAGAAATAATAAAGATTAGAGCAGAAATCAATGAAACAGAAACCAAAAGAACAGTAAAACAGATCAATGAAACTTGATGCTGGTTCCTTGAAAGAAATAATAAGATCGATTAAACCCAAAGACAGACTTATCCAAAAGAGAAAGTACCCAAATTAATAACATCATGAATAAAGAGGAGACATCATGAATACCACCAAGGAAATAAAAATAATTTTAAGAACATACTATGAGCAACCATATGTCAACAAATAAGGCAATCTGGAAGAAATGGATGCATTCCTAGAAACTTATAAACTACCAAAACTGAAACAGGTAGAAAAAAAAACCTGAACAGATCCATAACCAACAAGGAAACTGAAGCAGTAATCAAAAACTTCCCAAAAGAGTCCAGGGCCAGATGGCTTCCCAGGGGAATTCTACCAAACATTTGAAGGAAAACTAATACCTACCTAGTCTTCTGAAGCTGTTTCAAAAAATTGAAATGGGGGTGCCTGGGTGGCTCAGTCAGTTAAGCATCTGCCTTTGGCTCAGGTCATGATCCTGGAGTTCCCAGATGGAGCCCTGCATGAGGCTCCCTGTTCAGTGGGGAGTCTACTTCTCCCTCTGCCCCTCACCCTGCTCATGCTCTCACATGTGCTCTCTCTCTCAAATAAATAAATAAAACCTTAAAAAAATGAAATGGAAGAAAAACTTCTAATAAACTCATTCTATGAGACCAGCATTATCTTAATCCCCAAAGACCCCACCAAAAAGGAGAACTACAGACCAATATCCTTGATGAACATGGATGCAAAAATTCTCACCAAGATACTAGCCAATAGGATCCAATAGTACTTTAACAGGATTATTCACAACCAACTGAGATTTATTCCTGGACTGCAAGGGTGGTTCAATATCGGCCAATCAATCAACATGATACATCACACTGATAAAAGAAGGACAAGAACCATATGATTCTCTCAATTGATGCAGAGAATGCATTTGACAAAATATTATATCCTTTCTTGAGAAAAAACTCTCCAGTGTAGGGATAAAAGGAACATACCTCTATATCATAAAAGCCATTTACAAAAACCCCTCAGTGAATATCATCCTCAGTGGTGAAAAACAGAGCTTCACCCCTGAGGTCAGGAACACAACAGGGATGCCCACTCTCACCACTGTTGTTCAACATAGTACAAGAAGTCCTAGCCTCAGCAATCAGACAACAGAAAGAAATAAAAGGCATCCAAACTGGCAGAGTCAAACTCTCAGTCTTCACAGATGACATGATACTTTATGTGGAAAAACCCAAAAGATCCCACTCCAAAATTGTTAGAATTCATACAGGAATTCAGCAACATGGCAGAATATGAAATCAGTTGTGTTTTTTTTTTAATATTTTATTTATTTGACAGAGAGAGGGAGAGAGATCACAAGTAGGCAGAGAGGTAGGCAGAGAGAGGGAGGGAAGCAGGCTCCCTGCTGAGCTGAGAGCCCAATGCTGGACTCGATCCCAGGACCCTGAGATCATGACCTGAGCCGAAGGCAGAGGCTTAACCCACTGAGCCACCCAGGTGCCCAATCAGTTGCATTTCTATACACTAACAATGAAACAGAAGAAAGAGAAATTAAGCAAGTGATCCCATTTACGATTGCACCAAAAACCATACATAGGAATAACCTAACCAAAGAGATAAACGATGTATACTCCAGAAACAACGGAATACCTATGAAAGAAATTGAGGGAGACACAAAGAAATGGAAAAACATTCCATGCTCATGAACTGGTAGAATAAATATTGTTAAAATGTCTATGCTACCCAGAGCAATCTACACATCAGTGCAACCCCTATCAAAATAACATCAACATTTTTCACAGAGCTGGAACAATCCTAAAATTTGTATGGAACCAGAAAAGGCCCCAAATAGCCGGAGAAATGTTGAAAAATGAAAATGTTGAAAAAGAAAAATCAAAGCTGATGGCCTCACAAGCTCTATTACAAACCTGTAATCATCAAGACATTTTGGTACTGGCACAAAAAAGGACAAATAGATCAAGGAACAGAATAGAGAACCCACAAATGGACCCTCAACTCTATGGTCAATTAATCCTCGACAAAGTAGGAAAGAATATCCAATGAAAAAAGGACAGTCTCTTTAGCAAATGATGTTTGGAAAACTGGACAGCCACAAGTAGAAGAATTAAATTGGACCATTTTCCTATACCATACAAAGATAAACTCAAAATGGATGAAAGATCCATATGTTAGACAGGAATCCAACAAAATCCTAGAAGAAAATACAGGTAGGAACCCCTTTGACTTTGGCCACAGCAACTTCTTGCTAGACACAGGCAAGAGATATGCTGGCTAATTCAATTAAAAAAATAAGAAATAAGAAATAAAAGCACACAAATTTAAGAGGAAGAATAAAACAGTCTTTATTCACAGATTACATCATCATCTATGTAGAAAAATCCCAAAGAATCTACCAAAAAAACCCCTCCTAGGGGAGCCTGGGTGATTTAGCTGGTTAAGAATCTGAATCATGATTTCAGCTCATGTCATCTCAGGGTCATGAGATCGAGGCCCAAGGTGGGCTCCCCACTTAGTGCAGAGTCTGCTTGAAATTCCCTCTGCCCCTACCCCACACACACAACCACACACTCTCTATGTCTACTCTAAAATAAAGAAATAGATCAGTAAGAAACCTACAAAACACAGATGAAAAAAATTTAAAAAGATCTAAGTAAATGGAGATACTCAATGTTCATGGATTAGAAAAAACTCAATATTGTTAACATTATCAATTCTTCCCAACTTGCTGAGGCTGAATGACCAACTGAGCACTCAACTACAAGCTTAACTATGTGCACAAGGGCAGGGGAGCATGTCTCTTTTTATTTTACTCACCAACATATCCCTAACATAGTGCCCACAGATTAAACAGATACATGTTTAATAAACAAGCCAATTATTTTGGATATACCAGAACGGACTCTTGCATCAAACAGGATGTTGGACATTAGATAAGATATTGGACTGAATGAATTCTAAAGTCACTGAATCTTAAGATGCTCATTCCATGTGATGTGTTGAAGAGTTCCATTTTGACAAGTCAGTTCAAAATACAACTGACAAAGTCTACTACTCCGCAGCAATATGCTAAGCAAAATACTACTTGCTCTTTACGTATGGCAATCTACCATTATTTCTGATCAAAAGAAATAGCAGTTGGAAAATTTATAGGGGTCTTTTTTTTTTTTTTAAGATTTTATTTATTTGAGAGAGAGAGAGAAAAAGAGCGCACATGTGAGCACAAGCAGGAGGAGGGGCAGAAAGTGAAGGAGAAGCAGACTCCCCACTGAGCAGGGAGCCCAACTCAGCCTCTATCCCAAGACCCTGGGCTCATGACCTGAGCCAAAGGCAGATGCTTAACTGATAAGCTAAGACACCCAGGCACCTCCGCAGGGGTCTTTTAAATAATACGCAGCTCACAGTGCTGTGACCTCAAGACAAACACATCCATTTCAACTCAGTGTGTGAAAGCATTTAGTTAGGGCACCTGGGTGGCTCAATTGGCTTAGCGCCTGTCTTCAGCTCAGGTCATGTTCCCAGAGTCCTAGGATAGAGTCTCACATCTGGCTCCCTGCTCATCAGGGAGTCTGCTTCTCCCTCTATCCCTCCCCGCTGCTTGTGATATCTCTCTCTTGCTCTTTCTCTCCTAAATAAATAAATGAAATTTTTTTAAAGCATTTAGTTAAAAGGTTACCCTTATCATAATCCAAAAATTAGAATGTAAAATCAGACCAAAAAATGTTATGTCTCTTTAGGCACCGAAAAAAAACAAACAAACAAAACTGGGAACTACAGTGTAGGCATATATATTTTCATATACTTTAGGCATTTTAAATGTAGAAGATAATAAGGGGCAGAAAACTTATCAGTCCTACAGGAAATATTTTCCCCTTCTCTGAGCCCAAAGGGGCTCTATAAATATTTTTGACTGAATTGAACCACTGAAACACACATATCCCCCACACTTACAGCAATTCTGCCAATTCTACCAAGTGAAATGGCTTTTAATTCTTACTTTAATGCCACATCATTTTTGTCAAATGAGCAATATATCTTAAATTAACACCTCACTTGGATGCCTAAAACTACAATTTTCACATATACTAGAAACAGTATAACAACATTTAGCAAAGTCTAACTGGAAACTATCTTCTTCCCAAAATAACTGAACACATTCAAAAGTATAAAATCGTGGTGCACATGGTCCAATTTCTTTTTGTGCCAAATGTGGTTAGCCAGCTTCTTGCTTTTAGATGATGTGTTTGCACCTATTCATTTTCAAGTGGCTCTTGAACTAAAATAGAACAGCGAAAATATGAGTGTGACTCAAAATTGGACAAGACAGGCTGCAAGGACTATTAGGCATGAGAATTCAAATGACTATATAGTAGACCCATCACAATAGTAGAAACAGGAAAATTCTTAATTTATAATAAGAAAATGAACGTGAATAATTTAGAATTAGAATACTTACCAACTATAATTCTGAGCTTTGAAAAACCAAGCCAGTCTTGGGGAAAACAAACAAACAAACAATTACCATAGCCTCTATTTATTATACAGTCCCTCCACTATTCCAGTTCTCAGGCAAGAGCCATACCAAAATGAATACATATGTGCAAGTATGTCCTTGCCCCTGAAAAGGGAACAAAAGGGCCTTAGTAATTCACATTACTTTAGTGGATACCTATTTTTATTTGTCTAGCAATAATCTCAAAACACTCTTTTCTGACAATAAGCCCTCCTTCTGTTCAAACCTCAACACCATGGCCAAACAGATCCAAAGATGGACACTGAATACAAACTAATTAGACCAATTAACCCAATTCCTAAGATTTTTGGACTGATGACCAGAGACTCCATCATGACACTTGTTTCTCTTACAGCAGAAACTTTTAAGATGTAAACTAGGAATTGTTGGTGGCCATATTTTTTCCCATATGAAGAAAGCCAATATGCAGTGAAAGAAAGTCCTAAATACACACAAGCAAGAGAGTCTTAGTCAAGTCCCTATCATTTTGTTTGAGAGAATCCTGAAGTGTAGCTCCAACTGTTCCCATCTTCAGTCTTGATAAATCCACTGTTCCTTTAATTCTATGAAATATACTTTCCAATAAATTCTTTTTGCATAAGCTAGTTTAAACTGAGTTTCTGTCACATGAAACCTCTTAAGTCCTACTATAAGTATAAGCTACCAAAAAGACATAAAAGATACACACACACACACACACACACACACACACACACACACACTTATTTTTTAAAAGATTTTAAGTAATCTCTACACCCAATGTGGGATTCAAACTCACAACCCTAAGATCAAGAGTCACATGTTCTTCCAACTAAGCCACCTGGACACCCCATAAGATATATTTCAATAGGTTTCATATAGTAGTATGAGAACAAAAATGCAGGTGAAGGAAGAAGACAGTATCTAAAAAGTTGACAATTTCCCAGATAAACAGTATACTGGATATGATGAAAAAAAAAAGAAAAGGAAAGTTTAACCAACGAAGTATGGGTAGCTCAGTTGGCTAAGTGCCTTCAGCTCAGGTCATGATCTCAGAGTCCGAAGACTGAGCCCCACATCGGCTCCCTGCTCACAGGGAGTCTGCTTCTCCTTCTGCTCCTCACACTGTTCATGCTCTCGTTCTCTCAAATATATATATAAAATCTTAAAAATAAGTATGGTAATAAAACAGAAACACACACACAAATCAACAGAATAGAATTGAGAGCCCAGGAAAAAAAATCCATGATTATATGGTCAATTAATAGACAACAAAGGAGGCAAGAATATACACTGGTGAAAAGATCGTCCCTTCAATAAGTAGTGTTGGGAAAACTGGATAGCCACATACAAAAGAATGAAAGTGGACCACTTTCTTATACCAAACAGAAAAGTAAACTCAAAATGCTTAAAGATTTAAATATGAGACCTGAAACCATAAAACTCCTAAAAGAAAACATAGGCAGTAGTCTCTTGTACATCAACCTTAGCAAAAGTTTTCTGGATATGTCTCCTCCGGCAAGGAAAACGAGAACAAAAAAAAACAATTGGGATTAAATCAAACTAAAAAGCTTTTGCACAAAGAAGACCATCAACGAAATGAAAAGCCAAATAAAGAAATGAAAGAAAAGAAAGAAAGAAAAGAAAGAAAAAAGGCAACATACTGAATGAAACAGGGTATTTGGAAATGACATATCCAATATGGAGTTAATATCCAAAATATATTTAACAAAATCCATGTAATTCAACACTAAAACAAACAAAAACAAATCCAATAAAAAGTGGGCAAATACATGAAAGAACATTTTTCCAAATAAGACATAGAGAGGGCCAATAGACACATGAAAAGAGATCAACATCACTAATCATCAGGGAAAGGTAAGTCAAAACCACAATGAGATACCACCTCACACAGTCAGAAGGGCTAGTATCAAAAAGACAAGAAGTAACAAGCGCTGGCAAGGATGTAGAGAAAAGAAAACGTTCATGCACTATTGGAGTAATGTAATTGTAATCAAATGTAATCAATGTAATCAAATGTAAATTGACGCAGGTACTGTGGAAAGGTGAAGAGGGCTTAAGAGGTACAAATTTCCAGTTATAAGTAAGTCATGGGGCACCTGGGTGGCTCACTCAATTTAGCATCTGACCCTTGGTTTCAGCTCAGGTCATGACCCAGAGTTGTGGGATCAAGCCTTACGACAGGCTCTGTGCTCAGCATGGAATATGCTCAAGATTCTCCCCCAAATAAGTAAAATCTTAAAAAATTAATTAACTAATTAATTAAATTAAATAAGTCATGGGGATGAAAAGTACAGCACAGGGAATATGGTCAATAATAAAATAAGTCTGAATGGTAACACATGGTAACTACACTTCCTGCGGTGAGCATTTCACAATGCATATAATTGTTAAATCACTATGTTGTACACCTATATTATATGCCAACTGTACCTCAATTAAAAATAAAAATACTCAAAAAACTGATTAGCTGAAATGACATAATGGAAAAGGAACAGCTATGTAAATATTGCTTGCCTCACAATGACTGACTAGTACTTTTACGCTGAATAACACTCGCTATAAACAAACAAAAACCTGTATTAGGATGGTAAGATTTATACGTGACTGTTCCAGATCAGATTATTGTTACCAATTTTCTACTCCCTCCCTATTACAGATTTGTACATTTAGAGCCCTTATCATGTGATTTTGTAATACCTCTCACTACAGTCAGTGGAGCAAAGTATTTCCCAGCCTAAAAAATTTGGGGCTTAGCCATGTAATTCACTTTGATCAATGGAATACCAATAAACAAAACTTGGTCAAAGACTTTAAATGTCTTAAGTTATTTGGCTTGGTCTCTTGAGCTCCTGCCATCTATCCTAAGAAGATGGTGGCCCAGGAAGTCAGGAGACCCAAAATGGAACTCATGACAAAAACGTGAATCCAATCCACAGAAGGAAGTAGAATCTCCCTCACAGACCCACAGAACCATGAGTTAAAAACCTAATTGTTTGTTGTTGTAAGCCATCAAACATTTTTGCATTGTTATATAGCACTACCACGACAATGGCTGAGTAATTCAGTGACCTGTTTAATGTCTTCAGCAGGGGCACCTGGCTGGCTTAGTCAGAACAGCACAGGACTCAGTCTCAGGGTTGTGAGTTGAAGCCCCACACTGGGTGTAGAGATTAGTTAAAAATAAATAAATAAACAAACAAACAAACAAACTTTAAATGTCTTCAGTATTATTATGCTATCTTTAAATTAAATAAAAATCAGAAATAGCTAACACTGCAACTAACAAATCTATCTCTCAAGGAGATACTGATATGGCTTTTAACTACTGCCTAAAAAATCGTGATTTCTGTAATTTTTATATTCCACTGAATTAAAATGTACCTCAACAGACTAACCTTCTAAAACTAATATTCAATTCTAGATATACCCAATTTGTAAACCTTTGACCCATGCATTATACTGTAGTTTAGAAAACCCTACTCAGCAGTATCTCCTAGGCAATAACATAGATGAAAAATATTTTTAAAATACTCTCAATTTTTTTTTTTAATCAGGATTGACTTTAACTCTAGATTTTTCTCTTGGTTTTTCTGCCATAATTATTTATGCAATCTATTCAAGAGTAAGGTTGATAAAATTATATACATTATATTATTGTCACTTATTGCCTGGAAAACTAAGGTCTGATGGCTATACAATTCAGAGTTCAATAAACTTGGCTTAAGACTAATAATAAGTTTTGTGCCCAGCAGGTACAGGCATATGGTCAAGGGGGAAAAGAAATCCATCACATGACAGAAGAGACCATCTACTAAGATATCCACTTCATAGTTCTAACTCCCCTTGGTATAATAAAACCAAAGTTTTGTGATCTGTGGGCCACCATCTAACATTTGGCATGTTGTATAATGCTGCATAAAGCATACACCACACTTCTTTCTGTCCAATATGTCCATGGGAATGGTGTCTCAGCTCTATGAACACATGGGTTTCTTTATCTGAAAAATAAGGGATAGGGCTAGTTGATCTCCAAGATCTCTAAGCTCTAAAGCTTCTATATATCATTTATCTTCAAAGCCATGGCACAGAGAAAAACAATTTCTCTAACAAGTTACAGAGCCAGAAGGAGAACACAGAAATCCTCAGTTGAGAAATCTATTTACTAGCATATTACCCTTCCAAGGACTGGTAATTATTACACTATTACAAACATTTTGAGTCTAAACCACTGTCTCTTCTGCTCTCACATAACACACTCTATGAAAGTATACGAAAGTACAACACCAAGCAGAATTAAGAGGGAAAACTAGTGAATTCATGTTTACTGTGTATCTCCACATAATTGGCACTTAGTTAACAGAGGAAATGGTAATTCCCAATTTGCTGGGTCTAGCAGAGAGAGACTCAAGGTAGAATCTAAAACTTCATAAACTGGGACACCTGGGTGGCTCAGTGGGTTAAAGCCTCTACCTTCGGCTCAGGTCATGATCCCAGAATCCTGGGATCAAGCCCCTCATCAGGCTTTCTGCTCAGCAGGGAGCCTGTCTCCTCCTCTCTCTCTCTGCCTGCTTCTCTGCCTACTTGTGATCTCTGTATGTCAAATAAATAAATAAAATCTTAAAAAAAAAAAAAAAACTTCATAAACTTGGCAACCAGACATGGTTCCTAAGAAAACTAAGACACTTCACAATTACCTTTTTCATCTATTCAATCTGCACAAAATCAGCAGTGAGGGGCACCTGAGTCACTGCACCAAAACAACTAAAGAAAAGAAGGCAAATGATTTTAATTGTTTTTTTTTTCCTTTTAAGTCTACAGGCAAAGCTCTGACTTCTGTCTTTGAAACACAGAGCCCTCTGTGTTTAGTATAATACTGAATGTTTGTGAGATATGCCTGACTTAACACCTTTTAACCCATTAGAAATTTAAATATGTAAGACCCGAAAGCTTCTTGGCATATAGTATACATGTTTGTATGCGTCATGCATTTCTCTCTGCCTGGTTCTACAGAATTAGTGAGCCACATAAAAGAATTAGAGTTTTTGAAAATCCCTCACATTAACTAGGTTTCAAGAAAAGGCATTTTTC
This sequence comes from Lutra lutra, assembly GCF_902655055.1. Lineage (NCBI taxonomy): Eukaryota > Metazoa > Chordata > Mammalia > Carnivora > Mustelidae > Lutra > Lutra lutra. Next base: position 28,076,340 of record NC_062292.1, read on the forward strand.
TTTGATTTGGAAGAAATTTTTTTTTAATTTATTTATTTGAGAGAGCAAGCACGCACACACATGAGCCAGAGGAGGGGCAGAAGGAAAAGGACGAGCTCCCCTGCTGAGGGGAGCCCTATGTGGGAGAGGGGGATATTAATCCCAGGACCCTGAGATAGTGACAGGAGCCAAAATCAGACACTTAACCAATTGAGCCACCCAGGTGCCCCTACTTTGGTAGAATTTGTAACAAGGAAGAGATACTATACTTCAGACTACTCTCTAATCTTTTGAGTAAAATGATTCAGCAGGTTGCTTCTGAGGAAAGTTGAGCAATATGAAAAAAAAAGTTTTAAAATCCTAAAAACAGGACTTCTTTTTTTTTTTTTAAAGATTTTATTCATTTATCTGACAGAATATCACAAGTAGGCAGAGAGGCAGGCAGAGAGAGAAGAGGAAGCAGGCTCCCCGCTGAGCAGAGAGCCCGACCTGGGGCTCGATCCCAGGACCCTGAGATCATGACCTGAGCCGAAGGCAGCGGCTTAACCCACTGAGCCACCCAGGCGCCCCTAAAAACAGGACTTCTAAATTGTGTTGCAGAAACTAAACAAAAACACAAAGGCACAGAATAATCTGAAGATATTAATATTTAGAAAATATGACATACCTAAAATTTCATGAGTAGTTTCTATGAATTTAGATGTCATACGTCTACAAAAGCAAAGGGGAAAAAATTAAGTCACCATTCATTGGGAAAATAATTCAAAGTAAAAATTTTTCTAGTACTAGATTTTTCTACTTTACTCTCACAAGGCAACAAAACCCAAAGGTACTTTATCTAATTAGAAGAGCTAATTATTCAATGACCCCATAACTATTTCTACTGAATATCCCACCCACTAAAGGATGTTTTTAAATGCCTTTTGATGTTTTAAATAGGAAAAGTGTGATAAAATACAAGCTACCAGAAATCCAATATTTGAGTTTCTCATGTTATTGAATTTGCATGCTGATGTCCATATTGGTATTTGTCATGTCTTTGAATCCTGGGTCATAAGCCACAACAGACTTGCTGCATACTGAGGGCAGAGATAGGAATATTAGAGCTCCAAGCTCTAATACCACTCATACAGAATCCAGTTAATTTTTTAACACGCATTCACTGTTGTTGCTGATGCTGAACACATATTATTTGACAAGCATAGTTACAGTCTTCTCCAACTGTATGTCTAAGAGACATTTCAAACTCAACATATTCAGAAATCACACTTCCAACCATTCCCTACCAACCTACCCCTCGCTCCATACTACCTTCCTACAGGTTTTCTCATCTCATTAATGACAATTCAATCCTTCTAACTCTGGCCAACTGTATCAGTCACGCTATTCCTATGCTATGCCTATTCCTCTTGTTCTCTTTTTCTCCTTTCTCAAACTAACTCTCTCCACTCTCTCACCTTACATCTACACTATCAGGAATTACTTTGGCTCTATCTTCAAATTACATCCAGAAACCAATCATTTCTCACTACCTCTATTGCCACTACCAACTCCCAATCCCACCCATCATCATCCCTTACCTAGATTTTTCTAAAAGTCTCTGAAAATACTCTCTGCTTCTTTACTTGCTCCCCTATGGTCTATTTTCAAAAGCATCCAAAATGATCCTTTTAATTTAGTTCTTGCCAGTCCTCTGATCAAAACTGTCCAATGGCTCCCCCATATTAATCATAATAAAAGCCAAGTGACCTTCAAAGCTATTATATGCCTGTTCTACAAAGGCCCCTACTCACTACTTCCCCTACCCCCATCTTACCTTACCTTTGTGACTTCTCTCCTTCAATTCTCCCCCTTGTAGACTCAATTCCATCTAAAACAATCTCCCTGCTCTCTGCTTTCTCTCAAACGACCCTGGCACACTTGCTCTGGCTGTTGCAAAACAGAACACTTTCTCGCAGATGTCTGCTAACATGTTTACTTCCCTGTTCATATCTTCGTTCAAATCTCATCCTCCTCAGAGAGCTACCCTGATTGCCTTATCTTATACTACTTCCCCACCACCCATTTCCAATCCCCATTTATCCTGATCTACTTATTTTCTTTCCCAGAACACTTATTTTCTAACATAAAATCTAATTTACTTTTGTGTCATATTTACTGTTTATTGTCTGTTTCTCCCAGCAGGATGTAGCTTCTTCAAAAGTAAGGATAATTGTTTTATTCATTGATATAACCCAAGCACCTAGAAGAATGCCTGGCATACAGCAGACAGATAAACATTTGCTGAATAAATGAACGAATGACTATCCAAGATTGAGTAAATTCAAAGTTCCTAAAACTCAAGAGGCCATATAGGACCCCACAGCCTGATCAGAACTTTGACTCTAAAGGATGATAATAATAGCAGTGACAGTTTTTTCCCCTGGGTAAATAACCCGCATACACTTGACATCACATGGAACTTCCACAGGTTTAGGATATAATGAGCTAACTTTTAAAAGAAGATAGTAAACTAAAATGTTAGAGACCTCCTCACCAAATTTCCCATTCATGCAAGGAAAACAAGAATAACAAGTCAACCATATTAAGAAATTATTGTTGATATTTCTGAGAGCATGAAAATGGTGGTACTGTCATGAGAGAGTCCTTGTCTTTTGGCAATACATAGTGAAATATTCACAAATTAAATAATAGGCTGAGATTTGCTTCATAAAATCTGGGTGGGCACAGAGGAAACTAGACTGGTCATCATTTGATAACTGCCGAAATTGGTAAAAGGCCTCAGGAATATTTATATCATTCACTTTGATTTTGTATGCTTGAAATTTGTATTTTATATGCTCAAAATTTGACAAAAACAGAAGAAAGTAATAGTACAGAAAGTAAAGGGAAAAAAGCCTATATTTCCTTTAGCACCTAGCACATTATATGGCACACAAATAAACATGATGAAAAAATAAAGTACATGTCATAACTAAAGAACAGTTCCTATAAAATCCCACAATGACAAGAGCAGATTAAAACAAAAATGAGGGGCACCTGGGTGGCTCAGTGGGTTAAGCCTCTGCCTTCGGCTCAGGTCATGGTCTCAGGGTCCTGGGATCGAGCCCCGCATCAGACTCTCTGCTTGGTGGGGAGCCTGCTTTCCCCCTCTCTCTGCCTGCCTCTCTGTTTACTTGCTATTTCTCTCTGTTAAATAAATAAAAGATCTTTTAAAAGAAAGAAAGAAAGATAGATGAATGCCCAAAGTAAGGCCGTCGTAAAGGAAAAATGGCATGCAAAGCGATGGCCACACTGACCTCAGATCTGGATAACAGAAAGGGGACAACCCAAAAAAACTTTCCATCTTTTTACAAGATAAAAGGCATTGTACTTTATTCTATAAAGGTCATTCATATAAATTCAAAATATAATCAACAGGGACAAGAAAATGTGGCTGAAATTTTATGTACCAAATAATACTACAGCATAATTAGAAGGAATACTAATAGAAATGTTAAGGATCAATTTGACCAGAAAACAAATACAGCAGGAAGAAAACAGTATCTCAACCTCAGAAAGGTCAAGTAAACAAAAAAATTTTAAGGGCATAGAAAATTTAAATCTTATAAGTGCTAAGGTAGTATAAACTAGATATACATGGGCACCTGGGCAGCTCAGTCAGTTAAGAATCTGCCATCAGCTCAGCTCATGATCTCAGGGTCCTGGGACTGAGCCCCATGTGGGGCTCCCTGCTTAGCACAGAGTCTGCTTCTCCCTCTCCCTCTGTTCCTCCTCCCTGTTCATGTGTGTGTGCATTCTCTCTGGCTCTCAAATTAAAAAAAACAAACAAAACAAAACAAAACAAAAAACACTCTAGATATATAAAACTTGAATCCTTCAAAACAATTTGCATAACCTCTGGAAGCAGTTTCAACAATTTCCCCAACTGATTAATTCTGCTCTAGTAAAATGATATTAGCCTATGGGGCTTATGATCAAAAACAATTTTTTGAGAGCCACCCATCTAGATCATGTACAGATAAATGTTTGGGTTTTGTTCTTAAATTCACATTCAAGTAACTAAAAGTAAAAACTTAATGGACTAAGTGAAAAAAAGTATAAATTTTCCCATCAGGAAAAGAAACTTATTTATGCCAGCTTATTCTACTAATGTGCCAAAGAGTAAGATGTGATGTATGTGTTTCACATTCTAGGAATACCAGATTTTTAGCTACCACCTACATAAGAGCTTATATAAAAACACCTCAAGTACCTATTTTAGTTTGATTTTCTCTTGCTTCTTACTCTTACTTGCCACAAAATCTCAAATTCTTAATAAAAACAAAGAATAGGTACCTGAGATGTTTTTATGCCATTAATTCCCAGTACAATACCGTGAACCCTGCTGCTGATCAAAAAGGAAATGAGATTTTTTTTCTGATTACTACAAATATTTTCATTTTGTAAAAATTTATTTTCATGTAACCTAAACCAATCATCTTAATAAATCAAAATATTATACCAGATTTCAAAGAGGTGAAACCTATTTTAAATTTGCTCTCAAATCAAGTCCTTGAATATAGGGTTTATTTTATGTCTCTTCCACTCTAAAAGACAAAAGTAATATCACAATCTGCAAAGTCACTGCAGGACTGTGTTTATTACTTCATGAAACTCTTAAAAGGCTTATATACAAAGGTGTTATAAACAAGATGTAAACCATATGTACGATGGATTTAGACATTTTAATCATTACAGCACAAAAATGTAAATATTAAAGAAAGGTAGCATATATTTGTCAAGAACTAAATCATTTTATAGTCTCCAACTACACTCAACACTTTAGAACAGTGGTTCTGAAGGATAGGTAAAGGAATCCCAAATATCATGGATAGAAAAGGGATAAAGGACTAGTCATAATAAGACTCGGTGTTGTGAAAAAAGTTCCTAGTTGGTTGTGATATGTATATTCAACCATTTTAAATATGCCCATCCTGAAGGACTTACACTACAGAATCTCCTTATCTAATTTAATTTACACAGTATTCATTCAACTAACAATTATTAAGTGACAGGCATTATGGCAAACAATGAAAATGTATTCAAATAAAATGGGATTCTCTGCTCTCCAGAAAAGATGCCAACCACATGCCCAGAACTCCAAGAATATCTATATAGACCACAACAGATTTTTTTAAAAGACAGCAGTACTGTGTTATGCTTAAGAAACAGGTAATAAAGCAGTATGGCAGTAATAAAGCAATAAAGCAATATGTGCATCAGAGGAGTAAATAACCCTAATTAAGAAGTGAACAAATTCCATGGTTTTCCAAAGTACATTAAGTGGATGGGCACCTGGATGGTTCAGGTAGTCAAGCATCTGACTCTTGATCTCAGGGTTATGAGATGGTGCCCACATCAGGGTACCACACTGGGCATGGAGTCTGCTTAGAATTCTCTCTCCCTCTGCCCCTCCCCCTTCTCTGAAAAAAAGAAAAAGGCAGGGGTGTGGGGGGGAAGGAATACATTAAATGGAGCACTGAAGGAGTCTTTCACCAAGAGAGATCTAAACACATCTCCCACTATCCCCCATGGGTGAGATGGGGTACTGAGTTTGGGACTAAACCTACTACTAAACCTAATATAAGAGTTCAAGCTCTAATAAATATTGACAATGGGGGCCATTAAAGCCTGACTGTTAAACTCTCAACTATTAGAATCAGGTACACACACAACTGGGTTTAATCCTGCTTCCACTATTTACAAACTTAATGACCTTAGGTAAGTAAATCTCTCTAAACTTCAATTTCATTGAATTTAAAACAGAAGAAATAATAATCTACCTAAGAGTTGTTGGGAAAAATTAAATAATGTTATGTAGGTAAAAGCACTTAGCATACTGCCTGGCACTTAAAAAAGCTTAATACATATTAGTGATTATCATTTATTGTTCTTTTCTATAATACTATGAACCCTGGCTCAGTTATTACAGGGGCATTAGCAGTATCACCTACCTTCAACTTATTTAAAGATTTAGTTTGACCCACAACCATCTCTTATAATACATCTCAAACTCGGGATACCTGGGTGGCTCAGCTGGTTAAGTACCCAACTCTTGATTTCAGCTCAGGTCATGATCTCTGTGTAGTGGGACTGAGCCCTACACCAAGCTCCGTGCTCACTGTAGAGTCTGTTTGTCCCTCTCCTGCTGCTCCTCCCCCACTAAATGATCTCAGGGTCCTGGAATCGAGTCCCGCATCGGGTTCTCTGCTCAGCAGAGATCCTGCTTCCCTCTCTCTCTCTCTGCCTGCCTCTCCATCTACTTGTGATCTCTGTCAAATAAATAAATAAAATCTTTAAAAAAAAAAAAAAGAAACGGGGAGATATTCCATGTTTGTGTATAGGAAGACCCGATCTTGCTAAGATGCCAGTTCTTCCCAACTTGATGTACAGATCCGAGGCAATCCTAATTTAAATCCCAGATATATGCTCTGTGGATATCAACAAACTAATTCTGAAGTTTAGAGAGAAAGGCAAAAGACCCAGAATAACCAATACAATATTGAAGAACAAAATTTGAGGACTGACACTACCTGATTTACTAAAAAGATACAGTATTCAAGATAGTATGTTATTGGCAAAAGAATAAATAGATCAATGGAACAAAACGGAGCCCAGAAACAGACTCACATATACAGTCAAGCAATCTCTGACAAAAGAGCAAAAGCAACACAATGGAGAAAAGATATAGCCTTTTTAACAAATGGTACAAAAACACTGGACATCCATGTCCAAATAAAATGAATCCACAGACATTACCCCCTTCACAAAAACTAACTCAAAATGGACCACAGACCTAAATGTAAAATCAAAACTATAAAATTCATAGAAGATAACACAGGAGCAAATCTAGATGACCTTGATGATGACTTTTTAGATACAACACCAGAGGCATGATCCATAAAAGAAACTGATAAATGTGACATCATTAAAATTAAAATTTTCCACTCTGCGAAAGATACTGCTAAAAGAATGAAAAGATAAGCCACAGGCTGGGAGGCAATATTTGAAAAAGCCATATCCAACAACAGACAGTTATCCAAAATATACAACAATTCTCAAAACTCAAGAAAAATAACCTGATTTTTAAAATGGACAAAAGACCTTAACAGACATCTTATCAAAGAAGATATATACATGGCAGATAAGCATATGAAAATGAAGCATATGAAATAAAATGAAGCTCCACACATGTCATCAGGGAAATGCAAATTAAAACAATGAAATACCACTACACACCTACCAGAGGAGCTAAAATCCAGAACACTGACAAGACCAGATGCTGGCAAGAATGTGGAACAACAGGAATTCTCATTCATTACTGGGGGGAATAAAAAATAGGACAGTTACTATGGCAAACATTTGGTGGTTTCTTACAAAATGAAACATACTCTCACCGTAAAATATACTAATTGGGTTCCTTGGTGTTTACTAAAAGGAGCTGAAAGCTAATGCCCACACAAAAATTCGCACAAGGATGTTTAAAGAAGCTTTACTGATAATTACCAAACCTTGGAAGCATCAGAGATGCCCTCCAGTAGATGAATGGATAAACTGTGGTACATCCAGACAATGGTACACTATGAAGAGCTAAAAAGAAATAATCTATCATGTCACGAAAAGACATAAAGGAAACTTAAATGCATATTTCTTGAAGAAAGAAGCCAGTCTAAAATAGCTATACACTGCATGATTTCAACAATATAACATTCTAGACAAGAAAAAATTATGTAGACAGTAAAAAGATCAGTGGTTGTCAAGGGCTGCAGGGGGTGGGGGAGATGAAAAGCAGATGACTGAGGACTTCTAGGACAGTGAAACCACTCTATGATACTAAAATGGTTGATACAAGTCATTATATATTTGTCCAAACTCACAGAATATATAACACCAGAGTGAACCCTAATGTAAACTACAGACTTTGAATGGTAATCATGTGGCAATGCGGATTCATCAATTTTAACAAATGTACCACCCTTTGAGCTACGTTGATAAGGGGGAGGCTAAGCATGTGTGAGGGCAGAGGATATACACAAAAATCTGGGCCTTCTGCTGAATTTTGCTGAGAACCTAAAAATGCTCTAAAACATAAAGTCTATTTTTAAAAATAAAATAAAGTTGTAAATCAGATACATCCTCCCCATTAGAGGAACAAGCTCCTCTGGCCTTCAATCCCCACCGAAGTATTGTGCCAGAAAGCTCGAATTGCTCTTTCTTCTTTTTTAAAACGATTCAGTAGGTTTTACTATATTCACAAGGTTGTACAACCATCACCACAGTCTAATTGCAGAGCATTTTTATCACCCCAAAAAGAAACTTTGTACTCACACGCAGTCACTCCCCCAATTCTATCCCCCCAGCAAACTCTGTCATCAGTCTCTTCTCAGCCACTCCTGACTATTCAAGAAACTGTGTCTAGGGGTGTCTGACACTTGATCTCAGCTCAGGTCTTTATCTCACAGTTGTGAGTTCAGGCCCCTCACTGGCCTCCACACTGGGCATGGAGCTTACTTTAAAAAAAATAAAATTAAAAAAAAAAAAAAAAAAAGACTGTCTAGTGCATGCCTGCCCTCCAGGGGCCAAGTAAGTGATGGTAATCTCAGCAATTTTCCTGGGGAGCAGTACAGAACAAACAGGTCAATTTCCTAGAATCAGTCCCTGAGATGTATAATCCTACTGAAAGGCTCAGGCTTTAGAATTAACTGAAGCCTGTTCCTGCAGATTTACTCACCACTATCACCATTACTACCAGGGAGAACACAACAGTTACTACCAATTGAATTCTCATTCTGAGTTTAATTTAATAGGTACCAAAACCAAGCTGGTCAGTATTGATTACAAGCCAGACACCGAGAACAACTGGTTTTGAATCGTAACTTCTATCCTAACCAGTTTTAATGGCCTTGGGCAAAGAACTTAATCTCCCTAAGTCTTAATGTTTTTTTCAGATATAAAATAGGGAGGATAACTGTACATATCTCATAGATCTACTGTAAAATATGAGTTATCATAAGTAATGTGCTTAAAACAACACAAAGAAGTGTTAATGAATGCTACTTGTTATTGGTATCTATATCATTTACCTATTAAGAGATTCTCATATGGGGTCAAAATATATCTACCAAAAAAAAAAAAAAGACCACAGTTGAACCACATAAAATTGCCAATACGTGACTTTTTTTTGACCTATAGAAATGATAATTTCATGTGGTTCAATCTAATATATACTCCTAAAAGACATACCTAAAATAAAAGTACATGGAAAGTCAAAAAATAAAAGTATAAATCATATCAGCAAATCAAAACAAAAGGAACTGAGATTGGTAGATTCAAAATCAGAGTGTAATTGAGGCCAAAAGCATTAAACAGGACAAATACAGTCTTTTATAGTGGTAAGTAGTACAAGCCACACTGAAAATCTTAGTCAAAAGTGTCTATACACCAAATAGTATAATATCAAATAATAAAGCAAAAACTGTCCAAAATACAATGAAAGATTGATAGATACACAATTCAAGCAGAGAACAACTTAGCTGTGAGCAAATCAAATGCCTAAGAAATGAGGATACAGATGCAGAGTTTAACTGTATGGTTCATTAACAGATATGTATAGAAATACTGAATTTATCATCTGGTCAAAAATAAAGGTTCATTTTCAAAACAAAGTATATCCTAGACCCCAACCCCACCAAAAAAAAAAAAAAAAATTAGAATAGAGATTGTTCAGGATATTTATCTGACAAAAATACAATAAAACTAAATATCAATTAGATTTATATCAAATAGAGGGAATCCTATTTGCTCATTAATTGACAAACATTCCTCAATCTTGACCAGAACATATGATCTGTTGGGGGCACTGCTGCTTCCACAGCACCTAAAAGAATGTTTGACACACGGTAAACACTATGTAAATATGTACTGAATGAATGAAATTAAATAGCACTAAATACTCAGGACAATAAAAACATTAAAGCTACAATCACAAACTATTTAAAATGTAAAAATGAGAACGTTACATATCAAAATATTTCTGGTTTTGTTCCAAAATACCTTTATAGTAATATTATTGTATAAAATGTCATAATCTGAAAGCTAAACTGAAAAACTATTAAAACTTAGTAGTAAGAGTTCAGAAAAATTACAGAGTTCTTTGGACACATTAAGTACACAAAAGAGTGCTAGTCATTATTATTACAAACGTTTCTCTACTTCCACACATTTGATAGTTTTTGTACTTTGTATAATGACACTCTCTAACTTCCTTATGCCAAAGCAGTAACTCATATCCACAGGACACAGATTATTTACTGCTTTTCTATGGTAACACCATCAACCCAGAGGAAAAAGGCCAGATCTTCTCTGCAGCACTGCCCATCAAGTAAAATGCCTATCTTCATCACTACAATGGACAGTTGCGAGATCCCATCCAAAAGCTTCCTGGCCAACAATACAGTTAAGAAAGTGACTGGGCCTCACTTCCCCCAGGAAATCCCTAGAAAGAATCTCAAGACAGCTACAGGATTTATCTCATTCTAAAATGAGTATCTATTATCTAGAGTTTTCACATTTTCTTAGTTACCATAAATGGAATACACCTTCCCCCCACACACACATAAATCAACCAAATTATTATTTTTTGAACATTTCCTGAAATATAGACTCGATGAAAATAGGAAATAATCAGTAGTATTGTTTTTATTTTTAAGCAAGCCTACCAGACATAAAATATACAAATTCAATAGCCTTCTTTTAGACCAGCAGTATCTCATTATACCTAAAAGAGGGTGAGAGGAACCCACCCAGATAATAAAATAAGAATAAATTTCTTATATAGAGAGAACTTATAAAAAATACTAATAAATTCTACTGAAGTATTTAAAAACTCCAATAATCAGAGATACACATAATTTTCCAGGATAACAAAATTCAGAAAACAGACCATTATATAACTACATATTGTAAAGAGTCCAGTTGATTTACAAGTACAATCGAATTCAATTACCAAAATTTTAAAAAAGAAGTTCTTGGGAGGAGTATCTGGCTAGCTCAGTCAGTAGAGCATACAACTCTTGATCTCAGGGTCATGAGTTCAAGCCCCACATTGGGTGTAGAAATTACTTAAAAGGAAAAAAAGTTCTTGTGAAACTTGACATGATAATCTAATCTTTAGGATAGTGGTTAAGGGCATGAGCTCTACAGTCAGACTGCCTGGGTTTGAATCCTAGTTCCTGAGCTTAATTTGATCTTAAACTAAGTTTTCAACCTATCTGTACCTCAATATTTTCATCTGTAAAATTGTGATCTAACACCAACATCACTGGCTTGTTACAAGGACTGAAGGCTTGTTACGAGGACTGAATATGTTAATATGTGTAAAAAAACAAAAAACAAAACAAAAAAAAAACCTCGACCTTTACATAATACCTATAAAGCAGTATCAACATATCAACATCTAGAAGAAAACATGCGGGAAAACAATCAAGAAAAGGTGGGGGGAAAGGAAAGAAGGCATATTACCAGAGAGAAGACAGATTAACTGAAATTATGTAAGAGTGGTATGAGAAATCAGGCAAATCAGAAACAAAATAGAAAATTCAAGAGACTACCAGCTAAAATTTTGGTATACAATAAGAGTGGCATGTTACAACATTAGTGAAAGGACAAGTTCATTCAAAACGTTACTGGAAGGAGGGAATATTCAATAAAAGTTGATAGGACAGGGCACCTGGGTGGCTCAGTCAGTCAGGCATCTGCCTTCAGCTCCGGTCATGATCCCAGGATTCTGGGATTGAGCCCCAGATCCAAGCTCCCCACTCAGTAGGGAGTCTGCTTCTCCCTCTACCCCTCCACCCTGCTTATGCATTCAAGAGTGCACGCTCTCTCTTTCTCAGATAAATAAAATCTTAAAAAAAAAAAAAGGTGATAAAATAACTGGCTATTAGGGAAAAAATTAAATGTGATAACTACCAGAAACCAAACTCCAAACAAATGTCAAAAGAATTTTGGTTCTTCATTAAATGACTAGGGAAAAAACCATGAATATTTCTGATATCAGGGCAGGGAAGAAATAAGCATAATCCAAAAGAAGAAATCATAAAGAAAAGGACTGATAACTTCATAAAAATTTAAGACTTCTGCATATCAAATAATATGAGCAACATTTAAAGGCAAAAGTTTGAAACATGACAAAATGGTACTATACTAAATATGTAACAAGTTGTTAGGGGGGGAAAAGATGGACACTCTGATCAAAAATGAAATAAAGGACATAAAAGACAAATGACCAACAACCATATTATGTTTTCTAGCATCCATTCTATCTCTCTCTCAGCTGTGCAGCAGCCCCAGAACCTAGCCTCTGGAGGTAGGGATAAGGACAAGCAAGAGGAGAGAGGGCATGTCTCTAACTAAACTCCAAGCCCATTAACTTAATACCTCTTACTGTAATACCGTTCCAAGAGGAGGACTAAGTCTTAAGCCAATTAACGTGGCAATTTCCTAAGAACAGTACAGGAAAGAATATAAGAACTAAACTGTCTCATCAGATTAAACCCACAAGATAATGTAGTTGAGAGGAAAGAGAGGCTGTCCTCCCTCTAGACAGTATGGCATATAGATAGGAGTCCTATAAGAGATGGCATGTGTCAGATACAGGGTGAAGAACAGAAGGAAGACAAGAAGAGGGGGGAAGGAAGAAAGGGAGGGAGGGAGGAAAGAAGGGGGGGAAGGGTTTCCACTTCACTAGAAGTTAAAGAACCCAAAGAGACATGCTTTGCAGCTAATGAGAACTGCATTTTAGTTTGAGTCAAAAATAACAATAAACTGGATTACCACCTATACGGTTTTCCAGAGAATCTACTATTAAGACTTAAGTAAGACAAAGCAGACAATGGTAAGTTCTGTTTAAGTCCTGTTGACATCTATCTACTTGTATATAAAAACAAAGACCTATTTTCAATGACAAGGAAAGTAAATGTGTTAGAAAATTATAATGCCCTGTACAAATCTTTCAGATGTAAAGGTAAAGCTTCTCTAAGAATAAAGGTAATTATTTAAGAGAACTACAGCAGTTTATAGAGTGCTTGCAATGATAGTATCATGAGTTGCTGAGGAAAAACATCTTTAGTTGATCTATAAAAAATAACTTTCATATTAAAACTTAGTCATGCAAGAGGAAGGAGTGATAATTAAGTCATCAAATAACTGCTCCACTGTTAACAATTATTCTTCAGCCTATGGCAAAGTCACCCCAAATGATATTATTTTCTATCCTCTCTTATTCTGAAGTAGAATAAAAATGGAATTAATGTAGAAATATATGTTTGAGAACTTCCTGAAACTGGTTAAACAGTTTTCCCTCCAGAGAAGATCCAGCTGGGGTGCCTGGCTGGCTCAGCTGGAAAAGCATGCCACTCTTGATCTCAGGGTTGTGAATTTAAGCCCCACACTGGGTGTAGAGACTACTTAAAAAATAATAATAATAACAATAAATTAGAAAATAAAACCTTAATAAAAAAGAGAAGATCCAGCTGTTAAAATTTACCAAGCACCACTGACTAATGTGAAAAACTTGGATGCTCAACCAACCACTCTAAATTGAGACTACTGGTCTCCAAATGACTTAACAAACTCCAAATGACTTAACAAAAAGTCAAAGATAAGCCCAAAGAAAAAATAGAAGGTTTCCTTAAAGCAGAAAAGGAAATCAGGGACGCCTGGGTGGCTCAGTTGGTTAGGCAGCTGCCTTCGGCTCAGGTCATGATCCCAGCGTCCTGGGATCGAGTCCCACATCGGGCTCCTTGCTTGGCGGGGAGCCTGCTTCTCCCTCTGCCTCTGCCTGCCATTCTGTCTGCCTGTGCTCGCTCGCTCTCCTCTCTCTCTGACAAATAAATAAAATCTTTAAAAAAAAAAAAGATTTAAGGAAATCAGAGTAAGTTCATCTAAATACGGTAAAAGATATGTATACTCTACCTGGAATTAGTAGTATGCAACTAGTGAACATCTAAAACCACCCAACGGTACACTTTAAAATGGTATGTGAGGGGTGCCTGGGTGGCTCAGTCAGTTAAGCATCTGCCTTTGGCTAAGGTCGTGATCCCAGGGCCCTGGGATCAAGTCCCATGTCCGGCTCCCTCCTCGGTGGGGAGCCTGGATCTCCCTCTGCCTGCCACTCCCACTGTTTGTGTTCTATCTGACAAACAAAATCTTAAAAAAGAATAAAGATAAAAATGGTATGTGAATTGTGTCTCAAAAAAAATCCATATAACTGACATTTACATGCAAAAACCTTCCAAAAAGATAAGGAAAAATACATGTAAAATGACAGTTACTCATCAGAAGTTTTATGTTTACCAAGAAATCTATTATGAGGCTACCATTTCTGTATGTTCCAAGATTTCTTTTCTCAAATAAAGGGAGGAAGAGGACACAGGTACAAATTTTGTCATCCTCACAAGCCATGAGATTTAAGTATCTGAATGAACATGCGGACCCTTTGGTAACATTCTCCATAAACAGTCTGTACATCTGCAAACTCGTGACAGCCTGCTGTAGTTTCAGTTCAGAGTGGGTGATCACCTGGTTTTTTTCACTGGTGCTCAGTAAATTCTATTAGCTGGATCCTCTTGTGGGAAAACTGATCGTGCCTTTACAGACCTAGCCTGGAGCTGAGCTGCCTGATCCCACTGATGGCTTTGTTCATACAATAAAGAATGTGACAGTAATCACTTGACACTTTTGACTAGGAATTCTCTGTTTTCTAGGCAAGACAAATTCTATGTTGTCTCCCCCAAATACAGAGATGACTATCACTTCTCTATAAAGCCTCTACATCCTAGAAACAACCCCGTATGAGCAGGATTTCTTTTTTCCAGGAAACACAGGATAAAGAGCATCCAGGGGAAGTGAGAATAGCATCTCTTAGTCTCAAACCCAAACAGATGTTGCTTTTTTGCCTTTGTTCTACAAAAATAAATAAGAAAACACAAAAAAGTATACTCTAATATACATTAATTTGCATTTCATATAAAATTCTATAAACAAGTAAATATTAAGCTGTTATTAGGAAGTTGCATTTTTATAGAGAAAGCATAATTGACTTGGTTGTAGACTAAGTCCTCAATTCAGACAGCCCTCAGTGTCAAAGAAAAAATCCAGCCAGCTGGCTCTCATTGCCAAGAAAATACTATTGACCTGAATTACAAGCATCATGCCAATAATAATTACCATTTACTGAGTATCTATGTATTCATCATACTTCTGAAAACTCTACAAGGTAGCTATTATCCTCATTTTATAGATATGAAAACAGGAAAGGAATAGTTTAGCAATTTGCCCAAGGTCAATGTTAGCATACAGCTGAAGCAAAACTCAAAACCAACTCAACCAGACTCCAAAGAGCCTGCATTTCCCACTCTGGAATAATGCCTCTCAAAAGAAAATGCATTCAATAATAATATCAACATTAAGTGAGTGCTTATTTTGTATTATGCACTTTATATTCCATCTCATTTAGCCTTCCCAATATACAGCAGAGCGAAGATGAATTCATTTTTATACATGAAGAAACAACAGGACAATAAGATGTTTTACCCAAAGTAACAAAATTAGTATAGCAGTCCACCCAGAGGAGCAGCATTACACACACACACACACACACAAATTACTATCATTTATTAAGCTTATTAAGTAGGAGGCACGGTGCTATATATACTCTTCTTTCTCATATAATCCCTCAAAGAACAAAAATAAAAATTGAAAAATTTTTTTAAGTTCAGCAACTATTATTCCTCAGATTTTTCTCATTTCAAGGACCTTCTTAAAATTTTGAGTTTAAGAGAAAAAGTAGCCTATACCCAGAAGACAAATTCAGAGAGTCCAAATTGCTCAAAAACAGAAACTCACTATGCTGCCACAATTTTACCCAATTTTACAATCTTCCTTAATTCTCCATTGCAAACAGATCCCAAACTTGCATGACTACCTCTGCTTTCCCTTTAGTAAACAAAGTAGTAAACATAGCTGGTAGTTATTAGCATTTACCATTTTGCTATTTGTCAGTTGCTCTGCCAGGTGCTTTATATTTCTTAATTAATTTAATTGTAAATTGAGATTAAAAAGGAGTTAAGTAACCAACTCAAGAACCACACAACCAATAAGCAATGGAAATGAGATACAAAGCCACATCTACTCCAAAGTACCAGTCTTGAAATACTCCATACCTTAAAATCTAGGGAATTTACTAAGTGATATATCCAGACTAAAGAAGAGGGGGGATAGAGACAGATTTCCTATATTTAAGAGTAAGGAGTAACCTTGCAAACCAGAAACTAGTCCCTCCATCCTTGAATTATTTGAGAAACACTTAGATGATTAATTGGTTAACAAATAAAAAGTATTAAAAAATGGAACACTGAATAAAAACTAAAAATTTCTATAAAAAGTTAAGACTTTCCAACTTTGAGATAATGGAACTATAATGTGTCATAATTCCTGAAGATGACCCCCAAAAATGGAATAAATATCATTAAATATTTGCCCAAAAGACACCAAAGAATCTTTTCTAACGTGCATGCCATGGATTCATTAATTCGAACATTAACTGGACATCTACTATATACTTAACACTACAGAATGGAAATTTAGAGATGAGTCAAACCTGTGGGCTCTCTATGCTCTAATACCAACAATAACGCAGGGGGTCTCTGCAGCTCCCCAATGTGCCACATACACCTTGTGCATTATCTGATCTCTTTAAAAATAAAGGAAAACAGGGGTGCCTTAACAGTTGGTTAAGAGTCCAACTCTTGATTTCAGCTCAGGTCATGATCTCAGGATGGTGAGGTGGGGCTCCACACTGGATGTGGAGTCTGGTTAAGACTCTCTCTCTCTCTCTCCCTCCTCTGCCCCTCCCACGCCCCCCATGCATGCACACATATCCTCTTTAAAAATAAATAAATAAATAAATAAATAGAATAAAGTAAAACAAAAAGTTTAGCCCTTCCAAACAATTCTCCCCCACTGCCCAAAAACACTGCTAAGACTCTTGAGCAAACCATTAATCCTGTTACTGACCTTGAATACAAAATAAAAATGAGAACATTTCAAAAATATAGGTTAAAGGGACAGCACAAGCTGCACATACCAGGTTCACAAATGGAAGCATTCATCTAAAGGAGGTTGAATAGCTCTTACCACTGGTTCCTTAAATCACACTACAAGCCACAAGGCATGCAGGTGTTTTTATAAACTTAACATAAACAAAAAAAAAAAAAAAAAAAGAAAATGAAGTTAAAAGAGAACCACTCATTATTTGATTTCAGAAATTCAATTTTTTCACTAAACATTAAGTTAATAATTACTTCCAAAATCTTAGGAAAGAGCTTTCATAATCTGATGCCTCTAAGGAGAAAAAAAGAAAAGGTGACCCTCATCTCTAGTCAAAACATCTGCCACTAAGATTAATCTTACCTGAATTCAAACACTCCAGGCTTTCCACAACTTCAATCATTAGGATAACAATTTTCAGCTCTGTACTGATTTTTATAAACAAGACGGAAGAAAGATAAAAGAAAGTTCTAACTAGTTATACTGATTCGTATTTTTATCCTGAGACTAAATCCCACTAAGAAGTTATAAAATGCTTTAAGACCCCACAGGGTCCTGGGATCGAGCCCCACCTCGGGATCCCTACTCAGTGGGAAGCCTGCTTCTCCCTCTCCCACTCCCCCTGCTTGTGTTTCCTCTCTCTCTGTGTCTCTCTCTGCCAAATAAAAATTTTTCTTAAAAGGTTATAAAATGCTTTAGGTTAAAGAGAAATGAGTAAAGTGACCTCCCTGGCTCACAAGTCTAATTACTCTTACATTTTAAGGATTATTTATTTGAAAGAGAGAGCCCACGAATGAGCATGTGAGTGGAGGCGGGGAGTAGAGGGAGAGGAACAAGCTGACTCCCCACCTGAACCAAAACCAAGAGTCAGACACTCAACCAACTGAGCCACCCAGATGCCCCACTGTTATATTTTATAGCCACGGTTAAAACTAAACTTCAAACATTAAAAAAAGTATGCCAATAGTCTAAAAGATTCAAGCAAGTACACATGTACAAAATGTCCAGTCTAACCCCATCAATTAATAAGCTAAAATTTGGTAGAGATGCTCCAACATGAGAGTCTCAGTTAAGCTGGGAAGACAGAGTCTGGTTTTCCCAAGACATTTTCATATTGCTATATTGCTGGGAGATTTAAAGTTCAGCTGAACCAAAGGTATATTCTTTTAATCTAGTTAAATTACAGCTGAGATAACAGTAAAATAAGCAAGTTTTTCTACCATAAAAAACATAGCATAAATACATAAATACAAAATTAAAAAACTAGTCCTAATGGGTATGACTAGGCCCAGATAATAAATACACAGGCATAAACACAGTAAACACTACAAGCAACCCCTTCTTGATTCCCAGAGTTTACACTTGGGAATTTAACAACTGTAAACCAACACCCAAGCACAAATTGAGAAGTCAAGGGTTTTATTTTTCCCACTTAAATTCTCCAGCTTATCTTTTTTTTTTTAAAGATTTTATTTTATTTATTTGACAGAGAGATATCACAAGTAAGTGGAGAGGCAGACAGAGAGAGAGGAGGAAGCAGGCTCTCCACCGAGCAGAGAGCCCGATGTGGGGCTCGATCCCAGACCCTGGGATCATGACCTGAGCCGAAGGCAGAGGCTTTAACCCACTGAGCCCCCAGGCGCCCCTCCAGCTTATCTTTTTTAACACACAAGCTAAAATGTTATTTGTTCTATTTTCTTCCTAAAGGCAAAAAAATGAGGCAGAAATTCTCTCCTGCTTCTGAGCAAAGGAAATCACACACACACACACACACACACACACAAAACCCTGAAATATTTTATGTCCAAATTACCACCTTTAAACCAAATCCTACAAATGGAAAATCATTTCCAAGAAAATTAGCACAAAAGGGTAATTAATTCTACATCTGAACTTCACTTTTTTTCAAATATTAATAATTTTCTTCCCACTAGTCAGAGCCCATCTCAGCACCTTGAAACTGTCTCTGGCTTTATTTTTTATTTGTGTGTGTCATTTAAGTAATTGGCACCTAATATGCTAAAGATTAACAGCCTTTCATAATGGTCCCAGCGCACTTCATTAACACCTGATGTTATGACAAAGCAGAAGATAAAAGTTTTAAAATGAAAAGATGAAGGCTTTTTACAATTTGTCACAGTTTTGTCAAAATATGTCAAACTTCTATAAGCCAAAAACATACTTCAATATGTCCTATCAAGAGAATGATGAAAATAAACAGTTGGAGAAACAGACATGGAAACTCATATTTGACATATCCTGAAATAAAATTCAAGTACTACAATCTGAAATAAATTCTAATCTATTTAGATACAGTTACCTAGTAACTACACATTGTACTGTGGGGCGGGGAATTTCTCCATATCCTCCATACTTCACAAAAGTACAACAGTATCCCAAATCCCAGGTCACAAAGAGATGTACTTATACATGCTGTAGAAGATTCCTATGTACCCTAAAAATAAGAAAGGGAGAGGTCAGAAAGAGAGGCTGACTGGACAGTGGGGATATCCAAGAGAATCACAATGGACCAAAGATAGGTTCTATGAAAATATCTTCATTTAACTATAGTAACAAGGCATTTCCCAGCAGTCTAAATACTAACTTCTAGTTTCTATCTCCTCATTTTCTGGTTTCCAACCAGTAATGCATCAAAATCCCCTACAGGAACTACTGTCCTTTCAGCTCAGTTCCACTATGAGGTATTTTCTACCTTTCAAAGTACAAATTTTAGATTAGCATACCTCATAATGAAGAGTAACTTCTGCAAAGTAACTTTTTAAAATAAAATGTCAGAGAAAGAGAGGGGGAAAAGGGAAAGGAGGGAGAGAAGGAAGGTGAGAGGGACAGACCTAATCCAAACAACTTAGAAAATTCAGCAAAACCGGGGCGCCTGGGTGGCTCAGTGGGTTGAGCCGCTGCCTTCGGCTCAGGTCATGATCTCAGGGTCCTGGGATCGAGCCCCGCATCGGGCTCTCTGCTCAGCAGGGAGCCTGCTTCCTCCTCTCTCTCTGCCTGCCTCTCTGCCTGCTTGTGATCTCTCTCTTGTCAAATAAATAAAAATAAAAAATCAAAAAAAAAAAAAAAGAAAATTCAGCAAAACCATATCTTAAACGGTTTTTTTCAAGTTCATTTTTAAAGCCAAATCAATAAGTAGTAACTGGTGAAAGAGCTCCAGAATTCTTTCCCCAAAGAGCAATGCAATTTAGTACCAGGAATCCCAGACTTTGCTACAATTTCTAGTATCAAACAGGCTGTATACAATTAAACCTGTTTTAACCATACTTCATTCTACTGATAAAGGGACTATTTATCCTATTACACATATTCAAATCTTGAAAGGTACCTTAGGAGCTCCCTTAATGTATCTGAGTAAATGAATGTATAGCAAGAGACCAGTCAACAAATACATACTAAACAATAATTATGCACAAAGCATTCATACATAAAGTTTAAGTCAAGTCAATGCTTTCTGCTACACACTAAAATAAATAACACATCTTTTTCAAACTAGTTTAACATGTTGGGGCACCTGGGTGGCTCAGTGGGTTAGGCCTCTGCCTTCAGCTCAGGTCATGATCTCAGGATCCTGGGATCGAGCCCTGCATCAGGCTCTCTGCTTAGCAGGGAGCCTGCTTCCCTCTCTCTCTTTCTCTCTCTCTCTCTGCCTGCCTCTCTGCCTACTTGTGATCTCTCTCTGTCAAATAAATAAAAATCTTTAAAAAAAATATTAATGTGTTGGCTCAAATAAATTAAACCTACTTCAAATGACACTTGAGGCACCTAAGAAATAAGTATTCAGTAATGACAGCTGATCATATGCTCCCTTCCCCCAAAATACAGAGAACATTATTGAGATTTCACTCTGACAAGAAAATGAAAACCTATCCCTCATGGTCTGAGTAACATCCATATGCAAGTCTGTAATATAAGAGCACATCAGCATAAAAACAATGATAGCCTTTTGCTCTTGGGAAATGAACAGATCAAAGATGCAATATTAATTTGAAAGGATACATGTTTTCCAATAACAGTATAACTTAAGAATGTAACAAGTATAACATACTATGTGTTTAATGGGGCAGTAGTAATTTTTAAAGATTTAAAGTCTAATTAGTTGAGAACGTACTATAAGTCACAAATAATAGTTTTATCACTATTATTTATTAAATGCTTTCTACGAACCAAATAGTGTTGGGCATTCTAGTTATCTTTTTGTTTATATTCATAACAATCACTAAACTAACTGCCTTCCCACCTTACAAATGAAGAACTACATTCAAAAGATTAAGGACTTTGTTCTAGCTCCTACAGCTATGTAAATATGGAGTCCAGATTTGAAGCAGCCACATCAACTACTTTGCAGTGGTCTGTCTCCTACGATGACTGCCCATAGGTCAGTTCAGATGCCCATCTCAAGCCCAGTGGAGGGGCAGAAGGGTGGACCAGGGTAAATGGTTTAAAACATGCCTGCCTAGCTGTTTGCCCAAAGTTTCCATCTGAGGGGATTGTGGCTATGGCAGGTGTCATGACTCACTGCATTGAAAAGGAAACGGATTCTTCTGTTCTACTTCTATGTGAGGGCTTTCACTTCTTCCTAGGAAGAGTGCAATACTAAAATCCTCACAACATTTTCCAATCTACCTTTACCAGTAATAAAGCTCAATACTTCATTTTTGTCCCACATTTGGCACCTTGTTTCTGTTGTCAATTAGTTAAAAAACCTGGAGAGGTGCAGAAGTGACTCCATTAGACCCTCTTGAACCTCCAACTGGCAAGGAAAGTCAAGTCAGAGAAACACGTACAGTATAGGTTTGAGATGAAGCAGCTGTCATTAATACTAACAACATCAGGTGAACCACAGGGATGGCTATTACCATTTGCAGAATAAGTCAGTAACATGACTTCATGTGTAACTATAAGGTTTCAGAGAGAACCTATTTTTGAACATGCACTTACTTCAATATATGAAATATTCAGACCATTTAGTCTGACCACCTTGAAAAAAATCTAAGTTAACACCACCAGCTTTCTTGTTGCTGCTCAGAAACTGGACTCTACCAGTGCGCTTAGTCCCACATTCTCACCCCAAGGCTTATTAGTCTGGCCCATCTTCCCTCTAACAATACAGGAGCCTTCCTAAACCTTTACTTACTTTGATGAGCCAAATCTGATCATTTCCTTGTGTTATGAATGCTTCTGACTCAGATTTTCTCTATAATCCAGAAACCTCCCTGGTTATGCCCCAAACATCTTCTAGTATTGCTCTCTGTTCACTGGCTGATAAAAACTAGCAGGGCAGTAAGCAAGCTGATCACGGCATACTGAGCAGTAGTCATGACACCAGAGGTAAAAACCAAGGAGAAAGAACACAACAGGAATGTGGGAGGGAAAGGAAGAAGAATGCAATGTTCCATGATCTGATTGACTAATCTGTTTTTTCTCAAACCAGTATACATATATCTCCAGGCAAAAACTGAGACATGCTGGCGTTACACTAGGAAAACGAAGGTGAATGCTAAACCTGGTATGTAGTATCCGCTTTGTTCATTCACTCCAGTATTCCAAAGTTAATAGACCAGCAGTGAATGTTTCTTTTCTGGTAGTAATTAAAATATTTCTATATTTAGGGGCACCTGGGTGGTTCAGTTGGCTAAGTGGCTGCCTTCAGCTCAGGTCAAGATCTCAGGATCCTGGGATCTGGGATTTGAGCCCCACATAGCGCTCCCTGCTCAGCAGAAACTGCTTCTCGCTCTCCCTCCCCCCTGCTCATGCTCTCTCGCGTACGTACTCTAATAAGTAAAAATTTTTAAAAATATTTCTATATTTATATAATCAGTATGCAAAGAAATGCAGCATTCATAAGAATTCTTAAGATAAAACAGAAAATTTAAGAAATTTTCAAGCTACCCTGAGGTACATCCTGAACTTCCAATGGGCATTCTTACTCTCCTCTGCCTTTGGGGTTCTATGCAGGTAGTTTAAAAAGCCCTATTTTACACAAATTGGGGAGGATAAAATCCCAACAGTCGGATTTGTCTGGATTAACAACCTAGAAACTTTCTCCAGCTCTTCCAAAAAGAGTCAATCACTGCTTTTACAGTGCTTCTACAAAATTTTTAATTTATGCTCCTACCCTAGCACTTATTTTATCACATTATTATTTATGTGTCTATGTCATCAATTACAACTAGTTCTGCTAAGATAGTAAGTACCCTTTATTCATCATTGTATTTCCAGTTCCCAAAAAAGTGTCAGGAACATAGTACCCCACCTGACAATATCACACTTGTTAAATGAATGGGTTAAACTTACATATTTCAAAGAATAATTTCTCTCTAGCAAGATCATTTCAACAAAAAGAATTTTATAATGTTTTAATTACATTAGACAACCCATACAAATACCAAATCCAGATCCACTTTACAACTATAATGGGATTTGAAAAGCTAATTCATTCACCCATAGTCAGGAAACCACATTTCATACTTTTAATATAAACGTGAAAGCAAAACACTAACTGCACGTGGTTCTTTATATAAAGTATACCCTACCAAATCATAGAATTTCAGGTCATGCAAAAACAAAACCGTGATTAAAATGGAAAAGCGTTACAAATGATGCCTGCCATTCTGTTTATTTCAGCACATCTTATTAAGGGCAAGAGATCTTAAGACACAACAACTCAAAATCACAGTATATTAGCTTTAATTACCTATGCTCTACTTCCAGTTCTACATTTCAAACCCATTTGGTTCTCCAGAGGGCAAGTATCTCTACTTTATGCAGACTCACGAGGAAAACCTTAATTACTTTAGAAAAAAAAAAGCTACAATTATTAATAATAGTGCCTATGATCTTCCTAGCTTTTCAAAGCTTTCCATAAGATGATCAGAATTCTCAAGGTAGTGTCAATGAAAAATGGATGAATAACTATTTTTAAAAGTTTAAGCAACATTTCTCCTACATTCTAAAAAGGGCTCTATTTATTTTAGCATAAAATTTGCATGTTCTAGTATTATCATCTCAAAATTTAAATGTCCTGTATTTTACTGAATATATGCATGCTTAGATGTACACATTTCCACTTAAAAATATACAATAGGCTTGAATAATGTAACTAAGTGGCATTTTATTAGTTAATGTCCCACAGTGTTTGACATACTGTATGCAATTAATAAACATTTGATTAATCAGGTATACAAATACGTCAGCTTATTATATACCAGCTGCTGCTCTAAGCACAGGCATGGTAACCTAACAGAGATGGGCCTCATCTTCATGCAGCCCTCAGTTTTGTGAAGAAGGCAGAAAATTAACAAACACACAAATACGTATTTCTCAAATATGTCAAGGAGAATGAAACAAAACGACAAGGTGATATTAGTAGGAGGAGGGGTAGCCTACTTTAGATTGGAATATTAGGGAATATCAAGGATGCTTCTCTGAATCTGGGCATTTGAGATAAGATTCTTCACCCAAAGATTTGGAGAAAAGATAATTCCAGGTTACGGGAAACCTACATCAAGTTTCAGAACTCAAAAAGCCAGGGGCACCTGGCAGCTCAGTCAGTGGAGCATGCGACTCTTGATCTCGGGGTTGTGAGTTCAAGCCCCACATTGGCTAGAGAGATTACTTAAAAATAAAATCTTAAAAAAAAAAAAAAGAATTAAAAACAACCCCCCCAAAAAAGAAAGAAAATTGAAATGCCTGAATAATCTGATCACAGAAAACCAAAGGAAGAATAGATTTCTTAGAAACTGGCAATGGGACAGATACTGTAGATTTGTAGCACATGTTAAAGATTTTTAAGGTTTTATTCTAAGTGCACTAAAAAAAACTAAAAGCATTATAGATGAGGCATGCGCAAGAAAAACCAAGATAAAGAATGCCAGAAGGCCTTGGTCCTACATCAAAAGCTTGGTAAGGTTCACACAGATTTCAAGTGAACATGATTAAGGTGCATAAGTGTTAGGTTTTTTCATGACTCCCTGCTTTAATCAACTTTTTTAACTAACCCATGATCTTCCAGACATCATCACTCTCTCCTCCCTTTCCCTTTATATGTCCATACTTGCATTATATGTAAGTAGAACAGTAAAATGGTCTAATAAAATGAATAAAAGTACATCATAAAGACGAATTGGGAAATCAGCCTCTGAATAATTGACCTGACCAGTTCTTTACAGGTTGGATGAAATGAGAACAGGGGTCTATGCAGAAGATACAGACATTCTAAACTATGTAAATGTTTATCATGTGCATTACTTTTAAATCAAAACAGACTATATTTAACCAAAAAAAAAGACTATAATTACATTTCTCACTAAAAGCAATTTAAAATACCTGCTTAGCAAAATACCACCAAAATCTTTCAAAAATTATTTCTGCATCAAAATGAAAAAGTGAGGATTAGCTATATTAACTTTGTGAGATTAACAATCTTTGTGGGACGCCTAGGTGGCTCAGTCAGCTGAGCAGGCAACACTTGATTCCAGCTCAGGTCATGTTCTCAGGATAGTGGGTCCAAGTCAGGGTCAGTGCTGAGCACAGAGCCTGTTTGAGATTCTCTCCCTCTCACTCTGCCCCTCCTCCGGCCACTTGCTCTCTCTAAAGAAATAAATCTTTTTTAAAAAAACAATCCCTGCATCTTCACCTTCTACCTGAAACTCAAGTATGCTGACTTTCCTTGGAAGCTTCTACCTACAATATTCTATCTGATAAACATCTTCCATTGTTCATCAAACCATCTTCCCATCTCTACCAAGTGACTCTGAACATTAGTGTCCAGAAAGAGCTTGAAGTCAACATTTAACTCTTACTGTTTTAACTTTTAAACCAAATTTCAAAGTAAATGTACATAATGATCCATCCACAAAAATCTGTCCCAGCTAAATACCCCCCAAATATGTGAAAATACAATTACAAAGGCACACATATTAGTACTGTTTTCAGTGGGGGGGGGGGGGGGGGGCGCGGGCAGGTATAGAGCAGAGGAGGGAATCTAAACATCTAACAATAAGGAAACAGTACAGTGAGTTCCATGGTATTACGCTACCATAAAATTGTCACAGAGAGATATTCAAAATATACTGTCTATTATAAGCTCATTTCTTTTTTTTTCCCCATGTGTGTGTTCATCAGTCAATAAATGGAAGAAGCAGAATTTCCTTTTTACTTTATCTTTCTTTTAAATGTATTACAATACACTACACAGGATTTTAAAATAAAAGCAGAAAACTTCAAGAAATAATTACTTGAAGATACAATTTTACATTTCTTGAAATAGAAAAAATGATTTTAAGTAAAACCTAATAGAAATAAAACTTTAAATTACCCTCCGAAGTACTTTACTTCTGTCATTCTCAAAGCAAGGGGCATACAATTTTCTCCATTTCAAGTACAGTATTTACTGAGTAGTCCCTAACCAGATTCTGAAGTTAGATTTAAAAGGATTATAAGGCATCTCCAGATCTTTCCACATTTCACAGACCCTAGCATTAAACACAGAAGGATGGCAGACAGCACTAAAGAATCCCTCCTCTCTATAAAATCACATTTCAATGGAGTCTATGAGACCTAAGAGGTCCTCTAATTTTGAACATAATTTGTATTTGGCTGATGGAATCTAGGTATGTACCATGCCCTATATGAAAAGGGGGCTGGGAATGAAGCATCTAACATCTTTAGCTTTTAGAGAAAAGGTGGCTCTGACTCATAAATAGGGGGAATATATCAAATACAAGAAAGGGGTTCAAATGCTAAAAAAGAAAAAAAATGACAATGTTCACTCTTCATAACAACAATGGTGGCATTCAGGAACCACATTACCCTAAACGACAACTCTCAAGGCTATATGGTAACCTGGCTGGCTCAGTCAGTGAAGGCTGTGACTCTCAACCTCAGGGGCATGAGTTCAACCCCCATGTTGGGCATGGAGCCTACTTAAAAACAGAAAAAAAAAATATGATATCTAGAGAAAAATTTTATACCACAAATAACTTGTTGGCTGTAAGATAAAAAAGCAAACTTGATAACAAAACGATTAGACTGTGTCACCACTTTATCCAGTAAATAATCTCAACATCATGAAAACCCGGACAATCAGACATATGTCTCCAGATAAAATGAGTTATGATCTACACAGCAGCAACTATAAACATGGGTGGCCAAAATGTTTTAATTTAAACAAACCTTTAAATCTAGCTTTTAGGGGTGCCTGGGTGCTTAGGGGGTTAAGCATCTGCCTTCAGCTCAGGTCATGATCTCAGGGTCCTGGGGCTCTCTGCTCAGGAAGAGCCTGCTTCCCACCCCCCGCCCCGCCTGCTGCTCTGCCTCCTTGTGATCTCTCTGTCAAATAAATAAATAAAATCTTTAAATAAATAAATAAATCTAGCTTTTAGCTTACAGGAAATACAAAAAACAGAAAACAATGAAATAAGCCAGACAAATTCAAAATGTGGAACGTTTTACAGAACTGGCTAATGTCTGGACACCCATGAGAGGAAAAAGGAGAAAGTGGGGAGTTGTGTTACTAAATGCAACTGCATAGTCCTAGATTATGTCTTGATTTGAACAAACCAGCAATAAGAGACATTTTTATGGGCTGAACTATGTCCTGCCAAATTTAAATGTTCAAGCCCTAACCCCCACCCCATATCTCAGAATGTGACTGTATTTATAGGGAGGGCCTTTAAAGATGTGATTACATTAAAATGAGGCCATTAGTTGGGCCTTAATCCAATCTGATAAGTCCTTACAGGAAGATACAGAGACCCCAGCATGTACACACAAATCCATATGTGGAAGACCATGTGAGGACAAAGGGAGAAGGTGGCTACTGATAAGCCAAAAAAGAGTCCTCAGGAGAAATAAAATCTGCCAACACCTTTACCTTGGACTTCCAGTTTCCAGAACTGTGCAAAAATAAATTTATTGTTTAAGCCACCCAGTCTGTTGGTATTTTGTCACAGCAGCCCTAGTAAACTAATACAGACACTTCTGTTACAAATAGCAAAATCTTGATATGGGCTAGGTTTTTTTATGATACTAAGAAACTGTTAGGTATGAGAATTTGAGAATGTGTTATGGTTATGTGAGAAAATGTTCTTATTTTTTAAAGATGCATTTAAATATTTATGTATAAGGGTGCCTGGATGACTCAGTCAGTGAAGTGTCCGACTCTTGATTTCAGCTCAGGTCATGATCTCAGGGTTGTGAGAGCAACCCCCATGTCAGGTTCAACACTGGGTATGGAACCTGCTTATGATTCTCTCTCTCCCTCTGCCCCCCCCCAAAATAAATAAATAAACAAATAAATAAAT
Organism: Lutra lutra; assembly: GCF_902655055.1. NCBI lineage: Eukaryota > Metazoa > Chordata > Mammalia > Carnivora > Mustelidae > Lutra > Lutra lutra. The sequence goes on from NC_062292.1 coordinate 28,104,794, forward strand.
AAATATTTAGGGATAAAATTAATCAATCTCTGTAATTTGTAGTGTTACACAAAAAGGGATGAAAATAAATATAAAAACTGTTAAATGTAGATGGTTATTTGGTTATTAAGTAAACTACTCCTTCTTATAAATTTGAAATTCTCCATAATGAAAAGTTAAAAATATATCTATATGAAACTGATTAAAAAGAGAACTCAGGGGTGCCTGGGTGTCAGTTAAGAGCTGCCTTTGGCTCAGGTCATGATCCTGTAGTCCCTGCATAGAGCCCTACATCAGGCTCCCCACTCAACAAAGAGTCTGCTTCTCTCTCTGTCCCTCCCCGTCTCACATGCTCTCTCTCACTCTCTCTCAAATGAATAAAATCTTTAAAAAAAAATAAAGATTATGCTGAGTGAAATAAGTCAAGTAGAGAGAGTCAATTATCATATGGTTTCACTTATTTGTGGAGCATAACAAATAGCATGGAGGACATGGGGAGTTAGGAGAAGGGAGTTGGGGGAAATTGGAAGGGGAGGTGAACAATGAGAGACTATGGACTCTGAAAAACAATCTAAAGGGTTTGAAAAGGTGGGGGCGTGGGAGGTTGGGGGAACCAGCTGGTGGGTATTAGAGAGGGCATGGATTGCATGGAGCACTGGGTGTGGTACAAAAACAATGAATACTGTTATGCTGAAAATAAATTTAAAAAATGATTAGAAAAAAAATTTTAAAAAAAGAAAAAAATGTATCATTGCATGTCTAGATTTAAATTAAATAATGCAGTCAATTTAGAAATAAATGCACACATACAAAAAACTTTCGGGGCGCCTGGGTGGCTCAGTGGGTTAAGCCGCTGCCTTCAGCTCAGGTCATGATCCCAGGTCCTGGGTTCAAGCCCCACATCGGGCTTTCTGCTCAGCAGGGAGCCTGCTTCCTCCTCTCTCTCTGCCTGCCTCTCTGCCTACTTGTGATTTCTCTCTGTCAAATAAATAAATAAAATCTTTAAAAAACAAAAACAAAAACAAAAAACTTTCAAAAGTCAAAAAAAAAATAAAAAATTTAAAAAAAATAAAGAGAATAATCGATTGTACAATAGAACAAAGATTCCCAAAATGAATGCCCACAATTAAGACATTAAGGGACGCCTGGGTGGCTCAGTCAGTTACACGGCTGCCTTTGGCTCAGGTCAAGATCTCAGGGTCCTGGGATCGAGTCCCATAGAGGGCTTCTTGCTCACAACAGTGCCTTCCTCTTCCTGCTGTTCTCCCTGCTTGTGCTCGCTCTCTTGATCTCTCTAATAAATAAATAAATAAATAAAATCTTAAAAAAAAAAAAGACATTAAAATGGGGAACAAAAGGAGTACAAAAATACACAAAACTATAATCATAGCTTCAAAAACTATTTGTTGACTGTATACTATGTACTAAGTACTGTACACACGGAGGTGAACAAAAGAGATATGGTCCTGCCTAACTGGGTCTATAATCTAATAGAAGAAGGATGTAATAAAGCAAAATTAACAGAAATAAATACAAATAAACAGTAGAAAAATATATAAATGTGCAAATTTTTAGAAACAGTCTTTTTTTTTTTTTTTTTTTTAATTTATTTGTCAGAGAGAGAGGGAGAGAGAGCCAGCACAGGCAGACAGAATGGCAGGCAGAGGCAGAGGGAGAAGCAGGCTCCTGCTGAGCAAGGAGCCCGATGCGGGACTCGATCCCAGGATGCTGGGATCATGACCTGAGCTGAAGGCAGCTGCTTAACCAACTGAGCCACCCAGTCGTCCCCAGTCTTTTTTTTTTTTTAAACAAATTACTCTTCCATCTCTAAAAGGGAGCTCCTCAGAATTCTATTCTGGGCCTCTTCTATTCTACTTAGTCCCAATTAGCACTTTTCAAACACAAACATCTCTCAAGTTTTATAACCATATGTCAAATTGCCTACAGACATCTATAATATTTATTTTATAGATATTAAACCTTGAGCTCATATTTTCTTTCCCCAAAACTGCATTCTTCCTTTGGCCCCTCTTGATAAAAAGGCCCAAGAATTACTTCTCTCACCCCTAAATCTAATATATGACAAAGTCCAATTAATTTTACCTCACAAGAACTTTTTTTTTTTTAAGATTTTATTTATTTATTTCACAGACAGAGATCACAAGTAGGCAGAGAGGCAGGCAGAGAGAGAGGGGGAAGCAGGCTCCCCGCTGAGCAGAGAGCCCCATGCGGGGCTCGATACCAGGACCCTGGGATCATGACCTGAGCCGAAGGCAGAGGCTTCAACCCACTGAGCTACCCAGGCGCCCCCTTCACAAGAACTTCTTAAATCTGTTTATTCCTCTCCAACTTCACTACTTCCACCTACTTCCCTAGCCTGGATTACTGTAATAGTTTTCTAAATTGCCCTCCTGACTCCAGCCTTACTTGTCTCCAAATTCATTCTATCTAAGGTAAACAGGCAACATCAAATATTGTATTTTTATTAAGTAATAAGGTTTTTTAAAAATTGCTCTTGTCAAATATTAAAGCATATTTCCTTTAACCATCACTCAAAAGCTAGTCCTGAAATAAAACTAGCCCATAAGAGTAATTTTCCCAGGGCACCTGGGTGGCTCAGTTGGTTAAGCAGCTGCCTTCGGCTCAGGTCATGATCTCAGGGTCCTGGGATTGAGAGCCATATTGCATTGAGCTCCCTGCTCAGCAGGAAGCCTGCTTCTCCATCTCCCACTGCCCACCCCCCAGCCCCACTTGTGTTCCTGCTTTCAATGGCTCTCTGTCACATAATAAATAAAATCTTAAAAAAAAATTCTCCCAGCTAAATAATCCTGGATTAAAAAAAAAAAAAAGTTACCTGAATTTAAAACAATACTTAAAAATATTTGGGAAGCACAGTGTCCCAACATTTCTCCATAACACTCAGCTAGCACCAAAATATGTTACACTTAGGGTTGTCAGATAAAACACAGGACATCCAATTAAAATTTCAGATATACAGTAGTTTTTAGTGTAACTATCTCCCAAACATCATATGTATTTTTACTTGCTAGATCTGGCAACCCTAATTATACTAACAAAATTATCACAGCAAGCAAAACCTGACTTTATTTATACTTTTTTCATTATAGCAAAAAGTTATAAAAAAGTTTCTTATTATAAGAGGTTAAATTTAGAAAAAATATATATATTCCATAATCCTACCACACTAACCAATCAGCATTTTAGTTCATTCCTCTTTTTCTTACATACTTTAAATGTTATATTCGCCTTTCCTTAAATGTTATAGCCATTTCCTTATGCTAACATAACACCTGTTTTTCTGTCTTTTCCCTTTTTTCTGTTATTTCTTTAGAATACTCTCAGAAATGAAATTACTAAATTGAACATTTATTAAAAGGTTATGAGCAGTCTAACAATTCTAGATACATATTGCCAAATTACAAACTACCAGCAATATTTGATATGCCCACTTTACTAAAATCTAACCAGCCTTATGTTATTAGTATTTTTTAAAAAAATGAAATGGGTATAAAATAGTATTTCATTTTGCTTTACTAAGCCTTTCTTTAGTTACTGATAAGATCTAACATTCTGCTACCAGTTGCTTATATTTCCTCTGCTATCAATTATCTGCTCATCTCTGTTACCTATTTCAAAAAATGGTTTTGTTCTTTACAATAAAGCTTTCCCAACTGAAGAATGAAAGTGCCAAATGTCTAAAGTTCTAGTCACATGGACCAAATGAAAAACTATAGTTTATTTAACGCTCATCATCTTCCAGAAATTACATTTTTATATACTCTCATTTTATATACATATATTATCTCACATTTCATTTAAATAACTCTCATGATTAAAAATAATTAAGCTGACTCAAATTTCCTGATATTTAAATACCATTTCAGTTCAAACTAGCACTTGGATATGCCAAAGAAACTTATCTTAATAAATTTGACCATGGAAACAGAAATCACGTTGCAGATCTGCTCTCTTTAATAATCCAGATACACCAAGAAACCTGATTTCGCAGTAAGAGTTTACTCTCCAATGCTGTCAGTAATCTTGCAAATATAAATATGCACTACTGGTTTCAACAGTAGACAGAGTAAGAAAGAATTTAAGTCAGCACAAATTCATCAATGCCATTAGAACAGACCTCAAAGCTCACAAGCTAACAGCAGCCCTTAAATGGGCTTAAATTAAACCCAATTTAATCTCTTTCCTCTCCACTCCCCACCCACTTTGCAAAGGAAGAAAACCAAGGCAAAATGAAGTGAAATAACTTTCAAGAAAGTCTTAAAGCTAGTTAAGATCAAGAATATCTGCTTCAGGGGCGCCTGGGTGGCTCAGTGGGTTAGGCCTCTGCCTTCGGCTCAGGTCATGATCCTAGGGTCCTGGGATAGAGCCCCACATGGGGCTCTCTGCCCAGCGGGGGGCCTGCTCCCCTCCTCTCTCTTTTCTGCCTCTCTGCCTACTTATGATTTGTCAAATAAATAAATAAAATCTTAAAAAAAAAAAAGAATATCTGCTTCATTCTGCCATCAACCAAATTTTATTGAGTGGTTTATTCAGAGCTGTAGAGATACCAAAGTGAAAAAAACAGAGGCACTGAAGTGGCTCAAATGTTTGAGCAGCAGACTCTTGATTTCAGCTCAGGTCCTGATCTCAGGGTCATCAGACTAAGCCCTGCACTGAGGAGTCTGTGTCAGGATTCTCTTCCCTCTGCCCCTTCCTCCTCTCTCAAATAAATAAATATTTTTTTTAAGTGAAAAAACAGCAAACTCCTTCCTCTCAAAAGCTTACATGCTACTAGGGGATGGGAAGAAAAGAGTAAATAAGGAAGGAAAGAGGGAGGGAAGGAAGGAAATTTCTAAGACAGGGATAAGTATTCTGAATTCAACTACACAAGGCAATGTGGGAGAACAAGACTAGAACAGGGGACCATTTCAGATTGGGTGGTTTGGGAAAGGCTCGGAGAAAATGAAAAAAGAGATCTGAATGACAAGAAGACAGGAACAGGAAAATAGAAGGAGACTACATTCTGATTAGAGATGCTCTTCTACCCAAGTATTCATCAAGGTTCAAAATAGCAAGGTGTAAAGGGTGAGGGAAGGGGGGTTGGCAATATTTTTTTATCAAAACGTGTACCATTTAAGTATAAAAGATATTACAAAAAGATTTAATAATAAATATGGCATAAGCTTGATTTTTCCTAAGGGACAGACATAGCAAAATACTATTATAGAAAAATATCTAAATCATGATGATTTAAATTCACTACTTAGAAAGATAGATTAACCAACATTTCAATGATCCCATTTACAGATAACAACGTAAACACGCTTTAAGATTTATTGGTAATTTTTTAAACCCTTAGAAAATATTAGTAAAGGAATTAGGACAAGATAATTCTAATAAAGATTTTCAAATAAGATGAAAAAATTAACATTAATCAGAAACTTCCATTTCCAATTTTTCTATTAATTTTTGACACCAGCATATACAACAGCCTAGGACTTTTTTTCCAGCAAAATTATATACCTTAAATGATGCTGAGGATAATGGGATTGTTATCCCATTGATTGATAACCTGATTGATAATCAGATTGTTTCAGCCAATAATTCTTTTTTAAAAAATCAGTTATTGGGGGGCGCCTGGGTGGCTCAGTGGGTTAAGCCGCTGCCTTCGGCTCAGGTCATGATCTCAGGGTCCTGGGATCGAGTCCCACATCGGGCTCTCTGCTCAGCAAGAAGCCTGCTTCCCTCTCTCTCTCTCTGCCTTCCTCTCCGTCTACTTGTGATCTCTCTCTGTCAAATAAATAAATAAAATCTTTAAAAAAAAAATCAGTTATTGGGGCGCCTGGGTGGCTCAGTTGGTTAAGCATCTGCCTTGGGCTCAGGTCACAATCCCAGAGCCCCACGTCAGGCTCCCTGCTCAGTGAGGAGTCTGCTTCTCTCTCTCCCTCTGCCACTCTCCCTGCTCATTCTCTCTCTCAGTCACTGTCTCAAATAAATAAAATCTTTAATAAGATAAAATAAAATTTTTTTTAAATCAGTTATTTTTAATACATGTATATATTACTCTCCCACTACAGTCAAGTTCCTGAAAGACATGGTTTATGCCTCCTACTTCTATATATTCCCCCATAGCACAGGGCCTTGCAAACAGTAGAGATAGAGAGGGGGGAAAATACATCATTCCTAGAATGTCTTTAACACATTATCACAAAGGAACAATTCAACAGTCCATAAGCCTTGAATAAAATGGACTCAGCCCAATGAAAAAGAACTCTCTATAGTCAAGTAAACAGTTTAGTATCCTAAGTATTTCAGTAATTAGAAACACAAATAAACAAAAAAAAAACACTCATCTGGTTTGTGAGGTTTTAAGCCAGAATATAAATGTTATGTCACATCTGATCAATCTGGTTCCACTCATAAACCTTCATATAAACCCAAAGGCCCTCCCCATCCATGTCTCCTATTTCAGGTCAAAAGCACTGGCATAAAATTTCTGCCATCATTCCCCAGGTCATCCAATTCTCCCTCCTCCTATCTTTTTTATCTTTATTTATTTTTTAAATGATCTCTATGCCCAACATGGGCTCAAACCCCCCGAACATGAGACCGAGTTGCATGTTCTACCAAATGAGCCAGCCAGGTACCCCTCCTTCCCAACCCCTGTTTTTTGGTTTGCTGCTGTCAATTAAAGTTACTAAAGGGGAATAAAAGTTACTGAAAGGGTTAAAGTTACTTTTGGCTCAGGTCATCTGGGACCAAGCCCAGAGTTGGGCTCCCAGCTCTGCAGGAGTCTGCTTCTCCCTTACCCTGCACCCCTCCCCCTCCCCCTGTTCATGCCACTAGTTCTCACTCAGTCTCACTCTCTCAAATAAATGAATAAAATTTTTTAAAAAATAAATAAAGTTACTAAAGGCAAGGAATACTGAGGATTCTGGCTTGGTTAAGAAGGCCAAGAATAGGGCACCTGGATGGCTAAGTGGGTTAAAGCCTCTGCCTTCAGCTTGGGTCATGACCCCAGGGTCCTGGGATCGAGCCCCACATAGGGCTCTCTGCTCCGCGGGGAGCTTGCTTCCTCCTCTCTCTCTGCCTGCCTCTCTGCCTACTTGTGATCTCTGTCTGTCAAATAAATAAATACAATCTTTAAAAAAAAAAAAAAAAAAGGAAGGCCAAGAATACCCACCTAGTAGAGAGCACCTTCTACACACCAAGCACCTATTTTATTTCTTAAATTTCATAAAGTCATGAGCTATTATTACTTTCATTTTACAGATACATAAACCCAGAAGTAAGGTTACTTATCCAAGGTCACACAGCTAATAAGTCTGTCAGATTCGGAATTCTTTACTCCCCAAGAAATAGATCAATAACAATCCCATCATAAAAAAGCCAAGATAATGGCCATACGAGGCATAACCACCAACACAAGTGAACAAGGCCTGGGAAAGAAACTCTACAATCTTTTCCACCTACTTTAAACCCACTGCCATCATAACAATTACAAGTTTGATAAAAGTGAAGAAACGCTTTTCTGGGTGATAATCCAATTTGGAGACTAATTTGCTGTCATCTAGCTCAAAGACTGTATTTTTATATAGTAGTTTTCATTTTAAGAGATTTTCATTAATAAGGTTAGTGGATAGATCCAATTTAGCTCGAACACAGTTTTCAAATTCACTTAAAAAGTTTTACTGAGGGGCGCCTGGGTGGCTCAGTGGTTAAAGCCTCTGCCTTCGGCTCAGGTCATGATTTCAGGGTCCTGGGATCGAGTCCCACATCAGGCTCTCTGCTCAGCAGGGAGCCTGCCTCCTCCTCCTCTCTCTCTCTGCCTGCCTCTCTGCCTACTTGTGATCTGTCTGTCAAATTAAAAAAAAAAAAAAAAAAAGTTTTACTGAAAATCCTAAGTGCCCAATACAGGGAGAAAGGAGAGAACATTTACGAGAATTTAACTGTGTACCAGGAACTGTGCTGTGTCTCCTCTACATTCCTTAACTTATTCAAGACAAGTATCACTAGGGGCACCTGAGTGACTCAGCTGGTTAAATGTCTGACTCAATTTCAGCTCAGGTCAGGATCTCAGGATACTGAAGTGAGATCAAGCCCTGTTTTGGACTCTCTGCTCAGTGTGGAGTCTGCTTATTCCCTCTCCCTCTGCTCCTCACCCCACCTGTGTTCCATCTCGAAAACAAAAATATAATCTTTAAAAAAAAAAACAAAAACCTATGCAATAAATACTATTATCCCTACTTTACAGACAGAATTCCCCAAAGACACAAAGATTCAAGATTTAAACCAAACTTCAGATCCCTAAACAAAACAGTTTTTGCTCTTAAAAAGCCTATACCATAGTCTAATGCAGAAACGGGTAACGTACAATACAATGCTTTAGTATCACAGCAAGGAGGAAAACAGAATGCTCTGAAAGCACATATGAGAGAGAGAGTCTACAGTTTCAGTGAAGACTTTCAAGATGATGATGTCTATGCTAAGATCACAAGTACCAGCCATCTAGAACAAAAAGGCAATATAGTCCACACTCTTCAAAAACACCTGGTATCGGGTTGCCTGGGTGGCTTAGTGGGTTAAAGCCTCTGCCTTCGGCTCAGATCATGATCCCAGGGTCCTGGGATCGAGCCCCGCAGGGGCTCTCTGCTCCGCGGGGAGCCTGCTTCCTCCTCCTCTCTCTCTGCCTGCCTTTCTGCCTACTTGTGATCTCTGTCAAATAAATAAATAAAATCTTTAAAAAAAAAAAAAAAAAAAACCTGGTATCCAAATGGGCAAGGGCCCTAACTCTGATCCATTATATGAGCAAATAATTCCTAACCAATGTTACATAGCAAATACCTTGCTTAATAATGTTTAGTATTTTGTAAAATCTGCAGGCCTGTGTGTGTCATATATAAGAAGAAAATTAAATCTATGGTTATTCTAAACCCTTTGGAAATCAATCATTCTGGATAAGCAATTTGATAACTGAAATAAGAGTTTACCCTCTGGTTTTCATATTACAGTTGGCCTTTGAACAATGCAGGGGTTAGTGGTACCGTACCAACCCCCTTGCAGTTGAAAATTCACATATAACTTTTAACTCCCCCAAAACTTACCTATTAATAGCTGATTGTTAAAATAATAATAATAATAATAATAATAAGGAAGAAACAACTGATGATTTTAAATAAAAACTGTTAAAATACAAAAAAAAAAAAATAGCATGTTATTGACTGGAAGCCTTACTGGTAACATAAACAACCGAATAGCACATACTTGATGTTATATGCATTACACACTGTAATTTTACAATGAAGGAAGCTAAAAAAAATGTTATTATGAAAATCATAGGAAGAGAAAATACATTTACAGTACCATACTGTATTTATTTTAAAAAAAGATCCTTTATCCGTGCAACTCAAAACCACATTGTTCAACACTCTACTGTATTCTATACAAAACCTTTCTACGATAAATATCTTAATGCCTTCATAAATGTACTACACAGACACATATTTAGCCTTTTCTTGGTAAGAGAGAATCTGACAAATTTTCATTATTTTCTATACTATTAGAAATATAATTGATACCTTAAAGCTAATTAGGTTATGTAAGGCTGTTTACCTTATGCTATCTATAGTTTTTAGATTTGGGGATTTTTTTAATAGTTTTTCCTATTCTTTACTACTGTCATCTCCGCAATCTCACTGTCCTTTTATCAGTATGTAGGGATACCACAGCATCTCACCTCTTCTAAATTGTTCCTCCTAATCTGCTACCACAAGCATTATATTTAAAATAAGTTATCAGTGAGAGCTAAAAAACCTTTATTTATAGTTACTTATGAAAATGACATCTACTTGGGGATTTTACAATGATTCAGAGAGATGAGGAGCTGCCTACACTGGGTCTACAAAGGTACTAAGAGTTACAATTTCAGATTTTTGTACCTCTAGTTAAAATGTCTCTCCTGCCTTCTTTAAATTCAACTCAGATAGTTCAGGTAGCCTTCCCTGAAACCCCAGACCAGGTTACGTAACCCTCTGAAGCTTTCCCATACAACACATTCTATCCTGCCCCATTCTTGCTAAACTCCACTCTTTATGTTTCTCCAATATGACTGTCAGCATAATAACAGCCTCTTACCTGTGCTTCTCGAGCACAGATCATATACTCTGCCTTATAAATGTCTGCTGAATAAAACAATGTCAGAGAATGAAACTGAATTTATGGCGATAAAGCCATAAAACTCCATACAAGTAAAAACGACCTTTCATACCTATAACTTTCTTTTGCAAATATACACTCAGGACATCTAAATTTAAGGAAAAGTCATATGAAAACTATTATGTACAAGCTTGTCAGATACTATTAAACCTTTTTTACCCACTACACCCTGAAAAACACCTTTTATCTTGGGGGGGGGGGAACCAAAAATACATAAGTGTACTTTTCCCAAGCAACTACATACTTCCGTTCAACCTAAGTGCAAAGAATTAACATTTAAAGAACCGTGACTGTTGACGATCCAAGCTAAAACAAAAATTATCTTGGCTGTATCCAGCTATTTCAAGGTGTTAAAAGAAAAGTCGCCCATTACAGGACTCATAGATTCCTGATGTTGCAAGGGTCTTAGAAGTTACCTCATGTTATAATATATATTCCTCTTCATTGCAGAAGGAATTCACTTTCCTAGAGATCATCCAATCTACCCCTACATTTCTTCTTTCCTCTTTCACTCACTGACCCACTGGACCCACACAAAATAGGTCTTCCACTATGCAAATAGTAGTCTTTCAAATATCTGTTCAACTTATTTTAGTAATTACAAAGTAATATAGGAGCTTATATATTTCTAAGATTTCTTTGGCTCCTCAAAAATTATCCAGTAAGGGGCGCCTGGGTGGCTCAGTGGGTTAAGCCGCTGCCTTCGGCTCAGGTCATGGTCTCAGAGTCCTGGGATCGAGCCCCGCATCGGGCTCTCTGCTCAGCAGGGAGCCTGCTTCCTCCTCTCTCTCTGTCTGCCTCTCTGCCTGCTTGTGATCTCTCTGTCAAATAAATAAATAAAATCTTTAAAAAAAAAAAAAATTATCCAGTAAAACGAAAACACCAAGCACATTTACAGGTGTTTTCTTCGTAAATCTTAATTTTCTTAATTCTCATAACCTCCCTATGAAATAGGCAAGATAAGTATCATCAACCCATTTGAAGAATCACCAATAGAGAGTAGTCATTGAGAGTCACTATGAAGCAGATTTAGAAGCAAAGGAGACCTGCCTCTTATGAGTTGGATGATTTTAAGCAAGTTACTGACCTTCTCTATGCCATTTCCTCCTCCACAAACTGCGAATAATAGTGTTTAAAGCTCCTACCTCATAAGATTAAGTAGACAATGCACAGTACCTCATATAATTAATCCACTAAACAGCGTTATGTAAAAAAAGAAATAGTTTTTTTGGTAAATCACTTTTTCTCTATGAATTTCACAGCAGTACTGGATCAAGAATTAAGGTTCTGGGGGCGCCTGGGTGGCTCAGTGGGTTAAGCCACTGCCTTCGGCTCGGGTCATGATCTCGGGGTCCTGGGATCGAGTCCCGCATCGGGCTCTCTGCTCGGCAGGGAGCCTGCTTCCCTCTCTCTCTCTCTCTGCCTGCCTCTCTGTCTACTTGTGATCTCTCTCTGTCGAATAAATAAATAAAATCTTTAAAAAAAAAAAAAAAAAAAAGAATTAAGGTTCTGTGTTCCACCTACCTTGTACCTTGTCTTCCACAAAATCAAAAAGCGTTTTTAGTTATTTGCAGCTTAATGACTATTTTTGTCCATCCCCATCCCCCAGCCCAACCACAATTTTTTATTTTTTTTATTTTTTTTTTTAAAGATTTTATTTATTTATTTGACAGAGAGAAATCACAAGTAGGCAGAGAGGCAGGCAGAGAGAGAGGAGGAAGCAGGCTCCCTGCTGAGCAGAAAGCCCGATGTGGGGCTTGAACCCAGGACCTGGGATCATGACCTGAGCCGAAGGCAGCGGCTTAACCCACTGAGCCACCCAGGCGCCCCTCAACCACAATTTTTTAAATCTACTATTATCCTCTTCTAAATGAAATTCTCCAAAGTACAAAAACTGCTAAAGCACTCTATTTTTAAAAAGTAAATTCTCGGGATGCCTGGGTGTCTCAGTGGGTTAAGGCCTCCGCCTTCGGCTCAGGTCATGATCTCAGGGTCCTGGGATCAAGCCCCGCATGGCAGCAGGCTCTTGCCTGCTTCCCCCCCTCTCTCTCTGCCTGCCTCTCTGCCTACTTGTGATCTCTGTCTGTCAAATAAATAAATAAAAATAAAAATTTTTTTAAAAAAGTAAATTCTCCTCAGTGGAATATAATAAGATTCTACCATGATTAGCATGCAAACAATGAAATTTATATGTAAAATGGGAAGTACCACACTAACTGCTAAACAAACTGGTTTCTCTAACCTATTATTAAATTAACTTTTAAAAACTTTATCTGATATCTTCAAATGGTAGAGACTGCTACTTTACTGTTTGTGAAAACAACTGTAACAGGAGAAACCTGTTTCACATATCAAAACTATTGACAATGTTGACAAGAAATACAAAATGCATTTCAGAATTTAAAAAAAAACAAAACTTAGAGACCTAGACTCATTTGTGAAAAATTAAGCTACATAACACATGCATTAAAATTTTATAGGTTCACTCATATAGGTAAACCACTGGTCCTAGGATTTGAATAATAATTCTATTCTATAATATTGAGGGGAAAATGGATGGAAGAAAGAAGACATTAACTGAATTACTATTCAGTACCAACCTAATAGGCAGTAATTCATCCTTTCAACAAAGACTAGGACAAAAGCATATCAAAACATTAGTCCAAATATGATCCTTAACAGTAGGGCAAATATGAGACACAGATTTAAAATGGAAGAATACAGTTCATGAGGGAAGAGCTTTCTGGAAACAGTAAATAATTGAGATCTGATGGTCTCAGATGCTAAAGTAACAAAATTACTAGAAAACAACCTAAACAACCTATTGTCTGCCAGTATATGTACAGGCTCCTGTCAGTGGTTGACTTTTCACTAAACTATAATCTATTCAAAATGTCATACCAGGGGGCGCCTGGGTGGCTCAGTGGTTAAAGCCTCTGCCTTCGGCTCAGGTCATGATCTCAGGGTCCTGGGATCGAGTCCCACATCGGGCTCTCTGCTCAGCAGGGAGCCTGCCTCCTCCTCCTGTCTCTCTTTCTTCCTGCCTCTCTGCCTACTTGTGATCTGTCAAATAAATTAAAAAAAAAAAAAAAAAAAAGAATATTTAAAAAAAAAAAAAAAAATGTCATACCAGGATAAATTACTCCAGAGAGACTACTCAAGGAAATTCCTGATAACCACTCTAAGAGCCATTTGTATTTGTACAATGCTCTTAGCAGAGGGCCTCAAAATGACAAATACATCTTGATGTACAGAATATTCTATATGATTTATCAAAAACTAGCGTTCTGTCTCTTAAGCCTGCAAAAGTGAAAACCACAGGTTTCTATTTTTTCTAAAAAGAGTATTTGTTATTTGCATCCCCTGTGGTGGAAGCCTGATTTTGAAGCCCTACAATTTTGCTTACTGCTGATAATAAGGGCAGAATATGGGTGTATATGTGGGGTAGGGTAGAAGTTGAGAAATCCTTCACTGGTACATGAATGTATTCTACACTTGCCCTTTTAAATGTGCTCCTTTCCTGGAAATTTGGCATACCAAAAAAAAAAAAAAAAAAAAAAAAAATCCCTGTGGGGATTTGCATTATTTCATATTTGTCACTACTTCACATGATAGTCTTCAAAGAGTCTGACCACTTCTTCTTAATCGTTTGCCAGGTAGACTGTATTTTCACCATAAATGTCAACAGCTAGTGGGTGGTATTCATGTGTATACATACATAATACACATTTATGTATATGTGTATATCTGTAGACAAAATATCAATTAAAGACATCAATATCACAGTTAGGACCACAAAAAATGATGGTGGAAAATTTGGAAGGATTTTAATTAACCATATTTGGGAAGCTTAACACATCTCAAAAAAGAAAAAAGAGAAAACAAAACAAAAAACAACAACAACCAAAAAAAACCCCAATGCCCTGTGCTGACACGATTAGCTACTCCATTGAGCTGGCATGAGGTATCTGAGGCCTGCTGCATCTGAACCCTTATCATACTATTTGAGGCGTGCTATCCTGTGGAGCAGTTCATATGAAACTGCTGAAAACCTCTAAAGTGATATGATGACATACTTTACATATCAGAAGCTTAAATAAATGAGGAAAACAGTATGGCAACGAAATAATTTGTTATTTATTTTGGAACAAAAGCTCATCCCAAAAATTCTTTGTCAACCATCCAGAAGTAGCTAGCTTTTACCAACCAAGCAGTTATTTACTGTAGCGACTGCATCACCAAGATTACCAAAATTTTCCACATGTTTCTAATAGTCTCTGTATGTGTTGTTACCTGGGCAACGCTCTAAAAGGGCTTTTACCTTTACAGAACTGGGAGGTCAAAATGAAGTAAAACTTATTCAAATTAACTGCGCGCCATTTTAATTAGAAGCAGTAAGTGTGAAATCATCAGAAAACAAGACCTTGAGAACCACAGTTAATTTCACTAACAGACACACCTTACTGTCACTCATCTTCATTTCTAACCACCTAATTCACCTGTGGAACAAGGGATGCTCCATCCAGGACTTCAAAACATCCTCAGTCATACAGGCTGTCAAATACATAAAGGCTGAAATTCAAGGAACTTCTCTGAGTAGAAAAATAATCAACCCCTCACATCTGGCCGTGGTATGAAATGCCCTGCCTTGCTGCCCTAAATTCTGAAAGCTAGTCAGCTCAGCCATGGCTCTGTAAAGACCGCCCTTTTGCCAAACCAGATCTGCCTTCAAGAATTAAGATCCAGTCATTTAGAAATCACATTTTGGAAGGCACTTTGAAAATACTTTCAAAACTCCTTCCTCCTCTACTATAGCCATTTGATGCTGTCTATTTGGCGAACAAAAATAATGGTATCTCCTTACAAAGAAAAATATTTTCCCTTACTTTCCAACAATTTTAGGATTGATCAAACTTGAGGTTGCTTCCCTTAACACTAATAATTTTTCCCCTCAGCTTTCACACTAAGGATATTCAAGTGCTCTCTGGGCCATATTCTAATCAAGATCATAGCATACAAACCTTCTCTGATGTTAAGAAGTACTAGATGATGCCAGAGTCAAAAATGAAAGATAAACTGAAAAGCAGAAAGGAAAACTAGCATTCAAGGCTCTTCACCATCGAGGGCTGACTCTCTTGCTTAGCCCTTTCCCTCTATGCCTCTGATCACCCTAGCCCGAGGCTCAGAAAGGCCTTTCTTTACATACTATTTGTCCTATTTCCACTTGTCCAAATCCTACCTATTCTTCAAAGCATGGCTTAAATGTCAGCTCTTCCCTTATCCTTAAAACTAAAAGAGATTGCTCCCTCCTCTCTCTAAACCCTCAGACTGCCTTATCTTTATTTCTTTACCACACTTACTTTCTGCCAAATAGTATCTTTATTTCCACATTTAATCCCCACATAAACATAAAAGGCCCTAGGGTCAAAGTCTATGCCTTGTTCAACTCTATTCGAACTGCTTAATACAATGTCTGACACGTATTAAGCACCTCAACTGAGCTACATGAATGGCTTGAGTTAGGAGAAAAGTCCACTAGAAACAACTCCAGATCACTAGAATTCTGGAGACCCGACTTTGGTAATAACTAGCTGTATCACCTTCAACTTCAACCTTCCAGAATGGTCATCTGCAAAGAAAAGAGAGTGGACCAAATCCTTTTTTAATTATAAGCTGTTGTCTAGCATTAGCTGGCTATAAAATCAATTTGGGGGACAAAACTCAGCATTTTTTTAATGAAATCAGGTGCACTAGAAATATCAATGTGTATTGTAGGCAGCAGTGTGCTGAAAATGTTCAACAACTGGCTATACAAAGGGAAGAAAAAAGGCCCTAAACTATACCATTTGCTGATTTCCCTGGTATAAATACCCTCACGCCATGGCCAGCTTCAAGCTACCAGCATGATGGCACTGATCATGGAGCTGGGTGGGAAAAGGGAAGCACACTGCTTCTGCAATGCCACATGATGAGCCAGTTCCAGCAAGGTCCTGAAAAGATAAGTATTGTTTTGCCAAACTTTGTGTGCATGCACTTGAGTATGGGGGGAGGAGGGGTTGAATCAAGGTATAAAATGTGTTTCTTACTGTAAGTCATAGTCAAAACAATTAAATAAATGTTCAGCTAAACAATCTCCTAGTCTCTTTCATATGTCCTACACAATGCAATATATCTTATTCTTGGTTACATATGTAATTTCTTTTCCACCACAATTTATTGCTCTTCAAAAATAAGAGTTACAGGGGCACCTGGGTGGCTCAGTGGGTTAAGCCTCTGCCTTCAACTCAGGCCGTGATCTCAGGGTCCTGGGGCATCGGGCTCTCTGCTCAGCGGGGAGCCTGCTTCCCCCCTCTCTCTCTGCCTGCTGCTTGCTTACTTGTGATCTCTCTTTGTGTCAAATAAATAAAAGAAACCTTAAAAAAAAATAAATAAATAAGAGTTACAGAGATGCTTATTGATATCACCAGAAGGCAACTTACAGGGAGTGGAAATTTGGTTTAGGAAGTATCAGAAAAGGGCCAAGGTTCTCAGCCTTTGTTCAGCCTCACACATCTGAGGGACATAACACACTCCTACTAGTAGCAAGTGGCTCACTTAGCAAAGAGTTGGAAGGACAAGGGAAGAGGAAGAGGAAATATATAGTATAAAAAAAAATCCGGGACGCCTGGGTGGCTCAGTTGGTTAAGCAGCTGCCTTCGGCTCAGGTCATGATCCCAGCGTCTTGGGATCGAGTCCCGCATAGGGCTCCTTGCTCGGCAAGGAGCCTGCTTCTCCCTCTGCCTCTGCCTGCCATTCTGTCTGCCTGTGCTTGCTCTCTCTCCCTCTCTCTCTGACAAATAAATAAAATCTCTTAAAAAAAATAAAATAAAATAAAAATAAATCCAAGTAACCGTGACATTTGAGCCCATGCCCCACTCCACCGAGAACTCGGGTACAGAGAAAAACAGTGCTGTAAAAAAAAGTCAATTTCTGAATCTGATGTTTCCCAGCCAATTTCTCCAGCAATTAGCCTGCATCCCCAAACAAGATCTCCATTACTAAGAATTCTCTACTAGAATTAAGTTTCTGCCGTGGACTAGAGACATGTACTTGTTGAATTTAGAATAAGCAAGGGGAAAAAAACAGCACAGCCAACAGTTGTTAGACTTGACATTCTGAGAAAATCAGGCTTTTACTGGGGGAAAAAAAAAAAAAAACCTTTCTTACTTCTTATTTAAGCTTACTAAACTGGGTAAGGAGAGACGTTTCTTGAATATATTTTTGGCTGTTCTATGTCTATCACAACAACACAGTCTGTAACCAGATTTTTCAGAAGTGTTTATAAAAAATTGTGTTTTCTATTTTTAAAGCTATTTAGAAAACAAGAAGGCTCAGAATTTCAGATAGACTACTAATTGTAGCCCACATCTAACTCCAACTAAGTATATGCCTAGACGTTTCCAAGGAAAATCCCCAAAAATTACACCAAAAAATACCAAAAGATAATAAAAAGGAGTCAGCATGAGAACAAACTGCTATACTCAAACAATTCTGGCATCCTAGCTACCAAATGAATGCAATATGGAAAATAAATGAAATATGAAAAAGTAAATGCTGAGATACAAATTCTGCTAAATTCCATTAAGTCTTCCTTATTAGGGGTCCACTGAGGTTCACATACTTATACCCAATACAAACATTAACCATAAACTAAAAATTAATTACCACTCTGAAAAGCCACGAGTCAAGTCAAGCAATGTCTTCCTCCATGTTCACAATATTAAACCTCTCCTCTAAAATATGAGTGGGTTTTATCATAACTCAGATTCAAGTCTGTACTTTCTCTGCCTCTACTTTATTGGTGCCAAATGTCATAAGACTATCTCCATAAGAAGTTCCTGAGCTATCTTTGCAGTACCAGAGGCTCATATAGCCTTGTGCTACTGGTCATGCTCAGACCCAGTGGCTGAGCCATTTATACAAGGCAAGAACTACCTGGGGTAGCAACTCATTACAACTTGTGAGACAGAACAAAACAAAACCAAAAAAAAAGCTCTGTCACAGAGAATACTATAAAGTATCTACTCCATTCTCCAAACACCCTCTTTCTAGCCATAATCATCCCTACACCTCTTCAAGACAACGGTAGGATGGAATGCAGACCCAGTTCTACACCCCCAATGCAACAAATTTTTGCTACGTAGCTACTATGCTCTTTAAAGTTCATCTCTTGAAGCTTGGCTATCTCCCACTCATAATATTTTTTCTTGGCACAACAAAATTCCTTCTTTTAACTACTCCATTAAGCATGGATAAAAGGACTTTCAGCTTTAATGCTGTATCATCTGAGTTCAAATAAATGTACAGTAACTGAATAAGTTGAAATCTGGGTTAAAGCAAAGAAAAAAAAATTTATAACTTTTTAGAAGTCAAATTGTACACTGGTGAGTAAACATGAAAACTTTAGTTTCATATGCCTTATAAAATTCTGTCATTCAAAGAAAAACAGCATAAAAACTACTAGAGTGAGGGGGTGCCTGGATGGCTCAGTCATTAAGCCTCTGCCTTAGGCTCCAGTCATGATCCCACAGTCCTGGGATCGAGCCCCACATCGGGCTCCCTGCTCTGCAAGAAGCCTGCCTCTCCCTCTCCCCTGCTTGTATTCCTTCTCTCCCTGTCTCTCTCTGTCAAATAAATAATAAAATCTTTAAAAAAAACAAAAACAAAAACTACTAGAGTGAAAAGACAATTATCTTAATCATGAAACATTAAAAAAGGAACAAAAACTCACAGAATATCAAAACTATAATAAATAAAAGTTCCTATCAAATAACTCAGGCCAAAAACAAAACAAACTTCATACATGTACTGTCACACCTTCTCATGCTGGGTGGTGTGGTGTATTCACCATGGGTCCCAATACCACTGGGATCTACTACCTTGTTTCCAGCTTTCTAAAATACAGTGTAGGCTATATAATATGTTCACATATAAGCACTACCCAACTACACCCACTTCTCCCCAGATGACTTATTAATATATCCTATCAGAGCACACTTTGAACTGATTTAATATAGACCCTGAGATTCTCTCCCAGTCTCAACTAACTCACCAAGCAGGTGAGCATTTAAAGACAAATGGATCAAATTCACCTGGTCTTTCTCCCCTGCAATTTGGTTGTCAGTTTCCTATGGGACTCTACTGAGATAATGAATCACAGGCCAGTTTTCCAGCTCTAGCTGCCTGTGGACCAATATTTTCCACGGACAAAATCCACTTCCAATCTGACCACAAGCAAACTTCATTTTTGTAGTTTTTGACATCATCGTATTGGATATTCTACAGAAGTACAGCAGAAGCTAAATATAAACACTACTAGAAGAAAAGTCAGAGCGTTTTCATGAAATTGTGCTTTCAGAACTGCAAACAAGCAACTATCTACCTCCCACCAAGTAGAAGAAAATTTAAATGTATTAAAAATCCCTAAACCTTCCCATACCAAAAATGCAGGCCTTGAAATCAGTTTCCAGTCGGCGCTGAAATCTCTCAAGCAAGCAAAAGTTCTCCTTACCATTAATTAGTATAATGAGGTTGGCGTTTCTCCTCACTTGCAGGAAACCTTCAACTCTGCAAGTGACCACCTACATTTTGGTAAAATCTCTAAGATAATCCTGAGAGGTACAAGGAGAGTACACAATTACCTGCACACACTGCCCTGAGATCAGAAACAAACCCTGTCAGCCCAGTTCCCCACCATCCAACCACCTTCCGGGGCCGGGGGGCCCCTTTCCACATGCTGACGCACCGCGCAGCCCTGCACCGCTGGCGACCAGTGCAAAGTACTAGCCCAGTCTCAGAAACTTTGACTCAGTTATCAGGACACTGAGCACTCACACCTGACAGAGGACTGTCGTGGCCAGTCAGTCAAGTCCGAAGCGGGGCATTCCTTACAGGTAGAGATCTGCCCAGGACGCAGCCCATCCCAAACTGCAAAACCACAACCATCAACAGCAAGAGCGGAGCAAAGTGCCGGGCGGAGGCAGGGGGAGCGCGAGGGCGAGACGCGGTCACGAAAGGAAGCCTGAGTGTGGGTTTTAAAATAAAATAAAATATATATATATATAAAATCTCCTAACCACAAGCCCCCCGGACGCAAGGCTGCTGAGACCGCGAGCCCAGCAGCAAGCAAGGCGCAGCGGCGGAGGCGGCGGCAATGTCAGGAGGGCACAGCCGGGGGCGAGCGCCCAAGTCCCCACCCCGCCCCCAGGTGAGGGGCGCCCCGACTCCGCCCGCCCGCCCGGGCCAGGAAGAGAGACCAGCAGGCAGAGCCGAGGGGTCCAGGAAGCGACCGACAGTCCCGAAACCCCAGTGCCCTCCTCCCCGCCGTGCTCTCGCATCTAGTCCTCGGCCCGGCCCCCAAATCGACCCTCCCCCGGCTCAGCCCCGGCGCCAACACCCCCAGCCCGGCCCGTGGCTCCTGGCCGCCCGGCCGCCCGCCGGCCCCTCGGAGGCCGCCCTTGCCTCACCTCCTCACGTCTTCGCGGACAGGGCCGGAACAACTCTGCCGGGCTCCCGCGTCTCACCCGCCGCCCCGCGCTCTGCGGTCGGGCCCGTCCCGTTCACTCCGCGGCCGCCAGAGCCCTGGGAGGGCGGAGGGAGCAAGGCGGAGGGAGTAGAGAGTGGGGGGGCGGGTGGAGAGGAGGACCGCCTGGCAGGAAGAGGCGAGGGAGGGGGCGGGCCGAGGAGGAGGTGGGTCGGGAGCGCGCGCGTCCGGGCCCCCTCGGCTCGGCGTGCGCGCTCCTGAGGGCGGAGGCGCCTTCTCTGCCCTCGGAGGCGGCGCGCACGCGCGTACACGTCCCCGCCTGGCGGTGGTTCGGGTGGGAGAGCGGGGGATGGGGACCGGGGAGTGAGGCCCGGGCAGAACTCGGGTTGTTAGAGTGGAGACCCGGGAAAGGGCGGTAGACGGTCGCCGTCCCGCAGAACCTTCCGGAGGGGTAACCGAGCCCGTGGGGCCGGCGAGTTCGGGCTCGCTGAGGGGCGTCCTCAAGCCCAGGGTAGGGTGGGCTGACGGGCCTGTCTAGAGGTCAGAGTTGTTAGATGGTTCTAAGTTTGGGGCGATTGTGTTCCTGCTCATAAACCGGTTTACATATTTTTATTCTTAATGCCCAGTAATCCCCAAGAGAGTCACCGTAAAAAATACTATTCTCGCCAGTTACTGTTAGGTGCCTCTTTCGAAAGTGCGTGCTGGTCTCCCTTTCTTGTTCGTTCTGTGGAAGATTGAAGGCGGAAAACACCTGCTATGTATTTATATTAAGAAAACTCAAATCACGCGGTCCTTTGGGGTAGTAAATTTGGAAGTACAAATTAATAGAGATAAACCAACTCTTTTTCCTTTACAAATATTGTATATTGATCCTTGAACTGTCAGTATCTTCCTTCATAGAGCCGGCAGCCAGAAATGAACTGTAAATTTTCTTAATTTCCATAGCACTTTGTTTCTATAGGTTTGAGGCACCGAATATATTCAACCCTATCTAGGTAAATCTGTGCGATACTTTCTCTCATAGAGAATCCTTGAGGACCTGACTTCATTCATTTTTTATCTTCCACAATGGCTAGCATAGAGCCTGACTCCTAGAAAGTACTCCATGCATGTAACTGTATGAATAAATGAATATAGTGCGTTAAGAGTTAAGTGTATGTCCAATGATTTAAGCTCTAGAATGAATTCTTTAGTATAAAATCCTCCCTTCTGCCCCACTTCAGTTCCCCTGCACTCATTTCCCCAACTAGATCCAAAAACTACCCTGAGAAATACGACATTAGTCCAGAGGGCCCTCTCTCTCTTTCTCGCTCTCTTTTTCTTTTTCCTGATTTAAATGTCTAGAGATGCTGGGACATATCAGGAGTGTTGCAACTATCTTGTGTTTCCCCTATCTTCTGGGCTCCTTCCCTGAAGGTCCTCCAACTTCTGTATTCCAAGAGTCTACCTACCTCTGGGACTGACTCAATAAATGTCTGAATTTTGATATTTAATAATATTAGGGTTGGAATAACTCAAATTATCGGTAGCTATTAATACACCAACAAGTACCTATTCATAAATAAGCCGACAAGTACTGAGTCTCTACAAAATTACTAGAAAAGTTACACCGGGCACCATAAGGAAATCAACAGATGAAAAAGATGTAAGTTTCCACCTTCCGGTATCTTTTGACTAGAGAGAAGCTATTTGACAAAAAGAGCAAACTCTGTCGGGCGGCCACAGGTTACATCTCTAATCACCAGGGGTCATTGTGTAAAACTGAACTGTTCCTCACAGTAGAACTTAGATAAAAGATGTCGCAAGAGAACATAGATAAGAGACAAGTCCCAAGAGAACCTAGATAAGAGACAGTGAAGGTGATTTGGTACAAACTTACCCTCATTCTCTGGAAAACAATTCTAAGTACACGCCAAAGATTTAATAACAAAGCATTGTTCATATAATGCGTGCTGCTCACTTCTCTTCCCACGATGACTTCTTTTGCAATAAGCATATGCTAGCAGCCCTAATCCTTGAAAGGACTGAAAGCTCTCACGTTGGAGAAGGTTATAAAGTATTCTAGCATGGCTCATAACATGATAGAAACTGGTGGCCTACGTCCAGATCTAACCCACAAACATGTTTTGTTTGGCCTGCATGGTGCTTAAACAAATTAGCCAAGTTAAAAAAAATTTTTTTAAAGATTTTATTTATTTATTTGACAGAGATTACGAGCAGGCAGAGAGACAGTCAGAGAGAGGAGGAAGCAGGCTCCCTGCTGAGCAGAGAGCCCGATGTGGGGCTCGATCCTAAGACCCTGGGATCATGACTCTGAGCTGAAGGCAGAGGCTTCGACCCACTGAGCCACCCAGGCGCCTAAAGCCAGAAGATATCAAATGCATTCCGGCTTCTCTTTAAAAGGCAAATAGGGGTCACCTGTGTGGCTCAGTCGGTTAAGTGTCTGCCATCACCTCAAGTCCTAATCCCATGATCCCAAAACTGAGCCCCTCTATCTCAGGTTGTATGCTCAGCTCCCAGCTCTTTAAAAACTGGAGATTTGGGGGCACCTGGGTGGCTCAGTGGGTTAAGCCTCTGCCTTCGGCTCGGGTCATGATCCCAGGGTCCTGGGATCGAGTTCCGCATCAGGCTCTCTGCTCAGCAGGGAGCCTGCTTCCTCCCTCTCTCTCTCTCTGCCTGCCTCTCTCTACCTGTGATCTCTGTCAAATAAATAAATAAAATCTTAAAAAAAAAAAAAAACTGGAGATTTGGGGGCGCCTGGGTGGCTCGGTGGGTTGAAGCCTCTGCCTTCGGCTCGGGTCATGATTTCAGGGTCCTGGGATCGAGTCCCGCATCAGGCTCTCTGCTCAGCAGGGAGCCTGCTTCCTCCTCTCTCTCTCTCTCCCTCTCTCTGCCTGCCTCTCTGCCTACTTGTGATCTCTGTCAAATAAATAAATAAAATCTTTAAAAAAAAAAACTGGAGATTTGGTAACAGTGGACCTTCATTTTCAGGTGGTGACAATCAGCCACCTATAAGACATTCATTCTCTCCATTCTCAAAGTTTCTGTATTCCCTATTTTACCTTACCCTGTTTCCCTCATGTGAGTCTGCATCTCCCAATTTAAAATTTCATAATATAAAAATCAGGAAACATGGGGAGGGGGGGTGGGAGGTTGGGAGCACCTGGTGGTGGGTATTAAGGAGGGCATGTATTGCATGGAGCACTGGGTGTGGTGCATAAACAATGCATCTTGGAACACTGAAAAACTTAAAAAAAAAAAAGAAAAGATTCCCAGAAAGCCCTGAAAATATGGGAACCTTTAGGTTGGTATGGACACCTAAAAGGCAAGAGTCATGTTGAATTCATCTTTGTTTCCCTGGTGCCTATGTCGGCTGGAGTGGTGGATAAGGAAATCAATTAGTAAATATTTTATACATTAAAAAAAAACAGGAAAGGAGATACGCGTTGAACAAAATGGAAGAGTTTAAATCACAGTATTTAATGGTGTGAAATATTATATTTCTCTTATAATGGGCATTATTAGCTGACTCCCCAGCATGCATTTCTAACCCTCTGCAATTGTGAGGCAGCTAATGATTTGAACAGAAAAGGCCCAGCTCCAGAGGTGTGGGCCTTAATGGATGTCCATAACCAACCTAATCTGGTCTCCACCTAACTCTCAGTGTTCAAGGATCTAATGCAGTTCTAAATTGGTCCAGTCCTAAGGAAGGCCAAATCTCAGGTTTATTAGCAGAAGAAATGTGCTCTGCCTCTTACTCTGGCTGGTGTGATAGGTGGATATAAGTCCAATAGTTACTGTGACCATTTGGCTACTGTGAGGGAAACCAGCTGAGGATAAAGCTAACACAGAATTGAAGAGCTCAAATCTATGTTGAAGCCTACCCCTTCCTCCAGATTTAGTAAGTTTCCTAAGCCAATAAATTTTCTGACTATTTTAAAAAGTTCAAATTTGGCTTTTTTTTAATTGCAGCCAAAGTTAAGTTTTCTGTACACATTACAAAAGAAAAGTCATTATCTGAGTCTTCTAAGCATACATACTCAATGAGATGAATAGGTAAAAACCTAGCTGGTAAAATTGTAAAGGGTCCCTCTCTCACTAGATTACTTGATGCCCGATAAGCCAACACACTTTGTTTTTTCTTAACTTTTACTTAAATCTTGTGCCCTCTTTAAGTCTACTTTCCTGGGGTGCCTGGGTGGCTCAGTGGGTTAAAGCCTCTGCCTTAGGCTCGGGTCATGATTCCAGGGTCCTGGGATCGAGTCCCTCATCTGGCTCTCTGCTCAGCAAGGAGCCTGCTTCCTCCTCTCTCTCTCTCTCCGCCTACTTGTGATCTGTATTTGTCAAATAAATAAAAAAAATCTTTAAAAATAAATAAATAAATCTACTTTCCCTGAGAAGAGGACTTAATTCCAATCAGAAAACTTCCATAGGGGCGCCTGGGTGGCTCAGTGGGTTAAGCCACTGCCTTCGGCTCAGGTCATGATCTCAGGGTCCTGGGATCAAGCCCTGCATCGGGCTCTCTGCTCAGCAAGGAGCCTGCTTCCTCCTCTCTCTCTCTGCCTGCCTCTCTGCCTGCTTGTGATCTCTGTCTGTCAAATAAGTAAATAAAATCTTAAAAAAAAAAAAAAAGAAAACTTCCATAAATGAACTTATCATACAGTTTTGTTTTGTTTTTTTAAAGATTTTTAAAATTTTTTTATTTGACAGACAGAGGTCACAAGTAAGCAGACAGGCGGGCAGAGAGACAGAGGAGGAAGCAGGCTCCCTGCCAAGCAGGGAGCCTGATGAGGGGCTCGATTCCAGAACCCTGGGATCATGACCGGAGCTGAAGGCAGAGGCTTTAACCCACTGAGCCACCCAGTCATCCCCATACAGTTTTTCAGTGGTTTTTAACTAGTTGGAAGATTAAGAAAGACACCAGGAACCTGAGAGAGTAAAGGTATCATAGAGGAGACTAGACATACAGAAGACAAACTTTTCTATTTCAGTTTTATGTAGGGCTGAAATTCAGAATAATCCAGGCAAATCATACTAAGCCTATATAATAAAGCAAATTTATATTAAAATCACACTTTTAAGACTGAGTAAGAACAAAGTCAATGAATATATAGTGATTAAAAAATTTCCTCAGCAGTGGAGGAGGTAGGCAAAGCCATAAATGTCTCTCTGAAAAACAGCTAATGTACAACTTTTATAGTTTGATAAGAAATAGAACATGAGCCAAAAACTGCTTTTCCCATACCTTGTGCCAAGCATCCAACATCCATCTTACCATCAGAGCCCTTTACTTTGGTCTAGGGCAGTGATTCTCTTTAATATGTAACAAAATCACCCAGGGACTTTATTAGAAAATACAGACCTCTATGTTCAAACCCTAAGAGATTTAGGGGACCCAGGAATTCTTTTATTTTAATTTTTATTACAAAAATGTTTAAGGGGCGCCTGGGTGGCTCAGTGGGTTAAGCCTCTGCCTTCGGCTCAGGGTCATGATCCCGGGGTCCTGGGATAGAGCCCCGCATCAGGCTCTCTGCTCAGCAAGGAGCCTGCTTCCCTT
Organism: Lutra lutra; assembly: GCF_902655055.1. Lineage (NCBI taxonomy): Eukaryota > Metazoa > Chordata > Mammalia > Carnivora > Mustelidae > Lutra > Lutra lutra. The sequence continues at coordinate 28,131,085 of NC_062292.1, forward strand.
CCTCTCTCTCTGCCTGCCTCTCTGCCTACTTGTGATCTCTCTCTGTCAAATAAATAAATAAAAATCTTTAAAAAAAATTTTTAAAAATGCTTAATATCATAAAGAACTAGGAAGAATGGTATGAGTCTTTAGATCCCAATCACTCAGCTTGAAAAATTACCAACACATGGCCAATCTCCTCTTCCCCATCCCTCTTGTGGATTTCACCCATTAATACTTCATCACATAGTTCTAAAAGATAAGAATTTTTTTTTGCAATCAATAAAATCCAGAATGTGGCAAGCTCTATAGGACAGACCACCAAATTCCTTCAACAAATAAATTGCATACACAAAAATGTAAAGAAGGATGTCTTGAACTTGCTTGGATGTCTTGTTTTTAACAGCTTCCTGAGGTATAAAGTCCATACAATAGGCTGTGCTTTATTTATTTATTTATTTACTTACTTATTTACTTATTTCCAATAGAGTTAATATAGTGTTATATTAGCTTCAGGTGTACAACATAGTGATTTAAAAACTCCATCCATCACCTGGTGTTCATCATGACAAGTCACTCCTTAATCCCCATCACCTATCTCACTCATTTCCCCCCCCCCACACACACACACACCACTGCCCCTCTGGTTACCATCAGTTTGTTCTCTGTAATTGAGAATTTATTTCTTGGTTTGCCTCTCTCCCATTTTTTCCCTTTTTTTTTCTCATTTTTTTCTTTGTTCATTTGTTATGTTTCTTAAATGCCACATATGAGTGAAATCATGTGGCATTTGTCTTTTTCTGACTTATTCCATGTAGCGTAATACTCTAGCTCCATCCATGTCATTGCATAATGGCAATATTTTATTCTTTTTTATGGCTGAGTAATATTCGTGTGTGTGTGTGCAGCGCGCGCGCTTACCACATCTTTTTTATCCATTCATCAGTCAATGGACAATGGGCTCTCTCCATAGTTTGGCTATTGTTGATAATGCTGCTGTAAACATCAGGGGGCATATACCCCTTTCGAATCTGTATTTTTGTATCTTTCGGATAAATACCTAGTAGTGCAATTGCTGGATGGTAGGGTAGTTCTAGTTTAACTTTTTGAGGAAACTCTACACTCTTTTCCAGAGTGGTTGCACTGGTTTACATTTCCACCAACAGCGCAAGAGGGTTTCCCTTTATTAGCATCCTTGCCAGAGAACACAGGTAGTAATGTTGTTTCCTGTGTTGTTGACTTTAGCCATTCTGACAGGTGTGAGGTGGTATCTCATCTGGTTTTGATTTGCATTTCCCTGATGATGAGTGATGTTGAACATCTTTTCATGTGTTTGTTGGCCATCTGGATGTCTTCTTTGGAGAAATGTCTGTTCGTTTCTTCTGCCCATTTTTAAATTGGATTATTTGGTTTTTGGGTCTTGAGTTGTATAAGTTCTTTATATATTTTGGGTACCAATCCTTTATCAAATATGTCATTTGCAAATATCTTCTCCCATTCAATAGATTGCCTTTTAATTTTATTGATCATTTCCTTCATTGTGCAGAAGATTTTTATTTTGATACAGTCCCAAAGCTTATTTTTTTAAAGATTTTATTTATTTATTTGACAGACAAAGATCACAAGTAGGCAGGGAAGCAGGCAGAGAGAGAGGAAGAAGCACGCTCCCTGCTGAGCAGAGAGCCTGATGTGGGGCTCAATCCCAGGACCCTAGAATCATGATCTGAGTTGAAGGCAGAGGCTTTAACCCACTGAGCCACCCAGGAGCCCCCCAAAGCTTATTTTTGCTTTTGTTCCTCTTGTCTCCAGAGCTATATCTAGAAAAATGTTGCTATGGCTGATGTCAGAGACATTACTACCAGCGTTCTCCTCTAGGATTTTTATGGTTTCAGGTCTCACGTTTAGGTCCTTAATCCATGTTGAATTTATTTTTGTATATGGTGTGAAAAAGTGAAAAAGATACATTCTTCTGAATGTATCTGACTGTTTCTGCACATATTTAATGTATTCAATTTGACAAATTTTGAGGAATGTGTGTACCTATGAAATCATCACAACAGTCAAAATAATGACCAAACCATTACCCAAAAATGCTACCTTGTGCCTCTCTGTAATTTCTCTCTCCTACATTTTTTTTCTCCCATCCTCGTGTAACCACTGATCTGCTGTCACTATAAATTAGTTTGCATTTTCTAGAGTTTTCTATAAGTGGAATCATACACTCTGTTTTCTGTTTTGTGTTGCTTCTTTCAGCTGGTACATTTATTTCGAGATTCATCCATGCTGTTACATGCATCGGTAGTCAGTTTTTTTTTTAGTCTTTCAGTCTCATAGCATGTTCCCCATCCCTACTGGGCTTCAGCGTGTACTTGGTGTCATCTTCCCCTTATGCTCTGTTTGTCTGTTTTCCCTTTTCTAGAACTTGAGGATTTCCCCTATCCTGCTTTCAAAATATTGAAACTGGTCATATATATCTTTTACAATTTTTTAGATTATGATCTAGCAATCTAGATTTGATGACTTTTTTAACAATGTAAAAAAGTGATTATAAAGTTACTCATTTTTAGCAATGTAAAGAAACTATTGAGAAGGAACTCTATGTTTTAACAATGGAAAGAAAGTGTATGGCCAAAGAGGGAGACTGCCTCTGTGTTGATGTTGTGTCAGCCATTTTAATGGAGTTCTTGTTCCCTGGTGCATTCCCCACACCAGGCACACAGAGCTTTGGCAGTGACCCCACGTTCCCTTGTAGTACTTGCCACAGGCCTAGAATTTAGATTTTGGTCATATCAGAAATTTTCCTTAAATACATATGTTTTGCAGAAAAACAACTTTAAAAGTTACAAATAACTTTCATGGTAAAGGGAGGAAAATTACCACTTTCCTCTTCTGAGTCAAGGGAAATCCACACCCTAGCCACCAACTCCCATCCCTCCCCCCAAGACATTTTTCAGTCTCTTTTCCCTTTGCCACATACAAAATAAGCTGCAAATTAAAAAAAAAAAAAAAAAAAAAAGTTTATGTCTAAGTTCTATCAGAGTCTACCTAACCTAAAAATAAAGAGTTTTTTAAAAGATTTTATTTATTTATTTGACAGACAGAGATCACAAGAAGTCAGAGAAGCAGGCACAGAGAGAGGAGGAGGCAGGCTCCCGGCTGAGCAGAGAGCCTGATGCGGGGCTCCATCCCAGGACTCTGGGATCATGACCTGAGCCTAAGGCAGAGGCTTTAACCCACTAAGCCACCCAGGTGCCTCGAAAATAAAGAATTATTAAATGAAAAACACTGTTGCTTTAGAACGTATTGGAAGATCCCTAACAGTTCTCCAATTTCAGAAAGATTCTTACTACTCTTTAATTCTCTAATGACAATAACATTTTGTTGTGGAAGATCAGTAGTTTATAATGTTTATGCCTGTATACATGAATGCTAATAATTTCAAACTCTATACCAAAATCCAGGTTTTTGGATCATTTTTAATAAAGTGTGCCCTGTCAGTTCATAAAGTAAATGGTTTGTTAATGGATGTCCACTGTGTTATTTTTTATGGTTTTTGGTATAGTTTAAATTGCATAATAATTTTAATTTAATTCCATCATCACTTTCTGCCTTAATTTGGATACATAACTTTTGATCTCTTTTATGAAATTATCTTTCTCTTCTATAACTCCATAACACCTGGTACATACTTTTTTATAGCATCTATAAGACTTTGATACATTTAAAAATATTCATAATTACCTTCACCAGATTTTAAATCTTTGAAAACAAAAATCATGTCTTTTTCTTCCCCAATACCTATTCAGTAAATATTTATTATATGAGTAACAGCATGAATGAACACATTCACAAATTTGTTTTAGAAATTTCTGAGATGCTTGTCTTCTCAATGAAACAGAGAGCTTAAATAATATAATAAGTTACTGAGTTTCCTACTAATAGATCATAGTCTTTCCTTGGTTCCACGTGACAAAAATGTTCTCTTCACGGAGAAAGCAAGCATTTAAAGAAAATCTTATCTATAGTACCAGTAAGGATCTTTATCAGTAATTCTAATTTGCTAGTAATCAAGGTTTGACCTAATCATTTTATTAGAAGAAATATATTTAAGTCTCTTTGCCAGGGACTCCTGGTGGCTTGCTGCAACATCCATTTTCTCTTTCCACCTTAGTAACAAAACCCCAAACTTATTCAAAATTAGAATGTGCATAGTTAAAAGACTATAATTCCTGATCTCCCTTGTAGCCATGTATTCTGACAAAGAGAAGGAACTGAGACATTTCCTTCAAAGAGAAGGAATGGGCTCTTCTCCTTTCTTCCTTCCTGCTGCCTGGACCACAGATATGGTGGTTGAATCTAGCAGCCATCTTGAACCAGAGTACAGGAGTGCACCATGGGAATGGTGAAGTGATGAACTGGAAGGATTTAGGTCCCTTATGACTTTGTGGAAGTTCCAACCTATGTGAAATGCCAACTTCCAAACTTCTTTTGTAGAGAATGAATCCTTATACATGTAATGCATTATTATTATTATTGGTTTTACTCACCATAACTGGATCTAATTCTAACTAGTGCTGTTATCCCTAGCCTTATTTTGAATTCATACTCCTTAATTGATACCCATGGTTTTAGAATAGAGAATTAAAATAGTTTCATAATGGGATGCCTGGGTGGCTCCATGGGTGAAGTGTCCAACTCTTGATTTTGGCTTAGGTCATGACCCCAGGGTTGTGAGATCCAGATTGAGCCCTACATCAGGCTCCTCACTGAGCATGGAGACTACTTGAGATTCTCTCTCCTTCTCCCTCTGCCCCTCCCCCAACATTATGCTCATGCTCTTTCTCCCTCTCTCTCACTCAAATAAATAAATAGTTTCATGATAATGTTATTCCTTTAAAATTGATATTGTTTATTAGAATCTATCATGTCTAGAAGGCTAGCTGTTACAGAAAGTTTGGATGAGATTTTTGGTAACTATTCATCTTAAAAACCATGGCTAAAAGATAAATTTTAATTTTTTTTTAAAGTAATCTCTAAACCCAATGTGAGGCTCAAACTTACAACCTGAGATCGACAGTCTCATGCTCTACCAAAAGAATGAGCCAGGCACCCCTAAAACGTGTATTTTATTTTTTTTAAAGATTTATTTATGTATTTATTTATTTGATAGATAGAGATCACAAGTAGGCAGAGAGGCAGGCAGACGGGGAAGCAGACTCCCCATCGAGCAGAAAGCCCGACGCAGGGCTCAATCCCAGGACCCTGAGACCATGACCCAAGCTGAAGGCAGAGGCTTAACCCACTGAGCCACCCAGGCGCCCCAAATGTGTATTTTAAATACATTTTGGTTTGCTAATCTTCTCACTGGAACTACACTGCGTTTTTTTCCTAGTTTAGGAGGACTGGATTTTTTCATCCAGATTTTACATTTCTTTCTTCCATAGAGCTGTTTTCTACATTCATTTTATTTCAGGATTCTACTGTAGTGACTGGTGAATGAAACCAATACTGAAATTGCACAATTTTTATTTTATAAATTTGGGCTTGCAATGTGCATTTCCTCCTAAGATTTGTACCTGCAAGTTCTGAGAGGTTTCCACTAACCATACAATGGAAAATCTGTGTATTTGTTACATTGAGTTAATGTGACTTGTGAGATATAGTCAAAACATAACTGTTCTCTTGACATGATTTCAGAGGGTGAGGTTTTTCCCCCTGTGGCCAAGATGAAAATTCCAGCAAGTCTTATGACATTTCTGCTCCCTTATCTTACAATCACTTTAAATCACAAAATTCAACCCAATTTGACATTTAGAAAGGAAAGTTAGAGAAAAGGAATGTGGTCAGCTGTTTTCTGTCTTTTCTACTTTCTTTCCTACTCAGTAGTGCTACGATGGAACCTCTGGATTACAGTTCAGAAAGGCACTTCGGATAAGAGAGCAGAAAGGTCTTACTTGGCCGGTACTACAGTGAGATGACCTTGAACTTGCTGGGACTGGCAGATGTTTAAAACTGATTTTTTGTCTTGTTCCTCAGAGACTCCTGCTTGGTCAATCAAGCGCTAACTCCTCCAACAACATCGGACACAGGACATATATTCTATTCCTCTTGGGGCTACTCCTCCTTTGGCTGCAGATTTTTTTGGATATCCACACCATGCAGTTCTTTCTGTGAGAGCCCCGTTGACCTATCAGGAAGTTCTCTTAGGTAGAAGTCAGAAAGATCTCTGGACTGGTTCTTTCTCCCCTGTGTGGCCCACATCAGGTCTGTGGGAAGCTTCATGCATCATTTGTCCTGACAAATTCTGAGAGAGTTTACTGGTCCTAATGCAATTGGGTATATCCTCTCCAAAGCAAAGAGCCTGACCAGCCATCACTTTCTTGTCCTCTGGATTTTCTGGGAAGTCAGATTATCAGTCCTTTATACCCCATCTTTGTGACCAAAGTTTTCTGAGTAATCCTATAGGAATCCCTACTACTATACCAGTGGTAAAAGGGCCAGCACCCTCCCCTCCTCTACCTTAATTAGAAGGGCACAGGATGCACAACATTGTTTTATCTAAAGAATACCACTTCACAACTGCAGTCTCACTTTCCACTGCCTGACTCTTGTGGTTTTTTGTTTTTTTTTTTTTAAACCTTTCTTTTTTTTTTTTTTAAGATTTTTATTTATTTATTTGACAGAGAGAGATCACAAGTAGGCAGAGAGGCAGGCAGAGAGAGAGGAAGGGAAGCAGGCTCCCTGCCGAGCAGAGAGCCCGATGTGGGGCTCAATCCCAAGACCCCAGGATCATGACCTGAGCGGAAGGCAGAGGCTTAACCCACTGAGCCACCCAGAAGCCCCACTCTTGTGGTTTTTAAGAGCTATCTAACTAATGGAAATTTGTTTTGAAATTTCTGCTGGGTGGTCTGGTACCTCACTCTGAAAAATCATACCTGTTGCTTTGGACTGCTTCTTTCAAAATTTTCTATGCAACTTCCTTGTTACATTGTTATAGCTTCAGGATGCAAATAGCCAGACTTTTCAGAGACATGTTTAACTAAGAGAGAATTAGCAGTTTTCCAATAAATTATGCTTTAAAAATTAAATCCTTTAGTAGAATAACAGGAATACAAAATGATTTTTAAAAATAAGCACAAAGTGGTCACTTATATGCAAAGTAAAAATTGGTATTTTTCTCTCTAAGCAGTAACTTTTACCAATAGCTAATTTGAATTGCTACATCCTCTTCCCCACTCCACCATGAATACTTTCAGACCTAGGAAACCCTCCTTTAACAAACCCTGAATTCTTCATCTCAGAGTAAAAAAATCTTTTGGAACATGTATTTAGCTGCCTTCTTTATAATCAAACACATCTTTGAAAATCAAAAGACCTTCTCGATATATGTGTAACGTTGTTTCAGTTTGTGGAATAATTCCAATGACTGACTATACTACATAGCTTGTTACTGAATTACATTCCTACATAATTTATAATTTTCTCTTATCCAAAAACTTTCCTTCTACGTAGATAAACAGAAAGAAGAAAAGGAAAAGTATAGACACTAATAGATTTGTGCCTCTGACATGATTCCCTTACTACTTTTTTCTCTAATCAGTGTAATATATGACCTTTACTTACTCTCAAAACTCTGCCTTTTGAGAGGTATTACTTCAAAGCCTTCCTCTTCCTTCTTGGCAAATCTTTCTGTATCATCTTCATTTCGTCATTTTAATAGTAAACATTCCCATTCATTCTGAACAAATATTCATTAAATACTTCTTTTTTTAAAGATTTTATTTATTTATTTGACACAGAGAGAGAGAGATCACAACTAGGCAGAGAGACAGGCAGAGAAGTGGGGGGAAGCAGGCTCCCCGCTGAGCAGAGATCCCAATGTGGGGCTCGATCCCAGGACCCTGAGATCATGACCCGAGCTGAAGGCAGAGGCTTAACCCACTGAGCCACCCACATGCCCCTCATTTAAGTACTTCTAGGTAGGATGCGCTGTTCTCAGTGCTGAGATATGGCAATACATATGAGAAGAAAAGTCCAGGATAACTTACAGATACCTGTAGAAAACACCAGCAGTTAAAAAATAAATAAACAGACATAATATAGGGCGCCTGGGTGGCTCAGCGGGTTAAGCCGCTGCCTTCGGCTCGGGTCATGATCTCAGGGTCCTGGGATCGAGTCCCAAATCGGGCTCTCTGCTCAGCGGGGAGCCTGCTTCCCTCTCTCTCTCTGCCTGCCTCTCTGTCTACTTGTGGTCTCTGTCTGTCAAATAAATAAATAAAATCTTTAAAAAAAAAAAAACAGACATAATATAATGCCAGGTGTTGATAAATGCAATGAAGAAAAATAAAACCATGTTGAGTGCAGGGCCAGTTGCACAATGGATAACACGTCTGACTATGAAAAATAAAACCATGTTGAATCACTATATTGTGCACCTGAAACTAATACAACACTGTATGTTAACTAACTGCAATCAGAATAAAAACTTTAAAATTTTTAAAAAATTTTACCAAATTGGGGCACCTAGGTGGCTCAGTGGGTTAAGCCTCTGCCTTCGGCTTGGGTCATGATCTCAGGGTCCTGGGATGGAGCCCCACATAGGACTCTCTGCTCGGCGGGGAGCCTGCTTCCCCCGCTCTCTCTGCCTGCCTCTCTGCCTACTTGTGATCTCTGTCTGTCAAATAAATAAATAAAATCTTAAAAAATTTTTAAAAATTTAAAAAATAAATAAAAATTTTATTAAATAAAACACTGTAAAGGGGGGGTGCCTGAGTGGGCACCTTGTGATCTCTGTCTGTCAAATAAATAAATAAAAATCTTTTAAAAAAAACTGTAAAGGAATAAGAAGTGCCATTTTAGATAAGGCAGTCAGGAAAGGCCTCTCTAAAGAAATGTTAGAAAATCTATGATGTGCGATCAGTTGATACAAATGGAACGAGGTGCAGAGTCCTTGGTGTGCTCTAACAACAGCACAGAAGCCAGTATGATTGGGGCCAATGATTGAAGGAAAAGTGGAGGAGATGAGATTGGGGGAGTGGGAAGAGCTAGTTAGTGGCCAAGATGATAGAAGGACTTTGTAGCACATGGCCCATCTTTAGAGTGTACAACTTAGATTTCATTCCATGTTGGTGGAAATCCATTTTAAGTAGAGGAGTGACAAGGTTGGTTCTATGCTTTGAAAAGATCAGTCTGCTATAGAGTCGAGAACGGAGTATAAAGGAACAAGAGTAGAAACATAGAGATCATTTTAAAAACTAGCTTAGAAGACCAGATAAAATGTGATGGTAGCTTGAAATAGAGGTGTATTGAGAGAGGTGGGAGGGGGTGATTGGATTCTGGTTGTATATAGTGATAGAACCAATAGGATTTAGTGATGACCTGAGAGTTAAAAAGGAGTCGGAGCTAATTTTAGGAGCTTGACTCAAGCAATTAGGTAAATGGGGAAGGGACAAATGGAGTTGAAGGACTATACTAAATATAAATAATCTAAATCTATAATCTATAATAATCTAATCTATAATCTAAAGTTCAATTTTACATTTGAAATTTGAAAACTATTAGCCATCCAAGTGAAGATTTTGACCTTAAAATTACATATGTGGTCTCGGGTATAAGCTAGAGAGAGAGGAGTCTCAAAGTCTCATCAACCTATAGTTTTCCTTTAAAAAAAAAAAAAAAAAAAGGATGGGATGCCTGGTTGGCTCAGGGGGTTAAGCCTGTGCCTTTGGCTCAGGTCATGATCCCAGGATACTGGGATCAAGCCCCACATTGGGCTCTCTGCTCAGCAGGGAGCCTGCTTCCTCCTCTCTCTCTCTGCCTGCCTCTCTGCCTACTTGTGATCTCTGTCTGTCAAATAAATAAATAAAATCTTTTTAAAAAATAGGAAAGAAAAGAAGAGAAGAGAAAAACGATCTCAAACTTACAGGAAAGTTGCAAGTACCGCATAAACAACTTTTTTCCTTAGTCGCGTGAGTCAATGTTGACTCAATGACCTACTGAGAACGCTATTCTGTAACCCATCACTTCCTAATACTTTAGTGTGTTCTTCCTGCTTAACCATAGTAAAATCATTGAAATCCGGAAATTAAGGCTGCCATATCACCAACATATAATGTTATTGACCTTATATCAAAAGGATTCAGGGCGCTTGTGTGTTGAAGTCAGTTAAGTGCTGACTCTTGGTTTTGGCTCAGGTCATGATCTCAGGATCATGAGATCAAGCCCCGCATCAGTCTCTGTGCACAGTGTTGAATCTACTTAAGATTCTCTCTCTCTCTCTCGATCTTTCTTTTTGCCTCTCCTGCTCATACTCTTTCTCTCTCTCTAAAATAAATAAATCTTTGGGACGCCTGGGTGGCTCAGTGGGTTAAAGCCTCTGCCTTCAGCTCAGGTCTCGATCCCAGGTCCTGGGATGGAGCCCCGCATCGGGCTCTCTGCTCAGCAGGGGGACTACTTCCCCCCTCTCTCTGCCTGCCTCTCTGCCTACTTGTGATCTCTGTCAAATAAATAAATAAAATCTTTTTTAAAAATATAAATAAATAAATAAATCTTTTAAAAAAAAAGGTTCAGCTAAGAATTATGTTTCTTTAATCTTTCTCATTCTGGAACAGTTTCTTACTCTTTCCTTGATTTTCATGACCTTGCTACTTTTTAAGATTACAGGGAAGGGAAAGGAACTGAAAGATAGAAAAGGAAAAGAGTATATGTATATGGCTTACAAAAACATGAAAATGGCTGAAATCTCCCAAGAAATAAGGACAAATAAAGAAGAACTGAGCCTTGGGGAACCCCAACTTTGACATTCACTTGTCCAAAAAATGAGGAGGAACCAACAAAGCAGACTGTAAAGAAGGAGCCAAAGATATAGGGGAAAATCAGGAGAGAGAATTTTCTTGGAGACAAGCATAGCATGCATTCTGAAAAGATCAACTACATTGAATACTACTAAGAGGTGAAGCGTGGTGAAGACTGAGAACTCAGCATTGAATTTAGTGATATGGAGGGCAATGGTAGACTTGATCAGAGCATTCTCAGTGGAATGATGAGGGCATAAGCCTTGTTGCATAAATTCAAGACTGAAATGATTACAAGGGGACAGCACATTTACAAAATGGTCTTTCCAGTTTTACCCTATAAAGAGGATTAAAGAAAGGGGGCAGTGTCTAAAGAGGGGTGAGAGATCAAGATAGGGGTTCTTTTATTAAACTAGAGATATTAAATGTATTTATTTTCCTTTTTTCCTCTTTTCCTCTTTCTTTCTTTCTTTCTTTCTTTCTTTCTTTCTTTCTTTTTCTTTCGTAGGCTCCACACCTGCATGGAGCCCAACACGGAGCTTGAACTCACAATCCTGAGATTAAGACCTGAGCTAAGACCAAGAGTTGGATGATTAACCAGCTGAGCCACCCAGGCATCCTATTAAATATATTTCTATATATTTATGTTAATGATCCTACAGAATGAGGAAATCTGATATAGGAAAAAGATAGGATAATTTTAGAAGTGAAGTTCTTGAATGGGCGAAAGGGGTTAGGACCCAGAGCACAGGGGGAGGGGTTGGATTCAGACAGCAACAGGAACAGTTCAACTTTTATAAGAGGAGGGAAGGTAAGATGCAGGAAGTGGGTAGAATTAGTGGTGAGAAGCTGTGAAAGTTTTCTACTGACTGCTTCTTTTCCCTCAGTGAAATAAAAAGCAAAGTTGTCAACTAGGATGGGGAAGAGAGGAAGAGGCTGGAGAGGAATAGCAACATCTGGAACATGGGTGAGTCAAACAACTAGGGAAATGTAAAGAATGGCTGGACAACACCGAGAACCCACTTGAAACTTGAGATCACAATTTTAAAGTGAGTCCAGCGAGCATAATTTTTTTTTTTCTCCAGTTGATTAGACTGAGTAGGTGGAAAGTTGCATTATACCAGGAGTTTTGCCAACCAAGTACCAGTGGAGAAAAAGGTGAGAGTGTTGAGGGCATAAGCTGTGAGTGCTCATAGTACAGATCATTTCATGAAAGAGGTTATAAAATATTATCTAAAAATGTTTAAAATATGGGGCACCTGGGTGACTCAGTGGGTTAAGCCTCTGCCTTCGGTTCAGGTCATGATCTCAGGGCCCTGGGATCAAGCCCCATGTTGGGCTCTCTGCTCAGCAGGGAGCCTGCTTCACCCTCTCTCTCTGCCTGTCTCTCTGCCTACTTGTGATCTCTCTCTTTCTGTCAAATAAATAAGTAAAATTATTTTTAAAAACCACATAAATATATAAATATTATCTTCTTAACTATAATTGCCAGTCACATCTGGAGACAATATTGTTCATGGGCACAGGAATTACAAATACTAAATAAATTCAGAAATAAATATTATTATCATCATGAATATTTTTGCTATACAACTATGGGCTCTATAATAAATGGCTATTGTTCCTTATCTCAGAACTGAATACAGTTTAGGAAATCCTGAGCTAAATTTTCTCTTTGCATCCAGGAATCAATTAACTTAGGTGAGGTCCACCTCACCTCTGTTCTGTCCTGAGGCACCAATAGTTCAAGTAGGTATTGGTTCAGTAGTTTTATTTTCTCATTCCAAAGACAGTGTAACAAACCCAATAGGGAAATCCATTGATACTGACTATGTGAGAACAATTACATGTATATGACACATGGCTCCACTTCTGATATCCAGATGTGCCCCAGGCCTCAGTCCTTTTCAGAACTTGATGGGTCAAGATCTTTGTATGTTTTCTCAACAATAGGCCAGGGGAGACATGCACAGGAAGAATTCTATAAAGCAGTTTGTGATGAGTGTTATGTGTTGCTACCAAGTACATGCTACAGTTATACAGACTGATTGTTCATCCCAAGTGGAATGAACAAAGAAGCCCTTAGAGAAGACATTGTGTTTGAACTGGGACTTGAAGGATGGCAGAATTTTGAAAGGGAGAGAACAGAATAAGAAAGCATTCCTGGCAGAAGGCGCGGCATGAGCAAAAAGCATGGGAGGGAAGGAGAAAAAAATGGGTGGAAAGAATAACATGCTTTAGATATCATTGGCAGTAAGACTAAAAATCCACTTGGTAAACTTTAGATAAAGCAGGATCTATTTAAAAAGAAATTCTCACAGATTCAAGAAGGAGCAGCAAGTTTATCTGGGCCCCACTAACGAATGGAACCAGGAACTGCAAAGTTGAGAACCAAGGTTAATCTTTCCTTCATTTCTGTTTCTCATTGCCTGCTTCTTTTCTCTCTTTCTCTCCCTGGTATGTCAGTTTGGGGCCTCCAAAAAATAATCACCAAGATATGCACGTAAGAAAAAACAACAACAACAACACCCTATCCACTAGTTCCCAACAACTTATCAGAGTCTCTATGATCCATTTCCAGTTTCCTGGAATGGAGAATTAGAATGACACCATTTGGGTCAAACATCTACAAAACTATTGCTAGGAAGTATGAAGTATTTGGTACAAACAGGGAAACTAGGACCATTGTCCAGAAGGGGCTGAGGATAATGTCAGTTTGTTAAGAAAGGGGCTAAGCAGAGGGATAGAGGCATCTCTGTTTTCCAAAAATGCTTGAGTTGGAACAAAATATCTGGGTTTGAATCACAAATCTGACATAAATTACTTACTTATCATTTTTTTAGCTAATAGTTCTTCCCTGTATATGTTGCTTCCTCCTCTGTTAGAGGAGGATTAATAATACTTTGCAGGGCAATTATAAGAATTAAGCAATATAGTAAATACAAAAAAAAAACCTTGAAAATTGTAAAGCCCTATAAAAGAACAAAGGGCAGAAGGATTAAAGAAATAACAAGTAGTCCAGATTCAGTAAATCTGAGTTTTTATTTTAATAGTGGAATGCATGCTGAATTCGAGCAAAGAATGTGGAGTCAGAGAATCTGTTAGGAAGCTGCACAAATAATCAATTTGTAAGGGTGTGGTACCGCTTCAATTCCGGGATGAAAGGCAGTGGTGGTAAAAGTACAATAGTAATAGCAGTAATAAAATTAGGATAAAATAGTATTAGAGTTAAGACAGCAATGGAATTAAGTAAGAAAGTGGATATGAAATAATTTTGGAACTTCATGCAGTGTGAGCCATCCCATGCAAATTTACTCCTCCAGACTCTGGATAAACTTAGGAAAAAGGAAAGAGACTACATTTCATTCAGGAATACTCTTTTGAGGGTGCCTGTGTGGCTCCAACAATTGAGCGACCCGCTCTGGGTTTCCGCTCAGGTCATGATCTCAGGGCCCTGAGATCAAGTCCCATGTCAGGCTCTGCCCTCAGTGTGGAGTCAGCTTGAGAGATTCTCTCTCCCTCTCCCTCCCCGTTTCCGCTTCCTCACTTATGTTCTCTCTCTCAAATAAATAAATAAATAAAATCTTCTCAAAAGTGGGGAGCACCTGGGTGTCTCAGTTGGTTAAGCATCTACCTCCAGCTCAGGTCATAATCTCAGGGTCCTGGGATCGAGTCCCACATTGGGCTCCCTGTTCCGCGGGGAGTGTGCTTGTCCCTCTGCCTCTGCCCCTCCCACCTGCTTGTGCTCTCCTGCTCTCTCTCTCTCTCTCTCGCACAAATAAATAAATAATATATATATATTTTTATTTTATTTTATTTTATTTATTTATTTGACAGACAGAGATCACAAGTAGGCAGAGAGGCAGGCAGAGAGAGAGGAGGAAGCAGGCTCCCCGCCGAGGAGAGAGCCAGATGCAGGGCTCAATCCCAATACCCTGAGACCATGACCTGGGCCGAAAGCAGAGGCTTTAACCCACTGAGCCACCCAGACGACCCTAAAATCTGTATTTTTTTTAAAGATTTTATTTATTTGACAGAAAGAGATCACAAGTGGGCAGAGAGGCAAGCAGAGAGAGAGAGAGGAGGAAGCAGGCTCCCTACAGAGCAGAGAGCCTGATGTGGGACTCGATCCCAGGACCCTGAGATCATGACCTGAGCCGAAGGCAGAGGCTTAACCACTGAGCCACCCAGGTGCCCCTAAAATCTGTATTTTAATAAAAGTAATACTCTTCTCTAAAGAGAATTGAACTCCTTGCATGGGAAACTCGTCTGAAGAAAAGAAGATTTAAAAAATATTAAAATGATACCTATGAATTAACCTCTAGGAACAGAGGACATTTGTTCATGAAAAAAAGCATAAGTAGATGGCCAAGTATATTTTTGACTGGTACCAAATGCCTATCTTGCCCCACAAAGTATTCCACTGGGCATGTTATGAGGGCTAATGTTTACTGTTTTGAATTAAAGACATTGAAGGTTTCTATTAAATATATACATTATCTTGGAATAATTCAGCAAGGAAAAGCAGCTTGTTATAAGATACAAGCAGAGGAGCCCACTAATAGAGGAGATTTTTTAGGGACCCAAAGCTTGTTGAAAAAAGATCACCTTAAACTAATCAACTTATCAGAGTGTCTGTCCTATCACCTAGAAGGAAGAGAAGGAAAAGTGATGAAAGACAGGAGAAGTTTGCTGCAGAGGCAGGAGACCACAGAAGCCCTTAAGCTGGGACTGGCAAGTTCTGAGAGTTGTTGTGACTCATCTCCTACCCTTCACCCCTGGTGGCTACGTGTCATCTGAAGCAGAACATTTGGAAATATCCCAGGAGAACTGTCCCCTGGATTTTAAGCTCTTCTAACAGTAGAAGGAACTTGAAAGATGGTGCTGTTATACACTGAGATAGGGAAAATTTCAGGACTAGGTTTGAGGTGAAGGGGACAGAATCAGAAATCAAGTTTTGGATGCATCAAGTTTCTGATGCCTATTAAATAACCAAATGCTGTGTCGCACGGGCAGTTGTGTGTGTGTGTGTGTGTGTGTGTGTGTGTGTGTGTGTGTGTGTGTTTATACTCAGGTAAAATATATATAGATATCTATATATATCTCAGGTGAGAAGCCTGAGCCACTGATAGAAATTTGGGATTGCCAGTATACAGAGAGGATATATTTTTTAAAGATTGTATTTATTTATTTGACAGAGAGAGACAGTGAGAGAGAGAACACAAACAGGGAGGGTGGGAGAGGAAGAGGCAGGCTCCCCACCCAGCAAGGAACCCGACACAGGACTCGATCCCAGGACTCTGGGACCATGACCTGAGCTGAAGGCAAACACTTAATGACTGAGCCACCCAGGCATCCCCTAGAGATGATATTTAAAACCATGACGGTGAGGGGTGCCTGGCTGGCTCAGTTGAAAAAGCAGACAACTCTTGATCTCAGGTTCATGAATTCAACCCCCACATTGGGGATAGAGATGACTAAAAGAAATAAATAAACTTTAAAAACAAACAAACCATGAGAACGAGATCACCAAGGGAGGGAATGGAGAAAGAGAGAAGAAAAGGACCAAGCCTAGAGCCCTAGAGCAGTTCAGCTACTGGAGACTGCGAAGAGGACAAGCTCTCCAGGGAAACCTGGACGAGTGGCTTATGGAATCAAAGGGGAATCAGGGACGTGTGGTGTCCATGGAGCCGAAGGAAGATGGTGTTTCAAGGAGAAAGGAATTCTCAGCCGGTATTGAAATGCAGCTGATAGGGTCAAGAAGATAAGAGAATTCCAATACTAGTCCCGAGTTTCAAGGAAAATGAAGGTAACAAAAACTTGGCTTTTCAACTCACAACAATAGAGATGGTGATTTCTTTCCACCTTTTAGATAAATATATGGTATTATTTTCAAGAAGATTTTAATCAGAATATTCACTGAACTTGCTTCAGTTCCCAAATAGTCACATTTACTGAGTGTCCTTTATGAAGACCCTGTGCTAGTTGTTGGGGAAACAAAAATGAGTAAGATATGGGTCTTGACTAGAAAAGCAATCATTGCTACTGTATTCCAAATACATATTGAGGTGTCCAGCCCTGTGTAAGGCACTTTACAAATACTATCTCATTTAATATTAACAACAACCCCGGCTTTCAATTGTGGCTTTCAATTCAGCTGACCGGGTATCTGGTCAATCAACAAATAAGAATATAAAAAGACCTGGCACAGAGCAGGTATTTTTATACTCTTATTTATTGACTGATTTTTTTTTTTTTAAATTTTTAAAGTAATCTACACCCAGTGTGAGGCTCGAACTCACGACCCCAAGAGGAAGAGCTGCATGCTCCTCTGACTGAGCCACTCGGGCGTCAAATGAGTATTTAAAAAATACCCATTTTTAAAATGAGAAAACTGAGGCAGAGATGGTTAAATAACTTGACCAAGTCACTTAGGCACTAGTAGTAATAAGAGCAGGAACCAGGTGTGTGTATAAGTATGTGTGTGTGTGACTTAAACAGTCATTTATTTATTAATTCACTTTAAGATTTTATTTATTTGACAGAGAGAGAGACACAACGAGAGAAGGAGCACAAGCAGAGGGTGTGGGAGAGGGAGAAGCAGGCTTCCTGCTTGACCCGAGTCAAAGTCGATGCTTCACGACTGAGCCACCCAGGAGCCCCTGAACAGCCATTTATTTAACTTGTGGTTTTATGGGTCCGCAGCTGGGACCGGGCTTCCATGGGGAGCTCTTCTGGTCCCACTGGACTCATTCATGTGTTGACATCAACAGTTGGGGAAGTGGGGTGATGAAGCCGTGTGTCTCTCATCTTCCAGCAGACCAGCCTGGGCTTAGCCACGTGGACTGTCAGGGTTATAAGCGTGAAACTGGAAAGTATGCAAGGTCTCTCAAGGCCAAGAACTGGCACACAAGTCACTTCTAGCACATTTTGGTGGCCAAAGTAAATCACAAGGCCCACATCCAAGGTGTGCGGAAATTGCTCAGTAACTACGTGCACAACATCTTGCATCTAGCTGGTGCTCAGTAAATGCTTATGAAACAAATGAAAAGAAAACTTTCAATCATAAACTATACAGATTTCATTCAATGTGATCAGCTGGTACATTTTATTCCACACCTGCTAAGGGCCAGGAAATCCATTCTTATCTTTGGTTTCAGAATAGCAAATGAGGCAACAGGAAGGTGAGGCAAAAGGCAGAAGGTCACAGAAGCTCAGCTAGCCCCAAACAAGTTCCTCTAAAGAGATCCAGAGCATCCTCAGAGGCCTGGGCCAAACACCCGGCCACCTGAATTGAAAGCCACATGGTCTTCACTTAGGGGTAAAGAAAGACTTTTAGGCCTTTGAGAGGACATGGAGACAGTCTCCTTTGATTCTCTCCAGCCCTCCCCCGCAAATTTAACAGCTTGATTAAAACTTAAATGATGTGGAATGAATTGCACATATTTAAAAATGTAGAATTTGAGGGGCACCTGGGTGGCTCAGTGGGTTAAAGCCTCTGCCTTCAGCTCAGGTCATGATCCCAGAGTCCTGGGATCGAGCCCCGCATCGGGCTCTCTGCTCAGCAGGGAGCCTGCTTCCCTCTCACTCTCTCTGTCTGCCTCACTGCCTACTTGTGATCTCTGTCTAATAAATAAATAAAATCTTAAAAAAAATAGAATTTGATACCTCTTGATGTATGTATATACCCTACTGCCACCATCAAAATCATGAACTTGTCCATCACCCAAGCTTTCTCACGCCCCTTTGTTAGCCCTCCCTGCTGTCCCTCCTTTCCACCCTGGCCCCAGGTAACCACTGATTTGCTTTCCATCACTATAGACTATTTTGCGTTTCCTAGGATTTTATTTAAATAAAATCACACATTCTGTTTTCAGTCTGGCTACTGTCATTCAGCATAATTACCTTGAGATCCATGATGCTGTGTGTCTCAGTACCTTATAACTCTTTTCATCGCTCTCTGATAATCCATTGCAGCTGGTTGGCTGACTCAGTACGTTAAGAGTCTGCTCAGGTCATGATTCCAGGGTCCCCCGCCCAGTGGGCAGTCTGCTTCTCCCTCTGCCTCCCCCTCTGCAACTTGTGCTCATGTTCTCTCTCTCTCTCTCAAATAAATAAATAAAATCTTTTAGAAAAATCCATTATATGAGTAATATCACTATTTATTTATTCATGCATCTAATGATGGAGTTTTTGGGTTGTGGGAGTCAGATTTTTTTTTTTTAAGATTTATTTTTATTTGACAGAGATCACAAGTAGGCAGAGAAGCAGGCAGAGAAGCAGGCAGAGAGAGATAGGAGGAAGCAGGCTCTCCGCCGAGCAGAGAGCCCGATGCGGGGCTCGATCCCAGGACCCTGGGATCATGACCTGAGCCGAAGGCAGAGGCTTTAACCCACTGAGCCACCCAGGCGCCCCGGGAGTCAGATTTTTAAACTCGGTTTTGTTTTACTTGAAAGTCTGTGATTTTATCTACTCTTTAATAAATACACTTTGTTATGGAATTGTGTTTCCCCCCCTCAATTCTTACGTTGAAATTCTAACCCTCAATGTGACTATATTTGGAAATATGGCCTTTAAGGAGGTAATTAGGATTAAATGAGATCCTAAGTGTGAGGTCTTAATCCAAAAGAACCGGTGTCCTTATAAAAAGAGGAAGAAGGGCGTCTGGGTGGCTCAGTTGGTTAGGCATCCAACTCTTGGTTTGGGCTCAGGTCGTGATCTCAGGGTCTTGGGAAGGAGCCCTATGGCGGGCTCTGTGCTCAGTGCAGAGTCTGCTTGAGGTTCTCTCTCCCTCTCCCACTGCCCCTCCTGCTCATGCTCTCTCTCTAAAATAAATAAATACATCTTTAAAAGAAGAAGGAGGAGGAGAAGAAGAAGACTTCTCCTGTGCATGCTCTCTCTCTCTCTCTCTCTGCACAGAAAAAAAAGGCCAGTGAGTGTCCAGTGAGAAGACAACTCTCTGCAAGCCAGAAAAAGAGGTCTCACCAGAAACATAGCCGGCTAGCACTTTGGTGTTGGACTCCCAGCCTCCACAGCTGTGAGAAAATGTCTGTTGTTGAGGGCAGCCTATCTGTGGTATTTTACTATGGCAGCCTGAGCAGACTAATACCTACAAGTGAAAAGATTGACTTCTCAGTTTCAACAGTGCAAAATGAACCCAAAATCTTCCCCCACCAAAATTTGGTCCCCTCTTAGCATGCATGATCTCTCTGAATGGCACCACCATTTAATCTATCAGGGAAGTTCAAAACCCAGATGTTCTTGTTAACATTTCTCTCTCTCTCTCTCTCTCTCACACACCTGTTCCCTCATTTCCAACTCATCTCTCCATTCTATTAATTTCACTTCTGGCGAGTCCTTGAACCCAACCACTTCTGTTTCCCTCCACAGCCATCTCTCTACTTCAAAGTACCCTCTTCTCTTCCTTGAACTAGAGTCACAGTGTCTGAACTGATCTCTCCCTATCCACTCTGATTCATTCTCCACATGATAGCCAGAGTTTTGATTCAAAACCAAAACCAGTTATCACCCTTCTGCCATGAACAGTTCCCAAAGCTCCTAGAATAAAGACCAAGTTCCTTAACTGGTCTATGAGGACCTTCATAACTGGCCTCTCTCTTCAGCCTTCCTTTCACTAGTTCTCTCCCTCATTCTCTGTCCGTCAGCCACACTGGCCTTCCCATTCCGTAAATTGGCCTGTGCCTCCCAGCCTCAGGGATTTTGTGCACACTATTTATTCTATCTAGATTCTCTCTACCCTTTGGTTTGACTTTACCTCAATCAGCACTTCACCAGAGAAGACTTCGGCGACCTCTCTGCCTATGACAACTATCCTGTTATGCACCTAAAATTACTGTGGTAATTTACATCTGTCTGTGTGATTCTTTGATTAATGTCTGCCTCTCTGGTGCCTAGAACACATATAAATATAATAGGAACTCTTATCCTGAGATACAGAAATCTTGTAGACAGGTCCATGGATGCCCTGAAACCATGTAAACTTCATGCATTGGCTAGCTGTGCAGAGAAGCTGCAGAGAAGGGCCACAGTCTATATCATATTCTCATCCATTAGGAGGCAATTAGATTCAGCAGTTGGTCCATTTTCTTATCTCTTTTTGGCCTGGAGCTCCCTATTTATTTATTTATTTAAAATTTTATTTATTTGACAGAGAAATAGAGAGAGCGCACAAGTAGGGAGAACGGGAGGCAGAGGGAGAGGGAGAAGCAGGCTCTCCCCTGAGCAGAGAGCCTGATGCTAGGCTGGATCCCTGGATCCAGGGATCATGACCAGAGCTGAGGCCGGTTTCCGTAGTGTAGTGGTTATCATGTTCGCCTCACATGACCAGAGCTGAAGGCAGCTGCCCAACCTATTGAGCCACCCTGGAGCTCCCTATTTAAAAGCAGAAGAGAAAGGAAAAATAAATACAAGAACTAATGCTGTTCTACATTATAATGTAAATTTCTTTTTTTTTTTTTAAGATTTTATTAGACTCTAGACTGCGCAACTAAACTTAGAATGGAAAGTTCATATGGAAGTCCCATCCCCTCCCCCATGGTATTATTCTAGACTGAAGCAACCAAGATGGGGAATTGTGCTGCTGGGGAATATTCAGATCGCTAGGCTATCAGGAAGAAGAAAGAGACTGTAGACTAGAGTTTACGGTAATGAATCCATAATAGATGTGGAGCAACCCTTCTCACCCTTCACTTTCCCCAAATATGCCAAGGATGGTGATTCTGATGAGTGCGTGAGGGAAATCTGTGGTTTCAGTTGTGCCTTGCTAGGGAACCGTAGAGAGCTCTGGGAGCACTTACAAGCCACATCGAAGGAAAGAAGGCAATGAAGGAATGCTTCCTGTAAGAGAAGACATCTGAGCTATGTTTCAGATTAATAACCTTTTTCATAAACTGTCTTGCAAAACCAATAGAAATCTTGTTGGGCAGAATTTAGGGAACCGAAGCATAGGTAAGTGAAGATATTTCCCCAAAGAAAATATGAAGCATATGGTCTGACATCTGATTGGCAATGCGACAGAATATTTGAAATTGGGACTCTAGAAAAAGAGAGCATATGGTCACTGTAAGCATAAGGTGTAGCTTGGGAGAAGGCTCTAGGGTGTGAGAGGAAAGAGCCAAAGAAAGAATGACTGAATGCACTGAGATTAAGCAAATGTCTAATGTCATCAACATTGATTGCACAGAGTTAAAAATAAAGCTAAGATATAGAAGCCAACCAAGATCCCCTGAAGAGCTTCCCGCCCACTCTCCTCTCTCTGGTGTGACTGACATTAACAGCCTCCACCAATATCCTGCAGGTAGGCTTTAGAAGTGGGTGATGATGGACTTTGAGGTAATAAAATATATGAAGGCCAGCAAAAAGCAGCAAAGTAATGGGGAAATAGGCAGCAAATACTGCTCCAGAGATACTGATCATACTTCCTCTGAACTCCCACCTCGAGACAAATACCAGCATGGCAACTAGTTTATTTAATAGTTTAATATGTTCCTGAAACTTATTCAATATATTCCTCAAATAGAAGAAGACACAAAATGTACTTTTTTATTTGCAAAAAATAAACTATATAGTTTTTGAGAGTATTGTTGATAAAAACTAAAAATGTCCAAGAGTTCACTGATAACATGTTCCTGATACATCTAAAAATTATAAAGTGCGCCATCCTTTAAAATACCTATATGTATATGTATGAAGGGAAATTCACAATAGTAATAATAGAACAGGTTTTGAAATAGTGTATATAGTTTGACCCCAGATTTTTTTTTAAATTTTATTTATTTATTTGACAGACAGAGATCACAGGCAGGCAGAGAGGCAGCCAGAGAGAGAGGAAGGGAAGCAGGCTCCCTGCTGAGCAGAGAGCCTGATGTGGGGGCTCGATCCCAGGACCCTGGGATCATGACCTGAGCCGAAGGCAGAGGCTTTAACCCACTGAGCCACCCAGGCACCCTTGACCCCAGATTTTAAAAATTCTATAGCTGGGGCACATAGGTATCTCAGTGGTTAAATGTCTGCCTTCGGCTCTGGTCATGATCCCAGGGTCCTGGGATCCAGCCTGACATTGGATTCCTTGCTCATTGGAGAGCCTACTGCTCCCTCTTGCACTCCCACTGCTTGTGTTCCCTCTCTCTCTCTCTCTCTCTCTCTCTGTCAAATAAATAAATAAATAAATAAAATCTTAAAAAAAAATTCTATAGCTATAAGGAGCCTTGGTGGCTCAGTAGGTTAAGTTTCTGACTCTTGGTTTTGGCTCAGGTCATGATCTCGGCGTTGTGGGATCAAGCCCCGTGCTGGGCACTGTGCTTCTCTGGAGTCTGCTTGAGATTCTCTCTTTCTCCCATTGTCCTTCCCTTGCTCATTCTAATTAATTAATTAATTAATACAATCTTTTAAAAATTCTATAGCTATAGACATGAATGTTCACATAAAACAAATACCAAAATGTTAGCCGTGGCAGAATTATGCATACTTATTTCTGCTTGTCTTCTTCTATTTTCTTTCTTTCATAAAGAGGTACAATTTATGGAACACTTTAATAACCATTTGATGAACAGAAATATCCTCCCTGAAGTTTTTCTCTCCAAAGGACAAAATAAAACCAAGTGCAGGAGTGTGAGGATATCATGAAGGAAAAGCTGAAGGAAAGGTGCCCATGTTGGGGCAGTGGGGGGGGGTGTAACTATGAGGAGAGACAACAGAGAGCTTGAGATAGGCTCCAAAGATGAATAGTTGAATGGCTTTTTAAAAGTCATCTCTTCTTTCTGTTTTTTTTTTTTTTTTAACTTTAAAATTTTTTCATCTGGAGAATAAGCGTTCATAAATTTGGGAGACATAGGATGGGATGGGATGGCAAAATTAGTTTTCTGTTAGCAACTGTACTTTTAAGTGATTTTACATTCTGTCAATGTTTATCTCATCACCAGGAGGAGATGGTTCATAGCAATCTCATCCATGAGAAAGATCTTAGGATTTCAGAAATATGGTAAAAGGGGTGCCTGGGTGGCTCAGCTGGCTAAGCATCTGCTTTTGGCTCAGGTCATGATCCCAGGGCCCTTGGATCAAGTCCTCCATCAGGCTCCTTTTTCAGCAGGAAGCCTGCTTCTCCCTCTGCCTGCCACTCCCTCTGCTTGGGCTCTCTCCTGCTCACTCTGTCTCTCTGATGAATAAGTAAATAAAATCTAAAACAAACAAACAAACAAAAAAACCGCTAAGAATACTTACTATTGATGTATTCGCTACACCTGTCGAAATATTAAAAGGCTTCACTAACATCAGATGGGGTTTGTAAGTAACCCTAGGAGCTGAATCAACCAAAAGGATACATAGGTTCTCTGTGAAACACGCGTTTCAAAACAACTTCCATGCAAAAGTGTGTTTCAGTCGAGGTTCTTTGTAACAAGAACAGAGACCAACTCTCGCCAATTTAAGCGAAACAATATTTGATTAAAAGGATATTGGAGAATAAATGAAACAAGATGGGTTCGGGATGGAGACAAACCATAAGAGACTCTTAAACTCACAAAACAAACTGAGGGTTGCTGGGGGGTGGGGTAGGGAGAGGGTGGCTGAGTTATGGACATTGAGGAGGGTATGTGCTATGGTGAGTGCTGTGAAGTGTGTAAGCCTGATGATTCACAGACCTGTACCCCTGGGGCTAATAATTCATTATATGTTAATAAAAAAATAAAAAAAAAATTTAAAAGGATATTGGGTTATACTTCCATAGTTGTAGGGGTTTTTTTTGTTTTTTGTTTTGTTTTGTTTTGTTTTAAAGAAAGGATATTAGGTGGTTCACAGAAATTCTGGAAGGCTTAAAGCTAAACAGCAAAGATAAATTTCCCAGAGTTAATCTCAAGAGGAAGCGGGCTGGAGAAACCAACGCTCCTGGTTTTCCTGGGACTGAGAGGTTTTCACGGATTCAGAGTTTTTCAAACTAAGACTGAAAAAGTGTGAGACAAACTGTGACAAGATGATCAGCCTAGAGCTGGTGCCACAAACATCAGGCACTTGAAGCCCTTTGGCCATTTCTTCACTAGAGACTGTTGCTAACAGTAACTGTCCTGACACTAGAAGAGAGACAGTGACAGAGAGAAAGATAGAGAGAAACAGCTTGTATTTTCAGCTCTGAGCCAAAGGCCCCATAGATGTCTGATTAAAAAGCCTATGTCACATGCCTGCCCCTTTAGCAGCAAGTGACGCAGAGAAAAAGAGTATCTGACATCCTCCACTTCCTTTGTGGGAGACAGCTGTCACCAAGACTTACAAGGTGAGGAATTCTCTAAGTATAAGGAAGCAGGTCAGGGGGCCCGCATAATGACCAATTTCCACGACGGCATCCAATTTTTTTTTTTTAATCTAAGAACACAAAGGCAATCATTCATCTGGTGTGTAATGATTTCTTGCACTTAAAATGAAGTTTTAAAAGTCCGATTAACAGAATGTTACTATAATATGATCCTAATTATTTGGTTACACAACAGTTTATACCTATTACAAACTTTAGTCTGTCTGATGAACATAATCTTACATTTGAGTTGTGAAAAATTTAATTTTTCTGACTTTTGCTCAACATAGAGGATTGTTTTATTTCCATTATTTACCATTTTTTTTTTGTCTTTTGTTTCTAATTTCTAGAGGAGACAAATAGTTACCCAAAGGCTATAGTGTTTGCCAAGAAGCATTGGGCTTTAATGGAAACCTTTTATCTAGGACAAACCTTAAGAACAGTAATGCACAATGTGTTCTGTAGAGCTCTTTAGATTTCACTCTTATATTTATTGTGGTCAAGTGATTTGAGGAAAGGATTTCAAGTCAGTGCTCGTGTATTTTCCTTAGCTGTTCATTTCTCTTACAGAGTAACCTTGAACATCCCATTAAGATTTTTTGTTTTGTCTTCGTATACTTAACCATAAAGTAGGAATGCCCATAATTCATCAAAGATGCAATGTTTACTGATAGATGGCAACGAATAAAACAATGGAACAAGAATTCTGGTCCTGCCTTTCATGATGTAGTTGTGAGGTCTTAACCATGTCACTTAAGTTCTCAGGTCTCAGTTTCCTCAATCTACAAATATTAATAACGTCTGCATTACCTACTTCATAACAAAGATGGATCAGCATTTTTAAAAGTACAGAACAGTGACTGCAAAGTGTTAGTATTGAATTACATCTTTCAATATTTAATGCTAAAAATGCAGACGACTTCCTTTGATTTTACCTAGAAAATATGTCTCTGAAAATCAGCTTAAAATCAAGAAAGCTATTAGACAAGTTCTTTTAAGTTTGTGGTTATCTTCTGAATGGCAGATTTTTAAATAGTAACTATTAATGCAGTTTTCTTGTACTTGTTGTTTCCTAGAATCCATTCTTTCTTTTTTTTTTTTAAGATTTTATTTATTTATTTATTTATTTATTTATTTATTTGAAAGAGAGAGAATGAGAGAGAGAGGGCATCAGAGAGGGGTAGGGTCAGAGGGAGAAGCAGACTCTCTGCAGAGCAGGGAGCCCAATGTGG
Organism: Lutra lutra; assembly: GCF_902655055.1. Taxonomy (NCBI): domain Eukaryota; kingdom Metazoa; phylum Chordata; class Mammalia; order Carnivora; family Mustelidae; genus Lutra; species Lutra lutra. The sequence goes on from NC_062292.1 coordinate 28,157,391, forward strand.
GACTCCATCCCAGGACTCCAGGATCACGACCTGAGCTGAAGGCAGTCGCCCAACCAGCTGAGCCACCCAGGCACCCCCAAGAATCCATTCTTCCAAAAGTTTTCTGAATTGTATTTATAGTCCCTGAAGTCCTGGGATGCTCTTCTGAAGTTGTTTTGTATTTGTTTGTTTGTTTGTTTGTTTGTTTGTTTAAATCTAAGATGTCCAAGATAAGATTCCATACAGGAGGCAACTATTAATGTGGCAAGTAGAAGGGAGTAGAATTGTTCTACTTAAAATAACTGCCCCCTATTGGAGGCATAAAACATTAATTTCATTTATGAGAGGGAACAAGTGGAGAGGAGAAGAATCCATTGGAAGAGGTTTGCTTGACAAATACACCCTATCTACTTTGGTAGAAATTACCAAGTGCCATAGGATTAGGAAAGTACTAGCATACCCATTATGAAGAGCCTCCTTTGTTTCCTTGATCTCTGGTCCTTTAAATAGTGTCTGGATAATCTCATATGAACTCTCTGGAGCTGTGAATTTATAGATTAGAAGCTGCTGATTTGGGACAACCATGTGATTCACCAGGACACCAGAAATACAAGCAAGCAGACAAGAGGCTTATGCTGCCAGCTTCATAATCTGGGCTCTTTAGTAGGAAAAAAGAGCTCAAGCCCACTCCTTTATAGAAGTTCTTATTATATCTCAACCTTCACTGTCCACACCTAAATAGAATTCCTTTCTATTTTTAATCCTCATTCCACAAAGTGAAGGCTGAATTTACACACCAGTTTTTGTGTTTTATCCATCAACACTTTAGTCAAAAACCAATTACACTGCCTGTTCATCTCAAGTGGAATAAAGCCTTCTGACTTTTCCTCACACCTTCTCTGAGTGTGTTTATCACAAAAATTTGGCAAATGATCTGATTGAGAAGAGGTGGTGCTGCCTGTTTCTCTGGGTGACCTTGGGTACATCTCTCAGATTCTTTTCCTAGAGAATGTAATTTAGTTAATAAAGAACTATGTGATCTGTCTTGCCCAAAATAAGCACTCGAAAAATTTTTGTTGGCTGATTTCTTGACTGTAAGGCAGAGCTTATTTGTAAAGGTAAATATTCAACTCAATATCATTTATAGTTAACTAAGAATATAAAGGAATTTGACCATTTTTTGTGAGACTTAAACATGCAACATCTGACACATTAACACAAGTAAAATGCAAATGATGCCACACTATGCTCTGAAGGAACTATAAAGATGTATAAGAAATAATTCTTGGGGCGCCTGGGTGGCTCAGTAGATTAAGCCTCTGCCTTTGGCTCAGGTCATGATCTCAGGGTCCTGGGATCAAGCCCCACGTCAGGCTCTCTCCCCCTCTCTCTGCCTGCCTCTCTGCCTCCTTGTGATCTCTCTTTCTGTCAAATAAATTTAAAAAAAAAAGAAAGAAAGAATCCTTGATCTCAAGAATCTTACAGGCCAGTAATGACTTGTTACAATTGCTAACACATTTTTAAAGATTCAATTCAAAATCGAGAGTACTCACTATGTACAAGACATAGTAGAAAAACAAAACAAAACAACCACAAAAAACACCTGTTTCAGGGCGCCTGGGTGGCTCAGTGGGTTAAGCCTCTGCCTTCGTCTCAGGTCATGATCTCAGGGTCCTGGGATCGAGTCCCGCATCGGGCTCTCTGCTTGGCAGGGAGCCTGCTTCCTCCTCTCTTTCTCTCTGCCTGCCTCTCTGCCTACTTGTGATCTCGCTCTGCCAAATAAATAAATAAAATCTTTAAAAAAAAAAAAAACAAACAAAAAAACACACCTGTTTCAGTATCCTAAATAATGTCTCTGAAATATGTAATTATCGTTTAACTTTTGTCTTCATTTTTAAAAAAGTGAACAAGTTGAAAAAAAAAAAGATGTGAACAACTTTAACAAGATATAGTAAAACAAAAAAACAGTCCTCAGTCCTTCTACCCATCATTCCCCTGGTATCAAAGACAATTACTTTCAACTCTAGATGACATTCTTCCTGCATACCTCTATAGTCTAAAAAGTATGCCTATATTGCTACTCCACACCCTTTTAATGGTAGGTATTCCCTACTGGCTTTCCTCACCCCATCACAATTAAACACATACATATACAATCATTTCCCATCCCTTATCAGCACAGTATAGTGATTAGATAAATATATGCTCTTGCATTATTGTAATTATGTAAGTTGTTGCAAACCAACTTCTGTGATTCAGTACCAAAATATAATGCAAAAACAGAGTTTGATTTGAAGGGGTGGGGGGTGGGAGGTTGGGGGCACCAGGTGGTGGGTATTGTAGAGGGCACGGATTGCATGGAGCACTGGGTGTGGTGCAAAAATAATGAATACTGTTATGCTGAAAAAAAAAATTAAAAAAAAAAAAACAGAGTTTGAGATAAAATAGAAATGGAAGGAAACTTCCATACTCAGTCTAGGAGGCTGGTATTACCTTGATTCCTAGGCCAGAAAAAGACCCCATTAAAGAGAAGACTCACAGGTCAACATCCCTGATGAACATGGAAGCAAATATTCTCAACAAAATACTAGCAAATTGAATCCCAACAGTACCTTAAAATAATTATTTAGCACAATCAAATAAGATTTGTTCCTAGGCTATAGGACTGTTTCAATAGTCACAAATCAATCGTGATACACTGCACTAATAAAAGAAAGAACAAGAACCATATGATCCTCTCAACAGATGCATAAAAAGCATTTAACAAAATACAGCATCCATTCTTGATAAAAACCCTCAACAAAGTAGGGATAGATGGAACATACCTCAACACCACAAAGTCCATTTATGAAAGACCCAGAGCTAATATCATCCCCAATGGTGGAAAACTGAAACATTTTCCTCTGTGGTCAGGAACAAGACAAGGATGTCCACTTTCACTATTATTTAACATAGTACTAGAAGCCTTAGCCTCAGCAATCAGACTACAAAAAGAAATGAAAGGCATCCAATTCAGTAAGGAAGAAGTCAAACTTTCACTATTTGCAGGCAACATGATACTCTATGCAGAAAATCTGGAAGACTCCACCAAAAAGTTGCTAGAACGAATACATGATTTCAGCAAAGTCACAGGATATAAAATCAATGTACAGAAATCTGTTGCATTTCTATACACCAATAATGAAGCAGCAGAAAAAGAAATCAAGGAAACGATCCCATTTGTAACTGCAGTAAAAAAAAAAAAAAAAAGTAAGATATCTAGGAATAAACAAAAAAGTAAAAGATCCACACTCTGAAAACTATAGAACACTCACAAACAAAATTGAAGAAGACACAAAGAAATGGAAAAACATTCTATACTCATGGATTGAAAGAACAAACATTGTTAAAATGTCTATACCACCCAAAGCAATCTACACATTTAATACAAAACCTAGCAAAATACCAACAGCATTTTTCACAGATCTAGAACGAACAATTCTAAAATTTGTATGCAACCAAAAGACCTCAAATAACCAAAGCAATTCCAAGAAAGAATAACAAAACTAGAGGCACTAGAGATGATTCTGGATTTCAAGCTATATAACAAAGCTGTAGTAATCAAGATAGTATTGGACTGGCGCAGGAACAGACGCATAGATCAATGAACAGTATAGAAAACCCAGAAATGAACCCACAACTCTATGGTCAACTAATCTCCGACAAAGCAGGACAGAATATCCAATGGAAGAAAAGACAGCCTCTTCAACAAATGGTGTTGGAGAAACTGGACAGCCACACGCAGAAGAATGAAACTGGACCACTTTTTCACACCATACACAAAAATAAATTCAACATGGATTAAAAACCTAAATGTGAGACCTGAAATCATAAAAATCCTAGAAGGGAACACAGGCAGTAATGTCTCTGAAATTGGCCTTAGCAACATTTTTCTAGATATGTTTCCTGAGGCAAGGGAAACAAAAGTGAAAATGAACTATTGGGACTTCATCAAGATGAAAAGCTTCTTTTTTTTTTAAGATTTTATTTATTCATCTGACAGACAGAGATCACAAGTAGGCAGAAGGAGAGGAAGGGAAGCAGGCTCCCCGCTGAGCAGAGAGCCCGATGTGGGGCTCAATCCCAGGACCCTGAGATCATGACCCGAGCCGAAGGCAGAGGCTTAACCCACTGAGCCACCCAGGTGCCCCAAGATGAAAAGCTTCTGTACGGCAAAGGAAGCAATCAGCAAAACTAAAAGACACCCTACAGGATGGCAGAAGATATTTGCAAATGACATATCCAATAAAGGGTTAGTATCCAAAATCTATAAAGAACTTATCAATCTCAACACCCAAAAATCAAACAATCCAGTTAAGAAATGTGCAGAAGACATGACGAGACACTTTTTCATAGAAGACATCCAGATGGCTAACAAACACATGGAAAGATGCTCAATATCACTCATCACCAGGGAAATGCAAATCAAAACCAGATGAGATACCACCTCACACCTGTCAGAATGGCTAAAATTAAGAACACAAGAAACAACAGTTGTTGATGAGGATGCAGAGAAAGGGGAGCCCTCTTGCACTGTTGATGGGAATACAAACTGGGGCAGCCACTCTGGAGGAGAGTATGGAGTTTCCTCAAACAGTTATAAAATAGAACTACCCTACAATCCAGCAATTGTACTACTAGGTGTTTACCCAAAGGATACAAAAATACAGATTCAAAGGGGGTACATGCACCCCGATGTTTACAGCAGCATTATCAACAACAGCCAAACTATGGAGAAAGCCTAAACACCCAGTGACTGATGAATGGATAAAGAAAAGGTGATACACACACATACACACACACACACACACACACACACACACACACACACACACACGGCGGGGGGGGGGAGTATTACTCAGTCATCAAAAAGAATGAATCTTGCCATTTGCAGTGATGTAGATGGAGCTAGAGAGTATTATGCTAAGCGAAATAAGTCAGAGAGAGAAAAATATCATGTGATTTCACTCATATGTGGAATGTAAGAAACAAAACAGATAAACATATGGGAAGTTGGGGAGGGTGAGAGAAAGAAACAAACCAAGGAAGACTCTTAATGATAGAGAATAAACTGAGGGCTGATGGGGGGTGATGGGCTAAGTGGGTGATGGGTATTAAGGAGACACTTGTTTTTTTTTTAATTTTTGAAGATTTATTTCTTTATTTATTTGACAGAGAGGGACACAGCAAGAAAGGGAACACAGCAGATGGAGTGGGAGAGGAAGAAGCAGGCTTCCCCCGAGCAGGGAGCCTGATGCACGGCTTGATCATGACCTGAGCCGAAGGCAGACGCTTGATGACTGAGCCACCCAGTCACACCAAGGAGGCACTTGTTATGATGAGCACTGAGTGTTGTATGTGAGTGATGAATCATTGACTTGTACTCTTGAAACCAATATTGCACCATATGTTAACTAACTAAAATTTAAGTAAATTTTTTTAAAAAGAGTTTGGGATAAAGAGGAATCATCCTTCTATTGCTTTGCCAGGCAAAGGAGGCTGCAGCAGGCTAAGGCCTTCAAAACTTCAAGCCTGCTGGGAGGAAGGGGCGGAGGGTTTCATAGGGAAATACAGGATCTAGCCAAATTTTTTTTTAGATTTTATTTATTTATTTGTCAGAGAGAGAGAGAGCACACAATCAGGCAGAGAGGCAGGCTCTGCCTCTGCTGAACAGGGATCCCGATGCGGAACTCAATCCCAGGACTCTGGGATCATGACCTGAGCTGAAGGCAGACACCTAACCGACTGAGCCACCCAGGGGTCCAGGATCCAGCCAATTTTGACGGGAATTGTGTATGTGCTGCCAGCCTCATTAGTCATGTCTTTAGGGTAGGAACAGGTTCCTAAAACAAAAGGCTAAGAAGAGAGGAGCAGAGGTTTGTGGAAGAGAGAGAAAAGGTTACTTGATTTAAAATAGAGCTTTGCTAAAGCATTAGTGCAACCACTTTGCTTTTTGTTCAACTTTATGCTGTTAAACCCTTTCAATGATGCTTTTGGTGATAGAGTAGTTATATAGTCAACTATGGTCATTTCTCCCCCTGCAAATGTTTTGCTTTTCCTGGAGTCAATAATTTTCATGTGTTTAGTTTTCTTTTTTTTTTTTTCAAAGATTTTATTTATTTATTCGACAGAGAGAAATCACAAGTAGGCAGAAAGGCAGGCAGAGAGAGAGGAGGAAGCAGGCTCCCCGCTGAGCAGAAAGCCCGATGTGGGGCTCGAACCCAGGACCTGGGATCATGACCCGAGCCGAAGGCAGCGGCCCAACCCACTGAGCCACCCAGGCGCCCCATGTGTTTAGTTTTCTAACCCCTAATTCAATCAAACCCTGCGCCAGTTGTTTAAATTTATTAATATATTCTATCAGTTTTTTCTTCCTAAATATTTCTGTTCCAGGGCCTCTGACCTATTCCAACTTTGACTTGTGATGATAACATCCTAGGATCTCCCTTGGCAAACACCTTGGGGTTTCCTTTCTATTTTCTCCTAGGATGGATCTCTTGTTTTTATGCGACACAACCCTTTGTAACTTTATGAGAAAGGATACCTGGAAAGTGAATTTTTCTGAGATCTTTCATGTCTGAAAATGTCTTCTTTCCCTCTGCATACAGAGTGGATATAGAACTCTAGGTTGCAATTAATTTTCCTTCAGAATTTTGAGACCATTTCACCATTGCTTTCTGGCTTCTAGTATTTCCACCAAGGACTCAAAAGACACTCTGATTCTTGATCATTTGTAGGAGGCCTCTTTTTTCCTTTTCGGAAGTTTGTAGGAACTTCTCTTCATCTCTAATGTTCTGAAATTTCATAGTAATATGTCTGGGTGTGGGGTTTTTTGTTTTGTTTTGTTTTATCCCTGGTGGTATCATACCGTGGGATCTTTCAATCTGAAAACTCATGAGCTCCAGTTCTGGGGAATTTTTGTAAACTATTTTGTTAATACCTTCCCAATTGTTTTCTTGTTCTCTCTCTCTCTCTCTCTCTCTCTCTCTCTCTGGAACTCCTATTATTCAGATGCTGGACCTCTTGAACTTGTTCTCTGGATTTCTTTTCTTTCTTCTTTCTTATTGCTTTACTCTATGGAAGATTCCTCAACTGGAAATGCCAACTTTTCTGTTGAGTTTTTCATTTATGCTACCATCACTTTAATTCTAAAGAATAATTTTTACAATCTGGATATTGTTTTGATGTAGCATCTTGTTTCATGAATGTAATATCTTGTACTTAAGGGGTTTTTTTCTCGTCTTTATCTCATTGCTTTTCCCCCAAATGTTCTTTCTTGCATTTACTTATTTGGGGTTTTATCCTTCTTTATAGCTTTTCTTCAACTTTCTGTTACTCAATTGTTTGTTTGCTCATATTTAAGAGTAGGACACTGAGAGCTAATAGAAAGCTCTAAGTATGTGGATGGAGCTGGAGTATATTATGCTAAGTGAAACAAGTCAGTCAGAGAAAGGCAAATACCACATGATTTCACTTACATGTGGAATTTAAGAGATAAAATAAATGAGCAAATGGGGGAACAGAGAGAGAGAGAGAAAGAGGCAAACAGATTCTTTAAAATAAACAGATTCCTTAAAAAAAAACCAGATTCTTTAATAAACAGATTCTTTAAAAAAAAAAAAAAGATTTTATTTTTAAGTAATCTCTACACCCAGTAGAGGGATCGAGTGTACAACCCCAAGATCAAGGGTTGTGGGCTCTACCTACTGAGCCAGCCAGGCACCCCCAAGAAACAGACTTTTTTTTTTTTAAAGGTTTTATTTATTTATTTGACAGAGAACGAGAGAGCACAAGCAGGCAGAGTGGGAGAGGGAGAGGGAGAAGCAGTCTCCCCACTGAGCAGGGACCCCGATGTGGGGCTCCATCCCAGGACCCTGAGATCATGACCTGAGGTGAAGGCAGTTGCTTAACCAACTGAGCCACCCAGGCGCCCCCAAGAAACAGACTTGTAACTCTTGAAAACAAACTGGTGGTTGCCAGAGAGGAGGTGGGTGGGGGATGGGTGAGATAGGTGATGGGGACTAAGGAGGGCACTTGTTGTGATGAACACGGGGTGATGTATGGAATTGTGGCATCACTATATTGTACACCGGACACTACTATAACACTGTATGTTAACTAACTGGAAGTTAAATAAAAACTTTTTAAAAATAGAAAACTTTAAGAAGTATGTGTCAGCTCTGAGTTTTACCACTGGGTTGCTTGTTGAGGAACCCCTGAATCAGTATCTTTGGTTTCCTCATGGGCTGATCTGATCCCCGGAGTTCTTCCAATCTGCCCAGAGGGTCTAGGCCTAACTGCCGATGTCTTGGAGTCAGATGGGGTAAGAGGACTCAGGACTCAGCATTCAGATTCAGATACACTCACATTGACACATGTCTGGTAGGTACTTCACCTTCCACTGCGAGTGATGACCTTGAGACCAGACACTCTTGGTTTTACCCTCCCCAAAGAAGTCTCTAGTCTACGGTGGGGGCAGGAAGTAGGTATCAATCAGCAGCATGGAGTAAGAAACAAGATCTAGCCATCTGATCCTTCATTAGTTTTCAACAAATCTTCCTTTTTTAACATTTCCCCAACTTTTATTTTCATTTTCAGAGGTGACTGATCCTGAGAATCCCGGTCATTTTAAGCACTTTTGCAATGCACACCAGTTTAGTTCTTGGGTTTTCCCCTACTAGGTTAAGAGCCTGCTTTCTCTGGACTGCCCTTGGTAACCACCAACCTATCAGCTTCATAGCTTACGAAATATCATTGATGTTGTTTATTTTCCTGTTTTCTCGCTTGTCAGTTTCTGGCTTTAATTTTTTTTTCTTTTTTTACTAAGTTTTAGTGGAATTTCTGAAGGGAACAAAATTAGATGCATGTGCTTCCTTTTACTGAGAACCCCTAATTTTTTTTTTATACCGGAAGACTAATGAATCAAAGGAAATTAACTGAAACCAGAACCATCATAGAGAACGTAGCTAACATAGCTCTCCTCTTGTTCTAGTAGGCCCCAATGAAGAGCAAAAAGTAGCATGTTACTCCACACAAAAATGGAGGCCTATTAAAATATAGGTAGCATACTCCTAATCAATGAAATACTTTCTTTTGCAATATTGATGTAGACTGCACTATTAGTAAAAATTAGTATCTCCTTTTAAATTAATTAATTAGTTTTTTTTATTAATATATGTAAAGTCCATTAAAGTCCATATATTCATTTAGGGTTTATTCTTTGTTATATAATTTTTTGGGTTTTGAAAAACCCATGATGTCATGTATCCAACATTACAGTATCATACAGAATAGTCTCACTACCATAAAACCCCCCCTTACTCCACCTGTTCAACCCTCTGTCTTTCCTTCTCTCCAAATCAGTGACAGCCATTGATCTTTTTACTGTCTTGATAGTTTTGCCTTTTTCTACAATGTCATGTTGTTCCCATTACATAGAACGGAGCCTTTCACACTGACTTTGAACACTTTTAACACTGCCAGGAGCCTTAAACGATCAGTTAGGGAAACTTCTTTCTCTGGGTCCCTCTCAAAGCATCTTTTGTGGTAATCTGAAAATGGGTTAGAGCAGCATACTCATGTGATAACATGTTACCTCCAAAATCCAAGGGGGTTCACAAAGGAAAGTTGACTCTCGAACAGCAGGGCAGCTAGGGGCACCAACCCTCACACACAGTCAAAAGTCTGAAGTCTGAATATAACTTTTGACTCCACTAAAACTTAACCAATGTTTCCTCTCAACTGGAAGCCTTACCAGTAGTAAAAACAATCTATTGACACATATTTTGTATGTTATACATATTATATGTGGTAGTCTTACAGTAAAGCTAGAGAAAAGAAAATATTAAGAAAATTATAAGAAAGAGAAAATACATTTACAGTACTATACTGTATTTACTGAAATAAATCTATTTATAAATGGACCGGTGTAGTTCAAACCTGTACTGTTCAGAGATCAACTGTATTGTGTCTCTTTCTTAGTGGTAGAGAGAGTCTTGAACTGATCTTCATTTGAGAGAGAATATCCCAACTTATCCAGGCCAAAATGCAAGTAGTTTTGAGCCAGTGGTGCCCACAATGTGGTTGATTATAATGTTATATAGAGAACATGCCAAGGTTTGTTAGAAGAATCACAGCAGGACTTTGACACAAAACAAAGCCATGATCTCTTATTTAAAATTAGGGGCACCTGGGTGGTTCAGTGGGCTAAGCATCTGCCTTCAGCTCAGGTCATGATCCCAGAATCCTGGTCCCTGCTCAGTAGGGACCCTGTTTCTCTCTCCCCCTGTTCCTACCCACCACTCATGCACACACTCTCTCTCTCAAATAAATAAGGATAATCTCTAAAAAAAGCTTTTTAAATAAACAAAATAAAATAATGTAATATATAAAGTGTAAAAAAATTTGTGTATAATCATATGTATAATTTTCTCTAACAGCCTGTGGCTTGCTACTGATCCCTGATGGGCCCTGAGTGCATGTCCCTGAGACACCTGGTATTCATTATGAACTTAGTATTAGCTAACTAGACGTAAAATCAAGCATCAGGGGGCACCTGGGTGGCTCAGTGGGTTAAAGCCTCTGCCTTCGGCTCAGGTCATGATCTCAGGGTCCTGGGATCGAGCCCAGAATCGGACTCCCTGCTTGGTGGGGAGCCTGCTTCCCCCTCTCTCTCTCTGCCTGCCTCTCTGCCAACTTGTGATCTCTGTCAAATAAATAAATAAAATCTTTAAAAAAAAAAATCAAGCATCAGCACACTACCATCAAGTGGAAACAATGTAAACGAGACTACATCCAAGCAGGTTCCAAAGTCATAAGGAAATTATACATGCTGTGGGCTCACACACCCCCTCCCCAGCATGTCTTTTCTGACCTCTCTGTCACACCTCCCGCATCCCACTTCTGTGGCCTCATGGGTCCTTCCTTACGATCACTTGCTTGAAGAGAAGAAAAAAACAATCCAAGTTCATAGAAAACTCTGTACAGTTTGGTAGCTCTCACTCTAAATGGACTTCTGTGGCTTTCAGCTCCACTTAGGTAAACCCTGAAGGACAGTGGGGGAAAATTCAAGAACTATGACTCAGTGGATATTCTGTTTCTTGCAACTCAAAATATCCTACATGATATGAATTTTCCATACAACATTGTTTCGGACAAATGAACTCTGTGAGTCAATAGTTTGACACCCATTCAATTTACATGTCTTGCCCTCAATCACTCAAAAGCAGTGGATGCAAATCATACAGAACAGCGACATGACTATAGAAAACTCAGTTACATTGCCAGCTAGGGGACCATTCTATGTTGAGATGCGAAGTTGGGGTGTGGCCCTCTGGGATGAAGTAAATGCTCTACCCCTTTGATGAATATATAGTATACCTTCTCTCTCCAAGAAGAGAAAGAGTGAAAATGGGGTTATGCTTCCCACAGTTTAACCAAATAACCCTTGCACAAAGTGTTTATTTCCTGTCCCAATGACTTTGGGCTCTACTAGTTTAACAGTCTTTTTTTTTTTTTTTTTAAGATTTCATTTATTTGACAGAGATCACAAGCAGGCAGAGAGGCAGACAGAGAGAGAGGGGGGAAGCTGAGCAGAGAGCCTGATGTGGGGCTCGATGCCAGGACCCTGAGATCATGACCTGAGCTGAAAGCAGAGGCTCAACACACTGAACCACCCAGGCGCCCTTAGTTTAACAGTCTTAATAATAAGGTAGAAGTACATCCATCAAGGACACAAAAATTTGGTCAGGCAGAAATGTCTTTTGATCTGAAAATAAAGGATCACGATTTAGATGAGAAAACAAGACTACAGACAGCAGTTTGAGACTTCTCAGGTACCAGATAGGAAGGTGTAAGAGTAGATTAATTCCCTGAAAGAGACTGCAGACTGAGCAGCCAACCAAAAATCATGGCCTGGGAAATCCTGTAGCCAAAGGCTGGAGGGAGGAGGACAGGCTGACGCAATCACAAAAAAAATCAATGAGGCATTTCCAGCTCTATTTTTTTTTAAGATGTTATTTATTTATTTGACAGAGAGAGAGAGAGATCACAAATAGGCAGAGAGGCAGGCAGAGAGAGAGAGAGAGGAGGAAGCAGGCTCCCCGCTGAGCAGAGAGCCCGATGTGAGGCTCCATCCCAGGACCCCAGGATCATGACCTGAGCCAAAGGCAGAGGCTTAACCCACTGAGCCACCCAGGTGCCCCGGCATTTCCAGTTTTAAATGGTATTTGGCTATAGCGGCCCCGACTCGGCCTCTCCCAACTGCTTCCTGAAACACACAAAAAGACGAAGAGAAATGATAAAATTCATACCAGTGCAGATCATAAAGACTGACAAGCCTCTTATTGCCAGGAGAAATTACCCCAGCTTATGAGGCGGATGGAGTTGGAGTCAGGAAAACAAATGGTGCCCCATTCATACTCTGCTTCGGTATACAGAGCAGACCCACCCGTCTGAAAGAAGACAGTGAGTTGAGCATCCTTCCCCCACCGTCAGCTTCTGACCCAGGAAGCCAGGGGCCATCGCAGAACTGCCGGCGGAGCAGCTGGCTCTTGTGTGGTGTCATGTCTTGCTTTTTGGTTATGGTCATGTTGGAGGCTATCTGGAGACTGCAAATTCCAAAGTGTGGTGGAGGTAGGGATGGGGAGCCGGTGATCGTTTATTGTGTCCTAGCAGATCTGTCGCTATGAACAAAGTCTCTAGGCGGAGTGCTGGTCATAATGCTTGCAGAGCTGATGATAGACCACAAATTTCCATTGGTTTGGTTTGTCAGAGAACCAGATAGTTCCTATATCTCAGGCAGTGACATTTGGACCACAATGTCCCATCACAGTGTAGCAGAGCCATAGAAAACAAAACCACTGGGAATGACTATGGACATGAGTGCTTTCTTATTTCTAAATGAAAGTTACTTTCAGAGATAAGTAAATCTTCTGAATCTTCTGGATTATGTTCCTTTTCCCTTTTCTATACTATTTTGTCTATCTTTCTTGGGCAAGAAGAGGGCTTGGGTACCTGATATGGACAAGAATTCCAAGGATTTGGGGCAGGTTGTGCGCCAGGAGGCAGAGCTGGCCAGCTGTTGTGTGTAGGGAGCAAACAGGAGCTCACATCTAAGAGGCTTGCCAGGGAGCCTTGAGAAGCAGATAATAATCAGAAACAAGTAGGCATAGAGGCAGGCAGAGAGAGAGGGGGAAGCATGCTCTCTACTGAGCAGAGATCCCAATATGGGGCTCAATCCCAGGACCCTGAGATCATGACCTGAGCCTAAGGCAGAGGCTCAACCCGGTGAGCTACCCAGGTGCCCCTAAATAAGTAAATCTTAAAAAAAAAAAAAAAAAATCCAAACTACTGTTTAGGTGCACACTGAGTGTAAGTCAATGTGTTTAGGTGTGATGGCAAGAGAAAATCATAAGAGTCTTCAGAAAAAAAATAACACTTTTATTCTCTTCCTTAAAGAAATTTGGAGTATATATTCAGCTAACTAATAATGAAATCAAAATAAGAGTTCCAAATGAGGAAGTTGTGCTATAAAATATGGGCAGTGGACATTTAAGTCCACCAAACATTATTTATTCATTCATTCAATAAACAGATATTTATTGACTTGCTATTTATTTGCTAAGCATTGAAAATGCAGCAGTGAACAAGAAGACTTGTCTTGGAGCTATTGGAAAATAAAGAAACTCAACACATAATTATAATCAAGTATGGGCTACAAAGCATATAAATAAAGGGAACTGGCCTTAATTTTAGGGGTTGAAGAGGACAGACCAAGGGAAGTGAAATTTTAGCTGAGCCCTACAAGGTTGCTGGGAATTAGCCAGGCAAACAAGAGGAGGGGAGAGAATGTTTTAGACAAAGTGAAGAGCTCTTAGAAGAGAATGTTTGGAGATAGAAGCATGTTCACTATGGCTGGAGTTTAGAGATAGTCTACAGAGATAGTCGGGGGCTGGATCATGACTGTGTGCCATGCCAAGGGGTTTGGGTTTTGTCCTTAAAATAAGTAAAGGGATATTATGGAATAGTTTGACGGGAAGAGATAGTCAGATATGAGTGTCAGAAAATATTTTTTTTCTATGTAGATAAAGGATTAGACTGTAGTGTAGATAAATGGGTGGATTTGAGACATATTTTTAAAAAAATATTTAGGAGGAAGAATCAACAGAATAATTGGACACTGCAGGTAAGGGAGAGGAGAGTTAAGAGTGATTATTAGTTTCTAGCAGGGGTTACTGGGTGATACTGATACTAAGAGTGGAGATACTGGAGGACAGGGTTTGTAGGAGGGCTCGGTTTGGAACATTTTGAGTTTGAGAAACTTAGGAACCATTCAAGGGATGATTCAACTACGCAACAGGGTATATGAATCTGCAGCTAAGAGAAGAGATCTGTCCCAGTGTATAGATTTTGGAGTTGAAAAACAGTGGTCAAAAAGATTAAAAAAAAAAAAAAAAGAGGGGGGTGCCTGGGTGGCTCAGCGGGTTAAGCCTCAGCCTTCGGCTCGGGTCATGTCTTGGGGTCCTGAGATCGAGCCCCGTATCGGGGTCTCTACTCAGGGGGGAGCCTGCTTCTCTCTCTCTCTCTCTCTCTCTCTCTCTCTCTGCCTGCCTCTTTGTCTGCTTGTGACCTCTCTCTCTGTCAAATAAACAAATGAAATCTTAAAAAAAAAAAAAAAAAAAGATCAGCACAAGAATGTTTACTGCGGTTTTATCCATAATAGCCCCAAACTTGAGACGACCTAAATGTTCATCCCTAGGAGAATGAGTACCCTCACTGTGGCGTGTTCCTGCAGTGGTAGACTAATCAGCAATAACAGATAATGAACTGTTGATACACACAATAGAATGGATGATTTCAAAAACACTGTACTGAGTAAATGAAGCCAGACACAAAACACTACATACCTCACTCGTCTAGCTATATGAAGATTAAGAATATGTAAAACTAGGGCGCCTGGGTGGCTCAATGGGTTAAAGCCCTTGCCTTCTGCCCGGTCATGATCCCAGAATCCCGGGATGGAGCCCCGCATCGCACTCTCTGTCTGGCAGGGAGCCTGCTTCCTCCTCTCTCTCTGCCTGCCTCTCTGCCTGCTTGTGATCTCTCTCTGTCAAATAAATAAATAAAATCTTAAAAAAAAAAAAGAATATGTAAAACTAATTGATACTGACAAAAAATCAAATCAATTGTCTCCTGGCATTTCTGGGCAGCAAGGCGTGGAGGGGAGGAGGATGAGGGGCTTAAATAGAAAGAGACTGGAACACACTTCCTGTGTTGATAGGATTATTTCTGTGTTTGTCTTGACCGAGGTGTTTGTTACATGGAGGTATACATTGTCTTAACTGATGTAATTATACACATAAGCTCTGTACATTTTATTCTATGTAAATTATGCCTCAATAAAATTAATGGAAAATAAGTTTTGCAAAATTTTTAGAAAATTCTAGGGAAATTTTCAAAAATAATTCTTTTCAAATTGACATTATTTCTTAATTCACTGAAAAAATAAAAACATTCAGAAGAGTAATCCTATAAATTTCTGTCATATCTACCCATCCTACATCTGTGGCCAGATACTGTCTTTCCTCCTGTTCCTAAAAATGAACGGTCTGGGCTCCTAAAGCCAACCCCTCCATTTGAGCACTGAATTCCATTCTATCTCATCTTGCTTCATCAAGGACATTAAGACCATTCTCCCCTAACCCTCTTGCACATCATTCTTGTGTCTCTACTCTATCATTCACATGAGCATAGAAACATGCTGTAAAACATCCCATCCTGAGAGAAAGAGAGAGATCCTCCCCACCGCTGACCCGAAATCCACCTTCAGCTCCCACTTTATTTCTCTACTCTTCTTATAACAAAACTCTTCAGAAGCATTGCCTTCATTCCGTATACAAGTTCTTTCCATGTATTCTCTTAAACCTACTCTAATCACGGTATTGCCCCCATCATTCAGTTCAAACTGCCTGTCAAATCAGCAATAAATTTAATGTGACCAAATCCAATGGTTAATTCTCAGTTCATTGATCTCCTTTTCTCCTTGAAACACACTTCTCACTTAGGTCTAGTAAGCACAGTTTTCCTCCTAGCTCACTGGCCATTCCTCTTTTGCTGGTTCATCTTCCTCAACCTGACCTCTAAATGTTGGGTTTGGCCCTTGCCCCTCTTTTCTTCCCTAGCTATACTCACTTTCTTGGTGAGTAAGAGACCACAGCCAATCTTATGGCTTAAATATAATTTATATGTGGATGATACCCAAAATTTAAAATCATCTACCTCCTCAAGAGCCACATCGAGAATCTCACCAAACCTTCAAGCCCACAACAATAACTAACTCCCAGTATAGCTCAGAAGAAAAATTGCAAAATCTACTGAAAGGGAGGAAATACTATATGCACAGTAAACCTAAGAGTTAAAGGCCAACTTGTCAAAAATATGGGAAGCATATTTAGAGTATATTCTAGAGGTCTTCATCCAAAGGAAAAACAATAAGGTTGGGTCTGGCCAAATTCATTAATATCGGTGCTGTTACCTAGGGTGGAGATTTAATATGTTTGTTTAGTCTCTGGGTGTGACTCTAACAATTTCTGTGGTTGGTTGTGGGCCTGGCTTCAGTGGTGGCACATAGTAAATGAAACTGAAATACCAAAACCTCACAGATAAATTGTAAAACTTAAACCTAAGTCTTAGGGAAATGGACATATTAAGATGGAGATTCTCAGCCACACACTAACCTCCTGGGTACCTAAGTGGCATTTCCTCACCAAAGCATTAATAAGTTAATAGGTAGAAAACATTTAATTAGTCATAAGTGCCTTAGTGTTGGGAGCTTTAGTATCCTTGAAAAGCCCTGTATTGGCTGTCCTCTGCAGGTGATGATGATGGTAGGAAATGTTGCAATGAACTTGGGAATCTGATTGCCATAGACTAGTGGGATAGCCGGGGAGGTGCATGGAGAAGGTCAGAAGGCAACATTTAACCATTAGAGACAAGATAGGTACAATCACCGTATTAAACTGGGGAAGGAAGTGTTAACTGTTTTAACACAAGACATTTGTGGCCATAATTAATGATTATGAGATGCCTGGAAATGAAATAGATGGGTAGTTTCTCAAAGCTTAGTTTTGGAAAAATTCTGGGTCTTCAGAATGACATCTTGCTAAAACTTGATATATTAATTATAGACAGTATTAAGAGTTTTTAAAGATTTTACATTTTTAATTTTGAATTTGTTGTTCTAAAAATATTTTTAAACATTCAAAGATGATCAGTATGTACAATTGTTGAAAAAAGAGGGACACAAAACCATACATGCAATAATCAGATCCTATTAAATACACATGTATGTGTATACATATGTATATATGTTATTTTTTTAAAAAGACTGAAAGAACTTTGGTTTCAGCCAAGATGGAGCAAAAGAGACCTGATTTATGCTCATACCTAAAATAACTAAAACAAAACATATAAAACAACAGTTTCTACATATTGGCCACCAAGTAATCCAGAAGAGTGATTCCTAAGAATGGGAAACAAGGTGAGCCTCACCTTACTGTCTCAAGAGAATTTCAGGCCAGTTCATCAATTTCCTTTTCAGGAAAAAGAACCCAGGTGGAGCTGGCAATCTCCACTTTAGCTGAGGAGACAGAGCAGGGAGTACAGATAAGCCAAGGCAGTTAGAGTATGCTAGGCCCAGTGCTGGAGAAGAGAGAGATACAGTAGAAAGTTCTGGAGGTCTGCAAAAGGATCCCTTCAACTTTTCACCTAATTGCTGATTAGAGCATGTTTATGAAGAAACTACTCAAGGTGAGGGAAGAAAGTACCCAAACATTGCAGAGGACACAATTTCTGGGACTCACACAGAGCTAGGAAAAGTAAAAAAATTATGAAGGTAGGGGGTACCTGGGTGGCTCAGTCAGTTAAGTGTCTGCCTTCAGCTCAGATCATGATCTCTGGGTCCTGGAACTGAGCTCCCTGTTGGGCTCCCCACTCAGTGGGAAGTCTGCTTGTTCCTCTGCTCCTGCCCCCTGCTCGTGCTCTCTCTCCCTCTCTCTCTCTCTCTCTCAAATAAATAAATAAAAACTTTTTTAAAATTATGAAGATAGAAAATAGTGGGATTACAAAGGTGAAAAATCATAATTTATGGAGTATTGCCTCAGCAGTGGGATAAAAATTAGTTCTGGATTAAAGGTTACTCTGGCCTCACCTAACAAAGTTAAAAGCAAGTTTTAAAAGGGTCAAAATATTTTTAAGTGACTACATTCAGAACAGAGCTCAAGAATAACCATAGGAATGCAAGACAGTCCAGCATCAAACAAGGTAAAATAACAATGTCTACCACCTAGTAAAAAATTATCAGACACAAAAAAAAGTAAGCAGAAAAAGTTAATAAATAGAAACAGACTGAGAAATGAGATAGACAATAAAAATTATTAGATAAGAACATTAAAAGTTATTATTACATCCTATATGTTCTATAGCATAGAGGAAAAATTCAATAATGATAAATAGAAACATGGAAAATAGTAAAAAGACCCACACTGAACTTCTGGAGAAGATGGAAATAATAGCAGATTAGACACTGTGAAGAAAATTTTTTGTGAAATTGAAGGAATAGTTACAGAAACTATCCGATGTCAGTTTTCTGTGTATATGTGCAGATTTTTAAAAAGACTAGGAAAAAAATGAACAGAGAATCAGCTGTGAGACAACTTTAAGCAGCCTAAGATATATGTAATCAGAATACCTGAAGGAGATTTAACTTCAAATATGAATGAGAAGCTGAGAATCATCAGTTATTTGAGGAAAGCTTTTAACATGAAAAAGACCAATAGAAATAGTTGGAAGAAACTTGGAGAAAACTGAGACAGATAAGTAACTAACAGGAAAAAAAATCCCATTAAAAAATGTAATTTGAGGGGTGCCTGGGTGGCTCAGTGGATTAAGCCTCTGCCTTCAGCTCAGGTCATGGTCTCCATGGTCTAAGGTCCTGGGATCAGCTGCCCCTCATCCATAGGGCTCTCCACTCAGCAGGGGGCCTGCCTCCCTCTCCCTCTCTGCCTACCTCTCTGCCTACTTGTGATCTCTCTCTCTCTGCCAAATAAATAAAGTCTTTTAAAAAATGTAATTTGACATTTCCTAAGTATATAGGAAATTACTGAAGATACAATACAATAAAATTTCCTATAGCTAAAGGCCAAGTTTTAGGAATGAATGAAATTCATTTTGTATCCAGTACAACAAATTTTATAAAGCCCACATCAAGGCACATCATTGCTGAATTTCAGACATGGGATTAAGAAAAGATTGTGAGAGCTCTTAGAAAGAAAATAATAAGCCACGAGCAAAGGGTTAATAACCAGAATATTTTCAGAGTTTTCAGCAGCAATAATCAAAGCTAGAAAACAATGAAGCAAGAACAATAATATGAGAGAATATTATTTATAACCTAGAACTTGATCCCCACCAAACTATCAGTCACATATAAGTGTAGAATTAAGACATTTTTAGATGAGCTATTTTAAAAATTACTTCTTATGCACCCTTTCTTAAGAAGAGGCTAGAGAACATGTCACCAAAAGGAAAGGATGAACCAGACAGCACACTCAAACTGGAGAGTTTAATAATGGGACTATTCTAGAAGGTGTGGACAGAGTTTGGGGAAAACAATAAGGAGTAGTGCAGCACTCTGAGCCTATTAACACCCTTAGGGCCAAAGGGGCAAAGCAAGAGAGTAGTTACTGGAACCCAGAGACAATGGCATATGAAGAGAGTTACCTGACAGGAGCTGTGGCTGTAGAGAGAGGGAAGGAGTCAGGGGAATAAATATACCATCTTCACTTTCCTCTCTCCCTCAGATTTAATGCTGTGTCTCCCATTGACCAAACCCAACCAAAGGCCAAAGAGAATCATGTCAGCATCTTAGGGAAAGCACATCACAGAGTGGGGAGAAGTGGGGAGGAGTTGAGGGGGAAGGAAGACAAGTGGACTATATCCAGTACAAAGAGAGACACAGGACCCAGGAAATAGGGTCTTATAAAGCCCCCTGGAAAAGAGATTTCTCAACTAGATGAAGTAAAGTCCTGGATGACTACTGGGAGGCAGAAACCAGATTGGAATGAGACATTGGTGAATTACAGGATGATCATCTTAAGATTTTTTTTTTTTTAAAGATTTTATTTATTTGTCAGAGAGAGAGGGAGAGAGAGCTAGCACAGGCGGACAGAATGGCAGGCAGAGGCAGAGGGAGAAGCAGGCTCCCCGCCAAGCAAGGAGCCCGATGTGGGACTCGATCCCAGGACGCTGGGATCATGACCTGAGCCGAAGGCAGCTGCTTAACCAACTGAGCCACCCAGGCGTCCCAATCATCTTAAGATTTAAAGAAAGAAAGAGAAAAAGAAACCAGTGGATTTCCCAATACATTTAATGTTCTGAAAGGATGTTTAAATTCTTTCTAAGGGTTGGAAGAGAAATTTGTCATAATCACATAGCAAACTAAGTGAGGGAACCAGGCAACTCTTAACTGAGGGAAAATAAAAACCGGAGTCATCATACCTAGTTGAATTGTGAGTAGTGTGTATATAAAAGTCATGTTAACAAATACTAAGTATTTTTCCAACAATGATTAGACTAGGGGATTGGAGAGAGGGAAAGTAGAAGTATATATGTGCCTATGAATGTGGGGGTAATAAACAGTAGTAGATAGGAAACTCTCAAAACTGAAATAGTAAGAACTTGCACTATAGGCGTGTTATTTAGAAATATGAGCTTCAGGGGCGCCTGGGTGGCTCAGTGGGTTAAGCCACTGCCTTCGGCTCAGGTCATGATCTCAGGGTCCTGGGATGGAGCCCTGCATTGGGCTCTCTGCTCAGCGGGGAGCCTGCTTCCTCCTTTCTCTCTGCCTGCTTGTGATCTCTGTCTGTCAAATAAATAAATAAAATCTTTAAAAAAAAAAAAAAAGAAATATGAGCTTCATACCAGAGCATCCAGCTTTCAGTAAGTGGGGGTGGGGGGCAGCTTTGGGGGAGAGATGGGACCAGGTGTTGCATTTTTCATTACAAGCCTTGCCTTACTACCATTGGACATTTTAAACTATGTCCAGGTATCAATGTGATAAAAATTTAAATTAAATACAAATATTTTGGGTTAGGGACATTAGGGAGGGTATGTGATATGGTGAGTGCTGTGAAGTGTGTAAGCCTGATGATTCACAGACCTGTACCCCTGGGGTAAATAATATATTATATGTTAATAAAATAATTAATTTTTAAAAAAACAGATATTATCCAATTCCAAAACAACCTCGGGGCTGGTTCTACTTCAAGGAAACTGCCCAGCTCTCCCACCTTGAGAGTGTACTTTAGTTTTAATAAACTGCTTTGTACTTGCTTAAAAAAAACACAAAAAAACAAAAACAAAAACAAAATTAAACAAAAAAAACTCTCAAGAAATTGTTATTACTTGATAACTGAGGGAAGTTTTAAATTTTTCATGAAAAATAAATTTTAAAATATTATGGCAGAGTATAACGACAAGTTAGTGGCAGAATTTAAGTGATACTATATGGATATTCACTGGAAAATTCTTTTATCTTTGCTGTATGTTGGGAGATTTTCATAATAAAATGTTGAAAAATTTTTAAATTAAATAAAAAACCCATGGGGCGCCTGGGTGGCTCAGAGGGTCCTGGGATCCAGCCCCGCATCAGGCTCTCTGCTCAGCGGGGAGCCTGCTTTCCCCTCTCTCTCTCTCTCTCTGCCTGCCTCTCTCCCTACTTGTGATCTCTCTCTCTCTATGTCAAAAAAATAAATAAAATATTTTTAAAAAATAAAAAGTAAAAAAATAAAATAAAATAAAAAACCCCAACAGGCAGCCACCAAATAAAAAGAAATCTTGCCATTTGCAACAATGTGGATGGAACCTAGAGGGTATTATGCTAATTGAAATAAGTCAATCAGAGAAAGACAATTATCATATGATCTCACTGATATGCACAATTTAAGAAACAAGGTAGAGGATCATAGGGGAAGAGAGGAAAAAATGAAACAAGATGAAACCAGAGAAGGAGACAAACCATAAGAGACTCTTTTTTTTTTTTTAAAGATTTTATTTATTTATTTGACAGAGAGATCACAAGCAGGCAGAGAGGCAGGCAGAGAGAGAGGAGGAAGCAGGCTCCCTGCTGAGCAGAGAGCCCGATGCGGGGCTCGATCCCAAGACCCTGAGATCATGACCTGAGCCGAAGGCAGCGGCTTAACCCACTGAGCCACCCAGGCGCCCCCATAAGAGACTCTTAATCATAGGAAACAAACTGAGGGTTGCTGGAGGGGAGGGGGGTGAGAGGATGGGGTAACTGGGTGATGGACATTGGGAAGGATGTATGTTGTAATAAGCACTGAGTATCATATAAGACTGATGAACCACAGACCTGTACCCCTGAAACAAATAATACATTCTATGTTAATTTAAGAAAAAAAAGAAACTAAAGATTTTTCTTTTGTTAAATAAGACAAAATTAAAATATGGTCAACTCCTTTACACGAGTATGGTAAAAGAAACAAAACCTGGTTTGTTTCTATCTTCCTCTAGTCCCATGATTTCCAAGTTTCTTTTCCTCTGTTCTCCAGATTCTTTACATTTTATTAAATGAGGATTATTCACAAATGGTGAAGAGCTAATAAAAATGATTGATAAGTATAAACAAGCCCCAAAGGATGAGGATCTAGGGCAAGTCTTTTTGGCTGAAAATTGTTAGAAAGTGAGCTATGAAAAAGAATTATAGAATGTGAGGATCTGGTTCCAAATTCTTCTTTTTGTAGATAGATTTTTACTAAACAAATACGTTCTGGAAATGCTGTCAGGTAGAGCAACAGAGAGGTCCTCCCCAAGCATTCACTCTGCCAAGGAATTCAATGTTCAAGACCAAACCTGCCCAAGCTAAAAATGAAAATAATAAAATAATAAAAGTTATATTTATTTGCATTATATCATTTGAATCCTCGGTCATCCTAGAAGTTAGGTTTGACAATTTCCCCATTCTACCTACGGGAAAGCCCTTTAAAAGATGAGCAACTTGTTTGAGGAAGTGGCAGTCTCGATTTAAACTCAAATCTGTCTTACTCAAAAACCCAAACTCTTGCGAACTTCTACTGTATTTTGAGAAAAACCAAAAATGGCAATCTCCGGGGTGGGAGTGGAAAAAGATTAGCCATCACTCTGGCTGCCACGTCTCAAAGCAAGCCTATAGGAGTAGAAGAGAAAATTACAAGGACCAATTGAAACTGCAAAAGGTATTACTTTACAGAAAAATATCACAGTAGATGGTCACATGAATGCTTCTAGAATAAACCAAAGTACATATAAGTTAATTCACCAAACACTTATTGAGTAACCTCTGAGTTTCACTGAATTTGTTACTAGAAATAGAATTTCTTTGTATAATAAAATAACATAACATAATGTACTTAGAAATGAAGAATGGAGTCACTACAAAATTAGAGGCCCTTTGCTCTCCTTAGAACATTCAATAATATTGGAAGAAATTAGTTGTTATACTATGGCTATTTCAATAGAGGGCACTAGGTGATCAAGATAGTTTTGAACTTAGGCAGCAAAATAGTTAATAGAAGAATCTTTCAAAACTGTGTAGTCATGATTTTTAAGAGCATATCAAGTGTTCCAAAATGGGATAAGCCATAAACCAAAGAAAAAAGGTTTGATACATGGATATTGGCAAGATCACTGAGATCAATATTCTAGATGCTTACACAATTATAGTTTTTTTTTTTTTTTTTTGAGTGGTTCCATTTTTAAAACCACTTCCATTACTTATTTGCAAATCTCTATTAAGGCCACCAGGAAATGTCAGTTTAGCATACCTAGCACTTCTGAGAGATGGCAAGGCCATAAGAAATCAAAAGCCTAGAGTTTGAGAACACCTTTCCACCTCCCCTCTCTACCTCCACATCCCACCTAACGCCTTCCACTAAAGATGTGGCCTGGGGGCTAATTACTTAATCTTAGTTTCCATACCTCGAAAATAGTGATAATTTCTCTCATGCTTATGAATGTGAAAATGTGTTACAAAGTAGTATAAGTAGTAAGATAGTAATAAAGTATGAAAGTATTTTTAAAAATATTTAAAAAGTCTTAAAAGTCAAGCTAGTAGAAAAAGAAAGTCCAGAAACTAAATGCAATCCTACATAGATACTCTTTGGATTCCAAGCCTATGAAGATTAACTTTGGAAACTTCTGGCAGGAGGATACTTGCTAGTCCAGACAGAGGTAAAAAGCAGAAATCTACAGTCACAATTTCAAAATACTTCCTCTAACCCCTTCTTAAGACTTTACAAGTCCCTTTTCCACCACCCCCCACAAAAGAAATACAAATTAATTCATGGAGATTTGCTAAAAGACCTTCTATAATGTAATCATCGCTATCGCCAAACTTTGATTACTTTGCATGGACAAATATCTCAGTTTTCAGGGAGAAAACATCCAGCTGATAACACTTTTTCATTTTCTTAAACACACACGTACACACTCAATTTGCATGTCAAATTAGTAGTATGGTCATTTACCATCTCTTCCAAACTACCTTGATGTTTCCAGAAGCATGTAGGGTATGATTATATTTTATTTATGTATGGGAAAACTAAAGAACAAAAAGATCAAATTATTTGCTTAAAATGACATAGTATTGACCATGGAAGTCTGCTTTCTAATCCATCATAGAACCACTAGAAACTACTGGAACCACATGGAACTACTTGAAAATTAGCCTCGTAAG
This sequence comes from Lutra lutra, assembly GCF_902655055.1. NCBI lineage: Eukaryota > Metazoa > Chordata > Mammalia > Carnivora > Mustelidae > Lutra > Lutra lutra. The sequence continues at coordinate 28,182,199 of NC_062292.1, forward strand.
TTCTATTTTATCTATCTTATTACTCATTTGTTTATAAAATCAACAAATGTATTTTGAACAGCTACCATACACTAGGCCCTGTGGAAGATGCTGGAGATACAATAGAGAGTGGGTAGAAACCCAACACAGTTCCTACACACCCATGGAATTTATATAGTGAGGAAGACAGACCCAAAAAAACTTTGAGGAGAAAAATAAAATAGTTGTGAGTTGTAAACATTCTATGAAGGATATAAACATGAGGCTAACAAGGAAAAGAACAGAGAAAAATTATCTCAGAGAGGGTTTTCAGGAGAGCCAGGACAAAAAAAGATGGTGACGTTTAAGCTGAGACCTGTAAGGAGAGGCAGTGTTTTGGGGGTGCAGCTCTCCTGAGAGAGGCGATGAATTGCATATGCAAAGACCCTGAGGAAAGATTTTGATCTACGGGAGGAACTGAAAGCAAACCAGGCAGAGCACAGCCAGCAAGGGGAGAATGACTTGAAAAATGAGGTTGAAGAGAGAGTTGAGATCAGATCATACTGATTTTTGTGGGCCATGGTAAGAGTTTGGATTTTATTCTAAGGAAAATATGAAGTCACTGAAAGATTTCAAGCAGAAGAATGACATGATCAGATTTGTATTTTAAGAAGATTCTTTTTCCTACTAAGAGAATAGGTTGGAAAGGAGCAAGACAGGCAATAGGGAGATAGGATAGAAGTCTAATTCAGTAAATCTCTCAGACAGATGATGACGAATTCAACAAAGGTGGTGATGGAGATGAAAAGTTGCTCATGAACTTGGGGGTGTGTTTTAGAAACATTCATCATTCTCCTGGCTATTAGTAACTTTTTTATGCATAGTACACATTAGGCAAAAATACTCAAGATATAATCTTTTCATTTGACGGGATGAATTATTTCTTTCAGAGAATTCAAAGCTTTTTAAAAAGATTTATTTATTTATTTGAGAGAGAGAGAGAGAGAGAGAGAGAAAGTGGGGGGGGGCAGAGGGAGAGAAAAACTTTAAGCAGACTCCATGCTGGTGTAGAAATGAACTTGGTACACTCCATGCAGGGCTTGATCTCAAGACCATGAAATCATGATCTGAGCTGAAACCATGAGTCGGGCATTCAACTGACTACACCATACAGATGCCCTGAGAATTCAAAGCTCTTATCAAGACCTTTAGTCAATTCACCAAATATTAATTGAATACTTTCTAAGTATATAGAAGTGAAATTTGAGAATTGTTACCCCTCTTTAGATTGCTTACCCAGCTTGGAAATCAAAAACTCCTTGAATAAAAACAATTAGAAAATAACCTATTGTTTAATACAATACTAAACACTAAGGGTAAAAAATAAGTTCTCAGGAAGGACAAAAATAAAATAATTTGGAACACCAAGGTATCTTCATGATTCTGATGTTGGAGATTCTTTCTGGGATAATAAAGATGCACAAAGTTTAGGTAAACCACACATTCAGACAAGGAAAGGATTTGAGTAAGATTATTGTGGCAGGTGCTTTTGAGAGTTTCTGCTCAGCTCAAAATAATTCTCTTCCTTTCTCTCAGAACCGATTCTCCCTCCACAGGAACGGGCATCTGGTGGCCATGTTTTACCACATGATTCCTGCTCCTGTGTCAAGATAGATTAGATTGCATTGGATGCTTGACTCCAACCAAGTCAGGGCCAATCAAATTCTCTAACTCAGAAGTTCTAAATTGGAATTCAAAATAGGTAGGTCAGTCTCTATGCATGGCTGGAACTGTTACATGTAAAATCCTAGAGTCAGGAGAAGTGGGAGAAGCTAATCTGCAGAGAGAATAAGGAAGAGAAAAATCTTGATTTCTTGGTTCGAGCCTACTATGCCCTTCCAGGGTCTCTCATTCCGTTCTTGTCCTTGAGTTTTGTGAGAAAACTCCATATTCTCAAAATAATTATCCTATTTGCTTAAGTCACATGAAGTTAGCTGCTATTACTTAGAACCAATATGCCTTGTCCAAACCCAGTACAATCACGAAAATAGGAGTGATCATGATGAAAAGACAGGACTAATTATAGCAAAAGATGGTTCTAGACACAAAATGTTGAGGAGGAAAGAAAAAATACAAGGCTAGTTATCTTCTTTAACAAACTTAGGATTAGCGATATGTGATAACCAGCATGTCAGAAGAGTAATGACGGCTCATGGATGCTGATCTCAAAGATTCTTTAGGCAGAGAATGTAACTGACATCGTGAAACAGGAAAGGGAGTCATGAGTCTGGCGCTGTCATACTCCAGAGGAAGTGTTGATTTCTGGAAATCAATTTGACAAGATTCTTAAATGGATATGCTCTTTTCTTATCTTTTCTTTTCTTTTTAAAGATTTTATTTATTTGACAGAAAGAGAGCGAGCAATCACAAACAAGGGGAGCGGCAGGCAGAGGGAGAGGGAGAAGCAGGCTCCCAGATGAGCAGGGAGCCCGATGAGGGGCTCAATCCCAGGACCCTAAGATTATGACCTGAGCTGAAGGCAGATGCTTAATGACTAAGCCACCCAGGCAGCCTGGATATACTCTTTTCAACAAACAGAATTTATCAAGTCTATACTATGTGTCAGGAACTCTTCCAGATACTGGAAATGAAGTACTAAACAAGAAAGACAAATTTTCTGTCCTCTGAAACTTACTCTTAAAGGAGAAAAAGAGGGAGAAATAATAAATAGTAAATTAGTTACTGTATGGCCCATAATTTCTAGGAATTTATCAAAGGAAATAATCAAATAAATGTACATAGATTTAAGCACAAGGAATATTAAAGAATTGGAAACAACCTAAATGTTCAATAGTAAGGGATTGATTGTATAAATTATAATATATCCAAATAGTAGAGTACTCTGTTACAATTTAAAAGTGTGTATTTACTATGTACAAGGTGTTATTCCACTGTTTTACATGTAATAATTTATTTAATAAACAGAGAAATCCTGAAATAGGTATTTCATTATCATCTAAGGAGGCTATGGCATAGAGAGATATGGCATGTAAAGTTACACAGCTAATAAGTGGGAAAGATAAGATCTGAACCCAGAGAAAAGTTTGATGCTATGGGCTATCCTCTTAAGTATGCTGTCTCCTGAAAAACATTACAATATGGGAAAAGACTCATACTGTAATTTTTAACTTAAAAAATTCAAAATAGGGGTGCCTGGATGGCTCAGTGGGTTAAGCCTCTGCCTTTGGCTCAGATCATGATCTCAGGGTCCTAGGATAGAGCCCCCCAGTCAAGCTCTCTGCTCAGCGGGGAGCCTGCTTCCCCCTCTCTCTCTGCCTGCCTCTCTGCCTACTTGTGATCTCTCTTTCTCTCTGTCAAATGAATAAATTTTTTAAAAATCTTTTTTAAAAAATTCAAAATAATGATCTAGCTTCATATACAATTTTTAAATTAAATTATGTACGTATTTGTGTCCTAAAAAAGAATTAGGAGATATTCCCAAATTCTAATAAATTGTTTTCTGCAAATGATAGGATTATAAGTTTTTACTTTTTTCTTCATCTTTTTTTACACTTCGAAAACTGTTTTGCACTTAACCTAGATTACTTAGTAAAGGAGGTAAAATTTGTGCTGAAGCCTGAAGGATAAGGAGAAATTAAGAACTGGAAGAAAAATAAATGGGAGGAAGTTTTAGGTTGTTACCATGATACCTGCAGGGAATCAGAAAGCAGGGGAAAATCTAGTTTCCAGAAGTTTCTTCTTCCAAGATACTTTTTAAAAAGTTTTAATGATTCACATTTAGGGAGTTTTCTTTGTCATTTTTAAAAAAATGAAACTGAGACCAAGAAAAGGAAGTTTACATCTCCACAAAAATTAGCAATGGAGGGGTGCCTGGGTGGCTCAGTCAGTTAAGCATCGCCTTTGGCTCAAGTCATGTCCCAGGGTCCTGGGATCAAGCCCCCACATTGGGTTCCCTGCTCAGCAGGGAGCTGCTTCTCCTTTTCCCACTGCCATTCCCTCCTCCCCTGTTTCTCCCCCAACCCCTCCCCACCTCCTGCTTGTGCTCTCTGGCTCCCTCTATCTCTCTGTCAAATAAGAAAATAAAATCTTTTAAAAAAAATTAATATGGTTTCACTTATTTGTGGAGCATAAGGAATAACATGGAGGACATAGGGAGGTGGAGAGGAGAGGGGAGTTGGGGGAAATTGGAGGTGGAGACAAAACATGAGAGACAGTGGACTCTGAGGAGCTAACAGGGTCTTGGAAGCGGGAGTAGGTTGGGTGAGCCTGGTGGTGGGTCTTGTGGAGGGCACATATTGCATGGAGTACTGGGTGTGGTGCATAAACAATGAATTCTGGAACACTGAAAAGAAATTTAAAAAATAAGTAAAAATTAGGAAAAAAAATTAATGATGGAACTGGAAAAAGAAAAAAGTTCTTCTGACATACCAAGCACTTATCTACATGGCTAATACTGAGAAAGGGGTTTTCCAGAATGAAAAAGAAGGTTTGGGGGGACAGTCTCTGTTAGAAAAAAGGATTAGGATGCTCAGGTTGAATTGTGTTTGAACAAATGCAGCATGAATAAGAATGACTAGACATCTTACATGCATTGTCAACCATCCAAAAATAGCTAATGTTAGTAGTTGGTTTCAAATTTTTTTAGAATTGGTAGTGCCTGCTGTTATAGAAGTTTCTGACAATAATTTGGCAGTGGTTCAGAAAAGGAAATGGAAAAAAAAAACCTTTATCTTAATATCTATATATTTGACACTTTCACTGTTCTGTGTGGGAGTTACCTGATACAAGATGGTGGGCTGTTATATTTCTCTATTCCTGGTACATTTCCAATCACACAATACACTTTTCTGAATGTCTCTAAAACCAAATGAATAAAATCAAAAATGTTTCTCCAGAAAGCCCTTAAAGTAAAGAATCCCTAGAGACACATCTTAGAAAACACTGATGTAATTTTGTAATCACTCTCTGGTCTGACACTCATTCAACATGTATTTGTTAAAAGCCTATAAAAGCAGGACACCCTGACGGGAAACTCCATTATATAGACATAGTCATGGCCCTGAAAGACTTTGTCCCTAGTAAAGAGATAAGTAAACAATTCTATACAGTTCAAGGCAGGTATGCTTAAAGTACTATGAGTGGTATGAACCATATTTTAAACCATTATACAGGTGGGAAGAATTACTTCTAGACAGGTCAGTTGAGCTTAGATCTAAAGAATGGTAGAAATTCTATAAACAGGGTGCCTGGGTGGCTCAGTGGGTTAAGCCGCTGCCTTCGGCTCGGGTCATGATCTCAGGGTCCTGGGATCGAGTCCCGCGTCGGGCTCTCTGCTCAGCAGGGAGCCTGCTTCCCTCTCTCTCTCTCTCTCTCTGCCTGCCTCTCCATCTACTTGTGAACTCTCTGTCAAATAAATAAATAAAATCCTTAAAAAAAAAAAAACTAAGAAATTCTATAAACAAAGATGAGATGTAAAGAGTACTTTCTACACACCCTACTGGGTGTGAACACAGAAAACCATGGCATATATTAATGTTGGTGCCAAAACATAGATGATTTTGAATTCCTGACATACTACCAAGAGCATACAGCCTCAGTTCTTTTCCCCTATTCAGCTCCAAGAAGTTGAAAACTAGGCCAACAAACTCTAGACAGGATATTTGAAAGACTTTGAGATGTCTTTCCAGGACTATCTGGGCTGTCCAAAAAGAAAGACCTAAAGATACCAGCATTGGGAGTTCCTTAACATGGTGGCAGAAAGCAGCTCACTGTCCAGTAAATTTCCCAGTTGACAAGACTTTATCATGGGCTCAGAGTTTACAATCAGCTTTTTGTGGTTTAGAACAGGTGACCAAAGATCACAGTTACCAGGCTTTCTTAGGAAAGCTTCTAACAAATATGTAAAGATAACCTGGAGGGAAAAGAGACTATGGGAACAGAGGGGTAATCAAAAAAGAAAATCCTCACTAATATCCTCAAAGAAATAAGAGACATAAAATATTGCATGCATAAAAAAAGAACATGATGCCACATGGAAAGAGCATTCATTATACAAACAAGACAAAACAAAACAAAACAAAATCAGCTCTTGTAAATTAATCTTTGAGAACCTAAATGAAAATTTTAATATCTGGAAAATGTTGCTGTAAAAAAATAAGTAGATTGAAAAGCAGAGATAGAAAACAGAGAGAGGGGAGAAAAGTTAAAGAACTAATCCAGGTGGACCAGCATTCAAGTAATTAGAGTTCCAGAAAACAAGAAAAAACAAGAACAGAGAAAATGAAAGGAAGGAAATAATCAGTGAACATATGCAAATTAAATTGAAAGATGGAGAGTTCGGGGGCACATGGTGGCAAAATCAGTTGGACGTCCAACTCTTGTTTTCCGCTGAGGTCATGATCTTGGGGTTGTGGGATCGAGCCCTGCATTGGGCTCTGCACTCAGCAGGGAGTCTGCTTAGGATTCTCTCTCCCTCTCCCTCTCCCTCTGCCCCTCCAGCTTGTTTTCTCTCTCTCTCTCAATTAGATAAATGAATGAAAAAAAAAAAAGAAAGATGTAAGTTTCTAGACTGAAAAGACTTACCTAGTGCATGGCACAATCATTAAAAAGATCTGTAGGAGAGCACATAATGAAATTTCAATAACCTGAAAACAGTGAAAAATTCTACAAACTTCCAGAGGTAAAAATAGAATATAAATGACAGATCATGAATTAGAATAATTTTAGACTTCTGTGGTAGAATTCTCACTGCAAAATTTCCCATCCCCTGTGTACATGAGTACTATGGACATGTATACCATGAATATGACGCATTTCACTCCCATAATTAGGTTCTGTTACATGGCATAGTCAACTTTAAGAAAGGCTCAACCTGGTCAGCATTAGAAGAGCTTTTAAAGCCCAGATGTCCATCAACAAACGAATGGATAAAGAAGATGTGGCATATATATACAATGGGATACTACTTAGCCATCAAAAAATGAAATCTTGCCATTTGCAACAATGTGGATGGAGCTAGAGGGTTTTATGCTAAGCGAAATAAGTCAATCAGAGAAAGATAATTATCATATGATCTCACTCATATGTGGAATTTAAGAAACAAAACAGAGGATCATAGGGGAAGAGAGGAAAAAATAAAACGAGACAAAATCAGAGAGGGAGATAAACTATAAGAGACTCTTGATCATAGGAAGCAAACTGAGAGATGGGGGAAGGAGTAGCCAGGTGATGGATGTCAAGGAGGACACATGATGTAGTGGGCACTGGGTATTATATAAGACTGATGAATCACAGAATTTTACCTCTGAAACTAATAATATATTATATGTTAATTAATTGAATTTAGATAAATAAATACATAAAAATTTTTAAAAACTGCAAAGTCAAATTGTAGAAAGATGCACAAAGTATACCATTTATAAAATGATACAATTATACAAAACAATGTTATATATTGTTTATGGATACAAACATGAACTGAAAGTACAGAACATGCATAGAAATGATAAGCCTCAAATTCAAGATAGACGTCATCTGGAGGTGGTAGTAGGGAAGGCAGAGTGGAGCTTCAACTCTATCTGTAATGTTTTTATTCTTTGAAGTTTTATTTAGATACAACTAACATAATAAACTGTACATACTAAGTATAAAAAATAAAAATAAAAAATAAAAGAGACTTTAAAAGTGATGGATTCTTCCTGGCAAAGGAGAGGGTCCATAACTGGCTTCGAAGACAAGGAGGCTGGATGACAAGAAATGCAGGCACCCGTAGGAGCCGTGAGAGGTCGCTACCTGGCAGGAAGCAAGGAAATGGGGATCTCAGTTTTATGACTACAAAGAACTGAAATATGCCAGACCCCTGTATAAGCTTGGTAGTGAATTTTGCCCAGATTCTCCAGAGAAAAATTCTGTCCAGCTAATATCTTGGTTTCAGACTTGTGTATCTTGAGCTGAGAACCCAGTCATTGTGCTCAGATTTCTGACCAACAACAGAATTATCATCCATGAAATAGATATTCCTTTTTTTAAAAAGATTTTATTTATTTATATGACGCAGAGAGAGAGAGAGAGAGCACAAGCATGGGGAGGAGCAGAGGGAGAGGGAGAAGCAGGCTCTCCACTTAGCAGGGAGCCCAATGCGGGGCTCGATTCCAGGACCCCGGGATCGTGACCTGAGTTGAAGGCAGACACTTGACCAACTGAGCCACCCAGGTACCCCAAATGGATATTCTTTTTTAAATTTTTATTTTATTTTAAACAAATCTCTCCAACCAAAAAGGGGCTCGAACTCACAACCCTAAGATCAAGAGTTGCATACTCTACCAGCTGAGACAGCCAGGCACCCCAATAAATGGATATTCTTTTTAAGCTGATAGGTTTGTGATTTATTAACAAAAACAGAAAACAAATACAGCTTCTCAGCAACAATGAGAGCTATTAAACAATGGAAACCCCCTCAAAATTCTGAAGTAAAGCTATTTCACACCTAGAATTATATACCTAACCAAACTCCCAACTAGCTATGAGAGAAAATTAAGGATATTTCCAAACATACAAGGTCTCAAAAGTTTACATCCCACGTACTCTTTCTTAGAAAGCTACTGATGTGTTTGCTTCACCAAAATTAGGGCAAACGGTAAAATAAGAAAGAGGAATGTGTGGTATTCAAGAAGAGGCGCGAGGAGAATTCTCAGGATACTGGCGAAAAGGAGACACTAGGATGTCACGCAGCAGACAACTGGCCCACACTGGAACAGGTTAAAATGCTCCATGGACATTTTGCCATGAAGATTAAATTGAAAGAATATCTAATATTAGGAGCAGTGGGCTGGCTCAGGGGAGCATGCAACTCTTGATCTCGGGGTTATGAGTTCAAGCTCCATGTTGGGTGACTTAAAAGTAAAATCTTAAAAAAAAAGAAAAAGGAATACCTAATATTATATTTGAAGGAATAGAGAGGAGATCTGGATTACTGGCCAAGAGTTGAGGGTTGAATTATTAATTAGTATATAAAAAGTTAACTGTATAACAACAGTTTCAAAGAAGACAGTTAATTATATCAAGGGGGAAAAAGTTCTACATAGTTGTCATGATTGTCATAGTTTACTACTTGGCTCAGCTGTTAATAGTTTTTATATAATTGTAATAAAACATTTTATCATACAGGCTCCTGGCTGGCTCAGTCAGTGGAGCACGTGACTCTTGATCTTGGGGTTGGGAGTTCGAGCCCCACATTGAGTGTAGAGATTACTTAAAAATAAATAAAATCTTCCAAAAAATAAAGAACATTTTATAATAGGACCTAAAGCTTGAAATTCAGAAGTAGAAAGGTAGCATGTGTATAGATCTAGAATCCCAAATGAACTGATGAAAGAGCTGAGAAGTGCTATATCTGCAGAGAAATGGCTGAGATGAAACAGAGTCTGCTCATTTTAGTTTTAAACCTTATGAATGGAGTGCCTGGGTGGCTCAGTCACTTAAGCCTCTGCCTTCAGCTCAGGTCATGATCCCAGGGTCCTGGCTTTAAGCCCCCGGTTGGGCTCCTTGCTCAGCGGGGAGTCTGCTTCTCCCTCTGCCTCTGCTCCTTCTCGTTGCTCTTGCTCTATCTCAAATAAATAAATAAAAATGTTTTTTGAAAAAAACCTCATGAAGCTATTTTTCTCCTTAGAGGCACATGTATCTTTAATAAAAACAAACACTAAAAAAAGAAGAAGAAGAAGAAGGATATAGTGAAAGTTATGTCTAACAAATTAATCAGATATAAATGGCTTTCTTTTTTTTTTTTTAAAGATTTTTTATTTATTTATTTGACAGAGAGAGATCACAAGTAGGCAGAGAGGCAGGCAGAGAGAGAGGAAGAAGCAGGCTCTCCACCGAGCAGAAAGCCCGATGCGGGGCTCGATCCCAGGACCCAGAGATCATGACCTGAGCCAAAGGCAGCGGCTTAACCCGCTGAGCCACCCAGGCGCCCCTATAAATGGCTTTCTTGAGAGGAAAACTGACAACCCTCTCATCACAATAAGGTGTTTTCATGTTAGTGTCCATTTTATAAAGCCAAGAGGTTTTTATTTTATTTCTTTAATTTTTAAAGATTTTTAAAAAGATTTTATTTATTTATTTGACAGAGAGATCATAAGTAGGCAGAGGTGGCGGGGGCGGGGGGGGGGGGGCAGGTGGAATCAGGCTCCCTGCTGAGCAAAGAGCCTGATGCAGGGCTGGATCCCAAGACCTGGGCCAAAGGCAGAGGCTTTAACCCAGGTGGCGCAGGTTTTTATGTTATTTGTCAAACAATAGAGCATCATGGTAAACTTTTGAGCAGAAAGGAACCATTTGTCCTGGCAAGTGGGTTGAAAAGAAACAGATTGAAAATGGCTTAGGAAATAGATACAACAGAACTTGGTGATTGATTGCTAGATGGGTGGGGGCAGTGATAATTCAGGTGTGTGAAAGGAAGAGTCATGGTTGGTTCCCAGGTGTCTGCCTGGGAGTACCTGGAGGGCTGTTGGTACCATTTTCTGAAACAGCAGACATAGAGAAGGAATAGAATTGGAAAGACAGGAAAGAATGTAAGTTTGATTTGAGACATGATCAAATAAAGTACTTATGGGACATCCAAGCAGAGAATGGCAGCAAGATTGAGAGAACAAGAGTTCACCAAAAGATTTGGCCTCGAAAAAGATCATCAGAAATGTAACACATAAATAGGATGATCAGAGGGAGGGGAGCTGAAGGATCCCTTCCTAGGGACAGACCTGCTTTGCTAAATCCATGCAGAGAGGCCACACTTCAAAAGTCTATGGGAAGGTTGACAATTACAACTTGGAGAAGCTGAAAGGTGCTGAATTAACTCTACCACGAGGGTATATGAAGGATTAAGAGAAAGCGAGAGATGTAAGGCTGGTAACATTTGAGGAAGGGGGAAAATGTTCAACTGGGAATTTATTTATTTATATAATTTTTTCTTTTTCTTAAAAATAAGATTGTAATTATTCATTTATTTGAGAGAAAGAGGGAGGGAGAGAGAACAGGGGAGCATCAGAGGGAGAGGGACAAGCAGACTCTGTGCTGAGCGCAGAGCAGGACAGGGGGCTCAATCCCAGGACCCTGAGACCATGACCTAAGCTGAAATCAAGAGGCAGACACTTACAGACTGAACCACCCAGGTGCCCCTCCACTGGGAATTTAAAGTTATTTGTTGTGTAGTATGCCTTATGACACTTCACCTTCTTCTTTTCATGAAATCTCTAGTAAAAACTGGCCTTCCTTCTCAGTATCTTGTGGAGATTTGTTTTTGTGGATGTACCAAAAAATAATTGTGTCTCTAGATTTGTATAGGAAGAAGCCAGACATGCTCCATGGAAGGATGGCTATTTGTCTATAGGTATCATCAACAAAGTATTGGGGGAAGGATGTGCAAATGTCTGTGGTGATGACTAAGACCAAGCAGAACCCAAAGAAGTCACTGTGGTTATGCAGGAAGTGCTGTGATGACCTCGATTTTTAAAACATGGTTTTTGTAGTTGGTGGTGGTAGTGGTGGTGTTCCTCTATTTTTTTTTTAAGATTTATTTGTTATTTGACAGAGAGAGATCACAAGTAGACAGGCAGGCAGAGAGAGAGAGAGAGAGAGAGAGAGGGAAGCAGGCTCCCCGCCGAGCAGAGAGCTCGATCCCAGGACCCTGAGATCATGACCTGAGCCGAAGGCAGCGGCTTAACCCACTGAGCCACCCAGGCGCCCCGGTGTTCCTCTATTAATGCTGTTTTTTTTAATTTGTTTTTTATTTATTTACTTGAGAAAGAGAGTGAGAGAGAGAGGAGAGAGCATGAGATGGGAGAGGGTCAGAGGGAGAAGCAGACCCCCTGCTGAGCAGGGGGCCCAATGTGGTACTTGATCCCGGGACTCCAGGATCATGACCTGAGCCGAAGGCAGTCGCTTAACCAACTGAGCCACCCAGGTGCCCTGTTTTTGTATTTTTAATCAAGAAATAATTGACATATAATATTATATTAATTCCCAGTGTACAACATATTGTAATCTCAATTTCTAACAAAAAATACAAAAGATAGAAAGTAGAGTCCATAGTCAAGAGCAAATATAAGAGAGTGGCTCCAGCATTAAATTATCAGGAAGGGTGGAACCAGCTAGACTAAGCCTTGTGAGAAAATGCTAAGAAGGGTGTGAAGAAAAAGGAACCAGCCTACTTCGTGAGTCCAGCGACAATGTTAGTTCATTGTTGCTGCCTTTGTGTCAACAAAGTGCCCATCAACTGTGGTTTGTCAGTATTCTCCCCCCATTCTACCACCACCACCTTCAAAGCCCCAGGCTCCTGGTCGGCTTTCCTTTATATCCCAGCATCTGTCAGTAGCTGAAATTGCATCCTATACCAATTAATTTGTTGTGTTCCATCTCCCTCACTCTAGGCAAACTCCCAGAGAAAGGGAAATTTGTCTTCAATATTCTGTCTTGAATTGTACCCATCATATGAAAAAGTACTCAAATATTTATCACTCAGGGTGCCTGAGCGGCTCAGTTGTTAAGTGTCTGCCTTCGGCTCAGGTCATGATCTCAGGGTCCTGGGATCGAGCCCGGGACGGCATGGGGCTCCCTGATCTACGGGAAGCCTGCTTCTCTCTCCCCTACTCCCACTGCTTCCCTTCCCTCTCTCGCTGTCTCTCTCTCTCTCTGTCAAATAAATGAATAATAAAATCTTTTAAAAAATAAATAAATAGGACTTCCTCTTTTCTGGCCAGAACCATGGAGGGTGCAAAAGAGAAGAAAATGAAGGTTCCTGCTGTGCCAGAAACCCTTAAAAAAAAGCGAAGGAATTTCGCAGCATTGAAGATTAAGCGTCGGAGGAAGAAGTTTGCTCAAAAGATGCTTCAAAAGGCAAGGAGGGGGCGCCTGGGTGGCTCAGTGGGTTAGGCCGCTGCCTACGGCTCGGGTCATGATCTCAGGATCCTGGGATCGAGTCCCGCATCGGGCTCTCTGCTCAGCGGGGAGCCTGCTTCCCTCTCTCTCTCTCTGCCTGCCTCTCCGTCTACTTGTGATTTCTCTCTGTCAAATAAATAAACAAAATCTAAAAAAAAAAAAAAAAAAAAAAAAAAAAAGGCAAGGAGGAAGCTTATCTATGAAAAAGCTAAGCATTACCACTAGGAATACAAGCAGGTGTACAGAACTGAGATTCGAATGGCGAGGATGCCAAGAAAAGCTGGCAACTTCTACGGTACCTGCAGAACCCAAATTGGAGTTTGTCATCAGGATCAGAGGTATCAAGGTGCAAGCCCAAAGGTTCAAGTTGCAGCTTCTTCGCCTTCACCAGATCTTCAATGGCACCTTTGTTAAGTTCAACAAGGCTTCAGTTAACATGCTAAGGATTGTGGAACCATATACAGCATGGGGGTACCCAAACCTGAAGTCGGGGAATGAATTGATCTACAAGTGGGGTTATGGCAAAATCCACAAGAAATGAATTGGCCTGACAGATAACACACTGATTGCCCGATCTTTTGGTAAATACCGAGTCATCTGCGTGGAGGATCTGGTTCATGAGATCTATACTGCTGGAAAACGTTTCAAAGAAGCAAACAACTTTCTAGGGCCTTTCAGATTATCTTCTCCACGAGGCGGGGAATGAAGAAAAAGACAACCCATTTTGTAGAAGGTGGAGATGCTGGCAACAAGGAAGACCAGATCAATAGGCTTATTGGAAGGATGAACTAAGGTATCTACCTTGATTATTTTTGTAATCTGGTCAGTTAATGAATGACTAATCTCAAATGGAAAAAAAAATAAATAATAAATAGTTCTCATTCAATGAATCAATTAATATTTTGTTTCTGCCTTTCGTCAGAAACGACCTCTGAATTAAAATAAGCAGGAATGGGGCACCTGGGTGGCTCAGTTGGTTGAGCAACTGCCTTCGGCTCAGGTCGTGATCCCGGAGGACCAGAATCAGGTCCTGCATCGGGGTCCCAGCTCCGCGGGGAGTCTGCTTCTCCCTCTGCCCCTCTCCTCTCTCATGCTTTCTCTCACTGTCTCTCTCTCAAATAAATAAATAAAATCTTTTTAAAAAAATAAAATAAAATAAAATAAGCAGGAAAAATTGGTTAAGAAGGAATTCAAGTGCAAAGGAGTGTAAGTTTGTATCAAGGTCTTTGAAGTAGTGATAATAGAGATAATTTCTGAGGACTAGGTAGGTGTGCCTCAGGGCCCACCTTGGAGCACTGTGCTAAGCACTTAACCCACCTTATCTAATATAATCTTCAAAGCAACTATTATTATTCCCATTTTGTAGATAAATTAGAAGCTAAGCTAAGCAAAGGTGACTTGTCCAGTCTGGCTAACCTGTATCCCAAGGCTCAAACCCAGGTCTCTCTGGCTTTGCAGCCTGTGTCTTTAAGCACTCTGTGATTCTGCCTCATGCAATTAAAATAACATTCCAGGGGTGCCTGGGTGGCTCAGTGGGTTAAGGCCTCTGCCTTCAGCTCAGGTCATGATCCCAGGGTCCTGGGATCGAGCCCCGCATCGGGCTCTCTGCACAGCAGGGAACCTGCTTCCCTCCTCTCTCTCTGCCTGCCTCTCTGCCTACTTGTGATCTCTCTGTCAGGTGAATAAATAAAATCTTTAAAATAAAATAAAATAAAATAACATTCCATACTATATTTAAATTCCTTGGGGCCCAATCAAATTATCTACTAGGATCCTAAGATTATTGAACTGCTCTTTGTAATTATTAAGGAATTAGAAAAATAGGCTAGGTGTTAGAAGGCTGATGATGGGTAAGTGTACTTATGATTTTTTTTGTACTTATTACGACTGTTAAGAAGAGTGAAGTGTAAAATGAGGGACCACAAATTATATAGTTCAGTTGTACTATGTACGTAACATTCTTGATATTTGAAATACTTTAAAACTAGCCATTTCTGTTTGTACACTATCTACAACCTCCTGCTGGCTTCTCCCATACATATTTTGAGTTTCTGCTTGGCCCCCAAAGAAATTTCACCATATAATCCCTGAAAACTGTAGAAATCTGTCCCAGGAAAAATCAAGGGCACACCCGTTGTTTAGGATCATTTTTTTCTAAAAGTAGTAATTGATCATTAAGAGCCATTAAGGTTTGGGGCGCCTGGGTGGCTCAGTGGGTTAAAGCCTCTGCCTTTGGCTCAGGTCATGATCTCAGGGTCCTGGGATCGAGCCCCACATCGGGCTCTCTGCTCAGCGGGGAGCCTGCTTCCTCCTCTCTCTCTCTGCCTGCCTCTCTGCCTACTTGTGATCTCTGTCTGTCAAATAAATAAATAAAATCTTAGAAAAAAAAGAGCCATTAAGGTCTACTACAAACTCATAAGACCAAATTCCTTTTCTAGGTTCTTATGTTGGGTCCATGGTCAAAGGAGCGAGACTGATACAAAGTGAAGGTCAAGAAAAACTATTTCACGCCAAGCATTGAGAATCAAACTGACCGGCTAGGGCTGTCTCTTGCAAAGAGGCGACCGCTCCCTGCCTCACAGAACAAGTTTTTAAGGGCAAAGGCCATGTGGTTGAGCCTGGCCACACACAGGTGACCAATGAGATCGTAACACAGAGAAAGCTGCACAGTCCTGCTAGGTCACACATAAGTGACCAATTGAATTACAATTTACCCTAGAGTAGATATTTGAACTAGCCTATCACCTTGGTCAGAATTGGCACCCAAAGGGCACCCAAAGGGCAGGGCCCATATTCCTCCTTGGTAGCTAGGGAGACAGTATGCGCCCCCACCAATTGGATACCTTCACCTGGCCTGACCCACCCTTGTATTTGGGCTTTGTTACCTGGGACTGGTTTCCGGACTTGTTTTTTTGTTTTTTGTTTTTTTTTCAAAGATTTTATTTATTTATTTGACAGAGAGAGATCACAAGTAGACGGAGAGGCAGGCAGAGAGAGAGAGAGAGGGAAGCAGGCTCCCCGCTGAGCAGAGAGCCCAATGCGGGACTCGATCCCAGGACCCTGAGATCATGACCTGAGCCGAAGGCAGCGGCTTAACCCACTGAGCCACCCAGGCGCCCCCGGGACTTGTTTTTAAGTAAGTTCCCTGAAGGGGGGCCAGGCAGGGTCAGGATGGAGCTGCTCTGGCTAAATAAGTCCTTGCATTTATAGATTCTAAGTGATAAGGAGTGGTGGCAGCCTAAACAGAAAGGAGTAGATTTTTAAAACCTCACTCTTGAATATCTTAGAGGCAAATACATCAGTAACTGGAAACAATGTTTGCCTCTGGGAAGGGAATGAGAGCTCTGAGGAAGAGAACAGGAAGAACACTTACTTTTCATTGTCCGTCCTGCAGTGCACTTTGAATTTCATAGGTCTGAGATTTCGTGGGTGATGGAGACCTTGCTGAGAAAAAGGCAGGAACACTGAGCATATGAAACAGATTCTAACCAAGTGAGCCTGACCTGCAGAGTTCTTTTTTTTTTTAAGATTTTTAAAATTTATTTGATTTATTTTATTTATTTGATGCAGGGCTCCATCCCAGGACCCTGGGATCATGACCTGAGCTGAAGGCAGAGGCTTTAACCCACTGAGCCACCCAGGCGCCTCCACAGAGTTTCTTGAAGATTGTCTGAGATGATGTGAAACCATCTTCCCAGGCTTTATTGTGACAGAGAAAAATCAGCTGCCTTTGTTCCCAATTACCACATGACACTGAATTCAGCTGCCTTTTGGAATCCAAGCTCAGTCATGCCCCACACATGACTCAGCCATTGCTTGCCATCATTAGTGCACTTGGCACATTGAACCCATTAATTCACCACTTAACAAAAATTTGCTCCCTCTCTCAAGTTTTGGGTTAGTTGACTGGTTTTCTTCAGTTTCCCAACAGCAATGAGAAACAGATTTTTAGGCTGTAAGGTTCCCTTTCTTCCTTTACCTCTGGTTTTCCACAGACTTGAAACTTGAGGGAACAGAATTAAAGTTTCAAACCATTGTTCCATTTAGCTATTTTTCTCCAACGGTTTTGACATATGCTTGTTTAGGAAATACTGAATTTCTGACTTTTTAACAATAACAAAATGCATCAAAAGGTGTTAAACTTCTCCATCTTTACCGAGAAGTGAAATGTAATTATTAGAGATAAAATAACATATATACATGCTAGCTGGGGAGAGGGCAAGAGTGAGAAATGGGGGAGAGTAAAAGGAAGGTTGGAGATAGGGATTCTTTAGCTGATAGCTTAGTTTGCTCAGGATTTTTTTAAAGCATTAAAAATATTTCTACTGACAACAAAATACAATTTTATTTTATATATTTTTTTCCTTTTTTTTTAAAAGATTTTATTTATTTGACAGAGAGATAGGTCATAAGTGGGCAGAGAGAGGGGAGGGAAGCAGACTCCCTGCTGAGCAGAGAGCCCGATGTGGGCAATCCCAGGACCCTGAGATCATGACCTGAGCCAAAGGCAGAGGCTTAACCCCTATATATATTTTTTTAAGATTTATTATTTATTTGACAGAGAAGCACAAGCAGGGGGAGCAGCACGCAGAGGGAGCAGGGAGCTGAACAGGGATCCATGAGGCACTCGGTCACTCGATCCCAGGACCCAGGATTATGACCTGAGCCAAAGGCAGGCGCTTAAGTGACTGAGCCACCCAGGCGCCTCCAAAATACAATTTTAAAGTGTAAAGTATAGGTAGTACTATATATCACTGCTGTATACATTAAAATAATGTACTATTAAAAAGCTTTTCTCTATATACGCTTAAAAACTTATGTATTTTATTATTTTTAAAGCTTTATTTGAGAGAGAGACAGAGAGATAGAAAGAGCATGAGGCGCAGGAAGGACAGAGGGAGAGGGACAAGCAGACTCCCTGCTGAACTGGGAGCCCAACGCAGGGCTGGATCCCAAGATCCCGAGATCATGACCTGAGCCAAAGTCTTTGAAAAAGGAAAACACTCAGAATGTATTTTAACTCCAGTTAATAGGACACAAAAAAGTGCTAGTTAAAGGTGCCCGGGTAGCTCAGTCAATTAGCTGTCCAGCTCTTGGTTTCAGCTTAAGTCGGGATCTTGGGGTGGAGAGTTCAAGTCCTGCTCCACCCTGGGCTTGGAACCTACTTTAAATAAATAAATAAAACCTAAGAATGATTGTTAACCAAAGTAAATAGACTCAAAATCCACAAAAAGCAAAAGTAACATGAATTAAAATGTAAGGGCCTACTTAGCCAGAGTGAGCCATTTTGTTGTCTATGCAGTAAACTTAGATTGAACTTGCCCCTTCCCCCAAGAGGAAAGCGCTTAGAAACAGAACTGGTGAAATACGGCCAAATAGCCCCCCGCACATAACGGAGTCCAGATTCAAGGATGTGTCCGGCCAGATGGAAACGTCCAATCAAGGGAAAGTGCACGTATTACCCGCCAGGGAGTGTGAGCCCCCGCCTTTTGGGCACCAGACAAAGGCGCCAATTCTAGCCAAGGTCATAGGCTGAATTAGATGACTATCACGGGGTAGAATGTAATTCAATTGGCCACCTGTGTGTGGCCAGGCTCAACCACATGGCCTTTACTCTATAAAAGTTAGTCTGTGATGCTGGGAGGGGTTGCCTCTTTGCAAGAGACGGCCCTGACCAGTCAGTTTGATTCTCCATGCTTGGCACGAAATAAAGCCCTGCTTAACTTTCACTTTGTATCAGTCTCATCCTTTTGTCTACGGACCCTTTCATAAAATACCCAAACCTCTGGAGAGTCAATTCCATTAATTTCTTTTTTTTTTAATATTTTATTTATTTGACAGAGAGAGAGATCACAAGTAGGCAGAGAGGCAGGCAGAGAGAGAGGGGGAAGCAGGCTTCCTGCTGAGCAGAGAGCCCGATGTGGGGCTTGATCCCAGGACCCTGAGATCATAACCCTGGCCGAAGGGCAGAGGCTTAACCCACTGAGCCACCCCAGGTGCCCCTCCATTAATTTCATTTCTCAGAAGTGAATTCTCTGGGTTACGGACTGAACAGATCCCTTGTTCCTTCTCACTTCAAACATAGTTGCACTTCTGCCCCTACACTGCCGTTTTCTTCTTCCCATAAGTACCTGGGAGAAAAGGGAAAAAAGAAAAAAAGAAAAAAAGAACCAATATTTTAGCTCTATACTCTATAGGGTATATGGTGAACACGGCCAGGAGAGCAGACTCACAACTTCGAAAACAAACTCTCTAGAAATTGCTGACAGCTGATAAGGGCCACTCTTCCAGAAGATCATGCTCCCTTTCTGGGATAGTTCTCACCCCATAACATGTCAACGCGTGGTTATAAAACTTGGTGTCTTGGCTCAAGGTGGGACAACTCTGTAGGGACTTCCAGCTCCAGGACTCCTTGAGCGACCAGCTGAGGCCTCTGTTGCGGCTTCACCAAGATCAACTTCCCCCACTGATCTCCCTCCCCTACCGTGTGCTCCCTGAGAGTTAGTCCTCAATAAGCCTTTGTCCACAAACAGCCATCTAAACTCTGCTTCCAGGGAAACACTGGAAACCATATGGGATGATTCTCCCCCAGCAGACATGAACGGATTTATCCTGATATGTCTGTATTCTTTCTCTCATGGTGTCCCTTTAATCTGCCAGTGTTTTTGTTGTTGTTGTTTCTTTTAAATTCCTCTAGCAGCATGTTGCAAATAGTTAAGGACCTAGGATACAGAATGTTAACAGTAGCAGGAAATGAAAGCTGGATTATTCCTTGCCTATTTTATAGCTATCCAAAACAATATTCTTGACTCTGTGAGTTAGGGGAGAAGATGGTCTGTAATATTAAATATGGCTGATGGACTTTCATGAAGATCAAACTCACGACTTTGGCATTATTTTGCCATGTTCCACCCAGCTGAACTAATGGGCTCACGCAGAAAATTTGGAAGTGTGATTTAAAGACTGTTTCTGTGGATGCCTGAGTGGCTCAACTGGTTAAGCATCTGCCTTTGGCTCAGGTCATGATCCCAGGGTCCTGGGATCAAGCCCCACATCAGGTTCCCTGCTTACTTAGTAAGAATCTGCTTCTCCCTCTGCCCCTCCCTTCCCTGCTTGTGCTCGCTCTCAAAAATAAATAAATAAAATCTTAAAAAAAAAAGAAGAAGAAGACAGACAGACAATGTAGGAGGAAGAAAACTCTTTTTAAAACTCCAAAACTCAGGGGCACCTGGGTGGCTCAGTGGATTAAGTGGCTGCTTTCAGCTCAGGTCATGATCCCAGGGTCCTCGAGCCCTGCATTGGGCTCTCTGACCAGCGAGAAGCCTGCTTCTCCCTCTTCCTCTCCCTCTGGCTGCCTGCCACTCCTGCTGCTTGTGCTTTCTCTTTCTATCAAATAAATTTTAAAAATATATTTTTTAAAGATTTTATTTATTATTTGACAGAGAGAGACATAGTGAAAGAGGGAACACAAGTAGGGAAAGTGGGAGTAGGAGAAGCAGGCTCCCTGCTCAGCAGGGAGCCCGATGCGGGCTCAATCCCTGGACCCTGAGATCATGAACTGAGCCGAAGGCAGACGCTTAATGACTGAGCCACCCAGGCACTCCATAAATAAAATCTTAAAAAAACAAAAAACAAAAAAAAACCCAACTCCAAAACTCAGAGAAGAAATTATATGACATTCATTTAAAATACAAACAAAACAGAAACAGAGAACACAGAAGATAGCCTAGAATTAAAAATAAATAGCCACAATAGTAATGTAATTAGAAGGGTTGGAAAAGGCAGTTAATGAAATCGCCCAGCAGCAAAGAAAGAGAAAAGAGAAAATAAAAGACATGAAAGGATCCATGCAAAAGACCAAAATCCAAATTGTGGAATTCCTGCAAAAGTAGAGAGTATGGGCGCCTGGGTGACTCAGTCAGTTAAGCGTCTGACTCTTGATTTCAGCTCAGGTCATGATCTCAGGATTGTGAGACGGAGCCCCAGGCTGGGCTCAGTGCTCAGTGCGGAATCTGCTTGTCCCTCTCCCTCCCCCAGTTCCTCCCCCCCAAAAATGAATAAATAAAATCTTAAAAACAAAAACAAAAATGAGAGAGTAAATACAGATAAACAAACTGTCATAGGAATAACCCTAGAAAATTCTCCAGACCCAAATGACAGGAGCCCATAAGTGGAAAAAGCCCAGGCACTCTGAGCAATGAAAACATTTTCATACAAAGGTTTGTCACTGTGCAAGAGAAAAGATTCTAAAAGCTTCCAAAGAGGAAAAGATGGGTCCTAGACAAAGGAACAAGGGAGAGAATGACACCACAGTTCTGTTATCAGTACTGAATGGTCCAAGACAATAAAGCAATGCTTTGAGAATTCTGAGGGAAATGCCTGTTCAACCAGAAGATAGATTAAAGAAAATGGTAATTGTTTAGGAGGCAATCACTGGGAGGTAGTCTGAAGGGGTGGGTCAAGAAACTACTGTTTGTCCTTCTAACTTTTTTGGTGCTATTGATTGATTGATTGATTGATTGATTTTCATGTATTTGTGGATGCAGAAAATGTATTTCTTGTCCACCCTTCTCTAGATTTTACTAAGGATGGACTCCAACAGAAAAGGGATGGAGATGAGACAGAGGAAGGCATGGAATCCAGGAACCCGTGCAATGCAGCCCTGAAGAAGCAGGCCTACAGAACAATCAATATCGACTGAAACAGACAGACGCTTCCCCATGTGAGTCTCTAGGAAAATGAGAGAACTGGCTGATTTTCTGTTGCATAGGAGCATTTGGGGAAAACTGATGATAGATGGACTGAGCATCTGTTTGAGCTGTTGTAACAATTTTAAAGTCCTATTATCTTTATTTTTATTTTAAAAGTCCTCAAGAAGTGGGGCACCTACGTGGCGCGGTCGTGAATCATGAGACTCAGTTTCCGCTCAGGTCTGGTTCCAGGTTCCTGGGATCGAGGCCCCCTTGGGCTTCCCACTCAGCGCATAGAGTGGGCTTGGGTTTCTCTCTCCCTCTTTCTCTGCTCCTGCCTGCTGTGCGTGTGCTCCCTCTGTCTCATGGAAATAAACAAATAAATCTTTTTAAAAAAAAGTACTCAAGAAGTGCAAAAAGAAGAAATATAACCCTAGTAGTTTGGAGTACTAAAGTGAACAGTATTTACATGGGCATAATATAAACACAGATTAACTGAAATAAAAATTATGGTATAATCACACTGGAAGAGTGGGGAGTGGATGGAAGGGTTATAAAAAGATTTAATCCACTTTATGGTAAATTTCATGAAGTCAGGGATTTGTCTGTTTTGTCACCTGTGGCATCCCCAAAACACAGAGCAGTGTCTGGTATATAGCAGGTACTCAACTAATATGTATCCATTTGGGGGCACGTGGGTGGCTCAGTGGGTTAAAGCCTCTGCCTTTGGCTCAGGTCATGATACCAGGGTGCTGGGATCCAGCCCCGCATCAGGCTCTCTGCTCAGCGGGAAGCCTGCTTCCCTCCCTCTCTCTCTGCCTGCCTCTCTGACTAATTGTTATCTCTGTCTGTCAAATAAATAAATAAAATCTTTAAAAAAAATGTATCCATCTGTTACCATCTACCATGCCAGGAAGTTACTGGCTGTTGTCTTCAAAGTGGTAAATCAAGAGGAAACATTATAAGGCTATCATCTAGGAGTATGGAAATACATACATACACAAACAGCTAAAACGGTTTAAAAGAAAAAAATATTTTATTTTCTGAGGCAATCACTGGGAGGTAGTATGAAGGGGTGGGACAAGAAACTGCTGTTTGTCTTTATAACTTATTTGGTGCTTCTGGATTTTTTTAAAGAAATTGTGCATATGTAGTAAATACTTAGGCTAAATTTTTTTTTAAAGATTTTATTTACTTATTTATTTGACAGACAGAGATCACAAGTAGGCAGAGACGCAGGCAGAGAGAGAGAGAGAGAGGAGGAAGCAGGCTCCCGGAGGAGCAGAAAGCCCGATGCGGGACTCGATCCCAGGACCCTGGGACCATGACCCGAGCCGAAAGCAGAGGCTGTAACCCACTGAGCCACCCAGGAGCCCCACTTTGGCTAAATTTTTAAATGGAGCAAAATAGATGTGAGTTTAAAACAAAACAATTCTCTCTAATGAAATATTTTTTAAAAGAAAGTATTAAACAGTAGAATCTGGACACAAAATGGCCCCAGGTCCTTTATAAAAAAAAAAAAAAATATATATATATATATATATATACACACATTTATATATATATACATTTATTGGCTCAGTCATCCTTACCTTTTCTAACAAACCTTTTGTCAAGGAGACACTAAAACAAGTGCGATTTTGGTTGGCATTAAAATCGCACTTGTTTTTGTGTCTCCTTGACAAAAGGTTTGTTAGAAAAGGTAAGGATGACTGAGCCAATAAAACTCAAGTTTTAATGCACTGCACTTGAATGGTGTGAGCTTATAATGAATTTAGACAATGGGTTGGTGGTGATTTATTTAGCATGGCTTCTGATTTAAGTTGGCATTATGACAGTGGGCAAGGTTAAATTATGCCTTACTATGCAATTATGGCTAGTTTAAGTTATTGTACTGCTGAGCAAATGACATATTTATTCATTTCATCATGTTAAGAATTCTAGGCTACTTTTAAATGGAGCAAATGTGAGGTAGAATTAATCAACTCTTTTGCCTTAGCTTTGGTGCTAAAACTTAAACAATTATTATTATTATTTTTTTAAAGTAGGCTCAACACAGGGCTTGAACTCAAGACCCTGAGATTAAGGCCTGAGCTGGGGGATGCCTGGGTGGCTCAGTTGATTGGGCATCTGCCTTCAGCTCGGGTCATGATTCCAGGGTCCTGGACTCTAATCCCACTTTGGGCTCCTTGCTCAGCGTGGATCCTGCTTCTCCCTCTGCCTGCAGCTCCCCCTGCTCATGATCGTGCTCTCTCTCTCTCTTTCTGGCAAATAAATAAACAAAATCTTAAAAAAAAAAAAAAAGACCTAAGCTGAGACCAACCAGGTGTTTAACCTACTCAACCCAGGCACCCCAAAACTTTAACAATTCTTTTTCTTTTTTTTTTTTTAATTTGACAGACAGATCACAAGTAGGCAGAGAGGCAGGCAGAGAGAGACAGGAGGAGGAGGCAGGCTCCCTGCTGAGCAGAGAGCCCGATGCGGGACTCGATCCCAGGACCCTGAGATCATGACCTGAGCCGAAGGCAGAGGCTTTAACCACTGAGCCACCCAGGCGCCCCAACTTTAACAATTCTTATGGGTTTTTCCATGTTCCCACCAAACTGGATTTTTGCCATTTTCCTTCCCCTCTAACACCCATAACGTATGTCTTTTGAGTTGACCTCCAGTAGGTTATTTGGCTACAGTTTATAAAACAAAGCAGAGGCTTTTAAATCAGGTAATGATGGGGCGCCTGGGTGGCTCAGTGGGTTAAGCCGCTGCCTTCGGCTCAGGTCATGATCTCAGGGTCCTGGGATCGAGTCCCACATCGGGCTCTCTGCTCAGCAAGAAGCCTGCTTCCCTCTCTCTCTCTCTCTGCCTGCCTCTCTGTCTACTTGTGATCTTTCTCTGTCAAATAAATAAATAAAATCTTTAAAAAAAATTTAAAAAAAAAATAAATCAGGTAATGACAAGTGTTAATCCTGTTGCTTACTAGCTATGACTGTAAATCACTTACTTAACTTCTCCAGGCCTCAGTTTCCACACCTTTTTAAAAATGATTCCTTTATTTATTTGAGAGAGAGAGAGAGAGAAAGAGTGCGTGAGTGGGAGAGGGGCTTTGGGAGAGGGACGGGCAGAGGGAGAGGTAGGGGCAAGGGGAGAGGGAGAGGGACAGTGGGAGAAGGAAATAATCTCAAGCAGATTCCCTGCCGAGCTCGCAGCCCAAGGCGCTGAGATCACCAAGAGTCGGAGGCCTAACCAGCTGAGCCACCCAGGCACCCGTGTTTCCGCAGTCTGAAAGCAGAGATACTAATCTTACCATATGGTACTGTTGATAAATAAGAGGTCAGTGTGTGGGGTAAATGCCTAGTAAAGTGTCTGGCATTTGACTTAATAAATGGTGGTAGTATTGTTACTTAGAGTTTAGTGATTCTGTTCTTTGATTTTGCGACACGGTTTTCTAATCTTCCCATAACTTTGCCTTATGACATGTATACGTATATTTATTTCATAAACCTAATTTAAATGAATTAAAATTTGGATTTCAGGATTCCATGAAGCTGTTTCTCTCTCTCTCTCTCTCTCTTTTTTTTTCCATGAGGATCTCTGAGTTGACTGTGTTGTTGCTATTGTGTCGGGACTTCCTGAAAAGTGTACGCTTCCTGGCCATAATATTTAAGAAGAGCCAAGGTGATCATTGTTAGAATTGAGTGATGGGTGCATGGGGTCCTTATTATATCATTCTATCTACTTTTGCATATATTTGAAAGTTTCTATACTAAAAATCTAGAATAAAGGTGAGCTTTCAATAAAGGAAAAGATATAAAATCAGTTCCCCTGAGCAAAGCATTTGTTGGTATTTATCCTCAATTGTTTGGCAAGTCAACTTGTAAAAGAAAGAGTCCATTTTCTCGTGAATATTTTCTACTATAGATTCTCTTTTAGTTTTTGTCCTTATTCTCAAGAGTAGCCTACATGACAATAATGAACATTTAATCTCTCTTTAGCTAAATAGGCCTCAGAGAGCTACACACCTAAAGGAGAGACCCTCCAGGGAAATCTAGGTAGGAAGCAAAGTGTTGATGAGTCAGCCTGCGGCACACTTTCTCTGCGTTGATACTAAATCAAAGTTTCAGGTAATGACAAGAACTGCTTTGTTGCTGAAGCACTTGTCTTGGGAGTGACAATGAGGTGGAGGGTGTAGCTATTAATAGACTATACTTCCTTCTTTTTTCTGGTAGGGTTTGTTGCAAAAGTCCAAGTGTGGCTTGTAGAAACCTAGATAAGTCATTATTTGGATAATTATTCTCTTAGTGAAACTCCATTGGTGGTTTTAGTTAAATAAAAAACAGTGCTGCCTGTCCTGCTCTAATCTATTTGACTGGACTGTTTATACGTTAAGTTGTGCCAAGCCTACAAAGTCTTCCCTACAAAAGCTGTGTTTTGCTGGTTCTTCAGGTGATTCATCTACTATATACACATAAAAATTATAGTTCAGAAGGTTGTTGTAAGAATTAATTAATGTTTGTTGTGCCCCTTGTGATCCTCAGATGAAAGGCACGAAGGAAATGTGGTGTGCCTATGCAAAGTAATAGCATCAGTACACATTGTAAAGAATGTTGGGATCCTTCTGAATGAAAGGTGGAGTATGAACTTCAAGTTATTTTTATTAGTGTTTGCAGAAGAATCAAACAGTATTTGGAGGAACATAATGAAATTCAGCAGATTTTCAGGTGAACACATAACTGTCAAAAGAAGGTAGTAGCCAATAATTCTGTTGTGGACTAAGGAAATAAAGTGTTTTTGCTTTCGAATATGTACATATCAAAAAGGGGGAAAGAAAAAAATAAAGAAGAAGAAGGAGGAGGAGGAGAGGAGGAGGAGGGAGAGGAGGAGGAAAAGGAGGAGGAGGAGAGGAGGAGGAGGAGAAGGAGGGAGAGGAGGAGGGAGGAGAAGAAGAACGAGAAGAAGCAGAAGGAGAAGGAGAAGAACGAGAAGAAGCAGAAGGAGAAGAAGAAGGGTAAAAAGCACATGTTTGATGTTCAAAGAAGGCATCCTGAAAACAATAATGAAGATCCTTGGTTCTTGAAATTCTTTTCCTACTCAGATAAACATTTATAAACTGGGCAAAAAGAGTTTATCAGAAATATTTGATCTTATGTTACTCCTCGTAGTTTTATGTGTGGTTGGGGGAGGAGAGTTCAAAGGAAATGAAGGGAATGCAGGAAGAAAAACTGGTTGAACATAAATATCACTGGACACAGGAGAACCCTGACAGTTACTTTGAACCCATCCTTCTATTGCATTCCTTCTGAAAATCAAGGCCTAATAATACCTCCTTCTAAGCGTCAGTTCCTCCTGTCCATTCCCACCTGCCTCACATTGGATCCCTCAGCATCTCAGAGGTGGATTACCGCAGTAGGCACATGGCTGGCCTCCCTGAACACTCACACTGTAGACCAAATTCATGACACCCAAACCCTGTCACCGCCTTTGAAGGCCGGAGATCATCAACTCTCCCCCTGCTGCCCCTCCCACCCCCACCAACCTAGCCTGCAGTAATCCTCTATTCAGTGGCATTGTTCTCCTTGGAAGTTATTCCTCCTTCATAATCTTTATACCACAGAGATGTCTATTCCTCCCCTCTACCAATCCACGTTTAACCCATTCTTAAATTTTTTTTGATCAATTTCCCTGACTGTGGTAGCTCTTAGTCACCTGTTTCTTTTTTTTGGCCTTTTCAGCATCGGGGCACCTAGAGTTTGTATCACAGACGTTCCTGTTTGTTGCTCTTACCTATACAAGTGAGGGCAAGGACCATCCTTGATACACGTTTAGCATGACAGAGTGAAGCACTTACAAGGAGCACCGTAAGTGTTTGTCTTATGGCTGATCTTGACTGTGGTCTACTGTCATCTCCCATTTAAACCAGATGATGGGGTCCTCCGAAGAACTCTGGCTTTGGACTCAGACTGAATGAGAATTCCCCCTCTGCCACTTACATCCCACCTCTATTGTATGAATGTGGGTAAGATTTTTATTTTCTGACATCCCCAAAGCTACCGGACAAATACTAGATATGTCCATCCCACCCCTGACCAGTGAGGAAGGCCTCAGTTCTGGGAACAAGAGCCGTCAGGTTGTATCCTCTGACATGGGAGAAAAAAAAAAAAAATCTTTCATCAGCTTTGTCCTGAGCCTAAAGAAATATTATCTCCCCCCGCCCCAATTTTTGACTTCTCTTGCTACAATTCTACTCTTACTAATAAACTTTCTGGTTTTTCACTTTCCCTGATACCAAGAAAAGTAGTCCCAGAAAGAAGGTAAGAGTTGGGGCACCTGGGTGGTGCAGTGCGTTAAAGCCTCTGCCTTCAGCTCGGGCCCCCCGCATGGGGCTCTCTGCTCAGCGGGGGGCCTGCTTTGTCCTCTTTCTCTGCCTGCCTCTCTGACTACTTGTGATCTCTCTGTCTCTGTCAAATAAATAAATAAAATCGTAAAAAAAAAAAAAAAGAAGGTAAGAGTTTCCAGCCTGGAAAGGAATGTATCACTTGACATTATGGCTGTTATGTTACTGTCCTATGAATTGGTCAGTGTGAATTGTCAGTGTGAATTGTCTTTAAGACACTCATCATCTCTGGGTAATTGAGAAAATCCAATTTATAAAAGGAGCTGAGGCACAGTCATGGGGCAATGCTGATCCTGCCAAGTATTCGGACGAAGAGGACCTACCACAGCAGCCAGCTCCTAAGCCATATTTCCACTTAGTCCTCTGGACTGTTATATGCTTCTGCTTGTGGAACCGTCTGTCCTGATTTTTACTACACCAGAGGATCAAGAAAGTAGACTTTAGGGGGGAAAAAAAAAGAAAGAAAGTAGACTTTTGAGCCAGGCAGCTTCCGTTTGAATCATGACTTCTTCTTCTTTTTTTTTTTTTTAAGATTTCATTTATTTGCTTATTTGAGAGAGAGAGCACAAGTGGGTGGGGGAAGGAGGAGCAGAGAGAGAGGGAGAAGCAGTGTCCCCGCTGAGCAGGGAGCCCAACGCGGGGCTTGATCCCAGGACCCCGAGATCATGACCTGAGCCAATGACTTAACCAATTGAGCCACCCAGGCACCCCTTGTGAGGACTAACTTAAAGAACTTGTTGATATTTTGTGAGTATTTGCTACTTTTCCAGTTTTGGGTCGATTTCTTTGGGCCACAATTTTGTTTCCCCATAGCAACTAACAGTAATTCCTAAAAACAAAAAGGACCTCTGGTCTTTCTTTCCTGAGGTCATCAAGGATGGTTAGAGAAAGCTGAAGAGGTAGTTTCTAAGATAGCTTCGTGAGGAAGAACATACATACATGGGTCGTAGCAACTGTGAAGAAAAAAGGAATACAGGAAGAATCCCACAAAGTTGAGGGAAGGAAAGTTCCTGGAGGTGTCACTGGATCTACAGAAATCCTCCATGATCTCCTCACGAACCAGAGCTTCTAACGTAACTAAAGTTCTACTCATTGCTTTCTCTCAGCTCTGCAAAGAGATAGTCTTCAATCCTCCAGTAGATAGTTATTTGTAATATAAGTATATAAAGTATAATTATAAGGATATATAAAGTATAAAGTATATAATTATTTGTAATATAAGTGTATATACATAAGCTCTGATAAGTCAGAGCTCATGTAACTCAGACAACTCAGATAATTCATACCCAAGAATGTGCAAAACATGCCTTTTTGTGGACATTCTCTGAGGAGATTGAGATACATTGTATCCAGTATATTCTTTGGATGACTTAAAACACTGATGGAATTTTTAGAAAATCTACTCCAACCTTCAACATTTCTGAGTCTTCAACATCTTAGAAAAAAGCTCAAATCAATCTTTTGGCTTGATTCCAAAATCTCCACTAAGTGTATTTGAAAATATGTTTTCTTGTTTCCAACTATACTGGACTGTTTTTCCCTCCTCTTCTTTGGCAGTACAACCTGAGAGTCCAGATTCTGGAGTCAACTCTCAGGACTCAGTTCCCAGCTCTACCACTTTCTGATGAATGATCTCAGGGCAAGCAACTTAATCTTTCTCTTTCCTCCACTTCCTCATTTATAAAGTGATGGTGATGATGATGATGATGATGATGATGATATCACCTATTTATAGGTGTGTTGTAAGAATTAAATTGTCAGTGGGGCACCTGGGTGGCTCAGTGGGTTAAAGCCTCTGCCTTCGACTCAGATCATGATCCCGGGGCCCTGGGATCAAGCCTCACATCGGGCTTTCTGCTCAGCAGGGAGCCTGCTTCCTCCTCTCTCTCTGCCTGCCTCTTGGCCTACTTGTGATCTCTGTCTGTCAAATAAATAAATAAAATCTTTAATAAAAAAAAAGAATTAAATTGTCAGTACTTTTAGGACAATGCCCAACACATAGTAAACCTCAGTTAGTATTAGTTGCAAGTGTTACTTTTGTTGTTGTCACTTATGTAAGCATCTAAAGCTGAGTTTTAATATGACTTACCTAAAAGGCAAAATGTGGTGAGCATCTGATTTCAAAAGACATAATTGCATAGATTTATCTGCATAGCCTGCTTTTTCTGGTACAGCATGGTCTTGGTAGAGTTAGTAATCAAGGCCCCCATTTTCCCAATCACAAGCGTGGGTACATGCCATGGGCTGGGCCAATCCCTTCCTCTCCTGCACTTCCTTGAATGTTGTGCTGAAGATGGGGTTAAGCAGGAGCCTCTCTTTTTTTTTGCATTAAGTACTGTAAGAATGTAGCCCTGGGACTACCAGCCACATCCCCCTTCCCCTTTCTGCTATAGAAGAGAATGATTCCATCAGACCATGAGCGGCAGAAAGTCCCAAGAGATGCAGAGAACGAATTTCTCCCTGCCTAAACAATCTAACACAGTTACAGGAGACAATAAATGAACCCTTTTAGTAAAACTATTTTGAATGGGACTTCTACCATTCATGCACATACACACACACACACACACACACACACGCAAATACACACACACAAGCACATACACACACACAAGTCCTGGATTTTCCAGCATTATTCCAATTTCAAACATTCTGTTTTATTATTTCCACAATTACTACTGCTAATAATAACAACTACCATGTATATCTCTTTGTAAGTGCCAGGCACTGTTCTAAGCATTTTATATGTTGTAATTCAGTTAAAGCTCCTACTATGCTACAGAGTAGGTATTATCATTATCCTTACTTTACAGATGAAGAAAGAGAGAAACAAAGAGATTAATTAATTTGTGCAAGACCATGTAAATACAAGGTGCAGACAGAATTCAGATCAAGATGGTCTGAATCCAGAGTCCACTTTTTCTGTGCCTAACCTTATGTGCCAAGTGGTCACTGGTCATATACATGTCGGTAGGAATTGAACTGTCCATAGCGTTCACTAAGAAGGACATAGGAAGTGGTCCACAGGATACATGTGAAGTAATTTGAAAGTGGGGAAGAGGGAAGAGCAAATAGACCAATTATATTCTTGTATCTACTAAATAGAAAGCATACCAGAAAATTACAGTCATCAAAGATTCTCCAGTTTAGGTTAGTTCCTTAGATATTCTTCTCCCAAACCCCATTCATTCCCCATGCCATTGTATGTTCTCTAACCCTCTTTCAACTTTAGGAAAGTCTGACACAATTTTTGTTCATTTCTGGGGTTCCTGAAATATTTCATATCTCTACTGTTTTACCTCCCTTTTACTCTGGATCCCGTCGAATTCCAGCTTAATTGCTACCCTCTCCTCCCTTAGAAACAGCCCTGGATCAGGTTGCCAAGAACTTTCTACTTTCCAGGTCCATTGTGCCTGCATTAGTATATTACCGTATCTGTATATTACTTAACAGATACTTCTGGGGTTTTTTACAGTGTTCATCTATCCTTCCTTGAAGCTATCTCCCTTAGTCTTTGGGCCACCATCTCTCCTCATTCCCTTTTTCTCTCTGACTATCCTTTTTCATCTCTTTGTAGCAGCACCTTCTCCCTTTACCATTAAATACTGATATTCCAGGGGGCACCTGGATGGTTCAGTTGCTACAGCATGTGACTCTTGGTCTCAGGGTCATGAGTTTGAACCCCAATTTGGGTGTGGAGCTTCCTTTAAAAAAAGAAAAATAATTTTTTTAAAGATTTTTATTTATTTGACAGAGAGAGACACAGCAAGAGTGGGAACACAAGCAGGGGGAGTGGGAGAGGGAGAAGCAGGCTTCCTGCTGAACAGGGATCCTGATGTGAGGCTCCAGCCCAGGACCCTAAGCCGAAGGCAGACACTTAACAACTGAGCCACCCAGGCACCCCGAAAAAAATTTTTTTAATTGATATCCCAGTTCAACTTTCTAAACTCCAGTCAATTGTTACTTTTTTCAGAAAGTCTTCCCTGTCACATACCTCCATAGAGTTCATCAAACCTTTATCTGGTCTGGATCTGTGCTTTGCCTGTGCTTGTTGCCCTTGTGCTGTAACATTATTTATCTCTTTCCCTTTGGGCTGAAAATTCCCACAAGGGATTTTTTCTTTCTTTTTCTTTCTTTTTTTTTTTTTTTTCATCTCTGTATCCGCAGCACTTAGCAAGTTTTCACCACAGAGTAGGTTCCCAGTAAAAGTTTCTGAAAAAATAAATGGGTTTGTCTGGTTTTCATCTGCAGAATATTTGCCTATTATGACTCAACTTGACCTTTCTTCTGTAGAATTGGAGAGGTATTATCAGAAAGATGCCTAGAGATGTAAATCAACCAAGTAAATCAAAAGACTCTTCGAGATATCCAGTAATGAACTTCTGATATCCAGTATGTCCGAACATCTCTTTTCCTGCTAAATAAATCATTGACAGTGTGTGTATGCTTGTGTGCTCACAGGAAATAAGGGATGAATAGTCCAGAAATCAAAATAGACCCAGAAATCAAAATGCTTTGTTCCTAGTTCTGGTTCTATCACTTATCACTTAGCCCAGTGATTGTGGGTGAGTTATTTAGCTAATCTAAAGTTTGAATTTTTTTAAGAAAGGGAAGGGGGAGGGGTAAAGAGGAGAGGGAGAGAGAGAGTCCTAAGCATGGAAATGCCCAGCATGGAGACTGATGTGGGGCTCAATCCACAACCCTAAGATCATGACCTGAGCCAAAATCACAAGTTGGGTCCTTAACCACTGTGCCACCCAGGTGCCCAACTTGAATTTTTTAAAAAAGTAATAAAAACCTCTGCCCTGCCTAGCTCATAGAGCTGCAATGTAGATAAGATGAAAGAGATTGGACATGCTTTAAAACTCATTTTAGGTGGTTAAATTAGTTGTAAAAAAACAAACAAACAAACAAACATGAACACACTCGGATTATGTCATGGAGTGAATGGTTTATTGGAAAAAGACCTAGGGAAACTTTTAAAAAATAGATTAGAAGTAGAAATCTCAGCCCCAAGTTTCAGCCAGCCAGGAAATCGGGAAGTAACACAGTAGGGTCACACAGGAAGAATGGGAACCTGAGTACACCTGAACTGGACAAAGACTGTAATGTGGTTTGTTTGTTTGTTTGTTTGTTTTTTTAAGATTTTATTTATTTATTTGACAGACAGAGATCACAAGTAGGCAGAAAGGCAGGCAGAGAGAGAGAGGAAGGGAAGCAGGCTCCCTGCTGAGCAGAGAGCCCAATGTGGGGCACGATCCCAGGACCCCGGGATCATGACCGGAGCCAAAGGCAGAGGCTTTAACCCACTGAGCCACCCAGACGCCCCTGTAATGTGGCTTTTAAACTGGAAGTTTCTTCAGAGGCCAGCACATATAAATCATCCTCCTCTCGATGCCAACCGCAAGCTTGCTAACTTTTCCTGAGTGCCCTGCAATTGACAGGACGTCTTTTCTCTCTGCCTTCGTTTCTCTTAGAGTGCTTTTCTGCCTTTGCTCCTACTACCAGCTAATGGACCCCCTAAATCTAGAGATCAAATACCAGACAGATTGTTGCTAAGAACCTGATCTAGGAACCCTGCCAGCCAGCTGTGGGCTGTTCTCGAGTTAGAGCCACTCGGGGTCCAGTTAGTGGTGGCCATAGTGATAGAGCAAGAGGAACAAACACATCCACTTATTTCTATACCCAAGACTCTTGCTTTAGATGAACCACAGTAGGGTGCCACTAGGCTAAAGGGACAAAGGGAAGGAGGATTGCTAAAGAAGTCCAGGGATCAGGGCTACCTAGTAAAAGCTTGTGTAGCTGCAGCTGGAATAAGGCAGGAAATGGTTGATACCCGGGAAGCCACCCCCAGCAGGTGGGAGGGGGTTTGATGAGGAGCAATCTGGCTTCTTTTTCCTGCTGCTCTCTGAACTCCACCTATTAGCCACACACACCAAGAAGTCGGCCTTCACAAGAAGGTCGGTCCTCCCTGTGACACAGATATCAGGGAAGGCAAGAAATGCTTCTGAGGAAAACAGGCTCAGGACGAGCTCCATGTGTAATTCATGGAGTCGAATCTCTAGTGTACTCGGGGATAGCCGAGAGGGTTAGCACTGCTGTAACGCAGACTGAGTACACTGGGCTGAGCAGAACTGGTTTTGAATCTTAGCTCTGCTATTTCCTCTGCTTTATTTGGGGTGAGTTGCTCAACCTTTAAAACCTCAGTGCCTTGTTTTGTAAGGTGATTTCTAGAATGGCAAAGATTCAAACATAATGAACAGAAAACTTTCAACACAATGTCTAGACTTGGGGAATGCTTTATTGTTGACAGTGATGATGGTGGTAGTGACGGCGGTGGGGATGGTGATGATGGTGGTCGTCTACCCCTTGCCCCTGACAGTCTCTGTTTCATTTTTGCATCTCCAACAGCCTGTCTTAGCAGGTTTTTCCAAGCTACTTAAAAATATAGACATCACTGGGCCTCCGAGTAACTTTATCAATATCAGTGTTACCTGAGGTTAAAAAGTCTGAATTGATAAAATGCCATGAAAGTTTCTGCATCGCATCAAAAAAATTATGAGGTGCTTTGTGCATACAATATACCTCATTTTATTCTGTTTGTGTGTATGTGTGTGTGTGTTCTTTCTTTTTTTTTTTTTTTAGAGAGAGCACACATGAATGGGGGTGGGTAAGATGGGGAGGAGCAGAGGGAGAGTTAGAGAGAATCTCACGCAGACTCCCCACTGAGCATGGAGCCCAAGGCAGGGCTTGATCTCAAGACCCGGGACCATGACCTGAGCTGAAAACAAGAGTCAGATGCTTAACCGACTGAGACACTCAGGTGCCCCTATTGTGCTTTGTCTTATTGCACTTCACAGATCTGTGTTTTTGTTTTTGTTTTTTTACAAATTGAGGATTTACGGCAACCCCTACATTGAGCAAATCCATTGGTGGCATTTTCCCAATAGCATTTGTTCACCTCATGTCTCTGTAACATGTTTTGGAGATTCTTTTTTTTTTTTTTAAAGATTTTATTTATTTATTTGACAGACAGAAATCACAAGTAGGCAGAGAGGCAGGCAGGCAGAGAGAGAGGAGGAAATAGGCTCCCCGCCGAGCAGAGAGCCCGATGTGGGGCTCGATCCCAGGACCCTGGGATCATGACCTGAGCCAAAGGCAGAGGCTTCAACCCACTGAGCCACCCAGGTGCCCCATGTTTTGGAAATTCTTGCAATATTTCAAACTTTTTCATTTTTATTATATTTATTAAGGTGATCTGTGATCATTGATCTTTGATGTTACTGTTTAGTTGTTTGGGGGTGCCATGAGCTGCACCCGTATGAAACAGTCAACTTAACCAATAAACATTGTGTGCGTTCTGACTGCTCCACCAGCCAGCCATCCCCCCATCTCTCGCCACATCCTCAGGCCTCCCTGTTCCCTGAGACATAACACTATTGAAATTAGTCCAATCAATAACCCTATGATGGCAAGCGTTCAAGTGAAAAAAAAAAAAGGGTTCCATGTCTCTCACTTCAAGTCTAAAGCTAGAAATGATTAAGTTTAGTGAGAAAGGCATGTTGAAAGCCCAGATAGGCTAAAAGACAGGCCTCATGAGCCAGTTAGCCAAGTTGTGAATGCAAAGGAAAAGTTCTT
Source organism: Lutra lutra (assembly GCF_902655055.1). NCBI lineage: Eukaryota > Metazoa > Chordata > Mammalia > Carnivora > Mustelidae > Lutra > Lutra lutra. The sequence continues at coordinate 28,217,821 of NC_062292.1, forward strand.
GAAGGAAATGAAAAGTGTTACTCTAGTGAACACAAAAAATGATAAGAAAGCAAAACAGCTTATTGCTTGATATGGAGAGTGTTAGTGGCCTGGATAGAAGATCAAGCTAGCTACAACATTCCCTTAAACCAAAGCTGAACCCAGAAGAAAGCCCTAAATCTCTTCAGTTCTATGAAGGCTGAGGGAGGTGAGAACCCTGAAAAAGAAAAGTTTGAGGCTAGGAAATGTTCCTGAGTATTGAGGAAAGAAGCCACTTCCATTACTGCAGCAAGTGAAAAAGTAAGTGTTGGTGTAGAAGCTGAGCAAGTTCTCCAGAAGATCATTCCTGAAGGTGGCTAAACAAGAGAATGATCCCAAGAAAATATGTTTATATCCTTATATTCTAAGAAAATGCTATGTGGGAGAAATCAATGCCTGGCTTCCAACTTCAAAGAGCAGGCTAACTCTTGTCAAGGGTTCATGCAGCTGGTAACTTTAACTTGAACTTGAAGCCAATGTTCATTTACTGTTCTGAAAATCCTTGATCCCTTAAGAATTATGTGAAATCTGCTTGGCCTGTGCTCTAGAAATGGGCCAATCAAGACTGGATGCCAGCACCCCTGTTTATAACATGGTTTACTGAATATTTTAAGCCCACTGTTGAGACCTACTTGTGAAGATCAAGTCCCTGCAGGAGATCTATCTTGTCTCTCCGCTCACCAAGGAATCTGAGATCATTGACTCTTTCCTGGGCACATCTCTCAAGGCTGAGGTTTTGAAGATTATGCCTCTCCAAAAGCACACCTGTGCTGTCCCACAGACCAGGTTCAAGATGTTTGTTGCCATTGGAGATTACAGTGGACACGTCCGGCTGGGTGTTAAATGCTCCAAGGAGGCAGCCACTGCCATCCATGGGGCCACCATCCTGGCCAAGAATTCCATCATCCCCATGTGACAAGGCTACTGGGGGAACAAGATCAGCCAGTTCTCTCATGAGTTCAAGATTCTAAAAATATTTTGACCATGGATGTGAGGGCGATCTGGCTGTGACATCTGTCACCCCATTGATCAGCAAAGATGATTTGGCTGATCTGGCTGGCTAGGCAGGTGTCCCCTTCCTCCCTTCCCACTCCATGTGCATCCCTCCCAAAGCTGTATACCTACCCAACAGAGGAAGACCATTCTTGAGTCAAGGATATATGAGTAGATGCACTCCCCCTCTACAATCTCCAAACGAGCTCCCTAGGTCCATTGATAGGAGAACTTATTCTCCTGGTCAAGCTTCCAAGACTCTAATGAAAAACAATTTTTTGGACCAGCTTTTCTGGTTGTTCTCAAAAGAGGATTGATTATCCATTCCTTATACATTGGTATCAGAAATAGACGTTTCGGGCGCCTGGGTGGCTCAGTTGGTTAAGCGACTGCCTTCAGCTCAGGTCATGATCCTGGAGTCCCGGGATCGAGTCCCACATCAGGCTCCCAGCTCCACGGGGAGTCTGCTTCTCCCTCTGACCTTCTCCTCGCTCATGCTCTCTCTCACTGTCTCTCTCTTCTCTCAAATAAATAAATAAAATGTTTTAAAAAAAAAAGAAAAGAAATAGACGTTTCATTCTTTTTAACTGCCCACTTTTGATTCATGCTTTAAGGATTTATTTATTCTTAGAAACATTAAACTTACTTATTGATTTTGTGTTAAATAATTTCAACATCTGAAAATTCTGTGGGTCTGATCTGCCATGAAGGCTTCTGATGCTCATCATTTTGGATGATTATTGCTGATTGACACTGTGGTTGTTGATGTTGATGACTTTGTTGTTTTACTATGAATTATGCTATTCTTTTGAAGTTTCAGCAGAAATTATTTTTTAAAGATTTTATTTGTTTGTTTGTTTATTTATTTATTTAAGAGAGAGAGAATATGAGTGGGAGTGGGGAGGGACAGAAGGAGAGGGAAAGAGTCTCAGGACCCTGAGGATCATGACCTGAGCCAAAATTAAATGTCCGATGCTTAACCAACTGAGTCACCCAGGAGCCCCTTGTAGGAATTCTTGGGGCCTGGGAAGCAGGAGGGTTCCTTCAGAAAGGTTTTACCTTTACTTCTATCAGGTGATTGGGGCATCCTAACCAAGAGCCCCTCAAAATGAAGTTATTGATTTGAGATATTTTTGGCCTAGCCAAGAAGTGCAAATTCAAACTATAAACCTATAAAAGGGTTTGCTTGTGGTAATGAATTCTCAGGGAAAAATTTTCTTCTCTCCAGTCAGCACCAACTTTTAAAATAGGTAGCTTTTTTGCAGTTCCAAGGAGGGGGGAGGTATTCATTTATCATGTGTCCTAATACTGAAAGTGCAGCCCTTTGGGTTTTGGCTTTATGAAGGGAAAGTCTCATGGTAGACCTTAAATCTTGAATCTTGCTTTGCCTTTTGTGCCCCTAGTCCTTCTGGGCTATGAAAACTGAGCTAACCAGAAAAGGCAAGTTCAGCCTACTTTGGTTTCCAATACCTACCTCCTTACCTCTACAGCCATGTTCTCACTAGGCTCCTTCTGAATCTCTTGACTTTCTCCAGCCAGACTTGATATCTGTTAGTTCCTGAAACAAACTACCATTCTTCCTGCCTTGGTGCATTTGTATATGCTGTTTTTTCTGCCTGAAACATTTTGTTCTCTCTTTGCCTAGCTCATTTCTACTCATCCTGTAGCTTTCAGCTTAAATGTCATTTTCTTGAGGAAGCCTCTGTTCATCTTAGACTCAGTCAATTCTCACTGTTAAATATCCCATGTACTTTGGGCCTTCACACTTGTGGTTGTTTAATTATTTATAAGTATCCTATCTTCCCTGCTTAACCATAAACTCTGGAAGAATAGACTCTGTCATGTACACTGTTGTATTACCATAGCACCATGACTGGTACATGACCAGTAATCAGATATTTATTGTGCTTGTTTGTGATAAAGTGGGTGCAAATTAATTTCATTCTGTGACTTCCATATCATTAGTTGAGACATTGGGGTCTCAACTAGATGTTGCAGAAACAAAGTTATAAGTCTTTCCAGAAAAGAACCACAAAGGAGCACTTCAGTTGTGGTTGTGGAAATATTTTTGCAAAAATGGAAAAAAGAATCCTTTTTCCATGTAATTTTAGCAAAGAGGGCTTTGATTGCCCCAAACGAAATACTTGATTGCGACAATTCTTGTGAGCAGAAGGAGTTCAAGAAAAGAATTAAAAGCACTTTGCATTCATAAAAATGTTTAGTCAAGAGAGAATTATATGGAGTATTTTCCCTTGAGAAATGTGGGCAATATTATTTTTAATGTAAATACTCAATATTCTTGGCAGAGTGAGTTAAAAAGTCAAGTCTAAAATTTTGAAAGGAGTGTTTATTATTTGGGTATAATCAATGAGCTGAGTAACCGAAGGGAACATGTAATTTAGGACACCTTCACTTAAGTTTAACTGAAATGCATCCAGATGTACTCTTAAATTCTGAAACTTGAATGACTACAGTAATAAAAATCAGGGCCAAAAAACCCCCAAAACAAAATTAAAAAAACCCGTATATGGACAACTTTCATTAAACTGAGTAAAGGGAAATTATATGAGAAATGGGAAAATGGATTATTTCTGCAATCTTTTGATTTCTGTACCCTTCCTTTATATGTTAAACCATCTCAGTGGCTAACATAAGCAGAAAAGGAATTTTCTGGAGGAACATTGAGTGGTTCATGGTTTTGACGGTAAGGAAGGGGGTTGAGTGAAGCTAGATAGCCAGAACCACATCTAGAGTCGGTCCTGAAATTGCCTGGTTAGAGCATCACTACCATTGCAAATAAATGCTGGATATCACCGCAGAGATTGCTGCCATGTGTCACCAGACTCTGGGTGTCATATGCACAAGGGGGATGAATTCTGCTTAGTCTGTGTAACTCAGTCCTGATTCAAAGTCCCAAGTAAGAGCATCCAGTCTACCAAGCTTGGGTCACTTTCCCTTCTCCTAGGATGAATGCAGGGGTGGGGTGGGGGGGGTACCATGTGGAAGGGCAGAAGGCAAGTATCTGGACTTTCTGGCCCCTGTAGTAGAAGAGATGCTGCCACCCACAAAAATTCCCAAATGGAAAATTCCCAAGCAGTGTAAGGAAGGGAGGTAAGATACTGGAAAGCCATAAAATTCTAAGTAACTCATTATGTATGTCCATCTTTTGGAAATACAAGGAGATGTAGGAGAATGTTGCCCTAACCAACAACTATTATTCTACCCATTTCTACAAATGTAGGCAGTAGGTCACTAAATTACCAATCACTTGTTTTAAACACACCAACACACAAATTGATCCACTGATTTTTTTTTTCTAATTTACCATTCCTATTGAGAAAGGGAAACATTTTTCTTTGTTCCAGGTTATATAAAGGAAATAGTCACGTTTCATTAAACTGCAACCATAACATAGCCCCTACTTACCTCAGAGGATAAATCTGACAATAATGTGTGTGTGTGTGTGTGTGTGTGTGTAAGCAGGGGGAGCAAGCAGCAGAGGGAGAGGGAGGACCAGGCTCTTGGCTGAGCAAGGAGCCTGATGCAGCACTTGATCCCATGACCTCAGGATTATGAACTGAGCCAAAGGCAGATTGAGCCACCTAGGCGCCCTGATAATGTGTTTGATGAAGAAGTTACAATTGAGAGAGGGAAAATTTGGCCATACAGAGAGCTATGAAGTCTTATTTAAAAGACCCTTCTTTTTTCTTTTTCTCCCAAGTAATCTCTCCACCCAACGTGGGGCTCAAACTCATGACCCCAAGAACAAGATCACACGCTCCACTGACTGAGCCAGCCAGCTACCCTACAGGACTCCTCTTAAAATATGCTCTCTGATCGCCTCCTGCTCAAAGACGGGAGCTAGTTTGGGGTATTGCTCTCCTCCTTACATTGGTTACTGAATGGTCCTTTTACTTAATCTGATATTCGTAAATTGAGAGTGTTAGGAAAATCTGCCCACCTCTGAACTCAGTTTCACGTTTAGTCTCATATAGTCATCTATTTATATGACAATTAGTCATATGGGATTACTTATAAACAGTATGTCTGTGCTGTTGTTGTTTTAGAAAATAATTCCTTGAAAGGCAGGAGTTCTGTCTGTTTAGTTAATTGTGTGTAACACCAAACATTGGTCATTGCATGCAAGGCTTTTAATGCTGCCGTTGAACATAAGAAAAATACTTTCCCAGACTTTGGCAAGTAAAACCTCTCTTCATATAAGACAGGGTTGGAAAACAACAGTGTGGGCTCCAAATCCAGCCCACCACCTCTTTTTGCCTGTTTTTGTACCTAAAGTTTTATTGGAAGACAGGGCATGCTCATTTATTTACATTTTGTCTGGGGCTGCTTTCCTGCTACAATGACAGAGCTGAGTAATTGCGGCAGAGACTGTATGGCCTGCAAAGCCAAAAATATTCACCATCTGGCTATTTACCAAAAAGGCTTGCTGACCCGACCCTGATACACATAAGTGGTCCTCACCTCAGACAATAGGATAGGATCACCTGTCAAATTCAAAAAAATGAAAGCTCCCTGGCCCCACAATAAGACCTCAAGTCAAAATCTCTAGGGTTAGAGCTGGAGATATAAAGTTTTTAAAAGTTCACGACGAAACTGAGAATCATGGGCCTAATGCAACACAGACCGAATATTCATCTTCAGTGAAGTATCCACCATAGGGACAGCTTCCAATCTGGTTCATGATCTGCCCCAAGTGGCAGAGCTCATATTTAGGTGCATGGGTATGAATGTGTGTCAGTGTGTATTTATTTTTAAGGATTTTATTTTCTTTTTAATTTTTACTTTTTAAAGATTTTATTTATTTGTTTGAGAGAGAGAGCGTGCAAGCACAGGGGAGCAGGAGAGAATCCACCTACTGAGCCAGCCAGGTGTCCCAACCCAAGCTCATTTTTAATCCCTAATCTCTTGGAACATCATAAAGAACGCTAAAGACTTCCCCTGAGTCCAGATCCTAGAAAGTAAGGCAGGGAGCAAAAGAAAGTTCGTCCCATCTTGCTTAAAGCATACCTTTTGAGTTCTGGTTTCCAGAATGATTTACACATGAATGTCCAACTTCTTTTAACTGGCTAGTCTTGACATGCCAAGATATATTGAACATATATTTGTGCTAGAGGATATCATTTGGTTACAAAATGTATTTGACCTCAGTATGTCTATAGTTGCTTATTTAGACAGAATTCTAAATGAGGGTCAAATCATGAGCTCTATAAATCCTTTCATATTATTCTTGAGTCTATTCAAGTTCTATCTGAATAGACTAGAATTTGAGTTCTATCTGTTTTCCGATAACTCTTATTGTGGTATGGCTCAGATAATTTTGGTAATCAGCTTTTTAAAATTTCAGTATCCTATTTTTTTTTTTTAAATTTTTTTTTAAAGATTTTATTTATTTATTTATTTGACAGACAGAGATCACAAGCAGGCAGAGAGGCAGGCAGAGAGAGAGGAGGAAGCAGGCTCCCCGCTGAGCAGAGAGCCCGATGCAGGGCTCGATTCCAGGACCCTGAGATCATGACCTGAGCCGAAGGCAGCGGCTTAACCCACTGAGCCACCCAGGCGCCCCTCAGTATCCTATTTGTTGTTGCTAACTTATACTGAAAGAGCATTGATATTTTATTTAAAGAGTAATTAGAAAAGCTTCCGGCTCAGGGCACTTGAATGACTCAGTTGGTTAAGCATCTGCTTTCGGCTCAGGCTGTGATCGCAGAGTTTTGGGATCGAGCCCTGCAATGTGCTTCCTGCTCAGCAGGGAGTCTGTTTCTCTCTGTGTGTGTGTGTCTCTCTCAAATAAATAAATAAAATCTTAAAAAGAAAAAAAAAAGAATGGAGCACTTGGGTGGCTTAGTCATTAAGCATCTGCGTTTGGGTCAGTTCATGATCTCAGAGTCCTGGGATCCAACCCCACATCCAGCTCCCTGCTCAACCAGGAGCCTGCTTCTCCCTCTCCCACTCCCCCTGCTTGTATTCCCTCTCTCACCGTCTCCCTATCAAATAAATAAATTTTAAAAATCTTAAAAAAAAAAGAAAACCTTCAGGTTTACTGAATAAATTTGAAATTGTGCATTCATAAGGGTGACTTTTATTAATAATTATTATATTCTTAAAGTGGGCATTTATTATTGTTATGAGCTGATTTGTGTCCCTTACCCCTAAATTCATGTTACAGTTCTAATCCCTAGTACCTTAGAATGTGACTGTACTTGGAGACAGGGCCCATAAAGAGGTAATTAAAGTAAAATGAGATCATATGGGTAAGCCTTAATCCAATATGCCTTGTATCCTTATAAGAAGAGATTGGGAAGGGTCCCTGGGTGGCTCAGTGGGTTAAGGCCTCTGCCTTTGGCTTGGGTCATGGTCCCAGGGTCCTGGGATCGAGCCCCATGTCGGGCTCTCTGCTCAGCAGGGAGCCTGCTTCCCTTCCTCTCTCTCTGCCTGCCTCTCTGCCTACTTGTGATCTCTATCTGTCAAATAAATAGATAAAATCTTTAAAAAAAAAAAAAAAAAGAGGGGCACCTGGGTGGCTCAGTGTGTTGAGCCTCTGCCTTTGGCTTGGGTCATGATCTCAGGGTCCTGGGATCAAGTCCCACATCGGGCTCTCTGCTTGGCAGGGAGCCTGCTTCCTCCTCTCTCTCTCTCTCTCTCTCTCTCTCTGCCTGCCTCTCTGCCTACTTGTGATCTCTCTCTCTCTGTCAAGTAAATAAAGAAAATCTTTAAAAAAAAAAAAAAAAGAGATTGGGATACAAACAGACACAGAATGAACAAAATATGGCCAGCTGTAAGCCAAGGAGAGAGTCCTTAGAAGAGACCAAACCCTGTAATACCTTGACCTTGGACATTCAGCCTCTGGGATTATGAGAAAATTTCTGTTGTTTAAGCCACAAGTCTGTGGTATTTATTACAGCAGCCCTAGGAAGCTAGTACGATAATGAAATCCAACAAAACTTCAGTAAATTTCACTAAGTGAAAAGTGAAGCTGCTTTCTCTTGTCCCTGTTTAAACTACCTCTTGCCCGAAAGTAGTCTGATGTTTCTTTCATAGAGGTGTTCTGTCAACTTTCACCCCAGAATAAGTCACTAAAGGTCAGCTGAAGTTCAGAGATGCTCAGTGTTGGGGTGGTCTTTCATGAAGGCCTTCATGAAGACCAATTTGTTTTCTAAAGATCTATCATAGCCACTAACTCGGGAAACAAACTGGTGAGCCCCGGCGCACTTCAGGTCCCAACTGCTCCGTCCTGGAAAATCCCAAGGGGAGATAAATTGAAAGCACAGGTCCTGGCTGGGTTTGCCAACAATGTTGCCAAACAAACTCCGATAAACTTGTCTCAAGAGAAGCCAGTAAGTCAAGAGATGAGAGTCTCGAAAAGAGGAAGAGATAAATTTATATGGGTGTGAGCAGCCTGGGGATATGGCTTAAGTCTGGACAACTGACCTCCTCTCTAGCAAGATGGACATCTGGAGTTTGACAGAGAGATTCAGAGGAGTGGGTGCAAGAAAGCAGGCAGAGAGAGTGTGGTCACTGGTGGGGTTCAGTGTGTGTTCAGCCCATGGATCGTGGGCAGGGAAGGGGGTATGAGGGCATATGTGGGGCATGGTCTTCTAGGCATTCCCATTTCCACCATGGCTTTTCTGGTTGGATGGGTGAGATGTTCTGGGTCCTTGTAAAATGCCTTCATCAATGCCTCCAGAAAGTGTGATAAGAAATAACCATAAGGGTTTTAGTTAGAGCACGTGTTAAGCTGTCTGGTCGGCTTCTGGTTTTAACTGTTTGGATCTATCTGAGGTTGAGCAAGAGGGCTTGCTGACAGGTTCAGAAGCCATTTCAGGAGGGACTCAGAAACATCAGTTTATTTAATTCTTTATGGATCAAGCCTACAAAGACCGAGCTCCACAAACCCCAGAACTGGCTTGGACTACATCTGCCGTGATTACTTTGGATTGTTACCCTAAATCTAAGGCAACCCCTAGGGTCTAGTTTGCAGATGCTGACTTGGGCCTGCTTTGGGACTGATCTCTAAAGGTGAAGGGTAGGTCAGAAACTATTGGTTTCTTCATATTTCCTTAGTGTAATTGCTTGGAATGTCTTCCTCTTCATTTATTTTCTAAGAGATTTATCTTAATGAATAGTGGTGATAGGATTGTTGACTGGGGGAAAGGGTAGGTTATGGAGAATCTATGTATGAGGGAGGGTTGGGTGGGGAGAATGAAGAGCACTCACTCAGACTCCCATAAGGATGGCAGCACTCCAGAAAGTCCAGGTGACACAGCTCTAGTGTTATTTTGTGCATGTGTCTGTGTTTGAGGATGTCACCTCCTCTCTCTACATAAATCATTTACATTGGAGAGGTCTCAACTTCTAGCAGTACATTAACCAGTTTTTTTAGTTAATCTAAACTCCATTCACACAAACTTGTGTTTCCTATTCCTTATTCTTCATCCACATCCTGCCCTGAACTGATAGCTATTATATTTCTATGGCTCTGGGTATACATCTAATATCATACATAGTTATTTTTACCTGTCAAAAGGTAGTTTCTGTGACATTAGAGTGATGATTTCTACTAATTCTTTCCTTTAACTTTCATAGAACTTTATACTTTCTATGTAATTATGACCCAGTTTATTTTATACTCTAGTTGCTTATACGTGTATTTTATTGTATTGCTCTTACTAGATTTTCGAAATTCTTTAAGGCAGGGACACATGACTTATTCATCTTTGTAGGATGGAATAGCCCTTCTCGCTCTCTAACCTCCTCCTCAATACTATAATATTTATCTATAAAGAAGGCATTGGGTAGATATTTGACCTATCCAAACGTTCTTTTTTTTTTTTTTTTAAAGATTTAATTTATTCACTGGACAGACAGAGATCACAAGTAGGCAGAGAAGCAGGCAGAGAGAGAGGAGGAAGCAGGCTCCCTTCTGAGCAGAGAGCCCGATGCGGGGCTCGATCCCAGGACCCTGGGATCATGACCTGAGCTGAAGGCAGAGGCTTTAACCCTCTGAGCCACCCAGGCGCCCCAGATCTATCCAAACGTTCTTAGTCTCTCTTTCCTATAAGTTGGTTGGTATCTAAAAATCTTTTCTAGTTTTAAAATAAACAAAGCTTTAGGTTGACAGTAACACATCCCAGAGTTTTATTTAAGCATGTGCTAGCTTAATCACGCTGCATAATTTGTCTCAAAAAAAAAAAAAAAAAAGACAAAATTAAAGGAAGAACAATAGAGGACAGGCATATCAGAAAATACATTGAAAAAATTCATAAGGCATTATTTTAACTGATTTGTGATCTAAAAACTAGCATTGAGGTGCCTGGGTAGCTAGGTCAGTTAAGTGCCTGCCTTTAGCTCAGGTCATGATCCCAGGGTTCTAGGATCAAGTTCCTCTTCGGGCTCCCTGCTCAGCGGGGAGTCTGTTTTTCCCTCTCCCTCCTGCTTGTGCATGCGCACTCTCTCTCTATCAAATAAATAAAATCTTAAAAAAATAAAAATAAAAATTAACATTAATTTTGTTTACAGTTCATGCTAAGAGCAAAAATGTATTTGATGACTTGTTACTCTCACTTGACTGATGAAAAACTAAAGACTATAATGACATAAACATAAAAGGAATTTTTAAAAATCATTTGAGTACTTCCTATGCGCCGTGAACTGTTTGAAGTCCTTCACATGAAATGACTCATTTAATTTTCATAGTATACCAAGGATGGAGGCCAGGGCAGCATCTAAATTTCTAGGCATTCTAAAACAGCATTGTATAATAAAATACAAAATAAAACTAAATTGCTTAAGTTGTGTTAAAGCTACACAGTCGTGATTTCTAAGCACAAATGACTATAAAACATATAAGTTGTTTGTCTTTAGTAATACAGTCTTGATGTATTGTCTTAGCTCAGGCAAGTTCTCAAACACTATTTCACTGGATTAACACAAATAGCTGAATTAAAACAAATTATACAATTTTAAGTGTTTGAAACTTTAAAGACATACATATCTGTGTGTATATATACATAAATTTCTTTTTTTAAAAAAAGATTTTATTTATTTATTTGCCAGGCAGAGATCATAAGTAGGCAGAGAAGCAGGCAGAGAGAGACAGGAAGGGAAGCAGGCTCCCCGCGGAGCAGAGAGCCCAATGCGGGGCTCAATCCCAGGACTCTGAGAACGTGACCTGAGCCGAATTCAGAGGCTTAACCCACTGAGCCATCCAGGCGCCCCTATATACATAAATTTCAACATAACTTTTTAAAAAAAAATTTTAAAAGGTTTTATTTATTTATTTGTCAGAGATCACAAGTAGGTAGAGAGGCAGGCAGAGAGAGGGGGAAGGGAAGCTGGTTCCCTGCTGAGCAGAGAGCCCCATGCAGGGCTCTATCCCAGGACCCTGTGATCATGACTTGAGCCTAAGTCAGAGGCTTCAACCCACTGAGCCACCCAGGCGCCCCTCAACATAACTTTTAAAATCTTATTTATATTACCTCTCAACACCCTGAAAAGCAAAAATCTTAAACAGCAAAATCAGGGGGGGGGAGAGAAAAAAAGGTCTTAGCTCACTAGCTAAAATTCTTACCGTGTTATTAATTTGGGAATAAAATCCAGAATCTCTATTTTTTTTCTTGCCAAATAACCATATTACCTTTCTTCTAAATAGGCACAGTCTCAAGGAACAAATTATTCTCTATAATTTATACATTTACCCTAAGTGGGGAGTTCAAAGCATATAAATGTTTCTCATAGATTAGCTTTTATTGTAAACACCGAAGTAATTTTCAAAGCTGCTTTTCTCCTTTTTCTGCCAAATGTTTCTGTTTAATTATATTATTAAAGTGAATTCTGGGAAGCCCCTTGGCTTTAAACCTGTATTTAACTGAAATATTGATGAAATAAAAATAAATTTAACTTTAGCATCCTATTTTATAAGATAACCTTGAAAGGGATTTACCACTGAGGTACAACTATTCATAGTTTAAAGAAATTATATTATCTAGGTTGCTTGTAATGGAAGTTGGGTTATTTGCTTCACCTAAACAGGGAAGTTGGCATGTTTGCCTAGCAACAGCCGCTAAAACCTTCTGTTGTGGAAGGTTCCCTAGGAGGGGTAAGAAGGGAGGAGGAGGAAAAACAGGAGGAACAGATTAATGTTTTTTCTAGCAGGGCAATGAGGTCTGCTTCATTGGGGAAGAAAAGGCTATACTAGAGATAGATATCCTTTAAATTAGTGTACACTAACCTAATCCCTCTGTGATAGCTAGAAGTTAGTTGTAGGATTGCGGTTGCTACTCAGTAGGTTGAGGGGAAGGTTACAGATTCGGCCCACTTCAAAGGGAGTAACTCCAATCAACACGAGGGCACCAATAGGTCTTCTAAAAAGAAATCTGAGTGGCAGGAGGGTGACAGCGACGAAAAAGACCGCCGCCCAGAGTTTAGGAAGGTGTGTGATCTGTATTTTACAAATATTATAAAACGCTGTTATAACGATCGAATTTATTGACTTAAAGGCAGGAGCTTCTCTACATAGAGTACTGTTCTTGGTCGTGGTGATGTCTGCAGTGAAGAAAGGACAAGAAAGCGTATCTCTGCTCTCTTGGCCAAGACCTGAAGCAAAAAAAAGGGAAGAAATGCAGGAGTACTAACTGGGTGTTTATGTGAGGACCACCTCTACTCTGGACGGTTTATTTTGAAATTAGGACTGTGTGATACGAAAGGAATTCCGTTTCTCTCCCTTCAAAGCACGGGTTTGGTGAAGCGCGCTTGTCTGGAAGGGGTCTCCCGCTTCCCCAAATCAAAATGGCTTCTTTTCCACAAGGGAGAAGAAACTTTGTCATCGCAAGGTTAGCTTTGAGATCCAGGAACTCTTACACGGGCCGAATCTTTCCGTCCCCCCGGCCCAGGCAGCTCTCAGCGTCCACTTGGGCCTGAGGAGACGTTTGGGGGCAGTGAGTGTCCAGGCCCTCGGGCGGCCTCGCCGCGCGGGGAAGCTGAACTCTCTTTGGGAGTCGGTGAGAGCGGTGTCCAGGGCCAACCTGGTGGGACCCAGAACGCGGACAACACGAGATAAGAACAAATTCTTTTGGGGGAGGTATGGGGGAGGGGGGAATGTGAAAAGGAACCGGAGTAGAGGGACCGGAGCTGAGAAAGCCTAGGGACGAGCGAGTGCGGGGTTCGATGGAAACGTCAGAAATTTCCCAATCCTCCCTCGCCGTCTGTCTGGCCGCTCGCCGCTGGGCGCAGAGGCGCTGGTGGGGGAGGGCCGGCGGACGGCTGGACCAGTTCGGCGGCTCCGGGTGTGGGTGCGCCCCAGGGGTTGGCGGGGAGCGTCGCGGGCCTCCCTCCCGGGCGTTGGCTGCGGGTGACTCAGAGCTTTCCTCCCGCGCCCGCCCCGCCCCCTCATCCCCTCCTTTCCCTCCCTCCCTCCCTCCGTCCCTCCTCTCCGCGCGCCCCGCCCCCCCAAAGGAGGGGCCTCGCCCTCGTCCCCGCCCCAGTCTCCGGGGCGGGCCGGAGCCCGAGGAAGAGGAAGGGGACGAGGACAACGAGCGACGGGGCGGAGGAGGAGGTGGAGGAAGAGGAGGCCGACCAACAAGATGGCCCCTGCTGCAGGAGCAGCCTCGGCAGCAGCAGGTGGGAGGCTGGAGGCGGCGCTGGCTGTGGCGACGGCGGCCGTGGCCCGGCGGCCTGGGACAGAATCAGAGTCGACGGTGGCGGCGGCGGCGGCGGCGGCTGCCGCGGCAGTGGCGACGGCCGCGGGGACTCGGAGCTGAGAGGAGCTGCTGCTCGGACCAGCGCGGTGAGCGAGCGGCTGGCGGCGGCGGCGAGGGGAGCGCGGGGCAGCCCCCCGGCCTCCGTCGGGAACAATAGGCAGCCGCGGCTGGGGAGAGGCAGTCCTCGCCCGCCCTCCGCCCCTCGGCGGTAGCGGCCGCCGCCCCCCCACCCCACCCCCCGCCTCGGCCCAGCCGGCGGCGGCGGGGCTTGTCAGCGCCCGGCGTCCTTAGGCCTCAGGCCTCCGAGCGCGGTCGCGAGGGCCTTGCCGGGTGGGTAGGCCGTGGGGAGGTGCGGACGCCGCCCCGGCCGAGGGGAGGGCGCGGGAGACTTCGGCCGGAGGGAGGAGGCCAAAAGGCCGCCCAGCTCGGCGGTTACTCCGAGGGCCTCGGCGTTCGGAGAGTGCGCGCAGGAAATGCTTTTTGGACCCCCCCGGTCTGTGGGGGTGGGGAGGTGAAGGCGTCTGTAAACTGGCACCGCCTCCGCGTCCCTGAACTCGGGGCTGCTCCCTTCCCTGACCCCTTGAGCGCTCCCCTTCTCCGACCCTGTGGGTTTCACGGTGTCTGTTTCCGCGAAGCTCCTGGAGATCGGGCCAGATGGTCTTGTTTCTTCCTGATGGCGAAAGGGGAATCGTGTATGCGGGTGTCTTTTTAAAAAAATTTACGTGTAACAGCAAGAAACATGCGAGGTAAAACGCGATTATCGATAAGGGCTGGGGAGGGATGGAGGGCCAAAGGATGTTCTTAAAACATCTCTTGGCTTCAGTACCCTCTACACATCAGTTATGACCACGTCCCGGGTGAGAGTGAAACAAGGGCTCTTTTGGAGCAGTAATAATCTAACTCTTGACATCCCAGAATAGTCCATGAAACTGGAAACAAAGCCACTAACTGGCAACGCGAAGACCAATGTTTGAATAGAACTTTTCTTCAAACGAACCGTTTTGAATTATTAATGTGCCGCATAAGAAACAACAACAACATTAGCCCAGAATGGACCTAACGAAGAAGCATTTCTTCAGGAGAGAAGTGGTTCTTCTCCGGGCTAGAACTTCTTGTGTCTCGTCTCCTGTTCTAATTTTTGCCTTTCAGTAATTTGTTCTAAGGCTTAACCTTTCCTTTGAGTTTGAGATGTGATTTCTAAAGCAGATTTTAGTAAGATTTCAAGACTTTTTTTGTAACTTTCAAAAACTAGAAACCACTGTTCTCTTTTGAGGGTTTAGGCTTTTGGAGGGCCAGCTCTTTATTGCATTTGCCCTCCAGCAGTGGTGCCTGTAACTTCAACAGTTAACTGTGACAACACCTAAATTTAATTTTTTGAGACCTCTACCTCGTGCATTTCCAGGTGGGGGTGGGGTGGGGTGGGGTGATTCAAGTTATTTCTATTCCAGTTTCTACCCAGGTGTGCAGAAATTTATATTAAAATTGATTGGATTATCCAGGAAGATTGCTTTCTACTATTTAATGTTCAGTTGCGAGGCCCACCTAGTTTGTGTTCTTAAAAGGAAGATTGATCTGTGCAGAGAAGATGCCAGTTAATATCTTTTATCCATTTTTAGGGTAAATTTCTACTTAGAATTGTCTGTGTTGTAATTCAGAGCATTTTTAGGTTATGTGAAATTTAATGAGTGGAGCTAGTCCTTAATTCTTTCAGGAGAATTGAGAGTAAATACATTAGCAATCAAACAAACATGGAGGTTGAAGTATCTTATTGTTGTTTAGGGTTGAAGTGAAGTGGAAAAATATAAATAACTTTCATTTTATGCCTAGCATAAATAATGTAGATGTTTTGACTTTAAAGTGATGGGGAAAGAACAACTTTGACATGGCTTCAGCAAATGTGAATTTTCAGGGAGTAATTTTCAGAAAGGACACTTTTTTTTTGAAGTGCTGAAACCCATAATTTTTTTAACGCTTAATTTGTGCATGTACTCTAGCTTGTAATGATGCTTAATTTGTGCATGTACTCTAGCTTGTAATGATGCTTATATTTATTTATATTTATATTTATTTGTGACCCTAAACCTATTAGAATGTACAAGTTTGAGAATCTTAAGTGGTTAGTTTGCTTTGTTACGAAAAAAAAATCTCTTCTTGTTGTATGAAGGACTAATTTGCCTCATACTTAATAACATTTTTCTGAAAAACAAAAGATTTTTTTTTTTTAAACATTTTATTTGTCAGAGAGAGAGATCGGGAGCGCACAGGAGCATTGTGGGGACAGGCAGGCAGAGAGAGATGCAGACTCCTGGCTGAGCAAGGAGTCTGATGTGGGGAGGTGATCTTAGGACCCTGGGATCGTGATGAGCCAAAGGCAGACAGGTAGCCAACTGGGCCACACAGGGGTCCCCAAACAAAATATTTTTAAATGTTAAAGTTTTGTATTTGAAATTGGGTGTTAACAATTTATGGTTTGGATCTGGGTCCCTATTTCTGTTTAATGTTGAAAAACCTTTTAGAGACTTCTGGTTTTAATAGGTGTCAAAACTCTTTTAAGATATCCCTGCATCGTCATATTTTATCAGTGTTTATTCTGATAATTTCAGTTTCTCAAGTAATATTTAAGAATTTCCTTGTAAGGTTTTGGAATCATAGCTTAAGAACTAGATTTGCATTTTCTTGGTAATATTAAAAGTTAATATATATGATTAATTTGAAGAATTTGAGTTTTTTCTACCTAAAAAATTTAGTTTTTCAAAGCATTTTTGTTGAATGAGTAAAAACATTCACTTTTAATTCTCCTATTTAGGCTATAATATTGGTGGTATTGTTCTCACTTTATATATGAAGAATCTGAGGCTAGGAGAAGCTATGTCACTAGCAAAAAGGCCACATAATTAATAGGTAAAAGAGCTTACTCAAACCCAGGTCTTGTGGACAAATTAGATGCTTTACTACTGCCACCATGTGTCTCAAGGTTTAACTTTGAAGCCTTTCCTATGTTGACGGATTTCCTTGTTTTGATCAGCAGCTGTGCTTTGTAATGTTGTACTTGCCTTTAGCCCTACTATCTTTCTATTAACATTATTTATACACTGCCAAATACTTCTAAGTTGTTTTTTTTTTTTTAAGATTTTATTTATTTATTTGACAGAGAGAGAGAGATCACAGGTAGGCAGAGAGACAGGCAGAGAGAGAAGGGGAAGCAGGCTCCCCGTCGAGCAGAGAGCCCGATGCGGGGCTCGATCCAGGACCCTGAGATCATGACCTGAGCCGAAGGCAGAGGCTTTAACCCGCTGAGCCACCCAGGCGCCCCGTCACTTCTAAGTTTGAGAAAGTATTTATTCATGTGAATTACAAATGAAACACTTATTTTTGCTTTTAGTAAATTTAAATGCGGTTGATCTAGAAACTCATACCATTTACATAGGACAGATTTGTTGTATTACTGTAATCGTTTCATGGCTTTAATTTGCTATGTAAACAGTTGCTAAATTGTGCCTGTGAAATACTTCATGGAAATTTAAAAATGCTTTAGTAACATTCACGGATGCTCAAGTTGGGTCAGCTAACATTTGAAATTCTCCATTTATAATTTTTTTAAGGCCATAAACCATTTAGAATTCTACACCATTTTTTTGTCTCTAGATCTTGGGGTTCAAAATGGAATTCTGTGGGAGGCTAGATAATCTACCCTTGGATATATCTTGAGAGTGGTTGGCACTCAACACAGTGAAGAATACACTGATAAATGATCCTTGTTTGGTGGATACCTCGGAGCAAGATGTTCTTTGGCAGGGTATACTGACCTGCTTCAGCTTTGGCCCTGTCAACGTTCGGGAGTTCAGATATTCTTTGAGGTTAGATTCAAATGTATTTAAATTCTCACATTGGCCTGCATCAAAACAGTCACAGTAGATTTCAAAATCAGCCTGTTTTTGTAGATGTTTTTGAAGACCTTATTCTCTTGTTTAATCCTGGAGTCTAGGCTGGATTTGGACTAGCCATGGAGGTTGTTACGCCCTAAGAATGATTTTGTCTGGCGTGATACAAAGGAATTTTTCTTATTCCAAAGTTTCTTAGATTCTGTTTTTTTTTTTTTTTTAAAGATTTTATTTATTTATTTATTTATTTATTTATTTGTTAGAAAGAGAGAGAGAGAGAGGGAGCGAGCATGAGCACAGGCAGACAGAGTGGTAGGTAGAGGCAGAGGGAGAGAAGCAGGCTCTCCGCTGAGCAAGGAGCCCGATGTGGGACTCGATCCCAGGATGCTGGGATCATGACCTGAGCCGAAGGCAGCTGCTTAACCAACTGAGCCACCCAGGCGTCCCAGATTCTGTGTTTTTAAGTGAGCAGTTTACTAATCCTAAATTATGTTGCCTTATATCCCCAGGACATTTAACTTTAGCATATTTATTTATAGCTGTTATTGGTCAGACTTGTGCCTTTTCACTTCTTATATAATATTCTTGTTTACCCTTTATGTAATATTAGGCACTTCTTATTAGTTCACAGTGTTTTCCTAATTGGTTGAGGTTTGGGAAAAGAATTTTTTTTTTTAAAGATTTTATTTATTTGACAGACAGAGATTGCAAGTAGGCAGAGAGAGGAGGAAGCAGGCTCCCTGCCGAGCAGAGAGCCCCATTCGGGGCTCGATCCCAGGACCCTGGGACCATGACCCGAGCTAAAGGCAAAGGCTTTAGCCCACTGAGCCACCCAGGAGCCCCTGGGAAAAGAATTTTAGTATAAAATTTTAGTTGACCTTTCGTGCACAGTTGAGCTGACTGAAATTGTGACCTGTGGTAGAGGAGTGAATATTTTAAGGTTCATCTATGTTTTTCTTCGAGATTATTAACAAATATATGTCTTATGTCAGCAATATTTTGATGTTAAGCATTTTAGCACTGACGTTAGTACTCATCACACTGATTATTACTGTGAGTATATGGTAATAATTTAACTTGTAATGCATCAAAAAATCTCCAAGATCTAAATAGCATTTGAACATGGTGGCAATTTTTTTTTTTTTTAAAGATTTTATTTATTTGACAGAGATCACAAGTGGACAGAGAGGCAAGCAGAGAGAGAGAGAGAGAGGAGGAAACAGGCTCCCTGTGGACAGAGAGCCCGATGTGGGACTCGATTCCAGGACCCTGAGATCATGACCTGAGCTGAAAGCAGTGGCTTAACCCACTGAGCCACCCAGGTGCCCCGGTGGCAATGTTTTTGAAGAAGAACTCTAAAGAGGCCATTATATATATATATGTATTATATGTATATTATATATACATTATATGTATATATATATAATATATATATATATATCTTGACATAAACAACTTTTTAATTAAGGTTCAGTTCATTTAACATAAAACTAGTAATTTTTTTTTTAAGATTTTGTTTGTTTATTTGACAGAGAGAGATCACAAGTAGACAGAGAGGCAGGCAGAGAGAGGGAGGGAAGCAGGCTCCCGGCTGAGAAGAGAGCCTGATGCGGGGCTCGATCCCAGGACCCTGAGATCATGACCTGAGACGAAGGCAGAGGCTTTAACCCACTGAGCCACCCAGGCACCCAGTAATTTTAAAGTAAGCAGTTCAGTAGCAATATAGTCACAATGTTGTGCAGCCACCACTGTCTTAATTCCAAAACCCTTTGATCACCCCCAAAGGAAACTCTGTACCCATTAGGCAGTTATGCCCCCTTCCCCCCTCCCCCTGGTCCCTAGCAAGCACCATTCTACTTTCTGTCTCTGTGGAATTAACATAAATTTATATTGAATCAAGATTAAGAAGCAGTATAATTGAAATTGTAGGAAAAAACTTCAGGATATGATTGTTAGGAATCAAAAACCACCTCATTCTTTGCATGCTTTTCTTGAGTACAGTAGGCAGACTGCCAGGGACTCTTTATGGAAGAAAAGTTGAAAGTCACAGCAATTTGCAGTTTTAATTTTGATGATTCCAAAGGGGTTCTACTCAAATTCTCAGACTCATTTGTATTTCCTTATTGGGTTATGAGAATTAACTAAATTATGATGTTCTATACAGATAGGAGCAGCTAAGACTGAGTTTGCTCTCTACAACTTGTTTGCCTTTTGGTTTCTCTCTCTCTTGTTTTTTCCTCCCCCCTCCCTTTTTTTTTTTTTTTCCTTAATGTATAGAAGAAATTTGGAATGTTAAGAGACAAGGGCTTATTTGAGATTATATTGGAAAATGATTGTTAGGTTGAAATTCCTTGATCTTTATGAATCTGACTTTATAATTATTTTACTCAGCTAATCTTTGGAGCTGTAATTTACCTGACACTCTGCTTTTAATCACATGTTGAATAAGTATTAAAAACCTAGGTTTTGGCTTTACCTGACTCCCTCCAGAAACATGACACTGTTACAGAACCAATTGATCTGTAGCTTTTTTCCCTTGGTTTAGTTTATGGATTGAGGGAAAAAATTATTAAGCTTTCTTTTCTGGAATAATGTGTAATGCACTTGGACCTCTGAAATTTTATTTATTTTTAAAGTAATCTCTACACCCAACATGGGGCTCAAACTCAACAATCCCAGGATCAAGAGTCACACACTCTACCCACCAAGTGAGCCAGACAACCCTTTTTTAAAAAAAATTTTTTTCAGGTCACCTGGGTGGCTCAGTGGATTAGTTGTCTGCTTTCAGTTTGGGTCATCATCCTGGGGTTCTGGGATTGAGTCCCGCATCCAGGTCCTTGCTCATTGGGGAGCCTTCTTCTCGCTCTGCCTGCCTCTCCTCTTGCTTGTTCTCTTTTTCTCTCTCTCTCTGTCAAATAAATAAAATCTTTTTTTAAAAAAAACTTTGTTTTTTTTTTTCTTTTTAGTAATCTTTACACCCAAGATCAAGAGTTGCCTGTTCTTCCTGACTGACCCAGCCCAGTGCCCCAGACTTCTGTAAATTTAGAATTGCTTAATTTGAAGTTTCAGTTTCAGGCTTTGGAAATACTCTTATCCTTTTCTTAAATTCAGAATGGTACTCCCCCCCCCCAATTAAATTGAAATCTTTAAGTTTATGGTGATAGGTGCAAAACAGGTTTCATGTTATTAGTAAAGATTTGTAATGAATTACAGGAGATCTAAGTGAGGCAGAAAATTTTGAATTTTGATATTAATCTCCCTCTCCCCCCCGCTTTTTTTTTTTTTTTTTAACGATTTTATTTATTTGAGAGAGAGAGCGCGCACAAGAAGGGGAGGGTCAGAGGGAGAAGCAGACCCCTGCCGAGTGGGACTTGATCCCAGGACTCCAGGATCATGACCCGAGCCAAAGGCAGTCACCCGACCAACTGAGCCATCCAGGCACACACACCCCCCCCCCCCCCGCTTTTTAAAATGTGGTTTTAAATATTCATATTTTCTTAGTTGTTTCCAAATGTCAAGAGTTCTCCATCAGACTTGAAAACACTCTAAAACAAGCCCTTAGCAACCTCCACATTACTCTTGATATCCTCTGGCCATAATCTTGGGACAAGAAGGGCATATAAAAAGTCACTTAAGTAATAGCCCTTTTTCAAGGGAAAACTTCATTATAAGGGCAACTTAAAAAGTGATGAGGAAGGGGCTCCTGGGTGGCTCAGTGGGTTAAGGCCTCTGCCTTCGGCTCAGGTCATGGTCCCAGTGTCCTGGGATCGAGCCCCACATCGGGCTCTCTGCTTGGCGGGGAGCCTGCCTCCTCCTCTCTCTCTGCCTGCCTATCTGCCTACTTGTGATCTCTATCTGTCAAATAAATAAATAAAATCTTTAAAAAAAAAAGTGATGAGGAAGAATTACTTACAAATACTTAGACAATTAAGTACTTTTCTTTAATAGGGGGACTTTTTTCAGAAAAGTATTAACTCTTTATAAATATTTCTATATTTTTATATATACCTCATTTATTTTTTATAGTAACATAGGAAAGCTAGTATACTAAAGTAATACATTTAATCATTGGGGTGCCTGGGTGACTCAGTCAGTTAAGCGTCAGACTCTTGGTTTCGGCTCAGGTAATGATCTCCCAGTCCTGGGATTGAGCCCTAGTGTGGTTCCATACTCCATCTGGGTTTGCTTCACATTCTTTCTCCCTTTCCCTCCCACTTCATCCCTCCCCACCTATATTCGTCCTTTGTGTGCCTGCTCTCTCTCTCTTTCAAATAAATAAATTCTTTAAAAAAGAACAAAACAGAACATTTATCACTAACATCTTTAAGTGAAGTGATGTTTAGAAATCTATACTTAAAAATATGGCTTAGTGGAAGATTTGTGAGTGAATTAGGATTATTGGATTCTTAGCTTTATTACAGAGCAGTAGTTCATCTCTCCAGGTCCCAGTTTAGAATAAGAAGTATACAAAAAGACTTTTAATTGTTAGAAGATTAATGAACCAGACCATCTGCACTAAGGCACTGATTTAGGAATTCTCTTGGTTTGTACATAATTCTAATAAATTTGATTATCTGTTCTCTAATTCCATAGCAGATTAAAAGGTGCAAATTAGCTGTGGGAGTAGAGGCACTATAGGTAAAAGGGACAGCAAGTGGAGGGGTTTACAGAAAAAAACCATGTTAGCTTGGTGCCATTTAATATAGGGACAACACCTCAGTAGACTGAGTGTGTCATTATTTAATTATTATGCTATATAACTTATTCCTTTTTTTTTTAACCTATTCCTGATGATAAATTCATTGTAGGAAAATTCAGTTATGTTCATAATTTTGGGAGTCATAAAAATATGTACAGAGTATATTAGAACACAGTCTTTGGAGTCAGATATCTATGTTCCTATCTTTTATCACTTAAGCTTTATGATTCTTCATCTCTAAAAACAGAAATGATAATACCTTCCTTTGTTTATTTTTTTTAAAGATTTTATTTATTTGACAGAGAGAGAGATCACAAGTAGTCAGAGGTAGGCGGGGGGGGGGGGGGGGGAGCAAGGGGTGGGGGAAGCAGGCTCCCTGCTGAGCAGAGAGCCTGATATGGGGCTTGATCCCAGGACCATGAGACCATGACCTGAGCCGAAGGCAGAGGCTTAACCCACTGAGCCACCCAGGCGCCCTAGATAATACCTTCCTTTTAAAGATTTGTTTTGGGGGTGCCTGGGTGGCCAGTAAGTTAAGCAACTCAGTCTTGGTTTTAGCTCAGGTCATGAGACCTGAGTCCTCCCCCCAGGCTCCTCCCTCTGCTCCTTCCTGCTGCTAGCACACACATCTGCGTGGACATGTGCATGCATGCTCTCTCTCTCTCTCTCTCTCTCTCAAATAAATGAATGAATAAATGAAATCTTAAATAAAGATTTATTTTGAAGTTTAAAATGAGATAACCTACATCTTCAGTATAGTACCTGATACATAGTACTCACTCAATAAATAATTTTCCTCCATAAATTCTGTTTAACAAAAATCATTTTAGAAGGATATTCATCTAGACTATTTGAAATCGTTTTGCTACTGAAGCTGCATATAAACTTTGTGTAGTTTAGGATTAAATGTATGTGTATTTTTTTTTCCTAAGGTTTTTTTTTTTATTTTTTATTTTTTTTTAAAGATTTTATTTATTTATTTGACAGACAGAGACCACAAGTGGGCAGAGAGGCAGGCAGAGAGAGGAAGGGAAGCAGGCTCCCTGCTGTGCAGAGAGCCCGATGCGGGGCTCGATCCCAGGACCCTGGGATCATGACTTGAGCCGAAGGCAGCGGCTTAACCCACTGAGCCACCCAGGCGCCCCATAAGGTTTTATTTTTAAGTAAACTCTACACCCAGTGTGGGGCTTGAGTTTACAACTCCGAGATTAATAGTCATATGCTATACAGTGAGCTAGCAAAATGTCCCTGTATGTATACTTTTGAAAGTAGTGGTCAGAAATGAGATACCAGGGTCGCCTGGGTGGCTCAGTGAGTTAAAGCCTCTGCCTTCGGCTCAGGTCATGATCCCAGGGTCCTGGGATCGAGCCCCGCATCAGGCTCTCTGCTCCCCTGCTCCCCCTGCCCACCGCCTGCCTCTCTGCCTACTTGTGATCTCTGTCAAATAAATAATAAAATCTTTAAATTTAAATTTAAATTAAATCTTTAAATCTTTAAATCTGTGCTATTCCTTACCAGCCATTAGCTACAAATGGCTACTTAAATATAAAATTTGTAATAGACTTAATTTTTTTTTTTTTAAAGATTTTATTTTTATTTATTTATTTGTCGGAGAGAGAGAGGGAGAGAGAGCGAGCACAGGCAGACAGAGTGGCGGGCAGAGGCAGAGGGAGAAGCAGGCTCCCTGCTGAGCAAGGAGCCCGACGTGGGACTCGATCCCAGGACGCTGGGATCATGACCTGAGCCGAAGGCAGCTGCTTAACCAACTGAGCCACCCAGGCGTCCCTAGACTTAATTTTTTTAGAGCAGTTTTTTAGAGCAGTTTTAGGTTTATAGAAAAATGTCCTGAAGGTACAGATTTTCCGTATACACCTTCCCCTTACGGTTACTTCTGTTAACATCTTGTATTAGTGTGCATTTGTTATAATTGATGACCCAGTGTTGATAAATTGTTATTAACTAAGTTCCATAGTTTATATGAGGATTCACATTTTGTGCTGTGTAGTTTCCTGAGTGAGATTGTCTTCTTTCACTTAGCAATGTAAAGTTTAAGGTTCTTCTATGTCTTTTTGTGGGGCTTGAGAGCTCATTTTTTTTTTTAAGATTTTATTTATTTATTTGTCTGAGAGAAAGAGCTTACATAAACAGGGGGAACAGCAGGCAGAGGGAGAAGCAGGCTCCCTGTGAGCAAGGAGCCTGATGCAGGACTTATGATCCCAGGACCTGACCTGAGTGGAAGACAGAAGCTTAACTGACTGAGCCACCCAGGTGTCCCTAGCTCATTTCTTTTTACTACTAAGTAATATTTCATTTTGTGCATAAACTTAAGTTTTAATTAATTAAAATAAAATAAAGTTTAAAATTTAGTTCCTCAGTTGTACCAGGCCACATTTCAGTGGTTCAGTAATCACATGTGGCTAGAGTGGCTACCATACTGGAAACTGAAGACAAAGAACATCTCAGGAAATTTTATTGAAGAGTGCTGATGTAAACTATCCTCTGACGGTCCAGTTTTCTGTTTATGTTCACTCTCAGAGAAAACTTACTTCTTTACATGATCTCAGTTTGTCCTCAGGCCTACATTTTCTGTGCTTTGTTGCTTGTGTCACTGGCAGCCCTGAACTTATACATAATAAACTTTACCCCCTGAATGAAACAGAAACAGTCTTACCAAATAAATATTGTCCATTAATGGTTTCCATGATTTCTTTTTAGAATGTCATCTTTTACTCCATTTTTTGGTGTTCCTAAAATCTAGAGTCACCTTTTCTTGTTTTTTCTAAACCTTTCAAATTTATTTTTCAAGGATATACAGGTCTCAGAGCTAATAAGTGGCAGTATTGAGATTAGAATTTAGGTCTCCTTAACCTAGTTCTCTCTTGGGCTCCGCACTAATTGGGGTTGCCTTTACAGTTGTGTTTGAAGTTACAATCACTTTTGAAAGAGGTCATTGGGAACCATTTAATTATATACTATCTAATTTTAAATAGTATATTTATAGATCAAAACTATAGATTTAATAGTTATATTATTCTTATTCTTTAAATAATTAGAATCTTAAAGAAGAAAATTATCCCATTTAGCTGATTTCTTCTTATAATTCAGTTATGGGAAAATATTTTTGAGTATGAGTCATTTTCAATAATGAAAATTAATTTCCACAACTAATTATGAATTGGCTAGTAAGGGTGAATAGAATTTAACTGAACATTATTGGCATCCAGAATTCCGTGTTGGCACTTGGCTTTACACTTGGGTTCTATTCATACTACATTTTAATCTGTAAAATCCAAATTGGTTACCACATGAACTTGTATCTTCCTTAATTCACCTTGGTGAAGTTTCCAGAGCTTGAGAAGTGGAGAACCTTATGTCATTCTCTTTTGCCATTTTTTTTTTTTTTTTAAGATTTTATTTATTTGGGGGGCGCCTGGGTGGCTCAGTGGGTTAAAGCCTCTGCCTTTGGCTCAGGTCATGATCCCAGGGTCCTGGGATCGAGCTCCGCATTGGGCTCTCTGCTCATTGGGGAGCCTGCTTCCCCCTCTCTCTCTCTGCCTGCCTCTCTGCCTACTTGTGATCTCTGTCTGTCAAATAAATAAATAAAATCTTTAAAAAAAAAGATTTTATTTATTTGACAAACAGAGATCACAGGAGGCAGAGAGGCGGGTGGGGGAGTGGGGTGGGGTGGGGGTGGGAAGCAGACTCCATCCCAGGACCCTGAAATCATGACTTGAGCCAAAGGCAGAGGCTTTAACCCACTGAGCCACCCAGGCACCCCCCCCCCCCTTTTTTAAATAAATAAGCTATAGCTCTACTTTTGCTGAAAGTAGCTATGTTGTGTTTGGTCTTGATTTGACCTTCCCTGTATCCGTATACAGTCATGCTTGCTCAAAAGTCCATTTTTGTGGAGATGTTCTGTTAAAGAGTCTTCCATATTTAAGTGCTGTACTTTAAAAAAAAAACCTTGGGTTTTAGCCTTCCTTTTGAAATGCTTTCCCTATAATTACTCTTTTAAAAGCCATGTTTTATGTGTCAAATTTTACATTAATTACCCCATTGAAATAAGTTTTTGAACTGTTTTGATTAAACAGTCTTTGCTTGAATTTAGCTTTTCTTTAACTTTATCAGAGGGTTAAAAATAAATGTAAGGTTCTATATATTTAGAAAATTTGAGTTATAGATTCTGTGGATTTACTCATTATCTGAGTCATTTTTTTCAGAGATGTGATTTTATTATGATAGGTCTGTAGGTATGCAGTTGATGAAAACCTGTTCATAAGAGCCCAGAAGGCCTATTTATTTTCTTTCTACTGCTATTAAAAAAAAAAAAAATGGTTTTGTGAAATTAAAAAATCCTTAGGATAGATAGATCTCTAAATGTACTTAAGAGTAACTTAGAATATCACAAAGGCCAGAATAGATAATACTCTTATGAAAGCATCATTGAATATTGAAGTAGTAGCACCTAGTTTCCTAATGATTGACATGGATTAGTTAATTCATTGTACTCTGTGTCAAGATAAAACTCAACAGCTTCTTAGGTGCATAATGGCAAAATGGGGGGGGGGAGGGTGGAGGGAAAGGAAATAGGGAGTAAAACCTGTCAATAGGTTCTCCATATTTGGGAAAGATTTCGGGTTCAGTTGTTGATTTTTTTAAATTCTTTTTTCTTTTTAAAAGACTTTTTTTTTTTTTAAGATTTTATTTATTTATTTGACAGAGAGAGATCACAAGTAGGCAGAGAGGCAGGCAGAGAGAGAGGAAGAAGCAGGCTTCCTGCTGAGCAGAGAGCCTGATGTGGGGCTCGATCCCAGGACCCTGGGATCATGACCTGAGCTGAAGGCAGAGGCTTTAATCCACTGAGCCACCCAGGTGCCCCTTTTTGAAAGACCTTTTTTTTTTTTTTTTAAAGATTTTATTTAGTTATTTGACAGACAGAGATCACAAGTAGGCAGAGAGGCAGGCAGAGAGAGAGAGGAAGGGAAGCAGGCTCTCTGCTCAGCAGAGAGCCCGATGTGGGGCTCGATCCCAGGACCCTGAGACCATGACCCGAGCCGGGCAGAAGCTTAACCCACTGAACCACCCAGGCGCCCTTTGAAAGACTTTTTAGAGCAATTTTAGATTCACAGCAAATTGAGAAGGTACTGCAATTTCTCATATACTCTCTGCTCCCACACATGCACAGTCTCCTCCAAAAAAAAAAAAAAAGATGATGAATTCTACATGACATTTAAAGTCCATAGTTTACATAGGGTTCATTCTTGGTGTGGTATATTTAATGGGTTTGGACAAATGTATAATGACAAGTATTCACAGTTACAATATCATACAGAGTATTTGCATTACCCAGAAAATCCTCTGTGTTCTGCCTATTCATCTCCTCATTCCAACTCCTAGCAGCAACTGATCTTTTTATTGTTTCCCTAGTTTTGCCTTTTCCATAGTGTCCTGTAGTTGGAATCCTGCAGTAAGTAGCCTTTTCAGGTGGCTTCTTTCTTTTAACAATGCATTTAAGTTTTGTCCATGTTTTTTCATAGCTTAATGCTGAATAATATTCCACTGTCTGGATATACCACAGTTTATCTATACTGAAGGACGTCTTGGTTGCTTGCTTCCAGGTTTTGTAGGTTATGAATAAAGCTGCTCTAAACATCCGTTTACAGGTTTTTATATAGTCATAAGTGTTCAGCTCCTCTGGGTAAATAGCAAGGAAAGTGACTGCTTGATAGTATTGTGAGAGTATGTGTAGTTCTAAGAAACCATCAGACTATTTTCAAAAGTAGATGTCCCATTTTGTATTCCTACCAACAGTGAATGAGAGGTCCTGTTGTTCCACTTCTTTGCCACCATTGGGTGTTGTATATGTTCTGGATTTTGGCCATTCTGATGAGTGTATAGTAGTATCATGGTGTTTTAATTTGCATTTTCCTGATGATTTATGATGTGGAGTATCTTTTTATGTGTTTATTTGGAATATAATTTTAAAAAATTTTAAGTAGCTCCCTGCCCAGCGTGGAGCCTAATGTAGGGCTTGAATTCACAACCCCAAGATCAAGACCTGACCTGAGATCAAGAATCAGACACTTAACCAACTCAGCCCCCAGGTGCTCTGGAATAAGATATTGTATAATTGGAACTATACAATATGTAGTCTTTTCAGATTAGCTTTTTTTTTTTTCTTTTGAACATTTTATTTGTCAGAGAGAGAGAGTGCGTGTACACAAGCAGAGGGAGAAGCAGGTTCCCCTGTGAGCAAGGAGCCCGATGACAGGCTCAATCCCAGAACCCTGGGGTCATGACCTGAGCTGAAAGTAGAGGCTCAACCGACTGAGCCACCCAGGCACCCCTCACATTAGCCTCTTTATTGTTACATTTTTAATCCGCCACTTCACTTTTAGTTTTCCTGGGTTATAGATATTTTTAAGGATGTGCTTAATTTTGGAAGCATACTTTCTTCTAAATATTAAGTACCAATATTAAAAAGTTTGACTCTTTGTGTCGTGATACATCCTGCTGTCCTAAGTCCTATTGCCATTCGGCTTTATCTTTTATGTGAATTGTCCCAACACTATCTTTAGGAATATGAAACTTGTTACAGTCAGGCACAGTAGTGATTTTTTTCAGTCCTTCAACAATTACTGAGCAAATATTACACGCTATGCAGCATACAACAATATGGACTTTCTCATATAGAAAGAACATAGAATATATTGGAAACACAAGAAGAGTACCTAATATAGGCTGGGCTAAAAAAGGCTTCTTGAAAGAGCTTCCTGACCTAAGTGGGCCTTAAAGGATGAGTAGAGGTTTAATATTCTAGATTTAGGGGAATACTTGAACCAAACAAAACCTAGAGTGGAAAAGAATACATTGTGTGCAAGGAAACCTTAATACTTCTGTTGGTAGAGAATAAAATATGAGGCAGATGATGGTGAAAAGTAAGATTGGAGAGGTAAGTGGGGGCCACATCCTAAAGATCTTTATGGCATGTTCAGGTACTTGGGATTGATCCTCTTCAGGCATCATTGAAGAAATTGTTGATGTTTTTTAAATTGAGGTATAATATGTATGCAGTAAAGAGTAATAAAATCTTGGGGTGCCTGTATGGTTCAGTCTGTTAAGTGTCTTCCTTCAGCTCAGGTCATGATCTCAGGGTCCTCGGGTCCAGCCTGGGTTTGGGCAGGGAGTCGGCTTCTCCCTCTCACTATCTCTCTGTGAGCTCTTGCTCACGCGTGCGCTCTCTCTCTCTCTCTCTCAGGTAAATAAATAAAATCTTTAAAAAAAAAATAGTAAAGGGGCGCCTGGGTGGCTCAGTGGGTTAAAGCCTCTGCCTTCAGCTCAGGTCATGATCCCAGGGTCCTGGGATCGAGCCCCACATCGGGCTCTCTGCTCAGCGGGGAGCCTGCTTCCTCCTCTCTCTCTCTCTGCCTGACTCTCTGCCTAATTGTGATCTCTGTCAAATAATAAATAAAATCTTTAAAAAAAAATAGTAAAAACGTCTTAGGGGCCCATCTTGGATGACTTTTACATACATACACTTGTGATATACCAGAACACTACCTAGATTAAGATACCTACCATTTCTAGCACCTAAGAATTCTTTCTTCTGTTTCCCAGGCAATACCCTCCCCACTGCCTCCCACCTTTATCAACAGGTATTCTAACTTCTAGCACCATAGATACTTTGTTTCTTTTCTTTTTTTTTTTAAGATTTTATTTATTTGACAGAGATCACAAGTAGGCAGAGAGGCATAGAGAGAGAGAGAGAGAAGAGAGAGAAGAAGAGGAGGAAGCAGGCTCCCCACTGAGCAGAGAGCCCAATGCGGGACTCGATCCCAGGACCCGGAGATCATGACCTGAGCCGAAGGCAGAGGCTTAACCCACTGAGCCACCCAGGCACCCCACTTTGTTTCTTTTTAAATGAAGTCGTAGAAAGTATTCTTTTTCCTCTATAAATTAAATCCTTCAGTAGGTACTATTTTTTATCTGGCTTTGTTCATTATGATATCTGTGAAATTCAGCCATATTATTAACAGATCAATATTTCTTTTATTATTGCTATATTGTATTCCACTGTGTGAATTTATCACAGTTTATCCGTTCTACTCTAGCTGGATATTTGGGTTGTTTCTAGTTTGTTTCGAGTTTTTTATGAATAAAGCCATTATGAACTTTCTTGTATATATCTTTTGATGGACATAATTAGTCATCTCTCTCATATAAATACCCAGGAGTAGAATTTGGGGGGGTCATTTGTAGACATTTGTTTGGCCTAAGTGGATACTGCCAGTTTTCCAAAGTGAAATGTGCCAACTTACACTGCCATCAGCATTGTATGAGAATTTCACAGCTCATATCCTCTTCGGTATTGTTGTTTTTAAAGTGTTAGCCTGGGGCACCTCGGTGCCGCAGCCGTTTGGGGGTCTAACTCATGGTTTCAGCTCAGGTTGTGATCTCAGGATCATGAGATCAAGTCCCACCGCAGCTCGGTGCTCAGCATAGAGATGGTTTGAGATGCACCTTCTGTTCATGCTCACTCTCTCTAAAAAAGAAATCTTAAAAAAAAATTTAGCCCTGCTTATATATATGGAGTTGTATCTCATTGTCATTTTAATTTAAATTCCCCACATGTCTAATGCTATTCCTTTTTTTTTTTTCTTAAGTTTTTTTTTTTTTTTAGAGAGCACGTGAGCACCCACAAGCATGGGGAGGGGCAGGGGAAGAGGTAGAAGGGGGCTCCCCACTAAGCAGGGAGCCTAATAGGGGGCTCCTTCCCAGGATCATGACATGAGCCAAATGCAGACACTTAACTGACTGAGCCACCCAGGTGTTGTGTGTCATGTTATTCTATATCTTCAGCTGGCATATGGTATGCCTATTGGCCATTTGGATATCCTCTTTGTGAAATGTTTGTTGAAGTCTGTTGACTATTTTTTTTTATTGAGTTGTCATGCAAGAAGAACATAGGTGAATGACCAGCAGCTGTGAGGAGAATAGAGAAAGGCAAGAGCAAAGCTGGAAGCAGAGATCAGTTAAAAGGTTACCTTGTCATCCGGGTGAGAAGACTATATAAGCTCTGTGAGAGCAGGGTTGTTCTTTCTTTCAGGGCTGTAACTTCGGATCCTAGGACACTGGCACATAGTAGGATTTCAGTATTTTTAAGTGAATGATATGGGTCCTCAGGAAAGTAGAGAAGGAGGAATATATAGATGCAATAGATAAAAATTTTTTAATAAGAGTAGAAAACGATGGAATCTGGGATGATTATCAGATCGTCAGATTTGTACATCGAGTGTCAAATTGGATAATAGTGTCACCAAAGCAGCAAGGACTACAGAAAGAATTGCCATTTTAAAAAATCAGAATACATTTAGTTACCATGTGACTTTGAGCATATTACCTAATGTAGTAATACGTTCTTCAGTTTCCTCAACTCTGAAATTAAGCTTTACATTGTGATTTCTAATAGACTATGTGAGATAATGCGTGTAGAACACTTAGAATAGTGCCTGGCACATAGAACGTACTCAGGGTTATGGGGTGCCTCGGTGGCTCAGTGGGTTAAAGCCTCTGCCTTCGGCTCAGGACATGATCTCCGGGTCCTGGGATCGAGCCTCGCATAGGGTTCTCTGCTCAGTGGGGAGCCTGTTTCCTCCTCTCTCTCTGCCTGCCTCTCTGCTTACTTGTGATCTCTGTCAAATAAATAAATCTTAAAAAAAAAAAAAAAAAGAATGTACTCAGGGTTAGAGATAGGAACAAACAAAAATCTCTATCCTGTAGAGCTTAGATTTTGGCAGTGGTGGGTATGCTCTGTAAGAAAAAAATAAAGGAGCATATGGGATGGTGAGAAGTATTACAAGAAAAATAATCAGGAACAAGATGGGAAGCAACATTTGTGTATGGTGGTAGTGGGATCGGGGTTGAGAGATCAGGTTTAAATAAGGTAATCAAATAAGCCCCTTCATGAGGGAATTCATAGATAAATGCTTAAAGGGAAATGAGGGAAAGGTTAATGATTGGGGAAATAGTGGGCAAACTAATCATAATTCTTTAAGAAAGCAGAGCTCCCTCTTTTTACCAAAAGTGTAATTTAGTAGTAGTAATTACTGTTTATTGTGCAGCCCACATCAGTTAGACTTTCGGAAACCTTTTATCCCTTGCTGTCTGCAACACATATAATGTACTACACCCTGAGCATGCATTTAATCCCCAAAAGGTCATCATTATGTGTTTTGAAGGAAGTGTTTTGTGTTTAATTCTGATATAGAAGCAACAACAAACCAGTAGATTCTCTAAAAGTACTACTTGGAGATCAACAAAATATCTTCCTTTACAATTTACCTGTTCCAAATCACTATATATATATAAATGTATGTATATATTTATATATATTAAATATACCATATTTATATATACCATACCATAAATATGGTATATTATATATATATAAATATACTGTAGCTATAAGCCTGTGTGTTTGGAGTCATGTAGCAGTTTGTCAGTTTTTTTTTTTTAATTCCTCAAAATGAAATTTTTGCCTGGGATAACAGTCTAGAAATAATCCATACCTCTTACTTTGTTGCGTTATTTTTCAAGCATGTGCAACTGAAAATCACTCAACTTTTGTTTTCTGGAAATAGTTTAAATTCTTTCAGGCATAGTCCATAAAAATAAAGTAATGACAAGGCCCTTAAGCCTCAGCTCTTAGGTTATGTGCACAGTACATTTTATTAATACTACTATTATTGCTTTGTTATTGTTCCAAATGTTAGATTATGTCTCTAATGCAAAGATTCCTTAGGTCAGAGTACGTACTCGAGTGTCATCCAGCTGTTGCATCCCAAGCGAGCTGCATATGCAACTTACCTATTCTGAATACATCTTCCTGTTTTCTCATTGTTGTCCAGTTCTAGAATTAGTCACAGCCCTGTGGTAGCCACCAAGGAAGTCAAGGCACAGGTTCCCTGGAAAAAAAGAAAGAAGCAAGTGAAAGGAAAGAGGTGGGGGCTATGAGGGTGACAGATATGCTGCTTTGTTTTCTGGAGTAAAGAGGGGACTCTCTTCTCAAGTTTTGTTACTGACACCTGTTTTTGTCCCTTCCAGTTCAATACCAGAAATCTGCTGATAGTCAAAATCCAAATGTCATCATTGCTTCAAAAATGACTTTATGAAGGGTTGTTTTCTAACTGTGATCAGTTTAACTGGAGTGTTTTTAACAGTTTAAAAATAAGAATGTTGAGGGGCTCCTGGGTGGCTCAGTCCGTTAAGTGTCTGCTTTCAGCTCAGGTCATGATCCCAGGGTCCTGGGATTGAGCCCCACTTTGGGCTCTCTGCTCAGCAGGGAGTCTGCTTCTCCGTCTACCTGTTGCTCCCCCTGCTTATACTCTTCTTTCTCTGTCAAATGAATAAATAAAATCTTAGGGAAAAAATAACGAATGTAGAAAAAAAAATCTAACAATAATCTTGAATGAAAGAAGCCAAAACACAAAAAAATACATGTTGATGATCCACTGTATAGAACTTTTATTTTTATTTTACTTTATTTATTTATTTTTAAGATTTTACCTATTTATTTGACAGAGGGAGAGAGTGAGAGATAGGGGCAGTACCAGGGGCAGGCCTGGTTCTGGGGCAGCTGCTGGGTGACTTGCTGGCTGCGACAGAGGCCTGGAGGTGCAGTATAGCTACTCCGTCTGCCTTGCCATGTAGCACTGACCTGTGCCATTGGCACCTGTGACTACATGTAAGTGTAGTGGGCCTCCCAGGGACCCTGGGCCTGGGTGCTATTGGGGAGAGGTGGCAGCCAGGTGGGGGTGGGGCTGCCTGGAGGATTGGAGGTTGAGGGCACTAGATATGTTCCTCCTTCAGTTTAGTCCCTGATGCTTGACCCAACCACCCCACCTATACAACCCTTTCACCCTGGGGTGACTTGAAGACCTGCCCCATCCCAGGGCACCCAGGGGCTGCTGACTGCCTCTCTAGGTCTCCCTGGGTTCTCAGCGCAGCAGCACAACCTCTTTGTCAGTCACCTTTGATTTGTTCTGTGGACACGGGAGCAGGCTGGTATAAGTAAACGCTTTGTGGCTTTTGCTGTTAGTTTTTTTTTTAAGATTTTATTTATTTGACAGAAAGCAGGAGTGCATAAGCAGGGGGAGCGGCAGAGAGAGCGGGAGAGAGAGAAGGAGACTCCCCATTGAGCAGGGAGCCCAATGTGAGGCTAGATCCCAGGACCCTGAGATCATGACCTGAGCTGAAGGCAGTTGTTTAACCAACAGAACCCCCCAGGCTCCCTGCCGTTAGCTCTTTAAAAAAATCTGCATATAAGTGGACCCAGGCAGTTCAAACTGGTGTTCGAGGGTCAGCTATACAGGTCAACAGTATAGGTGTGCTTACTTCGTAATAATTCATTGACTTGAACATTCTTGATCTATATGCTTTTCTGTATGTATGCCATGCTTCAGCATGTCTTGAGTATCTTAAATATATATAAAATACTCTGTTTTAGTCCTCTGGTTATTTTTGTGAAATGTTCTAGTAAAATGTTCCTTGTGATTCTCAATAGAAACGTAGTAGTTGTTCTAACCTAATTAAAAAACAATAACAACAAAAAAACCCTGGGCTTAAACAGTTCCAGGGTTCCTGTACTAAATATACTTAATTTAAAACTAATGCTCAGGTTAAACCTAAAACAGGCACCATTTAATTTAAATTTTTATTTTTGGCTAAGTAATAAAATAATCATTAATAAATGCAATAAAAATTACAGGTGCTAAAAGTTGGAAGACTAATTACAGTGGAAAAAGTACAGGCTTTGGAGTTGGACAAACGTGGGTTCAAATTATGACTAGGCCACTAAATTAGCTGAATAACTTTCAGTTTTCTTTTTTTCTTTCATCAGTAAAGTAGAGGTGATCGCGGTCTCAGAAGGCTGTTGGGGGATTACATGAGATAGTATATAAGTGTTTGGCACCCAGATCTCACAGTGGGGATGGGGAGGAAATAGATTTGGAGGGTATGTAAAGATGCTTTGGGTAGATAAAAGCAAGTATAACCTGCTTAAGATAACTAAGGTAAAGTTGTTAGGGAAAGTGGTCTTTCGGTTATAACCACTGAAGACTAACAACATCTAACTTATAAGCATATGAATCTATCAGCATTAAGAGCTAATAATGCTCCTCTGGCACATCAGGATAAAGGACTGTTAGCACGGATGACAAATGTATTAAGTTGGAATGTAGTAAAAAGTTCTGGATGGATTTAAATTGAGCCTAAATGGTACATGTTTTGTCCAGAGGATTTGTTGTCCACGCTGTGCTTTGAAAATGTTACTGTTGGTATACTTAAATGCTTTTCCCCTTAGTTACTATTAATTTGTAAAGCTGTAGGATTAAGAAACTAAATTTAGGCATGTTGTGTTTAAGGAGGTACTTCAGTATATTAGTAAATTTTAGGGCCTTAAGAAAGAGGATAGATAGGGGCGCCTGGGTGGCTCAGTGGGTTAAGCCGCTGCCTTCGGCTCAGGTCGTGATCTCAGGGTCCTGGGATTGAGCCCCGCATCGGGCTCTCTGCTCAGCAGGGAGCCTGCTTCCTCCTCTCTCTCTCACCCTCTCTGCCTGCTTGTGATCTCTCTCTGTCAAATAAATAAATAAAATCTTAAAAAAAAAAAAAAGAAAAGAAAAGAGGATAGATAGATTCACTCTTGTAAAGGGTTGTAATTCAGTTGAGAGAACCTTTTAAATTCCAGTGTCAATACTGCATTCAGTATTACTGTATTCTCAAAAGGGCTGTGATGAATTTTAAGTGTTATGTTGGTTGTTATGTCTTAATTATATAAAAGTTATCAGATATCTTTTTTGAAAAAATTTTTTAAAAATTTTATTATTTTTATTGACATATAATGTATTATTTGCCCCAGGGGTACAGGTCTGTGAATCATCAGGCTTACACACTTCACAGTACTCCCCAATGTCCGTAACACCCCCCCCCCCATCAGATCTCTGTCTTGGAGTAACAAACCATAGGGGCTCAAAACAGTAACTATTTGGTTACACTTGGTCAGGGTTTAGCTGTGTGGTTCTGTTGCTAGTCTCCACTGAGGCCACTCATGCAGCTTCAGTCATCTGGCAGCTCAGATTGGGGCTGATTGCTCTAGGGGTCTGAGTTTGGACAGTTTTTCTCTCTTCTTTTGGTCTCTCCCTGGGGGACTAGTGCAAGCGAACTCACATAATGGCACCATGTTGCAAGAGTGAGAGTAGAAGCTGCAAGGTCAGCTGATGCCTAGGCTCTGAAACTCCTCCAACATCACTTCTGCTGCGTCCTACTATTCAAAGTAAGTCAAGGCTACCCAGATTCAAGAGGTGGGAAAATAGACCCCCCTCTCTTAATAGAAAGAGCAGCAAAGTCAAATTACAGAGGGAGGAATCTTTGCAGACTAACACAACAAATGATTTAAAAACCTAAGGAGACAGTCTTAACAGTAGTAAAGTTAGACACATCATGGTTGGAATCTAAACTCCACAAGCCCTCATTGGCTGTGAACCTTGAGAATATGGTTTAACCGTGATTTTCTCAAGGGTCCGGTAATATTTTGCAAGGTTATTATGATAGTTAAAAATAATGTACTTTTTATTTTAGAATATTTTAACCCATAGTAAATGCTGTTATTATTTTAAAACTTAGCATTCTGTTTAAGTTTTCATTTGCTTATATTGAACCTATGAAAATTTTCGTCAAAGATAGGGAAGCTAGTATAGCTTGCTAATAAGTGGTATTCCAGAAGCCCTTTGAAAGATAAAGTTGAGGGTTTTTTTCTCTGTTTGCCAGCTTTGATATATTAAGGCTTATTTGCTCATGTTATAAGTTGTTTGCCTAAAATAATGAAACAAAAACCTGGATTTTATATTTGAGTTTATAAACCTTGAGGTATCTTTTCTCCTTCTTCCTAAATGGAAATGTGTGTGTGTGTGTGTGTGTGTGCATTGGGAAAAGGAACTACCAAGATTTTTTTTTTTTTTTACATTTTTGACAGAGATCACAAGTAGGCAGAGAGAGAGGAAGGGAAGCGGGCTCCCCGCTGAGTAGAGAGCCTGATGTGGGGCTCGATCCCAGGATCCTGAGATCATGACCTGAGCCGAAGGCAGAGGCTTTAACCCACTGAGCCATCCAGGCACCCCTAAGATTTTTTTTTTTTTTAATTGGGTTTATACCTCTTAAACTGGTTAATATTAAACAGTTCAGGGTATAAGAATACTTGAATTTTTAAGCTTTTAAAAATTTATTTTTGTTTTTTAAATTTTGAGCTTATACTGTCTGATGTATTCAAGTTTCTGTTTTGTATGTTTATGGGAGTAATTGTCTAAAATTGGCATCACTTGCTACCAATGTAAATTCACTACATTTTGGCCACAGAGAGTTTGTTATTATGCTGCTGATGTCAGAGATATTTTTTTCCTGCAAGTGCCTTAAGGTGGAAAGTAAGATTATTGATTTTTCTTTTATTTAATTTTCTAATTTTTATTTTCTCTGGTTTATTTTTTATTTATTTATTTATTGTTTGCCTTATTCTTTTTTTTTTTTTTGCCTTATTTATTTATTTTTTTTAAATTTAATTCCAGTATAACTAACACAGAGTGTCATATTAGTTTTGGGCATACAATATAGTGATTCAGCAGTTCTATACATTACTTAGTGCTCATCATGATAAACATACTTTTAATCACTTTCATTTATTTCACCATTTCCCCACCCACCTCCCTCTTCTTTTTATTTATTTGTTTATTTATTTATTTTATTATTATTTTTTTTTTTAAAGATTTTATTTATCTATTTGACAGAGAGAGATCACAAGAAGGCAGAGAGGCAGGCAGAGAGAGAGGAAGGGAAGCAGGCTCCCCGCTGAGCAGAGAGCCCGACTCGGGACTCGATCCCAGGACCCTGAGATCATGACCCGAGCCGAAGGCAGCGGCTCAACCCACTGAGCCACCCAGGTGCCCCTATTTATTTATTTTTTAAAAAGATTTTATTTATTTGAGAGAGCACAAGTGGGGGTAGGGGCAGAGGGAGAGGGAGAAGCAGATTCCCTGTTGAGTGCGAAGCCAAACTAGGGACTCAGTCCCAGGATTAGGATCATGACACTTAACAGATTGAGCCCCTCAGGCACCTTCCCTGTTCTTTTTTAATACAGGCTTTTAAGAAGTTAGCTTCCCTCTAAACCTTGCTTTAGTTGTGTCTTACAGGCTTTTGTGTGGTGTGTCTTCATTGTAATTCATCTCAAAATACTTTCTAATTTCCCTTTTGATTTCTTCTTTGACTTACTGGTTATTCAGGAGTATGTTATTTAGGGGCGCCTGGGTGGTTCATTTAGTTAAGTATCTGCCTTCCGCTCTGGTCATGGTCATGATCCCAGGGTCCTGGGATCAAGCCCTACTTCTGGCTCCCTCCTCAGTGGGGAGTCTGCTTCTCCAGCTCCTTCTACCCCTCCCCCTGCTCATGCTGTCTCTCACTCTCTTGTACTCTCTCTCTCTCAAATAAATAAATAAAAATCTTTTTAAAAAGGAGCATGTTACTTAATTTCCCTTTTCGTGAGTTCCCCAGAATTCTTTCTGTTAGTGGTTTGTGATTTCATTCCGTTGTGTTCATAGAATATAACTTTCGTAATTTCAGTCCTCTTAAATGTATTGACACTTATTTTATGGTCTAGCATGTGGTATATCTTAGAGAATGTTCCATATATATTTGAAAAGAATTCTGCTGCTGTTAGGTATTCTCTGGATCTTTAAGGTCTGGTTGGTTCAAAGTGTTGTTATTTCAAGTTTTAAAATCCTTGGTGATCTGTGCATGCTACTCTACATGGTAAGGCCCTAGGTTTCTTCCCTAGTAGCTAGCTTTCCATTAACTCAGTTGACTTCGTGTTGGGGAAAATAAATACTCGAGCTTGATAGGTTTGCTAATGTATATTGGCTGGCTTTTTCTATATTAAAACCATAGAGAAAATAGCAAGAGCGGAAAAAAAAAAAACCCAAGATGTTCTCTGATTTTAAGGAATTTAGAATCTAGTTATATACCCTAGCTTTGCTCTGTTGAGGATACTGTTAACAGCAGTACCATGGTTAAAAAATCCAGTAATCTAGGTAAGAGATGTTGGTGATCTAAATTTGGGTATTGAGAATGGATGGGAATGTTTCAGACATTTAAAAAATAGCATGATAGGGGCGCCTGGGTGGCTCAGTGGGTTAAGCCGCTGCCTTCGGGTCAGGTCATGATCCCAGGTCCTGGGTTCGAGCCCCACATCGGGCTTTCTGCTCAGCAGGAAGCCTGCTTCCTCCTCTCTCTCTCTGCCTGCCTCTCTGCCTACTTGTGATTTCTCTCTGTCAAATAAATAAATAAAATCTTTAAAAAAAAAATAGCATGATAGACATGGTGACCGATTAGTTGAGGGGGAAGGGCTTGAGGAAAAAGGGAAGTAGTCAGGGGTGATTCCCCATGCTTCTGTCAATGGATAAGAGATTTGATCATTGATATAGGGAGCAGAAGGGTTTTGGTAAGATTGAGATGATTTGAGGCACTAGTTGGACATGGAAAGTACTGGGTGGCTAGTAGCCAACTGCTTATATGGCCCTGGCTGACATTCAGAAGAGAAGTCTGAACTGGGACATAGAGTTGGGAATCATCAGCGTGTAGTTGGTATTTGAAAGCTGAAGAATAGATGAAATCTCTCAGGGAAATTTTGTAGTGGAGAGAATTGAGGAAGGAATTCTGAAAAACCACATATATTCCAGAAATGGGCAGAGAAAGGAGAACCCTCAACAGAGACACCCAAGGAATGGCCTGCCCTTAGTAGAATACCTGGACAGTATGGCATTATAGAAACCAAAAAGGGGCAGCATTTGCAGGAAGAATGGTCAACATCTTTAAATGCTGTATAAAAAGAAGATAATGGCTTGAGATATAACTGTTGAATTTTTTTTTTTTTTTAAGATTTTATTTATTTGACAGAGAGACACAGCGAGAGAGGGAACACAGGCAGGGGGAGTGGGAGAGGGAGAAGCAGGCCTCCCACTGATCAAGGAGCCCAGTGTGGAGCTCTATCACAGGACACCGGGATCATGACCTGAGCTGAAGGCCGCAACTTAATGACCAAGCCTCCCAGGCACCCAATAACTGTTGAATTTCAAAAGAAGGTTGTTGATGTGTTTGTTCAGAGTCGTTTCAACATAGCGATTTGGGTAGAATGGTAGTTTTAAAACCGAAAGGTGAAGGGGCGCACCTGGATGGCTCAGTGGTTAAGCGCCTGCTTTCAGCTCAGTCATGATCCCAGGGTCGTGGAATCGAGCCCCGCATCTGGCTCCCTGCTTAGCGGGGAAACTGCTTCTCCCTCTGGTCCTCTCTCTCTGTCTCTCATGAATAAATAAATAAAAATCTTAAAAAAAAATAAATCAAAACCCACAACCGAAAGGTGAGGGAGTAAAGAATAGAGCCTAGGAAGAAAATAAGGACAGGGATTAAATGACTTTTTTTTTTCTTTTTTTAAAGTATACTCTGTGCCCAGTGTGGGGCTTGAATGCATGACCCTCATGAAATCAGGAGTTGTAGGCTCCACCAACTGAGTCAGTCAACTGCCCCCCTTTTTTTTTTTTAAATTAAAAGTTGGAGACAGGTTGGAGATAGAAATGTGGGTGTTTTTAAGCTCTTCTGAGCAAGAATTTAAGCATGCGGGTGGAAAGAACTAGTAAAAAGGGTTGAGTTGAAGAAACAGGTTATTAGTGCTACCCCTCAAAATGTCTCAATTTCATTGTAATTAAGTCTGAAATACGAAAGTTAGATTTTTTTTTTTGTGAGTATTTATCCCTACATCCGAGATTACTGAATACTTGCCCATCAGATTTGTCATTGTGTCTCAAAATAACTTGTGCACACCGGAGGAACAAACTTCCTGTTCTCAAAAGGAGCCTATTATTGCAGGAGGAGGAGAGATTTCTGAATGTGATCTGAAAAACTATTTAAAGTCTGGTTGAAATATTTGGCCTAGGCACCAAAAATTATTCTTGGATCTTCTTGTGTTGGGACTGAGTTATCTTTGTGGTTTAGAAAAGAGGCCAAATTAAGAAGGAGACACAGTTTTCACAAAGAAAGCAACTAATATCAGAAATCTACATTTAATTTGAAAGCAATTAACAAGATAACAGATCAACTAAAATGGCCTAGTGTATTCCAAGATATTCCTGATTTTGATTGGTTCTTACTGTGTTGTCTGTTTTTGGAATACCACTAAATGGTGATGACAAACTTACCTGACAATGTAGTGTATGTAATATTCAGAATATTGATGCAAAAGCTGAAAAAAATAAAATAACCTTTGGCTGTTTTGCTGTAACAGGTAAGCTTTCGACCTCACAGGTACTTTCAAGATGATGTTTTTCTGCTACCTCTTAATAACTGGTGATGTCCTCTTCCGTGCAGCACATTTACACACAGTGCATAACTTTATGTAGAATATATCTGGAGTTTTTAAACTGTGTACACAAGTTAGAAGTTGTCTTTCACATTTATAGAGTACTGTTTCAGCTTCATATTGCATAGCTTCCCATGAATGATTTATCTTTCCTTACTGTTACTTCTCCTAAATTTGGCATTAAGTTGCAGATAGAAGTGTTTTCTTTTTGTCCTTCCGAACACTGGGAAAGTAAGCCAGCTAATGAAACCCTTTGCTGCTTTCTCAACCCTTATTTGTCAAATTCTATCTATCTTTCAGGCTTTCCCCCCGCTAAATGAAGAAGCCATTCTTTTTTTTACCTGTCTCAAGTATTCGTCCATTCGTACTAACATTAGTATATTACATTAATTATATCTAGAATGTTGTATACAATATAGGTTTACAAATTTATATTTGTATTTTTGTATTTGTATATTTGTATATAAATTTGTTGTTATATACAAATTTGTATATTTTGTATTTTGGGGGGAAGAGAGATTTTTTTTTTAAGATTTTATTTATTTATTGACAGACGAGAGAGAGTCATAAGTAGGCAGAGAGAGAGGAAGGGAGGCCAGGCTCCCTGCCTAGCAGAGAGCCCTATGCGGGGGCCATCTCCCAGCACCATGGGATCATGACCCGAGCCTAAGGCAGAGGCCCCAACCCACTGAGCCACCCAGGTACCCCCGGAAGAGAGATTTTTTACGATCAAAAATAGATGTCGTTTCTTCACAGGGTATATTGCTGGAAAAACTTGAGCTTCCTTAAAATCTCAGACTAGTATTTTATCTGTAAATTAATTGAAACTCTGCTGAGAATTAGAACACTGAGAAGTGTTATAATAAGCTTTCATTGATTTTCTTCTTTTTGTTCTGATTTCCTGCTTGTTAGCTTCGTTT
The DNA here is from genome assembly GCF_902655055.1 of Lutra lutra. Taxonomy (NCBI): domain Eukaryota; kingdom Metazoa; phylum Chordata; class Mammalia; order Carnivora; family Mustelidae; genus Lutra; species Lutra lutra. The sequence goes on from NC_062292.1 coordinate 28,260,498, forward strand.
TCAAGTTGGTTAAAAATGGTCTCATGAAGTTGCCCTGCATATTGGTTGCTATGGAAATGTTCCAGAGAAATGCCAAATTAAAGTCAAGAATAAGGAGTTAAACTCATCTCATAGGGCAGAGTGAGAGGAAATCCAAGATTTTCTTCTCATAGATAATAAAGATTTATCTAATGTATCTTTTTCAAGGTACTTATAACTTCAGAGTCACTTAAAAAGCTGAGTTGCGGTCTCAGCTTACAGCTCATAGGCTTTAGGCAAGTTATTTAATTGCTTTTGCAGCTTTAAGATGTTATCTATAAAATGGGCATTAAAAAATGCCTCGGAGGAGTGAGTGACTGGCCCAAACTAGATACTTGATGAATTTTATTACTGTGTTTTCTCCCTCTAAATCAGAAGCAGAGAAAACAAACCTGTGTAGAGGAAATGGTAATACACTTTAAGACTTTTTTTTGTGTTAGTTGTTTAATATATTTAAATAACCTCTTTTAAAGCAGATAATTTAGCTTTTAATAGGGCTACTGCTGCATTCATAGAACAGATCTGAGAGATGTCTTTATATTTTAATTTGTATATTGCATTAAAAATGTGAAAGCTAAGACTTTTTATTTAAAAGCCTTTCATGATTATTTTAATAGCTTTATTGAAGTATAATTCATACACTATAACATTCACTTATTCTAAGTGTATAATTCAATGAATTTTAGTAAATCTGCAGAATTGTGCAGTCATCACCACAATCCAATTTTAGAACATTTCCATCACTCTTCAAAGTTCCCTGCCTTAATGACTATTAACGCTCATCTATAAGATGACATAGATCATAGTATTTAAAAGTACCAGCTTGGGGCTTAGGCTGGCCAAGTTTGAATCATAGTCCTGCACTTACTGGTTTTGTGTCTTTGGGTACTTCTCTGTTTTTGGTTTCTCTAATATTAAAATGAAGGTATTAACTGCATTACCGTGTGGCTGTGGTGTGGCTGTGAACATTGTTTTAATTCAATACCGTGTACGGAGCACTGTGGTGCTGGCACCTACTTGGTACTTCACAAATACTGGTGACTGATGGTGCCTTACTTTGTAGTTTAGGGTTATGGTGTACATTTAAAAGGAAAAGCATCTGAAAACAACTAGCATAATGCCTGATCCATGCTTTATTTTCAGAAAACCAAGCTCTTTTATGTATTGTGTCATAATTTTGTCTGTAGTAGCTATGAACACTATTCCTGGTGTAAAAATGTGCATATTATTGGGGAAGTTACATGATATTTTAAAATTTGGGCCTTTTCAAGGTGGACTGATTGCTATTTAATGGTCATGGTGTTCTGTATTATCACTCAGTATCAGGGGGATTAGGGGAGTAGGCCTCATTTAACTGGTAGAAAAGTTAATCATTGCTCTCATCATTGAGCTGCCACCCCTCCTTTGGGTTTTGTTAGAAGTGAAGAGGACCATCATTCATGCTTTTCTGGTTAGAAAGGCTCCAGTACAATTAGCCCTATTGAGCAATATGTGGGCAGATACCTAACATACCATGATTTATCTGGAGGCCTTAAGGGGACATGTGCTTTGTAATTAGAAGAATTATTTAGGATTTTTTTTTCTTTCTTGACAGAACCTTGCTCTAAGAAAAACTGGTTTAATGAAGAAAGGGATAGAAGAGTTGTAAATAACTTCATTTAAATGCTTTTTTTCCAGTTAATAATATGTATTTGAGCTAGATGAATAAAGAAATTGAAAGAGAATAATAGCAGTGGTTTATCTGTGGAGGTGGCATGGAAAAGAGGACTAGCGGGATGGGAAATAGGGGTGAGAGGGAGACATTTCAGTGTAACCGTGTAAAAAAAATGTTTGATGCACATGAACATCACTTTTTAAAAATTTACAAGAGTTAGTCTGAGATTGTGGTGCAAATATAGAGGAGATATATTTCATATAAATTATTATTATTTTTTTTTATATTCTTATGTTTTCACCAGTTACTTTATTTCAATATGTCTGAGTCAGTGATACTTACCTTCCCCCTCTCTTCCTCCCCAAATAAAACCTTTGAGAATCTGATAAAAGTCAGGGATCTTATTCCCAGAAGAATGAGCATGTGTATATAAAATAATTTTACATATCATTTCCAAGATTAATGGATGCTTTGATCTAAGCCAAATATTGTCATTGTGGTTTTTATATGCAAGGCAGTCTGGGTGGGGTGTGGGGGACACTAGAACTAGGAGTTGGGAAACTTGATTTCCAATCCTAGCTCTGCCATTATCAAGCTCATGACTTTGTAACTGTTTACTTGTCATGCCTTTTGGTCTTCTCTATGTCAGATTGGTGTGGTGGAAAGTGCATGTAGGCTTTAGTGTTAAGTACTGACCCGAGGTGGCTGTGTCTTCTTGACTTTGCCAGTTACTACCTGTGTGACCTTGGACAGAGTTCTTTGAATTTTTTTTTAATGTTATTTTTATTTCTCTGCAAAAAGAAGAAAAATGATCCCAAGTTCTTTGGGTTTTATTTCTTTATTTTTAAAGATTTTATTTATTTGTCAGAGAGAGAGAGCACAGTGGGTGTGCAGTGGAGAGCTGCCAATAGAGGGAGAAGGAGGCTCCCTGCTGAGCAAGGAGCCCAATGCAGGACTCCATCCCAGGACCCAGGGATCATGACAGGAGCCTGAGCCGAAGGCAGAGGCTTAACTGACAGACACACCCAGGCATCCCGTTCTTTTGGGTTTTAAAGATTAAATGAAAGAGGTGTTTGAAAAGCTTAATAATATTTGCTTTTGATAGGGACAGAAGTAAATGTTAGTAAATCATCTTGAAAAAACTAGGCTAGAACCAGATGATCTCTGAGGTCTCTTTTACCGATAAAATTTTGAATTCTTTTTTTTTTTTTTTTAAGATTTTATTTATTTATTTGACAGAGAGAAATCATAAGCAGGCAGAGAGGCAGGCAGAGAGAGAGGAGGAAGCAGGCTCCCCGCTGAGCAGAACCCAGGACCTGGGATCATGACCTGAGCCGAAGGCAGCGGCTTAACCCACTGAGCCACCCAGGCGCCCCAAAATTTGAATTCTTGTTACAACAGAAGATTTGGAAAATTTTTTATGGCAGCATAGATCTGAGTTCATATAGGAGAGCCTTGAGTTTTCAAGTCTGTAAAACTGATATTGACCATGTTATTTTTTTACCTGCTTCCATATTGCAGTGTCTGACATATAATAAATCTCAAATATTATTTATAATTTTTTAAGACTCATTAAGGAAGAATGTAGATTAGAATTTCTTAATTTAGAGTTTTTAAGTACCCTAGAGATTTCTGAGTAGATTTCCACAGGTCTGTGAACTCTCTGAAATTACACACAAAATTTTTAGTGTGCCTAAATTGTAGTAAGGAGCTATAGCTTTTATAGTGAACAAGACACAGTAGGGTCTTAGCTCTTGTAGAATCTGTATTCTTATAGAAGATGGATATTAAATAAGCAGATTAAAATATAAGAAAGAGGGGCGCCTGGGTGGCCCAGTGGCTTAAAGCCTCTGCCTTCAGCTCAGATCATGATCCCGGGGTCCTGGAATCAAGCCCCACATTGGGCTCTCTGCTTAGCAGGGAGCTTGCTTCCTCCTTTCTCTCTTTGCCTGCCTCTCTGCCTACTTGTGATCTCTGTCTGTCAAATAAATAAATAAAATCTTTAAAAAAAATAAAAATAAAGTATAAGAAAGAAAATGCTACTTACAGATGATGGAAATGTTTTATAGAGAATTTAAATATAGTGATGGGTTAAAAAGTGATTTAGAGTTTTAAGTGGTCAAGGAACACTTGACATTTTTGATGGCATCGAAGTAAATGGTTTCCAATTCAAAGATTAGAGAGAATACCTCGTATTATTATACTAAGGTGGGAACAAGCTTCCCTTGAATAGCTGGACAGTACTAGGGAGGTGTGGGATAAGTGTTAGAAAACGAAGTTGAAGTAGAATTATAAGTCATATCAATTAGGGTTTTGTAAACCAGTATAAGAAATCCAGAGTTTATTCTGAATCTTACAGAAAGCTGTTTTAGGATTTTAGCTGAAGAATGATGAGAAAAGGAAACTCAAAGTAGATATCTGATGATTCCAACATTTAGGAGTTTTAAGAAATCAAAACAGCAAATTGGAGGGGATGAGAGGAATGTGTTTTCATTGACCACTTTTCAAGAAGCAGGAAGTTAGTAGGCCCATCTGTTTTCATATCTTATTGAGAAGACAAATAACATTAGAACAGTGACCTGACCATTAGATTTGGCAGTAAGGTTAGCAGAATTGCTGTGAGGTCAGTAGCTATTAGCGCAGCTTTGTGACATTGGTTTTTGAATGAAGTTCACATATAGTTCTTCCTTACTTATACTTAACCTTTAATTTTGTGAATGGTGATATGGCTAGAGTTTGGGGTTTTGTGTGAAAATATCTGGGTTTAGTATTTTAGCTCTTTCTTTTATCTTACTCAGCCTCTCTAAACCTCCATTTCTCAAATCTGTAAAATGGAATAACAGTAATCATCTACCTTTTATAAGTGCTCTGTATGCAAGGGCATTTAGCATAGAATGTGGCACATAGCTGTGTAATGGTAAAAATTGTACATGATGTACAATAAAATATTTACATTTTATGCCCTTTGGGCTTTGTATAGTTAGTGTTTGAGAGAATAAAGTGCTGTGTTTTGTTATCTTTACTTAATGGTTAACAAATTTTAAGTTGTTTGCAATGCTATACTAGTAAAAAGGAAGGAACCATTAAATTACTTTGCAGAGATTAACACAAGATCAGATTCTTCACAGACATTAATATAAATTGCTATGCTAATCTATAGAAAAGTTAATGTGGGTGATACTTTATTGATTTAATCAGGTTCAGCAAGCAGTTTTTTGACTAAGACCTACTTCTTTTCTGGGTATTATGTCTTCTAAAACTTTACTCCTTTTTTTATTTTGGAGCATTCTCTAAACCCCATACCAAATGTAGCATTTGAGTGCAGTCGAATAGAGTAATTAGATACTGTTCTCATCTTTACCATTCCAGATGAGAGTTTCAGTTTATTAAATAGTAATAATTTAATATAAACATAACTGTAGCTACTCCATCTATTTGATTAAATCTGTTTTATTAGAAGTATTTGTCTTTAAAACATTATAGAAATCAAAATGTGAGCAGTTTCTTTATTTATTCATTCTTGTTATTGCAGGGGCCATTTTAACACACATGCAGATAACTTTAATTTTATATCCTGAACATGAAATTAACTTGGTAAAATCCATTTGTCTTATAGCACACTTTGCAGAAACCCAAACAAAACTAGTATTACTTAGAAGGCAGGTATTCTGACGGTGCTGTTTCACTGTTTCCCCAGTAATTCAGTCTGGCACATAAGTAGTGCTTAGTAAATGTTTGCTGAATGAATGAAAACTGCTCTCTCACCAGTAATGGCCTTGCATTTAAGGTTGGGTTATTTCAGTAAGACAAAAATTAAATATAATGCTCAAAGAATAAGGTATCTAGATGATTTACCTTCCTAGTTAATTACAGCTTAAATAATTTTTTCCATCTTTGTAAGCAGTCTCTCAGGCAAAATCAAATCTTGGAGAACCTTGTAATACTATAACTTTATTGTTCTGTGCATCACTTCTTATTTTTAGAAACGACATTTAGAGTAAGTGTAGTAGGTAGTTGTTTAATATATAAGTTTAGGTTGAATTTTATATAAAGAATTTCGATTAGACACAGGTGATAATTTTGTGATTTGGCTGTTATCCTCTGCCAAAAACAGGCTAGGCAATGGAATTTGATTATAATTTGAATTACAATTGTTCTTACATTCATAATTTGAGAATTTAAAAAATCTTTGAAGTAAATAATTTTAACTATGCAGTTGTTCAGTACAACACACAATAGCAATAAATAAAGGCTGTACCAGGGGGCTTAAAGATATTAACTCTCTGTAAATAAAATTCTTTTTTTTTTTTTTAAAGATTTTATTTATTTATTTGACAGAGAGAGATCACAAGTAGACGGAGAGGCAGGCAGAGAGAGAGAGAGGGAAGCAGGCCTCTCGCTGAGCAGAGAGCCCGATGTGGGACTCGATCCCAGGACCCTGAGATCACGACCTGAGCTGAAGGCAGCGGCTTAACCCACTGAGCCACCCAGGCGCCCCTGTAAATAAAATTCTTAACAATATTTAAGACCCTTAAAAACAAACTAAAAAAGCCCATAGACTTTTTATTTAAAGACCTTTTTTTTTCCCTTAAGATTTTATTTATTTATTTGAGAGAGAGACAGAGATAGCTAGAGAAAGCAAGAGCAGGGAGGAGAGGGAGAAGTAGGCTCCCCGCCAAGCAGGGAGCCTGATTGGGGCCTCAATCCCAGGACTCTTAAGATCATGACCTGAGCTGAAGGCAGATGCCCAACCAACTGAGCCACCCAGGCACCCTACCCATACCCAATTTGATGATAAAATATTTTAAGGTGGTTTTTGCTTTATGCCAATTTTTAAAACTCTTTATTGAGGTGTAACATGTACAGAAGTGTACATATCATCAGGGTACAGCTTGATAAATTTTCACAGCTGAACAGATAGATGTAACTGGCATTCACATCAAGAAATAGTATTATTAACCACCTTAAAAAGGCTAATTCTAGGATGTCTCAGTGGCTCAGTCAGTTAAGCGGTTGCCTTTCGCTCAGGTCCTGATCCTGGGGTCCTTTGATGGAGTCCCACTTGGGGCTCCCTCCACAGCAGGGAGCCTGCTTCTCCCTCTGCCTACTGTTCTCTCTGCTTGTGCTCACACTCTCACTCTTTCTCTCTCTGACAAGTAAATAAAATTTAAAAAAAAGGAAAAAAAGGCTAATTCTTCTGTATAATCATAGACTTCAGTAAACTTCAGAGATGTAGATATTGGATCTAACTTTATTACTAACTTCATTTGTTATCTTGAGCAAGTAATTTTTTTTCTGGGGTCCACTCCCCGTCTCTACAGTGAGGGGATAAAACTAGATGTTTTGTTATGGCTCTGATTCTATAGAAGTGCAAAACAATGTACTATAGTGATAACAGTGTGGTTTAAAATGTTGTAGGTAGTAGAGTGAATGCATGGTTTAATTGAAAAGGAAGACACACTGATTTCTCTCTCTCTCTCTTTTTTGTTTTCCAGGTTATATTTCACACTATGTGCTGACTGTATCTACAGAAGATATTTAAAAAAAAAAAAAACTTTTTTCAAAGATTTTGATTCCAGTGGAATCTTTGCTTTAGATTATTTTCTGTGTGTGTGTGTGTGTTAGTGAATTGTAACTCCAGTAACAATGCCTGTACAAGCTCCACAGTGGACGGATTTCCTCTCCTGCCCAATTTGCACTCAGACTTTCGATGAAACAATTCGAAAGCCCATCAGTTTGGGTTGTGGCCATACTGTCTGCAAGATGTGCCTGAATAAACTCCACCGCAAGGCTTGCCCATTTGACCAGACCACTATCAATACAGACATTGAGCTCCTCCCCGTGAACTCAGCATTGCTGCAGCTGGTGGGTGCTCAGGTGAGATGGGTCACTTTGTTCAATTTCTGAGTGTGTTTTTCTCCTAAGGGAAAATTGAATTAAAATTGGACACCATTGCCTTCTACCTAAAAGACAGAAAAATCCATTGGTACTGTGCAAATCCTTTATTTCAGTGTGTTGGGAGATACATCGGAGTGCAGTGTTCCTCGGTCATGGCACAGAAACAGTCACTTAATCTGGTGGTCAAGCCTTTCTCAGCAGTCTCAGCTGTTCAGATCATTAGAGAGACCTAAGAGGACAAGTCACAGAGACCTCTTAATATTGAAGAAAATACTACTCATAAAACCATTGCATTTACTTAATAGGAAAAGTGAGCTACTTCAGACAGTTGTCCGTAGTAGACACTAGCTGAAATGAAAGATGAAGACGGCGACAAGAACTCTAGAGTATATTGGGAACCATATTTCTAGAGGAGAAGCAAATATTCCTAGGTATCTAAATGTTAAAGTTAGTCTAGCAGTTCTAATGGTAATACTCTAAAATTTAATGTCCTTATTCTCAAATTTAGGGATCAGTAGTATCTTCAGAAGATTTCACAAAGCCAAGGGAGGTGGGTTGTTGAAAGCTAGATATGATTTATTTAAGTAATCCTTTACTAAATGTGCAGAGTGTGAGTCTGAAATGCCATATATTTACCAAAAAATGATTTTTTGAATAAATATACTAGAACTTTGGATCTGGCCGCATTGATGTTCTCTAGATCAGTCTTGCTAGATCAGCTGCTAAAATGTACAAAAGGTTGATATTATGTATGTTGGAGATGAAGAGAGCAGTTCTAGAATAACTTGTTCAAAAGGAAAACTTATTTATAAACCTTTCTTGTGATGTCACCAACAACACTACAAAAATATTTGTCAAAAGGGGAAGTGCAATAAATAGGTCCTTTTGCTTCTTGCACTTAATTTTTCATTTTATAATCATTTCTTTTTATTTTGAAAATCCCATACGATAGTTAGAAACATTTAAAAATAGACTTATTAAGAGTAATAATTTTAAAAATATACTATTTTAATAGCAAATAACCAAGGCTTGCTTCCTTTTTTTTTTTTTCATAAATTGTCTAAAGATGAACTCTTTCTACAAAACGAGTAAGACCTTGTTATATCTTAACTGAAACAACTAATGTTTATATTTGAGGATGGGGCATTTTATTTATTATTTTTTTAAATTTTAGGTCATTAACATACAGTACAATACTGGTTTCTGGAGTAGAATTCAGTGATTCATCACTTGTTTACAACACTCACTGCTCATAACAAGTACCCTGCTTAATGTCCATCACCCATCTAGCCCATCTCCAACCCATGTCCCTCTGTCTGCCCTCAGTTGTTCTCTATCATTAAGAGTCTCTTATGGTTTGTTTCCCTCTTTCCTTTTTTCTTTTCCCCCTTTCTGTGTGCTCATTTGTTCATTTGTGTTCTTTCTTAAATTCTACATATGAGTGAGATCATATGGTATTTTTTTCTGCCTGATTTATTTCTCTTAGCATAATATGTTCTAGCTCCATCCATGTCATTGCAAACGACAAGATCTCATTCTTTTTGATGGCTGAGTAATATTCCATTGTAGATATACACCACATCTTCTTTATCCGTTCATCAGTCGATGGACATTTGGGCTTCTCTCCAAAGTTTGGCTATTGTTGATAGTGCTGCTGTAAAACATGGGGGTGTATGTATCCCTTCGAATCTGTATTCTTATATCCTGTGGGTAATAACTAATAATGCAATTGCTGGATCGTAGGGTGGTTCTATTATTAACATTTTGAGGAACGAGGACAGGGCATTCAATATTTAGTAGTCACAATTTTAACTCTAAAGATTTCCATTAGAAAGCTGTTAGAGTTCATAAATGAATTAGGCAAAGTTGCAGGATACAAAGTCAACACATTAGTTGTATTTTTATACACTAGCAATGAACAATCCAAAAGGAAATTGAGAAATTGAATCGGCTTACACTAGCATCAGATAATAAAATACTTAGGAATAAATTTAGCAAAGGGGGAGAAAGACTTGTACAGTGGAAAGCTACAAGACGTTGCTGAAAGAAATTTAAAGAAGACATAAATAAATAGAAAGACATTGTTCATGGATTGGCAGAATTAATATTGTTAAGATCATAGTACTACCCAAAACCATCTACAAATTCAGTGCCAGCTCTATCAAACCCCCAGTGATGGTTTTCCTTTTTGCAGAGACAACAGCAACAAAAAGCCAATCCTAAAACTCCTATGGCATCAGAAGGGACCACAAATAGTTAAAACAATCTTGAAAAAGGACAAAGTTGGAGGATTCAGACTCCACATTTTGAAACCGCAAAGCTACAGTGATCAAGACAGTGTGATACTGGTATAAAGACATACATTTAGTTCAGTGGAATAGAACAGAGCCCAGAAATAAACCCACGCATATGAAATGATTTTTGACAACATTTCCAAGACCATTCAGTGAGAAAAGGACAGTTTTTCCAGCAAATGGTGCTGGAAAAACTGGATATCCAAATGCAAAAGAATGAATTTGGACCCCTGCCTCACACCAAATACAAAAACGAATTCAGAATGAATCAAAGGCTAAATGTAAAAGCTAAAACCGCAGAACTCATAAATCTTAATGATCTTGGAATAGGCAGTGGGTGGGGTTTTTTTTATTTGTTTGTTTTTGTTTTTAAGATAGGACATGAAAAACACAAGGAATAAAGGGGTAAATTGAATTAAATCAAGACTTAGAACTTTGTGCTTCAAAGGACCATCAAGGAGTGAAAGACCCAACTCTCAGAATGGGAGAAAATAATTGTAACTCATATATCTGAAAGAAAGTCGTGTCTAGGATATATAAAAGACTCTAAAGTTATGGACTAAGTCCTTTATAAACTGTTTGTTTCTAATGAACTGATGCAGTTTGGAATAAAAACTAATAGCAACTAAAGTTTTTCTCCCTTCTGCTCCCTACTTGCAGCTTAGCCTTGTAAGTCTATAATCTTTTTTTTTTTTTCAGATTCAGATGTGCTAATAAATTCCCCTGCAACTTCGTATGTAATAAATAAATAAATAAATAAAAGACTCCTACAACTCAGTAATAAAAAGGACATAATGTTAAAATGGGGAAAGATCTGAATAAATACCTCATCAAAGAGGATATGCAGATGGTAAATGAACAATGGAAAGTTGCTCAATATCATTTGTCATTAAGGAATTGCAAATTAAGACAACAAGATTTTGCTACATACCAATTAGAATAGCTAAAATCCAGAACACAATGCCAAGTGCTGGTGAGGCTGTGTAGCAACAGAACTCATTGATTGCTGGTGAGAATAAAAGATAGTGTAGCCACTTTGGAAGTAACTATATATGGTTCTTTGATTTCTGTTAATGTGAAATGTCCAAAGTAGGCAACTCCATAGAGACAGAAAATAGATCATTGTTTTCCTAAGGTTGGTGGGGAGTTGGGAGGAAATATGAGAGGGGAGACAAAAGAGTATGGTTTTCTTTGGAGGGATGATGAAAATGTTCTAAAATTGTGGTTATGGTTGCACAGTTCTGAATATACTAAAAACCATTGAATTGTATATCTTAAATGGGTGGCTTATATGGTTACAAATTATATTTCAGTAAAGCTATTACAAAACCAAAACAGTGTATTGAATTTTGTGTATTAGTATAGAAAAGGCCTTTGGAAGAATTCAATAAATTTAGTAGGCGCTTTGATGTAACCACAGAGTAGCAGTGCATAAAATATACTCAATAAAACAATGAGTACTCATCCATACCATTTCTTCTGAAGGTCCCTGAGCAGCAACCCATTACTTTGTGTAGTGGGGTTGAAGATACAAAGCATTATGAGGAAGCCAAGAAATGTGTAGAAGAATTAGCATTGTACCTGAAACCACTCAGCAGTGCTAGAGGTAAATCAGATACAGCTATCCATGCTAAACATGTTCATTAAAGATGTTTTTATTATCATAAAAATTGTAGGGGTGCCTGGAGGGTGCAGTCAGTTAAGTGTCTGCCTCTCGGTTTCAGGAAGGTAGATGGTTTCAGCTCAGGTCATGATCTCAAGGTCATGAGATTGAGCCCCATGCCAAACTCTGTGCTCAGCTCAGAGTTTTCTTGAGTTTCTCTCTCCCTCTGTCCCTCCCCCTCCTCTCTAAAGTAAATCTTTTATTTTACTTATTTGTTTGTTTGTTTATTTATGTATTTTAAAGATTTTATTTATTTATTTGAGAGAGAGTGACAGAAATAGCAGGAGAGAGTACAAGCGGAGAGGACAGGGAGAAGCCGGCTCCCTGATGGGCAAGGAGCCCAACACGGTGCTGGATCCCATTACCCTGGGATCATGACCTGAACTGAAGGCAGATACTTAACTGACTGAGCCACCCAGACTCCCCATAAATAAATCTTTAAAAAAAATTGTGGGCTGTAAGTGAATGCTAATGAAATTTACTTATTTGTTGTAAATCAAATCCACAAACACTAAATAATATCATTACAAATCACATTAAATAGGTGACTTCAGAGTTTATGTGATGTTGGAAACATTTGAGTTGCAAATATAAGTGAATGTGGTTTCAGACATTTGACAACTCTGGATTGTCTGCCTTCTGTTCAGTTTTATATAGTGTGCCATAGGGAATGAAATAAAATTGGAAGTTGCTCTTACTGCCTTGCCATTATGGCTTGTTATTTCATTAGGAAGGTAAAATTAACCATTACGAAGTAAAATGCCAGAACTGTTATGACCTCAAGATTTGAGTGTTAATATCTGGCCTTTTCCCCTTTTCCCTCCATGGTTATGATGAATAATGATACATTTTATGTTGTAATGAGTGTTATATTTACGTGAGATAATAGCTTTTGTATACTTTTAAAATGCAAACTAAGCTTTATGTAATTTTATCTATTATTTATTTTAAACATTACAGTAGAACTGGGAACTATTCATGTATGCATAAGTCAGCCCATCAGAGGAAGTTTTTCTGGACTCTAAAATTGCATTGTAAACCTAGAAATAACTTTTTACTCTCTTAAAGGAGTGGGTCTGAATAGCACTACTCAGAGTGTTCTGAGTCGCCCAATGCAGAGGAAGCTGGTGACTCTGGTCCACTGCCAACTAGTGGAAGAAGAAGGCAGGATTCGTGCTATGAGAGCAGCCCGATCTTTAGGTGAACGAACAGTTACAGAGCTCATTCTTCAGCACCAGAATCCTCAGCAACTCTCCTCTAATCTTTGGGCAGCAGTCAGGGCTAGGGGCTGCCAGTTCCTTGGACCAGGTATGTGATGAAAGTTTGATATTTACTCTACTAATAATTCTAGAAGTATGGTGTTAAGAACTATAAATGTGATATACAAAGGCTAGTTTTTGTAATATTCTGTTATTACCAAGAAATATTCCACTTGACAGTCATGGCTTGGGTAATTCCATGTCAGTATTTTAGAGCATGTAAAACATTTCTCAGTGTCAAAAGTTTTCAATTTGATAGAAATTTTTTTTATCTGCTTTCTTATATAAAATATGCAGAGTATAATATAAAATTGCCCCAAAATGGTTAGAAAGTATAACTCTGACTATGTATTACAGTGTTGTGTTGCCCATGGGGTGGTACCTGAAGAAATTGTTAAATATTGCCCTTCTAATAAATAAATTTATCTTATCTTTATACATGATAAATTTTGGTTTTGCCTAACTTTCCCTAGCAATGCAGGAGGAAGCTCTAAAGCTGGTTCTCCTGGCCTTGGAAGATGGTTCTGCTCTGTCAAGGAAAGTCTTGGTTCTCTTTGTGGTGCAAAGGTTGGAGCCGCGGTTTCCTCAGGCCTCTAAAACTAGCATTGGGCATGTTGTTCAGCTCCTTTATAGAGCTTCCTGCTTCAAGGTATGAACTAAGGTTATATTTCAGCTTAAAAGGAAACATTATCTTTTTCCCAAACTTAAGTAGTAAAACTTCTTTTTTTATATTTTATTTATTTGACAGAGATCACAAGTAGGCAGAGAGACAGGCAGAGAGAGAGAGGAAGGGAAGCAGGCTCCCTGCTAGCAGAGACCCTGATGCAGGGCTCGATCCCAGGACCCTGAGATCATGACCTGAGCTGAAGGCAGAGGTTTTAACCCACTGAGCCACCCATGTGCCCTAGTAGTAAAACTTTTGAGTTTAATAAAGTTACCCCTAAGAAAATTTAAAGATTTTTTGTTTTGAAAAATGTTAAAAATAAATAAATAAAGGAAGGTAGATGGTATCTTATTAAAGTTAAATCTTATTATATTAAATTTTTTAAAAAAGATTTTATTTATTTATTTATTTATTTATTTATTTTTAAAGATTTTATTTATTTATTTGACAGAGAGAAATCACAAGTAAGCAGAGAGGCAGGCAGAGAGAGAGGAGGAAGCAGGCTCCCCGCTGAGCAGAAAGCCCGATGTGGGGCTCGAACCCAGGACCTGGGATCATGACCTGAGCCGAAGGCAGCGGCTTAACCCACTGAGCCACCCAGGCGCCCCTATTTATTTATTTGACAGAGAGAGATCACAAGTAGGCAGAGAAGCCGGCAGTGAGAGAGAGAGGAGGAAGCAGGCTCCCCGCTGAGCAGAGAGCCCGATGTGGGGCTCGATCCCAGGACCCTGAGATCATGACCTGAGCCGAAGGCAGCGGCTTAACCCACTGAGCTACCCAGGCGCCCCTATTATATTAAATTTTTTATATTAGATACAGAACAACAATAATTTGATCCACATATGGATCAAACTGAGGTTTATAGATTTTTATATTTGAAGAGGCTAATAAGCTGTGTGTCATTGTTCCACCAAGGCTATATGCAGAATTGGTCTGAAAAGAGAGTAACTGCAGCAAGAAGTTTCATTTTGCTCTTTGCTCCTGCTGTAATTCCAAATGTACAGTACCTGAGTTCCATTTGTCATTTCATTTTCAGTATATATAGTAAGGCTGGACATACTCTTTTTTTTTTTTTTTTTAAGATTTTATTTATTTATTTGACAGAGATCACAAGCAGGCAGAGAGAGAGGAGAAGCAGGCTCCCTGCTGAGCAGAGAGCCCAATGTGGGGCTCCATCCCAGGACCCCAGGATCATGACCTGAGCCGAAGGCAGGGGCTTAACCCACTGAGCCACCCAGGCGCCCCTGGACATACTCTTTTGTATCCCAAATTGAATCAGCACTGCTTTAGACAATCAGTGCTCCCTGTGTAGCATTTATCATTCATCCTGTTTTCCTGACTTCTTAATGTGAAGGCTTCTTGCTTCTGTCACACACATAACTAGTACTTCATGGACCAGAGAGGCAAGCCACTAAAAATTTTTTAATTCATACAGACTGTAAGGATATCCTTTCCTGGTCACCATGTCCCCTCATCTGACACTCAAACTAAAAAATCCTACAGTCTGCTGTAGTTTATTTTCTCATTTCCTGAGAAAGCATGGTTTACAAAATCAACAGGAAAACATTTATTTTTATAAACACTATATTTTATATACAAACATAAAATAGTTTATATATTTATTATTTATATATTACATAAATTTTATGAATTACATAATTGTAATGATAGAAATAATATTGTTATATATTATAAATATATAAATAACAATATATATCATAAATATATGTTTGTAAGTTAATAAAACATTCATAAATTATAAAATTATTTATATATTTTTTAAGATTTTATTTATTTATTTGACACAGAAAGAGAGCACAAGCAGAAGGAGTGGCAGGCAGAGAGAGAGAGAGAGGGAGAAGCAGGCTTCCCCCTGAGCAGAGAGCCTCACCTGGAGCTCCACCCCAAGACCCTGGGATCATGACATGAGCCAAAGGCAGACACTTAACTAGGCGCCCGGAAAGCATGCCAGTTTAATTTAAAAAAAATTTTAAAGCTCTGACTAAATGCCCACATTATTTTTCTTTCTAGAGTCAGATTATATATGTACTGAAAATGATGTGTGCACTCCAGGTCTGTACCCAACCCTGTTTTTGGCCATAGGTGCCTCTGGGACTATTAGAAACTCTAGCCAAAATAACTCCCAACTAGTTCAGATTGTCCCCAAATAACTCACATTGGTTGTAATGATTATAATAACATGATTGTACAGTGTTATGTGCAGTACATTTCAGAATGTCTGTCTGCTTCCAAAGTTCTTTGTTCTGTAATAACAGCACAGACACAATATTGCAAGCTTAAAAATAAGAGGAAAGAAAAGGAAATCTGTCCTTCCCCTGTGAAGAATAATAAGGGGTCCAAAAGCCCCAGAACACCCACAGTGGACCTATCAATCCTAATTAAAAGCATTAATAGTAATTGAAAAGAGATTGGAAATTTATAAAAATCCAATTATTTTTCATTTGGGTCGTGATTCTTTCCCTTTATTTCATTGTCTATCTGCTTTCTTCTCTTGCTGGTAATACGTGCCACAGTCTCCATCATGAGAACACTTATCTTCTCTCATCGCAATAGGACCATACCCTAAATTTTGTTCACTATGGCAGAGTTTCTGTTAAGTATCTCCCAATACCTGTTTAATTTGTGGAACTCACATCGATGGAGCTCACATCTTCCATTCTTCCTTGTAACTGTGTGTGTCCGTATAGCTGTGTTCTAACTGCATCCTTTTAGCATCTCTTTTATTTCCGTTTACTTTTTCAGGGATGCCTGGTGGCTCAGTCCTTAAGCATGTACCTTTGGCTCAGGTCATAATAAATAAATAAATAAAATCTTTAAAGAAAAACCTTTTCAGGCAGGGATAATTCTGGTCTTCCTTAGTACAGTATAGTTCCAGGACTTACTGTTGACATGCATCTCTTAGAAATCTTTGACTGTTTTTAGTTAAAAGACAGTTTTGAAAACCAAGGCCAGGGAACCCTAGTATATCATATGGAAGACATATTACATTTTAATAAGGTTTAGCCTGTATTGAGAGGATGTTTTTATACATCCACATATGCATTTGGTCTTTGACTTGCCTTTAAATGGTGGCAAAATATATTTTGTTTTTGTTACTCTAGTTCTTGATTTTTTTTGTTTTAAAGATTTTATTTATTTATTTGACAGAGATCACAAGTAGGCAGAGAGGCAGGGAGAGAGAGAGAGAGGAGGAAGCAGGCACTCCGCTGAGCAGAGAGCCCGATGTGGGGCTCGATCCCAGGACCCTGAGATCATGACCTGAGCCGAAGGCAGAGGTTTAACCCACTGAGCCACCCAGGCGCCCCTTGATTTTTTTTTTTTTATCTATTTGGTCTTTTATGGATTTGCCTAACAAAATTTAAGTTAGGCCTTCTTGTAATAAGAATGGAATACATTTAAAAATATAATCAGGGGTGCCTGGGTGGCTCAGTGGGTTAAGCCACTGCCTTCAGCTCAGGTCATGATCTCGGGGTCCTGGGATCGAGCCCCACATCGGGCTCTCTGCTCAGCAGGGAGCCTGCTTCCCTCTCTCTCTCTCTCTCTCTGCCTGCCTCTCTGCCTACTTGTGATCTCTCTCTGTCAAATAAATAAATAAAATCTTTGAAAAAAAAAATAATCAGGATGACCTAGAAGTCTTGCTGTAGTTTTCTTTGGTGGAAGAAAAAAAATGGGAATTTTCTGCTAGAGGAATTTGAGTCCTTGTGGGAATAAAAGGTTAACAAGGTAAAAATATATTCTGAAGTATGTTAGGATACAGGTGATCCTGGAGTAGAATTAATTATTTTGCTTTGGGGGTTCCTGGGTGGCTCAGTTGGTTAATTTGAGTTGGCTCAAATCGTGATCCCGGGGTTCTGGGATTTAACCCTGAGTCGGGCTCTCTGCTCAGTGGAGAACCTTCCTTTTTCTCCCTCTCCCTTCTGCTCCCCTGCACACTCTCTCTTACTCTATCTCACATAAATAAAATCTTTTAAAAAATATTATTCGACTTTGATTTTTTGAGCCTTTGGCCCAAATCCAGCTTGATTCAAAATGTAGCGATATAGCAAAAATAACAATAGTACCTACCTCAACAAGTTTAGAGAAGTAAATGAGTTAACATGTCAATATGATGGTTAATAAGTTAACACACTAACTAGAGCATACTAAGGGCTCAATAAGGGTTAATCATTTTAATTACTAAAAGATATTATCATTATTATTATTATTTTACACTTTCTGATGGTGGCCGAGCCTGCAAAACTCTGTGGAATATTAAGCTAAGTACAGATTAATCATCTTTAGAATCATACCAGCATCTGAATGACACTCTTTCAGTTAGGTTGTCAGCCAACTCAATGCCAGGCAAGCCCAAGTTTGATAATCCACAGTTATGAAGAAGAAACATACATTGTTGTTGTTATTGTCTTTTTCAGAATAATTGCACATTTTCCCTCTTTTAAAGTCCTTGCTGTGTGTGTGTGTATACACATAACCTATGTATGTATATAAAAAGAAATAGACTCCATATCCAATGTGGGGCTTGAATTCATGCCTTGAGACCAAGAGTCACATGCTATACTGGCTGAGCCAGACAGGTGCCTCGAGTATTTTTCTTCTTTTCAAAAATGGGTATCTGCACATCTCTGTATGTGTTAAAGTCTATCCAGTCTAGGGATTTTGCTCTAGCACATATTCATTCTTTCCATAAGACCTGTTTGCAAGATTTTGATGTCTTTAAAGGGGGAAATGTTTTACAGGCAAAACTGTGTGTTCCATTTTAATCTTGTTATTGTTATTAAAAGAAATTTGTTATAGGGACACCTGGTGGCTTAGTCAGTTAAGTGGCTGCCTTTGGCTCAGGTCCCAGGGTCCTGGGATGGAGTCCCACCATTGGGCTCCTTGCTCAGCAGGGAGCCTGCTTCTCCCTCTGCCTCTGCCTGCCACTCTGCCTGCCTGTGCTCTCTCTCTCTCTCTCTGACAAATAAAAGCTTAAAAAAAAGAAATTTGTTATATTAAAAATGATCTGTTCTGTATATGTGCTCTTATAAAGTATAAACTCATTTTCTTTCTTACCTGACTCATGAGATTGTTGTGTGTCTTACTAGGTCACCAAGCGTGATGAAGACTCTTCTTTGATGCAACTAAAGGAAGAATTTAGAACCTATGAAGCGCTGCGGCGAGAACATGACTCCCAGATAGTGCAAATTGCTATGGAAGCAGGCTTACGAATTGCACCAGACCAATGGTCCTCTTTACTTTATGGAGACCAGACTCACAAGTCTCATATGCAGTCAATTATTGACAAGGTAGACCCTTTTTTGTTCCGTACTTCTTGGACTAATATTGGAGTTTAGGTAATTCATGATTTAGTAATTTATTTAATGAATGTATGTTAAAGTGAATAGTGTATGTCAGGCTCTTATAAATTACTTATCTGTAACTGAGTATCATAGCTAGTCACATAGTCACATAGTAATACCAGTTTGTTTATATAATTAGTGTATAATGACATCATTCATATAAAATTGACTAGTCTTATAATAGGTCATCCAGCACACTCTAGTATTCTTTTGAGAGTCTTCCATCTCTGTTATTGTTGCCTCTCTCCCTTCTTGTTTTGTTCCCTGAGTTTTCATCATTGTGTTAATTAAGCCCATCTTTTTTTTTTTATAAAGATTTTATTTATTTATTTGAAACAGAGAGAGAGAGAGATCACAAATAGGCAGAGAGGCAGGCATAGAGAGAGAGGAGAAAGCAGGCTCCCCGCTGAGCAGAGAGCCCGATGCGGGCCTCGATCCCAGGACCCTGAGATCATGACCTGAGCCGAAGGCAGAGGCTTAACCCACTGAGCCACCCAGGCACCCAATTAAACCCATCTTCTAAATGCCTTTATTGTCCTCCTGTAACAGCCATTCAATCGTCTGGAGAATGTATACATTAGGGTTTCTTATGATTCTTAGCAACAGTAATTTCACATAAGTTACCAATCATTCTAGGATTGATCAGATTTTCAGTAAACTTATTTTTACTTTATCTCTTTGTTATGATAAGAAGATCACCAGAGTACACATGATCAGGCTCCATTGTTGCTGGCTCTAAGTGCTGTATTTAATTCTGTTAAAACTAGGGTAAATCCTGTAATTGTTTTTATTGTAATTCAACATGAAATATACAAAAGTATAAAAAAAAGTCTTAAAGCACCATGTAAATACATATGTTATAATAGCATTAACTTTTTTTTTTAAGATTTTTTATTTTATTTTTATTTATTTGACAGAGAGAGATCACAAGTAGACGGAGAGGCAGGCAGAGAGAGAGAGAGAGAGATTAAGCAGGCTTCTTGCTGAGCAGAGAGCCCGATGTGGGACTCTGATCCCAGGACCCTGAGATCATGACCTGAGCCGAAGGCAGCGGCTTAACCCACTGAGCCACCCAGGCGCCCCGTAATAGCATTAACTTTTACTATTTTACCTTAAATACTTAAAACCAGTGAGATGATTATACTTTAGAGTCTACCCACATTTAATTTAAAGAAATAAGATCAAGATATAAGGGTAGATCAAATATAATACTATTTAACACTTATTGAGAGTTCACTGGCACCTCGTTTTATTTTATTTATTTATTTTTTTTAAAGATTTTATTTATTTATTTGACAGAGAGAAATCACAAGTAAGCAGAGAGGCAGGCAGAGAGAGAGGAGGAAGCAGGCTCCCTGCTAAGCAGAAAGCCCGATGTGGGGCTCGAACCCAGGACCTGGGATCATGACCTGAGCCGAAGGCAGCGGCTCAACCCACCGAGCCACCCAGGCGCCCCTGGCACCTCGTTTTATTTTTTTATTTTTATTTTTATTTTTATTTATTTTTTTTTTTTTTTAATTTATTTATTTGAGAGAGAGACAGTGAGAGAGAGCATGAGTGAGGAGAAGGTCAAAGAGAGAAGCAGACTCCCCGTGGAGCCGGGAGCCCGATGCGGGGCTCGATCCTGGGATTCCCAGGATCATGACCTGAGCCGAAGGCAGTCGTCCAACCAACTGAGCCACCCAGGCGTCCCTGGCACCTCGTTTTAAATAACCCATTTAATCCTTTCAATAACCCTGCGCTGTCCCAGGGAGGTAGATTAAGTACATTTCTCCAGGATGGCATAGGTAGTCCGTGACAGGGCTGGATTTGAAGTTGGGAATACTGGTCTAGAATCCATGTTCTTAACCACCAGATCTTTCCAGACTATTCTGTCACTTCTTGTTATTCCCAAGATAGGATTATTTGAATGAATAGTGTATTGATGTCAAAGGACAATTGGGAAATGGTTTTCTATGCTTGTTACATAATTTTCAGTATAATGTATATTACTTCTTCTGTCCTATAAATCTTTTCTAGATATCTTTGCTCAAACTTTACCTGCAACTCCTAGGTCTGAAATCATGCAACTGACTGATTATAATGTATTGAAATGTATAATGTATAATGTATTAATGGTCTCTTAAAAGAGTAACTTTCTACCTCTGCAGAGAAACTTGGCTGGGTTTTATAAAGATTCTAAAAGGAGGTTGACCTTTTTGTGTGAACTAGACTATGTAGTTTATCCTGTAACAGTATCCTCACATCATGAGCAATAGTTTGAATTTACTATCCAGAGACCTTACAACAAACTGATAAACAGACTTCACAGTGTATGCGGCATCTTATTATCTAGAGTGGTATAACTTCCTGTGGTAACGAATACTGTCTAATGTGGTGATTACTAGCCACCCATGGCTGTTTAGCCCCCAGAATGTGACTGTGCAACTGAAGAGCTACATTTTTATTTTATTTTATTAATTTTAACGTAAATAGCCACATATTGCTAGTGGCTACTACTATATTGCTTCTACACATATTGTCACTGTGTTGGACCTTACAGAGAATTTATTAAAAGTGATAATGAAAATCAGTAATCATAGTAAATTAATGGATAAGCATGAATTACCAGTTCACAAAGAAGAAACATATGTAATTGATAGAATAGAATTCAGCTCCAGTAATAATTAAATACACATTTAAAACTGACATTACAGGGGCACCTGGGTGACTCAGTGGGTTAAGCCTCTGCCTTCAGCTCAGGTCATGATCTCAGGGTCCTGGCATCGAGCCTCAAAAACATCAATTGCTACATTATTTATAAAGTAGAAAATAAGCAGATGGTTAAAGAAATTACCTTTCTGGTCAGAATACGGTTATATGGCCATTAAAATTAGTTATTTCAAGACAGATACTCTCTTCAGCTGATAAATAACATTCAGTTTCTTTAAAAAAAAAAAGTGAAACATTTGTATTAAGTGTCAGTGAGGATACATGGGTGTTGTCATTTTTTAGACACTTTGAAGTATTTCCTAATAAAGTGGTTAGCAATAGAAAATGCTTTTGCTGGGGTGTCTGTGTGGCTCAGTGGGTTGAAGCCTCTGCCTTCAGCTCAGGTCATGATCCCAGGGTCCTGGGATTGAGTCCTGCATCGGGGTCTTTGCTCAGCAGGAAGCCTGCCTCCCTTCCTCTTTCTCTGCCTGCCTCTCTGCCTACCTGTGATCTCTGCTGTCAAATAAATAAAATATTTTTTTAATGCTTTTGTTAAAATATTAATGGTAGCCAAAACTATAAGTTTATAAATTATAAATTTGTAAAAGCATGCAAAATGAAAATTGAATAAAGGCATGTTAGCATTTGAATGGTTATTTTTCATGTTTTTTAAAATGTATGCTTTTTTTAAAAAATTACCTTTTAAAGTGACCTTTTAGGGGAGCAAAAGTCTCATCTTTGTTAGTAAATGGCATAGAGAGCTAAATATTTCCAAGTAAGTTACTATAGCCTAATCAATTTCCCCCATTCAAAGTCCTATATATAGGGCCTCTCAGGGGAGTTAATGTAAGAATGTGTGTCACTAATTAAGCTTGAGGAAAATACACAGCCAGATAACTTCCAAGAATCCCAAGCCATTATAAGATTGTTTTCTAGTTGGAGTGGACTTTGGAAATTTTTTAGTCCGTATCACAGATGGACTTCCGAGTGAGTCCGTAAAGGCTGTCTGTGTCCGGTGTGGTAATTTTTGGTCTCGAACAGAACTTGAACTCAAGCTCAGTTTGACTGAGTTCAGTTTCATTGTTTTTGGTATTGTATAGAGTTCTCTCTAGACTCCAAATTTCAATTCTCTGGAAGCACTCCCAAGGGCCAAACTAATACAGTGCTCTAAGAACGTAAGATGGAAAGAGTATACTTCCAAACTGAGGAATTGAGAAAGGGTCAGACACATTTGAGGATTGTGCCATCAGAGGGAAGGGAGTTTATAGTCTGCTAAGCTGTGAATGCAGGGGAGTGTAGGGTTTGCTCAGGCACCAGTAATCCAGTCTGGCCAAAGCCTGGAATGTATGGGAGGATAAAATTAAATGTAGTAAGTTGCAAAAATGATTGCAATATTACACATAGTTTTTACTTTAAAAGGATTAGCTGGCTTTTGGAAAGTTAATATTTATCTTTTTTAAGTTGCAGACCCCAGCCTCTTTTGCACAAAGTGTTCAGGAACTAACAATTGCTCTCCAGCGAACTGGAGATCCAGCAAATTTGAACCGACTAAGACCCCATTTGGAGCTATTGGCAAACATTGACCCTAGTCCAGGTAAATTAACCCCAAGGGAAATTAATGGACTGTCCTATGTGTGCCTCAGTGCTGTTCAGTGATTCTTTTAATTACCTTTTGTTACATTCCCTGAGAATTTCCCAGAGTAGTTCTTCCAGACCTTTTAGACACTGTGTAAGTTTCTGGCCCCAACCTTGTTATCTGTATCTTTATTGCTTTCAAACCTTTTACTTACTGCTCACTTCACCAGGGAAGTAGATTCACTCTGGGATCCTTCATTTTCTCTTTCTCATTATTACAGAATTGTGCTGTATTTACTGTTCTCATCTGTTTTGACAAAACACAAGTTCACTAATTTTTTTCTATATTCTGTGTCCTTAGTTGCCTTTTTCTTGGTCCCATTTTTTGCCCTCTCTGTGATGATAATGTCTCTCATTCATCAAGTGTCCTCTCTTGCGTATCTTTACTTTGTCAACCCTTTTCTTGCTCCTTCCCCTTGACCTGAAAATCACCCAACCTTCATTTTTCACATCAAAGATATTTTAGCTTGTGTTCTGCTGCTGTCCCTGTGTTTTATTCCTGCTCCTGACCTTCACAAGTAATTTCCCAGTTTCAAATTCCAGAGACAGCTTCTCAGTCCTCAAATTACTCGATTTCTCTTTATTATTTGATAATGTTGTCGACCAGTTCCTCAATATAGGGACTCTCTTGTTATTGTATCTTTCTCTACTCTCATAGTTTCCTTCTGACTTCTCTAAATGCTGCTTCTGTCTTATTTTGACCACTCTTCCCTCCTGCCCACTAAGGAGTAGGCCAGTTGTGTTCTTGGAATTTTGTTTCCTTTGCATTTTGTTGATGATGGTCATTCATTCCCACCACTGGTGTTACTCTCTGGGGAAAACAGGTTCCCAGATACCTCTATCATCGTTATCTCTTCATCACTCCAGATTGAATTTCCCAAATGCTTTCCGAGATTCCTCATAGTCTCTTCTGTTTTTCAAAGCGGATTCTTCTTCACTTGATACAGCTCTTCTTCCTGTGTTCTGTGTTAAATGACCTCATTGTCTGAGGTATTTACACTTAAACCCAAGTCTTTTGTCTTAGCTCATATCTTTTCCTTTTACTCGCTCTACATACCGTTTGGGACAACAGGATCTGCCTGTTGTTTCACAATATCCCTCTATCCCATGCCAGTTAATACTGCATTGGTGAGGGCCTTATTCTTTTTCCTGAGACCGGATGCCTTCCATTTTCCTCTACTCTTATTTTTGTTTTTAGTTCAGTCCACATACTGCTGCAAAATAAATCATATCTCTGATCTTATTTCTGTGCTCATAAACTTTCAGTGACACCCCATTGCTTATTGAATAAGGTTTGGAAATCTTGACGGCATTCAGGGCCCTCTATTTTTTCTTTTTTTTTTTTTTAAATCTACCTTTATCGAATTTACTGTCACTTGGGTACCTGGGTAGCTCAGTCAGTTAAGCGTCTGTCTTCAGTTCAGGTCATGATCTCAGGGTCCTGGGATCGAGTCCCCATCGGGCTCCCTGCTCAGTGAAGAGCCTTCTTCTTCCTCTCTCTCTGCTACTCCCCTTGCTTGTGTGCTTGCACTCTCTCTCTTTCTCAAATAAATCAAATCTTTAAAAAAAAAAAAATTTACTCTCAAAATTGCTTAAATCTGACCAGGTCGAATATAGTCCTAGAACCCAGTCATTTTTCTTTTTTCACTATTATGCTTTGCTCTTTCTCAGCAATCCAAAGAGCACTTCCTCCCTATCAAGCACCAACCTTTTTGTCTATAGCTGTGCCGGTATGGGCTGCTATCCTTGTGAAATAGTGGATAAACTGTACCTCTCCACTAAGGCCTCTCCCCCTTCTCATGTTCCTAATATCATCTTGTCAAGCATATCATTCCAGTATCCTGTTTCTTATATCATCAAGTTGTCTTCTCTACTGGAGTATTTCTGTCGACATATAGACATCCTATTACTCCTGTCAACATAACCCACTTGGACAATATTTGCCATCCACCTACTACTGCTCTTCTCCCTTTTTTTTTTTTTAAACATGCTTTGAACTCACTGCAGTCAGGCATTTATCTCTGTTCAACGAAAACTGTTTTGTCAAGGTCACAGGTGACTTCCATGAAGTTAATTCCAGACATCACTTCTTGGTTCTCACTTGTTTGGCCTGTTAGCAGCATTTAATGTTGTTGTTCACTTTCTGATCCTCTTAACGCTTTTTTCACTTGACTTTCCTTGTTTCCTTCTCATTTTATGGGACCCTCCTTTGAGCCTCCTTTGCAATTTCTCATCTCCATAGCCTCTCACTTTTGGATTGCTCCCAGAGTTTAATACATGTATCTCTTTTCTAATTATACCCATGTCCTAGATAATATTGTCTAGTCTCATAAGTTTAAATATTATTTATATGACTCACAAATTTACTATATTTCGTCAGTTCTGAAGCCCACGTTTCTTTTGATCTTACCATTTCTGAAATTGGGATGCATCTGTATAAGTAATGACATGTAATTTAATTAACACTCTTTTTATTTTGGTGACACATAAAATAATGGTGTATTTTGCAATTGATTTAAATTCTGTGAAACATGAAGTATATCCAGCCCATATTTTCTTCCTGAATTCTTTTGTATATCCACCTTCTTGTTCAGCATGCAGCAGGCCTACTTGAATGTCTAGTAATTTCAAACTTAGGGGCACCTGAGTGGCTCAGATTGTTAAGCGTCTGCCTTTGGCTCAGGTCATGATCCCAGGGTCCTGGGATGGAGCCCCACATTGGGCTCCCTGCTCAGCAGGGAGTCTACTTCTCCCATCCTTCTGCCTCTTCCCTTGCTTTTGCTCTCTCTGTCTCTCTCTCAAATAAATAAATTTAAAAATCTCAAAAAAGTGGGGGGCGCTTGTGTGGCTTAGTGGGTTGAGCCTCTGCCTTCGGCTCAGGTCATGGTCTCAGGGTCCTGGGATCTGGCTCTGCACTGGGCTCTCTGTTCAGCGGGGAGCCTGCTTCCCCCTCTCCTTCTGCCTGCTACTCTGCCTACTTGTGATCTCTCTCTCTCTGTCAAATAAATAAATAAAATCTTTATTAAAAAAATAATTTCAAACATTCTGTCTAAAAGTGAGTTCCAGGTACCTTAACACACACCCCACCTTCCTTTCCTTTTAGTGGCAACTCCAACCTTCCATTTTATTTCCTCAAGTCCAAACACCTTGGAGATCTCTTCAACTCTTCTTTCTCACGTGTGGTACCTCTGATCCAGTAGCATACCCGTAGGTCCTTCCCTTTAAAGTCCATGTAGAATCCATCTGCTTATCACCTTCACTGCTACCATCCTCACTCTTTTCAGGGATTACAGAATTGCCTCCTGTTCTCAGTCTGGTTTTAGCATAGGAGCTAGAGTGATCCTGTTAGCAGTCTGCTCAGAAATTCTCCAGAACTGATTGAGCCCTGTGTTGGGTTCCATACTCAGCATGGAGTTGGCTTTAGATTCTCCCCCTTGCCCTGCTCGCACACGTGTGTGCGCTCTTGCTCACTCTCTAAAAATAAATGAAATCTTAAAGAATTCTCCAGTGCTTTCCATTGTTCAGTAAAAGTGACAATCTTTCCCATGACCTCACATGATCTGGGGTTCTTACCTCTTTCTAAGCTTATTTTCTATTCTTTTCCACCTAACTCACTCTTTTCCAGTTTCACCTCTGTGGAACATGCCAGGCATACTCCCACATCAGGGTCTTTCCACTTATTCTTTTTCCCTAGAACATTTTTGTCCTAATGTATCCACAAGGCACACTCATCCCATTTTTTCAGGTCTTTAATCAAATGTAACCTTCTCAAGAAGACATTCTCAGACCACCCAGTCTAAAATTTTATACATACCTGTCCCACCCCCTTTCTGTGCTCTGTTTATTCAAGTCATCATTATCTAAATTGTTTTATTTTGGTTATCTTATTTACTGTCTGTCTCCTCTCCTTGGATATAATGGGTTTTTGTTTTGATCACTGTTCCTTCCCTAGCAACTAGAACTATACCTGGGACTTAGTAGGTGTTCCCAACAATACTTTGTTGTATGACTGTTCTCTTCACCTTTTCTAGATCTTCATTTTTTTTTTCAAGTGAAACTCCCATGTGTCCTTCAAAGCCTTATTCACAGCCATCACCTATAAGTCTTTCAGAGTGTCTCCAGTGGGAAGTCATCTCTGTATTGGTGTTCTCACTTTTTATATTTTCTCCTAGAGAACATTTCATATTTGTGGTTAACTTTTCCTTTATAAAAATCATAGCACTGTCACTAGACAAATATTAAATGAAGAGGATATAGCAGAGTTGCTTTATATAGTGACTCTTTTCAGTTTCTTTAAACATTCTGTTTACCAATACATCATTTATGCAGAATTTCAAAATGGACATTACAAATTGGCTAGTCCACAGTTAAATTTTGTTTGGTCCACACAGTGTTGGTCTGCACAATATTCTAAATTTTTTAGGTAAAACTTAAAACTGGATAATTTCACATGAAAATCTCAAATTTTAGTTTTCCCTGGGAAACAGCGGTTTATCGGGAGTGCCATCCTTGCAGCATCACAGAACAGCAATCAGCTGAAGTTGAATCGTAACCATTACCTTAGATGAGGACTGCACTCTCCAGTTCAGCACAGTCCCTGCCTGTTATCTCTCTCTTGTCATTCCCAAGCCTAAGTGTCTAATGGTGGTTGCCATTGATTGTCTGGCCTACTAATTTACGTTACGTTCCTTGTCCCTGTAGTTACTTTAGTTTAGAATCCATTCCTTAAAATGATTTTTAGGAGAATATGTTATTACCTGAAAAGCTGTATGGAGCCTAACTTGATTTCACTGAAGGGCTGACACTAACCCTTTTATTAGTTTAATATTGGATAAAATATTGAATAACATTTAAAAATGTTTTTTAATTTGTTGTGTAGATGCTCCTCCTCCTACTTGGGAGCAGCTAGAAAATGGGCTGGTTGCTGTGCGGACTGTGGTACATGGGCTAGTAGACTATATCCAGAACCATAGCAAAAAGGGAGCAGATCAACAGCAGGTAAGGGGGACGTTGGAAACTTAGAAGTAAGCCACTGTGGGTGTTATGACAGATACAAACAAAACCACCAAGATGACATGAGTATTTTGAGACTCTGACTATAGAAACTATAAATTAGCTTAATATGGTTTATAGCCAATTTAATGGATTAGTGTGGTAATTTTATCTGGCAACAATGGAATTAAATAATCCTGTTAGTTGTGCTGGAGTCATTTTTCACTTTGGATGTGTAGTAGCATTTGATTCTGTGCTAAAGGTTCTATGTTAAATAAAGTAATCCTCATTCGTTACTGTTACATTATAATTTGATAATATATATCACTTTTTAATGCTGTATCTGTCCAGTACTATTCATATATTTGTAAATGCTTCTTCTGTAGTAGTAGTTTAACATTTTCATTCATATAAGGTCTGTTATGCAAGTGGGCCAGATTTTTCTTCAAATACTTTGAAGTATATGGCAGTAAAATGTAACAGCTAATGTTATGGCTACAGTTTTTCATTTTATTCTGCTCTTAGGGATTTATGTTAGGTTCGCTAGATCTTTTATTTTGCCATAGTAAGCTTGTGAAATTAAAGCTTTGTTATTAATTTATCTGGTTCAGGTAAATATTAACAATAGGTTTTTCAGTATTTCTTTTTTCTTTGAGAGGCATGAAACATTAAGTTCCATTCACTATCCTGCTGAGTAGCGGGGCACCTGGCTGACTTGGTAGAGCATGCGACTCTTGATCTCAGGGTTGTGAGTTCAAGCCCCCATATTGGGTATAGAGATTACTTAAAAATCTTCTTGGGGGACGCCTGGGTGGCTCAGTTGGTTAAGCAGCTGCCTTCGGCTCGGGTCATGATCCCAGCGTCCTGGGATCGAGTCCCGTATCGGGCTCCTTGCTCGTCAGGGAACCTGCTTCTCCCTCTGCCTCTGCCTGCCATTCTGTCTGCCTGTGCTCGCTCTCTCTCCCTCACTCTCTCTGACAAATAAATAAATAAAATCTTTAAAAAAAAAAAAAATAAAATAAAAAATAAATAACTATCCTGCTGAGTAGAATAATATGGATACATTTTTCCTAAATAATCTAAGTTTAGATCAGACTTTATTTTATGATAAGAAATAAAATATTAAAAACTTTAACTCCATGTTCTATTAGACATCATGAAGAACGTAACAATAAGATTAATCTTTTAAGTTCTATCGATAGGTGATAAAATGAATCAAATTTCCTTTAGCTTAGTATTGTGTTTGATACCTTTGTTAACTCCCAAGTCCATCCTCCTTTCTTATACTAGAAAATAATAATTTCATTTGTACTTGTAGAGATATTGTAGGTCCTTGATAAGTTCTTCTGCATATCAAGAATTGGTTACAGAGTATTTTTCATTTATAGAGCCCACTGTAGACTTGTGTTGTGTCATAGGAAAACCTAATTGTAAATATAGCTAATACTACACATTGTCCAAAACAAATATTAGAACACATATTAAACATTGGAAAGCCCTAAACTCCAGTGGTTTGTTTTTCCATTATAAATCTGGAAAGAAAATGATAAAGCTGTCATGAGATTTAATCTAGGAGTTATATGATGCTACATGTTTGAGAATTAATGCCAACATATAAAAAAATCAGGACCCCGTTCTTTATAATTAATTTATTTTTGGACTCTGAGACTGTAGACAGAATGGCTTTCTAACACTTTTGCTCTGGGCAGTCTAGATAATTGTGTGAGTTAGTTTGAATCAGTGTCTTATGTTTTAACTTTGGTCTCAGCCTCCACAGCATAGCAAATATAAAACATACATGTGTCGAGATATGAAGCAGAGAGGAGGATGCCCTCGTGGGGCCAGCTGTACATTTGCACACTCACAGGAGGAACTGGAGAAGTAAGTGTGAAAGTTGTTAAACTCAACCTTCTAATAACTTGTTATGAAATAAGGTAGAGTTACTAAGTAGAATAATTTGCCACTGTTAGGAAACAAAAGGAGCAGCTACATTCTCTTTAATGAATGGGAAAGTTTAGAAAGTAATACAGATACTTTAAAAAAGAAAACCAAGGCAGTTTCTTCAGCTTTAATTATATTATGCCCACAAATAGAAAACTAAATATAGAAGTGAGTCATTTGCACTACCAAAAAAAAATTAAACTCTAAAAATTTTCATTAATTTTAACTGATTTTAACTAATTGAATAATGTATTTCCAATTGAAAAATTTGCCCTTTGTTCTATTCACCAAATTATTTTATTGCCAGGTGTAACTTCACAGATTGTTGTAAATTTCAGAGATCAGATAATTCCAATGATGGTACATTTTCCAGCACATAGTAGAAAGAAAAGAAAACCTTTTAATTTTTTTATAAAGCCAGTGTAACATTGCCACTAAACTTGACAAAGATAGGACAATTGAAGAAAATACCAATCCATCCTCACATATTAATAGTTTTAAAATCCCAAGTATTAGAATTCAATAATACATTAAAGTAGACACCATGAAGTGCAAAGATAACACACTATAGTTACTTTAGGGTTAGAATCAAATGTTTATAATAGATCAAAATTATTTAATAGAAGAAAGCTGTTATAGACACTTCCTCAGCATAACTGTATCTCAAAAGCTAGTATGATTACATGATGATCAACTTGTAAACCGTTAGATTCAGTCTCATTCAGGTTGACAGTAAGACAAAATTTAGTAGTGGTAAGATTACTACAGTGAAATCTCAGAATATTAACATGAAGATTGTTAGGACCTAACAAAATCACTCGCTGAGAAAAGTAAATATGTACAAATAGCCAGAAAATTTCTGAAAAAATAAGTTTCAACAGATTAGACTAACAACTATTAAGGTGTGTGTATCATGAGCTGCAGTGCACAAAGACTGTGGTGTTAGCATAGGAACAGATAGAACCATGAAATACGATGGAAAATCTAGAAAGAATACCAGACACAATAGGAACTGAGCGTTTGTGCTGAAGGTGGCATTTCATCAATAACAAAGAAGATGACATGGAAACAACTGCTATCCATTTGAAAAATAATTAGAACTCAATTCCTACCTTTATATCAAAATGAATTATAAATGCTTTAGAGATTTAAATCTTTAAGAAGGCAACTGTACTTAGAGATATTTTCTGTTGTTACTTAATCTTATAATAGGAAAGAATTTTTGAAAAACAACCCAGCATCCTTGAAAGAGAAGATTGATGAATATGATTACATAAAAATAATCTAAGATGTGGCCCAAACACCACAATTAAAAATAAAAGATTGGTGGGGAAATGAGGACTGACATCCCCAATATAAAATGAGTTACTACATATCTGTAAGGAGAAGAACCAGTAAATACAGGGATCATGAACAAATAGGCAATTCATAGAAGAATACTAAAAAAAAAAAAAAAAAAGTGTAAAACAATGTCAGCTTCACTGATTGTTTGAGTACAAATGAAAACAAAATTTTCAGGGGCACGCATATGGCTCAGTCAATGAAGCAGTAGGACTCTTGGTTTCCGCTCAGTTCATGATTTCAGAGTCCTGAGATGGAAGGGCAAGGTTGTCAGGCTCCGTGCTCTGCCAGAGTCTGCTAATCCCTCCCCCACACCCTCCACGCATGCGTATGCATGTATGTTGTGTGCTCCCTGTCTAAGTAAAATCTTTTTTAAAATGACATTTTGAACTAGCAAATTAAGAGAGACTGTGATACTACCTAGTGTTCGATGAAATAATGGAAAAGGCCATTTCTTTTATTACCATTAGAAGTTACAATAGTTTTAGAGCATTATAACAATTTCTAATATGCATACATTAGACTTAAAATTCTCTTCTGGTTAGTCACACAAGGATGCAAGTACATATACATAAGTATCCGTTACTGCATTGTTTTAATAGCAAAAAATTAGAAACAACCTAAAATGTACCAACATGCAGGAATATCCAAGTTACAAAGTAGAAGGAGAAGTTACTCATATATGACCCTATTTCTGTTAATAATAGTCTACATACATATTAATCTTAAGGCAGGGTATAGAGGGAAAAATCTGTCTGATTATGTACCAAACTGTTTACAGTGGTTACACCTAAGGAGTATTGTCTCCTCTCCACCCCTCTGAAGTTTGTCAAATATGGGAAACATTCGGGAAAAAAGCATTATTCTTAAGGGGGTTTGTTTTTGAGATACTTTTTCAGTGTCCTAGCAGGTGTAAATAGATTTTCTTTCACTGTTGAGGAACAAAGGTACTGAATTCGGATGGCTTAATGGTTTTATTGTGGTTAGATTTAGAATCTACATGCCTTTTATACCCCAGTGTCTGTCTAAATTTGGGCATTATTCTGTATTGTTTATATTCACCCACTTTTAAAATAATTTCAATTTTGTGTAGGCGCAAATAACATTAGAATCTTGGAATCATATCAGATACAAAGCACAATTCTTAATTTAAAAATTTTAATGGAATAAATGGTAAATTTTTCTCTGCACACTGGCTTTTGGTTTTATTGTTAATTTATAATATAGGTTAACTGTATCCTAAGGCATATGAGGGAAAGCTAAAGTAAGATATTTCAGAAACTGTCCCCTAAAGATTTTTCCACCCCCTCCCAATGTTTCAGAAATAGATAATACAGTAAAAGTAAGTTATAATGCAGATATTACTTAGTATGATCTATGATATTATAAATACTCATTATAAGGAATTTTATACTTAGTGTGTTGCCTGAGATTTTATAGTACTACACACACAAATTTTCAAGTTGATAGCTATGGCTGATGTTTCAAGAGAATTTCTAGAAAGTAATGTTCTTAGTATCTTTTCCTTTGATCTGTTTCTCAAATACATTTTAGTTCTTGGTTTTGTTTTTATAATTTTGGGTTTTGGTGTGTGACTTTGCTTTCTGTGTAGGTTTCGTAAAATGAATAAACGCCTAGTTCCCAGAAGACCCCTGAGTGCCTCTTTGGGTCAACTTAATGAGGTGGGCCTGCCTTCAGCAGCTGTCCTTCCAGATGAAGGTGCAGTGGATCTGCCTAGCAGAAAAACCCCTGCTCTGCCAAATGGAATTGTATCAGCAGGGAGTACAGTAACACAGCTGATTCCACGAGGGACAGATGCCACCTATGATTCTAGTCTGAAGCCAGGAAAGATAGACCATCTGAGCAGTAGCGCCCCTGGATCTCCTCCTGACCTGTACGTCATTTTTCCTAGCTGTTATTTAAAGTTTCTTCTTTACAAACAAAGTAGAGGGAAGAAAAAATAATCAGAGTTTAATTAAAAAAACAAACAAACAAAAAACCCACTTCATTTTTGGCTTTATTTTGTTATTTCCTGTTTTAGTGATTTTTAAGAAACAATTAGCATAAATGAACTAAGATCAAAGTTTATGAAATTTGTAGAAGAACGGACTATTGGGGGGAAAAGTTTCCTAAATTAAGGCTTTAAAAAAAAAAATTTTTGCAATTTGTGTATATTAGAAGTATTTTTGAGACCTTTAACTTGACTTGTAGAATCTTCCTCCTTTAGGCTAGAATCTGTCCCTAAGAGTATTTCTGCCTTACCTGTGAATCCACATCCTGTACCTCCAAGGGGGCCGACAGATTTGCCTCCGATGCCTGTCACCAAACCACTTCAGATGGTACCACGAGGTTCTCAGTTGTACCCAGCACAGCAGGCGGAGGTTTATTACCAGGACCCTCGAGGAGCTGCTCCACCGTTTGAACCAGCACCGTATCAGCAGGGTAATGATCTTCTATGTTGCTCTCTTTTCTTAGGAGTTATGAGAGTAATTCTAAGAAAGAGTGATCGTATTTGCAGCAGGCTCAAGATAAATAAATGAGTTTATGTGATCCTTTGGAAAAAGCAGAGATTTTATGACCAACTAAATAGTATAAAATAAGTGAATTAACAGAGGTATATCAAGCAAACTGCTTATCACGGGAAGCTAGTTGTATATTAAATATGTACATGTAGTTACGTATAGTTATACAAGTCACCCAAGTAAACAATAGAAACTTACTTAACTAAGGCAGTATATATTTTCCTCACCAAAATCTTCTTGAAGTGTGCGAAAGAATTTAATATTATAGTGAGTATAAATTAAACACACAGAGTATGTTTTTCTTGGTTTCATTTATCACCTAATATTTTTTTCTGGGCCGTGTAATATATATGAAAAAAAGTAGCATACATCCTGTAGAGAGTTAATAGTATAGAATCAATATTAGTAAAGAAATAGTATAAGTAAACATACCTTATATATGTGTGTGCTTGTATTTGTGCTAAAAATTAAGCATTCAGTTGTGGTTAATGTTAATGTGATAGAGATTAATGCAAGACTCAAGGGAGATCACTGAGAACTTGCAGAATCAAAAAGACTTTATGAAAGAATGCCCTAAAAGTATGGGAATAAAAAGATAAATTTATGAATGGATTGCAAAGATGACAGTCTAGAGTTGAGGAGGAGTAAGGGGACTTGGTAAACCAGGTATGATTATTGAGGCCTGTATTAGTGTGGTGGGAAAGAAGAAGAAGGGATTTGAGAAAATAGTCAAATTTGAGAAATTAGCCAATTTTAATGACAATACTAGGTATGGATAGCAAAGGAGTGGAGATGACGGAGGCTTCACATATACAGCTCCTGTGCAAAATAGGAACACTGATTTTTAAAGTGTTGGGTCTCTGTCAGAGACCATGTGGTGCTATTATTTTTTTAAACTGAAGTAGATTAAAGGTCTTCTCCATTTCCTTTTCCCAAGCTTGTCTCAATTTTGAATTAGTAATGTCTTCCTCTGCTTCCTAAAGAATAGGTTTAAATTGGTATGGCATTATTACTGCATTAAAAAAAATATGATGAAAGTTTTTTGTATCTTCCTTTGGGCCATCCATCACAGGAAATATTCATCTACTTTTGTTAAGATGACCTTAAATATACTGTATCAGTCAAGGTCCAGAGTCAGAGATCAGAAATCATGGTTGAGCACAAAGAGGTTGATTGCAGGGAGTTGAGTTGCCTATAGAATCCATGGAAGTACTGCAAAAGCAGGCTGAAGCTAGGCCTGGAGGAGTGAGTCCCAGAAGCAGATACTGAAAAAGCCTGTTAATAGTGAGGAAGCAGGGTGCCTGGGTGGCTCAGTTGGTTAAGCAACTGCCTTTGGCTCAGGTCATGATTCTAGAGTCCCGGGATTGAGTCCAGCATTGGGCTCCCACCTCAACGTGGAGTCTGCTTCTTCCTCTGACCTTCTCCCTTCTCATGCTTTCTTTCATTCTCTCTCTCTCTCTCAGATGGATAAATAAAATCTTAAAAAAAAAAAAAAAGTGTGAAAACAGGGCACCTGGGTGGCTCAATTGTTAAGCGTCTGCCTTCAGCTCAGGTCATGATCCCAGGGTTCTGGGATGGAGCCTGCTTCTCTCTCCCTTCTCTCTCTCCTGCTTCTCTCTCCCTCTGCCTCTCCTCCAGTTTGTGCATGCATGGTCTTTCTCTGGCATGCATGCACACTATAAATCTTTAATAAAAAACAGTGAAGAAGCAATAGAAAAAGGAAGTATGGGTCCTATCTGTGTGCCAGGATCATATCGCTTGAAGCCAAAGTCTGAAAATTGGGAAGCCACTGCTACAACTCTTGTCTCCAGAGCTCCAGAGCTCTGCAGCAGCAGAATAGATCTGTGTGTGCCACATTCCTTTCCACTTAACTCTATTTCATATTCAGATTTCATGTGAGTGATTTGTGGAATCTGAATTTCAGGGAAATGTAATCTTTAACTTTCCAATATTTGCATTGCATTAAGGCATAGCAGAAAAGATGGTCAAACAACTGAGAGAGTCAATCTGCTATTATAAATTATCAATAGATTAGTTTTTTCAATGACTTTAAGGATTAAGGTTAATTTTTGTTTATTTTTTCATAAAACTAACCTGACTACAGCAGAGGGGAAAACATGTAAAGAAATGAGTGGATTATTAATTCTTTAGTGTTGATGTATATCAAAAGGAAAAATATAGAAAAACAGATTGGCTTATTGTTGCTTTGGGTTCCTTTTTTGTATTGTACAGGTATGTACTATACTACACCACCACAGTGTGTGTCTCGCTTTGTCAGACCTCCACCATCTGCTCCTGAACCTGGTCCTCCCTACTTGGATCATTATCCACCCTATCTCCAAGATCGTGTAGTCAACTCTCAGTATGGCACACAGCCACAACAGTACCCACCTATGTACCCACCACACTATGACGGCCGCCGAATGTACCCTGCTCAGTC
This sequence comes from Lutra lutra, assembly GCF_902655055.1. Taxonomy (NCBI): domain Eukaryota; kingdom Metazoa; phylum Chordata; class Mammalia; order Carnivora; family Mustelidae; genus Lutra; species Lutra lutra. The sequence goes on from NC_062292.1 coordinate 28,296,870, forward strand.
TTACACAAGAGAGGAGATTTTCCGAGAAAGTCCTATACCCATTGAGGTTCCACCTGCAGCAGTACCATCCTATGTACCAGAATCCAGAGAAAGATACCAACAAATGGAGGGTTACTATCCAGTGGCTCCTCATCCAGCTCAGATCAGACCTTCGTACAGAGTATGCTGGTTGTTTTTTTTTTTTTTCTTAATATGTAGATTTAATTTGATTATTGGTTGTAGTGATTCACCTTTTTGCCATGGTAGTAACCTTTTGTTCGATCAATTCTTTTTTATGAGAAAGCTTCCCCCTTCCTTTTTTTTCATCTTTTCACAATTTGGGTAGAGTTGGTTTTTTGTTTTGGGTTTTCTTTTTTTTAACTTAATATTAAAGGGGAAAAAAAATCCTACCCCACTCCCACTAACCCTTCTTAGTTTCAGAACTTTAGTTTTATTAACATTTCTAGATCCACATTTGACCCTTGAGCAATGCAGGCATTAAAGAGAGCAGTGCCCCCCATGCAATTGAAAAATGCATGTGTAACTTTTGACTCCCCAAAAACTTAACTACTAATAGCTTACTGTTGACCAGAAGCCTAACATAAACTGCCAGTTAACACATAATTTGTATGTTGTATGTATTATATGCTGTATTCTTAAAATATGGTAAGCTAGAGAAAAGAAAATGTTATTAAAATCATTAGAGAAAATATATTTACAGAAATGTTTTTATTGAAAAAAATCCATGTGTAAGTGGCTCTGTGCAGCTCAAGCGTCAAATGTATTTGAAATTATGGTCTCTGGCCAAGGAAAAGAAATTTAAATTTGCTCTTTGGGAAAACCTCAAGAGTTTTGAAGGGCTTTGTTTTATTTTGCTTTGTTTTACTAAGCCTTAGTATGTTCAGATACTGATATGAACACATAAAACCTATTTAAAATATGTGCTAAATGAGCTAATGTGTTTTGAAATTCTTTTTCAGTTTTTACTAATCTTTGCATTTCCAGGACTCTCCTTATAGCCGGCTTCCTCCTCCTCCTCCTCAGCCCCATCCTAGTCTAGATGAGCTTCATCGAAGACGAAAGGAAATAATGGCCCAGCTAGAGGAAAGGAAGGTCATCTCTCCACCTCCTTTTGCACCTTCGCCAACATTGCCTCCTACCTTTCATCAAGAGGAAGTAAGCACATCATTTTTATTTTATTTTATTTTATTTTTTAAAGATTTTGTTTGTTTATTTGACAGATAGAGATCACAAGTAGGCAGAGGGGAGGCAGAGAGAGAGAGAGAAGGAAGCATGCTCCCTGCCGAGCAGAGAGTCTGACGTGGGGCTTGATCCCAGGACCCTGGGACCATGACCTGAGCCGAAGGCAGAGGCCCCAATCCACTGAGCCACCCAGGCACCCCAAGCACATCATCTTTAGTCTCATTTATCATTTTTTCCTTCATCAGTTGTTTGTTGCGTGTCTTATTTAAGTATTAAGTAATCTTGGCTATTTCTAAAATTATGAAGATATTTTTCTTGTGTTTTCTTCTAAAGGGTTTATTTTATTTTACATTTAGATCTACAATCCATCTAGAATCGATTTGTGTTACTGTGTTAGGCGTAGAGATCCATTTTTTCCCCCAAAGGATGTCTCATTGATCTAGTACCATTTAATGAAAAGACCATCTTTTCCCTAGTGTCCAGAAGTCACCATAATCATAATCCGGTCACCTTTGTCATAATCAGGTGACTATAAATGTTTCTGGACTCTGTTTTGTTTCATTGATTTATTTCTCTGTCTTTGCACCAATACCACATTGTCTTAGTATAGTTTTATAACAGATGGCTAATGAGTACTTCAAATAATATGGCTAATCCAAATTCAGTTGTACTGTAAGCATAAAATATACACTGGATCTGAAGATTTAGTACACCCCAGGAATACAACATTTCATTAATTTCCTTTTTTCATTAATGAATTTCTTAATTACATATTAAAATGATAATACTTTAGCAGTGCCTTGGGTAGCTCAGTTGCTTAAAGCATCCAATTTTTTTTTTTTTTTTTTTTAAGATTTTATTTATTTAGCATCCAATTCTTGATCTCAGCTCAGGTCTTGATCTCAGGGTCATGAATTCAAGCCCCATGTTGGGCTCTACGCAGGGCATGGAACCTACTTTATTTTTTTTTATTTTTTTTTTTTTTTTAAAGATTTTATTTATTTATTTGACAGAGAGAGATCACAAGTAGACAGAGAGGCAGGCAGAGAGAGAGAGAGAGGGAAGCAGGCTCCCTGCCGAGCAGAGAGCCCGATGCGGGACTCGATCCCAGGATCCTGAGATCATGACCTGAGCCGAAGGCAGTGGCTTAACCCACTGAGCCACCCAGGTGCCCCTGGAACCTACTTAAAAAAAAAAAAAAAAGATAATACTTTGGATGTATTAGATTAAATAGAATATATTATTAAAATTAATTTTACCTGTTTCTTTTTTTTTAATGTGACTGCCAGAAATTTAAAAAATTATATATGTAGGTCTCATTGTATTTCCATTGGGATTGAGCCTGCTTCTTCCTCTCCCTCTGCTCCTCCCCACTCCTTGGTACTCTCTCAAATAAATAAATAAATAAATAAATGTAAATTCATACATTATAAGAATACAAAATAGAGAAATTTCTCCAAAATCCTATTTTCTGTATCATTGTAAGTTTATTATAAGTTTCAACTTTCTAAATATATTTCAACCCTTGTGTGCATGAACTAACCTATTACTTTTTAATAAGATCATTTAGTAATATATCCTGTGGTTTTGTTAATATTTACATTTTTATTGTTTTTACTTGACCAATTATCCTGTATATTTTTCTTTGTCAGTATATAAATTTATCTAGTTCTTTTTTTTTTTTTTTTTAAAGATTTTATTTATTTATTTGACAGAGAGATCACAAGTAGGCAGAGAGGCAGGCAGAGAGAGAGGAGGAAGCAGGCCCCCTGCCGAGCAGAGAGCCCAATGCGGGGCTCGATCCCAGGACCCTGAGATCATGACCTGAGCCGAAGGCAGCGGCTTAACCCACTGAGCCACCCAGGCGCCCCTATCTAGTTCTTTTTAACAGCCACATAATATATTAGGGTGGGGCAGGGTAAGCACTCTTGTTAGTAGGTCATATCTTTAAAAAGCTAGCTGTTCTACATGAAATTATCATGTGAAGGAGAAATAAAGAGATAAAATTTTTAAATCGAGATAGGACAAAACAGTTTATAAACAATAGAAATGGGAGTTGTGGGTGAAAATGATTAATATTTATGAACAGCAAAACCCTCTGTCTCTATAGAAGACCAGTAATGATGACTCAGAAAAGAGATTTTTTTTTTTTTAAGATGGGGGAGGCATAGAACCACTTAGATATATCAATAGCCCCTATGTTACCAGTATATCTATGTATATATATTTCTGATAAAGTTCTAGTCCTAGTATTGGTCTATAATGGTGTGTGTAGCCTAGCCTTAGATCAGCTGTGTTCTCATATGGATCTGAGGAACATATGAGGTAGTATACTTAAAAACACTTTGAAAACTGTAAAACTTTACACAAATGTCAGTATTGTGATTTTAATAAAAATACGTTAGACCTAGAATAGCTTTTCTGTTACTATATAATTTCAGAAATCATCTTGAGAAAATTCAGTATCTTAGCCTTTTCACTTCACAGAATCAGCCTAAAGACGAGAATTTATTTAAAATATGAATTAATGCTATTAAAGAGATTTCAGTAAAAAAGTTACTGCATCATGATGCACTATATAGAATATTCTAAGCTACATTTAAAATAGTTTTTAATGCTCTTGTTTACCTGGAATGTTCTTAAAAGAAACAATGAGGAGTGTCCAGCAAAGCTAGGGCCTGGTACATAGTAGTTTAAGTGTTGACTTCCATCTGATAAAGAAAAGGATGAGCAAACCTCCTCAAAAATCCCGTCTTCACTTGTGTATTTTTCAGTCTACAAAAGTCTTATGTTGTAACAGATCAGATAATCATCATGTTGCTTTAGCATATGGTGTTCTAAGACATTCCTGCTTTTTCTGTGTTGTTATTTATAAGACCCATTTCCTATACATATATATATACTTTTTCCCCCCCATCTGTAGTTTCTGGATGAAGACTTGAAGGTAGCTGGGAAATACAAAGGAAATGATTATAGCCAGTATTCTCCCTGGTCATGTGACACCATCGGCTCCTACATTGGAACCAAAGATGCAAAACCCAAAGATGTGGTGGCAGCAGGGAGTGTGGAAATGATGGTATGTCTGATACTAAGTCATAATGAATACAAATGAAGATAAACCAGATGAATCAGGCCCCGTTAATAGTGTAGACACAAATAATTGAGATTTCCTTAAGAATTTCAGACCATATTCTATATGATGTGAATTGAATTATGTTTAAACTATATGGATTTTTTGTTCGTTTCTTTCAGGTGTAAACATAAATCTTCTAATGTATATCTAGATAGACAAAGAAGATCATTTACTGTATTTCTGAGCAGCCAACAGTTAACCAAACAACTGTTTAGAACCCAAATTAAATTATTTTGTATGATTAATCAGGATCTTGGATTTCTTGTTCAACTAAATTATAACTTTTACAGCTCTGAGGTTTAAACAATGAAGTTGAATCTAATGAGCAGCAGTAGTATTTGAGTCAGAATTGTAGCTAGCAAGCTTCAAGTAACTTGAAATACATAGAAATGTATTGTAATTGCTCAATTTTATTTTTATGTGTCTAATACTAAGCTTTATATATATATATAACTATCTTAATTGCTTCTTTATTTTTTAAAGAAAACTTTATAGAAGTAGTTAAATCTTCTTGTATATACCTCCCCAATCTCATTTTTCTTCCTTCCATCTTCCCTGAAGGTAACCTTTATCTTGAATTGAAACTTTATCATTTCATGGATACTTTTATACTATTCCTAAACAATTTTGGTTTGTATGTTTATAGGCCTTATATATATTACATATTTCAACTTGCATTTTCATTCAAGTTTGTTTTTGAGATGTATCCAAAGTTATAGGTCGGGTTCTTCAATTTTAACTGCTTTTATCAAATACCATTGTATGATAACTGGTGTTGTATAGTAAATATATATACAAATTTTTTCTTTTCCTGGCTATAGGGAGTTTGCTCCTCTCTCTCCCTCTGCCCCGTTCCCTGTTCATACGCGCTCTCTCTCTCTCTTAAATAATTAAAATCTTCTTAAAATGGGTGGAGGATTATTATATTAAAACCAAAATTAGCAAAATAAGACCCATTTCCTTAAATCTCTCAAAAATAAAAATATTTGTCAACCTAGACAGAATTGAAAATCTCCCAAATGGTTGAAAGACCATTAGTGTTTTTCAGACATTCGTGTGCATATAAATTATGTCGGAGTCTAAGTAGAACCTGTTAAAGTGCAGTTCCTAATTCGGTAAGACCAGGGTGGGACCTGAGATTCTGCATTTCTGATGAGTCCCACATGATGCTGCTGCTGCTGCTATTGGCCCTCAAACTATATTTTGAGCAACAAGGGCCTACCAGTTCGATTTCTGTTTCCATTTATCTTGGTACTTATTTCTAATTGGAATCTCTTTGAAACATCTGCATTGGCACTTCATATTTTTAGGCAGTGGTTTTCTTTTTTTTTTTTTAAGATTTTATTTATTCATTTGACAGAGATCACAAGTAGGCAGAGAGGCAGGCAGAGAGCCGGGGGGAAGCAGGCTCCCTGCTGAGCAGAGAGCCCAATGCGGGGCTCGATCCCAGGACCCTGGGATCATGACCTGAGCCGAAGGCAGAGGCTTTAACCCACTGAGCCACCCAGGTGCCCCTAGGCAGTGGTTTTCTAACTATTGAGTTTTGAAATTGAGTGGGTTGTGATGGGTCTTTTTTTTTTTTTTTTTTAAGAATAATTTAGAATAACTATAAATATAGGAGCACATACAGTAAGAGGTAAATATCTATCATGAAATTATATCTGTATATTAGAATGTATATACATGTACTGGGTCATGATGTAAGATGTATTTCTTATTGTGATCGGAGGTTTAAAAAGCAATGTTTACGATGACAAGCAAATTATTTTAGTCCTACCAATAAAGACATTATACTCTTTTTTTTTAAAACCTTACCACAGAGCTGGAGGAAATAATGTTAGAGATCTAAGTGTAGGGTGGATTTCTCATTTTACTTTTTCCCAGAATGTGGAGAGTAAAGGGATAAGAGATCAGCGACTGGATCTTCAGAGAAGAGCAGCAGAAACCAGTGATGATGACCTTATCCCATTTGGAGACCGACCAACTGTATCTCGGTTTGGTGCCATCTCTCGAACCTCCAAAACAATATACCAGGGAGCTGGTCCAATGCAGGCCATGGCACCTCAGGGAGCTCCCACAAAACCTATTAATATTTCAGGTAAGAATCGAAGGTAAGCTGATCTAGTGGGTTCTTATTCATGACTTTCAGCCGCCATCCCTACTCCCCATTTACTGTGAGTACTTTACATAATCTTCCAAGGCAGTAATCTTTTAAACTCTTGCATGGTATTTATCCCTATAAATAGGTAATTAATAACCCGGAGAATTCTAAGGGTACAAACTAAAATGTCTCTTTGTGAAGATTGCCTATGTTGGTTGTGTGTTAATAGCTATGTTGCTTTTATTAAAATAATACATTCTCGGGGCGCCTGGGTGGCTCAACGGGTTAAAGCCTCTGCCTTCGGCTCAGGTCATGATCCCGGGGTCCTGGGCTCGAGCCCCACATCGGGCTCTCGGCAGGGAGCCTGCTTCCTCCTCTCTCTCTGCCTACCTCTGCCTACTTGTGATCTCTGTCTGTCAAATAAATAAATAAAATCTTTAAGAAAATAATAATAATACATTTTCATTTTAAAAAATTGAAATGGGTGCCTGGGTGGCTCAGTTGGTTAAGTGTTGGACTCTTGATTGCAGTTCAGGTCTTGATCTCAGGGTTGTGAGTTCGAGTGCTGCCAAAAGAAAGAAAAAGAAAGAAGGAGTTACAAAGACTGGTATCATTTATTTATTTATTTGTTTGTTTGTTTATTTTTATTTATTTTTATTTGACAGACAGATCACAAGTAGGCAGAGGCAGGCAGAGAGAGAGAGGAGGAGGAGGCAGGCTCCCTGCCGAGCAGAGAGCCCGACGTGAGGCTCAATCCCAGGACCCTGGGACCATGACCTGAGCCGAAGGCAGAGGCTTTAACCACTGAGCCACCCGGGCGCCCCAAGACTGGTATCTTTTAGTAAGGAAAAAACATCAGTACCCTCTTCCATTAGTGGACATCTTTCCAGATAGCTGTGTATAAAATATGCCTGTGCTTTTTAGGTTATGGCTATCTTATTTTTTTTTTTAAATTTTATTTATTTATTTATTTATTTGAGCCACTGTGGGGCTCAATCCTAGGACCCTGGGATCATAACCTGAGCAAAAGGCAGACGCTTAACATCTGGGAGCCACCCAGGCACCCCAGATTATGGCTACCTTAAAAGAATGAAATCTCTGAATTGCATCATCCCACAGTAAATTATTCTCTTACAGATTATAGTCCATATGGAACCCATGGTGGCTGGGGAGGTTCTCCATATTCAACTCATCAAAACATTCCTTCTCAGGGACACTTCAGTGAGAGGTATGAGTCATTCTTTTTACTTTTATAAACCTTTAAAAATTATTCAGCTTTTCTTAGTTTATTTTTCTTGTCAATGATTTTTATTATTTTCATTATGAAGTAACACAGATTTTTATGTCAGCACAGTAGTAGATCAAACCTAGTGGGGGTTTGTTTGTTTTCTTTCAATTTGGTTTTTTTTAGTTGCAGTATAGTTGACACAAAATGTTACATTAGGTCAATAATATTTTATCCTTTCTTTCCCACCAAAGGGAGAGAATGTCCATGTCAGAAGTGGCCAGTCATGGAAAACCCCTTCCATCTGCTGAGAGGGAACAGCTGCGACTAGAATTGCAACAACTAAACCATCAAATTAGCCAACAGACTCAGCTACGTGGGCTAGAGGTACCAGCCTACAGATATTTTTTTCATTCCAATTTTTGAAGGGTTCTCAAAGAGGTTTTAAAAGGAAGAACTTTTAAGGTACTATGAACATAAAAACTTAAGGGCTGTTTCTTCAAAGAATTTAAGTACTTAAGAATTCAGTGTGGGATAATAGGAAATTTAGAATTTCTATTCCATGAAAATAGAAAACAGATTATCTAAAAATTTCCCAGCAGAAACTTCGATTCCCTGATGGCACATTTAAGGTATACAGTTTTTATCAACAAATGCTTTTAGCTTAACATTTTTCATTTTTCACACTGCCTTTCTTAATTTAAAAAAATTTTCCTTTAATCCTCCACATTTATTTATATATCTTCAAAAGATAGAATTTTAGAACTTGGACTTAAAAAAGAGCCCCTGTATAGCGATTGTACCTTTCATTAATCTACTTCTTTGAGTTTATAAGTTACCAATCACAGGTCCTGACTGACCCTTACAATGACCCGATCATGTAGGTTCGGCAAGTGGTATAGTCCCCCTCTTCTGGTTGAAGGATAGGAGTTTCACAGAGGTTGAAATATAAACCCAACTCTTCCTACTCCAAATTCAATGTTCTTTCCACCATATTGCCTGACACTTAAAGAGAAAAAAATATCTGAAAACAAAGAATTTTTAAAATTCTTTAAAGTGCCACATAAAGAAGACGGTTTTGTTTGCTTTACTTACATGGGAGCATATTTGAATTTAGAAAACTGAAGACATTCTACTGATAAATACATTGATCCCTTCTGGAGAAGAAGTAACAATCAGAACATTAGTTGTTACCTTTCTACCAAAGTCTTTGATAAGGAAGGCACCCCTTTGAGAATAAGTTTTTAACTAATTCTTAGATTCCCTCATTACGAAGACAAATAGGAGATTGTGTTTTTTGGAACACATGTCTGACTTGTGCTCTTATGTAAGCAATTAGGCTTAGAATATTTTTTAACTATGTAACACATTTCATCTTCTTGTGCCATTATTTTATTTACACTGGTCTAGAACTTATTCCTGATTCCTATTGTTAAAAAAAAAAATAGAATGCTGTGTTTATGTCCTTCTTTAGTTGATTAGCTTTTTAAAGATTCAGACCATTAACTGCAAGTATTATTTCTTACCCTGCTAGGTCATGGCTTTTGTCTTATTTGAAACTTGTAGACCCATTTTCTGTTCCAAAAAAATAAACAGCATCATTTGGAAGTTTGCCAACATATTTAACTCAGTATGGTTAAATGTCCTTGCCATTACTGAGGTTTCATTGAAATAAATTGCAGGATTTACTTCAGAAAATTCCATTTAAAAGAGGGGAAGAAATATGCATTTATACTTGATTTCTCTTTCAAATCAAGTAAGAGCAATTTATCCCTAAGATTAAATTACTGTTTAGTAAGTTTAAATCCCCTGGTTTTTCTTTTTAGTTCAAATGGCACTCAAAAGAGATAGAACCTTATAGTGTCATTTTTATTGCAAATATCTTCATGATAAACTACTTGAAGCAATGGTCTGAAATTGGGCCTGGTCATTCTGTGCATGGTGTGAAATGTGTTGAGTTGTGTATGTGCTTGGCTTTATGTACTAGGCTGTTAGTAACAGGCTGGTGTTGCAGAGGGAGGTGAACACCCTGGCAGGCCAGTCACAGCCCCCACCACCACCTCCAAAGTGGCCTGGAATGATTTCAAGTGAGCAGTTGAGCTTGGAACTGCACCAGGTGGAAAGGGAAATCGGAAAGAGAACCCGGGAACTGAGTATGGTGAGTGTTCTGGTGGGAAAGCATGGGAGCCGGGATAGGTGAAAAGGAAAGCTTCTGTGTAGTGATGTCGGAGAACTCATGACTCTAGAGCTCTAGAATCATCACCCCAAGGCACTCCAGTGAGTGGTTAATACTTAGAATAAGTTTCATGAGGATGAGCTAGTTCCCTTTTTTATTCAGTCCTCTTCTCATTCCCTTTTGGTTTGAGTGTGTTCTCGGTCTTAGGAATTCTGCATTATGAAAAACTTTAAGGCAGTTAATTGTACAATATTAAATTACTGTTAAATATCCTGGTTAGGGAAGATGAGGTTGGGGTTTATGATTTTGTGAATATGTGTTCACAAATAGCATTCTGGTTTTTATAGCCTTTAGTTATTGAAGACCTGTTTTTTGTTATGAGTAAAATGCGATCTATACTTTCCTTATTGAGGAATTGTATCCATGGATATACTTAGGGTTTGCTTCCTAGTGCATGAGTACTGGTGTTAGTAAATTTTGGATTTTGGGCGATTGAACCATTCCCCCCGGTTGCACGTTAAATTGACTCTTTGGTTGCATAATTTTCACGTTCTTTCCAAGCAAATAAATGGGCTTTTTCATTTTTCTGGCTTCAGTAAGCACATTATAGGTAGTTATTACATTTTGGCTTACCTTTTCTAAGTTATCAGTTTTTCTAACTTGAGGCATTTGCCCCCTTGTTTTCTGGCTTGGATAGTGAGCAAGTGTACTCTATTATTATCATGTATGTCTCCCTTTTAGGCTGCCCATTTCTTTGGTCATTTTATAAAAGTGTATATGATTTGTGAATTATCAATTTGTATTATCTGTATTTGGTCTCTCATTAGCACCATTAAATAGAAGATAACTGAATTTACTTCCTTCTCTTTCAAAGGAGAACCAGTGTTCCCTGGACATGAAAAGCAAATTGAATACAAGTCAGCAAGCTGAAAATGGACAACCAGAACCACAAAATAAGGTTCCAGCTGAGGACCTTACATTGACATTCAGGTAAAGGAAGGAACATTGTTATAGTCTTACATTATGCAGTCTTGACAGAAGTATCCTCATAAATATGATTTGTTTTTAAAATTATCATTCTGTATACATTAAGAATATTTTCACATAGGGGTGCTTGGGTGGTTCAGTGGGTTAAACCACTGCCTTCGGCTCAGGTCATGATCTCAGGGTCCTGGGATCGAGTCCCGCATCGGGCTCTCTGCTCGGCAGGGGGCCTGCTTCCCTTTCTCTCTCTGCCTGCCTCTCCATCTACTTGTGATCTCTCTCTGTCAAATAAATAAAATCTTTAAAAAAAAAAAAAATATTTTCAGATAAATTTAGATATAAAACTTGGAAGTTTAGAACAGGTTCAAAACTGAATTATCTGTTAATACCTAAAAATTAATTTTTCTGGCTCCATTTCTTCTTTCCTATTTTTTAGTTTATTTAAAGCCAGTGTTAACATTTTGCTGTAGACCTTTCCAGCCCTTCTAAAGTATGTGGGGATTTAGCCTTTTCAAATCCACCTTCCACCCCATCCCCTTGGTTTTTAATTCGGTCTATCCCATATCATCTAGAGGTGGAGGGATACATGTTAACTCTTTGTGAACAACCCTGCAATAAACAGGTTTGTAGTAGTTCTTTATGTGCACAGCTGTCATTATTTCTTCAGGGTAGTTTGAAGTCATTTGTGGCATAGTCCTGAATTACTCTCCTGATGATTGCATAGCAATAATTTCTAATGCCCTGTTGCTTTCAGGCTTAGTGTTTAGCTAATTAAATCGATGCATTGTCCTGAGTTCTAAATAATTTCTTGTACTTGTAAGCCTGGTAAAGCAGGGGTCAGAGCTTTTAGTCCAGATAGTAAGAATTTAAAATTAGGGGTCTTACAGTCTCTGTGGAGAAACTCTCAGTTCTGCCCTTGTAGTGTGAAAGCAGCCATAAACAATCCATGAACAGATGGGCAAGCTATGTTTCAGTAAAACTATACTTACAAAAACAGGCATTGCTTAGCCTTAGTTTGCCAACCCCTATGCTTAAACCATGGACATCGAACTGTAAATTAAAATCCAAAAAGCTACTTGCATATTTTTCCATACTAGTAAAAGAAAGGTCCTATTTTTTTTTTTTAAGATTTATTTATTTAACACAGAGAGATCACAAATAGGCAGATAGCCCAATGTGGGGCTCGATCCCAAGACCCTGAGACCATGACCTGAGCTGAAGGCAGAGGCTTAACCCACTGAGCCACCCAGGTGCCACAAGAAAGACCCTATTGATTTTATTCTGCTAATACTCATTTTTATCTCTCTCCTTATTTAAAATTCCAACTTTTTTTTTATATGTTAACAGCGATGTACCAAATGGCTCAGCTTTGACACAAGAGAATATCAGCCTCCTGTCAAACAAGACCAGCTCTCTGAACCTGTCAGAGGACCCCGAGGGAGGAGGTGACAACAATGACTCCCAGAGAGCAGGAGTCACACCCACTTCTGCTCCCTAAATTATGAAGAGTCCAACGTTTATCTTTTGCTCCTGATTAATTTGTGGGGCATAGGGGTAGGAGAACAGATAACTTCTAAACTTTTTCTCTGAGAGTGGTCAGAGAAATCAAGGAAAAGTAGCGGAGGCAATGTGCACAAACACCACTACTAAAAACAAACCCTGCACATAGTTCACATTAATGCATTTTTTAATTTAAAAAAAAAAGAAAAAGAAAAAGAAAATTAGCAGTATCTGCAAGCAATTCAGATTAAATTTGTTTTTGTTCTGTGAATGAACTTTATTTTAATAACTTTGGACGCCTTGGATCCAGGGCTTTAAAAAAAAAGAAGATATTATATATACACTCTGTTTGATTAATTGTATGATCTTAATGAAGTAGGTTTTTCTTGTATTTTGGTATTATTACATACCCAGTGTATAATTCCTTACCCCCAGTCCTATCCAATGTTTGCAAACCCCATAAATTAAGACAGACAGAAAGCACCAGACTGTGAGAATTTGGTGGTGCTTGAGAAACAAAGAGACAGTAGTAGACTAGTTATTAGAAAATGTGCAGCAAACCAACTTTTCCAAGAGCTATTACTTGAAAGTCATAATTTTCTTTCTCTTTCTGGTTACTGGCCTCATATGTATGTTTTTCATATGGCACTAAAACTTTTGGTTTTCGCTTTTTCAGAGAGATAATTACCAATTAATTTTTTGAAGTCCTCACTTCCATATTAAGGATCCATGTCATTCTCTTAATGTAATCAGAAAGTCAGGCCAATATGGTAGGCTCTTTGATTAGTTTAAATGGAGATGATTTTAAGAATGAACTGTAACTTACTAGTACTGAAAATACATGGTCAGTGTATTACCTGTACTAAGCGGATGGTTGGAAATTTGGAGCTGTGCTCTTTCAAATTAAACTTCTGCTAAAATCATAAAATGTATTAAAAAAAAATCAGCCATGTTTTAAAACTGCAACACTTGACTTGAACTGAAAATGAACAGTCATCTTATTTCAGTGGATGTTTTTATTTTGTTTTACTGTCAAAACCCAAAAGTATAAAATCACATGAAAGCCACTGGCTTTCGAGTAGATTTGGCAAATACACACTGCCCAGATCGTAAGGATAGTTATGAATTGACTAGTTGTTGTTCAGAATCATTGGCACCATTAGGTCGTAAATATCTAAAAGTCAGTTTTCTTAGACTTGACTTTACAGTAGTGAAGAGATTCTTCGTAAAAGTGTTGAAAAGAATAAGGAAGAATTTTTTTAATTTAGTTCTGCTGCACATATTCTGATGCCATGTGTCTATACTGAACTAAGACCCTCTAGAACATGTTTAGTGGGGATTATTTGATGTAGTCACCCTCCCCATCCCTCCGTTTGCCTGATTTTTTAAAACTTTCCCTTTCTGGACTATACTACTAAAACAGAAAGCACTGGTTATGTAATAAGTTACTGCATTGCTTTGGTTGGGTAAAAGCAAGAGTTTGTATTTTTCTTGTTTCTTATTTTCTTAACCCTTAACTCCTGCTGAGGTCATAACAACCTCAGTGTAAGCTCTGTGTCCATCATACTGTTAACTGAAATAAATGGGGGGAGGGGGGAGGGAAATACAGTCCTGCCATTGCCTACCAGTAGGAGAGTCCAAACAGAACACTCTTTTGAGTAGCGATTATTTAATTTGCCCAGTCAAGGCACCGTGTTTATATACTATTTCACATTGAATTTGATTATGCCCTACAGACCTGGCTGGTCAAGGATTTGATATACACATATTGGCTTGGGATTCGAGCTTTCTTTTTTATTTAAATAAAAATTTATATATATTATATATATATACATATATACATAGCTATATCTGTATATATATTGGGTATGTTTTAAGGATTTTTTCGCATGAGCGCAGCTGTTGCGATAAAATGACTGATTGGGAGGTAGAAGCACTGAATGAAGATGAGGCATTTTTTCAGTTGATATCATATTTTCCTTTTTTAAAAAATACACACTTGCTTTTTTTGCTTTTTTGTTTGTTTTCGTTTTTGCTTGAAACCCTCTTATATGTAAGTGCTTATTGTTTTTTGGGAGAAGGAGAGAAACTTTGTATGTCTGACAGAGTCCCAAGATTTTTCATTTCTTTGTATAACTATAAAAGGCAACATTCTTGGCCTCCAACCTTCTGTAGGCAGATTTGGGCAGATCTTATTTCTCATTTGGACATGTTCGATAATTCCTAAATTTTAGAAGCAGTTGGTTCAGTTTGGAACTCAGAATGATTCTGGTATTAGGGAATTTTTGAGTATTGATTTTGTTGAAGTTCAGAATAAAAGTAAAATTCTATTTTGGAAATCCATTGACACATCTAATAAGTCAACTTCTGTTATTTTTATATCCTCCAAATACCCTCCCTTTGCTTCCACCATTTTTATTTCATAAGCTAGGCAGGAATAGGTAGTATTTCTATTATGAATAAAACCAGAAAAGCCACTATTTTGAATTGACTTAAAATCGTCCCTTTCACTTTTTAAGGTAATTTCATTGGTGATGGGGGTGGGGGGCAGATCACTTAAATTGTAGCCTTAATTCTAGCTGTACCTCAGTAAGGCCCCACACACTCTAGAGGAAATCTGGTTGGGTAGAAAGGCAGAAGAATGATAGCCTATCCCACTGTGCCTTTAACTTACCTATTTTAACTTACCTTACTTAACTTACTTATTGGTCATTCTGCCTTATCTCAGTGGAAATTCTTAAAACTTTCCTAGTACCCCCAAGCAGCTTTAGAAATTAAATAAAACTCCAAAGTTTGGATTTTTTTTTTCCTTTTCCCTTGCTCTGTGATACACTTTGTGAAACGATGAACCTGTAAGGGTAAGCAGCCTTTTTGGGCAAAACTGCTTGACTCTTTTTTTAACTGCTTGACTCTTCAGCTGCTGTTTTTTTTTTTTTTTTTTTTTTTTTTTGTCAAAACCTGTGAAAGGGATTGTTTTTTGGGGGTTTTTTGTTTTTGTTTTTGTCTTTGTTTTTCGCTTTTAAAATGTATGCATTTAGAGACAGTTAAATCAGTCAAATAGGAAATACAGTTTTTATGCTTTCTACTTAGTAAATATTAATTCCTTCTGGAGATGACTTTATTTGCTTTTCATTGAATTCAGAAGCAAGACTGACATCACAGATGAACGTGAGCAATTCTGAGAGGGTGAAGGTAGGAGTATAGTAATCATTGTGTTCACTCTTGTTTAGATAACAAAACCAGAATCTTATTATAGCTAGGAATATAAAAGTACTTTTTTTTTCCCCCAAGGTATCTCTGGAAAAGTGTAGAAGAGCTAAGAATAAGGTATCTACACATAGTTTCCTAACTTATATATAGTTCTTTTACCTTATAGATACTGTCACAAGATAAGTCCAGTAGCTGCCCTGTCTTGGGTAATTTACAGAAGCTAAAGTGACCAAAGATCCATTCCTTATAACTTTTGTAATCAAAAGAACAGTTAGTTATAGCATAGGTTTCTAGTAATAGTATTCACATGATAAGACACTATTTCTAATGCCAGTTATAAATATCCAAATACTCAGAATGTATAAAAAATTATTTGGTATGGCATTAATGTGGCTGATTCCCTTCTCTCATCGTATTTCCCTTCCCTCTGGACTTCCCCATGCATTTATTCTTTTGCCTAAAAGACATAAAATTGGTATGATTCTCATTTGCTACCATGAATGTGTAACTCCATCAGACTTTCCATAGGTCTTCAGGGTTGGAGCTCAAAGTTTGTTTTGTTTTTTTTTTCCTGACTTTTTTCTGTCTTGCAAATTCCCCTTGACTTACCCACTGCCCTCCCCAATCTGCAACAGTGACAGTTTGCTGCCTCAAAACAGAGCATTCAAATGAATTCGCTTAGCCAATAACTTCTGTGAAGTTGCCTTTTCTAATGGTGTTATTACTCAGTGATGCACAAATGTGGTATTTGCCCTACTGGTAGGCAAACAAAGGTCTGGTTAAGAATGGTAACCTGCTGTTTTCTTTAAAGGAGAGCCAAAGACTTGTGCTTTACTCTGTTTTGGTTTTGGGGGAAATAGCCATTTTGATTGTGAAACCTTTTAGTATTTGTCAGTTGATTGTACTGTGTAAGTAGATTTATCTAAAGATAACTGTTAAAGGTAGCTGGCCTTATAAAATGTAAAAGTAATGAAAATTCACTAGTTTCTCTAAACCAGTGAATGTCATCTTTTACAATATTGTGTGTAAGTAGACCCCCTGTTTTTTGAGATTATCTTGTTATGATAGCATCTTGTGTGTTTTGGTTTTGTACTTGTGTCTGGAAGGACAATCTCTATCACTATGGTCAAGCTATGAGACTGGGTAAAAGAATTCATGAGCATGTGACTGGTGAGAAATAAACTATAGTCACTGCATGTCTACGATTATATTTGGATTTGGAGAAAAACATTCTCTTCACTAAAAAGTATTTGAGCGCTTTGAAATACAAATGGTGACGGATGGAGGTCTTACCATCTTTTTTCCACTTCATTTTTGCTCATTTTAAAGAACTGAGTAAAGGTTTCATAATTTTAAATTTACCTGTTAAAAGCACCTGTAATGATACATATTTTGTAAAAGGAAAGATCCAGTTACTTTTTTGGAGAAATTAATGATCTGCCTGGAAATTAACTTCAGTGTTTATCTAGATTTGTCCCCTAAAAGAGCCTGATTGTGTTTATTTTTAGTTGGTGATACCTGGTGATAGTGTTACAAGATGATCTCTTCCCTGAAAAGTCAGCCTGTCCTTTTAGAAAAAAAATTAGAGGAACTAAACTAAAGCAGATTTCACTTTCAACAGTAGGGATTGAACAAACAAGCAGTCTACTGCTGTCATCATTTTACCCATTTTGCTGGTCCTCATTCATACCTTTCTACCTTGGACAGCTATGACTTTTATATTTATTTGTGCTTCAGCTCAGCTTTATGAAATTTTCCTGCTGAAAGGATTTACTGGGAGTTATAGGTGGATTGCAGTTAATATTTTATTAAATTCTTTATTCAGTTTTTCTGAGCCATTTGAAAAAGAAAGCTGTTTTTGTCAAAAGGTACTGTTAATTGTAGTAAATACCAACTTAAGATTTGGTTTTTAAGATTTTATTGCTTTGACTGCTAAAGATGTTTTCACGTATAAAATATTCTAATTGATAAGTAATACTAGCTATGATGTTAATAATAGGACACTGCCACCACCAGGAAGAAGTAACACCTTTTAATAATAAATGTGTTCCCAATAGGTGGGTTTTCAATACTGCACTGAAGAAAGTGGGTAGAGCCCTTTGAAATTGTTGTGATAAAGGGACTTAACCTCATCACTGGAATCCTCCTTTTCAGAGCCTCTGAATTTTCAGCCAAACACTGAATTTACTTTGAATTTTATTCCTAAACAAAACATCCCTAGAGTAATAACCTTTGTTTTCACAAGAAAATAAGGCACAATAACCCAAGAGAGAAGTTAAACCTCAAGATAATATTGTGTCCAAAAATGTGTATTTAGAAAAGTTAAATCCTGTGGAGTTAGTATATGTATGTATATGTATGTATATCTATACACACACACACACACACACACGACAAGGTGACTTATTTTATTGTACTGAGGTCTGTTTCTGGTTGTTTTTGTTTTGTTTTGCTGTTTTTAACTCTGCATAGACAGAGCTCACAAGTCTTTGGCTTCCATTTTAGGTTGTACACTCAGAGTCATCTTATAACTGGAAACTATCAGACAGCCCCTGCCCCCCACCCCAGCCAGTGCATGAAAGAGTCATGAAAAGGATGGAAAGAAACTATTGGATAATTGGTTGCCTGGATGTTGTTGGGTTTTGGTTTGGGGGGGGGTTGCCTATTGTTGTTTTTTAAAATCACCATTTATAGTGTAATCACTGATTGACTGCCATTCTTACAATAGTATCTAAACAA
This sequence comes from Lutra lutra, assembly GCF_902655055.1. NCBI lineage: Eukaryota > Metazoa > Chordata > Mammalia > Carnivora > Mustelidae > Lutra > Lutra lutra. The sequence continues at coordinate 28,315,120 of NC_062292.1, forward strand.
CCCTGTAATTTATTCCTCTGATTTAAAGGTATTTGAAGCTTTTGTTTATCATTTTTACATCCTCTTTTCAACGAAGGCACTGTCCTGAGAGCTACTTTTTCCAGGTGTGTTGTTGCCCACATTTTCATTGCCATACCCCACATCCCAACCCACCCCAATCGCCCTTCATCCTCTTCTTACCTTCTGGAAATGAAAGGAACTTGCAGGGGAATTTTCTTTTTTCCATTTTATTCACTGATCAGAGGCCTTGTTGTCTTACTTTATGATGATACTCTAACTTTTTGGAACAAGAGCAGTGGAAAAAGTTAATTAAGATGATGAACAAAATCTTTTACCCACTGAAGCATTTTCCAGTTGTGAGATTCCTCTTTGTGTGTGGTCTCCCCTTGTTCCTCCTGCTACCCTTTTCCCATGACTATGGTCAATTTGGTCTTTAGGCTCATACCAGTCTCCCCGAGACATTCTGCAGTCATTATCACCTTTTTGGGTGGATTTTATTTTGTTTTATTTTGGTTTTTGGTTTTTTGTTTTTTAAAAAACTTTTTAACATTGATGCATATTTGCTTGGGATAGAGCTTGTGTACTTTACCAATCGTATTGATTGTATGTGATTGTGCCCTGCAGAGGTATATTTAACAAGACAAAAATAATTGAGGTTAATAAAGGAGCCCATGAGATTTGAGTCAGGTTATAGATGACTTCATGAAATCACTTAGTTTTGGACAGTGAGAATTTATATCTCCTATTCTTATAAATCAGTGCTAGACAAAGTACCATTTTTAAAAAGTTCTCTTGAATTCCTATTTTTTTCCTTGCCTCAGCTCCCTGTTTATTCTTGCCTGTCTCCACCCACCTGTTCAGGAATAAAAATATTGTCTTAAAGTGACAGCTGATTTTTAAATTGCTAAAGTTTGTGAAATTTTACTTTTTCCAGGTGTTTTCAACTTTCTAAAAAAAGAAATGAAAATAAATGGGTTGGAATTTCACAAACTGTGAATAGTTCTTGAGATTCTGGCAAACTGTGAAATCTTATTTGAAGACTATCTCTTGAAAGTTGTGGTTTTGGAATAGGAAGAAAAAAACCCTGTTGGAAATGGACCATTTTCTTCTCTTTTTAATGTGTTTATATTTCCAGTTTTTAAATAGCCTTCAAAACAAGTGAGGTGGAAATAAAGAGTAATAGGAAGATGTTTAGGGCAGCAGAATTCTGGGTCTGAATGAGTACATGTTATACTTGTCAGGTTTTTAAGAGGGTTAAGTCCATCTTTATCAATTTTGTATTACTTGTGTGCATGTTGTTTATATCAAAGATGCCACATTTTGTTAAAATGCTATTTCTTTTATTACCGTGGAAACTGACTCAGCCTCATGTTGCTCCTAACTAGTGTTTAAAGCTCCCATGAGTTGCAGATAAAAGGGTTATTGTAACAAGTAGAAGGAGGTGATTCACCTTTTGGTTTGTAAATATATGAAAGTGTCTACAAGGTCTTTATCTGCTTTCTGTCAGCATTTATATTAAATGATAAATTAATGAGGAGAAATGTGTAGTCTTTTTTATAAACGAGTCTGTGCCATTTTATTCTAACCTTGGGATTGTTATACCTTTTTTTATGTGAAAAATGGAGAATTAGATAAAAACATACTTGCAGTAGCCAATTTTGTAGAAATATCATAGGAATTACTCCAACCTTAAATACACTATAATCCATATTCCTTCATATGTTCTAAAGCTATTGCACAGTAAAGGTGGTGCATTTGAGATCCTAGCATCAGTAGTCAGTGAGACTCCAGGGCTAATAACCAGAGTTCTGGTTCTTTTTTTTTTTTTTTTTTTTTTTTAATTTATTACTTATCTTTATAAGCCACTTCCTAATCAGGACCTTCTTTTATGTTTAAGCAGCATGGACTTCCTGTGGGTACCTTCCTGATGCAAATATTTTTTGTCTTTCCATCCTGACTTCTAATTGTCCTGAAATCCCCACCCATTAGTCATTCCTTGCAGTTGGAGTGTGTATAGGTTGATTTTCTCCTAGACACTGGTGTAAAATATGCCTTAGTCAGCAATTCAGTGGCATGAAGAAGGAAAAAGGGGAGGGGAAGGGGCTGCTAGATTCAAAAGAAGGTTAAGACAAAAAGAAAAATACAACATGTGGAATTTATTTGGATCCTGAATCAAATGTGGGGGGAAAATTTTTTTTTAAATTTTACTTATTTGACAGACAGCAAGAGAGGAAACACAAACAGGGGGAGTGGGTGAGGGAAAAGCAGGCTTCCCACTGAGCAGAGAGCCCGATGCAGGGCTCGATCCCAGGACCCTGAGATCATGACCCGAACCGAAAGCAGAGCCACCAAGGCACCCGTACAGAAAAGTAATATACCTAAACAGTGAAGGTTATTTTCACCTCCTATCAACAATTATCAATTAGGTATCTTTGGTACCACACCTGACCTCAAGGGAATCAACCATAGTAAAAGAAAGGTTAAGGGGCATCTGGGTGGCTCAGTGGGTTAAAGCCTCTGCCTTCAGCTCAGGTCAGGATCCCAGGAGCCTGGGATCGAGCCCTGCATCGAGCTCTCTGCTCAGCGGGAAGCCTGCTTCCTCTCTCTCTGCCTACCTGTGATCTCTGTCAAATCAATAAAATCTTAAAAAAAGAAAAAAATCAAAGTTTAGAGGGTATGAAGGATGGTAACTACTGCAACCATCCTTGAATATTACAAAATCTAGAGTGGGAATTCCAAAACCAGCCATGCCATCTTTACCACTATGCTAGGCCTACCCTGCCCACGAGCAATAGGATATTTTCTGACCCTTTACACTGATACTCACATAGATTAATATGTTTTTTGTGTATATTAGCATTTCATTCCCAGTAACCAGCTAATCTGCAATGATCAATTAATAAATGCCCTCCACTTTCCAACATGGTGGCCCATTTAGTTACTGGCTGCCACCCTTATTTGGAAGACTTTGCAACTCAAAAGTGGCTTTTCAACTAGTCACTGAACACCCACTTTGGTGTTTACTGAAGTGAATTATTGAGTACTTAATCATATGTACCACACTGTAGAAGACAGAATCCTGTCTTCATCTTCAAGGAGCTTAGGCTCCAGTTATGGAAACTGACATGAACAGTTTTGTTTTGTTTTGTTTTTTAAGATTTTATTTATTTGACAGAGAGAGAGAGAGAGAGAGATCACAAGTAGGCAAAGAGGCAGGCAGAGAGAGAGGGGAGGAAGCAGGGTCCTTGCAGAGCAGAGAGCCCTATGCGGGGCTCGATCCCAGGACCCTGAGATCATGACCTGAGCTGAAGGCAGAGGCCTTAACCCACTGAGCCACCCAGGCGCCCCTGACATGAAGTTTTAAAATAGGTAACAGGGACACCTGGGTGGTTCAGTCAGTTGGCTGGCTGCCCTCAGCTCAGGTGATGGTCTGGGGTTCTGGGATCAAGCCCTTATTGGGCTCTTTGCACAGCAGGGAGCCTACTCCTTTTCCATTGTGTTTATGCTCTCTCGCTATCTCTTGTCTCTCAAATAAATAAAATCTTTTTAAAAAATGATTGTTTTTAAAAAAAAAAACGTAAAAGGGGAGGAGCAAGTTGGCAGAGGAGTAGGGGACCTAAATATCAGGTCCCAGGAGTTCAGCTAGATACCAAACCATTCTGAACACCTACTAACGAGATCGAAGAGAAGAGCAGCAATTCTCGGAACAGAAAATTGACAACTTTCTGGAAAGTAGGATGTATGGAGAAGTGAATCCAAGGCAACATTCGGGAAGAGAGACCATGGGGAGAGGGCCAGCCCCTGGCAAGTGGTAGAGCAGTGAGCACAAAATCAGAGCTTTTAGAAGTTTGCTCCACTGAGGGACATTGTTCCAGAGGCTAAGCAGGGGGTGGTGCCCTTGCAGGGACAGTGTGGTCTCAGGATGCACAGGGACGCAGAAGGACCGCGGGTGCCTGAGTGTGGCAGAGCTCCCAGGTATCAAGGCAGGAAGACCGGCTGCAGAGATGGAGCCAAGGAGGGGTGTCTCAGGGTTACCTCAAGCTGTAACCCAAGGCACAGTTGGGCCACTGCTCTTTCAGCAGGGACCCCACAAGTGGCAGATCCAGGGAGAACTCCTCCTTCCTCCTCCAAGAGGAGCGGCGTGGGAGCATGCTGCAGAAATATGCTGGGTTTGGAAACTCCAAACAGGGCCCTGCGCCAGAGAGAAATGCTCGCTCACAGTCCGGGTGAGCTCAAACTGCAGCTGGAGACCAGGGAGACTGGAGGGATTGACTGCTTTTCTCTGTGGGCGTACTGAGGAGTGGGGCCCTGAGCTCTCGGCTCCTATGGGGCCAGAGACTGGGAGGCCGCCATCTTCATTCCCGTCATCCAAAGCTACATGGAAAGTGTTCAGGGAACAAAAGCTACCAAGAACAAACCCCCCAGCAGATTATTTAGCCTGGCCCCCCGCAAGGGCGGTACAATTCTGCCTCAGGCAAGTACATTTGAGAATCACTACAACAGGCCCTTCCCACAGAAGATCAGCAAGAACATCCAGCCAAGACCAAGTTTACTGATCAATGAGAACTGCGAACTCCAGAGCTAGGGGAAACAACACATAGAATTCATGGCTTTTTTTTTTTCCCCTTAATTTTAAAAAAATTTCCTCTTCCTATTTTAATGTTTTCTATTTTATCAATACCTTCTAAAAAATCTTTAATTTTCATTTTTATAGTCCTATTTTATCTCTTCATTGTACTTAACCTTATTTTTTTGTATACATACAGGTTTTTTCTTCAAAATTTCGGGATACAGTTTCTTCTAACAGATCAAAATATACCCTAAATCTAGCACATGGCTTTGTTCTAATCTCCAGCCCGATGACATTCTTTTTTCTTTTTTCAATCAACTTCTTATCAATTCCTTTTTTAGAACCTTTTAAAATTTTCATCTTTAAAATTTTTTTCATCTTTAAAACTTAAAGATGAAAATTTAAAATTTCATCTTTAAAATTCATCTTTACAGTCACTTTTGTGTGTGTGTGTGTGTGTGTGTGTGTGTGTGTGTGTGTGTATCTCCAGAATCAAGTGTGTGGCTCTCTTCTATTCACCAGTCCAATATATTTTTATTTTTTATTTTTTATTCTTTCCCCCCTTTCATTCTACCCTTGATTTTTGGTCTCTTCTGATTTGGTTAATGTATATTTTTCTGGGGTCATTGCTACCCTGTTAGTATTTTGTTCTCTCATTCATCTGTTCTTATCTGGATAAAAAGACAAGGCAGAAAAGCTCACCACAACAAAAAAGAACAAGAGGCAGTACTGATGGCCAGGGACCTAATCAATATGGACATTAGTAATATGTCAGAACTAGAGTTCAGAATGATGATTATCAAGGTGCTACCTGGGCTTGATAAAAGCATGGAAGATACTAGGGAATCCCTTTCTGGAGAAATAAAAGAACTAAAATCTAGCCAAGTTGAATAAAAAAAGCTATTAGTGAGGTGCAATCAAAAATGGAGGCTCTCACTGCTAGGATAAATGAGGCAGAAGAAAGAATTAGTGATATAGAAGACCAAATGATGTAGAATAAAGAAGCTGAGCAAAAGAAAGACAAATAAGTACTGGACCATGAGGGGAGAATTCGAGAGATAAATGATACCATAAGACGAAACAGTATTAGAATAATCGGAATCCCAGAAGAAGAAGAAGAGAGGGACAGAAGGTACATTGGAGCAAATTATAGCAGAGAATTTCCCTAATTTGACAAAGGGAACAAGCATCAAAATCCAGGAGGCACAGAGAACCCCTACAATCAATAAAAACAGGTCCACTCCCTGTCATCTAATAGTAAAACTTACAAGTTTCAGTGATAAAATCCTGAAAGAAGTTCGGGACAAGAGGTCTGTAACATACAACAGTAGAAATATTAGATTGGCAGCAGACCTATCCATAGAGACCTGACAGGCCAGAAAGGACTGGCATGATACATTCAGAGGACCAAGCAAGAAAAGTATGCAGCCAAGAATACTATATCCAACGAGGCTGTCATTGAAAATAGAAAGATAAAAAGCTTCCAGGACAAACAAAAACTAAATGAATTTGCAAACACCAAGCCAGCCCTACAAGAAATATTGAAAGGGGTCCTCTAAGCAAAGAGAGAGCCTTAAAGTAACAGACCAGAAAGGAACAGAGACAATATACACTAACAGTCACAGGCAATACAATGGCACTAAATTCATTTCTTTCAATAGTTACCCTGAATGTAAATGGGCTAAATGCCCCAATCAAAAGACACAGGGTATCAGAATGGATAAAAAGAAAACAAAAACAAAAACAAACAAACAAAAAAACCCACCAAGACCCATTGATATGCTGTCTGCAAGAAACTCATTTTAGACCCAGAGACACCTCCAGATTTAAAGTGAGGGGGGTGGAAAACAATTTACCATGCTAAAGGACATCAAAGGGGGCATCTGGGTGGCTCAGTAGGTTAAAGCCTCTGCCTTCGGCTCAGGTCATGATCCCAGGGTCCTGGGATCGAGCCCCACATCTGGCTCTCTGCTCAGCCGGGAGTCTGCTTCCCTTCCTCTCTCTCTCTGCCTGCCTCTCTGCTTACTTGTGATCTCTGTCAAATAAATAAATAAAATCTTAAAAAAAAAAATAAAGGACATCAAAAGAAAGCTGGGATGGCAATCCTATCATCAGATAAGTTAGATTTTAAGCCAAACACTGTAAGAGATGAGGAAGGACACTATTATACTTAAAAGGTCTGACCAACAAAAAGAGCTAACAATTTTGAATATCTATGCCCCTAACATGGTAGCAGCCAATTATATAAACCAATCAATAACAAAATCAAAGAAACAACAAAAATACAATAAAAGTAACACCCCTCTCACTGAAATGGACAGATCATCTAGGCAAAAGATCAACAAGGAAATAAAGGCTTTAAATGACACACTGGACCAGATGGACATCACAGATATATTTAGAACATTCCATCCCAAAACAACAGAATACACATTCTTCGCTAGTGCACAGGGAACATTCTCCAGAATAGATCACGTCCTAGGTGACAAATCAGGTCTCAGCCAGTACCAAAGATTGGGATCATTCCCTGCATATTTTCAGACCACAATGCTTTGAAACTAGAACTCAGTCACAAGAGGAAAGTTGGTAAGAACTCAAGTACATGGAGGCTAGAGAGCATCCTACTAAAGAATGAATGGGTCAACCAGGAAATTAAAGAAGAATTTTAAGAATTCATGGAAACAAATGAAAACACAACTGTTCAAAATCTTTAGGTTACAGCAAAGGTGGTTCTGAGAGGAAAGTATATAGCAATACAAGCCTTTCTCAAGAAATCAGAAAGCTCTCAAGTACACAACCTAACCGTACACATAAAGGAGCTGGAGAAAGAACAGCAAAGAAAACCCAAACCCAGCAGGAGAAGAGAAAAAACAAGATCAGAACAGAAATCAATGAAATCGAAACCAAAAGAACAGTAGAACAAATCAATGAAACTAGGAGCTGTTTCTTTGAAAGAATAAGATTGATAAACCCCTGGCCAGAGTTATTCAAAAGAAAAGAGAAAGGACCCAAGTTTAAAAATCAGGAATGAAAGAGAAGAGATCACAACCAACACCAAAAAAAATACGAACACTTATAACAACATATTATGAGCAACTATACACCAGCAAATTTGACAATCTGGAAGAAACGGACGCATTCCTAGAGACATATAAACTACCAAAACTAAACCAGGAAGAAATAGAAAACCTGAACAGACTCATAGCATAACCCTGTAAGGAGACTGAAGCAGTCATCAAAAAGCTCCCAACAAACAAGAGCCCAGGGCCAGACGGTTTCCCAGGGGAATTCTACCAAACATTTAAAGAATGAATAAAACTGTTCCAAAAAATAGAAATGGAAGGAAAACTTCCAAACTCATTTTATGAGGCCAACATGACCTTGATCCCAAAACCAGACAAAGACCCCATCAAAAAGAAGAATTACAGACCAATATCCTTGATGAACATGGATGCAAAAATTCTCACCAAAATACTAGCCAATTCATTAAAAGGATTATTCACCACGACCAAGTGGGATTTATTCTTGGGCTGCAAGTTTGGTTCAACATCTGCAAATCAATCAGTTTGATATAATACAATAATAAAAGAAAGATGAAGAACCCTATGATACTCTCAATAGATGCTAAAAAAGCATTTGACAATGTACAGGATCCTTTCTTGATCAAAACTCTTCACAGTGTAGGCATAGAGGGTACATACTTCAATATCATCAAAGCCATCTATGAAAAACCCACAGCAAATATTCTCAATGGAGAAAAACTGAGAGCTTTTCCCCTAAGGTCAGAAACTTGGCAGGGATGTCTACTATCACCCCAGATATTCAACATAGTACTAGAAGTCCTAGCCTCAGCAATCAGACAACAAAAAGAAATAAAGGGCATTGGAATCATCAAAGAAGAGGTTAAACTCTCACTCTTTGTAGATGATATGATATTTTATGTGGTAAACCCAAAAGACTCCACTCCACATCTGCTAGAACTCGTACAGGAATTCAGTAAAGTGTCAGGATATAAAATCAATGCACAGAAATCAGTTTCATTTCTATACACCAACAACGAGACAGAAGAAAGAGAAACTAAGGAGTCAGTCCCATTTACAATTGCACCCAAAACCATAAGATACCTAGTAATAAACCTAACCAAAGAGGCAAAGAATCTGTACTCAGAAAATCATAAAGTACTCATGAAAGAAATTGAGGAAAACACAGGGAAGTGGAAAAACATTCCATGCTCATGGATTAGAAGAACAAATATTGTGAAAGTGTCTATGCTACCTAAAGCAATCTACACATTTAATGCAATCCCTATCAAAATCCCAACCATTTTTTTCAAAGAAATGGAACAAATAATCCTAAAATTTATATGGAACCAGAAAAGACCCCAAAGAGCCAGAGGAGTGTTGATAAAGAAAACCAAAGTTGGTGGCATCACAATTTCAGACTTCAAGCTCTATTACAAAGCTGTCATCATCAAAACAGTATGGTACTAGCACAAAAACAGACACATAGCTCAATGGAACAGAATAGAGAGCCCAGAAATGGACTCTCAACTCTATGGCCAACTAATCTTTGACAAAGCAGGAAAGAATGTCCAGTGGAGGGGCGCCTGGGTGGCTCAGTGGGTTAGGCCGCTGCCTTCGGCTCAGGTCATGATCCCAGGTCCTGGGTTCGAGCCCCACATCGGGCTTTCTGCTCAGCAGGGAGCCTGCTTCCTCCTCTCTCTCTGCCTGCCTCTCTGCTTACTTGTGATTTCTCTCTGTCAAATAAATAAATAAAATCTTTAAAAAAAAAAAAAAAAAAAAAAGAATGTCCAGTGGAAAAAAGACAGTCTCTTCAACAAATGGTGTTGGGAAAATTGGACAGCCACAGGCAGAAGAATGAAACTGGACCAATTCCTTAGATCACACACAAAAATAGACTTAAAATGGATGAAAGACCTCAATGTGGGACAGGAATCCATCAAAATCCTTGAGAACACAGACAGCAACCTCTTCAACCTCAGCCGCAGCAACTTCTTCCTAGAAACATCACCAAAGGCAAGGGAAGCAAGGGCAAAAATAAACTATTGGGACTTCATCAAGATCAAAAGCTTTTGCATAGCAAAGGAAACAGTCAACAAAACCAAGAGACAACTGCCAGAATGGGAGAAGATATTCACAAATGACAGATAAAGGACTAGTATCCCAAATCTATAAAGAACTTATCAAACTTGGGTGCCTGGGTGGCTCAGTAGGTGGGGCCTCTGCCTTCAGCTCAGGTCATGATATCAGGGTCCTGGGACCCAGGCCCGCATCGGGCTCTCCGCTTGGCAGGGAATCTGCTTCTCCCTCTCTTTCTCTGCCTACTTGTGATCTCTTTCTGTCAAATAAATAAATAAATAAAATATTAAAAAAAAAAAAAAAAAGAACTTATCAAACTCAACATCCAAAGAACAAATAATCCAATCAAGAAATCCCTAGAATGGGCGCCTGGGTGGCTCAGTGGGTTAAGCCGCTGCCTTCGGCTCAGGTCATGATCTCAGGGTCCTGGGATCGAGGCCCACATCGGGCTCTCTGCTCGGCAGGGAGTCTGCTTCCCTCTCTCTCTCTCTCTCTGCCTGCCTCTCCGTCTACTTGTGATCTCTGTCAAATAAATAAATAAAATCTTAAAAAAAAAAAAAAAAAAAAGAAATCCCTAGAAGACATGAACAGACATTTCTCCAAAGAAGATATCCAAATGGCCAACAGACATGTGAAAAAGTGCTCAACATCACTCGGCATCAGGGAAATACAAATCAAAACCACAGTGAGATACCACCTCACACCAGTCAGAATGGCTAAAATGAACAAGTCAGGAAATGACAGATGTTGGCGAGGATTCAGAGAAAGGAGAACCCTCCTACACTGTTGGTGGGAATGCAAACTGGTACAGCCACTCTGGAAAACAGCATGGAGGTTCCTCATAAAGTGGAAAATAGAGCTACCCTATGACCCAGCAATCGCACTAGTGGGTATTTACCCTAAAGATACATATGTAGAAATCCGAAGGAGCACATGCACCCATGTGTTTATAGCAACAATGCCCACAACAGCCAAACTATGGAAAGAACCTAGATGTCCATCAACAGATGAACAGATAAAGAAGATGTGGTATATATATACAATGGAATACTATGCAGCCATCAAAAACCCCCCAAATCTTGCCATTTGCAATGACCTGGATGGAACTAGAGGGTATTATGCTAAGCAAAATAAGTCAATCAGAGAGAGACAATTATCATATGATCTCTCTGACATGAGGAATTTGAGAGGCATTGCAGGGTCATGGGGGTAGGATGGGACAAAATGAAACAAGATGGGCCCAGGGAGGAAGAGAAACCATAAGAGACTCTTAATCTCAGGAAACAAACTGAGGGTTCCTGGAGGCGATGGGGGTGGTAGGGATAGGGTGGCTGGGTGATGGACATTGGGGAGGGTATGTGCTATGGTGAGTGCTGTGAATTGTGTAAGACTGATGATTCACAGACCATACCCCTGAAACAAATAATACATTATATGTTAGGTAACAATCATCAACAAAACACTAGAATTACTAAAAAAATTATCCAGCTACAATTGTCTTCAAAAGAGAAGAGGCAGGAGCTGTGATAATGTATACAAAGTAGACTTCACCTTGCTTGGCTGAGCAGCAAAGCCTTTCCTGAGGCAGTTGCATTGAAGGTAAGACTTAGAGAACGGACAGAACAGCAGGTAATGTTGGAGACGAGAGACTGCTAGTCAGAGAAAACAGAATATATTTCTATGGAATATGATTTTTTGGAAAGAAGAATCTGTGTTACTCAGTGTTTGAGGCAAGAGTAGAGGGAGGCCATGGCATGAGATGAGGCAGAGCTGGACCACAGAGGCCTGCAGATGATGCTAAAGTATTATGATTTTATTCTGGAAGTAAAGGGATTCCAAGGAAAGGTTACAAGCCAGCAATGAAGGGATCTCCAACTCCTCTTTATTCACATTTATTGGAGAGTTTCTTTGTCAGTATGTCTCAGACGAAATGTGCATACATCTCACCTGGCCCTCTTGTTAAAGTGTCCTTACTGTTGCAGCAGCTCTGGAGTGGGACCTGGGATTACCTAATACACTCCCAGCGGCTGGCAGTCCTGCTTGTCCGCAGACCACACCTGTGAGCAGCAAAGCAATTTGAGAAGCGGGAAGATCCAGTTTCTGCCATCATCAGACTTCTGTAAAGCGAGTGAGATGTAAGACACAATTAGCATCACCTGGAGACTACTTCAAGGAAAATGCATCGAACTGGGGAAGCAAGGTGATTCAGGGAGGCTTTTACTTCTGAAGAGGTGATTCTTAAAGGTATGAAAGGGTTTATAAGATGAACAAGGTGGAGAGTCGAAGCTGCAAGCCTGGAGCACGATCTTGGACATTCTTCCCTCCTCTTCGTTCCCACTGTCCTGGTGCTGACCAGCCCTCATTATTTCCTGAACGTCTACTGCGGCAGATTCGTGAGTGGGTTTTCTGCCCCAGGCCCTATTCCATTTCAAATCCCAATAGTCCCTTCTCACTCTGGCTTAAAACCCTTACCGATTTGAACCGCCAAAGGATAAAACTCAAACAACTCGGAACTATACACAAAGCTTTCCGAGGCTTGGCCTCCACCTGACTTTTCAAGCTGCCCCCAACTCCCTGAAGTTCATTACTAGGTCACATTCTTGCAGGACCCTGTACATGCTCCTGGAGCTGCAACTTGACCACAAATGGTATAAACATGACTGGCATCACTAAACACCCAAACACGTGCCACCCAAGTCCGCCGTCTCCCATGGTTCCCTTCACCAAGCACTAGGTCGTTTCCTACAGCATCAGGTTAAAGGGAAAAAATTGCCTTTGCAATATCAAAGCTCTTGTAAATACTCAGTTTCCAGGAAGACCTACAGCCACCTCAGCTTTTCTTCTTATCCTCTCAAGTCTAAGGAGTTCAGGCTATTATGATCTAGATTACAGGATCCTCTGGTTTCCCTCAGTCCCTAAACTTGTCCTCCTCCCCTGAGCGGGCCCTTTGTTACCCTGACAAGCTAGGGAAACTGACCCGTCCTAGGAATCCTGGATGGCAGGTGAGACCCCGGCCGCGCCTCCGGTGTGGGCCGGCCCCTTTCTCTCACCAAGCAGCTTGAGGGTTTGCCTTTGGCACCATTCCCCACTTAGCCGGACTTCGGTAAGCACACAAGATAGGATTCCTAAAACTCATTTCTGTTTCAAGTTGAACAACCTATTCCCAAGCAGCATCTGTTGGTTTTCGGCACTGGCCACCTGGAAGGGGCTCGAAACCAACCCCATGTCCTGATGGGATAAAAGCTACCAAGCCACATTCATTCCTAGATCCTCATTTCCACCTCCCTGCTTGTAGAAGTTTGGACAGATTTGCTAAGCAGCCCTCCCATGGCAGCGATGGGTGAGAGACACCTGTCACATGGTTGACCCGTACTCACCAAACACACCCCCTCGGCCTTGGCTTCCCTAGGAGTTCTTCCCAGCAGTTTTAAGGTCTGTCCAAGCCATCCCCTCTGTCTCCACATAACCTCCCCCGCCCCTCTACCTCTGCTGTCTTCCCCCCTTCTCCATGTCTCTTTCACCACCCACACCTTCCTGGACTAAAACAGGACAGTGAGTTTGACCTCGTACACCGCTCTTCTGCTCAACCTCCCGAGAATGCCCTCGCCCGCTACTTCTGGTCATACAAGGCGTCAGTCCCTCTGGAGAAGTAAGCATTTTTAACAACCTCAACTTTCCATTTAGGAGGGATTTAAAGTATTTTTCTGCTAATAAGTCAGCAAAACTACTCCGAAGCCGGGTTCCTTCAAACACAAATATTTATCAAGCACCTGGTACGTGGAAGGTCCAGTGGCCTGTGCACTGGGCATGTTCAATAAATATTTGTGACTTTGATTTGTTGTCCCTGAAACTAAAGCTGGACTTTCTAACCTGTGTGAGAATTTTAACAAATTCCAGTGAGATGCTTTGAGAATCTTACGAAAAAGCTACCAAGTAATAATGTAGGATTATTTTGACAAACTTCATTTCACCTCAGTTAAAATAGCATAACCACCTCATAACCTAGAAGCCCAGGAGAGCTGGAGATGGCTCTGGTTTGTGTGTTGGATATTTTGCCAAATTTCCATGAAAAGTTAAGCTTTGAGTTACTCAGTAACGAGCAGCAGGAGCTCAGCTCTCCTATTGATACTCCACCAAGGTCTTCTTGGTGCCAGAGAAAAGAACAGAACAGCCCAGAACATGAGGGAATGAACAGCAAGCATCAGGAGCTGCTGCTAGGACTAGAGGCCAAGTAGGGAAAGAGGGATTTTTTTTTTTAACTTTACTACTCACTTGAAAGAAATATTTTTTTTTTAAAGATTTTATTTATTTATTTGACAGAGAGAGATCACAAGTAGGCAGAGAGGCAGGCAGAGAGAGAGAGGAAGGGAAGCAGGCTCCCTGCTGAGCAGAGAGCCCAACACGGGGCTCCATCCCAGGACCCTGAGATCATGACCTGAGCCAAAGGCAGAGGCTTTAACCCACTGAGCCACCCAGGCGCCCCAGAAATATTTTTTTTTTTAAGAGAGGGTGGGGCACCTGGTTGGCTCAGTCGGTTAAGCCACTGACTTGGTATCAGCTCAGGTCATGATCTTGAGTTCCTGGGCTCCAGCCCCGCATCAGACTCCAACTCCACTGCCCGGCCCGCGGGGAGCCTGCCTCTCTCCCTCTCCCTCCGACCCTCCCCCCACTCTCATGTGTGGTCAAGCTCTTTCTCTCAAGTAAATAAATCTTTAAACCATAAAAAAAAAAAAAAGAGGGTGACTGAATGCTATATTCTTTCCTCTCTGTGGCCCCTCAAACCTACCCCTAACACAGCAGAGCATAGAGAATCCCCAGCTCCTTCCGACCTTGTTTCCACTCAGAGAAAAATAGAGTCTGCCCCCAATTTCAGAAATGATTAGAAGCTACCATGAAAAATTTGATTTAAGCACACTTTTAGGTCTTTAAGTCTAGACCATTGTTAAGACCCTACAGAATAATTGAGTCTGGGGCTGAGTGGGTTGGTGGTGTGGGGCAGGGAGAGACCCACATTAGCGAGTCCAGCATAGATGCTCTTTCTCTCTTTCCTCATCAAAGCAGTCTGAAATGAACTAAGAAGAAAGGGATTTGGGATCATGAAAAACTAGACAGTGCAGGGGTGCCTGGGTGGCTCAGTGGGTTGATCCTCTGCCTTCGGCTTGGGTCATGATGTCAGGGTCCTGGGATGGAGGACCACATCGGGCTCTCTGCTCAGCGGGGAGCCTGCTTCCCCCTCTCTCTCTGCCTGCCTCTCTGCCTACTTGGTGATCTCTGTCAAATAAATAAAATCTTTGAAAAAACAAAACAAAATAAAAAACCCAAAAAACTAGACAGTGCAAAGGCAAGGGTGGCAGAGACGGGGGCGGGGAGAGCTGTATGAGACCCAGAGACTAGGCTGGTGTTAAAGACTCCCAAAGACCAGCTGAAAATCTCATTTGGAATGCACATCAGAGACAAATGCCTTCTAATAAAAATGTGTAACCAAAGAAAGTGGCAATCCTTGGGTTCATTTCTAGGCCCCGGGGCCCTGGATTTGGAGGGATTCGTGGACAAACTTGATAGAGACTATCCGGAGAAGAAGAACCAGCTGATGACATACAGACCCTGCTCCCAGAAAAAGAACTGGAGTTTTAACCTGTGGAGATGACATTTTCTTCATAGCTGTGTTACAGGAGCACCAAACCTGTGAGACAGGTACATGGGTCTGAACTGCAGCTTTGCTAGCTTTCTAATCTGGGGCACATTCTAAAGGCTTGTGAAGGGCAGTTTTCTCATCTATAAACTGGGCATAATAATATCTCACTGGTTTAGCGGACAGAAGAATTAGTCCTTACCCCTATCATCTCTACTCTGTGATACAAAAGGTAGCATACCAAACACTGATGGGCAGCTTACTTTTTCCCCTATTTAGTTATCCTGGAGATATTCCGTATCAGTTCAGAGAAAGGATCCTCATTCTTTTGGACAGAGGCATAGTCTTCCAGTGGCAATATACCTCAGTTTATTTATTTAACTACTCCCTTCTAGATGGAAGCTGTTTGTAATCTTTTGCTATTACTACAAATGAGGTTACAATCAGTAATCTCACTGACACCCATACAGATAGAGCTATAGGATACATTTCTTGAAGTGGGATTTCCAGCTCAAAGGCTAAATTCATTTGTAATTTTTGGTACTGTCAAATTTCCCTTCAAATGGTTACAGCATTCTGCCCTCCTATTAGCAATGGATAAAAGGGCCTATCTCCTCACAGCCCAGCAAGACAGTATGCTAGCTTAGTTAATCTCTCTTAATTCTAATATTTTTAGTGATAACCCTTTTTAGGGACTCAGATGAGAAATAACCGGGAAAGTACAGTGCTTAAAAAGTCTTGCAAAGGAATCATTGAGGGATGGTAAAATTAGCAGGTGAAGTTTGATGAAAAACCATATTTACATACTCTTGAGGTATCTGCCCACAAGATACATACTTAATAAAAAAAAGAGAAAATTGCACATTTTACAGCAGAGAAAAAAACTTGGCAGACACCATCCTAACCAAGTGACCAAAGTTACTAACATCACACGACTAATGGAACAAAAGGACATATCATGTCTCCCTTGATATGATCCACTGAGAAGGACACAATATTACTTCTGTAGTGCTTGCCCTTAAACAAGTAGAACTTGAGGGGCGCCTGGGTGGCTCAGTGGTTAAAGCCTCTGCCTTCGGCTCAGGTCGTGATCTCAGGGTCCTGGGATCGAGTCCCGCATCGGACTCTCTCCTCAGCAGGGAGCCTGCCTCCTCCTCCTCTCTCTCTCTGCCTGCCTCTCTGGCTACTCGTGATCTGTCAAATAAATTAAAAAAAAAAAAAATCTTAAAAAAAAAAAACGTATAACTTGAATCTAATCCTGAGGAAACCTCAGATACACTCAAATTGAGAGACATTCTTCAAAAATGACTGGCTTGAGAGCACCTGGCCAGCTTAGTCAATGGAGCATACAACTCTTGGTCTCAGGGTCGTGAGTTCAAGCCCCACACTGAGCATGAAGCCTACCTGGAGAAAAAAAAAAAAAGGAAAAAACAAACAAAACATAACAAAAACTGCCTTCTACTCTTAAAGCATGACAAAAGAGAGCAACTTTTCAAACCAGAATACGCTAGAGACAGGAGACCCTTTCAGCTGAATCCACCATCTTCCAGTAATTGCCAAAAGGACCAACACAAAGGGAAAGAGGAGAGTCACCTGCTGTAGGTCTTTTGGGAAACATGGGGTTGTTCCTTTGGCCACATACAAGCAAATCCACAAGAAAGATGATATTGTAGACATCAAGGGGACGGGCACTGTGCTAAAAGGAATGCCCTGTGTTAATATGACAAAACTGGAAACGTCAACGATGTTACCCAGGATGCTGTTGGCATTACTGTAGTCAAGGACAAGATTCTTGCCAAGAGAGTTGATGTGTGTGTTGAGCGTATTAAGCATTCTAGAGCCGAGATGGCTTCATGAGGCGTGCGAAGGAAAATCGTCAGAAAAAGAAGCCAAAGAGAAAGATACTAGGGTTCAAACAAAGCAGCAGCCTGTCCCACCCAAAGAAGCACACGAGAACCAACTGAGAGGAGCCAGAGCCAACGGAACCCATTCTGCATGAACTCATGGCATGGCAGTTGTAGAAAATATAAAAGACCTCTGGACTGCAAATAAACAGAAAGGCGGGGGGACATGACAACTAAATGCAACATGTGATCCTAGAAAAGGAAAAAAAGCAGGACAGGGGCACTAAATCAGTGTTTCCCAAAGTGTGGTCCAGGAGCCCCAAGAAGTCCCTGGGACTCCTTCATGTCTGCATGAAGTCAAACTTTTATATACAAGTTTTAATAATACTTAGATATTATTTAGCAAGATTACAAAGAGATCCTGAAGGCAAAAAGTCTGAGAACCACTGCTTTTTGGGACATCAGTGGGACAACTGGCAAACTTAGAATAGTTTACAGATTTGAATACAGTCCTGTATTATTGTCAGTTTTTCTGACTTTGATCATTGTACCATAGACATGTAAGGGCATGTACTAGTTTTTAGGAACTTCATACACTTTAGGGATAAAGGGACATTTTATCTGCAACTTACTCCTAAATAGGACAGAAAATAACATCTATTACATGAATAAAAATAATATATGAATTATACCTATTAGTGCACCACTTTCGAAGAAACTTCAATCCCACAGAAGGAGGCATACTTACCCTGTGAATACTGTCACAGCAATCCTTAGGATATTGGGTTTGGCTCTTTAGGAAGAGGATAATATAAATAAACCTACCCTTTATCTCCATTAGTTTGAATTCATTTAATCTCCCCCCCAAAACTGGAAGTAAAAATAACAATATACACCAAGAAAGAGGATTTGGTTTCTTTGCTTTTAAAGAAGTAGCTCAAGGGTGCCTGGCTGGCTCAGTCAGTAGAGCATGAGTCTTGATCTCAGGGTCGCTGAGTTTGGGGTTGGATGTAGAGATTACTTAAAAATAAAATCTTTAAAAAAATAAATATCTCAAAAATAGCATGTATGTTTTTATCTACCCCATACTTTGTCTCCCGATCCCCCAGTGGGATCAATTCCTCCTTTGTGTCCTGGTCTGGGTCATGGACACATTGGTCCTTAGAAGCCTGAATGAAGGTAGTAAGTTGTTTCAGAATACTCTCCCCTCTGACTAGATTTTATGGACTCTCTCTCTCCTGAAAGAGAGCTGTGACAGAAAGCATACAGCAGGCACCTGGGTGGCTCAGTTGGTTAAGAGTCTGCCTTCAGCTTAGGTCATGATCCCAGGATCCTGGGATCCAGCCCCATATCGGGCTCTCTGCTCAGTGGGGAGTCAGCTTCTCCACCTACTTGTGCTCTCTGTCAAATAAATAAATCTTCCAAAAAGAGAGAGAGAGAGAGAGAGGGCATATTACACTGAGCAGGGAGAAAGTTAGAAATTTCTGGACATTGAACTTGACTAGTTATATTCACCTATTTTCTACGTCCTGGTTTGGTTAACCAAGAAAAAAAAATCCTGTAGACAAAGTTCTCTGTCAGGCATTTTCTGACCAGGTTTAAATTTGAGAACATGTCCTCCTTTTCCTCTTCTCTAAAATTAATGAAGAGAGTGAGGGAATATGCCTAAGAGAGGTGGGCCTTGCCTTTCCTCGCCCTGACTGAACTTTAAAACTTCTCTAATTAAGCAATGCTGGGCTCTACACTTTGCTTAACCCTGGAAGCTGGTCATCAGCCTTTGACCTCAGTTTTCCCCTCGTCACCAGCTCCCTCCCCCACCCTAGCTTCTGGAACCTCAGTCAGATTCAGAGGAAAGAACCAGTTTTCAGAGCGATTGCCTCAGAACACACTATCTCTACTCGCCTGGCCCTGTGGAAGATTAGCAACCATGTTTTCCAGTGGGATAGGAACTGTAGCTACTGGAAAAAGGTAAGAGAGGCAAGTTTTCTCTTTTGCATGCCCTCATTGGGTTTTTTCACTTTTGAAGTTCTCCTGAAGATGGCCTCCACCCCTTCCAGAAAACCAGGCCCTCTCGTAACAATAAAAGACGTGTTTGGAAGACGTCATTAATGCCAAGCGCCCTCCCTTCCACCCCCTCTTGGGGTAAGCCATACCTTGGGTTCTTAGCCCAAGAAACAAAGGGGATGTCTTCTCCGCCTAGAGCTGCTGTGCCAGTGCCAGCCCTCAGAGTAGCCCTGGGGACACTCCAACGCAAATTCAGCTATACAGCTGAAAAGAGGGAAAATTTAACCTGTGAGGATCTCCCAACTCCCTTTTTGCTTCTCTTTCCACTCAATTGCCCCTGCTCCAAAATCTCAATGACCTTTGACTGAAGGACAGCAGCCCTGTTCACTAGCCTCATAGGGAGGTCCCCTCCTCCCTCGATACCGCACCCATTTCCCTTCTTGACCTGGGCTGTTTTTGGAGGCTCCAACTGAGGCTGTAGCACCACCATCTTGGTTTTTCTTCTCCTGAAGAACAACACTCCCAGATCCCCTTCAGCTTCCACTTGTGTTTCCAGATGTAGCTGAGGACCAAAAAGGGAAACCAAAGGCAAGCAAGATGGGGAAATGAACAGCAAGGTTCTCTCTCTCTCTGCTTCTTCGCCCTGCCTTCTCTATCTCCCCAACTGCCTCTGCTTCTCTCCCGCTCTGTGCCTCTGTTCTTGAAGGGCTGCAGAGCTGACCTCACCTCACACAGGGAGCCAAGGACCCCTCAGCTGCCCCCAGCCTCCAGCCAGCCCAGCACCTCAGCGAGTCTTTTTCTGCCAGGGGAGACTGAGAAGCCTCAGTACCCACACAGACTCCCAAGTCAGCCAGAAGAAGCTCCTCGCCCACCCTGTCTTTGTACAAAAGTACGACAAGAGTTTATCTCCCGGTGTGCCTCAGTGTTCCAATTCTCCTAATATGCCAGTAGCACAATCTCATTTTTAAAAAAGTAAGATTAATTTCATTGGCTTTTAGTGAACCGCTGTTGGAAGCATTCAAAAATCCAGGCAGAGGAATGATGAGGGCCTGCACCAAGGCGGGGAGAGCAGGACTCAGAGTTCTTTGAGTCCAGGGTCTGACTAATGAGGGTGAAATTGAGGAACAGGTGAAGGAGGAAACAACCCACCCCCCCCACCCCGTTTTCTGGCTTGAGGCTCTCGTTTGTTGAGCTGGAGGATGAGAAGAGGTGGGTGGGGGAGACTTACCAGGACAATCATCGGGTGGCAATTTCGCTAAGGAATCTTCAGGTCGTGCAGGTGGCATTATCTGGCACACAGTGGGTCTGGCGCTCCGTGGGGGAGGTAGGGCTGGAGCTGGAGGCCTGGGGAGGCCTGGGCACTTAGGTGGGGCTTCGCCCTGGTCATCCCTTCTTACCCCTGTTTTATTACCGAAATCTCTGCTGCATCAGTCCGGATCCCCAGCTCTTTAACATCCAGGAGGCCTTTCCTCCTACCGCGCTAAGTCTGCGCTGGGCGCTCAGGGCCCTGCCTTTTTCCCCCGGCGTGGGTCCCGTCTCGCCCAGCGGCAGCTCCCGCCTTGGGCCCGCGGTGCTTTAGGACCCTCAGCTGCTTCAATCGTTGATTTTAATTTCGACCTGTGTCGGGGCAGGTGGATCCACTTGCCCCCAGCCCACCGACCGGTCCTGCGTCGGGCCCTCCTCCTGGCCGCGCTCCCGGGGCTGGAGTCCTGTGCGTTCCCGGGGCACGGCGGGGCCGGGCAGCGGAGATCGGGTACTGGGGTTCTCCCAGCCAAGCTTAACTCCGCTTTCTGTCCCCCTATAGGAGGGCATGTCTTCTGTCCTTGATGCTCACCGGGCTCTGGGGCTGTGTGACCTGTGACTGGAGCCCCGTGGAGGACATCTGCACAGCCAAGCCTCGGGACATCCCCGTGAACCCCCTGTGCATTTACCGGGCGGCGGAGAAGAAGGCGGTGGAGGAGGAGGGCGCGGAGCAGAAGGTCCCCGAGGCCACCAACCGGCGCGTCTGGGAACTGTCCAGAGCCAATTCGCGCTTTGCCACCGCCTTCTATAAGCACTTGGCCGACTCCAAGAATGACAAGGACAATATTTTCCTGTCGCCCCTGAGTATCTCCACAGCTTTTGCTATGACCAAGCTGGGGGCCTGTGACAACACCCTCAAGCAGCTGATGGAGGTACAGTGGGACGCCTTTCTGCCTAGCCTCCTTGCTGGACGCCAAGGAAACCTGTGTTGCCCAGAGCTGGGGAGAGACATTAGGTGGTGTCCCAGTCTCTTTGTGCTTTCTGCCTTTCTCCTTCCTCCCGCTTGGTTCTCCTTTTATCCTGCATTCACTTAGCAGATGTGAGCTGAGTACTTTGGCTGTGCGGGGTGCTGCTCTTGAACGAGGTCTCAGGTTGGGTGGCCGTTGGTCAGGGGCTGACCCCACCACCTTAGCCAGGTTTCTCCACTATTTTCTTTTGGCTTCCACAGGTTTTTAAGTTTGATACCATCTCTGAGAAGACGTCTGACCAGGTGCACTTTTTCTTTGCCAAACTGAACTGCCGACTCTATCGGAAAGCCAACAAATCCTCGGAGTTAGTGGCGGCCAACCGCCTTTTCGGAGACAAATCGCTTGTCTTCAATGAGACCTACCAGGACATCAGTGAGGTGGTGTACGGAGCCAAGCTCCAGCCCCTGAACTTTAAGGTGAGTCGCAGATGTCGTCCCCGACCTCAGAGTTCTTGGTCTCCACTCAGAGGTTGAGAAGATAGAGAAGCAGAATCCAGGATCCAAATGAACGTGGCGAAGCTAGTTGAAGGCATTTTGGGGGTGGGGAGTGCCTAGAAGTCAGCACCCCTGGAACATATCTGCTTGCTCGAAACCTGAGAAATCAGTGGTATCTCTGGCTTAGATTGTGGTGCCCGCTCTTAAAACGCTGTATAAATAATAAATTCTTCATGTTATCCCCCAAGACCAAAAAGGACTCTGGAGATGCCAGTCTTACTTCATTTTTAAAAAATTACCAGGTTCAAATAAAGTTGGTGTATGCTGCATGTTGTAACCTCCTTTTGGAGATTCATGAAGTGGCTGAGTCCTGCAACAAAGAAGTCTGTGGCTTTATTCAGTCAGCACTTCTCCATTTTTTTTTTTTTTTTTCACCACATAAGGGCATCCTTCCTGTCCCTCACCCCTGCATAACTCACTAGCTTCTGGACATGTCAGAAAAATAGTATTTTGTTTTCTTTTTCCCCAGACTATTTTCTTCTTTTCTGTTCCTTTATTTCTGCTTCTCTTTATTTCTCTTTCTTCTGTGAATATTTACTAACCATCTGGAAGATTCATGGCATTATACTAGATATTTAATTTCTCCCCAATCTGGGTTAGAGTGGGAAACGGTGGGAAAGGGCAAAGGGCTGATGAATAAAATGAAATGCTGTGTGGGGAAGTAGAGAAGCCCACTGAAAGCACAGATGGGTAGGTTTGTTTCCTATTCTCCTCAGGAAAATGCAGAGCAGTCCAGAATGATCATCAACAAATGGGTAGCCAATAAGACCGAAGGGCGTATCACTGATGTTGTGCCTGAGGACGCCATCAACGAGCTCACGGTCCTGGTGCTGGTCAACACCATTTACTTCAAGGTACTCTAGATGGCCCCGGAGAGACCCAGAGGATGTCCTCTTGTCCTCCAGTTCATCTGCTTTCACACCATTAGGCATTAGATAGATCCTCTCTGAGAAACAGTCTATGCCTGGCCTGAGGAGAAATATGAATTTACTGGGAGTCTAGAACCATGTCTAGGGCCATGGCTGCTGGCCTGAAGTCCGGGGGCCTGGTCGTGTCTCTGGGCACAAGGAAGAGTGTACACACTCACAAACTTAGCATGCACAGCTGCAAAGTATGCATGGTGCTGAACTCTTATACACGGGTGACAATTTTTCTGTCCAGTTAACTCCATTTTGAAATCTGGAACAACACGGTAGGCTCTACTGACAGTTCTCGGTGATGAGGTTTTCTCCATTGTCCGGAGTAGCTTCAGTAGTGACTCAAAGTTCCCCTTGCCTAGAGCTTCTGCACCTGCAGGAGCCAGGCTCAGCCCAAATTCTGCAGAGTCCTGGTCTGGCTTTGTCTCTCTCAGAGCTGAGATTTCTAAAGGCTACTCCAAATGGAGACATGCAGGAAGGGGAATGGGGGGGCAGGGTACTGGGAATAAACAGGCCCCTGGTACTCAGGAGGGCCACAGGTTTAAGTTGGGGGAACTGGGGCACATTTGCCCATCCTGGGTTGTGCTCTACGTGCACTCCCCCCGCCCCCAGAGCCCAGGAGTTCAGCCAGGCCTGTTGCCACCCACCTGCCCCTTGGGGTTTCCTTCTCCCCCGCTCAGCGTGGAGAAGGTTGTAGTTACACAATGTGTATTGCCCTTTATGGTTTACAGAACACTTTGCTGTTTATTAGCCCTCTTTATTCTCATAATATCATCAACGAGACCTCGGGCCTCTCAGATTACTTAAATCCTGACTCTTCTATTTCTGCTGTGTGAACTCAGGTGAGTTACTGGAGGCCTTTCTGTGCCTCAAATCCTGCATCTGTAAAGTGAGAATAAGGACACACTTCCCTCATGGGCTTCCTGAGGGGCCTGAGTAAGTGAACACAGGTGAAATGCTTAGAGCGGTGCAAGTATTAGCCAACTCCAGCTCCTAGTTTTACAGGCGAGGACCCAAATCAGCCAGCCAGAAAGGACAAGGAATGGTAATTACAACTCAGAATATTTCACAGGGCTGTCTTGTATCCCAGGGTCCCTCCATCTTTGAGCAGGAAGTTAGCCAGGACTCACCCCTGCCGGGGCAGGGCTCCAAAACAACACCCTAGGTTATTACCTATGTCTGGCCTTTATTTATCGGGGAAAGAGCCCAGCCTTTTGGATTGAGAAAGAGACAGGTGGGAGGCAGAAAGCAAAGGGCAATTAGATTTAAACTCAAAAAGATGCTTGTGGGGGCACCTGGATGGCTCAGTGGGTTAAGCCTCTGCCTTTGGCTCGGGTCGTGATCTCAGGGTCCTGGGATCGAGCCCCACATCAGGCTCTCTGCTCAGTGGGGAGCCTACTTCCCCCCCCCTCTCTGCCTACTTGTGATCTCTCTCTGTCAAATAAATAAATAAAATATTTAAAAAAAAAATGCTTGTGAAGAGGCCAGTAGGTTGTTCTCAGTTTTCATTTTTATTTTTCTAGTTGTAAAGCAAATAAATAGCCACTGCTGAAAATCTGGGAAATACAGAAAAGTTCACAGAAAAAAAACACTGGTAATTGCATCACTGCCATAGTCATTGTAAACCTTTCCATCCACAGCCCTCTCATCTTTTCTTCTACTAAGTCTACCTACATATTAGGGTGATAAAATAATGTGACTATTTCCCACCTCAGGATTCTCCTACAGTGGGTTGTGGTCTTCTCACTGTGATTCTTCCACCTGCTGTCTCCTCCCAGGGCCTATGGAAGTCCAAGTTCAGTCCCGAGAACACAAGGGAGGAACTGTTTCACAAGGCTAATGGGGAGTCGTGCTTGGCGTCCATGATGTACCAGGAAGGCAAGTTCCGCTATCGTCAAGTGGCTGAAGGCACCCAGGTGCTCGAACTGCCCTTCAAGGGCGATGACATCACCATGGTGCTCATTCTGCCTAAGCTGCAGAAGACCCTGGCCAAGGTGGAGAAGGAGCTCACCCCGGACATGCTGCAGGAGTGGCTGGACGAGATGACCGAGATCCTGCTGGTGGCCCACGTGCCCCGCTTCCGCATTGAGGACAGCTTCAGTGTGAAGGAGCTGCTGCAGGACATGGGCCTTGTGGACCTGTTCAACCCTGAGAAATCCAGGCTCCCAGGTTAGCCCAGGAAGGGCTTTTCTCTTTGCTTTGTCCATCCCCCGCCCCCAAGGTGGGCTGAGCAAAGGTGAAAGAATTGGGGAAAGGGTAGAAAAGAGCAACGGGTTAGGAGTAGAGCAAGGGTTCTGCTGCTAACTCGGGGAGACCCCTTCCTTTCCAAGGTCTGGTTCCTCTTCCATATCCCGGGGAGTCTGCGCCTAGATGTCCAGGGGCTCAGCGGGCAGTGGGATGCTTTGAGACTGTAATTGATATGCGGGATGGGACCAGGTAGAGAAGAACTCGAAAAGACCTCAGAATTCAAAGTAAAGATATGATTCAGAGCGGGAGACATCTTCATCCCACAACATAGGCAGTGCTGACGTTGAACAGCCTGATATTCCAAAGGGCTCCTGAGTTTGCCCTAACATCACTTGGACAACAGATGTGGCCAACCTTCCCCCGCTGGGAGACTTCAGCAACAGTGTTCTGTGGTCTTGGTTCCTACCATCCTTTAAAAATATGCATTAAGATATCTTTTTACAAAAGAAGTTTACAATGTCAGGTAATTGAATTTACCTTTAATAGGCTGCCTATGAACAGGGTCTAACCAGGGGCTCTTGGCTCAGAAGGAAGGGCATGTGACTTCTGATTTCAGGGTCATGAATTTGAGCCCCACGCTGGGTGTAGGGATGACTTCAATAAATAAAAGTTGAAAAAAATTTAAACTAGGTCTAACCAACTTCTCTCTTGAAAATGTTGCCAGACTGGAAAGAAAGACATTCCTACTAAGTGGAGTGAGTTTTTCTTTAAGAACAGAGTCCCCTACCCCCTTCCAAGAGCTGAAGCATGAGAGTACATTCTCAGGAGCCAGGCT
Organism: Lutra lutra; assembly: GCF_902655055.1. Classification (NCBI taxonomy): domain Eukaryota; kingdom Metazoa; phylum Chordata; class Mammalia; order Carnivora; family Mustelidae; genus Lutra; species Lutra lutra. Next base: position 28,340,972 of record NC_062292.1, read on the forward strand.
GAAAAAGCCTAAAGGACTTTATTCTTTTTAACATGTATTTACTTACTTAGGGAGTATCATTAGATGAGCGTTCAGGGTTTTTATTTTTCCAAAAAAAGCCCTACAGGACCTCTTAATTCAAACTGCATTCCTTTCTGTGGGTTGAAGCCAACTTTCTCCCACTTCACAGAACCTTCTCTGGTTTTCCTTCAGGTATTATCGCAGGAGGCCGGAGCGACCTCTACATCTCAGATGCATTCCATAAGGCCTTTCTTGAGGTGGGTACATCTTCCTTTGCTCTCTTCTAATGCTCTCACTTCTTTTTTCAGTATATTGGTATCTCACGTGATTTGTAACTATGGAGTTCTTGCTCCCTGGGTCTACGGTTTTACAGTAGGTGTGTGAACAGCAGGACACAACTGTGAGAAAAGGCATGTTTCCAGTGTCCCTCAAACCCCAGATCTGTAGCCCCCTCCTCCATGAGGCCTCCACAAGACAGCACTCCCTGAAGCCTTCATGGTCCCATTGTTCTAACCCCCACCCACGACTTCTGAAGCAGGTCAAACATTTAGGGGAGGGTGACACAGGAAAAGAAACCAACAAAGGCTACAGAGAAGGAATTCAGAGGAGGAGAACGGGGGAGTAGGCGTTCACGGAAACACAGGCGGGAGTTTTAGGGAGACAGAAAGCATCTAGTAACAAGATTGAAAACTGACCATAGGTTACCATACCTGTGGAATTTGGACAGACTAGTTGGGGCACAGGCCTGATTGTAACAGCTGAAGAGCAAATGGAGGGTAAAGAAGCCGAGCTGATGAGAATGGATCACGTCCTAAAGTGTGTTCCAAAGAACTAGAACTCTACAAAAAACAAAGTTCAATGGTCAAATAAATGCATATGCTCTTCTTGGGAAATTAACAATGCACGCTGGCATTTTGGCATCTAAGAAGTTCCACAGTGAAAAAAACCGGTTCCTTCTGGAGGGGGGAGGGTGGGTGGGGGATGGGTGAAACAGGTGATGGGGATTAAGGAAGCGCTTGCTGTGATGAGCACCAGGTAATGTGTGCGATCATTAAATCACTAGATTGTGCACCTGAAACTAATATAACACTGTATGTTAATTAACTGGAATTAAAATTAAAACTTAAAAACATATATTGCTTAACCCAGTGTTTCCCCAACTCAGGTGCCCATGGAACCCTTTACTAGAGTAATAGCTATGTAAAGCCTATAGAAATTCTCGTTCTCAGGGCACCTGGGTGGCTCAGTGGGTTAAAGGCTCTGCTTCCAGGGTCCTGGGACCGAGCCCTGCATCAGGCTCTCTGCTCAGCAGGAAGCCTGCTTCTTCCTCTCTCTCTGCCTGCCTCTCTGCCTACTTGTGATCTCTCTCTGTCAAATAAATAAATAAAATCTTCCAAAAAAAAAAAAAGATAGAAATTCTCGTTCTCAAATACTGAACTATGGACCAATAGCACTAGTTCAGTGGGGAGTTGACTCTTGGAGAATCCAGAATGGGGTCTGAGAATCAGCATATTTACAAAGCTCCTCAGGAGATTTTAATCCACAACCAGGTTTGGGGAGCCACTATTTTCTGGGGGAACCAGCCTGGAAGGAAAAGGAGATGGCCACTGTTAGAGAAGGTCACAGGATTGAGAAAACTGCCAAGAAAGGTTATGGTCAAAGGAGAAAGGTTTCAGAGCATGGTGCTAGTAAATACAGTGGCAGAGTCCAAGCTCAGAGGGATCAAAGGACAGAAGGAAGGCAGAATAATTGTTACAAGACTGAGGAGATCCAATAGCTTGAAAAAGAAAAAGATTATAGTCTGAGAAGATAGTGTCATTATTATAATTTCAAAGGTAGAACAAGTCTGAGAGATGGCAAGTTCAAGGCATGCCGTGGGCCTGGTTTGGTTATGCAGAGCGAAGGTAGGGCTCATTGGGGTTGATGAGATGAAGGGGGGGAGGTTAGGGTGCTGACTGGGGCTCCTACTAAGATATTTTAATTATCTGCATTAAATGATAGCAGGAGTTAGGGTTGACAGAAAGGCTATGAGCGAGGTACCCAAATCCTCAACGTGGGGATAAAATCCATAGGATGACAGATGTCAGTGACCTACAGGGCAACAGCAAGACCAGAGGGCTGTATCTTCAAGGTATTGAGATCAGACGTAGGGATTTTACAGGAGTACTGGATTAGTGGTTTTGGAAGTACAAATGCCACTACTGACACCTTCTTTGATATGGATTATGAAGGAAGTACACTTAGGAAGACTGTGAGGGAAGCTGGGTCTTCAGTATTTTCACTCTGATTGAAAAGTCCTCGTCTAAGGACCCTAAATGGAATAAGTCAACTCAGACACCCTTGAGGGCTTTGAGTTACCACTAGGAAGACGCAGAGGTTGGATTTAGTGGGCTATTCCCCTTTAGTCCACTAAACAATGGCACAAGGTTCCTCCACAGCTCTTGGAACAAATTTGTTTTCCTCGGAAACCTTGGGAACCCAATATACAGGACCCCGGCTGATTGTAGATCTCCTGGGAAGCCATTAGAAGCCAGTGTCTGCTTTGAATAAGATGATCCTGGTCTTGCAAAGACCTGTCTGCTCACAAATCCAGTCCTAGAATGACCATGAAACAGCATGGAAAGACAGGGGCATAGGATGGTAAGGAAGCAGGCAAGAAGACTGTCAGGGACAGCGTCTCTTCAACCAGCTCCACAAAGCTCAGGGATCTGAAGTGCTTTCATTAAGAGGCAGGGAGAGGGGGCGCCTGGGTGGCTCAGTGGGTTAAAGCCTCTGCCTTCGGCTCAGGTCATGGTCTCAGGGTTCTGGGATCGAGCCCCGCATCGGACTCTCTGCTCAGCAGGGAGCCTGCTTCCTCCTCTCTCTCACTCTGCCTACTTGTGATCTCTGTCTGTCAAATAAATAAATAAAATCTTTAAAAAAAAAAAAAAAAGGCAGGGAGAGTTTTGGTGATATTCCGGGGCCCCACGCAAAATTTTCTGAAGGTGTCTCTCTGGCAATTCTGCTTATCAGCAAATTAAAATACCAATGTGTCAGACTATTACTCCAAAAAATACTCACCTCATTCAGCCATAAGACCCTCATCTTTTCATAGGCCCAGTGTCCTGAGTGGTTGCTTGGGGTAGTTCTGTCTGGGATCTTTATGCTCCAAGAGTGAAACTATCTCGACTACAGAGTTCTGATCTAGATTCAAAGTCTCTTTTAGCATCTGGTACAAGATACCCTCTTGCCATACCCCGTATGATGGGGCCAGCCAGAAATGCAACAGCCTTGTGTATATCCATGTTACTGGCTCAGGGGTTACCCGAACGGAACCCTTGCTCTTACCCAGCACAAAGCTTGGAGGAACACAAGTGCTTACATCAATATTCCTTGGATGAAACAATGAGTAAAAGTTGGGTTCTGGTGGGAGCACAACCTGACCCAAGTGTATTCTTCCCTGGAGAACAAACAGCATTTTGAGGAACTGCTGTGTCTGTGACTGATTTATGGCCTCCAGTGAACTGCAGAGGAGCTAATGTTTCCATTGTGTTTCCTGTCTGGTCTGCAGGTCAACGAGGAAGGCAGTGAAGCAGCAGCAAGTACTGTCGTCGGGATTGCTGGCCGTTCGCTGAACCCCAACAGGGTGACCTTCAAGGCCAACAGACCCTTCCTTGTTCTTATAAGGGAAGTTGCTCTCAACACTATTCTCTTCATGGGCAGAGTAGCCAACCCCTGTGATAACTGAAGTGTTATTTTTTGCACCTCTTCCTGTTTTGGTTTGTGATCGAAGTAAAAATAAACACAACTACTCCCAATTATGAATGGATTTTGCCACATGAAGTGAAGACAGGGAGAGGAGAAATGGATAGAGATGCTAGCGGGCATTTGGTCAAGTGAGTGCTTTCGATTGTTCTCTATCAGTGAGCACACCTGGGTCAAGAAAAGTGGAGGAAGGGGGTGCCTGAGGGGGACTCAGTTGGTTAAGCCTCTCCTACTCTTGATTTCGGCTCAGGTCATGATCTCAGGGTCATGAGGTCGAGCCACGAGGCCCATGTAGGGCTCTGCACCCAACAGAGTCTCCCCGTCCCTTCGCTCCCCCACCCCCACTGTCGCTTGTACACATGCTCTCTCTCTTAAAATAAATAAAATCTTAAAAAAAAAAAAAAAAGTGATGGAGGGAAATATGTTACTTCTGCATCTTGAAAGATGATAGGATGGCAGACATCCTGAAAGGGCAGGGGGAGCCTAAAATGTCAGTATTCCCATCATACTAAAAAAAAAAAAAAAAAAATCCAAAAATTGCAAAAGAATTAATCTCTATATACAGAAAAACCAGACAGTCAAATCTGAGTATTAAACCATTTAATTCTCAAACCACTCACATGCATAATGTTCTTTTACACAGTGTTAAAATAAAGAGGAAAATGTATTTTTATACAAACAGAATTTCAAGTATACATTAATAGACTTTTCAAATTACTAACCAAGTTGCTAAGATTTCATTCACATTGTTCTTAAAGCTGTTCAACGAGAAAGCTTTTGCTAAACTGCTTTAAATATGTTTATATAAACCCATATCTTCACTCTTTCTGAATCTCCCTCCCCCAACCCCAGTCTCGGCCCGCCCTCCTGCCCTCCCCCCTCCCCCGACACGACAGGGCTTCCGGGGCTCTAGGAGACATGCAACCCCACCAAGGACTATTGGCTTGTCATCAGGGGAAGGACAGAATCTACAGGAGGAGAGACTGAGAACACCTGTCAAATTAAGGGAGAGAACAAATCTAATATAAATCAGAATCGTATCTTATAGCCTTTGTTTTCACTTGAGTTTTTACTTAAAGAAATCTCAGCCTCCCACAAAACAACCTAGAAGTTTCTGACAATTTGGTAGCTGAGAAAATAACTTAATACTGGGTATTTCCCCCTGGGGAAACTTCTACAATCAGGGTAGCCATTTTAAACTTCCTCATTTTCCTTGTTTCTTTTTTTCCCTTTGGCAGGGGGTGGGGACAGCTTAAAAATGGGTAGGATTTGTGTGTTGACATTAAGGAATTTGGTTCATTTCACAGGGTCTGGCAGGAGTTCTCCTCCTCAACTCTCCTCCTGAAGTAATCTGGCTTCAGGGCCAGGAACAGCCACTCTCCTTAGGAATTAAAGTGCATTTGTTCAGTAAAAGGGGGGTGAGGGGAGGTGCGGTTTACACTTAAGTGATAATGATCAAAAGAGGGTGGGGTGAGAGAAAATCCTATTCCTATATATAGGTATTTATAATTAAGGTCATAAAAAAAAAACAAATATTCTCTAAGGAAATAAGATGCACGAACCAGGGCCAGCACCCGCAGAGGGGGAAGGGCGCTCACCCGGCTCACTGGCTTTTCTGAGGCATCTTTAGTAATGGTTTAATACCTTCAGATGAAAGACACAAACCTCAAATGTTTGTTTTTTCTAAGGGAAAAAACAGACCGGTAGGTTCTTCTAGTTTAAAACTCTACCTCATTCCCTTTCAGGGATAACAACATTTTAGAAACTGATTGTCTGTTTTAATACGAATCTTTGATTAGCAAGTTGTGAAAAAAATGTTACCTAAGTTTGTTGCTTAAAAATACTACGGTAACCTTTAAAGATGCAGGAAGAGGGGGCACGTTGATCCTTGCTATTGGTATCAGGTGAGGGGAAGAGAAATTTTCCTATAGTCTCTTTATTTGATAGCTACCACTACAATCTTATTTTCTATTTTCCTTGAAGTGCTTTACCGTGTCTTGGGGGACAAACCCAAGAGTTTTCCCAAGAGACGTAAATGCTACATTATTAGCTGTATGAAGAAGTGATGGGCTCAAGATGAGAAGGGGGAAATGGTCCTGGGTTCTGGCCTCTGAGTCCAGTGTGATCTGCTATTCACAGTGACCAGTAGGAAGGCACAGTGCCAGGGACAGGTAGATGGGGGACAGCTGTCACCCACCATATATAAGCACCATAGAGAACAGGTGGACAGATTTCTTTCAGACCATGTCCATCTGAAGGAAACCACATTTCAGCTACCTTGACTTTTCTATCTTTGAACCCTCAGCCTTCTCTTCTCTCAGGGCCAGAGCGTGAGTGGGTCCCAACCCTGAATGACGAGGAGCCAGGAAATCTAAGTGCTCTTCCAAATGATGCTAACATGCCAAAGATGGAGAGTTCTGGTTTTCAGATTTCTTAAAGGAGAGGCCATTGGTTCCTTACTGAATTGGCAGATCCCTTCCAGTTCTGCCATTAGGTCACAAAATAACGCAACGGGCTAAAACTGTGAACACAGACCAGAGCAGATAAAAAGGTAGTGGACTGAGACAGAACACATTTCTATTGTTCAGGAATGTTTTTCTTCTGTTGAGTAGGTGGAGGGGGAGGGTGGTGAAACTGTAACCAGACTAGCATCGCGTAGCTGTTTCAGAAAGGACTCCCTCCAAGTTGGAGAGGAGCCGGCAAGCCTGTCCAGTAGGGCAGAGAACTTGACTGGGCTTCACAGTCCCAACAGAGAATTCCCGATAGGGGATTTGTTTCATTCCTTGTTTAAAATCTAGAACAAGTTTCTATATTTTGTACCATTACTTTCCCATCCTCCTCATCACTTCCCCCCTCCCCCAGGAATCATAAAATCCAGTGCAGTTTGATTTGCATAAAGTTCAGCAATGTTTCACAGTACTCCACAATCCTCCTCAGTATGAAACTCTAAAGCCTACTCTCTGATGCATGCAAGTCCCAAAGGCTACTGTTTCTCTCTTCCACCCCATCTCAAGAAGCCTTCATCAATTTTCTAAGGCGTAGGAGGCATTTTCTCTAAAAGACGTTGCAGCATTTACATGCGATGTAAAAGCCTCCATGCTTTAACGAAACTTCATAGCCTGATGCTAATTCAGTCCTCTGCACTGACCAATCTTCCCTTCTAACCAATTTTTCTTCTTGAACATACCACCTATTTGAAATGTAAAGTAGCAATTACTGTAGGCAAGATATGAATGAAAATTTCTACAGTGCCCAGAATTCTCTCAGAAAAGATTGCTATACCTGAACTTGCTCTTAAACAAAAATTTCTATCATCAATGAGAAATCACTTGGTAGCTAGTCAGTTTGAATGGGGGGGGGGGTGTCTCACTTGTAATCAAACAGTTCTTCCCTTCCCAATACCATGTGCGAAGCTGCCACGGGCAGGCATTTTTACTAGCTGGTGTGGGAAGAAAGATATGGAACCTCATTTAGAAATTACCAGGTTAGGTCTCTGACACCCAGAATAGAGATACTAAAATGACTCATTTCGCATTTCATGTAAAATTCAGAAATATTTAAGCCTTAGCTAGTGCATATCATTCACAAAAAAACAAAAAAACAAAAAAACCCCAACCCAACAAACAAACCCAAAGTGAAAGCTACTTTACATTGAAATCCCACTTAGAAGACCGGCTAAGAGACAAATAATCAAAGGTATCACCATGACCCCCAGGAAGGATCCTTCTCTTTTTCCATTAACTTTAATAATGCTTCCTGTTTATTTTACAAATAGAAATCATCCTAGGTGGGTTGGGCTTGGCCCTTTTAATAAGTTCAAGTGCTCTATGTTAACTAGCAGAGTTGAGAAATCTCCACTCAAATCACATATGCAAAGGAAAGAGGATTCTAGAGACCTGATTTTGAAAATCTGTTTTGCTTACCTACGCACACCTGGTATTTGGTATGGAGACGACATCTCAACATCTCTCTCCAGAACTACTTTGAGGACAAACAGATGATCCATTTTACACCTGAGCCTCGGCCCACTTTAAACTCAGAGTCATGCTGGGATATCAATAAAGGTATCTTATGACACACAAAAACCCAGGATTGAGGTTATCCTGCCGAAGACCACTCAAGATTACTGGGCCAGCAATTCTCAACTTTGGCTGCCCACTGGAATCATCTGGGGAGCTTTAAAGTCTAAGCTGCACAGCAGACCAATTCAACATGAGGGTCCAGCGGGGTGGGGGAGTGGGGGGGCGACATTGTGTATATGGCCCAGGTGATGCTAATGTGCAGCCAGGATGGAAAACGACTGGCTTAGGCCAACGGGCTCAGTAAGAAGAAGCCTGCAGGCCAGTGTTCCCTCAAGTCAGAGGGAAGAAAGGTAAGACTCTATGCTTCCTCTCAGATTCATAGATTTGATACGTGTCCCAAAGACAGGACCTAGGCATTTCTCACTTTTTGTTTTGTTTTTAAATAAATTACTTTGGCTGTAATAGGTCACACTGCCAACAGTACATTTCAGATTTGGGTAAGTCTGCACTTAAGTATGTGTTACAGCAAAACAGCTGGGGACACGCCTAGGACAGACCAGGCCCAAAAAGATAAGCCAGAGGGAGGAGGCTTCCTAAGCAGGCGTTAATTCCTGAGTCTAGGATATTAGCATGGCTTACAGGCTGACAATTATTCTACAGTTAGAATAACAATAGCTGGACAGCTCTTTCTGCCCACTGGTCCTGTCCCTGTGCTTTAATACACACACACACACACACACACACACACACACACACACACACACGCAGGCATGCATGCAGAAAAGAAGAGAAACAATAGCTGTGGTGAGTAGACTCACATGGTTTCCTGCCTCATCTCCCTCCAGAACTCATGCTGTGTTCAGGCAGACCATTAGATCATTGGTCACCGAGGACTAATGCCCATCGCATTATTTGGAATTTCACACTGTATCATTGCTTGCCTTTCCCAGTCACCAGGAAAGCAAATACTTATCAGCCAGTACCTAAACACAGAGGCCAGCCTCTGCACGTCTGAAAACAGATCACCCTCTCGTTCTCACTCCTAACCCGAGAACGCCTGTTTAGATGTTACAACCAGCCAGTGCCTTCGAATGAAAAGGTGGAAAGTGCCACAGATCCATGAAAGGGCCAAGAGTCCTTCCTAAGCTAGAACACGTGTTCCAAATGCAGGTAACCCAACATGGCTCAGTGTACTAGTGTCCCACGCAGTAAGACAGGTGAGCGTCACAACCAGATTTCAAGGTCAGGTGGTGTGCCTAGTGGCAATTACTGAAACCCAATTTCCTGACACCCACAGCATCCAGGTGAGGCCATCCTGACTACTGTAACAGCAGAGGCATTAAAAACAGGACTATCTCTTTGCAGTGGCTAAAAGCAAAACAAGTGATCCAAAACCCCATGTCACGCAGCCCTCTGTGTCAAGATACTGGCAAAAGGCTCATCATTGGGCAAGTATGGTTAACCATCAGGTCCCCCAGGAATGGACCATCAATGGCAATGAACAAAAAACACAGCTCAGGATTCAAACAAAATGTTCATATCATTAAAAGGAGTTTGGTGCATCTTTGCAAAAAAAACCAAAAAACAAAAAACAAAAAACCAAACCAAAACAAAAAGCCAGAAAGATTCCACATGCACTGCTACTCTGGCCGAACAGAAGCCGGCAGATAAAAGCACTAAACCAAAGGATTCTGACAGCGTTGGATCTGGACACTGGAGCTAAGTACCAGCATCCGCACATGACCATGAGAACTGTGCTACCGCAGCCTCTAGACTGTGTGTCCGGCTTTTCCTTAGCTTTGCTACAAAAAGCACACTCTTTCTTCAGCCAAGTGCTCAGAGGTAGAGGAGCCGAAGCGAGTACAACAGGGGACGAGGTGGACAGTGGCTGAGGACGCAGCTTCCTGCCCAAAGGGCTACAGGGCAATCTTGGAATATGCTCAGTCTTTAATGGGAGGTAGACTATTCTACACTGACTTATATGCCTTCATCAGACACCTGTTTCTCTCTCTCTCTCTCTCTCACACACACACACACACAGTCACATACACATCATGGCAACTCGCAAGAAAATTGCAACTTGCAGCAAAAGTATGCCCACCCCAACAGCTCCTTTCACTCTAAATTTGATATCCAACCCCAGTGCTTCTCAGGTAGATGCAAGCCAAGTTTGTTATTTTGAGGTCCCTCTTTAGGCCAGTCTTTTTAAACATACACTTCACTTTAACACCTACATTTTTTTTGTCTCTAAACAACAGCTACATTGAGTGGGTGCAACGTGTTATAACATCTTTATAAATAGAAAGTGCAAGAAATAATTTTCTTAGCCAAAATACAAAGCAACAAAAAGCTCTCATAGCCTACTATGCCAAAAATCGGATTTTTCATAATCAATGATACAGCTAACAAATGCTTCTAACGCTACCAAGGTCATAGTGGATGAGTAAATATATTTATAAACATACATTTATGAAAAAAGATACTACGAAAATAGCCAAACTTCCCACAAAAGTTATTTGCATGAACTATCTTTAGTATACCACTCTGTGTTCAATGCACATGCATATACGATTGAGTTCTATTAGTGTTATTTTTACTGGGCCAGTTTTCCAAAAAGAAAACAGGCTCATTTTTTAAAACTTCAAGTTACATGATTTAAAATCATTTTTTAAAAAATATTAGAAATACCATATAAATCCTAAATATCTCTGCTATCTCACTGATAGCTGTTCCAGATGGAGAATTCAGCCACACTCTGGGAGTGACCCCTGCTTGAGCATCTCAGCTTCCAGAGGAAACACCCTTTAAGCTTTGTTCCCTGTGTTGTAATTCTGTTTCTGCACTGGTTCATAGACAACCACTACAGTGAGGACCCCATTGCTTTATAGGAAACTCAGTAGATATCTTTAAATAGGTCATGAACATCTGCTTTAAGACATAGCTAAGAGCAGAAATCTAAACCCTAAGGAATTTCTATTCCCGAAGAATGCTGAGACCAGCCTGAGATGCTGGAAAGACTCAATACGATCTCAGTCTACAGGTGTCCTCTTTTCTGACTCTGTTCTCTTCTTCAAAGCAAGACCACAGTACTTCATTCTCATGCCACCAGCAGAGGATTTCAAACTTAAGCATCACAGAGAATCTAGAGGAGGACCCAAAGAGTTGTCCCCCACGGAACGAGAGACTTCTCCATAGATCACCGTAAGATTTTTTCATTCCCTGGGAATGTATTTTTAAAAGGCTTCTCTGTCACAGAAAGCAGACTTTGAGGTACATCAGAGTGGAAATGTGGGTCAAAATGAAAATGTTAAGGCTCGTTTGTTTTTAATTTCCATTGAAATTTGCCCCAATCCTTATATGACAAAATCTAATCCTGATGCTTAATTGCCTCAAACATTTCATCCGTGGCAATCCAACTACAAATGCCGAACTCTTTTTCCTTTCCCAGCATTTTGTAGAGCCCTATATTAAGCCGTCGGCCCTGAGTACCTTTTTCTGTATTTGCAATTCCTGAGGCCCGGGCTCAGGAACAGAGACCTCTTCACTCTCTGATACCAGCAAGAAGCCCTCACCGCTAATTCTCCAGGAACCACTGCTCACAGAATGGATAGATAATCCCAAATCTTTCTTCTCTTACAAAGCATACTGATTTGGGGGGGGGGGGTGATCCTTTTTAGAGCAGAATTTTTTCTCTGCCCATATTTCTTCTGTCACAGCGATAGTCTAAACTAGCACAAGCCAGCAGGAGTTTAAATAAAGCACCCTAAATGACAAAAATCCTCACAGTTCAGTGATCTGTTCCTTTAGAAGACAGGTTGACAGCAACTGCTAATTTTAAAGGACTAACAACAGATTAAATTGAGCAATGAATTTTCGCACATGAAAGGTGATAGAAAACGGGATGAGCTTATTCATCTTCCAGCACAGAACTGCGCCCGAGGTGGCGCGGCGGCAGTTAAGGTGGGATGAGGACAAGTGGGCGAAGCTTTCAATTATCTCAAGAACATGATCCATGCAGCCACTCAACAGAAACTCCTGTTGAAAGAGATTTAGTAGCCATATGAATTTTCCATACCACAGGCATTTGGGCCTATTTGTAAACTTAAATACAGCTGACATCTCTAACAGCAAGCTTTTTACTCCTTCTGGAGTGTTTCTGGCTCAGTATATACAGTTACTGTAGCTTCACAGAAAAAAACAACAACCAGCAAATGGTCACAACTTAGAACTTGGAACAAAAGAAAAACAAAATGGAAATACTGCTGTTAGATAAATGAAACTCAGTGGGTGTGTAGCTAACGAAGCCTGTTCTGGGTACTTGTCTCATTCTCCTTCTAGCTCCTTGACTGACCCAAGGTAGACATCGTAAGTGGTTTCTACGGCACAAACAACTAACCCAAGTGAATGGACAAGAGAAGTCCAGAGAAATCAATAACCTAATGGTACCTACGACAGATTAAAGTGGTCCCAAATCCTTGACACACATGCCATCAAGTAGTAAGGTATTTCCTCCCCCCTTGATCTGGGCTGACCAGTGACTCCTCTGACCAACAGTGTATGGTGGTGACCCTATGGGAGCTCTGAGCCTGGACTCAGGAGGCCTGGTACCTTCTGCCCAGCCTCTTGGGAGGCCTGAGCTGCCATTTAGTAAGTCTGACTGCCCTGATGGAGAGACCACATGGAAAGTCCCTGAGACTCCAGGCAGGGAGAGGAGGCCTGCTGAGCCCCATCTTCTAGCCATCCCATAAGGCATCAGGCCTGTGAGATCAGCGTGGACGCTGCAGACCAGCCCAGCCACCTGCTGAATACCCAGGTGACCCCAGTCTCACCACAGGGAACCAGAGAATTGTCTAGATGAGCCCTTCCTGAATTTCTGATTCACAACATCATAAGACATATAAAGTTATTATTTTAAGTCACTGTAGTTTAGGGTAGTTTGTTACAAAGCCAGATATACAGGAATGCTGTCTTTCAGTTTTTGCCTTGGTGGTAACTTGAGCTGATTCACAACTGGACCTGCCAAATGGGTGACTCCTGAGTCAATGGGCAATACCCCCAGAAAATATCCACCATCCAACATCTGCTCAGAGACTTTATCTTCTGAAGAAATCTTCCAAGCATGCTCTCTTGAGTTAAAAATTCACTGAAAGCAGTAGTTACTCACTATTGTTTCCTCCAGTTCACCCCAACTTGTTATAAGTAAGCAGAGTCAATCTGATGTAGTGGAGAGAGTCTGGGCTTTGGAATCAGATGGGAAACTACTGGGTCTGCAGTTTATTCATTGTGTAGCCCCGGGCTCCTCAAGTTTCTTCATCTATAAGACGTCGCGGAATTACACCTCTTACAGGCAACATGGTCTAGTACGGTGTCAATTCTAGTGTCAGACTGCCTGGGTCGAACTTCTCTGCGCCTCAATTTCTCCCTCCCTAAAGCAAGGAGAATAACAGTGTCGCTCTGATGGGACTGCCGTTAAGGACTGGGTGAGTTAGCCAATGTGAGACACACGGATCTGTGCCTGGCACGTAGTAAGCATTCAAAAAAACTCAACTATTTTTAGTTCGACTGTTATTACGTCACAGGCTTATTCTGAGGATTAACTGTGATTATGCCACTAAAGCACTTAGGACAGTGAATCTGTAGATTCAGAATCTGCAGTAGAATCTGTCCCCTTCTCTTTGATCTCTGTGGTGAAAAAAAGATATCTATCCAGACTCTAGCCAAGAGGATTCAGGACTCTCAATATAGGAAGCCACAGCTAAACTATGTCTAAAATCCATTTTGCTATATAAATTCCAAGCACATGGTCTGGTACCAAAAAGTACTTACTATTTACTTTATGGAACAGAGTCTCCTGCATACTACTTATCACACAAGTGATTTCACAGAATAGGAAACATTTTCCCACGAGAAACTCTGACTTTTGGCATTAGGGATTAATTCAGGTTCGAAGAGTCACAGTTTATTAAATTGTGCTGTTGTCCACATAGATGCTGCACATATAGCTCCCTTCACTGGATGGTGAATTCTAGCCTCCTCAGCAGGACATACTGAGTAGACATGAAGAAGCAAGCATTAGAAGAGTTTTATTTTTCATGAATTGCTCTGCCTTTATAACTCAGCTCTGTTGTTTAAAGCTTCCACTCTTTGAGTGAGCCGGCCCTTCTCAACTGCATGAAGACGGGAAGTACTTGTGATACAGATAATGGAGAAGATACGAGAGAAGAAATTTATTCACGTATGTACTCTGTGAAGACACTACACATTTCATTTAATAACTGCCTTTTAAGTCACTGCTGTTCCTCCCAGTTGAGGGAGAAGGAAGTCTGCCTAACAAGAAAACTGGAGAGTCTGCAGATATCGTCCAGATTTGGAGACCACTGCTGCTGTCAGTAATTACGTCCTTTGGAATGTAAGTAAGTCAGGTGTTTTAAAGGACTCATAATATCCAACTTTGGCTTGTCCTGAGCAAGAAGACCCACTTACTGCAAAGTAAAAAAGACTGGTCCTGGGAAAAGCACTACCTAAAAATGAGAAGACTGAAAACAGAGAAAACTCTAGAAAACAAAGAAGGCAAAACATAAGACTGGTAATTAACAAAGAAGTCATAATGCCCACATGCTGGGCACACAACATTGTTTTCAATGCTTTCACACAGAAATGACAACTATTCCCTAGAACTCGTGTGGAGCTGGAGGCAGACGGTTCACTGGGCTCTCTAAATTCAATTGCTTTCCCAAGTTCTATATCCCAGATTAATCAGAAAAGCAACACTCCACAATGTCAAGAATGCTGTATTACTCTAAGTGCTCTAAGACAAGGGAATTCTAACCTAGGCAAATATTCTGGAACTTTACAGTTTCAGGGTTGTCTATTACTCCTCGGGCATATCATACACATAATACTTACTAATGTCCAACTCAGAAAAAAGGAACTTTAGGAACAAAATGCCTAGTAGAGAGGTGCCCTACTGGAGGTTAGGTCATTCATCTGAACTTGGTATGCATTGGTTGAGCTGACAACAAAGGACGAATCAAATTCACTACATTGTGTCAGCATGGCCTAGAACATTTTGTCTTGACAAATTTAACTCAGAAGTCTATGCATGGTTTCCATACAGGGAACGATTATATTCTCCTCTTATAAGAATTCTGTTTATAATCATCCCAACATTTTCCATGTTTTGCACATCTGGCATAAATAAGCTATTTGAACAGTAAGAATGAACATTCAGAGAGCAAATAAATAATGGCCCAGTACATATTTAGAAAAATGATAGTAACAGAAATTGCAAGATGGGTCTAAGAGCAATTTGAAATCCTCAGCGATTTCATCATATTTTAAAACATTCATTGGAAAAAAAAAAGAAAGGAAGGGAAGAAGATTTGGCTTTTTACTACTCCACATTGAACAGAGTGAGTTTGAGGAAAGGAAAATGAAGGTTTGTAGTACAGAGAAAGGGTAGAGGTTTCTAATCTAGAAAGACAGTATTTTAGGTTAAGAATCAAACCAGTTATTCATAACAGAAGTTAATTTTTAATACTAATGGGAAAAAATTCATTCTTGCCATTATTACGCAAATCAGTTCAAGTGATCTCAGAGGAACGGCAAAACTTACTTATAAAAACATTCACTTTTTTTTTTTTTACAGTATTTTATGTAAACATGGTACTCATTTAATCCTACATTATTATGCACGGGAATTATTTTTTAAATTACTTTGTTACATCTGTAACTACCATCCTAAACTTTAATCAACCTGCACCTTCAAGGCAAGGACAGATCATAAGGCTATTCTAAATGCTTTTAAAGCAATGGGTATCATTAAGAAGGAACACAGAGAGGGTTACAAGACAAAGATCTGGAAAAAGATGGCAAGCTCTTTCAAGAAACTGAGGCATACATGGCAACACGAATTTAAAAGCTCAACCAAACTATTATAAAGACAAAGTGGCAGGAGTGCCAATTTTGGGGGTCACTGTTTCAAATCTAATTCTGCAGTTAGCAAACTTTTCTGTCAAGTGACAAACAGTACATCTTCAGGCTTTGCTGCTCATGTGGTCTGAGTCACAAAGCACTCGACCTTGCCATCACAGTAGAACCAATACCTGAAGAACAGGTGTGTCCCCATTCCACCATCGCTTTCTTTAGATAAACAGATGGCCTCAGGATTGGGCCCTGGGGGCCTCAGTCTGCTGAACCCTGATCTGATTCATAAATTCTAGGGATATACTTTGCTAAGGGGCATCCTCTCGAACCCAGGAGTTTACCTGACTTAATAGCTTTGTGTCCCATTTCTAAATCTCAGCAACTAAAGTACTTCTGTGTTGTGCACCCTTCCCAAATGGCAAAGGTAAAGAGCCCTGTTTTCAAAGACAAGTTCAATAAAGACCTCTCTGTTATGCCTTAAACCAGTGAGTAGATGAGAAGAGCATCTGAGGAAGAGGAAAAACAAAACAAAGCAAAACAAAACACACCTGTCTGCTGGATCTAAAGAGAGAAAAACTTCCAGGATTCCAACCCTTTCCTGATTAAATGCCTTCCACTACAATTAAGAAGACTGGCTGTCTTTGCTCAATTTAATTTTCTTTCCATTACCTGTTGTTTTTATTTCTTTAAATTAGATCTTCTAGTCAAACAAAATATAATTTTTACTAGTTAAATGAAATTAGTGTCAAGTAATAGCTAGAAATTTTTAAAAGTATTTCTTGACCAGAGACTACTTGGCTAAGGATGGGGCTCATGATTTCACTCTTCCATCAGACCAACTTCCATCCAAGGCCAGATTTCTACTTGGAAGGTGGGAGGAAATTGGTTTATTTCTATTGTCATAACATCTTTGGAAACTGGAAACATGTAAAAATACCAAAAAACAAAGTAACAAGAAAACTTTCCTCAACTGCTATCTCCCTTCTTCTCCAATCCTTATCCTTTATTTTCACTTATTCAAGATTAGATTTAACTGGTACAATGATGGCTTGGGGGTAGTTGACAAATTACATAAAATAAAACTCAGCTCGTTTCAGAGGTAAATATGGTTCTGAGTAAAGAGAGAACAAGTCATTAGAAAGAGCCTTTCTGCCTAAGAACAGTGTTCCTGTTCATGCCAATGCTATATTCAGATACTGGTATCAGAATTCAGAGAGAATAAAAGGTACCTTTTAGAATGAAAACAGATTAATATACTTCCATCTCTCTTCTTTTGCTGGCAATATTGGGTAGCTCCTTTGCTATTAAGTGCCACTCAATGAATGAAAATGGTCCCAGTGTTTGCTATTTCATGGCATTTAAGTACTTCATGATGATTTAGCTCTGACTGCTAATGCAGTTCCCTTCACAAGGTGACATGTGCAAGTTAAGATTTGGTAATGAATTTTCGGCATTAGCTATAGTCCATTTAGTACGTCCCTAAGAGAGGTATCCTCTGTGCACACACCAATACAGCTATTCCTTAATGTAGATAGAACACTACTAACCCTATGACCCTACAGTGATGTTAGCTAAGGACTAGGACAATGTCACAGTGAACCTGAATAAGAATCTTGGATAGTTATTTAGAATAATAATATCTTTTCTGGCTAACATGGAAATTGCTTTCAGAAACTTTTATTTGTTTAAAAGCTAGCCTGGCTTGAATGTTCACGAATTTCATGGCTCTGGGCTAAGCCAGTTAAGAGGTGAGAACCAGCAAACATGATTGTGCTGCTGTGGTCCCGGAAGACCTGGTAGCACTCTATTCACAGTATCAATACAGCAGAAACCTATGACAAATGAATGAAACGGGACGTGAACCCACCGAACACTCACAGCATTTCCACATCTACTAAACAGCCCCGACTTCATTTAAAAGGTCAGTTGCTAATCCTCTGGCTGACAAATGCTGCAAAGTCTCTCTTGACAAAGCTGACTGCACTTCGCCTTTACAATTTGGTAACAGTTTAAAAAAGCTCTATTTCCTCACAGAAAAATCTAAGAAACTAACAAAGCATAAAGAACTTTCCAGCATACTACTTCTCACAAGTAGGATGGACTTAACATTTTTTTGGTAGGCTTGAAAGCTCCATCGACAGCAGCATATTCTGTCCTTCTCACACGCCTGCCTATTCGTTAATGGCAAAATCTGTCCACGGACAGCCTAGATGACCAGCTAAAAGGTTTCCCTATGGCTTTTAGGCTAATTTCAAATCCACTTCTATGCCACAGAGCATAGCTGGCCCCTAAGATGGCCCTATCATGCTGTTGCCCAGCTGAAGAGGAGAATGCCCCAGTCTAGGTCTCCGAAAGACAAAAGACGGCTTCCCCAGATTGTGTAAGGGTAGGCTCTTATCACATGGTAGCATCATCACATTCCTATTACAAGACGCATTTCCACGTTCTTCCAGAAGGGAAAATAACCACTCTCTAGGGACACGGTGCAGCTCTGTGTGTACGTACAATTCGCAGATTGCTCATGAGCTACTCTTTGCACTCTAACTTCCTGTCATCAAAGAAATGCCATTCTTTTCCACCCACCTTTCCACATACCACAAAGCATTCTCAGAAAGGGAGCACGCTAATAACGTTCTCACAGATGGTTCACCGGCGCAGGCATGACCAGCCCTGCCCCGGATCTCTTTTACAATCATCTATGCCTCCGCACCAAAATAACTCAAACCACTGCATATTTAAATACTCTTAAAACACTAAAGATCCATTAGGATACGCTATGGGTTTTTCTCTTTTCTATTTGCACTGTAAGCATCTCCTTGCCTGCACCCCTTACTAATCCTCCTCCATTCTCTGAATGCGAGACAGGGCATCTAAAACTCTACATGTTTGGTAAATTTTTTCTGACTCTCAGTGCTGGATTAGGAATCTCAGAAATCCCCAGAATTACCAAAAAGGTCCCTTGAAGTTTTAAAAATCTTAGGAATGATTAAGTAACCAAACCTGATCAAAACTGATCCTTTGATCAATTTATTGCAACGTGATTGTGCATGATGTTTTCTGGTGAATGCCCTGTAGTGTATTATTAAAAAGCAAAGCTCTTGGAGTCACCAGCAATTTGCTGATGATGGGTTTATGAATCACTAGGTTTGCAGACGCAAGACATGGATTTAGTGAGGTTCTTCTATTGGCTTGAAAATATAAACTTTTACATGTGTAGAAGGAAATGGAATTGTGGTTGCAGTAAGAACCATAGTGTTGAATTTCTTTAACCACACTATTGCAGAAAAAATGTGTTTAAAACTTCATATAAAAGTTATCAAATATGGAGACCTGTAGATTTAAAAATACAGTCCAGGCTCATTTCACTGGAAAGTGACACTTTTTGATGTATAATATTGCTGTTATGTGAAAGGAGGAGCCACAGAGACTGGATGAAACTTTGGTACTCAGCCTAACACATTAATTCATCTGGACTAGAGCCATTTCTTAACACCCAAAGATATTTAAGCACTACGGGGTACAAATCCCGACCAGGAAGTGGCAGTGCTCTGCGCCATTTGACATTCGCACAAAAACCCCACTTCCTTCCCTGCTCCCCTCTTTCTCAATAGGACACTCAAGCCCCCAAATGTAGCAGAACCTACTGCGAACACTCTGCTGCTCATTTCACTTCCAGTTGCCTAAAGTGCTTCAGGTGATGCTGCCCACACGACAACACCACCGCTCCAAGATGGCGGCTTACAGGAAACAATCAGGCAAAGTGTCAGATGCCTAATCAGAGCGAAGGTAAGGTCTAACCTTTCAAAACAGTTAAGAACCACCAGGATACCTTTTTTTTTTTTTCTTCAAATGTGAAACTGCATGTTCTGGCAGGGAAGGAAGAGGAGAAACGCCTCCTCCCTATTGCCGTCACGACTACTTCCTTCTCTCCTGTGGCTGGCTGGTTCAGATGACCAAGGCTCCTGCTGTTTTTTCAGATCTGGGCAATCATAGCCACCAGGATGATATGGACCAAAGTACAGTGTTCAAACATGACTGGTAGATAAATGACCATGTATCATTGTTTTGTTAAAAAATTTTTTTCTTATAAAGTTAACAAACCAAGGCTGTTGATCCCTGAATTAGAAAGTTGATTTGCTTGATTATTTTCCAAAGGATGAGGTGGGAAGGAGGAGGGGAAGAGCCTCTAGTGCTTCTGTGTATGTTGCTCATCCTCTAGTTTGGCAACATCTTGGGCGCATCTTCCGATCTAGTGATGTGGCATTTTGTAAATCTAAGTACCAGCCCAGGGCCCTGATGCTGGCTGCTGACGGCCCAAAGGGGAAGAGGGTCTGCCCCCTCCCCCTCAAAGTTTCAATCTGGCCCAGTGGTGGACACAGAGCCCTGGGCAGTTTCCCCAGGAGCAACTGTCTCTTCTTGAGAAGGTGACTCTTCCTCGGCTTGTCCTCGAGATGTGACAGTTGTTTCAGGGGAGATGCTATGAGGCCCCTCCAGGGGTATACAGCCAGGGTGGTTTTTGCGAAAGTGCTGATTCAAGATGGCCTGGAAGGGGAAGCTTTTGCCACAAACATGACAGTGGAAGGGTTTGTTACCTGTGTGCTTGCGGATGTGATACTCTAGCTGATCTTTCCGGGTATACTTCTTGCCACACATGCGGCAGACAAATGGCGTGATACCCATGTGCAGGCGCATGTGGCGGTCCAGGCTCCCCTTCTGGTTGAAAGATTTGGCGCAGTAGATGCAGGTGAGACGGGGGTTGTATCGGAACCACCGCTCAGATACTTCTTGCTCCCGGAGATACTCCACATAGCCACTTACTCCCATCATTGCGGACTCCTCTACCTGTGCCAGGTGAGGAAAGCAAGAAAGAACACTTATGCTTAAGTATACATATTAAGAGAGATCAAATCTCTTTTCACTTCTCATACTAATCCATCTGCTAATTTTTAGGAGATCCAAACAGGAAAGTAATTACTACAAAAAACATGTAGTTAAAGATATTAACATAATACTTCAAAGAACAATCTTAGGACACTCAGATTTCTTTCAAAGAGCAAGACAGCAGAGTTACTTGGGCTGACAACCAGCCTGCTCATCAAACCCCTGCTGAATGTCATATTTTACAGTCACAGGAGAACCTTAGGCCAGTGGTACCATCCTCTGAACTTTCAACGATCACGTAGGCCCTTAAGCAGTGCTGGCCCAGTAGGACTTTCTGTGATGATGGGAATGTTCTATAACCTGTACCATCTCATGCAGTAGCTCCTACCCATATGTGGCTCTTAAGCCTTTGTAATATGGCTAGTTCGACTGAGGAACTGAATTTTTAATTTTAATTTTTCATTAATTAAAATAAACTTAAATAGCCACATGTGACATGGCCAATGATAACAATATATGATGGCAGAGAATACATTATGTGTGGCAAACACATCATAAATTCTATTTGTGGCACTATCATTAACACCAAAATCTAATCCTGCAGTAACTACCTTTACAAAAGATATACAGTTTGTCAGTAACAATGTTCTTTACCCAAAAATATGTTAGTGCCATACCGAAACATAGGATTTTCGTTCTACTCAAACTGTAACTGACCTCAGAGCAAATTGGCAGAAGAGGTGGGAAAGGAAACAAGACTGAGATATGGATTTACTAACTCAATTATTCCTTCCTGTACCCTTTTCACAAATTGATACTCATTAAGTATTCACTGACCGTTGTCCACCAAAGATAATGACAGATAACTACAGAGAAAGAAGCATAAGACTTGGTTTCTGATTTTGCCCTTTAAACGAAAGATAAAATTTCTGAACAAAAACCAAACAAAGAGAAATAGGATCAATACATATTCCTCATGATGCTGCTTATTCACTTTTCAAACAGCTTACACTGAAGGTTACGCTGGCAATACGGCACACAGACGTATTATCGTCTCGCTTTATACACCTGTTTGTAGTGGTTTTGAGTTGATTTAAACAGATTATTAAGATAGAATAATCTGGGATGCCTGGATGGCTCAGTCAGTTAGAGTCTGCCTTTGGCTCAGGTCATGATCCCGGGGGTCCTGGGATTGAGTCCTGCTTTGGGCTCCTTACTCAGCAGGGAGCCTGCTTCTCCCTCTGCCTGCTGCTCCCTTGCTTGTGCTTGCTCTCTGACAAATAAATAAAATCTTTAAAATAAAATAAAATAGAGTAGAATAATCCATGATGTATATATTATCTCTCCAATTTCTCCTTTAAAACTATCTCCCTGCCAAAGTTAAACTTTTTATGTTGTGGTAACAAGTATATCTAAAACATAAAAAAAGCGATTATTATAAAAGTAGCATTACAACGCTGCTGTTAATTACATCACTAAACCTTCAGATTACTGAAAAGAAAAGCTTTCCTTTTCTTTCTGATTTATTTTTCCTTATGAAGGTCAAAGTATACATATTTTCCTAACTTTTCATTAACAATTTTAGACAGAATGGTATGCTGAATCGCCAATCACCCAAAAATTATCATCCAATGGAAAATTTTTTCTTCTTTAACCTGATTTCTCTCCTTTCCCAGATTATTATTATTTTTTAGAGTGAGCCACAGGGGGATGGGGAGAGGGAGAGGAAGAGAATCTTAAGCAGTCTCCTGCACTGAGCACGGGCTCCATCTCATGACCCTGAGGTCATGACCCGAGCCAAAATCAAGAGTTGGATGCCTAACTGACTGAGCCACCCAGGTGCCCCTCTCATATTATTTTTGAAGAAAATTCCAGACATAATTTCATCCATAAATCTCCTACTAATGTATCTCTAAAAGACAAAGATTATTTTTCTTAATATAATCAAACTACCACTACCACCCCTAAAAAACCCAGTAATTCATCAATATCAATTAAAGACCTTGTTTTGTTTTACCTAATATGAGTAAGTAAATGGTTAAATTTTTTAATATATGAAATAAACAAGGGCTCCTCCTACCTGGAAGCTGAGAGTGGGAACAATATATTTCTTTTAATGAATCATATAAAAATCTTGGATTTACTTTTTATAACCACTTTTTGAAAGTTTATTACTATTACGTTTTTAGTTGGGGCTTGAACCCATGACTCCAAGATCAAGAGTCACATGCTCTTCTAACTGAGGCAGCCAGGCACCCCTAAACATTTTGGATTTATAAATGCTTTTCATTCAAAATTCTTTATTAAAATCTCACCATTCAGGAATTACTGATATTTTCAGTCTGCTGACTTCTGAAATATTATATGTATACACATAAATACCATATATAACATTACATTATATTGTAATGTTTTGAATAAAAAGCTTATATGTGTATATAAGCAGTATAAAAATGTATGAGGCAATTACAGATGTTTGGCAGAAGCTAATGTACCAATGCAAAGAGAAGAAAATGCAAAAGTTCACTCTGGATTAACTGGAGAAAGACTCATCTAACTCGTAACTAACTCTGTGCCCTTTTCTTGAATTTCTAAAAATGAGTTTTGTCTCCTTTCACATATGTAAACTGACAGTGTCTGCAGCATTTCCAACAGAACAGAAGCAGTTCTCAGCAGGCTTGGGAAGCAGTATGTGAAGTCAAGTGTTGAATAGTAAGCCTGAGGTTTTAGATGATTTCTCATTCGGTTTATAGAACATTTCTTTCTGCTCCATTTCCCTGGATAATCAAAACTGAACTCCCATAAAGAACGAAGGATTAGCCCACTAAAAGTTCCTGGACAAAGCACAGAATAACTTCTCTGAGGCTTAGTTTGCTCATCCACAAAATTAGAAGGTTAGTACATGTTCTGCCGGCTCCGCAATTCTATCAAGAGAATTCTCAGGAGACTCAAACACAATAAACACACCATGAAACATTCTGAGTGCACGTGATTACCCTGTGTAGCAATTAATGGTGTTGAAATGTGGGTTCAAATCTGAATCCTACTTAATGTGTGACCATGAGCAAGTTATGTAATTACTTCACCCGTTAAATGAGTATCATAACAGCATCTACCAGCTAGGTTGCAAGGAGCACTGAATGAGTTAATATGCTAAAGTACTTAATGTAGCTAAGTAAACGTTAACTAGTATTAAATATTACAAACTTACAATACTATTCATAATCTCAAGGGTATCTATTCTCTAAAAAAAAACTCCTGCTTAACTTTAAGGAAAGTATCATACCAGTACTGTCCACAAGCAGAAAGTAAATGCATTTTAGTTATCTATGCTATCATTTTATCTTTTAAAATGTACTTAATTTTTAAGTCTTTTAAGTTATCCTTTTAAGTGAATTATTCCCTATAATGAATACATTTCTTTCTTTTTTTAATGTTTATTTATTTATTTGACAGACATCACAAGTAGGCAGAGAGGCAGGCAGAGACAGAGGAAGGGAAGCAGGCTCCCTGCCAAGCAGAGAGCCCGTTGTGGGGCTTGATCCCAGGACTCTGGGATCATGACCTGAGTCGAAGGCAGAGGCTTTAACCCACTGAGCCACCCAGGCGCCCCTAAACTCAGCTCTTAATACCATCTTCAGATAGTATTACTTATTTGCTTTATAGCCTGTACCTTCTGCTTTGGTCAGGTAAACCCCCTTGCAGAACTCCCATTTTTATCCCTATCCCATCTACATACGAATAAGTTATCTCTTTCTAACCACTTCTTGAAAAAGTGCATTTCATCTCTCCTGAAGAACACTTTGCTATGGGGACACTGATTGTCAGAACTGGCTGTGAGCACTCCCGCTCCCCCAGCACTGCTCCTCAAGTCACTGCTGTCTTTCCTGCTGGTGTTCTGTGTTTCTGTTAGTCTGTCTTACGCACCCCGGTGGTTGTAAGGCCTGTCCCACTGCTGTATGTATTTGCCTCACAGTTACCTTCACAGGGTCACTGCCTCCTACCAGAGAGGTGAAGAGAAAATCCGGGTCCTAATTATATGAATGAAGTTACTTTTCCTCCAAGCTCGTAACATTTTCTCTAACACGTTATTAGAACCAAAAAACTATCTTCTAACAGTTACCTTCCTTTTCGGGTACCCTGGCATGATAACGTACAATAAATACAGTTTCTAAGAACGTCCTACTGCTGTTAGTATACTGCGGACACAATAAACATCCAATGGTTTACATAAAAACTAAGTAAGATACGATCATACAATGCAGAAGCTATCCAATCTTAACCCACCAGTGTTTCCTTTTAAAGAGCAAATATATTTACAATTTACTGTGTTCTACTTGGTAAGCGCACAATCTTTTGAAATATCAATCTTCAGTGATACAGACTTATGAGAACAAATAAACAAAAATACCAACTACTTACACTACTTGCTAGGGAGAGTTACAAAAAAGATGGAAAACATCATTCCTATCCTTTCTAGAACATTTCTAGAACAAAAGATTCCGGAAGAAAAAAAAAATGAAAAGATACCAGCATACAAAAAAAGCAATCACACACACAAAATGCATACACAATTTATTTACAAATATATGCTACTATTTAACCCACTGAGCCACCCAGGCGCCCCATTATATGCTACTATTTAAATCAGAAATTATGTAATATTACACCCACTCGAGTACAAAATCAGACTCTCTCCATCCCAGGTCCTAAATTACCTGCATGTAGTTTTCAGGGGTTATTTATATTATTTTCAGTCAGGAATACAGACTGGTTCCTATAATCAGGAAAGTGTTCCACAATCTCATCTTTTTTCACTTCCCAAACTCTGCTGCCAACAAAAGTGTATTTCCTGCATGCTCACAAGCCAGAGCAAAGAAGAGAAGTAATCAAATATGGTAGTTAGTTAACAGGGCCACTGTTACCTTTCCTCCATCGTTTCTTTCTTATTCATTATGTTCTGTTCACACACAGTGGCACTTCCTTCAACCACTGCAGCAGCCCTAAATCCATTACATACATACCTGGGAGCTGGGCTGCTTAGGCTCATCTGTTCTCCCAGGAGACTCACTTCTGGCTCTGTGTCTCTCGGTCAAGGGAACAACACTGCCGGAGGGGCTAAATCTGTTGGAAGAGGAGCAAAAAGGGGACTGATAGACCAGTAGCATCAAGGAACTTAAAGAATAGTGATGTCTATCCTTTTTATCCCACGGCTGAGGAAGGGGGAACAACCTGAAAAACAGATTACTAAGAAATACTTTCATGAAGTCAGTATAGGATCTGATCTGAAATAAGAAAGGTCGGCCTTAATAAATTTAACAAACACAAAAGGACACAGCAGATAGGCCACAGGGCCTGGGGAAACTAGGCTAAATAAAAGCTTCTAGCCGTAAGTACCGGGAGACCATATAAGCATAAATTAAAACTGGGTCTATTATTTTGTTTCTTCTACATAACTATTAGGCTTTTGATTGTTCCTTCCCCCAGTGCCCATAGTAACTTGTTATATATTTCAGACTGCTGATACAGATCATGGAGATTAAAAATCTTTGCACCCAAAGCCATTACTTCTGATACAGTTTTGACAGTGGACACAGTGCTAACACAGGGGGCAATAAGTATTGTGCACAAGGAGATTTTAACTTTGAAGGACGCAAGAAAAGACCACCTATAATGGATACGGGATATGCTCTCTGAATTTCTCTGACACCCATGTCGCTTTCAAGACCAGGTGGGAACCAAAGTAATAGCTTCCTTAGTTTTCACTATTCACGCAGTCAATTTTAGTTTATTTTTTCTTTTTTTAAAGATTTTATTTATTTATTTGACAGACAGAGATCACAAGTAGGCAGAGAGACAGGCAGAGAGAGAGGAGGGAGGAAGCTCCCTGCGGAGCAGAGAGCCTGATGCAGGGCTTGATCCCAGGACCCTGAGATCATGACCTGAGCTTGAAGGCAGAGGCTTTAACCCACTGAGCCACCCAGGTGCCCCTTGTTTATTTTCAAGAGTGGAAAAAAACAAATGTTACCAATCTAAGTTGGTAATATTTCTTTCTTTCACCTGAGACTTTCAGTTTACTTAGATTAGAATTATTGCTACCTCCACCAAAAAAAAAAAAAGAAGTTCTAACATCTGCAATATATTAGATAAAGAAAAGTGAGGCATAGGGCATTTGTAGCACTGGTGGAAAATAGAGACTCTCAGGCTTGTGGTGCCAGCAGTCATCAATAAAAAAAAAAAAACTGGGAAGATATTATCAAACGGCAAATGAAAAAAAAAAAAAGGGAAAAGCATCCAAAAAAGTTTCTTTGGAATTACTGTGATTACACTAAAAAGAACAATCTGCGCTGGTACCATGCTTCCTCGAATTTGGTGGGTGGAGGCAAAGAAAAGTAAACAGTCTACAAAGGAGAGAAAAAGTCCCCGAGGCCACCTACCTGTGTGATAACATACCGAGGAAAGGCAAAGATGCCAGGCTCCCAGCTGATGATCAGCTCCCGGCCTGGAAATCCGAGGAGGCCCTGGCAATTACTGATCCTAGTGTGGCTGCAGCTGCTATCCTGATTCATGGAAGTGTCTAACTTTACCATAGTTCCCACAACACTGTGAATACTTCACGACTAGGAGCTTCCCGCTTTAAAAAAATAAGAATGCAAGTCTTTTGGCATGCCTCCAGTTTCCCCAACATCAGCTTGTCTTGGCTAAGAACATCAAGGAAGATGCACTCTGTACCACACGGAGGGCCTGCTTCAGCTGTGTCTGCTCAACAGCGGTTAGATGAACAAGGAAAACAAGCCTTACCTGTCAATTTCACTGCTTGTTGGCCGAGCCACCTTGGCTCCCGAAGATCCTAAAGGGTAATTTTCCTGTCCCACAGAACCGTGGCCTGTGGTGTCAATCACCATGGCTGTGACTTCCTCTGCACTACTCCCATCTTCTCCGGAAGGCTGATTCTCAGGCCCGAGCCACTCCTCCAGATTCTCGGTTTTGATGTGTACGGCTCCAAGGACCCTGACTTCATCATCACTGCGGGCCCCTCGGTCTGCTACTCCTGTCTCCACGTACCACTGTCCTGCTCGGTTGATTCGAAGAATGGGCTCCCGGCTCTCGACATCAGAGCTCTGTTCAATTATCTGGGGGCTGGTGGACTCCTCCGGAGGACTGAGCTCCCTGATATCCAACACAGCGCTCACCTGACCTCGCCGGTTTCCCTTTGCGGTGTTATGCCGAGGGCTAAGGGAACGGTTTAGATTTGGTGTGACCCTGTGCGATTCTGGAGGTCTTTCTGGATGCTTTGTCCTCGTTTGACTTAACTCGGCTTCAACTTCCGCCACGTTAATTTTGAAATGAATACCCTCCAGGATCTGTGTACATTTGTCGATAATATGCTGCATCTGCAGAAAACTGGCAGCCGTCAGGTAGCTGATGATATCTGCCAGTTGCAGGCATATCCGCCCCGTGTAACAGAAGGAGAGGAGCTGTTCAAAAACAGTGGGGTTTTTGATGACTGAAATGGAGACAGTACTCATCTCATTCAAGGACATGTGATCCCGGAAATAGGGTGAGCTGGCAGCCAGGACCACTTTGTGAGCCCGAAAAGCTTGTCCTTGCACGTTGACCACAATATCACAGAGGCGTCCCTGCATGCGCAGCTGGTTTAGATGGCTCAGGACAGAGTTGCTGAAGTCAGGGATCTCCAGTTGTATGTTCCCACCTTTCTCCATGGTCGTGCCTGAGGGTGTAGGCAGGCATTCAACCCTGCTGAAAGAGGAAACCATAATCATCAGTAGTTAGCATTTCACTCCTCTCAGGCTTTCTAATTTAAATCTATTTAAAACCAGTTGTGGGTAAAATTTCAAAATCTCCAAGTAAAAAGAGAGAAATTTCTTTACGTTTAGACATGGAAAAGAAGTACCAACAGGTTTTTCAAACAACCTTAAAACCAAAATGTGATCACTAGACTTCTATAAACTCGAGCTATTTCCACACGTCCCTTACTAATAACCTATGCAACATCAAAATATAAATTCAACAGAACAGAAGGAGCAAATGCAGTTGTGACAGTTCTTTTTTTTTGTTGTTGTTCCTTGGTCATAAAGTATTTGCACACTGAATATAAAATCCTGCGACGTTTCTTTGGAGGAGAAAGTAGTAGTAAGCTCTTTGAATAAATGTAATTACACACAAATGAGTTGATTAGGTATCCCTCTTGTTTTGAATACTTTATTACAAGCTTCGAGAGTTAGGTTTATTATTTAAAAGGTCGCTAATAGCCCATACGAATGCAAGCCACTATTTCTAAGCTTAAGAGTCAGAGTCCCCACCAAAAGGTTTAGGGCTCTGGATCAAACTCTAGGTTAGGAAACATGCCACAGCTGTGTCAGAACTCACTGAAGATGCAGAGAACTTAAAGTTCACTCTCAGAATCAGGGATGAGTAGGTAAACCTACTTCTACCTAAATTCAAAGTTAGGAATTTCAGGGTGGTGATGATATTGATTCTAAAATTTCATTCCCCAAGACTGGTTAAAAAAGAAACAAACAAACAAAACAAAACCCAGATCATTCACCAAGTATGGTCAATATTTTTACATTAAAAGATATTTAAAAAAGAACTGAAACACTATGCCGGTAACTGCATCCAATAGCCTTCAGTGGTTGAGAGTAGTTTGTCTAAATCTCCACGGGAAGACACTGACTACAGCCCAATGTTTCCATTAATCTGTAACTTTGTAAGACATTACAGTTATCTTAAGATCTAAAATTTCAGGAACTTATCTTGACAAGCTCACAGTACAGCCCCGCGTTTACGACACACTTATCGGTAAGAAGGGAAGTGTATACACTGCTTTCAAGAACCAACTTTAGCCAATCTGACCTTTTTCCAAAGCGTTTTTGTTTGTTTTGAAACTTTTAATCCAATAAGAGCCTCTGTCGATGCCATCATGAACTCAGATGTGTTTATTTTGGAGCCCACACCAGCGCCTTTTTTGTTTGCTCTTTCCAGCAATTCCCCAGTGAGAAGGAAGCCCCTGGAGTAAGGTCTTTACCGTCGGCACTGGAAGGGTGAGAGCTGTAAGAGGGAGAATCGGGAACGCCATGGGGCTGACCACTCCGGTATCTGAGGGGCTTCAGCCTGCGTTAGGAAGCGTGGGTAGCGAGAACTAGCAGAAGGGCGAAATGTCACCGAGAGGCGGGGGAGCAGACGGGTGCAAGGCGCGAGGCTGGGGAGCAAGCAATCAGGTGAGGGCAGAGCACCGGGAAGGGGGCGGCGCCCCGGGACCCAGTCCAGGCGGTAAGCGTAGGCGGGCGGGGAGCTGCCCAGAGGTGGGTGTGTGTATCTGGGTGTGTCCCAGCTGCGGTGGGGGAGGGGGCGGCCCATCCCGGGGTCCTGAGGGAGGGGCCCGGCGAGGGGGCGGGTCCGGCAGCTCAGCCCGGCCCGGGGCCAAGGGGGTGGAAGGTCTCGGTGCCTTGAGGGTGGGGTGAAGGGGAGTGGCCGAGCGCCCCAGGAGCAGGCTGCGGCGGAGCCCGGACAAGGCGGCCCCGGTGCAGGGCAGCGGGACCGGAGTGCGGGGCCCGAGCCCAGTCAAGGAGCAGCACCTACCTCCGGGGGTGGAAATGGGCCGGAATGGGCCGGAACACCGTCCCGGAAGTGAAACCCCCCACCCCCTCCCCCGGAGCGGGCGACGTGCCGGAAGGAAATCACTCACCCTTACACCGCCCCCCTCCCCCTCCCCCAGCGCTTTCCGTCCCTCGCGCCCCCTCCCCTCTCTTCCTTCTCAGTCGGTCGGAGGGCGGGAGCCCTGAGTCACGCGGGCGGCCGTGTCTCCGCCCGTAACGGCGAAGTGGGCGGGGTCAAGAGGAAGGAGGTGTGGCTAGAGGCGGAGCAAGAGATGGAGGGAGGAGGGGGGAGGAGCTGAAGCCGGCGCTGGCGGGGAGGGTGCGTCATGACGTCACGAAAACCTATCCTTATATACTAGCGCCGGGACGCCATCTCGGTCTTTCGAGGTTGGGAGTTGGCGTTTTGCATGTGAGTGTTGTTTTAGCGTAATGGCTTCTTCGCTCGAGGCCTCCAGCTCTTGGCAGTTCAGTTCACCTTATGCATACATGTATTTCTCGGCCGGTCGCGATCCTTTGCAGGGTTCCTAGATGAAGATGGTAGACGATTACGCCTTGGGTGCGGCCGCGGCCTAAACTGCTACTCGGGTTGTGGGGGCTGAACTGCGAGAAACCCCTGGGCTCGCGTTCCCTGCCTGTGATGAAGTCTGCGTTGGTAGGGACATCTGAGACTGTTGATGAATGCCAACGGCTCTGATGGCGGCGCATGCCGAGTCACCCGAGTGGGCCTTTGTTAATGACCTGGGCCCGGGCCGCCTCCGGCCTCTTGTTGAGGAAGTCCGGCGGATGGGGTAGTCCACGTGGTGCCCATCGGCTGCCTTCCGCGGTGCACCGTTACTTACGTCGTGGCCCCACCGTGTGCCTTGCGCTTTTTCTAACCTGTGAAGTGCACCCTTAAAGTCACGAAATTGTGGCTGGTGTAAGATGTAAGATACATGGTAGGAAAAAGACATGCTTAGACTTACTAGAACAAAGTGGTGTCTTAAAGATCCTGATCTTTTCCCTAGGAATGGTGCCGGACATGAATGCAGTGTGGCTTTTGATGGCTTCTGATGAACAGGTAAGAAACGGGTAAACGCCGTGGTAGGAATCAGATCTGCTTGGAGGTGGTGGTTTTGTTAAGCCCGTGATGGTTTGAGAGTAGTGGACAGAAGGGATTTCTGAAAAATTCTGCTGAGGCTTAAGTAGTTAGAAAGTTGGTCATTAACTTGGCTGCGCGGTGTGTTTCATTGGATATTCCTTGTCTGTTTTCTAGTTTCTTGTTGAAGGGGCGGAAGTGGCTGGCAAGGTAAGTTACTGAAATTCTCTCAGGGGAAGTTAGGTTCAAAGTGCCACAATGATGACATTTATTTGCTACTCTTGACTGTGAGAATGACGAGAATTATTACCACCTTTACACTAACTGAGGCACACAAAATGGTGATTTAAAGAATTTATAGATTGCCACTAAGTTTACGTGAAGCTTTTTCTTCCTAGATCCTGAAGTTAAACACCCTGGCCATGGGCAGGCAGGTGAGAAACCTTTTATATACTTCATATTTACTCAGTACTTCTTTAAATTTTAAAACATGTTAACTTCTGTACTCTGGTATCTTCTATTAAATGCTTGCGGAACTTGCAAAACAGATACTGTGATGGTTGCATAGTTCAGCAGATTGGATCATGAAGAGAGACACCATTTGTCTGATGTATCTGAGTTGATAGTAAAATTGGTTTGGTATAATAGCATAAGCAAAATGTCACTAACTTTATCCTTTTCTGTAGGCATTACACAGAATTAGCTGGAAGTTGGAGGGGTGAGTAGAATTTACGTTGAACTAAACATTGGTAACTGGGCAAACATGACAAAGAACGCCACTAATGGCTTTTTAGCATTGCCTTATGCACAGAAAGCACTCCTACCATGAAATGCTTAAATGCATTAAATAAAGGGCCAGATCTTGTCCTGTTACCATTAGCTAGGACACTGTCATTTGTAAAAACCAGCCTGTATGATGATAAGCAAATACTGACTGAACATGAAGGTCTTAATTAGCTCTACCTGATATCAGGCATTTTTAGATTTGTGAGAGAAAAAATTCATTTGTTGTATCTTGCTAACTATTATTATTTCTTAGGTGGACTTGAGTCTTTAACATGTCTGGACAGACCAATTATGGGGTAAGTATTAACATTTAGTACGTCCAAAACTACTCTGAATGCTGAAGGATAATGCTTAACTACCAAATTAACTAGTTTTGTGGCTGGTTAGTGAATGCATGTCGAGCATGTTCTCAACAGGGTTTTTGAAATGATGTTGATCAAATGTCTGACCTGAAATGAGCATGTAGACAAAGTTAACACTGAAGAGCCCTGTACAAAAACTCTAAGAAGAATTCGATGATGATTAACATTTTAATAAAATGTCTTTTTTCTTTTCTAGCTTACAGGCCCCTATCATGGATGGCTTGCTTGGGGTAAGACATGAAAACAGCTTGTTCTCTGAAGTCTGGTCTGTATTTCTGAAATACACTGTTAAGTGTTTTCTGGTGTTGGGAGGAGGGCTTGGCTATTGTGACATGTGTCTAAAGCAGTATCTTTTTGTTAGGTGCTGAGTTTGAAGAACTTTTTATATAAAGGTATGTATTCTAGTGATCTTACTTGGTTACTAGGAAGATGCTGTTAGTGATGATTTTTGAAATTAAAAACAGATGGGAATCTCTCTGAGAAAGAGTGAAGATTTTTGAAAACTGAAACAGTACTGGGAAAACTTCAGAAACCTACTTAATATTATTTATTACTAAGTTTGACTAAATTTCTGCAGGTATGAAGAGTTGGGGCAGTTTACAAGGCCTGGAACGAACGGGGAGTTTAAGCCAAGGTACAGAAATCTCAAGTTTGGTTTCTATGGGAAGTGTTAATTTAAAGCCGATACAATGATGAAACCATAGTTCAGCAGACTAGCAGTGATGAGCAAAATTGTCTTTCGCTCCTATCTGATGTATCTGGCTGCAGCAATCCTATCCATACCCTTGAAAAAGAAAATTTAAGACCTTTTTACCACAGAAAATGTTCAGGTTTGGATACTATAGTGGCTCAAACATAAATAGTTCTAAGGATTCACAACTGGAGAAATGCAGTCTGATCTATTTTTGCCAGGAAGTTTTTTTTATTTTTATTTTTTTTATTTATTTGATAGAGATCACAAGTAGGCAGAGAGGCAGGCAGAGAGGAGGAAGCAGGCTTCCCGCCAAGCAGAGAGCCCCATATGGGGCTCGATCCCAGAACCCCGAGATCGTGACCTGAGCTGAAGGCAGAGGCTTTAACCCACTGAGCCACCCAGGTGCCCCTGCCAGGAAGTTTTTATGGCCTATAAATCTGAATAGATTAGGCCAGGATGAGTTATTTAATAAACTTCATTTCCAGAGCAGTTTTAGTATTCCCAGCAAAACAATGTAGAATTTCTGTGTATCTGGTCTTCACACACTTCACTCTCAACATTGGACACTGGAGTGAGACTGGCTACGATTATGAATCTGTAGTAGATGGTTCTCAACAAAGTCCAGAGTTTACAGTAGGATTTACTCAGGGTGTTACATGGTGTATGGGCCTGGACACTGTATGACACCTACACAGTTGTCATAATGTGTGGAATGGGTTTGCTGCCCTTTTCTCAGGAAGTTAAAAATGAGAACAATTAAGTAGACAAATTTTAAATGAAGGACTTTTTTTTCCTCCGTATTCAAACAGGCCAACTTGTCAACCTGAAGATTTAAAGGTAAGCTGGCCTCTGGTCTGTGTGGGAAGTTAGAATGTAACCAGTGATGTAGTGATTCTGCCAAATGAATTAGAATGATATCACTCCTAAAACCGTTCCATTTTGATTCTGAGGTTACTTTATTGACAAGTATCACAATGTTTTTTTGTTTTTTTACCATGATTAACTTGGAATTGTTGCTTTTAGGGCAGTTAGGAGAGAGCAGCAGTCCAGTTATGAGAGCAGCTTAACAGTTAAAAGGTGAGGCTTGAAAACAACAGTACTGTTGTTTTACTCCAGAATACATGATGATCTCACTCCAACTTGAACTCTCTCACTGATCACTTGATGATTATAAAAGATCTGATGTTCTGTGTACTCAAAATATCATTAGAATTGAAACACAGAAATGCGACTAAAAATAGCTTCTTTGTCCTTGCAGGCACCTGAATGGATGCTCACGGGATAGAAGAAATTATCAATTTCAATAAATTCTTACGAACCATCTGATCAAGAGTGCTTATTTCAATTTAATGGGATGAAAGAAGGGAAATAGGACACCTTTGAAGTTTAAGACCCTGTGACAGTTTAAGTAATGACCTTTTCATGTGTATTTTACAGGATGTCTTGGGTTTGAAAGTAAAAGCAGAGGAATGTACTACAGCCTTTTTGTTTAGAATACTGTATTTGTGTTGATTTAGAACAGTGACATGACCTGGGATGACCTGGGATGAGCTGTATGACTTGCAGAAATTTTCTAGGGCTGAACGAATCCCTGTCAGCAAAATACTTGATATTGTGCACCACGGTGATGGGTCTCTTAGAAGTGTTGATACATTGTCTTAGAAAGTGTGGGAGGCTGCAATAAGGCTTGAGACGAGGACCAAACCAGGCCCTCACTTGTGCCTCCTTTAAAGTCCAAATAACCTAACAAAAGGTTTAGGACGGGAAAAGTTGAGTAGCACTGAGAAAGGGTCTGTGCTATGTGTTGTGCACTTGCCTGCGTGACTTCCCACACGCTTGCTGAACAAATAAGAATTCGGTTGGGGTCATAAGTTCATGGCTGGTCCTTGCTGCTCTAATACTGCTCATAAATACTTTCAAGTTTGCTGTATCAATGCAGAACAATTGTACTAGCATCAGCCATTTGGCATCACGAGGTCTGCTTATAGTCAAATGTGAAACTTATTATGGGAATTCGTGGTGGTTTAACTAGACACAGGTGTATTGCTTCTCCTATTGTAATTACTTTGAATAAACTTAGCTCCTCCTGCCCCCATCTCTCTGCTTCTCGAGTTCTTTTCTTCATCCTCTTACCCTCACGTTCCTGGTCGATTTGTCGCACGGGCCGCGACAGGGAAGGGACTCCATTATCCCCCACCCCCATACGTAATTGAAAGAAAGCCTAAAAATATAGTATAGATTATAAGAATGAGGTCAGTAGTGCTGGGGTTATTCCAATATCCTTAAGAAAATAGGTATTTAGTAGGAGTGCTAATTTTGCAAATGGAAATTGGAGTTTTGGTCATTAATGAGTAGTGGTAGTTAGTTACTCCCTAAATTCCTAAGGAGACTGCTCTGGCTTCTGGAAATAAGCCTTAGATTTAGATATCAGAATCCCCACTCAGCATTTAGTACTTGAAGTTGGGGGCAGGACACAACATGATACATGGATTACAATTTTATTTTAGGACTTGACCTACTTACAAGACTGAGGATGCTGCAAATCTGGATACAGTGTGACTCCAAATAAACATTGGGGTCTGATGGTGTGTTTTGAGGCTCTGAGTAAGAAAATTTGGTTTTGAGCTCTTGGTTACAGTCACATTGACATCCATACTTAATGTTCCTTCTACAGGAAAGGCACGAATTTAAGATGGTCTTTAACATCCTAAGTAGGCAGAGAGGTGGGCAAATGCAGGGGGGAAGCAGGCTCCCTGCTAAGAAGAGAGCCCTCTGTGGGGCTCAATCCCAGGACCCTGAGATCACTTAACCCACTGGGCCACCCAGGTGTCCCAGGAAGGTATGAGTTAACTACAGATGGGATTAGTTCAATCTCAAATTGTGACTGGATGCCTAAAGATCCCAACAATGAAATCACGCAGCAATCTATCATGATAGTCTTACGGCTCAATGACAGCCATTAAGGTGAATTCATGTGAGTCTGGTTGAAAACTTAAGTGAGGACTAATGGCAAATCAGAAGAGAGAGCTCTAGTATACTAGAAACACCAATCCTGTCTTATTTAACAAAACTTGAGTTTCTGAATGTCTATTATATGCTAAAGGTATTAGTTAATCTTTACCATGACAGCAAGTGAGCAATTTTCTCCATTTCACAGATAAACAACCATAGGCTAAAGTTGCCAGAGGCCACACAGGTAGCAATATCAGAATATACTGTAACGTTAATAATGTAATGGGTAGAATTTGTACGCTGAAGGATAATTCAGAGGGCTGGAAGGGAGGGCCAAAACCACTAGAAGAAATACTACAGGCAGGAATATTAAAGGTCTTGGCATCTGGTCTGAAAAGTCCCAATGTGTACCTAGAGTTGCTAAAGCTGGCTTGACAGAAGATTGACAAAGACTTAGAGACTTGGGCGCCTGGGTGGCTCAGTGGGTTAAGCCGCTGCCTTCGGCTCAGGTCATGATCTCAGGGTCCTGGGATCGAGTCCCGCATCGGGTTCTCTGCTCTGCGGAGATCCTGCTTCCCCCCCCCCCCCCTCTCTCTCTGCCTGCCTCTCCATCTACTTGTGATCTCTCTCTGTCAAATAAATAAAATCTTTAAAGAAAAAAAAAAAAGACTTAGAGACTTTATGGAACAAAGGGCTACCGAAAAGTAGGGCTGGGCTGATTTTTTTTTTTTTTAAGATTTTATTTATTTATTTGACAGAGATCACAAGTAGGCAGAGAGGCAGGCAGAGAGAGAGGAAGGGAAGCAGGCTCCCTGCTGAGCAGAGATTCCCGATGCGGGACTCGATCCCAGGACCCTGGGATCATGACCTGAGCTGAAGGCAGAGGCTTAACCCACTGAGCCACCCAGGCGCCCCTGGGCTGATTTTTAAAAAACGAAAACCCTAATGTGACTTGAGCCTCTGGCATTGGGTAGGAGCTTGGACTCCCAAGTTATGAGGTGTCTTCCAATCCTGGGAACCTGTAATCCTCTAACTTATCACCTGCCATTTACACACTGAGGGAGGTGAGGGATGGGCATTGTAGGGTACTGTTCAGTTACCAGTAACTCCAGTTTGAATAACTGATTCCCACATTGATACTTCCAGTATCTGATCTGGCCTCCTGGAAAAAACACCCATTACTGAGTGATGACCCATGTAAGTGATTTTCATAGAACATAATGGAAATAGCCCATTAGTGGACCCCACCTTGCCAGAAAGCCAACAAATGGTAGTTCTAATTTAGTACATGATCTGTTTCACTAATTGTCCTGCCAAGCACACAAGGTAATTATGTTCTCGAGCTGAAAAGCTGGGTTCCAGAATTCAAAACTAGTGCTTAATTATCCTTCAAATGTCACAGCTTTTAAAACAGCTAAACAAGCTTTTTTCATCTTTCAAGAAGCTGTACATTTATGTATTTTAAAGGGCTCCTCATGCTCTTGAAAATCCCTGAGGCTGGAAAGGATAAACCTACGCTTCCTTCTTCCCTCTTATTCCTGGTGTAAAGGTAGAGAAAATGTTGGGGTATTGTGCTGCACACATGATAAAACTGAGACTGGACTTGGGTTCAACTTTCCTTTGATCTATTCATCCCAAGCCATCCCAGCAAAGGAGCCCAAGGCAGGGCCTGAACCCATGACCCCGGGATCAGGAGCTGAGCTGAGATCAAGTCAGCTGCTTAACCGACTGAGCCACCCAGTTCCCCAAAGCTAGCAGAAACACCTGTAAATACAGAGAACCAACAACGACCTCCAGGAGAGGGGGAGGGGCAAAACTAGTGGAGAGCAGCAGGAGGTACAGGCTTCCAAGTAGTGCTGGGGACATAACGCAAAGAACAATTCAGGCAAAACCAATCCCTGCCCTCATGGAGCTTACATTCTATTGAGGCAAATAAAATACAGTTGGTCAGGTAATGTGATTAGTGCTACAGAGGAAAAACGAAGCAGGGAAAGGAGGGCAGAGCATGCTGGTGGGTGGCAGGAGCTCACTTGAATACTGTTCTCAAAAAGGAAATATGGGAGCAAAGGCTTGAGGGTATTATTAGGGAGTGACCAGTGCAATTATCTGGAGAAAAAGTGCTAGCTGGCAACTAGGACACAGGCTCATGCCTGGTGAACACCAGTGTGGATGGCACATGGGGAGCTCAGGAGATGGTCAGCAGGTAGCAAGTGGCAGGCTATGGAGGACTCTGGAGGGCACTGTAAGGACTTTGGCTTTTCTTTGAGATGGGAAACCACTGGAGGGTTTTGAGCAGAGGGAACCTGACCCTTAACTGACAGACTGCGGAGGGGTACGGACGCAAGCAAGATTGTTAGGAAGCATTTGCTGTGGAAGATGGCCACCTGAACCAGGGTGGTAGCCTGGAGGTATGAAAGGATCAGATGCTGGGAATATTTTGAAGGTAGAGCTGACAGACCTTTCAGACATGTTTCTCCAGATCTGGGTCTGACCAAAACACAGGACTACTGTGTGTTTACAAGATGACTCTGGAATGTCTTGAAAAGAACGTTAGGTGATAATAAAGCAACCTTTATGTGGCACTTAACAATCAGGGACATATGTCAGAGACTCTATGAGGCACTTAAAAAAAAAAAAGATTTTTTTGTCAGCGCATGCAAGAGCACAAGCACAGGGAGCAGCAGGCAGACGAAGAAGCAGACTCACCACTGAGCAAGGAGCCCGAAGCAGGGCTCAATCCCAGGACCCTGGGATCATGACCTGACACTTAATCGACTGAGCCACCCAGGCGTCCCTATATATGCTTTTAATTCCCCTCCAAATTTGCCTAACTATTTTTATCATTTCTTATACCCCACTCACACATTTAATTCCCTTTTATTTCTATAAATGTATGTTTTGTTGTCAGGATCTGATAGGTCCCAATATATTAAATATTTGCAAATCAGATCCTGGTTGTGTGTCTGCTGATAAAGTCTCATTAGTGGCTTGTTTCCTTGGGTGTTTTTTGCCACTTTGGAAAACAGTGTGGAGATTCCTCAAAAAAATAAAAATAGAGCTATCCTGTGACCCCGCTATTACCCTACTGGATATTTACCCCAGAGATACAGATGTAGTGAAAGGAAGGGCCATATGTACCCCAGTGTTCATAGCAGCAATGGCCACAATCGCCAAACTGTGGAAAGAGCCAAGATGCCCTTAGGTGAATGGAGAAAGAAGATAAGGTCCATGTATACAATGGAGTATGATGCCTCCATCAGAAAGGATGAATACCCAGCTTTTGTATCAACATGGACGGGACTGGAAGAGATTATGCTGAGTGAAATAAGTCAAGCAGAGAGAGTCAGTTATACGGTTTCACCTACTTGTGGAGCATAAGGAACAACGTGGAGGACGTTAGAAGGAAAGGAAAAGTGAACTGGGGTAAATAGGAGGGGGGAGATGAAGCATGGGACTATGGACTCTGAGAAACAAACTGAGGGTTTTGGAGGGGAGGGGGCAGGGGGTTGGGTGAGCCTGGTGGTGGGTATTATGGAGGGCACGAATTGCATGGAGCACTGGGTGTGGTGCATAAACAGTGACTCTTGGAACACTGAAAAAAATAAAATTAAGATGCTAAAAAAAATTGTGAGATTATGTTCCTTGGAACTTCATCTTCAGCAATTCTTTGAGAACCAGGTTTAAGTTGTTGTCTTTTGCGTTTGCTTTTATCAACCTAGGAACACTATGAATCTCAGAAAGTGTTCAAACCTCTGTTAAGTGTCAGCTTGTGGCTGTTAATGGCCAGAGCAGATCCAGAGCCAAAGCAAACACAGACAAGTTTCTTTGTCAATCACCCCCTACTGAGGGCGTCTCCCTTCAGGACCTTGTTTTACATGGGCATCGCTTATCTAACTTCTTGACTTACGCAGGAGGCAGTAGGTTTCGTTTGCCCGTTTCCGCCTATGATCCATCAAAAACCACTAGATCACACCAGATCAGCAGTACCCCAGGACATCAACAGCTTCAGCACCTAATTACATCAGCGTCAGGGACATTTCTGGTCTCTAAGGAGCTCCCTTACTAGTTCATTTATGCATATAAAACAATTCAAAGAGGGCATATAGGTGGTTCAGTGGGTTAAGCACCTGACTGTTGATTTCAGCTCAGGTCACGATCTCAGGTCACGATCTCAGGGTCATGAGATCAAGTCCTGTGTTGGGCTCCACGCTCAGTGCAGAGCCTGCTTGAGATTCCCTCTCCCTCTGCCCCTCCCCCAACTCACACTCTCTTCTAAATAAATAAAATTTTAAAAAAGATTCAAAAAATATTTTATTTAGGAATTTTAGGTGTTCTGTACAAGTAAGATTTTCTAGGATAGTTACTCTATCATATTGCTAAAGTGAAGTCCTAAGCTAACACTATTTAAATATTCAATGATATTATATGAACAGTAGTTGTGTGCCAAAATAGATTCAGTTACTTAACTCCCACTGCCCGAACTAGCGAGTATTCTAAAAACTGACCCAAAAAATCCAGTTTTCTGAATTTTTATGAACCTCTTTACATATAAAATTTGTTATATATATGTGTGTGTGTGTTGTTTCCTCTTTTATATAAAAGTGCCATTTTCTGAATTAGAAAACTTTCTGAGAAGCATAAAGATTAAAAATTTTGATATATTGTTCATCATCAGGAGTTTCAGTTAGAATTTTTTTTTAAGATTTTATTTATTTATTTGACAGATCACAAGTAGGCAGAGAGGCAGGCAGAGAGAGAGGAGGAAACAGGCTCCCCGCTGAGCAGAGAGCCTGATGCAGGGCTCGATGACAGGACCCCGGGATCATGACCTGAGCTGAAGGCAGAGGCCTTAACCCACTGAGCCACCCAGGCACTTTGGAATTTCAGTTAGAATCTTGACCTTGAGTGCATGTCATTTAAATGTTTTGTTTGACAAAAGAGGAAGTACATGTGAAGCACTTCTGCCACATAACAAAATATGATTTTTTTTCTAGAAAAATCATGTGTGGTGTTTTTTTTAAAGACATCTTAATCTTTTTTTTTTTTTTTTAAAGATTTTATTTATTTATTTGACAGAGAGATCACAAGTAGGCAGAGAGGCAGGCAGAGAGAGAGGGGGGAAGCAGGCTCCCTGCTGAGCAGAGAGCCTGACATGGGGCTCAATCTCAGGACCCTGAGATCATGACCTGAGCCGAAGGAAGAGGCTTAACCCATTGAGCCACCCAGGTGCCCCTGAATTTTTTATATTTATTTATTTATTTAAAATATTTTTATTTATTTATTTGACAGACGGAGATCACAAGCAGGCAGAGAGAGAGGAGGGGAAGCAGGCTCCCTGCTGAGCAGAGAGCCAGATGCAGGGCCCGATCCCAGAACCCTGGGATCATGACCTGAGCCGAAGGCAGAGGCTTTAACCCACTGAGCCACCCAGGTGCCCCACAAAATAATTACTTTTAAAACAAAAACATGCTCCTTGTGTCAGATGCTTGTGGGGTCCTCAATAATTTGTAAAGAATTAAGTGATCCTGAGACCAAAACTGCTGTTCTAGGTTAAGAAACCTGAGCCTAGAGAGGTTGAACGGCCGGGCAAGGTTGCAAAACTAGAGAATGGTAAAGCAGCAATGAAATTCAGGTGTATCTAGCCCACACAAGCTCTTTGTACCAAGTACACTGTCTACAACAGAGAAGACGAACTCAGGTGTGCACTGCTGCGGCACTTCTGATATTTTACTG
The DNA here is from genome assembly GCF_902655055.1 of Lutra lutra. Taxonomy (NCBI): domain Eukaryota; kingdom Metazoa; phylum Chordata; class Mammalia; order Carnivora; family Mustelidae; genus Lutra; species Lutra lutra. The sequence goes on from NC_062292.1 coordinate 28,382,767, forward strand.
GGCACCTGGTTATTTCTCATGGTACAAAGTAACTCCCTTTCCTCAAAATAAGAAAAAAGGTGTCCTTAAGGCAGTATTTTTAGGATGGGTTATGCTTAAAAAACCAGTAGCAAGGAATGGGATGGTATAGAGTTCTGGTTCTTCAGAGAAGGGATACAGGAGCAGCTGTACAGATGGACTGTCTTATTCAAGCGAAGCCCAAGAGCATAAAGCAGCAATCCCATCAGACTCATCATCTGACAAATCTCTTCCCAACAGGAGAAATTATTCATAAGACAGTGCTCCTCGAAGCTAATAATAACTATTGATATTGGAGCTGGCACTTGCTTACCTTTGTTTTTAAAACTTGCAACACAGGATAAACCTAAATTCCCTAGGAGAGCAGGGAGGTTGGATTTGAAATACAGTTATTAGCATCCCGTTGACTATCAGATTGTGCATTTTGAAATCCTGGCTGTGTTGTTTTCAACTTTATCATTAAGTAGTTCCTTAGTTTTTGAGAAAAGACTTAATTTAAAATCACCCCACTTCAATGGTAAGGGATCTAAAATCGTGACATTTCTCTGGATTTCAGAATAAGCATTTTGTTTTTTTTTCCCCTGAGAGGCAAGACTGAAGAAGAGCCCAGCGATGCCCAAAAGGACTAGGTCTTCGAGATAACAACACGGGATTGTTTGACTTCTGAGGACTGGGGACCTTTGGTATTTGCAGCCTAGAAAATAGTCTCTGGATTTTAGGTGTCTTCTGGAACTTTCATTTCCAGGATAAAAGACAACATTTTGCTTGGAATCAGGCTTTACACAATCAATAGTGAATTACATTTATCCTCTGGGGGATAAATGGACGTAAACTGCATTTCCCCACCTATTAAAGGGAAGCTCTAGAAATTCCCTCCGCTGAGAAAGGGTATGCAGACTTGGATACCTGGAGAGCCCTGCCAGCAAGAATGTTCTCACACCAGAATACACCCACAGGTGGGGAGATTGGATTCGAGGACCAACTTTAGAGAAAAGCTCCACCTAACGGCAAACCACTTTTCTGCAGCAGGGAAGAACATTCATACTCCTCTTGGTCCACTGAGTATCACAGGTTAGAACTGGAAGGGAAGCTGATTTTATTTTCAAACAAACAACTATAGGACTTGCTTAGACCACCAAGAAAAACAGGCAGGGATAGAGGGCTGATACTTGGTACTTCTAAATTACACATCAAAAGAATGTCAAGGCAGAAGTGAAGATAAAGTAGAAAAGAAAACTTTCATTCATCAAGGCCTTGTTCATTTCGTAATTATTAACTGATTATAAGCTTTTATTTATGTCATAGAATGTATATGAAAATTACAATACTTTTGGTGTTCACTTTTCTATATATCTGAGGTTGGCCTAAGATCAATATTTTCAATTACTTAAATTGAGGACAAGTGTTATTCATGGATTAATAGCAATTATTATTATTTTAAAATAATATACATATTATTTATATATACATTTTATTTATTTTTTAAGATTTTATTTATTTATTTGATAGAGATCACAAGTAGGTAGAGAGGCAGGCACAGAGAGAGAGAGAGAGAGAGGAAGAAGCAGGCTCCCTGATGAGCAGAGAGCCTGATGCGGGGCTCGATCCCAGGACCCCGAAATCATGACCTGAGCCGAAGGCAGAGGTTTTAACCCACTGAGCCACCCAGCATCCCAAAGATTTTATTTTTAAGTAATTTCTACACCCAATGTAGGTGAACTTACAACCCCAAGATCAAGAGTTGTATGTTCTACCCACTGAGCCAGCCAGGCACCCTAATAATTATTTTTAAAAATACAATCATAAATAGAATACTGATTAATAAAATTACTGTTTTCTTATGCTATAGATGTCAATTTTATTTAATCTTAGACTATATAGATATACCAGTTTACAGGTAAATAATACCATTATCTATTATATTTGTGTAATCCTTTATAGTTTTTCAAACTATTTTTATTCATAATTCCTTCCACATACATCATTTCCTCTGGTTCTGGCAAGAGGAGCCTGGTGAGGTAGCCAGGACAAGCAGTGTTCCCATTTCATATAAGCAGGAAAGGAGGCTTATATAACTTGCTCAAGGTGAAACACCAAGATTTTATGACTTTCATTTTGGTGATTTTTTTTTTTTTTTGTATTATATCATGATGCTTCTCACTATATTATGCTTATCGTTGAGATATCACTATTTAGCTTCCTTTACAGGACTCTCTTGATGAGGCTGGTTGAAATGACCCCCTCATCAATTGACTAAAGGGGCAAGCATCTCCCCACATTTCACATGGTCTGATTACTGATTACCTCTGTCTCAAGTAAACGATCTACTATCCAGGTATGAAAAACATGAGAAAACACTAAGCTATTATATTACTCAGACAAAGGGCCATTTTCACACCTGTCCAGGTAACAGAAACTACACAAAAGTCCCAAACAAAAAATCCTAGTAATGCGTGTTATCAAGTCAAAATTAGATACCTTCTGTTTCTTTGTTGTGGTGAAGAATGTTGTCTGGATTCCTTCCCCTTGAAGACCTGCTCATCAGGCTTGTGGCAGCACTCTGCATCTGATTTCAGCCTTGGGAAGCCAAGCAGACAAAACTCAAAAGCTCAACTTTCTGGATGGGATGGCTGATTCAACAAGCTCTTTTCTGCTTCCGAGTCTGCTGGCCAGGAGACCTGGATATGATAGGGCTTCAGTTCCTCAGGAGGGAGAGAATCTGGGGCATTGCTCATGAGGTCGTGCCCCCTGAAGGATTTGGGGAAGGCTATGACATCTCTGATGCTTGGTGCTCCAGTGACAAGGCATATCAGTCTGTCTAACCCTGGAAGTAAAATACAAAGGTAACAGATGAGAGTGGAATCTAAGGTTGGGAGTGACTAAGTTTTTCCACAAAGGCTGTAGAGAACTTTTAAATAAGAATCTTTAGTTGCAGCCAAGCAGAGTTCCCTGCCTTTTTTAGGGAACTTCTGTGTGTTTGAAAGGTTCTTTTCTGTCTTATCCTAGAAAAATGCCGAGGATGAATATTCACATGCTCAAATGAAGTGACAGCAATTAATGAGTCCTTAGCAAGGGTTTTCTAAAGGTTGACAAAAACCAGGTGCTGTGCAGGGCACTCCAAGAACACAAACAGAAGTCCTTGCTGTTGAGTGCCTACAATCTAGGTAAGCTTCCGAGAATTTCTCACACTCCTCGTTTGATAAAACCAGCAAGGTGAGCAACGACGGCAGAAGGGCACTGGCATGTTCTTGCTCTCACACAAGCTGAATACTACATGGAGCAGTGCCTTCCAGTCGCCTATGAATGCGTCTGTGAGCCCCCAGGGACTTGAACAATATTGACTTAACACTGAAGTTTTATTCTATTAAGAAATCTTTCAAGGGATGCCTGGGTGGCTCAGTTGGTTAAGCAGCTGCCTTCGGCTCAGGCCATGATCCCAGGGTCCTGGGATCGAGTCCCACATCGGGCTCCTTGCTCCACAGGGAGCCTGCTCTCTCTGCCTCTGACTTGCTTGTGCGTTCTCTCTCTCTCTCTCCCTCTGACAAAAAAAAAAAAAAGAAATCTTTCAAGTGCAAATTATAAAGTTTTACCTTTAGCTGGTAAAGTACATATTAAAGTACATTTTAGAAGTACACTATATCAACGAAAGGAAAATAGAAACTTAAAATCTCACAGAATTCTTGGGCTCACACCCTATCCTTTTTATCCCCTCCTCTCCACCTCTGCCCCTGCCTGGAAACTGAGCCCAAATTTGAGACATAAGGTTACGGAATGAAATTTAGCTTGTCAAAGGACAGTTGTTTACCTAAGGCAATTCCTCCATGAGGGGGCGCCCCAAAATCTAAAGCCTGGAGCAGATGGGAGAGCAAGTTCACATCTTCCTGAAATTCAAAACAGAATTCAATTTGAATACACACTGAGGGTCCACAGTAAGCGTAGATGCTAAAGGGAAAAAAAACGAGTTAAAAAAAAAAAACCACCTTCAGATTGTTTACGGTTTTGCAAGAGACTAGGACAAGTCACAGAATGAAACATGTAGAGAGATGCCTGGCACACAATAACGCAGCCAGTATTACAGTGAGAATGGGGACAGGGTAGCACCCATCAAGGACATGGAGGTGTGGGCTCAGAAGGGTAGGATAAAAAGCAGGAAGTGTCCTATCACAGGGCCAAGGTAAGAGAACATTATTAAGAGAGGAAGAGCGTCTTCTCTGCTCAGCAGGGAGCCTGCTTCCTCCTCTCTCTCTCTGCCTGCCTCTCTGCCTACTTGTAATCTCTGCCTGTCAAATAAAATAAATAAAAAGAAAGAAAAAAAAAAAGAGAGAGAGGAAGAACGTCAAATGCTGGGGGGAGGTAGGACAGCTTGGGGGCTAAGAATAGGCCACTGGATCTGGTGGCTCTGCGAGTTAACTTATGTGGGGCAATGTGTGTGGAAATGTTGAAAGTGTGTCTGATGGTGGTTCTCTCCCCAGGCTACAGAGCTGAAACAAGAGGGGAGCTTTTTTTTTTTTTTTTTTTTTTTTTAAGATTTTATTCATTTATTTGAGAGAGAGACAGTGAGAGAGAGCATGAGCGAGAAGGTCAGAGGGAGAAGCAGACTCCCCATGGAGCTGGGAGCCCGATGCGGGACTCGATCCCAGGACTCCGGGATCATGACCTGAGCTGAAGGCAGTCGTCCAACGAACTGAGCCACCCAGGCGTCCCAAGAGGGGAGCTTTTAAGGAATGAATGCGAAAGCCTCACACTTACAGCCTTTCCTGTAATTGACCTGGGGTGGAGTAGTGGGGTGGTCTTTTTTTTTTGTTTGTTTTTAACAATTTCCACTTGAGGGCGCCTGGGTGGCTCAGTGGGTTAAGCCGCTGCCTTCGGCTCGGGTCATGATCTCAGGGTCCTGGGATCGAGTCCAGCGTCGGGCTCTCTGCTCAGCAGGGAGCCTGCTTCCCTTCCTCTCTCTCTGCCTGCCTCTCTGCCTACTTGTGATCTCTCTCTGTCAAATAAATAAATAAAATCTTTAAAAAAACAAAACAAAACAATTTCCACTTGATTCTGTTCCAATGCGCAGCGGGGCTGAGAACCACGGGTGGTGGGGAAGAGGCAGAAGCCATGGATTCTCACTGACTCATTTAAGAAGCTTGACAATGAAAGGAAGGAAGAAACCTGGTTGGGAAACTGATGACTGGATGCCTTGAGTTGGGAGGAGAAATATTATGGGACGTCGCAATGTCCTCAAGGCTGATGGGGGGAGTCTGTGGTTTGGAGTTCTCCAACCCTGCCTTCAGTGAAGTTCCTCCATCCTAGGGGCGCATGGGGGGCTCAGTCGTTAAGCGTCTGCCTCTGGTGTAGGTCATGATCCCAGAGTCCTGGGATGGAGACCCGCATGAGGTTCCCTGCTCGGTGGGAAACCTGAGTGGGGAGGGAAACCTTCTCCCTCTCCCACTCCCCCTCCTTGTGTTCCCTCTCTCACTGTGTCTCTCTCTGCCAAGTAAATAAGTAAATAAGTAAAATCTTAAAAAAAAAAAAGAAAAGTTCTTCCATCTCCCTCACACCTGTTAGTTAATCCCACTAAATAATCGCTCGAGATCAGACTCTCCTTGGACAATTTTTTTCCTGAAATCTAACCTGGCCCTCCATCGAATCATCAAGAAACTGCAGTTTCTTAGGCCTGCATCCATGGAGACTCTTCTTTTAAAAATCCTGATTATCCCACTCTCTGTCATATCTTATCACCCATATGAAATGATACAAAATTCTTTCAAGCCAGGCTCTTTCTCTAGCATAATCAACACTTCCATGCATTTCTGACCACATCATTTTTTGTGCAGTGTGGTGGTTCGGAGGTTAGGAGCTTGGGCTCAAGAGCCTCCTGGCCTGGATTCGAATAGTGGCTCTGGTGACTTCTGTGCTGTGTGACTCCGGGCAGATTATCAATCTGCCTCGGTCACTCATCTTTAAAATGGGCAGAACAGGGTAATTGTGAGGATTAAATGTGTCTGTGCATATAAAGTACTTAATGCCCAGCACACAACGGTCCCTACTAATAAACAACTATTATGATCATTTACTTTTCAAAGTCTTACACTAAAGGTAGAGAGACAAGCCAACACTATTCTCTATCTAGTGAATCTTTCATTCCTAACAAATTTTTTTTTTTTTTTTTTTTTTTTTTTTTTTTTTTTTTGACAGAGAGATCACAAGCAGGCAGAGAGGCAGGCAGAGAGAGAGGAGGAAGCAGGCTCCCCAAGAGAGCAGAGAGCCCGATGCGGGGCTCGATCCCAGGACTCCGAGATCATGACCTGAGCCGAAGGCAGCGGCTTAACCCACTGAGCCACCCAGGCGCCCCTCATTCCTAACAAATTAAAAAAAAACAAATCCCACAAACATTCTGGAAGGCAGCTATGCTCACCACTATACACATCAATGCTGGCTAGAACAACAAATATTCTGGTTAAAAACAACAACAACAACAACAACAGGTTAGAAGATGATGTTACCTTCAGTAAAGTTGCCAGAACGTAGTGCTGGAGCTCTGCGTCATGAATTCGGATAGAACCCCCGCCTATCTCACTGCCATTTAAAACCAAGTCATAGTGTTGGCTACGGACCTACAAGATTCACAGAGCCTTTACGTTAGGGAAAATTTCTAATTTTCAGTTCTACAGGTTGAAGACAGTGCAGCTACTCAGAGACAATGTATTTACTATGTGCTCAAACCCAACCACCTCTCTGAGGCTTCCAGAACTGGGTGAGACTGTGAAATCAGACCATCTTTGCCTTTGTTTCCCCATTTCCTTTTTATGTGGAAGAACAGATATGGTACCTTCTCGGGTTCGGTGTATAAGAGCTGCAGGTCACTGGGGTGGGGAGCAGTGAATGGGTGGTGGGCTGACTCCAACTCTCCGGGATTTTCCTCCTTGGGAAGAAAGAGTGGGAAATCCACAACCCAAAGGAAAGAGAACAGAGCTGGGTCACGTAGCACCAATCCTCTCGCTTCTAGAAGGTCGGCACATTCCAGTCGTAATTTTCCCAGCGCAGAGCACTGTAAACAGAAGATACGAATGTTGATTTAACCACTATGACAGAGTAAGCAGCAAATGACACAAGCTGGACTCTACAGCCAGGCCATCCTCTGAGAAGGGACGAGACGATTACTCAGACACTCTGAGCCTCTCAGGAGACAAAGAGCTGAGGATGATCGGATTGAAACATGGTTGAGAAGGACTGTCACACTCGGAAGATCGGGTGAGAATTTGGTAACACAGTGACAGAGGGCACAGACACCTGAGTCTGACTCACCTGGGCTGTATCTCGGTTTGGCTACTGACTCACTTCTCCACACTTTTTTCCGGAGGACAATGGAGAAAAACCATTGATCTACTCCAAAATGCTGCTGTGAACATCAAGTGAGATACCTACGGCGGCTGTTCTGTGATTATTCTCCTGACTGCTCCTGCGGGGTGCAGTGAGGCTCCAAGGGGTGCCTGGCACCCAGCTGATGGCTAGCAAATGTTGGCTATGATCAGAGGGGCAGTATGGGTAAGAGGTCCATTTAAGAGTGTGACTTTTGAAACCAGACTTCATAGGTTAGAAACCTGCTCCCTTACTGCCTGGTTGCATGTGAACACATTTCTAACCTCCATGCCTGTTTTCTTTCTTTCTTTTTAAAAAAAATATTTTATTTATTTGAGAGAGCAGAGAGCACAAGCACACGGGTGGGGGGACAGGCAGAGGGAGAGGGAGAAGCAGACTCCCCATTGAGCAGGTGTCCAATGTGGAGCTCGATTCCAGGACCCTGGGATCATGACCTGAGCCAAAGGCCGACGCTTAACCCACTGAGCCACCCAGGCGCCCCCATGCTTCTGTTTTCTGATCTTAGAATGGTCCTTCTCTCCCATAAGGTTGGCATGAGGATTAAATGAGTTAACGTCCACAAAGCACACAGAACAGTGCTGAGCAAACAGAAGTGTTCACTACGATATGTGGAGCTTCCCTGAGAAAGGAAACCATGCCTAGAAACAAGCACAGGGCCTATTCTAGCTTACATGTGCACCTGGGGCACTTGACCTGTGGCATATTCAGAGTGCTAATGCTATTTCTCTTGAGTCCAATTTTTAGTTCTTTCAAGGAGTCCTAGCAGGAATTCAAATGGCACTTTTCTGAGAGAAGAACACCATCAGCTTCACCTCATACCAGGGGAAAGCAGAATGACCAGTAAGTTTGCAGCAGGGTATTTATACAATACAAAATCCCAAGTTCTTTTGTAAGAAACTCATTGACAGTAAAATTTGTAGTTAACTGGTGCATTCCCCAGCAAGTTTATCGGCGCTGTTCATGACTGGTATTAAACAATAATGTTGATAAATGAATTCATTAAAAACATGACTGCAGGGGCGCCTGGGTGGCGGGTTAAAGCCGCTACCTTCAGGTTAAAGCCGCTACCTTCGGCTCAGGTCATGATCCCAGGGTCTTGGGATCGAGCCCCACATCTGGCTCTCTGCTCAGCACAGAACCTGCTTCCCTTCCTCTCTCTCTGCCTGCCTCTCTGCCTACTTGTGATCTCTGTCTGTCAAATAAATAAATAAAAATTAAAAAATTAAAAAAAACAAAACAAAACATGACTGCGGCATCAAAACAAATTTGTAATTAAATAGCTTTCTTTACCATTATGGCAGGTGAAGGGAAAGATGGTTCCACATTTATTTATTTACTTATTCAAAAGAAATGCTTTAAAATTTTATTTACTGACTTATTTAAAGTAATCTCTATAGCCAACATGGAGCTGCAATTCATGACCCCAAGACCAAGAGTCGCACGCTCTTTCGACTGAGCCGGCCCAGCGCTGGATAGTAGGTTACACTTTGCATTGAAACTGACCTCTGAAGCTTTTCCTTTGGAAGAAACAATGATACAAAAAAGAAGAAGGGACTTGATAAAGTATTAATCAAACACCACTGCTATAAAGAAATCATATTATACTTTAGTGCAAACATGAATTTATATCACACTTGACCTTTCCAATGTATTTTCGATATTCATGTTTGACTGACATTCTATCCTTCCGTACCTTTTACAGTGATCTCTATGGCTCAGTCCACTCCACAGATCTCCTGAAGGGTGGTGAGATGGCCAGGGCATGGCAGCACTCATCACCTCCCAGCAGCTGTTCCTGAGGAGGAAGGGTCTGGTCTTGACCAAGTAGGGCTGGAGATGTCTGCCAGCCCAGTAGCCTTCCAGCAGTCTGATCTCTCCCTCCACAGTTTTAGGAATGCATTATCTACAAAAGTTTGGGATTACCAAATCTTCCTAATCTACAAAACCTTCAAAGTGAAAACATTTTTTCACAGTCCTACAAGGAATACCAATGGCCTTTGACCTGAGTGGCTTTCCTAATCAGAGCCATATCTAATCTGTGTGAACAATGCCAATCATCACATCGTAATTATCACTGTGTGAGCAATTCCGATAGAGGCTGGGAGCTGATGAAGAGAACACTTCTTTGGATTTTTGTTTTTCAGTGCTTTTTAAGTGATTTTGTTTTTAAGCATTGTTTTTAAGTGCTGAAAGGTATTTATGAATAGAAAAACTCATATAGAGCAGCCCCATTTTATGAAATTAAGTCAATTTTAAATATGTATTATGTACACAGCATCAATAGCACAGCTGTTCACAGGTGGTGTTTCTTACTGCTTTCTTTCTTTCTTTCTTTTTTTTAAAGATTTTATTTGTTTATTTGACACACAGAGAGAGATAGCGAGAGAGAGAACATAAGCAGGGGAAGTGGGAGAGGGAGAAGCAGGCCTCCCGCTGAGCAGGGAGCCCCATGCAGGGCTCGATTCCAGGACCCCGGGATCATGACCTGAGCTGAAGGCAGATGCTTAATGACTGAGCCACCCAGTCGCCCCCTCTTACTGCTTTCTTGTGCTCCCCGGCAGTCAGCAGGACCACATCATCCTCTCGGATTTCCATTAGTCTGATTAGTCCTGATCTTTGCTCCTCCAGTATGGACTGAGCAACTGGAGAATTCCAGTTTCTACTGGCTTCTGGGAATACAGGTAAGACTTCCTGTGATAAAGAAAAAGACTTAGTTACATCTTTTTAAAAAGTGGGGGTGATTTATTTTTCTTGTCATAGAAAGATTTCTTGCTCCCAACAGGACACGAGATGATTTTCACTCCCTCCCTCAACCCCTTCAAACTGGTACTAGAGGAATTACAGATGTCATCTCACCATAATCAGAAACAAAAGGGAATAAAAGTTGGGGAGACACTGGCAAAGAGGTTTCTGCAAATCTGTGGCAGGCTGCAAATGAACAGAATAGGAACGATTACAGGGAGCTCTGGCCTGGAGCGAATGGAGGCATCTCAGCGCAGAAGGGACGGATTTTATCCTGCAGAAGCCCAGAGGGTAGCCTCAGGACTCCGATGAAGTTTGGATTCTCAGGGTAGGGGCCAGTGGCTCTGCTGCTCCCCCCAAACTGAACGTACCCATTCACAAAGCCCCTCCAAGGACCCTGTATTCCTAACCACTTAAAAAAAATTTTTTTTTCCTTTAAGTAAGCTCTACACCCAATGTGGAGCTTGAACTCAGGAACCTGGAGATAGAGAGATCAAGAGTTGAATGCTCTACCAAGTGAACCAGCCAGCTTTTTAAATGCCTCATTCTGGAAGGTGAGGGGAGGACGTTCCGGGAGGTCGGGGAGGACAGGTGAAACAGGTTATGGGGGTAAAGGCGTGCACATGTGACGAGCACCGGGTATTGTAAGTAAATGCCGACTCACTAAATTGTAAACCTGAAACTAATATTATACTGTATGTTAACTGACTGGAATTCAAGAAAGAACTTAAAAAAGAAAAAAACCCACCTCATTCTAAATATATACAATCAACAGTTACCATACATCAAAGAAATGCTGCAGTATTTAAAAAAAAAAAAGGACGCAAGAGGAAAGAGGTAGTTTAGGGACTGAATCCTCAAAGGCCCTCAAAAATATATTCTATCAATAAAACCAGAATAAAATATGGAAAAGAAAAAGAAACAGCTACTGGGACTGAAATATGATTGCTAAAATGAATCAACAGAAGAGTTGAAGAAATTTCTCAGAATAAAAAGGAAAAGAAAATGGTGAGGAAGAACACAGGGGAAAAAAAAAGAGAGAGACATATTAAGTTACAAAAGGAGGTCCAAATATGGCTAAAAGAAATTCCCAAAAAAAGAGACTAGAGGGAATGATGAAGTCAAAACAATCAGTAATAGAACAATTTTCCACAAATGAAAGACATGAGCCATCATATTGAAACAACTCCTATAGGGTACAACACATGAATGCAAAACGACCCAAACGTACACAAATTGAAATTCTGCAACATTAAGGATCAGGAGGCTGAATGCTTCCAAAGGAAAACAAGCAGCTTTGCTGTGAAGGAACACATTCGTGTCAGCATCAGGCTTCTCATCAGTAATAGCAGGTACAACAGAAAAAGCAATGCTTTCAGCAAGCTAAGGCTGTGCTAATACAGTAGCCACCACTCACACATACCTATTAAACTGAAATGAAATAAAATTAAAAATTCATCTCCTCAGATAAACTAGCTTCATTTCAAGCACTGGATGGCTGCCCTGGCTAGGGTCTACCATATAGGATGACGCAGAAGCAAAACATTTCCACGAACAAGGAAGGTTCTGTTGGACAGCACAGAGTGAGGGCTCTTGTGAAAGAGAAAGTGGGGGTAAGGGCAGAGGAAAGAAACTTCAAGCCTACTCCCCATTAAGTGTGGAGCTGATGCAGGGCTCAATCCCATGACCCAGGAGATCATGACCTGAGCAGAAACCAAGAGTTGGAGGCTCAATTAACTGAGCTTCTCAGGTGCCCTGGGTAGCATTGTTCTAAAGGGATGTGACTGCAATTCTGAATTTTATACTATACCAAATTAGTCATCAAGAGTGAGGTTTTGAACATAAAGACCTTTTTTTTTTTTTTTATTTGACAGAGAGAGATCACAAGTAGACGGAGAGGCAGGCAGAGAGAGAGAGAGAGGGAAGCAGGCCTCTCGCTGAGCAGAGAGCCCGATGCGGGACTCGATCCCAGGACCCTGAGATCATGACCCGAGCCGAAGGCAGCGGCTTAACCCACTGAGCCACCCAGGCGCCCCGAACATAAAGACATTTTTAGGCGAAGCAAGTGTATCTCTTGTGTGCTTTCTTAGGAAGTTACTTGAGGATCTACTCCAACACAAATTAGATAGAGGAAGATCTGGGATCCAGGGAGAGTGGCTTCTACTCAAAAGAGGAATGAAGGAAAGGTCCGGAAAGACGGCTGTGCAGGAGGTACAGAATAACTAGGTAAGGCCTGTGTGTGGAAGCCTTGTCGCTTATGCAGACGTTAACAGATCAAGTTTAAAATGGATAAGTAAAAACAAACACAAACAAACAAAAACACCAGTATGCAGATATATTTCTAAAAAACAGAGACATTCTGGCTGGTGTGGGACTGGAGTGATGTGAGCTAGAGCACACACTTATGCATCTCATTAATCCTTTACTACTTGTGTGTGTGTGCTTGTTTTTGAAGATTTTACTTATTTGTCAGAGAGAAAGCAAGAGCGTGTGCACAAGCGGGGGGAGTGGCAGGCAGAGGGAGAAGCAGGCTCCCCACTGAGCAAGGAGCCCAATGTGGGACTTGATCCCAAGACCCTGGGATCATGACCTGAGCCAAAGGCAGACACTTAACAGACTAAGTCACCCAGGCATCCTACTACTTGTGTTTTTAACTCTGTGCATGTGCTATATTGCTAAAAATTCAGACACATATTTAAAAAAAAAATCAAGTAAAAATAATACATTAAAAAAACAGAAGTGTTACCCATTTCTTCTATAAAAATCAGTTAATGAGAAATGGTAAAAAAGGAAAAAAAAAAAACATGTAGTAAGAGTTTCATGAACTGAAGGTTACTGAAGTTAACCTTCCGGCTTATTTCCTGGTCCTGTCGTTCCTAAGTGCAGACTCCAAACACTAGCAAGATAAAAGTAAAGAAAAAAATCGGAAGATCTAGAGTTGCCACTTATGAATTTTATCAAAGGCATAAAATAAACTTAAAACATTATCTGCTATTAGCATCATTTCATAAAAGAACATACATCTTTACAATAAAGAATAAGGAGAAGTAGAGGATAATTCTTTAAATTCATTTAACTTTATGAAAAGCTTTTTATATTGCTCTGACTTTTCTCATTTTGCCTTGACCCATTTTGGAAACCATTATCTTAATCTTTCTTTCTTGTTGAAAATCCCTTTAAGCCCGAGGTATGAGGCTTGGCTGTGGTGGTGGCAGAGGTGGGTGGTCCATTTTCAGTACACAAATACTGTGTTTTTACATGGTTATGATCCGTGTTTATATAAAATTCTGTATTTTCCTTTTCTTACAAATCATTACAATATCAATATATCCCCCATACTACAAACTCTTTGGAGACAAAGTTTTAAAAAAGGAACTTTAATCATATCAATTCCTTTGATTATACCTTAATTTATTTAAGTATTCCCATATAATTTCATCTTATTCCTATTGTAAAGGATACTATAATGAGCATACTCTCTTCAGATTTAGAATGTATTCTACAAAGTATGTCACAGAAAATTAATGACTCAGAGGACATGACTATTTTTAAAGTTACTGATTCCGAGAAGGCTGAGACAATTTCCAGGTCCAGTGACAAGATAAGAAAGGCCCGTTTGCCACTCCCACTCCTCTGTAGTTCAGTTCCTCCATTCACCAAGCCAACAACACAAAATGTGTCTGTCAAAGGTGGATTCAGAATTTTAAAAATTCTGAATTTTAAAATCTTAAAAAAATTTTTTTTTTTAATTTTAAAAATTTTAAAAAAGGTACAGGAAGAACAATGAATACAGGCTTCCTTCAAACCCTGGGCAAATGAGGCTCTAATCTAATCCTAACTGGATTAAAACTCCACACTTACTTAGTTTTAAAAATATTTTTACTTATTTGAGAGAGAGAGTGACAGAGTGTGAGAGCGAGAGAGAGCACCAGTGGATAGAGAAGCAGAGGGAGAAGCAGACTCCCCACTGACCAGGGAGAGCCTGACGTGAGGCCTGATCACGACCTGAGCTGAAGGCAGATGCTTAACAGTTTAACCAACTGAGCCACCCAGGTGCCCCTCCACATTTATTTTAAAAACTATGGTTGAGGGATGCCTGGGTGGCTCAGTCGGTTAAGCTGCTGCCTTTGGCTCGGGTCATGATCCCAGGGTCCTAGGATCAAGTCCCGAATCGGGCTCCTTGATCAGCAGGAAGCCTGTTTCTTTCTCTGCTCTGCCTGCCACCCTGCTTGCTTGTGTGCTCGCTCTCTCTCTCTCTGACAAATAAATAAACAAATACAATCTTAAAAAAAAAAAACAAAACAAAAAAACTATGGTTGAATTTTCACATTCTGATCAATGGTGATTCAACGGTCTAAGTCAAAATCTTAATAGAGTCTTGTCCTGGGATTAGAGGAACCTTAAAAGAAGAAAAGTAGAAGAATGGTCTGACATAGTAAGACCTCAAAAATTAGAGATTATATAAAGAGCTCAAACACTTACTAAAAATATGGAATCCCTAATAGGGAAAAAACAACTATTGTAATTAATTCCTTACCTGATTAAAATGGTCAGCTGCAAATTTTCTAATGGAGTCAAAGTCCTTCCTTTTTAAGTATTTCTGAAAAGACAGTAAACTCAGCTTCATAAACATGTCTATGGTATCAAATGGGCTACAAATACATTTTGTGTCCACCACAATAGGATTTAATATAAAATTTAATTTCTGCTTCCAAATGACAACATTTTAGAGCTTGTACAGGGCTTATTGTCCCCCTCTCCCCACAGTTATGTAGGAATCATTGGCAACGGCTGGAAATGTGGTCCACAGAAAAGCCTGCCTGCGGAATACGCAGGGATCATGTTCAAATCTTTACAACTGAATTGTGTAAGAAAAAATCATTTTCAGATCAGAAAGAGGACTCAGAATTTGCTTATTTCAGGTCACTTAAAATTCTTTGTATCTTACTTCTTTAAAGTTATCTCAATGCCTTTGTAACAAACACTAGGACTATCATCGTAACTAATATTCTCGGGGCACTAGACTAGGGATGGGAGATACGGAAAGGCAGAGACATGATTCACACTCCTGCACTTCTTATAGTCGGCTTGGGGAAGACTGGACATACTCAAATTGAGGCAAATAATACCAAGCAGTATATGTTAAACTGAGCTTACCTGAACGCATTCATTATGTCTGGACTAGAGTATGGACACAAATTACTTTCCACTAACCATACGAAGTGAATAAAAAGTAATGAGACTGAATTCTTATTCCCACTTTGAATACACTAATATGCTCAAGAACACAAAGGAGTCGTCTTTCAAAACAGTAATTTTATCCAAAGTACTTCCAGAAGCCCTCTTCTCACATCCTGCTCAAAGCAGGTGTGCTAACTACGGAAAACAGACGTGTCTCATCACCTCAGAGTCGGGGTCTGCCTAGCCCAGCCGTTCTTTCGCCTGCCCTCACTTCCCCTCGCTTTGGCTTTTCACATTTCCACCTCCTCGCCCTCCTGCTGTTATTAATGCAACTGAATGCAACCAAGACCAGAGCCCTCGGAAGACCCAGAACCAACATGCAAGGGCGATCCTGGAGCTGATATGGGCTGAGAGCCTTTGGGTAAACTGAGGCTGGAAGACATATGAATACTATTTCATGCTCAACATGAATGATCTCAAATGGGAATGATCTCAAATGAAGTAGAAGAGACTTTATAGCCTTTTTAAAAAAGATTTTATTTATTTGTCAAAGAGAGAGAGACAGAGAGAGACCCCATCAGCAGGCAGAGTGGCATGCAGAGGCAGAGAGAGAGAAGCAGGCTCCCCGCTGAGCAAGGAGCCTGATGCAGGACTTGATCCCAGGACCCCGGGATCATGACCTGAGCCAAAGGCAGCGGCTGAACTGACTGAGCCACCCAGGTGTCCCTTTATAGCATTTTTTTAAAAGAAAGACAAAAACTCTAGATCTTGAGTGTAAACTCACACTCACAAGGTTTTATTCTCTACTTTATATAAAAATATGTATTTTCTTTCTTTTTTTTTTAAGAAGCGGGGGAGGGGTAAAGGGAGAGAGAGAAATCTCAAGCAGGCTCCATACCCAGTGCAGAGCCCAACGTGGGGCTCAATGGTGGGACCCTAAGATCATGACCTGAGTTGAAATCAAGAATTGGACACTTAACCCACTGAGCCACCCAGGTGCCCCTAAAGATATATATTCTTAAAAAAAAGAACTGTTCTACTTGAAGTTTAATGTGCCAATGTTGAACATATTTACTTCCCGAATATATACTCTAGAGAAACAGAACTACGAGTCACTTACTGTTCCTTCAGAGACACGTATGGCTTTGACGGCTCCTTGGGGTTTACTAAGTGCGTCTTGAAGAAATCCAACCTTTGTATTTCTGAACAAATCACTAATATCTATGATCTATAATATGGGTAACAAAAAAAGTAAATAAATGTGAGGTAATTTTTATCTCAGAATTTTAAAAACAAGAGTCTAAAAAAGCAAGTAGATCTTATTATGTTAAACATTTACAGAGTGCAGTCAGTTTTTAATGGGTTGGGCACTATGACAGGAGTTAATGTACTAATGTATTGTTCATCATTATTAATTCATTTAATCAGTATAACAAAAGTATGAGATATGCACTCTCATTATCCCCATGTAATACAGGAATAAACCAAGCACGAAGAAGAAAATAACTCGGCCAAGACGACCCGGAGCTGGAACTTAACTCAAGAACTCTGACGTAATTAGCACCCCTATTCCATATTACAAAAGAAGAAATAAGACGTGGTTAAGTTGGCAGCTGTAAGCAGGCAGTTAGAACATTCTGTGTATTTTTTTCATCCCAAGAATCGAACACTGCCTATTTATAGATGAAATGAAACTTTGATTTCTAAGGAATTTGCACTGAGAACTGAGATAGAGAAATGCCAACAGCATTATAGACATAAAGGGTCACTGCTTTCTAAGAGCAAATAAGGAGAGGCTTGTTAATGGAACTGCTCCATATAAATCCTACTCTTACCCCTAGTTAAAATATGTATAGATCTCAATAATTTGAATAAACATTTCCATATACTTGAGCTCTTTATAGGCTAGGGAAAAAGAATAAATCTTAATCATTTGTCTTCCAAGTGCCAGTTTAGCTTAAGAAAAATTAAAGAGGAAAGAATAGTTGTTTTTTTTTCCTTTCAAGTGACCATTCATGTCCATATAATTACCTTAAGTTGTCAATAATAAAAACTTTATGGCAGGAACACCTTACTCTTGGAAACGGTCTTGGAGCATAGTAGATAGGACAAAAGTACTGTAGTGCTAACATGCTTTTATTCTCTCTTGCTCTAGCTTGGTAACAAGCTAAGGTAACAACAAAAAATATGATTAACAATGTGTGTAACTGGTTGTAAATTTCCAAGTGGTTTAACAGATCGCAGGACGATGGTAGGACAGAGTCCTGGAAAAGTGAAGAGAAGTACCTTCATCCCAAAGCGAGTGTCAGGTTTATCAGTTCCATAGCTGGCCAATGCCTCAGCAAAAGTCAGAGAAGGAAAAGGAACCACCACAGGATCTTTGTCACTGGGCCAGGAATACTGGAGCAGGCCCTCAGTTAAACTCCGGATTCCAGTCTGGTCTACAAAAGACATCTCTATGTCAATCTGAAACCAAAATAACACAGGGAAACTAACTTGGACAGTCACAGTAGTAATATGTACATATTTATACATTCTGCTGGTTTCAAGTTACCACAGGATTCTGCACATAAATACTTAATCCATGGATGGGGGTTGGGAGGATATACTGCACATCTGTTTTGTGTCAGGCATTTTCCTAATGCTTTCGGATCAACCTGTTTAGTAGTTCCCATCACTCTCCTCATGGCTTAAGGCTCGGAGAGGCTTTGTAACTTAACTGTGTACATGTGGTTAGTAAGTAGTGAAGCTACACTTGACCCCAGGTGTGTCCAACTCCAAAGTTTATGATTTTTGCCCCTTTACCACACTGATTAACATGCAATCATATAAAAACCAAATCATGACAGCTTTGATGAGTCAGATTAAATGCCAACATACAGAAATCTTGGCTCTTAATGTACAAGGGATTTGTTTTAAAGAACTTTATCCTATGGTGCCTGGGTGGCTCAGTTGATTAAGTGACTGCTTTTGGCTCAGGTCATGATCCTGGAGTCCCAGGATGGGGTCTGCATTGGGCTCCCTCTCTCTGACCCTCTCATGCTCTCTTCTCTCTCTCTCAAATAAATAAATAAAATCTTTTTTTTTTTTTTAATTTTGGTTTTTGTTTTTTTTTTTTTTTAAAGATTTTTTATTTATTTATTTGACAGAGAGAAATCACAAGTAGGCAGAGAGACAGGAGGAAGCAGGCTCCCCGCCGAACAGAAAGCCCGATGCGGGACTCGATCCCAGGACCCTGAGATCATGACCTGAGCTGAAGGCAGCGGCTTAACCCACTGAGCCACCCAGGCGCCCCAAATAAAATCTTTAAAAAAAAAAAAAAAGAAGAAGAACTTTATCCTAGCAACGCCATTACAACACTGCAGGAATCTTTGGCATTTCTTAGTTGATGATCATAAGCGTTCTAAGAAGGACACATTAAATGAATCAAAAATTAAATAGTGTCTCAACTGCAGGTTTGTTTAATTAAATATCTGATGGATAAAATGTGATGAGAAGTAAAGCACTGGCACACATTAGAGCTCTTGTGGGCTTGGTTCCAGACTGCTGCAATGAAGCAGAATCACAATAAAGTGAGTCAAATTAATTTTTTGGTTTCGCAATGCCTATAAAAGTTAGGTTTGTACTATGCTGTAGTCTATTAAGTGTGCAATAACATTATGTCAAAAAATATATGTACCATAATCAAAAAATACTTTATTGCTAGGAAATGCTAAACATCATCTGAGCTTTCAGGGAACCACATTCACTGATCACTGATCAACAAAACAAATACAATAGTGAAAAAGTTTGAAATATCCTGAGAATTACTAAAATGTGACACAGAGACACGAAGTGTGCAAATGCTGTTGGAAAAATGGTGCTGACAGACTTGCTCTGAAGGGTTGCCACAAAGCTTCAATCAGTAAACAACACAACGTCTGCAAAGGACAATAAAGCAAAGTACAACAAAACAAGGTCTGCCTACATATAAAATTACTGCCCGGTCTTGAACTACTTGGCTGGAGCAAGGCTGACCAAGAGACAGAAGTGAGTACACGCAGTACCTGAGTAAACTCGGGCTGTCGGTCTGGTCTCGAACCTTCATCTCGGTAACATCGGGCAACCTGAAAATATCTACAATTGAAAAATAACATGAATTGAGTCATGCTTCTAGGAAGATACACATACTTTTCCCTAAAAGTTCTTGGCAGTGCAGTCTATGAAATAAATTAATAATGGTACCTAAGGCACATATGAAATTTTAAAAATTCTTCATGATGCTCTAAGCAGATGTATGGTAGACCCATAAGAAACTAACTAATCTATGCAGTTTTAAAAACATACAATGGCACCTTTCAATATTCATATAGTAGATTGGCATGCAAGGCAGCTTATGCCTCTTTATATAGACTCTTTTGCTCTGGCCAAATCAAAATACTTCTTGCTCCATGAATACACTTGAGCTTTCTTGTGCTATGCCATTCCCATTCGCATCTTCATCTGCTGGGATGCAGCACTGTCCCAGAAGGCCTTGCTCACAAAGTTGTTTAATAATATGTCCCCAGACAACACCTAGTTTGCAACTGTCAACAAACTCACTTTTGGGTTCTATCACAGTTGGTTTATTTATTTATTACCCTATTCTGTCTTACTATATTCATTAAGTCCTGGAGAGCAAAATCTTTACTTTTTGTCTTTGTTCCTTTCTTTCTCTCTTTCTTTTTAGGTAGGTTCCATACCCACTTCGGAGCCCAATTCAGAGCCTGAACTCACGACCCTGAGATCAAGACCCAAGCTGAGATCAAGAGTCAGACACTTAACCGAGCCATGCAGGTGCCCCTAAAACTTTTGCTTTTTTTTTTTAATTCCCTGCACATCTACTAGCATATAGCTTTGCACATGGCGGCTACCCAATACATCTTTACTAAATAATGACTACAAATGTTTGGGGTATTTTACAAGTATTTTCCAAATGCTCAAACATTTTCTACCTTCTTTTTTTAAAGATTTTATTTATTTATTTGACAGAGAGAGAGAGATCACAAGTAGACAGAGAGGCAGGCAGAGAGAAAGGGGGGAAGCTGGCTCCCTGCTGAGCAGAGAGCCCGATGCTGGGCTTGATCCCAGGACCCTGAGATCATGACCTGAGTCGAAGGCAGAGGCTTTAACCCACTGAGCCACCCAGGTGCCCCCATTTTCTACCTTCTTCTAAGAGATCAGATGATTTTGTGTTTCCTTTTTTCCCCCCCACCTTCCTCCCTTTTCTGACAACTTACTACTAGCACACAGAAGGCTCACCTGTCTAAACCACCAACCATCAGAAGCTGTTTAAACTGTTGAGGACTCTGAGGGAGACAATAAAACTTTCCAGGTTTCCTCGATGGTATTACAAACTCTTTCGCACCCTTTTAACGAGAGAAGGAGAGCAGAAATATGGTTAAAAAAAACCTGAACCTAAGACCTGGTGGAACTATCTGATACTTCAGCTCATCACAAATGAAATTAACTAAAGAGCAAATGATAGAGATCATCTCTTGCTCATCTTTTAGTCCTCCAAAAGGCTTGCACATAGTAGGCTTTTAACAATGTTTGTACATGGTAAGTAATAAACGTGCTTGCTGAAATGAATTCCCAATTCTGTTATGATCTGAAAGAATTTTGTGCAATTCCTATCCAGTAATTGCTAACTGCTTTTTTAAACTATGTTTTTATAAGTCCACGGACTGTATAAATAACAATGTTTAGAAATGTCAATTTTTTAAAAAAGATTTTATTTATTTATTTGACAGAGAGTGACACAGCAAGAGAGGGAACACAGGAGGAGTGGGAGAGAGAGAAGCAGGCTTCCTGCCAAGCAGGGAGCCCGATGTGGGACTTGATCCCAGGACCCTGGGATCATGACCTGAGGCAAAGGCAGATGCTTAATGACTCAGCCACCCAGGCACCCTAGAAATGTCAATTCTTAATGAATAAGGAGTTTATTTTCTTTTAAACTTTTTATTTAAGTAATCTCTATATCCTATTTGGGGCTCGAACTCACAAGTTTGAGATCAAGAGTCACATGCTCTCCTGACTGAGTCAGCCAGGCACCCCACAAGAGGTTTATTTTTAAGGAAACAATTCATTATTGGTTTGCATTTATAAACATTAAGGGAAAGAAAACTCATGTAGGAGAAAAGTTCTGAGTCAAAATACCCATATAGGGGCGCCTGGGTGGCTCAGTGGGTTAAAGCCGCTGCCTTCGGCTCAGGTCATGATCCCAGGGTCCTGGGATAGAGCCCCGCATCGGGCTTTCTGCTCAGCAGGGAACCTGCTTCCCTTCCTCTCTCTCTGCCTGCCTCTCTGCCTACTTGTGATCTCTGTCTGTCAAATAAATAAACAAAATCTTAAAAAAAAAATACCCATATAATTTTCTCCTCTCTTAACAAAACCCAGTTAATGTGACCACTGTCAAACAGTAAAATATATTAAAAAAATATAGCCACATGAATATAAAAACAAAGTGGTCCAATTTCATAACTAATAAGACACTATTGGTAGGTTGATTTAAGGGATATACATACCCCGGGAGTCCTCTTAAATAATGTCGGAGTTTCTATATCCACAAATCCTGAAAAGAGAGAAGCATCAGAATTTAATAATTAGGAATTTGTCAAATATGATGTCTAAGGTACAGTTCAACAAATCTGAAACTCCTACATTTTAATTAGGAATTTTGCCTAAAAGAAGTTACCAAGCTCATTGAATACTGATTTCCACCCAACCAAGATGGAAGCTTAAGATTTTCATAAAACCTATTTGGCTCATAAAGTGACACTTTTGTTGTGAAATAATTCCAACTATTTGATGGATTCTTTACTGAATTATTCTGTTTTCTAAATGTTCTGCTTGGATAGCAAAAATAACTCAAACATAGTAGAAACCCCCACCCGCCCAGGACTGATTGAACAGTCTCATTTAATTCACAGGACATTTCTGAGCTCCTGACAAATTATTATAAACATGATAAAGAATTAAGAAAACTCGGGGCGCCTGGGTGGCTCAGTGGGTTGAAGCCTCTGCGTTCGGCTGGGGTCATGATCCCAGGGTCCTGGGATCGAGCCCCGCATCAGGCTCTCTGCTCAGTGGGGAGCCTGCTTCCCTTCCTCTCTGCCTGCCTCTCTGCCTATTTGTGATCTCTGTCAAGTAAATAAATAAAATTTTAAAAAATAAAAGTTTATAAACAACAAAAAAAAAGAATTAAGAAAACTCACAGATAACAAGGGGCTTCTCTACCTTCCACACAGTATCTTTAAAAGACTGTATTTGTGACCTAGTAGAACGAAATTACGCTCTAAGTTACCAAATTATGCCCTAGGACAGAACACCTGGAAATGAACCTTTCTTCAAAAACTGCTTTACACATTAAGTAAATTCCAGACGTCTGACAACTTCTGACTCAATCGTGCTAAAGAGAAGATGCAATAAGACGTTGAATGAACAGAAGAGATGCTAAAAATGCTTAAGAACTTTCAGGCATGTCCCTTACCGTGTAGATTACAGAGATACTCCCGCATTTTCATGACCATCTGGGATCTCAGTCGCAGGTTATACTGCATTTGGAAACTTCGCAAGTCTAAGTAGCGATACTGCAAACGAAGAGCCTCTGTTTTCTAAACAAATGGGAAGAATTTAATGTTTAAATATTTTTTAAATATTAAAAAGATATTAACTTTAATACAGAGTTTGGATTTTCAACAACTTCAGTTCTATCTTTACTTTCCACCATTCACGAATACACCATCTTTAATTCCTACAGCTTCTAAGTTTGTTACTAGCATAGATTTTATGGTTTTTTTACTCTTCATTATTATTATTACCCCTCATGGATCACAATTTGCCTACCCTCACTAAACACTTATCTGTTCATTTAAGCCCATAGTTGAGTCTTGAAAAATATATTTAAAGACTTCAACGATCGTTTCAAAATATACACCAGAGTAGGGGGTGCCTGGGTGGCTCAAAGGCAGTTAAGCATCTGCCTTTGGCTCAAGCTATGATCCGGGTGTCCTGGGATCAAACCTTGAGTCAAGATCCCTACTGAGCTTCTCCTCTCTCTCTGTCATTCCCCCTGCTCATTCTCTCTCTCAAATAAATAAATAAAATCTTCAAAAATATATATACACCACAGTAAAAACAGCTATGACATTATTACCTGAGTGGAGCTACAAGTGTAAGAAATGCAAGGAACAGCAGAGGGCATCTCCACTGTGGTACTCGTAGGAATCGGTAAGGTTTGCTTATTTTCAAGCTGTAAATCTCTGCATCTCTCTGCACTGACAACTTTTTAAACTGATAAGAACAGATACTACACTTGATCTTAGCCAAAAGGCCGAGAAGCGATGCACTGACAACTTTTTAATCAGAAATACAACTGTCATTTCTTTGTGAAAGCTTAGCTGCCTTTTTTCTCCCCCCCAACAAAAATGTCAGCCCTGTAATTATATTGCTTTTTCTAACTATAAGATGAAGTATTGAGAATTTAAGATACTCTTAAGATACTCTATTTTATTAATAAAAGAGGATGGGATGTCTGGGTGGCTCAGTTGGTTAAGCGTCTGCCTTCAGCTCAGGTCATGGTCCCAGAGTCCTGGGATGGAGCCCCACATTGGGCTCAGCAGGGGGCCTGCTTCTCCTTCTCCTTCCGCTGCTTCCCCTGGTTGTACTCTTTCTATCAAATAAATAAATAAATCTTAAAAAAACAGAGGATGGCACCTTCACAAAGTCCTTAATTTCAAAGGGCAGCTTCTTGCAGGAATTCAGAAGTTCAGCCGTCTTAACTTTGATTTCGATCTCACCTGTTGGCATTTTCTTAAAGAGAGAGAAAAGACCTATTTTTTAAAAAAAAAAGATCACTCATCAGGACAAGTACACAGTGGTCATTTGTAAAACGCATGCACTTATTTACATATGTAAAGTGTGTGGGT
This sequence comes from Lutra lutra, assembly GCF_902655055.1. Lineage (NCBI taxonomy): Eukaryota > Metazoa > Chordata > Mammalia > Carnivora > Mustelidae > Lutra > Lutra lutra. The sequence goes on from NC_062292.1 coordinate 28,407,024, forward strand.
GCTTGGAGGGCAGAGTCTAAAGCATCCCTGTCTGTGTGTGGCTTTGACATTCTTATGCGTATCTGGGGCCGATGTGCTCACTGACAGAGGTCTTTTTTTTTTTTTTAAAGATTTTATTTATTTATTTGACAGAGAGATCACAAGCAGGCAGAGAGAGAGGAGGAAGCAGGCTCCCCGCCGAGCAGAGAGCCCGATGCAGGGCTCGATCCCAGGACCCTGAGATCATGACCCGAGCTGAAGGCAGCAGCTTAACCCACTGAGCCACCCAGGCGCCCCACTGACAGAAGTCTTAACATGCCTGTGCACATTGGTGTGTGCTTCTGGTGAAGATTTTGGAATCTGCAGGTTCATTTGTAGAACCTGCAGAACTTTCAGTGCCTGATGTTTAATAGGTACTTGGTCGCTGCTGCCTGAATGTGTAGACAGTGCACAGGTATACAGGTAAAATTTACATAGACCGCTTCTAAACTACTAACTGGATTCTCTTGTCCTGGAGGTCGGGAAATTACTGTCCCAGATACTTGCACCACAGATTCCACGGGGGCTTCACAGAGAATCTTCCTCACAGAAGCAGCTGACTACAGAATGAGAGAGAAAAACAGTTCCGACAAACAAATGAGTTTAAAGGAATATGTAGTAACTGCAGTCTATGGTTTAGAAAAATATTAACACTCATAGGTAGATTGCCATATATACTGGGGCTGCCCTTAATGACTTTCTCAAAGAATTTTGTAAACTGCATCCCCATTTTGACTATACATAATATACCAGGTAAAAACTATTAGTTAAGGGTTTTAGAATTGTTTTCCTTAAAGGAAAATAAGGAGAAGAATGATCGATGGAAACAATTCCTACATACTTTTAAGGCAACTGTCTCCAGAGTTAGCTTAGGAACAGTTACATCCAATAGCAATAATGGAGTCCAACTGAAAGGAACTCTCCTGGGTCCCTATGTTCGTTTATGGATCTTGATCCCTGAAAGTTAATTCATTGCTCTTTACTTACTTCAAAGACTAAGAACTGAGTAAACCATATGTTTGTTGGGTATACATGCATTTGTAAACATTACAAGACAAACCAATATTGCCCAACAAGCATGATGAGAGATATTTTATCTCATTTTAATGGTAAATTATTTTGAGCTGGTAGTACCCTTCATATGGCTCAAAATTCAAAGGGTATAGATAGATAGACAGTAAAAAGTCGCCTTTCCCAGAGATAACCAATGTATTATTCCGGGAACATTTCATCACACACACACACACACACACACACACACACACACATGCTTATCCAACATACTTAGCTTACTCTACCACAGCATCAAAGAGGCTTTCAGATAATAGTAGGACTCCTTCGATTACCTCCTCCTGGGGAATGACAACTTGAACAAGCCCTTGGAAATCTCTTAGGACCAGGAAGATGTTTTGCCTGATCAATGAAGAAAATGAACATGTTAGGACAAAAATCTCTGAGCGAAAAATTTAAGCAGGCAAAACAACAAACAAACAAAAATACATGCAATTTCCCATGTTCTTTTTTTTTTTTTAACTTTATTTATTTATTTGACAGAGATCACAAGTAGGCAGAGAGGCAGGCAGAGAGAGAGAGGAAGGGAAGCAGGCTCCCTGCTGAGCAGAGAGCCCGATGCGGGACTGGATCCCAGGACCCTGGGATCATGACCTGAGCCGAAGGCAGCGGCCTAACCCACTGAGCCACCCAGGCGCCCGCCCATGTTCTTTTTATAATAAATAATTATATGTTTTCATTATGTGCTACATTCATGCAATTATCTATGTAAATTTATTAATGTAAAAAAAAACCAGACTTTGCATTTGTTATTTTCTTAATCTTCTGTTTTTAAATTTTTTAAAAAAGATTTTATCTATTTATTTGAGAGAGAGCTCACAAGCAGGGGGAGCAGCAGAGGAGCAGAGGGAGAAGGGGAAGCAGGCTCCCTACTGAGCACGGAGCTCCAACGCCAGGTTCTGATCCCAGGATCACGACCAGAGCCAAAGGCAGCCATTCAACCAACTGAGCTGCTCAAGATGCTCCTGTTTTTTTAAAAAATGGGAGTTCTTCATTGGGCTTCCTGCTGTGTGGGGAGCTTGCTTCTCCCTCTGCTTGCCACTCCCCCTGCTTGTGCTTGTTCACTCCCACTCTCGCTCTCTCTCTGACAAATAAAATCTTTATTTTTTTTTAAAAGATCTTATTTATTTGACAGAGAGAGAGAGATCACAAGTAGACAGAAAGGCAGGTAGAGAGAGGGGGAAGCAGGCTCCCTGCCGAGCAGAGAGTCAGTGTGGGGCTCGATCCCAGGACCCTGGGATCATGACCCGAGCTGAAGGCAGAGGCTTAACCCACTGAGCCACCCAGGCACCCCTAAATAAAATCTTAAAAAAAAATTTTTTTAAAAAAATAAACTCCATCCCACAAGAAGGGCTTGAAATCACACTCTGCCCACTGAGCCAACCAGGCACCCCAGGCTTTTCATTTTCAATTTCAATTTTTACTGGTTATACATGCAGCTAATGTTATCCAGCTGGCTTGTTAGTAAAAGGCAAAATTTTAATTTTCATTGGCTTAAGTCTTTATAAGAAAATTTTATTAAATTTGGAAACTTTTCAAGTATTAAAATCTGAAGATATTTTAGGATATTAGAAATATCCAATTGGTCATTTCTTAAATATAGAAATATAAACTCTTTTCTTCTTTCTTTTCCTTTTCCTTTTCCTTTTCCTTTTTTTTTTTTTTTTTAGGATTTTATTTATTTGAGAGAGAGAGTGTATAAGGAAGGGGGAACAGCAGGAAGAGAGAGAGAGAGACAAACAGGCTCCCCGCTGAGCAAGGAGTCCATAGTGAGGCTTGATCTCAGAACCCTGGGATCATGACCTGAGCTGAAGGCAGACACTTAACCGACTGAGCCACCCATGTGTCCCTATAAACTCTTTTCTTAAAAAATACAACTATAATTTTCTACAGGTGGTCCAAGTACTAATACTTCCACAAACCATCAAGAAGGTCCCCCAAATCCCAACATTTTAGTGTTCAACCCGCACTTCTTATACTATCCTTAGGACCACGCAGGTACAGAAAACCTCTTTGGATTTTGAATTCAGAAGTCACCACATTTATGGGTCAAATATCCACCCATTTGGAGCATACTCTTTTTTTTTTTTTTTTTTGAGGATTTTATTTATTTGTCAGAGAGAGCACACAAGTGCAAACTACAGGGAGTGGCAGGCAGAGGGAGAAGCAGGCTCCGTGCTGAGCAAGAAGCCTGACATGAGACTCCATCCCAAGACCCTGGGATCATGACCTGAGCCAAAGGCAGATAGATGCTTAACCGTCTGAGCCACTCAAGTGTGTCCCCCTTTGAAACATATTCTTTTTTTTTTTTTTTTAAAGATTTTATTTATTTATCTGACAGAGAGAAATCACAAGTAGGCAGAGAGGCAGGCAGAGAGAGAGGAGGAAGCAGGCTCCCTGCTGAGCAGAAAGCCCAATGCGGGGCTCGAACCCAGGACCTGGGATCATGACCCGAGCCGAAGGCAGCGGCTTAACCCACTGAGCCATCCAGGCGCCCCTGAAACATATTCTTTAGGAAGGCCACACAGTCTCTGTATTTTGGAACTCTTCATTGTTAATTAATGTACTATTCAGGTATGTGCTAGAATATCGAGATGAATAACAAAATGGGCTTTAATCTTAAGGAATCTCTATTCATGTTTTTAGGCTTTTTCTCTACCTAAATTTAGAATAATAAAACTTTTTCATGCTATTGAAGCTATCAGCTGGCCCACTCCTAATTACTGCTCCTAGAAACTCCTAACTTGAGTAGGCTAAGGGACATTTCAGTCCACTGGTGGAACACATGTTATTACACCCTTCAACACATGCCACTCCAGTGACTCTATTTGGGTCTTGCAAAACAGATCTGAAAACTCAAGGAATTCTGAGAATCCTGCAGGAGTTGCAAAGCTTTTGCTGTTCTGATTGGAAACTTTAATAAAAGTTTGGAATTGACTGGGGGAAAACAACCTCCAGTCATTCTTTTGGGGGAGGGAGGGGCAGGAAGCGTATCTTAAGCAGGCAGCTTCCAACACAGGGCTCTATCTCAGGACTTTAAGATCATGACCTGAGCAGAAATCAAGAGCTGAAAGCTTAACTGTCTCAGCCACCCAGTCACCCCTCACCACCAGACACTCGTAGGCCAGTTTACCTTCGGTACTGAATCCATCCACACAAAGTGACTTCTTGGCCTACGTGAGTAGAACGCAACTCTCCACACGTGTTGGTCCGAGCAACAAAGCTACTGAATTCTTGAAAGAAAAGCAAGATTAAAAACATATTATTTCCAAATTGCTTGAAAATAAAGACCCTGAAATTATATGATCTTAAGTATTTAATGCAATGAATGGAATTTATAAAGTAAGTTCAAGTGTGTAATTTGATTCAGTTATTATTAAATTTACCTGCAGATGTGTCAAAATCCAAGTGAATTAACGGTCTTACTGTATAGTTTTGCCCTGCATTAGGAAATCTAAATTTTGATCACGTAGCATTTGCACTGAGACCTAAAATTACCCTATTCTCAATAGTGCACATTCCTTTCCAAAATGAAATGAGGTTTTGGAAGTAACAGAAGTTTGATGGTATGAATCTAGAGTGAAACCGGTCACTTGCACGACAGAAAAGACTATACGAAATACTCTCAAACGTTAAAAAAATTTTTAGGCTTATTAACAGCATCAGCTAAAAGCAGAACTCATGTGGTTACTTTTTAAAACTCCAGAGAAAAACTGACATTGTAAGAAATGGAGAGTGAAAGATCTGCCTCTACACAAAAAGCTATCCAGTTCAGACTACAGGGAAATGGAGTAAGAGCACTCTGACTGCAGAGACCAGGAAGAAGTACTGTTTAGAGGACAGGGCCCCTCACTGCTTTCACCTGGAATTCTCCTCTGTGAAGTGAGCACCAGCGTTCTGGAGAGAGAACTCCGGATCAGGTGGGTGATCCTTTCGGTGGGTGTGGAAAAACCCCTGGAGAGCCGACTTAACCAACAGAACATGTTGGAGCCACTGGATGGCAAGAGACACTCAGGAATCCCAAGCAGCCGGTGCTGGATGATGGTCGAAAGTCAGTTTTGGAAATAGACACAAATCCCTTAAAATGCTAGTTGTTTTCGCTCTCTTCTCCAATATTTAAGCCCTCCTTCGCTGAACGTTCAAGTACACGTGTCTAGAAACTAGATAAATCTGCAAGTTCTTTGGGGCCCCTGGAGGATGGCTAGGGGAAAGCTCCTTTTTCCATCTCAGTGCATCAGTTTCCACTTCTAACCAACAGAACTGCGGCCAGAAGAGCCGACAGAACCCTTCCACCCAGCAGGGCAAAGGGGGTCTCCGCGACCATGCAGAGGCGAATGGGCTGATCACTAGGAGCACGCCCTTCCTCTCCTTCCACGCTTCCCCGAAGGTCCCCGCAGGCCGAACTTGGGATACAGGAAGGAACTCGGCCTCAGGTTTCAAATCTCCCAGACCTGGCGGCCGGCCTCCGGTCTTCAGAAACAGGAAGGCCAGCAAACCCAAAACCTTCGCACATCCAGAGCCCACACGCAGACGACCGCTGAGAGACAAACACTCCTTGTTCCGCTTGAAAGCGCCCAAGATTCGGTGAAGGCATTCAACCAATCAGAGCAGAGGTGCCGTCGCCATGCTTATTATGGGCGGAAATTTGCCAGAACGCTTCACGCAGGTAGAGAAGTTCTGAAGACTAATGCATCGCTATTAGCCACGTTGACGATTACGGTCAGGTCGCTCGACCTCAGTTAAAATGGCGACCGTAGTAGCTTCACTAACGTGTAATCCGTACCAGGGAGGCTTCCGGCGTCCGGCCGCAGAGCGAGACGGGAAACTATTTTAAACTGAGGCGGCGGCTGAGCCCTGGGGTGCCGCTTCTCAAAGGCGGGATTTCCGAGCTAGCTGGGCCTCTGAAGGGCTCAAGTGGAGAGGGGTTGAGTTGGGACCCGCTGCCCCTTATTCTTTCTCTTCTCTGGCAGAAGCCGACTCCGCAGGAGCGAGGGTCGCAGAGCTGGTGGGTGGATCAGCGGAAATGCCCCTCCTGGGGTGAAGTCGCCGGACGTCTGAGGAAACAGTTTGTGTCCCTGGTGAACCCCGTTATTGTGGAGCGAGAGGGAATTTGAAGGGGCCAAGGATTCCTTCCGAACTCTCTCTTAGCTGCCGTTTTGGCGATTTTTTTTTTTTTTTAAACTTCAGGGGGTTTTAGTTTCTACCTAGTTTTGGAACCAGACTTGAAGAATGATTCGTGAAGCCAGAATGGGTGACAGAGTCATCACGGCATCTTATTGGTAAGACCCTTTGTCTTTGTCCAGGACCGGCAGTACACTTTATGTTTTGCCCCGAAATGTGCCCGTTTTCTTTACAACACTTGTGTGTTTAGATGGCTGCACGCTCCGTGCTTGGCACTCGGATTTGGGTATTGGTGACAGTGTAAAAAGTGAATTAAGTCAGGGTCTACCACAAGAAAAACAACTAAGTTGTAACTGTGTGTTATGAACTACAAGTGCAAGAAGAGCTGGTGATAACTCTGGATACCGGCCAGCTTCTGAGGACGTGAAACCTCCAGGATGGGTTGCATTTGGTCAGGCATATGGGAGGAGAGCAGCATTCTTAGTTGGCTGTAGGCTGAATAAAAAAGTCAGGGAGCAGAGGCGAACATGACAGGCACGAAGGGGGGTAGTAGGGTAATGATCTCTCTAGGGCAGTGGTTCTTTTTCCTTTTTTTTTTTTTTTAAGATTTTATTTATTTATTTGACAGAGATCACAAGTAGGCAGAGAGGCAGGCAGAGAGAGGAAGGGAAGCAGGCTCCCTGCTGAGCAGAGAGCCTGATGCGGGGCTCGATCCCAGGACCCTAGGATCATGACCTGAGTGGAAGGCAGAGGCTTTAACCCACTGAAGCCACCCAGGTGCCCCTAGGGCAGTGGTTCTTAACCTTTGCAAAAATTGTCTGTGGGACCTTTCTTCCTGCCCTTCCACCACCAAATACACATGCATACGACATTTTGCATACAACCTAGGGTTGTTGGATTTTGTCCATAGATCTTGGGCTGAGAACTCCTGGAGTAGAAAATGAACCTTAATAGTGCCAGATAATAAGATCACATAATGTGGTACCATGAAACTCAGAGAAGTTCTGACTTCATCTGAAAGATGAGTGGGAATTGTTATGGGATCTCCAGCAAGGTAATGACAAGATAGAAGTAGGGTCTATGGATCACTGGTTATGGACTGGGGAAAGGGGTTAAGACTGGGACACTAAAATAATGAGTCAAGATATATTTTGAACCTCTAACTTATTGGGCAGGGCAAAATTGCCCATTACGGAGTGCAGAGTAAGAGGGTAAAATAAACGTTAAGTCATTTTCTGATCTTTCATGTGTGGACTGGGATATTTCACATTACCATAATGTTAAATACTTAGGGGAAGGTTTTTCTCAAAACCTACTGTCTCAGTGCTAATAGTCTTTATCGCACCTAGACAGATTTTTAAAATCTTTTTTTTGGAATTCATAGCATTTTTCTTTTAAGGAGTCAAATTCATCAGGGCGTCTTTTGCCTTGAAATTGATCTCTATTGAAAGGCAATGTGAAAGAAAGAGATAAGAGCACCTTCTCTGGCATTATACTGTCTGGGTTCAAATCCTGGTTCTGGCCTTCTTTACCTGTATGAGTTTGGCAAATTACTTAACTTCTTTGTCTTTTTGTCTGTCAGCTGGGAATATAATAAACCACCTCATGGGGTTTGAGGATTAAATGAGACAGAATTTGTTAGGGGCTTGGACAAGTACCTGGCACCTAATGAATACTCAATAAATGTTAGCCATTAATCCAAATAAAAATTTGAGAGAAGCATTCTGTGTAGATGGGACTGATTAAAATCCCCCCCATTTGTTTGTTTAAAGAAAGAGCACCAGTGAGGGGTAGGTGTAGGGGCAGAGGGAGAGGGATAGTGAGAGAATCTCAAGCAGGCTCCATGCCCAGTGCAGAGCCTGAAACAGGGCTCAATCTATGACCCTGAGATCATGACCTGAGCCGAAATCAGGAGGCAGACTCTTAACTGACTGAGCCACCCAGGTGCTCTAAAACTGCCTTTTAAAGATGTAATTCAGTATGCATTTAAAGGTAGAATGCTTTAAAGTAGCTGCTATTTAAGTTGTGTGGTGTATGATGTTCCTTGGGTGGTTATCTGAACATTTGGGTATTGGTGACAGTGTAAAAAGTGAATTAATATTTAATATTTAAATATATATTTTATTTATATATTATAAATATATATAAAATATCTAAATATTTTATATATATTTAAATAATATTTAACCTGTGAAGTTTTGTGCAAGATACAGAGGGTGCCCTATTTTGACATAATGAAATTTAAATATAGTAATAAATACAAGTTTTCATTTTTTAAAAAGATTTTTATTTATTTAAGAGTGTGCACGAGCGCACCCGGAATCATGACCTGAGCCTAAGGCAGACTCTTAACCAACTGAGCCACCCAGGTTGCCCCTACAAGTTTTCATTTGTGAAAAACTTTTATCAAAGGGTAACTGTGCCAGTATTTGGGAGTAATTATTTTATTTTTATTTATTGTAATTTTTAAATCATAATTTCTTTTAATGAAAATTATAATTTCAGAGGTCTAGGAAATTCTTCTGTTCATTTAAACCGATACTTGTTAGGGGAGGTGGGCAGAGAGAGGATGGGTTAAGTGGGTGATGGGTATTAAGGAGGATACTTGCACTGGGTGTTGTATATTAGTGATAATCACTAAATTCTACTCCTGAAACTACTATTACACTGTATGTTAACTAACTGGAGTTTAAAGAAAAACTTGAAACTGCAAAACAAATAAAAAGACAATCCACAATACTTGCTAACAATTAAAGAACACTCAGCATTATATTAGGATAATTATACAAGAGACATAAAAAGCATGATTTCAGTCAAAGTATTTTTGTCTTCTTGGGAAGAGAAAAAATGCACACCAAAAAAATTATACAAGGAAGTGTATGAATGTGGGCCAAAAGGAGTGCTATAGACAAGATGATCAAGGAGAGCTATGTGGAATGGCATTTTATTAATCTCTAAACATTTTATGAACACACAGCCATGCCCCTATACACATTGCTTCCAGGAATGAGCTATTGATACACGCAGAAGTGTATAATATACACTTCTGGGGCAAAAAGATTAACAAAACCCTACTACTTGGAAAGAGATCATATTCAAGCATGATCCTAAAGGAGGTGGATTGGAAAAAGGACACTTCATATAAGGAACATGATTGACAGGCAAAAACATGAAGACAAGAATATGTTTATGCCTAGGAGAAGTAGGATAAGGGCAAGCTATATTATGAGAGATCTTAAATAGCAGAAAAGTAGCATTTTTCTCATCACTGTAAAGTTTTTTGCACAGGTGACTAATGATAAAGTGTCATTACTGAAGAATGGATTACCCTTAGATATGGTCATCAGAACCTAGAAGTAGCTTTGGGAGTGGATGACCGAGACTGTTGAAGGAAAAACTAGAAAGAATCTGCTTAATGACTACATGTTCAAGAGCCACTTTAAATGAATTTTAACATAGAAAATTGATAGGAATTTGAAAATGGACCAGCTAATTTTGGGAGGAGAATGGGAGGGAGTTGAATGTAGTTTTGAACATTCTGTGTCTGAGGCATTGGTAAGATTTTTTTTTTTTTTTAAGATTTTATTTATGTATTTGACAGAGACACAGTAAGAGAGGGAATACAAGCAGGGGGAGTGGGAGAGGGAGAAGCAGGCTTCCTGCCTAGCAGGGAGCCCGATATGGGGCTTGATACCAGGACACTGGGATCACGACCTGAGCCGAAGGCAGAGGCTTAACCCACTGAGCCACCCAGGCGCCCCTGGTAAGATATTCTTAAAAATAGCCTATAGCCAATGAGAACTTGGTTAAAAAGTCAAAACTGGGGTGGGGGGGGGAGGGCAGGGAATGGAAGGGAAAGAAAGAACTTATAGCAAGGAGAAGAAGAATCAGTGAAGCTGTGAGCCTGAATTAATTTTTTAGTGTTCAGAATTCTGGTTTTATTTCTTTTTATGTAGATCATGGATTCTTATGATACACCAGGATCGACTCCTAGGCACAGTGCGTCCTCAAGGCTTAAAGATTACTTTATAGGTGCCACCCCTTTGCAGAAACGATTAGAATCAGTCAGGAAGCAGACTTCATTTATCCCAACGCCACCTCGAAGGAAAATTCCTCAGTGTTCACAATTACAGGTATGCCTTTTGTGTTCCTTCATGTTACTCAATAATTGAGAAAATCTGTGAGCAAAACATTTTGACTTTTGTTACGTTTTTTTTTTTTTGTTTAAGATTTTGTTTATTTATTTGACAGACAAGTAGGCAGAGAGGCAGGCAGAGACAGAGAGAGGAGGAAGCAGGCTCCCTGCTGAGCAGAGAGCCCGATGCGGGGCTCGCCCGATGCGGGGCTCGATCCCAGGACCCTGGAATCATGACCTGAGCTGAAGGCAGAGGCTTAACCCACTGAGCCACCCAGGCGCCCCGACTTTTGTTACTTTCTAATAGTATTTTTAATATCTTCTTAGTCTCAGGTAATCAAATGAGAAATAGCAAAAACAGTTATTCATACTATCAATACCACCTCTGTTATGTCTTTTAACTTCCTTTAATCTGGAGCATTTCCACAGTATTTCTGTATTTTTTATGACATTGACATTTTGAAGAATGTAGTTTCCTCCCTTTTCCTTTTTAAATTGAATATTCTTCATTTTGTATTTGTCTGATGTTTCCTCGTGGTTAGATTGAAGCCGCATATTGGCTGGAATGCAGCGTAGAGACTGTTGTGTCCTTCTTGGGGAATAACATCAGGTAGCACAGAGGTGATGTCAGTTTTGATCATCCTGTCAAGGTGTTGCTCAGTAATTACTGTTTTATTCATCTCTGCATCTGATAAGCAGTCTGGGAGACACTTTAGGATAATGTAAATATTCTGTTCCTCTAAATTTCCCCTCATACTTAACATCCATCGATAATATTTGCTTGATTCTGTCTTTATCATTATGGTCACAGTATCATGATTTTCCAACTCCCATTTGCTGCCTATTTATCAACCAGCCTTTGGCATTCTATTGTAAACGCTTCTTATTTCTCCCCACTTAGTAATTTATCAGACTTAATTTTTGTTTTTCAAAACTTTCTAAATCATTACTAAATTATTTTGGTGTTTATATTGTCTCCAATTTGTCTACAGCAACATTCTCTGTTTTGATTATTTACAAACAACTCTGAACATTTAGAACATGAGTAATTTTTTTTTTTAATTTTTTATTTTTTCAGCATAACAGTATTCATTATTTTTGCACCACACCCAGTGCTCCATGCAATCCATGCCCTCTACAATACCCACCACCTGGTGCCCCCAACCTCCCACCCCCCACCCCTTCAAAATTCTCAGATCGTTTTTCAGAGTCCATAGTCTCTCATAGAACATGAGTAATTTGTGATTTCACTGGAACATGAAATAAAACCCTAGACAGTGTGGGTTTGGTGTTTGGTTTTGAGGAACATAGCAAGGAGTGTGGCTGATCAGTCACCCACATCCTCCCTGGAGTCTTATTTTCTTCTCCATGTTGTGTGCCTCATATCTCTTGAGATATGGAAAAATTTTTGCTTCTTTCTGATAAGTTTCTTAAATTACTAGTGCTGGTAATGAAAGTGATGGTTCCTAACCATAAAATAGAAATTGTATATAAAATAAAGATTGGAATGTTCAATTCATTTCCTTAGCACTGCGAAATAAGTAATTTCCCCATACCTTTTGATCATAACAAGAAAAAAGTTTATAGCTTTTTATACAAGTTTTTTTTTTTAAAGATTTTATTTATTTATTTGACAGACAGAGTTCACAAGTAGGCAGAGAGACAGACAGAGAGAAAGAGAGAGGAGGAAGCAGGCTCCCTGCTGAGCAGAGAGCCCGATGTGGGGCTTGATCCCAGGACCCTGGGATCATGACCTGAGCCGAAGGCAGAGGCTTTATCCCACTGAGTCACCCAGGCGCCCCTTTTTATACAAGTTTTATAAAAGTTTCCATGAACACTCTAGTCAGAAGAAATATTTTTATCAAGTAGACAACTGTAATGAAAGTTCCAAAAGATAGTTGGAGCTGTAAGACTGTCAGAAAGTGTGGATTTTTTTTTTTTTAAGATTTTATTTATTTATTTGAAACAGAGAGAGAGATCACAAGTAGGCAGAGAGGCAGGCATAGAGAGAGAGAGGAGAAAGCAGGCTCCCCGCTGAGCAGAGAGCCCGATGCGGGCCTCGATCCCAGGACCCTGAGATCATGACCTGAGCCGAAGGCAGAGGCTCAACCCACTGAGCCACCCAGGCACCCAGAAAGTGTGGATTTTATAGAAAATTTCAATTTAGTATCAAAGTAGGAACCTGTATGGGGATGTATGAAGACCCTCAATAATGCCATAGGGCCAATAGGAAGGAAGTGTTTTTGTTTTTGATGGTACCCGTGGTTCTAATAGAGCATGGTAGAAATGCTCCGAAGTATCTTTTTATTTAATCTGCTGAATTTGACATTGTGTCTTAGAGTGGATTTACTGCCAAACGTTTAAGAAAATTACATAATTAGGGGCACCTGGGTGGCTCAGTGGGTTGAGCCTCTGCCTTCGGCTCAGGTCATGATCTCAGGGTCCTGGGGTCGAGCCCCGCATCGGGCTCTCTGCTCAGCGGTGAGCCTGCTTCCCTCTCTCTCTGCCTGCCTCTCTGCCTACCTGTGATCTCTCTCTCTCTCTGTCAAATGAATAAAAATAAAAATAAATTAAAAAAAAAGAAAATTACATAATTAAAACTAATCAAATTAAATGCTCCAGGAATAGTTACTATTTTGAAAATCTATAATTTTAAATTTCTAAAGGTGAAACATAAATGTTCATCCAATAAATATTTATTGAGCAAGTGTTCTAGATGCTAGAGACATAATACCTAGTAAAATAGGCAAAATCCCTGTTCTTATCATACTCATGCTCTAGTAAGGAATCAAACAATAAAAATCCAGTAAACATATCATGTCATATAGTCATAAATGCTGTGAAAAAAAAAAGCGGGTTAAGGAGCTAGAAAGTGTGCTTGCTTCAGCAGCACATATACTAAAATTGGAACGATAGGGGCACCTGGGTGGCTCAGTGGGTTAAAGCCTCTGCCTTCGGCTTGGGTCGTGATCCCAAGGTCCTGGGATCAAGTCCCACATCAGGCTCTCTGCTCAGCGGGGAGCCTGCTTCCTCCTCTCTCTCTGCCTGCCTCTCTGCCTGAGTGTGATCTCTGTCAAGTAAATAAATAAAATCTTAAAAACAAAATTGGAACGATACAGAGAAGATTAGCATGGCCCCTGCACACGAATGACATGCAAATTCGTGAAGCATTCCAGATTTTAAAAAAAAAAGCATCTGTAAAGTGACAAAATTGGAGTGAGACAAAATTAGATAGGGTGGCCTCTTGAGTGACATTGGACAGACCTGAGTGAGGGAAAGGAACATGCCATATGGACACATGTGGGAAGAATATTCCAAAGTGAAGATATAGCAAATGAAAAGGCTTGTTCAGGGATCTTCAGAGTCTTGCAAACTCTGTTTTGGCTGGAGTGTAAAGATTAGGTACCCAGTAATGGATCGATATTAAATATTTTAAAAATACTGTGATTAAGAATTAGGAAATATTAGTAAATGAGAATTTAAACTTCTTTTGTCTTGATTTTTTTTTTCTGTAGGAAGATAATGATCCTCAAAAAGTTGCGTTCCTTCTGCATAAACAATGGACTTTATATAGTTTAACTCCCCTGTATAAATTCTCCTATACTAATCTCAAAGAGTATTCTAGACTTCTGAGTGCATTTATTGCTGCTGAGAAGCAAAAAGGGCTTGCTGTGGAAGTGGGAGAAGACTTCAACATCAAAGTGACTTTCTCCACTCTCCTAGGAATGAAAGGAACACAAAGAGACTCTGAAGCCTTTCTCGTCCAGGTATGTTATATAATCAGTCTTTGCTTCCCAGGGGGAAAGAATCTGCACTGTCTTGGTTTAGAAATTGTGGTATTTTCTTACCGTTTAAAAAAAAGAAACTTAAGCTTGTGATTTATAACCTATCTTATGTCTTGTTTGTCCAAATTGCAGTGATTAGATATGGCCAACGTAAGTTTTTTTCCAATTACATTATAGTCATGTTTATCATAAAATACATAAAAATATAAAGAAAATTGAAAACCACATTCTAACATTTTGGTATACGTCTGACAGTAGATGATCTGAGTAAGCCTCTATTTATTAAAAAATTGAGTCAGTACTTTTCAAAATAGAAAGCATCAGGCCCAGATGGGTTCACTGGTGAATTCTGCCAAACATTTAAGGAAGGAGTTATTTCAGTTCTTTACAGTCTCTACAGTCTCTTCAGAGAATAGAATGAGATTAACTCATTCTGTGAGGCCAGCATTACCCAATACTAAAACTAAATGAAGATTACTAAAACTATAGGTCAGTATCTCTCATGAACATAGATACGTCTGTGTGGCTATCTGGATCTATTAAAATTGGGATTATATTGCCCACACTTTTCAATATGGCCTTTTTAAAAAAAATTAATAATAATATTATAATTACTCATGTCATTAAGAATACTACATGTTTGGGGCGCCTGGGTGGCTCAGTGGGTTAAGTCGCTGCCTTCGGCTCAGGTCATGATCTCAGGGTCCTGGGATCGAGCCCCTCATCGGGCTCTCTGCTCAGCAGGGAGCCTGCTTCCTCCTCTCTCTCTGCCTGCCTCTCTGCCTGCTTGTGATCTCTCTCTGTCAAATAAATAAATAAAATCTTTAAAAAAAAAAAAAAGAATACTACATGTTTGTAAGGAAACCTGCATAAATCTGGACTAAATTCCTAGAAGTGGAATTTTAGCAAAAAAAAAATGTATATGTATATACATATATAAGATATGTATATATATGTAATCTATCATCATATATTGTGATGTATCATGCCAAGTTACTCTTAGAAATGTAACGTTCTGGGGCGCCTGGGTGGCTCACTGGGTTAAGCCTCTGTCTTCAGCTTGAGTTATGATTCCCTGGTCCTGGGATCGAGCCCCGCGTCAGGCTCTCTGCTCAGCGGGGAGCCTACGCCCCCCTCTCTCTCTGCTCCTGCCTCTCTGCCTACTTGTGATCTCTGTCTGTCAAGTAAATAATAAATAAAATCTTAAAAAAAAAAAAAAAGAAATGTAACGTTCCTTCCTGTGTGTAGTATTTAAAAGTAGTAGGACTATCTTTGGATTGATTAAGAAACTGGATTTATTATTCATGCTTGCTACTTCTGTTTCTTGAGTGAACTCATCTTAGTCATTATAAATTAAATTCTGAAATAATCAAAAAGGCCTAATTTTGCTTATTTGTGTAGATCAGGGGTCAGCAAACTATGGCCTACAGGCCAAATCTGACATGTTACTTGTTTTTGTTTTTGTTGCTATGTTTGTAAATAAGGTTTCGTTGGAACAGTGCTCCTCTCATTGTTTACATACTGTCTGCGGCTGCTTTTGTCCTCCAACAGCACGTTTGAGTATTTGCTACAGAGACAATATGTCTTGCAAAGCCTAAAATACTTACTATCTGACTTCTACAGAAAAAATTTGCTAACCCCTGCTCTAGGTCATGATATTGACAAGGATCTTCAAGATTCCTAGGATTAGGTTTAGCTGCATACAAAAGAAAGCCTAAATAACTGTGAATGAAATGTCTGTCTTGAGGTATAATAGATAGAGCCTTATTTGTCTTACAAAAAAGTGGAGGTAAGGTGTTCAAAGCTGGCATATGCTTTATGAATGAATAATCTAGGCTCCTTCTGCCTTCTCTCTCATCCTTGGTGCATGGCTTCTCTCCGTAAGGTTGCGTGTAGTCTGACTTGGCTCCTGAAACTCTAAATATTGTCTGCAAGTTCCAGGCAGGAAGTAGGAGGGCAAAGAGGGTGCCTGCCACTGAGGAAACCTTTAATGAGACTAAGACCCAACAACTTCTCTTTACATCCCAGTTGGAAGGCAGACTAGGAATTTTTTCTTTTTTAGTGGGTACTTTGCCATCTCATTAAAAGCACAGTTTTATTGTGGAAGGAAAAGTAGGTACCGGGTAGACAGTTAGCAGTCTTTGTCAAATGCCCAGAGAAGGGATGTGATTTGCATGTCAACAGGCAAATATTCTTTCAGGAATAGACATGACCTCTTGAGCTCTTAGTAGAGTGTCCTAATAGTGACCGAAGTAAATCTCATTTCTTCATATTGTTACAGAACTTTTAGGTTATGAAAGTGTGATAGACCTATCTGGGCTTCAAGGCTTTTGAGTCTCTTACACTCTCTTGAACAAGAAGGAGAAATATGCTAAAAGTAGTTGTTAAAATGACTGTCTCTAAAGGGATAGGAAACTAGGCTATGATCTTCACTTTATCCTGATCAGACTTTAAAACTATGAGTATCTGGAAGGTACGTTTGTCCTGTAGTTTAGAGATTTGAAGTTTGAAACGTTAGTCTGCTGGGAAACATAATCAGGATTCTAAAAAATCTGAATGGATTGGCACAATGGGTCAAATTGAAAGAGATTAAAATTTTAATAGGAGTAAATATATCACCTCTCTATATTAGGGGAGGTTTACTTTTTTTTTTTTTTTTAAAGGTTTATTTACTTTAGAGAGTGCACAAGCAGGGGGAGGGGCAGAGGGGAAAGAAAGAGAGTCTCAAGCAGACTCCCTGCTGAGCACTGATGTGGGGCTCATTTTCAGGACCCTAAGATCATGACCTGAGCCGAAATCAAGAGTTGGCTGCTTAACTGACTGAGCCACCCCGGTGCCCTAAGATTTACCTATTCATAGTAAAAATGAATAGGGATAATTTATATAAAGCTGTCAACTAAAAATGAGAACACTACTGAATCTAAGATTATATTAATAGTAGTAAAATCTAGGTTAAAGATGGTAACAGTCCTTTAATCAGATCCTTTTGAAGTGATTATATTCACTTATGAATGACTCCCATGCTGAAGAATTTCAGAGTGACCAGGATGACGTGTATGTCATAGGAGGAATTAGTTGAAGAAACTAGAGATGTTGAACTTGACATTACATATGATACAGATCATCAAATATTTGACTGTAGAAGAGAAATTTGATTTGTTCTACATGCACACAAGGAAGAAAACAGGACCTAAGGATGGAAACTGTGGGCCTAACCAATGAAAGAACATTTTTAAGTTGATAGAGCTGCCTTGGGAAATCCTGAATTCTTCCTTTATGGAAGAATTCAAGCACGTTGGATTTGGTGACTTTTTATAGTCCCTTCTGAAGTTGAGATTTTGACATTTTTTTTTCAGGATAGTGTACTTGGTTACACTATATTGGCATTCCATATTTTGCATTTTGGCTGCACCAAGATCTTGCCATCCATATACCATGTCCTAATAAGACTATTAGGAGGAATGTCAATTAACTTGATAAAGCCTAATGATTAGGGAGATTATTTCCTTTGTGTTTTATTGGCAAGCAGTACAACATATCTTCTTATTTTTAAATGTACTAATTTTGAGAAGCTGTAATTTGGAGTAAGTGTACTTTTGGATTTAATGAACCTTTTTTTTTTCTTTGTAGATTCTGTCAAGATCTCAATTGCCATCTGAGAACAGAGAACTTAAAGTGTTGTGGACTGGTTGGTTCTGCTGTATATTTGGAGACAGTCTTCTGGAGACTGTTTCAGAAGATTTCACCTGTGTACCCTTATTCCTTGCAAATGGAGCAGAGACAAATACAGCCATAGTAGGAACATGGTTTCAGAAAACTTTCGATTGTTATTTCAGTCCCTTAGCAATCAATGCTTTTAATCTTTCCTGGATGGCTGCTATGTGGACTGCATGCAAAATGGACCAGTATATGGCTGCTACCGAATTTCTTTGGTCTGTACCCTGTAGCCCTCAAAGTCTGGACATTTCTTATGCCATACATCCAGAGGATGCAAAAGCTTTGTGGGACAGTGTCCACAAAACCCCTGGGGAAGTTACTCAGGAAGAGGTTGACTTATTTATGGACTGCCTTTATTCACATTTCCATAGGCATTTCAAAATTCATTTATCAGCCACAAGATTGGTCCGTGTTTCTACATCTGTAGCTTCAGCACATACTGATGGAAAAATAAAGGTTAGTTTGAACAAATCTAGTTAAGTAATTTTCCCTTCTTGTTACGTAGCTTTCAAAATGTATGCATTTGCTACATTGAAGAAACACATTTGAATGCTAATTCGAGACAGTAGGATATTTTATGCTTTATAAATAATTTACTAGAAAGTCTTCAGTCTCTAGATATAGCTTTATAATGGGAGAATACTATATGCTGTGAGCTACAGACTTTGAAAATAGGAATTATTCTGTAGTAATTTTGAAATATTAAAAATTGTTTTGTCAAACTTGGAAATAATTATCAGAGCAACAGAGGATTTTGTATGTGAGATCAGAAAATTATAGCCAGAAATACATAACTAAGATGTCATCTAGACTTTTCTCTCCCTAGGAAGGAAATAATTGACATTGTTTTACTCTCTATGAAATACTTACTAGAGGAAATATCAGAAATAAGAGAGTGGGCACCTAAATATAATAAAATATATTAATATATTTAAAATGTTTTAAAATGTAGCCATAGTAAACAGTGAATGTTGAGCTTGTGACTGTGCTAGGAGTTTAATACACCTTAATTTTAATCTTTAGAGCAACCCTGTAGTAGGTGTTTTTATCCACATTTTATTTTTAAAACAAGGGAACAGGTCAAGTTAGGTGAAAGTGATACCAGCAGAATAGCTTAGTCAGAGGAGGAGTCAGTATTTGAATGCTTATCTCTTAGGTTCCAAAAAGCTCATACTCTATAAACACTGTATTAGTGTTTTTCAATTGAAGGTCCTATTGCAGTAGTAAGTTGGAAAGTAATTTTGATGGGAAGAGACCAGCTTTAA
Source organism: Lutra lutra (assembly GCF_902655055.1). Taxonomy (NCBI): domain Eukaryota; kingdom Metazoa; phylum Chordata; class Mammalia; order Carnivora; family Mustelidae; genus Lutra; species Lutra lutra. The sequence continues at coordinate 28,426,136 of NC_062292.1, forward strand.
AAAACAAAAGAAAGATATGTAATAGAAAATATAAAAATGACTGTATCATATGTAGTAAGGGTATATACATTTGCTTGTACTGGGTCATGACGTTAAGTTTATTTCTTTGGTTTTCAGTGAAACGTTTGAAAGATTATACCATACCTTGTTTAATTTGATATTATAAAAGGAAAATAATTCCATTTTAGCACCTCAGAATTCAGTGTTCATGAAGTCCTTGTGTATTTAAGATTTTGTGGTCATATGCCCACTCTATAAAAACTGCTTCATATAATGTGTTATTATGAATATAAAGGTGGTTCTTAAACACATTGATTTTATCTGGTCTATACTATATCTAAGATCCTCTTTTTTAAAAAATTTTATTTATTTTAGAGATAGAGCAAGTGAGTGGGAGGGGAGAGCAAAGAGAGAGGGATAAGCAGACTCCATGCTGTGTGTGGAGCCCAGTTCAGGGCTTGATGCCAGGCTCGATCCCACAACCCCGAGATGATGACCTGAGCCAAAATCAAGTCAGACGCTTACCCTACTGAGCCACCCAGGCGCCCCACTAAGAGCCTCTCTTAATGATTTAAGACGGTGACTGGCTCCTACCTTCATATAATGCCTTGGTGATAGCTAACATTTAAACATTTTTTTTGATAGTGAACTTTTATTAAGCAGTAATGGTGCCAGGCATTTATATGCCAGGCATATATACAAAGCATTTTGTATATACCATCTCATTCAGTTTTTCACAACAACCTATTGAGATAGGTTGTGAAGAGGAAACTAGCACAGAGAATAAGTAGGTTCCCCAAGATCAAATAGCTAATAAGTGGAGTTTGAATTTGAACCCAGTCATCTGAGCTTAAGCCTTTAACTGCAACAGTGTACTGCCTCTCAAAAGTTTGAAATTAGTGTATTAACCAGGTTTCTGCTATCTGCTTAGTTTCTACAAGGTACTTTTGGAATCATATATCCCTTTGAAAAGAAGGAAGGTATGGAACCTCTTTGTAGAAAATGTACATACTTATTTTGCATAGAAATCCAAGGGGTTCAGGGATACCCCCTTCCTCTCCTTACTCCTTATATACATAGTTAGCCCATCTGTGGAAATCAGAAAAAAGTAAGAATTTTACTTATTTCTAAGCACCACTGACTAATAGTTGTGTATTTATTAAAGTTACTAGTCTTCATTAAATAGATCAAAATTTATTTGACTTAGAGCAGCAGTGGTTTGGGTTCATCTTAGCTTCCAGATGTGGAATTTAAAATAAGCCTGGAATATTTATCAAATAGCAAACTGCTTTGTTATCATAATTCTGATTTTAAGTATCTGTTTTTGTGTGTGTGTGTGTTTTTTTTTTTTTTTTCAGATTCTGTGTCATAAATACCTTATTGGAGTCTTGGCATATTTGACAGAACTGGCAATTTTTCAAATTGATTGAAGTCTTGTGGGGACTATAAATGATGGATTATATGCTTTTTTTCTCACTGATTATTTGCCTAATTGCTATTCTGAGAGGCCCCGCAGGAGAAATAAGCATCTGTCTCTGCATCTGTTTTCCTCTCAGTGCCTTTGGAATTGCCCAGATGGAATGGAATTCAAGAAGGATCTAGAAGAAAAAAGAAGGTGATAGTGAATGAATCACAGCCAGGTGCTCCATAATAGTCACGATGATCTGGGATGCCAGTGTCTAGAAAATGCTGAGTTGTTATTTTCTTGGACCATCTTTCTAAAAAATATGTAATGTTTATTACATCAAATTTTTAGGATTCAAATGAGGTATCTCTAATATTATTTCTGATTTGGATCTTTAAAACCGTCAGTTCCTTTTAAGCATTTTAGAGTTGGATCCAGAAAGAATTTCTGTCTTCTAAAGACATTTTCCTAGTATCATTTCACTGTAGAGAGCTGGCAATTAAAATCTCCAAAGGAACCTGGAGATTAACATACACTTTTTAAAGCCACTAATATGCTTCTGTTTTTAATACTGTTCAATTCTTATTGCAATGTTGAATTAAATATTTTTAAAATGAAGCAGTGTGTTTATCAGTGTCTTGGTGACAGATCTTTAATGTATCAAGAGCGAGAATTGTAGTCTTTTTCTCTAGCACAAATGTTATAAGCCAACAATTATATAGAATCAGAGGCAACTGTGAGTCTCTTGCGGGCAGAGATTATCTTAACTTTCATGCCCCTAATCTTGCTTTAGCACAGTACTTAGTAAATATCTGCAGGTTAAGTGAACGCATTTTAACCAGCTCTTCCATTTTATAGATGCAAACTATGAGTTCGAGCAACCTGGGAGACTTGCCCAACTTGCTATATCGAGGTCTCTAAATTTTAATTTATTGAGCATAGGAAGATTTTGTTTTACTTTGCAAATGATGTTTTTTAAAATTTGTTTGAAAGAAAAGAACTTTAATAGGCTGTCATTCTAGAAACAAACAAGGTCAACTTCTGGATTGGGGTATCATTTCACATACATCATGAATAGCAGGGATAGTGGAAAAAGCATGGGCTTTGGAGTCAGACAGTATTTTCATTTAACTAATATTAAGCTCCTATGTTGTACTTGAAATTGTATTGAGCAACAGGGGTATAGCAATGAAGACAGAAAATATCCCTGTCATGTGGAAATTATATTCTAGTGGAGGAAGGTAAAAATAATTTCAGTTGAGATAAATGTTATAAAGAAAATAAGGCAGTACATCACAGAAAGGGGTGATTTTTTTTATACCGTTGTCCAAGGTCTCTCTGAGGAAGTGACATTTGAGCTGAGTCCTGAGTGGTGAGAGGGAACCAGCTGTGGGAAGGTGTGTGGAAGAATGTGCTAGGCAGGTGAAATGGCAAGAGCACAGGCCTTGAGATGGCTTAGAACTTGGCTCATTTGAGGAACAAAGGAAGTCTGTGTGTGTCTTGAGCAGAGTAAGGGTGGAGTAGTAGTAGATGAAAGTGAAGAAATTGTGCAACAGAGACTTATTCCACTGACTATGTCTTCGAATTTTTGACTTGGCATGTAGCTGTCTAGAATAAAGATGACCTTTTCCGGCCTTTCTCAGAGCTAGGGGTAGTCATATGACTTACGTTCTGACCCATGGTCTATAAATGGAAGGATCGTGTAGAGCCTCCAGGAAATCTTCCTTAAAAAACAGTGGGCTAGTACCCTTTGCCTTTTAATTATTCTTCCATCTTTTCTGCTTGGAACACCTATAATGACTATAGGTGACTAGAATTCTAGCCATTCTTTGTGGTCACGGGGATGCAGTTTAGATCATAGGGGTGGTGGAGCATGGTCTGAAAAGAGTTTGTGCTTCAGGGACTTTTTTTTTTTTAAGATATTATTTATTTATTTGACAGGGATCACAAGTAGGCAGAGAGGCAGGCAGAGAGAGAGGAGGAAGCAGGCTCCCCGCTGAGCAGAGAGCCCAATGCGGGGCTCGATCCCAGGACCCTGGGATCATGACCTGAGCCGAAGGCAGAGGTTTTAACCCACTGAGCCACCCAGGCACCCCGCTTCAGGGACTTCTTAAAGCTGAACCCCATTGCCACCCCTGGGTAGTTTTCCTCTAGACTTATGTGTCGGGGAAGTAAACTTTTTTTTCCTAAGAGAGGGAGGGTTGTAGGGGCAGGGAGGTAGAGAGAGTGAGTCTTAAGCAGTCTCCACCTCCAGCACGGAACCCGACACAGGACTTGATCTCACAACCCTGAGACCATGATGTGAGCTGAAGGCAAGGGTCTGCTTAACTGACAGCCATCCACTGCCCCAGGGAAGTAAACTTTTATCTTGTATAAGCTGTTGCTATTTTGGGTCTCTTGCTCAGAGCCAAACCTAATCCTGATAGAGGCAGTATCTACATCATCTAAGTTTTTGTAGATACTGTGAAGAAATTGGATTTTATTCTAAATGCAATGGGAAACCATTGAAGTTTTAAGCAGGAGAGTAATATTATCTAACATGTTTTATAAGATATGAGGGAGAATGAGTTTTAGGTGGACAAGAGTGAAAGGAAAAACAGTTAAAAGATTGTTGGAAATGGTACGACTGCTACGGAGAAATTAATATCTAGCAAAATTATGTGGGATTTACCCTTTAACCAGCAGTCCCACTTCTGGCATTCTATCCCCGAAACTCACTGGCAAAACATAAATGAAGCCTGTACAAGGCTATCTATTGCAATAGTATTTGTAATAGCAAGACTGAAAAAAATCCAAATGCCTATCAAAGGGGGATTGTTTGAATAAATTATGGTGTAGCTGCACAGTGAATTACTACTATCTGACTATAAAAAGGTTTGAGGAAGATAATCTAATACTACCATGGAGTGATCTTGATCTCTAAGAGGCGTTGTTGGAAGAGTATGCGGACAGTGTAAATACAGTATGCTCTCTTTTATAGGAGAAATGGGTAAAATATGAGTTTGTGTGTATTTCCTTTATGTTTCTAAAAAACAATGGAAGGATAAACCAAAAACAAATAAAAATGTTACTTATTAGGGGGAAGGAAGAAACTGGATAAAGGGAACAGGAATGGAAGTTAAAACTTACTTGATTGTTCCTTGTTTAGAGTTTAGAACTATGTAAGTGTTTTATTTAGTTAGAAACAAAATTGGATCAAAAAGAAAAAGTGATCCTTAAAAACTGAAAATAAATAAACCTAACTATATTTAATTCATGCCATAATCACCAAAGAATTATATTTAGTATTTTTAAATCCTAGTATTTTGACTTTATATTGTCAGCTATATCTTAGGAAAAGAAGAGCAGCAAAGGAATTTAAGTTGTACTCAGTTACCTTGTTACTAATAATATTGGTATTCTTTTATCATTGTTTGTAATAAGATAAAACATAACAATGTTATGAACCAAGATTTTGAGCATAAAACATACACAATTATAAAGTAAAGTAAGCTCAGTAGAAACTCTGTAATGTTAAATTTGAATTGGAGATACCAGGGTGAACTCATTTATTTTCAAAATGTCAAAGTTTTAAATTTTGATTAAGTCCAGCTTATCAATTATTTTATTTCTCATGCCTTTGGTGTTGTGTCTAAGAAGTCATTGGTTAATCTGAGGTCCCAAAGGGTTACTCTTGTGTTTTTCTAAGGATCTTACAATTTTAGCTTTAAATTTAGGTCTGTTATCCAGAATTTTGAGATTTTATGTATGGGGTGAGGTAAGCATTCAGATTCATCATTTTGCATATTCATTCATTCTTATCATTCATTTGTTCTAGTACCATTTATTAAAAAGACTTGTTTTCCCATGTCACCTCTGTCACCTTTCTTAAAAATCATTTGGCCATAGATGCTTATTTCTGGACTCTCAACTCTGTTTCATTGATGTCAGTCTTTATGCCAGTAGCACACTGTCTTGATTAGTGTAGCTTTGTAGTACATTTTGAAATCAGGGAGTATGAGTCTTCCAGCTTTTCCTTTTTTTTTTTTTTTTTTAAAGATTGTTTTGGTTATTCTAGGTCTTTGGCATTTCCAAAGAATTTTAGCATCAGCTGGTCAATTTTGAAACAAAGTTAGCTGGGATTTTGATAGTGGTTGTGTTCAATCTATAGATAAATTTGGGGAGTACTGCCGTCATAATGGTATTAAGTCTAATATTTAGTCTATGAGCATGGATATTTTCCCATTTATTTCAAGACTTCCTTCAGCAGCATTTTGGAGTTTTCAGCATACAAGTATTGCACTTTTTTTTTGTTAAATTTATTCCTAAGTATTTATTTCATGCTAATGAGAATGGCACAAATTTTTTTTTCAAAATAAGTGAAAATTATTTTGGATAGGTCAGTAGCCAGGGAGTTTCAAAGTAGAACTCCATGTCCATCCATACTCGATAATGACAGATAATTTTATGTGTTTTCTGTTTTTGAAGAGAACACCTTTTAAAAATATGCTTACACTTTTACACATTTGGAATTGCTTCCTTAAGTTCATTTTTGGATTGTTGTGAGTATATATTGCTCTTATATCCTGTGATCTTGCTGAACTTGTTTATTCTAGTAATTTTTTCAGTGAATTTCTTAGGATTTTCTGTATGCAAGACTAAATGTCATTTGTGAATAAAAAGTTTTACTTAATTTCAATCTGGATGCCTTTTATTTCTTTTCCTTGCCGAACTGCCTTGGCTAGAATTACCACCACAATGACAGTTAGAAGTGGTGAGAAGGTAGTTTTATATTGTTCCTGATCTTAGTGTATATTTCACTGTTAAATATGATGTTAGCTGTAGGTTTCTCATACATGCCCTTTGTCAGGTTAAAGCAGTTCTCTTCCTAATTTGTTGATGGTTTTTATTATGCATCTGTGTTGGATCTTGTCAAATTATTTTCCTGCACTATTGAGGTAATTCATATTTTTTTTTTACTTAAAGCTACACATTTTGCTTCCAGTTTCCAGTTCCTCCTAGGAGGATAGCCACTGTGTCCTAACAAAAAGTTGAAGAGATGGAAAAATCAACAACTCTTCTTGGATCCGTAAGAGGGGAGGACATAGGGTAAACTGCTGTCCCCTACATTGGAGAGTAGTATAAAGAACAATGAATGGATTTGGGATCAGGATGTGGATATGAGGTTCAGTTTCTAACATGTCCTTCTAAACTTTCTAGGCTTCAATTTACTAATTTATAAAATGAAGTGGACTGCCAACCCAACCCAATTCTGAGCTCACTTCAGTTGTGGAAATCATAGGCAAATGTTCTTTTACAGCAGTGAAACTATATAATAGGTACATTTTCTCAATAATAAAACTGGACCACTTTCAGTGGAGGGAAAAAATAACCCTTTAGGCTCCAGTGAACACTTTGGTCAGTATTATAGTTCCTGGGTCTCTGCCATTGAACCCCTGCCATGTGAATTGCTCCTATAAAGTACATGCAATAGTAGAATTTTGGGAAGTAAGTGAGTTTTATCTTGAAGACTGACTTAATGATGCAGCACTCTAAGGATCTCATGAAGTGCTTGTATTTTTTTAATGTTACATACCAGATTTACTTGAAGTCTGTTAGTACATTTAATTCTAGGCCATGTTTCAAGTGGGGGTGGAGTGACAGTATGGCACAGAAAGAGAAATGGAGTGGGAGTTGGGGGAACTGATTTTTAATGTTGGTCCTATCACTGACTATATTTACTCTTAGGAAGGACATCTTTGGTTTTCAGGCTTAGAGCAAAGAAATAGATGGGTTTGGACCAGATGATTGTTAAGAGTCCTTCTAGCTCAAAATTATATGGTTCTAAGTGCTACACCAGAAAATAAGTTTAGAGGTTAGGTTATATAGTACTGTTATATAAAATACATAAGTTCAGAATTCCAGCTGGCAGTCCCTTTATTCCTTCAGGTTGAAAGTACCTGCAACTTTACATAAAGGACATATAAATGGTATAGAAACTAAACAGCAAAGACACAAGCACCAAAAAACATCAGCCCCCAATTTTTTTATGGTAAGTACTACCTTTATTTAAAAAAGTTATACATGCTAGAAAAAAGCATAAATGATACATGTAAACAATTGTTTACCAAATACTTTTTTTCCTTGTAAAGGTGCAAATGATCTTTAAATGTAAACACAAAGTTTCCAAACATTTCTGTACTGGGGAGAGGGGGAGAAGGAGAAGGTTATTTCTTTTGGTTGTGGCTAAAGTCTTATTCAAAGATCTTCCTGCAAAATACATTGAAAAAAAAATGGTCTATGAACACAAGGACAAAACTTTGACCACTGAAATTTGTATCATATTTTTTTCCTTAAAAATTTTAACTTTTCACCAGAAAGTGCAATTTTAAAGTAGTAACAGTGGCTTTACAGATGAGGATAATGATATATAGTTTGTATAAAAGAACCAAGATTTTATTAATAAAATGCCTCAATTTCACACTCATTAGCGTGTATTATTACATGAACTGAAGAATTCATTCCCTTGGAGGCTGTGATTACAGGTAAGCCTCAGCTTCAGCAGGCCTGAGCGTCAAGTGTAAATTGCATAACAGTATTCACTGCTGGGGAGAGGATATTTCTCCCTGCTGGTCCTTAGTAGCAATAAGGAAACAAGAAGGAAAGTTGTTTCAGTCAGTAATATTTTTGAGCAAAAACTTTTGCAGAGTAGCACATGATTCTATTGGAGGATTCTCAAGACAGCATATAAGAAGGGTATACTGTTTTCAATAGAGGCACTGAGCAGAGCTCTAGAGCTAGCAGAAGTTCTATGAAAATATTATGAAAAAAGAGTAAATACAGTGGAAAACAAGTTCATATGGAAGGAAACAAGATGCAAACTTGCACTGATGAAAACTTTAGGGTCTGAGTCCTGCTTTTATCTACTTACTATTCCTTTTGAATTGTACTATTTAAAATGAGTGTTTCTTTTTTTGTTTGTTTTGTTTGTAGATTTTCAAGTCTTCTGGTGCTTAGTGTAAGCATGATGGCTAAACAGTGCCCTTGGCATACTTATCTTTGTCACTGGTAGTCCTTGTAAGTCACGGAGTCGTGTGGATGGAGTGCCTGGAAATAACCAGATCATGTAGAGCCCTTCTCCCTTTATTAGTATTTTCAAACTTAATATCTTAAAAGTAAACTTTCACTGCTTGGAATTTTTATCTTTTTTTTCCTTTTTTTTTCTTTTTTTTTTTTGTCCTTTTTTAGTGGGAGGAAGGCTAAATCCAAAGCAAAACAAAACCAAACAATGACAAAAAACCCAACAAAAAACCCATGATAAATTAAAACCAAAAATAAATATTCTGCACAGAGTTGAGAATTTTTGTGCAAAGATGGCATCTTGCAGTTGAAGTACTTTCATTGTATTTCCATATGTTGAGGCACCAGCAACGAATAAAATTTGTTCTAATGTTTTCTTGAGCTATACAAAGCTCCAAAGTCAAAAGTCAAAGCTCTCCAGAATACAGAGGAGCATGTACATGACTGTCTTCTAGATGTTCACCATATATGGGATTCACAATGTGTCATTTTAATAACTCCTACACCACCACCTAGCCGACGGTAATTCATCCCGCCATATAACCTGCAAAGAAAGAAAATCAGATTTCAAAGTGGAAAAAGCACTGTTTCTTCTGTAACTTTTAGATGTTAATAAAACACATGTTTTTTATCATAACTAATATTTTTAGATTCATACATCTCTTCCAAAGATTAGGATCTGGAATTGAGCACTGGCAAGTAACAGAATTATGTCAGACACTGGGTGAAAAGGTCTTGTTTCTAGGATACTGTTTTAAGAATAAAAGAGCATTGTATCCATTATTTTGCATAACAACCTTATACCTTTACACACTAAACTGACTTTTTTTTTTTTTTAAGATTTTTATTTATTTATTTGAGAGAGAGACAGTGAGAGAGAGCATGAGCGAGGAGAAGGTCAGAGGGAGAAGCAGACTCCCCATGGAGCTGGGAGCCCGATGTGGGACTCGATCCCAGGACTCCAGGATCATGACCCGAGCCGAAGGCAGTCGTCCAACCAACTGAGCCACCCAGGCGTCCCCACTAAATTGACTTTTAACAATTACATAGAATCATATCCTACATTTTTGTCTAGTTTTGACCACAGCTATCTTATTTTCCTACTCACAATTCCTTCAGCCTAAACACTGATAACTTATTTTTATCCTTAAATATCTTATATGTATTCTTACAAGCCTTCTCCTTTATAGAACAAACCTGGCTATAAGTAAATAAAGTCAGCCATCTAGGTTTTTTTTTCTTTCTGTAGATTTTATATATTTATTTGACAGAGAGACACAGAGCACAAACGGGGGAGCAGCAGAGGGAGAGGGAGAAGCAGGCTCCCCGTAAGCAGGAGCCCGATTTGGAGCTTGATCCCAGGACCCTGAGATCATTCATGACCTGAGCCAAAGGCAGACGCTTACCAACTGAGCTACGCAGGTGCCCCTAGCATTTAATTTTTGACTTGTGAACAAGATCATCTCCAAAGTTAAAGATTTACATGGAAAAGAATAATAGAGCCTCTGTCAGCTGTAAGGTTAAGCTGGTTTTAAGTTTGGGATACAAAATTTTAGATCGTAATTCTACAAAAATTTAGATCGTAATTCTCAACAGATCCTTAAGAATTTCATAACTATTACTCGGTCACATATTACTAATTCTATTTAGTGACAGCTACAGAGAAATAGGTCCTTATGTAGGATCATAGTGATTAAGTAGCAAAAGTAAATCTGGCAATCTTCCCAAAGATCTAAACACTGAAAGCTGAATATGTAAGAAAATATGCCACAAGAGGGAGGCTCCTCTTCAGGAAAACCTCCGATTATCTCTCTCTCCCTCACCTCTATCAGGTTTTGCTAAAAATGTTACCTTTGCAGTCAGGCCTTCCTAGGCCACATTTGAAAAGAAACTCATCCCTGGACAGCCCCACTCCCTTGGCTCTTCCCCATAGTGGTTCTACCCTCTGACATGGTACTTGTTAGTCTCCTTACTAGAACATCAGAGCCAGGAGAGCAGGGAATTTTGTTTTTGTTCACTGTTGTATCCCTGATATCTAGAACACTCAGTACACCTTTACTTAACAAGGTTGTGAATATGTGACATAGAAGCCAAAAGTGACCTGACTTGTAGTCTGACTTCAGTATTGTGGTCAAGTCATACAGAGCCATGAGAGAAAGGGAGAAGAATCCAAAGTGTCATTTAAACATCTGTAAAAGTGTGGCTTTCCAAGACACGAAGACTGTACTTTTTAAAATATTTTATTTATTTATTTGAGAGAGAGCATGCGTGGGTGGAAGGGGGAAGGGCAGAAGCAGAGGGAGAAACAGGCTCCCAGCTGAACCCCAGGACCCCGAGATCATGACCTGGGCCGAAGGCAGACGCTTAATCAACTGAGCCACCCAGGTGCCCCGAAATAAGCTATTTAAGAAAAAAGTAAGGGGCGCCTGGGTGGCTCAGTTGGTTAAGCATCTGCCTTCAGCTCAGGTCATGATCCCGGGATCGAGCCCTACATCAGGCTCCCTGCTCAGCAGGGAGTCGGCTTCTCCCTCTGCCCCCTGACTGCCCTCATGTTCTCTCTCTCTCTCTCTGGCTCGGTCCTTCTGTTTCTCAAATAAGGAAAATCTTTAAAAAATAAATGAGTAAAAAATAAAAATAAAGTAACTGTAGTTTGTTTTTTCCTGGGCATAAAGCTGCCCAGAAAAACACCAAAAAAATTGTGACAGATGAGAAGCAAGAGATCTAAGTTCTATCACTAACTTGCTTCATTTTATTTCTCAGTGCCTTACTTACCTCAGCGGAACATGATGGGGCTAGAGAGGAAATTATTTTGTTTCTGTGTTTTCCATCTCCACTATAAAACTGAACAGTTACCAAAGGGAAGAGGTTATAAAATGTCAGCCACTTCAGAGCAATGAAGTCACAATAAGCCATCAAATATGGGTAACTTGGAGCTCTCTCATGAGCTATAAGAGCACTTCTCAATGTACGGACCATCCCCATTTTGATGGTCATGCGGACCTTATGCCCATGATTTTCAACTCAGCACTGAGGTGCTCTGCAGTGTAGCTTAAAGGTTACCTCCATGTATTGGCATCAGGATCAAACACTTCAATGGTCTTCAAGTATGTGGTGCCATCGAAGCCTCCTACAGCCATGAGCTGTCCATTCACTACGGCCAGGCCAACCTACAGGACCAAAACAGCGGCTGCTGAAGATGCCAGAGAATCAATGGGAAAATCTGGACTAGTTTCTAGATAAATCTTCGTAACAAAAGATAATTCTTTATGACCTTGCATTCTGGTTTACTTGGACACAGAGAAAAAAGTAATGACAAAAATCTGTTACATCGTGGGAACAATAAAATTATATATACAATTAGAATATTTTTACAGTGAAAAACATAAATTTCTTAAGTTTTTGGAAAAGCATCACTGGGAATGGGCAAGAACTTCCAAACTGCTCTCACTTCTTTTGGTATTTGCCTATTCTAACCCGCTATCTAAACTGCCACTAAAATTCTGTTTAAATTACAGATCTGACCATGCTGTCACTCTCCTCTAAAAACTTTCTAGGCCTCCCTACAGCCCTCCAGAAATCCACACTAGCCCACGTTTTAGCCTCACTGCCTTAGGTACCCACCACTGCAAGAATACTGATTCAACAGCTAGTCCCAGAAAGACCACGTTTTTCATGCTGCCATACTTTGTACATGTAGTTCCTGGCTGGTGTCTTCTTTCCTTCTTCTGGAAAATCTTGTTTTTCTTTCATGGCCTAGGCTACATGAGACTTTCTCTGGTAAGTCTCTTCACTGGCCCCAAACACAATAAGCATAATCTCTCAGGCTCTCTTATAATTCACTTGCCCTGACTATGAGGGTATTTTATTTTATTTTTTTTAAACGGTTAGTTGTAAACATTTCCATTTCCTTCACTAACTTGGGAGCTCCCTGTGGGGTTGTACTTACTTTTTTCTTTCCTAGCACAGAGTAAGCACTTAATAAATATTTGCTAAATATATATAAATATATTTTTGTATATATATATATATATATATATATATATATAAATATTTGCCAAATGTAGCAGTGAAAACAATAGGAATGTGACCTAGAAGCTGTTAATCACCAGTAATAAAGAGAGCCACAGATGTGGGAATGTTTTGACTCGCTGATGCCTAACACTGATAGTCCCCGATTTGCACAAACCAGAATTTACTCTCTTTTCTCCTCGGATGATGGAGTCTTAGCTGCTGCTATGTTCTCCCACCCGTTGTCCTACATCGATGCACTCCTGACACAATCAGTGGTTTATGGGTTACATTTCACTCTGAACCAAACATCCTAGGATGGATGAATGCTGAACTCTCCCTGGAAGTCTCTTGGTCGCATGTCATCCATGGTCTAGAACATGACACAGGTCACCCTGACCAGGTCTAGACCACAGATGGGACAGGCTCCAACCAGTCTGTGGAGACTGGTGGTGGGACCAGATGTGTTTCTGCCTAAACATCTGTATTGGTGTGCCACCTACTTACAATATTACCTAGGAACATTCGTTAGGAATATTTAGCTCTAATCGAGAGGGATGAATATAGGTGAAGTCAGATAAGGTAGTGGATAAGATAGGGTAAGGTCTTTCTGGAAAACAACTGATGAAAGATAAATCACAAAAAATAATTATATTATTAAGGATACGATTGACTATAAGATATTTAACTACTTGAGATAACAGCAATTAGGAGAAATTAATTTTTTCCAGGATGAAAGAAAGTAGCAGGGGTTGTTTTGCCTCAACAGTGCACCTCCTTCCTGCGCCAGTATTTTATAGATCGGAGCTCTCCTGCGCAGCCCTGTCTTGGTGCTTTTTCCAGTTTTCAGCAGGTGGGCACTTACTCCGCTACGGCGGGATGTCATAGCCACCACCGGAGACCACTGGTTAGTTCTGGGGTTGTATCTCTCCGCGCTGCTAAGCTCTGTAGTGTCATCTCTGCCTCCTACGGCATAGATCATGTCCTGATACACTGCACAGCCTAGGTGTTTCCTCCGCGTCCCCATAGGAGCTATGGTGTGCCATCTGTTTTCCTGAGGATTGTAGCGCTCCACTGCAGGGGGAGAAAAAAAACCCAGCAAGTGACCATTCAACCATTTCTTCTCACCTCTAGTTTTCCTCATAGCCATTAAAACTTTGTGGTAATACAGATTTTTAATACACAGTCTGATTTTTTGCTTCTGGAAAGGACTTGTGTCCCTTGGACAAAACCATTATCATCTCATCAGGGACTACTGGTTTCGTTTGTGTAAGGGATGGCGGAAAGGGCGTGTGTTGGAGTCAAGGTACCTTAGTTCTAGTTCTGACTACATGACTCGTGGCCTCACCTTATCTTCAAATGAGGGGATTAGACTACAGGATCTGTAGGCACCATTCCATACTAGTAACTGATTGTCATAATCAGACACTGTATTCCCTTTGCCTGTATTCCTACTGTATTCTAAGCAGAAGACAAGATATGTGACCATGCGTCTGATCCAAGTGCCACACTAATATCCTTAGGTAAAAATATCCATTATCTCTCAACAGAAAGGACTAACACATAAACCAGCTTATAGCTATAACTTCTTATTTACTCTTACATTACAATATAGGTTTTGTCTTTTTCTTAGTTTTGGTTTTTTAAGGAGAGCTGGTTGGGGGTGAGGCAGAGAAATAATCATATTAGGAAAATAGTTCTTTGATTCGTTATAAATTCCTAGAAGTTTATAAAGAGAAGGGAGAAAGAAGTACTCTGGGAATACGCTGGAAGAATACGGCTGCAGAAGGAGCTGAGGAAGAGTTGGGAGTTGTACTCTCCTAAGGGGAAAACAATTTTCAATTATTTAGATTATTATAAATAATCATATCATTTACATAAATATGATTATACAAATCATTTTAATTTTACAATTTATACTTACAATTTAAGATTATAGGATAATGTGGCTTTTTATACTTTTCTGTAGGGGGGGTCTCTTGAGGCATGTGCTGCTCTGGGGGAACCGGACTGACACTGGAAGGGACTAACCTGTGTTGAGTGGAGACGTCCCATCAGAGCCACCCACAGCGTATAAGAACCCTCCTAACACAGCCACGGCCACACCTAGTCTTCTGGTGCTCATAGAAGCCACTCGTGTCCATTTGTTTTCCTTTGGATCATACCTGCAGTGAGGGAGAAACCGAAGACTGCATGCCTGCTTCTCTGAAGTGAGGCCTTTTTCGTAAGGTGTGAAATCATGCTAAAAAGACATGTTGGCTACACACACCTGCGATGGTCAAAATGCACAGTGAGAATCTAACAGATTTTACTTAGTTACTAGGGCAAAAAGTCTTAGAATTTGTGCCTGTGTCAGTTACTAAGTTGTTTTCTACACTCTTGACTTGTGGTACTGGGGCCGGAACTCTGAAAACAACCTTTCTCCTTTGCCAAGCTGGCTCTCTGTCAGATTCTGCCGAGAGGAAGGACTAGCTGCCGGACGTCTCTGGGAGAAGGGACAGGCTCCTTTCTGTTTGCTTGCCAACCCTGTAGTGCTGCCTCAGCCATGGCCCTTGAACTCTGACTAAACCGGCTACTTCCAGTCTCTAGCCTTTTCCTGGCACTTCCCAAACTAGCCTGGTGCTTCTTGGAGGCAGCACCCATGTTCTAATCACCCCCAAACTCCGTGACTTCAGGTAATTTTACTACCTTTCCTGTCTCATGGGTCAGGAATTTGGGAAGGGGCCTCACATGGAAGTCCTGGCTCAGTGTCTCACGTGGTTGCTGTCCAACTGTGGCTGCGGCTGGAGGAGCAGAGCACTAAAGCAGCGGGCGGCTGGCTGGCCGTCCCTCCAGGGAGCCTCACGATCTCTCCAGGTAGACCTCCCAGCACAGCAACCTCAGACAGCTCAAGGCTTCCCGGGCGCCCCAAGAGATCCAAGTAAAAGATGCATCTTTTATGACCCGGCTTCAAAAGTTACACACACAGTGCCACCTTGGCCGCTGTCGTAAGGCAGCCCAGAACCAAGAGGCGAAAACGGAAATCCTACCTTTCAATCAGAAGAGTGTCCAAATGATACACAGCGTGTGAAACGACAGGTGCTGTTACCACCTTCGGAAAAGAAAATCTTCCACAATCAGCCAGGAAGAGAAGCCTTCGTGGAGGCGTGTCACAGTTCAAGCTCCGTGGCATCTCTCCTCTAGGCTACTAGGCTCCCATAACTCTCCTCTCTCTCCTTCATGTTCCCAGATCTAGGTTCATACAGTTAATTCAGTGTCCTCTGTTTGTTTTCTTCAGCCTTTCTAGATCTGCTAGCCAGTTTTTGAATACTAAATTCTCTCTACCAAAACAACTGGTATGGCTTGTTTTCTTTATTGAGTCCTGATTGATAAATTACTAGTGTTCAGAAATATGACAAAAATCACTTGGAATAGTGCTGGCATTTTATTGCGTGGGTGGGAAATTCTGTTAGTCTATTAAGTACTGTTTGCAAACTCTACCACTATTGCAGGAAATACACAACAAATGATACTGGAAATAGACCTCGCTCTTAAGAAGCAAGTGAGGGGGTGGGGGGTGGGAGGTTGGGGGCACCAGGTGGTGGGTATTGTAGAGGGCACGGATTGCATGGAGCACTGGGTGTGGTGCAAAAATAATGAATACTGTTATGCTGGAAAAAAAAAAAAAAGAAGCAAGTGAGGGAGATGGAGCACATTTTAAGGAAAAACCTCCAAGAGATTCTGCGAATGTAGTCACTAATACAGATGAATGCAGCAGAAATATAAATCCCGGAGAATGGAGGTCCTGGAGAAAGGTTGTGTTTAAGTCAGTGATGGTCTCCTGAGGTTCATGCACTTTTCTTTTTTTAAAGATTTTACTTATTTATTTGAGAGAGAGAGAGCAAATGAGCAAGCGTAAGGGGAAGGGCAGAGGGAGAAGGAGAAGCAGACTCTCTGCTGAGCAGGGAGCCCAATGTCGGGCTCAATCCCAGGACCCAGGGATCATGACCTGAGCTGAAGGCAGATGCTTAATGACTGAGCCACCTAGGCGCCCCAGTTCATGCACTTTGAATAAAGTTTATCTTTCAACCCTTTTGGAAAATTCTCAGCAGAAAATTCTATCTGCAAATACTGCTTTTGGTCTTATCTCACTCTCCTTTCCTTCTGGGACTCCAATTACATATATGTTGTACTGTTTGTGTATCCCATGAGTCTCTTACAGCCTGGTCTTTCCATTCTGTTTTCTCTGTTCGTCCTCTGTTTGGATGGTTTCTATTAATCTGTCTTTGAGTTCATTAACTCGGTCTTCTGTTGTGTCTGGTCTACTTTTGCTGTGTCTAGTTAATCTCATTTCAATGAGTTCTTAATTTTAGATATATTTTTCAGTTGTAAAATGCACATCTTATTTTTAGATTCCAATTCTATATTAAAATTCTCTAATCTTTTATCCATTTTTAATCTTTCCCCCATTTTATTTAATGTATTCATTATACTTCTTTTAAAGTTTTTTTTCTGTTAACTCTGCAGATCATTTATTTTTATTTTTTTTAAAAAAAGATTTATTTATTTGAGAGAGAGGGAGTGAACATATGTGAGTGGGGAGAGGGGCAGAGGGAGAGGGAAAGGGGAAAAATCTCAAGCCAACTCCTTTCTGAGCACGGAGCCCTACGCAGGGCTCGATCTTACCACCCTGAGATCATGACCCGAGCCGAAATTTACTGAATCATTTACTGAATAAGCCACCAGGAGCCCTTAAACGTAGGTAAGTCTGCTTCTATTGTCTATTTTTTCTCTCAGCTACTGGCCATATTTTTCTTTCTGCACACATTTAGTAATTTTTTATTTTAGCTGGACATTTTTATAATGGGATGGAATTCTAGAAATTGAAGTTGATATTATCCCTTCATTCCACACCGCCCCTGCACACACCCCTCCCGGCCACCAGCGGTGGATCTACTCTCTCCTGTATTAGGCAGGGAGGATGAAATATTGATCACCCTGGTCCAATCAGGAATTGAGTTTTGTTAGACTCTGTCCACCTCAATTTTCAAATGTCGCAAGGATGAAAGCTATCCTGTATTTGTCGCAGCCCCCCCCCCCACAGCAGGACTTTATCTTCTAAGCACTGTCAGGTTGCATGAAATTTCACTCCCCCTAGTACCCCAGTCTCCTGAGCTACCCCAGCACTCAGCAACCATCTCATGGAGAAAAACAGCAGTATGTTTGGAACTGTTCTAGATTCCAATCTGTCATGCCAACCTGTGTGACTATCAAAAGTTCTACTGTTTTACCTCTCCTCCAGGTGAATCCCTTTCAATATTTCAAGTCCAATATTCAATGCTTCAGACTTGGCAAATATCCCCAGGGAAGAAAACAGCTGATGATCTCAGCTCACATAAATGGGCTCTCTCTTCAATGGAATTTTAGTTCATCTCATTCTTGTTACTTCCACAGGTCTCTGATGTTTTAAAAAATATATTTGTACTCTCACTTTTTCCTACTTGTTGTAGTGGGAGTGATGGCTGGCACTACTTACTGCATGCTACTTGGAAGCATAAGTCTCTGCATAATTTTTAATTATAAAATAAAACATTGATTCAGAAAGCCACAAAAATGTGCAGTTTATTGAGTTATTATAAGGAAAGCCCATCACCTGGGCCAAGAAAAATAACTTTGCCTGCCACACTGGAAGCCTTCCCATGTGTCTCTTTCCAAACTCAATGCCTTCTTCCCCAAAGGATAACCATTATCCTGATTTTTACAGTAATCGTCTCCTTGAGTTTCTTTATAGTTTTTCCCACCCAAGTGTGCATCCCTTATTTGTGTTTGTTATAATTTTTTTAAAGTCTCTTTTTATCTACAGATTTTTTCCTCCATTTCCCATTTCCTCCCGCCCCCCCCCCCACTCCAATTCATCTTTTAGAACCTGGGGCATTTGACCTGAAATTTCCCTCACAACAAGGATTTGACTGGCTAGACACTCATAGTGCAGTTGCACACACTGGCTTGTCCTCTGTATGTTCCACAAATTGGCAGCTGGATCCACAAGTTTGATCAGACCACATTTGGTCCCTTTGGCAAAACTACAGAAGGTATTATGTTAGCAACTGCTAATTATTAATGCTTAGGCCCATTTATTTACTGAGTGTTACAAAATGGTCATATCCAACCATTTATTTTCTTTTTTTGGAATATTTTTATAAAGAAACAATCCTCGGGGTGCCTGGATGGCTCAGTTGGTTGAGCGGCTGGCTCTTGATTTTGGCTCAGGTCATACCTCAGGGTCCTGGGAGCAAGCCCTGCATCAGGCTCTGTGCTTAGTGGGGAGTCTGATTTAGGATTCTCTCTCTCCCTCTGCACCCCTCCCCTCATACTCTCTCTCTTTAAATAAATAAATATATCTTAAAAAAAAAAAAAAAAGAAAAAATCCTTTCATCAACTGTTTTGTATCCAATTCATATGTGATACAGTTTATACAAGAAAGGGTGGGTATATGTGTGCTTCTTTCACTTTATTTACTAGTACTCAACATGATAAATTCATTCCCTGTGATGTTCTGAAGGCAACTAAATAGGGTTTTTATTTTTTAAACATCAACAGGAACTCATAGATTTAAATATATTTATTGGATTTTAATCATTCACAATTATTATCTCTTTTAAAGTTAAAACTGTCCCACTTTGGGTGCCTGGGTGGCTCAGTGGGTTAAGCCTCTGCTTTCGGCTCAAGTCATGATCTCAGGGTCCTGGATTGCTCCCCCCTTTCTCTCTGCCTGCCTCTCTGCCTACTTGGGATCGCTCTCTCTCCAAATAAATAAATAAAATTTTTAAAAAACAAACCAAAACAAACCAAAAAACTATCCCATCTCTGGTCAAATGGGAACATCTTCAAGTTTTCTCTTGAGTCTTTTAGACATCTCCTAGTCTTTGATAGGTTGCTTATTATCTGGTATGACAAGCTAGCCCAGGCTTATTGGTACATTTTCTGTCCTAAATCTGGAATCAGATATTTCTCCAAGAATCCCTTATTTCTTTTAGGGAAATGGAACTTCAAAACACAATCTAGGAACGGAGCTGTTCACTGCCACTAGTTGGTCATTATTTCCAGGCCTCTTTGGTTGACTAGAATATAATTTTATTTTTAATGAAGAACTTAATGAAGAACTTTTAATGAAGAACTTTCAATTCAAATTGAAATTCAGGACAACAGGTCCTTTTACTTAACTTCTTCTATTTTACATTTATTATTCTTCCATAGTAAGAACCCTAGTTTTCAAGAACATAGGAGATGACAGAATTATAATAACCTATACCCATTTCCTTTATTCCACTTTATATTTTGGATTAGCAATACTAACACTTCAGTATCCCTGAGAAAAATTAAAATTCTTTTTGCATATCTCTTCCCTTTCTCCTCCCACTTTTGAAAATATTTATACCACATCTGCACAGACTGAGCATATAGCCAGTGCATACTACTCTCTCTTTTAACTCTGTTTACTCAGAGTTCTCCAATTCCCTCTATGTTTCATGCTCACCCTCCATCAATGTCTCTAGTAATTTTGTCTGAAGCTTGTTCCATAGTAGATTACTCAGTAAGGACTCATGGGAACAGTATTGCGATTTCTTACGTGTTAACAGTTTGTCTGCGCCCTTCATACTTTAAAGTCATTTTCTCTAGGTATAAAATCCTTAGCTTACATTTTCTTTGAATATCTTAAATGTTATTCCATATTCTTCTAGCATAAAATATTGCTTTCAAAAAGTATGATAGTAATCTAAATCTTTTTCCTATAAAATGAATAGCGTACTTTTTTGTTGATTGACTAAAGAATTTGTTTCCTCTTTCTTCAAGGTCCCATAATTTTACTGGAATATATCTTGGTGTTGACTGTTCTGGGTCAGTATTCAGAGAATACAGTATATTCTTTCAATAAACAATTTCAAATTTTTTATTAGAACAGAAAAATAATTTTGAATTATAGTTATTAGCATTTGTTTTATTCCTTTGCTTTGTTTTGGTTCCTCACGGACTCCTATTATCTGTATATTGGATTTTTAACCTATCGTCAATACTTGTTGCTTTATCACATATCCTTTTTATTTCTTTTTTATATTTCTGACTTTAAAACATTTCCTCTTTCACCTTCTGTCTTCCAGTATTATCTGTTTAGTTTACTTGTTCTAGTTTAATCTTCATTCTGAAGTGATTTTTCCTCTTATTTCTAATATTTTTCTGAGTTTTGTCATCTCTTATTTGGGTTTTTCAAATTCTGACTTATGTAGTGTTTTCATGTCTTATATCACTTTCCTAATGTCTGTTAGTACATTGTGAAATAGTTGATCACTGTTTTGATCTGCTCTGTGGGTATGTCTTTCTGCTGTGCTTTCACTGTCTATAGAGATGTTATTCTGCTGCTTATTCTCTCTACAATAACTTTGTATTGGATCTAACCTGGGTACTCTGCTGTTGTTCATTTTTATATGAAACGAGTTTTCCTAAGGTAGTGGTTCATGGTAATTTTCTAACTTCATGGAACTCTTTCTAGTTTTTTTCATATAGTGTTAAAAAAAAAAGTATAGCCTCCTGAGATTTACTGGTTTTATTCACTGGTCCTCCTTTTTATCTTGGCCTTCTCTTCTCACTGTATATTAATCTTGTCTTGCTCATTTTTGATCCTGCACCAGAAGTGTGGGCCTTGTTCGGGAAGGTCATACTGTTGGTCAGTTTTGAGGGTTCCTAGGGACTAGATGGCTCTAGCCCAGCTGGTTCCCAGCTACTGTGGCTTTGCACCACTCCTCTTTCCACCCTGGAGCAGTTGGCAATGTCTACAGATTTCTGGTGTCACAACCAGGTGTGTGCTACTGGCAATTGGTGGGCCGAGGCCAAGTATGCTGCTGAACATCTGACAATGCACAGGATTGCCTCCACAACAAAGAATTATCTGGCCCAATATGGCAGTAGTGCTGAAGCTGAGCATCCCTCTTCTAAGTCCTTCAGATCTTATTACAGGTCCCTTGCACTATACTGGGATTGAGCCAAACCCTTCTTTGTTTCAGCTGTTGGTCATAAATGTTCCCTTCACTCTTTCTAGTAAATAAACATTGCCTGCTTTGGGGTTCTTCTGTTCTTAGATCTGTCATAGTTCTGACTGCTTTTCTGTATTTTTCTCCTGCATAGACACTGGTATCATGCAGGTCTTGCGGCTTTCGGTACTTTGCCTTTGCCCATTCGTATTTTGGTGTTTATGAAAATCCTCCCTCCCCTAGTTATATTTTAAATGTCCATAGGGCTTTTTTTTTCTTTAAGTTGTGGTAAAATTTACCAACATAACCATTTTTAAATGTACAGTTCAGCAGTGTTAGGTACATTCACACAGTCATTGAACCAAGTTCTGTAACTTGTCCATGGGTTTTAGCTTTGCTATCTATTGCTCTGTTCTTCTGTGGGTATTTGGAGAGATTAAAGAATTATGCTATTGTTGTTATCTTCCCAGAATCCTCTTGCATAGAGTTTTTTTTTTTTAAAGATTTTATTTATTTACTTGATAGACAGAGATCACAAGTAGGCAGAGCAGTAGGCAGAGAGAGAGAGGAGGAAGCAGGGCCCCCGCGGAGCAGAGAGCCCAATGCGGGGCTCAATCCCAGGACCCCAGGATCACGACCTGAGCTGAAGGCAGAGGCTTTAACCCATTAAGCCACCCGGGCCCCCTTGCATAGAGTTTTGAAAGTGGAGAAATAAGTTTCCTAACAGAAAAAAGAAGTAGCTTTCAAGTGTTACCTACAACTTTATCTCTATTTAAGATAGTTAAACACTTCAACTTAAACATGGCAACCCAACTAGTAAATGGTATTTGAAAAATTCTGAAAAGTCATGAAGGATTTCTTTTTAGGAAGTGAAGATGAAATATGGAAAACAGGGCACCTGGGTGGCTCAGTGGGTTAAAGCCTCTGCCTTCGGCTCGGGTCATGATCCCAGGGTCCTGGAATCGAGCCCTGCATCGGGCTCTCTCTCGGCGGTGAGCCTGCTTTCCCCCCTCCCCCTCTCTGCCTGCCTCTCTGCTTGCTTGTGATCTCTGTCAAATAAATAAATAAAATCTTAAAAAAAAAAAAAAAAAAGAAATATGGAACACATGAGACTCCAAAATCTAATCTCTAGGGCAGAATGACAAAAAAGTGATGGAGCAAGAAATTAAGAACCAGGATGTATTTCACTAAAATTAACTGATTTGTAAGAGTATAAATTAAACTTCCATAGCCAACCTAGATTTCCCTAAGTACACTTCAAGAATTAATGAGAATCCATATACAAAATACTTTGGGGTATTTATAAGATGTGCTAAACAAAGTGTTACTACTTTAATTACTTTTTTTGGAGGAAGTCTGGGCAGTCATACACTAAGTACACTCCAAGTACTGGGGAAAAAAAAATGAAAGCAGATTTCAGAAGTGTTATGCTTAATATCCTATATGGATTATAATTTAGAATATGATTCCAACTCTTCAGTTAGGCTCCATCAGTATAACAGTTTGAAAAATCAGGTTATATCTCTCATCTTCTTAGACCCTTAAGATCATCTGAAAACATTCCCCGGAAGCCCATGGGATATCCACTGAATGGTGGATTCCCTGGTATCCTAATCTGTTTCCTTTAAAGAGCACTTTACATTTATTTATTTATTTATTTATTTAGTTAGTTAGTTAGTTAGTTTCAGAGGTAGAGTTTAGTGACTCATCAGTTGTATATAACACCCAGTGCTCATTACATCAAGGGGCCTCCTTAATGCCCAACACTTCGTTACCTCATCCACCTCCTCAGTTCCCCTCCAGCAACCCTCAGTTTGTTTCCTAAAGTTAAAAGTCTCTTACGGACTCTCTCCCTCTCTGATTTCATCTTGTTTTATTTTCCCCTCCCTTTCCCTATGAGCCTCTATTTTGTTTCTTAAATTCCACTTATGAATGAAATATTGAAATCATATGATAACTGTCTTTCTCTGACTGATTTCACCTAGCATAATGCCCTCTAGTTCCATTCACATTGTTGCGAATGGTAAGATTTCATTTTTTGATAGCTGAGTAATATTCCATTGTATATGTATGTGTGTGCATATCTATCTATCTATCTATCTATCTATCTATCTATCTATCTATATCACATCTTCTTTATCCATCCATCTGCCGGTGGACATCTGAGCTCTTCCCATAGTTTGGCTATTGTGGACACTGCTGCTATAAACATTGGGGTACAGGTGCCCCTTCAGATCACTATGCTTACATCCTTTGGCCAAATACCCTTTATGTTCTTTTTTTTTTTTTTTAAAGATTTTATTTATTTATTTGTCAGAGAGAGAGAGAGAGAGCAAGCACAGGCAGACAGAATGGCAGGCAGAGGCAGAGGGAGAAGCAGGCTCCCGAGCCCGATGCGGGACTCGATCCCAGGACGCTGGGATCATGACCTGAGCCGAAGGCAGCTGCTTAACCAACTGAGCCACCCAGGCGTCCCATATATTCTTTTAAAAAATTGAAAATGACTTAAAAAAAAAATCACCTCTCCACAATGTTGAGGCAGGACACGCCATCCTGGCCACCCACAGCATAGAGAAAGCCTCCAAGCACTGCCACGCCAACACTTGTCCTGCAGGTACTTGTAGGAGCCACATCACTACTCCATTGGTTGGTTTTGGGGTCATACCTGCAGAGAACACAGTAAGAGCAGTTTGTATTTCACAAAGAAAGTCTGGCTATATTTACATATTCTCTATTCTTTCCTCTAAATATGGGCTGATTAATAACAAAAGCATATGAAAAGCTAATTTAGGTTTTATTTTTTAAACTTAATTTTTACTCATATAAATTACATATGAATATATTTTCTTTAAAACTTTTTCCAGAATGTTATAGCCAGAGCTAAAATTTCCTTTGAGTTCCACTAATTTCTGGTCTCTTCCCATTGTGACTTGGTGTATGTCCTTCAAGACTTATCCGTAAAATACTTTTATTTATTTATTTTTTAAAAAGATTTTATTTATTTATTTGACAGACAGAAATCACAAGTAGGCAGAGAGGCAGGCAGAGAGAGAGGGGGAAGCAGGCTCCCTGCTGAGCAGAGAGCCTGATGCGGGGCTCGATCCCAGAACCCTGAGATCATGACCTGAGCCAAAGGCAGAGGCTTTAACCCACTGAGCCACCCAGGTGCCCCAGTAAAATACTTTTAAAAAGGTATATTTATATGCAAGCATGTTTTCTTTACATAAATAATACTGAAGTAATCATAGCTTTTTTATTCAACGTACTTCTGAGATCTATGCTAATAGATAATATTCTAGATTTTTTTAATTGTGTGTGCCACTACATATTCCTGTTGATGTATCCTTACATTGTGCCTGACATTTTGCTATTAAAAACAGTGATTGCCCTTATATATTTTTACCTGAGTAAATAGACAATGACAAGTAGAATCATGGGGCACAGGGTAGAATCATTTTCAATTTTAAAAAATGCTGTCAAAAAAACTATCAAATTGCTCTTTGTGTAATTACATTAATTTTATTTGTTTCCAATTTAATTAACTTTTTCTTTTTTTCTATTTCTTTCTTTTCCTTCTATTTTCTTGGGTTTTGTTGTTCTTTTTATAACCTCATAATTTAAAAGCATGATTTATTTTCTCATCTTTCTTATTTTCAAATGAATGCATATTAAGTTAAAATGCACTATAAATTTCCCTCTGAATACACTTTAGTTGCAGTCCACACATTTTGATATATTTGGGCTTAATTGTTATTAAGCTGTAAATATTTAATCATTTCCATTCTTTTTTATTTTTATATTTTCAATTTTTTAAAGTAGGCTCTATGCCCAATGTGGGGCTTGAATTCACAACCCTGAGATCAAGAGTTGCATGGTCTACCAACTGAGCCACCCAGGCACCTCTAACTCAATTTATTTTTAAGTGTGCTTTTTTTTTTTTTTTTAGCTTCTATGGAGCTGATCCCTGTTTTATTTTTCAGCTATACAATCTAGATCTTTCCGTGCTGCAGATGTCACAGAATTGTTAAGAATCACTGTAAATAAACACAGTTGAATGAAGAAGGGTATATGAAAGCAAGAAACTAGAACAATTATTGTAGGATTCCAATGTACCAAGCATGGTGACAGATAAGGGAAAAGACATTTTAACAATGATAGCCAATCAGATATGTACAAGTATGTTCAAAATACTTACAAAAAGGCAGAGGAATGAGTAACTAATTGTGTGGTGTCAGAGAAGGCTTTCTATAGGAAATAATATTTGAGTCTTGAAGAGATATTCCAGGGAAGAAGGAACAGCATGCATATGGGTAGGCAAAGAGGAATAAAAGAGTTTAGTGTGTCCAAGGAACCACAGGCAATTTGGTGGATCTGGAGTAGCACTAGGGAACAGTGGTGTGGCCGGGGGAGACAGACTGCAAAAATAGGTCAGGTCGAGGTTACATTATGAAGGACTTATATGTCATGCTAAGGGGTCAAGGCTGCCAACTAGAGTCACAGATGTAACAGTAAAGCAGCAATCACATTTGTTTCCTAGTTAACATCTCAATTAAAAAAAATTCAAATTGACCTTACCTTTCAACACTATTGAGATAAGAAGATCCATCATGGCCTCCTACTGCATAAAGCAGGTCATCAAGAACACTGACCCCAACTCCACATCGCCTTTTGCTCATTGAAGCTACCATTCGCCATTCATTGGTCTGTGGATCGTATCGTTCAACACTAGAAATGGCATCTCCACTGCACCAGCCACCGACTGGGGAAGTAATAGAAGTGATCAGGAGAATACCTGTCCTAAAGCACAGAAGGTATCACTCACTGCAAAACCAATTATCTCTAGAAGCAGGTCAAAACATAAGTTATGACTTCTACTTATTCTACTAGGGTTGTTATAACTTTAATTTTCTAAATAAGTTAGTATTAGGTCCATTTTACAGAGGAGGGCAAGGACACTAATTTAAATCAGACTGAAAAGTAATGTGGGATTTAATTGATCGAGCACTTTATTTAGGGAGGAAACTGGGGTCTGACTGTTATCTCTACTAAGCAATATGATCTTGGGACTATCTTGTAAACTACCTATTTTGTAAAATAAGGAATAAAAACTAAAAGTGAAATAATATACACACGAAACTGCTTTCTAAAGAATAAAACACTACATAAATGTAATTCGTTATTGGAAACTGAAAGAACTAAAACCAGACAAAAAATAACAAACATCGGTGATACGGTGAAAAGGGCATCCTCAGACGCTGGCATGTATTCCTCTAATACTAGTGGAAATGCAAACTGGTACAGCCACTCTGGAAAAGAGTATGGAGGCTCCTCAAAAAATTGAAAATAGAACTACCATACAATCCAGCAATCCCACTTCTGGATATTTATCCAAAGAAAATGAAAACACCAATTCAAATAGATACATGAACCCCAATTTTCAATGTGGCATTATTTATAATAGCAAGATATGAAAGCCACCTAAGTATCTACTGATAAATGAATGGGTATGTATCACATATATACAACTGAAAATTACTCAGCCATAAAAAAGAAAGAAGGAAATCTTCCCATTTGCGACAATATAGTTGAATCTAGAGGGATCCAACTAAGTGAAATAAGTCAGACACAGAAAAACAAACAGAATACAATTTCACTTATGTGGAATCTAAAAAATAAAATAAATAAACAAAACAACAGAAATAAACTCAAAGATATAGGAAACAAACTATTGGTTACCAGAGTGAGGAAGGTTTATGGAGTGGCTGAAATAGGGAAAGGGGATTAAGAGGTACAAATTTCCAATTTAAAATAAATTAGTCATTGGGTATAGCAGAAGGAATACAGTCAATAATACTGTAATACATTTGGTGGTGACACAGGGTAACAAGGATTATTTTGTAATGCATAAAAATATGAAATCACTATGATGTATACCTGAAACAAGATACTATATGTAATTATACTTTTTTTTAATTTTATTTTTTTAGTATTCCAAGATTCATTGTTTATGCACCACACCCAGTGCTCCATGCAGTATGTGCCCTCCTTAATACCCACCACCAGGCTCACCTATTCCCACACTCCTCTTCCCTCCAAAACCCTCAGTTTGCTTCTCAGAGACCATAGTCTCTCATGTTTCATCTCCCCTTCTGATTTACCCCAATTCACTTTTCCTTTCCTTCTCCTAATGTCCTCCATGTTATTTCTTGTGCTCCACACGTAAGTGAAACCATATGATAATTGACTTTCTCTGCTTGACTTATTTCACTCAGCATAATCTCTTCTAGTCCAGTCTATGTTCATACAAAAGTTGGGTATTCATCCTATCTGATGGAGGCGTAATATTCCATTGTATATATGGACCATATCTTCTTTATCCATTCATTTGTTGAAGGGCATCTTGGCTCTTTCCACAGTTTGGCGATTATGGCCATTGGTGCTATGAACATTGGGGTACATATGGCCCTTCTTTTCACTACATCTGTATCTTTGGGGTAAATACCCAGTTGTGCAATTGCAGGGTCATGGGGTAGATCTATTTTTAATTTCTTAAGGAATCTCCACACTGTTCTCCAAAGTGGCTGCACCAACTTGCATTCCCACCAACAGTGTTAGAAGGTCCCCCTTTCTCCATATCCTCTCCAACACTTGTTGTTTCTTGTCTTGTTAATTTTGGCCATTATAACTGTTGTAAGATGGTATCTCAATGTGGTTTTGATTTGAATCTCCCTGATGGTTAATAATGATGAACATTTTTTCAGGTGTCTGTTAGTGATTTGTATGTCTTCTTTGGAGAAGTGTCTGTTCATGTTTTCTGCCCATTTTTTGACGTGATAATCTGTTTTTTGAGTCTTGAGTTTGAGGAGTTCTTTATAGATCTTGGATATCAGCCGATCAAAATTTTACTCGTGTTTTTCAAAGTGTTGGAACAAACAATCCTAAAATTTGTATGGAACCAGAGAAGACCCTAAATTGCTAAGGAAATGTTGAAAAAGAAAAACAAAACTGGGGGCATCACGTTGCCTGATTTCAAGCTTTACGACAAAGCTGTGGTCACCAAGACAACATGGTAGTGGCACAAAAACAGACACAAAGACCAGTGGAACAGAGTAAAGAGTCCAGATATGGACCCACAACTCTATGGTCAAATAATCTTCGACAAAGCAGGGGAAAATATACGGTGGAAAAAAGACAGTCTCTTCAATAAATGGTGCTGGGAAAACTGGAGAGTTATGTATGCATAGAAGAATGAAATGCAAGCCATTCTCTTACACCATACACAAAGATAAACTTGAAATGGATAAAAGACCTCAATGTGAGGCAGGAATCTATAAAAATCCTGGAGGAGAACATAGGCAGTAACCTCTCTGACATCGGCCACAGCAACTTCTTTCAAGACATGTCTCCAAAGGCAAAGGAAACAAAAGTGAAAATGAACTTTTGGGACTTCATCAAGATCAAAAGCTTCTGCACAGCAAAGGAAAACGGTCAACCAAAGAGGCAACCCACAGAGTGAGAGAAGATATTTGCAAATAACACTATGTTAATTATTCTTTAAAAAACTATAAACCAGAAGCTTAGGTTTGCTTTTATTCTAATAGGGGAAGGGATTTTTGACTTATCTACTCATGGTCTCTTAATAGGTCCTCTTGTGACTAAAAATCATACAAAAATTCTTATGATACACACTACAAAATACTTTGTTTAATCTTCAATCTGTACTGAATTCTACATTATCCGATATGACATTTAAGGTCAGAAGACTTTTAGAAAAAACTACATTTTTCATAACCAGAATGACAGGTTCAAAATGAGTTCCACAGAGCTTTCTGGAGTACTACCTGAGTTCTACCTGAAAAAAAAATGTAGTTATACCAGATATATTTGTTATTCTTTCAAATCATCTCTATTCCAATCCAAAATAAGAGCTATACTCTGGAGCTTAAGAAGTTAAGTAAGAATACCTTAGTCTCAAAATACTTGATAAATAGTGGTTTCTATAATGCTTCTAATCTTCTTCTAGATGGATGTGAAAACTCATTTCTGTATCTCAAATCTCAATGTGCTGTACACATTTTATTTTTTATGGTTTCATTTATAGATTTTATTTATTTGACAGGGAGACAGTGAGAGAGGGAACACAAACAGGGGGAGGGGCATAGGGAGAAGCAGGGTCCCCACTGAGCAAGGAGCCCAGTGTGGGACTCGATCCCAGGACCCCAGGATCATGACCTGAGCTGAAGGCAGAAGCTTAACAACCAAGCCACCCCGGTGCCCCTTATGGTTTCATTTAAATCAGAATATTCAAATAATACTAAATCACAGCAAGGTGGGGGATGGGTTAGATGTGGGATGGATATTAAGGAGGACACTTGTGATGAACACTGAGTGTTGTTTGTAAGTGATGAATCACTGAATTCTACTCTAGAAACCAATATTGTGCTTCATGTTAACTAATTTAAAAAAATACTAAATCACAGGAAGTTTGTGTATCTTAATTTGCTTAAATTTTAATTCTGTTCTAGGATATATGCCAGGAGTTTCAATATCAGAGAAAACATCTTAAAATCCAAAATAAAATTTGGCTGCAAATGTGAGGGTTATAAGCATTTAAGACGAATCAAATACCCTAACCACCAAACTTGGGCATAATTTTATAATGGGAGCCATTAAAACCAATTATTTTGGATTATCTGGCTCCAAATCAAATTATTATCACTTCATAAATTGTGTTATTTGATACTAATGAAAAAATGGGCCTTTAGGAAAGAAAATTTAAATATTTCCTGTGACCTGAGGAAACAAGAAAAGGAAAGGATCTATTCCACTGTCTCAGGGCAACTTCACCTGCATTATGATTTCTGAGGCAATAAGTGATGATATAGCTGCGACAGAACTAGTTATTATAAGCTAAGTACAAGCTGTACTTAGCAAAATAAAGTGTATGTATGTCCTTGCCATGAGAAATCTCAATGTGAGTTAAGCAATTTACCTAAGAAAAAATATTGCTGAAAAATAAAGAAACATGTAGTTTTATATGGGTGAGATGTTGACAATAAAAAGAATTACTTCAAAGACAGATTTGGTCAAAAAGCATTACCTTAAAGAAGGCAACTTTTAGAAATGAGGATCACTGAACCCTGAAAACTTAAAAAAAAAAAAAAACCCTAAACAAAATAGGAACACAAAATGATAAGTATCAAGAAGTCTAATGGAAAACAAGAGGACAGGCCAGAAGATAGTAAGAGAAGTAAAATGCTCCTGAGTAAAAAGCTACTAAGATTATATCTTAGGTTTCCAGAGTTTATTTCCACAGAGTGATGAAGAAAGGAAGGCTAAATTTTCTAAAGTTAAGCGAGAATTGGTAATTTGGCATTCTAAAGATAATGAAAACAAAATTGCAATAAAAACCAAAAGAAATTGGACATTAAGGTTTACTAAGTAGAGACAGGTCAAGATCTAAAATAATGTCAGTGGACAGTATCACTCAAGAATGATATTCAGATCTGGAAAATAGAGAAGGCTGGAAAAACCAAAGCAATGTAAAGGAAAAGACCTAATGTCTTTTCTCTACAAATGAAAATATAAAGCTTCATAGTGTAAAAAAAAGATAGCAGATAATTTAACTTTTCTTCTTTATATTTTTCTATTAATTAAAATTTCTTATTTATTTATTTGAGAGAGAGAGCATGAGCATGTGTGTGCATGGGCATGTGTGGGGGAGGGGCAGACAGAAAGGGGGACAGAGAGGGGGAGAGCGAATCCCAAGCAGGCTCTGCCCCCCAGTGAAGCCCCACACCAGGTTTGATCTCATGATCATGAGCTCATGACCTCAGCCAAAATGAAAAGTCAGGCACCCAACCGGCCGAACCACCCAGGCACCCTGTTAATCAAAATTTTGCACTGCATATATATTATCAGAAAAATAAAGGTGTTATTTATTTATTTTAAAAGATTTTATCCATTCATTTTAGAGAGAGTGTGTGTGCTCTAGTGGGGGGAGGGGCAGAGGCAGAGCGAGAGCAGACTCCCTGCTGAGTGTGGAGCCCGATGTGGGGCCCAATCCCAGGAACCTGAGATCAGACCTGAGCTGAAGTCAGATGCTTAACAACTTAGACAACCAGTTGCCCCAAAGGTGTCATTTAAAAATAGGTTATCTTTCATATGCAAAGTGATATTAATAATCCATTAAGGCTCCTGGCATGTACTTTCCAATTTTCTTTTTCCATCAGTCATGGTGGGTTGATGCTCATTTCTCACTAGTATTCCTCAGGATCAACAGCAAGCAATTAATCTTTACTGAGTGCCTAGTCTGACAAGATTGCTCGGCAATCCGGAAACTACAAAGCTATATTAGAAATGGTCTTTGCCTTCAAATAATTAACAACATTGTCAAGGAATCAGATATTCAATCAGCAATGTGAAATTATGTGATTACTAGGAGGAATTTGAGATCATAAAATTGATCCAATTTAGCTGGCTTCTAAAGAAGATAAAATGTGGTTTTATTAATAACATGATCTTTTTTTCTTAAAGATTTTATTTTTAAGTAATCCCTACACTCAACATGGGGCTTAAAACCACAACCCTGAGACCAAGAGTCGCATACTGCGCTGAGCCAGCCAGTTGCTCAAAGGGTACTTTCTTTCTTTTCTATACCCAAAGTGGATCTTGAACTCCCAACCCTGAGATCAAGAGTCACATGCTTCACTAACTGAGCAAGCTAGTCACCCAATACCATGATTTAATCAAAGAGGCAAATGAGATTTTCATGAAGATGGTTACACACTGGAAACATGCCATCTGGCAATTAATAATCAGGTCACATTGGAAAAATATGGTAGAAACCAGCAGGATAAAGATGACAGCTATTGAATAACCTAAGTGAAGTCAAGTTTAAATTTCTATCTAGGGCCACCTGGGTGGCTCAGTGGGTTCTGCCCTCGGCTCAGGTCTCAGGGTCCTGGGATCGAGCCCTCCACCGGGCTCTCTGCTCAGCAGGGAGCCTGCTTTCTCTTCTCCCTCTGCCTGCCTCTCTGCCTACTTGTGATCTCTCTCTCCCTCTCTGTCAAATAAGTAAATAAATAAAATCTTAAAACAAACAAACAAAAAATTTCTATTTAAAGGAGCTACATCGGGAAGTCTGAGTGGCTCAGTCGGTTAAGCCACTGTTAACGGCTCAGGTCATGATCCCAGGGTTCTGGGATCGAGTCCCACATCGGGCTCTTTGCTCAGCAGGGAGCCTGCTTCTCTCTCCGCCTCTGCCTGCTTGTGTGTGCGCTCTCTAGATCTCTCTCTCTGACAAATAAATAAATAAAATCTTAAAAAAAAAATAAAGGAGCTACATTAGTGTCTCTCAGCATTCCCAAAGGTATGCCTTGTCTAGTTCCACTGGATTGGTATCCCCACCAAACCCAGAGAGGACCCTGGACACGAAATATACTTTCCATATGCCTATTTGGCTTAGCCTCTAGCTTTTCATCATAGGGAGGTTCTCTTCTATTTCATTTGTTTGAGTTCCTGTCACCTTCCCCTCTACCTTAATCTTGCTCTTAATCATTGCCAGAAAGTTCTGAGGCTGATGAAACAGTACTGTACTGTACTGGAAATTAAAACTAACAGTCAGCCATACAAAACAGTTAATAGAGCTCATAATAATGGACATAATTCCACAAGGATGGCCCTACTATACATTCCTAAAACCAATACATCATGAAGCCACAGGTAGCAAATAATTAGATCTTGCAGTCTTCTAATTCTAAAAACAGACAATTGACTTTTAAAGTTGAAAAGGCGGCGGCAGGGTGGTGGTGGGGGCGCCTACGTGGCTCAGTGGGTTAAGCCTCTGCCTTCGGCCCAGGTCATGGTCTCAGGGTCCTGGGATCGAGCCCCGCATCGGGCTCTCTGCTTAGTGGGGAGCCTGCTTCCCCCCCCATCTCGCTTTGCTTGCCTGTCTGCCCGCTTGTGATCTCTCTCTCTCTCTCTGTGTCAAATAAATAAATAAAATCTTAAAAAAAAAAGAAAGAAAGAAAAGAAAGGGGGTGCCTGACTGGCTGTTGGGTAGAGCATGCAACTCTTGATCTCAGGCTCGTGAGTTCAAGCCCTATGCTGAGTGTGGAGCCTATTGAAAAAGAATTTTTTAAATAAAATATCAAAATTGGGAAAGAGAAACTCTAAGACTGTATGGGGGGGCAAGGATGCAAGATGTAGGTGTGAGCATGCAAGTGTCTGCATAAACCCACATCGACAGGTGAATATGTACCTGTTGCACACATAGGAACGAAAGACACAGGAATAAATAAGAGTGCTAAATCAAATGATCAATCTATTAATAACACCAGAGACATACGGACAACTAGGAATATGGGAGAATTCAGTGCATAGTGAATTAATAATTAAGTCTGAAATTTAAACAAGAATGAAGAAATTCCTTCAAAAGAGAAAAAAAAAAAAGCCTGATGAGGATTAAGGAGAAAAAGAAAACTTGGCATCAATTTTCTTCTTGAAGAAATACTACTCTCTCTTTCTCAAATAAATAAAATTATTTATCTGACCAACAGAGAAAGCACAAATAGGCAGAGGGGCAGGCAGAGGAAGAAGAAGCAGGCTCCCCACTGAGCAGAGAGCCTGATGTGGGGCTTGATTCCAGGATCCTGGGATCATGACCTGAGCCAAAGGCAGATGCTTAACTGACTGAGTCACCCAGAT
Source organism: Lutra lutra (assembly GCF_902655055.1). Classification (NCBI taxonomy): domain Eukaryota; kingdom Metazoa; phylum Chordata; class Mammalia; order Carnivora; family Mustelidae; genus Lutra; species Lutra lutra. The sequence continues at coordinate 28,460,321 of NC_062292.1, forward strand.
GCCCCTCAAATAAATAAAATAAATCTTTAAAAGGGGGGGGTGGCACTTGGGTGGCTCAGTTGGTTAGGTGTCCACCTTGTGATTTCAGCTGAGGTCCTGGTCTCATGCGTCATAGGATCAAGCCCCATGTCGGGCTCTGGGCTCAGAGTCTACTTGGGAGTCTCTCTCCCTCTCCTTCTGTCCCTTCCCCTGTTCTCACACGTGCGCTCTCTCTCCCTTTCAAATAAATAAAAAAAGAAATACTACAATATCCTCTACAAGAAGAAATTTAGATGAAAAAATTTAAAAAGAAAGAACTCAAAACAGAAATTATTACATTTTTCTTCTTTTTTAAAAAGATTATTTATTTGAGAGAAAGAGAGCAGGGGGAGGGGCAGAGGGAGAGGAAGAGACCGGGGAGAGAGAATCTCAAGCAGCCTCCATGATGACTGCGGGCCTGACTTGGAGCTCGATCTCAAGACCCTGAGATCATAACCTAAGCTGAAACCAAGAGTCAGACACTTAACCGGCTGAGCTACCAACGTGCCTCTTCTTCTAAAAATATAGGGGAAAATATATTTCCACATGCCAACAGAGAATTAAACTGGAAAGAAAAAGATAGACAGTGGTTAGGCTGATGGAAAAGGATACTATGCCCCAGAGATTGCACAAAATTCCGTGATGAAAAGGAATAGAACACTTCACATAAAAATAAATAAATAGATAGATAGCTAGATAAAAAATAAAATTGGACAAAAGAATCCAAGCATGTCTACATCTAAAAAGCCATGGAATTAGAGAAAGTTGGGAATTAAAATAAAAATACTACAATAAATCCTGGCTAGCTCCATGAATCAGAATTAGAAAAAATATTCAAAGAACTTGCTACAAACTAAATGTTTGTATGCCCCATCAAAATTTGTATGTTGAAATCTAGTCCCCAGTGTGATGGTATTAGGGCTTTTGTGAGGTGCTTAGGTCATGAGGGCGGAGCCTTCATGAATGGGATTAGTGTTCTTATAAAGGAGAACTCAAAAGTTCCCTTGCCCCTACCACTGAGAAAGAACACAGCCAAAAGACGAGAAGACAACCTTCCATGAAGAAGCAAGTGGGCCCTCATAAGACAGAATTTGCTGGTGACTTATCTTGGACTTCCAGCCTCCAAAACTGTGAGAAATAAATTTATGTTTATTATCTTGGACTTTCCAGCCTCCAAAACTGTGAGAAATAAATTTATGTTTATAACCACCCAGTTCCTGGGTTTCTGTTAGAGTAGCCCAAATGAACTAAGAAAGAACTAGTAAGAAGTAGTCTGACTATTCAAGTGAGCGAGGTAGCTGAATTTACATGGATGGAAGGGAAACATCTGAGGCTGAAAATTCTTAGAGATTTAGGAATAGAGAGTAGGAGCAAAGTGATAGAGCAGGTTGTCTTGGGCTCAGTCTAGCTCAACAGAGCTAGGAAAGCATGTAACTGTTTAATGTAATGTTTTTTTGACAGTTCTAGATAATTATGAGGTGTCTTGCACACTGGTATAAAATTAATGCATATGACTCATTTTAACAAAACATCCTTTGCATGACATTTTTAGACTTATATATAAAATAGAGCACTCTCAGAGAATACCAGTGTTGGATCATGAGTTAACAGTCAAGCTACAAGGTAACTTATTATGTGTTTCTTATGACAGTGGATATCACAGTTGTCCAAAGCATAGATCAAGTGACAGTTTAACATGTGGGAAAGTATTCAGTTTAGTCACAGTACAGTAAGTCCCAAACCTGCAAAGAGTACTTCTCCACATCGAATAGGTTTCCGTGGTCTTGTCCTTGGTCCTTGCATTAGTGGTCGTTCTTGAGGCAATAGGAGATAGTTTTTAGCTTCATCTACCAAGTCTCTGTGGAGGAAATTTTGCCTTTATTCCAAATGTCTAAATAACATTGTTAATCAAATCCCAATATGGTTTAGGAATATGTAAGTTGGCAAAGGGGAACAAGCATAAATCAAACCAAATCATGAATGCCAGCCAATATTTAAAAAGTCACAAATATAAGAGAAATGATGCCAGTCACACTATGAGTTGTAAATTGATTGGTATTTCCATCATGACTTCTTATCTTAGTATAAAATTTAGCCTAAAACTTAATATGCTTGGGGCCAACAACAACTTACGGGAAACTAAAACTTACAACTCAATTACCAGCCTGCATATTTATTGCTTTCTAATGAATTTTACTAGATTCTGCAGAATACTGGCAAAGCAGTACATCAACTCTGGCACTAGATATTTGTTATTGTAATTAAACAATATAACTATGTCAAAAACTGGATTGCTAAAAAGAAAAACTATACTGTCATTTAATAATTAAGTTGTTACCCAGTACCATATGAAATGGTTTGCTCTCAACAAGTCTATTGAGGATGAACAAATTTTTTTTTTCTGCCTATTAAGGTACTTTCTGAGAAGATCCTAGTAATTATACTTGTTGAATACAATATCCAAATACAAACCATTTATGTATGTACTCCGCTCACTTGAGTCCTCCGAGTTATTCAGTGCCTAATCAGTGCAAATTCAACTGTTATGCTATTCTTTCTCAACTTTTGAAGTGTTTCCTAAAATATATTTTCATTTCTCTAGGTTTTTATATTACAAAGAGTAATTCATTCCTGCAGGACCAGTCCCAAGCATGACCCAATAATGCACTTCTAATATATGGTTTTGATAAGACTCTTCCAAAAAACCAACAACCCCTGCCCCCAAATCCCAACCTGATGACCAAGAGCTTTTTCAAGTTTCCTCAGCCTTAAAAACAAAGACTGTGATCTCCTAATAGCTGGGTTTTTTTTCTTTTTTTGATTTTATTTATTTATTTGAGAGACAGAGATCACAAGTAGGCAAGAGAGGCAGGCAGAGAGAGAGGAGGAAGCAGGCTCTCCGCTGAGCAGAGAGCCCGATGTGGGGCTCGATCGCCGGACCCTGGGATCATGACCTGAGCCGAAGGCAGAGGCTTTAACCCACCGGGCCACCCAGGCGCCCCTAATAGCTGGTTTTTAATTGAGTGCTCAGGGATTCCTAGAAGGAGTACTATAGAGCTAATACTTAGCAAGCCAAACTAAAATTAATAGTAAGAACAAGAACACCTACAGCTATGTGTCAGTCCCTGTTTTAAGGGCTTAATATGTACTAACTTGCCAATCCCCACTGCAGCCTGATGGAATAAGTACTATTGTCATCCTACTTTACAGATGAAGATACTATAAAAGAAAGAGGTTAAAGTAACTTGCTTAAGGTCTCACAACTAATAAATGTCATGAGGTCAGGATATCAGGAAAGGGCTTCTTTTTTTTTTTTTTTTTTTAGAAACTTTTCCTCCCCATTTTATTTCTTTTTCTTTTTCTTTTTTTTAAATTTTATTTTTTATAAACATATATTTTTATCACCAGGGTACAGGTCTGTGAATCGCCAGGTTTACACACTTCACAGCACTCACCATAGCACATACCCTCTCCAATATCCATAACCCCACCCCCCCTCTCCCCACCCCCCTCCCCCCATCAACCCTCAGTTTGTTTTGTGAGATTAAGAGTCACTTATGGTTTGTCTCCCTCCCAATCCCATCTTGTTTCATTTATTCTTCTCCTACCCCCTTAACCCCCCATGTCGATCTCCTCTCCCTCATATAAGGGAGATCATATGATAGTTGTCTTTCTCCGATTGACTTATTTCGCTAAGCATGATACCCTCTAGTTCCATCCACGTCGTCGCAAATGGCAAGATTTCATTTCTTTTGATGGCTGCATAGTATTCCATTGTGTATATATACCACATCTTCTTTATCCATTCGTCTGTTGATGGACATCTAGGTTCTTTCCATAGTTTGGCTATTGTAGACATTGCTGCTATAAACATTCGGGTGCACGTGCCCCTTCGGATCACTACGTTTGTATCTTTAGGGTAAATACCCAGCAGTGCAATTGCTGGGTCATAGGGTAGTTCTATTTTCAACATTTTGAGGAACCTCCATGCTGTTTTCCAGAGTGGTTGCACCAGCTTGCATTCCCACCAACAGTGTAGGAGGGTTCCCCTTTCTCCGCATCCTCGCCAGCATCTGTCATTTCCTGACTTGTTAATTTTAGCCATTCTGACTGGTGTGAGGTGTTATCTCATTGTGGTTTTGATTTGTATTTCCCTGATGCCGAGTGATGTGGAGCACTTTTTCATGTGTCTGTTGGCCATCTGGATGTCTTCTTTGCAGAAATGTCTGTTCATGTCCTCTGCCCATTTCTTGATTGGATTATTTGTTCTTTGGGTGTTGAGTTTGCTAAGTTCTTTATAGATTTTGGACACTAGCCCTTTATCTGATATGTCGTTTGCAAATATCTTCTCCCATTCTGTCAGTTGTCTTTTGGTTTCGTTAACTGTTTCCTTTGCTGTGCAAAAGCTTTTGATCTTGATAAAATCCCAATAGTTCATTTTTGCCCTTGCTTCCCTTGCCTTTGGCGATGTTCCTAGGAAGATGTTGCTGCGGCTGACGTCGAAGAGGTTGCTGCCTGTGTTCTCCTCAAGGATTTTGATGGATTCCTTTCTCACATTGAGATCCTTCATCCATTTTGAGTCTATTTTCGTGTGTGGTGTAAGGAAATGATCCAATTTCATTTTTCTGCATGTGGCTGTCCAATTTTCCCAACACCATTTATTGAAGAGGCTGTCTTTTTCCATTGGACATTCTTTCCTGCTTTGTCGAAGATTAGTTGACCATAGAGTTGAGGGTCTATTTCTGGGCTCTCTATTCTGTTCCATTGATCTATGTGTCTGTTTTTGTGCCAGTACCATGCTGTCTTGATGATGACAGTTTTGTAATAGAGCTTGAAGTCCGGAATTGTGATGCCACCAACTTTGGCTTTCTTTTTCGTATATGTGCTGCCGAAGCGAGCACTTGGCTTTCTTTTTCAATATTCCTTTGGCTATTCGAGGTCTTTTCTGGTTCCATATAAATTTTAGGATTATTTGTTCCATTTCTTTGAAAAAAATGGATGGTACTTTGATAGGAATTGCATTAAATGTGTAGATTGCTTTAGGTAGCATAGACATTTTCACAATATTTATTCTTCCAATCCAGGAGCATGGAACATTTTTCCATTTCTTTGTGTCTTCCTCAATTTCTTTCATGAGTACTTTATAGTTTTCTGTGTATAGATTCTTAGTCTCTTTGGTTAGGTTTATTCCTAGGTATCTTATAGTTTTGGGTGCAATTGTAAATGGGATGGACTCCTTAATTTCTCTTTCTTCTGTCTTGTTGTTGGTGTAGAGAAATGCAACTGACTTCTGTGCATTGATTTTCTATCCTGACACTTTACTGAATTCCTGTACAAGTTCTAGCAGTTTTGGAGTGGAGTCTTTTGGGTTTTCCACATATAGTATCATATCATCTGCAGACTGATAGTTTGACTTCTTCTTTGCCAATTTGGATGCCTTTAATTTCCTTTTGTTGTCTGATTGCTGAGGCTAGGACTTCTAGTACTATGTTGAATAGCAGTGGTGATAACGGACATCCCTGCCATGTTCCTGACCTTAGGGGAAAAGCTTTCAGTTTTTCTCCATTGAGAATGATATTTGCGGTGGGTTTTTCATAGATGGCTTTGATAATATTGAGGTATGTGCCGTCTATCCCTACACTTTGAAGAGTTTTGATCAGGAAGGGATGCTGTACTTTGTCAAATGCTTTTTCAGCATCTATTGAGAGTATCATATGGTTCTTGTTCTTTCTTTTATTAATGTGTTGTATCACATTGATTGATTTGCAGATGTTGAACCAACCTTGCAGCCCTGGAATAAATCCCACTTGGTCGTGGTGAATAATCCTTTTAGTGTACTGTTGAATCCTATTGGCTAGTATTTTGGCGAGAATTTTTGCATCTGTGTTCATCAAGGATATTGGTCTGTAGTTCTCTTTTTTGATGGGATCCTTGTCTGGTTTTGGGATCAAGGTGATGCTGGCCTCATAAAATGAGTTTGGAAGTTTTCCTTCTATTTCTATTTTTTGGAACAGTTTCAGGAGAATAGGAATAGTTCTTCTTTAAATGTTTGGTAGAATTCCCCCCGGGGAAGCCATCTGGCCCTGGGCTTTTGTTTGTTTAGAGATTTTTGATGACTGTTTCAATCTCCTTACTGGTTATGGGTCTGTTCAGGCTTTCCATTTCTTCCTGGTTCAGTTGTGGTAGTTTATATGTCTCTAGGAATGCATCCATTTCTTCCAGATTGTCAAATTTGTTGGCGTAGAGTTGCTCATAGTATGTTCTTATAATTGTCTGTATTTCTTTGGTGTTCGTTGTGATCTCTCCTCTTTCATTCATGATTTTATTTATTTGGGTCCTTTCTCTTTTCTTTTTGATAAGTCTGGCCAGGGGTTTATCAATCTTATTAATTCTTTCAAAGAACCAGCTCCTAGTTTCGTTGATTTGTTCTATTGTTTTTTTGGTTTCTATTTCATTGATTTCTGCTCTGATCTTTATGATTTCTCTTCTCCTGCTGGGTTTAGGGTTTCTTTCTTGTCTTTCTCCAGCTCCTTTAGGTGTAGGGTTAGGTTGTGTACCTGAGACCTTTCTTGTTTCTTGAGAAAGGCTTGTACCGCTATATACTTTCCTCTCAGGACTGCCTTTGTTGTGTCCCACAGATTCTGAACTGTTGTGTTTTCATTATCATTTGTTTCCATAAATTTTTTCAATTCTTCTTTAATTTCCTGGTTGATCCATTCATTCTTTAGAAGGATGCTGTTTAGTCTCCATGTATATGGGTTCTTTCCAAATTTCCTCTTGTGATTGAGTTCTAGCTTTAGAGCATTGTGGTCTGAAAATATGCAGGGAATGATCCCAATCTTTTGATACCGGTTGAGACTTGATTTAGGACCAAGAATGTGATCTATTCTGGAGAATGTTCCATGTGCACTAGAGAAGAATGTGTATTCTGTTGCTTTGGGATGAAATGTTCTGAATATATCTGTGATGTCCATCTGGTCCAGTGTGTCATTTAAGGCCTTTATTTCCTTGTTGATCTTTTGCTTGGATGATCTGTCCATTTCAGTGAGGGGAGTGTTAAAATCCCCTACTATTATTGTATTATTGTCGACGTGTTTCTTTGATTTTGTTATTAATTGGTTTATATAGTTGGCTGCTCCCACGTTAGGGGCATAGATATTTAAAATTGTTAGATCTTGTTGGACAGTTCCTTTGAGTATGATATAGTGTCCTTCCTCATCTCTTATTATAGTCTTTGGCTTAAAATCTAATTAATCTGCTATAAGGATTGCCACTCCTGCTTTCTTCTGATGTCCATTAGCATGGTAAATTCTTTTCCACCCCCTCACTTTAAACCTGGAGGTGTCTTTGGGTTTAAGATGAGTTCCTTGTAGGCAACATATAGATGGGTTTTGTTTTTTTATCCATTCTGATAGCCTGTGTCTTTTGATTGGGGCATTTAGCCCATTAACATTCAGGGTAAGTATTGAGAGATATGAATTTAGTGCCATTGTATTGCCTGTAAGGTGACTGTTATTGTATATTGTCTCTGTTTCTTTCTGATCTACTACTTTTAGGGTCTCTCTTTGCTTAGAGGAGCCCTTTCAATATTTCCTGTAGAGCTGGTTTGGTGTTTGCAAATTCTTTCAGTTTTTGTTTGTCCTGTAAGCTTTTAATCTCTCCTTCTATTTTCAATGATAGCCTAGCTGGATATAGTATTCTTGGCTGCATGTTTTTCTCATTTAGTACCCTGAATATATCATGCCAGCTCTTTCTGGCCTGCCAGGTCTCTGTGGATAAGTCTGCTGCCAATCTAATACTTTTACCATTGTACGTTACAGACTTCTTTTCCCGGGCTGCTTTCAGGATCTTTTCTTTGTCACTAAGACTTGTAAATTTTACTATTAGGTGACGGGGTGTGGACCTATTCTTATTGATTTTGAGGGGGGTTCTCTGAACCTCCTGGATTTTGATGCTTGTTCCCTTTGCCATATTGGGGAAATTCTCTCCAATAATTCTCTCCAACATACCTTCTGCTCCCCTCTCTGTTTCCTCTTCTTCTGGAATCCCAATTATTCTAATGTTGTTTCGTCTTATGGTGTCACTTATCTCTCGAATTCTCCCCTCGTGGTCCAGTAGCTGTTTGTCCCTCTTTTGCTCAGCTTCTTTATTCTCTGTCATTTGGTCTTCTATATCGCTAATTCTTTCTTCTGCCTCATTTATCCTAGCAGTGAGAGCCTCCATTTTTGATTGCACCTCATTAATAGCTTTTTTGATTTCAACTTGGTTAGATTTTAGTTCTTTTATTTCTCCAGAAAGGGCTTTTATATCTCCCGAGAGGGTTGCTTTAATATCTTCCATGCCTTTTTCAAGCCCGGCTAGAACCTTGAGAATCATCATTCTGAACTCTATATCTGACATATTACCAATGTCTGTATTGATTAGGTCCCTAGCCTTTGGTACTGCTTCTTGTTCTTTTTTTTGTTGTGAATTTTTCCGCCTTGTCATTTTGTCCAGATAAGAGTATATGAAGGAGCAAGTAAAATACTAAAAGGGTGGCAACAACCCCAGGAAAATATGCTTTAGCCAAATCAGAAGAGATCCCAAATCGTGAGGGGGGAGAAAGGGGATAAAAAGGGGTTCAGAAGAAAAAAAAAAAAAAGAAAGAAACTATTAAAAAAAGAAAGCCGATAAAAAATATAAAAAGGAAAAAAATATATATATATATTAGATAAACTATTTAAAAAACGTTAAAAAAGAAAACGGTAAAAGTTAAAAGAAATTAGCAGAAAAAGAAAAAAAATTGAAAAAGAAAAAAAAATTAAATTAACTGCAAGGCTAAAGAATCATGGGGAGAAAGCCATGAGTTCCATGCTTTGCTTTCTTCTCCTCTAGAATTCCGCCGCTCTCCTTGGTATTGAAACTGCACTCCTTGGTAGGTGAACTTGGTCCTGGCTGAGTTTCTCGTTGATCTTCTGGGGGAGGGGCCTGTTGTAGTGATTCTCAAGCGTCTTTGCCCCAGGCGGAGTTGCACCGCCCTTACCCGGGGCCGGGCTGAGTAATCCGCTCGGGTTTGCTGGGTTTGCTTTCGGGAGCTTTTGTTCCCTGAGCGCTTTCCGTAGAGTTCCGGAGGGCGGGAATGAAGATGGCGGCCTCCCGGTCTCCGGCCCGGAGGAGCCGAGAGCCCGGGGCCCCACTCCTCAGTGCGCCCTCAGAGAACAGCGCCCAATGACTCCCGTCACCCTGGCCTCCGGCCGCGCTCCGAGCTGACCGAGCCTGCGACCGGTTCAAGGCAACCCCGAGTTTAGAGCTCACTCCTCGGCTCTGTCTCTGTAGCCGGCTTCCCTGTTCTAATACCGGTAAGCTCTGCGACACTCAGACACCCCCGATCCTTCTGTGACCCTGTGGGACCTGAGGCCATGCTGACCCTGCGTGGGCTTCACCCCAGTTAAGCCTCTGGAGCGATGTCCCTCAGCGGAACAGACTTTTAAAAGTCCTGATTTTGTGCTCCGTTGCTCCGCCGCTCGCCGGGAGCCGGCCCCTCCCCCCGCGGTCTATCTTCCCGTTGCTTTCGATTCACTTCTCTGCCAGTCCTACCTTTCAGATAGTGGTTGATTTTCTGTTTCTAGAATTGCTGTTCTTCTTCTCTTCGATCTCCCGTTGGATTTGTAGGTGTTTGCAATCTTTAGATAAGCTATCTAGCTGATCTCCCGCTACCTGATGTAGTCTCAGCCTGCTACTTCTCCGCCATCTTGACTCCTCCTCTCCATTTTATTTCTTTTCAGTGTTCCAGCATTCATTGTTTATGCACCACCCCCAGTGCTCCATGTCATACGTGCCCTCCATAATACCCACGACCAGACTCACCTGTCTCGCCACCCCCTCCCCTCCAAAACCCTCAGCTTGTTTCTCAGAGTCCACAATCTCTCATGGTTTGTCTCCCCCTCCGAATTCAGGAAAGAGCTTCTTTTAAAAGTGACTTTGGAAGTACCTTTGTGCATCAGAATCAGTACAATCTGATTTATGTTTTATGGGGGAGGGGCACTTTGCATTGTTTCTTTAGATTTTGAATCCATAATTCATGCGGTTTTCCTTCTGCCATTGTAAATATTTGAGGGAATTAATTGCCATCTGTTTGCTTTTTACGTTTAAGAGACAAATATCTAAATCCCCTCTGACATACCTTGTTAAAGGGACAGGCTTCAGATTACAGAAGAAAGGCCAATGATTCCTCATGTTCTACCTCTGTTCTAGGGATTCCTAATACTAGAGCAAGTTTCTTTAGTCACTAAGGGAGACCCAATGGTCAATACAGTTTAAGGAGTTCTGAGTATTGACTTGCTCTTTCATTTTTATATACAGAACATGCTGGCGGGGGGGAATGGTTAAAAACACCATATGATCTGACTGGAATCTAAATCTTAAAACCTATCATACTGGGGAAAGTAATTTTTAAATCATGTCTATTTTATAGAAATAGCCCAATAAAAGAGGTATCTTGTTTGTATTATAAAAGTGTTCAGAGTTTTTTTCAGTCAAAATACATTATGAAACTACTCCACCAACCTCTAATGGAACCCCTTCCACAGCGGTGTGAGGAGTAGTCCTTTGACTCTGTCCACACCCCCAGAAAGCAAAGCTGGTCCTATTCCCTAGGCAGGCATATGTGATAGAATGATAAACTGTTCCTGACACTTTCTGACAAGAGTCAACAGCATTATTTATCTCAAGAAAAACATAAATTAGCAGAGAATTGCCTCTTCAAATTCAAGCTTGCATTAAAACCTTAGAAATCTACCTCCTTATTGCCACTTCTACACCAATTAGCATCATACATAAAAACTAATGGAATGGAATCCTGGAAGCTCAGTTCTCTCTTCTTCCATCTCCTCCTCTTGACCCTAACCCAGAAGAAAAACCTGTTAAATACTGCCCTGGTGTCAGCACTAAGAAATACAAATATTTAGGAAGCAACACAAATAAGGAAAATAGGAGAAAACAGGAACACTCATTGCTGATTTTTCCCACCCAGAGCCACTCATACCTGCATTCTTCATCACTTTTGATGAGGGGATCAGAGCCTACGGTGCCCACCAGGAACTTGGGACTAAGCAAAGGCAGACGAACGTGCTGCAGCACCTAAGAGGTAATAAATACTGTTAAAGGCATGAGCTCCCACTTGCAGGGTATTTAAGAGAATACATAACCCATGTTCCCATACTGTGTTTTCAATTGTTTTGGGATCTAACTGAATTAATTTGATTTAATTAATAAATAAAAAAGAGGGAGGGAAGGCACAAATACTAAACCTAAATTTATTCTACCATTTCAGTAATCAGAATAATCAGAAAATTGAAAGCATACTAATATCAATTTCGAATGCTATTTTGAGCTTTTAGCAATATGTTATAAGCTCTTTATAATTACCTTATATAACTGGACTATAACAATCTGGAAGAATATCCTATAAATTGCTAAAAATATAGTCATAATAACAAGAACTTTAAACATTTCATCTAGTGACCACTTATGGCCCATATCATCCCTGTACTCTTCAACAGATAGGATTTCCAAGCCACATTGGGATGGGAAGCAAGATAGCTGCCATCCTTGCTTTCTTTTGTTCCTTTAGTACCATTCGGGTTCTGACTTGTCCTATACCCTAACCTACAGCTGAGGCAAAATAGAGAGGAAGCCAAGAAGCAAAAGTACATAATGATAAACACTTAAAATGTTTCTAAACACTATCTAACGATTTATTGGGAGACAGATGATCTCTGTTACAGTCTAACATAAGGGACAGGGACAACTGTTTCTTTTTTGCAAGTCAAATATATACTATTTCATCCACTACAAAAAAGACAGTTACGTGGAGAAACATTTCCATCATACCTGGGGTAATTGAGGACGTCTTTCTTGAATACTATATTTGACCCAGGCCATCACTGCGTTGAACACCTGTTCTTCACTGCGAACATTTAGTTCATCACTAGATATTATATCAATGAGCTGATTTGCTGGAAGCAACATGAACTCTTCACTTTCCATCACCTGTTCAAAGTTAGGTAAGAATAAAGAAAAGACCCTGTGACTACATTTAACGTACTGTTTCGATATTGTTCTTCAGGGTTATGGGACAAAGCTCTATTTCATAATGGAGCTGCAGTTCAAAAGAGTACCAGGGAAGAAAAAAATTTTGAAAAGGGAACAAAGATAGGCAGAGCATGGAGGACTTTTAGGACAATGAAACTACCCTTTATATTACTACAATGATGGACGCATTTGTCAAAACCCATAGAACGTATAACAGCAACAGTGAACTCTAATTTAAATTATGGACTTTGGGTGATGATAACATGTGAATGTAGGTTCATCAGTTGTAACACACGTACCTCTCTGGTACAGGATATTGATAACAGGGATAACAGTGTGTGTGTAATTGGGGTACATGGGAACTCTGAACTTTCCTCATGTTCCATTTTGCCATGAACTTAAAACTGCTCTAAAATAAAGTTTAGGGATTCATGGGTGGTGTGATCTCAGGGTTATGAGATTGAGACCTGCGTTAGGTTCCATGCTCAGCACAGAGTCTGCCCCTCCCCTCCGCGTACTTTCTTTTGTTCTAAAATAAATAAAATCTTTAAAAAAATAAAGTTTATTAAAAAAAGGGGTGGGGGAACAAAGAAGCGTACCAAGGACATAATTAAAATCGAGGAAAAATAATAATTTGTGATTCAAGCTATTTAAGAAAAAGGAAATCTGTTTTTCTATAATGAAGTATCAAAATATAAGTTTACATTCAAAATAAACCAAACTAACTACACCAAATAATAACTCCAGAAATATGAGGCATACAAAAAATCAGAGGAAGCTTTCAGAGGAAGATTAGTAGCTGAAAGAGAAATGTCTGGGGCAGAAACACAAAGGGGCCAGTTTAAAAAAAAAAAAAAGAATGTGGGTATTAACAATTCTGCAAGCAAGAACAAATATACTGAGGAGACCATTAGACCCTTGAAAACCTGTGAATATCAAACCACTGTGAGGAGCAACCGCGGGGATGAAATGGCAACAAGGATATTACCTTGTTGTGCAGTCCAGCCACAAATCCCAAGATCTTGTAAATCTTGTCATCGGTATGTAGAGTAGAAGGGGGCAGGGTGCAAGGTGGAGAAGGGAGGGAAACAGGACTGCTACACTCCATGTGGTCAGTTCTCCCATTCAGAAGACTGTGCTACCTGTCATGTCTATTATTTATTAGTGCGGGAAGGATACCATTAAGAGCTCTAATTCCTACTGTGTGAGCTCTAATTCCTACTGTGTAACCTCTAATGCAGAAGATGTACTTTTTTTTTTTTTAAAGATTTTATTTATTTATTTGATAGAGGGAGAGAGATCACAAGTAGGCAGAGCAGCAGGCAGAGAGAGGAGGGGAAGCAGGCTCCCCACCAAGCAGAGAGCCCGATTCGGGGCTCAATCCCAGGACCTTGAGATCATGACCTGGGCCGAAGGCAGAGGCTTAACCCACTGAGCCACCCAGGTGCCCCAGAAGATGTACCCTCTTAAGAGGGCTTTTTTTAGGATAAAAAAGTCAGAATATTTAGCAGGATAGGAGATAAGCCACCGCAGTTTGAATATTTGATTAAGAATGTTTTTTCCCAAGTACGTCAGAAAAAAATGCAAATTCCAAAACCATGAGAGCCATAAGGTCAGCTGTACTTAAAGTAGAAAATACTAATGAACTCTACAATTTTTATAGGCACAAATTTTCAAATCGTCTGAGTGAGAAACCTTCTGTAGGTCAGGAAATTAAATAGGCTACCTCCATATTTTAGCTGAGGTTGCTCACACAGGTGACTCGGTAGTTAGAATGACTGCATTGTACTCTCTGTGGCAGAGTTGTCAGAATTAGTAAATCAAACAAAGGACATACTTACATTAAAAAATTACTTGTTGTTCATCTGAAATTTATACTTAAACTGGGCACCCTGTTTTTTATCTGATAACCCCATGATGGGGTTATAAAACCAAGAGCAAAATTCGGGGCCTAACCCCAAATTAAGTGTGCTGGCCTTCACAGCATGAAGACTGTAGCCATGGCTGTATCTTACTTTCCCCTTATGAATATTTTCACTCTGATCTCTTAAACACAAAGGTGGTATCATATATCTCTGTGAAGCACCTTAGCATTCTTTTGGATCTTGTTCGAAGTATAAATCCTTTTTCCCAACTTAGTGATTATAAACCAATGATCACCAAATTTAAAGTTTATGAATAAATCAGTATTATATTCACTAGTCACCTACTGGAAACACTAAATGGCAAGAAAACATAAAAATCTGTGTGAGAAAATATTTGTTTGGCACTTAGCAAAGAGTAAAAATAATACTTTTGATAAAGTCTGGTCTGGTTAAATTGTCACTTCTCCTTTTTCCACCAAGAGGAAAAAGATACTAATGCTCACGATTAAAGCAAATCTAGCACTGAAGTCTATCCTTGACCAAACAACCAGTTTAAGAAAATAATTCCTTTTTTTTTTTTTAAGGTTTTATTTTTTGAGAAAGAGAGAGAGAAGGGAGAGAACGCACAGGCATGAGGAGCAGGGAGGGACAGTGGAGGAAGAGACTTCCTACTAAGCAGGGAGCCTGAGATCATGACGTGAGCTGAAGGCCACCATTTAACCAACAGAGCCACCCAGGCGCCCCAAGAAAATAATTCTTGAAAGTATCTGTTTTAAGTAAAAGTTTATAGGAGATCTGAATTTTAAGTCCCACACTATTTTGGTAATGAGCTTACTTTTAGTTTCTTCAGATGAATACAGATGCAATTTGAAGAATGAATAAAGCTCAAAGCAACAAGAGTGAATAAGCAAAGTCATCTAGTAGTGAATGGTAAACTTAATGTTGAAAGACAATTTTAAAATTCATGTTTATGGACAAAAATAACATTGCATGAATTAAGCTAGGTCTAATGAAATAGAAGGAAATTAAATATAGTTTTAAGTTAGAGAATAATTTACTTTTTTTTTTTTAAGATTTTTTTTTTTTAATTTATTTGTCAGAGAGAGAGGAGAGCGAGCGAGCACAGGCAGACAGAATGGCAGGCAGAGGCAGAGGGAGAAGCAGGCTCCCCGCCAAGCAAGGAGCCCGATGCGGGACTCGATCCCAGGACGCTGGGATCATGACCTGAGCCGAAGGCAGCTACTTAACCAACTGAGCCACCCAGGCGTCCCTAGAGAATAATTTAAATGAGTCACGTGTTAAGCCCCAAATGGTGACAATTTTTCTATCTGCACGGAACTAGTGAACAAACTAGTGCATTTTAGTCCATGAACAAGGGGATATCATTATGGTATATATCAGGTTCACTTGAGAGGCCCGGTTAGAACTAGAAGGGATTCTAAAACTTTCTGTACTATTAAGGATATTCTTCAGACATTTGCTACTACTTTAGATCCAAAACACAAGCTATGGTTAAGGCAGGAAATTTTTAAAAATCAACCTTATTAATTTTAAGTGTACAGATCAATCAGTTTTGAACAGTGTACTCATGTAACCATGATCTCAATCAAGATACAAAATATTACCATCATCCTAAAAGCCGGCAATTCTTAATGTGGGGCCCATTGACTCTGGCAAATTATTTTGGAAATTCTCAGTGCTGGCAAATCTTTAGTTTTAGAGAGTGGATTTTGACATGTGAAAATAGTGGGATGAAATTAAGAGTCAAATCTATTTTTAAAAAGTGTATGAAGTAGTTAGATTACTTTAAATGAGAAACTAACTCTATTAACTTTAGTGAGGTATGAACTCCATTTAGTCGTGGTGTATTCCACTTTTTCTATTTAAGTGGAATCAATTTATTAATATTTTATTAAATTGTGTCATATCTGAATTAATGAGAGAGCTCTATTTGTAGTTTTCTTTTAGCGTCTGTGGTTTTGACATCAGGGTGATTTTGTCTTTATTTGTCAGCCTCCTCCTTCTTTTTCTGAAAGACTTTATATAAAATTAATATTATGTCTTCTTTAAGTGTTTGATAGAATTCACCATCCGGAATGGGTATTTTCTTTGTGGGAAGGTTTTTAAATTACTGTTTCAATTTCTTTCATAGATATAGGATTGTTCTGGTTTTGTTTCTTCTTGAGTCCGTTTCTGTAATCTGTGTTTTTCAAAGAAGTTGTCCATTTCCTATCAGTTGTTGAATTTACTGGCAAAAGGTTGTTAATACTCCCTTATTATGCTTTTTAATCTGAGGGATTTGTAGTGATATCCTCTTTATTTCTGATATTGGTAAATTTTGTCTTCCCTCCTTTTATTCTTGATCAATGTAACTAGAGGTTCATTAATTTTTTTTCAAAGAACCATTGGTTTTTTGATCTAACCTTTATTCTCTTCTTCCTTCTACTTACTTTGGGTTTAATTTGCTCTTCTTTTTCTACTTTACAAAAGTAATCACTAGAACAAAAGCACAAATGTTCTTATATACCAAAACAAATAAAATAAAAACGAAGAGCAGATTTTTCATATAGAAAAAGAAATACAGTAAATATAACTAAATTAGATACCTTTTATAAAAAATTAGTACGATAGAGTTGAGTGTAAACATATCAGTAATAGAAATAGAAATGGGCTTTAACTGCCTATTTTAAAAAAAAGATTTTCAGGGGCACCTGGGTGGCTCAGTGGGTTAAAGCCTCTGCCTTCAGCTCAGGTCATGATCTCAGGGTCCTGGGAGGGAGCCCCGCATCAGATTCTCTGCTCAGAAGGGAGTCTGCTTCCCCTCTCTTTCTGCCTGCCTCTCTGCCTACTTGTGATCTCTGTCTGTCAAATAAATAAATAAATCTTTAAAAAAAAAAAAAGAAAAGAAAAGGATTTTCAAACTGGCTCACAAAGTAAAACTTAATTCTATGCAAATTCAAGAAAAATACCTGAAACATGATGCAAAAAGGCTAGAAGAAAGGGCAAACGGGCAAAGAGACATCAGGCAGGTGGAAACAAAAGAAAACAAGAATTGAAAGCCAGGTATCAAAGTAGAATTAAGACAACAAATGAAGTAATTCTGACAAAGGAGGATACTTTATAAAGCTAAAAGTCACAATCTGTAATTAGGATACAGAATTATGATTATATATGCATTAAGCAACATAGTGACCACCTATATAAACTACAGATGAGGCAAGGAGAAACAGAAATACACTAATAATAAAAGACTTTAATAAATAATAATAATAATAACTAATAAATATAATTAATAATAATAATTAATAATAATAAATAATAATAAAAGACTTTAATACATAGGTCTGTGGACAAAATAATATAAAAGAGCTATCAATAAGATGGACTTTATGCATATATCAAATACTATGAGGATAGAGACAAGAAAATATACTTCCTTTCCATGCACATATGGAATAGTCAGAAAAACTGATCATATATTATGTGACTAAAAAAGTCAGTAAATTTCATTAAGTAGAAACACTATAAACACTGCAGTGCACTAAAACTAGAAATTAAAAATGAAATTTAAAAAACTCTTTCCACCTAAATATTTAAAATTTTGCTATTAATTTTTCCTCGTAGAGAGAAATATAAATGGAGTTACTGTAAAACAACTGAGCGATAAAAATAAGAATCTATGAAATATATTTAAAACAGTGATCAAAGGAAAACTATGGCTTTAAACACTTATAGTAGTTAATGTAAAAGGATGAAAACAAATCAAATTCTCAACTCAAACAGCTAGAAAAAGAACACAGCAAGTCAAAAGAAAACACAAGGAAGGAACTAATAAAGGTAAAACCAGAATGTAATGAAATAGGGAAAACAATTGTAGATCTAATAAGTAAGTTGAAATACTGATTCTTTGGAAAAACATGAATAAAACAGACATACCACTAGCTACCTTTTTCAAGGAAAAGAAACATTGAAAGCACATATATGCAAAATGTAAAATATCAAGGAGTAAGATATGCCTTTGTGGGCTCAGTTTATTGAGCATCTGGTTTCAGCTCAGATCATGATCTCAGGGTCGTGAGACTGAACATGGAGTCAGGCTCTGTACCAATCATAGAGCCTGCTTAAGATTCTTTCTCTCCTCCTCCCTTTGCCTGGCCTATGCACCCCTCCTCTGCCCTCCACTCACAATCATTCTCTCAAAAAAAATAAATAAAAAAAAAAAATAAAATAATTAAGGGGTAAGTAACCATTGATGCAGAAATTTAACAATTAAAAGAAATTACTTTGTACAACTCTATACAAATAAACTCGAAAATGTAGATAAAATTGATAATTTTCTAGGGAAATACAGTCTACCAAAACTGATCCTAGTAAAAAGGGGAAATTTCATAGAATAGAGAAAATTATCAATAAACTACTTCACATAAAAGCACCAAGCCTAGACAGTTTCACAAAGGAATTCTACCAAACTTTCAGAAAGGACATAGTCTCAATGTTATATAAATTGTTTCAAAGCACAAAACATGCAAGAAAACTTCTAACTCATGTTCATGAAGTATAACATTTATATCTAACCTGATAAAGACAGCACAAGAAAATTAAAGACGAGCATCACTTCTGAATATCAATATAAAAACACTATATAAAATATTAGTGAATAGATTCCAACATCACATTAACAGTACACCATGACCAAAATGTGTGTATGTAGAATGCAAAGAGGCTTTAATTTTAGGACCTCATATATGTAATTCATAATAATGGGTTTAAGGAGAAAATTCATATCATTACCTCCATAAATACTGAGAAAACCCTTGAGAAAATTCAGTACCATTCCTAATAAAAAGTATCCAAGAAAACAGGAATTGTTGTACATGGATACTTCCTTAATATGATAAGATATTCATACTGCAGTCTTAAAAAGAGCATATTACTTAATGGGAAAACACCAAAATCATTCCTAATAATGCCAGAAACAAAGTATGTCCAATATTTCCATTACTATTTAACATTTTACTAGAAGTATTAACCCTAGCAACTAGAGAAAAAAAAACAATTAAAGGTATTAACAATTGGAGAGGAAATAAAACTACTGATATCCACATGATACGACAGGAGGTTCAGAAAACTCTAAAGAATCAATGGCAAGGGGCACCTGGGCGGCTCAGTGGATTAAGCCTCTGCCTTGGGCTCTGGTCATGATCGCCCTGAGCCCCTAGGATTGAGCCCGCATCGGGGTCTCTACTCAGCAGGGAGCCTCCTTCCCTCTCTCTCTCTGTCTGCCTCTCTGCTTACTTTTGATCTCTGTCTGTCAAATGAATAAATAAAATCTTAAAAAAAAAAAAAGAATCAATGGGAAAAGTAACTCAAAGAATAAAAATTCAGTAAGGTAAGCTTTCATATACATTAATGGCAATTGGTTAGGAGCTTCATTAACGGGAAAAATTACAAAAGGAACAAAAAAATACACTTAGGAATAACAAGATGAAATGCACAAAATTTAAATGAAGAAAACTATAAAATATTCCTGATTAAAAAAAAAAATAGAACTGAAGAAACAGAAAGACGTCTCTCATTTAAATTGATCCCAATAAATATATCAAGGTTTTTTCTTAGAGTTAGATATGGTGATATTAAGTCCATTTGGAAAAATAAACACTGAGAAAGAGAGTTATATGGGAGGGGTATTAATAACCCTACTATGTATTAATATATACTACAAAGCCTCAATAATTAAAACATTGTAGAAAACAGTGTGGTAGTGCTGTCTGGCCTACACTAGAAGATCTAGAGCCCAGCACACACAGAAATTCAATATATAATAAAAATGTTATCTCAAATCACTGGGGGCAAAAAGAGACTTTTAACTAAATGATATTGGGACTAGTTGGGTATTTACAAAAAGAGAGCAGTATTTCATATCCTATATAAGAAAAACTCAGAGAGGCCATATTCAATACTAGAAAAGATATGGGTGAATTCCTTTGTACCCTGAGGAAAAGGCAAGGCTTCAAATTCTGCCTCAAAACCCAGATACAATAAAGTAAAAGATTTATACATTTGACAATATAAAAAAAAAAACCTTTTCATGACCAAAAATACCACAAGCAGAGTTAAAAGGCAAGTGCAAAGTGGGAAAAAGAGTTTGTAACATGTAGCACAGATAAAAGGTTATCATTGTTAATATATAGAGAGAACTTTAAAACAATGAGAAAAAAAATATATTGAATAGGAAAATGGGCAAAAGATAATAATAAACAATAACAAAAATTATATTAAAAAGGCCCCCTATGGGACGCCTGGGTGGCTCAGTTGGTTAAGCAGCTGCCTTCGGCTCAGGTCATGATCCCAGCGTCCTGGGATCGAGTCCCACATCGGGCTCCTTGCTCATCAGGGAGCCTGCTTCTCCCTCCGCCTCTGCCTGCCATTCTGTCCGCCTGTGCTCGCTCTCTCTCTCTCTCTCTCTCTGACAAATAAATAAAATAAAATAAAATAAAATAAAATAAAATAAAATAAAATAAAATAAAATTCGGTATGCACTCTTTAAAAAAAAAAAAAAAAGGCCCCCTAAACCTATGAAAGATATTCAACTTTACTTATATTAAGAGAAATACAAATTAAAACCACACCGAGATTCTACCTCTCATCTATAGACTAGCAAAAACTCAAAAGGTTGACAATATATTCTGTTAGCAAGGCTATGAGGAAACAATCACCCTCATGTATTATGGTCAGAATGGTTCCATCCCCATAGAGGAGAATTTGGTGATATTTAACAAAATTACATATGCAGTTAACCTTTGACCCTGCAGTCCCATTTCTAGGAATTTATCCTGAAAATAAACCTCCAACAACACTGAAATATTCACACACAAGGCTATTCATTGCAGCCTTATTTATAATGGCAAAACATTGAACACCATCTAAATGCTCAAACACGGGAAACTGACTGAACAAAATGTGGTACACACAAGGAGAAGAACACAGCTGTGGAGAGAGAACAAGGAAGATCTCTATGAACTGATACGGAATGAATTTCAGAATAAATTAAATAGAAGGCAAAGTGCAAAAGAGAACGTACACAATGCTACCTTTTGTGTAGGACAGAAATGGAAATAAAAAATATGCATATCTCTGCTTAATTTTGCAAAAGTAAGCATAGGAAGGATAAATCAGACTATAAAGCACCAAAATAATAAATGGTAATGAAGGACTATCATCCATCAACTAGAATAAAAGTCTTAGTCCAGAATGTTCATCACTCAGAACAAGGAAAATTCTTCCTTATAGAAGAATGTTTACAGAAAAGTGGGAATTTTTAAAAATTTTCTTAAATCACCATTTTTTAAAATTTTTTAAAATCACCATTTTACAACCATCATAGTAATAACTAATTTGGCAGAAATTATCAATGGATGGAAGTGAAAGTGAGTAGAAGTTTGATAAGGAATAGGACATTGTCATGGATTTGAAGCATCTCTCTGTAAAAGCTCTTACTAGTTAAAAATGATAAATAATAACTTAATAGGAAACTTTAGGACTCCACTTAACCAAGTGATCAAAGTTAGCATAATCAGTAATGGGACAAATAGATACCAGGTACTTCTGTGATGCACTGAGAAGAACAAAATATCACTTTTGAGTATTCAATGTATATTGAATCTGCCCATAAGGAAACATCAGACAAATTGCCTATGCTCTTAAATGTGGAGGGAATTACTACAGATTATCTATAACTCAAAAACCATGACAACTAAAGGCGGTGCAATCATCTGCTCTAGAATCTGGACTGGAAAATAATTGTTATAAAGAACAATACTGAGTCAGTTGGTGAAACTGGAATGGGAACTATGCATTAAATATTGCTTTTAATCAATATCAAATTTCCTGAATTTGATAAATCAACTGTTGTAAGAGAATTCTATGTAAAAAAATGCCCTTGGTCTTAGAAAATACATACTGAAATGTTCAAGAGTACAGGAATATGATGTATGCAATCTACTGTCAAATTGTTCAGAGAAAAATATTTGACATAACAAGAGAACAGTAACAAATGTGGCAAAACCTTAACAACTGGGATTCTTGGTAAGGGATATATGAAAGTTTTTTTTTTCTTTTTCTTATAATTTCTTATAAATTTCTATTTTCTTTCAAATAAAATTAAAGTTTTTCCAACCTGATGGGTTAACAATGGTATCTTGTTCTTTTTTTTTTTTTTAAGATTTTATTTATTTACTTGACAGAGAGAGAGAGCACAAACAGGGGAGCGGCAGGCAGAGGAAAAGGAAGAAGTAGGCTTCCCGCTGAGCAAGGAGCCCAATGAGGGGCTCCATCCCAGTACCCAGGGACTATGACCTGAGCCAAACGCAGACGCTTAACAGACTGAGCGACCCAGGGGCCCCAGGTACCTTGTTCTGATGTATGTTTCTTTAATTACATGTAAGGGTGACTAAACTTTCATATGTTTACTTACATTTGAGCCACCCAGATACCCCTGTTTACTTATATTTGAATATCTCTTTTTACACATTACTTATTCATACCCTTTACCTATTTTTCTGTTGTTTTTCATGGTTTTTCTTACTGAATTTGTATGAGTTTTATGGAAATTACTATTTTTTTCCCTCATGTATGCTCCATGTATGAGTTTGACATTGATTTTTTTATTTAGTTTATGGTGCTCTTATTGTTGTTTTTGTCATTATAAAGAACAAGAATTCTTAATTTTAGACAATCAAATTTATCAATCTTTCTTTATGCCTTCTTGGTTGTATCCTGCTTGGAGAGGTCATTTTTACTACCAGCCAACTAATAACTAACTTTTAGAATTTCATTTTTTAGGTTTAAATTATTCATCCATTGGGAATTCCATCTTTATTTTTTCCCCTCAAATCACCATTTTCCTAATGACATTTATTAAACAATTCCACTTTCCTCCACGGACTTGAAATGTCAACTTCTGGACTCTTTATAGCTCAACTGATCAATACCTTCTCTAGTACTAAAATGTTTGTGATGTTTTAATATTTCTTAAGGTCAATGGCCCTAATCTTAATTTCTGGAAACTTACTGGCTTATGCATTATTTTATATATATATATATATATATATATATATATATATATATATATAGTCCTCATTCTTTAAAAATAAAAAATCCCTCTGTTGCCATTTCATGATCTCACACTCCTGGTTTTCCTCTTCTCTCGTTATTCCGTTTCCTCAACCAGTTGCTCTTTCACTAACCATCCTTCAATGTTGGAAAAATGTTAAGGCTCTTCTCTCTTCCTTCTTAGTGACCTCAGTGGTATTGATTTTTTTGACCTTGTTTATAGTGCCTTTTTGTTACCAAAAAGTTTTAAATTGTAATGCAATCAAATATACCAATCTTTTATGGTTTCTGGGTTGAATCCTGCCTTAAAAGGATTATGTCATCATAGTTTCATTATGAGTTGATGAATTTTAATCTCAGTCTAACTTCTGAGATAAAGGACTCACAAACAGTGGTCTGGTTCAGTATCTCTATTTACAAAATTAAATATATCTAATAAATAAATAAATAAATAGGGACGCCTAGGTGGCTCAGTTGGTTAAGCTGCTGTCTTCAGCTCAGGTCATGATCCCAGGATTCTGGGATCAAGTCCCACATTGGGCTCCTTGTTCGGCAGGGAGCCTGCTTCTCTCTCTGCCTCTGCCTGCTTGTGTGTGCGCTCTCTCTGATGAATAAATAAAATCTTAAAAATAAATAAATAAATAAATAAATAAATAAGTGTGTGTGTGTGTGTGTGTGTGTGTGTGTATGACATATAAATATAGGAAATTAAATATATCTAAAACAAAACCCATGTGCTCATCTCAAACTGCTCCTTTCTCCAGTATATCTGTAGCACAAATTCCCGGAAATAGAACTGCTGAGTCAAAGAGTGTGAAAAAAGTGTGCATATTTCCTTTCAAGGAGGCTGTTTCGATTTATATTCACACTAGCAATGTAGTTTCATTACCTTGTCTCCATGGCCTTGTCAATAGGATGTGAAATCAAACTTCTAGATATTTGTAATCTGATACATTATAATTTTGTAATCTGAGAAGTGAAAATAGTACTTTGATAGAGTTTTAGTTTGTTTTTCAGCTATTATAAACAACTTGTAGCAGACTTTTATGTTTAAGGGCAATCTGAATGTGTTTACTGCCCATTTTTTGGTTACATCACTGGCTAGGTTATTGACCAATAAGATTTCTTGCTGTATTAAAGAGATTATTGTCTGTGATAGCTGCAAATATTTTGCTCCATTTTGTCTTTTTTTTTAAAGATTTTATTTTTAAGTAATCTGTATACCCAATGTGGGGCTTGAACTCACAACCCTGAGATCAAGAGCTGCATGCTCTACTAACTGAGCCATCCAGGCCCTCACTTTGTCTTTGACTTTAATCTTGTTACTGTTTTTTTGTTTTGCCATGCAAAAAAATTTTTTAAAAGATTTTATTTACTTGACAGACAGAGGTCACAAGTAGGCAGAGAGGCAGGCAGAGAGAGAGGGGGAAGCAGATTCCCTGCTGAGCTGAGAGCCCGATGTGGGGCTCAATCCCAGGACCCTGAGATCATAACCTGAGCCGAAGACAGAGGATTAACCCACTGAGCCATGCAGGCGCCCAAAATTTTTTTACTTTTATGTAGTCAAATCTATATTTTCTTCTATGCCTTCTGTGTTAGTCAATTAGAAAGGCCTTTCTCAGTTCAAGATTAAAGGAATTGCTAAAAAAAACAAAAACAAAAAAGGAATTGCTCCATATCATCTTCTAATATTCTCATGGTTCTATTTGTATTTTTAAATCTTTGATCCACTGGAAGTTATCCTGGTGAGGAGAAGAGTGCAAAAGGGACCATGTCTTTGCTTAAAGCTCTTCAATCGTTTTCTATTCCTCTTAAGATCAAATTTAAAATTCTTCTTTTTCTCCTTTTTTAAAAGATTTTTATTTATTTATTTGACAGAGAGAGAGAGAGAGAGAGCAAGAGAGGGAATATAAGCAGGGGCAGTGGGAGAGGGAGAAGCAGGTGTCTCACTGAGCAGGGAGCCTGACACGGGGCTTGACAACAGGACCTTGGGATCACGACCTGAGCCAAAGGCAGACACTTAATGACTAAGCCACCCAGGCACCCCTAAACTTCAAATTCTTAACATGGTCTATTAACTCCAATATGATGGGGCTCTGTTCTTTCTGTAAAATTATTATGTAATAACATCCTCTCTTTTGTTCTCTAGCTCTCACTGGGTGTCTCTCAGTTTCTCAACCTAGTTATGCTTTTTCATGTCTCAGAATTTTGTAATCAGCTGTTACAGAACCAAAGTTGAATCTCTCTGTAATATGTTAAGTCATCCAGGCTTCTTTGTAGCACCTATTAACTATAATTATTTATGTAATTATGCATTCAGTGGATATACTCCCTGCCTGATTATAACCTCCAAGAGAACAGACACTCTAGGCATCTTGTTCAGTACTACGTCTAGCCTTTTTTCCCAAGCACAGTGTCTGAAACAGTAGCTTTTCACGTATTTAGCTTTTCACGTATTTATTAAATAAATGAATGAAAAATAACAGATTTAATGAAAAATTCTTTTCATTTACATCTAACTTAATTTTTCTGATTGTTAGTTCTCCAAGTAACCGCTGATTTATTATTTATTCTGATGAAAAATCCACATAATCGGGAAGGTAATGTTTCATACAAATGACTGATACCAGGTATCCTATCAGACACCGATTTCCTAATGAATTAATAAACTGTATTCTGACTTATAAACTAGTTTATTAATATGGCTAGGTAGAATCAAATCCCTAAACTATAACTTTTATTGACAGAACATAAAATTGGTCTCTAAAATAAAAATCAGGCTTAGAATTTATAACAACTTTTATCTTTGGTATTATGAGTTAGAATCAGCAGTAAATATCCGAACAGGTACATGTTAGTTAGCAGAACATGAACTCATATTGCTCTCCTGACCAATACATTATGACTGCATTCAAACCACCAAGTACAACTCACCTCTTGAAAGTTATGTTGAGTAAACTTGTCTGCTATCCTTAGCAACTCACGACATGAATGTGTGTCAGCAAAAGCCCGAATGCCCAGGCAATTAGAAGGATCTAATTGTCTCTTTAAGAATTCACAGCAAGCTTCCTGTATTTCTGCCAGCTGAAGAAGGCAAGCAGCTGGCAGAAGGGTCTGAACATTGCCCTCTTCCACAGTTATCTGGGAGGTATATGCAAAGTCAATCAGTAGTTCCATAGCCCTCTCATCTATGTCTCGAATCACTACTTCTGTCTGACGGCTCTCTGCCAATTCTCCAGTAAACATAGCTCGGAAATAGGGACTACAGGCTGACAAAATGACTCGATGGGCATATATCTTCTTAGCGCCCACAACTAGCACCACATCGCAGAGCTCCCGGTGCTTTCTCAGAAGGTTAATCACTTCCAAGGTCTGTCGAGGGTGCTTGTCTGAGATATAGGGCATGCGGGCAGGTTGGGGAACCCCTTCTGGCAGTTTATTGGGGTCTCCAAGGGTGCAGCGGCTTGTTACATCCATTCCAGTCTCTCCTGGTCGAATGTTGGTACACCTACAGGAATGGGGGAAGGAGGGAAGAAAGATGATGGCAATATTATTAGAAACTCACTCTTGCCATAAACTGTTCATACTCAAGAGGTAGGGGAAACCTGCAGGTAATCAAAAGGGAGAACAAGGCTCCCAAAGAGCTTCCTTTCTAAGAACGCCAGAACTCATACACATTCTTAACGTCTTCTGAAGAACAAACATTAATAATCCCAAATCAGAGCATTTTCAATATGCACTCCCATAAAATAAAGGAGAATTCTTTTTTCATCTCTGAAGTATTCAGACTAGACTGTCTTGGACCATATCTTTTATAACTACCTGCAATATATTAATAAAAATTTATGAAAAACACTTGTAAAATTATTCTCTCTCTGCACAAAACACACCTATGGGACTTTAATTTCTTAATCTAGTTTAACCAAAATATTGGTATTTGTTATTTTTCTAAAACACAGAAATATGTATTTCTCATTATCATAGATAATATTTTAGATTTCTCTCAGGTTTAGCACAAAAGCTATAAAACATAGCTCATGCTGCATGAAAAGATCAGAAAAATGAGGCCAGGGACCCCCAAATTAACTTTATATATAATACTATATTTCCTTTATTCTAAGATGGGTAATTTTCACAGTTCATATAGGCTACCACAAAGGTGTTAAGTAAAAAACAAACTAAAAAAAGAAAATCACAAGTCCGGGTTACAAAAACTAGTTTTGTTTTTTTTAAGATTTTATTTATTATTTTTTTAAGATTTTATTTATTTATCTGACAGACAGAGATCACAAGTAGGCAGAGAGGCAGGCAGTGAGAGAGGAGGAAGCAGGCTCCCTGACGAGCTCAATGTGGGGCTCGATCCCGGGACCCTGGGACCATGACCCGAGCCGAAGGCAGAGGCTTTAACCCGCTTGAGCCACCCAAGCGTCCCTAAGATTTTATTTATTTATTTGAGAGAGAGAGAACACAAGTAGGCAGAAAGGCAGGCAGAGACAGAAGGGGAAGCAGGCTCCCCGCTGAGCAGAGAGCCCAATGCAGGGCTTGATCCCAGGACCCTGAGATCATGACCTGAGCCAAAGGCAGAGGCTTAACCCACTAAGCCACCCAGGCATCCCCAAAACTAATTTGTTGCTGGGATACTACAGAAAATTGCTGATGGCCAGACATAATTCAAGACATTCTTTGATCTGTGAATGAGAGGAAAGCTTAGAATCAAACTTTGTGATACTGAAGAAAACTTAGTTATCGATTATATGGATAAATACTTGTTAGACCAACAGCTAATAAAAGATTTACATACCTTTAAGGCAATATTTACACTTCTAAAAAGTTACTAAATGAGCCAGTAGTCTTATAAGCAAGGAAACATAGTAAATAACTATGTAATCACATTAGTTTGTAAAAAAGGGAAAGAATCAAACCAAATATTTTAGAAGCCACTAGCAGGGAGAAATGAGTTAAAATTCTCTTCTCTGCCTAAGTTTTAGTCCAACCATAGATGTCTCAAACTATTTTACCATACCTTAAATTAAGATTTCTTTATTCTTCTCCCCAAGTCTAACAGCTCTGACACTTAGGTACTATGGCTACTCCGACATTAGCTAGCATAAAGTCTCAAAGCACGCTGTGGAACAGATAGACCTGGGTTGAAATGCTACTGACAATTACCGGACAAGTTACTTATCCTTCCTAATCCCCAGTGTCTTTAGCTCTAAAATGGGTAAATATCTACCCCATATGGCAAAGATTAAACGATAGAATGTACATAACTTCCAGCTCAGGGCTTGCTACCTGTTAAGAATTTTAAATTGTAGCTACTCTAGTAATAGAAATATCTATATTCCTTTCAAATAAGGTGGTTATGCTTATCCATATTAGTAATCAAATAAAAAAAATCAAACCTGAGTTGATATGCTTCAATTAATCTTCACATAAAGTTTGAATTAATGATAATCCACCAAGTTTGGACTGAAGTTTATCTTTACTTAGAAATCTTTTCTTCATAGTTTATGAATATTAAAGTGGTAAGAAGATGAAAGGCAAAATACTTTTTTATTTAGTAGAACTCTTACAAACCTCGACAAGATTTTGTTAGACTAATTTGCTGCTAGAGATATTAAATCTGACAATAAGCCTCATTCGTTCAAAAGTACTACATATGTCATGGGCATGTGGGTGGCTCAGTCAGTTAAGCATCTGACTCTTGATTTCTGCTCAGGTCATCATCTCAGGGGTGTGAAATCAAAGCCCACACTGGACTCTGTGCTGGGCATAGAGCCTGCTTCAAATTCTCTCTCCCCTTTTCCCTCTACCCATCCCCCGCCAATAAAAGTACTACATATGCCCAATCGTTCCTATCAAATCAGTCAAAATCAATGAAGGTTTAGTATGATTACAAAAGAAATGTATAGGTCCATAAACAGACATTCCTCACTTTACAAATAAATACTTTTCTGAAAGTTTAATTTTATGTCGACTGGAGGTTTGTATTTTTCTTTAGTAGGAGTTCTATAAATGGGGGCTACATTTAGTTGTAAAATCAATTCAGCGTGTCACAAGCAGCACCAAAAAAATGAAACAGAAAAGAAAAAATATTGGCATACATTCCTTTTAGTTAAATAACTATGTTTCAACTATGTACTCTATACACATTTAAATTCATACACATTTGTATAATTAGGTTCCTTTGATGGCTCTATGCTGTATCAAAAAAGTTCAAAAGCTACTGACACAGAATTCTGACCTGAGTTTTGAAGTCCTAAGATAAAAGGGCCAAGAGGTACAAGGAGAAGGAAAAGAATAACTGTCATTTTGGGACTGATCTAGGATTTGCTGTTGCTGCTGTTTTCGGTGGCTTTTGGGTAGGGTGATGGCTGGAGCTTGGGAAGCTACTTTTACACAAAGACTCTGGAAGTCTGGAAGTTGGGCATTTATTATATATTTAAGTACGTGTTACCCTAACAGTGCTACAGGACACACTTTTGGCGAGGCCGTAGTAATTATTTTTCTAAAAAGTAGCAGCCCTGTAAATTTCTCAAATATGATACACATTGCATCACAGCACCAGGGTATAAATGTATTAGTAAATTTTACATGTTAATGTTTTCCAGAAGTCTTTAAATATGAAAACCACACATTTTCTGTTACCTAGCTTGAAGAATGAAGACTGAGATTTGAAACAGAATAGATCATTAGATCATTTAGAATAATAACTTCCTTTAACAGGTGAAGAAACTGATTTGGTTAGGTGACTTGCTAAAATCATGAAGCTTTCCTTTCAGTAGCAGAGCAGGTCTCCTAATGCTTTTGGAGAAACCACAACTATCTCCTGGGGCACTGCGAATATTTAATAACTGGGATTGATGTGAATGCTGGGTTGGGGAAAAAAGTGAACTATAGAATTATTTAACAATTCAAAATAAGATTCTCAGTTTTCTTCCTTATGGGTATCCAAATTTCTATACAACTCTTTTTTTTAATTAATTAATTTATTTATTAATTTGACAGAGATCACAAGTAGGCAGAGAGGCAGGCAGAGAGAGAGAGAGAGAGGGAAGCAGGCTCCCTGCTGAGCAGAGAGCCCGATGCGGGGCTCGATCCCAGAACCCTGAGATCATGACCTGAGCCGAAGGCAGAGGCTTAAACCACTGAGCCACCCAGGTGCCCCTCTATACACATTCTTAGGGGAGCTCATCTAATCTCATGGTTCCCATCACCCATATATGAATGGCTAAAAGACCCTTATTTCCTGCCTGGATCAATTCTCAGTCTGGATCCATATAAATGTCTCTTATCACATAAATTAAATAGATCTCAATGATCTATCAAATTGATTCCTTGATTCTCTATCTTATCCAACATGTCTCTCTTCTAGCCTTCCCCAGATTAATAAAAAGCAATTTCACTCTTCCAGTTGCTCAGGCCAAAATTCTTGTAGCCCCTTCCCTTCTGCACACCCTCAAACTTAATCTATCAACAAATCCTGTCATTCTACCGTCAAATAATATCTAGATTCCAACTATTTCTCTACCTCTTCACCAGCCCCACCCTAATTCAGGCTATTTTCACTCTGTTTTTTATATTACATTAGTCTCATAAAAGGTCTTCTTGGTCTACTTTTACCAATTTATACTCTCTTCTTTAAACAACCTAAGTGATCCTTTAGAGAAGTCAGATTATGGGGTACCTGGGTGGCTCAGTTAATTAAGCATCAGACTCTTGGTTTCAGCTCAGGTCACAATCTCAGGGTCATGGGACCCTGCCCTGGATTGGGATCCATGCTCACTGAAGAGTCTGCTTAACATTCTTTTCTCCTTCCTCTCCCTCTTCCTCTCCCCTACCCTTCCCCTCCCCTTGTGCACACTCTAATAAACAAATAAAATCTTAAAAAAAAAAAAAAAAGTCAGGTTATGCCACTCCTCTGCTCCAAATGCTTTAAACACTCATAGTAAAAAACAAAGCATATAAGGCTTACCATCATCTACAGGACCATTCCCCTGGCTAGCTCTCTGAATTTATCTCCTACTGGTTTCCTCTTACCCATTGTTTTCTAGTCACAGGGACTTCCTTGTTTTTTTTTTTTTTCTGGGACATGCCAAGACTTCGCTTGCTTCAGAGCCTTACTGCTTCCTCCTGAAAGGTTCTTCCCTCAAATGACTGTGGAGCTCACTCCCTCATTTCTTTCAGAGCTCTGCTCAAATGTCAACTTATCAGACCACTGTAGGGACCAGTGGCAGGCCACCCTCAGCTGGGCCACTTTGGCACGAACATTATTTTGAGTTAAAAGCAATCCAAACCTAGCAGACTCAGAAAAAGCTCTTTACCTCCCCCCTCAACTGCCTGCTTTTCCAGAAAGAGAGCTATTAACAAAGATCTCTCTTTACCTAAGAAACTTATCTACATAAAAAGAGCACCTTTGTTTTCCAGACATCTTTCCCTTCTGCTAGTGGTCTTTTTTCCCTTTGTATCCCCAGACCCTATCCCTCTCCTTAGGTCATGGAAGTATCTCATTGCCCGACTATCTTTAGGAATTTCCATGTCTGTGTGGATTCCCCCTAAGTAGTCTATTAAATTTGACTTCCTACTGTTAATCTGTCTTATTGTTGATTCTAAATCCAGCTAGAAGGACCTTAAAGGGAAGAGGAAATTCCTCTTCTCCAACATGTTATATGAAATAGCTTCTCTTAATCCCTACCACTCTATACACTTTGTCTAATTTTTCTTCATAAATATATTACCTATTGACATAATATGTTGGTTTTCTCCCCCAAATAGAATGTAAGGTCCATGAGAACAAGGCCCTTATGGTTTTGTTTTTTTGCTCACTGCTATACCCCAATACCTGGATCTAGTGTTCATTAAATTATTGTTAAATGAATTCAGCTTTTCTTCCTGCCAAAATAAACTATACTCCCCGAACTCTTACCTAATTCTCTTAAAACCAGCTTTGTAGCCAGGCAAACTTTACCTCCATCATTTATTAGGTATAATTTCGAACAAATTATTTAACTTCATTATTTGTAATGTAGGGAAAATTACACTTACCTTACAAGGAGTGACAGTGTTAGGATTTTTCTGAATGTAGGTCCTTTGACTTCAAAGTCAGTGCTTTATTATCCCAAACTGTCTTGGGCAACTGGATTGAGTATTTGAAATATAAATGACTCTGGCAATCTGATTTATGTGGTTGTTACTCTTAGATGGGAGAAAAAAAGCAAGCATACTGCCACATGGTTGGACCATGTTGCCCTTCCAGAAGAATCAAAAGAAATGAGAAGAGGGATTCCTGGCAGGCTGAGATTTTAAGGAATACCTCATCTTAAATGTCCTGAGAAGCAGTATTTAATTTTAGCAATTTAATTCTAGAAGCCATATTTAATTCTATACACTAACTTTATTTCTCCTATAGTTCTGCTACTTGTTTTTGTAAATGTGTACTTTAAAAAACGGAGTATACATCCTCCATTATTCTCATTACATCAACAGGATTCTAACTGCATAAAAGTGGGGATTTTTGTACATTTTTCCGGGCACCTTCCGAAGGGAAGTTATAATAAGGGTCCTAGAAATAGACTGTGTTCACACCTTGTCACATCTATATTCACAACTTCTTTGTTTGGCATCTGATGAAATAAATACTCTAAAGACTTGGGGGGTGGGATGGTAAACTGAGGTGTGAACTGCTCCCCAGGACAGAACCCTATGAAAGGTTTTAATTAAACCTTGAGGCAGCAAGCTTTATTGTCCAAGTAAAAATGTTATCTAGAAAAACTAGATCTCAAATTATTTGGTTTTTCAATCTATAGCTTTCTATTCTAATACTGAACTAATGATATTACAGACAAAAAGAAATGGAACCCCAAAAAACATTTTAATTAGCTTTATTTGCAAAATTAATCTACATGTATTTTAAGGTTGAAGGAGGTAAGTGAAAGGATTACTCTGGACCCTATCCACAGTTAACAAACTAGGGAGACCAAAGAGAGCTGCTGCCTTCTCTCACAAAATGACTGTCAATTCCGGGAAAGAATCAGTCTTTCTAAAACCAAAGGGTATAAGATCTGCTAATAATAACCTTAGCAGATTTTTTATTCTTTTAGTACTGATGAAAAGCATAACTTCAAGATAAATTCTCTTAATATATTTTACCATAACTCCCTCAAACTTGAAAGATAACCTTGATTTTGTTCCTCTACTAGCCAATTGCTTCAGAGGAAGATGACCATGTCCCTAGCTTTTAAGGAGAAATCCTGAATTCTCTCAAATCAACTAGCTGATGGCATGCTCTTAACTCAGCTCATCATCAAACTACAGGAACAGACTTATATTTCATGATTTAGGGAGTTTCTTCTGCAGGGTATTAACAAGGAAGAACGTAGCATTCTTCATTGGTAGGTGGTAGTGGGATGGAAGATCATATTTGGGTTAGGATGAAGCTGCTATTCTAATAGCTACATTGGAGAGACAGAACTTGGGTCCAAGATGCTATTATCAGGCCACTGGTTAAAACCAAACTTGGAACGCACCCTACCTCTGGCCTTCTTGGTATGTAAATAAAAGGTTTCCATGTTGATTAAACTAGTCTGAGTCAGGACTTCTAGTCCAAAACATTTTGATACCAAAAACATGGTATTTAAAATGAAAAACAGTAAAATCAGCCAAATATTCTAAATGTACTAACCAACTTAAATATAGAAATTTCGCCTTGCTTTGACTGGTCAAATACGCTTGTATCCAAAGGGTCTTCTTTCATTATTATCAGATTTTCTAAACATAATATTGACAGATTTAAAATTATGGCTTGAATTTGTGGCTCTTCTTTCAAATAAGTGAATATGTGAGAAGATACTGTTATTTGCTAATTGCCCAATTCCTATTAGGAATGTTATTATTAGGCTGTTATATTATTATATAATTATATATTAATTATATATTAGGCTGTTATATTAACTTTTCAAATACTTTGTTTCTCTGAAACCAGATTAACAGGGGTGTTTGATAAAAAATGCAGGCTTCTGAGGTCCTAGAGAATCAGAATCTCTGGTTTTATGACTCTAGGATCTGCATTTAACAAGTAGGTAATTTTAACACACATTAAAATTTGACTCATAATAGGCTAATAAAATTTGACTAATAAAATAAAATCTCTTTTTGTAGAAGTCAGTTTTCCAAAAAAAATATTGACCTAAGTTGAGGGGAAATAACAGAGTGGAGAAATCAATCATTCAAAATGCAGGTATAAAGGCAAACAAAAAAGTAAAAGTATCATTACCAAACATATAAAGTCAAATTAAACAAGGATTCACATTTACCAAAATGTCAATAAATCTAATAAAATTGTGTAAGGCAGGCATCGGATATCATGGAATCAGTTTAAGAAACTATAATTACATTTGAATCTCTACATATGGTGAGAAGAAAACAACTGTTATTGAAAATTCTCAATTATTTTTCTTTTATAATCTGGGAAAAAGAACAACATTTATTTCAGAGACAGATGGTGCTTTTGAGAAAACAAGTATTTAGGCCTTTTAATTATAAAAGGCAAGGTGAGGGCCCCTTGGAATGATAAAGACAATCAGAAAGATTTGCCTGCTGGTTTTGGTTTGTTTTGTTTTGAAATTGAAATTGAAATTGAATTTGAGTATCATTAGGAGGGCTTGTATTCTTAGTTCACCACAGTCCCCACCATGCTTTGTCTTGTGAAGCTGTACCCCACATTTATACGAACTACCCGAAGATACAAGCTTTTGTTTTTTAACCTCTTCTAGAGACACCAGGATTGTAGCAAAGAGACTAAACTGCTCAGGATAATAAAGTAACAGTAATTTAGAAATAAGAAAGAAAGAAGAGAAAGGAAAGGGGGACTGTTAAAACGGTGTCAGGTTATGATCTAAGGAGGGACAACCAGTAAGAAAATGATGTGTGGCCAAAAAACTTCATTATCCCTAAACTTTCAGTAAAAACCTGAGGTATTCAATGGCAGTGGTCACTGAAGGTAAAGAGACAGTGAGTATGGCATATTTCTAGAATAAAGCTTGCCTGTGAAAAGATACATCCAATACAATGTCAGTTCAAAGTTAAGAAAGACTGGAAAATGATATATACTGATGTGAAGAATGAGAAGGAGGGAGAAATTTAAAAATATGAAAGGGAAAGAATAAATGATGAAGCGAGATCCTGGAAGAGTGGGAGTGCATGGAACCAAAATACAGAGGAATGACTCTTAGACAAAAGGTAGAAGGGCTTACATAAGAGATCAGAGGAAGGGAGTGGGGAGGGAAAGTAGGGTGGAAATGATACATTTATTTTGTGGTAAGGAGGCATCAGGAGTTTGGAAAAGTTCATACCTGATGGCCCCTATTTTTTCTGGGAAGCTGCTGCCAGTGAGAAGAGCAGTGACAGGATCACGAGAGAATGGGTGAAGATGTGACACAGCTGTTGTGGGGCATGAATAAGCATTACGCAGGCACCTTCAGAAGTACTGCTGGAGAACAATGTTGGCTCTAATGATATTACACACTCTGATTAGAGTAGCCCAAATATCCCATGGCTGGCTTCATCCAGCAGTAATCAATAGTTCAAATCACGGGATATAAATGCTTGCATTAACCAAGAGTTGGGAAATGCCACAGAAATGCCACAATCTAGGGAGTTGAGTGATGGCTAGAAAATGGTTGAAATGGTTGCAGAAGTGAACTGTGTGAAAACAGAAGGGCCAAAGGCATGTTGCTTGTGACTACATCGAAGAACTGATGGAAGGGTATTCTAGAGGTTATGCTTGGGAAAAAATTTATGAGATTTTATGATTTCAGAGAGAGAGTTGTTCTCAGTGAGAGTAGGAATAAATTGCTGAAGTAAATGAAGTATGTAGTAAATGACGGTCAAAGTCACAACAGTTTAGGAAGTCAAGGAAATGTAGGCTAGGTAAAAGGATGGGTAATTTCCGTGAAAATTGATATCTCCTAAAATAATAGTGAGAATAACCAAATCAAGGGCAGGAAGGAAGCACAAACCAAAGAACAAATCAGATATCTTAAATATACTTCATGTTCACCAAAGGAATGTTACAAATTTTGGCACCTCCCTAAGTAAATAATATTTCCACACACCCAAAATGTGTAAGTTGCCTTCAAATTTCAGGATTATCATGTCACACATTCCTTAGACCTTCTTCTCTTCCAAAGGTAATAGTCTTAACTGAGGAAAGAGCCATCTTCCATAAGTGGCTAATAAAATTTGAAGTCAAACACAATAAAAAGTTTAGAAAACATAGTCTCTGCTTCTCAAGCATTCATGATCAAGATCTATCTTATAGTCCAAAGACCTACAGAATCATTTCTTAACCTGGAATTGTGCTTCCTACCTAAAGGAACATCTCTCCTTTTATACTTCAAAAGTTTTAATTTGGAAATTAACAGACTTCTCTTAAAAAAAAAAAGATTCAGCTGAACTGACCCTCATTTAAAATCCTGAACACACTTGAACAGAGAAAGCTACTCATAGGAGTATATGAATCCTTAAAGCAGAAATAACATCCCAAAGTGCCAGCTCTGCTTACTAGAAGGGCACCCACTAGCACTACATTCTATACCTGATTCCAGATGAAGGAGGAAGAGCACGCAAGCAAGCTAGTCTCCCTTTATGTGAGGAAAGCAAATGCCTTCCTAGAATACCTCTTAGCACCTTCTGCTGACATTTTATTGGCAGCATGGTGTTATGCAGCCATCCCAGAATGCAAAGATGATGCTACGAAACATGGTAGTTCATTTTCTTGTTTCTACATAGTAAAGGAAAGGAGGAAGAGGTGTTCTGCAAGCCAACCTACAGTGCCTGCCACACCAAGGAAGAGTCAGATCAAGAAGGTACAGCACATGCAACTATTTTTAAGCATACATTTTAGACTGACTAAACAGGAAATTCTAAAGATGTGAGGGCACCTGGGTGGCTCAGTGGGTTAAGCGTCTGCCTTCGGCTTAGCTCATGATCTCAGGGTCCCGGGACAGAGCCCCGCAACAGGTTCCCTGCTTAGCAGGGAGTCTGCTTCTGACTCTGACTCTCCCTCTCAAATAAATAAATAAATAAATAAATAAAATCTTAAAAATAAAAAAAAAGATACTAGATCTGAATGGGATTTTCTTTTTTGTCATTTGAAGTTGAACTCAAGGAGAAGCTCATCTAATTTTCACCATGAGTGAAAATTATCAATAAAAACTCTATAGATACAATGAAATAAAATAAGACCCAAGCAATGTTAAGCTTCTTCTGCATTTTAGAATCTTTACTGGCTTTTTTTCTTAGGCCTCACCTTGAACACCAATGGTATTCCCTGAGATTTGGTCCTTGGCATCCTCCTTTTCTGTTCTACTCTCATTCACGCCTACAACTTCAAGAACCTCTTGTGTACTGGTGACATAAAATTTCTTCTTCTTTTTTTTCAATCTCCAGCTCAAACTGCTCTCTTGTGCCCCAAACCCATATTCTAATTACATGCTACTGTTTGCTAGACATAATAATCTTGAAGTGTATGAAAGAGAAACTGTTCTTGGCTTACTGAAACCTGTTTGTTCCTCTTCCTGTAATTTTTATCTCATCATGGCAACACTTGGTCCCCCAAGCTGAAATCTTTAGAGTCATTTATAGCATTACCTTTTCCTTACTCTATATTCACCAAATCCTTCTGATGTTACTATTAAACAATTCTAAAGTCCATCCTCTTCTTTCAATTCCCACTGCCATAAATCTACTTTCAGTCCTTGTCAGGTTTCATCTAAACTACCACAACTCCTTTAAATTCATTTCTTTGCCATCATTTCTTCCCTCTTTCTAGGCTATGCCCTATCTTCCCAAATTTCAGCCCCAAGAACAAATCTCATCTGTGTAATAATGTACATTGGCTCTTAAATACCTACAGGATAAAGCCAAACTCTTTCCCATGGTTGCAGCCTGATTTTCTATTTTTTTTTTTCCCATTTCCACTTTTTTGCCCCCACATACTCTACACTCCTGATATACTTACCACCTCATTCAGGTCATATACTTGGAGGTCTTGGTGTCTTTTCAGGGGCAGGGCCCATGACTGTTCCTTCTGTTTATGGTGTCTTTAATTAACTTCCTTCTTTAAGTTCTTATCTTTTAAAGTTCATTCTTTACTGGGCGCCTGGGTGGCTCAGTGGGTTAAAGCCTCTGCCTTCAGCTCAGGTCATGATCCCAGGGTTCTAGGATCGAGCCCCGCATGGGGCTCTCTGCTCAGCAGGGAGCCTGCTTCCCTTCCTCTCTGCCTGCCTCTCTGCCTACTTGTGATCTCTCTCTCTTTCTCTGTCAAATAAATAAATAAAATCTTTTTTAAAAAGTACACTCTTTACTGTAAAGCAAATCCTTATCCTTTCTAGAAGATCTAGCTCAAATATCACCATCTTTTTTATGCTCTCATCTCTACAGAGTGGAAGTTCCCTTCTCTATGTTTACATCTCTATTAAAATTCTGTTCATGTTGTATTATGGTGTCTATTTACATGTCTTTCCATCCCTTCATCTGTATATATGCACTGTACAGGCATATACCAAGCACTGCATAAATGTTTGGTAAATAAACTAATTCCTAATAAAACCAGGCTCCGTTTCCTACTTATATAATTAAAGAAAGAGGAAATTACATTGCAAAATGTTTTAATATCTCTAAATGAAATAAATGGTTAGAAGATAGTATCTTGGGAAACAGGCACATTCTTGGTGAGACTATAAATTGGTATAATCTCCCAGGAAGGAAATTTGTCAGTATCCACCAAAATTTAAAAACACACATACTTTTTGGGCAGTTCTACATCTAAGAATTTAT
The DNA here is from genome assembly GCF_902655055.1 of Lutra lutra. Lineage (NCBI taxonomy): Eukaryota > Metazoa > Chordata > Mammalia > Carnivora > Mustelidae > Lutra > Lutra lutra. The sequence goes on from NC_062292.1 coordinate 28,499,224, forward strand.
TCTATACATACACATTTGGGGAAAAACCACCGACAAGGATAGTCACTGCTGAACTGGTTGTAACAGCAAAATAACTTAAATGTCTCTAAAAAGGACTGGTTAACTATGGCACCTACAGACAATGAAATACCATTGAACTATTAAGAAGAATATTGTGGATCTATATGTATTTATCACTATCTACAAAATAATATGGGAAGTGAAAAAAGAAAGATACAGAAGAATGTGCATGATATGCTGACATTAGTGTTTTCACAAAAAGAGAGATATTCTATAAATGATTGTATATGTATTATAATGTCTATGAAAAATGAGTACGAAACTGTTTATAGTGGTGGCCTATAAAGAGAATTCGGAGCTGGGGTTGGCATTGGGAGACTTATTTTTCACTGAATATCTTACTGTAGCTTTTAAATTTTGTTATCTGTACACATAATGACTAGTTAAATAAATGAATGCAATGAAGCTTTACTAATAAGATGTCAAGCCATCTCACAAAACGTTATATTTAAGCATCAGAATACCTTCTTCAATAGTTTTCAATCTTCCTCTTGTTCATATTTTTTCACAGGGGGCATTCAGAAGAGAAGTCTGCAGATACTGGGTAGTCATTTAAACTACTATTTGGTAATCATTAGGTGCCAGGGACACAAACATATGGAATACATATGAGACTCAAAGAGCTTATATCCTAGTAGGAAGATGAAGAGGTATTCAAATAATCTTAACATACAGTTACTTCTCATTTGAAGCTCCTCCAATAGCAGCTAAGTGTAAAATCAACATTACTTCACAGCCCAGCACTTCTGGGCTGCAGCAGCAAATATAACATCCCAAGAAGAAAAGGCGACTTAATGCAAGCAAAAGTAAAATTAAATCAGAGAGGAATGGTAGGCTGGGCTTTGGCCATGTGATAATGATGAGGAAAGAGCTGTAGCTTAACAGTTAATGCCACCAGAATTCCCCAACTTGATTTAAAAAAAAAAAAAAAGATTTTGGGGCGCCTGGGTGGCTCAGTGGGTTGAGCCACTGCCTTCGGCTCAGGTCATGATCCCAGATCCTGGGTTCGAGCCCCACGTCGGGCTTTCTGCTCGGCGGGGAGCCTGCTTCCTCCTCTCTCTCTGCCTGCCTCTCTGCCTACTTGTGATTTCTCTCTGTCAAATAAATAAATAAAAATCTTTTAAAAAAAAGATTTTTATTTATTTATTAAAGAGAGAGAGAGCATGTGAGCATGAGCTGGAGGAGGGGTAGAGGGAGAGGAAGAAGCAGATTCCCCGCTGAGCAGGGAGCCCGATGTGCAGCTAGATCCCAGGACCCTGAGATGATGACCCCAGCCCAAGGAAGATGCTTAACAACTGAGCCACCCAGGCACCCCCCTCAACTTGATTTTGAATAACTGGAAGTATTACATAATTTAAAAAAAGAGAGAGAGTAGGTATGGATGATTAAGTGAATATTTTATATAGAAATTATTGATAAACCAAAAACATTCCCACGCTGTGCCTTCCCTTTTTAAAAAATAAGCTCTTATTTTAGCAATTACATAAGATATGACATTTATGGCAGCTGAGGAAGAGAAGCAATGAGTGGTTTTTGCATCCATGATAAAGGATGAAGTTGTTAGGCATTTAATATATTTTGTTAATTTCTTCATGTACTTTGCAGTCAATTATTACTCCTACTTAGAGTTAGATACAAATAAGATAATGACATTTGTTATATCCATAATGTCTTTTCATCTGGAGATCTCAAAGCATTTGTAAGCATCCATTAGTTCCCAATACCCTGGTCAGACACATTAGAAAAGTAAATTTGGGCACAGAGAAGGCAAATAGCTCAAGGTCAATCAAAAATTCAATAACAGATTTGGAAAAAGATAGATATTCTGGTTCTTGCTCCTGGTTCTACAAGTCATTCCCCCATCATGAAATGTTTCTTCTCTTAAAAGGGTCTGCCAGACCTGTTTCTGTAATGAATACATTCAGTTCAATAAATGTAACATGAGTTTAAAGAACAAAGAAATAGAACTAGGCTGATTTTGTTTTGATAAGGACTCTAGATCTATTTGTTAGAAAAGATTAAGAAAAAACATTACTAAATCTAGGGGTGCCTGGATGGTTCAGTGGGTTAAGCCTCTGCCTTCGGCTCAGGTCATGATCTCAGGGTCCTGGGATTGAGCCCCACATCAGGCTCTCTACTGGGCAGAGAGCCTGCTTCTCTCTCTCTCTGCCTGCCTCTCTGCCTACTTGGGATCTCTCTTTCTATCAAATAAATAAATAAAATCTTTAAAAAACTTACTAAATTCTAGAATTGGGAGGGCTTAAAATTGTCTTTTTTTTAAACACTCTGTTCTATTTTTCTATGGGCTAAGTTATTATGGCCAATACCTTTTTTTAGTCCCTCAACAATCTTTACTGCAATGCAGCTATTTTACTTCACAGAACAAATGTATTATTGATAATCAACGAAATAACCAAAACCATAATTAGATATACAGTACACTGTGTTACAAACACTTAATATTCTACTATGGCAACAGAACATTTTATATTCTATAGGTAATTGAAGACCAATGAACCTGTATAGTATAGGTAATTGAAGACCAATGAACCCATCAAGTAATTATACTTGATGATTATTTATCACCAAAAATTACCATGCAAAAAGGGAAATTTAAATGTTAGTAACTACATAAAATTCAGAATGTCCTTTAGAAATTTAAGTACTATACTGGATCCCTATTTCAAAAGTGATTAATTCCTGATAATAGTTTTTATTTACTTTAGAACAAGAATCATTAGTTCCAAGCAGAATCTGGTAAAGTTTGAAAACATCTTTAAAAAAAAAATTAAATGAAGTCCTCAATTATTACGTGCTGAATTTCAATCAGTGAAACCGAAGGTTTTCTTCCTAAAAGCCTACCTGCGCATTGGCTTTCCTTCCATGCACCATGAAAAGTACCCTTCACAACGCTCTAAAGCCGAACCTAAGACAACAGAAAAGCAGGAACTTAAAAAACTATTTCTGATCTTTCCAGTAACAACCTCTACATAATCATTTCGTTCAATGAAAAAATTTTATATTATACCACAAGCGTTTATTCATAACATAACCTTTATTTGGTGTCTTTAAGATGACTATCCCTACTCTGGATAAGGCTACGGAATGCTGAAACGATTGTAAGTGAAGGAGAGGTAAAGTGCGCTATACAGTCCCGATGGCTAGGTTAGTCCTCTCTTCAAGAAGTGCTTTAACTTCGATCTCACCATCAAGTATGCCTACAGAACACTTACCAGATACCCACAGCCGTACTGACATGACAGATCGGATAGGGCACACGCAGGTTTAACAACGGATCTGAAGCTTTAACTTGTCCCGAAGTGACAGGAGCGGGGGGGGGGGGGGGGGGGGGGGCGGGGGCGGGCGGAGAGTGTAGGGGGTTGGACATTTGCCTTTAAAAACAACTCCGCTTCCGACTGAGGGGGAAGCACGTACATGTCAGAGAAGCTCTGGCTCCAGACTCACATTCTCCTTACAAGCCTTTCCCTCAGTGCCCGAAACAATGTCCAACACCCACCTGGCAAGGTCTCACTAGGTCCCTAGGGTTAAATGGGACGCACGGTACCCATTTCCTTCCCCCGCCCCCTCCGTCTTCCAGCCCTAGTCCGGGGAAGCTGTCCAGGGTGAGAACCCCAGCGCCTCCCCGGACTCCGGGGTAGGGCGGTCAGCCAGCTCGGCTCCGTCTAGTGCCCCGCGAGGCCCAGCCCCAGCGCCCCAAGAGCCCCTTCTCGGCACCGACTGACAGCGGCGGGCAAAGCGCGACCCTCTACCTCACCCGGCAGCTCAGCAACTTAGGGCAAGATTTGCAAAGCAAGCCCTGGGCGCTGTCCACTGTCCCCTGCTCCAAGGCGGCTAACTTACCGGCTCTGTCACTTTCTTCTCTGCCGCCGCCCCCTCTCTGCCTGCCGCTCAGCCGCCGCTAGCGCAAGCAGGATGGTGATCCTCGAGCTATTTCCTCCCCACCCCTCTCCTCTCCTCAGCAGCGGAAGTGGTCCTGTTCCTAAGTCGTTCCCTCAGGAACCTGTAAGGCCCCCCAAAGGTTCCGGTGTGGCTCAGGAAGTAGCTGTGCCCTTTACTGGAGATTTCGGATAACCACGAAGACTGCCTGTCTTCCACCTGTTCCAAGGGAGACTACTTTGTGAGTTCACAGGTGATCTGGCAGTATTTGAATACGGAAGCCTCCTCCTTTCTTCTTTGTTTTCCCCAGCAGAAGGCCACGAAAAGATGGGTGTAGTCACAAAAAGATATATTTGTAGCTGGTGGGTCTCCTATTGCACACTATAGGCACGACGTTGTCCCCAATTGTGGATTGAATGATTGGTGCGTGCATAAGCGGTGTCGACCCTAGTGAGCCCCTACTATGTGCAAGCTGCGGACGATACACAGTCAAATTAGAAATAGACCTGACCTTCTAGATTTCCCACAGTTTAGCTTTCAAGATACGAGGGTTTTATCCACACACTTTACCAAAAACAAACAGATTAACAGGAGAAAAACAAAGTGGTTTGTGCAAACACTTTATCCAGACATTTCAAACACTTCTTCTGTGAACTCATTTTAGCATTAAGGGGAAAAATTATTTTTCAGTTTGTCCTTTGCCCAATTTTACCAGAGCACACAGCCATCTGATCATTGCTATCCATTTTGACAATAAACAAGTGATTGGGGTAAGGGGTACAAGTATAATAATATAAGTGAAAGACTGTTGCTGGTTTCCTGATAACTGCTAGGCTTAAGCATGAATTTAATCAGATTTTCTTTAGGTGTTCTTCATTGGGGTTAACATATTTGTCCAGTTGTTTCTGAAAAGGAAAGAATACCTTTTGTTAACTAGGTTGTAGTGAGAAATGTATGGCCTTTAGATCCAGACACCCATAGTTTCAAATCCTAGTCCTCTAACTGGCTTTTTGACCTTAGTCAAAGTTCTTCATCTAAGCATTAGTTTTCTTTGTGTGAAAGAATAATACCTTTTTTTTAAAAAAGTTGTTTTGAGAAGTAAATAATAATGAAGATCATGTTGTGTGTCTGGCATTTAGTAGGCACTCAACAAAGGTCAGTTTTGTTTCCTCTTCATATGCCCCCTAAATGGACTTATTTATTAAATGAACACCTTTTGCATGTAACCGTCCCTCAGAACAATGTACTGACCAAACATGCTTAAACATGTACTAGGAGCAGGCTTCTGGGGGAAAGGATGATGTACATCCAAGCAGCTCAGCAGTTGGGAGTGCCCAGTCCACTCAGGGTGGAAGACCACCTGCTTTTTTCTCTTATCTCCCCTTCTGCAGAGATCACCTGTAGTTAATTAGATGATCCCTTTAAATATGTTTACTCAACCACAAATCCTATACTGCTCAGTCAGACATATCTTGCTTATCTGTAATCTCCTTCAACTCCTTTGTTGATTGCTGTCTTCTATCTAATAAATTCGGGACTGGGGAGTCATTTGGGGCGGCAGTCTTCTCAACAGCCAGCCCCTGCTCCCTTTCTCTCATAGCCGACTTGTTTATGCCTCATTCTTCTCCCATGTGCCATTGGGAAGCGGCAGTTGCGTGCCAAGTACTACTCTAGGCTTAGGGAATACGGTCGTGAATGAAATAGACAACATCCTGAAGTTCTACTGAGGACTTATGTGGTTATGGTGGTTGACTTTCTAATTACTCAGTACTAACCAATGAAAAAATCAGAGAAAATCTAATGAAGACTGTGGAGAAAGACTTCCTCCCATTTTTAGAAGAGCTGTAGGAAGAGATTGAATCTTTTCTCTCTGGCCATTGTTGTGTCTGTATGTGATACCTGGGACCATTGCAACCATTTCACAAACATGAGGGAATCCACAGGAGAAAGAAGCTAGACAATAAAGATGGTAGAACACAGAGACGGAAAGAATTTGGGTCCTTGAATGTCATTTTTAAAAAATGATTTATTTATTTTAGAGAGAGAGTGGGGGGGAGGGGCAGAGGGTGAGGAAGAGAATTTCAAGCAGACTCCCCAATGAGTGCAGAGCCTGACTTAGAGCCTGACTCACGACCTTGAGATCATGACCTGAGAGAAAATCAAGAGTTGGGCACTTAACTGACTGAGCCACCTAGGCACCCCTTGAATGTCATTTTTAAACTACTCATCTTCCCTTGCCCAGAAACTTCCTTATGGTTGGACATCTGCTCATGTGAGATAATAAATTTCACATTTTAAAGTGAGTTGGGGGTTTCTATTACTTGTAGCCAGAAGCATACTAATTCATATAAAAGAATATAGACAAAAAAACAAGTAAACAAATAAGCAAAATAATTTCATTAGGTGGCAAATGCTCTCTAAGAAGAAGAAAAACAGGGTGATGTTACGGAGAGTGATTTAGTTGGGGAAAGGAGAGGTTTACTTTTTTGTTTTTATTAAAAATGTTTTATGTGAGTATAGTCGGCACACAATGTTAATGAATAATAATGAAGTTTCAGGCATACAACATAGTAATTCAACATCACTATACATTATGCTGTGCTCACCACATGTGTAACTACCATTTGTCCTGTTCGGTCACTTTCATTGTACCACAGATTTTAAAAGATCTATTATCCTGGGGTGCCTGGGTGGCTCAGTGGGTTGAGGCCTCTGCCTTCGGCTCGGGTCATGATCCCAGGGTCCTGGGATCGAGCCCCGCATCGGGCTCTCTGCTCAGTGGGGAGCCCGCTTCCACCTCTCTCTCTCTGCCTGCCTCTCAGCCTACTTGTGATCTCTGTCTGTCAAATAAATAAATTAAAAAAAAAAGATCTATTATCCTGCAGTTGGATATTTTGACTATTTCCAGTTTTGCCTATTATAATGCGACAATGTAAATTCTGGCATATGCTCTCTTGTGTACATCTGTAAGGGTTTCTCTAGGATAGGAAGTGTGAGTAAAATGGCTGGGTTGTATGCTATGTATATCTTCAACTTTGCTAGCACTAGCCAAATTGCTCTCTAAAGTGGTTGTTTTGTTATACGATAACAACTACTACTATTCCTGCTACAACTACTAGCAAATACTTATGTAACATGAACTACATGCCAGACATTGTTCTAGGAGCTTTTCTTAACTCATTAATACACACACTAGTCCTCCTGAGTTAGGATCTATCATGTTATCATCATCATCATCTCAATTTTACAGATGGCACTAAGATTTTAATGAACTTGCTCAAAGTCAGGGTAAGCCAAAGAGGCAGAGTCAGGACTTGAGACCATACACAATGGCTCCGGAGTCTGTGTTTTCAGCCAAGGCGGCATGCTGCCTCTCCCACTAGCAGAGTGTGAAGGTTCTTGTTTGTCTACCTTATCTTATGCTTGGTGATTCCCAACTTTAAATTTGTTTTGCCAATCTGATGAGTCTAAAATGGTAATTCACTGTGGTTTAAATGCACTTTCCTCTGATGGCTAGTGCAGTTAAGGCATCTTTTCATATGTGTGGCTGGAATTCAGGTTTCTCTTCTATGAATCGCCTGTTGTAACAAACATCTTCAAAGGTGATCCTTAGATTCGCTCATAACATGAGAAAATGATAATGAAGGAGGTATTAAAATATAAGAAATGCTGCTAAGCAATGACAGAATTTTCAAGTCCTTAGCCAGGATAAGAGCAGTTCCTCCTACTTTTTTTTTTTTTTAAGATTTTATTTATTTATTTAACAGAGAGAGATCACAAGTAGATGGAGGGGAAGGCAGAGAGAGAGAGAGAGAGGGAAGCAGGCTTCTTGCTGAGCAGAGAGCCCGATGTGGGACTCGATCCCAGGACCCTGAGATCATGACCTGAGCCGAAGGCAGCGGCTTAACCCACTGAGCCACCCAGGAGCCCCCAGTTCCTCCTACTTTTGTAAAGCTGTGATTCATTCTCCAGCCCACTGTGATCTGGTTTGTGCTTCTGCTAACTCTGTTTTTTTTTTAAAGTGGAGCAGTTTAGTGTGAATCAACCCTTTCTATATACATCAAGGCCTAGAGAGTTCCATTTAGAAATATGAGTACAGGGGCGCCTGGGTGGCTCAGTGGGTTAAGCCGCTGCTTTCAGCTCAGGTCATGATCTCAGGGTCCTGGGATCGAGCCCCGCATCGGGCTCTCTGCTCAGCAAGGAGCCTGCTTCCCTTCCTCTCCCTCTACCTGCCTCTCTGCCTACTTGTGATCTCTCTCTGTCAAATAAATAAATAAAATCTTAAAAAAAAAAGAAATATGAGTACAAAAACCCGGGCATTTGCAACAACTGGGGGATTTTTGTGCCCTCAGTAAGTGTGCCCATGGGGAGACTGCATTTCTTTTCTTTTTTAATTTTTTAATTAATTAATTATTAATTTAAAAAAGATTTTATTAATTTATTTGAAAGACAGGGAGCACGGCAGGGGCAGGAGCAGAGGGAGAGGAACAAGCAGGATCCCCACTGAATGGGATCCCGGGATGCCAGGACCCTGAGATCACGAGCTGAGCTGAAGGCAGATGCTTAACTGACTGAGCCACCCAGATGCCCTGGAGCCTGCATTTCTGGTTGAAAATATCCTAAAATATATTTTTATCTGGATTTGGGTATGAGGCAGTAGCAAGAGCCAAACAGTTCATCAAAGGTTGCTTATAGTCTTTCAAAAATTAGAAATTACACATTGTTTGCTGTGTATAAAATGTTGTGCTTGGACCCAAGGTTCAGCAGTAAACAAGATGCACAGGTTTCCTTGTTTTATGGAATTTCCATTCTTGCAGAAATATTCTAAAACTAAACCATCAGTTGTGCAATTAATTGTTTAATTACTGGTGGGATAATTGTCTGAAAGAGACCTACCACATGCTAAAGAAACTATGTAGTAAGGAGTCCAGACCTCATCTAGAGGGTATGGGAAGGTGGGGTGGACAGTCTCTAAGACGGCTCTTGTCTTAGTTCAGGCTGCCACCACAAAGAACCAAAAACTAGTGACTTAAGCAACAGAAATGTATTTCTTACAGTTCTGGAGGCTGGGAAGTCCAAGATCAAGGTGTTAGCTGATTTGGTTATTGGTGAGTTTTCTTCCTGGGTTGTTGATGGCTGTCTTCTCACTGTATCCCCGAAGAAAGATAAAAGGTTGAGGTGGGAAGAAGGTAAGGGAGAGCTCTTTTCTTATAGAGACATGAATCCTGTCACATTTGGGCCCTACCGTTATTATCTCATTTAATTTTAATTACCTTCTTATTGGCTCTATTTCCAAATATAGTCACAATGAGATTTAAAGCTTCAACATAAGAGCTGGGAGTGGGAGTGAGGCACACAGTTCTGTCTATAATAACCCCCAATGTTCTCTGCCTCATGGTATTCATGGCCTTGTGTAATTTCCTTGTTTGAGGGTAGGCTACACCTAGTAACTAACAAATAGAAGACAGTAAAAGTAATGAAATGTCACGTTCAGGATTAGTTTGCCAAAGGACTATAGCTTTGGTTGCAAATTTCATTTCCCTCTTGCTGACTGTTGGCCAGAAGCCTCTATCATTTCCTTGCCGTGAGAACCTCTCCATAGGACACCTCAGAATATGGCAGCTGACTTCCCTCAGAACAAGCAAGTGATTGAAGCTCTCAATCCAATAGTCCATGAGGAGCTGAGTCTTGCCATCAGCAACATGAGTGAGCTTGGAAGCAAATCCTTTCCCAAATGAGCCTTCAGATGAGATTGTAGACTGCCTACAGCTTGACAGCATGAGAGACCTTGAGGCAGCAGCACCTAGCTAAGCCATGCCTGGATTCCTGATCTACAAAAGTTGTGAGATAATACATGTTTGTTTTGGGGGGATACATTTCTATGGAGCAAAAACATTTTTATGTTATAACTAACACAAAAGATTTCCCTGAGGGTGTGCCCCTTCGGTTGAGACATGAAGGATGATGGGGGTTACTAGGTGACAGAGCTGGGAGGGAGGAGGAGTGTTCTCAGCAAAGACAACAAAGCCAGAGTGGCAAGGACAACTTGGGCAGAAGTGCACTAGAGACAGTGGCAGGAGACAGAGCTGGAGAACTGGGAAAATGCTTTGGGAAGTTCAGGAACAACGCAGGAGGACGGAGCACAAATCAGACAACAGCAGAGCATCTTCCCAGTTCCCTAGATGTATCCACAGAGTAAGAGAGTGGGACAGAGGAGAGCACTATGATGGTTGCCAAGTCCTAGCTCTAACTCTGTGATCTCAAGCAATCACTTGGTCATTTTGGTCTTCAGTTTTCTCAGATAGAATTTGAATTCTTTACAACTCTCTGTCAAGGGTTATTAGTTAAATGAAAACTATAAGACACTCCTGAAAGAAACAGAAGTAACCCCGAGCAGATAGACATTCCATGTCATTAGATAAGAGGACTCAAGTTCACAAAGATGGTAGTGCTCAGTAAGTTAATTTATACATTTAGTGCAATCCAAGTAAGTCACCATCAGAGTTTTGACAGAGCTAGATAAACTGAATATAAAGTTCATATGGAAGAACAGACATATGCAAATACCCAGAAATAGTCTAAAAATAGAAGTGGCAAAGGAGTAGGCTAACCCTGACAGATATTATTAAAGCATGTTCTGAAACTGCTATAATTAAAACTGTGGTTTTGGTGTATGAACAGACAGACAAACGGAGCAGGGTAGGAAATCCAGAAATAGACCCAAGAAATACAGGAATTTAGTATGTGATAAAGGTGGTCTTTCACATACCACCTTTTGTATGGACTGTGATTATGTGGACTGTGGCTTAAATGATGCTGACAGGGGCGCTTGGGGGCTCTGTGGGTTAAGCCTCTTCCTTCAGCTCAGGTCGTGATCTCAGGGTCCTGGGATTGAGCCCCGTATCAGGCTCTCTGCTAAGCAGGGAGCCGGCTTCCCCACCACCCCCACTCTCTGCCTACTTGTGATCTCTGTCAAATAAATAAAATCTTTTAAAAAAAATTTCCAGGGGCGCCTGGGTGGCTCAGTGGGTTAAGCCGCTGCCTTCAGCTCAGGTCATGATCCCAGGTCCTGGGTTCGGGCCCCACATCGGGCTTTCTGCTCAGCAGGGAGCCTGCTTCCTCCTCTCTCTCTGCCTGCCTCTCTGCCTACTTGTGATTTCTCTCTGTCAAATAAATAAATAAAATCTTTAAAAAAAAATTTCCATGGGAAAAATATTACAAGTGAAGTAAAAAAAATGACATGAAAAAATATTAGCAGTACATATCACAAAAGATTCATAATCAACTATATACATAGGAAAAACATATAATATAGATAATTAGGCAAAATACATGAAAAGGCAGTCCTCAAGAAAAGAAATGGCCCTTAAACATTTGAAAATGTTTACTCTTGCTGATAATAAGAAAAATGCACACTATAGCTATATTATATATAATATAAATATAACACATATATATTAGCCTATATGTATTAGCATTTACCCTCTGACCCACCAATCCTGCTATCCCAAGGAAACACTTGCAAAAATATAAAAAAACAAACAAACAGGGGCACCTGGGTGGCTCAGTGGGTTAAGCCTCTGCCTTCGGCTCAGGTCATGATCTCAGGGTCCTGGGATTGAGCCCCGCATCGGGCTCTCTGCTTAGCAGTGAGCCTGCTTCCTTCTCTGTCTGCCTGCCTCTCTGCCTACTTGTGATCTCTCTCTCTCTCTTTCTCTCTCTCTGTCAAATAAATAAATAAAATCTTTTTTTTTGTTTTAAAGATTTTTATTTATTTATTTATTTAACAGAGAGAAATCACAAGTAGGCAGAGAGGCAGGCAGAGAGAGAGGAGGAAGCAGGCTCCCTGCTGAGCAGAAAGCCCGATGCGGGGCTCGAACCCAGGACCTGGGATCATGACCCGAGCCGAAGGCAGTGGCCTAACCCACTGAGCCACCCAGGCACCCCAATAAATAAAATCTTAAAAAAAAAAACAACAACAAAAAGTTATACATAAGGTTATTAACTGCAGATTCTTTGTAACAGGTAAAGAATGGAAACAACCACAGAGCCTCTCAATAGGGGACTGATTGAATAAACAATGGGATATCCACATAATGAGGATTATGCAGCTATAAAAAGAAACGAGGAAGATCTTGGAACAGTTACATGACACTTCTTCAGGATATATTGTTAAGTGAAAAAAACTAAGTGCGTGATGTGTGTAACATGATAACTTTGATTAAGCAAGGTGTGGAAATATGATATGTAAGTGTATGAAGGTGTATGTGTATTTATATATATTTATATATATATATTTTAAAGATTATTTATTTTATTTGAAAGAGAGAGAGAACATGAGCAGCAGAGGAGGAAGCAGACTCCCCGCTGAGCAGGGAGCCCAATACAGGGATCGATCCCAGGACCCTGAGCTCACGATCTGAGCTGAAGGCAGACGCTTAACCCACTGAGCCACCCAGGCACCCTGATAAAGTGAAACTTAATGAAAATGGTTGGCTAGAGGAAAAGGAGATAACAGAAAGGTTAGGGATAGAAGTCAGATTTCTTTGAGAGTATTGCATTTTAAATTTTAATTTATTAAATGCTCTTAAAAACTAAAAATTCATTTAAGTGAAATCTTCTTTTATTTGAATAAAAATTTATTATTTACTTAGATAACATTTATTTTTATTTCAATAAAATTACAGGCATTTTATTTAAATGTGTTCAGTAATTTCAAAACAAGATTTAATTGGGGAAAAAAAGCAATATCTGAATACTGAAAAACAGATGGATGGAGCTGCATGTCAAATTGACGGCATATAGTGACCCGTGTAACACGCCAGCCAGGCACCGTTCAGAAATGATGGATGTAATCCACCAGTCACTGGAAGTGCCGTGAACAGACAGATCTCAGCTGTTAGCCTTTTGTGGGAAGCACCCTGGTAGAAGAGAGCTGCCCACCCAAGGCCTTCCTCCCTTCCAGTGAAGGCTTAGCCAGTGACTAGTTGATACGGGGGTACAAAGACACAGCTCCCTTGCCCCATCTTGGGACAACTCTGAAAGACCATCCCAACTACAGAGTTCCCCAGAGAGTCTGCACGGGCCTTGGTTGAGATAGCACTGTAGCCTAACTTCTCTCTCTGACCTGCTTCCTTACCTTTCTTTCTAGGTCTTGATCCCAAGTCTAATTTCCTGCATGCCAAACTCCATCTCAGAATATGTTTCTGGAGTAGCCTCACAATGACGGTTGGTGCTAGGAATGCCAGGAGTGGCTCAGGAAGCAGTTAGGAAGACAGGATTTTTGGTGTTGGAGCACCAGCTTGCCAGGCTAGTAGAGATATATACTCACTGGTAGTGGAAAGAGGGTAATTAGTCCCTAACACAACAGCAGTGCAATTGTGAAAACCTCCACTATTAGCAAACTGTGTATTTCAGTGGGAGGAAATATTCTTATGGGTCCAGTGTATCAGGTGTTAGAAATATAAAGAAGAAATAGGAGTGGGTTGTGGCTAAGTTCATTTGATGTCATCTGATGAAATGCAGAGTAATTATCTATTCAAAACAAAGCATGAGGGGCGCCTGGGTGGCTCAGTGGGTGAAGCCTCTGCCTTCGGCTCAGGTCATGATCTCAGGGTCCTGGGATCGAGCCCTGAATTGGGCTCTCTGCTCAGGGGGGTGACTGCTTCCCCCTCTCTCTGCCTCTCTGTCTACTTGTGATGTCTATCTGTCAAATAAATAAAGTTTAAAAAAAATAAAATAAAAACAAAGCATGAAAACCAAAGGATTTCTTAGGTAACAAATAGGTTCTCATCTTCTGCAACCAGAGGGCAGGAAAAGCTCGGGACCAGTTCCAGGACTTAATCATAAGAGCAGCAGAATGTATCAGCAAGTCTGCTATGCCAAGAACAGGGTACTAGTTGGAAAGAGTGGGAACTTGATATATGGCATGAGGACATCTGGGTTCCTGCACCCCAAAGTATTTAATTCCCAAAAATTCCTGAACCTTTTGAGCCAAAGAAGTGACCCCCTCTTCCCTCAGGCTAATGTTCCTTCCTTGCTGTAGGACAACATGAACCTTTTGAGGATCAGCCCTATCTTCCCTTGTCTAGGCTTACCAGTAGGCTAGTAAATAGAAATAAGGCACTAAGTTACCCAGCTGGGTATACATTAGGCCTGATAATGTAGGAAAGGACAACGTATACCCTGAGGAGCTCAGGATATGGGAGAATCCACATGATGAGAGAGTAAAAGGGACTGTATCCCAGGAGTTCAGGATCTGGGTGAGTGTATACAGGACTGAGTTCTGGGGATACTGGATCTGGGGAGACAGAATACAAAGTTGAACAGGGGGGTTTAATTAATTTTGAAGCACTCTGCTGGGATACAGAATTTAACCTGGCAAGGATCTCAGGAGATGGTGCAAACATGCTGTAAAATGGCTTCATAAGCATGGAAAGTGATGACCCATACTAAGTGAAGGAAAGGTGCCAGAATTTCCATGGAAAGCAGTAGAATAAGAGATCAAGAAGTTCAAAGAAATGAGCATGCTAGAGTCAATATCCTATGTAAACCCAGAAGACCCACCAAGCAATTATATTCCATGGGAGGGACTGGAGGACAGACCATTTACCAAAGTAATAAGGAAGGTGCTATTGAGAGGGGTACCCAGAACCATTAATAAATTCAGTATTGGCTCTCTTCCTGTCGACCAGATTGACTGTAGGAGATGCTGACACAGAACTGGGCTCCCTGATTATGGTGAGGATGTCAGGATGGCCCCATTTCCCTCATACACAGAAGAGAGGCTAGATGATGTAACTTAATCATCAGAGGCCAGGTAGATACAATTATTATAATGAGCAGCAGGGTCAGAGTGGAAGGAAGGGATCTGTAGGAGTTAGAGAAATGGTTAGTCTCCAGCTGAGGCATAGGCTGAGCTGATGCTGCATGGTCTCAGGTCCTAGTATAAGTTGCATTGTTAGCATAGACTCATGCAGCATGGTGTAAGGGCTCCAGGTAAACAAAGCCAGGCAGTTCATTCCAAGGGCTTAGAAGTTACCTCCCAGAAGCTGAGGGAAAAGGGCCAACTTTTCTGCCCAGCGCTTTTCATCCACAGTGCTTTTCATCCACACTTACCTGCCTACCTCTGTCATACTAACTTCAGACCAAACTGGGTGTCTGAGCATTGCTGGAGACATTGCTGGAGAAGATCACTCAACTGGGCAGGTTGAGCTGACTTCAAATTCATAGTCTTCAACCTCAATCACCTCTTCAGTGCAACCAAAGTTTTTACTTGTTTTGGCAAATCTTCATGCTATTCTCACCCTTCTCATGCCTTTCTCCCTCAGTTTAAGCATTCTTAGTCCAAGGTCATCAAGCTGGGTTTTCTTCTCTTTTTTTTTTTTTTTTAAGATTTTATTTATTTATTTGACACAGAGGGAGAGCAAGCACAAGCAGGGGTAGCGGCAGGCAGAGGGAGAAGCAGGCTCTCTGCTGAGCAGGGAGCCCAATGTGAGACTCAGTCCCAGGACCCTGGGATCATGACCTGGGCTGAAGGCGGGCGCTTAACCAGCTGAGCCACTCAGGTGCCCAAGCTGGGTTTTCTTTAACCATAAATTCCACAGGATGAAAAATTAACTGCATCCAAGCTTCTGTTACTTTTTTGCACTTCAAAATTAGAAGAGCAAGTGAAGTTCCTCCTATTTGAGGCCATCATTCCATAGATAATTTAGCCCTTTACCCTTCAATTTCCATTAGGATCTTACTTCATGGGTCATCTTTTTTCTTAATCTTCTCTTTCAGCAAATTCTTGCTGTCACATTATAGATACACGTGGGCTTCTGTGATCCTCTCCCTGCCACAACATCTCCCTTGATACTTTGTATTCCTTTAACAACTGAGCCATTTCTTATTTTTCAACATCTTATTGGAATTTCTCAAAAGAATAGCAGATATTCTCTACCATCACTTCATTTCAATTATTGTTATTAAACCAATCACACTGATGTTATGTCTGACAAATGCCAAACCTGTCTTACCTTAAAAATAAAGATACTTCCTGCAAGAGACAGTTTTCTGAAAAAGCTTTTTATTCTACCTTCTTCAAAGCTAGAATATTCTATTCCTAGTGGTCTACTTCCTCATCTCCCTCCTTCATTCCTCAGTCCACTGCACTCTTGATTTTTGTCTATTACCCTTCACTAAAACCGATCCCATAAAGGTTACCCCAAGTGCCAAATTCCATTGTTATTTTTTTTTTCCAAGTCTTTGTTGAAACGATTTCCTTGGCTTCTATGCTGCCACGCTTACCTGGGCCTGTTCATTCTCTCCCTGTCTTTCTCTGCCTACTCCTTAACGTTCCTGTTCCCATTGCTTGCCCTTAGCATTCTGGTCTTTTATGCATCACCCTGGATAACTCTTTGAAGGTTTTCAATAACATTTATATGCCAAGGACCCCCAAATTTTTATTTATATTCCAGTCTTGTCTATTGAGCTTTTAAAAAAAAAATTTGTTTATTTGAGGAGAGAGAGAAAAGAAGGGAGCATGCATGTGAGGATGCACAGGCACAGGGACGGGCCGAGGGAGGGAGAGCATCTCAAGCACATTCCCTGCTGAGCACAGAGCCTGGTGGGGGAAGTGGAGGGGCTAAATCTTACGACCCTGAGATCATGACCTGAGAGCATGACCTGAGCTGAAACCAAGAGTCAGACGTTCAACCAACTGAGCCACCCAGGCGCCTCTACTGACCTTTAGATTCAAATGTATGTTGGCTGGAGGTACACTGGTATTTCTGCCTCTGCTTGTCTAAGACTGCACACATCATCCTGATTCAAACCCTCTCTCTGAATTAGAAGACCCCTAGCCACCTGGTCACCCAGGGGAAACCTGGGAGTCACCCTTGGCTTCTCTTCGTGCCTGTTGTCTTACCTTCCTCCAAACTGTTCTCTGTGTTGCTGTCTGACCTCTTCCAACCCCTTTAACTACATCTCCTGCCTCTTTCAACCACATATCCTTGGCCTGTTTCTATCTACATATGCATTTATTTCTCTATTTATTTTGTGACTCCATTTTTTTTTTACAATTTTTTTTGAATGCTTTTTCCCCACTTCTTTGCCTTTTGAATTTCTATTTACCCTTTGGTTTTGGATTTTTTTTTAATTTTATTTATTTATTTGACAAATACAGATCACAAATAGGCAGAGAGTGAGAGAGAGAGAGGAGGAAGCGGACTCCCTGCTGAGCAGAGAGACCGATGTGGGGCTCCATCCCAGGACCCTGAGATCATGACCTGAGCCGAACGGCAAAGGCTTTAACCCACTGAGCCACCCAGGCACCCCCAGTTTTGGATTTTCATTTTGCTATCCTCTATCATATTATTTGTTATTCTGAGCATTGGGTCATTTGTTAGGTGTGCCTTATAGGGCTATAGTTAAGTCACTGACACAAAGTTGTTGAAATGGAGAGGGTGAGAGAGTACTAGAGCATCCTGCTAGAAACCTGCCTCCAGGTTAACATTGATCCTCTAACTGATAATATTCATGCACAGTTTTTTCATCTATAAGCAAAACACCTACCTGCAATTTTATCCTTTCCAACTTTCATTTTGGGAATTTATCTCGATGGACAGCATGTTTCTAAAATAAAGCCATACTGGGACGCCTGGGTGGCTCAGTTGGTTGGATGACTGCCTTCGGCTCAGGTCATGATCCCGGAATCCCGGGATCGAGTCCCACATCAGGCTCCCAGCTCCATGGGGAGTCTGCTTCTCCCTCTGACCTTCTCCTAGCTCATGCTCTCTCTCACCGTCTCTCTCTCAAATAAATAAATAAAATCTTTAAAAAAAATAAACAAATAAAATAAAATAAAGCCATACTATATTTTCCCCTTTCCATATTATGAGACATTGATGTTACAAGTAACAGAAATCTAATCCTTTTTTCGATTACTTAGAAAAAAGTAGTGTTTTAAAAGATTTTACTTATTTATTTGACAGAGAGACAGAGAAGGAGCAGAGGGGAGGGGTATAGGGACAGGGAGAGGCAGATTCCCCACTGAGCAGGTAGCCCAATGCAGAACTCAATCCCAGGACCGTACGATCATGACCTGAGCAGAAGACAGACACAACCAACTGAGCCACTCAGGTGCCCCTATAAAAAAGTAATTTATTGGGGCGCCTGGGTGGCTCAGTGGGTTAAGCCTCTGCCTTCACTCGGGTCAAGATCTCAGGGTCCTGGGATCGAGCCCCGCATCGGGTTCTCTGCTTGGCAGGGAGCCTGCTTCCCCCCTCTCTCTCTCTGCCTGCCTCTCTGCCTACTTGTGATCTCTCTCTCTCTGTCAAATAAATAAATTTTTAAAAATCTAAAAAAAAAGTAATTTATTGTAATAATTGAAAAAAGAATAAAAATGGGTTCAGGCATGTCTACTTCTACTTTCAATCAATTTGGAAACCTCCAGCCCACTATAATTTTCTGGAGCTGACCTAATTTTGAGGGGGCTTGAATACTGTTTAACTCATCTGCTCCTTAAGCCATTTGTACACTAGGACTTCACTGTCGTATCTGGACCTCCATCATTAGTACCCACAGGCTGTTGCTAAGATTCGTCTCTTCTGCATCCATTTGGCCCCTTTAGATCTAATGGCTCTCTTCAATATTCTCATGCCAAACTTGGGGGGGGGAGGGAATGGGAGTTAGAGAGGATCATAAAAATCTTTCTACTGGATCTGGGCCACTCCCATGCCAGAATTTTCCTCCGCAAGGCTGTTTCTCACCTGGTCTGCCTAAATGAATCATGCAATTGTTTCTGACATGGAGTTAAGCAGAATATAGGGCCCCTTTGCTTTTAGGTTCCTCGGACCTACTTAGAGTCTTCCCATCCTTTCTAGCATTCAGAGCACTAAAAATAATCTTTTACGAATTCTATTTAACTTTCAGTATTGGAATCCATTTAAGACTTTCCATAAACAGTTGTATTTGAGAATTCTTCATACCCAATGAAGACAAATTAAAAACAGATTCAAGCGCGATCATGCATCAGAAGTCATCTCCCATCCAGATGCTAAAAAAGAAACCTCAGCCAGACTATGAAAAACATAGTACATACATATAACATATTAAAAGTGAAATACCTAAAATATCTTGCTCTTCCAACAACTTCAGTAGGAAATAAGTGCTTAGTAGAGCAAATGTGCTATGTGTTGATTGCAGGAGTGAGCTAGCAGGCGACAAAATTTCTAGACTATTGTTCCTGTCTATAATGTCAAACTCTAATATTTTGACTCTTACAACTACTTTGAATAAGAGAAATCTAATAATTAAATTTTTTTCTCAAACTTATTTTTTATTCCAGAAGTTCAGATCTATGGTATTGATATTTCACTTGGATCTTGAGCCAAATATTTATTTTAAAACTAAGATATTCAGCCTTCAGCTCAGATGTTCTGAGCTCTTCTAAAATATTACCTCCTCCTTAACTATTTCCTTGTAGAAATAGTAAATAAGCAAATGCTTTCCTTCACTCATGAATCAGCTCCAAAACTTCCCGGTCTTCACTCTGTGATTAATGTGGACATTTATATAGTTTCTGGGTAAGCGTGGCACTTTTCTGCTGTCTCCTTTTGATACCCCTGCTCCAGCCCTTCCCATCCTCCCTTTTAAAACGTCTGTTTTGGGGGTGCCTGGGTGGCTCAGTGGGTTAAAGCCTCCGCCTTCAGCTCAGGTCATGATCCTAGGGTCCTGGGATTCAGCCCTGCATCCGGCTCTCTGCTCAGCAGGGAGCCTGCTTCCCCTTCTTCTCTCTCTGCCTACTTGTGATCTCTGTCTGTCAAATAAATAAAAATATTTTTTAAAAAAGTCTGTTTTGGATCTTAAATTCCTCAAGCAAGCTAGATACTAATTTCCTAGGCCCTTCCACGCCTGACATAGTTGGCACTTGTGAGTTCTCAGGAAACGGACTTGGTTACAATGACCATAAACCATAAGAAAAAGACTTCTAACAGCCTAGAACACTAAGCAAGCTGTCGGTTATATTACAATGTTTCTTAGTTTTCAGAACGCATCTTCGTATTTCTGGAAAAATTCTTTAGTTCAAAAGCCAAAGATAAGACTTAAGACGGACCTGCAACCAATGCGCACTCCTTATTTTCAAAAATTATTTTTTAAACTGTAGAGTACATACAGTCCATACGGTAGAAAATTTACAAAATAAAGAACACCCCCCCCCCCGAACGCAGCGATTTAACGCAGGTGGATGAATTCCTCTGGATTTCCTCTCGCCCTCTCGACTCTCACCTGCCGACCTCGACCCTCGCGCGCCGCCGGAACCACGGCGCTCGGGGCGGTGCTACCGCGCGCGGATGCGCCGTCGCCATGGTAACCGCGGAAGTCGGGGGCCTGGGGAGCGGTGAGTCGGGGTCTCGCGCGGAGGGCAGCGGTGGGCGCTCCAGATTGGGCCGTGATGGGATGGGGAGAGGAATGGGTGTCTTTCCGTGTGGCCGCAGGGGCCGAGCCTAGGGGAGTGGGCGTCAACCGCGGCGTCTTCAGGCTTTGCCTCTGCCCAGAGCTTTGCAGAGCGGCTCCCGCCCCACGGGCAGCCTCGGAGATCCCCGAGTGTCCCTGAGGGATTCAGGCCGGAAGGCGAGCTCCTCTGTCCAGAAGTGACTGGTGTCCGCCCCTCCCGGGCCTCATGGGACTGTCACTCTGTTTGCGCTTCCTCAGGCCTTCCTTTGTTTAACCCCAGGGGCCCAGGGCTGCACTTTGGGGCCCTCTCCTTGAGCTGGGACTTAAAATCCTCGAGGAGCCACGTTTTTTTGAAGAAGAATTCAATTAGCTTAAAAGGGCCTTAAGATCTATTCATCATAACGTCGAGCTTGTCTGCCTCCTTGCCCTTTGTGTTTCCTTCTCATGACCTAGGTTGCCCTTCTCGTTTTAAGACACCTTCCTACTCCTCCATCATGGGGTGTCCCCACTTCTGGGAAGCCTTTTCCAAACCTACCCACTGCCAGTCTAATTTAAGTGTCCAGTGTCTTTACTCTCAGAGTGCTCTTTGCTTGTATCTCCACTATATCCCTGTCTCACCGTCATTGCCGATTTACTGGTGGCTTCCCCAGTGGACTGGGGAATGGCCTACGGGGTAGGACCGTGGCCCCTGTGATGTTCTATTATTAGTGCCTTAGCAACCTCAAATGAGTTCGCACTTCATGGTTAAAAGGAAGAGTTTGTAGCCCTGCTTTCCAACATGAATTAAGTAAAGCTGAGCAGGTGCTGTTCTCATTCCACGAATAAAGAGTGTGAGTTCAGAAAAGTCACGTGATTATTAAATACCAGAATTAGGACTAAAGCATGGGCCCTCTGATTCGCAGACTGCTCTGCCCTTCTGCCTTCATAGTTCCAACCCTGTCTCCCCTCTCTGTGCTTACATTCTCTATGAACGTTTGGTTATAGGTACCTGGGTTGCAATTTTGATTTACGTTGTAACTTCTATGGGCAAAGAAAACAGAATTTATTTTTTGTCTGTGACCTAGATTCTTTTGTGAGCCCTCACTCATTGATTATCAGGAAAAAAAATAATTTTTAAAAGTGGTTTTAAAGTTTAGACACATCTGTAACTGGCTTCTTTGTCTAATGTTTAATTTCTCTTATGCAAAGATATTTAGGTTCTCAGATAACTTGTCCCCTGATACTGTCCTTGAGATGGTGTTCTGGTGTGTGGCTATATGGGGATTCATGAAACTTTTGGGCAACTGAGGTCCCTTTGTCATGTTCGGAGTCATGTCCCTTGTGAACAGATCGCTCCTGGTTTGATCAGTGCCCTGAACCTTCTGTGACTTTCCTTCCACTCTGGTTCCAACGGCCCCTATAAGAAGACTCTGCCATTTCTGGATCTCATCCATGTCTTAGAACAGTGGTCCTCAAACTTTTTGGTGCCAGTACTCCATTACATGCTCAAAAAATTACTGATCTGAAAAGCTTTCCTTTAGGTGGGTTTTATCTAGCCATAAAATGAGCATTAAAAATATAGTAAGAATTAGAAATTAAAACTGAGAATTAAAAACACATTACTTCTTTTAACAATAATAAAAATAATTCTATTATATGTTAAATTAAATTACATATTTCTTGTGGAAAATAAGTATTTTCTAAAACAAAAATATTAGTGAGGAAGTAGAGTTAAACATTTTCAGTATAGGTGTACCTGGGTGGTTTGGTCAGTTAAGCATCTGACTCTTGATTTCTGTTCAGGTCATGATCTCAGGGTAGTGAGATCCAGCCCTCTGTTGGGCTCTGTGCTCAGTGGGGAGCTGGCTTGAGATTCTCCCTCTCCCTATGCTCACTCTCTTTCTCTCTCAAATAAATAAATCTTTAAAAAAATTTCAATATGTAGAATATTGATAACAGGAAGAAAGGAAAAGCTATATTATGATCATCCTATTAGTACTTATAGTCACAGCAGAAATACTTTAAAATATTCTAAAACTTCTATGTTATAAGAAGAAAAAACCATAAAGAATAGAATTCTTTCCTCTATCTTCAAAAAAAAATAAAAGTATGATGAAGGACACAGTCAACAATAGACCACCAAACATATGAGAGAAGAGTTTACTTTCTTCCTCCAGCTTACATGTCTTTTAAAAGGCAGGCTTAAGGATATATGCCCTGGAAGACTTCACTTTGCCCTTCTATTTCAGAAAGGCTGATCTCAATTTATTCTAGATTTGGAGTAGAACAGTCTTGTAGGTTTGACCATAGATCAGGGTGACTTAAGTCCTAGGACTTTGTCCTAGTCCAGTGGCTCTTAAAGTATGGTCTGAGGATTCCCTGGAGGTCCTTACGACATTTTTCAGGGAGTTCAACAGTAAAGCTATCTGCATATTCATTCTTACACATCATTGTCTTTGTATTCTCATTTTCTCACGTGATATGGTGGTTTTCTGGAGGCTCAATGACAGTCGCTGTCACAACATCACACATAATGGGAATAAAAGCAGAAGCAGGAATTTGAACCCCTCTTTTCTATTAAGTCAGACATTAAAGGGATTTGCAAAAATGTAAAATAATGCCACTCTTCTGATCAAAATTTCCTTGTAAAATATATTTTTCAGGGGCGCCTGGGTGGCTCAGTGGTTAAGCCGCTGCCTTCGGCTCAGGTCATGATCTCAGGGTCCTGGGATCGAGCCCCGCATCGGGCTCTCTGCTCTTCGGGGAGCCTGCTTCCTCCCCTCTCTCTGCCTGCCTCTCTGCCTGCTTGTGATCTCTCTCTCTCTGTCAAATAAATAAATAAATAAAATCTTTAAAAAAAATATATATATATATTTTTTCATAAACTATAATTTGTATGTTAACATGTAATTATTTTAACATGAATTAATACATATCTTAAAAGATTTTTAAGTTTTAATTTCTAATATGGTAAATGTTTTTTTCTAACATGGTAAATACTGATAGATATAACCCACATAAAAATTTGGGGGGCTCTCCACTTTTAAGAGTGTAAAGAGCCCTGAGATCAGGGAATTTGAGAAATGCTGCCCTAATCATGTTAATTCTGGGCTGAAATGGAAATTAAGTTCCATTCAAGGGTATATCAAAGTAGCTTTGAGTATTCTGGCCTGAATCATATTTCCAGATTTGATCTAGTTTATTTATCAATCTCTGAATTAACTTGGGACCACACTGATCTCTAGATGCAAAATAATCTGTAATCAAATGTTTGGTGGTGGTAGAGTAGAAAATAATTTACTCACACTATGCATAGGACAACTGTGTATTAAAGAAAAAGAATAAGTAATAGTATTACCATCTTTTATTTCATGAATGCTCTTGCTGGAGGAATGATGACATAGTGACGATGATAGGTTTTGTTTCCTGAGTGCTCACCATGGGCTTGGCATATACAACATCAAATTTATTAATTCTTAGAACAATCCTACAAACTAGGTCTAGTGGTATTCCTACAAGAGATTAGGTAAATCACCCAGTATTTATGCAGCTAATAAATTAATTGCAGGATTGGATTGTAAACTCAAGTCTTTTTGACTCCAAAACCCATTGTTCTTGGCTGTGAAGAGCAGCAGTAGGAATCGCAAGCTTGATGTTAAGAGTTATTGAGAACATACCTCAAGAATTGTGGTAAGTCTGGGGACGCCTGGGTGGCTCAGTTGGTTAAGCAGCTGCCTTCGGCTCAGGTCATGATCCCAGCGTCCTGGGATCGAGTCCCACATCGGGCTCCTTGTTCTGTGGGGAGCCTGCTTCTCCCTCTGCCTCTGTCTGCCACTCTGTCTGCCTGTGCTCTCTCTCTCTCTCTCTCTGACAAATAAATAAATAAAATCTTTAAAAAAAAAAAAAAAAGAATTGTGGTAAGTCTGGAAGGGACACAAGAGAAATCTAAGGTTTGATCCTTGCCCCCATCCAGTTTATAATCTAATTAAGTAGATGTCTTCTGCATGTGAAACAAATAGAACATAATGTAATACCATACTTGGTAAGTTGTATGTTACAGACTATGTATAATGGCCTTTGGAGATCATAGGAGGAAGAGGCCCCTGTGCATTCAAGAGAGGAGTCAAGGAAAGTTTTAGGAAGAAAATACGTTGATAGCTTGGCCTAAATAGGATTTGGATTGTAAGACTGGAGGAGGAAAAGAAACATTATTCTAGACCTAGTAACAGGAATATATATGAGATGTAAATAGGATTTTCTCAGTATCTTTAAGGTCTCCTGTCTGGGCCCCCACTAGGCCGGTGAGGAAAGGCATTTTAAGCATATTCTGCCTCTGTTCCCTAAGGTTTGAATATGGATATCTATAGTGGATATGTTCCAGGAGATCACAACGTTATTAATAGGGTGACAAAATAACTTATTGTGTGGTAATGATAGACACCTTTGAGAATAAAAGAGGGTGCTATTAAAAATTACAGCAGGGGAACAGATGTAACTGGAACTGCCCTGGGTACATTGAAACATATGTCACCCAAGCTATTAACCATAAACACATGCTGTCTAACTTCTGTTAAATTCTCTCTTGTTGACTTCCTGGTATAGTTCCATAGAGGTTATTCAGAACTAATGTTTTTTCACAGTGTGGCTTGTATCAGTTTGGTGGGTGGCACCAGCCTTAAAAAATATAATGGGAATAGGGATGCCTGCCTGGCTCAGTCGGTAGAGTTTGCGACTCTTGATCTCAGGGTGCTGAATCTGAGCCTCACATTGGGTGTAGACATTACTTAAAAAAAATGAAAACTTTGGGTCACCTGGGTGGCTCAGTGGGTTAAAGCCTCTGCCTTCGGCTCGGGTTATGATCCCAGGGTCCTGGGATCGAGCCCCACATCTGGGTCTCTGCTCAGCTGGGAACCTGCTTCCCTTCCACTCTCTCTGCCTGCCTCTCTCCCTGCCTGTGATCTCTGTCAAATAAATGAATAAAATCTTAAAAAAAAAAAAGAAAAATTTTAAAAATATAATGGGAATAAAGACATCAGTGTATTACATATGGTAAGGATAAATGGTATTTAGGTTAATGATATACATGCAAGTATATCCCATATATGCAGTGTACCCAGGACAAGTGTCCAAGTGTCCATTACCACTGATAATAAATTAATTTGTTGGTTAACCTATTAGTAGAAGATATATATATATATATATACACATATATATTTACATATGTAAAATTGAAAGATATCATAAACTAATATATACTATATAATACATAAAAATTATTTACATATACTATGTATAATACAATATATATGTAAACAATATATATGTGTTTGGACAGGACAGCCACCTCATGGTCCGAACTAGCTGTGCAAGTGCTAGCAGTCATGTCCAATCCAGTGAGAAGGAACCACACTTTCCTAGAAGTTGCATACTACATGACAATTTACATCTTAGGTCTCCCATTTGGACATATGGCTACATTATGTTGCAAAAGAGACTGGGAAGCAGTTTTATTCCAATATAAATATTGGTTTTTAAAAAATGTGTGGTTAAAAAAAGAGATTAGGGTTCTGTTCCTAAAGAAAGGGGAGATCTGATTTTAGGGACGACAGCTGTGTCTGAGTACTATATCAGGGGCTCGCATGATCATGCAGAGCCTGGAAATGAGCAGGAACCAAGGGAGCTCTGGAGAGTCAGACCACAAGAACCACAGCTTGTTCTCATAGCAGGAAGTTTGATCAGTACACCCTTGAGTCACTGTGATGAATGACCTTCAACTAGCCTCATATTCCTGTGTCCCCTGTTCAAGTGTCAAGATCCTGGTCCCTTATTTTAAAAGCTAAAAAAACTTAACCCACAGATACAGAGAACAGATTGGTAGTTGCTAGAAGTAGAGTTAGGGGTAGGTGAAATGGGTAAAGAGGGTCAAAAGGTAAAAATTTCTAGTTACAGGATTAATACGTTCTGGGAATGCACTGTACAGCATAGGGACTATAGTTAACAATACTGCATTGAATTAAATACAATACTGTATTGTATTATTGTATTTGAAAGTTGCTGAGAGATTAGATCTTAAAAGTTTGCATCACAAGAAAATGTTTCTTAATTATATGGGGTGATGGATGTTAGCTGTGGTAATTATTTTATAATAGATATATAAATCAAATTATTATGTTGTATTAATTAAACTAATACAGTGTTATATGTGAAGGGAAAAAATGAAATGATTAAAAACAACAGCAGAAAGTGTCAAGATCCTAGGATTGAGCAGCTGGCTGGCAGAGCCTAATTTACATTTTTGTCCCCAACCTTGTGCTGAGACGGAGAGGAGGAGGATCTTGCTTCTGTGGCTTACATAGTGGAAAGTTAGCTTTGTCTTCCACTAGAAATCTCTAAAATGGAGATTGGGAATCTTTAAGAAGGTGTGTGTGTGTGTGTGTGTGTGTGTTAGGAGGGTGGAGAGTTAGATGCTAGCACTCAAAAGGATTATAAATTTTTTCTATATTTATCCTGTAAAATGAAGGAGTTAAATGAAACAGTTTCAAAGATCAGCCTTAGGGGGCGCCTGGGTGGCTCAGTTGGTTAAGCATCTGTCTTCAGCTCAGGTCCTGATCTCAGGGTCCCAGGATTGGGCCCCCGTACTGGGTTCCCTGCTCAGCAGAACCCTGCCTGTTGTTCTGCCTAATTCTGCTCACTCTCTGTCTCTCTATCAAATAAATAAATAAAATCTTTAAAAAAAAAGATTTTATTTATTTATTTGATAGAGATCACAAGTAGGCAGAGAGGCAGGCAGAGAGAGAGAGGAGCAGGCTCCCTGCTGAGCAGAGAGCCCGATGTGGGGCTTGATCCCAGGACCCTGGGACCATGACCCGAGCTGAAGGCAGAGGCTTTAACCCTGAGCCACCCAGGTGCCCCAAATAAATAAAATATTAAAAAAAAAAAAAAAAGATAAGCTTTGGGCCAAATCTTATGGTGGAGTCATGGCTGATTGGCTAACAACTCCCATTCCCAATCCCGTCTACCTTGTTTGCTTCATTATAATAGAAATAATAGATATATAATAATATAATTATAATAGAGAAACTTGCTTTTTTTTTTTTTTTTGGCTTCTTTTAAATATAGGGATACAGTTTGGCCTCTGTTAGGGGTTGTTAGGAGAGATTTTACTTGGCTTTCCTTTTAAAAAGTTGGATGGCATAGCTATCCTCTCGAGGATTCCCTCTTTTTCCTGCCACAAATGCAGATGTGATGCCAGGAGTTATGACAGCCCTCTTGTCACTATGAGGCAACAGCCATGATATGAAAGTCTTACATAGTATGGTGGAATAGAAAGATAGAAAGAGGGGCGCCTGGGTGGCTCAGTGGGTTAAAGCCGCTGCCTTCGGCTCAGGTCATGATCCCAGGGTCCTGGGATCGAGCCCCGCATCGGGCTCTCTGCTCAGCAGGGAGCCTGCTTCCCTTCCTCTCTCTCTCTGCCTGCCTCTCTGCCTACTTGTGATCTCTGTCTGTCAAATAAATAAATAAAATCTTTAAAAAAAAAAAAGATAGATAGAAAGACCTTGCATGTGTATTTTTGAGCTGCTGAACCATCTCCACCTTTACATTTCTTGTTATGTGAAAAAATAATCTTTTACTTTTGAAGGTCAGTCTTATTATTTTTCTGTTATCTATAATCAAGGAATTCCTAACTGCAACAGCTTACAAGCATACACATTTAGTGAAGGTAGAGATTAATGTAAGGCTATGGTAAATAGAGATATTATTCTAATTAGATTGCCCTTCCTTCTGACTTCTGAATGGCCAAATCTTGCCCATTTTTTATGGCCCAGCTTAAACGCTGTATATTTTACTCAATATATGAATCTATTTATCCCATTTCCTGTGTCTTCCCCCTACCCTCCTGCCACAAACATGATCCTGAATCTTCTATTGAATCTTGCTTTTCTTCTTTTTTTAAAATATATTTTTTAAAGATTTTTATTTATTTTATGAAGAGAGAGGAACACAAGTAGGGGGAATGAGAGGGAGAAGAAGGCTTCCTGCTGAGCAGGGAACCTGACACAGGGATCGATCCCAGGATCTTGGGATCATGACCCGATCCAAAGGCAGACACCCAATGACTGAGCCACCGAGGGGCCCTTGTCAGCTTTTCTTCTTTTTTAAAAAAATAGTGTTACTGAGTCTATTTGTATTCCTAAAATGTCAATTTTAATTGCTTTGGACTTTACAAAAATATATCTTGATATATATAATCTTTTTGGATCTACTTTTTCCCATTAATATTGTATTGCTAAGATTCATTCATTCATATTATGTGCTTCAGTTATTTACTGCTGGGTGACAAAACACCCCAAACATGTAAAATAGTGCATATGCATTATCTCCATGTTTCTCTGGCTCAGGAACGAGGGCACAGCTTAGCTAGATCTTTCACTTTGGCATCTCTCATGAAGCTACAATCAAGTTGTTGCCAGTGACTTGCGGTCATCTGAAGGTTCAACTGGGGCAGATCCGTTTCCAAACTCATTCAGTGGTTGTTGGCAGAGTTAAGTTCCTCACAACCCAATGGACTGAGGGCTTCCATTCCTTACTGGATGTTGGCCAGACGTTGCCCTCTGTTCCTTGAAAGGTGACCCTTTCCGTCATATTGCATGAGAAGAGCCAGGGAGAGAATACCAACAAGACAAAAAATCACAGTCTCCTATAACTGATTGTGGCAATGACATCCCATCACTCTTGCTGTATTCTCATTAAAAGAAAGTCACTGCATTCAAGGGTGTGAATACCAGGAGATAGGGTGAGAGTCACTGGGAGCCATGTTAGAAGCTGTCTACCACAGGGTGTCACTATAATTTATTCATTTTAATTACTATATACTATTTTGTGTGACTTGTTACAGTTTATGCTTTTGTTCTTGGGCTTCATTTTCCTGCCCAGGATTTTTTGCTATGAACAGTGATGCTATGAACATTCTTATACATATGAAGGGGGGGACTATGCTACTCTAATTTATATGTGTTCTGCTAGACTGAGCACAAAGAATTCCTTGATTAATTGTGCCTGGAATTAATCTCATCCCTTCTTATGATACTTAGCGCTTGTTACCTTTTATCACACTTATTTTGTGCATCTCATATTTTCTCCCTTAAAATAGTAAGTTGTTGAGGGCAGGAATAAATTTGATTCTTCTTCGTAATTTACATAGTGCCCACACAGCACTTAGTATATTAGTAAGCTTTTAGTAACCATCACTGAATGAATAGTTCTGTCTAAATGTCATTGCCTAAATTTTAAGGTTTTAATCTGGCTCCGGTAATCCCTCTGTATTTCTCACTTTTCCCCAATATAAACCCTTGTTTAGGCAGGTGAATCTCATTTGCATTCTCTTTCAATCTTTTCCTGATAAATCTAGCCATGTTGATCTGTTTCTTCTTCTGTTCCTGTTGAATTTACTGTTTATATCACACATTCAGCATTTTAGTGTATATTCAGGCAGTGTGCTGACTTACAGTAGGTTCCCAATAAACTCTATTGATTCCATGGATGAGGTGTCTTATTCTATAATTATTTTCAACCAGTTAAGTATTTTTATCCCATCTCTATTGTCAGTTGACTGATGAAATAACCAGATAAACAAATACTGATTAGTTTGAGTAGATTACTATTACTCTTTCTTGGCCCCAGGTGTTTTTGGAATTAATGGAGCCAGAAGGACCTCCAGAATCAGAGAGTTCAGAAAAAGCATTTTTCTCACAGCAAGAAGACGATGAAGAAGAAGAAGATGAAGAAGAACCAAAAGAACCAGAGGAAATAGTCCCTCTTAATCCCCTCTTACAACCTGCTCTCACAGGGGATGTAGAAGGTTTGCAGAAGATTTTTGAGGATCCTGAGAACCCTCATCATGAACAGGCCATGCAGCTACTCTTGGAAGAAGACATCGTTGGGAGAAATTTGTTGTATGCAGCTTGCATGGCTGGGCAAAGTGATGTGATTAGAGCTTTGGCAAAATACGGTGTGAATCTGAATGAAAAAACCACCAGAGGTATTTTGTCTTTTTCGCTCATCAGTATTACTTATGACTATTTAAGATGCTATGTACCATCCCTAAAGCTGGATAAATTTGATGTGCCTGCTTTATGTTTTGCATATATTATATATGCATACATATATATGCATATGTGAGTATGTGTATACATGTTGATAAGAGTATTTTATAGTAAAGTACACAGACAACGCTTTTTTTTTGAGAGAGAGAGCCTGCATGTGCACGCGTGAGTGGGGGGAGGGGGGAGTGGCAGAGGGAGAGAGAGAATCTGTTTTAAATTTAAATTCAGTTTAATTAACATTGTATTACTAGTTTCAGAAGTAGAATTTAGTGATTCATCAGTTGCGTGTAACACCCAGTGCTCATTACATCACATGCCCTCCTTAATGCCCGTCACCCACTTACCCCATTCCCCCATCCACCTGCCCTCCAGCAGCCCTGTTTGTTTCCTAGAGTTAAGAGTCTGTTATGTTTTGCCTCCCTCTCTGTTTTCATCTAGTTTTATTTTTCCTTTCCTTCCCCTCTGATCCTCTGTTGTGTTCCTGACCTTAGGGAAAAAGCTCTGTTTTTCCCATCGAAGAGGATATTCACTGTGGATTTTTTTAATACGGCTTTTATGATATTGAGGTATGTTCCCTCTATCCCTACACTATGGAGAGTTTTTCTCAAGAAACCATGCTGCATTTTGCCAAGTGCTTTTTTCTGCATCTATTGAGGGGATCATATGGTTCTTGACTTTTCTTTTATTAATGTGGTGAATCACATTGAATGATTTGCTGATGTTGAATCACCTTGCAGCCTAGGAATAAATTCCACTTGGTCGTGGTGAATAATCCTTTTAATGTTTTTTTTTTTTTTTAGCTAGTATCTTAGTGAGAATTTTTGCATCCTTGTTCATCAGGGATATTGGTCCTTAATCTCCTGTTTGGTGGGGTCTTTATCTGGTTTTGGGATCAAGGTAATGCTAGCCTCATAGAATGAATTTGAAGTTTTCCCTCCATTTCTATTTTTTGAAACAGTTTCAGAATAGGTATTAATTCTTTGAATATTTGGTAGAATTCCCCTGGGAAGCCATCCAGCCTTGGGTTCTTGTTTGTTGGGGGATTTTTGATTACTGATTCAATTTCTTTGTTGTTATGGGTCTTTTCAGGTTTTTTATTTCTTCCTGTTTCAGTTTTGGTAGTTTATGTTTCTAGGAATGCATCCGTTTTTCCAGACTGGCTAATTTGTTGGCATATAATTGCTTATAGTATTCTCTTATAATTGTATTTCTTTGGTATTGGTTGTGATCTCTCCTCTTTCATTCATGATTTTATTTATTTGGGTCCTTTCTCTTTTCTTTTTGATAAGTCTGGCTAGGAGTTTATTGTTGTTGTTGTTTTTAAGGATTTTATTTATTTGAGAGACAGAGACAGAGCATGAGCAGGGGAGAGGAGGTGAAGGGAGAGGGAGAAGCAGATACCCTGCTAGGTTGGGAACCCATTGCAAGGCTTGATCCCAGAACCCTGGGATCATGACCTGAACTGAAAGCAGACACTTAACCGACTGAGCCATCCAGTCACCCTGGATTTTATTGATCTTATTAATTCTTTCAAGGAATCAGATCCTAGTTTTGTTGATCTGTCCTATTATTTTTTTATTTCTATGTCATTGATTTCTGCTCTAGCTTTATTATATCTCTTTTCCTGCTGGATTTAGGCTTTATTTGCTGTTCTTTTTCCAGCTCTAGATGTAATGTTAAGTTGTGTATTTGAGACTTATCTTATTTTCTGAGAAAGGCCTGTATTGCAATATAGTTCTCTCTTAGGACCACCTTTGTTGCATCCCAAAGGTTCTGAGCTGTCATGTTTTCATTTTCATTTGCTCCCACGGATCCTGGTTAACCCATTCATTCTTTAGTAGGATACTCTTTAATCCCCATTTATTTGTGGTCCTTCCAAATTTTTTCTTGTAGTTGACTTCAAATTTTAAAGTATTGTGGTCTGAAAATTTGCATGGTATAATTTCAGTCTTTTTATACTGGTTGAGATCTGATTTGTGACTCAGTATGTGATCTATTCTGGAGAATGTTCCATGTGCACTTGAGAAGAACGTGTACTCTACTGCTTTAGGATGAAATACTCTGAATATACGTAACAGAATATATCTGTTAAGTCCATTTGGTCCAGGGTGTCATTCAGAGCCCTTGTTTCCTTGTTGATCTTCTGTTTAGATGTTCTGTCCGTTGCTGTAAATGAGGTGTTAAATGAGGTGTTACTATTATTATATTATCAATGAATTTCTTTAATTTTGTTATTAATTGATTTATATAATTGGCTGCTCCCAAGTTAGGGGCATAAATATTTACAATTGTTAGATCTTCTTGTTGGATAGACACTTATGATATAGTATCCTTCTTCATCACTTATTAGTCTTTGGTTTAAAATCTATACAGAGGGCTACTCCAGCTTTCTTTTGATGTCCATTGGCATGTAAAACTGCTTAACTTATGAGAGAAACAACTTTTATAGCAAAACAAGTTAAGGACAGTGGTAGAAAGGAAAATTCTAGGCCAATCTCATTTAATAACAAAGATGCAAGCATCTTAAATAAAATATTAACAAATTAAATCTAAGATTGTACTTTATAAAATGTAATATACTAGGTTGGGTTTATCCCATTAAGGAGAGGATGATTTAACATTAGAAAAAAGATTAGTGGGGCACCTGGGTGGCTCAGTAGGATCCCACAGTCCTGGGATTGAGTCCCCCATTGGGCTCCCTGCTCAGTGGGGAGCCTGCTTCTCCCTTTCCCCCTGTCTGCTGTTCTGCCTACTTGTGCCTACTTGACTCTATCTCTCTGTCAAATAAATAAATAAAATCTTTAAAAAAAAAGATTAGTATAAGTGACTACATTAAAAAACTGAATGAACAAAAGCACATGATAATTTCAAAAGATGCAGAAAGTCTTTTGAAAAAAATCTTGCATTTCAGCCACGATGAATGCTCTTAGGGAAACAGAGATAGAAGAAACATTCCTTAATTCCTTAATTAAGGCTCTCTACCAAAAACCTGAAGCAAAATACCTTGTATTGGATCTTTATTTTTTATTTATTAATTTTTTAAAAGTAGGGCATGAAGCCCAATGTGGGGCTTGAACTCATGACCCTGAGATCAAGACGTGAGCTGAGATCAAGAGTCAGATACTTAACCGCAGCCCCTCAGGCACCTCAGAATTGAATCTTTAGAAACATTCTTTAAAATCAGAAATGAAGGGTGCCTGGATGGCTCAGTAAGTTAAGTGTCTGCCTTTGGCTCAGATCAGGAGATGGAGCCCTGTGTGAGGTGACCTGCTCCCTGCTTAGTAGGGTGGTTTTCTCCCTCTCCTCCCAATTTGTGCTCTTTCTTACTTTCTCTCTTGCTATCTCTGTCTCTCAATTAAACAAGTAAAATCTCTCAAAAAAATAAAGTCAGAAACAAGGCTATGGTATTCACTGTCATGACTTTTTTTTTTTTTTTTAAAGATTTTATTTCTTTGTCAGAGAGAGAGAGCGCGCACAAGAAGGGGGAGACGCAGGCAGAGGGAGAAGCCGGGTCCCTGCCAAGCAAGGAGCCCTACATGGGACTTGTCCCAGGACCCTGGGATCATGACCTGAGCCAAAGGCAGACACTTAACCAACTGAGCCACCCAAGCGTCCCTATCATGACTTTTATTAATGATTAGAGTGGGAGTCCTAGCAAGTGCAGTAAGATAAGAAAAATAAATAAGGGACATAACACAGTACTGTGCTGGAGCTGGCTTTTACAAGCTCTTGCCAGCTGATTGTTGAAATTTTAGAGGTTTTGTAAATTGGTTGACACCACTTTGGTAGGTTGAAGTTGGCCATGTTAAGAGTATATATCATGGAAATTGCTAATGGTACAAATCAGGGATTCCCCCCCAGAGAACTAGTGGTAAACATTCACCAGGAAACTGCTGGATATAAGGATTTGATTGGAAGAAATAAAACTCTCATTATTCATAAGGATACAGATTTAAATCCGAAGGAATCCACTATTAGTACTAACAATTTAATTTAGTAAGAAATGGACATTAATTAAGATCAATACCCCAGGTCAGTAGCTTTCTGTGTACCATCAACAATCAGGAAATATAATAAAGAAGCATTCATTTTGAGAAATTTCTTGGAATTATCCAAATGTGAACTTTTTAAAAAAAATATTTATTTATTTGACAGACAGAGATCACAAGTAGGCAGAGAGGCAGGCAGAGAGAGAGGAGGGGAAGGAGGCTCCCTGCTGAGCAGAGAGGCCGATGCGGGGCTCCATCCCAGGACCCTGGGATCATGACCTGAGCCGAAGGCAGAGGCTTTAACCCACTGAGACACCCAGGTGCCCCACAAATGTGAACTTGATAGTGTAATATCAAAAGTAAAATGTATTGTAGTAGACAGTTGCTTATTTTTTCTTACATCCTCAATAATGTCATGAACTCATCTCTTCACCTTGTGATCTACCTTCTGATGAATTTTTAAAGTTCTGTATGTCTTCTGATTTTTTAAATTTAAATAAACATTGATGCAAGAAAAATAAGAATTAAACAAATTACAAAATTATATACAGTAGGGTGGTGACATGTAAGCAAAATATGTTTTAAAGACCCAAATGTATAAATACCACTATCACATAGAATGAATATATATATATATATTTATAAATAATATATATAAATAACATAAAATAACAACTGAAGTAGAAAAGAAAAAAGGAAATGTAATAAAAATACAAATCTTATTCACAGCAAAACCATACACAAATTAGGACTAAATCTGACAAAAGAATTGCAACACATTCATGGCAAAATGTTTAAAACATTACTGAGTTACATCAAAGAAGACCCAAATTGTGTATGTTTTACACAGTGAGAGTGAATATCATAAAGATGGCAACTTCCAAATTAATTTATCAATCTAGTTAATATCACATTAGGTTTTTTTAAAAATAGGAACTAAGAAGCTGACCCTTAATTTCAGTGGGGAAATGATGAAATATTTAACGTGTGGAGAACGGTGGTTATTAATTTGGAAAAAAATTAGATACCTACATTATACCATACACAAAAATCAGTTACAGGTTTATGCAAGATGTGAATGTGAAAAGAAAAAGCTTCGAACTTTGTGAAAGATAGAGGAGAACTGTTATATTCTTTTTTTTTTTTTTAAGATTTTATTTATTTGACAGAGAGAGAGAGAGATCATAAGTAGGCAGAGAGGCAGGCAGAGAGAGAGAGGGAAGCAGGCTCCCGGACGAGCAGAGAGCCCGATGTGGGGCTCGATCCCAGGACCCTGAGACCATGACCCGAGCCGAAGGCAGAGGCTTTAACCCACTGAGCCACCCAGGCGCCCCAGAACTGTTATATTCTTGAGATATTACTCAATATCTTAAAAAAAGACATAAGACCAAAACCATCAAAAGAAAAGAGATATATATTTTATATATATAAATTTAAAATTCTATACAAAAGATACTATAAACAAAGTGCCAAGATAACACAGTCTACAAGAGGATGTTTGTAATATTTTTTCAACCCACAAAGGATGTATCTACTTAAGATCATCTACTAATTAATAAGAATAATTGAACCCAATAGAAAAATAGAAAAAGGATAGGAACAAGCAATCAATTCATGGAAGAGAAATGTTGATGGCCAATAAGTACATAAAATGTCAACTTCACTATTAAAAATGCAAATTTAAACAATGAACTATCACTATTCACTTGTTAGATTGATAGACATTTTAATATTTGGGGACACTTGGGTGGCTCGGTTGGTTAAGCTGCTGCCTTCGGCTCAGGTCATGATCCCAGGGTCCTGGGATTGAGTCCCACATCGGGCTCTCTGCTCAGCAGGGAGCCTGCTTCTCTCTCTGCCTCTGCCTGCCACTCTGCCTGCTTGTGCTCTCTCTGTCTCTCTGACAAATAAATAAAATCTTTAAGATAAAAACATTTAATATTTCCGTATGGCATAAGAAAGTGTCCTAGTTTTCATTCTTTTGCATATTGCTGTCCAGTTTTCCCAGCACCATTTGTTGAAAAGAGTGTCTTTTCCACTTGAACATTTATTCATTCTTGCAAATTAATTGCCCATATACTGTGGGTTCATTTTTGGGTTTTCTGTTCTGTTTTATTCATCTATGTGTTGATTTTTGTGCCAGTATCATACTGGATATTTTTGTTTGTTTGCTTGTTTTTTAGATTTTATTTATTTATTTGACCAACAGAGATCACGAGTAGGCAAGAGGCAGGCAGAGAGAGAGGAAGGGAAGCAGGCTCCCTGCTGAGCAGAGAGCCTGATGCAGGGCTTGATTCCAGGACCCTGAGATCATGACCCAAGTGGAAGGCGGAGGCTTAACCCACTGAGCCACCCAGGTGCCCCACACTGTTTTGATCACTACAGCTTTGTAATATAACCTGAACTCCAGAATTGTGATGCCCCCAGCTTTGCTTTTCTTTTTCAAGGTTGCTTTGGCTAATTGGGGTCTTTTGTGGTTCCATACAAATTTTAGGATTATTGGTTCTAGCTCTGTGAAAAATGCTTTTGGTGTTTTGGTAGGGATTGCTTTAAATGTGTAGATGGTTTTGGGTGGTATAGACATTTTAACAATATCGGTTTTTCCAACCCATGAGCATGCAGTGTCTTTCCACTTCTTTGTGTCATCTTTAATTTCTTTCATCAGTGTTTTATAGTTTTCAGATACTGGTCTTTTACCTCTTTGGTTAGGTTTATTATAGGTATCTTATAGTTTTGGTACAATTACAATGGAATTGGTTCCTTGATTTCTTTTTCTGGTCCTTCATTATTGGTGTATAGAAATGCAACAGATTTCTCTATGTTGTTTTGTATCCTGTGACTTTATAGAATTTGTGTATCAGTTCTAGCAATTTTTTGGTGGAGTCCTTTGGGTATCATGTCATCTATATAGAATATCATTCAGCTGCAAACAGTGAAAATTTGCCTTCTTTTGTGCCAATTTGGATGCCTTTCATTTCTTTTTGTTGAGTAAGAGTAGACATCCCTGTTTTGTTCCTAACTATAGAGAAAAAGCTCTCCATTTTCCCATTGAGAATGATATTAGTTAGGGTTTTTCCTTTTTTTTTTTTCCCTATTAACATATAATGTATTATTTGCTTCAGGGGTACAGGTCTGTGAATCATCAGTCTTACACATTTCACAGCACTCACCATAGCACATACCCTCCCCAATGTCCATAACCCAGCCACCCTATCCCTCCCTGCCCACTCCCTAGCAACCCTAGCAATCCTGAGATTGAGACTCTTATGGTTTGTCTCCCTCTGTGGGTTTTTCTTATATGGTTCTTAGTATATTGAGGTATGGTCCCTCTAACTCTACTTGGTTGAGAGTTTTTATCATGAATGGATGTTGTACTTTGTCAAATGCTTTTTCTGCCTCTATTGAAAGGGTCATATGGTTCTTATCCTTTCTTTCATTAGTATAGTGTATCGCATTGATTGATTTGTGAATATTGAACCACTCTTGCAGCCCAGGCATAAATTCCACTTGATTCTGGTGAGTAATTCTTTTAATGTACTGTCAGATTTGGTTTGCTAGTATTTTGTTGAGGATTTTTACATCTGTGTTCATCAGAGGTATTAGCTTGTAGTTTTCTTTTTTGGTGGAATCTTATCTGGATTGGGTATCAGGGTAATGCTGGCCTTGTAGAATGAATTTGTAAGTTTTCCTTCCCTTTCTGTTTTTTGGAATATTTTGAGAATAGGTATTATTAACTCTTTAAATGGTAAAATTCACCTGTGAAGCCATCTGGTCCTCAGGTTTTGTTTGTTGGAAGATTTTTATTACTGATTCAGTTTCTTTGCTGGTTATCAGTCTGTTCAACTTTTCTATTTCTTCTTGTTTCATTTTTGGTAGTTTATATGTTTCTAGGAATTTGTCCATTTCTTCCAGGTTGTCCAATTTGTTGGCATACAGTTTTCCATGATCTTCTCATAATTACTTGTATTTCTGTGGTGTTGGTTATTATTTCTCCTTTTTCATTTGTGACTTTATTTATTTTAGTCCTTTTCTTTTTGGTAAATCTGGCTAGAGGTTTATCAATTTTATTAATTTTTTCAAAGAACCAGATCCTGGTTTCATTGATTTGTTCTATTGGTTTTTTTAGTTTCTATATCATTTACCTGCTATAATCTTTATTATTTCCTTCCTCCTGCTGGCTTTGGGGTTCATTTGTTGTTCTTTTTCTAGTTCCCTGAGGTGTAAGGTTGGATTGTTTGAGATTTTTCTTGCTTCTTGGGATAGGTCGGTATGGCTATATACTTCCCTCTTGTGACCACTTTTGTTGTATCCCAAAGGTTTGGAACAGTTATATATTCAATTTCATTTGTTCCCGTGTATTTTTAAAATTTCTTTTTTGATTTCCTAGTTGACACATTCCATGTTTAGTAGTAGCATGTTGTTTTGCCTCTGGGATCAAGCCCGGAATCAGACTTCCTGCTCAGTGGGGAGTCTGCTTCTCCCTCTGCCCATCACCCTGCTCTTGTGCTCTCTTTCAAATAAGTAAAATCTTTTTAAAAAATTAACATACTTGAGATTAGTTTATAACCACTTCCAACCAATATTGAATGAGAAAAACTGTAATAGCTAAAAAAAATTCTACAAAAATGTCTTGGTGATACCATTGATACACTTAGAAAAATTAATGTTTCATTTGAAATTTTCATGATTAATTAATTACATTTTTTTATTTTTGTAG
The DNA here is from genome assembly GCF_902655055.1 of Lutra lutra. NCBI lineage: Eukaryota > Metazoa > Chordata > Mammalia > Carnivora > Mustelidae > Lutra > Lutra lutra. Next base: position 28,538,409 of record NC_062292.1, read on the forward strand.
TGTGTTTTTTTTTTACTCTTAATTTTTGTGTGTGTGTGTGTTTTTTTAAGATTTTATTTATTTATTTGTAGGAGAGCACAAGCAGGGGGAGCCGCAGGCAAAGGGAGAAGCAGGCTCCCCCTGAGCAAAGAGCATGATGTGGAACTGGATCCCAGGATCCTGGGATCATGTCCTGAGCCAAAGGCAGGTGGTTCACCGACTGAGCCACCCAGGCGTCCCAATTTTTGTCAGTTTTATCCGACAATTTTTATGGCTAATAGAATGAAAATCTATTCTTAACATTTCTATTTCATACTTAGGCTTTTTTTGATATCTTTTGTTTGTACATTTTCATAAATGTATTAACATTAACGTGTATTAAATAGTTTCACAAATTTAAAAAATGAATTCTCAGGGCACCTGGGTGGCTCAGTGGGTTAAGCCTCTGCCTTCAGCTCAGGTCATGATCTCAGGGTCCTGGGATCAAGCCCCGTATCAGGTTCTCTGCTCAGTGGGGAGCCTGCTTCCCCCTCTCTCTCTGCCTGCCTCTCTGCCTACTTGCGATCTCTCTCTGTCAAATAAATAAATAAAATCTTTAAAAAAGTAAATTAGGGGCGCCTGGGTGGCTCAGTGGGTTAAGCCACTGCCTTCGGCTCAGGTCATGATCCCAGGTCCTGGGTTCAAGCCCCGCATCGGGCTTTCTGCTCAGCAGGGAGCCTGCTTCCTCCTCTCTCTCTGCCTGCCTCTCTGCCTGTTTGTGATTTCTCTCTGTCAAATAAATAAATAAAATCTTTAAAAAAAAAGTAAATTAAAAAATTAAAAAATTAATTCTGAACTCCATTTTATAAAATACCAGTATTAATACTAAGTAAACATTACATTTGTACTGGAATTACTTTATTCCATTACTGAGATTACTATTTCAGGTCAGAAAAAACCAGCATATGCAAAGTTGTAGAGGATGAAACATGATTTGGGGAATTCAAAGAGTCTGGTACTGGGGTGGGAGGCAGATTGTGAGAAATATTCTAGATAGGTGAGTATTTTGCTCCATGGCCTATTATTTGTTTTTGACTCATCATCCCTGTTCTTGGACTTTGACCTCACCATATACCTTCATTAACTTATAGCAACCTTGAGAAAAGTACTTATCTTCTCTGTGCTTTTGTTTTCTTATAAAGGAGAATACACTAGTGCCTACTTCATAGGATGGTAATGAGTTCATAGCTGTGAAGCGCATAGAACGGTGCCCACATAGAGGAAAATATTCCTTTTCCTGTCTGATCTTTTGCCTTACTATGAACTACCTGCTCAGCTGACCCACTCTGTATTCAGTAACCAGTAGTCCTCCACAAAGAGATTATTTTTTCTCTCAGAATCGACCCCAAGCCTTCCTAATTCCATTTATGGTACCATTCATCCTACTGGGATTTCTGTCACGTGGCCCTCTGTATACCTCACCTGCGATCCAAAACTCATTGCCAACATTATGAGAGAACTTTAGGAAAATCCCTTTCTCTTCTGGTTACTTTTGAAATCATCTTATTTAAATGTTTTTCTTCTTCTGGGAAGGCAGTGGGATTAATGTACTACAAAGATCTGTGTGTTTCTCTCTAGAAAACAGACCATCCCCAACAAAGGGGGAAAAAAATGTAACGGTGTTTTTAAAACATCCAAATTTTTTGTTAAAAGCCTCTGTTTAGAAATCTTGTTTTCTTGTTTTTAAGCTATGTATGTTAAATAGGAAAAAAAAAATTAGGTGTTACCAGTGGTGTGGAACTTCAGCCTTGAGAAAAGCAATATAAGGAGCCAGAACTCATTTGGAATGGCCTCTTGCTCATGCTAGCAGCGTCTTGTTTGTAGACAGTGTCTCCCACCTCCAGCAAATCGGGGCTCTGGACTTTTTTGGCTCATTGAAGACTTTCATCTTCAGGCAGAAGGCAAGAGCAATGAGGGTGGTGGCAGGGTATTTCTCTCTCTCTCTCTCTTTTTTTTTTTTTTTTTTTTGTAGAGGATAAAGCACAATGAAATTCTTGGGCCAGTCTCCATCTCTTCATTTTTGAAATTTCTCGTTTGCTGTGATATTGAGGGAAAAAAAAAAGTTGGGCCAAAGAGGAGAGGTAATTCCAATTTGGGCTGATCTTGGAGTAGTTCACTTGATGCTCCTTTTGATTCCCTTATTAACCCTTCAGGTTATGATATCCTCAAGACAAAGGTAGTTTACAACCTCATGTAAAACAGACCTGGGACTGTGGGAATGTGGCAAGTAGGGAGCCAAGAAGAGGTTTCTTTTTTTTTTCTTTTTTTCTTTCTTTTTTTTTTTTTTTAAGAAGAGGTTTCTGGGAGGAAGTGGAGGAATCACGATTCTCTTTTTCCCTACTCTACTCAGTGGCAAGCATTTAAGTACTGTTTCCTACTCTTTATAAACCCTTTATTTGGCAATAGACCTGGGTTTGAATTTTGCTTTGGCTACTTACTACCAGTGTGGCCTTGGGCAAGGGATAACCTCTCTGACCTTCACTTTCCTTTGTGTCTTTTAATGGGGTTAACAGTACAGACCTCAGAGGTTCTTGAAGGGGTTGAATCAAGTAGTAGTACATAAAGTGCCTGGTACATAATAGAGTCAACACATCTGTTCATTCTTTTGCTCAGTTCTTTTTGTATTAGAAGTACATGCCTCTTTGGCCAATTAAATGAGTCATAAATACATCCTGTGGGTAACTTAAAACAAAGAAGTTTTGACTTGATTGTTTTAAACCAGTGTGAAAAAATTTTAATTATGCCTCCCTTTTTGTCACCCTCCTAGTAGTTGCCACGGCAAGTCTAAAAAACAACTTTCTAATTTGGTGGGTCATGATTTCAGTTTTAATTCAAATGATTAATTTTCAAACCAAAGGCATACACAGTGATCATAATTCATATGGTTGCATTAACAATAATGCCAATGTAATTAGAGTTTGTTGAAAGTCCCTTAGAGTTGTGGGTCTAATTGTGTTCCAAAATAGATTACTTCTGGGGAGGTTGCTGTCTTCCTTTTTATTTTTTATTTTTATTTTTATTTATTTATTTATTTTTTTTTGTCAGAGAGAGAGGGAGAGAGAGCGAGCACAGGCGGACAGAATGGCAGGCAGAGGCAGAGGGAGAAGCAGGCTCCCCGCCAAGCAAGGAGCCCAATGTGGGACTCGATCCCAGGACGCTGGGATCATGACCTGAGCCGAAGGCAGCTGCTTAACCAACTGAGCCACCCAGGCGTCCCTGTCTTCCTTTTTAAAAGGCGTTGGAGAGCTCAGACTTAAGGCTACTTGCGTTGGTATCTTGCATCCATCATTCACTGGCTGCATTCCTTGGGCAAGCTTCTGGACCTCAGTTTCCTTCTTAACTTCTCTGGGCCTCAGTTTCCTTATCTGTGAAGTGGGGATTATAATAGTTCTGACCTCAGGGTTTTTATGAACTGAATGAGTTTACTATGTATAAAGTATGTAGAATAGTGCCTCACTCACAGTAATTGTTCAAGAGTTGATCTTCATTATGATCTTCTGTTCAGTAAAACAAGCCTGAAACAATGTAGCCTATTTGACCTGACCATCTTCATTCTCTTGTTAGGTTACACACTCTTACACTGTGCTGCAGCCTGGGGCCGTCTGGAAACTTTGAAAGCACTAGTGGAGTTGGACGTTGATATAGAAGCGTTGAATTTCCGGGAAGAAAGAGCTCGAGATGTTGCTGCTCGGTATTCCCAGATGGAGTGTGTGGAATTCCTGGACTGGGCAGGTAAGGAAGCCCCAAGGTAGTGTAACCAAAGTAGCACGAGTTCTCACGCCTTGTTAAGTCATAGATAGAAACTACCCCAGGTGAGTTGTCCCATAAACGAAACTTTATTTGCAGCAAATATCGAAGAGAACAACTTCCAAAGCTATGACTCCCCAAGCAAGGGTACATGGGCTCCTTTTACTAAGGGCTAGGGTATTTAGAAAGGGGATCCTCATCATTGTTTGTACAGGTGAGTATCAGGTCCCCCATGAGCCTTAAGGCACCATGCCTGTACATACATTGTATGTTTTGTAAACGAGGCTTGTGTCCTCCTCTGGTGGAGATTTTAGTATTAAAGTGAGATAAAGATCGTTGTTGGTTATTCTAGGGGTCACTCCATGGCCCTTCTGTGCAGGCACAAGACGTGGGTTATGCTCAAACTGGTCTGGGTGGTCTGGGCTGGTTGGAGGCCTCAGGGTAGTTGCTATGCCTAAGGGGTAGTTTCATTTCCATTTGCCTGAGTTAAGAGATAAGCTGGAAAGAAGTGCTCAAGGAAAAATAGGGACAGAGGTTAGTGAGCACAAGCAGGTGTGTAGTAAAGGTCAGCTCTCGGGATCTAGCTGGTGACAGTAGCAAAAGGACTGAATGATGGATTTTTTCCCCTATGAGTTATAGGTTATACCATCAACAAATCAAGAGACAGTTAGCATTTTCAGCTTTTAAAAAAAATTTTTAATTCCAGTATTGTTAATATGTCGTATTAGTTTCAGGTGCACAATATAGTGATTCAACACTTCCATACAACACCCGGTGTTGATAGCCAGTGCACACCTTCATCCCCACCACCTGTTTCACCCATCTCCCCCCTCACCACCCCTCTGGCAACCATCAGTTTGTTCTCTATAGTTAAGAGTCTGTTTTTTGGTTTGTCTCTCTTTCTCTCTCTCTCTTTTTTTTTTCCTTTGTTCATTTGTTAAATTCCACATAGGAGTGAAGTCATATGGTATTTGTCTTTCTCTGACTTATTTCACTTAGAATAATATTTCCTAGCTCCATCTGTGTCATTGCAAATGGCAAGATTTCATTCTTTTTTTATGGCTGAATAATATTCCATTGTATATATACCACGTCTTTTTTTTATTTTGTTTTGTTTTTTTAAGATATAGGTCTTTTTAAAAAAAATTAACATACAATGTGTTCTTTGTTTCAGGGGTACAGGTCTGTCATTCATCAGTCTTACACAATTCACAGCACTCACCATAGCACATACCCTCCCAATGTCCATCACCCAGTGACCCCATCCCTCCCACCCCCCTCTACTCCAACAACCCTCAGTTTGTTTCCTGAGATTAAGAGTCTCACATGGTTTGTCTCCCTCTCTGGTTTCATCTTGTTTCATTTTCCCCCTCCCTTCCCCTATGATCCTCTGTCTTGTTTTTCAAGCATTTTCAGCTTTTATCAAGTTTTATTTGTACATGTGATCACGGCTGCTGATAGTGTGTGAAGTCTTTTTTTTTTCTATTTTGCTATTGACCTCAAACATTGTACTCAATAGAAACTGTACATATTGGAAGTTAGTTGATTGACTAATTTCTAACAGTTTCATCAATAATTTCTTATAAGGATATATGTATGCTATATGTTCAGGGCCATTTTCTGAGAGACTTAGGCAGAGTGGACCATTCCTTTTCTTTTTTTAATGGTGTATTTGAACCACATATTGCCTTTCCAGGTAGATACAGTTATAATAATTTAAAATGACTTTCCAGGGAAAATTATAGTGCTGGAAGTCAGAATAGCAGTTATCTTTCTGGAAGGAAGGGAATTTCTAGGATGTAGTGTTCTTTTTCTTGATCTGGTGCATGGTGTATTCATTTGTGATAGTTTATTGAGCTATAGATTTACAATTTTTGCACTTTTCTGCATGTATGTTAATGCTGCAATCAAAGGTCAAAAAGCTATGTGTTATTTTGAGTTTTAGTGATTTTTTTGGTTAATTCATTTCCACAGCCATGTAGAACATAGCTTAGGGATTCTAGGGAGATAATACCTGTGTAATTATGAATGTATACACACATTGGTTAAAAAACTAGTATTTGTGAAGTTCCTGGCATTCATTTTGCATGGTTCTCTTGCATTTGTGCTTTCAGCAAGCATTTATTAAATGCCCACTACGAGTATAGCATTGTTGCAGGTACACCTGGTTGTTCCTGCCCTCTGGACATTTGTTAGGTGGGGGATGATAAGCTATAGACATAAAAACATCAGAAAGCCTACCAAGAAGGGTTAAAATCAGCAGAGGGTATGGTCCATGCTATGGGGTGGTCAGAGAAGGTAAAGTTGGAGCATGTTGGACTGGAGCTGGGCCTTGGAGAATGGGTGGGATTTTAATACATGAGAAGGGGACAGGGTATGAACACACCCTGAGGGCTAGGAATGAGAGTGCATATCGGGGGACAGGGATGAGATTGTCTTACTAGAATATTAGCAAGTCATAATTTGCAAAGGAGGGCTACAGCACAAGTGGAATCATAAAAGCAAAAATACATAGGTATTTCGCTGAAGTTCAAATACTGGTGTCTCCATCTTGAAACCTATGTGACCTTGGACAAGGTACTTAAATTCTTCATGGGGTTGTTGTGAGAAATGAAATGAGACAATACAAAGCACTTCCCCCAAGACCTGGTCTGTGATTAGCACTTGAAAAATGCTACTGCTGTTATCACAGCCAGATAAGTCCCTGAAATGCCAGGCTAACGTGTTTTCATTTCATTTCTATTGCAGTGCTGTCAGGACAAGTCTCTACTTTCCCAATCGCTAGCCATAACTCCCCCTTTGCTGGCCCCCAGGCATCCTGTTAAAGCCTGTCTACTCCAATACCTACCCTAAAAAGGGTCTCCTCCATACTGTTGAAAATTCCACTATCAGAGATCAATTGCTTTGGATTTTTGAGTTTTGGACACTTTTCATTAAAAGAAATTTATATCAGTGTTTTCTTAGAGGGAATTGGTTGACAGGTCAGAACTCTGAAAGGATGGAAGAGACATTTTTGGAGATGCAAGAGTAGGGTTGTGCTAAGGGAGAATGGAAGGAGGAAAGTCTGGAAAGTGGACTCATAAACTTTTAATAATCCACAATAACCCAGAGCAGGCACTATTCTGTTACTTGTAAAGACTGTAGAGTTATATATTACTGTTTCGAGAATTGTTTTTTAAAAGTTTTAAAAGTTTTTTTTTCCCCTCCCCCTTATATTGATGGGAGGTATGTTACAGAGCTGGCATGTTTTTCTGGCATTTTTCAACATGTTTTAAATAAAATCTTCTATCCTGGTCTCAGGTCTCCCAGTTTTTTTGGAAAATATGGTAACCATACTTATAAAAATTGAGGTGGCTGATCAACAAAAGCCCAGAACACTTTCTAAAAATTGAGGTATCTTATCAACCAAAGCCTGAAATTTTAAAAATGTTGATACTTAATCACTTGTCATAATGAAAATGAAAAAATTTATACTTAAAAAAATTATCCTATTTCTTAATATTTCCATACTATTTCAGCAATCTGAGATGGGAACCTAAAAGTCTCTGTGTGGCCAAAAAATCTACTCAAGAAAGTGAGAAAAAAAATCACTAACTAACTAATTAATTAATTTAAAGTAGCTTTTCTTTTCTTTCTTTTTTTTTTAAAGATTTTATTTATTTATTTGACAGAGAGATCACAAGCAGGCAGAGAGGCAGGCAGAGAGAGAGGAGGAAGCAGGCTCCCTGCTGAGCAGAGAGCCCGATGCGGGGCTCGATCCCAGGACTCTGAGATCATGACCTGAGCCGAAGGCAGCGGCTCAACCCACTGAGCCACCCAGGCACCCCTAAAGTAGCTTTTCATACCCAGGGTGGAGCCCAATGTGGGGCTTGAACTCATGACCCTGAGATCAAGACCTGAGCTGAGATTAAGAGACGCTTAACCAATTGAATCACGCAGGCACCCCACAAATATTTTTTAATCAGATTTATTGAAATACTTAATCAAGATTCTATTCTACATATTGGTTAATGATTAATAATCTAATACACTAAAAGGAAAAAACACAAATATGAAGAAGTAATTGTATACAATCTTTTTCTAGTAAGTATGGATGCCTTTTTAACAAAAGTAATTTTTCAACCCATACTTCTTTGGAAAGATTCAGTAAAGTATGTGACAAAAAAAATTACAAAGGCTCTCAAAGAACCATTTTTATCCTTGCATGAGTTGTTTCAACAGATTTCTTATGTAACCTCCATGTTGGACTGGGCTACATTGGCATACAGATGGGTCTAGTATCCTCTGGCTCCTTCTTCACTCCTCTTTTTCAGTTTTCGGTACTTGACTTTCTTAGCTGGAGTATGCTGGGACATCTGATTCAGGTACTTGGTCATCATTGATGTTGTGGCCACCAGCCGGCAGAGTATTTGATCAATGTCATAGATGGACGGATTTTCCAGGTCCTTGACAAATGTATCTGAGGAGGCTCGTTTTTTTAGCTAAAAGAAGACAGACAGATCATATTACAGATTTTTTTTCCTACTGTAATTCAAATTACATTTGTTTTCTGGATATGTACACTTAAACTCTAAACACTACATATGATTTATCTATACAAAAGAAAGGTTACTATAAAAGAAAGCGCAGAAGAAATGTGTGTAAGCGCAGAAGAAATGCTCTTTTGTATATCATCTAAGATTATAGTGATGATTATCATGATCAGCAAGCATTTAATATGTGCTTTTTATGGTTAGAGCATTCTGCTGAAAGAAATTACTTGAATATTAGTAGAATATTTTCCTTTACTAACATATCATCAACGTGCATCAACATATAATGCAATCAAATCCTAGTAATGTCATAAATACCTAATTGTTGTGAAAGTCAATGAACTTTAAAAAAAAAAAGATTTTATTTATTTGACACAGTGAAAGAGAGCTCACAAATAGGCAGAGAGGCAGGTTGGGGGGGGGGAAGCAGGCTTCCTGCTGAGCAGAGAGCCCGATGCGGGGCTCGATCCCAGGACCCTGAAATCACGACCTGAGCCGAAGGCGGAGGCCCAACCCATTGAGCCACCCAGGTGCCCCAGTCAATGAGCTTTTAAGATTGCCCCAAAATACAGTTCCATTGGCAAAGTGGGAAATTAGGTTAAGAGCACCATTTCCCAGAATATTATCCTTACCTTAGAAATGAGTTTGCAGTCTATTTAAAAAAGAAAAAATAATATACATGACAACTTTGACATACTTAGCTTTCTTAGGTAGGTCTGCAGGGGACTTTACAGATCCCTTGTCCGGACACTTCATTTATGGGTGAAGACAGCAAAGATTGAGTGACTAACCTATGGGCCCAAACAGGTAACTTCATCTCTTAACCATTCTACTCATTGTAGCTCATTATCTTCCTGATATATTTTGTAACTTGAAAGAGAGAGGATGAACTAGATTATTTTAAAGACTTTCTAATTCAGTACGCATTATTGAACCCCAAGTATGTGCAAGACAATGTACTACATGTTTGGGGGTGAGTGGTGGGAGCAAGGAGATGTTACAAAGAGGAATAAGACATGATACGTTCCCTCAAAGAAGCTGATAATCTTATTTTTTAAAGTCTACGGTATTTAGAACTATTACTATTTGCATCACTAATTCACCTTTTTTTGGTGTTTTTTCCATTTCATCCACAGGTAATGCACAGATAAAACAGACAGTATTAAAAAGAGAGCTTGTACTAAAATATAAATGAGATGTAAAGAACCCTGAAATAGATCCATATTAGCAAAACTGCAGCATAGTTTGTCCAGAGGGTAAGGTAGACAGTGAGACGGAGAAGGCTTAACTTTCAGATAATGCATTTCTTCTGGAAAAATCTCCCATCCAACCTTTGTCCAGATAGTTCCATCACAAATGCAGCAGCTCTCCCTAAGGAAGCAGATAAACAACAGAGAAAAAGTTAGGGATGGTCCTTGAATGGACATCTTTCTTAATTGGGAAAAAAAAAATCTACAGCCAAAAAATTGGTCACAGAGCAGAATCACTCTGGGATCAGTTAATATGGTGCTCCACTGGAAGCATCATCAGCATAATATACACTGATGACCATTATAACATCATCAGCCATAGTGATTCAGTTAGATTCAGTGATGTCATAAAGGACCACATGAGAACGAAAAGGCGCAATCCAGCCAATTACTGGGTTTCTTTCTTTCTTTCTAAGATTGTATTTTTTTTTTTAAAGATTTTCTTTATTTATTTGACAGACAGAGATCACAAGTTGGCAGAGAGGCAGGCAGAGAGAGAGGAGGAAGCAGGCTCCCCGCTGAGCAGAGAGCCCGATGCGGGGCTCGATCCCAGGACCCTGAGATCATGACCTGAGCCGAAGGCAGAGGCTTTAACCCACTGAGCCACCCAGGCGCCCCCTAAGATTGTATTTTTAAGTAATCTCTACACCCAGCATGGGACTTGAACTCACAACCCCAAGATTAAGAGTTACATGCTCCACCAACTGAGCTAGCTCAACTTCCCTACTGGGTTTCTTAGGGATGTTTTTCCTTGCTTTTCATCGGATTGTTTTAGATTTTTTCCCTTTCCTGAAAATGAAAACTTTCCTAATTTTTGCTTGCTAATAACTTCTGTAATCACATTAACAGATTTTCATGCAAATAATTTACTTATATCTCTTCCAAGCCTTCTGAGGTATGGCAGTTTTATATCTCCTTAAAAAGTTGCTAGAGCCATACCCTTCCACACAATTTAGCATCTGCTTCTGTTTTTTTTTTTTTTTTCCACTCTGTTTTTTCACTCTTCCCTTCAAATAGCTAAGCAAAAATTGAGTTCCAACCCTCTTTTAAATTATGTCCCTATGGCGGCAATGTGGTACTGTCTGATAGTGAGTGAGGGGTGGGGAATTTGGCATGGAGTATGATAAGATATGACATAGATCCTGCCTTTAAAAAGCTTACAGTCTAGAGATAGAAGCAAAAAATAAGATCAGAAAAATTATAAGACAGACTAAAATGAGAGCTAACTCAAATTATAATCATGTAATGGTTGAGAGAGCAATGAGCTCTACTTGGGAGAATCAGAAGTTTCACAGAAGAGTATTTGAGTCAGCTTTGAAGAATGAATAGAATTTTGGGGGTGCCTGGGTGGCTCAGTGGGTTAAGCCTCTGCCTTCGACTCAGGTCATGTTCTCAGGGTCCTGGGATCAGGCTCTCTGCTCAGTGGGGAGCCTGCTTCCCCCTCACCCTCTGCCTGTCTCTCTGCCTACTTGTAATATCTGTCTGTAAAATAAATAAATAAAATCTTTTTTAAAAATGAGTAAAATTTTGGAAGATGGCAATGTCGAGAGGGCATCTTAGGTTGAGGAAACATAATAAATTCTATGTCAACATTCATATAATATTTATCGAGTACCTCTATGTGCTAAATACTCTTCCAGGACCTGAGAATATATGTACAACTTGGCACAAAACAGAATCTTTATGTTCCTGATGTTTACTTTCCAGGAGGAAGACCCAGAAATTTATGTCAAAATCTATAAATCTATGGAGTGCTTTCAAGAAAAGTAGAGCAGCAAGGGGGTTATGAAGTCGCCAGTAAGGGAATGAGTGAGTGTGCGTTCCCTTAGAGAGGGCGAGCAGGAAAGGCCTCTCTGATAGGCAAATGTCTGAGCAGAGACCTGAAGAACTGAGAGTGAGGTTGGCAGGCGGGGATATTGCTCTGTAAATAATGGTTAAACTCTCTGGATGAATGCTGGAAGGGATGAAGCTAGACAGGTAGTTTTTGGCTAGATGGGTGTTGGAGGGATCTGTGTTTTATTCAGTAGTCTGTAGGGGGTCATTTAGAGAGTTTTGAGGACAGGAGTGACATCATAATAAACTTACCCGGTGCTTTACTCTGTCCCAGGCACTGCGCCAAGACACTTGCATGCATCATAGTACACTTTGTTTAGTTCTTTTGACAATTCTGTGAGGACTGTACTATAATACTTCCCTTTTATAGACAAAACTTAGAGGTATTACTGTGGTCTAAATGTTTGTGTCTCCCCCACCCCCAACTCATATGTTGGATGCTAATGCCCAGTGTAATAGTTTTAGGTGGAACCCTCACGAGTAAGATTAGTGCCTTGTAAGCGTTCCCACAGAGCTCCCTGGCCCCCTCCACCACATGAAGGCATAGTGAGAAGGTGCCAGCTACGAAGGAAGAGGGCTCTCATCAGACGGCAGCCATGTTGGTGCTTTGATCTTGGATTTCTCAGTCTCCAGAACTTTGAGAAATGAATTTCTGTTGTTTATAATCTACCCAGCCAGTGATGCCATAGCAGCCTGAATGTCTTACACAGGTGGTATTAAGAGGATGCTCCTTTCTCTACCAAACCACCCCAAATAAACACATGCTCTTGGTAAAATCAGTGCATTTATTATACAAATGCAGTTTCATGACAAGTTCTTTAGTCCTGTCTTCTAATTGCTCCATCCTGTATTGGAATTCTGGAACTACCACTGACTCCAAGTTACCCAAATAGTGTAGCCAAAACCTAGACCTTGGATTCCAGTTTAGGGAATTAATTTTGCTTGTAGCATGAATGATGAGTTTGAAGCTGTGAAGGGCTGAAAGCAAGGATACTAGTTAATTGGTCCCTGTATATTAATACAATTCCTGGAGCACCTGGGTGGCTCAGTCCATTGACTGTCCAACTCTTGATCTTGGCTCGGGTCTTGATCTCAGGGTCATGCATTCAAGCCCTGTGTTGAGCCCAGCACGGAGCCTACTGAAGAAACAAACAAACAAAACCCCAAAAAACTATTCCAGACATGGGTCTGAATTTGACCTCTCTTATTATGTCCACTTTACAGATAGACAAATGAAGCTTAAGAGTTTGTTAGGTAGTAGAGTTGACACAGTTGAGTATTACAGTAAATTTTTTTGAGTTTCTATTTCAATTCCAGTTAGTTACCATACAGTGTAATATTAGTTTCAGATATACAATTTAGTGATTCAACACCTCCACGCAACACCCAGTGCTCATCACGACAAGTGCCCTCCCCAATCCCCATCACCTATTTCACCCAGTCCCCCCCCATAACCATCAGTTTGTTCTCTATAGTTGAGTCTGTTTCTTGGTGTGCCCCCCCCTTTTTTCCCCTTTACTCCTTTTTTTTTTTCTTAAATTCCTCATAGGAGCAATATCATATGGTATTTATCTTTTTCTGATTGACTTATTTTGCTTAGCATAATACTCTCTAGCTCCATCCACATCCTTGCAAATGGCAAGATTGCATTCTTTTTTAAGGTTAGGTAATATTCCATTTTATATATATACCACATCAGTATAGATGTCCTTCAGTTGATGGACACTTGGGCTCTTTCTGTAGTCTGGCTGTTGTAGATAGTGCTGCTATAAACATCAGGGCGCACATATCCTTTGAATTAGTGTTGTTGTATTCTTTGGGTAAACACATAGCGCTGCAATTGCTGAATTGTAGAGTGGTTCTAGTTTTGACTCTTTGAGGATTCTCCATACTTGCCCCGGTGGCTGCCCTGGTTTGCCTTCCCACCAGCAGTGCAAGAGGGCTCCCCTTTCTCCACACCCTCATCAACACCTGTTGTTTCTTGTGTTTTTTTATTTTAGCCATTCTGACAGGTGTGAGGTGATACCTCAGTGTAGTTTTGATTTGTATTTCCCTGATGATGAGTGATGTGGAACATCTTTTCATGTGTCTGTTGGCCAGCTGGATATCTTCTTTAGAAAAAATGTCTCTCCGTGTCTTTTACCCATTTTTTCATTGGATTATTTGTTTTTTGAGTGCTGAGTTGTATAGGTTCTTTATATATGTTGGATACTATCCCTTTATCAGAGATGTAATTTGCAATTATTGTCCCCCATTCCACAGGTTGATTTTTAGTTTGTTTCCTTCTCTGTGCAGAAGCTTTTTATTTTATTTTATTTTATTTTATTTTTTTAAGGATTTTATTTATTTGTTTGACAGACAGAGATCACAAGTAGGCAGAGAGGCAGGCAGAGAGAGAGGGGGAAGCAGGCTCCCTGCCGAGCAGAGAGCCCAGTGCGGGGCTCGACCCCAGGACCCCGGGATCATGACTTGAGCCAAAGGCAGAGGCTTTAACCCACTGAGCCACCCAGGTTCCCCCACAGAAGCTTTTTATTTTGATGAAGTCCCAATCCTTTGTTTTTGCTCTTGTTTTCCTTGCCTCCAGAGACATATCTAGAAAGAATTTGCTGTGGCTGATGTCAAAGAGGTTACTGCCTGTGTTCTCTGCTAGAATTTTAGTAGTTTCCTATCTCACATTTAGGTGACAGTTATTTTGAAGTTATTTTTGAGTATGGTGTAAGAAAGTGGCTCAGTTTCATTCTTTTGCATGTTGCTGTCCAGTTTTCCCAACAGCATTGGTTGAAGAGACTCTTTTCTATTGGCTATTAATTTCTGCTTTATTGAAGATAAATTTTTTTTAAAGATTTTATTTATTTATTTGACAGACAGAGACAACAAGTAGGCAGAGAGGCAGGCAGAGAGAGAGGAGGAAGCAGGCTGCAGGCTCCCTGCCGAGCAGAGAGCCCCATGTGGGGCTCGATCCCAGGATCCTGGGATCATGACCTGAGCCGAAGGTAGAGGCTTTAACCCGCTGAGCCACCCAGGCGCCCCTATTGAAGATAAATTAACCCTATAGTTGTGGGTTCATTTCTGGGCTCTCTATTCTGTTCCATTGATCTATGTGTCTGTTTTTATGCCGGTACCATACTGTTTTGATCACTACAACTTTGTAATATAACCTGAACTCCAGAATTGTGATGCCTCCAGCTTTGCTTTTCTTTTTCAAGGTTGCTTTGGCTATGTGGGGTCTTTTGTGGTTTTATACAAATTTTAGGATTATTTGTTCTAGCTCTGTGAAAAATACTATTGGTAGGGATTACATTAAATATGTAGATCACTTTGAGTAGCATAGAAATTTTAACAATATTTGTTCTTCTAATCCATAAGCATGGAATGTTTTCCCATTTCTTTGTTTTTCATATTCATCTCTTTCATCAGTGTTTTATAGTTTTCAGAGCACTGCTCTTTCACCTCTTAGGTTAGGTTTATTCCTAGATATTTTATGGTTTTTAATATAATTGTAAATGGGATCGATGTCTTAATTTGTCTTTCTGGTTCTTCATTATTGGTATATAGAAATGCAACAGATTTCTGTATGTTGTTTTTGTAACCCGTGACTTTACAGATTTTGTGTATCAGTCCTACAGATTTTTGGTGCAGTCTTTTGGGTTTTCTATATAGAGTATTACATCATCTGCAAATAGTGAAAGTTTGGCTTCTTTTGTGCCAATTTGGGTACCTTTCATTTCTTTTTGTTGTCTGATTGCTGTGGCTAGCATTTCCAGTATTATGTTAAATAACAGTGGTGAGAGTAGACATCCCTGTCTTGTTCATGACCATGGAAGAAAAGCTCTGTTTTTTTTTCCCCATTCAGAATAATATTAGTTGTGGGTTTTTCATATATGGACTTTATTACACTGACATTTGTTCTTTCTAACCCTACTTTGTTGAGAATTTTTGTCATGAATGAATGTTGTACTTTGTCAAATAGTTTTTCTGCATCTACTGAAAGGGTCATATGGTTCTTATCCTTTCTTTTATTAATGTGGTGTATCACATTGATTGATATGCAAATATTGAACCATGCTTGCAGCCCAGGAATAAACCCCACTTCCTTTATTCACAGATGATTCCACCAAATATTTAAAGAACAGCTAATACATATTCTTCTCAAACTATTCCAAAAAATAGAAAAGGAAGAAAAATATCCAAAATCATTCTATGAGGCCATGATTGGTGAGTGATTCTTTTAATGTACTGTTGGGTTCAGTTTGCTGTTGAGAATTTTTGCATCCATGTTCATCAGGGATATTGGCCTGTAGTTTTCTTTTTAGGGGAGTCTTTTTCTGGTTTTGGTATCAGGGTATTGCTGGCCTCATAGAATGAATTTCAAAACTGTTCTTTGTAATAGTTTGAGAAGAATAGATGTTAACTTTTCTTTAAATATTTGGTAGAATTTGTCTGTGAAGCCGTCTGGCCCTGGACTTTGGTTTGTTGGGAGATTTTTATTATTGATTTTTATTATTGATTCAGTTTCTTTGCTGGTTATCAGTCTGTTCAAGTTTTCTATTTCTTCCTGTTTCAGTTTTGGTAGTTTATAAGTTTCTAGGAATTTGTCCATTCTTCTAGGCTGTCCAGTTTGTTGGCACATAGTTTTTCATAATCTTCTCTTATGATTGTTTGTATTTCTGTGGTGTTAGTTGTTGTTTCTCCTCTCTTGTGCTTGATTTTATTTGGGTCCTTTTTCTTTTCTTTTTGATAAGTGTGGCTAGGGGCTTATCAAGTTAGTTAATTCTTTCAAAGAACCAGCTCCTGGTTTCATTGATCTTTCCATTGTTTTTTTTAGTTTCTATATCATTTATTTCTAATCTTTATTATTTCCTTTCTTCTGTTGGCTTTGAGCTCTTTTTCTTGTCCTTTCTATCCTTTAGGTGTAAGTTTAGGTTGTTTATTTGAGATTTTTCTTGCCTCTTAAGGTAGGCCTATATTGCTATATACTTCCCTCTTGTGACCACTTTTGCTGCATCCCAAACCTTTTGGACCATTTTGTTTTCATCTTCATTTGTTTTTATGTATTTTTTTATTTCTTATTGATTTCCTGTTTGACACATTCATTATTTAGTAGCATGTTGTTTAAGGTCCATATATTTGTGGACTTTTCAATTTTTTTTTTTTGTGGTTGACTTCAAATTTCATAACATTGTGGTCAGAAAATATGGATGGTATGATCTCAGTCTTTTTGTACTTGTTGAGGCCTGATTTGTGACTTAGTATGCGATCTGGTCTGGAGACCATCCCATGTACACTTGAAAAGAATATGTACTCTGCTGGTTAGGATGGAATGTTCTGAATATTTTTGTTAAGTCCATGTGGTCCAGTGTGTCCTTCAAAGCCATTATTTCCTTGTTGATTTTCTGTTTAGATGATGTATGCATTGATATAAATGGGGTCTTAAAGTCCCCTACTATTATTGTATTATTATCAATTAGTTCCTTTATGTTTCTTTATTATTTAATGTATTTGAGTGCTCCCATACTGGATGCATAAATATTTATAATTATTAGATCTTCTTGTTGGATTATCCCATTTATTATGATATAATGCCCTTCTTTATCTCTGTTACAGTCTTCATTTTAAAGTCTAGTTTTCCTGTAAAAGTATTGCTACTCTGGTGTTCTTTTGACATCCAGTAGCATGATAAATGGTTCTCTATCCCTTCACTTTCAATCTGCAGGTAAAAAATGAGTCTCATGTAAGCAGCATATAAATGTCTTGTTTGTTTTTTACTTTGTGTTTTTTGATTTGAACATTTAGTCCATTTACACCCAGAATAATTATTGATAGATATGTACTTAGTGCCATTTTATTACTTGTTTTGTCATTGTTTCTGGAAGTGTTCTCTGTTCCTTTCTTGTCTTTGTCACTTTTGGTCTTTCCTTTCTACTCAGGGAGTCCCTTTTAATATTTCTTGCAGGGCTGGTTTAGTTTTTGTTTGTCTGGGAAACTCTTGTTCTCTCCTTCTCTTCTGAATGATGGCCTTGCTGGGTAGAATATTCTTGGCTACAGATTTTTCCCATTCAGCACTTTGAATATGTTATGTCACTCCCTTCTGGCTTGCCATGTTTTTCTTGAGAAATCTGCAGCCAGCCTTATGGGTCTTCTCTTGTAAGTTAAGGACTTCTTATGTCTTGCTGCTTTTAATATTTTTTTCTTCATCACTATATTTTGCAAATTTAGTTACAGTATTTTTGGTGTTGGCCTGCTTTGGTTGATTTTGATGGGAGTTCTTTGTGTCTCTTGGATCTGGGTATTTGTTTCCTTCCCGAGATTAGGGAATTTTTTTGCTATTATTTCTTCAAATAAATTTCCTGCCCCATTTTCTCTCTTCTTCTTCTGGGACTCCTATAATACAAATGTTATTACTTTTGATGAAGTCACTCAGTTCCCTAAGTCTATTCTCATGTTCCATAATTCATTATCTCTTTTGTCCAGCTTCCTTATTTTCCATTATTTTGTCGTCTGTATTGCTAATTCATTCTTCCTTTTCTTCCAGCCTGGTGTTCATTGCCTCAAGCCCATTTCTAATCTCAGTTATTGCAATTTCATTTCTGACAGATTCTTTTTAACTCTATTATTAGATGGGTCTAATGTGTGGGTCTCCCTGAAGTCTTCCATTCTTTTCTCAAATTCAGAGAGTATCCTTATGATGCCTTAAATTCTCCATCAGGCACATTACTTATATTTGTTTCATTTAGATCTCTATCCATAAACTTATCTTAGTCTTTATTATGGTCTGAATTCTTCCATCTTGACACTTTGTTTAGGTCTCTGCTGCCTCCTCCCTCTCCCCCTCCTCCCCCTCTTCCTTCTTCATCATCTCCTTTCTTCTTTTCTTCTTCTTCTTCCTCTTCCTCTTCTTCTTCTTCCTCTTCTGTGTGTCTTCCTCTCTCACTTTAGTTGTAGAATTTGTTCAGGTTCATTTCTGGGAAATTTAGGATGATCATTATCTACTTGTGTTTGTGGGACAAGATGAGCCTATAGTCCCCCTATCGTGTTTCCATCGTTCTCTGTATAGTGATTTTTTTAAATCTCTCAAAAACTCCCATATGGACTTTCATGAGACTGTATGATGATCATGGTAGGCTGGATAATGGCCCCCAAATATATCCAGGTCATTAACTGGAGTCCGTGAATGTTATAGGGCAAAATGGACTTCACAGATATGATTAAGGATTTTGGATTGAGAGATTATCCTGGATTTTCCAGGTGGACCCTAAATGTAATCACAAGTGTCCTTAAAAGAAGGAAATAGATGTTTGACATGAAGAGGAGAAGGTGATGTGACTGGAAGCAGAGAATGGCATGATGTACTTTGAAGGTGTTGGGAGGGACCACAATCTAAGGAAAACAGAAAATTACTAGAAGCTGAAAAAGACAAGGAATAGTTTTCCCCCCTCAGGCCTTTAGAAGGAGTGAGCCCTGTCTGTGCTTGACTTTAGTCCAGTGAAGTCAATTCAGACTTCTGGCACCCAGAAATGTAAAAGAATACATTGTGTCTTTTTTTTTTTTTAAGATTTTATTTATTTATTTGACAGATAGAGACCAGAAGTGGGCAGAGAGGCAGGCAGGAAGAGAGAGAGGGGGAAGCAGGCTCCTGCGAGCAGAGAGCCTGATGCGGGGCTCGATCCCAGGACCCTGAGATCATGACCTGAGCCGAAGGCAGAGGCTTTAACCCACTGAGCCACCCAGGGGCCCCAATACATTGTGTCTTAAGCCATCAAGTCTGTGATAATTTATTATAGCAGCCATGGAAAACTAAGACAGATTTTGGTACCTGGAATTAAGGTACAGCTATAAAAAATATCTAAAAACATGGAAGCAGCTTTGGAATTGGGTAGTGAGTAGATAGAAGAATTTTGAGGTGCAAAATAGAAAAAGCTTAGATTGCCTTGAGCAGACTGTTGATAGAAACACAGACAGTAGAGCTGCTGCTGGTTAGGGCTCATGTTATTGGAAAATGGAGGAAAGACAAACATGGCAGAAAGCTTGGCTGAATTGTGTCCTGTCCGTATATCAAAAGCAGAATTTGTAAGTGGGGAACTTGGACGTTTCGCTAAAGGGATTTCCAAACAAAGTGTTGAAGGCATGACCTGGTTTCTTCTTGTTGCTTATAGTAAAATGTGAGAGGGGAAAGATATACTGAGGAAAAAAAACTGTTACGTAAAAGAGAAATGGGACTTGATGACTTGGGAAATTCTCAGCCTATCCAGGTAGCAAAAGTGCTAAAATTAGGAGATTCACTGTTAGGAAAGTGTTCTCTGGAGGAAAAGCAAGGATGTGGCTGAACAGTGTTTTGTGGGTGCTGAAGAGATTGGGTGTGTTACTCATGGCTTCCCTCAGCCATCTTAGCAGAAGCCAGAAATAGAAATAAGATTATCTAAGAAGGACCCATGGAGGAGCCTGTTGTTTAACGTAATGAGTCTCTTTGTCTTGCAGGGAGACTCACAAGGTTTTTGAGGATGTTATACCAGTAGGAGCATTGTCAGTTTGAACAAAGGGAATGAGAAAACAAAAAGTAAAAAGGCTGTTTGGGGTGCCTGGCTGGCTCAGTTGGTTAAGCATCTGGCTTTGGCTTAGGTTATGATCTTAGGGTCCTGGGATGGAGCCCCGCATCGTGTCATCAGGCTCCCTACTCAGTGGGGAGTCTGCTTCTCCTTCTCCCTCCGCCACTCCCCCTGATTGTGCTCTCTCTCTTTCTCTCAAATAGATAAATAAAATCTTAAAAGAAAAAAAAAAGGGAAAAAGTCTGCTGGACTCCCAAAACCCTGCAGGCAGGAAACAGACTAATGAGGCTATTCAGCTGTGAACACATGCTACCTTTCCTTAAAAAAAAAAAAAAAATGACTCAGTCTGGAGCGCAGGCCAAGAGGATGGAACCTTCTGCCACATAGGATTATTCTTAGGTCTTGACATCTAATAGGATTTGCCCTGTGGGATTCCAAAATTGCTTGGGCCTAGTGACTCCTGTTTTCCTTCTACTTCTTCCCTTTCTGAATGGCAGTGTCTACACCTCTTACACTGCGTCTGTCCCACCATTGTGTTTTGGGAGTAGAGAACTTGATTTCTAGTTTCACAAGTCTGTAGGTAGAGAGGAATTTTACTCCAGGATGATGGATCACACCAAAGTTTCACCCATAGCTTGTTTAGATGATTTAGACAATGAGATTTAAGACTTCTGAGTTGATATTTTAGATGAGCATTTGGACATTGGGTTGATGTTGTAATGTGTTGAGATTTGGGGATGTTGGGATGAGGTAAATGTATTTTGCGTGTGGGATAGATGTGAATTTTAGGGCAGGCTGTGATGAGCTGAAAAATGGCTACAAACATATCTAGGTGCTTATACCTGGAAACTGTGAATGTTATTTCACATGGCAAAATGGATTTTGTAGATCCTTCAGTCAAGCATGGGGAGATTATTCTGGATTATCAAGGTGAGACCTAATGTACTTTGAAGATGGAGGAAAGAGCCACCAGTCATGGATACAAGCTACCACTAGGGCAAGAAAATGGGTCTTCCTCTTAGGTCCCTCAAAAGGAATCAGCCCAACACCTTCACTTTAGCCCACTGATACCAATTTTAAACTTCTGGATTCCAGAACTGTGAGAGAATAAATTTGTGTTGTTGTAAGCCATCAAAATCTGTGGCCATTTGTTATAGCAGCCACAGAAGGTAAATACACCAAGCTTCAAATTAATTTGGGGCTTATCTACAATTTGCAATATTCAGTTGTTCCATCTAGGAATGTGGTAAAACTTTCCATTTATTTGAGTCTTTTATTTTTCTCAAGGTGTAATTTTATTCAAACAGGTTTTGCAGATTTTGTGATGACTTTACTGTGGGTGCTATAGTGAATGGAATTATTTTAAACACTTGAAAGAAGGAAAGAAAGAAAGAGAAAGAAAGAAAGAGAAAATCTGGGTGCCTGGCTGGCTCAGTTGGAGGAGCATGCCACTCTTGATCTCAGGGTCATGGGTTTGAGCCTCATGTTGGGTGTAGAGATTACTTAAATAAATAAATATTTTAAAAAGAGAAAAACTATTTTTGAGTTTATTTTGAAGGACCACAAAGGGTAAAAGCAAGTGAGAGCTTATTTATTGGAAATGAATTTTTGTTCCTTTCTCTAGAGTAGATTTTTTAATGAAATATGGTCTCTTTAGGATTAGGTGTCACATTTTATATTTATTTGTCTTCAAAATTTTAGCATCATTTTAGGAACACAATGAATGTCCCAAAGTGTTATGCTAGTTAAGTATTATCTATCTTGAAATTCAATGAAACAACCTTAACAAATATCCTACACACATTTTTAAAAAATTTTTTACTTTACTTGAGAGAGAGAGAGAGCAAGCAAGAGAGAGAGAATGAGCCAGGGGGAAGGGGCAGATGTAGGGGAAGAAGCAGATTCCTCACTGAGCAGGGGACCAAACATGGGGCTCAATCACGGGACCCCAAGATCATGACCTGAGCTGAAGGCAGACACTTAACCAACTGAGCCACCCAGGTGCCCATTCTATTGCATAGTCTTTATAAACTCCGGGTATATAATAGTACCTTGTAAATAATTGACCGTATTTTTTAGTCTTTGTCTTACTATTGTGCATTTTATTGTCCTATTCCTTTAGAGGCAAGGCTGGCTCTGAAAAAATATATTGCAAAGGTCTCTGGAGCTGTTACAGACACAGAAAAGGGACCAGGGAAGCTCTTTAAGGATGACAAGGTATTGCATTATGATTATTGTTCATTCTGAAGTCTTTTGAGATTTTTGCTTTCCCTCTTTAATTTCTATACTAATGCTCTAGAGGTAGGTGGTGGTCCTTACTGCTATCTTGTCCCTCCCTTCCAACTTTCCTCCTACTCTTCTTCCCTCCCTCCTTCTTTCCCTTACTCCTTCCTTAGTAAACTACTAGTAAGAAATAGACTGATAAAAATTAAATGAAATAGTATTAAGGAGTGACATAGTGATGTATGTACTAAGTATCACAATCAATAGCATGATACTTTTTCAAAAAATAAATTTATTTATTTTTTGAGAGAGAAAACATGAGCATGCATGAGCAAGGGGGGAGGGGGCGGGGCAGAGGGACAGGAAGACAGAGTCTTAGGCAGACTCTGCATGGTGAGTGGGGATCCTGATGCAAGGCTCAATCTTACAACCCTGAGATCACCATCCTGAGATCATGACCTGAGTCAAAATCAAGAGACACGTGCTTAACTGAGTCAGCCAGGCACCTGAACTTGAATACACTTTTTAAATGTATTGTTGAGTGGAAAAAAAAAATCAGGAAAGACTACAGAGATTTTCATAAACTTCAAGACCAAGCAAAATAAAACTGTATTGTTTAGGGATACCTACGTATAGAGTAAAACTATTAAAAAAGAAAGCGAAGTTATAAGCACAGGTTGTCATTATCTCTTGGAGGAGGATTGGGAGATGAATTACAGGCAGGGCACAGAAATAGCATTATTCTGGCAATGTTCTGGTTATTCTGTTGATTAGTGGGGTCTACTGATATTCATTTCATTAAGTTTTGCTTTAAAACTTACATATTTATCATATTTTAGTTTCTTTGTATACATATATTGCATATTCAAAGTTTACATAATGGTAAAAAAAAAGATACACAAATATAAGGAGAGCTAATTGTCAAGCCAACTTCCCAAATTTACCATATACTAAGTTCTGCATATAGAGTAGTTTATTGCTTTGGATATACACTAAAATAAGAAAATGTGCTCCAGGTACCAGAAATGTGTTTTGGTTTTAAATTCTCTCTCTCGGGATGCCTGGGTGGCTCACTTGGTTGGATGACTTGATTTCAGCTCTGGTTGTGATCTCAGGGTGATGGAATGGAGTCCCACATAGGGCTCCTCACTTAGTGGGGAGTCTGCTTGAGATTCTCTCTCTCTCTTTGTATACCCCTCCCCCTGCTTGGGCATGCACTCTCTCTCTCAAATAAATAAGTCTTTATAAAAATAAATTATGTCTTGCATTTCTGTGCAAGATGTTCTGTGAATTCCTTGTAACTTAAAATTCTGATGAACAGGAATTACCTATTGCTCAAAATGTAATACATCCCCACCTCTGAGAACATGAGAAGTTACACATTTTACTTGTGGTTGTAAAACACTTTACAAAAAATCTCTTTTGAGACCAACAAAATATAGGCAAAATTCTATTAGAATCTATTGGATTCTAATTCCCAGCTATTGGATATGGGAAACAAAAATTTCCTGCCACAGACAGTACCTTGTCTTACAAGTTACTATAAAAGCTTTTTTAATTCCAATTTTTAAATATTTGGTTATTTGAACTAGAAAACACTGTGTACATGTAGGAATAATTAGAATAAAATTGAAATGCCTAAAGTAAACTTAACTTTCTTTCTTCCATTTCCAGTCTTACTACCTTACCCTGTGGTTCTGATAATAAGCTTGTGTTAATTTCACCATACTTGTCCCATCACTTCTATAAACATATGTACGCACACATAAACGTACATACGTTTTATAAGGTTTTGTTTTTATATAAGTGGGATTACACTATACATTTTATTCTTTTTTTAAACTACATATAATTCCTTAATTTGCTTTTCTTTCTTTTAATAATGTATTATGAACATCTTTTCAAATCCACTTGATTCTACCTATGTCTGCATACAGTACTGCTTATTTAATCATATGGACAGGCCATACAATAAAGCATTCATTTCTCTTTCTTATTACTAAGCATAGAACAAGTAAACATCTTATTTTTTTAAGACTTTATTTATTTATTTATTTATTTATTTGACAGACAGAGATCACAAGTTGGCAGAGTGGCGGGCAGAGGGAGAAGGAGAGGGAGAAAGAGACTACCTGCCGAGCAAGGAGCCTGATGCGGGGCTCAATCCCAAGACCCTGGGATCATGACCTGAGCTGAAGGCAGACGCTTAACTGACTGAGCCATCCAGGGGCCTCCAAGTAAACATCTTAAAGCAGACGCCCTCAGTTTGCTGTGCATGGGCAGAGTTAGCTTTGCAGTGCAAACTGAGCCGTTTTCAGTGAGGTGGAGCTCTTCTGGAATTTCTTGCACTTCCTCTCCTCTGAACCATCTGAGAGGGAATAAAAGAGCATTGTCTGTTTAGTTGCCTTTGGGTCATACAATCTATCTGTTCTTCTCCAACCTTTGCAAACACTTCTCTTCTCACAGGGCCCACTGAAACTAAAGAATTAGGGAGAGGATATTCACTGGCCCAAGACTTCATGACTCTAGATTATGAGTTTTATTATATACGACATTCCACTGATGTTAGAGCTGTGTGTCCAACATAGCAACTACTAGCCACATGTAGCTGTTTTAAGTTAGAATTAATTAAAATTAAATCAAATTAAAAATCCAGTTCCTCGGTCAGACTAGCCCATTTTCTAGTACTCAGTGGCTATAAATGTCAAATGGTGACTGGTTTGGACAATGCAGATAGCACGTTTCCATCATTCTAAAAAATTGTGTTGCACAGTGCTAGTTTAGAGATACTACAGAGCTTTATTTTCCAACAAACAAGTAGAAAATAAACTCTTTGTTTCTGTCTCTAGAATACCATCCTCACTGCATGCCGTGTAAAAAATGAGTGGTTGGAAACCAACCTGGAAGCTTCCATTAACGAGATTTTTGAACAGAAACAACAATTGGAAGATATTGTGACTCCTATCTTCACAAAAATGGCAACACCGCGTAAGTTTTGGATGAAGATGGTTTGAATGTCAGAAAAGATGAATATGAGGTTCAGTATTGTTATTTCTGAGATACTCTGATTTTAACAATCTTCATTAAATAGCCATTAACCTTTTACCAGCACATATATAAGTATGAACTCTCTGGGTTTGTTATTAGTTTCAGTATTAAGAATAACTAAAAATAATAACTGAATTATTTTTACAGAGAATGTCTAATACTAATCTTACTATTGTCACCATTAGTCATTGTTTAATTTTACATAATTTACAGTGCCTTTGATTTCAACTAAGGAGGCGTGTCCTCCTAGGAGATAGAGTGGCAGAATTTGAAAAAGCACTTTCAGTTTTATAACTGTATTTTGTAAAGCCTGTTGGGGGAAAACTCTTCTGTCCCTGGGGAGGGTGCACTATCAGAATCTTGGTGGCAGGCATACCTAAGAATTTTTAAAATATCAGGCTTATTGGGATATAATTCTTAGATTATAAAATTCACCATTTAAGAATGTACAAGTCAGCAGTTTTCAGTGTATTCACAGAGTTATATAATCATCACCACCATCTAATCTCAGAACATTTTATCACTATTGGCAATCACCTCCCACCTCCTACGAGCCTCCAGCAACCACTAATCATCCTTATTTCTGTAGTTTTTCCTGTTCTGGACATTTTCACAAATCATACAATCTGTGGCATTCTGTGTCTGGATTCTTTCATTTAGCTTATTGTTGTCAAGGTTCCTCCATGTTGGAACATGTTTCAGTGTTCCTTTTTTTTCCTGAATAATATTCTGTTGTATGGATTCAGATTTATCCGTGCATTAGTTGGTGGATATTTGAGTTTCCATGCTTTTGGCTATTATAAATAACAATGTTGTGAACTTTACTGTACAAATTTGTGTGACTGCTGGTTTTCATTTCTCCTGGGAGAATTGCCAGGCTGTGCCTAATCATTTGAGGAACTGCTGAATGTTGCCAATAGGCAGTATATGCGAAGATTCCATTTTCTCCACATCATCATCAACATTTGTTATTGTCCTTTTAAAAAAATTTAGCCATCCCAGTGGGTGTAAAGTGATACCTTAATGTAGTTCTAATTTGTATTTCCTTAATTATGGATGATGTTAAGCATCTTTTTATGTGTTTACTGGCCATTTGTATACTTTCTGTGGAGAGGTATCTATTTGAATCCTTTGTCCATTTTCAAGCTGGGATGTCTTTTTATTGTTGATTTGTAAGAGTTCTTTATGTATTTTGTGGAGTCAAGTCCCTTATCAGATATATGCTTTGCAAAGATTTTCTCCCATTCTGTGGATTATCTTTTCATTTTCTTGTGTTCTTTGAGACAGAAAAGGCTTTAAGTTTGAAGTCCAATTTATCCGTTTTTCCTTTTGTTGCTTGTGTGTGTCGTGTCTAAGAAACATCGCTTTATCCAAGGTCACCAAGATTTACTCCTATGTTTTCTTTGTAAGAATTTTGTAGTTTTAGCTCTTTTCTTTTAGCTCTATGGTCCATTTTAAGTTATTTTTTATATAGGATGTGAACTCCTTCTTTTGAATGTGAACACTCAGTACCTAAGATTTTTTTTATCAAAAGGCGCTATGGTTTTTTAAAGGTTAAGACAATCAAATCTAGATCTTCTGGCAGAATATCCCTTGCCGTCTTTACCCAGTATCTGTAGAGCTTATGCATAGCCCATGCCTAGTCCCCTGAAGGGAGACAGAGGCTTTACACTGTCCTTGTCTGTAAGCAGCCCACCACCCAGTTTGTGAGTGAGCGTGCATACCTGAAAAGTTAAACTCAGTGATGTGTATGTTCAAAGATGCCTAAGTATGAAGAGGAAGCATCATGAAAGAAGAGGAATTGCCTGAACGGATGGGTAGCAAGTGTGGAACATGAAGGGAATTCTAGAATGAAAGCCCAGTATGATGATGAAACGTTCAAACACGGGAATAGAGAAGTGGCCAAGATCCATTTGGCTGATTGTGTTTGAGTCTGTGAGTGGCAGTAGAAAACAAAGTTGGAAAGTTAACTGGTGCTCACTTCATTAAAAGTACTGAATTATAAGCTTGGAAGTTTGGTCTTTATTTCCAGGGCAGAGGGTTGCCATTAAAAGCTTTGGGTAGCAGAGAAGAGGAATTTAGTAGGGGAGAATACTATGGCTTTCCTTATAAAATGGCTGAAGAAGAGATTAGAGAGAGTGAGACCAACATAATCCAGGAGGGAGATGACTAAGGCTTGAATTACTGATGGTACTGTTTGGTTCCCACTGTCTCCCTCTGTTCCACCACTGCCGTTAGCCTGGCCCATAACCTCTCCCTGCTTCCCTTCCCATCTTCCAGGAAGATTACCTCTCCCGCCACGTCTCCTACATGCCCTCCAAGCACCCAGTATCTTACACTTTCATGTTATAGAAGTGTTAGGTCTTGATGGAACCTCTGAAATGACCCCCTCAGTTTACAGTGAAGAAAGTGAAGACCAGAGAGGGCAAGCACTTTATTCAAAGTTATTCTATTCATAGCAGAATTAGGAAGAATAATACCGGCTCTATGGGAAATGTGACCTCATAGCTTTAAATATAAAAAAAAAAGAGAGAGAGAGATGGGTAGGGGAAAATTCTTGACTTGACATAACACCAAGGCTTAATTAATGACTGATTCAGGCTGGGGCATACTCATTTATTTCATGCCAATTATTTTTAAAAATGGCTTCATTTTTATTTTATAAAACAAGCTAATTGAGTGTAATTTTAAAATCTGCTTCCTTTCAGGTCATGTGAAAAGTGGCAAATCTGTAGCCTAAGCCATGGTCAGAAAAGAAGTCAAGATCATACCTTCTACTGAACATGTATTTTATGAAAGACCACACTTCCTTCTAGTATTTATAAAAAGCAAACTTAATACACCAACTGAAGTTAAGAAAATCAATGTGGGGTTTTATAAAAAGGTTTAAGTATGAAATTAAATCACCCTTTTTAAAATTTTACCCTATTCAGCATGCTTACATCCAGACACTCTGGCCTTGCCTCTGCCGCCAGTGCAGGACCGTGTGAGTCCCACATGCTCTTTCCAGAGAGCACGCAGGTGCAAATCACTCACCAAGGCTCTCCGCAAGCCCTCCCGTCTGCACAGAGAACCTGACAATTTTCTGTGTAACTGAGGCAGGACATTTCCATTCAACTGAGGAATTATATTTTTTTTAAAAAGATGTATTAGTTAGGAAAAATTCGTTCTTCCTTTCTCAAAAGGAAACTATAGAACGCCATTCTAGAGCAATGAAATAATAAGCTATTACTTTTCACATCCAAATTAAAATTTACCTGTGAGGTGGCATTTAGTCTGTTAGTGAAACCTCGTTTCTTTATCTTTAACTTCCACCTCCTTGGTCTCTCTCTCTCTCTCTCTCTCTCTCTCTCTCTCTCCACACACACACACACACACACACACACACACTCATATTTAGATTTACCCTAATCTGTAGGTTTGGCGATATAGAAATTTTAGCAGGACTCCATGGTATCTTTCTTTCTGTTCTGTTTTATATTTTTTAGGTTTTAAATATCACTGCTGGTTTCATGTTAGTGATTTGGAATGTCTTTTTTTCCCTAGTATATCTGAAAGCCCCTGAACCTCCCATTATTCTGATTTTGTGGAAAACTTTTCTAGAAATAACATGTTTAAGAAAAAAAACCCACATTTATTTGTTGTCCTTATGACTTTCTTTTTTGTCCTTCCCTGAAAGCTGGTTTTTCCTTATAGAGGGGAAAGAAAAGAAATAAGGAATTTTGTAATTCCTTGTTGGTTGACACTTTCTCAACCATGATTTTTTGGTAACACTTTTAAATTTGTGTCACAGATTTTTAAGTTTTGAGATCATTTTTATGCATGAGCACTTGAGTTTCAGTTGCCTTAAACAAAAGAACAGGGCAGTAACTGTCACTCCCCTCTGGTAGGCCCAGCGGTGTTTTGGGAGCCTGATGAAGAAGGAGGTGGTTCTGTGTTTGCTCCGTCCTTCTCCTGCTGTGAGAAGTCCATTACCTTTAAGCACTACAGCAATTTGGGACAAGGCTAGTTGCCATTTTTACTATTTCTGCTCTAACTCTCTGTTTTCTGAGCCTTACTCTTGAGTATGATACGACTTCCCAGGCATGTGGTCCCAGTAATTAGGGTGGATTCCTGAATCTCACTTCAGAGATTCCTAGGTGAGACTGCGGTACTTATGGAGATTCTGGTACAAAATAAACCCCTCTCTCCTTTATCTTTCAGTCCTTATCTTCAAACTTCCTAAAACTTTTAATGTATATAGTTATGCTATCTTTTGGAATTCCCTGATTGGCACCTTTATGTCATTATGGTTCCTTTACTTACTTCTTCTTTTTTTAATTATTTATTTATGAGAGAGAAAGAGAGAGAGTGTGTGCACAAGCACAGGTTGGGGGAGGGGCAGAAGGAGAGGGAGAAGCAGGCTCTTCACTCAGCGGGGAGACTGATGTGGGGCTCAATCCCAGGACGCTGGGATCGTGACCTGAGCCATCAGCAGATGCTTAACTAACTGAACCACCCAGGTGCTCTTGGTTCCTTTACTTTTTTTCTTTTTTAAAGATTTTATTTATTTATTTGACAGAGAGAGAGAGATCGCAAGTAGGTAGAGAGGCAGGCAGAGGGAGAGGGGGAAGCAGGCTCCCCGCTGAGCTGAGAGCCGGATGTGGGGTTTGATCTCAGGACCCCGACACCATGACCTGAGCCAAAGGCAGAGGCTTAACCCACTGAGCCACCCAGGCACCCCAGTTCCTTTTCTTTTTTAACAATCTCCTTTTCTAACACCTTCACTAGTTTCTATGGTCTGAATGTGCTTGTATCCCCCAAAATTCATATGTTAAGACCTAATGCCTAATGTGATGGTGTTAGGAGATGGGGCTTTTCGAAGGTCTTGTCTTATGAATGAGACCTTCAAACAGTTGACTTGCCCCATGCACTATGCAAGGTTATAGTGAAAAGACATGCGTCGAGGAGATGGGCTCTCCCCAGACAGTGCATCTTCTGGCACCATGATCTTGGACTTCCCAGCCTCCAGAACTGTAAGAAATAAGTGTTTGTTGTTTATAAAGTATCCCATTGATGGTCTTTTGTTATAGCAGCTTGAACCAAACACCAGCTCCTGTTCTTCATTTTGTCTCCAGCAACGGAAACTTCTCAAAAGTCAGTCCTGGCTTACAATTTTATATGCCAGGTATACCTCATAAAGCTGTAAAAAGAAAAAAAAAAAAACAAAACACCACAATTCTGACCCTTGGCAAAGAAGTCTGTAACTCTCCACCCCATGGCCTTCTCTGTTCCCAGTGTTAGGTTCCCTCCTCCTTTGGGGCACCCATAGTGCTAATAGCTACATATATATTCCATTTAATCGTTCACGTTTGCCTCCCCTTGTGAATTGTGAGCCTTTTGAGGGTAGGGGTTTTGTCATATTTTTCTTCATACCTTAACGTCTATACGATAGTAAGTTAATAAATAACAGTTGAATAAATTCTCTTTTGGTGCTACCTTATTCCTGGAGCTCACTAGTCTTCCTTCATTGATAGAACTTATTCACCTTTTCTAAAAATGACTCCTGAACCCTCCTCTGCATATCTTGTTTGTGCCAGTGCCCCATTTCTACTCCAACTCTCCCAGTAGACTAGCCGCATGTACACACAGCATCATGACTATGTATCTAATTTTCTCCGTATCCTTCTATTTTCTGACCTTTACCTTGGATTCCACACGACTTTGTAGTCATGTGAACCTGGTGATTACTAAGGGATTCCTGGATCTCACTTCAAAGATTCCATTGATATGAGGATCTGAGTTTTGAGAGCAATAATACTTCTCGTGATCTGTCATTGCATTATATTATATCTATATTCATAGGAGAGTTAAAATACCCTTGTGTTTTGAGTTTGAACTGTTACAGGTAGCTCTAGATGTTTTCTGAACACCCACAGAATAATTTCAGTTTGCATACTAGTAAATTAAATCACATTATTTGAGAAGTGGTCAAGCAAAGGCTAAATTCAGTGCTGTGATAAACTCTAGACAGTGGTTTCTAAGACTTCTGTATTTTCACTGGAAAAAAATGTGAAAAAATGGAGGACATTGAAATGACATCACTAAGAAAACAACTACTATCTGCTATCACTATTACTTAATAAGAGACATTTTAACATCAGAAAAGAACCAAAGGTATGATTCATTGTAAGGCTCTGCCCTTTAAATTGAACAAATTAAGCTTAATTATGGACTTGTATATTTTTCTCATTTTGCCATGTATGCTGGAACTTTTGTCATGAATCACCACTGGTTTATGGTCCAGCCTTTGAGAACAACTGTCCAGACTGAGCTGAACCAGGCAGAATGCTATTTAGGTTAACATGATGCCCCGAGTTGTAAAGGACTGACAATATATTGACACTTGATCTGTGATACATTATATTCTCCAAGTTGGCCACATCTCCTGCCCCACATGTTCTTCTTACAATGTGATCATGACCTTCCTCACAGAGAGAGGAGGGTCTCTGTTTTCTCCTCTTGAATCTGGGCAGGCCTGTGATTATAGTGGAAGTAATACTATGTGATTTCCATAGATCATAAAAAGGGATTCAGTCTCTAGCTAGTTCTTTTGAGATGCCCAGTCTTGGGAACCAGTCTGTATGGAAGGACCCATGTGGACAGAAACTGAGGCCCCAACCCAAAGCCCTGTCTGAGCTCCAGCTAGCAGTCCCCGCCAACCTGCCAGCCATAGGAGTGAGACATCTTGGAAGTGGATCCTCCAATCAAGCCACCACAGCCAGTGCTATATGGAGCAAAGAGAAGCCTTCTCTGTTGAGTCCTGTCAAAATTGTAGATTTCAGCTAAATAAATGATTGTTGTTGTTTTAACCTACAAAGCTTTGTGTCTGTTTGTTATGCTGCAATATATAACATAGCAATTTTGGACTCTAGAGTGAGAAATGGATGTAACAAACCCTAAAATATGTGGTATTGCCTTTTTGGGATTGGATGACAGACAGAAGCCCAAAGGGTCTAGAAGAGAGTGTCAGTGAAAGCCTGCAGAATGTTTAAAGGCCTCTCGGAGGGATTAGTGGGAGTTAGAAGAAAGCGATAGTAGAAGCTGGAGAAAAGGGGCCCTTGTTAGGTGATGGTGGTAAATTCAATCACACTGTTGTCTAAGTAATGAACTTATGATCATGCTAAGGATTTTCCTAGATAGTAGTCAAGTGCCACTTGGCTTCTTCTACGGCAATATGAGAAGAGAGATGAGCTGAAAAGAACAGTTCAGTTTTCAAATGAAATTTAAAAGAAATATAATGCAGCCAGTACTCACTGGGTTTAAAAATAATAGTTTCTCATGCCTAGCCTTTCTAGATGGCAAAAAGTTCTCAAACTAGGAAATGGATTCTGAGAAAAGATAAGAATCTCAGGTGGGATTGTGAGGTCATAAGACCTTAGAGATATCTAAGGTGGTGCCTCCTGGAACTTCTGAGCCTTGAGATAGGCTTTCTCAGTGCATCTAGGAAGATGACCTCTATCTGCTGGAGGCAATCATTGTCATAGCTAAACCAAAATGCAAAGAGAATAGCTCTCTGTCAATAATGGTATATATCAAACTTAGAAACCATCTGATTGGTCCTATCTGAGTCCTGTGCCCATTTCTGAACCAACTATTATATAGGGGGATGAGAAAATATGACTAACCAGCCTTGTCTCAGCCAGATAATATAGTCTATTTTCAGAATATGCAGTTGGGGGAAACATACTGGGCAGCCTCTCAGCCCTCAGCTCCTAAAGTTATCATAGTCTACTCAGCTGGCTCTACCAAAAACTGGTGATATATGATTTATTATTGCTTTTCTTTGAGTTCTATGGGAAAGATTATGAATTAAAGAAATTTGATCATCTCTATATTTTAGTTATATTCTATCTCTAGCAGAACTATGTAATCTAGAGCCAACTATGAATTTTGTCCAATTTTTCTCAAGGTATGAAGATTTTTCTAAAAGCCATGGAGAATCTGAATTTTGAAATGTAAAGCTTCATGAGACTTTCCTGTAGGGTCTAGGTGACCCAAGTGAATCTGAGGGAACACTAGGATAGAAACTAGATAGAAGGTGAAAGGACATTACTCAAAATGATAAGAAAGCAGTTGAGAGAATTCAAGGTGACCAGAGGTTCAGATAACAAAGATGAAATGGGAGAAAGAGTAGTGAACTTGGTAACTAGGAGAGTTAAGGGCGAGTATGGGAAAGAGTAAGGAATGGGTATCTCAAGAGACAGCCTGTGAATAAGATGGCTTTATTGGCTGAATGGTTTAAAAGAACCATACCAGACAACAAAATGCTGAAGGAAAAATTTTGGAGAATGGTATATGGGTACCAAAGGTGGTTGCTTCAATCAGGGCCAGACATAAAGCTGTTGACTAAAACTCTTCAGTTGAAAGTATGAATTGGGACTTTGAATTGAAACGTTCTTTGATATATAGTAATGGAGAAGATTGATTATAGAGTTTGTAATCTCACTGCTGTGGTACTATTCTTGGTGCCCTGGGGAAGAGTATTATACTAGTATGACAAGAATGAGAAGAATTTCATTGTCACAAAATAACCTCCTTGGAAGGAAACTATAAATTGATTAGCTGTTCATTTGTTTAAATTTGTACTGTGTTTTAGTGATTAGATTTGAGGCAAAAATATATTAATTTTGACATCACAGAATTTGGGATACGTTTGTCCTCCTGTGAAGAGTGAGAAATGTTGTTTCTTCAAATTAAGGGCCAAAAGTGAGAAATACCCATCAAAAAGGAGAGATAGGTAGAAAAAGAGAAAATGGGAAAGGAGGAATGAAAAAGTCAGATGGGAGAGCAGGTAGTGTTGAAGAGGATTAGGGCCGGAGAATGAAAAACAGAATATATATTTAAAAACATGTAAGAGGATCTTCTGTCTACATGGTGAATGACCATTTCAGCTATTATGTTAGGCAAAGAAAGTCAGTTAAAACAGTTGTGGGTATAGACACAGCTCCAGCATTAGGAAATGCAAGCTTCCCTGGAACTGGATCACTTAGCTGCTTCTGGGTTGGGGGTGGGGATGTTATATGTAGCCAATCAGAGTGAAAGTAAGTTGGCAAGCAACCAATGGGACTTAGGCATGGAAATGACTTTGGATGTGATATCAGTTGGCAGTACTGTCCCTGGCAAACAGCCAGCAGAGCTGAGCATTTTTCTTTGTGATTTTCAAGAGCCTTCATCTTGATTTCAACTCTGAACCAGCTTGGCCTTGGAAGACGGTAACTCTGGTCTTGGTAGTTTGGAGAACGTGATTTGAGCGTGATGCTGTAATGACAGGTGGGGATGGCAGGAGGTGAGGATGCCAAGGACATGAAGGGCAATTTGAGGGACAGGTGAAGTGATTTGAAGATGTAGCATTTTGAATCTCATTTCTGGCCCATTTCTTCTTCACACCAGGATCATTGTGGCTTGTAGACCAAACAAGTACAAAACAAAGAACCAAAGATTATTGGGGATACTTCAGGAACCTCTAGGAATTTTTAGGTTAAGGTTAACTGCAGGGAAACATAAAACCGAATGAGTCCTTCTCAGGACCACCACGAGATTTTTGCAGGCTATGTTCTGCACGAGGGCGCCAGCTGAGGGTAGGTACTTGGACTGAAATCAAACCTATTATTTATATGCCAAGCCACGTGCCCTGTCATCGGGAAGGGGAACTTTTTCTAATTCACTTAAAGGCATTGTATGATAAAACCACAATTTTAGCCTTTTCCTTTGTTTTTAGGTTATTCATCCCACTTCTCTATCCCAACCTTATCTGGTGTGACTCAACTTTGACCTCATTTCCCATTTGGGGTTTGGAGGGGCCCAAGAGAGGGGAAAAGGGACATGGGACTGAAGTAGTAAAGAGGAATTCCAGAATGACTTGTACATATAGAGAAAGAGGTACCGCTCCAAAAAAGTTCAGTTGATCGAATATTATGGAGAGCGTATTATGGGCCACATACTGTGCGCACAGCCTTAAGGAAAAATAATATCCAACCCTGGGCCTTGAGAAACTCACTATTCAATGAGGAAGGCAAACATACCACTCATACAATGATTATGTGCAGAAATCAGTGCTGTTGCTCCTCTAGTATATGTAGAAGTGTGGAGGAAGTGTTCTTGGTGTTCCTATGACATGATCTTGGAGCAAGAGGTAGAAGAGAAAGTATCAGTATTCTTCATGACAAGAAGAAAGGTGCTCAGATCCGAGTGTGGTACCATCTTAGGTAGAAAGAATGTGGATGCTGTGCTCATTTTCTTCTTTTTTTGCGTATCCTAACAGGTTAGTCTGTGGTAGTGAAAATAACTCCTATATAAATTCATCAAGTTAGGACTGAAAAAGCAATGCCAAACATGAACTCTTCCTTCTGGATACAAAGAGAAGGTAACAGACCTGACTTACTCTGCGGGCACTCAGCCACCTACACCGTTGTAAATGGGCATTTCCTGACACTTGTGTGCTCCATTGTTGTTTTGGGAGGTAAGTGCTTGTTTCTAAATTTCATCTTTCCTCTGCCCTCTGAACCTTTCTCAGGGCAGAAAGCCATCACAACGTCATCAAAAGAAGTCTGGTGGAACTGTAAGATGTGAGTGAACACTGGCAGGGTGGCTTCATTTAATTATCAGTAGCATCAATACTATGTTCCTTCCTTCAGGGGCATGTGCTGAGCACAACAGAGTGGTAGGCAGAAGGGGAGTCAGACAATTCCTTAACCTCAAGGAGTCCTCTCACTGGCAAGATAGGAATTATGATGCAATGGGGTTGGTGTAACTGTCCAGTGGTGGCCTAGAAGGCCTCAGGCTACCTCCTGCCAGGCCCAACCTAACCAACATGTATCTGGGATGAGGACAGGGCAATGGGGGCAAATAGGACCCAGACATTTGTTCCACAATTTGCACAGTTGTTGCAATTAGTTTTGTCCGTTTTATTATAGCTTTTGATGTGATTTTACTGCAGGGAACATCCCCCCACTCCAACCCCTAGTGGGGAATTAGGAGAGACTTCACAATTAAGGGACTCTTAAATGATCATTAAGAATTCAATAGGAGGGGCACCTGGGTGGCTCAGTGGGTTAAGCTGCTGCCTTCGGCTCAGGTCATGGTCTCAGAGTCCTTGGATCAAGTCCCGCATCAGGCTCTCTGCTCTGCAGGGGGCCTACCTCCCTCTCTCTCTCTCTCTCTCTCTCTCTCTGCCTGCCTCTTGGCCTACTTGTGATCTCTCTCTGTCAAATAAATAAATAAAATCTTAAAAAAAAAAAAAAAAGAATTCAATAGGAGGGGCACCTGGGTGGCTCAGTGGGTTAAGCCTCTGCCTTCAGCTCAGGTCATGATCTCAGGGTCCTGTGATCCAGCCCCGCATCAGGCTCTCTGCTCAGCAGGGAGTCTGCTGCTCTGCCTACTTGTGATCTCTCTCTGTGTGTCAAATAAATAAAATATAAAAAAAAAAAAAGAATTCAGTAGGAATGGTGAATGATAGTCACACGGATGAAATACCAGACTGAAAAACACAGGTACTTTATTCCCCCAGTTCAATGCTAGTGATGAGGGAAAAGTTTCTAGTGCTCTTTAAAACATTTTTCTTTGGGGGGAAAAAAGGTCAGGGGCTTTAAAATCCTTTCTGGAATTGGGAAGACTATAAAGAAATGATGAAGCAAATACTCGTCTTCCATTTTACTTGTCAGAGAGTAAAATCACGTCCTCTGGGGTGAGCCTTGAAAACACACTGATGACATTGGTCCCCTGTGGTACTAGGAGATGCTGGTGACCATGAATCTCACCAGCTCTAGATCCTTAATGATTACATAGAGATAAGTGCTCAGCAGTAAGGGGCATTGCAGAAATAGTTGGAGAAACATTTCTTCAGCCCTACACAAAAGAAGTATTCAATAAATATGCACTAATTCAGCTGGAAGACAGGAAATGCAGAATCTGGAATGCCAATGAATCTTGCCCTAGGCATAAAGTGATTGGATTATAGTCCATACATTGCTTCTGGAGAGAATGAGCTGAATAATATTGAACAGAGGAGAGAGTGGCAAGGTAAGAAAATGCGCGTAGACAATAACACAGGTCTCCTGTGACTTGTCTGGTGAAGGCAGTTTTCCCTCTAGTTAGAGCTCAGTTGAAAGTATTTCTGGATTTTAGGAAAACTATAGAATATATGTTGCTGCAGTTTAGGATAAGTAATTACTAATAAAAGTTATACCAGGTAGATACGACGTTTGACTTTTTGTAATCTCTCGTCATCAGATCCATAGATCCTCTTGTACAGTGATCATAATGTGCCTGTCAGTGGGCAAATGGGAGATTGTTGGAACTTCAGTATTTTCCAGATTCACCTGTAAGAAAAGCTTCATTATGTGTTTCTTAAGAGACAGCATTTGTAAGAGCTGTCAATTGTTTTTTATATGATGTGACACTCAGGAAGTTTAAAATGAAATAGAGAAAGGGGATATTAAATGTTTTGAAACTATACATTATGTCTAAATAACACATACATGTATTTCTTCAGGATTTTTGAGGACCTATTTAAGGAGTTCTGAAGTCACTGTCTTAATAATTCTTTCAGTGTCAGGGTTTGTGATAGGACAACTGGCTCACAGTTCTGTTAAGGTATGTATGTACCTTATGTATGTATGTACAATAATAAGTTAGTGAAGAACAGAGACCAAAATCAAAGTCTACTCTCACCCCATCTGTGAATGTATGGAATTAAAAAAAAAAAAAAAAAGGGAACCGCTGGTATTCCTGGGTGGTTCAGTTGGTAAGTGTCTGACTCTTGATCTCGGGGTTGTGAGTTCAGACCCTGGGGTTGCGCTCCACACCCACCTTAAATAAAAAAATAAAAATTTAAAAAATGTGAACAGCTACTGAAAAAATTCATCTGGTATTATAAATTTTGAAAATGAAAAACCATACAATAAAAGACATATAAATTAGAGGTCCTGGGGCGCCTGGGTGGCTCAGTGGGTTAAGCCGCTGCCTTCGGCTCAGGTCATGATCCCAGGTCCTGGGTTCGAGCCCCACATCGGGCTTTCTGCTCAGCGGGGAGCCTGCTTCCTCCTCTCTCTCTGCCTGCCTCTCTGCTTACTTGTGATTTCTCTCTGTCAAATAAATAAATAAAATCTTAAAAAAAAAAAAATTAGAGGTCCTTAAGATAAGACATTAGGGGCGCCTGGGTGGCTCAGTGGGTTAAGCCGCTGCCTTCGGCTCAGGTCATGATCTCAGGGTCCTGGGATCGAGTCCCACATCGGGCTCTCTGCTCAGCAGGGAGCCTGCTTCCCTCTCTCTCTCTGCCTGCCTCTCTGTCTACTTGTGATCTCTGTCTGTCAAATAAATAAAATCTTTAAAAAAAAAAAAGATAAGACATTAGTATGGAAGTGAGTAAAATTGGATTGCATCTTGGGTTCTGCTTTGGGAGCCTCGCTCTTGTTTCTTTCCCATGTCCGTACACAGGCTTCATTGTGTGCAACACAATGCAGATAATGATGATGTAGAGACATTATCAAAGGCAGCTGTTATTGTCATAATGAAACATGGTTACTCTTTCCTAACTGCTAGATTCAATGCAAAACGTGTCATATAATATATAATATAGATAGATACAAGAAAAATTTTCTTAATTTACTAACTCTTGATTTCAAATGCATAACATGTGATCAGTAGCAACTTGTCTCCACTTTTATTTTTTTTTTCAATGGAGATGATGCTTGTGTCTGTCTAGGATTTTTAAAAGCCTTCTGTTACTCTTCTGAAACACCCGCATTACTACTAACATCTTTTGAGTGTTTACTATATGCCCGGTTCTCTTTAAAGTGTTTTGTGTTTATTAGTTTATTAACTTATTATTTATTCTTTTTTCCAGTTAAAAATGGAGCTGTTTAATTTTAAAAATGTGTTTTATTTGAGTATGGTTGATACATCATGTTACATTAGTTTTAGGTATCCAAAATAGTGATTCGATTTCTCTCTGTGTTATGCTATGCTCAACTTCTTACTAATTCTTGAGTTAATTCATTCACTTTCACTGAAACTCAGTGGAAGTAGGTATTCTATCCCATTTTACAGATGACAAAACTGAGGCACAGGGAGGTTAAGTAATGAAGAATAAAGTATTAGTTGAGCCCAAAACTTTTAAATGTACAACCTTCATGATTTATGTCTTATATACACAGTATTTATGTGCTATTATCTATGTGTTATTTTTCTCTACTTGATTCGCTGAAGGACTTTATTGTTTTCTTTAAAGATTGATTTATTTATTTGAGAGAGAGAGCGCACACCGTGTGAGGGAGTGCAGGAGACAGGAGGGCAGTGGGAGAGAATCTTAAGCAGACTCCTGGCTGAGCAGAGATCCAGCCTGGGGCTTAGTCCCACAACCCATGAGATCCCAACCTGAGCCAAAAACGAAGGTCAGATGCTCAACCAACTGAGCTTCCCAGGTGCCCCAGCTCACTGAAGGAGAAATGAAAAATCTTAAACAAATGTTTGTGAAATCATAAGTACCTGTGCAAGTTTCTCTTTTCTGTTTCTTACTGCAAATTAGAATAAATATCTAAGAGTCAAATAAAAAAATACTTATCTGTGGATACCTAAAGTCATGTCAGGGATCACCAGTGGCAGGGGTATCACTTGTGAAAATGCTGATTACAGTACTTATCACAAACAATGTTTATGTAGCCCAAACTCACACAATTCTCTGGTGAATAGAGGACTGTACCTGCAACTCTTCTGGACAGTCAGATCAAGAAATCTACAAAACCCTCAGGACTGGTCTTGTAGATAATTGCAGATAGTTGCAGATTAGAATATACTAAAACTTACAATGATTGATATCACATTAATTTCTAATATCTCAAATTACCTACCACTAATTTTTTTTTATTTTTTATAAACATATATTTTTATCCCCAGGGGTACAGGTCTATGAATCGCCAGGTTTACACACTTCACAGCACTCACCATAGCACATACCCTCCCCAATGTCCATAACCCCACTCCCCTCCCCCAACCCCCCTCCCCCCAGCAAGCAACCCTCAGTTTGTTTTGTGAGATTAAGAGTCACTTATGGTTTGTCTCCCTCCCAATCCCATCTTGTTTCATGTATTCTTCTCCTACCCCCTTAACCCCCGCATGTTGCATCTCCACTTCCTCATATCAAGGAGATCATATGATAGTTGTCTTTCTCCGATTGACTTATTTCGCTAAGCATGATACCCTCTAGTTCCATCCACGTCGTCGCAAATGGCAAGATTTCATTTCTTTTGATGGCTGCATAGTATTCCATTGTGTATATATACCACATCTTCTTTATCCACTCATCTGTTGATGGACATCTAGGTTCTTTCCATAGTTTGGCTATTGTAGACATTGCTGCTATAAACATCCGGGTGCACATGCCCCTTCGGATCACTACGTTTGTATCTTTAGGGTAAATACCCAGTAGTGCAATTGCTGGGTCATAGGGTAGTTCTATTTTCAACATTTTGAGGAACCTCCATGCTGTTTTCCAGAGTGACCTACCACTAATTTTTAATACCACCAAATGGCAGACAACTAATTTCTTATTTGTCCTTGTTACTTTAGGTGTACCAAATTGTCTACCCTCTTCTAAGAACACCAAGTTTTTCACTTTATTGTTATTTTGCACCTATAATTATATTTATGGCTGCTTTGGATGTGGACTTTTATATCCTCAAGAATGTGTTTTGGCAGGTAAGAACACAATTAAAAAAATTATGGTCAATCTTGCTTTATTTATTTATTTGACAGAGAGAGAGAGAGAGAGAGAGATTACAAGTAGGGAGAGAGGCGGGCAGAGAGAGAGGGGGAAGCGGACTCCCTGCCCAGCAGAGACCCTGAGATCATGACCTGAGCCAAAGACAGAGGCTTAACCCACTGAGCCACCCAGGCGCCCCAATCTTGCTTATTTATGTTAGCAGAAAATATGTTTGTCTATAAAGAAGATTAATCATTCACAAATCTCACAGTTTAATTGTTCTATCTTCCTTATTCCGTGAAACCACTAATTAAAAGGGAGTGAGGGGGAGGGAGAAGGAATAAATATTTGCTGAGTGACCACTGTGATGAGGCACTGAACAAGTATCTCTATTTTGTATGTAAACAAATTGCAGTTCAGAGGTCACAAACAAGGCTGATAAATGGCAGAGCCTAGATTCTGATCTCCTATCTGACTTCATCTCAAATATATCTGTAGATTTACCTGTTGTCACTGCTGACATTGTTTTACTTGTGGCTTCTCTTTTTCTTAATCATGGCTTGTCAGATGATTTTACTTTTTCTTTCAAAGAACACATTTTATCTTCTT
Organism: Lutra lutra; assembly: GCF_902655055.1. Taxonomy (NCBI): domain Eukaryota; kingdom Metazoa; phylum Chordata; class Mammalia; order Carnivora; family Mustelidae; genus Lutra; species Lutra lutra. The sequence goes on from NC_062292.1 coordinate 28,579,951, forward strand.
TAGTTTTATTCTGTACTTTTTCTAACACCTTGAGTTAGAGGCTAGTTGACTGATTTTTAGTTTTCTTATTTTTTGTATTTTATACACTTAAGGTTTTAAATTTTGCTGTAACTACTCTTTTAGCTTCACCATGTTTTGATTTTTAGTGTTTTTTGTTTTTGTTTTGTTTAGAGAGGGGGGGGAGTGCACACACACCTGTGAGTCTACACACATGGCACTGGGGGAGGGGCAGCGGGAGAACCATAAGCAGGCTCCACGCTCAGTGCAGAGCAGCAAGGGGCTCTTTCTCCCAATCCTAAGATCATGACCTGAGCAGAAATCAAGTCGGATGCTTAACCAACCGAGCCATCCAGGTCCCCCATGATTTTTAATGCTCTCATTATCATCCCGAACCTACCTAAAACTTTTACTATACTTTTTCTTTGGACCATTAATTATTTTGTTCCCTATGTGTGGAAGAATTTTGTTTGTTTTATTTATTTATTCTTGAAGTATAGTTGACATACAATATTATATCAACTTCAGGTATATATCCTAGTGATTTGATAATTATATACATATGAAAAGCTCACCAGGATAAGTGTAGTTACCATTTGTCATCATACAAAGATTTATGATATTAATGGCCATATTTCCCATGCTGTACGTTTATCCCCATGACTTATTTTATAACTGAAAGTTTGTACGTCTTAGGCCCCTTCTACTATTTTGCCCATCCCCCACCCCTTTCCCTTCTGGCAACCTTTAGTTCGTTCTCTGTATTTATGAGTTTATTTCTGGCTTTTGTTTATTTGTTTGTTTGTTTGTTTGTTTTAGATTTCACCATGAATGAAATCATACAGTATTTGTCTTTTTCATCCTGACTTATTTCACTTAGCACAATACCCTCTAGGTTCATCCATGTTGTCACAAGTGGCAAAATTTCGTTTTTTTTATGGCCGAGTCACAGCCCTTTAAATATATGTGCCAGGGGTACCTGGGTGGCTCAGTGGGTTAAAGCCTCTGCCTTCGGCTCAGGTCATGATCCCAGGTCCTGGGATCAAGCCTCACATTAGGCTCTCTGCTCAGCAGGGAGCCTGCTTCCTCCTCTCTCTCTCTCTCTGCCTGCCTCTCTGCCTACTTGTGATCTCTGTCAAATAAATAAATAAAATTTTTAAAAATAAATAAATAAATAAATATATGTGCCATATCTTTATCCATTCATCTATCAACAGACACTTAGGTTGCTTTCATATCTTGGCTATTGTAAATAATGCTGCTATAAACAGGGATGCATATATCTTTTTGAATTAGTGTTTTGTTTTCTTTGGACAAAAATACCTAGAAGTGTTGAAAATAGAACTACCCTATGACCCAGCAATTGCACTACTGGGTATTTACCCTAAAGATACAAACGTAGTGATCCAAAGGGGCATGTGCACCCGAATGTTTATAGCAGCAATGTCTACCATAGCCAAACTATGGAAAGAACCTAGATGTCCATCAACAGATGAGTGGATAAAGAAGATGTGGTATATATACACAATGGAATACTATGCAGTCATCAAAAGAAATGAAATCTTGCCATTTGCGACGACGTGGATGGAACTAGAGGGTATCATGCTTAGCGAAATAAGTCAGTCGGAGAAAGACAACTATCATATGATCTCCTTGATATGAGGAAGTAGAGATGCAACATGGGGGGTTAAGGGGGTAGGAGAAGAATACATGAAACAAGATGGGATTGGGAGGGAGACAAACCATAAGTGACTCTTAATCTCACAAAACAAACTGAGGGTTGCTGGGGGGAGGGGGCTTGGGGGAGGGGAGTGGGGTTATGGACATTGGGGAGGGTATGTGCTATGGTGAGTGCTGTGAAGTGTGTAAACCTGGCGATTCACAGACCTGTGCCCCTGGGGATAAAAATACATTATATGTTTATTTAAAAAAATAAATAAATTTAAAAATTAAAAAAAAAAAAAAACCTAGAAGTGAGATTACAGGATCTTATGATACTTCTAGTTTTAGTTTTTTGAGGAGTCTTTATATTGTTCTCTAGCTTAATAAAAAAATAGAAATTAAATAAATAAAGGGAAGAAAGAATGAGAAACAAAGGTAAATGCAAAGTGCAAAATTATATTGAGAAACAAGTCCAAATCTATTTCTTTTTATTTTTTATTTTTTTTAGATTTTATTTATTTATTTGATAGAGAGCACAAACAGGGAGAGTTGCAGACAGAGAGGGAGAGGCAGGCTCCCCACTGAGCAGGGAGCACAATGCAGGACTCAATCCCAAGACCCTGGGATCATGACCTGAGCCAAAGGCAGATGCTTAACCAACTTGGCAACCCAAGCAGTCCTATTTCTTTTGCTTTTTTATTTTTTATTTTATTTTTTTTAAAGATTTTGTTTATTTATTTGACAGACAGAGATCACAAGTAGGCAGAGAGACAGGCAGAGAGAGGAGGAAGCAAGCTCCCTGCTGAGCAGAGAGCCCGATGCGGGGCTCGATCCCAGCACCCTGGGATCACGACCCGAGCCGAAAGCAGAGGCTTTAACCCACTGAGCCGCCCAGGCGCCCCTCTTTTGCTTTTTTAAAACTAATTTTTAATTTATGTTTTGAGGCAGACACTGCTTGCCTATCTGATATGCATTCTCTCTTTCTCATAACAGAAACTTACTAGATTTTGCTTGGTGTGGTAGTGGGCCCAGTGTGAATTATTCTATTTCCCAACAAGTGGTAGCTGGATAGCCTCAGAAAGAGAGTGTGACTAGTGAAATATATACAAAAGTCTGTTGAGTAAGGCTTCCAGAAACCACTTAATAAGGGGCCAAATCAGCCAGAATGTGCTTTTTGCCCTTTGTTTTACCTCTCTTTCTGCCTAGAGCCCTGTAAATCAACACTGAGGAAACCAGGAAACATTTCACACAGAAGCAGGAAAAAATGGCATTCCATTTTAAGAACATTTTGATGTTGGGAACTATTAAGTTGGACTAACAAAGAGAAAGATTAGTGAATTGCTCTTGTAACAATAAGATAGAATTTCTTTTGTTTGGAAAGGATGGTTTCTTTGAGGCAGGTAACCTAGAATACCTTTTAAAGTTATTTTTCAGAGTAGTCATATAAAATATATAACTAAGATCTGATTCTTCCATAAGTAAATGCACCCATGCCATCTTTAAATGTTGAATCTAACTCTGTGTTATGAATTGGTTTCACAGGTCTTGTTAACAGGATTAATTAGCTTTGTTGTGTCATTCATCATAATTGGATACGTGGTTCTGAAATTCAATAGAGATTTCTGGGATTTGCAGACTTCCCTACTCTTTAGCATGACCCTTGGCATGACAGACCCTATTCATTCTGTGAATTCACTGAAAACTATTGGTATGTCAGATTTATTTCTCTCTCTTACCTTGGAGATATAGAGATAATTTTTTTTTAATCTTGATTTTTCTTTTCTTTTTTTTTTTTTGCATGAATTATACATGCAGCAGGGTAGATATTTATGCTATTTTTCTTGGAGATGGGACATTGATGGACTTGAAAGATGCCATGCAAATAAGGCAACCCCAAATCTGGGATAAATAGCACCAATTATAATCTCAAAGAATTTTTTCAAGAAGAAAAGTAACTTTTCTAGAAGGTGATAAAAATTAGCATTCTTATTCCATTCCACTGAATTCTAAGTCTCAAGGTAGAAACTCTGCCCTATCCTCAGTGAAAGTTTTCCAAGGCCTTGCTACCTTTTGTTAGAACTGCCTCCCTTTCGATGTGCACTCCACTATTACTATTTAACATAGTACTGGGAACCTTAGCCTTAGCAATCAGACAACAAAAAGAAATAAAAGTTATCCAAATGGGCAAGGAAGAAGTCAGACTTTCACTCTTTCCAGATGACATGAAACTCTATGTAGAAAACCCAAAGACTCCACCAAAAAGTTGCTAGAACTAATACATGAATTCAGTGAAGTTGCAGGATATAAAATCAATGTGCAGAAATCTGTTGTATTTCTATATACCAATAAGGAAGCAGCAGAAAAAGAAATCAAGGAATTGATCCCATTTGCAATTGTACCAAAACAGTAAGATAACTAGGAATAAACCTAACCAAAGAAGTAAAAGATCTGTACTCTGAAAACTATAAAACACTTAAGAAAGTAATTGAAGAGGACACTAAGAAATGGAAAAGCATTTCATGCTCATGGACTGGAAGAACAAACATTGTTAAAATGTCTATACTTCCCAAAGCAAGCTACACATTTAATGCAATCCCGATCAAAATAACACCAGCATTTTTCACAGAGCTAGAATAAACAATCTAAAATTTGTATGGAACCACAAAAGACCCTGAATAGCATCCTGAAAAAGAAAAACAAAACCGGAGGCATCACAATTCCAGATTTCAAGCTCTATTACAAAGCTATAACCATTAAGACAGTATGGTACCAGCATAAAAACAGACACATAAATCAATGGAACAGAATAGAGAGCCCAGAAATGGACCCACGACTATGTGGTCAAATAATCCTCAACTAAGTAGGAAAGAATATACAATGGATAAAAGACAGTCTCTTCAACAAATGGTGTTGGGAAAAACTGGACAGCAACAAGCAAAAGAGCAAAACTGGACCACTTTCTTATACCATATACAAAAATAACTTCAAAATAGATGAAAGATTTAAATGTGAGACAAGAAATCTTCAAGATTCTAGAAAAAAACACAGGCAGAAACCTCTTTGAGTTTGGCTGTAGCAACGTCTTCCTAGACACATCACCAGAGACAAGGGAAACAAAAGCAAAAATGAACGAATGGGACCTCATCAAGATAAAAAGTTTCTGCACAGTGAAGGAAACAACCAACAAAAGGCAACCTATGGAATGGGGGAAGATATTTGCAAATGACTTATCTGATAAGGGTTAGTATCCAAAGTCTATTAAGAACTCAATAGCCAAAACCCAAAAAATCCAGTCAAGAAATAGGCAGAAGACATGAACAGACATCTTTCTTTCTTTGACAGAGATCACAAGTAGGCAGAGAGGCAGGCAGAGAGAGAGACAGGGAAGCAGGCTCCCCGCCAAGCAGAGAGCCCAAAGCGGGGCTTGATCCTAGGGCCCTGAGATCATAACCTGAGTGGAAGGCAGAGACTTTAACCCACTGAGACACCCAGGCGCCCCTGAACAGACATATTTCCAAGGAAGACATCCAGATGGTTAACAGGCACATGAAAAGATGCTCCATATCACTCATCATCAGGGAAATAAAAATCAAAACCACAGTGAGATACCACCTCGCACCTGTCAGAATGTCTAAAATTAACAACACAAGAAACAACAGGTGTTGAAGAGGATGTGGAGAAAGGGGAACACCCTTACACTGTTAGTGGTAATGCAAACTGGCACTCCGGAACAGTATGGAGGTTCCTCAAAAGGCTAGAAAGAGAACTACCCTAGATGCAGCAATTGCACTGCTAAATATTTATCCAAAGGCTATAAAAATGCTAATTCAAAAGTATACATGCGCTGTGATGTTTATAGCAGTATCATCAACAATAGCCAAATTATTGAGGGAGCCCAGATGTCCACTGACTGATGAATGGATAAAGAAAATGTAGTATATATACACAAAACGGAATATCATTCAGCCACCAAAAAGAATGAAATTTTGCCATTTGTGACAATGTGATGGAACGAGAGTGTATTATGCTAAGTGAAATAAGTCAGTCAGAGAAAGACAAATACAGTATGATCCGACTCATGTGGAATTTCAGAAAGGAAACAAATGAATACATGGGAATGAGGGGGAAGGGAGAGAGGGAAATAAACATAAGAGACGCTTAACAATACAGAACAAACTGAGGGGTGATAGAGGGAGTTAGATGGGAGGTTGGGATAGATGGGTAAAGGGTACAAAGGAGGGCATTTGTGATGAGCACTGAGTGGCATGTAAGTGATGAACCACTGAATTCTACTCCAGAAACCAATATTGCACTGTAATTTAACAAGTAAAATTTAAAGATTTAAAACCACACAAAAAATTTAAAAAATATATACGCCAGAAGAAGGAGATGGAAAGGAAGAGGAAGAGGAAAGAAGAAGAAAAAACGAACAAAATAAAGAGAAGGAAGAACAGTTTCCTTTTGAACTAGCTAACTTTAAAGCAGGTAGTGGAAGGGGGTGTAGTTTATTTAAAAGAAATGTGTAGGAACATAGTTGGGCAAAAACATGTTCAATAATATCTTATTCCCAAGAGGGATTCAAGTCCTGCAGTACTTCCCTCTTATTTGGTAAAAGATTATTTTACTCTGAAAATATTTTACTCTGTTATCATGTTTTATTAACACAGCAGTAAAAACATGAAATGATTAGATGCTATGGTTTCTGTTTTTGACTTGAAAATATTTCCCTAACCAATTTTAAGGTATTTATATTGAGTGGAAATATATTGCCTTATGACTGGAATGGGAAACCTCCAACCTTGCCCACAAGTGGGATTCCCAATTTTATACCCATTTATATGTGCAGTTGGGAAAACATAAGTTTTAAGACACTTTTGGTAGTGATATCCTAAATTGTCATACTTCTCAAAGAGTCTCTCATCCTGCCTCTCTCTTTTTTCTCTCACTCTTTTTTCTTTCGCTCTCTCTTTTTTTAAGTACAATTTCCCCCTATTTTTCCTTCATCTGCCTTTCTCATTTAGCCATTTGTATCTGCCAGCTGTTTTATTCATCTCATTTTTTTCCTGCTCCTTTTTGTGAAACCTCATGACTGTGACTATGAACATTATTTTTTTTTAAAGATTTTATTTATTTATTTGACAGAGAGAGACCACAAGTAGACAGAGAGGCAGGCAGAGAGAGAGAGAGAGAGAGGGAAGCAGGCTCCCTGCTGAGCAGAGAGCCCGATGCGGGACTCGATCCCAGGACCCTGAGATCATGACCTGAGCCGAAGGCAGCGGCTTAACCCACTGAGCCACCCAGGCGCCCCGACTATGAACATTATTTATCGCAGTTTCTACATTCAATTTTTTTCAAAAATGAAGTATAATAGAAAGTTTCTATTTCTTTAAAAAGAAAACTAGTGAAGCTATTTAGCTCTTAGTTGATATTTCTTTATGTCAGTAATGCTCAAGGTGGTATGTGGATTCTGGATCCAATAACATTTTTTCATTGTAAAACAAATTTTGGCTCATTTTTAGGGGGGATATCATTCTTCTTTATGGCATTCACATTCATCATTTAGGCTCTATGTGTGAATTAGATAAATAGTCCTTTCTTCAAAAATAGTTCATTTCTAACTGTCATAATACATTAATTTTTTTAAGGAAAGATAGTTTTGCCACATGCCTAAAATTATCATAATACACAAAACTATAGTTCCTATAAGCACTTGAATAGTGCTTCTTTTGATGTGGTGCCCTTGTGCCGTGTAAACTCTGCAGTTTCAATGGCCTGAGCCACTGCAAAAAGTAGTGGGTGTTCACATGCAAGAGAAAAGGAACTTGTCGGGGCGCCTGGGTTGCTCAGTCTTTGGGCGTGGGATCTGCCTTTGGCTTAGGTCATGATCCCAGGGTCTTGGGATAGTGTCCTGCATCGGGTTCCTTGCTCAGCGGGAAGCCTGCTTCTCCCTCACCCACTTCCCCTGCTTGTGTTCCCTCTCTCACTGTCTCTCTCTCTGTCAAATAAATAAATTAAATCTTAAAAAGAAAAGAAAAGAAAAGGAACTTGTCTATTTATTACCTGTTTGAAAAGAATGTACTGGGTTGAAATTTTTGCTTTAAAACAAATCTGGAATACGTCCTTATAAAGGAGTAATATGTTAAGTTTTAGTATGATCTCAATTGAGGAAAAAGTTTATAAGCTTAGAAAAAGACCTCAACATTGAGGTTGTATCTGAGTTGTGAAATTGTACGTGGTTTTTGTTTTATTCTTTCCTTATCCAAATTTCACAATGAATTAGAGAACATAAGTTAGTTCCACATTAAACCAATAAAGAATGGGGAAGTAATTCTTGTGGTATTTTGCTATTAAACACTGTAAGTCAAGGTCAAAGCTTCATACTGGGGCATGTGGGTGGCTCAACCAATTAAGTGTCTGTCTTCTGCTCAGGTCACGATCCCAGGGTTCTGGGATCCAGCCTCAGATCAGGGCTAAGCAGGGAGCCTTCTTCCTCACCCTCTTCCTGCTCATGCTCTCTCTCTCTCAAATAAATACAATCTTAAAAAAAAATCTTCATACTTCAGACCTCATATTTTACCTATTCCTGGTTGACTCACTGAATTTGATGAAGGATGAAAGGATTTCTTGACCAACTAAACCAAATGTGCTAATAGTTTCTACACCTCTTTAACCAGTATTTTTGTGCCTTCTGTCACAGTGAAAGCTAGCAACAGGTAGTAAGCTGAAGATTGGTTAGTAGCCCTCCTGGGAGTTTCCTGGGTGTGATTTAAAACTGACTCGCATACATGGAGGGCAGGGAGAGACTAAAGCAAGAGGCAGGTCACTGCAGGTTAGTAGTTGACAGTTTTTGTAAGCAAAAGAAACTTACCTACAAGGCTTAGCTTGGGCTAAGATGAAACATCCCTGCACCTGTCCACCAAATCTGGAAAGTTTATCTAGAGAAATTCCCTGGGTCGGGTCACGTACACGGTGCAGTTGTTCTGAACACCACATCACTATCTCAAGGCTCTGTCCTTGGAGCAACCTCTGGGAGCAGGAAAGGCAAGTGGAACTCACATTCCAGGGACAGGGGAGGGGCTGAAGGGCCTTCAGTCATGCAGGACCAAGTCACAGGTCAACTGCCAGTCATATCTTCTTGGTGGTATCAAAGAAGCAGGAAAATATAACCCATAAAGCGTACAAAAAGAGTAAGTAGAGGGAGTAGTGAGGCAGATGGTAGAATTAGTAGACAAAAACCTTAAAGCAGTTATTCTAACTGTATTCTATATGTTCAAAAAATTAGAGGAAAGATTAAGGCTGGGGTAGAACTTACTCCTATCAGCAGTAGAAACTACCCAAAATGAAGCACACGGAGAGAAAGACTAAGAGAAGCGAATAGAACATCCGTGAGCCACTGTGGGACAACTTCATGTGGCTTAATATCCAAGTCTCCCAAAGAGAGGAGACAGGAAAAATATTTGAAGAAATAATGAATGAAAATTTTCTAAACTTGATGAAGATTTTATAGCCACAGATTTCAAGAAGCTCAACATACCACGAGCCCAAGAAACAAAAAACTACATCATGACATGTAAAAATCAAGTTCCTAGAAAGCAATGATAAAGAGAATATCTTAAAGGCAGCCAGAGGGGGGAAAAGAGACACACTATATGCAGAGGAACAAAAATAATAATGACTTCTTTTCAGAAACAATGCAAACCAAAAGATGGTGGAGCGACATTGTTAAAGTACCAAAAGAAAAGCTTGGAATTCTCAATGAGAATATCTTTCAAAAGTAAAGGTGAAATAAACCTTTCTTAAACATATTGAAGTTGAAAGAATTTATCACCAGCAGCCCTGCGCTATTAAAAAAAAAATGTTAAAGGAAGTTAGGCAGAGAGAAACTGGCATCAAATGGAAATTTGGATCTACACAAAGCAATAGGAAGCACTGTAACTGGCAAACATATGGGGAAATATGACTTTTTTCTTATTTTAAATCGCTTTAAAAGATGACATTTAAAGCAAAATGTGGGGTAGATTTATCTGCTCCCCCATTCTTTGCATATGGTTTCCACTCTCAGGATCACAAGTTGGTGATTAAAATTCCGGCCATTGCATTCCACATTTCAGGTAAGAAGAGGAAGAAGAACAAGGGACAAAAAGATGCTCCTTTCAACCAAGTCACCTCTCCCTCCAAGAAATTTTCCTGAAGTACCAGTTGATGACTTCCCCTTATTTTTATCTCAGTGGGCACTCTTAGAAGCCTAGGCTATGAGGAAAAGTGGTCATTTAACAGGACACATTGTCACCCTGGATAAAACCAGTATTTTTACCAACATCAGAAGAGGGATACCAGTTGAACAAGTGCCAGTCACTCTCATCCTCTATCTGTATATCACAGAGCAATTAATTTTATTATATTTACCATTACACTAAGCTGTTTGTGAATGCTAAGGACCAGTAAGATTTTGTATTTAATTTTTATTAACAGCTTTATTGAAATATAATCTGCGTACCATAAAATTCATCCTTTTATTTTTTTAATTTTTTTTTAAAGATTTTATTTATTTATTTGACAGAGAGAAATCACAAGTAAGCAGAGAGGCAGGCAGAGAGAGAGGAGGAAGCAGGCTCCCTGCTGAGCAGAAAGCCCGATGTGGGGCTCGAACCCAGGACTGGGATCATGACCTGAGCCGAAGGCAGCGGCCCAACCCACTGAGCCACCCAGGCGCCCCTCATCCTTTTAAACTACAAGGGCATGTGGCTAGCTCAGTCAGTAGGGCCCGCGATTTTTGATCCTCAGAGTCATGAGTTCAAGCCCCATTATCGGGTGTGGAGCCTACTTAAAAAGAAAAAATTTTAAAAGTATTTAAAATTAAAATCTAAATATTTAAAATTAAAATTAAATCTACAGACCACCGTAGATTTCAGTGGTCTATATTTGCAGAGTTATAAAACCATCATCACTATCTAATTTTAGAACATTTTTATCACCCCAAAAGAAATCTCCTACCCATTAGCAGTCACTTCTCATTCTTCCATTTGCCCAAACCCTTAGCAACCCTGAGTCTGTTTTCTGTCTATGGATTTGCCTATTCTGGACATTTCATGCAAATCAAACCATACAACATGGTTTCCATGTTTGGCTTCTTTCACTCCGTATAATGCTTTCAAAGTTCATCCATGTTGTAACATGTATCTGTTAGTACTTCATTCTTTTCTGTGGATGAATAATTCAATCAATTATTATGAATAATGCTGCTATGAACATTCATGTACAAATTTTTGTGTGGACATGGGTTTCAGTTCTCTTGGGCATATGTCTACAAGTAGAATTGCTGGGTCATCCTTTGCACTTCTTTCTTTTTTCCTTTTATTATTTGAGAGAGAGAGAGAGAGAGAAAGTGTATGTGTGAGTGTATCAAGATTGGACACTCAACCAAAGGAGCCACCCAGGCACCCCTGTACTTATTTCTAAAATGTGATTTTTGTGGAGTCTATTCATGTTTATTCAAGCTAAATATTGTGTCCTGAGAAGTGCTCTGTCTCATTCCAAAACTCAAGCCTGGTTTGAGGCCGTGGACACTTCAAAGAATGCTCTTGTCCTGTTTGTTTATCATTGGAGAGGTTAAAAATGGTGAGTGCGGGGCACCTGGGTGGCTCAGTGGGTGAAGCCTCTGATTTCAGCTCAGATCATGATCCCAGGGTCCTGGAATCAAGCCCCACATTGGGCTCTCTGCTCTATGGGGAGTCTGCTCCCCGCCTCAACCTGCCTGCCTCTCTGACTACTTGTGATCTCTCTCTCTGTCAAATAAATAAATAAAATCTTTTTTTTTAAAAAAGGTGATTGTGATTGTCTCACAAAACCATCCCAGTCATGGCTTTTTTGGTTTTTTGTCTGACATATTCCTTCTCTTCTATTTTTGTGTTTCTTGTGCAAGAGCATCATTTTCATGTACCAAATTAAATTAAATACCTTTCCAGGTATTTCCAAAATGTATACTGATATCATAAGAGGAGAATCAATGATCATTTGTGGCTTCACATCCATTTGCTTTGGAGTATTTCGGAGCAACAGTCTCCACGTGGCTGTATTTACGGGTAGGAGCATCTTTCTTGTCTTATTTTCTAAAATCATTCTTGTATGATACATTTCAGTTCACCCTGAAATTAAAATATATTAAAGGGCCCCTGTCTGGTTTGACCAGAGGGCATGCGACTCTCTATCTCAGGGTCATGAGTTCGAGACCCATGTTGGGTATACAGATTACTTAAATAAATAAAAAAAAAATCTGGGACGCCTGGGTGGCTCAGTTAGTTAAGCCTCTGCCTTCGGCTCGGGTCATGATCCCAGCATCCTGGGATCGAGTCCCACATCGGGCTTCTTGTTCTATGGGGAGCCTGCTTCTCCCTCTGCCTCTGCCTCTGCCTGCCACTCTGTCTGCCTGTGCTCGCTCTCTCTCTCTCTCTCTCTGACAAATAAATAAATAAAATCTTTAAAAAAAAATCTTAAAAAAATAAAAATAAAATAAAATACATTCAAGATGTCTTAACTTTACTGCTTTCTCTATGCTTTACTTTTGGACCAATTAAAATAGCATATCAGATAACAAGAAAATAATTACCATCTATGTGTTTTCTTGGACAGTAAGAGGGGGAAAGTATGTTAAAGAAATCCATTTCATCTCTTTCCTTCATACCCAGACACACACAGGCACACACATCATCTGGCTCAGAGTAACTTCTTGCCTGGATCAATCCGGATCTCAGCGAGCGGATATTAAGAATTGACCTGATCCTGACTTTGAGCCTGGGGGCGAAGGCAGAATGTTTCTGGCAGCACTGCAGAGTCAGGTCCTAGACGCCATACTAGATTCTTGTAGTTGAAGTTCACTGGGATATGGAGCACGCTGCTTTGCTAGGTTTCCAGATGTGGTTCTACTAGAAAAGAAAGCAGGCAGGGAAATCACAGCATGAAAAGGGAAAAGGTGAACTCCTGATCGGTGTGATAGTTTTAGGAGAGAGGTGCTAAAAGGAGGAAGAATATTGGTGATAAAAGGGCTTTGCAGGGCTTCTCAATGGGGAGCTACAGGCGTTTGGGGTGGGACAGTCTGTTATTTAGGACTACCCTTGGCATTGCCTGAAACCTGCGCACTCCTGCCACTGTTGCCCTCACTTATTGTGACTATGGAAAATTCCTCTTCTCCATTTCCCAAATGCCCCTGGGCTGGGGGCAGAGGTCACAAATAGACAGCAGGTGGATGGGGACTCTGGACATGACTTGCTTGGCCCTAACACAGTTTGTAAAAAATATGAATTCGGATGCCCTTTGGTCAGACATTCACTCCCCAGTTTGTCACAGGCTTTTCACATTTATGCTCCCTGCCTGGCTTCTGACGACATTCGAGTCTGCTGTCCCCGGAGAAGCGAACCTCCAGCAGCCGACTGTAAGGGAAATACACCCCCAGAGTGTCTGTTTTGCCAGGCTTTCATGGGAAGCTCCCACTTGCTGAAGAACAAGGTCCCATTCAAAATCTCAAAAGCAAACCAAAGTGCATAGACCCAAATGCCATCAGTGAAAGAAATGAAAACTATAGTTCAACTTCTTTTTTTTCTTATTTTCTTTTTCCAGAGTTACATATAATCTTGAGCCTCTGCTTGGACATCTTGGGAAGCATAATATGTGGATATTCGTGTGCAAGGATCATTGAGTTTATACTGACTGACCTCTTTAGCAACATACTTACCAGTGTCATTCTTTGCATTTCAATGGTGTACATGACTTTCTACATTGGTAAGGCAGAAGCAGATACAAAAACTGCTGTCCTTAAAGGGAATCTAATGTATCTTTGTTTTTTTTTTTTAAAGATTTTATTTATTTATTTGACAGACAGAGATCACAAGTAGGCAGACAGGCAGGCAGAGAGAGGGGTGGGGAGGCAGGCTCCTTGCTAAGCAGAGAGCCCAATGCAGGGCTCGATCCCAGGACCCTGGGATCATGACCTGAGCCGAAGGCAGAGGCTTTAACCTACTGAGCCACCCAGGTGCCCCGTATCTTTGGTTTTCATTGATCTTGAATCCAGTTGCCTCTTCTCTTTTCCTTCCTCCTTGTGATAGCCCCTCTGTGCATCTTGTCATATTATCCTTCTGCCACTTCTAGCTCTTTCCCGGTCTCTCCTAAGGTCCCCTTAATTCCAAGTCCACATCCCTTCCCTCTGTATTTCTTCTCCATGTAAATACTCCGTTATTCTTTTTGAGCTCCACCTTTTGACTTTATTTTTTTTTTTTCAAAGATATTTATTTATTTATTTGACAGACAGAGATCACAAGGAGGCAGAGAGGCAGGTAGAGAGAGAGGGGAAAGCAGACTCCCCGCCGAGCAGAGAGCCCAATGCGGGACTTGATCCCAGGACCATGAGATCATGACCTGAGCCGAAGGCAGAGGCTTAACCCACTGAGCCACCCAGGCACCCCTTGACCTTTCATTTAATCATCAGCAGTCCCCTGCAAGAGGAATCAGCATTGAGCTGATTCCTGTTCTGACCCTTAGCAGCCCATTTCTAAAATGAGTTTGCTAGGAGAGATGCTCCTGACGTCTTTCCAGCCCAACCGTCTTTCATTCAGTGGGTACCAGACTGAGGAGACTGTAGGAACGGCAGCCTTTACCAGCGACTAGGAGGCAGGGAAAGAGAGGGAGAAATCAGGCATACCTGTGTCTGGAAGAGAAGCAGGGAGTGGAATAATCGCAGGAAGCAGAGAGCCTAGCACTGCTAGCCCGGCAATGATCATTTGTTGGTTTAGTCTAGTGAGATGGGCAGTTAAAGTTTTTACTGGCCTGAAGGAGGTCCCCAAGAGCTGTAGTAACTACACCGAGACAGTCAGATCTTGCTTCTGCTCTCACGCCACACGGTAGGCAAGTTCCATCTGGGAAAGACCTCAGATATCAAGAGCTTAATTACTCCTCCTGTCACCTCCCATTACCTAAAATTGCTACTTCCTCTGTAGGTAAATGGCCACCCAGGAGCTGCTTACTGCCTCAAATCAGTAAAATTACAGAAAGCCTTCACTGAAGGGTCATTTCCTTCTTCTTTCTTTTTTCTTCTTCCCTCCCTTCCTCCCTCCCTCCCATTCTTCCTTCCTCCCTTCTTTCTCCCCGTGAACCTTTATGGATGTCTTAAATATCTGAAGAGAAAAATTTAAAAATTAATATTTCCATTTCTTCCACTAGATCATGAGTTCCTTGAGGCGTGGAGGCTGTCTTTTATTCAACTTTTTATTTATTCTCTTCTCTGTGTGTCCCCCTCCCAGACAGGCCCAGTGCCCCCCATATGCCTGAAAGTAATTTAACACATGTTGGTCGAATAAATTGATACGAGTCCTTGAAGAGCTTTGGAGTTAGGCAGACTTGAATTCAAACCCCAACTTCACAGTTTATTCGCTTGTTGACCTTGGGATTTTACTCACCCTCTCTAAGCTTTA
The DNA here is from genome assembly GCF_902655055.1 of Lutra lutra. Taxonomy (NCBI): domain Eukaryota; kingdom Metazoa; phylum Chordata; class Mammalia; order Carnivora; family Mustelidae; genus Lutra; species Lutra lutra. Next base: position 28,595,070 of record NC_062292.1, read on the forward strand.
GCTAGTTTCCTCATCTATAAAAGTGGTATAGAGACACGTAATTTATAGGGTTATTGCTGGCACTAACGAGATAATGTGTGTTAGGTGACTTGCTCATGCTGATGTGCTGGAGATAGAACTTACCTCCTTGCAGGAGCAGATGGCATGTATGTCCTCACAACTCTGTACAGGCAGCATCATTTGAAATTGGCCCTATTGGAAGCATTTACACCATGGAAATTGGCAGACATTACCCAGCAGGGATTGATTGATTTTTTTTTTAATTTTTTAATTCATTTATTTTTTTACCTCCAGAGAGTTGATTTTAACATTTACCAGCTCGCCACTGGACTCAAGTTAGGGCAGCCAACAAATGTTGGTTCCTTTCCACTTTCCTTCTAAAAGAAGGAGGTGCTTCCAGTCAGTGGTTGGAAACCCTGGAACAGATCCTTCCTTTTAGTCTCAGAGGGAATCACTGCTGAGCCTTGATGTTGGACCTCTCGCTTCCAGAACTCTGAGACAATATAATTTATGGTGTTTAAGATAGTTTGTGGTACTTTGTTCCAGCAGCCCCAGAAACGGATAGTCCTCTCTCCTCCATTGCATTTTCCTCTGCTTCAGGAATTAAAGAAACACTTTGGGCAGTCCTTTACTCTTATATTTAATAAGTTCCTGGCAGCAGAAGTCAGTAATAGACATGTTATCAGGAGAAGTACCATTGCCAGAAATTCCATTGTCAAACATAGATAAAATTGAAATTCACAATTCTCTAATGTTACATTTCTGTTATGTTGCCTAATTCTGTTTTCTTCCCTCACTAGGGAATACTCAGCCAACTGGCTTAAGTCCAGAGAACATCTGATTAAAGTTAGAGTATCACCTCTTTGAGCACTGCAGTAATTTCTTTTTTTGTCTTAATTGTGTTCAAGTCATGAAATCTGGACCTCAAGAAATCACTCGTACTAGCACATTCACTCTTTTTCATGAAACAAAACAAAAATAGCACAGACACGGCCTCACAAAGGACACAAGGCTTCAGGAACATTGTTTGGTTGACAGGTAGTACAGTTGGAAATATTAACGTATCAGCCCATGGAAGAACATTTGATTGAGGGGACAAAAGGCACTTGATGAGTCAATGTATAATTCATGAGACACAGTGGGTTTTATAATAGTGTAGGCCAGAGGTATACCGCTTCCTTCTAGAAGCAAGAGGAATATTTTATCGACGTGATTCAGAATTTCTGGGGAATGGAGATAATGAAGAGTAGAAAACTTTTCATTAGTTTTATTGCTTTAAAACTCCTACAAACAGTACCTCCCCTTCCTCCTCATGTCAGTGCTGATGGCTCCACTGTCTCTTCACTGTCATCGTTGGTCTGGGTGATAAATGTCAAACTTCCATCATTATCCGAATATATTTTATAGTTAGAAAACATCCAGTCGTCAATCCTGTTGATTTTAGGGAAAAAAATCCCTTTGATTTTATGAGGAGAACCTTCACTTTTTCTTTTCTTTTTTTTTTTTTTTTAAAGATTTTATTTATTTATTTGACAGAGAGATCACAAGCAGGCAGAGAGGCAGGCAGAGAGAGAGGAGGAAGCAGGCTCCCTGCTGAGCAGAGAGCCCAATTCGGGGCTCGATCCCAGGACCCTGAGATCATGACCTGAGCCGAAGGCAGCGGCTTAACCCACTGAGCCACCCAGGCGCCCCAACCTTCACTTTTTCTATACCAGAGAGAGGAAGAGAGAGACAAAGACTGAGAGAGCCACTTGTCTACAGCATTGACTTTCTGTGATGGTTTTCTCCGTTGAGTCAGAAAAACTATTATTTTTAACTACTCAGCTTTATGAAGATGAAAGTTACTTCCTTTATTACATGGTCCATGACTATTTCCCCTTCAGAACATTTAAAATAATTGAATAGAATGGCACTTATAATTTTGTAAAAATTTTATCTAATTATAAAAGTAATACATACTGATTATAGAATTTTGGAAATATTCTGAAAAATTAAAGAAGAAAAAAAATCACCTACATACCAGTGTTATAAATTAGACCACGGACGTGTTTTGGTGTATGTCCTCAGCCTTTAAAAAAACACATATAAACATATATACATATATGTATATGAATATACCATGCAACCCTATAACATTGGGATTATACTAAATAGGATGACATCATTTCTAAAATGGAAGTTATTTACTGGTTTCCTCATAGCAGATGTTGTCTCTAAGTACTGTCTGTTACTGAGAAAGACTTTTGATAAGCTTTAAAATCCAGTAATACTAATTATAGGGAAGTGGAAATAAGATTTCAAAAGACAGTTTCCCTATCCTTATAGTTTCCAGCACTCCTGGTTTTACTGTTCTTGGTTATTTATATTAAATTCAGTTAGATACGTAGGTAAAACTAAATCAAAAGTGGACTTAAGTGATTAGATAAACCAAAGGCATAATAAAATAAATATGGAAAATATTGAAAAAAAAAAAAATTTAAATAAACAGTATTAATTTACTAAGCAATGGCTTAGTAAATAGTGACTGTATAAAGTGAATGTATAAAAGCATAGTGACTATCGCACATTCATTGATTTAAAAGTGTGCCAAGCACTTTTCATGTTATTTAGTTGAATCTGCACAACAACTGTGGAGCATTATTCTTTTACACCAATTTTACAGATGCAGGGATGCTAAGAGAAAAGGGAGGTCACATTCCCAGAGCAGCCATCTCTGCCCTGCTCCAAAGCGCTTCAGCTCTCAGTGTCTATTATTTAATACACACACATTTGTTGGCAGGCTATCTGTGGCTGTTGTTCTGCTACGACGGTTGAGTTCCATTGTGGTGACAGGGGCTGTTTGGCCCACAAAGACCGAATATTTACTCTATGATCCTTTACAGAAGAAGTTTGCCAACCCCTGATCTACAGGATTAGGCTGATCCTTGGAACAACTTTCCAAGCACTGTGACCCTTAAGTCTCTCACCAATTCTTCACTCAAGATAAAGTACCTCAGTGTGCAGATTTGAATGCAACTAATTTTACTCATTTTTTTCCTCCCCAGTGGAATTTTTGGGAATGTCAGGAATGGTTGCGTTAGTCACTGTAGGACTGAATTTAGACTCCTTAAGCTTTAAACCGAGGATTGAGTTAATAATTACTAAGTAAGTCTCCTATTGTGTACTTGGTATAGATATCATAGAAATTTTGTGCTTAAGTGGTTCTGCCTTCCTGGATCCATAAGACACCCCTTTTGTAACTTTTTTCTGCCTCTTAATTCTGAATTTTATTACCGGTTATATTTGAAAGCACTTAAGGTACCAACAATTATTGACATTGATTGATATTCTTTTGTTACAAATTATGTAGGTGTGGCTCAGAGGCTGTGGTCTTTTTATACATAACTCTTGATAAAAATTTACTTTGGATCATGAGAAATTTTAAAAATACCTCATTCCTTTCTTTCCTTCATGACATCTATGAATGGCAGCATCCTAATATGGGAAGAGCTGGAGAAGAAAAGTAGCAGAAAGATGCCACACCAGCCAAATTCTTTTTTTTTTTTTTAAAGATTTTATTTATTTATTTGACAGACAGAGATCACAAGTAGGCAGAGAGGCAGGCAGAGAGAAAGGGGGAAGCAGGCTCCCCGCTGAGCAGAGAGCCCGATGTGGGGCTCAATCCCAGGACCCTGGGATCATGACCTGAGCCGAAGGCAGAGGCTTAACCCACTGAGCCACCCAGGCGCCCCCCCCCCCTTTTTTTTAAAGATTTTACACCAGCCAAATTCTTAGCTGCCCTCTACACTTGGTAATGCAGGGTGTCATGTGACTATCTCTGCGTGGAGGGAAAACCATTTGCCTATCTTCTCAGATAAATTAGGCTCTGCAGAGAGCTGTACTAAATTATAGGATTGTTTCAGAATTACTTCATAAGTCCTAGCCCAGTATAGATCAAATGAAAGCAAATGCTAAAACAAGAAGCCATAATCCTGAATTTTCCCAGGAAGATTCATTTTTTTAAATGTAGATGACTATCCATGGTTCTGAAATTATGGTCTGTCTCCTTTTTGGGTGTTTAAAATGTTCTTTCTTTTATGAAATCCCAGTGATAGAAGATGGTATCTTTTTAAAAATAACTTCTCTTGGCAAAATTAAAAAATTGGCACCTGTAACTCTTCTAATGTTGTGTCTATGTGAATATGACACTTACCTGGTTTTTAGACTCCAGAAGCTTGGGGATAAACAGTTCATAGAACTTTCTGTCTGAATTTGGACAGTTTCCTGAGCTCAGTCATGCTGTATGTCAGCATCACTATATATTACTCATTGTATTCATTTAATTGTTTATCCTTGAACCTATTCAACCTATCCTTTCTTAATGTCTACTGTGATCTGGATGTTGTATCTCAGTTTGGGGCTACGTAAGTAAGACCCCTTCTCAGAAGGCACTCATTATTAAGTGATTGGGCGTGTTTATATAAGAAACCAGTAAGTATGAATCATTATAGAATTATTGGGATCCTGCTATATGTACGGATTTTCTTTTTAGGTCCTGTGGAGACATTTGAAAAAGTATTCTCAGTTATTCCATCATTTCTGAATTTCAGAAAACTAAGCTTTGGGGGCTGGGGGGACCTCAAACCCTTCCTTTCTCTGAGTTCTGAATCTAATGAAGCAGGAGATGGGAATCAGAGAATCAGACCATCTACTCGATGAGTGTAATGCTCTGTCACAGAATATGGTTTTCCTCTGAAGCCAAAATGAGGCTTCCTCATGCTGCTTTCCAAATGTAGATCTTGGGACCCACCTGTGAGGAGGCTGGTTTGTGGAACAGGCACACTCACCTAGTTAGCTGAAAGGGAAAGTTCCAGTGGAGGGGCCCAAGAGGAGGCAATCTGCTTATAGAAGTCAAACCTGGACTGGGTGCAAGCATATTACCACATGGTACCACAGCAGCTCTAAGCCCGAACCACTGTGTTCTGTCTACTCAGTAAGACTCTGGGGACAGGCCAGGTGTATAGCTATATGGAAAGCAATACAGGTGATTCTAATTCACTTGTCTGCTTAACAAACCATGGTGGTATAGACAATTGGCACTGTAGGGGTTTAAAGGAGGGTCACTTCCAATGAGAGTGCTTAGGACGGTTTTATGAAGAACATGGGATTAGAGTTAGCCTTATGAGATTTTTAGGAATTCAGTAGATGGGAAAGCAGACAGGAGAGATTTTCAAGGTGAGGGACTTTCAAGCAAATCATGAAGGAAGAAATCCTGCAGAGGACAGTGAAGTGATCCAGTCAGCTGTTGAGAAGTCAAGGTTAAGTAGGTGGTTCTGGGCTTACCTGTGGCAGACCCAACAGCTTGATATGATGCCAGCTAATCTCAGCAAAACTGTCACATCACCGATCAGGGAAGACGTGGAGAGCTTTATTTTTCTGCCTTGCTCTTACTGTTCTCCTATGAGAGGCAGCCCATGGGCATGGTGTGATGAAGAGTATTAGAGAATATGGAGCCGGGTGGATTTTAGTTCCAACAAAATACTTTTAAATGTTGATTGCAACAGTGCTGGAGGCAAGGACCTCTGCTAAGACAAGAATGATAGATATGTGATACATACTTTTATGCAAAAAGGCAACTATTAAAAAACCCATTGCTTAAAATGTGATTTATTTTCCATTCATCCAAGGTTCCTAATAATGTTTTCAGCTGTATTCCAACAATTATTATATACTTTCTTTGGTATTGTAATCGGATGTGGAGAAACCAAGTATTTAAAATTTCACACTGTGGTTTTCTTGTTCATCTTATTTGCAACAGTAAATTTTGTAAGGTAAGAATTATATTTTAAAGTTTGCTTCCTTGAGCCCAGAATTAGCACTGGGAGGTAGTGAGTGATAGCAAGAAGAGTTCTGGATGTGACGTCAGAAAACCTGTGTTGTTGTCAAGGTCCTGACGATAGCTTGCTGTGCGACTGGGAGAAGTCTCTTCACGCTTCATAGTTACATCTAGAAAAGGAGAAGGGGCATGAATAGCAGCAGCAGCATCATGACCCATGAGCTTGATAGAAATGCTCACTCATGGGCCCATCCCATTGTATTGAATTGCATCTCTAGAGATGAGATCCAGGAAACTGTTTCAACATGTTTGTTAATGTTTGTGCAACACTGGAGTGGATTAATGGCTCTTAACATTTTTGTGACTTTCATCCTTATTTCTATGATAAAGCCATTTATTAAGCACCTACCATGTACATTATACTATTAATACTAATACAATCTTATGAAGTAGGTGTTATTGCATCATTTCACAGATGAAGCCCAGAAAGGTTTTAAACTTGCCTAGAGTTACCCAATTTGAAGGGCAGAATTGGGGTTTATTTATTATTTTTTAAAAGATTTTATTTATTTATTTGAGAGAGAGAGAGGAGCAGGCTCCCCAGTGAGCAGGGAGCCCAATTCAGGGCTTGATCCCAGGACTCTGGGATCATGTCCTGAGCCAAAGGCAAACACTTAACCAACTGAGCCACCCAGGTGCCCCCAAAATTGGGATTTATTTTTTTTTATTATTTTTTTTATTTTTTTATGAACATATAGTATATTATTAGTATATTATATACTATATATATTATATTAGTATATTAGTATATTATATACTATATATAGTATATTATTAGTATATTACCCCAGGGGTACAGGTCTGTGAATCGCCAGGTTTACACACTTCACAGCACTCACCATAGCACATACCCTTCCCAATGTCCATAACCCCACCACCCTCTCCATACCGCCCTCCCCCTGGCAACCCTCAGTTTGTTTTGTGAGATTAAGAGTCTCTTATGGTTTGTCTCCCTCCTGATCTCATCTTGTTTCATTTATTCTTTTCCTACCTCCCCCCCAGCCCCCCATGTTGCATCTCCACTTCCTCATATCAGGGAGACAATATGATAGTTGTCTTTATCCTATTGACTTAATTCACTAAGCATAATACCCTCTAGTTCCATCCACATCATTGCAAATGGCAAGATTTCATTCCTTTGATGGCTGCATAGTATTCCACGAAATTGGGATTTAAATCTCATCCCATGAACATGTTTTCTTTTAAATGCCATTGCCCAATCATGGTAGTTGTGTCTTTGATAAGAATTCATTACAGTGTCATTTCCACTGAGGATAGACCTGGCCAAGGGAACTTCCTTTAAATTTTTTTTTTTTTTTAGATTTTATTTATTTATCAGAGAGAGAGAGGGAGAGAGAGAAAGCACAGGCAGACAGAATGGCAGGCAGAGGCAGAGGGAGAAGCAGGCTCTCCGCAGAGCAAGGAGCCCGATGCGGGACCCGATCCCAGGACGCTGGGATCATGACCTGAGCCGAAGGCAGCTGCTTAACCAACTGAGCCACCCAGGTGTCCCGGAACTTCCTTTATAAGAGGTTCTCAGGGGACATTGCTTTTGCTGACTCTGAAGGCCCTGCACGCCACTCATATAGTCACTCTCACACACAAGGATGTATATGCAATTTACGCTTCTTTGTACGATGGAAGCTCAAGTGCCAATTAAGACTGGTCACAGAAAATGAAGAGAGAAGGGGCACCTGGGTGGCTCAGTGGGTTAAAGCCTCTGCCTTCAGCTCAGGTCATGATCCCAGGGTCCTGGGATCAAGCCCCACATCGGGCTCTCTGCTCAGCAGGGAGCCTGCTTCCCTTCCTCTCTCTCTGTTTGCCTCTCTGCCTACTTGTGATCTCTGTCTGTCAAAAAAAAAAAAAAGAAAAGAAAAAGAAAAGAGAGAATATGAAGAATATGCACATTGTTTGGCTCAGCTACACTTCTGGTGTCTCATTTCGTCTTCATAACAACACTAGGAGATGGGAATTTTATGGATGAAGAAACTGGCCAACAAAGGCAAAGTACCTTGCCCAAAGTCAAATGGCTTGGGAGTGCCAGGGATCTGAGGTGAACTATTGGATCCATCTCACTAGAGGAAAGGCTTTAATGGAAGGAGTCATCCTGAGGGTCCCTCAAAATATGGGTGGGTTTTTCATAAGAGACTTGTTGAGAAAAACATTTTAGAGGATGAGCCAAACTAAGGCCTGGTCACAATAATTATTGCTAACATGTATTGAGTGCTGACCACATTCAAAACATCAGTCTAAATCCTATGTATGTTGCCTCACTTAATTGAGTCTTCACAATAATCCTTTGAGGCAAGTGTACTTATTGTTATATATCACCTCCACTTTACAGGTGAAGAAACTGAGGTTTAAAGAGGTTAAAGAGGGTGCCTGGGTGGCTCAGTTGGTTAAGCCACTGCCTTCAGCTCAGGTCATGATCCCGGAGTCCGGGGCTCGAGTCCTGCATCAGGCTCCCAGCTCCATGGGGATTCTGCTTCTCCTTCTGACCTTCTCCCCTCTTGTGCACTCTCTTACTCTCTCTCCCACTCTCTCAAATAAATAAAATCTTTTAAATAAATAAGTAGGTTAAAGAGCTTGCTTAAGTTTACATGGTTGGTAAAAGCAGCCTCAACTTGAAACCTAGGTAGACTGACTCCTGAGATTTTACTACACTGCCTTTCTGTTTTTGCTATCAGGAAATGATATGAGTTGTTCTATTTTGGCTGGACTCCATGGTATTTCAGAGAAAGACCAATTAGTAAGGCTGAAAATGTTGATAAGAATTACTTTGCAAAAGGCTTAAATGCAAGGCAGAGGAGTTTGTTCAAATTAATTATATATGTTGCAGACGGTAATTGCAGATTTTCTGTTTCTCAATGATAGAAATTCTCTAAACTGTCTTGTGAAATTCCCAGCTGAGCAACTGATACACAATACATTTTCTGAGGCTAAGAACATGTCAATTTTCTTTCTGCTGAAATCTCCTTTGAGGGATAGTACTGATATTCATTTGGTGCAGGTCCCCTAAATATAGATTCTAAATTTTGGGTAGAGGGTCTTATAGAAAAATGATCCATAGGCACTTGTGGAGAGCATAGCATAATAATAGAGTTGTGGAATCACTATGTTGCACATAAAACTATCATTAACATTGTGGGTCAACTATTCTCAAATAAGAAAAAAGAAGAGAGGGGCACCTGGGTGACTCTGTCAGTTAAGCGTCTGACTCTTGAGAGCCTAGGTCATGATTTTAGGATTGTGAGATTGAGCCCAGTGTCAGGATCCGTGCTGGGCATGGAGCCTGCTTGAGATTTTCTCTCTCCCTCTCCTTCTGTCCCTCCCCACTCTAAAAAGAAAAGCAAAGAAAACTGTTCTGTAGAGGAAAAAAGGCACAAACTGAGATTACTTATGTGACATTTAATTTATGAGTTTCATGGGAACGCAAGAAAACTTTGGTTAAGCCATTTATTAATGTGCCTACAATAATTTTCCCTTTCTGGCCATCATCTGCATGTCCTTTTGGCCCAATTTCTGAATCTAGTCATGGCCCTCCATGGAATAGATGAGCTTGTCAATGTTATTTGAAGAACTTTCTTTCAGAAATTTACTACGCAAATCCAAATAGTGCCCAATAATGTTAATAATAAATCCTTGTATTTGTATAAAACTTCTAGCACTATTTTTCAAGATATGAGTATTATATGCAAAATTTAGACAGTATATTTGATTTGTCCCAAAAAGTTTGAACAACTTGTTAATAAACTGATTTTCTTTTTCCTGAAAAAAATCTGATATGAAATGTAGTATTCAACCATGAATAACATTGATACATTAGGTGTGATTAATAAATTTTTTTTCTTTCCACAGGTTGCTTACTGTTGTGTTAGTGAGCCCCATTCTGATGCATACAAATTACGAATATAATTGGAAATGGGGAATTGTTATAGCATGGTCTGGAATTAAAGGAGTTTTTAGCTTACTCCTGGCTCCTGATATTCATAATCTGGCTGAAAAAAAAATAGAGTCACCACAATTGGTAGGAAAAAATTGTATCTCATATTTATTCATATTTACTCATTTTTATTTATTTTGTAGTACTTGTCATAGTTCCCAATAATAGAGCTAACCATTTTTTTCATTTAAATTCCAATTAGTTAACATACAGTGTAATATTAGTTTCAGGTGTACAATTTAGTGATTGAATATTTACATACAATACCCATCACATCAAGGGCCCTGCTTAATCCCCATCACTCATTTTACCCACCCCCCTACCCACCTCCCCTCTGGTAATCATCAGTTTGTTCTCTATAGTTAAGAGTCTGTTTCTTGGTTTGCCTCCTTTTCTCTCTTTTTTTCTGCCTCTTTGTTCATTTTGTTTTTTAAATTCCACATATGAGTGAAATCATATGGTATTTATGTTTCTCTGACTGACTTATTTGCATAACATTATTCTCTCTAGCTCTATCCATGTTGTTGCAATGGCAAGATTTCATTCTTTTTTGATGGCCAAGGAATATTCCATTATATACATATACCACACCTTCTTTATTCATTTATCAGTTGATGGACACTTGGGCTGTTTCCATAGTTTAGCTATTGTAGATAATGTCGCTATAAACATCGGGGTCCATGTATCCCTTTGAACTGGTATTTTAGTGTTTTGGGTTAATGCCTAATAATACAATCGCTTGGATCATAGGATAGGTCTATTTTCAGCCTTTTGAGGAACCTCCATACTGTTTTCTTTAGTGGCTGTACCAGTTTGCGTTCCCACCAACAGTGCAGGAGGGTTCCCCTTTTTTCATATCCTCACCTTGTTTCTTGTGTTTTTTATTTTAGCCATTTTGGCAAGTGTGAGGCGATGATATCTCATTGTAGTTCGGATTTGTATTTCCCTGGTGATGAGTGGTATGGAGCATCTTTTCATCTGTCTATTGGCCAGCTGTATGTCTTCTTTGGGAAAATCTCTATCCATTGTCTTTTATCTATTTTTTAGTTGGATTATTTGGTTTTTTTGGATGTTAAGTTGTGTAAGTTTTTTATATATTTTGGATACTAACCCTTTATCAGATATGTCATTTGCAAATATCTTTCCCCATTCTTCCCCTATAGGCTGACTTTTAATTTTGTTGATTGCTTCCTTCCCTGTGCAGAAGCTTTTTACTTTGATGAAGTCCCAGTCCTTTATTTTTGCTTTTGTTTTCCTTGCCTCCAGAGACATAGCTAGAAAGATGTTGCTATGGCTGACGTCAAAGAGGTTAGTGCCTATATTCTCCTCTAGGATTTTAATGGTTTCCTGTCTCATATTTAGGTTTTTCATCCATTCTGAAGTTATTTTTGTGTATGGTGTAAGAAAGTGGTCTTGTTTCATTATTTTGCATGTTGCTATCAGTTTTCCCAACATTATCTGTTGAAGAGACTGTCTTTTTCCCTGGAATATTCATTCTTGCTTTGCCAAAAATTAATGGATCCTATAGTTGTGGGTTCATTTCTGGGTTTTCTATTGTGTTCTATTGAGCCATGTGTCTGTTTTTGTGCTGGTACCACACTGTTTTGATCACTACAGCTTTGTAAAATAACCTGAATTCCAAATTGTGATGCCTCCATCACAATTGTGATGCTTTTCTTTTTCAAGGTTGCTTTGGCTATTTGAGGTCTTGTGTAGCTCCATACAAATTTTAGAATTATTTATTCTAGCTCTGTGAAAAATGCTGGTGTTTTGATAGGGATTGCATTAAATGTGTAAATGGCTTTGGGTGGCATAGACATTTTAACAATATTTGTTTTTCTAATCCATGAGCATGGAATATCTTTACATTTCTTCATGTCCTCTTTAGTTTCTTTCATCAGTGTTTTATAGTTTTCAGAGTACTGGTCTTTTACCTATTTGGTTATGTTTTTTCCTAAGTATCTTAGAAGTTTTGGTGCAATTGTAAATGGGATTGATTCCTTAATTTGTCTTTCTGCTGCTTCATTATTGGTGTATAGAAATGCAACAGATTTTGTACATTGTTTTTGTATTACAGAATTTGTGTAACAGCTCTTTTCATTTTTTTTATTTAAATTCAATTAGCAAACATATAATACATCATTAGTTTTTGATGTAATGTTCAATGATTCATTAGTTGCGTGTAACACCCAGTGCTCATAATATCACTTGCCCTCCTTTATTATGATGGAGTGCCCTTTTTCATCTCTTGTTATAGACTTTATTTTATTTTTTTAATTTTTTATAGACTTATTTATTTATTTGACAGACAGAGATCACAACTAGGCAAAGAGGCAGGCAGAGAGAGAGAGGAGGGAAGCAGGCTCCCCGCTGAGCAGAGATCCCAGGACACTGAGATCATGACCTGAGCTGAAGGCAGCGGCTTTAACCCACTGAGCCACCCAGGTGCCCCTATAGACTTTATTTTAAAGTCTAGTTTGTCCATATATTTTTTTTTAACAAAAACAAGATAAAATTATTTATTTGTAACACAGCCCAGTCTCCATCACTTCAGCACAGCATAAGAGTAGAAAAGAGCCACAACTATAAACATCATTTAGTCTAAGGCAGAACTTCATGCCTCCCTGAATAGCAAGCCCATCTCTCCCCAGAATCCAGCCCAAAGCCAAACTGAACACACAGGCAAGCCCAGAATGAAGTTGGCCCCAGGTCTCAGAACATCTCACCCTTTCCCAACAGCCCTTCAAACTTCCTGCCTGTAGCCTTCTAACCCTCCACCCCCAACTGGGCCAACTCCTAACCTCCCAGTCGCCAGAGTGCTTTCTTTGTGGGATAATTAACAAGGTTTTAAGAGTTATAGAAACAATGCCCTGTGAAATCCATTGTTGCCTAGAAAGTTCAAAAGGATCCCCCATTCATAATCCTGATCGGCAGTGGCAGCTCTTCCTCTCCTCACCATAGATGCAGGCAGTTTTAAAGTGATTGTCCTCACAGCTCCATACTCAGCGTTTCCTATCGACTTTATTAAAGATTATTCTCCTCATCCCAGGGTAGGAAGGAACCCCAGGTATTGTCCCCAGGTTCAGAGACTGAGAGGAAAAGCCCTGATAGCTTAGAAAAAGATTCCTTCTGCTTCCTTCCGAAGATTTTGGAGATTATTGTATAAATATTTTTTAATCCATTTGAGAAAAGTTAATTTTAGATTCAGAGGGCAATGCAAGCACAGAAGCTTGCATGAGGTAATAGTTTTGAGAATACAGGAGGCAAGACAGAGTATAAAATCTCAAGTGGCTTTCTTCACCTAAAATCTTCTAGAAAGCCTCAAAAGATGGATACTAGGAGGATTTCACCTTTGCAGGCCTTGGTAAGGCAAATCCAAAAGTTTTAACCATCTTGGACTGGTGACTTTTGACAAGGTCACAAAAAAACAAAACAAAGAAACAAAACAAAACAACAACAAGAAAGCAGGGCATCTCCAGAGGAACATCTTTAAGGGCTCTGGCTAGTGATAGCACTACTCTGGCCTTTTTTTTTTTTTTTACATCCATTTGCATGATAAATGTTTCTCTACCCCCTCACTTTGGATCTGCAGGTGATTTTAGATCTAAAATGAGTCTCTTGTAGCCAACATATAGATGGGTCTTGTTTTTTCTATCCATTCCAATACCCTATGTCTTTAGATTGGAACATTCAGTCCATTTACATTCAGAGTAATTATTGATAGATAATACTTAGTGCCATTTTATTACTTGTTTTGTCATTGTTTCTGGAGATGTTCTCTGTTCCTTTCTTGTCTTTGTCACTTTTGGTCTTTCCACACTCAAAGATACCCCATTAGTATTTCTTGTAGGACTGGTTTTGTGGTCACAAACTCCTTTAGTTTTTTTGTTTGTTTGTTTTGGGGGTTTTTTAAAAAAGATTTTATTTATTTGTCAGAAAGAGAGAGGGGAGAGCATAAGCAGGGAGAATGACAGGCAGAGGGAGAAGCAGGCTCTCTTCTGAGCAAGGAGCCGGATGCAGAACTTGATCTGAGGCCTCTGGGATCATGACCTGAGTTGAAGGCAGCCACTTAACTGAATGAGCTACCCAGGCATCCCATCCTTTAGTTTTTGTATGGGAAACTTTTTTTCTCTCCTCTTCTGAATGATAGCCTTGCTGGATAGAATATTCTTGGCTACAGATTTTTCCCATTCAGCACTTTAAATATGTCATGCCACTCCTGGCTTGCAGTGTTTTTGTTGAGAAATCTATAGCCAGCCTTATGGGTCTTCCCTTGTAAGCTAAGGACTTCTTTTGTTTTGCTGCTTTCAATAGTTGTTTTTTTTTAATTATATTTTACAAATTTAATTACAATATGTCTTAATGTTGGCTTGCTTTGGTTGATTTTGATGGGAGTTCTCTGTGTCTCTTGGATCGGGATGTTTGTTTCTTTCCCAGATTAGGGAAGTTTTCTGCTATTATTTTTTCAAATAAATTTCCTGCTCCCCCATTCTTCTATAATGTGATTGTTATTGCTTTGGACAGAGTCACTCGATTCCCTGAGTCTATTCTCATGTTCCATAATTCTTTCTCTCTTTTGTTCTGCTTCCTTGTTTTCTGTTATTTTGTCTTCTATATCACTTATTTATTCCTCTGCTTCTTTCAGCCTTGTGTTCATTGCCTCAAGCCAGTTTCCAATCTCAATTACTGCATTTTTCATTTCTGACAGATACTTTTTTAATTCTATTATCACTGTGGTAAGAGTCTCCTTGAAATCTTCTATTCTTTTCCGGAGCCCAGTGAGTATCTTTATGATTGTTGCTTTAAATTCTCTATCAGGGGGGCGCCTGGGTGGCTCAGTGGGTTAAAGCCTCTGCCTTTGGCTCAGGTCATGATCCCAGGGTCGTGGGATCGAGCCCCGCATCAGGCTCTCTGCTCAGCGGAGAGGCTGCTTCCTCCTCTCTCTTTCTCTGCCTGCCTCTCTCTGCTTGTGATCTCTGTCTGTCAAATAAATAAATAAAATCTTTAAATTCTCTATCAGGAATGTTACTTATATCTGTTTTGCTTAGATCTCTGACTGTGACCTTATCTTGTTCTTTCATGTGGGATGGATTCCTCCATCTGGACATTTTGTCTAAGTCTCTGCTTTCTTCTCCATGTTAGAAAAGCCAGTTATGTTTCCTGCTCCTGAAAGTAACGGCTTTATGAAGAAGAGGTCATAGAGTGTTTAGGGCCTGGCACTTCAGAGAGTGTCTGAGGCATGCTGTGTGCACTCTGCTGTTGTGTTTGACTGCTGTATCCTCAGGCCAGGTGTCAGCAGAGACTCTCCTTGCCTGCAGTGGGCACTGTTTGGTCCTTGGCCAGAGTGTGGTGAGTTTTAACTAGGTGTGCTCTGGTCTGCTTGTTAAAAAAGACCTGATACTACTACTACTAGAACTGAAGTCCAGCAGAACTCTGGTCAGGAGATGTGGTATGGGCAGGGATTTCTGCTGGCCTTCTGGGGAAGGGGCTGGCCATGTTGGGACAGAGGCAAGCCTGACAGAGGGCAGGTGTTCCAGAGAACAGGGGGGGTTGGACTTGGTGTAAGCATCTTAGGCGGCCACTATGAGCACTGTGCTGCCTCCTGAAGGTGGCTGTGTGTTTATGCTGAGGGGCAAGGGAAGGAAATGGCACCTGCTGGCTCCTTTGTCTCCAGAGAGAGGTAAGAATCCTACCTCTCAGGTATATGCTCCAAGAAGAGTGAATTATCTCCCTGCTGTGTGCCCCAGGCATTCTTCAGATGCTATTTCCATGCCACCTGCCCCCGGGTTATTTGTCTGCCTTCTCTCCAGGAGTAGGGCAGGTTCCTCAGGGCTCTATCCCAGCCAAGCCGGCTGGCCTTTAAAACTTGTCTCTAAGTCCCACTGGTTGCAAAAACTCACAAAAATCAAACACTCCTGTTTTCCCAGCCAATGGCTTTAGGCAGTGTTCTCCTTGTGCATTCCCCTTGTGCCTCTCTCTCTCACCTTTCTCCATGACCAGGACTACCTCCCTTCCACAGCACTTGTGATCTGTTTCTTCCCCAAACCACCTCTCTGTACTTCCTACCTTCCTTATGTGGTTTCTTCTCTTCCTTTAGTTATGGAGTTTGTTCTGTCAGTCTTCAGGTTGGTTTCTGGGGGTATTTAGAATGATTTGATAGTTATCTAGTTATGTTTATGGGGACAAGATGAGCCTAGGGTCCTTCTACTCCTTCATTATCTTCTCTTCCTTCTCCCAAAGTTAACCATTTTTTAAAGATTATTTATTTATTTATTTATTTGACAGAGAGATAGAGAGCCCAAGTAGGCAGAGTGGCAGGCAGAGGGAGAGGGAGAAGCAGGCTCTCCACTGAGCAGGAAGCCCGATGTGGGACTCGATCCCAGGACCCTGGGATCATGACCTGAGCCAAAGGCAACCATTTAACCGACTGAGCCACCCAGGCACTACCAAAGTTAACCGTTTTTAAAATTAGATATGGAAAATGTGTTCTTTTAAGTAGAAAGGAACTTTCAGAGGAAAGTTTATGTTGACAGTATGAAAGGGACCAACAGTCAAGTAGTGGTTAATGGTGTGGGAATCAGATAGACTTGAGATCGAATCCTAGTTCTACCATCACAGGCTGGGTGACCTTGGGCAAGTTTCCCAGATTTGTAGAACCTCAATTTCCAGTTGAAGATTGAGTTGATACTTAGTAAAATACCTGCCACTTAGCAAATGCTCAATTAATGTTACTCTCCCTCAAAGCCTTTTCTCCATAGGCTAGCTGGTGGATTTCTGGGCAATCTGATGGTGGCAGTGTCTGTGGTACCGAGACTCTAGGGAAGATCCAAAGAGCCCAGTGCATCTGCTGACAGTGTTAGGGCCCCTCGTCATTTGTGACTATGGTGGGAGCTAGCTGGAGAAATTGATAAAAGTTGCTAGAAATCCCCAGGACAATCCCCAACCAGTCAGATGAATTCCAAACCTGCTGCTGGAGGGAGAAAAGCCACTCGAATAATGTGAATTAAGAACACCTGCCCACCTCCCAAGGAACTTTAATCTACAGGTAGATGTACAGGGTTTCTTGATATTGGCTGATTTCCAGCTCAGGGTTTTCTCTTTGTCATTTTGCTCCTGTTCCAGAAGACTCCAGCAGTACAATATTTTAAAAATTTCTTTGGGGGAATCAGTTATCTCCCTCTCCATCTTGCCTGTAGAGACATCAAAACAAAGAGAATAGCATGTTAGGGGAAGAACTCGGGTGCCCTAACTCCTAAAGGAAGAAGTTCTTTTTTAAATGGAGTATTATATTCCTTACAGTCTTTCCTGAGGATCTGCCCTTCTTATCTATAGTTATCATGTGGGAATTTGGAGTTCAAACAAACCAGTGGTTTTGTAGAGATTTAGGGTCCTTTCATGCCCCAAAGGAAAGGTATCATAACAAAAATCTGAGCTCTTTCAATTATGTTTTGTTCAAGGAATCAGCCTAAAACCAAGTCAATGGAATGCTAACACTGGAATATCATTTACAGTGTTTCCCAAATCTATCTGATGTTACACCAATCCCTTTAGCACCACTCCCTACCTGCACGATCAGAACCTTCAGGGAAGAAACCTGGAAGTCGGTATCTTTTAGATGTACTTCAGGTGTTTAGTGATGTTAGTCAAATTTGGAAAACACTCTCCAAAAGACATACTACTATTAACTCCAGTTTCCAGTGAAGGGCACTGAGGCTCAGAATGGTTAAATTAACTGACTCCAAATTACATGGCTAATAGGGGCAGAGCTAAGACCTGCGAAAGTGATTGTATGCTTGCTTCTGCACGGTGCCTCTCCAGACCCCACCATGGTTCCTGCAGGTTCCTTCAGAGCCTCCTGAGCTATAGTAAATGCTGGTGGCAGATACCCTTTCCCTCCCTGCTGTGTCACCACTGCCTGCAGTTGCTGGGTCCTCCTCACCCCCGGCCCTGCAGGCTCCAGAGCTGTGTCTGTGATGCCTACCACCTTGCCAGCTTTGCAAGGCTGCTTCAGCAAGCAGCAACGGTGGGGAGCTCTTCCATCAGTGTTCTTCTCCCTCCCAGAAATTATAAACTCTTCTCTCATTCACAGTGAAAACTAATTTCTGCTCCAGTGTATCATATTCAAACAGTGTCTACAAAATACCCACTTTGCCTCAATTTACTTCTCAGAAATAGGATTAAAAAATGTGGATTAAGATAGAATTTTGTTGATGTTGGTTAGTTGAACAATGATGCCCTTTGGAGAACGTATTCATCTTTTGGTTCTAACTACTTGTGTGTTTTGTTTTTTAGTTTATATTGTATGTACAGGTAATATCACTATTGACTATGGGAATAAATTCGTACATGATGACTCATTCAGCCAGGACATTAGGTAAAGTAAATCTGTCTTTCATTAATTAACTGGGGGAAATAATGCAAATAGATTATTGTTGGGGGTCATGGGGACATTTCTTATGAAGTTCAAGGAATTGACTATGAAATCATTCATTTTCATTCACTTATTACTTATTGATGCTGTATTAATTGGGGGTATTGGTTCAGCCAGTTTAACAGAAACCACATTCACAGTGGCTTAAACAAGATAGAGGACTTTCTCCCCCCACCCCCTACCTAAATGTCCAAAAGAGTGGGGTAGTTCTGCTTCTTTTTTGTTTCTCCTCCATTCCCCGGGATGTTGTTCTTGTCTGCAGGGTAGAAGTTGGCTCACTACCACTATATCTTCAACCCAACCGACTAGACAGGGGAAATGAGGAGATAGGTGGCAATGGAGGGTAAGCCGTTTCCTTTTAAGGGCAGAATCTAGAAATTGTATGCATCATTACCACTCACATTCCATTGGCCAAAATTTGGTCACATAGTCATTCATGGGTAATAGAAGCTGTGAAATATTATCCCTATCTGGCTGACCATGTGCTTAGCCAAAACTTGGAAATTCGGTTGGTAAAAGAAGAATGGGAAAATGGATATTGGGAGACAGTCAGTAGACTGTGCCACAGTGGCTTATTTCCAGAAGACATTTGAGGCCATTGATAGTAAAATGCATAAGTATGATTAAATCACACAGAGATACATGGTCAATAGAGAAATCTAGGATAAGATAATTGGTGGCAGTATAGTCAACTGGGGATGGAGAAGGTGAGGTAGGATTACACCAAGTCTTAGAAGAGGGCCTTAGTATCATTCAGTATCCCATGGCCTGGTCTTAGCTATGCTGGTGTTTGATTTTTTTCAGTGTATCTAGAATTGATCCAACTGCTGGAGATTCACATATGCTGCACTCACAGGAAAATATGGATAAGGCAGAAGATCAATTTATTAATTTATAATATGATTTATTTCTATGTCTGAAATAATTGTGATCATTATTCAGGGTATTTACCTCTAAATACCAATTTCCTCGATAAACAAAACTAGTCATCAGGAAGTTTCTTGGAAAGCCTGGAACTAATGAGAGGCAATGGGAGGATGATGTTGAAAGAGAGTTCTTCTAGTCAAGGAAATAGCCTGGTGAATTTACCCTATCCTACCCATGAGAGACATCACCTCCATTTGTGTCTTTTCAGTCATGTCCTTTTGTAAAACTGAACCCCACAAAAACTCTAGCATAACTTCCTGTTACTGCCCACCTCAAACCCAAGGGCCCCAATATGTAAACTGAACTAGTAAATTAGGCAGACTTTTGGTAGCTCTCCTTTCCCCCCAGTTATGGATTTGTTCTCATTCTCAGTAGAAAGGTATGCTTTGTCAGCAAAAGCCCACACTGGAGCATGAGGAAAGTTAATTTGATCTTTGAAGACTTTCTCACACCTCCCTTCCCACCAATTCCTTTGACTCCCAGGGGTCCAGACCCACTCCATTCTCTTTGCTTAGGATGTAACATCTGGATTTCTCCCATGCTTCTTTCCTGTGATTCCTCTTATTCTGACACTTCCAGGCTGTCATGCTAATATTTTTTCTTCTCTTTTTCCTCCCTTACAAAATTTGTAAAAGTTTTATTATTTATTTATTTATTTTTGGGAGAGAGAGAGTGTGTGTGAGAGGCAGAGGGAGAGAGAATCCCAAGGAGGCTTCACACTCAGCATGGAGCCTGTGTGGGGCTCCATCTCAAGATCCTGAGATCATAACTTGAGCTAAAATCAAGAATTGGATGCTTAACCAACTGAGCCCCCCAGGCACCTCCGTCCCCCTCCAAATATTTTTTATTGTAGTAGCTAAACCTCAAAAATTTTCATTATAAAACGGAAGTGTATGATAACGGTCTTTCTCCCCTCAGAATCCGTACTCATCCTTTCCAGAAATACTACATGGCACACATTTAATACTTGTCAGAGTTGAGTTTTATCAGTAGGAGTTTCAAACTAACTGCTTCCGTCTAGTCTAAGGCTTTAAGAGATTCCCTCCTCATACACTTCCAGGATCATCTAAATACAGGGAGTTCATTCAAATGTATTGGTGCCACCAAGTGGTCCACATACACTCATATTTCTCCCGAAAAAGAGAAAAATTTCTTCTTGTGTGGTCTCAGTCATGGGAATTTTGAATCTAAAGCTGACAACTTCTAACTTCAGCCTACAGTCAAATGCATGTTTGCTCTGGACCATAATGAGTCAAGAGGGATAGGTTTCCAGACCTTGGGAATCCTGAAAATTTCAAACACCATCATTACACACAGTGTCCCACAGAGAATACAGTAAAGTTAAGCTAAACATTTAGAACTCGTTTTAACTGTCTATGAGACCATTCATGCGCAATTATGAAGAGAGAACAATTTTATTGAGATGTAATTCCAAGTGAGCGGACCAAGTTCACTCACTAATTAAATTCTTTTGGGGGGCACCTGGGTGGCTCTTTCAGTTAAGCATCTACCTTTGGCTCATGTCATGATTTTGGGGTCCTGGAATCAAGCCCTGCATCAGGCTCCCTGCTTGGTAGGGAATCTGCTTCTCCCTCTCCCTCTGCCTGCCACTTGCCCCGCTTGTGCTCTCTCTATCTCTCTGTGGAATGAATAAATAGAATCTTCAAAAAAAAATTAATTCTTGTTTTTGGTGAGTGAGCCTCGTAGCTGTAACTTCAAATTCATACCTCAAGAAAATACAAATGGCTACAATTTTTGGAGCATGTAGATTTGCTGGCCCGGAAACAGATATACTAAATTTGAGGGATCTCTATTGCGGTGACCTTTTTATTTAAAATTTTTTTAATTTTAAAATTTTTATAAGAATCAGTCGGAGAATTGTTCAGTTGCAAATTCCAAGGCCAGTCTGATTCTCTAGGTATGAGGTGGGCCAGGGAATTTGCACAGATTAATAGGCAGCCTTCGTACCTGAAGAAGACATGAGTACTTTCTTATACTTTGCGAAATACTGATTAGGGACCTTGAAGTAACAAGTCACATTTCTTGGTAATGGGAATGGAAGGAAACTAATAAAGCATTCCTTAGCAGCTGAGTCAGATAAAGTTGAGCTCTGCAGCCAGAAGAAACAGAGAGTTGGGTAATTTTCTGGAAGACTTTGGACCAAAGGTTGTCCTTGCTCTAAACACTATGGTTTGGCTGTGCAGGTGATTCACTACAGCAACAAGATTTCACTCCATCTTGCAGGATTTTGCCTCTTCTTACAGTTTTCACTGTATTCTATTAAGACACTTGCTTTTTTTTTTTGGTCACAGGTTTGTGTGCTATTTCCCTCCCAAGGCAAATGGCCATGCAAAATGCCATTAAGCACATTCAAGAGATAATACAGAACACAATCACACTATTCAAAACAGAAAAAATTTTGACAAATGTTAATTGGACCTTAGTAGAAGAAAAAACAAAGATTGAATACAACTTTCCTGTGAGTTGATAACCGGCAAAAAAAAAAAAAAAAAAAAAAAATAGTCCTTCTTCTGTCCTGGGTCTGCCTCTCATATAAAGAAATTTGATCCTGCAAATGAAATGTCAGAAAAATTGAGGACGGGGGATGTATTTACTAGCTTTGCTATCTTGGTGAAAAGATTTTGAATTCTCTCTAAAGAGAAGGTCTTAGTTATCTAGGTTTATTTGTCAAATAGAGGAGAATTGGTATTTTTACACACTGGTTGATTTACTAACTATGAATGGCCTCTGGCAAGCCCATGTTTCCAACCATTAGAGGAGCTGAGCGATCTGTCCTCATGTTATTTTGAAAAAGCAAAGAACACAGGTTACTTCAGAGAGCAGTCAAGCATAGGTAGGTTTGGGGGAGAATCTGACTTGCAAATCTCCCAAATGAATTGTTACTTTACCACAGTTAAAAGCCACATTTTTCATACAGAGAGTGAACCCAGTTACACATATCCCTTCATGATAGCAGTTCTGATTTGAGTTATTTGAGTCTTTGTTGAGTGAAGTGTTTGGCAGCTCCTATATATTTTAGCTTATTTTTAATTTAATCTAATTATGTTTTTAAACTTAGTCTGATCCTTATTATGTTTCACCTGATAACAAAGAGGAGGAGGAATCCCCAACAGAAGAAGTTTTAATAGAAGAAGCCAGATTGCATGTCGCTATAATCCAAATGGTTGGTACAGTTCGCATAATCTATTTTTTATTTATTTATTTTTAATTCTTATTCTTATTTCTTAAATAATGCTCCTATTTCTTAAATAAGGCTTTCAGGTGACTGGAAAAAAAAAGTTTTCACCTTTTGATAGCCTATTGTTATTAAAGTTTGTTTGCTTTATTAAAGTTAAAAAATAACAATAAATGTCTTAAGCTTTGAGTTCAAGTCACCTATCTTATTATTCTAAGTCTAGTAATTTTTAGCAGTTGGCTTTTGAGGGGTCTTTGAATAATCTTTGGTGCCCTTTATGTACTTATCTAACTGAACATCTTCAAATATCTGAAACTACTTTTATAAATTTAATGTATTTGAGTTTCTTTTATATAAAATTCTCTTAAGTGCTTTTTTAACTCTTGCAAATCTAATACATTAAAATAAAACTAATGAATCAAAAATTCTCTTAAAATATTTAAGATTAAATGTTTTAATATAAGGAAGATTATATTTTAAATAAACATATTTGTATATAATTATATATTATATAACATTAAAATTATATAACATATTAAAATAAAAATAATTATATATTATATAACATAACTTAAAGTAATTACATATCATATATTAAAATTTGATTACTAGGTAAAATCAAGTTTAAATCAACTTATCAAATTGCACATTTTAAATTGGGGTTATGGTCTAATAGAACACATTTTATTCAATATTACAAATACACAAAAATATGCCCATATATTCATTATGCCCAGAGTCCATTTTTTAAAATTTTATTTTAAAACTTACAATGAAGAATTTTCAACATATACAAAAGTAGATATAATACTATAATAAGTGCCTATGTACCCATCACCCAGCCTTAAAAACCAATATGACTAACTCTGCCTCATCAGCAGCCTCATTCACTACTTTACTTTCCATATTAATTTAATACAAGTCCCAGATATCATATTATTTCATCTGTAAATACTTCAGTATGTATCTCAAAATTTTAAAGCATTTTAAAAAACATAGTAAAATATTAATATTGTACCTAGAAGTTAATAATAGTTCCTTAATCAAATATCAAGTCAATGATCAAATTTCCAATTGTCTTGTTAATGAGAGTGAGCACAAGAGGGGGGAGGGGCAAACAGAGACGGAGAGAGAGAATCTCTTGTAGACTCCCCACTGAGCATGGAGCCGAGCTTGGGGCTTGATTTCACAACCCTGAGATCATGACCCTGACAGCATGATCCAGAGCCAAAATCAAGAGTTGGACCCTTTACTGACTGAGGCACCTAGGCACCCCTCACAGTTTATACTTTTAAGTTGAATCTGTATTAATTAATTACAGTTACATTGTAATTAATGAATATGCCCTTTAAGTCTCTTTAACCTATAAATTCCTTCCTCTCTTTTATTTTTTCTGTTGAAGAATGTATTTCTCCTTAATACAAAATAAAGTAATAATATTATATTTTCCCTTTTTAAAGCATTTCTAAGCTTAATTTAAAATATTCTCAGAGTTTGAAAGTTTCTTACCCAGAGCAGTATAGTATGGTCACAATTTATTTGTAGAGCCTCCATTAAGAGGTGGTGCCTATATCCCTCCCTGCTACCCCTACCTCATTGAATGTGGGCTGTTCTTGTGTCTTGTTTTGACCCATAAAATGTTTCAGAAGTGACCTTGGGAATGTTCTGGAGCCTGTGCTTCGAGAAGATTTACAGTTTCCACTTTCTTCTACTCTGAATACCAACCTGTGATTATCATGTGAGGAAACTGGCTTGCCTCTGAAGCATGAGATATCACATAAAAATAAACTGAGACATGCAATCAAGAGTTGGTCTTTCAGTGGTCCTAACAAAGGGTCTTTAGGCACATCCTTTATTTGATCTTGAACCCAAAGGCATATTTCACTGTCAGCATTCTAGACGTTTAGGTCTTTTGCCAGCTGGAAAGACTGCAGATAAGAAAGAAGTTTAGTTAGCAACCTGGCAAAGCATGGACTCTATTTTTTCTCTAATTTCTGCTGTAGAGTAAACTGTTTCTCTTTGGTTTCTCTCTCTCTTCCTGTACTTTGTCATAAGTAGCTTAAATATTGATAGTTTTAGTATTTCTTGAATATTAGAAATCTAGAAATAATCTTAGCTGCCAGATTCATAAGTTCATTGGGCACATTTTTCACCTTCCCAGGGGCCTCAGGTGACAGAATTGCCCACTGTGGTGCCTCTTCATTAGCATGGCTGGCTCCCTCGTGTACCTTAAATCAGTTTTTGCACTGCTCTCTGACTCTACTCATCCCTAAGTCCCAACGCTACTGTCACATGTTTTAACCCTTTTTAGGGAGGCTCTGCACAATTGATACTGATTTCCATTTGGGTTGGCCTTTGCTCTATATCAAACCAGACCAAAATTTACAGGCTTAAAACAATGGTTTATTATGTCTCATAGTTCTGTGGATTGGCAATCTGGATGATTCTGTCGTCGGTCTTGGCTGGGAGCATTCATGTGTCTGTGGTCATCTCATAGTTCAGTGGGACTAGAGGGTCCAGAATGTCCTCATTCAGAGATTTGGCAGTTGATGCGGGATGTCTTTCAAAGCACTTTGGCTGTCTTCCATATGGCCTTCTATTTTCCATAGAGTGGGCTGGGCTTCTTCTCAGCATTGTGGACTCTGGATTCCAACAGGGTAAGAGGAGAAGCTGCAAGGCCTCTGAATCCTATGTTCTGGAACTTGAATAACATTATTTTTATTCCCATTCTATGAGTTAAAGCAAATCACAAAGCTAGCTTGGAGACAATGAGTAAAGAGGTAGACTCCCTTTCTTGGGAGAAGCAATAGGGTCAGTTGCAAGGGGGCATGGACACAGGAAAGCATGGATACATTGGGGTCATTTCCATAATGACCTACCACATTTACTTTTTTTAAACTAACAATCCCATGTAATGACCACTCCCACTCCTATTCTCTCTCTCTCTCTCTCTCTCTCTCTCTTTTTAAGTAGGCTCCATGCCCAACAAGGAGCTTGAACTCATGACCTGAGCTGAGATCAAGAGTCCAACACTTCTTTTTTTTAAGATTTTATTTATTTATTTGACAGAGAGAGAGAGAGAGAGATCACAAGCAGGCAGAGAGGCAGGCAGCGGTTGGGGGGAAGCAGGCTCCCCTCTGAGCAGAGAGCCCGATGCGGGGCTCAATCCCAGGACCCTGAGACCATGACCTGAACCAAAGGCAGAGGCTTAACCCACTGAGCCACCCAGGTGCCCCAAGAGTCCAACACTTAACCAACTGAGCCATCTAGGCATTCTTCCATATTGTCTTTTTTTTTTTTTAAGATGTATTTCTATATTAGAGAGAGGGAGGAAGAGAGTGAGCAGTAGAAGGGGCAGAGGGAGAGAGAAAGAATCTTCACAGAGACTCCCCACTGAGCATGGAGCCTGAGTGAGGCTCAATCCCAGGACCCTGAGATCATGACCTGAGCCAAAATCAAGTCAGATGCTTAACTGTCTCAGCCACCTAGGCTCCCCACTGTCTTTTAACGGCTTTTCTGAGAGTGCTCTCTACTGGCATTCCTCCTATTTTTGTGACCCCTTTCTTTTTGGTCTGTTCCATGAACTCCTCTTTTTATCTATTTAATGTTAGTTTTTCTTAGAAGAGCTAACTCTCTCCATCATTTTTACCTTACAATCTCTCCATCCTTCTTCAAGGTGCACTCACAGTTTTAATGCTATCCATGGATGCTCCTCAAATCTGTATTCTTCCTTCCAAAACTCTGAGTACAATGCCTTTAGACTCATAAATTCAAGTGGCTAGATATCTCTTAGACTTATCACTGGTACCTAAATCCCCCTGAACTCATCATCTAAAACCTGCTCTTGTATTCCTAGTTTCAGTGAATGGGCTCATTACCCCTGTGATCACTCAGGTCAACTGGATTTCTCCCTCTTTTTCCAAGCTGTATCAATCTTAACTTCTAAATATTTATCAAATATCCCCCTTTCCATTCTTTTGTCTATTAATTTAGGACATTATAACCTCTTGCCTAAATAATAACCTTCAACTGGTCTTGCTACCTCCAGTATTTCCATTATCAAATCACAGTGACTTATCTAAAAGACAAAGAGAACTATACCACCTTCCTGCTTAAAATGGCTCCTCAGGT
This sequence comes from Lutra lutra, assembly GCF_902655055.1. Taxonomy (NCBI): domain Eukaryota; kingdom Metazoa; phylum Chordata; class Mammalia; order Carnivora; family Mustelidae; genus Lutra; species Lutra lutra. Next base: position 28,621,573 of record NC_062292.1, read on the forward strand.
CCTACAGCGTTTTCCAAAGTGAGTTCTAAAGAACACTTGCTCTACAGAATGTTAATAGTAACTGCATAACAACAAAAGAAGTTTCCATGCTCAAATTTTTTTGGGAAATGATAGTTTAAAGGAAGTTAAATGGTTTCTTATGGAACCCCTTCTAGTAGAATATCTCAGAATTTTTAACATACTGATATGCATCAAGACTCTCTAAAAGGGAATATTGAATATTCCCACCCCCACTTCCTCACATAGCACATTTATGACGGGGGTAGTGGTGGTGGTTGTGGTTAATTCTAGTAGTGTCTCACAGGATTAGCTTATTATCTTCTAGGAAGAGTTTATCTATGAGATCAAGTCTATATATAAGTACAGGGTCTTTTGTAATCTGACCCCTACCCATTTCTCCAAGTGTTCCATCACCATTCTCTGCCCCACAACTTGTCCTTCCTTTACGGCACTCACCATGCTGTTTCTCATCTCTGTGCATGCACTGATGATGCCCCTCTCTGCTCACCTCCTTCTCCACTCTGCTCCCCCCGACCTCCATTTCTCATTTGGATAATTATGCTCATCTTTAAAACTCAGTTGAGGTGTCATCTCTTTCAGGAAATTTTTTCTGACCCCACCCCATATCAAGTTTAATTAGTGCCCTGTAGTTACTTTTACCCTTTCACATTTCCACCCTATTTCACAGGTCTCTGTGTCTAATTTTCCCCTTCCTCCACTTGGCTATGAACTCCTTAAAGTTTTTCTGCAGTGCCTTGGCATGGGGCTTGGAACCAAGTAGACATTCAAAAAACAAATTTAATTTTAAAATTCCATCATAATAGCATAGAAGTAAATCATAATTTTCTTGAGCCAAACCTTTTCCTGGATGGGCAGGGCTGGAGATACTATAGGTGTAATAATTATATATATGCTTTAGAACTGAACTCTGGGACATAACTTCTCTTATAGTGGGTGTCTTCCCAGGGCTATCAAGAAAGCCTACAAAATGGAGATATCTATCAACAGCCTCAGTGGTCCTCAGAATAAGGAAAGCCTGGCCATTGCCCCTCTACCCTTTAGAATCTAGCTTCAGAGTTCATGTGCTTTATCTACCCACAAGTTATGGGTGGATCATTTTCCTATTTCCTGGAAAAGAAGCTGGTGGGTAGATGACTATTACCTCAAGAAATAAGTAGCATGAATTCCTTGTTTTTCTGTAGTGACTAGCATCCTTACAATTGCAAAACTTGAGAAAATATGCTAAGTGCAGTGGAGTTTGGAAACAACATTTATAAACATGGGTAAGCAAGAGTACCTTGTCAGCATCGAGGAAGTAAGTTTAGGCAGTAGTCTTAGAAGATAACTTTAATCTTTACTGTTAGTGGCACCTAAAAGGTGTGATTTTTCTCCTGAATTTTGTTGGGTGGTTGACACAAGAATACAGTCTACTTATATTTATAAGATGTTTTATAGAAGCCTCATGGTAATCACAAAGAAAAAACATACAGTAGATGAAAGATAAAGAGAAAGAAATTAAAGCATACTACTACAAAAATCACAATGGATGTTAGTGGGGAACAAAGGAACTAAAGAAACAGAAAACAATGAACAGAGTGGCAAGAAAAGTCCTTATCTATCAATAATTACTTTAAATGCAAATGCTTAAATTCTCCAATCAAAATACAGAATGGATGAATGGATTTTAAAAACCCAGATCCAACAATATGCTGCCTACAAGAGACTCACTTAAGGTTTAAGGACATATATAGGCTGAAAGTAAAAGATTCCATGCAAATGGTAACCAAAAGAGAGCAGGAGTGCCTATAGTTAACATCAGTTAAAACAGACTTTAAGGCAAAATTGGTCATAAGAGACAAGAAGGTCACTATACAGTGGTAGAGGTACAAATATATCAAGAAGAGGAGGAGGAGTCAAGATGGCGGAGAAGTAGCAGGCTGAGACTACTTCAGGTAGCGGGAGATCAGCTAAATAGCTTATCTAAAGATTGCAAACACCTATAAATCCAACGGGAGATTGAAGAGAAGAAGAACAGCAATTCCAGAAACAGAAAATCAACCACTTTCTGCAAGATAGGACTGGCGGAGAAGTGAATCCAAAGAGACGGGAAGATAGACCGCGGGAGGAGGGGCCGGCTCCCGGCGAGCCGCGGAGCAACGGAGCACAAAATCGGGACTTTTAAAAGTCTGTTCCTCTGAGGGACATCGCTCCAGAGGCTTAACTGGGGTGAAGCCCAGGCGGGGTCAGCGCGGCCTCAGGTCCCACAGGGTCACAGAAGGATCGGGGGTGTCTGAGTGTCGCAGAGCTTACCGGTATTAGAACAGGGAAGCCGGCTACAGAGACAGAGCCGAGGAGTGAGCTCTAAACTCGGGGTTGCCTTGAACCGGTCGCAGGCTCGGTCAGCTCGGAGCGCGGCCGGAGGCCAGGGTGACGGGAGTCATTGGGCGCTGTTCTCTGAGGGCGCACTGAGGAGTGGGGCCCCGGGCTCTCGGCTCCTCTGGGCCGGAGACCGGGAGGCCGCCATCTTCACTCCCGTCCTCCGGAACTCTACAGAAAGCGCTCAGGGAACAAAAGCTCCCGAAAGCAAACCCGAGCAGATTACTCAGCCCGGCCCCGGGTAAGGGCGGTGCAACTCCGCCTGGGGCAAAGACGCTTGAGAATCACTACAACAGGCCCCTCCCCCAGAAGATCAATGAGAAACCCAGCCAGGACCAAGTTCACCTACCAAGGAGTGCAGTTTCAATACCAAGGAGAGCGGCGGAATTCCAGAGGAGAAGAAAGCAAAGCATGGAACTCATGGCTTTCTCCCCATGATTCTTTAGCCTTGCAGTTAATTTAATTTTTTTTTCTCTTTTTCAATTTTTTTTTCTCTTCTTCTGCTAAATTTTTTTAACTTTTACCGTTTTCTTTTTTTAACGTTTTTTAAATAGTTTAATGTATATATACTTTTTTCCTTTTTATATTTTTTATCGGCTTTCTTTTTTTAAAGTTTCTTTTTTTTTCTTTTTCTTTTTTTTTCTTCTGAACCCCTTTTTATCCCCTTTCCCCCCTCACGATTTGGGATCTCTTCTGATTTGGCTAAAGCATATTTTCCTGGGGTTGTTGCCACCCTTTTAGTATTTTACTTGCTCCTTCATATACTCTTATCTGGACAAAATGACAAGGCGGAAAAATTCACAACAAAAAAAAGAACAAGAAGCAGTACCAAAGGCTAGGGACCTAATCAATACAGACATTGGTAATATGTCAGATATAGAGTTCAGAATGATGATTCTCAAGGTTGTAGCCGGGCTTGAAAAAGGCATGGAAGATATTAAAGCAACCCTCTCGGGAGATATAAAAGCCCTTTCTGGAGAAATAAAAGAACTAAAATCTAACCAAGTTGAAATCAAAAAAGCTATTAATGAGGTGCAATCAAAAATGGAGGCTCTCCCTGCTAGGATAAATGAGGCAGAAGAAAGAATTAGCGATATAGAAGACCAAATGACAGAGAATAAAGAAGCTGAGCAAAAGAGGGACAAACAACTACTGGACCACGAGGGGAGAATTCGAGAGATAAGTGACACCATAAGACGAAACAACATTAGAATAATTGGGATTCCAGAAGAAGAGGAAACAGAGAGGGGAGCAGAAGGTATGTTGGAGAGAATTATTGGAGAGAATTTCCCCAATATGGCAAAGGGAACAAGCATCAAAATCCAGGAGGTTCAGAGAACCCCCCTCAAAATCAATAAGAATAGGTCCACACCCCGTCACCTAATAGTAAAATTTACAAGTCTTAGTGACAAAGAAAAGATCCTGAAAGCAGCCCGGGAAAAGAAGTCTGTAACGTACAATGGTAAAAATATTAGATTGGCAGCAGACTTATCCACAGAGACCTGGCAGGCCAGAAAGAGCTGGCATGATATATTCAGGGTACTAAATGAGAAAAACATGCAGCCAAGAATACTATATCCAGCTAGGCTATCATTAAAAATAGAAGGAGAGATTAAAAGCTTACAGGACAAACAAAAACTGAAAGAATTTGCAAACACCAAACCAGCTCTACAGGAAATATTGAAAGGGCTCCTCTAAGCAAAGAGAGACCCTAAAAGTAGTAGATCAGAAAGAAACAGAGACAATATACAATAACAGTCACCTTACAGGCAATACAATGGCACTAAATTCATATCTCTCAATACTTACCCTGAATGTTAATGGGCTAAATGCCCCAATCAAAAGACACAGGGTATCAGAATGGATAAAAAAACAAAACCCATCTATATGTTGCCTACAAGGAACTCATCTTAAACCCAAAGACACCTCCAGGTTTAAAGTGAGGGGGTGGAAAAGAATTTACCATGCTAATGGACATCAGAAGAAAGCAGGAGTGGCAATCCTTATAGCAGATCAATTAGATTTTAAGCCAAAGACTATAATAAGAGATGAGGAAGGACACTATATCATATTCAAAGGAACTGTCCAACAAGAAGATCTAACAATTTTAAATATCTATGCCCCTAACGTGGGAGCAGCCAACTATATAAACCAATTAATAACAAAATCAAAGAAACACGTCGACAATAATACAATAATAGTAGGGGATTTTAACACTCCCCTCACTGAAATGGACAGATCATCCAAGCAAAAGATCAACAAGGAAATAAAGGCCTTAAATGACACACTGGACCAGATGGACATCACAGATATATTCAGAACATTTCATCCCAAAGCAACAGAATACACATTCTTCTCTAGTGCACATGGAACATTCTCCAGAATAGATCACATTCTTGGTCCTAAATCAAGTCTCAACCGGTATCAAAAGATTGGGATCATTCCCTGCATATTTTCAGACCACAATGCTCTGAAGCTAGAACTCAATCACAAGAGGAAATTTGAAAAGAACCCAAATACATGGAGACTAAACAGCATCCTTCTTTTTTTTTTTTTTTAAGATTTTATTTATTTATTTGACAGAGAGAAATCACAAGTAGGCAGAGAGGCAGGCAGAGAGAGAGGAGGAAGCAGGCTCCCCGCTGAGCAGAAAGCCCGATGTGGGGCTCGAACCCAGGACCTGGGATCATGACCTGAGCCGAAGGCAGCGGCTTAACCCACTGAGCCACCCAGGCGCCCTAAACAGCATCCTTCTAAAGAATGAATGGGTCAACCAGGAAATTAAAGAAGAAATGAAAAAATTTATGGAAACAAATGATAATGAAAACACAACGGTTCAGAATCTGTGGGACAAAACAAAGGCAGTCCTGAGAGGAAAATATATAGCGGTACAAGCCTTTCTCAAGAAAAAAGAAAGGTCTCAGGTACACAACCTAACCCTACACCTAAAGGAGCTGGAGAAAGAACAAGAAAGAAACCCTAAACCCAGCAGGAGAAGAGAAATCATAAAGATCAGAGCAGAAATCAATGAAATAGAAACCAAAAAAACAATAGAACAAATCAACGAAACGAGGAGCTGGTTCTTTGAAAGAATTAATAAGATTGATAAACCCCTGGCCAGACTTATCAAAAAGAAAAGAGAAAGGACCCAAATAAATAAAATCATGAATGAAAGAGGAGAGATCACAACGAATACCAAAGAAATACAGACAATTATAAGAACAGACTATGAGCAACTCTACGCCAACAAATTTGACAATCTGGAAGAAATGGATGCATTCCTAGAGACATATAAACTACCACAACTGAACCAGGAAGAAATGGAAAGCCTGAACAGACCCATAACCAGTAAGGAGATTGAAACAGTCATCAAAAATCTCCAAACAAACAAAAGCCCAGGGCCAGATGGCTTCCCGGGGGAATTCTACCAAACATTTAAAGAAGAATTAATTCCTATTCTCCTGAAACTGTTCCAAAAAATAGAAATTGAAGGAAAACTTCCAAACTCATTTTATGAGGCCAGCATCACCTTGATCCCAAAACCAGACAAGGATCCCATCAAAAAAGAGAACTACAGACCAATATCCTTGATGAACACAGATGCAAAAATTCTCACCAAAATACTAGCCAATAGGATTCAACAGTACACTAAAAGGATTATTCACCACGACCAAGTTGGATTTATTCCAGGGCTGCAAGGTTGGTTCAACATCCGCAAATCAATCAATGTGATACAACACATTAATAAAAGAAAGAACAAGAACCATATGATACTCTCAATAGATGCTGAAAAAGCATTTGACAAAGTACAGCATCCCTTCCTGATCAAAACTCTTCAAAGTGTAGGGATAGACGGCACATACCTCAATATTATCAAAGCCATCTATGAAAAACCCACCGCAAATATCATTCTCAATGGAGAAAAACTGAAAGCTTTTCCCCTAAGGTCAGGAACATGGCAGGGATGTCCGTTATCACCACTGCTATTCAACATAGTACTAGAAGTCCTAGCCTCAGCAATCAGACAACAAAAGGAAATTAAAGGCATCCAAATCGGCAAAGAAGAAGTCAAACTATCACTCTTCGCAGATGATATGATACTCTATGTGGAAAACCCAAAAGACTCCACTCCAAAACTGCTAGAACTTGTACAGGAATTCAGTAAAGTGTCAGGATATAAAATCAATGCACAGAAATCAGTTGCATTTCTCTACACCAACAACAAGACAGAAGAAAGAGAAATTAAGGAGTCAATCCCATTTACAATTGCACCCAAAACTATAAGATACCTAGGAATAAACCTAACCAAAGAGACTAAGAATCTATACACAGAAAACCATAAAGTACTCATGACAGAAATTGAGGAAGACACAAAGAAATGGAAAAATGTTCCATGCTCCTGGATTAGAAGAATAAATATTGTGAAAATGTCTATGCTACCTAAAGCAATCTACACATTTAATGCAATTCCTATCAAAGTACCATCCATTTTTTTCAAAGAAATGGAACAAATCATCCTAAAATTCATATGGAACCAGAAAAGACCTCGAATAGCCAAAGGAATATTGAAAAAGAAAGCCAAAGTTGGTGGCATCACAATTCCGGACTTCAAGCTCTATTACAAAGCTGTCATCATCAAGACAGCATGGTACTGGCACAAAAACAGACACATAGATCAATGGAACAGAATAAAGAGCCCAGAAATAGACCCTCAACTCTATGGTCAACTCATCTTCGACAAAGCAGGAAAGAATGTCCAATGGAAAAAAGACAGCCTCTTCAATAAATGGTGTTGGGAAAATTGGACAGCCACATGCAGAAAAATGAAATTGGATCATTTCCTTACACCACACACGAAAATAGACTCAAAATGGATGAAGGACCTCAATGTGAGAAAGGAATCCATCAAAATCCTTGAGGAGAACACAGGCAACAACCTCTTCGACGTCAGCCGCAGCAACATCTTCCTAGGAACATCGCCAAAGGCAAGGGAAGCAAGGGCAAAAATGAACTATTGGGACTTTATCAAGATCAAAAGCTTTTGCACAGCAAAGGAAACAGTGAACAAAACCAAAAGACAACTGACAGAATGGGAGAAGATATTTGCAAATGACATATCAGATAAAGGGCTAGTGTCTAAAATCTATAAAAAACTTAGCAAACTCAACACCCAAAGAACAAATAATCCAATCAAGAAATGGGCAGAGGACATGAACAGACATTTCTGCAAAGAAGACATCCAGATGGCCAACAGACACATGAAAAAGTGCTCCATATCACTCGGCATTAGGGAAATACAAATCAAAACCACAATGAGATCACCTCACACCAGTCAGAATGGCTAAAATTAACAAGTCAGGAAATGACAGATGCTGGGGAGGATGCGGAGAAAGGGGAACCCTCCTACACTGTTGGTGGGAATGCAAGCTGGTGCAACCACTCTGGAAAACAGCATGGAGGTTCCTCAAAATGTTGAAAATAGAACTACCCTATGACCCAGCAATTGCACTACTGGGTATTTACCCTAAAGATACAAACGTAGTGATCCGAAGGGGCACGTGCACCCAAATGTTTATAGCAGCAATGTCTACAATAGCCAAACTATGGAAAGAACCTAGATGTCCATCAACAGACGAATGGATAAAGAAGATGTGGTATATATACACAATGGAATACTATGCAGCCATCAAAAGAAATGAAATCTTGCCATTTGCGACGACGTGGATGGAACTAGAGGGTATCATGCTTAGCGAAATAAGTCAATCGGAGAAAGACAACTATCATATGATCTCCCTGATATGAGGGAGAGGAGATGCGACATGGGGGGTTAAGGGGGTAGGAGAAGAATAAATGTAACAAGATGGGATTGGGAGGGAGACAAACCATAAGTGACTCTTAATCTCACAAAACAAACTGAGGGTTGATGGGGGGAGGGGGGTTGGGAGAGGGGGGGTGGGGTTATGGACATTGGGGAGGGTATGTGCTATGGTGAGTGCTGTGAAGTGTGTAAACCTGGCGATTCACAGACCTGTACCCCTGGGGATAAAAATATATGTTTATAAAAAATAAAATTAAAAAAAAACACAAATATATCAAGAAGATATAACATCTGTAAATATATATCCCTACCACTAGAGTATCTAAATATTTCAAACAAATATTAACAAAACTGAAGATTCTTGAAAAATAGATAGCAATAAAATTATAGTAAAGGACTTCAACATCCCAGTTTCAACAATGGCTAGATAATACGAACAGAAAATTAACAGGGAAACAGTGGATCTGAATAATACTTACAGATCAAATAGACTGACAGACATATTTAGAACATTCCATTCAATACACTAAAATACATATTCTTCTTAAGTTCACATGGGACATTCTCCACGATAGATCATATGGTGGGTCACAAAGCAAGCCTTATCAAATCCAAGAAGGTTGAAATTATATCAAGAGTCTTTTTCTTGGGGTGTCTGGGTGGCTCAGTGGCTTAAGCCTCTGCCTTCGGCTCAGGTCATGATCTCAGGGTCCTGGGATCGAGTCCCACATTGGGCTCTCTACTCAGCAGGGAGCCTGTTCCTCCTCTCTCTCTGCCTGCCTCTCTGCCTACTTCTGATCTCTATCTGTCAAATAAATAAATAAAATCTTTTTAAAAAATCTTTTTCTTTATATCATTATAAAGATGGCATAAAACTAGAAATCAATGGTAAAAATAGTGTAAAACTAGAAATCAATAACAGGAAGAAAACTGAAAAATTCACAAATGCATGGAAATTAGACAACACACTCCTGAACAACCAATGGATCAAGGAAGAAATCAAAAGGGAAGTTAGAAAATATCTTGACAAATGAAAATGAAAACACAATGTATCAAAACTTACAGGATGCTGGAAATGCAGTTTTAAGAGGGAAATTTATAGTGATAAATACCTACATTAAGAAAAAAGGAAGACCTGAAATAACTATCTAACATCACACATCAAGAAATTAGGAAAAATAACAATTTGTTTTTTGGGCCCATTTTTGTGGGGCTAAAGTTAATAGAAAGAAGGATATAATAAATCTTCAAGTATAAATAAATGAAATAAAGACTAGAAAGATAATGGGAAAAAAATTAATGAAATTAAGTGTTGGCTTTCGGAAGTATAAGCAAAATTGCCAAAACTTAACTAGAATAATCAATAAAGAATGAGAACTCAAAATTATAAAAAAGTAGAGACAATACAAACTGACATCACGGAAATACAAATGATTTTAAGAGGTTACTATGAAGAGATGTAAGCCGAAGAACTAGATAACCTAGATGAAATAGATAAATTCCTAGAAATTTAGAGTCTACCAAGACTGAATCATAAAAAAAGTAGAAAATCTCAGCTGATCAATAATGAGTAAGGAGATTGAATTAATAACAAAAACCTCCCATGATCCTCTTAATAGATGCAGAAAAAAATTTGACAAAATACAGCATACTTTCATTTTTGTTTTTATTTATTTCTTTTTAAAAATTATTTGTCAGAGAGACAGCAAGAGAGGGAACACAAGCAGGGGGAGTGGGAAAGGGAAGAGCAGGTCCCACCAAATGGAGCTGGATGTGGGGCTGGATCCCAGGACCGTGGACACTTAATGACTGAGCCACCCTGGTGCCCTTTCTTCTTAAAAAAAAAAAAAAAAAAAAAAATATATATATATATATATATATATATATATATATATATATATTTACTTATTTGAGAGTGAGAGAGCACAAGAAGGGATGGGGGAACAGCAGAAGGAGAGGGAGAAGCAGGCTCCCCACTGAGCAGAGAGCCAGACGTGGGGCTCAATACCAAGACCCTGAGATCATGAACTGAGCTGAAGGCAGATGCTTAACTGATTGAGCCACCCAGATACCCCTACAGCATCCTTTCTTGATAAAAACCCTGAAGAAAGTAAGGATAGAAGGAATATACCTCAACATCATAAAGGCCATATACAGAAGACCCACAGCTAATATCATACTTAATGGGGAAAAACTGAGACCTTTTCCCCTAAGATCAGGAACACGACAGGGATGTCCTCTCTCACCACTGTTGTTCAACATAGTACTGGAAGTCCTTGCCTCAGCAATCAGACCCCCCCCCCCAAAAAAAAATTAAAATCGCCCAAATTGGCAAGGAAAAAGTCAAATTTTCAAACTTTCAGTCTTTCCAGATGACATGAAACTCTATGTAGAAAACCTGAAAGACTCCACCAAAGAATTGCTAAAAGGGATTCGTGAATTCAGCAAAGTCACGGGCTATAAAATCAATGTACAGAAATCCATTGTCTTTCTATGCACAAATAATGAAATAGCAGAAGGAGAAATCAAGAAATCAATCCCATTTACAATTGCACAAAAAAACCATAAGATACCTAAGAATAAACCCAACCAAAGAGGGAAAAGATCTGTACTCTGAAAACTATAGAAAACTTATGAAAGAAATTGAGGAAGACACAAAGAAATGGAAAAGCATTCCATGCTCATGGATTGGAAGAACATTGTTAAAATGTCTCTCCCGCCCAAAACAATCTACACATTCAGTGCAATCCCAATCAAAATAACACTAGCATTTTTCACAGAACTAAAACAAACAATCCTAAAATTTGTATGGAACTACAAAAGTCTCCAGATAGCCAAAATAATGTTGAGAAAGAAAAGCAAAGCTGGAGGCATCACAATCCCAGACTTCAAGCTCTGTTACAAAGCTGTAATCATCAAGACAGTATGGTACTGGCACAAAACAGGCACATAGAGCAATGGAACAGAATACTGAACCCAGAAATGGACCCATGACTCTGTGGTTAGCCAATCTTTGACAAAGCAGAAAAGAATATCCAATGGAGAAAATACAGTATCTTCAACAAGTGGTTTGGGGAAAACTGGACAGCAACATGCAAAAGAACAAAACTGGGCCACTTTTTTACACCATACACAAAAATAACTTCAAAATGGATGAAAGACCTAAATGTGAGACAAGAAACTATCAAGATCCTAAAGGAGAACAAAAGCAGAAATCTCTTTGACTTTGGCTGTAGCAAATTCTTACTAGACACATCATCAGAAGCAAGGGAAACAAAAGCAAAAATGAACTATTGGGACTTCATCAAGATAAAAAGTTTCTGCACAGTGAAGGAAATAAGCAACAAAACTAAAAGGCAACTGACAGAATGGAAGGAGACATTTGCAAATGACATATCTGATAAAGGGTTAGTGTACAAAATCTATAAAGAATTCATCAAAATCGGGGGGCGCCTGGGTGGCTCAATGGGTTAAGCCGCTGCCTTCGGCTCAGGTCATGGTCTCGGAGTCCTGGGATAGAGCCCCGCATCGGGCTCTCTGCTCAGCAGGGAGCCTGCTTCCTCCTCTCTCTCTGCCTGCCTCTCTGCCTGCTTGTGATCTCTCTGTCAAATAAATAAATAAAATCTTAAAAAAAAAAAAAAGAATTCATCAAAATCAGGACACCTGGGTGGCTCAGTCAGTTAAGGCATCTGCCTTTGGCTCGGGTCATGATCCCAGTGTCCTGGAATCAAGTCCTGCATCAGCCTCCTTGCTCAGCAGGGAGCCTGCTTCTCCCACTGCCTGCTGCTCTCCCTGCTTGTGCTCACAATCTCGCTCCCTCTCTCTGACAAATAAATAAAATCTTTTAAAAAAATAAAGAATTTATCAAAATCAACACCCTCCCCAATAAATGATCCAGTTAAGAAATGGGCAGAAGAGGTCAACAGACATTTCTCCAAAGAAGACATACAGATGGCTAACAGACACATGAAAAAATGCTCAACTTCACACATCATCAGGGAAATACAAATCAAAATCACAATGAGATACTATCTCACACCTGTCAGAAAGACTAAAAATTAACAACTCAGAAAACAACAGATGTTGGTGAGGATGTGGAGGAAGAGGAACTCTTTTGCACAGTTGGTGGGACTGCAAACTGGTACAGTCATCTGGAAAACAGTATGGAAGTTCCTCACAAAGTTAAAAATAGAACTACCCTATGACCCAGCAATTGAACTACTAGGTATTTACCCAAAGAATACAAAAATGCTGATTTGAAGGGGTACATGCACCCCAGTATTTATAGCACCAATGTCCACAATAGCCAAATTATGGAAAGAGTCCCAGTGTCCATCAACTGATGAATGGATAAAGAAAATGTATATACATACACAATGGAATATTACTCAGCCATCAAAAAGAATGAAATCTTGCCCTTGGCAATGATGTGGATGGTGCTAGAGTGTATTATGCTGAGTGAAATAAGTCAGTCAGAGAAAGACAAATATATGATTTCACTCATATGTGGAATTTAAGAAACCAAACAGATGAACATAGAGGAAGGGAAGGAAAAATAAGAACAGATAGGGAGACAACCATAAAAGACTTCTAACTATAGAGAACAAACAGGTTTGCTGGAGGGGAGGTGGGTACGGGGATGGGACAAATGTGTGATGGTCATTAAAGAGAACATTTGTTGGGATGAGCATTAGGGGTTATATGCAACTGATGAATCACTAAATTCTACTCCTGAAACTAATATTACACTATGTGTTAACTAACTCAAATTTAAATAATATCAAAAATAAAAACCTCCCAACAAAGAAAAGCATAGGACTAGATGGTTTTACTGGTGAACTCTAATAAACATTTTTTTTAAAGATTTTATTTATTTATTTGTCAGAGAGAGTGGATACAAGCCGGCAAAGTGGCAGGCAGAGGCAGAGAGAGAAGCAGGCTCCCTGCTGAGTAAGGAGCCTGATGTAGGACTCTATCCCAGGACCCTAGGATCATGACCTGAGCTAAAGGCAGCAGCTTAACCCCCTGAGCCACTCAGACATCCTTCTAATAAACCTTTTTTAAAAAAGATTTTTATTTATTTATTTTAGAGAGAGAGAGAGAGCAAACAGGGGAAGGGCAGACAGAAAGGGAGAGAATCTTAAGCAGATTCCCTGCTGAGCATGGATGGAGCCTGACATGGGGCTCAATTTCATGACCCTGAGATCATGACCTGAGCCAAAATCAAGAGTTGGACACTTAAACTGCTGAGCCACCCAGGCACCCTCCCTACTAAATGTTTTAAAGAAGAAATTTATGCCAATCCTTCTCAAAGTCTTTCAAAATATTGAAAGAAGGGAACTCCCAAACTCAAATAAGGATACTACAAGAAAAGATAAATAAAAGTCAATACCCTTGAAAAATATAGATGCAAAAATTCTCAACACAATACTAGCAAATGAAATTCAACAGCACATTAAAAGGATTATGAACCGGGGCATCTGGGTGGGTTAGTGGGTTACGCCTTTGCTTTTGGCCCAGGTCGTGATCTCAGGGTCCTAGGATGGACCCCTGCATCGGGTTCTCCGCTCAGCAAGGAGCCTGCTTCCATCCCACCCCTCCGCCGCCTGCCTCTCTGCCTACTTGTGATCGATCTCTCTCTGTCAAATAAATAAAACCTTTAAAAAAGAAAAAAAAAAGATTATGAACCATGATAAAATGGGATTTATCCCTTCGATGCAAAGGTGGTTTAATATCTGTAAATCAGTCAAATAAGGGCTCCTGGCTAACTCAGTCGGTAGAGCATGAGACTCTTACAAATCCGTCAAATACCACATTGGTAGAATGAAGGATAAAAATAATACGATTTTCTCAATAGATGCAGAAAAAATCCCACACCCTTTCATGATAAAAACTCTCAGCAAATTGTGTACAGAATTGTGTACAGAAGAAATATACCTCAGTATAATGAAGACCATATGCAAAAACCCACAGCTAACATTATACTCAGGGCTGAAAAGTTGAAAGCTTTCTTCCAAGATGACAAACAAGACAAGGATGTCCACTCTTACCACTCCTTTTCAACATAGTACTAAATGTTCTAGTCAGAGCAATAGAAAGGAAGGAATAAAACTGTTTGCAAATGACATGGGCTTATATATAGAAAACCCTAGGGGGCGCCTGGGTGGCTCAGTTGATTAAATGGCTGCCTTTGGCTCAGGCCAGGATCACAGTATCCTGGGTTTGGACCCCAGAAGGGGGCTCCCTACTCAGCTGGGAGTCTGCTTCTCCCTCTCCTTTCGCACCTCCCCCAACTCATGCTCTCTCATTCTCTCACTCTCTCTCAAATAAATGAATAAAATCTTAAAAAAAGAGAAAACCCTAAGGAGTCCACCAAAAAACTGTTAAAACTAATTAACGAATTCAGTAAAGTTGCAGAATACAAAATCAACATACCTGTATCAGTTGTACTTAAGTATATTAACAATGCATTCAGTGATAAAGAATTAAAGAAAATAATCCCATATACATAGCATCAAAACCAATAAAATACTTAGAAGGGGTGAAAGATCTATAGGCTGAAAACTATGTGACACTGATGAAAGTTACTGAAAAAGACACAAATAAGTGGAAAGATATGTTCATGGATCAGAAACATTATTATTAAAATGTCCATATTACCTAAAGCCATTATAGATTCAATGCAATCTCTATCAAAATGTCAATGGCCCTTTTCACGAAAATAGAATAAACAATCCAAAAATGTGTATGAAATCACAAAAGAACCTGAAGAGCCAAAACAATTTTGAGAAAGAACAGAGCTAGAGGCATCACATTTCCTGATTTCAAATTATACTACAAAGCTATAGTAACCAAAACAGTATAGTACTGGCATAAAAACAGACACACAGAACAGAACAGAGTTGAGACCCCAAAATAAACCCATGCATGTGCGGTCAACTAGTATTTGACAGGAGAGTGAAAAATATCAATGAGGAAAGGTTAGTGTTTTCAATAAATTGTGGGAAAACTAGGTATTCACACCCAAAAGAAAAAAAATGAAACTCTCTCTTACACCACTTACAAAATTAACTCAAAATGGATTAAAGATTTAGATATAAGACTGAAACCATAAAACTCTTAGAAGAAAACATAAAGAAAAAGGTACTTGACATTGGTCTTGACAACCAATTTTTAAAATATATTTCCCAAGACACAAGGAACAGAAGCAACTGCAACTAAAAAAGCTTCTGGACAGTAATATAGTCAACAAAATGATAAGGCAACCTATAGCATGGGAGAAATTATTTGCAAACCATATGTCAGGTAAGAGGTTAATATCCAAAAAATGTAAGAAACTCATAAAAGTCAATAGAAAAAAAAATGCAAATAATCTGATTAAAAATAGGCAGAGAACTTGAATAGACATTTTTCCAAAGAAGACATGTGGTCAACCACATGTAAAGGTATTCAACTAATCATCAGGGAAATGCTAATCAAAACTATAATGATAACCTACAGAATGGAAGAAGATATATTGCAAATGACATATCTGATAAAGGGTTAATATCCAAGATATATAAAGAACTTTTTTTTTTAAGATTTTATTTATTTATTTGACAGAGATCACAAGTAGGCAGAGCAGCACACAGGGGTGGGGGGAAAAAGTTCCCCACTGAGCAGAGAGCCCAATCTAGGGCTTGATCCCAGGACCCTGAGATCATGACCTGAGCCAAAGGCAGAGGATTAACCCACTGAGCCACCCAGGTGCCCCAATATAAAGAACTTATAAAACTCAACACCCCAAAAAACAAATAATCCAATTAAAAAATAGGCAGAAGGGCTCCTGGGTGGTTCAGTCGTTAAGCATCTGCTTTTGTTTCAGGTCATGATCCCAGGGTCCTGGGTTCGAGGCCCATGTCAGGCTTCCTGATTGGCGGGAAGCCTGCTTCTTCCTCTCCCACTACCCCTGCTTGTGTTCCCTCTCTCTGCATCTCTCTCTGTCAAATAAATAAATAAAATCTTTTTTTTAAAAATGGGCAGAAAACAGACATCTATCCAAACAAGACATACAGTTGGCAACGGACACATGAAAAGATGTTCATCATCACTGATCATCAGGGAAATGCAAATCAACAGAGAAATATCCCTTACACCTGTCAGAATGGCTAAAATCAACAACACGGGAAACAACAGGTGTTGGTGAGGATGTGGAGAAAGGGGAACCCTCTTACACTGTTGGTGGGCATGCAAACTGGTGTGACCATTGTGGAAAACAGTATGGAGGTTCCTCAAAAGTTAAAAATAAAACCACCCTCTAATCCAGGAAACACACTACTGGGTATTTACCCAAAGAATACAAAACCCCTAATTTAAAGGGATACATGCACTCCCATGTTTATAGCAGTATTATTTATAATAACTAAGATATGGAAGCAGCCCAAGTGTCCATCAATTGGTGAATGGATAAAGAATTGGTACAACGTTGCAACGATGTGGATGGAGCTGGAGAGGATAATGCCAGTGAAGCAAGTGAGTCAGAGAGAGACAAATACCATATAATTTCACTCATATGTGGAATTTAAGAAACAAAACAAGCCAAGGGAAAATAGAGAGAGAGACAAACCAAGAACAGAACTGTAGAGAACAAACTGGGGGGGAGGTGGGTGGGAACATGAACGTAATGGTGATGGAGATTAAGGAATGCACTTGTGATGACTACCGGGTGACCAAAATAAAAACTTTAAAAGTATAACGAGATATCACATCACATCTGTTAGACTGACTCTCCCCCCAAACACAGGAAATAACATGTTGGCTAGGATGTGGAGAAACGGAAACTCTTGTGCACTGTTGGTAGGAATGTAAATTGGTACTGTCTACAGAAATTGATATAAACATTCCTCAAAGAATTAAAGCTGGAACTATCATATCTTTAGCAACCCCACATTTTGGTATATGTCAGAAGGAAATGATAATAGGATCTCAAAGAGATCATGTGCTTCTGTGTTTCTTTCAGCATTATTCACAATAGCAAAGACATGGAAAAAACCTAAGTGTCCCCTGATGGATGAATAAAGAAAATGTTATCTATTATCTATCTATCTATCTATCTATCTATAACTATCTATCTATTATCTATCTATCTATCTATCTATCTATCTATCTATCTATCTATCTATCATCTACCTATCTAATGGAATTATTCAACCACAGAACAGCCATCTGTGATTTGAGGACCTTATGCTAGGTAACATAAGTCAGACAGAGAAAGACAAATACTGTATGATTTCATGTATGTGTGGAATCTTAAAAAAAAAAAAAAAAGCCAAACTTACAGAAACAGAGCGAAATGGTGGTTTCCAGGGGTTGGGAGGTAGGGGAGTGGAGGAGATATTAATCAAAGTGTACAAACTTTGTTATAAGTTATGAGTAAGTTCTGGGGCTCTAATATATAGCATGGTGACTATAACAATTCTATATTACATACTTGATTGTTGCTAAGAGAGTGGATCTTAAATCACACAGAATCACACACAAAAAAGTTGTAATTATGTGAGGTAATGGACGTGTTAACTAATCTTGTCATGTAACCATTCTGCAATATATACAAGTGTACAAATCATCACACTGTACACCTTAAACTTACACAATGTTATATGTCAACTATATCACAATAAACCTAGCAAAAAGGAAACAAAAGAACACAATTTACTTTTCTCTCTTGGTAGTTTTTTAAGAGGGTGAGATGATTAGTTAACCTTTGAATTAATACTTTGCACCATCCTGCTGCAGAAAGATGATGCTATGATGCTATTTATATTACTGAAGAAAACTCTTTGACTTGTACAGATTTTGAGTTTCTGAAGCTAGGAAACTTGGTATCTTTTATTGCATCCAGGATAGGACTTTGCAAAAAACGAATATTCAGTAAATATTTAAATTGAATGAATTTAGGGGGTTTTTGTTGCTACAAGATTTTTCTGGTAAAAGTATATTTTCCTATAATGAATTCAATAATAATAATGAGGCCTATGTGAAGGTAAAGCAGAATATATTATGTTATGTATTTTTTTGGTCCTTTTTAATGGTTTTATGAAAATTGTGTGTTTAGAGCAGCTTTGAAAAACAGTGTTATGATGGAATCCTCAGTGTAGAGGCAGCCCGGATATTAATTGGTGCAAGCAAAAGCTATTGCCCCATCCAAGGAAAGTAAGTATAACACTTCTTAAATTGTTATTTCCAGAATCAAATGGGTATATGGTAGAAAAAAAATCAAACTGAGAGTTAAATATCCAGATTGATCAATCTATTTATTTCACCTATCTCCATCATTCCATCCATCCATCCATCCATCTACTTATTTTTACTTATTTACATTTTTCCCCAGAAGGTCCATAACTTTGGTGTCATTAGGAGATTCTGGTGGAAGATCTGACTACAGTGTAATTAGATAAGAGACTAGGGGAGCCATGAAAGACAACCTATGTAATTTCATATGCTGTTGTATTTATCTTTTCTTTATATCATATTTACTAAGTTACTGGATAGGGTAGGTAGGGAAGCCTGGAACCTGCCATTAGTCAGGTGCAGCCAGGCTTGAAGGAACTGATCCTTCTGATGGACCTGGGAGATATAATTAAATTTGATGGGAAAAGTTCAAGTGTCTTGGAGATATGTCTGTATCCGGTCATAGTCCTGGCAAGCATTCGTTAATGGGTGATCCAAGACAAAGTTTGTGGGGGCAACAATGACAGGAAGTCCTGCCAGGTGGTAGTCAACATTTCAGCAGTCTGATAATCTCTCTGGGAGATCTAACATCAGTTCCTAAAGTTTGGGAAGGGTAGGGCCTTCAGGGCCTTGGAGAGGCTGGAGCTAGGGAAGGCATGACAAAGGGGAGCTTGATTCTGAACCCCAAAGAACTGGTCTGGAGAAACTTTAATTATGTTCTATGTCAAGTCAAGAATGGTTCCAGGGACAGGCAACAGGGGTTTCCTGTACATGACCATGGGTGGGTCGATAGATCGATACAGAGGTTCAGGACAGAGTATTTTTAATATATATTTTAATATAAAAGGGAGTTCCCTTTTTATATTACCCAGAAGTATAGCACTTGATTTTTATTTTAACATATATGTATATTTTTCTCTGTTAGATTCATGAGTATTTATGATGTTTCAACTTATGTAAGAGCTAGAAGTTGGCTTATGAAGTTTAAAAACATGTTAACTGTCTTGGAATATCATAAAGATAAGGCACCTCTTTTTCTGTATGGGTAAGTACTATAAACCTTTAATAGCAATATACCTAAAAATATCACCTCTTCTACCCTGTCAGCATTGATTACATTAAGTTTCCTTATTAAAAAAATTAATTAATATTATGGTCAGCTCTTATTGATCAAGTGGTGAGGGAAGGAGCAGAGCACTTGCATCTCTCTCTTTGTTGGGTTGTTTGAGCGACTTTTGTTGATACCTCTGTTAGGGAATGAGTAGGAAAGGAGAAGCAAAGACTGGTCATGTTTGGACTCTTTTAAGTGGTAATTGCCATATCTTAGGGTCATAGTACAAACTAGAATGCTTTCATGTTCTTCTGGGTATAACATTGAGCAGGGAGGGGAAAGAAATATCAAACTCATGGCCTATATTTTCCTCTCCATTTCATCTGTGCCATGGGGCAGCTCTGTTGATATCCATAACTAGCAAAAACACAACAGAGCCTTAATACCTGTAATCAATTTTCCAAATTATTGCAAGATACGGATTTACTTAACTTGTGAAGTTTTACTTAACTTATTATGAGCTGTGAACTTATATACTTTAAAAAGCAGGAAGACAAAGTTTTTCTATTAACAAAAGATATAAAAATGAGAAATATGAGAAAAAATTCATGCTACTAAATTTTAAGTGGGCGCTGACATACCTTTCATAACAAATCCTGATAGTTTCTTAACTTTTCCCCATGTATTAAGTTTAAAGAGAAATATAAGGAATTAAAACCCTAGGGTCTTGACATATATGTAGATAACCACTTTTTGTTAGGCTCTACTTAGGATGGATTGGAAAATTAAAAAAAAAAAAAAAATACAGGGGCACCTGGGTGGCTCAGTGGGTTAAGCCTCTGCCTTCGGCTCAGGTCATGATCTCAGGGTCCTAGGATGGAGCCCTGCATCGGGGTCTCCGCTGAGCAGAGAGCCTGCTTCCCCCTCTCACTCTGCCTGCCTCTTTGCCTACTTGTGATCTCTCTCTCCGTCAAATAAATAAATAAAATCTTTTTTTTTAAATATATCATGGTAATTACTGAATAGAGTATTTTTTCCTATTCTTACTTTTAAGTGATGCTGATGTTTTTCTCTGTATTTATTTGTTTCTTGCTTTTGATGAATGAATCTTTGCCTTGTTTCTTCTGTGCTATTAGCCTTGATTTAAAAAATGCTCCCCATTCTGATTAATTAATAAGAGCTATATTTTTATCTTTCTCTTTGATGATTATTATATACAGAAAGTATGCTTTAGGTTTCTGCTTATTTATTTTATATTTTTATATTCCTCTTCAAATTAATGTTAATGAGGGCACCTGGGTGGCTCAGTGGGTTAAGCCTCTGCTTTCGGCTCAGGTCATGATCTCAGGGTCCTGGGATCCAGCCCCACATCGGGCTCTCTGCTTGGCAAGGAGCCTGCTTCCTCCTCTCTCTCTCTCTGCCTGCTGTTCTGCCTACTTGTGATCTCTCTCTGTCAAATAAATAAATAAAATCTTTAAAAAAAATTAATGTTAATGATTTGTTAAAGCAAATGTTGAACTTCAGATCTCAGTTGTTATATATTTTTTTCAGTTGTTATACTTTTAAAGTGATCTGACATTTTATTGATCTCTTTTTTCCCCAGGAATAATAAATTTCTGCTTTTTGTACATCACACAGTATTTTCAGAAGAATTTGAATATGCGGGACATGTTATAACAGTAATGTACATTTATCCTATGATAATACATCTGTGGCCAATGGCAAGAGAGTTAAATGTGTCAGCACTTTTATCAGTAAACTACTATTATGTATTTTTATACATATTTCGATCAGCACTGAAGGTACTGTTTAAAATAAGGTGTATCCAGGGAAAAGAACAATTCAGATGTCTTTGAATCTATCTGTGTCCTATTGAAATAATTTGGTACTAGAAGCCATTTGATGTAATAGTTGATGGGATCCTGGAATTTTCGTAATCTTCTTTGAAGTTTCTGAGTTTAATAATGAAATCGGTGTAATAGTCATGGTCTTGGGTATCAGGTAAAATAAGTATCATAAAAGTGGAGAGAATCCCAAAGACATGAAGACAAATGGGGAATCCAGGTGGAAAATACAAAGGATTATTTCTCTCAAATACTTTCTGTAATCATGCAAAAAACAAGAAAGTGAATAAATAAATCCAAACTGGCTTGCTAGGTCCTTGTCATAAGACGAGAACTGCTTTTTAGGATAAATGGTTTGAAGATGATTTGTCAACATTACTGTTTTCATATTTCATTATTAATAGTGTTGCGATGACTCTGCGTATTGCTATGTTTAATTGCTTGATTCCAGCATTTCAACTTCCTTGATAGGTTATAAATGAATTATTTTAATAAATAATAATAAATACAAGATTATAAATGAATTATTTCGAATCAAATTATGATTTTGATGTTGGAGATTCAAAAAAATTTTTTTTTAATTCCAAATGAATAACTTAAAACTCAACTTTTGGAGTACAACTCATTTGTAGTTGAGGATTGAAGTGTTAATTTTGAAGACCCATCCCCTCCCCCATCGTTGTATAGGTGCTATGAAATAACATACGTTCTGTTTGTCTTCTAAATAGATAATAATTTTGAAAAGGAAGTATTTTGATCAATATTGGAATACTTTGGACTTTCTTATCGTGCTTATTGGAATCGTTGACCTCTTTTGTTTATACTTTGTCAAACTGAGACCAGACAACTTCGTTCTTATTCAGATTACAGTAATACTGGGATATTTCAGAATAATTAGGTTTATTCCTTTCGTCAAGGTAAAACATCACGCTTCCAAATGTTGTTGTTGTTGTTCTTTTCCCCACACTGTTAAATGTGTTAAGAAACCTCATTATTTCGAAGGAAACAAGAGAAGGGGCTGTCTTTTCTGGAATGCTGTCTCTATAGGCGTCTGCCTGGTTTACCCTCTCACTTCTCAGAGAGAATACCTTCCCTGATCACCCTGTGTGAAATGACAACCTGCTCCCTGGCACATACCAGCTTCCTGACCCCCCTCCACCTGCTTAAGGTTTAGTTTTTCCTCATAGCACTTACTACCTTGTACTGTTGTGGCACGTACTCTCCATGAGGCAGCGATCTTTGGTTTGGTCACTGAGGTAACCGACAGCTCTAGAATGGCACCTAGCATATAGTAAATTCTTAATCAAATATTTGTCGAGTGAAAGAACGAAAATGTTGGTGCCACTTGAAGCACGGTGACTCAGAAACAAGCTCCCCGGGTTTTAGTAAAATTCGCTCAGAAAGGCCTAACAGTGCAGAAGCATGAAAATATTTTCTCTACAGGCCACTTCTATATTGCATACTGCCTACGGAACTTAATTCTGCTGTGGCCTTCAGTCTCTGTAACAGCTACTATTCCTTCTTTCCACAGTTTTGATTCTGAAGGTAGATTTTCAGATTTTCAGTCAGCTTTTTTTTTTGGAAACAGTTCTCTCTACCCATGATCACTGAGTGACGCCTGGGGCAGGGAGGCCGACCAAGAGTCTCGGGCGGGGACTCCCCCACCGTCCTCCTTCCCCCCACGCCACGTTGCCCAGTGGCATCGTGGAAAGAGGATTCTTCCATGCAAACCCGGAGTCGGAGGGGAACCGGGAGCACTGTTCTGCACCCCCTACCCCCGGGGCACGGATGGCCACAGCACGGGGTGGGGGTGGGGTGGGGTGGGGTGGGAGGGGAGGGGGAGGCCCCGGGAACACTAGACAATTGGGGAGGAGGAAGGGACTCCACCCGAAGCTGACCCCAGGCACCAGCCTGACCCCAGGCACCAGCGACCTGACGCGGCAGGGTGGGGATGAGTGGCACATGGGGCGAGGCTTTCTTCCAGTGAAGTTGCCTTACATAAGCATTTAACTTGGGAGCTTTAGGTGGTTTCATTTGCCACTCTATTTTTTGTGTGTGAGTTGTTTAATTCCTATTATGTTAAACAAGTTTATTGGTATCAGTTGACGTTATGAAGGATTAATTTTTTTTTTAAGATTTTGTTTATTTGACAGATCACAAGTAGGCAGAGAGAGGAAGGGAAGCAGGCTCCCGGCTGAGCAGAGAGCCCCATGCGGGGCTGGATTCCAGGATCCTGGGAACATGACCTGAGCAGAAGGCAGAGGCTTTAATCCACTGAGCCACCCAGGCGCCCCAGGATTAATGTTTAAAAAAAAAAAACTGCTGACAACCCTGGTGACCAAAGAATCCTCTATTATCTTTCTCCATGAGATTTCATAGTCCTCTTAAAGGCAGGCAGACTTGGGGCACCTGGGTGGCTCAGTGGGTTAAGGCCTCTTGCCTTCGGCTTGGGTGGTGATCCCAGAGTCCTGGGATCGAGCCCTGCCTCAGACTCCTCTCTGCTCGGCAGGGAGACCGCTTCCTCCTCTCTCTCTGCCTACCTCTCTGCCTATTTCTGATTTCTGTCTGTCAAATAAATAAATAAATAAATAATCTTAAAAAAAAAGGCAGACTTGTTTGAATGCTCAGACTTGCACTGGTAGACTTTATTGTCAGTTCCTTCCTTGATTCTGTATCAGTGTTACCAAGCTTTGGTGTTCGAAAGCGTTACTATACATAAGATGTTGTTTTGTTTCATACATAAAAATGTTGTTGTAAGGGGTAATTTTGATTATTAGTGATTTTTGCTTTTTTGAGCTTAGAGCCGAGGGTCTACATAAGGCATAACCCTTGCATAACACAAAGTATGCTAGAAATCAGGATATGTAGTATGAGGCTGTCTTAAAATGGAAGGGAGAAGCTTCTTTGGTAATCAGTTTTTATATAGAGATTGAATGCAGATGAAGGTAAAATAATTATTGTAGAAGTAATACTTTGTGAAGTATCTCTCTGAGGGAAGTTAAGAGTATGAACCAGTTGCTACTTCTGTCCAGCACACTTTGACAAATCTCCATGAAATATGTGTAAGGAATTAATATAAGCAGGATTAACTTTTTCTACTGAGCACTTACTATGTTCCAGGACTGTGCAGAGCCCTTGACATACATTATTTAATGAAATTATTGCAATAGCCCTGTGAACCAGGTGTTCCCACTATGTAAAGTGAGGCGCTCTAATAGCCAGTCTCAGCACAGTGTGACTTTCGAATGAAATCTGTATTGGAGAGCTTGGAAGAATATTGGAGATTTTTACTTTAGATCCTCTTAGGAACAGCTCAGGGGGATTCAGTGCATCATGGAATAACACTTTGTAAAAATCCCCTTTACTATCTCTCCCTCTGACCAAAGTGACACAACCGTAATAGCAGCTAAAAATCTCTTCTTTCTCTGCTCTTGTAATTCCTTTGCTATGACGTTATTTTGCTCTTCTCACCTTCCTCTTCTGTGACCTGTTTCCTCACCATCTGCCTTGCATTCTGACCTGATTCTCTCTGTGATTGACTGTATCCGTTGTGAGGGGCTGCTCCGTTGGACTTTGAGTACTGAAATATTATTACCGCCGTTTTACAGATGAGGAGACAGAGTCCTCAAGGTCACGAGTAACTTCCTCAAGGTCATAGAGCTGGTGAATAGGAGAGCTACTACTTGAACCTCAGAAAATTTGATTTAATACTCCCTTCTCTTCAGTCACTACACTCTCTTGCCTCAGCTTATGATTTGAGAAATTTAGAGCTAAGAAGTATCTTTAATATCCCATTTTCCTGGGACGCCTGGGTGGCTCAGTTAGTTAAGTGGCTGCCTTCGTCTCAGGTCATGATCCTGGCGTCCTGGGATCGAGTCTCACATCGGGCTCCTTGCTCGGCAGGGAGCCTGCTTCGCCCTCTTTCTCTGCCTGCCACTGTGTCTGCCTGTGCTTGCTCGCTTGCTCTCTGACTAATAAAATAAATAAAATCTTTAAATATCCTATTTTCCTTATCCTGCAAGTCAAGAAACTGAGGGGCAGAGGGATGATGGATTTGGTCAGTGACTACCATGCAGGTTAGGGGACCACCCCTCTAGTCTCCTGAAATAGGGGGGTGTGGAGAATGGGGGGTAAAGGCAGCGGTAGGGACTCCTCCTTAAATCTTCAGAGACAGTTAGTGAGTCATTGACCTTTCATTTCTTTAAAGAATGGCTCTCAAACTTGAGTGCGCAGAGAATCACCTGGAGGACTTCTTAAGATGCTGATTTCTGAGCTTCGCCCCCAGAATTTCCAGTTCAGCAGGTCTGGGTGAGGGGAGAGGCAGCGGAGAATTTGCATTTCTAACAAGTCTCTGGGTAGTGCCACTTCTCCCCAAGATGACACTTTGAGAACACCTGCCTTGGAGGGTGCTTTTCCACATCAGATTTTCAAACTTGTTTTTCTCTTCGTTGTTCCAGATAATAATCCCACTACTGATAAATATCGTAGATGTGCAGATTAAAAAGCGTCTCCGCTTGATGTATGGCATTACGAAAGGTTATGTCAAAAGCCAAGAGGATACCAAGTTTTTAATAAAACATATTTCCAGCCAAGAATCAATATACCAGGTGAGAGACAAGATTGGGAAAACAATTCCTTGAGTGAAGTCATGTATCTTTAAAGGCTACTTCTGTGGGGTACCTGGGTGGCTCAGTGGGTTAAGCCTGTGCCTTCGGCTCAGGTCATGGCCTCAGAGTCCTCAGATCAAGCCCCCACATTGGGCTCTCTACTCAGTGGGGAGCCTGCTTCACCACCCCCCACTCCGCCTCTCTCCCTACTTGTGATCTCCCCCGCTCCCCATGTCAAATAAATAAATGAAATCTTAAAAAGAAAAAAGAGGACTACTTCCATATGTATTTGGCCCAACCCATCCACTGTGGTAAGTGAAGGAGATTCAGTTGTTCATTATGCTATGAGAGGTGTTACAGAGGTCAGTCTTTGCTCTCTAAATGTCAGGTATCTTTATCAAACTCCTTTATAATTGGCACAGAAGCAAATCTACCTTGTGTTTTTATTTTCTGAATGCTAACTAGAGATTCATCTGCCTTTGTAACACTCTCTGAAGGAGAGGGCAAGTTGGAAAAGGCTTCATGCAGGAATCAGAACTCACATGAGTCTTCAAAGAAAGCGTAGGTCTCAAGTGGAGAGGAAGAGAGAGGGAAGAGAACAAAGATTTGACGGTGAAACCTTGTAATGCTGGTGCTGAAGAATGGCTGAGTAGTAGTATTTGCTTGTTTGTTTGTTTAATTATTCAAGATCCTCCTTATTTCTAGGCAGCATGAGGTAAGTACCAAGGGGGAGATCAGGACATGAGCATTCCAGGCACTCGAAGATGGAGTGACTCACCTCCTGACTCAGTTCCCTCCTGCCAGGCTGTCCAGACAGGACCCTCTGCAAACGAGTAACGTTTCAAGATTCACATGTGACTTTCTGCTTGAGAATATTCAGTAGCTGGGCACCTGCGCAGCTCAGTTGCTTAAGCTGAGTCAGATTCTTGATCTCAGCTCAGCTTTTGGTCTCTAGGTTGTGAGTTCAAACCTGCGTTGGGCTCCACATTGGATATGGAGCCTACCTAAAAAAAAAGAGAGAGAGAGGGAAAAAAAAAAAAAAAAAAAAAAGAACATTCAGTGGCTTGTCATGGCCCGAAGGGGTAAGGTCTTTGAATCCAAATATATATATGTAGAGAGAGCACAGAAAAGATGTTAAAAGAAGAATCATGAAGAATTTTACAACTCAGAAGTAATAAAATGCAAGAAGGAAAGTATCCCTCCCAGCCCTCCGTGCTACCACTTCCCAGAAACAGCCCCGGTGTAACCAGTCTTTTTTTTTTTTTTTAAGATTTTATTTATTTATTTGTCAGAGACAGAGAGAGAAGAGTAAGCGCAGAAGGCAGAGGGAGATGTAGGCTCCCTGCTGAGCAAGGAGGCCCGATGCAGAACTTGATCCCAGGACCCTGGGATCATGACCTGAGCTGAAGACAGGCATCCCTATAGTAACCATTCTTATGTTAATTCCTCTACTGTTTGCCATAATAGTTTTAATAAGGTGCACATGTATTTTATTCTTGATTTATTATCTCTAAACAGCCTTTATTGGGCGCCTGGGTGGCTCAGTGGGTTAAGCCGCTGCCTTCAGCTCAGGTCATGATCTCAGGGTCCTGGGATCGAGGCCCGCATCGGGCTCTCTGCTCAGCAGGGAGCCTGCTTCCCTCTCTCTCTTTCTCTGCCTGCCTCTCCATCTGCTTGTGATCTCTCTCTGTCAAATAAATAAATAAAATCTTTAAAAAAAAAATAAAATAAAAAAATAAACAGCCTTTATTTGCTCTCTGCCATGAGGTACAAAGAGATTAGAATATTGCTTTTAGGGCTAAAAGCCATTCTTTTTCTCCCCATCTTAAATTTTTGGAGCTATTATTTTTACAGAGAAAAGGTTTATAACATTTATATTTTATTCCGTAAGTGTAATTATGTCTTCATTCTTTTCAACGACTCCATACATGAAAAACCAAAAAACGTTTACTTTGTTATGGTTATATAAATATTATTCACTGTAGAATCTATCATTTGATTCAACCCATCACAAAGAAAATAGATGAGTATCATGAAACATCTACTACTTGAGACTCTTCTAAATCAAACAGTCAAATGGGTTAATTTAAAAAATGTTTTTTAAGCTACCTCTCTTCCTTCAGCTTTTATTCCTCATCTACCCTTTTATTCCTCATCTACCCATGGAGTCCCATGTGAGTCTCCTTTTTGCTTTCCTTTTTATCATGCTAGGTTATGCCCATAACTAATTTTTTTCCATAGGTGATGTATGGGCTTACACATGCAAAAGTCTTTGTATTTTGCTCTCATAATTAATCTTTTCACTGTCCAAAACTATTTTCTTAAAATATTGCCATCTGTCTTCAGCATCGATGATACAAGTCTGATTTTATTTGTACTTTTATTTTATTTTTTTTTTTTAAGATTTTGTTTGTTAATTTGACAGAGGGCAGGAGAGAGAGCAAGAGAAAGCATAAGCAGGGAGAATAGCAGAGGAAGAGGCAGACGCAGGCTCCCCGATGAGCAGGGAGCCGGATGCAGGACTGGATCTCAGGACCCCAGGATCATCGCCTGAGCCGAAGGCAGATACTTAACCGACTGAGCCACCCAGGCACCCCTTTACTTGTGCTTTTGTAGGTGACTTTTTTCTGTTTAGAGGCTTATAGGATATTCTCCTCAGAGTTCTGAATTTTTACCAGAATGTGTCTAGGTGTGACTTAAAAAAAAAAAATTGGGAGGCGCCTGGGTGTCTCTATCAGTTAAGTGTCTGATTCTTGGTTTTGGCTCAGGTCATGATTTCAGGATTGTGAGACCGAGCCCCACATCCAGCTCAGTGCGAGGGTTCTCTTATTCTGCCCCTCCCCTCACTTGTGTGTGCGCTCTCTCTCTCTCTCTTTCTCAAATAAATAAATAAATCTTTAAAAAATTATTGGGGTACCTGGCTGACTCGGTTGGTAGAGCATAGAACTCTTGTTCTTGGGGTCATGAGTTTGAGTCCCATGTTAGGTGGGAGACATAACTTAAAAAATAAAAAAATTTTAAATATAAAAACAATAAAAAAAGAATCCTCCCGTTCAGCACTTGTTGAAGCTTTCATGATCAGAAGATTGCCGTCTTTCTTCTATCACCTCTTTGATTATTCTCTCCCCTTGGTTTCTCTTCTCCTTTTGGCACCCTTTTAAACAAATTTTTGAAATTCTGGGTTTAGTCCTTGTTTCAATTTTCTCATAACTTCCAAGTCTTTCCTCTTTGCAGTGAGAATCCCCCAGCTTGATTTTCCAAGTTCCGAATTTTAGCTGAATTTTAGCAAGACCTCTAACAGCTTTCATTTTTTTTTTTTAAGATTTTATGTATTTATTTGACAGAGAGAGAGAGAAATCACAAGCAGGGGGAGCAGCAGAGGGAGAGGGAGAAGCAGGTTCCTCGCTGAGCAAGGAGCCCAATGTGGGACTTGATCCCAGGACCCTGGGATCATGACCTGAGCCGAAAGCAGAGGCCTAACCATCTGTGCCACCTAGGCACCCCATCTAACATCTTTCATGACATCTTTTTAAATAAGCTAGAGAACTATTCTCTAGATTTATCCAAGTAGTATCAATTATTGGATCAAATATGCAACAGAACTCTATCTTGTTGATTAACCTTGGATGTTAGAGAAGACAAAAGAAGTACAGAAAGTCTAGATGGATCTACAATAGAAAGAAGATAAATAAATGTATTCTAGAAGAAAACATTTCAGAAACTGGAAGAGGAGGGAAGAAAATAGCAGTCAGGGGTGGGAAGTAATGGGTTTTGAGGAGTTTGGGAGAAGGCATTGATGTGTGGTGTGCTTAGCCTCAAATTCTAAGAGATGAAACGAATTCCCCTTTGGCATTTATAAAGGAACGTCAGTAAGGATTTAATTTTGTTTTGAGATGTGTTTAGATATCACACTTGTGTTTATTCTGAAAGTGACGTGGTTCAAAAACTGACCAGTGTCCTCTCACTTAGAGGAGACACAAGTGTGCCCAGACTTTCATGACTCTGTTCTCTGTGTGGGTCAGAGTTGGTTCCTCTGCTCTCTGGTACAGGTCGTTCTATAGCATTTTGACAGAGTTGTTATCAGTCCAGTTTGATTTGAAGGAATCTTTGCAGCTACCTATGCACCCGTGCAAGCAGGAAGGGACCACAGTGTGTGGGTGCCGTGGGCAGGCCATTAATTTGACACCTTCCCAATATTGATTCAGTGTTATCAAGTGAGAAGAAACAATTTTTTAAAATTGTATACCTCATTCTTATATTCAAATGAGGGATTTATTACATGTAATATTTCTAGGCCAAAACAACAGCAAAAACATAACTTTAGTTACTTAAATTTTAGATAACAAGCCTGTAGGGGCACCTGGGTGGCTCAGTTGGTTAAGTATCAGACTCTCGATCTGGGCTCAGGTCATGATCTCAGGGTCCTAGGATGGAGCTCTGCATTGGGCTCTGTGCTCAACGGGGAGCCTCCTGGAGATTCTCTCCCTCTGTCCCTCTCCCTCTGTCCCCCCCGCCCCATGTGTGTGCAAACTCTCTCTCAAATGGATAGGTAAATTTTTTTTTAAGGTTTTTATTTATTTATAGGAGATAGAGTGAGACTGAGAGAGAAAAGCACAAGAGGGGCTGCAGAGGGAGAGGGAGAGAGAGAGAGAGAACGAGCTGGGAGATGGGCAAAGGGAAAGGGAGAAGCAGGCTCCCTGCTTCTCAGGAACATGACCTGAGCCGAAGGCAAACACTTAACTGGCTGAGCCACCCAGGGCCCCTAAAATGGGTAGATAAATCTTTTTTTTTTTTTTTAATTTTTTTTTTAAAGATTTTATTTATTTATTTGACAGAGAGAGATCACAAGTAGATGGAGAGGCAGGCAGAGAGAGAGAGAGAGGGAAGCAGGCTCCCTGCTGAGCAGAGAGCCCGACTCGGGCCTGGATCCCAGGACCCTGAGATCATGACCTGAGCTGAAGGCAGCGGCCCAACCCACTGAGCCACCCAGGCGCCCTGGGTAGATAAATCTTAAAACAAAACAAAACAAACCCAAAAAACAAAACATCACAAGCCAGAAAATTAGCACCGTGTTTGTTACTCTTCCCCGTGAACAGCACTATGCTGTGTGTTACTCGGGTGCAGGGTTTCAGTCGTCTGTCCCTGACAATCCTAGGGAACTGCTGGTTGTTGGCGGCCAGGGCTGTTGGTGTGGCCAAGGGCAAGCTCCAGAAAGACTGAAAGCTGGAGAATAAGCTCCACAAAGAGCAGAGCCCGGGACATGTGGGCATCTGACCAACACCGACCGCATGACTGAGCGCTGCTTAAAGCACCATGAGCCCTGGCATAGAGCTGTTTCTTAGGGCAGGAGTTATCCGTAGGAAACATGAACTAATCAGTACCATCATTTCTCATTCTTCTGCTGGTTTTTATGCTCCCAATAGACTAGCTGCCCAAACAGCTGTTCAGTTGGCTCTCTCTTAACAGAGCTCTGTCTGTGAGAATTCTCCTTGGTGCGCAGTGGAATGCACAGTCATTGTCTCTGAGAAAGGCTGGGTCCGGTGGTTATGCAAGCTACCGACGGCAGACTATTCATTATAATAGGAGTAGGAGCACGGAGAAAGCAGCAGAATCCGCACGGAGAAAAGAATTGAGCCAAACCTCTCCCCCACATCATAAACTAAGTGGGATTGCTTCTTTTTCTCAGATTTTAAAGGCAGACATGCACTTGCTGTAGTAACAAATTAATGTCTTTCTTAACTTCTTACAGAAATTATACGAAATTTTGGAAACCAATAAACGAGATGCTGTCAAAGAACTAGGTAGGTAGTTGGGAGAGTCTGATTTCCCGAAATCACAGCTTATTATCCATAATTTAACCGAGGGAAGACAAGTTCAAACTTTCCTTTTATTACTCATTTATTCATTCAACAAGCATTTACTGAATGCACGCAGAAGGCCAGGTATGCTGAAAGCGCAGAGCCTGGTGGAGGGTATGAGAATACCAATGGACAATTGCAGAAAGGGAGAGGAAGTCTTGTACTTGCTGTGGGAACGTAGAGGAAAGAAGAGGAGCGTGGAAAGTATATTAAAGTGGCAAGATCAGGTTCCTTAAGGCTGCAAGAGTAAGACACGTGAGAATCACATTTGACAAAGGGTGTCTTTGTTTTGTTCTACTTTGCTTGCAAGGATGCTCAGGAATGTGGGGCTACAAGGGAGGTCATTTCTTGGGCATCTATAATCACTCTGCTTGAGTTGAAGCATGCAGCAGGAGCCCTAGGAGTCTACACAAAGCTGCTTGGGTCTGTTTTCCTTACAAGGGGCTGTAGGCCAGGCTCTCGGTGTATGCATAAGTGTCTGGGAAGAGAGTCTGGCAGAAACGGAAGTTATTATAAAAGAAATCAAGTAAGACCACTTTGTGTTCATAACCATATTATAAGATATCATATGGATTTATGAGGGTCAGACTTTCCAAATCAAAATTAGAAGAATGTGGCCTCATGAATGAAATTGTGGATTTGGAGACAATATGCCAGAAATTTTGGTGCGGTCTCAGAAAATCCAGGACCCATTGTTGCCTTTACATGTAGGTAGATTTTTATTTCTGTGTTTTTAAAGATTAGGGGTCTAGGAGCTGCTGTCTCATAGTATGCTTTTAGGTTAGTAGGGACTATTAGAAAGTTCTCTTGATTCAGTCCCATAAAAAGGAGTGCCTGTTCCCAAGTAGTTACTGCAAGTGATTGTTAAATGTTAATTATGTCAGGAACTGTGTTAACAGGTTTATATGCATTATCTCATTTAATCTTTATGATTACTCTATGTGGCATATACTATGATCATTTTCATCTTATAGATAAGCTATAAGATTTAAGGTTTAGGAAGGTTAACTTAGGACGCCTGGGTGGCTCAGTTGGTTAAGCAGCTGCCTTCGGCTCAGGTCATGATCCCAGCGTCCTGGGATCGAGTCCTATATCGGGCTCCTTGCTCGGCAGGGAGCCTGCTCCTCCCTCTGACTCTGCCTGCCACTCTGTCTGCCTGTGTTCGCTCTCGCTCTCTCTCTGACAAATAAATAAAATCTTCAAAAAAAAAAAAAAAAGAAAGAAAGATTAACTTGCCTGAAGTCATAAGGGCCCATAAGTGGTGAGCTGGATATCCAGGCAAGGTGTACTGGATATTGAAACCTAAGTTCCTTTAAAAAAAAATTTAATTTTAAGTAGATTCCACACCCAAAATGGGGCTCGAACTCATGATCCCAAGGTCAAGAGCCAAGTGCTCCAACAACCTATGTTCCCAATCACGCTATCTTTCATTTTACCAGCCAGTTTAAAAAAAAAAAAAGTTTGACATCAGGGATTTTGCTCCATGTTAGGAGTACAAAGATGAAGGAGATGCAGTTTTGGTTGTGAGTTACAGCCCAGTTCGTGACTTCCTGTGTTCACTAAAGAGGACAAGATACGCGATCTGATCTCAGAAAGTTCTACCAGCTGAAGTCCAGGGGCTCTTTCATTAAGTCATTTGATATTTAGGATGAGACAAATAAATAAAAATCAAAATGCCACAATGTAATAAATTCCATAATGGAGATATGTAGGACATGCCATGGGACTAAGGCAGAGAAGGTGAGTTTCTCCTAGTTTGTGGGGGAAGCCAGTTTTCAATGTTTTCATCCATCAAATGGAGTTGAAGATAGCTCTAGACCCCCAGCCTCACAAGCTCTGTATGGAACAGGCATGACAGGTATCGTGTAAATACTTTGGAAACTATAAACCATTACATAGGTATTAGTTATCATTGCGGTCATTGCACCGTTTGCTTACGAACAGTTTTATTTGCTTCAGGACTCATCGAGCATGAGGGTCGCGATGTTGTCATTGCTTTGAAGACCAGGCAGGCAATCCGGAGTGTGATTGCTAAAGCTCTGAAAAACCTCACCTTCCTGTGGTCAAGAGGCATTATTGATAAACATGAGGGCATCGAGATGAATAAGGTAAGAAAGTGATTTTCCATTTGGCTTGATTCCATAGGCCCAAGCCCACATTGCAGCTTGGGCAGAGTGTAATGAGTGAAGGAGTTAAA
Source organism: Lutra lutra (assembly GCF_902655055.1). Taxonomy (NCBI): domain Eukaryota; kingdom Metazoa; phylum Chordata; class Mammalia; order Carnivora; family Mustelidae; genus Lutra; species Lutra lutra. The sequence goes on from NC_062292.1 coordinate 28,655,533, forward strand.
TCAGGTGTTAACTCTGTCCTTTGCCTAAAGCCTTTGTTAATACCAGCGGCAGCGAGCACCAACGCTATCTGGTACATACCTACCATGTCAAAACTGTTTGGCTGCAAGTAACAGAAACCAGCCTAAGTTAGGCTTAGCTAAGAAATGGGGTTGGAGGATTTATTATAAAGACACATGGTGGGGGCGCCTGGGTGGCTCAGTGGGCTAAGCCTCTGCCTTCAGCTCTGGTCATGATCTCGGGGTCCTGGGATCAAGCCCCACATCGAGCTTTCCGCTCAGCAGGGAGCCTGCTTCCCCCTCTCTCTCTGCCTGACTCTCTGCCTACTGTGATCTCTCTCTCTCTCTCTCTCTCTGTCAAATAAATAAATAAATATTTTTTAAAAATTTATTTATTTGACAGAGATCACAAGTAGGCAGAGAGGCAGGCAGAGAGAGAGGAGAAGCAGACTCCCCACCCAGCAGAGAGCCCGATGCAGGGCTCGATCCCAGGACCCTGGGATCATGACCCGAGCCGAAGGCAGAGGCTTAACCCACTGAGCCACCCACGTGCTCCAATAAATATTTTTTTAAAAAGACACATGGTGTCTTACAGAATCCACAGTAGCCAGACCATGTGGCCAGGCCTGAGCAAAGGACTTGACTACAGAACTGGAAAGCTTTCCAGATTCTCCCATTTCCTATCAAGGTTGCCCTCCTGTGCCAATATCTTGTGGCTCCCTCCAAAAACTCAACAACATTTTTCTGCTTCTCTCTTTACTGGTAAATGTGCAGTGCCCAGTCCTAGCAGCTGTGATGAGGGAGGTGGGAATCACATAATGTTTATGCGATAGGGAGAGGATCAGCTTGTGTGTGTAGGTGGCAGTTCTGAGAGGAGAGGAGCAGGGAAGACACCATCTTTGGTTTCTGATGAGTAGACATTTGAAAAATGATATATGTGTTTGCAAAAAAATAGGGACATAAGACAGAGGAAAACATTGTTAATATTTAATGCTATCACTCTATCACATCTACACCTAGACCATGTATTTGTGCAAATATGATTATTCTTTCTATCCTTTGTAAGAATCTGTTTCCTAGCATAAGACAGAAACATGGAAGTTCTGGTCCCACATTCTGTCTGTGTTGCCCACTGATTAGCTGCTCTGGAGTGTCACATGCTTTTCCTTACCCCTGGCAGCTCCCAGCCAAGTGTCACGTGCACTGTGCTTCTAGTCATTCCCAAGATACAGTCCCCTCTGTATCTGGCCCCAAAGGGAAATGGGTGTGGGGCAGGCCAGCTTTCCCCTTTAAGGTTCTATCTCTTTAGGCTAATATCATGGTGAAGGACTAAATGGGTAATATGATTTCTCCTTAGTGTCTGACAGACCAAAGAAAAGGGCTACATTACAGTAGTCTTCAGGCTATGCATCTACACACACTATGTTTTCTTTCTTTTTTTTTTTTAAGATTTTATTTATTTGAGAGAGAGAGAGACAGAGTGAGAGAGAGCATGAGAGGGGAGGTCAGAAGGAGAAGCAGACTCCCCATGGAGCTGGGAGCCTGCTGTGGGACTCAATCCCAGGACTCCGGGGTCATGACCTGAGCCGAAGGCAGTCGCTTAAGCCACTGAGCCACCCAGGCACCCCCACACTACGTTTTCTATTCTATTTTTTTTCCACTTATCACTTTGAAGGCTAGATCAGATTTCAGTTGAATACTTGATACCATTAATTAAAATAAATAAATAATAGCCTTATGAGGAGAGAGTTTTTTTTCCCTATAGCTTTGTTTAGAAAGGTAATGGGTAAATTAGTCATCCCATAGTTAATTATTGAATGCATACTGATTGCCTGTCAGCCAAAGAGCTATAATTATCTTCCAAGGCATAAAGAGTTAGCTAGCTAATTCAATTTAATTGAGTAAATACATACTGGATACCTACCATGTGCCACAGACTCTTGAGGAGATTAGGACACTTAACACAACATTGCCCACAAAGTCCATGGGCTTTTCCTTGTTCTTTCATTCAGTCCTTTATTCATACAATCAACAAAAGTTGGGTGAGCGTGAGGCAGATAAGTAAAAACAATAATAGTATAATGTTATCAGTTGCATAGGGAGATCTGTAGGGGATGCCATGGGAATAAGGCAGACAAGTGATTATCTCTTACTGAGAAGCCAGAGAAGGTTTCTGAGAGCCCACAAAGCTGGAACTATAGCCTTCAAAATTAGAAGAATTTAGAAAAGCAAATCATACACATGAAAAAGATTTGAGAAAATGTGGATTATATTGTACAGTGATCAACTGTGAAGTTTAGATGATTTTAAAATTAAGACAGTATCAGACAGTGTTAACTGGATTATAAAGGTAATAAACTCAAATTGAGTTAATATATCAATTCAGAAATTCAATGAGTTAAGGGAAGAATAAGGACCAATAAAGGTTAGAGGGTAATTTCAGTAGGGTGAGAGAAACTGTGAGTCAAAATCAAAATGAATTTACAGAACAGTAGTTTTGTTAGAGTTCCTTAATTTTTACCTACTATCCCTTTTCCGTCACAGAATCTGATCACCATTATTTTGATTGTTTGTTTTCAGGTACTCCTTGCAAAAATAAAAGCACTGAATAACTTTCCAATGGCAATCCCACCGCCTACTCCTGACAAATATCTTCATAATATTGTTTGGTTGGAAAATAAGGATGTTCTCATTGAGTTCTTCAAGGTAAAGATTCTGTCTTCTATTCTGACTCAGGTTTGATGATAATTATTTTCCACTCTCTAATGCAAGACTAACAAGAAGCATATTTAAAGCAAGAATCCAGTGACAACCAGTGAAGGGTAAGCCAAAATGGAGGCCCAGCAAAACCCAGAAGAGTAGATTTCACTTTGAGCCTACAAGGCAAAGATGATTTTTCACAATGGCTTATCTGCTTAGGATAAGATGTCTGTGTGACCTGATTATCACCAATCCATCTTATTTTATGTTGTAGAGTTCGTACTTCTAGATACACCCTCTGGAAAGGACTTTTTTTAAGAGTAAGGGTCACAAGTTTTAATTACTATACAGGCCAGGCAGATGATCTAAAAGTAAAATAAGCTGTGTATAGTATAATAGGGAACAATGAGATCTGGGGTATAATCCAGAGTTCGTGGTCTGTCTAAAGTCAGCTGAGTGTTTTTATTGGAATTTGGATTCTTTCAAGAAATATTTATTGAAAATCCTCTTTGTGCCAGAGACCGTTATAGGTTTGGGGATAATGCCAGTGAACAAAGTAAATGAAGTCCTTGCTTTGCACTTTATATTATTTGGATAGAGATGGACAATAAACACACCAACACACAAATATATGGTCTAGTAGATGATTGTCAATGCTATGGAGAAAAAGAGAGAAAAGTGAATATAATTGAGAAGCTGTTTTATATGGGGTGATCAGTGAAGCTGCCCTAGTAGGTGATGGTTGAAGAGAGATCTGTAAGCAGTAGCATACCGACGGTAGATAGTCTGGGAGGAGAGCATTCCTGGCAAGTGCAATGGCCAGCTCAGTTTGTTCAAGGAACATCCCCAAAGCCCCTGTGGCAGAACTAGTGATGGCAGGAGCCAATGAAGTTGAAGTAGGTGTGGAGCCTGAGTTTGTACAACTCTGTAGGTCAGGACTTTGGCTTTTACTCTGACTTAAATGGGAACTTATGCAAAGGTTTCAAACAGAGAAGTGATATGATCTAACTCATATTGAAAAATGACCACCTTGGGGCACCTGGGTGGCTCAGTGGGTTAAAGCCTCTGCCTTCGGTTCAGGTCATGATCCCAGGGTCCTGGGATCGAGCCCAGCATCAGGATCTCTGCTCAACAGGGAGCCTACTTCCTCCTCTCTCTCTGCCTGCCTCTCTGCCTACTTGTGATCTCTATCTGTCAAATAAATAAATAAACTCTTCAAAAACAAAAACAAAAACAAAAACAAAACCTGCTCTTTAAAAAAAAAAAAAAAAGAAAGAAAGAAAAAGAAAAATGCCCACTTTGGTGCTGTGTGGAGAATAGGCTATAAGGTGATACGGGCAAGCCAGGAAGATGATGATTATAATGGAGGCAAGACGTGATGGGGACTTGGATTAGAACAAGTGGTCAGTGGTCAGACTCTTGAGGTGTTTTGAAGGTAGAGCTCTTAGGTGCTGATGGAAGGAGTGTTAGAGACAAAAAATGCCTTCTGGGATTTGAGTCTGAAAATAGGATGGAGTTCCTGTTGACTTAGATGGAGAAGAGAAGATTTATATGGAGGGCACAAGTATTTGATTCTGAATGAGTTAAATTTAAGAAAGCCGTTAGACATCCAAATAGAGATATCAAGTGGGCAGTAGGATATGTGACTGGAATTCAGGTGGGAGGCCAAATGGGAGATAGAGATTTTGGGGTTGTCAGCATAGAAACTTGATGAGATAATTTAAGGAATTACTATGGATATCCAAGGACTGAGTCCTGGGCTATCCAACATTTAAAAGGGAGATGAGGAGGAATTAGTGAAAAGAATAGAAAAAGCGATCAGATTTGTGGTTACCAGAGGCAGAGGATGGGGGGGGAATTGAAGGAAGATGGTCAAAGGGTACAATCTTCCAAGTTAAAAGATAAAGGCATGCTAGGAATGTGCTGTACAACATGATGAGTATATATTTAACATTGCTGTGTGGTGTACTTGAAACTTGCTAAGGGATTAAGTCCTAAAAGTTCCCATCACAAGGAAAAGAATTATTTTTTGTAATTAGAAGAGATAATGGATGTTAATTAAACTTATCGTAATTGTCTCATAATATAGGTATTTTTAAAAAGATTTTTACTTATTTATTGGCAGAGAGAGAGATCACAAGTGGGCAAAGAGGCAGGCAGAGAGAGGAGGAAGCAGGCTTCCTGCCAAGCAGAGAGCCCGATGCAGGGCTCAATCCCAGGACCCTGAGATCATGACCTGAGCTAAAGGCAGAGGCTTAACCCATTGAGCCAACCAGGCACCCACAATATATTTATGTTGAGTCATTATGCTATAAACATTAAACTTGAGCAGTGCTATATGTCAATTACATCTCAATAAAACTGGGAAAAAAAAGAAGAATTGAAGAGTAATCCATTAGGTGGGAGGAAAACTAAAAGAGAGTGCATTCCAGAAGCCAAGTGAAGAAAATATTTCATAAAGGAGACTGTAAGCAACTAATGTCAAATGAGGCTGAGACCAAATAAGATGATGATCGAAAATTGACTCTTAGATTTAATAATGTACAGCTCAGATTTTTAAAAAGCCCATAGATTTGAATTTTTATGTGAAATTTCCAAATTTTAAAAAATTGGCACGAATTCAAAATTTTTCAAGTATCATGTAGGGCGAACAAAATACATCCTTGAATTAGCTATGACCCATAGACCAGTGTTTGACTTTGGTTTTAAATGGCTTTTGTATGAATTACAAGGTTTATGATTTTTCATCAACCTGTTAAAACCTCTGTTAGATTTTTTAGAATTAGGAAAACTCTGTGACAAGGAATGGTGTTTGCTTTACCACATGTGGATATATAAGGCATCTGTTTGTCCATAATAAGGACATTTTCCTTGTTTTCTAGAAAGACAGCAGTCTTTTTTTTTTTTTTAAGATTTTATTTATTGATTTGACAGACAGAGATCACAAGTAGGCAGGGAGGCAGGCAGAGAGAGAGGGGGAAGCAGGCTCCCTGTTGAGCAGAGAGCCAGATGTGGGGCTTGATCCAAGGACCCTGAGATCATGACCTGAGCCGAAAGCAGAGGCTTTAACCCACTGAGCCACCCAGGCACCCCAGGAAAGAGAGCAGTCTTAATGAGGTTCTGCTGAGTTGATTCCTTTCTTGCTATACTAATGTTTTCTTCATGCCAGAAATTTTTGAATTTTTCTTTTAAAATTGATTTCAAATTTACTTGAATTAAGACTCCTTTGGTTTTAGGGCATGTGGGAGGCTCATTTGGTTAAGTGTCTGCCTTTAGTTCAGGTCATGATCCTGGGGTCCTGGAATCAAGCCCCAAATTGGGTTTCCTCCTCAGCAGGGAGTCTGCTTCTCCCTCCTCTCCCTCCCCGCTCATACTCCTTCCTGCTCTCTCTCAAATAAATAAATAAAATCTTAAAAAAGAAAAAAAAAAGACTCCTTTGGTTGCAAGCAACAGAAGCTTACTTGAACTAGTTTAAGCAAAGGGGAAGTTGACTGAAAAGACAGTGGGATGTTGTGTAGAAGATGCTAAGAAATGGTTAGCTAACTAACGGGTATGGTGGGATTCAGGCCAGCTCAGGAATATCATTGGTGGGCATCTGTGGACCTTTCTTCTAGCACTTGGATATCATGCTCAGCTCTCAATTCCTAGACACTCTGTCTCTCGGTTCAAATTCTTTTTTTTTTTTTAATATTTTATTTATTTATTTGAGAGAGAGGCAGTGAGAGAGAGCATGATCGAGAAGGTCAGAGGGAGAAGCAGACTCCCCATGGAGCTGGGAGCTCGATGCGGGACTCGATCCCGGGACTCCGGGATCATGACCTAAGCCGAAAGCAGTCGTCCAACCAACTGAGCCACCCAGGCGTCCCTCGGTTCAAATTCTTGAGAAAGAAATCTAACTGGCTTGGATCTGATGTCCTGCTTTGGCGAGGGCAAGTGTGGCTGCAAGGAGGAGAAGGAAACCTGATGGGATGGCCAGGGGCCATAGGGGATAATTTAGAGAATAGAGCTCAAATAAATGGGAGTGAGAGGTGGGAGTTGGGCTTGGACTGGGAAGAAGGTATCTCAATAATGTTTCTTATAATTTGCATTCTGCTTAGTTTTGTTAAAATCCAATTTAAGATAAAATTAGAATTTGGTTCTTTATAGGTAGTAATTTTCACAAGTGTAATTAATTAACTGACCATTCAGCAGTGAATGGGGAGGAATGGGAAACCCATGAGAAGAAGATAACTCTATAAATTAGTGATTCACACACACCTGAGGTGAACCTGTCACTGGGACACAACCTCCTCCTGTCCCTAACTTGCCATACCTCTGCAAGGCTGTTGGACTTTCTTTACCCTCTTACAGGCTTCTCTCAGTCTGAGTGTCCTCTTTCCTTCATATGTTGGTTTTTGATAGACATTTCAATTGATTTGACCAGGATAAAAATTGTGATGAGTTGGGAATAAACAGGCATTATTCTCATTAAGGACCGCCCAGGGATTATGTGACTAACAGGGAACTCCACACAGCAGACAAAAGAAACACCCCTTATTGTAGACTATAATTTCAATCTTGGTTTCCATCACAGCTATAATAGTTTATTTTAAATACTCCTCCCTTCTTTCATCCTTCAATTGGTGTGGTTAATTAAAAACATAAAGGTCTATAACGATAAGCCAGAAGTCAATAGTAGAAAACCAAGGTCTGAATAATACATAAGCTGGATATTTAGCTTTAGGGGACTTAAAAAAAAACACTGTGAAGTCATCAGTGCCTGTTTCAATGCTGTGAAATAATTCAGAAGGACACAAAGTGAAAAGTGAAAACTTGTCACTTAGCCCACACTTAGAGATAACCACTATGAATGATTTTGAAATATGTTTCCTACATATCTTTGTAAATTGCAAATCTATCCCTCTCACTCTCCAGTTACAAACCCTTCAGTGGCTCCTCCTTGGGTTTTAGGGAAAAGCCCAAACTCTTTAAAGTGTTTGTGAGGACCTTCAAGGTCTGACTCTGGGGTCACCTCTCCGGTCCTTTCCCTACTGCAGCTGTGTGACAACTTTCACGAGCCCTGGCACTTTTGCCTTAGTGGGGCTCTTGCCCCATCAAAAAGTACAAAAAATTATACTTTATGACCGCGTTAGTATAAAGATGAATATATTAGTTTAAAACATTTTCCTCTTGCAGAAGTTGTTTTATTCCCTTCTGATTTTAAAAGAAACCAGAATGTTGTTGTGAGTCTCTATAGTATTGTGAATGCTATGCACTATGCCTATTAAGGCCTAATCCATAACTCAGTCTTGGTCCCCCCCACTTCGCCCCCACCTCCCATCTGAGACATACTGGGTCTTCTGCAGCTACCCCAAGGGCAGATGTTCTAATGGCCTCTGGGTCTTTGCATGTACTGAATTCTCTGCCCTGAATGATATTCAGCTCATTGTATCCTGGCCATCTGTCACCCTTCCTTTAGCCCTCAGACTTTACTCTCTCTTTTTTTTTATTTTTATTTTTATTTTTTTTTAAGATTTTATTTATTTATTTGACAGACAGAGATCACAAGTAGACAGAGGCAGGCAGAGAGAGAGGAGGAAGCAGGCTCCCTGCTGAGCAGAGAGCCGATTTGGGGCTCAATTCCAGGACTCTGGGATCATGACCTGAGCCGAAGGCAGAGGCTTTAACCCACTGAAGCCACCCAGGCGCCCCCAGACTTTACTCTTTAAAGTCTTCCCTGGACACCCAAGACAGGGTCCCTTGGTCTTTCTGGACTTCTCCAGAGCATCCTGTCTTTGTCTCCTTTGTCGGAAGTATCATACTTTATTAGAAACATCTACTCAACTGAACATTTATTGGGTATTTCCACCAGTCACTGTGCCCAGTGCTGATCACAAAGTCGACAGTTTGCTTGCTTGTTCTTTTCTTTCAAAAAAACTAATGAAGCATGTCCCCACGTTATAATTCATTAATAAACCAGAGAATATAGTCAGTGCGTTTTTTTTTTTCTACTTGGAAACCATTTTAACTTTAAAATCTTATTTCCATTTAGATCCTTTGTGTTGACTCCCTTTTTATTTTTCTTGCAGGAGAGAGCCAAACTTGCTTATTTTGACTACGGAGATGTCATTTGTAGAGAAGGTGAAATGCCACAAGGAATCTACTTAGTTATTTCCGGAATGGCAATTGTGAGGGACTATTTATTCTTTGCTGAAAATGTATTTTTGAAATATATGATTTTAATACAAGGAGACATTTAGGAACCGGGAAAATTTTCAATTCTTTTTAAAAGATATATTTATTTATTTTGAGAGAGAGAGAGAGAGAGAGAGAAAACACAAGTGTGAAAGGTTGGGGTGGGGTGTTGTGCAGAGGGAGAAAAAGTCAGACAGAGTCTGTGCTGAGCGAGGAAGCCCAAATGCCGCTTCAGGACCCTGAGATCATGACCTGAGCTGAAATCAAGAGTCGGATGTTTAACTGACTGAGCCACTGAGGGGCCTTGAAAGTTTTAAATTTTTAACATAATTTCTGAATGAAGCCATTTCTGCTCAGAGCAAAGACCACAGCTGAAGGATAAGACCCAACATCTGAAAGGTGCTTCCCATTTAGCAAAATGCTTTTAGAGTCATTACTTATTTCTTGCAGCAGTCCTGGGAGGAAGTGGTTTTTTCCATGATGTTCAGATAAGGAATGCAATACTTGGAGTGGTTGATTATCTAAAGGAAATGAGAGTCAAGAATGAGGGGAGGGCCTGGGTGGCTCAATGGGTTAAGCCGCTGCCTTTGGCTCAGGTCATGATCTCAGGGTCCTGGGATCTAGTTCCATATTGGGCTCTCTGTTCAGCAGGGAGCCTGCTTCCCTCCCTCTCTCTCTGCCTGCCTCTCTGCCTACTTGTGATCCCTCTCTGTCAAATAAATAAATAAAATCTTAAAAAAAAAAAAGAATGAGGGGATAGACTGCAATGTCAGATCCTTACAGAAGTCAAATAGAATGAGGACTGAAATTACAACCTTTACTTAAACAACAGGAGGCTTTTGGTGACTGTTAGGTCCCCCCAAAAATGGGTACCCCAATAATGGGTCCGTGATTAAAGGAGCGAGACTCATACAAAGCGAAGGTCAAGCAAAGCTTTATTTCACGCCAAGCATCAAGAATCAGACCGACCGTCAAACAGACCAGCTGGGGTCGCCCCTTTTAGAGGACAACCCCTCCCTGCTTTCCAGACTAACTTTTATAGAGCAAAGGCCATGTGGTTGGGCCTGGCCACACACAGGTGGCTAATTGAATTACAGTTCACCCCACAGTAGCCATGGAAACTAGCCCATCACCTTGTTAGCTAGGAGACAGTATGTGCCCCCACTGATTGAATACCTCCACCTGGCCTTACCCACCCTTGTATTGGGCTTTGTTACCTGGAGCTGGTTTCCGGGACTTGTTTTTAAGTCCCCTGGGGGAAGGGGAGCAGGGACTGTTTAAAGGTTAAACAACAAAGTTATTGTTTAACCTCAATGGAAGCCTCTGGCTAAAATAAAAATATAAAATAGGTCCTTACAGTGACCAGAGAGAGAAAGATGTTAGTAGAGTGAGGGGAACAAGAATCCTTTTGAGTCTGAATGCCAGTAGCTGAATACATGGTGAGCCCCAGCTTATGGCCCAAATAATTCCTAGGCCTTGAATGATGCTTATCAGTGACAAACCATTATTATAGTGCACATAACGTATTTGGCTTCCTATTTTTTGAAAGGAGTATTTCAGGCCTTAAAAATAGCCAATTGATTATGGAAATAAACTATTTTGATAAATATTTATTTTGATATAAAATTTATTTTGATAAATATAATACACATGTAGTGCATTTTAAAATTTTTAAATGTTCATTCATTCACTCAACAAATGTTTACTTCATTACTACCCTGCCGCAGGCACTGTTCATTCTAGACACGGGGAATTGACCAAACAGACAAAAATCCCCGCCTTCTTAGAGTTCACTTTCTAGCAGAGGCATGGAAGGCGATGGGACAATGAGCAAAATAAATAAGTTAAATGTATGTTAGTGTTAGGGTCTGTGATCAAAGGAGCGAGACTGATACAAAGAGAAGGTCAAGCAAAGTTTTATTTCGCGCCAAGCATCGAGAATCAAACTGACCATCGGGGCCACCTCTTACAGAGAGAGGGAGCCACTCCCAGCCTCACAGACTAACTTTTATAGAGCAAAGGCCATGTGGTTGGGTCCGGCCACACACAGGTGGCCAACGAGATTGCAACACACAGAGAAAGCTGCACAGTCATGCTAGGTCACACACGGGTGGTCAACTGAACTACAACTCACCCCATAGTAGCTATTTGAACTAGCCTATCACCTTAGTCAGAATTGGCTCCCAAAAGGCGCCCAAAAGGCGGGGCCCACACTCCTTGGTAGGTAGGGAGACAGTATGCGTGCTCCACTGATTGGATGTCTCCACCTGGCCCGACTCATCCCTGCATCAGGGCTCTGTTACCTCCACCTGACCTGACCCACCATTGTATTAGGGCTCTGTTATCAGGGACTGGTCGACCATCTTTTACTGGTTTCCCGGACTTGCTTTTAAGTAAGTTGGTGGTGGGGGGGGGAGGGTTGGTTTAAGTTTTACTGCATAAACAACAAAATCACTGTTTAACCAAGATGAAATCGCTCTGGCTAAGTAGGCCCTTACATTAGAAGTGATTGACAACTGAAGAGGTTAGTTGTAATTTTGTAAAGGGTGGTCAAAATGGCAATATATTATGACATTTAATCCTTATAATAGCCTTATTTTTCACATGGGAAAACTGGTGCACAGACAAATTAATTCACTTGTCTCCCAAGGGTACACAGTAAAAGGTCAAGAAGGGCTTTGAACCCATGGAGTTGGCCTCAGTATCCATGTACTCAGACATTATTTTATGGTGCTTCCAGTAGAATCCTTGTGCTATGGTCCCTTTAGAATCAAAACAAAAATACACTGCTACCCGTATTTTTTAGCTATGTCAACTCGAACTTTTAGAAGCTGCAACATACATTTTCCTTTGGGGAATCTTCCTGCAATGACTGACCTAGTTAATTCTTCTTCAGGAGTAAGTCCAACAGTATTCCAGCTGCAGATGTCATGTGGGTGTTCAACTGATGCTGTAGCAATGCTGTAGCATACATCTAGTGGCTTAGATTGGTTTCTCGGAGTTCTTAGTTCAGCAGTCCTGCTTTCTCTGCTTGAGTGTCACAAGGCCAATATCAGAGGGTTGGCAAGGTAGCGTTCCCTTCTGGAAGCTCCGAGGGCAGAACCCATTGCCAGATTCTTTGAGGTTGTTGATAGAATCTAGTTCCTTATGGCTATAGGACAGACGTCCCTGCTTCTTTGCAGGATGTCAGCTTGGACCTATCTCCAGCTCCCAGGGTCCTAGGATTGAGTCCCGTATTGGGCTCTCTGCTCAGCAGGGAGCCTGCTTCCCTCTCTCTCTCTCTCTCTCTCTGCCTACTTGTGATCCCTCTCTGTTAAATAAATAAATAAATAAATAAATTCTTTAAAAAAAAAAAAGAATGAGGAGATTGACTGCAATGTCAGATCCTTACAGTGGTCAAATAGAATGAGGACTGAAATTACAACCTTTACTTAAACAAAAGGAGGTTTTTGGTGACTGTTAGATCCCCCGAAAAATGGGTACCCCAATAATGGGTCCGTGGTTAAAGGAGTGAGACTGATACAAAGCGAAGGTCAAGCAAAGCTTAATTTCACGACAAGCATCAAGAATCAGACCGACCATCTGCTGCTCCATCCCTGCAGGCGGCGCCATCCCAGAGCCGGAAGTACTGCCAATCCCTCTCCGGATGCCCCCTCTCTCTGATGGACTCTACTTCCTTTTCTGCCTTTGAGGGCTCTTGTGACTGATTCCTTTGGCCCACCAGGGTTATCCAGAGCGGTCTCTCCCAAGTCTGTTGATTAATGACCTTCATTGCATCTGCAAAGTCCCTTCCCCCAGGACACCTAGATTAATGTTGGATTGAATAACAAAGAGACAGGAATTTTGGAAGGACTTCTTTAACTTCTACTGGTAGATATTATCTTCTTTTCTTCGTTTGTAAAAAGCAGAGACATTGTTCATTACTCACAGTCTTTGAACTGCATTCAAAATCAAATTAGAAAAATGTCAAAGCCCTTTGGAAGCATGAATGCCTCTGAATATCTCAGGGTAATCACTGGCAGGGGGTGGTTTCGCAGCAACTTCTTCAGTGACCCTTTGTTCCCTGTTACTTGTGTCCTGAACAATAGCCTTCCTCTTAGATGTTTACAGCTAAACTTTCTGAAAAATTCTGTAATCCTTCTGGTTGATTCCAGCAGCTTCCTCCTGAAATCTGATGGCATTCTTCTTTCCCTATCCATGCCTATACATTCTCTTCCTGAAGTGACTCAGTCATACTTTATTCACCCTAAAAACTTTTTCTGTCGATGGCCCATGGAAATTATTATTTTTGCAATCTTTACCACCAACATGGGGCTCAAACTCAGGACCCCGAGATCAAGCGTTACAGGCTCTATGGACTGAGCCAGCCAAGCACCCCACCCACTACCATGGAAATTATTTTTGAGGATTTTATTTATTTATTTGTAAGGATTTTTATTTATTTATTTGACAGAGACACAGTGAGAGAGGGAACACAAACAGGGGGAGCAAGAGAGGGAGAAGCAGGCCTCCCACTGAGCAGGGAGCCCGATGTGGGGCTCAATGTGGGGCTGGATCCCAGGGCCCTGGGATGATGACCTGAGCCCAAGGCAGATGCTTAACGACTGAGCTACCCAGGTGCCCCTATTCTTAAGCATTTTAAAGGGTGACAAAGTTGATGGAAATCATGGCTTGGCTTGGAGGCGTATTAATTTCTGGCATCTGATTTCTGCATCCATAAAATCAAAGGTCTTCTTCCACCCCAGGCACTGGCCCATTATGATAAGAATTTCTAATAATGATGAGGGAACAGAAGGCAAGTTGAGGACAAAGCAGAAGCTGACACCCCACAACCCTCCACCATGGGACATATGTGACATTCCTCCTGCACTTCTGGCTACCCTAAAGCTAAGGAAAGGAAAAACAAATAGTTAACTGCTAGAGATCATAATCCTGCAAGACCTGAGTCTCCCTCAGTTTACAAATATTTTAGCAATCTACAAGAATGAAGCATTTCTATCAATAGGCTAGCTTCCCGAAGGAAATGTAGATACAATTAAATGTCCTTAAAACCTGCAGCTCATTGACAAATACTTGAGGCGGGCAGAGTAGAAGCTTCAGACTTATCTTAATATTGGGATGAATCATAACGCCTTGCTAGAGGGAAAAACAACTTTAACTTGACAATGGCAAGTAATCCAGTGAGGAGTCTTTAACATATGAAAACCGTTTTGAAACCTTCCTTTTCCTTACCCCTCCAACCCGACAGTATATTATCAGTCACCCCCGCATAGCCCCATGCAGCGGCTCTTTCTGCCCACAGGTCCTGTTCCTGTGCTTTAATAAAACCACCATTTTGCACCAAAGACCTCTCAAGAATTCCTTCTTGGTCGTCGGCTCCTGACCGCACCCCCACCTAACCTCACCTGTATTCTAAAACCTCAGCTAATAGACTCAGAGTGGATGGCTGCATTGGTTGCAGACTGCAATCAGTACTTTTGGTGGGATTTTTTTTTTTTTTAAGATTTTATTTATTTATTTGACAGAGAGAATTCACAAGTAGGCAGAGAGGCAGGCAGAGAGAGGAGGAAGCAGGCTCCCTGCTGAGCAGAAAGCCCGATGTGGGGCCTGAACCCAGGACCTGGGATCATGACCTGAGCCGAAGGCAGCGGCTTAACCCACTGAGCCACCCAGGTGCCCCTGGTGGGATTTTTATAGAAGGAAGGTACGAGTAAGTAGAAGTGTTGTAAACGGGGTCATCTATAAAGATGAAGATCGGAAACAATCCTTCCCTTGGAGACTTGAAATGTGAAAGAAACTGTGACTTTTGGGGGAAGCCTTAATACCTTTTTCACACCTGAAGGCCTTCATAAAGAATCTTTTCCCTCCATCGTTAGTAATTGCAGCAAACAGTGGGAGCTCCCACGATTTGATCAAGGATTTTTAATTTTGTATTTCCCTTTTGCAGTTGCATAGTTTACCTCCTACCTTTGGAATAGACAGTAGCCTAAGGTCTGATAGAGGGTCCAAAACCATGTTCACAGAATACTGTACCAGTGGGGACGTAATTGGAGAGCTGAGCTGTCTGCTTAAGCGTGAAATTGAATACACCGTCATCTGTGAAACTATTTTACAGGTAAGAACCTGGTTCTGTCTGTATTGTGGGCTATTAGTTAATTCTTTCTGAAGTACATAATGAATGCCAGCAATCTTTTCTTTCTCTGGGTTCTGATATCTTACGCAGTCTGCCCAGCCAGCCATTGTGAAGTCCCGTGGATTAGCTGAGCAAAGATTTGGTGTCTCACATCTTGCCTGTGGGACCTAGAGAGCTATTTTAACCTCTTTGTGTCTTAATGTCCTTGTTTATTAAAAGAGAGTGTCTAACTTTGGGCAATATGAAGATGAGGAAAATTTCTAAGTGAAGATCCTGGCATGCATAGACACCCAGTGAAGGACCACCGCGTTCTGGGAGCAGTGTTTTTAAAGAACACTTGTTTTTAAACTCCCTTTCTTCCATTTCTCACTGGCTTAAGTAAGAAGTTATCTATTCACCAAATAAGTGGCCTGATATCCCACGACATGTGGGGGATTCAAACAGAAATGAGCCAGAGTTGCTGCTTACAAGGCATCCTCCAGCTTTGGGGACTGCTCCATGCAATCAAGCGGGGTGCAGAGTCTTAGGGGTGCATGGGACAGAAGGCAATGTCGCTTTGTCAGTTTCATACGGTTTCGTTTCCGGAAGAGGACAGGAGGCATAATTGATTCACAAGGCTGAACTGAAGTCATTGAAGTTCATGTAGCTTAAATTCTGGAGGAGCAGTCTTCCTTACTCAGGGAAGTTGACCTCTGGAAATGAATGCTGTGAATCAGCCTGTGGCTGGCACGCAGGGGTCTGAGAGCACTGGCTCCAGGGCTTCCCAACAGACCAGGTTTGGCCCCTCAACGCCTGACACAATCCAGGGGCAGAGACACTACAGGAAACTTATTTCCGTGATGTCAACTCTGGGAACACTGCAAGTGAGAAGCTCAAAGGCTCTCCAACGTGCTGAAAATACCACCAGGTTTAGGAAGTAAGGAAAATGTCGGGCAAAGGCGGGTACACGTGCAGGTGGGTAGCGAAGGTCAGATAGCTCACTATCGTGGAGTCACTGGCAGGGTCTTGCTGGCTTAGGGCAGTCCTCACTGTTCGCAGAGATAGTGTCCTTCCTGTCCAGGGATGCTTTGCCCTCAGGGTCTTCTTTTTTTTTAAATTTTTTATTTTATTATTTATTTGACAGACAGGTCACAAGTAGGCAGAGAGGCAGGCAGAGACAGATAGAGGAGGAAGCAGGCTCCCCGCTGAGCAGAGAGCCTGATGTGGGGCTCGATCCCAGGACCCTGAGATCATGACCTGAGCTGAAGGCAGAGGCTTTAACCCACTGAGCCACCGAGCCACCCAGCCCCCCCCTCCTCACTCAGGGTCTTCTGCCCAAGCCAAGAGACAAGCTGGAAAGCAAAACCCAACTAGAAAGTTTGAGGTCAAAACGGAGGCAGCTAAAGTCCCCTTTCGAGCCTACTTCACCTACTGTGGCAATAAAAATAAGTTTATGTGGCTTAGTTTGTGAATCATAGCTTGTCCTGTATCATAGCTATTGACTGCTATAAATTTACTGGCTATTGCTAAGTGTACACTTTATTTGAACTGTAAATTTTATTAAAACAATTTCTCCATAATGCAATGCTTTTAAATGGCGGAGTATCAGAATTGAACTAGATTTGATGGTAAGAGGGGCGAATTAAATCTTAACAGGCACCTTGTTTTCTGATGACCTTGTAACTCAGCTCTGAATCAAGTTTGTTGTTTGATATCGGTTTTAGGCTTGCTTTATCTCCCTGGAGGATTTGTATGAAGGTTTTGATGTCTTCTGGCCATCCTTGGAATATAAAATATGGCTAAAGCTTGCGCTCGGTATTGCCTATCAGTATTTTGAATCAAGTCTCACTGATGAGGTAAGTTAAATGACTCATGTATGAATGAACTTTTATTTACTTTTTATAAAATTCATTTCATATTTTTGAGGCAGAGAAAGAAAGATGTGTCTGACATTTAAAATGAGATTCTATGGGCACCTGGCTTGCTCAGTCAGAAGAGTGTGTGAGTCTTAATCTTGGGTTTGTGGGTTTGAGCCCTATATTGGCTGTAGAGAGTACTTAAATAAAATAAAATAAAATAAAATAAGATGGGATTCTAGAATTTTAACCATTCTTGTCCTGACTTCTTGCAGATCTTCAATCCTCTTGTCACAGCTAATTTTCCAGGCTACCTGAAGTCATACTTTTTTAAAAAAGGAGTAAATTCAGCAAATATTAAATAAGTAGATTCCCGGGAACCAAATTAGCGTTAATCAGAATGAGTTGATGAAGTTTGGTGTTTATTCATTGTCATTTTGTGTGTGTGTCTGGGCTTTGGCACTTAAAAAAAAAAAAGATTTATTTATTTATTAGAGAGACAGAAAGAACATGAGCAGGGGGAGGGGCATAGGGAGAGGGAGAGGGAGAAGCAGACTCCCCACCAAGGAGGGAGCCTGATGTGGGGATTGATCCCTGGACTTGATCCCAGCACTCAATGCCAGGACTCTGTTACAACAGCCCCTGTTGTAAAAGGGTTTATTCGTTCTGTCTTCTCTTCTTCAAGTTTGCCTTTGACTGATTTCAGGCAATTGTTGGTGTACTCCTTGTAGGCTTCCTCTGTGAGGCTGGTTTCCTGCAAGTGATGGTTCATGACAATATCAACAACGACGGCTGTGCTTTCAGCACCTTCACCCTCCGGGCCTTCAGCAGAGGCATTTCCACTGATGAGCAAGTCAGCAGTGGTACCCTCTGTCCTGCTGGCCATCTTCTCTTTCACCTCCAGGCACAGTCCGTCCCTGATCTCCCGGATCTTGTAGATGTTGGAGAACATCTCATCATGGTTGATGAGGTTCCAGTAGATGATCATGATGATGGCTGGAGAGAGATATCAGGGGCACTAGCTCAGTAGGAGTCAGGAGCTCTGAGAGAGCTCCACGCAGCTGGAAGGGCACTTGGGGATGGGGCAGGTGGAATCCTGGCCCGTTTTTTAATTGGGTGGTTTGTTTTCCTATTGTTAGGTTTTAAGAGCTCTTTGTATACTTTGGATAACAGTCCTTTACCAGATGTGTCTTTTGCAAATATGGTCTCCTACTCTGTGACTTGTCTCCTCATTCTCTGAGACATGCTAATTTTCTAACCCAACATTCATATCCAGTCTCTCAATGCAATGAATATTGTTGAACTCCAGGTCTGTTACTTCCCCAGTTCCTAACTTATAATAGGGGCTCAAATAATTATTAAATAGGATATAAATATGGATGGTAAATTATGACAACCTAAGAACAGACTTGAGCTACTAATTTTTAGAAAGTTCATAAAAGAGTCTCAGTTACCCCAATAAAAATTTTGAAAAGGCACAAGCTTTATATCAATACAGGTAGAGTAGACTATAATAAACACGTTCCCAGTCAGTCCTCACTCAGGTCATGGAAACAGCCAAAATGCATCCAGCCCAAAGAGGAAACTCAGTTGCCATCTACCTGGGACTACACAAATCTCGTAATCTTATAAATGCCTCATAATCCTGGGGATTTTGAGCTTGAAAGCAAAAGTCATTATGTTTCTGCATATTAGTGAAAAGGGACCTTTATATCTTCTGGAATCCTGCTATTCCTCTTGTATTTCCTATCGACAGAATTTAGAGCTGTGGTCCTCATTATTGGATACACATTGAAAACATCCAGGGGGCTTCTTTTAAAAATGTCAAAGCCCTAGGGGCACCCAAGTGGCTCAGTTGTTAAGCAGCTGCCTTTGGCTCAGGTCATGATCTCAGGGTCCTGGGATAGAGCCCCGCGTTGGGCTATCTGCTCAGCAGGGAGCCTGCTTCCTCCCCTCTCTTTGCCTGCCTCTCTGCCTACTTGTGATCTCTGTCTGTCAAATAAATAAATAAAATCTTAAAAAAAGAAAAGATACTTAGATGGCAAATAAACATGTTCAACAGTCACATATCCTCAGAAAAATGTAACGTGTGATCCCATTATGCACCTGTTGAAACAGCCAACATTCGGAACACTGACAACCCCAAATGCTGGTGAGGATGTGAAGCAGCCAGAACTCTCATTCATTGCTAGTAGGAATGCAAAATGGTGCAGCCACTTCAGGAAGCTTGGAGGTTTCTTAGAAAACTGAACATACTCTTACCATATATAATCCAGTAATCCGTACCCTTGAGATGTATCCGAAGACGCTGAAAACTTGGGGTGCCCGGGTGGCTCAGTCGGTTAAGTGGTTAAGCATCTGCCTTCCATTCAGGTCATGATCTCAGGGTCCTGGGATTGACCCCTGATCGGGCTGTCTATGCAACAGGGAGTCTGCGTCTCCCTCATCCCCTCCCCCTCCCTGCGCTGTTTCTCTCTCTCTCAAATAAATAAATACAATCTTTTTTTTTTAAATTGTATTTATTTATTTGACAGAGAGAGAGATCAAGATCACAAGTAGGCAGAGAGGCAGGCAGAGAGAGAGGGGGAAGCAGGCTCCCCACTGAGCAGGGAGCCCGATGCGTGGCTCGATCCCATGACTCTAAGATCATGACCTGAGCCGAAGGCAGAGCCTTAACCCACTGAGCCACCCAGGTACCCCAAATAAATACAATCTTTAAAAAAAAAAAAAAGTTGAAAACTTATGTTCATGCCAAAATCTGGGCACAGATATTTTAGCGGTTTTATTCAGAATTGACAAAACTTGGAAACTACCAACAAAGATGTCTTCTAGTAGACGAATGGATAAATAAACTGTCCAGACAAAGGAATAGGATAAATCCAGACAAAGGAATAGGATTCAGGGCTAAAAAGAAAGGAACTATCAAGCCATGAAAAGACATGAAAAAAAAAAAAAACTTAACTGGATATTCTGAAATAAAAGAAGCCAATCTGAAAAGGCTCCATACTGTAGGATTCCAACACTAGGGCATCTGGAAAAGGCAAAACTATGGACACAATAAAAATATCAGTGGTTGGGGCAGAAGGAATGAAGAGAGGGAGCACAGAGGACTTTCGGACAGTGAAACCGCTCTGTGTCATCCTGTAATAGTGGATACATGTTATTACACATCTATGCATCAAATTGACAACACCAAGAGTAAACCCTAAATAAACTATGGGCTTTGGGTGATTGTGATGCGTCACTATAGGCTCATCACCTGCGGTAAGTAGAGCACCGTGCTGGTAATGGGAGAGGCTCTGCACGTGTGGAGGATGGAATCTACGGGAAACCTCTGTACCTTCCTTTCACTTTTGCTGTGAACCTAAAACCACTCTAAAAATATTGTCTTAAAAAATGCATGTTTACTAAGGAAGTCATGGTTCTTTCACCATGTGGCGGTAATTTCAGAAAAATTTAGCAGAACGGTAAAAGGATTTAGATTCTTCTCTTTGCTTCGCCTCTTCGTGAGAAGTAGGACACATTTAGTATGTCAAGTATGAGTGTAGTAAGAAACTCCAGAGGAGAGAATTAGGATCAACAGGTCAAAACTGTATGGAGACAGATTTGACTCAGTAATAAGGTGAATGCCCCTTCATTTTTTTTTTTTAAGATTTTTATTTATTTATTTGACAGAGAGAAATCACAAGTAGGCAGAGAGGCAGGCAGAGAGAGAGGACGAAGCAGGCTCCCTGCTGAGCAGAAAGCCCGATGTGGGGCTCGAACCCAGGACCTGGGATCATGACCTGAGCCGAAGGCAGCGGCTTAACCCACTGAGCCACCCAGGCGCCCCAACCCCTTCATTTTTTAAAAAAGATTTCAGGGGCACCTGGGTGGCTCAGTGAGTTAAGCCTTCGGCTGGGGTCATGATCTCAGGGTCCTGGGATCGAGCCCCGCATCGGGCTCTCTGCTCAGCGGGAAGCCTGCTTTCCCGCCTCATTCTGCCTGCCTCTCTGCCTACCTGTGATCTCTCTCTCTCTGTCAAATAAATAAATAAAATCTTAAAAAAAAAATTTATTTCTTCAAGAGAGGAGAGAAAGTGCACATGCACACCGGTGGGGGGAGGGGCAGAGGGAGAGAGAAGCAGACTCCCCACTGAGCAGGGAGCCTGACCCTGGGACTCAACCCCAGGACCCTGAGATCATCACCTGAGCTGAAGGCAGATGGAGAATCTCTTTTTAACACTTTGGCTTATTTCCTTCTAGTCTTTCCCATCAAAGAAGTAGCCAATTAAGACTTTTTAGAACCCCTAAAAAAAGGGGATTAGAACCACTGATTAGCTTATACTGCAACCCTTCCTCTAAACCACATAACTCAAAATTTACATGCATTTAAAAACCAAAATAGGGCGCCTGGGTGGCTCAGTGGGTTAAGCCGCTGCCTTCGGCTCAGGTCATGATCTCAGGGTCCTGGGATCGAGTCCCACATCGGGCTCTCTGCTCAGCAAGAAGCCTGCTTCCCTCTCTCTCTCTCTGCCTGCCTCTCCGTCTACTTGTGATCTCTCTCTGTCAAATAAATAAATAAATAAATAAAATCTTTAAAAAAAAAATAAAATAAAAAAAATAAAAACCAAAATAGCTTTTTTGTTTGTTTGTGTTTTTAGATTTTTCTCCTTCCAAAATTTTAGGTATTTTTAGTTATCTTGTGTTTTTCATGCAAGCTGAGCTGGTGTTCTCAGCAGTTGTGTTCACTTTGCCCATTAAGGACCCAGGTCCCGAGGGCTGTGTCCTATAGCTGTGCATGGAGATGTTCAGAGTGAGGGCACTATCCAGGAGATTCCTACCACAGGACTGACCTCTAAGCGCCTGTACTCTTTGCTGGAGCTGCTGGAACAGAGTACCACAACCTTAGTTGTGGCTTAAACCACAGAAATGTATTGTCTTAGGGTGCCTGGGTGGCTCAGTGGGTTAAGCCTTTGCCTTCAGCTCAGGTCATGATCTCAGGGTCCTGGGATAGAGCCCCACATCAGGCTCTCTGCTCAGTGGGGAGTCTGCTTCTCCCTCTCTCTCTCTCTCTGCTTGCCTCTCGGCCTACTTGTGATCTCTGTCAAATAAATAAATAAAAATCTTTAAAAAAAAATGAATTGTCTCATAATTCTTGAGGCAAGAAATCAAGTGGTTAGCAGGGTTGGTTCCCACTAAGAGCAATGAAGGAGGGAATCTGATCCAGGCTACTTCCTCGACTTGCAGGTGACCGTTTTCATCCCACACAGAGTTCTCCCTGTATGTGTGTCTGTGTCCAAATCTCTCCCCCACCTTTTTTTGAAAGATTTTATCGACTTATTTGTCAGGGAAAGAGCGAGAGAGAGAACACAAGCAGGGGAGCAGCAGGCTGAGGGAGAAGCAGGCTCCCTGCTGAGCAAGGAGTCTGATGCAGGACTCGCTCTCAGGACTCTGGGATCATGACCTGAGCTGAAGGCAGATGCTTAACTGATTGAGCTACCCATGCAACCCTCACTTCTCCGTTTTTGTTTTTATTTTTTAAGGATTTTATTTATTTATTTGACAGATAGAGATCACAGGTAGGCAGAGAGGCAGGCAGAGAGAGAGACAGAGAAGCAGGTTCCCTCTTGAGCAGAGAGCCCGATGCAGGTCTCGATCCCAGGACCCTGAGATCATGACCTGAGCTGAAGGCAGAGGCTTAACCCCCTGAGCCAACCAGGCCCCCCACTTCCCCATTTTTAAAGAAGCTCTGTGCCCGGTGTGGAACTCATGACCCTGAGATCAAGAGTCCTATGCTCTAACGACTGTCCCAGACAGGTGCCCCCAGATCTCCCCTATTTATTTATTTGAGAGAGAGAGAGAGAGCACACTAGAGCACAAGCAGAGGAGGGGCACAGAGGGGAAGCCAACAGCCAACTGAACGTGGAGCCCCACACGGGGCTCAATCTCCTGACCCAAAGATCATGACCTGAGCTGAAATCAAGAGTCAGACGCTTAACCAACTGAGCCACCCAGGCACCTCTTCCCCTTTTTATAAGGACTAAAGTCATATTAGAATATTTGCCTACCCTACTTTGGTATGACCTCATCTTAACTTCAACAATTTTGTCTGCAATGACCCTATTTCCAAATAAAGTCACATTCTAATGTACCCGGGCTCAGAACATCAACATACGAATTTTTTTTTTTGGGGGGGAACGACACAATTCAACCCGTACATAACCGCTTCCTTCCTCCTCTGAAGACTGTTATTCTGAGCTTTGAAGTATGACTCAAAGTGTGTTGCTTTGTTTCCTTTTGGCTTTTTGCTATTGTTTGCTCACTTGCCCAGGGGGTGTTTGCTTACTGCCAGGTAAAACCAAATCCACAAGGCATGGCTGACCACCTGCTGACGCTGACTGAGAGCTCTGGCAAACCTGGAAATCAGGCTGCGCATCCATAACCAGGGCCACTAGGAGAAGCAACCAAAAAACCTCTTGAGTTCATAATCTTGTCTGAGATCATTCTGAATTCTAAATACATTCTGTCTGTTGGTCCTAGAGTCTAAATGCCTTTTGACACCTGCAAAGAACTCAGCTCAATCAGTGAATGTGCCTTCTTCTTGATTCCATGGGTCATTTACATGATTTATAGAAAAAAAAATGTAATTTTATTGTAGGACTTGGATTTTCAGAAGTGTGTGGCTTTCAATCTGGCATATGTGGAGACTTTATCCAGCTATAATGAAATGACTATTGATAATGTGACCATGAAATTCGTCATTATTGTGTACGGCAGTGTCATTGATATTAAGACAGAGGTACCATATCTTGCACCTTGCATTTTGCCTAAAACCTGTGAGCAGGTAAGGACAGTTATTTCTAAAGTCATTTGCTTTCCATGGTGCCCCATAAGTGACTTGAAAACTCAACTGACCACCTTAAAAAGAAATGTAACCAGGAAGGACCCCGCAGTTCCCAGCACCTTTAACGAAACAGTCAATACATGCCCAGGGCTTCGGTACCATTAAGCAGTGTGTGCTCGACACAGCAGTGAGACGCAGGGGCCTCAGGGGCCCAGAATCCACCTGCCCTCTGCTTGCCAAGCCTTTTGCCTTGGAGTGGGGCCGTGCCTCCTGGGGAACAGGGGTGCCTTTGTCCCTTTTGTGGCCTTCCTATCTTTGTATCTCTCAGTAATTCAGAGGATGATGGTAAATCTAAATGCTTTTCTAGTAGAAAATGAAAAATCTCTTTAGCTTTGAAGCAAGGGGTGGAGGCGAGGCCGGGAACAGCAGGAGCAATGCTCACAGTTTGGTTTAAGACACAGGGCTTGGGGTCAGGCCTACTTGGGTTAAAAGCCTGACCCCTGTGCCCACTGGTGTGTGAGCAAAGGCTAGCTGCCTTCTGACCCTCTGTTGCCCATTAGTGCGATAAGGCCAACAACAGCAACCGTCTGGTAAGGTTCTTGTGAGGATCCGGGGAGACGGTATCCGGTCTCTAGAGATGAGAGTTAATAATTGTTACTTGTACCCAATGTGCCTTCCTGGAGGCAGATGTCAGCGTGAGATACAGGCCAAAAGTTCTAAAAAAGAAGACAGTCCTCCTGCCTGGGAAGGCTGGGCCCAGAGCCCTTGAACATCAGTGTAGGGGTACAAGTAAACTTGTGGGTTTTGGGGACTCCCTGTTTTCCAAATTGGGAATGTCCGGTCTGGTTACAAGTAAGTTGGAGAAGGTTCCTTTCTGAAGTCTGTACAGATGCAAAAGGTAATTTTCTAGTCCAAGACTTCTTGAAACAACATTCAAGGGGATTGAAATGAGAAAGACACAGATCTTAGGCTGGAAGCCCAGTTCTGGGTTTCATCTTATTTCCTACATTGTTTGAAAACATTAGGAATGAGGCAGGGTCACCATCAAAGGGTACTCTTCTGATGATTTCAAATTTTCCCTCTTAGGTTCAGGGAACTTCCGATTTAAGCAAGCTGCTGGTTGTGCAAGCGTTCGATCCTGCCAAAAATACCGACTCCAAAGTCATGGGTAAGGGGCAGCCCGTTAGTGATGGGAAAACCATGCAACATTTCCTTAATGCTAAGAAAATGACTTGAGGGTACTTTGTGGGTTTGTTGTCAGTCCCCATGCTTGGGCCCACCCTGGCTGCCATATTGCTTCTGGGAGGCCATCTACCAGCGTCTTCCAGACCCTGAAATCCAGGTGGCTCCTTTCTCTCTCACATCCCTTCCTTCACACTTGTGCTGGTAGAGAGGAACGTCTCTGTTGTACCCTTCCTGGTCCTGGCAGGCTGGAATCACAAAGTGCAGAGCAACAGCGGTGAGGGCAGAGACCCTCTCACAGTGGGCCCTGGGGTGGAGAGCTGGTGTGATCCCAACAACCAAAGGGAATATGGGCTCTTTGAATATTGTCTTGCCCGAGGGGCACTTTGATACTTACTCAGTAATGACAGTCTCTAAATGTATCTTAGTGCCCCACGACACATCTCACCGTGCCAAGCCGTGCACCAAGAGGATGAGGTAGGAAGGACTTGCTCTAGAGAACACGCATTCCCTTCTTTCATTTCATGCTCAGTACCCCTGCTCTACCAAGCCGTGTTGTCATCTCCCCAAGTGCCCTAGCTCAAAAACAGTCAGCCTTAGCATGCTTCTCCAATGGGCACCATCCTGGCATTTCCAATTCATGTGATCGGCCAACTTAGATGTCATGCAATTCTCCGTAAATTGTTAATTCCAGGGGTGGGAGGGTTGGGTTTACATGATTTAAAAAAATTTTTTTTTAAGATTTTATTTATTTATTTGACAGACAGAGATCACAAGTAGGCAGAGAGGCAGGCAGAGAGAGAGGAGGAAGCAGGCTCCCTGCTGAGCAGAGAGCCTGATGTGGGGCTCGATCCCAGGACCGCGAGATCATGATCTGAGCCAAAGGCAGCGGCTTAACCCACTGAGCCACCCAGGCACCCTCATTTGCACAATTCTTATAAAATGCAGCCGCACTGTGTGCTGGGCTCCATGGCCAGCACTAGATGGGGAGCAGGCCAAACTATGTCTCTGCCCTCGTGAGGAGGAAAGACATTCAATAAGTAATTCCACTGCTCCCCGAGAAAAGCAAATTCAACCTCAGACGTGCTGCAGCTTACTCTCTAGGCTCTGTTCTGGGGTCATGCGCAGCATCCGATTTGGGGGAGCTTCTCTTCAAGCCGGTGAACACTGAAAGAATCCTGACTCCAGCCACTCTGCACCTTCCACAGCTCTCTTGGGGCAGCAGGGTCTATGGCAGGGCTTGGAGCTCGGGGCTTAGTGTCAACCCCATTGGGGCACCCTGCGGGCTGCTGAGTCAGAGATCTTAGCACTGCCAGGAAGCAGGACACAGGTCCCCTCTGGTCCTGGGCCTGTAGGCCTCTCTCCTTCTTCAGGCTCCCTGCAATCTACCAGTTTTAGATGGATGGTCCTCTATCACTCTGTATTCACCAGTGAATTTGGGGCAAAAGTCACACACGGTATAGGCTCAAGGACTGGATCCAGCCAGTGCACTGGGTGTGTATGATCCGCCCACATGCTTTGTCTGCAAATTTTAAAGTAAGTTGCAAAGTAGGAGCATTTAAACATTCCACATGTAAGAAAAAAAATCCAGATTTTGAGCTTTTCTTGAAAAACTCAAAGCGTGCCAACACTGGGTGCTTGTTCCTATATGTGCCAACACATGGAGCTGAGCATAGGGGGAAAACATGCTGTGCAGTTGGCCACAGTCCACACCCTGCCCTCTTGTCTTAGATACAGCCCGCTGCCTTGTCTGTGTGACCTGCCTGTTCTCATTTGAGTTTGCCACCCCGTGACTGGGGCTCTTGGGAGCCTAATAGCAAACCTCCCTGAGGAAAGATGCTAGAGCCCAGATGTGAGGGCAGAAGGGAAATAGGAGACCTACCGGGAGAGAGCAAATTGATATTTCAGAATAGTCTTCTGCTACCTTTACTCTTAAACCCCTAACTTAGTTTTTCTGTCTGATGCATGTATTCGGACGGGTTCAGTCAACACTGGTCTTCCAATGACCCACAGAGAATATAATTGGAAGAGAAAAAACGAGGTAATAAACTTGACACTTGGATTAGATTTTTTTTTACCGCGAATAGTAAACTACCTAGCTGGAAGGAGCTGTGAAGCCAAGTAGCAAAATATGGGTGGTACGGGGGTGAGAAGAGAGACCCTTAGTGGCAGCTCACTGACCAAAAAAATTGGGATAAAGCACATCTGAATTATTTAACAATTAAAATGATGGAATTTTTTTGAAAGATGTGATTTTTGCCCCAGGTCCCCCGTCCCAATTTCCTCCCTCTTGAACTCCTTCCCACGATGCCCCCATCGTGGGAATCTATAGGACACTTTTTTTTTTTTTAGATTTTATTTATTTATTTGAGACCAAGAGAGACAGACAGTGACAGAGGTAGCAAGAAAGAGCACATGCAGGGAGGAGAGGGAGAAGCAGGCAGGAAGATCAACATGGGGCT
The DNA here is from genome assembly GCF_902655055.1 of Lutra lutra. Lineage (NCBI taxonomy): Eukaryota > Metazoa > Chordata > Mammalia > Carnivora > Mustelidae > Lutra > Lutra lutra. The sequence goes on from NC_062292.1 coordinate 28,682,841, forward strand.
CGACCGCAGGACCCCGGGGATCATGACCTGGGCCAAAGGCCCACACTTAACCGACTGAGCCACCCAGGCGCCCCTACAGGCACGTTAAGGATGGGGAGGGTCAGGCCACGAGCAAGATTAGACATTAGTGTCTGAATGCCTGTGCCTCTCTCTTTGGCGGGGGGGGGGGGGGGGGGGGGGGGGGGGGGGGGGGGGGGGGGTGTCCCCAGGGCATTTGGAACCACAGGCAGATTCCAGAAATCTTCCTAGAAGATCACTTTTACTTGATGCTCTTTTAAAGGGAGGAAACTCATTTAACCATTAGGTTACCTGAAATGTTTTATATTAAAACAAGCATATTATGGAGTAGGGTGACAAATTTGCATGAATTTTTAAGATAAACCAGGAGACTTCAAACCATTTTGTTAGGAGAGTCACGGAAGTTTTGCCCTCACATCTTTGCCTGCTTTCCTCAGCAACCGGGGCCAATTTGGAAAAGCTTGAGAAGTGCTGGAAAGCATGTGGAGTAGGAGAGGGGAGGGCTGGTCACATGGGGCCAGGACAGAGTGGAGGGAAGTCTGGGGAGTGGGGGACCTGCAAGGCTAGTTACTAGAGGGGTTTCTGTCAGGGCCACGAACACAGCTCCTTTGGGCCCAAGCCTACTCGGCAGAGTGAAGACGGCGCTGACAGGGCATTAGGGCGCTAGGCAAATGCACAGGTGGGCCCTTCAGCACCCTCTCTTTCCCAGTTGGGAAGTCACCCCAAATAAATATGCTTTCCAAGGGAAAATGATGTGCCATCTATGCGCAGTTTCAGAAATCCCGTGACCTATTGCAGGCCCAACCAGTCACCCTAAGACCCTTTTAATAGAATCGTGGGCCTGCACAGTCATCTGTGATAGGGTGTTGTAGCGTTTGTTGGGGGGAAGGAAAGTTGCATTGACCAAATGTATGATTGATGATGGTTCCTAAGAAAGTAACTTAGTTCTTTTTAGACAGCCTTCTTAGGGTCCACCTCTCCTTTCTTAAAAAGGACACTTTTTCACAAATGTGAACCTAATTGGGAGTCAAGTAATTGACTTAACTGACTCCTCATTGTCTCCGTTTTTTCCGGGCCCCGTTATTTAACAAAAATTCTCATTTTCTTTAGGAAAGAGGTTTCCAGTTATCCTGGAATCGGTCACAAAGTTAACCGGGAATTCAACTCACCTGACATTTTTCCCGAGGCGCACCTTTGTTGGACTACTCTTGCTGAGTTAACACAGTATCTCTTCATAAGAGGGTGTCTGATGGTCTAGAGATGCAAATGTCTCTCTCAAAGCCCTTAATATAGAATATTTTTTAGAGGGAATGTTCCAGATGATAAAATAGAAACTTCTAAGTTTTCTGATGGCAGTTAATACTTAAAAACATTTCTCTTGAAACACTGTCTTAATATTTCGCTTGAGTTTCTTGTGTTGTTGGAAAGTGGATCCCATTTTAGGAAAGAATACTAACGCTGCTAATGTGTTATGCAGAGTTAGGGTGAAGACTGAGCTAACCTTCTGGCCCAAGTGCCAAAGGATTACCTGGCAAGGTTAGTTAGAAGCTGCTGGAACAGTGAACTGCTGTATTTATTTCAAAACTGAAGGACTGCTGTAAAAGCTCTAATTTGAAGCAGTTGCATCATACCTGAGATGTTCAAAAATTTGTCAGGATCATAATGCAATTCAAGGCCTACCAAATGAAACCAAAGAGCTGTAGCAATTTCCGAGAGTATTAAAAGTTCTTAGGAGTATTGGTATTAGACTGAAGCACAGGGACCTATAATTTGATATGCTGTCATTGCCTCCCTAACATTTTCCAGAGAAGTTATTCCCTCCCTCCCCGACTTAGTAAATGTTGAAAAACAGAACTATGTTCCACCATCTTAGTGAAAGCAAAGTTCAGGAGAAATTAACAATTTTACGTTGCATAATACTGTTTGGTATCACTTTTCAATTTTTTAAAAGTCAAATAAAGTTCAGTTTTATGGGCTGGTTGTTTATTATTTGGAATCCGTTATCCCTTTTCATTTTAACAAGATTTTGAAAGGATATTCGGTTCTCAACTTTAGGGAAAACCAGGATAGAGGTAAGAATAGAAGAAAAGGTGGGAGAAACAGTCCTTCCAGAGCCTCTGGGTACCTCGCATACTAGGGCAGTATTTCAGAGCAGATGACCAGCGTCAGCAAATTCGGGATGTGGCTGCACATGTAGGAACCAGGCCACCATGACTGAACCACAAAGGCTTCGTCTTCCTTTTTCTCATTATATAACCATGTTGACACACCATGCTACATTAGTTTCAGGTATACGACCTACTGATTCAGCTTCTCTAACCGTTATGCTGTGTTCACCCCAAGTGTAGCCATCTGTCATCCCATGATGCTATTATAGTAGTATTGACAATATTCCCCTATGCCATACCCTTCATCCATGTGACTTATTCTATTATTATGGTAACATGTCTGGAAATAGGGGCAGGGGAGGGCACACGGGTGCAGCTGCTTGAGGTGGTTACCGTGAAGCTAGGCTGCAGCCTCTTCCCTCGAGGCTGGGTCTGGGACTTTGAGCCTCAGGTTGGCAAAATGAGGGCAAGGAGTTCTCTGTATGAGGTTTTTGCCTTATTGTCAGGAATGGACCTCATCCTGGGCCAGCACTGTCAGGTGCCCACACCTATATCACCTTAAGATGAATTTTAACTGGCAAAACATACTATTACTTGAAGAGGCAAAAGCAGGAAAACCAGTCTTCTGGTCTTTTAGACGGCATTCTTCAGGATATTGGGTAACTTGGGAATTTTCACTCCATTCTTAACCTTCCTGGTATCACTAGAATTTTACACGTGGAGAATTCAAGGAAACTAAAAACTGAATGACCTGGCACCAGGCATCACCTTTTATATTATCAAACTCAATAAAAATATAAAGGGCTACAGGCGAGAGATGACCTCCAAACCCACGACCTATTTAGCACGGTCTAATGAAAGTCTGAGAGACCATGAGCTCAGGGTAGTTAGTTAGTAGTTAGTATCCTTTCCAGAAGAGCACAGTCGTCCTATTCTCAAGATTAAGCCTAGTAATCCAATTAAGCGCTCTTCACAGTGGGAGTCACAAACTCAAGGACCCAAGGGAACCGAGAGGAAGGAGCAAAGTGGTCCAAGAGTTGTGAAATCCTTGTTCATCCGTTGCTCTTGGACTTTCATTGTATGACATTTTATGGATCTGTCTTTGGAGAAAAAGTACCAATGCCCATTCAGGCAAGCAGACCTCTGCCCTGCAGGACAGAGTCTAAACTAGTGCTTCAAGACGTGACGACAGAATCCTCTACTCCAGTTTTAATAAAGAATTTATTTGCTGATTCCCAAAAGGCAAGAGTCAGAAAACAGCCCCACCCGCCCCACTGCAAGAAGTGTTCTAGAATAAAACATTTGCCATCATCTTCTCCTCTTCCCGAGGTGTGCCCTTGCTGGCGTCCATCAGCGAAGCGCAGACTGACAGACGGAAATACTCTGCACGAAAGGCACAGGGCACCAGATTACACCTCCCCCGCAGCCAAGCCGCCTTTCTCTTTTGACAGAAATTTACCGAAACGTTTTCTTTATAGCAAAGTACTTAAAAGATCCTTCCCCTGTTAATCCCACTTGTTATCTCCTGAAAAAGTAGAGAAATGAAAGGTTCTCTGCCCCTGCTGTGATCCAAACACTCAACAGTGAAGATACATCTGGGTACGCTCAGTTAAGGGGTTGTACACACGCTCATCACAGAGGACTCTGAACCTCAAGTTCTGGGTTTGATCAGAAGAGCTGAAAAACAGAGAGTCATTCTATGATGGAGCAAAGCAGGCTTTCTCAACACTACCTCACTGATCCCAAATCCCGTAGAGATCCGAGCCTCTCCTACAGACCGTGTTTCAAAGAGAGTCAGCGGAGGAGCACGCTAAGGTACACGAACGGAGTTGAATGCTGGTGAAGGCACAGAGTAAAGGATCCCGAGAAATTTTTAGTGCCATTTTCATTTAATAAGCCAGTAGTAGAGCAACCTAAAGACCTTGGCTGTGATCACACCAGGATGTTTTTATGAAGAGTTGTAGGAGAACATGATTGGCAGCCGGCATCATCGGGCTCATTAAGCTAAGCCAACAGCTCCAGCACCAGCTCCCCGGAGACCTCGGCTGGAGACTACGGCTGGGGCGTGTAGCGAAGGTACTTCTTGCCCGAGGGGAGCTCTTTGGTGAAGACTCCTTTAGGGAAGATTTTTTTGGCTTCATCTTCAGGGATGGTTGGAAGAACCATCACGCTGTCTCCGTCCTGTTCAAAGACATGGAGAAATGGTGAAATCCGATCTTAGAGGGAACCTTAAAGGCAAGAGCTGACTTCAGAACGTAGCTACAGGTGCTCCTGGGCAGACCTCGGTATTGGTTACTCTCTCCCCTCTGAGGAATTTTGTTTGCACAGGGTGACATTTTTGTGAGGGAACTATTTCCCTATGTTAACAAGTAGTAGTCTTACTTTAAACCCAGTGATGGCCTGGCATCACACTTTAAAAAAGGTTAACTCTAAGTCCTCATTGCCGCCCTGTGTCAATGATTCCTGCCCTGCTCTCATGCCCGGCTCCTCACCCCACTTCCTGCTCCTCCTCTCCCAGGCACGCTGGCTTTTCTTCTGTTCCTTGAACCCACCAAGCTTGCTTTCCAGCTGTTCCTGCCGCCAGCTGTGCTCTTCTCTCATAAATACGTGTGACTTGGTCCCTTGTTTTGTGTCTTTCCCAAAGGTCCCTTCAGAGAAAGGCCTTCCTTGACAGCCAGTTATAAAACCAACCTTCCCACTCCTGCATTCCCATTCTGGCCACCTCTGCTTGATGACTCTGCCACACTCATTGTCACCTAACTCACAGGAGACTTGCTTACTGTTTGTCTCCACCCACTGGAGTGTGAGCTCTAGGAGGGGAGGGACTTCTATTTACATTTCGATCTATACTGTTTGCTGCTGTATCCCAGTGCCCACTGCCCCGGCTCAGTAAACACATGTTCGGTGGATGGATATACAGAGTTTAAGTGATTTGCCTGTCAGGAATAACAAAACACAACCTGGTATTCAGGTTAGCGTATTTAAAAAAAAAAAAAAATGTAGCTACATGAAATTACCCTTGGGATATCCCTGTCCTACCTTTTGCAGAAATCCTAGAAATTAAAAATTTATGAACAAGATACCGAGAATTCTACATGAGTTTAAAAGACCGAATGAAGCTTAAAAGAAATGAAATGCTCCGTGACATTAATATACCACTGTTTTAGAGCCATGTCTGAAGTGGCCAATCTAAGTCTAGCTATAAATATTCTGCCATCATTTTGCTAATTTGGGGAAGAGTTAAAGGTTTTTAAAAAAAATTCTCTTATTTTAAAAGGCATCATTCTGACCAATTGATCAAATGATCTAGAAGTTAGGAAGCCAACGTAGGGAGTGTGCACTTTATATAAAGTGTCAAAGATTTTGAGAATGGCCTCACGACAAATTGGAAACTCAGCCCTGAGAACTCCAGCCAGTGTGTGTGCATGTCAGAAAAAGATCCCCAGGTAACAATGACCCTGAAGACAGCCACTGAGAGATCAGCCTGTAGGACCTTACAGACAGCATGAGCACCTGCCCTTTTAACATCTTTACCTTCCAATCAACCGGGGTGGCAACCCTCTTTTCCGCCGTTAGCTGGAGAGAGGTAATTACTCTGAGAATCTCATCAAAGTTCCTGCCGGTTGTTGCTGGGTAGAGGATGGACAGCTTCAGTTTCTTGTCAGGACCAAAAATAAACACCTGCAAAGCACACAAATGCATAAATAGAGGAATTCTTTAAGTGTTTTTGATATTACAGCCTCTCTGAAAGTTCATCAGTCATTAGAAATGTTCAAGGGTGTTTAAAAAACAAATAGAACAACCCTCTACCCGCCCCGTCCCAGAACATCTAGAAGGATACAGCAAACTGTTAATCTAGGTGGCTGGTGTTTAGAGAACTTTATTCTCCGTGGTTTTTTTCTTTTTTTTTTTAAGATTTATTTTTTATTCTTTATTTTTAATCTCTGCACCCAACATGGGGCTCGAACTCACAACCCCAAGATCAAGAGTTACATGCTCTACCGACTGAGCCATCGAGGTGGCCCCCTCCATGTTATTTTTCTAAACTTAGAAGGGCATTCTATTGGCTCTGGCTGTCTCAGTAAGAACACCTGATACTCAAATTGAATCCAGAAAGGCCCTGGGAAGGTACTATGTTAACTGGGGATGATTATCCTAAAATATACTAATGGGAGTTGATCCTCGTCCTTAAGTAGTTGTACAGTTTTGCAGCTGAGGGACTAAGTTTGTTCTCTAGTGGGTAAGGACAGAACAAGTAGAAATTCTAAGCCAGAACTGCCTTATGGGAAAGGGGATAGTCCACCACTTTGGAGAGGGCTGTCAGGAGAGCTGGAGAAAAGATTCCCCACTTCTAGATGACATCTTAGGAGAACTACTTATTTTACGCAGATTTCCAAAAGCTGTCAAATTCAGCAACTTTAAAATTTAACTGAAAATTTTACTTTGCATTAGCAGTACAGATGCTCCGTGAGATTGCCGCTAATTTATTTTGCAATCAGAGATATTCCCCTATTTCCTGGAGCTGGTGCAAGCACTCAATCAGACGAAGAGCCTGGCCAGTCGTGAGGACTCCACAGTGGATTTCTACACTCACCACACGTGCTGTCACAGGCATGCCCTTTTCGTCCTTCTCCGCCGGGTCCAGCATGCCTAACAGGATGGCAAGGTCCCGATTCTTATCATCAATGATGGGGAAAGGTAATGTTTCTGTGGGCTCCTGACCATTGTAAGCATTGATATCCTGAAATGCAGGTGAGAGAGGAAAAAGAAATCTAAACCAAGCACATCTTCTGAATTCGATCAGTTAACAGCTATATCTTGCAAGATAGGGAAGAGGATCACAATTGTAATTTACTCTATAAGCAATTTGAGTAAGAAAATGAATGAATGAACACCCCTTATCCCAATCAGTCACTGACAGAAAGAACAGTGCGGTACAGTACTTAGGTTATAACTGTAGACCCTTTTCATGGCCAGTCCTCTTAAAAATTGGCATGCTTTTACTGTTTGAAGCAGCAAGAAAGAAAGCAGCAGAGTCGAATACTGTGGAGTTAGATCCCAATCCAAAGCACCACCAGATTCCCAATAAGTAAACACCATCCGAAATAAGGGGTTCATTAAGTCCATCAGTTCTTTTTTTTTTTTTAAGATTTTCTTTATTTGACAGAGATCACAAGGAGGTGGAGAGGTAGGCAGAGAGAAAGAGGGAGAAGCAGGCTCCCTGCTGAGCAGAGAGCCTGATGCGGGGCTCAATCCCAGGACCCTGAGATCATGACCTGAGCCGAAGGCAGAGGCTTAACCCACCGAGCCACCCAGGTGTCCCAAATCCATCAGTTCTAGAAATAATGCCACATGCACAGATAATTCTATAGATCTGGTCCCTGCCTGCTAAGTACCCCGACCCAGACGCAACACTACTGGAAGGCAGATTATTAAGAAATGGGGGGGAAAAAAAAAAACCACAAAGCAAACCCAAGAATAGAGCTGAGTATATATACTTTAAGGACAAATAACAGGTAAAATTTTTATGGGTGAAAAAGGCAGAAACATCCACACAGAAACAAGGCATTTCAGGTCTGAACTGAAAGACAATAATGTACGCTCCTCCCTACGCTGTTCTCTTCCCTTAGTTAACTGCACTCATTCACTTCTACTTTTCCGGTCCCTAAAAGCCTTTGGGGGAAAAAAAAAATCTAGCCTCATTATTTGATCAAGTGTCCATATGGCACTCAAAGTGGGGCCGGCAGTGTGGACGAGTAAGACACAGTTCCTGCCTTCAAAGAAATGTTTACTCTGGTTCAGATGACTCTCCTACAAAGTCACAGCAAATGCAGGGCTATGACGGGTACATGGCAGATTGTGAATGCTGAGTATCCTAATGTCCCCATTTACAGGTCTGCTGAGCTGGCTGAGACTTCAGGAAAGACTCTGACCCCGGGCCTCGGAGGATGGATGAGCTTTTCACAGGTTAAGAGGAATAGTATTAATGAGACATGCAGGCAAGTCTGAGCATAAAGAATTGAGAAGAGAGCAAGTCCCTTAGCTGGGCAGTTTTAGGAAGAAGCAGAAAAGAGGATTTAAAGTTAGAATGAGGTTTGTGTATTATGTGCGACCTTGAAAGTGAAGTGGATAGAAGTCATGGTAGTCACAGACTCTTTGATTTCTCCATGGAGACGCGACAGGGTTAAGAGTCATACAGATGAACTCTGAAAATGGTAGCAACACTTTTTGACATGTTCCTTAGTTTTATTATCTTATTTAATTATCTTATTTACTATCTTAGCTTCCCTTTTCCTTTTTTTTTTTTTAATTTTATTTATTTATTTGAGAGAGAGATCACAAGTAGGCAGAGAGGCAGGCAGAGAGAGGGGGAAGCAGGCTCCCTGCTGAGCAGAGAGCCCGATTCGGGGGCTCGATCCCAGGACCCTGAGATCATGACCTGGGCCGAAGGCAGAGGCTTAACCCACTCAGCCACCCAGGCGCGCCCCATTAGCTTCCCTTTTCTTGTCACTGGCTCCCTACCAAGTCATCACATCTAAAAAATGATCCATATGGATTCGTGCGAGAGGCACCGTGAAGTTCCCTCTTTAATTAGCTGAACGTCACTGTTTTTGACAGTTGGGACGTGTCTCCTATTGAATGCAATCCCAATTGGGAAAATTCTACAGCAGAAGCTCACCAGCCAAAATGCTTTAAGAGATGTTATACAAGAGGCAATAAGCCCTTCCTTTAGTGATCTCTCAATTTAACTATCACTATACCATCAATTGTCAACACTGCCGCTTGCCCAATGAGTATTCCGTGACATCCATGAGCACCAATGAACCACATACTTTGCCTCTGTTCTATCCTAAATCGGGCTAATGCCTGCCCTCTAGCACCTAGCATCACAACAGCATCGGTGTGAGGTTCCTACGGGCCACTGCCATCATTTTACAGCAGGACAATCCTGAGCAAGTCCCTCCAGCTCTGTGGGAGGAAAAGGTATTCTCAGTGGCAAACACGAGGGCACGAACCACATACCTCCAGGGCTGCTCCTGGAAACAAATGAGAAACAGCCCGTGAGATCGCTGTAGAAAGACAGCTGCTATTCACAGCCAGAAGTAAGGAATGAGAAGGAATTCCACCCTGAGAAAGAGCAATGTGCTTCTCTTTTCTCCTGCATATGGTTCTTTTCCTCTCAGACACCGAGAATCAATGAGCATAAAATGGCCAAGGGATGCAGCCCCAGGTGGCCAACTCCCAAGTCGGGACATCTTTTATTCAGTTGTACAGTGAAGTGCTTGGCACAGTGCATGGTACATGGTCCATCCCTCTGAGCTGACCTATCAGCATTATTCAGTGGCACATCAGAGCGAAGCCATCATAATGTTCTTCAGTTCAGCCTAGATCACCACATTTATTGGCCAAGTACATCCTTTGCTGCAAGCAGGCAATTCCTTCAGTTCCTACATTCTACATGTACGGACCAACCACCTAGGATGTACCAGGCATCAAGCACGGTTTAGCAGTGCACAGAACGGGAGCCTGCCTGGCCGAGCCTCTACTCCGCTGGGTGCGGACAAATGAACAAACGAAACCAGCAATGTGCAGAGCATTTTCTTTTAGATGGTGACAAGTGCTAAGGAGAAAATCAATCAGAGGGGGCTAGGGAGTGTGGAGAAGAGTTATAATCTTAGATAATGAGGCCATGGGAGGCTTTAATGAGTCAAGACCAGAAGGACGTGAGGGTAAGCCACAACCTGGGTAGAGAGTCTTCAAAATAGGATTAAGGATAATTTTAAGGTGGAGGAGATGAATTTACTGATAACTCGGACACAGGTATGGAAAAATCAGAGGCATTAAGGATGATGCCTGGCTTTTTGACCTGAGCAACTATGAAAACACAGTGTCTGTTTTCTAAGATGAGTAAGACCTTGGATTAAGAAAAAAGAACCCCGTGTTAGACATACTAGGTATGAGATGACGGGACATCCCAGGGAAGAGGCTGAGTTGCCACGGGTTGTATCGGTATGAAAGCCAGCAGAGTCTAACTACAGATGGAAATTTGGGAATTACAGCATTTAGAGGTGAGTGGATGACTTCACCAACGGGAAAGGTGTAGATAAAAAGAGAAGACATCCATGAAATGTGTCCAGGGAAACTTCAGCATAAATTAGGAGTTGAGAGATGGAGCTCAGTCTGAGAATAAGCAGAACAGCTACAGATGTGGTGTCTGGAAGCCAAGAGAGGAAAATGTTTCAGAATATAGTGATCACTGGGTTAAAGGCTCCTAGCAGGCCAAGAAAGAGCAGGGCTAAGAACCAAGCATTGCATTTAGCAAAGGCAGAGGTCACAGTGTGGTCTAAATCAGACTTTCAGATTATCAGTTAATCTGAGGGGCGCCTGGGTGGCTCAGTCAGTTAAGCGTCTGCTTACGGCTCAGGTTATAATCTCAGGATCCTGGATTGAGCCCCGCATGGGGCTCTCTGCTCAGCTGGGGGTCTGCTTCTTCCTCTCACTCTCCATGTTCTCAGTGCCCCACCCCCCCCTGCAATAAATAAAGTCTTAAAAAAAAAAATCAGTGAATCTAAGATCACTTGTACCTTTACCTCAAAAAACCAAGATACTTAGAGTATTAACATCTCAGGAAACAACAGGTGTTGGTGAGGATGCGGAGAAGGGGGAACCCGCCTACACTGTTGGTGGGAATGTAAACTGGTGCAGCCACTTTGGGAAACCGTATGCAGATTCCTCAAAAAGTTAAAAACAGGACTACCTTGTGACCCAGCAATTGCACTACTGGGTATTTACCCAAAGGATATAAAAATAATGATCCAAAGGGGCATGTGCATCCCAGTGTTTATAGCAACAATGTCTACAACAAGGAAAATATGGAAAGAGCCTAGATGTCCACTGGCGGATGACAGATGTAGTACAGGCGCGCGCGCGCACACACACACACACACACACACACACACACACACACACAGGACTATTACTCAGCCATCAAAAAGAATGAAATCTTACCATTTGCAACAATGTGGATGGAACTAAAAGATACTATGCTAAGTGAAACATGTCAGTCAGAGAAAGATAAATACCATATGACTTCACTCGTAAGTGGAATTTAAGAAACAAAACAGGAACATAGGGGAAGAGAAGGAAAAAATAAAGTAAGATAAAAACAGAGAGGGAGGCAAACTGTAAGAGTCTCTTAACTATAGGGAACAAACTGGGGGTTGCTAGAGGGGAGGGGGTGGGGGGATGGGCAACTCAGGTGACGGGCATTAAGGAGGGCATGTTGTAATGGGCACTGGGTGTTCTATGCAACTGATGAATCACTGAACTCTACCTCTGAAACTAATATACTATATGTTAACTAAAGTGAATTTAAATTAAAAATTAAAACAAAACAAAAACAAACCAAGCTACTCTATATGATTTTTAACTTGATCTTTAATTTCAAAGCACATGCCAATTGGTACTATACCTTGCTCCAGGCAAGATGGTCTTCAACACTGTCTACTGAAAGGGCTATCATCTTAACGTTCTTCTTGGCAAATTCTGGTGCCAGCTTTGCAGCTCTGCCAAGCTCCGTGGTACACACGGGGGTAAAATCCCGAGGGTGGGAGAAGAGAATGCCCCATCTGAAAGAAAGGAAAAAGAAGTCACAACTTACTGGAGAAGATCACAAATCCTAGGTCAAAAATGACTTTCTTTTTTAAAGGAATGCACTTATGAGGACAATTACTTTTAGATTTTTGTTGAGGAATGCTTTGATTTTCTTACTTCCAGAATAGCCCATGTTAAAGCCCAATTCAACCAAAGATATGAAATTCCACATGATATATGCCTTAAAAGACTCTAATTTAAGGGTGTCGCCTCCTTTAATAAACTACAGGGCCACCCTGACTCTTTTCAGCTCGTAAAATCTGTGCTACTCATACCAACAAACTTACTGAAGTAACTCCCCACCTCCCCGCCCACTTACTCACTTCTGTTTTTTTGCCTAGGCACGGAGACCCTGACATTCAGCTTCAACAATGGACGTCCCAATGTGCCCCAATCCAAACCAATCCCTGATTGCAATTAATAAGCAGGTTATGTAATCTGAAATAAATAGGCTTCTATCCCCTATTTATATGTAAAATTAAAGTGGACACTTGGCTTCTTTATAGTGAATGCATATAAAAACTTTTGTTAAGTCGACTTTACTGACCCAGCCTGCCAAACAGGACACCCGAACTCTGCACCCTGACAAAATAGTTTTGCCTGTCTCTGTTGGCAGTTTCTTCTTCTTGTTTTAGACCAAGTGGGCAAAACGCTGAGAGCCTACAACAGATTTTCACAACCACAGATTCTTGGGTAAATCCTACTATCTGAATAATCATCATTAGCTAAAGTAAAACTCTGTCTGGATTGTAAGCACATTTCAAGCTAACAGTCACCAAGAACTTTTGGACTACACTTTCCCTCTCCTCTGCAACCAGAACTATTCCTCTGACTGGAAAGGAAAATTTAACACTCGGTTTTCCACAAGCCTTGCTGACGTTAAACCGGGATCCTAAACTACTAGATTACTAAACATAGCCTAGATGTCAAGCTGACCTCTCAAAAGTTCGCCAAGTTTCCTGAAGCACAGAGAACAAAAGCAGACAAGGGTACCTCCTCCTTCCCACCTACATCTGCCACTTGGACTCCCAAGGCTTCAGGAGAGGAAAAGTCTTCCCACAAAAAGGATAGACGGCCCTATGCCAAGACTGGGAAGAGAGAGGTAGTATTTTTAAGATTCTGGAGGACTGCGGTAGGTTTACTTTTCCATAAAGGGCAGTAAGAGGGATATACATCTTTTGAAAATAATCTAGGCATGGGTAAAATCTAGGTCTTAGATTCTGCAGAAAAGGATCGGCTTAAGTGTCAGATGGGACTCAAGAGAAAGTCTCCAGGAGTTGAGAAAAAAATAAACAGGTGGGGCGCCTGGGTGGCTCAGTCGTTGGGCCTCTGCCTTCGGTTCCGGTCATAATCCCAGAGTCCTGGGATCGAGTCCCATATCCGGTTCCCTGCTTGGAGCGGAGCCTGCTTCTCCCTCTCCCACTCCCCCTGCTTGTGTTCCCTCTCTCCCTGTGTCTGTCTCTGTCAAATAAATAAATAAAATCTTTAAAAAAAAAGTTAAAGAAAAATGAAGAGGTCATTTCTTCCTGTGTTGTTAATGGCTGATGAAATTCTAAGTGTTAGACATACCACTTTCCATTGTGTCGAGAAGGTTTTTGCTGAATCATGCTAAGGAACTGAGTTTAAGCCACTTCACATCCTGCCCCCTCAGAAGCCACACTCCAGTTTGCCAAATAGGATAACTCTCGAGACTGTCTTATTACAGCCTGTCTTCCCCTCCAAGTCTCCTTACTGTGCTCTTAAGAGTAAGAGTAGTTCAATTACATTATCCCATTTCCAAAAGACAAAAGGTTTCATCCTTTAAAGGAAGGGTCCCCACTCACCTCCAGAAAATACCAGGAGAACACGCTTTGTTTGGTAAAAATGTACTGTGAAGCAGCTGCTTCTACTACATACATACAAAAGTAGTGATAAAATTCACCAAATGCAGCACCCAACCCCCTTAGTTGTTTCCAATTGTCAGAGGTAGGGCAGATACCTGTAATGTTTGAAATTATTTTTTTTCCTCCAAAAAACCCCACCTGGATCAAAAAGTACCATCTGAACTGAGATCATCCACAGAATGGAGTCGAGAAAAACTGTATTAGGCAAAATCCTTCTGTTGTAATTATATAAAGAGCTCAAACTTCTTTTGCGGGTAAGGGAGGGATCATGCCTGATCCAAGGCAGCCCTTGTAATATTACTTGTTTATAGATGCAGGTGTTTTTCTCATCTTCCTCCTGGTGGCTCCCCGAGAAGGTACCACTTTCAATGAAATCAAGATAGATCCAGGGGCCAATAAACAACAAGAAGAAGAAACCCAAAAAGTAGGGTTAGTTTAAACAGTTGCAGTATTTATAATTATTGGCACAGTATGTTATTATTTATCTTTAATCTATACAATCTGAGAGTTCCAGTAAGATTTTGCTGTACGGGGGTGAAGGCTATAGATGGGAATAGGAAGAAACATATATCCTGAAAATCGCATGGACTTTTGAGAGAACAGTAATACCTAGATTACGAGATTGGACACATTCTATATATCTGAGGACTCCTCCTACATTTAAGGTCTGAATGTTCCATTTCTCATCTTTTTTTCTAGCCTAGTCCTGTCTTTCACAAAGCTTAGCTTTTCCCATAATCAGAGGCTGGACAATGGACTTAAGGGATTTTTAAGGCGATGTGTAGGCCTAAAATGTAAGAATCTCTCCAAGATTCTCTGCATAGCCCCACCGAGTTACTAATTAATCTCATAAACTTCCCTCTGTCTATACACACCTATACTTGGATGCTGTGAATAAAAAGTATACAAATCATGGAGGAATTGTGAAGCCGTACCACCTCACAGTGCAAAACCGACACACACACAAAAAGCCAGCAACAGACTCATAAATAAAGAACCAGTGACTGCCGGAGGGGGTGGGGGGGATGGGGGAAATAGATGAAGGGAATTAAGAGGTACAAACTTGCAGTTATTACTTTGTCCTAACAAAGTTAGTACTTTGCAGGAAAGTACAGCTTGGGGAATAGAGTCAGTAACATCGTAATGCATGGTGACAGACGGTCACTACACTCACTGTGATGAGCGCAGAGTAATATACCAAATTGTCTAATTATTTTGTTATACACCTGAAACTAATGAAACACTGTGTGCCAATTATCCTTCAATAATTTAAAAAAAAGAAAAAAAAAAAAAAAAAGGAAAACCAGTGTGGTGGGGCTGCGGGAACTCCAGAAACATAATATTATAATGACACATCTCTGGGATGTTTTCAGGTTAAAACTAATCAACTCGAAAGCTTGCTGATTCAGGAACTATAAAATTTAAAAACAGGGAACACCGATTTACTCCTAGTCGTAATGGTACTGCCAGGCCTGATCTGGCTATCACCAGCAAGGCCACGTGCGGGAAGCAGGGCAGCAGGGGACAGGAAGCGGTGAGGGGCACACACTGGGAAACAAAAGAGTCTCCAAAGCCGGGAGGTACACGAGTGCTGGCTCCCCAAGAGCCTGCCGCGGCGGGAAGGCAAAAACGCGCCACTGCAACGCAGCAACCTCAGAAAGCCCTCCCCCGCACAGTGTTGCAAGTTCTGGAATGAAGGACACACCTACAGACAGAGTGTTCTTGGTTCCTTCCAGAGCTGTTATCAAATCATGGCCCAGCCACTGCAGGAGGCTCTGGACAACTAGTCTTTTAGCCAGTTATTTGGGAGCTGGTGGTTTTAAATTTACGTTTTGTGTCGAGAAGCCTGCAAACGCCACTGCAGCGAGCGGGACTTCAGATAAAGCGCTGGGCTGTTCCGGACCTTCAGCCAGCAGGAGTGTCCTCAGACCGTGGCCTTTAACACCCACCTTCCCCCGGGAGCAAATTCCAGAACGGAAGGAGGGAGGGAGGTGCGACCCTGGGCACGAATCCCGGGACGTGACCGCTGATGACGCCCGGCCCTTGCCCCCGCCGGGCCTCGGCCTGAGCGCGCTCCTTGGCACCGCTTCCTAAACCGAGTGCGATAGGCAACCAGGCCTCCATCCGCCTCGGGTTCCCGGACCTGCGGGAACCCAATTTCGTTCCCCTCCCCCTTTCCCGCCGCGGAGCTCGCTCAGCCACGAGGGGGGCCGCCAGCAGGAGCGGATCCGGGGGCCGGCCCCCAGCAGCGCTCGGCCGACGCCCGGCAGAGGCCACTCGGCCAGAGGCACGTGCAGGAACCGGTGCGGGGAGGAGGCGGGCGGCGAGCTGGATGGAGGCTGAGCGGGAAGGAGGACCGAAGGGAGAAGAAATAGGGAAGGCGCCTCCGCGGTCGGGCGTAACCCGACGGCAGGCTACGAGGTGGCCACTTACGAGTCTCCCAGATAGTCATGGAAACGGATGCGGCCGATGGTAGTATTGGCCTCGAAGTTGGGAGCCTCGTCCCCGAGAAGGAGACCTCCGGGCATGGCGGCAGCGGTGACGCGGGAAGACGAGGACGAGCAGCAACGACAGCCACCCGCTTGCCGGCTCTGGCGGTGTAGCAGTCCGCCGCAGAGTAAGCGCGGCCGCGAGGGGCGGGACGAGGGCGGAGCCAGAGGCGGAGTCTAGGTGGGCGGGGCCGTGGCGGAGCTAGGGGCGGGACGGGACCAGCCGAGGTCGGTGCGGTTGCGAGGGAGGGTCCCGACTGCCGGAGCGAGGGGCGGGGCAGGGGTGGGAGAGCTCTAGGCACTGGTCGCTGCCTCTGAACCTTCCGGGAGTCTGCTGGCACCCGCGCGCGTCTTCACTCATGTGACGTGGGATTCGGTGACCTCGCCCCCTGGAGGCTTGGGGGTGAGCAAGGTTTGATCCTGCAGTGCGTCCGGGGTCTGAAGGTGAAAGGAAGCAGCGGAACTCGGTAGAAGGGGAACCCCAAGGCAGAGAATCGGGGTGGGGGATGACGAATCCGCGGAGATCCTCCTGTACGTTTACGCTTGGTCGTCTGACCGCTCCACTTACCCCTTTTTAAGTGTGAGCTTCTGGAATCCTGACCACCCCAACCAACCTAGCCATCATGAACTCTTTATCAGAGGATGTGGCAATAGCCACACTTGGCAGTGGACCTTATGTCAGAGGAAGTGGCTTTCATATTGCAGCAAAAATTCCAGCACCTATGTCATCAGTCGCTGATTGAGGGAAAGTGACTAAACTTTTATATCACTCCCCTCTCCCGGTATTGTGAACCATAAAATATTCAACGCAACTATCCTGAAATCTAGATATACATTTTTTAAAAGATTTATTAGAGAGAGAGGGGAGGGGCAGAGGGAGAAGGAATCTGAAGCGGACTCCCCGCTGAGCACCCCCACCCCCAACCTCCCCGGGAAGAGCTCTGTCCACACAACCCATGAGATCATGACCTCAGTGGAGACCAGGAGTTATTCGCTCACTGGACTGAGCCACCCAGGTGCCCCTGAAATCTGCATATACATTTTATTTTATTTATTTATTTATTTATTTATTTATTTATTTATTTATTTATTTTTATGTTAGCATACAGCGTATATACATTTTAAAGCATACTTACTGCGACCTTTGTGCAAATCAACTCTGCCACCCAAGGAAGTGGGAAGTTTAGATTCATTTATTTGCTCTCTACGTGCCAAGCATGAGGGGGACAAAATGGCTGTTCTCTTGGATCTTTCTTTCTAGTTGGGGAGACATAATTAAACAAGAGTATATTAGATAGCAGTAAATCCTATTTAGGGAAATAAAATAAGTTTCCATGCTAGAGGGTGACTGGGAGCTGCTTTGGATCGGATGGTCTGGTCTGGGAAAGCCTCTAGGATGATGTAGGTAAACTACTTAGCCCCTAGTAAATGCTCTGGAAATAGTAGCTATTTGGGTGATGATAATGGCTTATGCAATACGTCATGCTTAGCCAACTGTCTGTAAGGCACTGTTCCAGGCCTGGTGATAAGTCAAGAGCTACAGTCCTTGCTCTTACAGGGAAGGCAGATGTATATACAGTTGGGATAAAAATGTAGAGTAAATGCTGATGGGGGAGGGTGCTAAATGGTTGGAGTTCAGAAATGGGAAAATCCTCTGCATCGAGCTCCTTAGGCTTAAGGAAGGCACATGGCAGTGCTAAGTGACTCACATACTGTGATTCCAGTTTTCATCATAGTGCTGTTTGTGGGGTGTGTGCGTGCATGCTAACCATACCGTATTTACTCCATTCTCCCCTGAACAAGGATTTACAGTAAGATTACTGGTAAAAATTCTAGAAACTCTAGAGAACTCTATGAAGCTACTGTAATTTAATATCTAAACTAATTTGACTCCAAGCTTTGCTTTTTAAAAGCACTATGTCTTAACTCCTTTTGCAGGGGAGGGAGAAAGAGAGGAGGGAGAGGAGGGTAATTTGACTTTAATACACTATTATTAATGCCATGGAAATAGGGTAGGAAACACAGATTATGATACAACTATGGAGAATTAATACAGAAATAGACTATTGATCTTTGGAAAAATCATAGTTATGGAACTCTGTTGTAAGTTGGGCAAATGTAATAAAAGAAGATAAATGCCTGTTGGGCTTGGCAGTGCCAGAGACTGTCCCCTGGGAAGTCTTCTGGCACCCTGCATTCTTTTTGGGATTCGCCTCTGTAGCATTTTAAGTTCTTTTGAATTAAATGACAGCATTCGAAAAACAGAATTTTTTAACAAAAATACCTGGATTTCTGTCTCTTGGAAAGTCAGAAGATCTAGCCACACTGGGACCATGTTGCATGTGGGGAAGCAGTGGCTGGAGAGTGGACTTCTAAGAGTGCCTATGTTCCCTATTATTCAGAAGGGCCCTCACCACTTACCGACATTGGTGTCTATTGTCACTTGAACCCCACTTTTGCACTGTTATTATTCTTATAATAGAATTAGGAGGAAAAGAATCTTATCCTAATTATCCTAATTCCTATCTCTGTCAAAATTGTGAAAGTGAAAGGTTAACCAAGGGCCATATGCTTCAAGGAGGAATAAGAGCATATTTCTTTGTCAAAGTAAAGAATATTCCCTTATACTTAATGTGCAGAATTGAAAGAATGCTGTCTGTCCTGCCTGGCCCTTGTAGGGAGTTAGTTTAACCTCTACTGCCCTGAAGGTAGGTGCTCCATGGGGCTGAGTCCATCCCAGAGGGAAGAAGTTCGAGCTCTTTTCCCAAAGGCTAGCAAGAGGTGCCATGGGAAGGAGGTGAGGGGAAGGGGCAAGGAAGGCATTCCAGGGAGAGACCAGAATGTGGAAAAGGGAGACTAGGCTGAGGGAGGGATTTACTTTGCAAAGAGGGTAGAGGCTCTGATATCAGGGAAAAAAATGTTTTCTGGCAGGTGGCAGGGTTGGGGAGAATTTGAAGTTCTTAGAAGTAACTCCTGGGTGACAGGAAGGTTGTGATTATTGGGATTTTCAGAGGGCTATGACTCCTGCCTGACTGATAGTCTCTTCTTCCTTTACCGCTTTGGACAGATTGAAGGAAGAAGTGAGAAGATTGGCAATGGCCATTTGTAAGACGAAAGGTGCATTTCTCTCTCTCTCTCTCTCTCTCTCTCTCATTGCCTCACTAGGTTGTGAACTCCTCAAGGCTTGACCATATTTTACTGATAAATACTTGTGACCTGTTAGACAGGGTGGGCATGGGGCTAGGTTACACAAAGTATTGGAGAAGCAGTTAGCTTCCTCCTGCAGCCACAACAACAGAGTTTGTCTACCGACAGCTGGGGTTAAAAGAGCAGCGTGTCCCTGGTTACAGCTGTACCTGGGGAAAAATCCTTATGCGTGTGGGAGGAGAAATATAAAACTTGAAATTAATGTTAGGAAGGTGGAATTAGGTTTTTAAAAGCAATTCTTACAAGCTTTCTTGTTAAATCGGATTGTCTTTTCAGACATAAAAATAGAAAGAAGGCCAGGGCATAGGAAACTGTGTGCTGATTAGGGCAGACTGGCCTGGCCCACCTGCGTGTGTGAGTGGGGCTGCTGGTCTCTCCACTGCTCTTCTCTATCTTGTGTAATTCGGTCACTCCTCCCTGTTGTATCTACTACAGGACATCTGCAGTCTGGAAGGAAACCAGTGTAGGAGTGAAAATGAAAAGAAACAGCTGTTAAAATGCTGGAATGATGAATAATAACTCAGCAGGGCTCTGGAGTCATAAAATCTGACACTTATTTTCCCAAATTAAGCACCCTGAAAGCTTACTGTTTACCCTGAAAGAGACTGCTGATGAAGTTTCACCAATAATGATTTTTTTTGGTGGGGGTGGGGGTGGATGGTGGTAGAATTTGTTCATAAGAGCTTAAAGGATTAGATTTAGAGACATCCTATAATAATTGGGTAACTAAAAGCCACAAGCCAACTTAGAATTGTTTGATGGGTGGTGAGATAAGTTAACCAGTTCTTTTACCTGCTTTTAGTTAAGTCTAAGAGGCCCTGTGTGCTAATGAAAAGCATAAATTTGTGAAGCTCCTTATGGGTGTATAACAGAAACTGTCAGAGAGAGAAAGAGGGGAAATGGGAAGAGGGAGAGAAAAGAGGAAAAGCAGAGAGCAGAGAAGTCACAAGAGCTGGCAGGCCAAA
Organism: Lutra lutra; assembly: GCF_902655055.1. NCBI lineage: Eukaryota > Metazoa > Chordata > Mammalia > Carnivora > Mustelidae > Lutra > Lutra lutra. Next base: position 28,703,165 of record NC_062292.1, read on the forward strand.
GAAAGAAGGAAAACAGGGAGAAAGGGAACTTTGGAGAGGAACCCATTTGAATGCCTGCCTGCCTTGCCTGGGCTCCCTCCAAAGGAAGGCTGACCACATGGTCCTGCCACTCTGGCCATCGCTGATTGCTCAGGTCTGGCTGTTGGCCCATGGGCAGTTGGCCTCCAGACGGGCTAATAGTCTCTGAGGGAGCCTGGCACGAAGTGTTTTATTATGGGATCCTCTCTTGGTGACGGAATGCAAGACAGCAGAGTTGATCAGCAGTTCACAGCAGGGGTAGAAGCTGAAAGATGGTTGGGTAAGGCCGTAGGGAGCAGAAGCTGTGAACTGGCTGTGAGAAAAGTGGAGAGTAGCAGGAACTCTAGAAGCAGAGCATCAGGTGACCCAGGCTGAAAGCAGCAAGATAAGCACTGATCACTAAAGCTAGACTGGGGACTAGTGGCTGGCTGGTTTCCAAAGTCAAACTCTTGGAGGCCTAGTGCCAGGAGGGAGCTAAAGGTCAGTGGTGGGAGAAGTCCTTTCCAGGTACAGGGAATCAAGTTCTGCATTTCCTGAGAATTGAAAGACAACGACGACAACAACAACAAAGATAGCAGTCTGCATGTTACTATCAACAAAATCTGGTACTTCTAAGCAATGTTAGTAATAAAATACTCCTCCTAGAAAAATCTTGATGTTGGTCTAACTTATCAGTGAGTGCTGCAGTTCTTGTGGAGTTTTTAATAACTAATGCATAAACTCTAGCTTAGTACCTTTTCATTATCCTCTAGGAAAAAAAGTATTCTGCATACAAGTTAACTTAGAGAATTCTCCATTACAGAGTCAGCTTTCTGTATATGTGGACTTCATTCATCTCAAGAGTGAACTGATGATGGGTCAAGGTGTCTTCCAGCACAGTTTCTGTCTTTAATTCCTACATTTAATAATTGCTGCATGTAAATAGTGGACTTGAAGTAAATGACAAAAGCTCAGTGGTTATAAAGTTAAAGTAAAAGAACTTAAGTTATTTTCCATGAGTGACTTCTTGAAATTTTTGTCTAAAATTTAAAACACATGTACAGTGGAAACTATAAAACATTACTTGAAGAAATTAAAGAAGACACAAATTAATGGAAAAATATCCCCATATTCATGGATTGGAAGACTTAGTATTATTAAGATGTTAACACTAACCCAAAGCAATTTACAGATTCAGTGTAATTCCTATCAAAATTCCGAAGTTATTTCTTAGGAAAAATCTATTCTAAGATTCATAAGGAATACCAAGGAACTCTCAATAGCCTCAAAACTACCTTGAAAACAAACAAAGCTGGAGGGCTACACTTTTCTGATTTTAAAACATATTACAAAGTTATAGTTACCAAAGCAGTGTGGTACTGGCATAAACAGACATATAGACCAATGAAACAGAATGGACAGTCCAGATAATAACCCTTATGTACATGGTAGAATAATCTTTGACAAGGGTGCCAAGGCCACTCAACGAAGAAAGACAGTCCCTTCAACAAGTGGTGTTGGGAAAACTGGACATCTGGTCTTCCGGATGCAAAAGAATGAAGTTAGACCCATACTTACATCACATACAAAAAAGGGGGGGTCGGTTTTTAGGGGGGAAAAAACCTGCTATGAAACTTCCTTGCCCAAAATTTAGTCCACAGCCTCCATAAGATTACCAGTAGAGGGCAAATACGAATCCTAAAAGTCTTCTGCACAAATGCTTAGTGAAAAAGCTTTAGCCATCGAAGTAGATATCCTTAACTTGTTCCATCTGTCAGAAATGCAATTGGATTCAACTGTTCTTTTATAAACTAGTGACTTTTGTGTTATCATACCTGTCTGATGGCTAAAGTTTTCAAACCAGTATTATAAGATTTCTGTTTGTGGGGGGCTGCTCACCTGGCGGCCCATCCTGGGCTCTGAAACCTGACTCAGTGAATCACTTGTGACTTGTGACTTGAACTGGGGAATTTAGGAAGAAAACTGAATGAACCCTGGAAGGTGCCTGTATCCTTTGCACTGGGACAACACCATGGAGCAGAGGAACTCATCACCCATGAGGTGCGCGGGATCCCTGAGGGTGTGGGCTTTGCTTCACGGAGGAGGTTGTGTCTTCATCCTTACCTGAACCAGAGCCGTGTTGTCTGGTTAGGGAGACCCAGACCTTTACGTGAGCACGTCATTATTATTCTTGTTATTTTAAGAAAACAATCTAGACACTGACTTCGGGAATCAAATATCTAAAGGAAAAACACAAGGTCAAATATATATAGGATGACTGAACTTGTGGTGCCTCTCATTAGTATGAGCAATGTAGAGCTGCGTGTATGAGAAAGAACAAGGAATTCTATTTGGATAGAAGTGTGCTGTGCACACAGAGTGCTTTATTCTATCCTTTTCCTTACTTTTCTGAAGGGGAAACAGGGTGGTGACTGGAGCTTGGTTTCTAATTTGAAGGAATGGGAGACAAGAGTTTTGAAAGAACAGTGTTCATGCTGACATGGTGTTCCTTGCCCAGTGCTTGAGGGTTTGAAGCTTGGACTTGGAAGCGCTGGTGTTCAGGGAGGATGTGTCCGAGTTTCCTGCACATAGAGTCACTCAGCTTGTCTGCCTAAACGGACCCATGCCAGCCTTTTGAAGGGCAGCTTGAAGGTGGCTTGAAACTCTAGGGCACTGGAGGAATGATCTGGAAGGGACACCTGGGTGGGCCAGTGTAGACAAACCCAGGGAATTCCAGAGCTAACCATGAACACGTTTCTGAGGCTGGAGTTGGCTTCTCTGTGAGCAGCATTGAGCTGGGGTGGAAAGCAGTCTCTGGGTCTTGGAGTCACTGTGTCAGCAGGTGTGAGCCTGGCAGGGGAGTCAGATCAGATAGCTGGGAGACTGTGAGCTGTGGTGGTGGCCATCACTCCTGATGCACAGGTCAGCTTGCTCCAGAGACCGGGCTCTGCTCCCCAGCCAGCCCTCCTGCTGCAGATGTGACAGGAAACTTGCTTCCTGTTGGGTTCTTAAGGCCTCATCTCAGCAGGGGGCTTGGTGGGAAGCAGCCCACAGGCCGCATTCTGGATTCTTGCCTAGTGTGCCCCTTGCTTCCTCAGACCAGGCACCTCAGGTGTCCTCTGCCTGGTGTCTATGAATTCAGCCGGCAGAAGCTCTTCTTCCAGAGCCACAGCCCTGAGAAATCCTCCCCTTTCCCGTGCTGTGTACAAGAGGCCAGTTTTCATTTGGAACTGAAATCTCAGCTCCTACATTAGGTTCCAAGACCAGCAGCACACCAGTCTCCTTGAAGCTCTAGTTCCTGATGTGCGGCGGGACTGAGGCCGAACCTGGGCAGCCTCCTGCTGCTGCTGCTGCTGCAAGTTCCTTCTGAAAACTGAAGCACGGCCTGGTTTGTGATGATGTCCCAGGAAAGAGGGACAGGTGCACCATTCTGGCCCCAGCACAGGAGGATGCTGGACATCAATCATAGGTGGCTGGTGCAGGGAGGAGGGATGTCTGTTTCCCAGGACCTTGGCCAGAGGGAGATTTGGACTCTGGGATGCTTCTCTGCTCAGCTTTCTCAGATGAGCACATCAGGCAAGGGATGGAAGTGTGTGTGCTCACCTGGAATTGAGGAAGTTGTCTGGTTTCAGGTTTCATGTGCAAGTGGATTCCTCTTATGGCTCATTTTTCCTGATAGGGGACCTATTGTCCCAGGCATCCTGGCTGTGCAAGAGCTCTGGTCACCTGTTCCCCCCAGGGCTCTGGGCTAGGAAATCAGAGGGAGTCAGTGGTGAAACCAACTAAGTAGGCCTCTGTTTCTCCCTTGCCAAGATGGCCTGGTGACTGTGATAACTGCTCTGGAAATAGAAAGCAGGAGACAGGGATGGGTGCTAAAGGCAAGGTGGAAGTGGTGTTTGCTATTCACATAGCATCCAGGTGGGACTTCACTACGAAGGTTATGTTTGAGTCAAATCTAAAGAAGGTGATTGATATCACATCAAGAGCCTTCTAAATGGAAGGGAAAGCATATGCAAAGGCCCTGGGGGTAGGAGCATGCCAGGTATGTTCAGGAGCAGCAAGAAGACCCTGTGGTTACAGGAGACAGCTTAGGAGATGACCTTAGGGAGGTGACAGTAGGGTGACAGAAAGCCATTGCAGAGCCATAACCCCACGGGACCCTGTTACACTGGGCCATCCCAGCTACAGTGTTGAGAACAGAAGACACAGTGTTGACAATGGTCAAAGGGGGTCAATAGTGAAGCTTTTCCAGGAACTCAGACAAGAGATGGGCCCCAGTGTGGGCCAGACAGGTGGCCTTGGAAGGAGGGGTAAGTCCTATTCTGGGTACCTACTGAAGATGGAGCTCACAGGTTTTGCCAATGGCTTCGATATTGGGAATGGGAGGAAGGAGGAATTCAGGTAACTCCTAGCTCTTGTTGGTTGTCCTGAGCAAGGGAAAGTAGGAGGTTTCTGGGGGTAGGAGGTAGTCCGTGTTCCACCTGCTGAGAAAGGTGCCTTTCACAGTGGACGTGCTGATGTTTGTGTCTGGGAGAATTCTGAACTTTTACCCCCTCTGCAACTTTCAAGTACAAGCCTTCCCCACTTTTCTCAAAGTTCATGGTAAGACACTTGGCTTTTTAGAAAGGTCTACATTATTACCCATCTCCAGGAGCAGGAAGAAACCTGAAGGGGATTTCCCTCATGAAAAAAGTCAAGAACTAAGCATTGCATTCAGCATCTGTTTTGTGGGGAACCACAACAGAGGCGGCGTGCACCCCAACCAGCTCCTTCCTGGGCACTGCTCTCCATGTCCAGCCACTGGCACTTTGAATTGTGTCTGTGAGTATCTGCTGTGCTTCTTCTCCGTTTACTTTGGGCATCCCTTAGGATGTTGTGTCCTGAGGCCTAAGAAGGGCTAAAGAGAAGGAATGTTTGGTGTCTGAGCATGCTCACTCATTTTTCTGTAGAAATGAATGGTTATTCCCTTTTCAGTTTACACCATTTCTGCTGTGAAAGGTTTCCTAGGACCACTGTACTTTCAAATAGCAGGGGAGCCTGTACCACATCCTGCATGGGATTAGCCTTAAGGTTAGCCTTAGTCTCCATGCTGCACAGAACATTCTGTGACTTACAGATTTTATCACGCAAACATGGCACCTTGGACACCTTTACCCCTTTCCCTCCTTCCCTGAATTTGGAAACCTCCGATCTGTTCTCAGTATGTATGCATTCAGTACTTTTTGGATTCCATGTGGGATGTCCATGAGAGCCTCTGGTGTTTGTCTTTCTGTGTCTGAGTGACTTAGTATAAGTCTCCCAAGGTTGATGTTAACATGTCTGATTATTGTGAATTATGCTGCAGTGAACATGGGAGTGCATCTCTCTTTTGGAGGGAGTGTTTTAGTGTTCTCCAAAGAAATACTCAGTAGAGCACTGACTGGGTCATGTGGTAGTTGTATTCATTTTTTCTGGAACCTCCATAGTGTTTGTCATAGTGGCTGCACCAATTTCCATTCCCACCAACAGTGCACAGGGTCCCCTTGTATACACACCCTTGACCACACCTGCTGTCTGTCTCTGGGATGATTGCTGTTCCAACAGTCATGAGGTGATAGCTGATTGCAGTTTTGACTTATGTTTCCCTGACGACAATTAGTGATGTTGACCAACTTTTTCTCTTGCCCCCTTTGACATGTATTTGCCATCTATGGAAAGTCACATATTCTCACATATTCAATATCTAGTCACATATTCTTCCCAGTTTTTGTTCAGTCCAGTTTTGTTCAGGTCCCTCCTGCACCATCCTGGCAGCCCATACCCACCAAGCCCGGGGACACGGGGCACAATGCTGAGGGGGTGGACAGCTTTAGGGGTTGTTAGCACACTCCAGATCCTGGGGAAACAGAGACTCTACAGCTCACTGCTGCCTCCTGGAGAAAGAAGCCACCATGCGTCGCCTCTCAGGGCCTCTCCACCAGTACCTCACCACTGCCCTCAGTGCCAACAGGCTGCACGGACTCATCTTCCAGCATCTTTCGCACCACAGGACTCATGCTCAGTGCTGCGTTATGATTCGCAGGTCAGCGTTGATCTTTTATTTGCAGGTAAAGGGGAAGAAGAAGGAAGGAAAGAAGGAAGGAAGGAAGGAAGGAAGGAAGGAAGGAAGGAAGGAAGGAAGGAAGGAAGGAAGGAAGGAAGGAATAACTCTGGTTCCTTTGGTGATCTCCTTTCCTCTGTGATTCCCTCAGCCCCCAGCTTGCTGTAAACACAGTTTATAGCTATAACCAGATTTCTTATAAATTCTTGGGCGCTTCTGTCTCCTGTGAGTTGCTGGGTAGCATAGGAGGTGAGCTCGCCAGCCACCAGCAGGCCTGCCTCTCCAGGCATCTGATGCGGCTAACGGGAGGACCTTTCAGAGAGATGGTCCCATCTGACCGGTCCACAGGAAAAACTGAGTGGCAAAATATCTCCCAGCTTGTTCCAGATGTGAAAGAAGATTTTTCCCACATCACATAATTAGCATCCGCCACCCTCTGAGCAATGAATGTCCAGGAAAGAGAGTTCTGATTCGTGCACCTTTCATGGAGTTATGATTGGGGTTCACTCCATCTCTTTTAAAATTTTATCTGTCCTGTACATGCCACTTAACTATTCATAAAGCAGTTTCGCAAACATGATCTCACCTGGCTTTTCCTTCAGGATTCTAGGGTGAGACTTGCTCACCAAGCTTCCCTAACGTACCCCAGCACTTCTAGGAGGGAGGTGCAGGGGGTACCAGTCAAGTTCCAGGCGTGTCTAGTGCTCGCCTCTCTCCTTTGACCTCAGATCCCAAGATTTGGGAAGTGATGGAGTCAGGCCTGGCCAGCCCTCCTCCCACCCAGCTGGGCCAACCACCCCCTCTGTGTTTCATGAGCCACCCATCAGGTGGCAGATGATGTCAGAGGTGGACAAAGGGCTGGGGGTGGGGGGACAGACACCAGGATATCAGTACTGACCCCATCATCTCTCCATGATATGTGCACTTTGGGACCTTGTATTTCAAATCCGTGTGTGGATACACTTGTCAAAATTTTATCAAGTGGACAAAGGAAGAGGAGGAGGAAGAAAAAGAAGAGGAAAATCAGCGCTGTTACTGCTGTTTCATAGGTAAGGAACCTGGGACGTAGAGAGATTTGGTGATGTTTCCCTGGACGGCACAGCTAGGGAACATCTCCATCCGAATTCATACTAAGCCCTTCTGATTCCCAAAGCCCACAGTCTTGAATACACGATGAGTTTTTTTTCTTCCTTTAAAATATAAGAATCTGCTGTCACGAGCATATTTGATCTTTTAAAGCAAGAACTGGGAGGAAAGGGGCGCCTGGGTGGCTCAGTGGGTTAAGCCTCTGCCTTCAGCTCAGGTCATGATCTCAGGGTCCTGGGATCGAGCCCCGCGTCAGGCTCTCTGCTCTGCAGGGAGCCTGCCTCCTCCTCTCTCTCTCTCTGCTTGCCTCTCTGCCTACTTGTGATTTCTCTCTGTCAAAAAAAATAAATAAAATCTTAAAAAAAAAAAAAAAACTGGGAGGAAAGCTGGCAGAAACATTGTCCACATGCAGGATATATGGTTTTAAAAAAAAAAGATTTATTTGTTCATAGAAATTGCATGACTCTGACCATGGATTCACATGCTTTAGGGGTCTGTATGTAAAAAGCAAATGGGCTCAGATTCCCGATACTGATACCCTTACTCCCAGCTTTGTTAACCAGGATGGAGATTTCTAATTTCTGCTCGTAACTAATTTCAGGGTAATGCTAGCTGCTGTAACACACTCTTTCGGGGCTCCAAAAAGTGACTCCCTTTGGCAGTTTATGTCTCATTCACCCTGAGTCCTGAACGGGGGTCTGGAGCCACGGGGTGGGGACGGGTGTTCCTCGACGCTGTGATTCAGTAGCCAGGTGTCTTCCATCTGTGACTCCTCCAAGGTCACTGATTTTTGTCTACATCAGCCCAGGGCACAACTGGTCCTGAATAGGGTGACCATATAACATACCTTCCAAACTGAGGCACTTTTGAGAGTGAAAGGGGGCCTTATTAAGAATTAGGGCAAGTGGATTTGCAACAACATGGATGGAACTGGAGGGCATTATGCTGAGCGAAATAAGTCAATCAGAGAAAGACAATTATTGTGATCTCTCTGATATGAGGGATTTGAGAGGCAGGGTGGGAGGTCGTGGGGGACAAAGAGGGAAAAAATGAAACAAGATGGAACCGGAGAGGGAGACAAACCATAAGAGACTCTTAATCTCACGAAACAAACTTAGGGTTGCTGGGATAGAGTGGCTGGGTTATGGACATTGGGGAGGGTATGTGCTATGGTGAGTGCTGTGAATTGTGTAAGCCTGATGATTCGCAGACTGTACCTCGGGGCAAATAATACATTATATGTTAATTAAAAAAAAAAAAAAGCCCAAAGCTGAGACACACACACAAAAAAAGAATTAGGGAAAGCAGGGTACCTGAGTGGCTCAGTTGGTTAAGTGTCTGCCTTTGGCTCGGGTCATGATCCCAGGGTCTTGGGATCGAACCCTATGTCAGGCTCTCTGCTCAGCGGGGAGTCTGCTTCTTCCTTCCCCCCTGCTCTTGTGCTCTCTCTCTAAAAAATAAAATCTTTAAAAAAAAAAAATTAGGGCCAGGAGCACCTAGGTGGCTCTGTCAGTTGAGCACCCGACTTGATTTTGGCTTGGGTCATGATCTCAGGGTTGTGAGATCGAGCCCCGCATTGAGCTCCACACTCAATGTGGAGCCTGCTTGAGAGTCTCTCTCTCCCTCTGCCCTCTCCCTGCTCTCCCACTCCCACTCTCTCTTTCTAAAATAAACAAGTAAAATCTTAAAAAAAAATTAGGCCAAGACAATAGGCATAACCGAGTCTGTGCAAACCGGGCCATATGGTCTCCCTTCTTCTCAAACACCTCAATCAGGAAATGACCCATTTCACTCCCCTTTTCCTGGTATTATGGTTATCTATTTCTGTGCGACAAGCCACGCTGAAACATTGGCTTAAGACAATAATGGATCATCTTTTGCTCACAAAAGCAGGGTAATCTAGGATCAGCGGCACAGTTCTGTGGGTACAGTGGGCGCAGTGGCAGGCAGGGCAGGGGTGGGGGGGTGGGCTGTCAAGAAGGTTTTCTCACATGTTTGGTGCAGGGCTGGAAAGAGTCAACAGGGTCTGTGTATCTTGATCTCCACGTGGTCTTCAGCAGGCGGGTTCCCCGACAGCCCAACTCAGGCACCGCGGCTCAGGGCTCCCAAGAACACATGTCACGAGAGAGCGAGCCGGGCACGAGCTGCGTCACCTTCTGTGCTCTCGCCTTGGAAGTAAGTCATAGAGCATTACATCTACTCACTTCTGTGGGATGAGGCTGTCACAAAGACCCTCTCCCCGTGCACGGGGGTTCCCCATGCAGGGAGATGGACACAGATTCCCTTCTTGATGGAAATACAGCAAGAACAGACGAGACCAGAAATAGTGTTGACCAGAAATAGTATTTTGGAGAAAAATACAACCTGCAACACCCACCCCACCCCACCCCTGCCAAAATATAAGGGGTGGGGCGCTGGGAAATGGAGACCAGTTGGGCAGTCTCTCGAGCTTCGTTTGTATAAAAATGACAGCGATCGGGGCGCCTGGGTGGCTCAGTGGGTTAAGCCGCTGCCTTCGGCTCAGGTCATGATCTCAGGGTCCTGGGATCGAGCCCCGCATCGGGCTCTCTGCTTGGCAGGGAGCCTGCTTCCTCCTCTCTCTCTGCCTGCCTCTCTGCCTGCTTGTGATCTCTGTCTGTCAAATAAATAAATAAATAAAATCTTTAAAAAAAAAAATGACAGCGATTTCCCTGGTTTCTGATGCATTCCACCTGTCTCCGTTTCTCCGGCGCTGTAACAGAAGTAGCGCAGACCAACAGGCTTATAAACAACATCAGCTTACTTCTCACAGCTCTGGAGGCTGGGCAGCCCAAGGTTAAGGTGCCGGCAGGTTCAGGATATGGCAAGGGCCTGCTTTCTGGTTCATGGATGTCATTGTCCCCTCCTGCTATGTCCTCACATGGCCGAAAGAGTGAACGAGCTCTTTGGGGTCTTTTCTCAAAGGGCACGAATCCCATTCGTGAGGACTCCACCCCTGTGACCTGATCACCTCCCACAGGCCTCACCTCCTCATACCATCACCTCAGGGGTTAGGATTCTGCATATGAGTTTGGGTAGGGAGTTGGGGGCACGGGTGCTCAGCACACAGCACCAGCCCTACTCTGAAGGCTAGAAGGAAGCAGGATTGCCATCCCACTTGGCTGTCTGTCCCAAAGCAGCCCAGAGAGGATGACCAGGTCATGCCGTGGCCCCTGTGAGATGTGGGCCTCACAGGTGGGAAGGAGTGGGGCTGAGGGAGCTTAGCCTCAGCCTTGGAAGCACATTCTGCCATGGGGTCAGATGAGGCAGCACCTGGCCTCCAAGGGGAGGAAGACCCCAAAAATGTGGGTGACAGCTTGGCCTCGGCTGGATATTCTGCGTCAGACAACCCAAGGCTAGCTGTTCACGGTTAGCCCATTAGGAAAGGATTTTTTTTGAAAGACAGTGAAACTGTTGGTGACTTGAAGTGATCATTAAATGAACCGCTTTGTAAATGAATCATGGGAACATTTTAAAGTTTCAGTTTAAAGACAACCAACCAGGGACGCCTGGGTGGCTCAGTTGGTTGGGCAGCTGCCTTCGGCTCAGGTCATGATCCCAGTGTCCTGGGATCGAGTCCCACATCGGGCTCCTTGCTCATCAGGGAGCCTGCTTCTCCCTCTGCCTCTGCCTGCCATTCTGTCTGCCTGTGCTCGCTCTCTCTCCCTCTCTCTCTCTGACAAATAAATAAATAAAATCTTTAAAAAAAAAAAAAAAAAATAAAGACAACCAACCATTCCTGCTTTCTAATTCTATTGGGATCCCATGGAATCCTGGCAAAGCTTGAAGTGTGCATTTCAGTGCCAAGATGTTCTAGACCGTAAGTTGAGAGGAACCGTTACTAGAAGGTTCTAGAAGGACCCACTAAGTGCACATCCAGAAGTCCTCCTATGCAGCCATTCAGGGCTTTTTACCCAGCCTCAGCCTAGGGCAGTCACCCACCCTCTGTGGCCGCTCCTTCTTAAGGTCAAATCACATCTTATCTTACTTAGCAGACACGGTTTCTGCAATGGTTGACTTCATGTATCAACCTGACTGGAACACATGTGAGAATGTATATATGTATTCAACCTGACTGGAACACATGTGAGAATGTATATATGTATATCTCCAATTGGTTCTGTTTCTCTGGAGAATGACTAACACAGTTTCCTTTTTGTGCCTAAAAATTCCTCTTCAAGAGCTCTTTTTCCTCTTCCCCCTCAGTATGCCATCAGTATTCTGTAAATATTACAAGGTGGGAAGCAATGAATTCACTGGCAAGAAACAGGGAATTCATACTTGGAGATCAGACTTTTGCCCTCTTTTTTAACTGGAAGTTTCTACAGAGGAAAGCTCTCGAGCTTCATTTGTATAAAAATGGCAGCCATCTCCCTGGTTTCTGATGCACTCCACCAAAAGGTCTGACACGTGTCTCATGGCTCTGGAAATGAAAGTTGTCACCAGCAAACCCAGGTCTGGCCTGTTTTATCTGCATTCTAATGAGAACGTCCAGTCCCAGTGGATTGCTACATAAATGTAGACAAAAACCTCAACTTCCCTCTTGAGGCCCACAGAGGATAGCTTTCTCATTAAGCATTTCCCTCAGGTCTAGCTTAAATGAGAGTCACTCTGGCCCAAACCAGAGAGGTCCTCAGCCTCTGACAGGTGGAGCCTTCCCTTCGCGCTTCCTCGGGGCTCTGTCCCCCCCCCCCCCCCGCCACCTCCAGCAAGTCACAGGCAGTGGGAAACAGCCCCACCAGACTCCCAAGGCCAACTGCATGCATCTCTTCCCAGCTCCTAACCATGTCGGTGGCTTGGCATCAGCCACGGCCTACCTGGGAAGCCTGCCGGTGTAAGACAACAGGACTGCACATAAGAAGAAGCAGGAAATCCCCAGACCCTGACAGTTCCAACTCACTATCTCTGGGACTTGAGGAAACCAGACTTCATGGCCCATGTCATAGGCAGAGGGGACAATACCCTTCTGAGGTGTCCCCACCCCCACTGTTCCACACAAGCCCACATGGCTACCCAAGACGGGGCCCAGCTAGACCCCAGGGACTTGAGGGCCACGCCTGGATCTCTGTGGGAGTGTGGTCCTCAGCATGCTGGAGGCTTCTTTTCCTCACTACTCAGGACCTCGGTTATGGTCCCCGGAAGGAGTGGGCTTCCCACTTTTCCCAACAGAACATTGTTTCTGAGAGGTTGTGAGACCCAGGAAGGCCCAGGGCTGTGAGCCGCACCCACAGTGGGTCTTTGTAGGGGAGCCTTGGAGCAGAAGGCTCAGGGACGTTCCCCTCGTGAGTTCAACAGGGAGGGCAGAGCAGGGCTGAGGATTGAGGGCATCATGTTGTGTCTCAGTCTGGAGCCACGACCCACACCAGCACGGCCCCATACCACACCCCACCCCCATACGTCTTTGGGCCTCGCTTCTCCCCCCCACCCCCCTGCCCTGCCGCAGATAACCCTTTTGATGGGTTCCATTGTACCCTTTTATTCAAGGGTGTTCTGAAACACCTGTGTTGTTGTGTTGTGTTGTTTCAATGTACACAAATGGTGATGGGCTTCCTGGGCTTTCTCCCTGTGTTCAGAAAACACTGGGCTTGGAGATGCTGCCATGTGCACATGTAACCTGTTTGCCCTGACTTCATTTGCACAGTATTCCGCTGTGTGTTTCTGGCCACCTTGCCTACTACCCGCCCCCCCCCCCAACAAGGAGGGACATCCAGGACACCTCTCTATCCCCAACATGACTGATGATGGGAGGAACATCCTCAGATGGGCTCGCTTAGGGACCCGCGTGGGACTTTCCTGGAAGAGCGAGGTGCTCTCCACTTACCATCTCAGGTATGTCCTGCATGGACACACAGGTGTCCCTTTTTCACCTGCCAGTGGCAGGATGATTGAACTGGGCCAAGGGTTGGATGAGGACATGGCAGGAGAGTTCCCAGATGATGTTCTGTGTCAGAACGCACTATTTCCAGGAAGCCACCCTGAAGAGGATACGCACGGATGGTAGACCAGGAGTCAACCTGCAAGACTGTGTACCAAGAGTAGACCTCCAAACCCCCAACCCTGCTCCAATCCTAGCCATGTGACAATTAGAAAAATTCCTCTTTACGGAAAGCTGAGTGACACTGGGTCCCCCACTAAAGAGCCAGTTCCTCACCCTCCAGTGAAAGTGTCCTGTTGACAAGAAAATGGGTCAAGCCAGAGCAAGCACAAAGGGATGGGAACCCAGCTGGGATGAGGGGGCCGGGCAGCTGCCTTCCTAGAGAGAAAGCATGATTCTTCCAGGATTCTTCCGCCTTGATAGCAGGAATGCAGAGAGGTTCAGACGGAGGTAGTAAGACAGAGAGCTCACTCTGCTGGCTTCGAATTTCTCCACCAAGTCAGATGGGCTCCTCGGAGCAGAAGGGTGGGAGGGTGGGAGCGAGGGCGGCTCCAGGAGATGAGGAGAGGAGGTACGAAGTCAGACAAGCAGAGAGTGGGAGGGAGCAGTGGGGCTGCCCTCAGCAGCCCTAGGTCAGTGAGCATGAATTTAAAGTGGAAGTCGTGTCCAGATCAAGAGCTATCCCCTGGGATGCCAGCCGCCCTAGGAGGGGAAGTGGGTGCAGGAGGGGAGAGGGAGCCTGTGGGTGTCAGCCACAGCGGGGAGAGGGAGGAGGGCGGTGATCATATAGAGGCAGAGGGAGTCCAGTCAAGGGAGCTGTGGATGGGCTGGTGGAGTGCGGGGGCAGGTGAGGGTGCAAGAAGTCTCCCTCCCCGCCCTCCACCCCCACCCCCCACGTGGGCAGGGTCCCAGGGCTGCAGGAAGGGGCGAGGGGGCCAGCATTGGCCGAGATCCTTTGAGGTGAGCAAGATAAGGTAGCAGGAGGCCAGGGAGGAATATGGCCAACTGTAGGGTCATTGAGAAGGGGACAAGTGGAGCTGGAGGAAACTGCAGAGGCAGTCTTCGGTGACCCCGAGACCAGCGGGCTGGCCCCCACTGGGACTGACAGCGGGTGATGTGGCTGGGTCTTGAATGAGAAGGGAAGAGAAATGTCTTAGAAGCAGCCTTGGCAAGCATGGAAGAGACTGAGCCCACCTTAGACTTGGGGCTTGGTGGAGCGTCAGAGAAGAAAGACCCCCAGCCCCCGCCGAAGGCAGCAGGCGAGGCGGTGAACCAGGTAAGAGTGAGGAGAAGCTTCTCAGAAGAGGCGGAGGCTGAAGCTTGGGGAGTTTGACGGCTGCAGAGGATGCCATCAGCCCTCTTGGGAAGGTGAGAAGGATAGGGTAAGGAGGTGCACTGAGTCAGATTAGAGAATGCGCAGATCTGGAAGGAGGGTCCATGGCGCTTGGTCCTTTGCAGGTGACCGAAATAAGAGGGGAAACGGAGCACGGCGGGAACGGCTCTGCAGGATCCTGAGAGGGACGCACAATCAAGCCGAGCCTGGGTTTGAACATTGCAGGAGCTTCAGGCAACTGCTGGGGTGAGCGCTCCCCCTGGTGGCTGAGATAAGAAGTTCTACAGAGAGCGTCCCCAAACTTGAATCTGGAGATCTGGTGGCCACCGGGCACCAAGTGTCTGCCCCTGAGGGACTGGGGCAGTTCTAACAACAACCAAGCCCAGGTGCACAACCCATTCCTTTCCCTTTATTGTTACCCGTGGGAAGATGCCACCCCAATAAATTCATAGTTAGGAATAAAACCCAGCAATCTCCCCATGCGTCTCATCTCCCTGGTGTATCTATACACCAGTGGCTTAGAACCTGTCACCCTTGAGAAAGGAATGTATCTCCCTCCAGTGGTAGAATTTTCAACTTAGGAAAGATCCTGGTTTAATAGATGTGAGTGTGGGCACCAGCATCAGAATTTTCCTCCAACATTTTATTATAAATATGTATTTAAAAACCTAATGAAAAATTCAAAGAATTTCACTGACCCTCCATTCCTCTATCCATCCGGCAAGTCATCTTACTTTTTGATGCATTTCAAAATGAGTTGTAACGTCAGTGCTTTTCATAAATACTTCAGCACAAATATTATTTAGAGTCCAATATTTGTTTACAATCCTTTTCTCCCCTTTGAGGCAAAATATGCAGAAAATGTACCATCTTAAGTGTACCATGCAATAGATTTTGACAAATGCATACACCTCTGTACCCCCTATTCTCATCAAGACAGAACAGTACCAGACAGAACAGTATCACCCCAGAAAGGCCCCTCCTGCCTCTTCCCAGTGAACCCACCAGTCCTCTGCCCCAGGCATGTTGTGATTTTTCCCATCATAGATCAGTTTTGCCTGTTCTAGAACCTAATATTAATAGAATTATTCGGTGTGGACTTTTTGGTACAGTAGCATTGGAATTTAAAAGGCGGCTCAGGTGATCCTACTGCCAGCAGGGCTGGGAACCTCTTCCTCACATTACAGATGGGGAAACTGAGGCTCAGGGTGATTTTTTTTTTCGGCATCATGTGACAGTTAATTGGCTATAGATGTGGACTAGAACTCAGATCTTCTTGCTGATTGCCTTCTGTTTACTGTACAAAAATGCGGCACCACTCTAGAATAGTGGTTCTCAAACTTCAGCACGCTTCAGAATCCCTGGAGGGCTGGGGAGACCTCATTGATCCAGGGTGCAGCTCAAGAATCTGGTTTTTTATTTTCTTTATGGTTTAAATTTTATTTTGGAGCATCAATCCTGTGAGAAATACATGTTTTTTTTTCTTTTTTATTATTATGTTATGTTAGTCACCATAGAGTATATTATTAGTTTTTGATGTAGTGTTCCATGATTCATTGTTTGCGTATAACACCCAGTGCTCATGATTTTGTTGTTGTTGTTGTTGTTTTTGTTTGTTTGTTTGAGAGAGAGCATGCACATGAGCACAGGGTGAGGGGAAGAGGGAGAGGAAGAAGGAGAAAGAATCCCAAGCAGGCCCCATGCTCAGCATGGAGCCTAATGCGGGGCTCAATCCCACAACCCTGAGATCATGACCTAAGCCAAAATCAAGAGTTGGACCCGTAACCAACTGAACCATTCAGGTGCCCGCACTAGAATCTGATTTCTAACAAGTTCCCAGGTAGCGCTTATGCTGCTGGCCCAGCAACCACAGGGGAGAGCCCATGCTCTAAAAGCCAGCTGTCAGACTTACAGTCAGAACGCAGGATGCGTTTCTACAGCGAGCCAACATGGGTGAGCTCCGTAACAACTCAGAACTGGAGATGCACGGATGCTGATGGTGGCCACATTACAGTGGGGTGTCCTCACCCCTAGCCAGCTTCCTCAAGATCTTCCTCAAGGTCCGTATTCAGCCATCACAGTCAGGACCTCCTTGTGTGTGTTTCAGCAAGAGCGTCCCCACCTCAACTCATTTTCTCTTGAATTGGGAGGAGTCTTCTCTCCTGGCTGAGTCATTTTTATGAGAACCCCAGCTGATACCAGGCCCCTGTTCCCTTCAGCTGAAGTTACTGAGTTGTTTGAAGACCCACTGCTGCTTCCAAAGGCTGGGAGCAGCCCTGGATGGAGCTACCCTCTACAACAGAGCCCCGCATACCACCTGGGCCTTGGGACTGGAAGAGGTGCTTAAAATCTTTTTAAAGATTTATTTATTTTAGAGAGAAAGAGCTCGAATTGGGGGGCGGGGCAGAGGGAGAGAGAGAATCTCAAGCAGACTCGCCACTGAGCATGGAGCTGGACACAGGGCTCCATCTCCCAACTCTGAGATCACCACCTGAGCCAAGACCGAGTTGGATGCCTAAATGACTGCACCACCCAGGCATGCCACACCATGTAATTTTTAAGTCTCATGTTTATGAATTGATTTTAATGGGTCTTAAGAAAGTAGGAGACCCATGATTGTATGCCGCTAGCAAATTATTTAAATCTCTTTAAATAAGTGTGAGCTTAGAAAAAGAATTGAAGAAGCAATATTGACAGGCTAATAAGACAGGTGCTTATAAGGAGGTGAAGGTATAGGAGGCGGACCAAAGTCTGAGAAGCACCACTTGAGCAGATTCCAGAAAATACGGGCTAGCAGATTCCAGAAAAAATGGGCTGTGCAGTGTCACAGAACAGCATGTCCTCTTAGGAAAACTCACATCCTTCCCTTGCAACTTTTAACCATTGGACTGAAACATAAAAACAACTCCAGTTCTTTTCCATTTGTATTTTACCTCTTTTGCATATTATTCTCAGTATCTTGCAATAACTTGCTTGTTTGCTTTAAAATATGTGAATTTATCTATTTGCTGCAATTTTAAAGTGATTCTTATAACATTTCAGGACTAGTGTCCTTTTTCCTTAAGGAACACATTTTCAATTTTATAATGAAAGTCAGCTGGAATATATGACTGCACATAGAAAATTACTTTAGAGACACATTTTCAATATCTTTTTTACTTATAAATGATTTGTATTGTTAATAAAAAGCAACTTTATTCAATTATGCCTCTTTTTTTTTTTTATACTCCCCCTCATTCCATAGAGATGTGAGACAATTCTAGCAAGAACATAAATAAAGTAAAAATTTTAAAACTAAGACTGGGAATTAAAAGTAGGAAGTCAGGGGACGCCTGGGTGGCTCAGTTGGTTAAGCAGCTGCCTTCGGCTCAGGTCGTGATCCCAGCGTCCTGGGATCGAGTCCTGCATCAGGCTCCTTGCTCATCGGGGAGCCCGCTTCTCCCTCTGCCTCTGCCTGCCATTCTGTCTGCCTGTGCTCGCTCTCTCTCCCTCTCTCTCTCTGACAAATAAATAAATAAAATCTTTAAAAAAAAAAAGTAGGAAGTCAAGATGGGAGAAAGTAAAAACACTAATATGCAGATCCTATAGACCCAAGTGGTTATAATGTGTTACAGTTGAGTTTCTAATTTGACTTTGAGCTCCCTGGCAGCTAAAGTGAAAAGAGACACACGCTTTTTTCATGATTTTCATTTTGGGGAAGGAGAAAGCATATTCATTTCCTCAGGGAAAGCAGAGCTTTTCCCAGGATTTAGAAAAAGATGAAGGGGGATGCCTGGGTGGCTCAGTCAGTTAAGTGTCTGCCTTCGGCTCAGGGCATGATCCCAGGGTACCAGGATTGAGTCCCGTGTTGGGCTCCCTGCTCAGCAGGGAGCCTGCTTCTCCCTCTGCCTGCCACTCTCCCTGCTTGTGTTCCTGTGCACTCTCTGACAAAATCTTTTAAAATTTTCCAAAAGAAAAAGATGAAGGGATGGAGGGAGCATTGCATGGTGTAATGGATCCTGCCCTTGACATTCCTAAAGCACAGAGAACAAATTCTTCTGACACCATCAAACATAAGCTACCCTCATCATCCATAATTTTCATCTGAAGTCTTTAGAATCAGCCCTGTGTATATAGATAAAGGTGCATGTAAAAGTTTCTCTTTATAACCAGCCGAAGTGTTTTAAGTTCTTAAACTGTTGATACCATCTTTCCATCAACTCTTCTCAAGTTTGTACTCTCCCAGCTCCCAGTTCATACGTTCAGTGCTCCTCCCACATCCTCAGTTAGGGTCTAATGGACATTTTAAACTTCACATGGCCAAACTCCTCCTCTTCCCCTAAAGACCTCCTCCATCCACAACCTCCCCCACCCTTAGCTGATAGCAATTCCATCCTCCTATTTGATGATGCCAAAGCCCTGAATCCCTCCCATCCCTCATCCAATCTATCAAGAAATCTAGCTCTGTCTTCAAACTATGTCTAGGATCTGTCATCTGACCACTTCTCACTGACCACATGAGCCACCAGGAACGCTCCCCTACAATACACAGTAGCCTTATAATAGGCTTCCCTGCTTCCATCCTGCCCCACCCCCACTCACAGTATGGTCTCAGCCCAAAGGCTGGATTGATTCTTTGAAAATGTGAATCATGTCATGTTGTGTTTGAGCTCACACCCTACAAAGGTTCCCCTTTCACTCATAGAAAATGGCAACATCCTTCCATAGCCACAGGGGCCCATGTAATGATGCTCTGTTACTTCACAGACCCTTCCTCAAAGTCTGTCTCAATCACATTAACCTGTCGCTACCCCTTGAAGCCATCAGACATGCCTCCAGCCTTTGTCCTGGCCATTCCCTCTGCCCAGGACACTCTTCTCCGTAGATACCTGCATGGCTTGCTTCCTTCTCCAAGACCACTTTCTCAATGGATCCCACCTCATTTGTCACCCCCCACCTTCCAATAGCACTTATCCTACACAATTTTTCCTTTTCCCCATGGTTCTGATCTCCTTCTGGCCACCAATGTAATTACATTTCTTCTTCTTCTTTTTTTTTTAATCATTGTATCAGAATAGATGAGGTCATGCTGTGGCAACAAACACCCCCCAAATCTCAATGACTTAGAAAAACAAATGTTGATTTCTCACTCAGCCTGCACGTCTTGGGGATCTGGGCTGAGTGTGCAGCCTCAGTGCGAAATGTTTCCAGTTGCCATGTTAGGGAGGCAGAAGGAAAGCTTTGAAGAGTCTCACACCCACCGTCAAATGTTCTGGCCCAGAATAACACACCACCTCTCACAATTAATTCGCCAGAACTGGCCACACGGTTTCACTCAACCTTAAGAAGGCCAGGGGGTAAAATCCAACTACCCGGGGCCAAGGAGAACTGGAACCATTGAGAGAATGACAACAATGGCTATGACAATTTTGTCAGCGTTTACCTTGTCCCCTCCCCCTCTAGAACAGAAGCTCCATAAAGGCACCTAGAACAGAGCCTGGCACATAGTAGGTGCTCTTGAATGAATGGGTGGCATACATGGTTAGATTTGTATCAGAAACCAAAAGTGAGGAATTAATTATAAACCCCTAATCAGCCACACCTACCGCAAACACATAGGAAAGAGGCTCTTAATCCGTTTCTGCGCTCTTCTCGAAGCCTATGAAACTACTTTCAAATCTTTCCCAAGGAGGGTCCCTAGAGCTTTCACCAGGTTGTTAAAAGATGCCTCTAAAACAGATCAAGAGCTACTGAGGCAGGAAGAGGAGAAAGTTGGGGTGTGTCAGGTAGAATGCCAGGCACCCCTCCCCCCTCACCCCCCCACCCCTTCCCACCCGGGCCACGGCTGATAGTAATTAGGAACTAAGGGCTAGGAGGTGAGTCATTTCGCCTCCCGGCCTCAGTATCCTCCCCTATGCGTTGGGCTTGCGGTGGAGATCAACAGAGCAGGTGCTCTCCACGGTGGCAGGCGACTCAGGGAATCCCAGCCCCAGGAGGCCGAGCCGCGCTCACCTGCACAGCCTGCGCAGCCTGAGCGCCATCTAGTGGACACGGCGGGCAGGCCCAGCTGCCTGCACGCATTTGGCCCGCAGGATCGCAGGCCGCAGCTGGCATCAGGAAGGTTGAAGGGGCTCCATGTCTGTGCAAACTGTAGAGCAAGAGAGGCCTTCCCTGAAGGGGAGAGCGGAACTGCAGGGCTGGGCGCCCTGGGACAATCCTTCTGTCCGTCCGTATCTGTCTGGTTCACAAACACGGCGCTGCGCACGTAAAGCGAGGGAGGAAATGGACCCGGCACAATATTTAAGGGAATGTGGAACAATTTCGTAGTGAAGTTATCCTTGTGCCATGTTTTAGAAAGTCGAATGCAAAAAAAAAAAAAAAAAAAAAAAAAAAAAAATCCACGATGAACAAAATAGGAAATGCTCAAATATAGATAACAGGATCGCTTTTCCCCATCTTTGTACCCATCTCCAGGCCCAGAAGTGCTTACCAGACGTGTCATGGATCCTGTGCGGTGACAGCCTGGTCTTAGGGGAACCCCCGAGGAATGAAGGGTCCCTGCTGTACTAGCCGGGTGACCAGCTGAGGCAGAGCCTGGGGACCAGGGGCACCCCATAACCAAGAATCACGTGACCCTGAAGGAAATGGCAAATTTCAGTCCCAATGGGAGCTCATCCTTTCGACAGGGAAGGAGATTGATTTAAATTCTCTCTTCAGTGATGGAGGCAGGCACCGAGCTAGGGGCCAAGCCTGCCCTCAAGATGCCCACCATCTTTTGGCTGAGACAGGTATGGACGAGAGCAGAATGTCAGGAGTTTCTCTGCTTGGACTTTGGAAAAAACAAACAAACAAACAAACAACAACAACAACAAAAAACCCAACAAACTTTACTGGAAGTAAATGCTTTACAGTAGCAAAGTGACAGGATGACCCCTGGGGACCTTTCCCCACCCTGAGATTCTCCGTGCCTCCACAGACACGCCATGCCCCAGAGTGAGCCCTTCTGGGCTTGGTGTCCTTCCCCTTGTCCACAGAGGCCCAACCAGGGTAGGGGCATTTATCTCCAAGGCAAACAGAGCTGCCTCTGTATCTGTTTGTGTTTACTCATGACATCACATCCCTCCCAGGTTCCTGATCGATGTGACTCAGGGGTGAGCTTCTGGTCAAGGTGAGTCATGCCTTGACCCACCAAACAGGCAAGACTCTGGCTCCCAGGAAGGCCCCAGTCATTGGGGAGCTAAGCTGGAGTGAGACCCTACAGGTGAGAGGTAGCATCTGACATAAGGAGAGCGTCACTGAAGGGGGGTCTCAGCAGCCTACAGCGACCTCTGTCCACGCCAATGTAGAGCTCCCAGTAGCTCATTCCCATTTCTCAGATGGGGGGGGCAAAGACTCAGTGGGGAGACATGTCTTGCCCAAAGACACACAGCAAACAAGACACAGAAGGGTTTGCTTTCTGTCTGGCAGCAGGAGCAGCAAAGCCAGGCCAATAGCAATGACTTCAAAAGTCGGGGGTGGAGGGGGTTTGAGGGGCCGGCCACAGAAAGGTGGGCCAAACTAGGTTGGAAAGAACCAGGAAACTGAGGTCGGAGATTGGGGTGTGGGCCCAAATTCCAGCAGCTGGTATAGCTTCCTCCAAGGTGGTTTTCTGCAAAGAGCGGCTTGGGAGTCCCAGGGAAGCCCAGCATAGTTTCAGCCTGGTCACCTGGCCCGTCTGTGGCTAGTCACCCTCTCGACTGCCACACTGCTAAAAGTCAAAAAGTCAAACCAAGAAGGGTTCACCTTCAAAAAGTAATAATAATAATAATAATAATAATAATAACAAAACTTGAGATGTGCCTGCCCATGAGGGGTGTGGAAATTCCATATGACTTTACAGCCAGGCTCAGAGCCAGAGCTGGGGGCGAAAAGCAGGTCAGCTGATCTCAGGGTGAACTGCAATCTGTTGACAGTGAAATGGAATGATCTGGAGCTCAAAGGCAGCTGTGAAGGGGGCGGGGTGGGCATGCTACAGTCCCAGAATAGGGACCGGGGACCTTCCCTCAGCCACTGGTAAGGCAGCTCTAGCCCTGCCCAGCCTCCCCCTGGCCAGGGGCCCCAGAGCAGGGCGACTGCCTGGTCTACGCCACTGCTTCTCCCTCCTGTATATTCGGAGGGGAGCCTGGCCGGGTAGCCACATCTCTGGAGAAGGGCCGCTGGGGAAAGCATGGCCCTCACCACCCTCAGGGTCATGTGGAATACTGTCTACCCACCCACTCCTATTGATTAGGACACACAGGGCCAGGGACACAGCATGACTGCCTCCGAGTCACACAGGGACCATTATCACCAAGATTAGAAGCTAACCTTCCCACCACACTGTCATCACACCCTGTCCCACTGCAATGCCAGCAGGATACCTGAGTCAGCACATTGCAGTAGGGACAGGCCCCAGGAGCCCAGGGCTACTCCAATGCCAAGGTCAGGCTTCCAATGGCCTGGGAACACCACAAGGCACAAATATGGCTCCTCTTTCCCAGCAGCTATTTCTACAGGAAGAGGCATTGAGTCTACACTTGAGTCTACTCAAGAACCCAACAGCTAGCTCAATCAGAACAGGAGGAAATGCAGACACCCAGATAATGGGCCTGCTTCATAGCAAAGATGCAAATGTTTTATCCCCCAAGGAGCTTCCAATGACACTTTGCACCAAAATCTCATCTCCTTTCATGTTTGGAAGAAAGCCACTGATATAGGGGAAATCTTCCGAGACTTATGAGCTCAATTATAGGCCAAGAGGTGGATTATCTTTTTTAGCTAATAATAATGCATGAATACTTTCATTTTTGTGTCCTCTGGGAATATTGTCATTGTTGTTTTGTGGGAACAATGACTGACTCAAAAGCAAAGTAGATGATTTATCTCTACAATACTTTTATTTGCATACTTTGAAAAATGATTCAGAAACGTATTTCTTGGAAAGTGGGTGTAAAATTAAATTCTCTGATTAAAGTAAAATAAAAGTGCTTTTAAAAAGTGGCTTAAGGATATAAACTCAACAGACAATTTTCTAGGATTTTCTAGGAGAGTCCCAATCTTAGTAACATTCCCCACTCTGGTTTTCCATAATCACATTTTTATGTGGCAGTCCATAGATCTTTTCGTTTTATCTGCAAAATATGGTCATCTCCGAAATGAAGACATTTAAATGTTTTAAGAGTTTCAAAATGTGTTTTCTCACTTTTTGGATTTTTCATTCGAAGATTCATCATGTTTTGTATACGTTGACATAAACACAATCACAAATTTTCCCAGATTTTAATTAAAATATATGTCACTTAGGAATGCTTTCTGCCGCAAAGAACAGAAAACTCCAGTGCTCACATGGTTGGAGTCCCATTCGCTCTCTCTTTCCATACACCTCTCAATTCTTTGGCATCAGTCTTGGTGCTTGGAGCTTGCAAGATGGCGGCCACTTCTTGCATGGACATGACCATCTTCTTTTTAGGAAGTTATGGGGGCGGGGTTTAAACAAACAATTGTCCGAACCCTAACTACTTTGCTTTACCTTCTCAGCAGAACTTTATTTACTTTGTCTCTTTGGTGAGGATGGTGTCTCTTTTGTCACTTCTAATTGCAAGGGAGACCAGAAATTCAAGTTTCTTGCTCTCCACACCTTATAATAGAAAAGGGACATTGAGTATCTGACATCGTATGCCTGCTTGTTCCTTTACCAAGGCTATAGTGACTGCAGACTTTAAAGATATCTAAAAACAACAAATAATGCAAATAATAAATGCATGCTTTTAATTGATGAGTGCATCCTTCGAGAGTATTAAAACGGTGATGCTCTTTCCACCATGAATTTGTGACTCCTACTTCGGCCCAGAGTACTGCCTGACATCATAGCCAAACACATGCTTAAAGTTTTATAGCGATCAGATTAATGGGACATTACAAACTGGCTTACATAGCAAAATCTGCCTTTTGGACTCAGCAGAGTTCCCATTGATTCCTCAGCCTTCTTTTGCTTCTTGGTCAATGTCAATGTGAGGGACATTTTTAAAGAAACACATAAATTACTAGTCAAGGTTTTTGCCTAATTATTTATAATTGCATGCATTTGCCTAATAGAAATTTTCATTTTATGGTGAATTTCAAGATCCTTGGGGCTACTACTTCCCTTTTTAGTGAAACGGTTGCATTTCTCTCTTCATTTATTGCTCTCCTAGATCTATGAAAACTCAGACTCAGAGTGGAGGGACAATGTTAGAAAGGTAACAGATTGTCTGAGCTATTCTGGAAACAAATTCACTAGATATGTCTGGGTCCAAGCTTGAAGGGGCCCATCTGGTGAGGTGGCACCTGGCAGGTCCGTGGACACAAACGTGGGTGCATAGTAAGGTGGAGGTACAGATGAAAAAGTTCATCAGAGACAGGCCTTTGCTCTCTTGGAAAGAGAACTAAAGTGTTGAAAGATAAATTGTCGAAGTGGAAAAGAATATTCCAGTACATTCCACCCTCTCAGCACCCCCTGCTGTTCACTCTGGGGAATTACTTGACAATCCAGTGTTCTGGCTTTGCTGCTGCCACAGGGAAGGATGTGAGAATTGTCTGTCTGGCTCCATAGATTTCTATAAAAGCCCTTCAAAATGTCTTTCCCCAAGTCTGTCCTCCCAGAAAAAAAACCCCAACTCAAGGTAAAATTGTTCCAGAATGTATCGCGCTTATCATATCGAGATGAAATATTGGGCACATGGGGCAAGAATTTAAGTCTTACTTACAAAGAGGAAATTTGCAGACATGGTTGATGTTTGGTATTCATTAAATACAGAAAACAAAGCTGCTTAGGAAAAGGAAGTTTGGAATTTTCTCTGCTGATGTTTTCCCATGGAAAAAAATAAAAGGGCCAATGAAGGCAGGCCAGGCTTATCCACTCCCACAAATGCAGCCATTTCCCCCATGAAGCCAAATCACTGAGGGATTTTCAGGACAACAGACAAGTGTTTCTCCCTTTCTGCTCTTAGAAAAGTAAAGACTGTTCAGGTTATCTTGGCCTCTGGCAAACAGCCTCTCCTCACAGAAGCCAATCTGTGCCTAGAGAATAAGACTTCAGAGTAAGCACTGTGGACAGAAGTTTGAAAAAATAAATCAGACAATTTTAGAACTGACAGTAACCTGAAGATCAACCACCCTATTCTGGAGGTGAACAGGCTGAGACCAAGAAGTGGAAAATGCCGCGCCTAATCCTCCATACTGATAGAGGCAAACTGGAACGTGATCCTCTGTCTCCTAGCCCTGTGCTTATCACTCCATAAGCAGCTACATGGATGTAGCTACAAGTGGCTACAAAGTCCCTTTCACCCAATTATAAATATTCAAAATTACATATAAAATGTAACAAAAATATTTTAACACGCAGCTGAGTTTGGGGGGAAAATAAAGGAAACACCAAATGCCAATAACACAAAGGGAAGCAAATCAAGCCCCTGGGACAGAGGATATGGCAGCCTTTGGGTGTGGGGTTCGGAGTGTTGGAGCTGGAGATGCACCCCAATGGTCAGAGTTTTCAAATGTTTTAAGTCCTGCTTGTATAAGGACTTGTGACCTGTACAAGATGGAGAGTAGACACTAAGACCTATTCACACCGGTGAGACCCTAGGAGACTGCATGCCAGTTAGGGGGCACTAGAAAGTACTTTTGGGTAGGGGGACAGAGGAATTTGGCTTCATTGAGGTGTTTAGTAGAAAAAAAAACCATCCTAAGAGAAATTAACCTACCAAGCCTGTGACATGGGGCAGGAGCAAAGTCTGAATTTTATACTCTTCCTTGGTAATCTTTTTTTTTTTTTTTTTTTTTTTTTCTGAAGTAAGCTCTCCACCTCGTGTGGAGCCCAATGTGCGGTCTGAACTCAGGGCCCCAGGATCAAGACCTGTCCTGAGATCAAGAGTCAGATGCTTAACCAACTGAGCCACCCAGTTGCCCCACCCTTGGCGATCTTTTTGGAGTGCCTGGCAGAAACAGATGTAAAGCTTGTCTGGAGGAACACTTTATAACCCAGACCACATGAGGGTTTTGTAGACAAAGTGGATCACCACTAAAGATGACCTTGTGATAATTACCAGAGCCACCAACATGGGCTCCATTCACACCAAAACCATGAAAAAGGCAGCCTGGGTCACCACTGAGAAATATTACATGTACCTAGACAATGACTCCCACACCAACAACCAGGTGTGCGAGGAGATTGCCATTATTCCCAGCAAGAATTTCTGAAGCAAGATCACAGGCTATGCCACGCATCTGACAAAGTGGAGTGAGAGGGGCCCAGTGAGTGATATCTCCATCAGTCTGCAGCAGAAGGAGAGAGAAAGGAAAGATGATAATGTTGCTGAGGTCTCCGTCCTGGATCAGGAAATCACTGAAGTTGATTCTGACACTAAGGAAATGTCAAAACTCTTGGATTTGGACAGTCTGGCAACCCGCAGGTCATGCTGTCTACAGCTGGGATGAATTGCAAAATACCATGGAGAATCATTTGAATCTTCCTGCTGTGCTGTGATATCTTCAATAAACCTTAAACAACAACAACAAATTCCCAAAACAGATAAGGAAATGTTGTGATTTACCATGATAGAGAATTAGTAAACACAATCGTGGCTAGATGAAATGATAAATAACCAAACCAGACAAAAGAAAATCAGTAAACAGAAACCACACAGAACTATCTGGGAGAGACTATAAAACAATATTTTAAATGATTACACAGATGAAGGAATAGAAACCATAATGAAATAACATTCAAAAAAGAAACTGGAAGGGGCACCTGGGTGGCTCAGTGGTTAAGCCGCTGCCTTCGGCTCAGGTCATGATCTCAGGGTCCTGGGATCGAGCCCCGCATCGGGCTCTCTGCTCTGCGGGGAGCCTGCTTCTTCCCCTCTCTCTGCCTGCCTCTCTGCCTGCTTGTGATCTCTCTCTCTCTCTGTCAAATAAATAAATAAAATCTTTAAAAAAAAAAAAAGAAACTGGAAGATCCTATAAAAAGAGATTAGATTAGCAATTTTGAAACTTCCCACAAAACAAAGTTCAGACCTAGTTGGCCTCCCTAGTGAATATTACTATACAGTTAAAGAAAAATAAATACCAATTCTTCATAAACTCTTCCAAAAACAGAAGATGTGGGAACACTTCCCAGTTTGTTCTATAGGGTCAGATTTTGCCCAGTTATCAAAACCAGTCAAAGAGATTACAAGAATACAACACATCAAAGTGTGTTATGATATAGATGTGAGAGTCATCAACAAAATACTAGCAAACTGAATCCACCAGTAATAAAAAGGCTTATACACCACGACTAAGTGGAATTTATCGCAGGAATGCAAGGTTGATTCAAAATACAGAAGTTCAATCATTGTAATACACCAAATCAACAGAACAAAGGATGAAAAAACCCATGATCATCTCAATAGACACAGAAAAAGCATTTGACAAAAGTCTAACATTTTCATGATAACAACACTTGACAAACTAGGAATAGAAGGGAATTTCCTCAATCTGATGATAAGGTTATATCTACCTATCTATCTACCTATATAGAAATGTTATATGTATATAGAAATATATTATTTCTCTATATTAAATTATATATAGAGGAAATATATCGTATTTCATAAATATATATTTATAAATATATATAGAAATATATCAATTATATTTCTGTATACTCTCAATGGACAATTGAAAAATGAAAATAAGAACACAGTTCTGTTTACAAAAGGATCAAAAATACTTAGGAATAAATTAAAAAAAAAAGAACTGTAGGGGTGCCTGGTGGCTCAGTCAGTTAAGTGTCTGACTCTTCATTTCAGCTCAGGTCATGATCTCAGTGTCATGAGATGGAGCCCCATGTTGGGCTCTGTGCTAGGCATGGAGTCTGCCAGAGATTCTCTCCCTCTGCCCCTCTCCCTCCTTGAGTGCACTCTCTCTCTCTCTCTCTCTCTCAGATAAATAAATAAATAAATAAATAAATAAAATCTTTTTTTTTTTAAGATTTTTTTTTTAATTTATTTATTTGACAGAGAGATCACAAGCAGGCAGAGAGGCAGGCAGAGAGAGAGGAGGAAGCAGGCTCCCTGCTGAGCAGAGAGCCCGATGAGGGGCTCGATCCCAGGACTCTGAGATCATGACCCGAGCCGAAGGCAGCGGCTTAACCCACTGAGCCACCCAGGTGCCCCAAATAAAATCTTTCTTAAAAGGAAGTGTAAAACTTACACTTTGAAAACTACAAAACATTGCTTGAAGAAATGTAAGACCTAGATAAATGGGAGGACATTTCATGTTCATGAATCAGAAGAGCTAACACTGTTAAGACAGTAATACTTCCCAAATTGATCTACAGATTCAACAAAACCCTCATCAAAATCCCAGATGCTTTTCCTGCATAAATTAATAAGCAAATCCTAAAATTGATATAGGGATACAAGGTACCAGCAATAGCCAAAAACAATCTTAAAAAAGTCAAAGGACTCACACTTCCCAGTTTCAAAATTTACTACAAAACTATGGTAATCAAGGCAGTATGTATAACAGTTCAGTGGTAGGACAGACATATCAATCAATTGAATAGGATGGAAAGTCCAGAGACAAATCCTTACATTTAGTGTTAACTTTTCTTTTAAAATATTTTATTTATTTATCTGACAGAGAGATAGAGAGAGAGCACAAGTAAGCAGAACAGCAGGCAGAGGGAGAGAGAGAGGCAGATTCTGATCAGGAAGCCTGATGTGGGGCTCGATCCCAAGACCCTGGGATCATGACCTGAGCCGCTTAACCAACTAAGCCACCCAGGTATCCCAGTCAATTGATTTTTGACAAGGGCGCCAAGACAATTCAAATGACGGAAAGAATGATCTTCTCAACAAATAGTGTTGGGGCAATTGGATAGCCACAAGCTGCAGGATGAGGTTGGAACCCTTTCTTATGCTAGATCCAAAAATTTACTCAAAATGAAATGTAGATCTAAATATAAGAGCTTAAACTATAGTACTCTTAGATGAACACATGGTGGTAAATCTTTGTGACCTCCGGTTGGGCAAGATTTCTTATGACACCAAAATCAGAAGGAACAACAGAAAAAAAATAGATAAATAGTATGCAAAATTCAATTTTGTATGTGTGTTTCAAAGGACAATGCACAGATTGGAGTGGCAGGGATCTGCTGGGTTTTGAGACACCAGGCAGAGCTGTGTGCCAGAGACAGAGACACTTGGTCACAGGCTGGGTGAGCTCCGAGTGCGGCCAGAGGACAGGGAGATGGGAGTGATTGAGCACTTTTCTCTGAGGGTGCACTGAGGAGTGGGACCCCGAGCTCTCAGCTCCTCTGGGCCAGATATTGGGAAGCTGCCATTTTCATTCCCATTCTCCAGAGCTCTATGGAACATGTTCAGGGAATAAAAGCTCCCAAGAGGGGTACCTGGGTGGCTCAGTGGGTTGAGCCGCTGCCTTTGGCTTGGGTCATGATCTCAGGGTCCTGGGATCAAGTCCCGCATCAGGCTCCCTGCTCAGCAGGGAGCCTGCTTCCCTCCCTCTCTCTCTCTGCCTGCCTCTCTGCTTACTTGTGATCTCTCTCTGTCAAATAAATAAATAAAATCTTTAAAATAAAATAAAAGCTCCCAAGAGCAAACCCAAGCAGATTACTTAGCCTGGCCCCTAGCAAGGGTGTTGCAATTCTGCCTTGGGCAAAGACATTTGAGAATCACTACAACAGGCCCCTCCCCCAGAAGATCAGCAAGAAATTCAGCCAACACCAAGTTCATTTAT
Organism: Lutra lutra; assembly: GCF_902655055.1. NCBI lineage: Eukaryota > Metazoa > Chordata > Mammalia > Carnivora > Mustelidae > Lutra > Lutra lutra. The sequence goes on from NC_062292.1 coordinate 28,733,330, forward strand.
CAAGGAGAATAGTGGAATTCCAGAGGAGGAGAAGGCAAAGCATGGAATTCATGGCTTTCTCCCCATAATTCTTTAGTCTTGCAAAGTTAATTAATTAATTTTATTTTATTTTTTCTTATTCTAATTTTTTTAACTTTTACTCTTTCCCCTTTTAATGTTTTTAAACTAGTTTATCTTAACAATACCTTTCATTAAAAAAATCTTTTTGAACTTCATTATTATAGTCATATTTTATCCTTCATTGTATCTAACTTTTAAAAAAAGAAAGATTTATTTATTTATTTATTTGTCAGAGAGAGAGCAAGCACAGGCAAGCAGAATGGCAGGCAGAGGCAGAGGAAGAAGCAGGCTCCCTGCCAAGCAAGGAGCCTGATGTGGGACTTGATCCCAGGATGCTGGGATCATGACTTGAGCTGAAGGCAGCTGCTTAACCGACTGAGCCACCCAGTCATCCCCATTGTCTCTAACTTTATTTTTTGTATACACATAGGATTTTTTCTTCTAAAAAGTTTTGGGTGGGGGGGACGCCTGGGTGGCTCAGTGGGTTAAAGCCTCTGCCTTTGGCTCAGGTCATGATCCTAGGCTCCTGGGATCAAGCCCCACATCGGGCTCTCTGCTCAGCAGGGAGCCTGCTTCCCTTCCTCTCTCTCTGCCTGCCTTTCTGTCTACTTGTGCTCTCTGTCAAATAAATAAATGAAATCTTTAAAAAAATTTTTAAAAAAGTTTTGGGATATAACTTCTTCTAATAGATCAAAATTTACCCTAAATCTAGGACAGGGCTTTGTTCTAGTCTCCAGTCTGAGCAAATTCTCTCCACTTTCTTTTTCTTTCTTTTCCCAACCAACTTATCTTATCAACTCCTTTTTAGAATTAAAAAAAAATTTTTTCATCTTTATAGTCATAGTCCATACCTTCATCGTGTTTACCCTTATTTTTGTATATATACATATATATGTATATATGTGTGTGTGTATAAAAGTTTTTCTTTTTTTTTTTTTTTAAGATTTTATTTATTTATTTGACAGAGATCACAAGTAGGCAGAGAGGCAGGCAGAGAGAGAGAGAGGAGAAAGCAGGCTCCCCGCTGAGCACAGAGCCCAATGCAGGGCTTGATCCCAGGACCCTGGGATCATGACCTGAGCCAAAGGCAGAGGCTTTAACCCACTGAGCCACCCAGGCGCCCCAAAAGTTTTTCTTTCTTTAAAATTTTGGGAGGTAGTTCCTTCTAAGAGACCATAATACACCCAAAATTAAGTGGGTGGCTCTGTTCTACTCACCAGTCTAATATATATATATATTTTTTTCTTTTTTCCTTTCTTTTTTTAAAAAAGATTTTATTATTTATTTATTTGACAGACAGAGATCACAAGTAGGCAGAGAGAGAGAGAAGCAGGCTCCCTGCTGAGCAGAGAGCCCAATGCAGGGCTCAATCCCAGGACTCTGAGACCATGACCCAAGCCGAAGGCAGAGGCTTAACCCACTGAGCCACCCAGGTGCCCCTTTAATTTTTTTTAACTTTTTTTTACCCCCTTTCTTCCCCCCACGGTTTGGGGGCTCTCTGATTTGGGTAATGCACATTTTCCTGGGGTCTTTGCCACCCTTTTAGTATTTTATTCTCTCCTTCATATATTCTTATCTGGATAAAATGAAAAGGGGGAAAAACGCACTACAAAAAACAAAAGAACAAGAGGCAGTACTGAAGGCCAGGCACCTAATCAATATGGACATTGGTAATATCCAGATCTAGAGTTCAGAATGACGATTCTCAAGGTGCTAGCTGGGCTCAAAAAAGGCATGGAAGATATTAGAGAAAACCTGTCTGGAGAAATAAAAGCCCTTTCTGGAGAAATAAAAAAAACTAAAATCTAACCAAGCTGAAATCAAAAAAGCTATTAATGAGGTACAATAAAAAATGGAGGCTCTTATTGCTAGGATAAATGAGGCAGAGGAGAGAATTAGTGACATAGAAGACCAAATGACAGAGAATAAAGAAGCTGAGCAAAAGAGAGACAAACAGCTACTGGACCATGAGGGGAGAATTCAAGAGATAAGTGATAGCATAAGACAAAACAACATTAGAATAATTGGGATTCCAGAAGAAGAAGAAAGAGAGAGGGGAGCAGAAGGTATATTGGAGGGAATTATTGTAGAGAATTTCCCTAATGTGGCAAAGGGAACAAGCATCAAAATCCAGGAGGTGCAGAGAATTCCCCTCAAAATTAATAAGAATAGGTCCACACCCTGTCATCTAATAGTAAAACTTACAAGTCTTAGTGATGAAGAGAAAATCCTGAAAGCAGCCTGGGACAAGAAGTCTGTAACATCAATGGTAAAAATATTAGATTGGCAGCAGACCTATCCACAGAGACCTGGCAGGCCAGAAAGAACTGGCATGATATATTCAGAGCACTAAATGAGAAAAACACATACAGCCAAGAATACTATATCCAGCCAGGCTGTCCTTTAAAATAGAAGGAGAGATAAAAAGCTTCCAGGACAAACAAAAACTAAAAGAATTTGTAAACACCAAATCAGCTCTACAGGAAATATTGAAAGGGGTCCTCTAAGCAAAGAGAGAGCCTAAAAGTAGTAGACCAGAAAGGAACAGAGACAATATACAGTAACAGTCACCTTCCAGGCAATACAATGGCACTAAATTCCTATCTCTCAATAGTTACCCTGAATGTAAATGGGCTAAATGCCCCCAATCAAAAGACACAGTGTATCAGAATGGATAAAAAAAGCAAAACCCATCAATATGCTGTCTACAAGAAACTCATTTTAGACCCAAAGACACCTCCAGATTTAAAGTGAGGGGGTGGAAAATAATTTACCATGCTAATGGACATCCAAAGAAAGCTGGGGTGGCAATCCGTATATCAGATCAATTAGATTTTAAGCCAAAGACTCTCATAGGAGATGCGGAAGGACACGATATCATACTCAAAGGGTCTGTCCAACAAGATCTAACAATTTTAAATATCTATGCCCTAACATGGGAGCAGCTAACTATATAAACCAATTAATAACAAAATCAAAGAAACACATTGACAATAATATGATAATATTAGGGGACTTTAACACCCCGCCCCACTGCAATGGACAGATCATCCAAGCAAAAGATCAACAAGGAAATAAAGGCCTTAAATGACATACTGGACCAGATGGCCATCACAGATATATTCAGAACATTCCATCCCAAAGCAACAGAATACACATTCTTCTCTAGTGCACATGGAACATTCTCCAGAATAGATCACATCTTGGGTCACAAATCACATCTCAACCAGTATCAAAAGATTGGGATCATTCCCTGCATATTTTCAGACCACAATGCTCTGAAGCTAGAACTCAGTCACAAGAGGGAATTTGGAAAGAACCCAAATACATGGAGGCTAAAGACCATCTCTCTAAAGAATGAATGGGTCAACCAGGAAATTTAAGAAGAATTGAGAAAATTCATGGAAACAAATGATAATGAAAACACAATGGTTCAAAATCTGTGGGACACAGCAAAGGCAGTCCTGAGAGGAAAATATATAGCGGTACAAGCCTTTCTCAAGAAACAAGAAAGGTCTCAAATACACAACCTAACCCTACACCTAAAGGAGCTGGAGAAAGAATAGCAAAGAAAGCCTAAACCCAGCAGGAAAAGAGAAATAATAATAAAATAATAATAAAAAAATCAGAGCAGAAATCAATGAAATAGAAACAAACAAACAAACAAACAAACAAACAAAACAAAAAAAAAACCCAATAGAACAAATCAACAAAACTAGGAGCTGGTTCTTTGAAAGAATTAATAAGACAGATAAACCCCTGGCCAGACTTATCCAAAAGAAAAGAGAAAGGACCCAAATAAATAAAATCATGAATGAGAGAGGAGAGATCACAACCAACACCAAAAAATTACAAATAATTATAAGAACATATTATGAGCAACTATACACCAGCAAATTTGACAATCTAGAATAAATGGATGCATTCCTAGAGACATATAAACTACCAAAAGTGAACCAGGAAGAAATAGAAAACCTGAACAGACCTATAACCAGTAAGGAGATTGAAGCAGTCATCAAAAATCTCCCAAAAAACAAGAGCCCAGGGTCAGACAGCTTACCAGGGGAATTCTACCTAACATTTAATGAAGAATTAATTCCTATTCTCCTGAAATTGTTCCAAAAAATAGAAATGGAAGGGAAACTTCCAAACACATTTTTTGAGGCCAGCATTACCTTGATCCCCAAACCAAAGATCCCATCAAAAAAGAGAATTACAGGGGCGCCTGGGTGGCTCAGTGTGTTAAAGCCTCTGCCTTCAGCTCAGGTCGTGATCCTAGGGGCCTGGGATTGAGCCCCACATTGGCTCTCTACTCGGTGGGGAGCCTGCTTCTCTCTCTCTCTCTCTGCCTGCCTCTCTGCCTGCTTGTGGTCTCTGCCTGTCAAGTGAATAAATTAAAAAAAAAACAACTTAAAACAAAAATTTTTTTTAAAAAGGGAGAATTACAGATCAATATCCTTAATGAACATGGATGCAAAAATTCTCACCAAAATGCTAGCCAATAGGATCCAACAGTACATTAAAAGGATTATTCACCATGACAAAGTGGGATTTATTCCAGGGCTGCAAGTTTGGCTCAACATCTGCAAATCAATCAATGTGATACAATACATTAATAAAAGAAAGAACAAGAACCATATGATACTCTCAATAGATGCTGAAAAAACATTTGACAAAGTACAGCATCCTTTCTTGATCAAAACTCTTCAAAGTGTCGGGATAGAGGGTTCATACCTCAATACCATCAAAGCCATCTATGAAAAAACCACAGCAAATATCATTCTCAATGAAGAAAAACTGAGAGCTTTTCTGCTAAGGTCAGGAACATGGCAGGGATGTCTATTATCACCACTGCTATTCAACATAGTACTAGAAGTCCTAGCCTCAGCCATCAGACAACAAAAAGAAATTAAAGACATCCAAATCAGCAAAGAAGAAGTCAAATTATCACTCTTTGCAGATGATATGATACTTTATTGGAAAACCCAAAAGACTCCACTCCACATCTGTTAGAACTTGTACAGGAATTCAGTAAAATGTCAGGATATAAAATCAATGCTCAGAAGTCAGTTGCATTTCTATACATCAACAATAAGACAGAAGAAAGAGAAATTAAGGAGTCAATCCCATTTACAATTGCTCCCACAACCATAAGATACCTAGGATTAAACCTAACCAAAGAGGCAAAGAATCTATACTCAGAAAACTATAAAGTATTCATGAAAGAGATTGAGGAAGACACAAAGAAATGGAAAAATGTTCCATGCTCATGGATTGGAAGAACAAATATTGTGAAAATGTCTATGCTACCTAAAGCAATCTACACACAGTTAATGCAATCCCTATCAAAATCCCATCCATTTTTTTCAAAGAAATGGAACAAATAATCCTAAAATTTATATGGAACCAGAAAAGACCTTGAATAGTCAGAGGAATGTTGAAAAAGAAAGCCAGAGTTGGTGGCATCACAATTCCGGACTTCAAGCTCTATTACAAAGCTGTCATCATCAAGACAGTATGGTATTGGCACAAAAACAGACACATAGATAGCTGGAGCAGAACAGAGAGCCCAGAAATAGACCCTCAACTCTATGGTCAACTAATCTTTGACAAAGCAGAAAAGAATGTCTAATGGAAAAAAGACAGTCTCTTCAACAAATGGTGTTGGGAAAATTGGACAGCCACATGCAGAAAAATGAAACTGGACCATTTCCTTACACCACACATGAAAATAGACTCAAAATGGATGAAGGACCTCAATGTGAGAAAGGAATCCATCAAAATCCTTGAGGAGAACACAGGCAGCAACCTCTTCGACTTCAGCTGCAGCAACTTCTTCCTAGGAACATCGCCAAAAGCAGGGGAAGCAAGGGCAAAAATGAACTATTGGGTCTTCATCAAGATCAAAAGCTTCTGCACAGCAAAAAACAGTGAACAAAACCAAAAGACAACTGACAGAATGGGAGAAGATATTTGCAAATGACATATCAGATTAAGGGCTAGTATCCAAAATCTATAAAGAACTATCAAACTCAACACCCAAAAAACAAATAATCCAATCAAGAAACAGGCAGAGGACATGAACAGACATTTCTGCAAAGAAGACATCCAGATGGCCAACAGACACATGAAAAAGTGCCTCACATCACTCGGCATCAGGGAAATACAAACCAAAGCACAATGAGATACCACTCACACCAGTCAGAATGGCCAAAATTAACAAGTCAGGAAATGACAGATGCTGGCGAGGATTCGGAGAAAGGGGAGCCCTCCTACACTGTTGGTGGGAATGCAAGCTGGTGCAACCACTCTGGAAAACAGCATGGGGTTTCCTCAAAAAGTTGAAAATAGAGCTACCCTACGACCCAGCAATCGCACTCGTGGGTATTTACCCTAGAGATACAAATGTAGTGATCTGAAGGGGCACGTGCACATGAATGTTTATAGCAGAAATGTCTACAATAGCCAAACTATGGAAAAAACCTAGATGTCTATCAACAGACGAATGGATAAAGATGTAGTGTATATATATGTATATATATGTGTATATATATATATATATATATATATATATATGAATACTATGCAGCCATCAAAAGAAATGAAATCTTGCCATTTGTGACAATGTGGATGGAACTAGAAGGTATTATTCTGAGCAAGATAAGTCAATCAGAGAAAGACAACTATCATATGATCTCCCTGATATGAGGAAGTTGAGAGGCAATGTGGGGGGCTTGGGGGGGTAGGAAGGCAATAAATGAAACAAGATGGGTTCGGGAGGGAGATAAACCATAAGAGACTCTTAATCTCACAAAACAAACTGAGGGTTGCTGGGGGGAGGGGGGAGGGAGAGGGTGTTTGGGTTAAGGACATTGGGGAGGGAATGTGCTATGGTGAGTGCTGTGAAGTGTGTAAACCTGGCGATTCACAGACCTGTACCCCGGGGCTAATAATACACTATATGTTAATGAAAAAATTAAAAAAAAAATTTTTTTTAAATAAAGGTTAAGTCTCTGGAGAGGAGAAGGGAGTTGAGGGAAATTGGAAGGGGAGGTGAACCATGAGAGACTATGGACTCTGAAAAACGATCTGAGAATTTTGAAGGGGTGGGGGGTGGGAGGTTGGGGGCACCAGGTGGTGGGTATTGTAGAGGGCACGGATTGCATGGAGCACTGGGTGTGGTGCAAAAATAATTAATACTGTTATGCTGAAAAAAAATAAAAAATTAAAAAAAAAAAAAAAGGTTAAGTCTCTGCTCTCTTTCTAGCTCCTTGGTTGCCTGACTTGCAGCAGTGAGTAAAATTACCCATTCATCAGAAGGCACAGAGGTGAGTGCTATGACAAAAGGTGACCTGCAAAGTTAAGGCAGGGATTTTCTTTTCTTTCTTTTTTTTTTTTTAATGTTAGTTGTTTTTTTTCCCCCAAAACAAATAAATTTGTTTATTTATTTGACAGATATCACAAGTAGGCAGAGAGGCAGGCAGAGAGAAAGGAGGAAGCAGGTTCCCTGCTGAACAGAGAGCCCAATGCGGAACTCGATCCCAGGACCCTGAGACCATGACCTGCAAAGGCAGAGGCTTAACCCACTGAGCCACCCAGCGCCCCCTTTTTAAAAACTTTTATTTAGTTATTTGATTGAGAGAGAGACAGTTGCTTAACCAACTGAGCCACCCAGGCGCCCTAAGGCAAGGATTTTCAAGCTTAAATGAAAACCAGCAGACATACTCGAAGAGCCTAATACATATTGGTGGTAATTATAAGGTCATAAGTTCATCTCAATATGGCAAATGAAACCCACTTGGCAAATCTTAGGAGTCAAATGCTAGAAATCTGTTAAGGAAGGAGACAGCTGCTTCCGCTGCTTGAAACCTAGGCTGATGTATTATTTTCCCCAACACCCAAGAACATATAATCTTTTGGTTCCCAAGCATGATGTTTTACAACTTGCAAAACCTGGTAACATTGTCCCAGAGTCCAAGTGGTTGTTTCTGTTCTAAGTCCAGCCGCATCTCATTCTCTTCGTGTCCCGTTCTGGGCTGCGCAGCATCTTTGTGTGCATTTCCAATTGAGCTTTTATCACAAAAGCAGTTTAGAAGCTTTATATCCTAACATCTCATAAAAGATGCAAGTGCACCCAAATGGAAGCTTTTAAAAACCAGGATTAGACCTCCTTATTGGGAGGATGTCTCAGGTAGTAAGCCATGGTTCCTGTTGGGAGAAACCTGCTCTGGATCCTTGGGATCTGGGCTGGGGCTGGGGCTGGGGTGGAGACAGAACACACCGAGCGCTGAAAAGGAGTTACCTCCACAACACTTAAGCTCACCACGGTTTTCTAAACCTAGTAACCATCTCATGAATAGCACAGCTATATTACATCAAGTTAAAGGTCGTTCTTAAAGTTTAAAAACGAACAGCCGTTTCTGCAACCAGATCTTGGCATTTATTAAGTTTCTAATACATTGGGAGCTTCCAAAATTACAGGTGGCAGCCCCTTTCTTTTCTTTCTTTCTTTTTTTTTTTTTTAAGATTTTATTTATTTATTTATTGACAGAGATCACAAGCAGGCAGAGAGGCAGGCAGAGAAGAGAGGGGGAAGCAGGCTCCCTGCCGAGCGAAGAGCCCAATGGGGGCTGGATCCCAGGACCCTGAGATCATGACCCAAGCCAAAGGCAGAGGCCCAACCCACTGAGCTACCCAGGCGCCCCAGCAGCCCCTTTCTCCATCTGTGGGAGACCATGCCATAGGATCCCACAGATCTTTGAGGTCAGCGAGTGGGGTGAGCAGGACAGGGGGTCAAACAGGGAAATCGATACAACTGTGGGACATGAGTCCCTCTTCCCGCAGTCCCCAAAAGGCAGCACGGAGGGGCGCCCGCGGAAAGCGTGGGTCTCGGGGACCCACCGCCCCCCCACCCCGTGCAGGCTCTGTCCAAGTAGAACAGCATCCATCACGAGGTACTGATGTCTCGCGGGATCCGGGTCGCATCGTCACCAGGAGCTCTTCCACCGCAGCAAAAAAGCAAGGGGTAGCAGCCGGGCCTGGAGCGCCTCAGGTGGGAACGCCCCGCCCACTCGGCCAGGCTACCCTCCTCCCGGCCCGCCCCCGCCTCTCGGCCCCGCCCACTCGGCCGCCTGGTGGGGGTCCGCCTACCCGGCCCCGCCCACCCCGCGCGCCTCAGGGGCCGCCCCACCCCCAGCGGGGTCCATCTGCGTCTCCTCAGTTTCTCAGGGGTGGTGGCTGCGGGGACCGCTGCGCTACAAGTTTGGAAATTTTGGCGGCGGAGGAGCGCGCCAGCATTTCGAAGCCGAAGGCTGTGGCAGTAGCCGACCTTCGAGGGCCCTCCATCCGCGGCCCTTCATCCGCGCCTCTGCGCTCCCGCAGCCCAGAGTCGGGCGGCCACGAGACTCGGCCGCGTCCTCCAGCGTTCGCCCGCGGGACGGCTGCAGCCCTGTCACGGGGGCCGGAGGAGGTGAACCCGCTCACGGAGAGCACCTGCCGGGTAAGCGAGCCCGGGACCTCGGGATTTGAGGGCGGGAGGCCCGGGGACCCGGGGCGGGGCGCGGCTGGGGGTGCGGGGAGGCCCGAAACCCATGGACGGGGGTCGGAGTTTGGGGCTGCGGGAAGCGGGGAGGCCGCGCCGCGGCTCGCGGTCGTCGCCTGGGGAGGGTCGGGGCGAGGTGCGGACTTAACACGGAACACCCTCCCCCGTTCCCCTCCCAGCGCTGGAGCTGCCTTGCTAGCCATACATTTCACAGCCCAACGTGTCGGGAGGGCGTCGGAGAAAGGGGGTGGGTTGGGGTGAGGGGGTCTGTCCCCTCCCTGGGGACCGCGTCCTCCCCTCGGCTGCCCCTCGAAGTCGGAGACGCGCAGGTGTGGCTGCTGTGCCCGAGCTCTCCCCGCGCGCGAGCAGCGCCTAGTTCCTGCGCGCAGGGTCGGGGGCGAGCGCCGCGCCAGGGGCGCCTCTGGGGGGCTCCGCGGGCTGCGGGTCTCCGCTGTCGCCCTCGGGGACCCTGCCGCGTGCGGCGCTCCGAGCCCCTCGGCCTGGACACACCGACTGCTCCACAAAGTCCCAGTAAAATGGACCTAACCTGCAGGAAAGCGTTGACGGTCATTCCCTTAACTTGGGTTTCTCGCGAAGGCGGTTTTCCAGTAACATACACAGATTTAGGATAGTGGCCAGATTACTAAATTTAAGTACTTGTAAATGCGTTCCAGTTGAAATAAGATACGTGCTTAATCATTGGTTATTCACAGACTACAACAACTTTTGTTTTAATCCGGCTTAGGCTCATTGGACACAAGTTCTCCCAATTCATTTGTAGCAATTTTTAAAGCCAACAGTTTGGTCACTTGTATAGATTTTTTTTTTTTTAAGATTTTATTTATTTGACAGAGAGAGATCAGAAGTAGGCAGAGAGGCAGGCAGAGAGAGAGGAGGAAGCAGGCTCCCCGCCGAGCAGAGAGCCCGACGCGGGACTCGATTCCAGAACGCCGAGATCATGACCTGAGCTGAAGGCAGAGACTTAAACCACTGAGCCACCTAGGCGCCCCTAGATTTTTTTTAACCCTGAAATTGGGTTTCTAGAGTGAATTCCTGAAATCAGAGGGGTTTATGGACTGTTGTAGGATAAGAATAAAGAAGAGCATGAAAATATATTCATAATGTATCCTTTGGGTTCAAAATAATTGATTCCCTTCATCTGGATACACAAATAGGTAATGTGAATTATACCCTTTGAATAGATGTGGTAGACGCATTTAACACGGCATTTTTGGTCTCAGTGAGTAACTGTGTTGTCTTGATAGAGAGCAATTTTTAGAAATCCCAGAAATTGTTGATTGTTAATATTTCAATAATCCTGAAGATAATGCGGCAGGCGGTGTGAGGTGTTGACAGTGTGTAAATAAGACTCTCTTTGATTTGGGGAATTGGAGCTACTCTGATGACTGTCAATTAAGAAAAAACTATGTATGTAATTGAGGAATGCAGATCATTGCGATTTCAGGCAGTCTTAGTATCTAGTGGGGCACAAAAACATGTGAACACCTAAGTTGCCTCCAAGAAGACAGGCACATATATCTTTCCAATCTGGGTTAGTAGATCAATTTGAGACAAGCAATCAGATGCTCTGAAGTAGCTCTTTGCTTTTTCTCCCACTTCTTCGTTTTACTTTTAGCAATGACTCAGTGGAGGGGCTGTACTCAAGTGAATTATAGTGCCACGAGTGCCAACCCCAAAGAACTGGGGCAGGATGCAAAAGTGCAGATTTCAAGTTTGGGTTATACATATTTATAGACATTAGGCAGTGTAAATCATTTTCATACTTTGCAAAGTTAAACTGAACATCAGAGACTAGTTACTACTTTCCGTTCCCAGGTGTCTTAAAACATATTAAAAGCTCACGAGTGTTTGTTGATTGTGACTTTAATCACCATTTTTTCTTTAATGTTTTGGGATTGTGTTTTTTATGTTGAATGGTGGTAAAAGAATTTATAGCTCCAGACAGAAAGTTTATATATAGTCTATGAAGAGAACAGTGCTGGCTCATGCATTGGCTATGATGGAAATGCATAGTGAAATTTTACATTCACAGGTCTGATTGAAAGCCTGAACAGCTTCACCACCTCTTCTTTGAGTTCTTCCCTACCCCACCCCCTGACAACTAAAGCAAAAAAAAGTTAAGCTTAATATGGTAAAATTCTTGCAGTGTGATGACTCTAGTTATTTTATTTAATTTGTTTATTTCATTTTATTTTGAGAGAGGGAGGGAGGAGGGTAGAGGAGGTGAGGGAGAGAGAAAATCTTAAGCAGGCTTCATGCCTAGCATGGAGCCTGGATGAGGGGCTCAATCTCATGACCCTGAGATCATGACCTAAGCATAAATCAAGAGTTAGATGCTTAACTGACTGAATCTAGTTTTTTTTTTTTAAAGAGATTTCCTTTATGTTACCTAATAACCTACAGTGTTTTACTAATAGAAACATAATCTAACCAGGTTTGTTGACAATAGCACCTGGAAATGAGATTTAATGACCTGCTAGTATGGATTTTAGATTTTTTTTTTGAATACTCAAATTTATTCAACTTTGAAATAAAGGTATAAATTCTCTGGAAAAAGTGAGGAATTATAAACTAGTGTAATTCTCTGTAATGCGGTATCAAATATCTTTCAGTATTTATTTACACATTTGCTGAATTCTCTAGAATGTGTCCTTAGACAATTGATTACTGGAGATCCATGCTGAATCCCAGGAGGACGTATGTTTTATGGCTTCACAAAAAATGGTATGATAATAACCCCCAAAATGTCAAGTAAATTTTACTATTGCTAATTAGAGTTCAGCCAAAGATCGATCCCGGTCTCTACATCTCTACATAGTATGCTCATAATTTGCCCTTAGTGCTTGCTTGTGATTTCACATGGTTTTCTGATGAGTACATGTTTAGTGGTACAAGGAAGAAGTAAATTTTAAAAAAAACAAACAAACCCTTAATTAACTTCCTAGAAGTTAGAATTGCCAAAGTCTTAGGAAGTTGAGGAGGTATGGGTATGATGTCATCCATCCTCTACCTACATTACCCTTGCTAAATAAGCAGCAGTGAAGGGGGAGAAAGTCACATAAAAGGGGGGAAGGGGTAGGTAAGTCTTTGTTTAAATGTCACCTGCTCAAACAACTCTTTAAAATTTTTTAAAATTGCCATCCATCTTTCATTCCCATTGACTTTACCTTTCCCACATAGTGCTTAGTATCTTATGATATTCTGTATAACAGGCTCGTTTATCTCTCATCCTCTCCAACTAGAATGTGAGCTCCCAAAGGAGAGGAGCTTGGCTTTGTTATATTCTGAATGGTTACTGGCAGGTAGTAGGTGTGTGAGTTTGTTGATTATATGAACATGTATTTATTTAGTGCTGTGCTAGGCTCCCCCACCTCCCTTGACACTTTCCATAGAACATTTGTTTCATTCTTAGTATACACCAACCCTCAAGGTAGATGTGGATTTTATTTACTGTGGAGAAACTGACACCCAAAAGTCTAGGAGGGAGCAGTGTCCACATGCCTTTTACCCTGCCAGCTTCCATTCATCTCCTTTTTGTACAGTAGTTTAGTTTCTAGTGGTCAACAAATGCACAAATCAAAGGCCTTTTCATAGTTTGGTGATCTAAAATATCACCAGAATTTTCTGCCATTTTGTTCATCATCTTTGTTTTGAACAAACATTTGTTTAATTAAAAAATGAGTTACTTTTGTTCTTTTATCAAGTCAGACAACCATCTCGGCATGTGTACTAGGTTTTGTTTATTTGTTTTTCTTTTTTAATTTTCTGGACTTGGGTTTCATTGAGGATATGGAAATAAATGTCCCTGCCTAGATGGCTTCCAGTGCGGACTGTAGTATAAAGGTCTAGCTTGCAAAGGTTCCAGTTGCCTTGTGTGTTTATTGCTGTAGCTATATACAGTGTTTGATATCTTCATCTGTTCCCATAATACTCCTTTCTTCAGGTATGCTGAAGACAAAATGGGATTTGCAGAAGCCCAGACAACTTGCTCTTGGTTCCATGATGACTATAAAAAAGGACAGTAAGAATCAGGTGCCACGTAGCAACAGAAAGAGTTGCCAAGTATCAATTATTAAACTGGACAGCCCAGTATTATAGCTTTTTGTCTGGTTGAATGAAAATACAAAGACAAACAATGGTTGTCTTTTTGTCATAACATTTTTTCCTGATTGGAAAGAGGTTTTAGAACTATGATACCATTACTGGTATGTAGACAGAGTGGTGTCCTTTATGATGAAGCTTGGGAAGCTGGCACCACTTGGCTGGGTGACACCAGGTTGCTTTTGAGTTTACATTGGTGACATTATTCCAGTATTGGGCGTTAATTCTTGCCTGGCACTTCTGTTGTAATGAGCCAAAGGCAGACCTTCAGGGGAAACCTAATGTGCATGGAATTTCAACAAATTGGACTTTTGTTTTTATCAGCATTCCACACAGTTATTTATTCTGCAGGTCAAAAGTAAAAATTGTTATAAAAACTACACAAATATTAGTTGAACTTACTTATTGACATTTGCAAATATATTTCTTAAACTTTTTATTGGACTATAATAAACATATTGAGAAGTGTGCTTTGATGTATGTAGCTCACAAAATCATCAACAAACTGAACATGTGTGTATAACTAGCACACAGATCAAGATGCAGGCCATGACCAGCCTCCCTGAAGTCCCTTTTGTGCCCCCTTCCAGTCACTGTGTTACCTCCAAGATAACACTCTCCTTAACTTCTAAGCACTGATTAGTTGGGCCCATTTCATGTGCCATCTTTCACCCAGTGTGTTTGTAAGACATGCCCCTGTCAGAATAATTGCAACTCCTTTTTACTACTGTGCAGTATTGCACTGTGCAAGTACATCATGATTTATCTGTTCTCTTGATTGTTTTCAGACTACTCCAGGATACTGTGAATAGTGCAGCTGTGAACACTCTAGTCCATGTCTGGTGGGTATAGACCCTCATTTCTCTTGAGTATATACACAGGAGTGGAGTTGCTGGGTTATAAAGTATTTGATTATTTAGCTTTGGCAGAAACTGCCAAACAGTTTTCCAAAGTGGTTGTACCAGAGTTCAGTAGCTCGTCCTTGGCAACAGTTGGTATTTTTTTTCCTTTTAATTTTGGCCACCCTGGTGGGTGTATGCAAATAAAAATTTAAAATTCAAAACAAAACTGTTTTCCCCAGGTTTGCAGTTTGGATGTCTGCAGCCGCAGCAGGGAACCCAACTCCTTAGGGGATACTTCCTGTCAGAAAGTAGAACCTAGAACTAGGGAACATGGGTCTGAGAGAGGCCATACAGCTGTGGTACTCAATAGAATAAAACATAAATTTAAGTTTAATAGACTAAAAAACTGTAATAGTTGAACACATCAAAAGGTTTTATTGCACAAGGGGTTTTGAGGGCATAGATGAGCCAGGTTTTAACAAACTAGAATGCTGGGGGAGGGGGGTGCAGAGTTATGGTTAATTGAATTTTCTTGTTCATTTGAGTATTAAAGTACCTTTCCCTTTCTTTTTGCATGACTTTTCTTGAAAATGTACCTGCTTTATGTTATAGGTACAATAGACTAGTTTTTTATTTTTTTTTTAATTTTATTTTTTCATTGTTCCAGGATTCACTGCTTATGCATCACACCCAGTGCTCCATGCAATACGTGCCCTCCTTAATACCCACCACCAGGCTCACCTATCCCCCCAGAACCCCCCTTCAGCACCCTCAGCTTGTTTCTCAGAGTCCACAGCCTCTCATGTTTCATCTTCCTCTCCGATTTCCTCCAATTCACTTTTTCTTTCCTTCTCCTAATGTCTTCCATGTTATTCCTTATGCTCCACAAGTAAATGAAACCATATGATAATTGACTCTCTCTGCTTGACTTAGTTCACTCAGCATTATCTCCTCCAGTCCCGTCTATGTTCATACAAAAATCGCATATTCATCCTTTCTGATTGAGGCCTAATATTCCATTGTATATATGGAGCATATCTTCTTTATCCCTTTGAATAGACTAGTTTTTAAAAAAGAATTTCAGTGAGTTACAGTTAAATCAAGAGGTTTCAAGACTTCTACTTTGTGAAGGAAATGACAGTTTTAATTTGGGTCTTTTGCCCCACTTAGATTGTACATGCTTGAGAACAAATCCCCCAAATCCTACTTCTTAGAATTTACCACTGTCATATTTTATTTTGTGTGTGTGTTGATTTTAATCTCAGAGGATTTTTAAAACTGTTTTTTTCTGATACAAGAGAATTTCCAAAATTTCTGTGACACTTCACAGTGAAAGTTAAAAGTCATCTGGATCTCACAACCCAGAGAGTACACTATTAACTTACTGTCACACTTCCCGATAGTTTTTAGTCCATCTCTGTGATTTCAGTATCCTGTGCATCATAGGCTTGCTGACTCCACAGCACTCTGTTCTTTATCAACAATTTATTGATCCAGTCCCCTTAAAACACCACAGTAAACATCATTATAGGTAAAGCTTTGCCCAAATCTGGGATGTTTTCCTTAAGCTCAGTGCCCAGAACGGAGTTGTGGGTCAAAGAGTAGGTACAATTTAAAGCATATTTGCTATATGTTGAAAAATGCCCTCTGGAAAACATGCCCCAAGTTATGCTTAATCTGATTTTGTGGGAATGCATCTTTCCTGAACCCTAACTAATTAAGTAGGTCTTTTAAAGCCACTTCTTTTTGTATAAACTATACAGGTTTCTTTTTGCTTTCTTTCTTTTTTTTTTTTTTTTGTTTTTTTTTGTTTTAAGTAAAACATGTATAGATATAATGTATAGTAGCTTATGGACATTGACTGGGACAATACCTGAGATTTCATTTCTTCTGCTATTGGGTGTAACTTCCCCCATAAACTTTGTACTTAGAGATGTGTGCAGAATAATTACAGCCCTGTGGCCCTTTAGGCCTGTATACTTTTGTTTATACTTTCCTCAGCCTTGATTTTGAATGCCTATTTCTGTTTTCCAGACCTTAAGTCTGTTTTTTTGGTTGATGATTATTTTAGAGACTGTGTTCTGGTTTTAACAGCTGCCTCAAGTCCTTATGGATACTGGTGAGACTTGTGTAAATGAGATAAAAAGTTGCTGGTTCCTCTTTTTTTCAAAAATAAATGAAAAATATTATCAGAAGTTATTCCTAATCCAGGGAGCAAAACAAATGAGCACTCCTCAGAGATCTAACTGATGGCTCACAGCCTTCTGGAGCTACATGTGCTTTAAGGAGAGCAGCTTGGGGGTAAAGATGGCCTCAGGTTTGTTGGTTAAGCTTTTTATTTGGTGCTTTGAGGTTGAAAAGTCCCTAAACAATAGCAATTTCTTTACTAAAAGTATGGAAGTATAGCAATGGTTAAACTATAGGGAAGGGGAGGGAGACTTTTACTTAATCACTTTTACTCTGTCTTCTAGAGTGTTTACAGTTTCTTTGTGTGGATTACTTTTATAAATTTTAAGGTTTAAAAAAGCAGAAATTGATACACCACTTTGGTGGGTAAAAAGTTTTGAAAACTAAGCTAAAATGTACCATTTTTTAACCTCTGTTTTACAAACTAACCTTTCAAAGATAAGTCTAATTTAAAATCTCGCTGTTTTTCTCTTAATTACTACTTATGGGAATGCATTTTTAACATTTACTAAGAGACTATGAATACAACGGAAAAGAATGCAACAAAACTGAGAACCCCCCAAATTCCAGTTTTTACACCTATCGCTTAAGAGTCTTGTTACTGACATTGCAAGAAGCCGATCCCTCTAGGTACAGCTGTATTCTTGAAAGGTATAAAAGTAGTAATAACAAGGACAAGAAAAGGTATAGAAGTGGTAATAATAACCTGTCAGAAATAAGGCTAAAAGTTCAGATGATGAGAACACATTGTGTAGAATAATAAATAATGAAGTTTGGAGTTGGGAGTCAGAACAGATCTTAGGTGAACTGTCCACCAGCCACCCTAAGTGCTTCTCTTCAGCCTTCAGGCTGAAGCAGCCCCTTCCTGAGTCAGGAGGAGGAAAGCCTCTGCCTGTATGGGGAGGGGAAAGCTGTGCAGAAGAAAACCCTGGCCACCTTCAGGTATAGATGTCTGAGACCCAGGCTAACAGACCAATCTGATCTGGCCACAGAAACTCAGGTGGTAAAAGAAAATCAGGAAAGTGACAATGATAATTCCTTTAACTTAAGTGCTGTAATTATATATGTATGTATTTATATATTATGTCTGTGTGTGCGTATATATATATATATATATATATATATGCATACATGTGCACACACACACACACACACATATTATTTTAAATTAAGTCGTATGCCCAACGTGGGCTCGAACTCGCAACTCTGAAATCAGGAGTTGCATGCTTTACCAACTGAGCCAGCCAGGTGCCCCTATGTGTGTATTTTTTTTTTAAAATAAAACTCTAAAGGTATTCACCAAATGGTTTATTTTATCATGGGCTTCATCTTATCCTCGGAGCAGCTTGAGGTGCAGGACGTCAACTATATCTGACAGTAGCGTATATTTCTAAGTGTGTAAACACACTTTAAACATGCAAAACATTGTCCTTATAGGACACTTAGTCCAATTGTTGCACTCTTTGAGAAGATCGCTTATTCAGCTAACCAGTCCATTCTTTCTTATCCCGGATTTTTGTATGTTCTTAATGTCATATTCCTCCATTTGACCTTGTGCTTCAGTTTTCTCATCTATAAAATAAGGACGATAGTAGTACTTACCTCTGGTTATTGTGAAGATTGAACATTGTAATACATGAAAGCTCTTAGAAGAGTGTGTTAGCAGTAGTAGCATGTGTTTACTGGAGTGTAGCCACTATGAAAGCATTGATTTTCATCTATTTTGTTTACTGCGTATCCCCGGTATCTAATAGAGTGACTGACATAGAGGCAGAGCTGAGTAAATATTTGATAAAAGAATAGCATTGAAATCATTGGCACAAATTTTTCTGTCAATGAGCTGTACACTTCTTGAGGGTTTTTTTTCCTTCTTTATCCCTCACTGTGCTGGAGCACAGGAGAAGTCAGAACAATTTCTTGAATAAATACTGAAGATCTATGCTTATCACACAGTTGTAGCTAAAATCCTCAACTTGGTGGCCAGGGGGACTGAGCTAGCACTGGTAATAATGGCTGTGATGTTTTGAGCATCTGTTATGGATGTGTCAAGCTTACTATCCACATTCATTCTCCCAACTATTGTTTTATGCATCTTAGTTGCACCAAGCACTGTGGTCACCACTAGGAACTACACTGGAGAAAACAAAACAAAACAAAACAGTCTGTGCTTTTCTAGAGTTTATAGCTTATGACAGGACAACAATGCCGAGGTTTTAGTCTGTCCAATCTTTCTGCTTTCCCTTGGCTAGCCTTTATCAATTGTGTTTTCCTTGCTCCTCTCCCCACCCTCTTCCTCAGAGGGGTCCTGCCTTTACCAGTTCAGTTCTTTGGGCTTTGTTTTGTATCACTATTGGAAGAAAGAAAAAAATAAGTGTATGTGCAAGTTAAGTTCAAGAGGTTTTAAGGCAGGTTGTAAGAAGCCTTTGGAAAGTTGAGTAAGAGAGAATCATATGAGAAAAGCAAAAAAAAAAAAAAAAATTAGAAGTTTTGATTCCCCTTACTGGTAACTGAGAACTAAACTATATGTAATGAACTTGAAGTATTTTTAAATTATTTTAGGTTTCTGAACAATATTTCTCAGTTGCAAGGGCTACAGTTTGGTTTTGTTTTTTTTAAGATTTATAGAGAGAGTGTGAGTGGGGGGAGGGGCAGAGGGAAGGAATCCCAAGTAGGCTCCACACTGAGCATTGGACCCTGGCACCAGGCTTGATCCCACAACCCTGAGATCATGACCTGAGCCAAATCAAGAGTTGGATGCTGGATGCTTAACTGACTGAGCCACCCAGGTGCCCCAGGGTTGCAGTTTTAATGGAAAACAAAATGACTCATCTCACAGGGTCTGGGTGAGGGAAGTTCAACTAGAATTATTTGAGATATGATGTAAGAATAGCATTTGGAAACAACTAGTGAATTACAGAAATAATGTCACTTGTATATGAAGTCAGCGGTTTACCTTGATCTAGTAAAGTTCCTGTTCCCTGTTAAGTACTGTAAGGGCTTTCTAAACAAATACAACCCAGCACTTGAGACATTCTCTCCTGTAAATTCATTGCTTTTTATTCCATGACACACCTTTTAAAAACAATAAGTAGGGACGCCTGGGTGGCTCAGTTGGTTAAGCAGCTGCCTTCGGCTCAGGTCATGATCCCAGCGTCCTGGGATCGAGTCCCACATCGGGCTCCTTGCTCATCAGGGAGCCTGCTTCTCCCTCTGCCTCTGCCTCTGCCTGCCATTCTGTCTGCCTGTGCTTGCTCTCTCTCCCTCTCTCTCTCTAACAAATAAATAAATAAAATCTTTAAAAAAATAAATAAAAACAATAAGTAGGCAGGTAGGAACACTCAACCAAATAGTCCAGTGTGCTCTATAGCCTTCTAAGTATTTATCTGTTGACAGCTGATTGAGACCCAGTAACTTAATTGCTGTTCCCTTAATAGATAACCATTTATCTGTGATAAAGTTACATATTTCTTTTTTTAGAAGATTTTATTTATTTGTTTGACAGAGAGACAGCGAGAGAGGGAACACAAGCAGGGGGAGTGGGAGAGGGAGAAGCAGGCTTCCCGCCGAGCAGGGAGTCCGATGGGGGGCTCAATCCCAGGACCCCAGCCAGGATCCTGACCTGAGCTGAAGGCAGACACTTAGCAACTGAGCCACCCAGGTGCCCCAAAGGTATATATTTCTAAGTAATATTCAAGTAATATATATATTTTAATTTTTTTAATAAACATATATTATTAGCCCCAGGGGTACAGGTCTGTGAATCACCAGGTTTACATACTTCACAGCACTCACCATAGCGCATACCCTCCCCATTGTCCATAACCACACTACCCTCTCCCTACCCCCCTCCCCCTGGCCACCCTCAGTTTGTTTTGTGAGATTAAGAGTCTCTTATTGTTTGTCTCCCTCCTGATCCCATGATATTCAAGTAATATTAAAGATGTTTGCATTTCTCATTTTCACCATGTCAGTCTGGATTGCCTTGGTACTTTTTTTTTAATACCTGTCTCCCTATTAGACCATGCATTTTCAAGGGCTAGAATGGTTTCCTCATTCATCTTTGTGTTCTATATGTCCAGCATAAGACTGGGTTCACTGTTCGCTGTAGGTATGTAATAAAGTTTAAACACACACACATATATATAGTTGTTTCAAAGGCCCAAACATGAGAAGGACTTCACAGAGTTAGTGGAACGAAACCTAAGTACACATTATCTTGTATTTGCCACAATACCCTTCCTGCCCCCGCACCCTTAGGATAATACCGGAAGAGGCCCATTTTCAGATTCCCATTGAGAGTTAAGTAATAGTCCTCTTGGTACTGTAGCTGTAGGGAGGATTGTGTTTCTATTCTTCTAAGTAGGAACGTGCATCTCTGGGAACCAAGCAAAAATGGATATAGATTTCATCATAGTTGGAATTTCAGGAAGTGGTTTTTACTTCATTCTCCTAGGTACTACTCCCTCTGAAGTGCAAGGTCCAAAAGTTGCTTCAAATCTGGGGCAGGGTCCCCAAATCCCTTGTCCAATTGAGGCCAGCATGGGCCAGACATTGTTACAGTGTGTGATAGCTTGCTAATTGCCAAGGCTAGGAATGCCTGCTTTTAGCCACAAAAGCTTTCTTTGCACTGCCAAGAAATATGTATCTCTATAGAGTTATATATACATATATATATCACCTGTTGGACTTTGGACCCAGTGTAATTGTCTGCACTTAAACTAGAAGGAAAGTGGTTTCAAATAATTCTACAGACAAATGTAAAACTTTTGTCTAGTATTTAAAATAGAATGAGGGACGCCTGGGTGGCTCAGTTGGTTGGGCGGCTGCCTTCGGCTCAGGTCATGATCCCAGCGTCCTGGGATCGAGTCCCACATCGGGCTCCTTGCTTGGCAGGGAGCCTGCTTCTCCCTCTGCCTCTGCCTGCCATTCTGTCTGCCTGTGCTCGCTCGCTCTCCTCTCTCTCTGACAAATAAATAAAATCTTTAAAAAAAAAAATAGAATGAAACTTTGTAGTGTTGAGGAGGATTTAGGTCATTACTTTTTCTTCAAGTTACTTTAACAAGGATGGTCATGGATTCAGATTGCCTGTAACGTGGTTCTCCCTTCATAATTAAAACAAAACAAAAAACAATTGAGTACCTAGATTCTTAGACTATTTACTGGGTGGGATAGCGCTGGGACTTAATTTTCTTCTTCTTCTTTTTTTTTTTTTTTTTTTTGGGACTTAATTTTCTTGACAGGTTTCATAATTTCATGCAAAAGCCTTGAAAGTTATAAGAGCACACTTCTTACTTTATCCTGCCAGTGTGGGATCTTTTTGTTTTGCTTAACTTTGCTTTTGCTTCCGAACAATTCCTGCTGCCTAAATGAGTAGAGACTAGAGAAGTGGAGTTTGTCAAGGAAATCTGAGATAAAAGGTCATGAAGATGTTATTGCTTCTAGTAGTGTATCTTAAGAGGTAGGAATACATAGTTTTCTGGATGATCATACTGATTCTCATCTCTCGGTTGGTTCTTAAGGAGCTCATGATCTAATAGGTGCTTTTAGAACATTCAGAGAATATTCTTTCAGGAGAAGCTAAACCCAAAGACCTAGCCCTGTGTGTTGCTGGTCACTGGCCCAGTGCTCAGGATGTCCCAAGGAATGGAGCCATGTAACTCTGAGGATGTCATGGCTTCATTTCTGGCATGCCCTTTGCACTCTGAAGGACCATTTTGCAGAAATAATTACTTATAAACCAAAGCTTGGATATGGAGGAAGAGAAGAAAGAAAAGGAGGAATGCAGGCAAAACAACTTTTAAGTCAGAGAGAAACTTTCATGGTGAATTTTCTCTGTGGGTTAAAGATTTGAAACTATCCTTATAAAACTTATAAAACCTGTGAAACTATCCTTATAAAAGGACACAGAAACGACTTTTTTTTTTTTTTTCCTGGAGAAACATTTGCCAAATTTTTTCCCCAGTCGTAGCTGGAAAGGCAACTGCTAATCCAGCAGGAGATTGTTCTCAGAATAGCTGGGTTATTTATTTCTACTAATGGATCTAATTGATTATCACTCTAGGAGGGCAAGTTGCTGCTAACAGCTACATGGGAAAATGCTTGCAGACCAGTAGGACTTTTCTGGATGGTGCTGGGCCAGTGTTCACAAAGCACAGTGCATGACCTGCATCTCAATACACCTGGCTCTCCGTGGGCAGGCTAGTTGGGAACAACCAAGGAATGAACAAAGACACATAACTTTGCGGCATTCCATAGCATTAAGGGTTTAAAGCCTGAGCCCTTAGCAGCCTGGAATGTTAAGAAGAGTCAAGGGCTTTTGTTATAGCTGTTTTTTTCCTTTAAAAAAAGAAAAAAAAAAAAACACACAACTTAATTGAGGTATAATTCAGTAAAAAAACTCACTACTTTTAAGTGTACAATTCCATGATTTGTTTCAGTAAATTTACAGAATTGTGTAACCATCACCACAATCCAGTTTTATAACATTTTCATCATGCCAAAAAGTCCTTTGTGACTGTTGCTGTCACTCCTCATTCTCAGTCTAAGCCCCAGGCAACCTCTAATATATTTCTTCTCTCTATAGTTTGTCTTACTAGGTATTTCATATAAATTGAATTATATAATATGTGGACTTTTGTGACTTCTTTCACTTAGCATGATGTTCATCTATATTGTGTGTATTGATACTTTATTCCTTTTTATGGCTAAATAATCATTTATGGATATACCATGTTCATCTGTTCACCAGTTGGTGGACATTTGAGGTATTTCTAACAAGGACTTTTTTTTTTTAAGATTTTATTTTTTTTTATTTTGGGGGTGGGGAGGAGCAGAGGGAGAGGGACGAGCAGAGTTTGCACTGAGCACCAAGCCTGACGTGGGGGCCGATCTCAGGACCCTGAGATTATGACCTGAGCCAAAATCAAGAGCCAGTTGCTTAGCTGACTAAGCCACCCCAGTGCCCCTAACAAGGTACTTTTTTTTTTTTAAGACTTTTTATTTATTGGAGAGAGAGAGACAGAGATAATGAGAGAGGACAGTAGCTGGGAGGAGAGGGAGAAACAGGCTACCCGCTGAGCAGGGAGCCTGATGTAGGACTCGATCCCAGGACTCTGGGATCATGACCTGAGCCAAAGGCAGTTGCTTAACCAACTGAGCCACCCACGTGCCCAATAAGGTACTTTTTTAAGGGCCACATTACTGTCTGATACTTAAAAAGTAATTTAAAAATCAACTTGGAGAAACATAGGAATAGGAAGGTAAAATTCCTTCCTATTCCTATTCCTATTTCCTAAAAGGAAAACACTGACATTTTCAGATTTTGTAAGTTAATTATGACTTGTAGTTATAGAGCAGAGCCTTACAGCTTTTTTGACCCTCTGTTGGAGCTGTTACTTTGAGGTAATGAAGTTGCAAGCGGTGGATCACCTCATGCCTGATTTTCGTAGCTAACTGGCCTCCTGGGCCGCTGTGTCTGTTGAGTAGGTTCGGATGAGCTGGGGGCACATCATGCGCCGATTCGTCCATGAGCACATATGTGACTTATAGAACCACAACAGTAATCGAAAACTGCCGCTGCTGCTGAGTACATTAAATGATCAAGGCACTGTCCTTGATGCTACAGGTTGTCCTTGGCCTTTATATGCAGTTCCTACTAAGGCAGCAGTAAACTGATGTGTTGTATCCTGTGAGGTAGTGAACAGCCTTTTGAAGTAAGAAAAGCACAGAGCTAGAGAGAAGGGAAGGCTGGAGGTGCTACCGGACATCAGGAGGCAAGCGGAACAAAGTGTCTCAGAGGTTCGGTGCTGAGACTGGTGGGTGGGTATCCAGGAAGAGAGTCTTCAGGCAGAAGGAGAACAAGTACAAAATCCCTGTGGTGAGAATGGGTTTGACCTGTTCTGAGAACAGCCCAGAGGCCATTGTGCCTTGGAGCACAATGATTGGAGGCAGGGGACAGAGTGGGCCAGAGTCCAAACCTGCTTCATTATGGGAAATATCCAGGCTTTTGGTGCCCTATCCTACTGTTAAGGATAATGCTCTCTGATAACCTTAATCTATGACAGATAGTTGAGCCTAAAACCATGTGTAATATACAGGTAAACTACCTTTCATCATTTCTCCTCTCCTACTTAGATATTTCCAATCGTGTACTTTTTTTAATGCTGACAGGGGAGACAGTGAAGGTTATTTTACAACAGGTACTGTTTTCCACTTAAGACGAGTGTTGGTTCGAGTGTGGTAGGATAGTACTTTCATACAGTAGTTGTAGGAGCGCATGTTGCAGCTGCTTTCTCCAAAGTATTTGGCGGTGTCTTTTTTTTTTTTTTTTAAGGTTTTGTTTATTTGAGAGAGAGTGAGCAAGTGAGGGAGAGTGAGAGCCAAGTGTGCAGGGGAAGGGGGGCAGAGGGAGAGGGAGAAGCAGACTTTTCACTGAGCAGGGAGTCCCATGCAGGGCTCGATCCTGGGACCCGAGGATCATGACCTGCACTGAAGGCAGATGCTTAACCTACTGAGCCGCTCAGGTACACCTTTCTGGTGGTATCTAACAAAATTAAAAAATCTGTCACAAACCCTGTGCTTCAGCAATTCTTTGTTTAGGTAATTTCTTCATATCTGTGTGTACAAGGAGACATGTACAATCCCTTGCTCCATACTTGATATTAGCCAGAACTTGTAAACCATCTAAATGCCACTCAGAGGAAATGAAGAAATTGGCTTACTTGATTGTGAAGGCTGGGAAGTCTGAAATCTGTAGTCAGGCAGGCAGGCTAGAAGCTTATACTGTGGTCCACAGGCAGAATGTCATCTTCCTCAGGGAAACCTTAGTTTTATTCTAAAGGCTTTTTGGCTGATTAAATGAAGCCTACCTAGATTATTGAGGATAATGCTTAAAGTAAACTGGTTGTAGATGTTAACCACATCTGTAGCATTCCTTCACAGCAACACCTATGTTAGTATCTAATTGACTGGGTACCATACCCCTGTTGTGCAGACTCCTAACACTAGCCGTCACAATGGGGTACCATACGGAGGTTAATATATATGACTAGTCAATATATAACATTAATATAATAATTTATATGACTAGTCAATATATAACAAGGTGGACAGGTCTCAGGAACGTAACACTGAATTTAAAAAAATGTGGCTGAAATGTATTATGATACCGTTTATTAAAATGTACAAAGGAAAATTATGTATCATTCATGACTAAATACATGTACATATAAAAGTATAAAATAGGAGTTAGAAAATGAACAGCTTCTTAATTGATGGCTCCCTAGGGAGAATCGAGTGGGGTGGTTAGAGCATCGTGTGGTTTGGTAATGTCGTTCTGAAGTGTTGTAATTCCTTGATGCTGAAGGAAATCAATATGGTAGTATTGACCATTATTCCTATGAGGCCACAGGTAGTTGAGGAATCTTCTTTACTTTTTTTTTTTTTAAGGGAAATAGAAGAATGTCAAATATTCATTTGCTTGGGTAGAATTGGTCAATATTGTGCTGCCATTAGAAGATGTTATTCATAAAAAGCCAGGAGTACTATTATAAGAAATCGTCTAAAAAGAAAATATTGTAGAGATTCCCATAATTTCTCACACTAGAATAGTGCTCTGTCATACAAGCATTTTCAGTTCACTTGATCCAACAATCTAGTTCGAGGAATTGTATTGAGTCCTGAGGGGTGAGTGCACAGGTTAGCAGGGAGGCTGCCTGGGCATGACCTGTGGGACCTGATTCAGCAAGATTTTTAAAGTTAGCATCTTAAAGCTTTGGTGTCTCATCCATAAAATGAAGATAATAATAATCATGTTGTTAGGATCTAATGAGACAGCACATGTAAAACGCTAGGCATAGAGCCTGAAAAATAGTGGTACACCATAAACGTCAAATGTATCCCAGAGGGAGAAAAGGAATAAAATGTTCTCACTGAGTAAAAGAAATAACACTTTATATTTCCTTTGTATCCCACACTTTTCTAGAGGTTATTGTATTCGTGGTTTCTCTCATCCTGATGTGATACTTCAAGGTAGAATAGCCAGTATCATTTACTTTCATGGTATAGACAGGAAGTAAGGTATCTGGAGACATCTGTGGAAATGGAAATGTTCATCTGTTTGAAGAGTTGACTAATATTTTAGACTTTTGTCTTGGAATATCAATTATTACAGTTGATTCAGTGTGTACTGTCAAGAGCTTGGAAGAGCACATCAGTGTTCATAAATACTTATTATCTCATTGAACCTTTATACTCCTCATGAGATCCAAGTGATCATTATTTACATTTTATAGAGGAGAAGATTGAAGCTTACTGAGGTGTTTATGTGATTTGCCCAGGGTTCCCCCCCACCCAGTTTTTTTCATCCCATGTTCCCCTGGCCCATTACTACTGGGATGGTGGGTTAAAAATGATAGATAATACAAATTGATAAATACTGCAAGTTGATAGCTAGTAACGTAGATAGGTAGTACAGATTGAAGGAGAACCAAAACACTGTTCACATTTGATTGATAAGCATTTTTGTGTTTTATAAATTTGATGCTTGAATATTTCTTCTGTAACTTAATACTTCAAACCAAACGTCTCTGTTGTCTTGTTTTCCTTTACTTGGCTTGTGCTTGCCATTTGAGATGGGTATGAAAATTATAAAACTCTACTAGATATTCTTAAATAACTTTTAAAAGCTTATTCCAATGTAAATATTACCCGCATTTTTCAAATGAGAAGTATCAAATAATTTGTCCTTGGTCTTATACAAAATTGAAAAAAGGAATGTAAAGAAACTAATTCTTAGAAATTTAAATTCAGTTCAGTTTAACTATCTGGCTAGTCATAATTGTATTAATTTATGCTTCATAGTCTATAGTTCCATACTGGTAAAGGTAATAATTTTTCAAAAATGAAAGAAAAAATATAAATGGTGAGGAAATTAAAGCCATGCTGAGATTGTATAATTATGTTTAAAATTATAATGTGTTGGTCTGCAGGAAGCAGAGGAAAAAGCATGAGATAAATTGACCAGCTAGAAATCTAGTAGAAGGTGCCTTCTAGGTTCTGAATGGTCTGTTCCTCAACATTTTATTTAGAACAGCTAATCGTTAATTTTCTAATCTCGCTGTTTGAGCTTCTCTCCCCCACCCCCACTGAGCTTTTATCCCAGAACCAGCTCTTCTTCATATGAGACTCAGCACAAGTAGTACAGTGATATCACCAGTTATTTTAGTTTAGACTACCATATTGCTCTCTGAATGGAAATGAAAGTCATTCTGGTTGAAACTGATTTGGCAAATTATCCTCCTTGCCAGGCATTAACAGGTAAAATACATACTAAACTTTTGTTACTGATTATAACAAAATAGTGTTTCTTGGACAATTAATACCTTTTATAATTTATTTTATTTTGTACTTTGTATCTTTAACCTTTTATTCTTAGTGCCAAACCTACATTAAAATGGATTTGTTCATTACTCCTGGTGATTTTCTCAAAATCCTAGGCTATATAAAAAATTTGGGTCTCAACAAGCCTTAACAAAGCATATGACCTTTGACCCATAGCTGCCCTCTCCAAAAAAAAAAAAAGAGAGAGACCCATTCAGTTGACAAAGATAGCCACTGCTACTTATAAAACTTTGCAGATTGTGGATACAAAGGCAGCACTGCTTTTTTGTTCCTGGGTTTAAAAATACATGTACTGGGACGCCTGGCTGGCTCGGTTGGTTAAGCGGCTGCCTTTGGCTCAGGTCATGATCCCAGCGTCTTGGGATCGAGTCCCACATCGGGCTCCTTGCTTGATGGGGAAGCCTGCTTCTCCCTCTGCCTCTGCTTGCCATTCCATCTGCCTGTGCTCACTCTTTTGCTCTCTCGCTCTTTCTCTCAAATAAATAAATAAAATCTTTAAAAAAAAAATCTTAAAAAAAAATACATGTACTTAAGCTAAAATTATTAGATTAATGGCAAGAGCCAGGGTAGAAGTGGATTTTCCACTGTTCAAAGGGGCCAGAGTTCCTAGGGGAAAAATTTCCGTAGCTAAAACTAAATAATAAGGAATTGAAGTGTATGTTGAACTTTCAAGCTTAAAAACTTGTATTTTGGGGGCACCTGGGTGGCTCAGTGGGTTAAGCCTCTGTCTTCAGCTGAGGTCATGATCCCAGGGTCCTGAGATCAAGCTCCGCATCCGGTTCTCTGCTTAGCAGGGAGCCTGCTCCCCCCGCCCCCTGCCTGCCTCCCTGCCTACTTGTGATCTCTCCGTCAAATAAATAAATAAATAAATAAAAATTTTAAAAAGATTTTATTTATTTATTTGACAGATGGAGATCACAGAGAAGCAGGCAGAGAGAGAGGAGGAAGCAGGATCCCTGCTGAGCAGAGAGCCCGATGCGGGACCCTGGGATCATGACCTGAGCCAAAGACAGAGGCTTTAACCCACTGAGCCACCCAGGCGCCCCTAAATAAAATCTTTTAAAAAACAAACAAACAAACAAACAAAACAAAAAAAACCCTTGTATTTTTCTCTGAAGCTTATTGTAGTCCCAGGTCTTAGTAGTTAACTTGTTTTTCCCCAGTAGCATCATTTGGATAGTGGTTTATGCTTGGTGTTAACTTTGGAAGTTCTCATTAATTGTTTTTCGTATTTTAAGATAGACTTACATGTAAGTATTTCAAGAACTATATCAAGAGACCAGATTATATTTTCCCCTTACTTGGGTAAGCTGAACTAGGAATAAGCTTAAGAAAGAACACAGGTCTGGGCTTCTTTTTATGACTGCTTATATGGTAGTAGGGGGGTTAGCTCTGTGTCTGTTTCCTTATATTTTTACCCACTGAGACTCAGCATTAAAAAAGATTAGCGTAAGAATTTTAAATGATTTTTTAAAAAGTTTTATCTTTTAATTAAAACTTAGGTTCTCAACATCCAGAGTTGGTCTTGTAAAATTATTATAAGAATTTTAAAAGAGATATTTGAAGAGTAGTTTTGACTTTTTATTAAAAAGTAATTATTTTCTAATGAAATTATTAGATTTTAAAAATTACTAGGGTGCCTAGGTGGCTCAGTAGGTTAAGCCGCTGCCTTCAGCTTGGGTCGTGATCTCAGGGTCCTGGGATCGAGCCCCACATCGGGCTCTCTGCTCAGCAGGGAGCCTTCTTCCCCCTCTGTCTGCCTGCCTCTCTGCCTACTTGTGATCTCTCTCTCTCTGTCAAATAAATAAATAAAATCTTAAAAAAAATTACTGAAACTCTCATACATTACTGATGGGAATATAAAATGGCACAAGCACTCAGGAAAATAGTTTGGTAGTTTCTTAGAAAGTTGAACATACAACTACCATATGATGCAGCAGTTGAACTCCTAGATATATATCCTAGAGATATGAATGCTTACGTTCACGAGGAAACCCCTGTGTGATTGTCCATGTCAGATGTATTCGCAATTGCAAAAGACTATAAACAACCCATATATTCAATGGGCAAATGTATAAATTGTGATACATTCATGCTGTGGAATACTACCATCCAAAAAGGGAATAAACTATTGATAACACCCAGCAGCTTGGATGGCTCTTATGTGCACTGTGCTGAGTGAAAAAGCCAGTCTCAAAGGTCACATACTGTATGATTCCATTTATATAACATTCTCACAATGACAGAATTACAGTGATTGAGATCAGTGGTTGCCAAGGCTGTTGAGGAGGGTGTGGCTGTAGAGGGCGATCATTGTGCTAATAGAATATTTCTATATCATAACTGTGGTGATGGTTAAACAAATCTGCACATGTGATAAAATTTCATAGGAATAATGCACCCCCCTCCCCCAAATGAGTGATATAAAAACCGGTAAATACAAATAAAGTCTGTAGTTTAGCTAATAAGTGTTGTACCATTGTCAGTTTCCTGGTTTTGATACTGTACTATGGTTATATAAGTTACCATTAGGGGAAGCCTACCTGAGAATTCCGTGCAGTTTTTACAACTTCTTATGAATGTTAAATGATTTCAAAATAGGCTTAAAAACAAAGCAGGGGAATTGAGAAAGATTTTAGAAATAGCAGCTGTGGCCACAGGTCCATGTGATCAGGTGTTGAGGCTTGCCATCTTACAGAGAGACTGGTAGGGGAGTCATCCTTGGCTTTGGGGTTTTATGGCTATTGGTTGTGAATGGGGCTCAGACACAGGGCTCTAATAACACAGGATGAATGGACTTCCAGTTGAACACAGCAGATTGACCATGAGGGTTTTTTTTTTCTTTTTCTTCTAAGAATACATTAATTGAAAGCAGCAGAACTTTAAAAGGAAGGGAGGGGACCATAAACACATGCTGTAAAGGCTTGAAAAATCACTTAGCAGTTGACAAAAGGCCTAAGAAAATTTGGGGTGATGGAAAATGGACAGAGGAGCGGTATGTGCCTTGAGAAAACCTAAAGAATCTGCAGTGGGAGAACTGATGAGGGCGGAGCCATTCATCCGGAGGCTGAGGAGCAGCCCCACAGAAGGTGGGGATGGAGGGGATACCCAGGGCTGGAGTAGGAGCTACACAGGTTGGTTAAACTGCTAGTTTCCCTTTCCTACCCCAGTCTCCAGTACTACCAGCAGCTCTCTCTGCGTGGCAGACTAGAGATTTAATCTTAGGATATATTGAATCAGAGGAGTTCTCCATGTGAAAACACCAGGAGGGAAGAAACCCTGGAGCAGAGAGCAGAGGAATTCAGTAAAAATCAGGCCACTAAACTGTGGAATTCCCAACCCACTCCCCCTTTGTGATGGGGAAAGCTGGCCACCTGGTGATTGCCTTTTCCCCTACCCTTAATAAAAAATGAGTAATTTCTCTGAAGAGACTCATTGGACCCTGGTTACTGTCACAGGGTCAGTTTCTCTATAGCTGACTTGTCCATTCACTCCAAATGAAGCCTGCTAGTCAACAACCACCCTGTTTATAGACCCACACCCACAAGCTTCAAACCACCATTTTTTTTTTTAAAGATTTTAAAGATTTTTAAAGATTTTATTTATTTATTTGACAGACAGATCACAAGTAGACAGAGAGGCAGGGAGAGAGAGGGGAGGAAGCAGGCTCCCTGCTGAGCAGAGAGTCTGATGCGGGGCTCAATTCCAGGACCCTGGGATCATGACCTGAGCCGGAGGCAGAGGCTTTAACCCACTGAGCCACCTAGGTGCTCCTCTAGGGCTTTACTCTTAAATACAAACTGGTGATCACATTTCATCAGATGTTTGATGAAAGTCTCCAACATAAAAGACAGATGGATATCAAACAATGAAAAGAAATAATCAGGAGATAACATGGGGAACTGGAAGAAAATAACAAAAATATTACTTTCAGTTGATTCAAATTAGAGACAAAATTACATTCACAAAACGAGAATGTGATGCTTTTAAAAAGGAATAACCAGGGGTGCCTGGTTGACTTGGTTAAGTGTCCAACTCTGGTTGACTTGGTTAAGCATCCAGCTCTGGGTTTCAGCTCAGGTCATGATTTCATGGGTAATGGGATTGAGCCCTGCACTGGGCTCCGCACTCAGTGAGGGAGTCTGCTTGAAGTTTCTTTACTTCTGCCCCTCCCCCTGCTCTCATGCTCACTCACTTGTGCTCTATCTCTCAGATAAATCCTGAAGAGAAACGGGAAGAGGGGTGCAGGAGGATAACTAAAGTCTCTGAAAGAGCCCTAGTGGGGACTCAGCTCAAGATTCTGTCTCTCCTCCCTCTGCCCCTCCCTGCTCTTGGGTGCACTCTCTCCCTCCCTCTCTCCAAAATAAATAAATCTTTAAAAATAAAATAACATAATAAAAGAGTTTAGAATGTGAAGTTGTTATCTTTCAGAAATGTGGAAAACCAGAGAAAAAAGGTAAAATGATTAGAGAAGAAATCAAGATATGTAAAATACTCATCAGAATTTCAGAAAGTTGGGAGAGATAGGAAACAAAATAGGAACATTTTTCAGACCTAAAGGATGTAATTTTGTATATGGAAGGGGTGAATCAAGTGCCCAGTAAAATAAAAGAAAAAAGTCCCACACTGAGGTAGACCATTACGTAGTACACAGAGCTTCCAGAAATAAGCATCCCCCTACCAAAGTTCTATACAAAGGAAGAAGAAATGACAGCTGACTTATCAGTAGCAAAGCCGGATGTTAAAAATAGTGGAGCAATATCTTTAAAATTCTAAGGGAGAATCCACTTGAGCTCTGTAATACTCTACCCAGCAAAATATCAATCAAATGTCAAGGTAAAGATAATTTCAGACACATGGGGACTCAAACTTACCTCTTAGGCATCATTTCTTAGGTTGCTCTTGGAAAATGATCTCCAGCAAATAGGAATAAATGAAGAAAGAGAAAGGTGTGGAGTCCAGTTAATGAAAGCTCTAACACAGGGGATCAGAAAGGGACGTGCAAGGGTAACAGCATGGCAGGGACAGTCAGGCCAGACTGAGCAAGAGGATGGAGAGTCCTTGGAGGAAGTTCTGGGAGAAAATGGAATGGAAGATTAGCTGACAACTTTGTGCATTTGAAAAATACTGATAGACTTCTGTTAGATGTGATAGAGCATGTGGAAAAATTTAACGTGGATTCATGGAAAACTAAGCTGGGAGGAGGGGGGATGAGATGATTGTTAATCCTAAAAGAAAGAGAGACTGTATCAAGAAAGGAAACATAATCCTTAGTATATTCCTTGCATTGTATGACGGGTATTTACAAAGTCCTAATAAACACTATCGACCTACTAGGAAATTGCCATTTAATTATATAGGAAGGATTGAAGTAGGGAAAGTGGGGTTGTTTGGAGAGCAGAGCCCTCATGTACTGTAGTAGAAAGCCAGTGGTTATTTTCCAAAATTGAAAAATCAAGAATATTATCCCAAACTATGGAAATAAATACAAGAATAACAGCTTAGTTGAAAGTGCTCTTGGGTGTAAATTCAGGTTTGAGGGATTGTTTTTCATGATAAGCTTTTATCACTGTTTGATAAAATAAAGGTTATTCTCTCTCTACTGATTTATAAAGGAGAACCTTTTATCCAGCAGAGCATGTATATTAAGTATCTGCCTCTTTGAATGTTGGGTATTTTTCATTCTTTTTATTGCTTGGTCCTCTACAAATAGGGTTCACATTTTGAGGGAGAGAGTAAGGAGACTTGAATGGTCTGTCTGGAATGATTAATACTGTGAAGCTCATTATTCGTAGGTGGAATGTATTTGTAGATACATCTGTTCTGAGTCAAGAAGTCAGAGCCCTGTAGGAATGACCTATTGTCTCTACTTCGATTTAGGATATTTTAAATTTAGGTCAACAGTCTAAATAATTGCCTGTCTCAGTAGTTACCATAGCATTTGTTTCTGTGTTTATGACTTTCTGTTGCTACAGGAGTGACACTTTTAAAAATGAAAACCATAACATTTGCATGCTATGGCATCATGAAATCCATGATAGGGAAACCATGCCTTCCCATCTACTGTGTGCGTAGGACCTACCACTTGATGGTTACTACATGAGTACTTAATGAATAAACAAGAGCTCTTAGAAATTTCTGTTCAATTGATAACCAAGACATTGCTCATATAATTAAGTTCCAATCATGTGCACCTGTTGTTAACCCTAGCCTGACAACCGTTAACCTACTTAAACTCCAAAGGGAACATCAGCTTCTGGCCCCATTAGCCCCTGTGGGGTATGCTTTGTAGGTATGCGTATCTGCCACTTGCTCCACTTAACAGTAGGTTCTAGGCAGCCCTTGGGCAATAGAAAACTAGTAGGGTTACACATGCCTTGCTGGTGCAAGGACCCTGTTCCATCCGTAAGGAAGTATGTGCTCTCTGTTATTTGAAATAAGTGTTTATGGCTTTGTAGACTATACTGGCAAGCATACGTAGGTATCCCAGGTTATGTAGTGACAAAATCTAAAAATTATTTGATGTACTGTTTGCTTACTTTATTAGTTTGTTTGTTTTGTTTATTTGTCAGAATGTTATGGAACAGTTCAATCCTGGGCTACGAAATTTAATAAACATAGGAAAAAATTATGAAAAAGCTGTTAATGGTAAGTCTCTTTTCTAAATTTATAAATATAGTGGACATATAAAAACCATTCAGTAAATATTTTACTTAATTATTTTGATGTGCTTAATAGTGAATTTTTTAAAGATCTTTAAGTTGTTTGAAATTATTTAATTCTATGGAAGTTTGCAATGATAGGATATTAGTGTATTTGAAATGAATAAATGGAATCACAGACTGTTAAAAGTGTACATTTAATAATCATATCATGGTTATTGATGTGACTCAGTATATTGATATGACTCAGCCGTCAATATGTTTTCCACTGTGCAGAACAAATTCTTTGTGAATTAATAACATATGAAATGTGTATTTAAAGTATTTGTTAGTATCTTGTAGCAGAGGAATTGTTCTCTTTATTTTTTATTTATTTATTTATTTTTAAAAGATTTTATTTATTTATTTGACAGATAGAGATCACAAGCAGGCAGAGAGGAGGCAGAGAGAGAGAGGAGGAAGCAGGCTCCCTGCTGAGCAGAGAGCCCGATGTGGGGCTCGATCCCAGGACCCTGGGATCATGACCTGAGCCGAAGGCAGAGGCTTAACCCACTGAGCCACCCAGGCGCCCGGAATTGTTCTCTTTATAAAGAAGAATTTCTTGCCTTTGGGTCTATAACTTTTGATAGTGATATGAGCAAATTTTTAGTCTGAATGGAAAAACATCTAAATTAAAGGTTGAACTTAGATCTCATTTCAAGATGAGTGTTTTCTGTAAAATGAATTCAAGCATTTGCTTTTGTCTCTCTGTGTGAACCAGACTTGTTCCCTAGTTTCAAGACTTTTTTTTTTTTTTTGAGAAAGCTGACCTGTATCTATACATGCATTTCTCTACTAAAAGGTGAATGTTATCAATGATCACCTTAAAAC
This sequence comes from Lutra lutra, assembly GCF_902655055.1. Classification (NCBI taxonomy): domain Eukaryota; kingdom Metazoa; phylum Chordata; class Mammalia; order Carnivora; family Mustelidae; genus Lutra; species Lutra lutra. The sequence goes on from NC_062292.1 coordinate 28,769,014, forward strand.
CTTGAGATGCCAAATCACCAAATTCTAACACAGTCAAAACAATTCTCCTTATGTAATAAGGGTCACCCCCAAAATGTTCAGTTTCACCCTATACCACACTAAGACCACCAAGTAATGTAAGTAGAAAATTTAGTTTTTAACAGTTTTAGATTTGAAAACTTCAGATCAGGTTATGTGTCTTTTATGTATAGCTTGTTTCTTCCTTTTACCTTGGCCCACCTTTGGCTGCTCCCTCTTGAGATTTTGAGAATAAACCCATGAACTTACACACCCTCAGCATAAGCATGCCCCAGGAAAAGGGGGGTATGGTAGCTAGCCTTTGGATGACAGGTGTCCAGTTGTCATAGTCATGGAAAAGTAAAGTGCTTATTTACTTTCTTTTGCATCTCTGTGCTGTTTGCCAGACATTTGCAGCCCTCGGAAATCCTCCCTCATCTCCCAAGCAGTATCAGTGACTTCTGTAGGTAACCCTCACCCCTTCAAAGAGCAGGAAGGAGACTTGTTTTAGAATTCTTGCACAGCTGACTCTTCCTTGATGACTGCTTAGTCACAAGACCACAGAGTCATTGCCTTAGATGCCCATGTGAAGGAAATCACTATGACCCCCAGTGATTTGTTTGTTTGTTTCTGGCACTTGCTACCTCTCTGAGGCAGAGTTTTATAAAGTGACTCAATGACCTGCCAGCAGCTTAGTCTCTTGCTAACAAGGCTTCTCCCTAAAGGGACTATTCTGCACTTTTAAAGTATTTCCAGGTTTTTTTGCAGTCCATCTGTTTTTGACTGAAGCCATTGAGAAATCAAGAAGAATTTGTAAAGTCCTTGGTAAGAATTTGTAGCACAGTTTAGGATGCCAGATGTGCATTTGACACTTGGGTCATAAATCAGGACAACATGCGAAGCTAACAAAGAGCATGGAAAGAGCAGCATCACAGGAATTTGAGTTGTGAAGCTGGTGGGGAACGGAGCAGGCAGGGGGCCTTGTAGGAGCTGTGCTAACTGACGGATGTTAGGTTTCAGGCAGAAAAGACAGCACCCAAGCCAAGATCTGAGACCCACACTGGCATGAGTGGGAAGCTGTTGGGGAATAATAAAATACAAGGTGGAGTAGGGTCAGGTTATTAATGCATTTGAATGCAGCGTCAGTTAACTATTGTCACCTATCAAGGGTCCCTAAACTTGGTGGCCTAAGACAATAATTTATTATTTCTCAAGGTCCTGTAAAGACAGTGCAGTTCTCTAGCCCCCAGGGGCTCAATCCTGTAGCTGCAGTCAGCCAGGGCTCTGGGCTCCTTTCCTCCCTCCCTCCTGGGGACACAGCAGGCTGTTGCAAGAGTGCAGACCTCTGTGGGAGTTAGGCTTGCTGGCATCCCATTGGCCAAGGCAAGTCAGATGACCAAGCCACCCATCAATGTATAGGCAACTACAAAGGTTGGGAATTCTGGGAGGTGTGGTTTATTGAAGACCATTACTGTACAAATATACCATGAACTCTATGACGTATGGGCTTACACTTTGGGCAGTGGAGGCCATTACAAGTTTTTGAGCAGAATTGTAGCCTAATGAAATCATATCTTAAGGGAAAATTATCTGGTAGAAGTATATAGATTAGATTGGTAAATTAGTTGGTCAACCACTAAAATAGAACAAATGTGCTTTGTTTCCTTAAAACAATAAGTGATAGAAACTCTTAAACTCTCTTATTCACAAAGTGGGGATGGCAAAATTATGAGAATATTGTTTGATTCTTTATTAAGTTCTGGATAAATTATATAGTTTTTAAAGTTAGCTCTACTTTATGTAAAAGCAAGGATATTTTGCCATTCTGAAGTTAGGGTTCTGTTTTTTTTTTTTTTTAAGATTTTATTTATTTAGGGGCACCTGGGTGGCTCAGTGGGTTAAAGCCTCTGCTTTCAGCTGGGGTCATGATCCTGGGGTCCTGGGATCGAGCCCCGCGCATCGGGCTCTCTGCTCAGTGGGATGCCTGCTTCCCCCTCTCTCTCTGCCTGCCTCTCTGCCTACTTGTGAACTCTGTCTGTCAAATAAATAAATAAGATCTTAAAAAAAAAGACTATTTATTTGACAGAGATCATAAGTAGGCAGAGAGGCAGGCAGAGAGAGAGGAGGAAGCAGGCTCCCTGCCGAGCAGAGAGCCCGATGTGGGGCTCGATCCCAGGACCCAGGGATCATGACCTGAGCCAAAGGCAGAGGCTTTACCCCACTGAGCCACCCAGGCGCCCTCTGCCATTCTGAAGTTAGTTTTAAACATAAGTCATCAGTTAATGAAAAATTTCAAAATAACGTGTAAATGCAAACCAAAAATTTTGTTTCTTTGTTGTGTAACCCTTCATGCCATTCTTCCACTGCTTTTCAGCTTTATCTGTATCTTAAAATATAAAATCTTCATACTAAAATATTGCATGTATTAGCTTGACAGTTTATTGGATACCAACCTTGTTTTTAGGTGGAGTCCTCTCTTTTTCCATTCTAGCTGAGATCAGAGAGTCAGAAAGCACTATAATTTAGAACTGAGGTTATCTTAGCTGGAATTTAATGCACTCCCTCTGATTTGCCACTGACCTTGGGCATGTCCCAGCATATTTCCATTCCACTCTCCTTCATGAAACAGGGTGATAATACCTCTGACCAACATCTTCATATTCTTGGGTAGATGAACTTAGGTAAAGGCATGGAAAGTCCACATAAATGCTACTTATTATTCTTTTTTTGCAATTATACTTTAAGGTTATTCTCAAACTTATGAAATAACTGTATAATAGAGCATTACAGTTGTTAAACTTGTACACATATAGTAAAAAATATAACTTTTATAACTTTTTAACTCAACAAGAAATGCTAAAATGGATGAATTTACCATGAAAATACTACTTTTTTGGCCAGTAATATCTTCAGCTGGACTTGTACATAATTTGTTCTGTAACTCCCGCTTTTAGACTTGAAATGCCTTTTTAATTCACCATTTTAAAACAATACCCATTATAAAATTGGGGCAAAGCCATTGGAATGGCCTCTGGTTTTCTTCACAGTAAAAGGAAAGGAATCTTAGAGATTCCTAAGGACTCTTTTAGCTCCAAAATTCTGTTTTCTTCAAAGTTAGTCTTTGAAGTAAATTCTCTTCAAAATCACTCTAAATAGGTTAGGTCTTATTGAAAAGCCTGGTTGTTGTAAAGTGAAAGAAGGAATCCGTATTAATAACTTTCATTTGTTTGTTCAGTGCTCATGCTATTAAGACGTTTTCTTGATGACCGTCCTTTGTTTCAGAAAGGATAGCTACCTTTATAAGTAAGGTAGAATTCAAGCCCAGGTCTCTCTTATCCCCAATCCCCCTCCCCAAAGCAAAAGAAAAGGAAAAGAAAAATCAAAAACAGATTTTTGTACCTTAAAATTTAGTCATCAGAATCAATTTGAAAGGAGAGATACTATTTTAAGATGATTAGAATCCGGTTTCTACAGTAATGAAAGTTTCCTATAGGGTTTTCCACTGAGTGGGGGCCTCTGGAAGTGCAATGGAGGGACCTCTGCCCCTGGCACAGCTATTAAGCACCAGTCCTGCCTTCTGAAAGCCATCTTTTGCAGTCTGTTCCTTTTTGGGAAGTGGGACTCCAAGCAGAGGAAGAGTTAGGGATTTTGGGGGTAGTTTCTGTTTTTCTGCCCTTTTGTTTTTCTTTTCAGCCTTTGGGTGACTTGTAATCATGAACTCTGAGGTGCATTTTCTCCGCCTCTGCTACTTTACTTTCTTTCCTCCTCTCTTCTTCCTCTCTGTTCATGTGTCTGTGTGATCTCACAGCCTCGTTTCATTTTTAAAAACTGGGGGGCCGGGGGCGCCTGGGTGGCTCAGTGGGTTAAAGCCTCTGCCTGCGGCTCAGGTCATGATCTCAGGGTCCTGGGATTGAGCCCCGCGTCAGGCTCTCTGCTCAGCAGGGAGCCTGTTTCCTCCTCTCTCTCTCTCTGCCTGCCTCTCTGCCTACTTGTGATCTCTCTTTCTGTCAAATAAATAATTAAAATCTTAAAAAACAAAACAAAAAAAACTGGGAGACCAGAGGAAAAAAGTCACCTGTAATTTTACCACTTTAACACAAGTACTTTGTCACCACTATATTCTTTTCCGGTCTTTTCTTCCCTTGAGGATGCTCATATACAGCGTGTCTCACAGCAGATGTTGGGTGCTCGTTCTGCCAGGCATATGGTGCAGCACCCAATGGGTGTCATTTCACCTCATCCGCCCAATGGCCCTGAGTTGGGTGTAGGCACTTTGACTATCTCTGACTTCATAGGTGAGACCTGGAAGGGAAGGGTGTGCCTTAGATCACACAGTTGATAATAGGTGGTTTAACCTTAGAATCTGAGTTCCTCTCTTTGCACTATACCATACTTCACTGAGGCAAAGGGAAAAAGAGCCAGCCAGCCTAGAAGGGGCCATTAAAGAGAAAGAACATGGGAACCCCATGATGGGGACCTTTTCGAGAGGGAGATGAGCAGGAAGCAGAGTGTCAGAGTGTCAGTGGCCAAAGAGGCCACAGAGAGGCTGGCAGCTGTGGTGATGAGACCTCACTGGTCCCCTGGGAAAGGGTGATGATTTCACTAGGGTGCTGACCATAAATGCCAGGTGTTATGTTACAGGGTTAGGAAGGATGGAAATTACAGAGAAGTTTTATATGTATGTAAAATGTGTGTTAGATAATATAGCATATATGGCGCTTACAGGGACTGCTTGACTTTTGCACTTGTATTGCTGTGCTTCATACAGAAACTCAAATCTCATTAAGTGCCTGCCTGCTGTGTGTCGTGTACTTCATTCATTGCCTCATCTCATCCTCAGGAGCCTCATGGATGAATTTTCCCTTCATGATTTGTAGGGTGGGCAATAACCCAGGGTTTCCTTGATGTGGCTAATAAGCCCTAAGGGTAACTTGGTGGTCACCTTCTTCCACTTGGTGGACAACCATATTGGGTCCTTGACTATGTGCTCTGTAGGCAAGCGAGACAGAACAAGGGTTATAAGAGTTGGTGACCCCTAGAGAGTACGGTAGGTGGCGTCAGTGTCAGCATGGATCATAGAGCTTCCTCCCTCCCCAGCTGAAGCACAGGAAAGATCCTATGACCTAGGACAAGGAGGCCAGGCTAAATTTTATTTTCCCTTGAGACCCTGGCAGATAGCAGGCTGTCCAGCACCTCAGTGTGCTGCTGTCAACTTGTTTGACTTTGGGCAATGTTTCATGCCTGTGAGCCAGTTGGCATGCTAAAGGGGATGATGACAACACCTTCTGAACTGTTTGACAATGCAGTGAAATAATGTGTCTTGTGGACTCTAAAGTTTTGAAGACCAGAAAGATGCCTCTCTGTTGCCACTTATTATGCTCAAATATTTGAGAACTCAAAAAAAATACAGTTTTTTCATTGACATTATTCTCCTCTGTAGAGTTAGAGTAGGTGATGTGTGTAAGCACATACATGTTCCTTGATTATTCCTGATTAGTCATGAACCAGTTTTTCAGTTCTCTCCATTGTATCTTTGTTTTCAATTTCATGAATCTCCACTCTTACCTTTATTTTCTTCTAAGAGAGAATCTTAAGCAGGGGTTTGATCTCAAAGCCCAGAGATCATGACCTAAGCTGAAATCAAGTTGGACATTTCACATGTCCACCTGTTTCAGTATTTTTAAGAACTTTAAAATTTTTCAGATGTGGCATTTTTTAGGCTTGCATGAAAATGTCGATAGTTAATTAGTGATCCTGTATGGAATAACTAGTTGTCAGCTTCATTCATTATTGATAATACAACTGCTTTCATTTTTGTTAGCATCAAAATGGTTATATTTTAGCCTTAATCTACTAATCGATGAAAAAGGAAGATGAATAGTTAATGTTAATTCATCTCAATATAATAGCTTGTAGAAAACTTTTAATCTTCTGATGCTGTTTTTTACATTCACATGTAAAGAAAACAATTGCTTGTAATCTGTATATGGACGCAAAATTGATAAATTATTTCTTTGTGTTAAATAGTTGATAAGCTTGAATAAATTAATGTCAACCTTTTAGCTAAAATAAGAGTGGTACATTAAAACCCACCTTGGACACATGAAAAAGTGCTCCGCGTCACTCGGCATCAGGGAAATACAAATCAAAACTACAATGAGATACCACCTCACACCAGTCAGAATGGATTAAATTAACAAGTCAGGAAACGACACAGATGCTGGCAAGGATGAAGAGAAGGGGAAACCCTCCTACAGTGTTGGTGGGAATGCAAGCTGGTGTAGCCACGCTGGAAGACAGCATGGAGGTTCCTCAAAAAGTTGAAAATAGAGCTGCCCTATGACCCAGCAATTGCGCTGCTGGGTATTTACCCTAAAGATACAAATGTAGTGATCTGAAGGGGCATGTGCACCCGAATGTTTATAGCAGCAGTGTCCATAATAGCCAAACTATGGAAATAACCAAGATGTCCATCAACAGATGAATGGATAAAGAGGATGTGGTATATATACACAATGGAATACTATGCAGCCATCAAAGGAAATGAAATCTTGCATTTGCAATGATGTGGATGGAACTAGAGGGTATTATGCTGAGCGAAATAAGTCAATCAGAAAAAGACAGGTATCATATGATCTCCCTGATATGAGGATTTTGAGAGGCAAAGTGGGGGATTTAGGAGGTAGGGAAGGAAAAAAATGAAACAAGATGGGATCAAGAGGGAAACAAACCATAAGAGACTCTTAATCTCACAAAACAAACTGAGGGTTGCAGGGGGGAGAGGGGTAGGGAGAGAGTGGTTGGGTTATGGACTTTGGGGAGGGTATGTGCTATGGTGAGTACTGTGAAGTGTGTAAGCCTGATGATTCACAGACTTGTACCCCTAGGGCAAATAATACATTATATGTTAAATTTAAAAATAATTAATTTAAAAAAACCCACCTTGGGAAACATTTTTCCATCATTGCAAATCCTGTGCCTTACCTTGACGGTGCTTGTGTACAGCAGGTGGGCTAAATTAGTTTAACTGCTAATCAAAAATGAAGTGGGTAAACATTTAATTTGCTCCCTGAATCAGTTTATCAGTCCTAATGACAGAATAAGCACCTAAGCTCTGAGTCTTCCCATACCTTTACCTAATATTTGGTTATAATTTTCAGAGAGGACATCTCTGCTAGGTCCTACCTTAGGTGTTGACAGACTGGATTGTGATATTAGGCGTGCATTTGTTCTCTGCCTCACTGAAAAGACTTGAATTTAAAATATCTAGAATGTTTTCTTTTTGAAAATTATTTTAAAGATTTTTATTTACTTGAGAGGGACAAAGAGAGCACGAGATGGGGAAGGGGTACAGGAAGAGGGGGAAGCAGACTCCCCACTGAGCAGGGAGCCTGATGCAGGCTCCATCCCAGGACCCTGGCATCATGACCTGAGCTGAAGGCAGATGCTTAACCCACTGAGCCACCCAGGGACCCTTCTAGAATGTTTTCTAATGATAATTCCATTGAGATTTTAAGTCCTTGTGCAAGGATAACAGTAATATTTTCTTTTTAAAGCATTTTTAATATAAATTAAGAATTCATATGTCATACAGGGTTTATTAGTTTCCATTTATTCTTCAAACCTTATTATTAGTTATCCCCTTCTTAAAAAAGAAAAAAGTTATTTAGTGTGGCTATCTCTACTTTCATAGTTCACTTTTCTTTTATTCCAAACTTCCAAAGTAAGTGGTTTGTACCAACTTCCTCCTTTTCTGCATTATCTTTCCTTTCTCACTTTTTACCAGAAATCAGGCTGGAAGGAAGCTGACCTGGGTGTTTAGCCTTTTCTCTGGTTAGGACACTTAATCCTCACAACCTGGGTTGCCAGGTGTCCAGCCCTGAACCCACATAGTCTGGTATTGTAGTTTCTTGTTGGGCAGAATGAAAATTTTATAAACAAAAATGTCCCTTGTTTTTTGTTTTTTTTCAGGGGTTTCCTGAATGGGTTATTTGTGACTCAGGATTCTCTGAGAACAGAACTTGGTGTTACTAAATCTTGGTGATAGAAAACGAAAGCTGCCAGGAATTTGCTCCAGAGACTGTAAGGATGGAAACCCGTCTTCTTGGTGCCGGCCCTGCCCGAGACAGCTTGTTCTTCCGGGGCTTAGGGTCCTGGAGATGAATGCTGGATGCTCACACTCCAGATACAGCCGGGGTCTCTACTGCCACAACAGAAGCCTCTTCATCTAAAACCAGTTGTTGAGTGGGGGTGGGGAGAGGAGGAGGGGAAGGAGAGGGCAAGTTGGGAACCAGGCATAAAGGTTCAACAAAAATCATTCTTCCTGTGGGAATTTCTGTGACACCTGTGTGTACAGCAATAAATTCAAATGCTACAGATACCACCTCATGATGGGTCAAACTTGCCAGAGTTTTCCTTCCCTGCCTCCACTGTACTTCTTTACATTCTCTTTCACTGCAATTACCTTTCATTCATTTGTTCAGTGTATTTGTTTATTGATCAGACTTTTAAGGACTATTATGTGAAAGGCAGGCACTGGCATCACATAGGTGACTAGGATCAGAAGATGAAGTTCTTGTCCACGAGTAACTTCCAGAAATATTCAGACACTGCCTGTGTTCTCCTCCGAACAGGGTACTTACTAGTTCCTAATTACTGCTAGTTCCAGGTGGCTGTTCTATTGTGTTATTTTGTTTTTGATAGATTTCTTTTTTTAGAGAGTTTTAAGTTTATAGAAAATTGAGCAGATCTTACCTGGACTTCCTACGGACCCCTCTCTCCCCCACTCAGTGATGAACCAGTATCAATACATTGTTATCAACTAAAGTCCATAGAAGGTTTACTGTTTGTGTTTACATGAGTTTTGACAAATGTTTAATGACATATGTCTACCATTACGGTATCCATCCCACACACACCCTCTTGGGCAACCACTGATTGTCTTACTGTCTGTGTAGTTTTGCCTTTTCCAGAATGTCATTTAGCTGAGATTTAATAGTACAAAGTCTTTTCAAACTGGCTTCTTTCACGAAGCAGTATGCATTTAAGCTTGCTCCATGTCTTTTTGTGGCTTAATAGCTTGTTTCTTTTTTACCACTGTATAATACTCAGTTGTACACATGCACTACAGTTTATTCATTCATCTTGGTTGCTTCCAAGTTTAGGCACTATGAAAAAGCTGCTATTAACATTCGTATACTGTTTTTTTCTGTGGACAAAAGATTTCAAGTCATTTGGGTAAATACCTAAAAGCATAATTTCTAGATTGAATGGTAAGACTGTATACCTTTGTAAGAAACTGCCACACTGTCTTGCAAAGTAGCTGTGTGATTCTGCTTCCTACCATAATGAATGAGAGTTCCTGTTACTCCACATTCTCAGCATTTGGTGGTGTCAGTTTGCTGGATTTTAGCCATTCTGATAGGTGTGTGGTGGTGTCTCATTTTAATTTGCAATGGTATATGATGTGAAGCGTCTTTTCACATGCTTATTTACCATCGTATATCTTTTTTGATAAGGTCTGTTTAGATCTTTAAGTTTGTTTTCTATTTATTTTAATAGTTCTTTATGTATATTTTGAATACCAGTTCTTTATTAGATATGTGTGTTGTAGATGTTTTCTCCCAGTCTGGCTTGTCTTCGCATTATTTTAAGAGTGTCCTTTACAGACCAGTTTTTAATTTTGGGGGGGGGGGGAGGGACAGAGGAAGATAGAATTTTAAGCAGGCTCCATGCCCAGCTCAGAGTCCCACATGGGGCTCAGTTTCACAACCCTGAGATTATGTCCTGAACTGGAATCAAGAGTTAGATCCTTAACTAACTGAGCCACCCAGGTGCCCCACAGACTGGTTTTTAATTTTTTTTTTAACTTTTTTTTTTTTTTTTTAGATTTTATTTATTTATTTGGCAGACAGAGATCACAAGTAGGCAGAGAGGCAAGCAGAGAGAGAGGAGGAAGCAGGCTCCTTGCGGAGCAGAGAGCACGATGTGGGGCTTGATCCCAAGATCCTGGGATCGTGACCTGAGCTGAAGGCAGAGGCTTTAATCCACTGAGCCACCGAGGCGCCCTGTGGTTTTTAATTTTAATGAAGTCCAACTTACCAGTTTTTTTTCTTTCATGGATCACGCTTTTGATCTTGTCTCTAAAAACTTACCGCTAACCTAAGGTCATATAGATTTTCTCTGATGTTGTATAGTTTTTCATTTTGCATTTAAGTCTATGATAGATTTTGAGTGTAATCTTTGTGAAGGTGGAAGGTCAGTGATAGGATCACATGATTTTTCTTCTCTACTTTAGCCTGTTGATGTGATGAATTGCCTTGATTGACTTTTTTTTTTTTTAAAGATTTTATTTATTTATTTGACAGAGATCACATGTAGGCAGAGAGGCAGGGCAGAGAGAGAGAGAGAGAGGAGGAAGCAGGCTCTCCACTGAGCAGAGAGCCCGATGCGGGGCTCGATCCCAGGACCCTGAGATCATGACCTGAGCCGAAGGCAGAGGCTTTAACCCACTGAGCCACCCAGGTGCCCCCCTTGATTGACTTTTGAATGTTGAACCAGTGTTGCATACAAAGGATAAGTTCCACTGGTCACGGTGTATAATTCTTTTCATACATTACTGGAAATGGTTTGCTAAAACCTTGTTGAGGATTTTTGCATCTCTCTTTATGAGAGATACTGGTTCATAGGTTTTCTTTCTTACTGTATCTTTCTAAAAAGATTTTATTTATTCATTTGAGAGAGGGGGACAGGGAGGGAGAAAGACAAGCAGACTCCCCACTGAGTGTGAAGCCCGCCATGGGGCTCGATCCCAGGACCCCGAGATCGTGACTTGAACTAAAATCAGATGCTTAATCAACTGAGCTACCCAGGCACCCCTTCCTTGCTATACCCTTATCTGGTTTTGGTATTAGGTTAATGGTGGCCTCATAGAATAAATTAGAAAGTGTTCCCTTTGCTTCTATTTCCTGGAACAGATTGTAGAGAACTGGTATCTTTTCTCCAAATATGTAAATATTTGGTAGAATGCACCAGTGAAATCATCTGGGCCTGTTGTTTCTGTGTTTGGATGATTGCGTTTGTTTCTTTGCTTGTTTGTTTGTCTTAATTATTTTTTTTAAAAGATTTTATTTGGGCACCTGGGTGGCTCAGTGGGTTAAAGCCTCTGCCTTCAGCTCAGGTCATGATCTCAGGGTTCTGGGATCGAGCCCTGCATTGGGCTCTCTGCTCAGTGGGGAGCCTTCTTCCTTCTCTCTCTGCCTGCCTCTCTGCCTACTTCAGAGCTCTCTCTCTGTCAAATAAATAAATTAAATCTTTTAAAATTAAAAAAATAATAATTTAAAAAATATTTTATTTATTTGTCAGAAAGAGCGAGTGAGCACAAGCAGGGAGAGCAGCAGGCAGAGGGAGAAGCAGGCTCCCCGCTGAGCTGGGAGCCCGATATGGGACTTGATCCCAGGACCCTGGGATCATGAGCTGAGCCAAAGGCAGCTGCTTAACCGACTGAGCCACCCAGGCGTCCCATGGATGATTGTTAATTGTTGATTTGATTCCTTTATTAGACCAGGCCTATTCAGATTATCTATTTCTTGTGCATGTTTTGATAGGTTGTGTCTTTCAAGAACTTGGTTTGTTTTATCTAAGTTATCAAATTTGTGGCATAGAGTTTATATTCTTTTAATGTCTAGGAGATCAGAAGTGATGGCTGCTCTTTCATTTCTGATATTAGTAGGTTTGGTTCTAAGTATTGTCGGTTTGGTTCTAGACCACCACAATGAAGCCAGTCAAATAAATTTTTTGGTTTCCCAGTGCATATAAAAGTTATGTTTACACTATACTTTGGTCTGTTAAGTGTACAATAGCATAATGTCTAGAAAAACAAAATACATACCTTAATTTAAAAGTATTGTTTTAAAAAATGCTAACCATCATGTGAATTTTTTTTTTTAAGATTTTATTTATTTATTTGACAGAGAGAGATCACAAGTAGACGGAGAGGCAGGCAGAGAGAGAGAGGGAAGCAGGCTCCTTGCTGAGCAGAGAGCCTGATGCGGGACTCGATCCCAGGACCCTGAGATCATGACCTGAGCCGAAGGCATCGGCTTAACCCACTGAGCCACCCAGGTGCCCCCCATCATGTGAATTTTCAGTGAGTTGTAATCTTTTTGCTGGAGGAGGGTTTTGCCTCAATGTTGATGGCTGCTGACTGATCAGGGGGGTGGCTACTAAAGGTTGGGGTGGTTGTGGTGAGTTCTTAAAATAAGGCAACAGTGAAGCTTACCACATCAGTTAACTCTTTCACAAATGATTTCTCTGTGGCATGTAGTGCTATTTGATAGCATTTTGCCCACAATAGAACTTCTTTCAAAATTGAAGTCAGTCCTTCAATCCCTGCTTCTCCTTTGTCAGCTTAGTTTATGTGATATTCTAAATCCTTTGTTGTCATTTCAGCAGTCTTCACAGCATCTTCCCCAGGAGTAAATTCCATCTCAAGAAACTACTCTTTGCTCATTCACAAGGAGCAGATCCTCATCCATTCAAATTTTATCACAAGATTGTAGCAATTCAGTCCCATCTTCATGTTCCACTCTTGATTCCACTTCTCTTGCTGTCTCCACCACATCTTCAGTGAAGTCTTGTTAAGATATTTTGACCTGCCTGTTAATGATATTTTGACCTTTAAGCTCCTGTTATGCTCCTGTTAATGATATTTTGACCTTTTCCCATGAATCACAAATGTTCTTGATGGTATCTAAGAGGGGAATCCTTTCCAGAAGGCTTTCAATTTACTTTGCCCAGATCCATTAAAGGAATCACTGTTTATGGCAGCAATAACCTTATGAAATATATTTCTTAAATGATAAGACTTGAAAGTTGAAATGACTCCTTGATCCATGGGCTGCAGAATGGATGTTGGGCTAGTAGGCAGGAAAACAGCATTAATGTCATGGTACCTCTCTATCAGAGCTCCTGGGAAACAAGATGCCTTGTCAATGAAACGTAATATTTTGAAAGGAACCTTTTTCTCTGGGCAGTAGATCTCAACAGTAGGCTTAAAATATTCAGTAAACCATAGTGTAAATAGATGTGGTGTCATCCAGGCTTTGTTGTTGCATTTACAGAGCACAAGCAGAGTTGACTTAGCATAATTTTTAAGGGCCTTAGGATTTGGGGAATGGTAAATGAGCATTGGCTTCAACGTGGTTACCAGCTGCATTATCCCTTGACAAGAGAATCCGCCCGTCCCTTTGAAGTTTTGAAGCCAGGGATTGACATCTCTTTAGTTATGAAGATCCTGAAAGTCCTAAATGGCATCTTTCTTCTAATATTAGGCTGTTTCATCTACACTGAAAATCTGTTGTTTAGCATAGACACCTTCATGAATGGTCTGCCTAATCTTCTGGATAATTTGCTCAGCTTCTCTATCAGCACTTGTATTTCTACATTGCTGTGTACTTTTATGTTATGGAAAGAGTTTCTTTGCTTAAACATCATAAACGAGCCCATGCTAGCTTCAGACTTTTCTTCTGCGTCTTCCTCATCTCTCAGCCTTCATGGGCTTGGGGAGAGTTAGGGCCTTGCTCTGGATTGGGCTTTTGCTTAGGGGAATGTTGTGACTAGTTTGTTCTTCTGTCCAGACCTCTAAAACTATCTCCATATCAGCAGTCAGATTGTTTTGCTTTCTTATCATTTGTTCACTGGAGTGGAACTTTTATTTATTTATTTATTTATTTAAATTTTATTTTTTCAGTGGCACTTTTAATTTCCTTCAAGAACCTTCTTTCCTTTGCATTCACCACTCAGATAACTGTTTTGGTGCAAGAGGGCCTCACTTTCAGCCTGTCATGGCTTTTGACATGCCTTCCTCACTAAACTTAGTCACATCTAGTTTTTTTATTTAGAGTGAGAGATTATTTATTTATTTATTTATTTTCTTTTCACTTGGACACTTTAAGGCCATTATAGGGTTATTAATTAGCCTAATTTCAATATCGTGTATCTCAGGGTATAGAGAAGCCTGAGCAGAGGAAGTGAGGTAGGGAAGCTGTTGGTTTGTGGACTAGTGAAAGCACAACATTTATTAAGTTTGCAGTCTTATATGGTGAGGTTCATGGTGCCCCAGAACAATTATAATAGTAACCAAGGATCATTGGTCACAGATTACCATAACAAATATAATACTAATGAGAAAGTTCGAGTAATTTTGAGAGTCACCAAAATGTGAGTCACAAAGTGAGCAGATGTTGGAAAATGGCACCTAGACTTATTTCACATGGGGTTGTCACAGACCTTCCAATTTATAAAAAATGCAGTATCTGGAAAGTGTGATAAGGCGGAGCATAATAAAACAAGTTATTCCTATGATTTGTGTCGTCTCTCTTTTTCTCTAGGTTATCCCAGCTGGAGGTTTACCAGGAGTATTTTAAAGAGCTAGCTTTTTATTTCATTGACTTTCTTTATTGTTTTCCTGTTTTCATTTGTTTATGCTTTAACTTTTATTAGTTCTTTTCTTCTGCTTGCTTTAGTTTAAATTGTTCTTTCTCTGGTTTCCTAAATTGGAAGTTCAGATTATTGACTTTACATGTTTCTCTTCTAATATACATATTGAATGCTATAAATTTTCCTCTAAGTACTGCTTTTGCTGCATTGCACAAATTTTGGTGTGTTGTATTTTTATTCAAATATTTTTACATTTCTCTTAATTTCCTCTTTGACCCCAGTGTTATTTAGAAGTTGTTGTTTCATCTCCAAATATTTTGGGATTTTTTTCCAACCAGCTTCTTATTACTGATTTCTAGTTTAATCCCATTGTGGTCTGGGGGGCATTCTTTGTATGATTTCCATTCTTTTAAATTTGCTGAGGTATGTTTTATGACCCAGAATATGGTATGTCCTAGTGAATGTTTTATGCGCACTTAAAGAGAATGCATGTGTGATGAGCACTGGGTGTGATACGCAACAATGAACTAAAGAACACTACATCAGAAACTAAGGATGTGGGGCACCTAGGTGGCTCAGTGGGTTAAAGCCTCTGCCTTTGGCTCAGGTCATGATCCTAGGGTCCTGGAATGGAGCCCCGCATCAGGCTCTCTGCTTAGCAGAGAGCCTGCTTCCTCCTCTATCACTGTCTGCCTCTCTGCCTACTTGTGATATCTATCTGTCAAATAAATAAATAAAATCTTAAAAAAAAAAAACTAAGGATGTACTATATGTTGGCTGACTGGCCATTAAAAAAAAAAAAGAATGTACATTCTGCTGTTAGATGAAATATTCTGTCGTTTAGAATCAGTTGATTGATGGTGCTGTTCAGTTCTGTTATCCTGCTGTTATTCTGCTGGCTGGATCTGTCAGTTACTGAGAGAGAGTACTGAAGTCTCTAGCCAGTACGGTTGGTTCATCTGTTTCCTCGGGCATTTCAGCTTTCTCTCAGGGGCATGTACACATGAAGTATTGCTATGGCTTCTGGGAGAATTGACTCCTTTATTCCAGTGTTACGCCCCTCTTTATCCTGGATAATTTTTGGTCTTGTGAAGTCTGCTCTTAATGAAATTACTATAGCTATTTTATCTTTCTTTTGGGATTAGTGTTAGCTTAGCATATCTTCTCCATCCCTTTACTCTTGATATTATATGTTTCTTTATATTTAAAAGTGGCTTTTTCGTAAACAGAATATATTTGGGTTTTGTCTCTTTTGCTGGTCTTTTAATTGGTACATTTAAGCCATTTATATTTAAAATTAGTGACATGATTGGATTAATATCACCACACTTGTAATTGTTTTGTATTCTTTGTGCTTGTTCATTTTCTTTTTAAAAAATCGTCTCCATTTTCTGCCCTTTCTGGTTTTAATTGAGCATTTTATGTTCTATTGTCTTTCCTCTCTTAACATATTGATTATACTTAAAATAGTTTTTCTAGTGGTTGCCCTCAGGTTTGGTAGTATATATTTACAACCATTCTAGGTTCACTTTCAGATTCCACCATATACTTCATGGGGGCACAGGTTCCTTGTGGCAGAGCATTACTATTCCTCCCTCCTGCCCTCTGTAGCACTGTTGTCATTCATTGGACTTAATCCACAAGCTTGAACCACTCCACACGTTGTTGTTATTATTACTTTGAATAAAGAGTTATCTGTTATATTAATTAAGAATAAGAAATACAAGATTTAATTATCTTCATTTATTCCTTAATGCTCTTCATTTCTGTCAACCTTAAAAGTAAAATAGCCAGCTAGTGGACCAGCAAAATTAGTTTATTTGAGAATTGCAATTTGGGGTGTACAAACTGTAACAAACTATAGGGAAGTGCAGAAAACAAAGGAGGGGAGCTTGCTTTTATAGAGGAAAGGAGGAAGTTAGGGCTGTGTGGAATGAAAGCCTACTGGAGGAGGGAGAGAGTTCAGGGTTGTGGGGAATTCTCATGGCTGAGCTCTTGCTGGGCTGGAGGACATTTTTCTCTCTTCCTGGGTTGGTAAGTGTAAGGGCCTATTTAGCCAGAGCGGCCCCACCTCAGTTGAACAGCCATTTTGTTGTTTATGCGTAAAACTTAAATTGACACCCCACCCCATCCCCGCCCCGCCCACCAGGGGAACTTATTTAAAAGCAAGTCTGGGAAACCAGTCCTGGGGAACAAAGCCCAAATACAAGGGTGGGTCAGGTCAGGTAGAGATAACAAAGCCCAAATACAAGGGTGGGTCAGGTCAGGTAGAGATAACAGCCCAATGCAGGGATGAATTGGGTCAGGTGGAGACGTCTAATCAGTAAAGCACGCAGACTGTCTCCCTAGCTACCAAGGAGTGTGGGCCCTGCCTTTTGGGGGCCAGTTCTCACCAAGGTGATAGGCTAGTGCAAATGTCTACTATAGGGTAAATTGTAATTCAATTGGTCACTTATGTGTGACCTAGCATGACTGTGCAGCTTTCTCTGTGTGTTATAATCTCATTGGCCACCTGTGTGTGGCCAGGCCTAACCACATGGCCTTTGCTCTATAAAAGTTAGTCAGTGAGGCAGGGAGGGGTCGCGCTCTCTGTAAGAGGCGTGGCCCCGGCTGGGGTTTGATTCTAGATGCTTGGCGCGAAATAAAGCTTTGCTTGACCTTCGCTTTGTATCAGTCTCGCTCCCTTAATCACAGACCCATTATTGGGGGACCCAACGTTGGGGACCCAATAGTAAGCTGCTTCCTGTTGGGAAATGCAGATATACTGCTTTTTTCCTGCTGAGGTCTTTAGGTGGTACAAGTGTTGGTGTGCAGAACTCCCCCTTCAGGGCTTATTGACTCCCTTTGAAATGAGGCTTCTTTTGTTCTTTTTCATTTCTATATGGTGATCCAAGTTTCTGGCCTATATGATTTTCTCTGGAAGAACCTGACTTCAGTTTTCCTCTGATGTCCTTGTTTTTATTTCCCTCTATCACCTTTTGTCTTTAGGTTTCTTTCAGAAATCCTTCCAAATGAAGTCAGATATAAACCCTATTGTTGGGTGATATAAATAGTAAAGTAATTGAGGAGGGGGATAATTCTATAATCTTAGATTTAAATCTCCATTTTTTGTTCTGTGGGGTGTTCTTAATTTTTAGTGAGTCAAAGTGCCTGGGATATGACCTTCAGAAGAGTTTCTTAGCCTTCATTCCCTCCCCCACCCCCCTTACTTACTTGAGACAGGAAGGCTAGAGGCCTGGATTTAGCTAATTGTCCTTCCTCAGGTCAGATAATGCTTTAGTAAAACAGTTTCTCTTCAGGGCTAGCCTTCCTTGTACAGGACAAAACAAGAACAAAGCAACACTGGGCAGATTTCAAAGTGGTTATTTTCCCCCTCTCCTGCCAGAAGCCCCAGGGGTATTTTCTCCAGTCTTCATAGTAAGAACTCGTGGGGACTTCTAGCAGTAATAATCATGAAAGTGTGAGACTCCCCTGTAAGACTGAGCACCCTGGAGTTTTTAACTCAAGCTGCTCCAGGATGAGCCTCCAACAACCATCAGTTACCGTTGAAAAGTTTCTAGCGGTACTGGCCCTGCATTGGTTTCTGCTGCCAGTAAACTAGGATTCTCCATATTGCCTATCTCTGGTTTTTGGGGCAGATCTTTACCTGTGAACTTAATTCTCTAATGAATCTAAGAAGCACTGTTGTTTTTCTATTTGTTTAGCTTGTTTCTTGATGTGAGTAAGAGACTGATGATTTCCAAGCTTTTTACATGTTTGGAGCAGAAACCAGAAGTACCCTCAGCAGATTATTTCTAACCAACAGTGGTCGGTCACATGTGTCTGTTCTCTAATGGGTCATTCCTGTTACAATTTAGCTATAGATTGTCAGTATTTAAAACTCAGGTGGAGGAAAGTAGAGTATACTGTGTGTTCTTTTTTTGATAATAGCAGATGGACAGTTTCTCTTTTGGGGACCCTAGGAATGGGGGAAGAAACATAAGAGGAGCACTGAGCTCAGTTTAGGAGAGGTAGGTGTCCATTTGTCTTTTTTGGTAAGTTTTAATTTGAGTTAATTTAAGTTTAAGATGTTTAAGTCTGAAACATTTTAAGCATATTAAAGTATTTGAAAGAATATATAGGGGTGTGTATGTATAGAAACAAATGCAGTAACTAGTTCTAAGTTGATGCCTTGTATGTGGACTTTATTTCCAGAAAACAAGTACTCACCCAAAAAGAAAGCCATATGGGTCTGTTGTTGGGTATCATGCTTTATTGAACAGATTTGCTACTCATGTCTGGATGCACACACCTTACCAGCCATTATTTCTCTTCAGAGCACAGGAAGGCACTATACTCACCAACCCTGTGAAGTAGATATTCTAGTTATCACCATACAGCTGAGAGTATAAATGATCCTTGAGGTTACCTGGAGAGAGGAGGTGAAGGAACTTACCAGAGGCTTGTCTGAAACCATTCCATCTTCTGCAGATGCTCTGACCTTTGCCCAAATCTTTGTTCCCCTTGAGTTGTCTGTGGGTGATTACAGTCCAGAGCACCCCACTCTCTGAAAATGCTTCCAGTCTTTTTGCTTTCACAGCACCCCATTCTTTTCCAGCCTCCTTGACCAGCCTTTTATCTTCACGAGTTCTTCTTCCTAAACATCTTGTGTTCTGTTGCTAAGAGATCAGCCGTAGCTCCTGGCCTTTTATTACAAAAGAACAATGTCCTTTGCGCAATCTATTCTAGACCAATATATAAAAGTTCATTTGTTCTGTGTCTAAAGGGACTCCACTCCTCTCCAAGAGGGAAGAAATGTTTAGGTTTGTAGCTACAACTTCTGTTTGGCTCAGAGAATTCAACATACTTCTTCATCAACCAGCACGGGATTGACCACCAAAGGAAGATGAAATCATTTTATTCTTCTTCAAAAATAAATAAATAAATAAATAAATAAATAAATTTAATACTGGCTGAAGAATTGGTAGGAAAAGAACCTGTATCAGAAACCCTAAAAGGGGATGAATGATCAGGAACACAAGATATTACCTCTGAAATGCCATGTCTTTGTGATTAGATCTAGGTGTACATTCTTGGCTAGAATGCTAAGTCATTTTGTGTCCTGTAGTATCAAATCTGGGCATAAAGTGTTCATCTGCCTCTCATTTGTGACACTAATTTTGATTGCCCAGTGAAGAGTTTGTCTCATCTCTCCACTGTAAAGTTAATATTTTTTTTCTACTACTGCTACTAATAAGCTATCTAGGGGGGAACACTTTCAGACTATGCAAATATCTTATTCCTCATTAATATTTGTTCCTTAGATTTAGTATCTATTAATGAATTTTGCCTGGGGCCAGTGCTTGCTTGTTGCTGAGTGATGATTTTCTAACACTTAACGTTCCCTCCATGTTTACCAGTTGGCACTTGGCATTTTATTTTTAGCAGGAACCCTGCTTTCTTGCCTCTTTATCTATTTATTGTTGTGGACCTGTGGATTCCAAGATTTTTTTCAATGTTTTATAACTTATTACTGTCTTAATTACTTTGGTGCTCAAACTTTCCTGTATTTGGCCAGTAGGAGCTCCTTCAGGCTCACTCTCATCCCTTTGTTCACTCATTCATTCATTCATTTATTCTTGTATACTTCCTCACTTTCTTGCATAATAGTATGTTCCAGGCTCATCTTGTCTCTTCTCAGTTGTGAAATCAATGGCCATTTTTTTCTGAGGAATGATACTTCCTTTTATAGTGGGGAATGATATTAGAAGGTAAAATTTTAATATTAGATGTGCTCATTGCTATTGAGGTATCATCTTGGTCTTTCCAGCAAACAGCTAGGAAATATACACACATATAGTGTATATTATAAACATAAATATACACAAAAACAGACCTATGTATATACATATATATGCATATATACACTTGGACATATAAAAATAAGCATATACACTTACATATTTTGGATATGTGTGTGAACATTGGCTCCCAATAACCTTAACATGTTTATATATTTTCTCAATCTATGATAGATCTAAAATAGTTCTGGAATTATTTAAAATTTTTATCAATTTACGGGCGCCTGGGTGGCTCAGTGGGTTAAAGCCTCTGCCTTCAGCTCAGGTCATGATCCCAGGGTCCTGGGATCGAGGCCCGCATCGGGCTCTCTGCTCAGCAGGGAGCCTGCATCCTCCTCTCTCTCTGCCTGCCTTTCTGGCTACTTGTGATCTCTCTGTCAAATAAATAAATAAAATCTTTAAAAAATTTTTTTTATCAATTTAATGTAACATTGTATATTAATTATACTTAAATTCAAAAAAATAAAAAGAAAGTCTTGGGTGCCTGGGTGGTTCAGTGGTTTAAGCATCTGCCTTCTGCTCAGGTCATGATCTCAGGGTCCTGGGATGTAGTCCCTCTTTGGGCTCCCTGCTCAGTAAGGAGTCTGCTTCTCCCTTTCCCTCTGCTCCTACTCCCTGCTTGTGCTCTTGCTCTCTCTGTCTCTCCCTCTGTGTCAAAAAAGTAAATAAAATCTCTAACAAAATATAAATAAATAAAAATAAAAAGAAAGTCCTGAAGAGATATCTGCACACCCATGTTTTTATAGCAGCATTACTCACAATAGCCAAGAGGTAGAAAGAACTCAGGTGTCCATCAACATTTTTTCCCAAGTGATGAATGAATAAATAAAATCTGGAATATCCATACATGGATATTATTCAGTTTTAAAAAGAAAGGAAATTCTGACACATTCTGTAAAATGGATGAAACTTGAGGACATGGTACTAAGTGAACCAGTTATAAAAGGAAAAAAATTATATCAACTTATACTACACAATTCATACTATATTACAAATTATATTAAATAAATTTTTATTAAATTTTTATTTTTATTATAATTATAAAATAATATATTTTGGAATTAAAAAAACCCACTAAAAGTTCAGAGTTTGTAGGTTTGCCATTCACCCTCTCTCCTGATTTTTTTTTTTCCTATGCTGAATATTGTGATAAAATGTGTAGAGACTTGGTATCTTCCTCTTAAGATTGTGATGTTTTATTCTGGTAGGCAGTGAAATTACTGGTGGATAACTCTGATTTGTAGAGGCTTGATTGTAGATTTTTTCTGGTGTTTCTATTTTGGTATTGCCCTTAGTCCTATGATTTAGTCTTACTCCCAGTGCATGTCCCTACTGGATGTCAGTGGGAAGCCTGTGGTATTTACCAAGCCTTTCTCACTTGGTGGGACTTGAATTCCCAACTCTATATCTCCAGTACTATACCTGTAATTATATAATCTCATGAGCATAGTCTCTGTCCCCACCATGCCGTGGTTATTTTAAGCAGCATTGTTCACAGTGGACTTTATGCTGAGGAGTTGGGTTTATCTTGGACACTATGGAGGCTGGGGGAATGATCTGATAGAGTTGGTTTTCAGGGATCCCTGGCACCCCTGAGGAAGAGGGTTTGGAAGAGTATAAGCTGGGAGTCAAGAGAAATGATAAGAGCTTGAGGGGCAAGACCTAAGAGGTCCAAGTGGTAGGTTTGAATGCATTGGTGGGGGGCAGATTAGGGATACTCTTCCCCCACCCCTCATGGAACAGATGATTGGGCCCACAGAGACGTCACAAGTCATTCCTACATACATTCTCTCCCAGGGAGGGAAGGGCTGGCACATTTGTTGCCCAAGGAACCAAGGTGAGTAAGGGGTGTGATTTCACCCTATAGGCTGGCCTAAGTGATGACACATATGCACAAGGGAATGAGTCTTTGTCATTGAGTGTGACATATGGGTAAAGTGTCAACCCCATGTGACTGGCTGTGAGCTAGCAGCCAAGATCTGGGATTGGAGACTCTGGGGTGAATTCACTTTTAGACTTGTTGAATGTGAGTTACCTAATGAGACATCCAGTTGGACATGTTCAGGAAGGGGCTGAATTTCTTAGTCTGAAGATGGAATAGGGGGACTAGAGTGGCCATTTGAGAGTCACGTGTCTTTATTATTATTTTTTTTTAGATTTATATTTATTTGACAGAGAGTGAGAGGAGGAACACAGGCAGGGGGAGTGGGAGAGGAAGTAGGCTTCCCGATGAGCAGGGAGACCGATACAGGCTCAATCCTAGGACCCTGGGATCATGACCTGAACTGAAGGCAGACGCTTAACAACTGAGCCACCCAGGCGCCCCAAGAATCACGTCCTAATACTTTCTAAAACAGGGCACTGTAGTATCATTTGTGTAAAGGTGATTGCTGAAGTCATAGTCTCGTTGGTATTCTTTCTCTTTCTCTGTATCTACCACAGTCTTAATTTTAGTTCTCCTTCATCTGCAGCCTTTCAGTTTTCCCAAGGAATTCCTACCAACTGTGGGAAGATCTACCCAACATATTTTGTTATTGTTCACTATGGTCTGGTGTTTATTCAAAATGATTCTGTTTTTTTCCAGTTCTTAGATATCAGACCTGTTTGGTTCCTACAGGTAAGTGAACAGGGAGAGGCTCTTGTTCATTTTATCAGAATTTAGTAGCAGAGATGCATCACACTGCCTCAAACTGCCAGAGGGGCACTTTGCAATCTAGTGGTTGTCTTGCTACTTTTGGAGTAATGCTCAGTTCTGGAACATTTTCCATGTGGCTGTACTTGTTTCAAAGAATGGATGTAGTCCCTGGAGATGTGAGGCAGAGCACTGTCTTTGCTGCATTTTCCCATGGTATTAATATTTTCCAAAATGATACAAGAACTAATATGAGAAAAAGTAACCTTTATCTTTTATGCCTGACAAATAATCAGATTATTCTGGGGATTAGATAAAAATAAGTCATTTGTTCTTATAGTTACAATAATGACCATGATAATCTTGCATAATTTAAAAATTAAATCAGATAAATAAGATTCAGCTTAAGGAAAATATAGAAAGCATGATGTGAATTTGAAGACAAAGTTGGCATTCTTTGGATGAAGGGTGTTGTAGAGTAACTTTCCTAGGGCCTGTGCCCCTCTGGCACCAACCCTGCCACAGGCACACAGTCCGTGTTTCCGACATGCCACAGGGCCTGATGCTTCCAGGCACCAGAGGGCAGTGGTAGATTGTGCTTCATTCCATTATTTTACTTTATTTAATATCTTTACAAAATCCACACAGTGACTTTTCCCCTTAACATGTGGTTTTATTCACAGGCCATGTTCTCATAGAGATTTTAAGTACCCACAAGAAACTCAATGAGAGTCTTGATGAAAATGTATATAAACTATTCATGTACTTATAAAAATAAAATGTATTTTATTTCTAAACTTCATGTTGCTTAATGTCTCAATCTGGTATGAGTTTTTAATCTCCTTTGTTAACAGTTTAAAAAATTCCATAAAGAGATTATACATGAGCTGGAGAAGAAGATGGAACTTGATGGAAAATACATGAATGTGAGTACACGGTTTTCTCTACTTCCATGGTTGGAGGTGGGTATGGGCATAGGGGCCTGGTGTTCCGGAGGCTGTACTTGCCTGATCTCTGAGCCAGAGGAGAACTTTCTCTCACTGTTTATCCAGCAGCAGAGAACATGGACAGAGCTTAGTGTTGAGTATATACACAGGTGCATGAAACTGAAAAGGTCTCTTGGAGCTGGGTGCCCTGTTTGCTTTAACACCTGAGATCTTTATTAAAAAGCAGAGAGGAAAATATTGCAAGGAATCCTCCTGCTTCTCCAAAGCATTGTTTTCAAAGAACATGTATATGGGGACAACATCTACATCTGTATGAGTGCAGCTGTTGCTTTCACAAACCAGCACTTCAGGATGTGAGACGTGGGTGGGAGAACATCACCTAAGTCTCCCTGGGACCCCCAGGTCCATTCGTCAGAGACTGCTCCTGTATGGTGTCCCTTGCCTATCACCTGGTATTGATGACTCCAGCAGTTTTCTCCTTCTGCCTGACCCTCCAGCCCTGTCACATGGCTCTTGCCATCTCCCTTATATGCTATGAAATAGCTGTTTTCCTTGGCATTCAAAATCCCCTTCTCACCAAGACCCCACATGGTAGTAAGCAGTGTAGTTACCCTGAAATCACCCCACTGCTTCTGTGTGCGTGTGCTCTGTGTACTCTGGAGGAAGGCGGCAGGACCGTGGACAATAGCTGAGGGGGATGTAATGGCAAGCATTTTCCATACATTATGAGATCTTTATCCCTACAGAAACTCCATAATGTAGCTACTCTTATCCTCACTGTACAGATTAAAGGGAAAACATGAATTTTAGAGAAATTAAGTAGTTGCTGAGATCACACAGGAAGTGAAGGATTTCACCAGAATTCTAACCCAGGACTGTGAAGCTCCCAAAACACTGCTACACAGCACCCAAAATAATCTGAAGTGCTTGTACTTGTTCATTCTTTTTTTAAAAATTATAAGTCATAAAACAGGAGCATGTGAGTTAATATTATTTATTTATTCACCAAAGCACTTAACACTCAGTGTCCTAAAAAATTTGAGAAAACAAGGAATAAAAGACAAGACATTCTTGTCTTCTAAGAGCTGCCCTTGGGGTCAGTAGCCCCTTGTATGAATAGGGGAGTTTAGGTCAGACAAAGCTACATGTTGAAGGGAGGGAGCAGTGTGAGGTGAGGGTGTGCAGGGCGACGCCCAGTGGAAATGTTAGCCAGTGTAACTGCCCAACAGCTGGGATGGTGCTGCACTCAAATCAGCACAACGTTTAACTTACAGGCAACTCTCAAAAGATGCCAAACAGAAATCTCAAGCTGAGTTGAAGATCAGAAGGAAAAGTCAAGGAGGATGAAATGCACTCAGATACAAACACAAAGAAATTGAGGTGAACTTTTCAGCACTATTCTATTTTGTTGTTGACAATTTGTACAATTTACAGGGCTGCTTACTTAGCTCAGTCAACCTACACTGTACTATACTATACATTCACTCACTGCTGTGCTGTTGTTGAGGTTAAAAAGGAGCATTTTTGACTTGGTGTGAGCTGAAGGCTACAGAGTTTTCCAGAGTTAAGAATAATTAGTAGCATCCTAAAAACACTGGCATTTTCTCCTGATTCAGGGGTGGCGAGGGGTATTGGTAAGAGATGTTCCATGATTAGCATTACTCTTCCATGTTACAGATGAAGAAAATGGGGCTTAGACCAAGTCACATAGTTGTTAATTAGAACTAGGGTTTAAATTTGAACTTTCTGGTTTCAAAGCCCTTGATTTTCCAGTAGAACACAATCTTATCCCTGAAGTATGAAGTAATATTTTGTGCAGATTGCCCTGCTCAGAATGTAAGGCCCTTTGGCAACATCCTTCCACACATGAGTCAGGGATCTTAATGAGAATGATGATACCTGCTCAGGTCAGTTTACAACTTTGTTAAGTGTAAAGACGGTACAAGATAAATGTTTGGCTGTTCAGCTTTCATTCCTCATGACATACTTGTATAATTATTATTTATTTTCCTAGTATACAGAAACCATTACATCTCGCCAGAGTGAAATCCAGAAATTTATTGCAGATGGTTGCAAAGAAGCTCTACTTGAAGAGAAAAGGCGCTTCTGCTTTCTGGTCGACAAACACTGTAGCTTTGCAAATCACTTACATTATTATCATTTACAGGTGGGTTTGTGATAGTGTTTTGTAATTATTAATAATTCAATTTCATATTCAAATGCCCTTGGAATGCCTCACCTTCCACATGTGCCTCAATGTAAAGCGGTGGGCCTAGTTTGCGGATGAGAAGAGATGCCAGAGAAACACCTCTTGGCCCACTTGGTTATGTAAACTTTCAGAAATGGGGATGAAATGGTTAAATATTGCTTATAAGATTAATTTAGTAGTATATCCATATTTAAAATCTTTCATTAAATAATGCTTAATGATCAAGAATCAGTACTTTTTTTCTTTTCTCACCTCTGAGTCAGCTTTTCTCAGACTCTTTTTTTTTTTTTTTAAGATCTTATTTATTTATTTGACAGAGAGAGATCACAAGCAGGCAGAGAGGCAGGCAGAGAGAGAGGAGGAAGCAGGCTCCCCGCCGAGCAGAGAGCCCGATGTGGGGCTCGATCCGAAGACCCCAAGATCATGACCTGAGCCGAAGGCAGCGCTTAACCCACTGAGCCACCCAGGCACCCCTCTCAGACTCTTTCTGATGCATCCCCAGCTCAGTGCCTTCACCAGAGCCATGGGATGAGTCCCAGTGGGTCCCAGGCCCACCCGACCTGGGTAGTTTGAGTGTTCACCTTGGGAGTTCATGCAGAGAGGTATCCCTGGAAGTTCTGTCCCAGCCACAGACCCATTCACAATATCAGGGCAGTTGTGGTTCCTTTTTCATTCCTCTTCAAGGTGTTTCCTCGTGATCTCATCACCTATGGAGCTGGCTTTACTGACCTCCTTCCAGCACATATAAGTGTGAGGTTTTACCTCTAGGAATCATTACAAAATATATGTTAATTTCCTTTCCTTTTTTTTTAATTATAAATTTTATTGGGCCTGTATAAGCATCTAAAACTGGCATTGAGTGAAGTCAAATATTTATTGTTATTTATAATAATTTAGAGAGTGCTCCATGGTAGAAGCTTTGTAAGAGCTTGAAAATAAGGCAACTTCCTCTTTTTCAGGGGGAACAACTTGGCCTTATATGTATGCATAGGTCATATGTTACACATCCCATAAAGTTTTTGCAACTTGAAGGACCATTCGTCTACTAAATCGAAAGCCCTAAGATCTAACATTGTTACAGGAAAGGAAAGACTTGCAGTATTAGAGGATCAGTTTGTACTCAGTTCAGCAGTGTCTGTTTCCATGGTGAGGGTATCCTGTTGGGGCAGGGTCATAAGTCAAGTGACCCTGAAGCTCTTCCTGTGGCCTAGCCTTGCCAGTGATGGGGTACTCACTATGTCACAAGGCAATCTGGCCTATTTGCAGAGAGCTCTAGTTGGTGGCAGACTCTTACGCTTAACCTTGGATCCCAGTTATGCTTTTTAGCATGAAGGAAGTCCACTTCTTTTCTCCACCGGAAGTCTCTTCACCTTTCTGAAAATCACTTCTGTGCCTTCCCTTTTTCTGACTCCAGCATCCCAGTCCTTTCAGTGGCTTCTTGGACAAAGTAGGCCCAAGCAGTCGGCATGTCAGGGCTATAGTCTGAGGCCATAGGTTGTTTGGGGCGAGGGTTTTGCCCTCTGTTAGGAGTGGGAGGAAGAAAGCACTGATTGGCATTTCTGGGACCACTCGGGAAAACAGGGCTTAATAAGATTGCTCAGCCCTTCCCTTTTCATGTTTGAGCTTGTTCTGCATCAGTCTTCAACTCTGTCCTCACACTGAGGGAGAGGGCAAGCTCATGTAGAACAGGGGCCCACAGCTCTTGCAGCAAATAAACAGCTCAACACAACACAAATAGCACAGCTCATAGACGGCTAAGTGCTCATTGAATTTGACACAGAGCTCTCACACTTCTGGTTGGTAAGTCAGTAAAACATTACCACTAATATTTGACGTGACTTTTCTCAGCTCTTTGAACAGTACACGTTTGTGTTTTGTTGTGTTTCTCTCTGATTCACAGTCTGCAGAATTACTCAATTCCAAGCTGCCCTGGTGGCAGGAAACCTGTGGTGATGCTGCCAACGTGCCCGAGAAGATCATGAATATGATTGAGGAAATAAGGACCCCAAGTTCTGACCCCGTGTCCAGGATGTCCCAGCCTTCACTGATGATTGAGAGAAGCAGCGTGGTAGGGATGGGTTCTCTGTGAGATTTCAGTTGTGTATTTACTGATAGGACTTGGGCCAAATTTGCATGAAGGATGAAGGCCTTTGGTGGTGGCTGTCACAGGTACTCCCCTCTTCTAGATCCTCCCTTGTCTCACTCTGACCCCCTTACCTTCAGATTTGACATTAGCTGTGCAGTGCTCAGCACTGTGTAGTGCTGTATTCAGTCTATTATCTTTGCTTTAGAAGTGTTATTGTTGCTGTTTTTAATTGTAATGATTCAACTTTGTAAATTTATTCCCAGTGAAGGAGGCGTAGGTGCCTTAGGGAATAATTAGCAAAACTCTGGTGGCATTCATCACAACATAAGGCATTTCAGAAAAAAATAGCCACTGAAGTATTCAAGGTAATGAAACCAGGCGTTGCAGTTTGCCATTCCTTGAGCCTCAGCTTTATTACTTTTCACAAACATGGAAATTTGGATTCTGTGCATAGTTTATACACATGGGTCCACCCTAACCTCTGAAACAAAAGCAAAGATGCTAAAGGCCAGTTGACAACCCACAGGATAGATCCAAAACTGCATAGGCAATAAGAGAAGGTGCTGCCAGTGGGCCAGAAACACTGAAGGAGTCTCAAAGAGAGAAAGGCAAGATCTGTGTGTGGAGAATCAAGAGAAGAAAATCTTGGCATTAAGCACATGCAGGGCAAGACTGCAGCAGAGGGCAGAGCAGTGAGCTCAAAGCCAGCGGGTATAAGAGGAGGTGGAGAATGGCATATAGTGTTCCTGTATGTGGTCAGTTCTAGACGATTTGCATCCTCTAAGCTGGTTGGTTTCTAACCTGTGTCCCACTTGTACTAACCAGTAGGCAACAGGGGCTTTTGTCCACTGGCTGAAAATGTGTGTTTCTACAGAAGAGGCCAGACCCCCTCCTGGCTGTGTCTTCCCTGTCCCCACCTCACTGTGGGTAGTCTGTGGCAACGAGGATAGAGAAAATACAGACTAGGATAAATAGAAGAATAGGGAATGCTGGACAATACAGAGATGGACAGAAAACCAGGAATTCCTGAACAAGTGAGGAAAATCAGTATCATGAAAAGACACACTCAAAGAAAAAAAAACAAGAGTAACCAATATTGGAGGCAACAGAGGCAGTAGGGCAGAGGAGAAATCTTTAGAAAGAAATGAAAAGATACTACATCCCCAGGGGAAACTCAATTAAGATTTTAGAAATTAAAAATGGATTATTATTCACAATTGAAATGTCTGGGATTTGCTTCAGCGTATTCCAGGCACAGGGGAAGATAGGTGTAGCATATATGAAACAATACTGGCCATGAATTCGTAATTGTTGAAGCTGGGTGTTGCATACAGGGAGATTTATTGTGCTGTTCTTTCTCCTACATATGCTTGAAATTTTTCTAAAATAGCTTTTTAAATTTTTCCCTCTTCCACAAAGAACATAAACAAGAAAACCCCCACACCAGTGGATGGGCTCATTAACAATGGGCTCATTAACAGAATGAAACTGCTTGGGAAATTAATCCAAAGAGCTCTCCCAAAACACAGAACGAAAACAGAGAGAGGATGTAAACATAATGTTAGGTTGGAGATACTCAATTGCCTTCTCAAAATCATCACCAGATATCTAATGGGGATCTCAAATTCAACTTGTCTAAAACCAGATGACTGATTTTCTCACTCTAAATGGTCTTCTCTAGTCTTCCCCATTCAGAAGATGGCAGCTCCATCCTTTCAGTAGCTTGGGCACAAGTGTGAACTCTCTCCCTCTCTCTCCCCACTCCTTCTCTCTCTCCCCACTCCTTCCCTCCTCCCCGCCCATCCCAGCCAACCCCTAGGCATGCCCTTTTGTTTCGACCTTGAAAGCATATCCAAGTCCAGCCACTTCTCAACCCTCCAGTGCCCTGACTATAGTCTGCAGAGATTACTGTAGTTGGCTCTGCCTAGTCTTTAACACAGCAGCCACAGTGAGCCTGGACAAACTGAAAAAAAAAAGAAAATCTTGATAGACTGTGGTCAAGTTGGAGAAGGGGATAGAGAGAAAATTCTAAATACCTATGGGGTGGAGGGGGGGAATAGATAACTTACAAAGAAAAGAGAACGCCATTGGTACCAGATTTCTTATTATCAAAACAAGATGTTAGAAATCAATGGTGCAATGCATGCAAAATCTTTGAAATTTATTTTAAACGTAGAATTCTAGGGTACCTGGGTGGCTCAGTTGGTTAAGTATTGGCCATCAGCTCAGGTCATGATCCCAGGGTCCAGGGTCCTGTTTTGCAGGGAGTCTGCTTCTCCCTCTGCCCCACCTCCCCCTCGTTCTCTCAATCTCTCAAATAAATAAAATCTTCTTTAAAAATAAATATAGAATCCTGTAGCTAAGTAGCACCTAGGAGGGACCCTAAAATCCCTAAAGACAGAAAGTAAATTAGTGGTTGCCAGGAGGTGGTAGGAAATGGGGAAGTAAATGCCTTTTAAAAAAAATGACAAAAAAAAAAAAAAAAAAACCCAATGTGACATTCATGAAATAATTCAGAATGGGGCATTGCTATCCAACCAAGAGAACTTTGGGAAGAAAGTGGAATTTAAAGCATGTTAAAATAGCCCTGGGAATCTGTAATTCCATCGCTGTGCTACACTAATATTAAACTAATGAGGAATTTCTCACAGATTGGGAAAGATTATGACACTCCTAAATATTCACCAAAGGTGCCCCCAGCTCCTTCAGCCAGAGTGTATACTAGTCCTTTGATTGATAGATATGCTTAATAATCCAGCAACACATGGACAGAATTCAGAAAGGATAAAGAATTCAACAGGTAGGATATTTATTTTGATTTCTTTAAAAATACGTTTTTAGGGGTGCCTGGGTGGCACAGGCGGTTGGGTATCTGACTCTTGGTTTTAGGTTGTAATCTTTGGCTTGGATAGTGACCTCACCGTCCTGGGAACAAGCCTTCACTCATTCTCTGGGCTCAGCAGGAAGTTGGCTTGAGATTCTCTTTCCCTCTGCCTCTCCCCCTGTTTGCATCCCCCCCCACAATAAAGAAAGTCTATAAAATTAGCTTGGTTAAAAAATTGAAAAAGCTCTTTAAATTTTTAAAATATTTTGCATAACTGTTACCCTGAGGTAAAGGTAAACAAACATATGTGGTAGCACACATTTAACATTGCCTTGTTGAAAAAACATTTTTTCCCAAGGTTTTGTTTATTTATTTGGGAGAGCACGAACAGGGAGGAGGGGCAGAGGGAGAGGGAGCCTGATGTGGGGCTCAATCCCAGGACCCCAGGATCATGACCTGAGCTGAAGGCAGAAGCTTAAGTGACTGAGCCACCCAGACATCCCTGCCTTATTGGAGCTTATACTTCAAAATAAATAAAGGTCTGGGTGTATTATAAAACCATAAGACATTTTATAAGTGACACATTTCTTTGACAAATTCTAATTCCATGTACCGATTGATGTTTATAGGAAGGAAACTTACTATGGAAAGGAGTTCACCTCAGCACCAGAAAATCAGACCTGCCATGCCCCTAGGCCCTAACCCCAGCCCTAGGTTGGACTTTGAGGCTTCTGTCCCCAGAGGCCTGGTAACTGAGCTCTACACATTGGGGATATCTGAAAAATACCAGAGGACTCACCTGGCACCCAGAAAGAAATCTTGGCATTTGGAACTGTGGAAAGGATTCAGAGCAGGAGAAATCTGCATGCCCATATGAGGCCACCCCCAAGTTTATTGGCCCCCTGCACTTGATCTAGAAGCCAGCCACTCACCCTGACCCAAGCCCTCAACGCAGCCCCCAGGAAGTTGTTTGCCTCAGCTCTGGCTGATTTGGTCTGCCATGTCCCTAGGCTCTCACCCTAACCCTTGGTTGGATTTGAGGCTTCTGTCCCCAGAGGCCTGGCAGCCAAGTGCTACACATTGGGGATACCTAAAAAAATGCCATAGGACTCTGTTACCCAGAAGGAAACCCTGCCATGTGGATCTCCGGAAAGGATTCAGAACAGGACGAATGTGCATTCCCAATTGAATCCATCCCACATTCAGGGGTCCCTGGACACAACAGGGAGACTGACAATCCCCTGACCCAGGCCCTAATTCAGCCCCCTGGAAAGTTTGCTTCAAGGTGTGCATATATATCTCTGCTGTGCCTCTAGGCCCTAAACCTAAAAATAGGTTTAGCCTTGAGTCTTCTGTCCCCAGAGGCCTGGCTTTCAAGCCTTAGGGATTGTGGACACCTGATCAATACAAGAGGACTCCTCCTGCCACCCAGAAGGAACCACCATTTGGAACGTCGGAAAGGATTCAGAGCAAGAGAAATCTGCATGCCTACCTCAAGCCATGCCCATATTTAGTGGACCTCTGCACACAAACCCAGAGCCAGCAGTCACCCTGACCCATGCCTTTAACTCATCCCTCAGAACACTCCCAAAAGCACCTTTAGATCAGCCCTTCCATACCTCTAAGCCCTAATCCTAACCCTTGGTTGGGTTCTGAGTAGTCCATCCCCAGTGGCCGTGCCCCAAAGGGCAGGAGTTCAAGACACCTGGGCAATAGCAGAGGACTCAGCTTGCCTCTTTGAAGGAAATTTTGGCTCTTGGAACTCTGGAAAAGATTCAGTGCTGGAGAAATCTGCATGGCCATCTGAGGCCACCACCCCACGTTCAGCGGCCCTCTAGACACAAAGCTGGAGTCTGACACCCTGACATTCTGTGTCAGCTCACCCCCAAAGCAGAGAGAGAAACAACCTGGAAAGTTCATGCCCAACGTGCCCATAGGCCCTAATCTTAACCGTAGGCTGGGTTTTCAGGGATTTGTCCCCAGAGTCCTAGGATGTATGCCCCACATGTTGGGGAGACATGAACAATACCAGAGGACTGTGCCTGTCACCCAGAAGGAACCTGTGCCAATTGGAAATCTGCATGTCCACCTGAGGCCACGCCCACATTTAGTTCATGCTGGACACAGATCCAGATCCTGACACTCATCCTGACCCATGCCCTCATCTCAGCCCCCAGAAGCTCCCTGATGCACCTTCAGTTTGGTCCTGCCGTGCCCTAGGCCCTAACACACTAGGTTGTGTTCTGAGAGGTCCATCCCCAAGGGTCTGCCTCTAATGCCCCGGGGAGTGTGGGCAGCTGAGCAATACCTGAGGACTAAGGCTCCAACACAGAAGAAAATGCTGCCATTTGGAACACTGGAAAGGTTTCAGGGCAGGAGAAATCTGAAGGCAAAGCTGGGCCCATCCCAGCAATCCCTCACTTTTCATCAACTCCCTGAACACAAACTCTGAACCTCACCTTATCCCTAAACTAACCCTAATCCTAAATCCTGAACAGTAACTGTAACTCCTAATCTAATGCCTAACCCTCACCCTAACCAGAAGAAGAAGCCTGGAAAATGGTAAAAGACATTTCAGACAGGCAGGCAGGTGGACACAGTTGAAATGGGCCTGTGGTCTTTTTTAGAAGGTAGAACCTGTAACGATCTCCTCCCTTCAGGTTACATGGTGGTTCCTCGGGACAGTGTCCCTCTGTGGGGTAAATGCACTGAATTAGTCCATATGAAGTGGCAAACATGGTAAGAAATGACAGCTGGGGAGTCTGAGTGTGGAGAGGAAGTGTATTTGTGCTGCTGTGATAAGTTAATGCAAATTTGAAATCACCGCAGAGTAAATGACTCTTCCAAACATCCACGTTAGCACAATGTCACAGAAGCAGAGAGGACATCAGATTTTGGGATGGAGGCCAAGCCCTCCCAGATCCAGTTCACCCACCGTAGGTGAACTGCTCGCCCTTGTAGGAGGCCACATGTTAGCAGGAGACTCACGGGAGGTTTAAATCGGGGCCCCCCATGTCTCTGGTGCAGTAGAAGCAGTGGGATTTGGAATTCCAATTCTCCACAACACTTCACCACAAGCTGGTTAGAATATGAAAAAGCAGGAAGGGAAGCCTCACTAAAGTGGACTTGGGACCCCAGACGGGGAGGCTGGAAGGGGGCCCCAGGCACTCAGTGCCCATTGCAGACCGCACATTACAATCCCCCATTACAATCCCCACAAGAGAGACTAATCTTTCCAGGCCCTGCAGGGGAAGCGGGAAGGTTCATCTCCTACAAGAAATCACCATCCCTACAGCTCAACATGTGAGAATTCTCCATCACCCCGAACCCCTGCCTTTCTCCAGGGGACTTTGCTTCCAAGCAACTGTCCCAACTTCTTCCTCCTCCTCCGTGAAATAATGGTCCTCTCCTTTGCTTCTTGCACTTGCCTGTGATGTGACCATAGCTTGCTCAGCCCAGATTGCCATTCTCTGCTCTTCCCAAATAAACCCATTTTACTGGTCAAATAACTGGCCTTTTGAGTTTAAGGCGAACAGAACTAATAAATTCAAGAAACTTGCAAGAAACAAAATCAATATACACAAATCAATTGCATTTCTATGTGCTCGGAAGGAACCATCAGAGCGAGGCTATGGAGAACAATCTCATTTACAATTGCATCCAAAGGAACAAGACACCTAGGAGTCCCCTGAACCAAGGAGGGGACCGATCTGTCCACTGACTGCCATGACACACCAATGACAGACATGGAGGGAGACCCATGGAAACAGGAAGACACTGTGCTCAGGGAAGAACCAACACTGGGAAAATACCTACTCTCCCCAAAGTTGTCTACAGAGTCTGTGTTGTTGCTCTTGAACTTACAGACACCATAACAACCTTGAAACAGGTGTGGATGTGGGAAGGACACTGCAGGGCCGAGGTGGGGGGAGGATGAGCACTGAGCCAGGTGGCCACTCCCTGACTGCAGACTGAGGAGCCCCAGGAACCAAATCTGTGTCCGCACAAACACAGACGTGGGACCCAGAGCATGCATCCAAGCCCGAAAAGAGGAAACCCCACAGCCCCATGCACTGCATCATGGGTGGCCACGTCACCACACACAAAATGATGGAAACCCCAGTGTATACACAGCGCGCCATTCCTCCATGGGTTCCTGAGAACACGCACCCCCTCGCCAGTTCCCACTCAGGCAACTTCTCCTCACCTCCAGAGGCCGGTCCTAAGGGGGCTGGATGGCTGTCAGTGTGGATGCGGCCCCACGTCCTCCACAACAGGTCCTGACAGTGTGGATGTGGACCCACATCCTCCCCAGCTTGACCTGTCAGGGTGGGAGTGGCCCCACATCCTCCAGAAGTCTCCACCGCAGAACCTGAGGAAGCTGGGCTCCTGTCCCAGCTGCAGCTGCACAGGCTAGGCTCAGGGTGGGAGCTGGGGTCCTGCGCCTTATGCAGGCAATGGAGGCAAGTGCAGGACAAGGGGAGCTCACCCTTCAGTGGAAGCACCTGCTCCCTCCCATGGTCCAGCTGAAGCCATTTCATTCTGGAAATTCAAGCTGCATGGAGCCCAATATTCCCCAACTTCTCCAAAATTACCTAAGAAACAGTGAATTGGAAACAAAATGGAATGAAAACAGTCCCTGCACCAAACAGTGGCAACAAACATGACCCTGGTCCTGACACAGACTCACACTGACCTCAAGTTGCTTTCAAGCTTGGCCCTGAACCTAACTCTAGCACCCAACCCAAACAGTGTTCACAAGAATCAAAAGGTAGAAACTGCAGATATCCATCAGTGGTGAATGCATAAGCAAAGTGTGGTAAAGGGTTTGAATTTGGATTCAGGTTCAGGTTTCAATCAGGGTTCTGGATCAGGCTTTGGGTTTAGGGTAAGGGTAAGGATTTGCAGTGGAGGGGCAAGGGAAACAGAGCTTTAGGTTTATGATTTAGGGTTTAAGACTCGGGACTTCTGTGATAAAGTTCAAGGTCAAATTTGGGGTTTGGGTTCATGCTGGGATTTGGGTTCAGGGTTCATGACTCAGAGTTCTGGTTTAGGGTTTGGGTTCAGGGTTCAGGGCATGGATCCAGGGCTCATGTTCAGAGTCCAAGTTTCAGGTTCAATTTCAGGTTTGGGATTCAGGGTTCCAGTTTGGGCTTTAAGGTCAGAAGTTAGGTTGGAGCATTCAAGATAGGGATTAAGGTTAGGTTTAGGGATGACACAAAGTTTCATCTGAACTTTCTAAATCTGAAATGTATTTCATCTGGGCATCAGGAGCTTGTTTAGAATTTAAGATCTCGGGCGCCTGGGTGACTTAGTGGGTTAAAGTCTCTGCCTTTGGCTCAGGTCATGATCTCAGGGTCCTGGAATCGAGCCCCACGTTGGGCTCTCTGCTCAGTGGGGAGCCTGCTTCCCTTCCTCTCTCTCTGCCTGCCTCTCTGCCTACTTGTGATCTCTGTCAAATAAATAAAAATCTTTAAAAAAAAAAAAAAAGAATTTAAGATCTCAGTAACTCCTTATCGATTCTGACCCTAGAGTCTCCCACTTACCCTCAGTTCACTTTGACTTGACTCAAACAAACGCTTGGCATAGAAGGGGAAGCTGCTGTCGAAGTTGGGATGACTTCACAATGGTAGAGGTGTGAAACCAAACCAAATATTGCGGAACTCTTCATGGAAAATGAAACAGGAGACAAATAACTGGTCAACTCCTGATTCTTCCACAATAACAAAGACCAAGTTTCCAATAGAATCTGATAATGTTCCCTAGGAAGGTCTATGGTACTCTTTACCAGTACCAAAAGAGGGCCTTCTACTCTGGCTTAAACTAAGAATCCCAGCAGGATACTTCTTACTTTGTGTCAAAAATAAAATTTTATTATTTGGCTGTTCCAGTGTACAATTTGTGGAAGCACTGACAACATTTTCTTTTCTCAAATCCTCATCAACACAGGGGTAAGATGCAAGCAATGTTGTAATGCACTGCTCATTGGAATACCAAGTACAAGGAGGGTTATTAGAGGTAATAAAAAATATTTAATATGAAACTCAGAAAAAGCACCCTTTGTGGGCACTTAATGAGGATCCCTAACCATAAGATCTAACTCTCATCCTATGGAATTCACCCATAAAAATCATCAATAGCAATAGCCTGCTGACCACTGTAACCACCTCACCATTGATCTCTAGGCTTGTAATACACACTCCAAGTGCTAGAGACACACTTGTCAGCAGCAGAACAGGACTTGCCCACTCCTGGTGGACCAACTCTTACAGTGAAGCCAAAAATCCCACTCCTTGGAAATCCCAGCCATTAAGACACAGTCACAGAAACCACACCCAGAACAATAAAGGACAGACATCTCGTGAAGCGGTTGCTGCAGATCGCCCCCACTCCCATGACGTAGCTGTACAGCGGCCTCCGGAGCTGTCCTCTTCCCGGGATTGCACAGGGCACCGCATTCTCCCAATGTTCCATCCTCAGAAGAGAACCGTGACTGTCCCCGTCAGTACTGTGTGCAGGCTCACTGTAAGCCCTGCAAAAGCCAGACACCTTCTTGAGGGCACTCAACCTCTCACGCCTATCCTAGCAGATGGAGGGGGGCTGCTCTCCCCAACTTCCGTATCAACTAGAGTACACTTGAAATGAGTCTTGCCATACTCCATGCAAAAGGCATATTCTTTATCTGCAAAATGATGGATGCTGTAATACCATGGATTCCCCGCACCTTCTTGAAGCTAGGTAAGTTGGAGCTACAGCTGGCCAGAGCTATTGTCCCCAATTCCCTACACACACACACCCTTCCATTGTGCACTCCAGACCAGTTTCCATCCACCTTGCTCATTCTCAGCCATTGTCTCTGCAGAGCAGTACAGTAGTACCGAGGTGCTGAGACTGAGGTGCTAGGTGCTAAGCAAGCACCTTGGACCCACTTACTATCAGAAATTAATATTTGTTTTATTAACAGATGCATCCCAGAAGATCTTGCCACCACAGACATTAGGAAAGTCATTACAGCAGAGGTCCTAACAACCTGTGTCAGTCTCCATGGCTTCACTCCCTAGCTCCAGGGATTGGCTCATCCATGGGCATGTGACCTGGTACCAGCCAATGAGGTGGCAGGAACCTTGGGTCCCAGCCTGCAGAGCCAAGCATGGGGTGGGCCACCCAGGCCAGGGGCTTTTCCATCATGACTGCAGAAGTGGCTTGGCCAGGACTGTGCCAGTGCCACAGAGGGCCCATGAAGTCAGGTGCTCCATAACATTGCTGACGGCTGAATTGGACTCATCCTAAAGCCCACACTTGGTAGATCCTCTGCTAACTCATGAGAACCCTACATGTGCTCATGGCCTTGGCCTGAACAAGATACACCCACCAGGCAATGGGGACATACTCAGCCAAACAATACCTACATGGAATTCAACCACAGACAACCTGTTGTGGGAAGTTCAAGGCCTACAGAGAAAGGCAGGGGAATTCCTGAGGCATTATCTGTTGGCCAATCTCACTATCATCTTTTTTTTTTTTTCCTTTCAGGTGGAGGGGCCAGGGTCAGGCAGGATAGATCCCAGTGTGCTCCCACTCTGCCACTGGAAAAGAAGAGCCCTCTCCCCCATCATCCCTCATGTTGCACATCTGGGGTGTGGGAAACTTGCACCCATGGGCCAAATGGGACCGCCCCCTGTCTTCTGCCAATCAAGTGCGGCTGGAACATTAGTTATGGATGGTCTGTGGCTGCTTTCAAGCCACAGTGCAAGAGTGGAGACCTGGTCAGAGAGACCACATGAACTGCAACACCTAACAGAAAATCTTTACAGAAAGCTTTATAGAAAAGTCTGTGCCGATCCCTGGTCTCAAAGATCCTAGGGTCATGTCACTTCTTTGAGTAGAACATAGTGCCTTCTGGGTCAAATCTAATTTCTTCACCCCCAGAGGCAAGGACTTCCAAAGCCAGAACTCCCATCTCCATCCTCCTCTACTGACACTGTGAATGGCACGTCTACGTGTCTGCAGCCCAACGGAAATTCACTGTTGTTTACAGGGTCGTGAAGCTCAGAGACAGAGGTGTAAGTGTGAACTTGTGAGTGTGTGTTTCCTCTTTGTTAGCCACAGTGTGCAAGGAGAATACAGTACATTGGTATGCTTTCTGTCCCACAGGAACGTCCACACAGTGTGGTTCCATAATGATCTCAGAAGGAAGCCCCCTTCATAGAACAAACTTCATAGAACAACATCAGGGAGGACTCCCAAATCGCTTGTCCTGGGTACTAGGTTCCAGGGAGGCTAGGGGGACACAGAAGGACAGAGATTCCCCTGCCCATCAGAGTTTTGAAGGATGCCTGTTTGTCCAGGGCAAAAGATCCCAAAACCATTCATCCACCTGTCATCCAGCCAGGCATCTGTGAGAGAGATCTACTCCAAGCAGAAAGGAGTATTGAGAGGCAACAAATGAAAGCCTTGTGTAACAAGTGCCATGACGGGACACTCAGGAGGACTGGGGATATGTAGAATTGGCCAGACCAGGAGGCAGGGGTACAAGGGGTGCTCCAGGAGGATGTCACAGTTCTGCCCTTTTGTGGCTACATGTGTCAGTGTGACCAGGCAGTGGCCAGAAATGACAGGGCAGGCAAGGGGCAAGTGTCCCTAAACTCTCTTCCGAAAGGCAGAAGTTCAGTAACGAGATTTCTTTCAGTACAATTTCATTTCACATGTATCTATGAGTCCCTAAAGCTGATGGCTTAGAACACAAAGTACGTAGTTTGCTATAGCTTTCAAGCCTGAGGTGCTGGGGGCAGAGCACACTTGATATTTCTTTTTGTTGCTTTCAGAGTATGATGACTTTTCCCACCTTCATCTCCGACCCAACGACAGGGAACAAAGGCAACACAGATCTATGCTTTGAAATGTCAACAGAAATCTGCAAACCCAAGTTCTCACAGGAGCTAAAGTTTCAGGACCAGGATGACAGAAAGGGGAGGCAGATAGCAAGGAACCAAAAGAACACGTCAGGTGCATGTGAGCTGGCCCACTTCTCTACCTGTTGCAAGAAGCCATGTCTGACTGGAGGGAGTCCCACCTGCACCTGGTCCATCTGTTTGTTGCCCTTGAGCAGAGCAGAGGAAGTGCAGAGCTGGGTGTGGGTTTTGGGGGGAGATGAGCAGCTGGCCACAGATGCTACCTGCCAAGTACCTGTAGGACCAGCTCCTGGTCCTCAGCTAAGATGAAACAATAATTATATTTAGTTGCCTATTTCCCAGGGTAGGTAATGTGCTCACTGCTTTGGTGACTATATCCTCTCCCATTTTATTTTTTAAAAACACTTTAGGCAGGTAAGATGGACATACAAAAAGCTGTTCATAGTTAATGTATGCAACTTGACCCTGACCCTAACCCCAATATCTAGTTAAGATATACTTGATTTAGAATATCGCTCATAAAGTAGAGGGTGCTTTTTAGGAGCTATGGAATTCAGGGACCAAGCTTCTGTCTTATTCTCCCTCGAATCTGCTAAGTTGGAACACATTTGGCCACGTGCTATCTGGAGAGTGGCCACATGGGGGCAACAGGGAGCAAATACTGGAGCAAACCCCACTATAAAGCCAATTCTTCCTTCATCCTGTCAAACTTTGTTCATTCAATGTTTACAGATCATTTTACAGATTATGAAAAACCAAAGTCATTCTTTCAACTTGGTAAAATAGATGTTTTCAAAATCTCGGAGTTGGTGAGCAGATGAAGGCCCAGGGGCCTGGAAAAGGCTATTTCTATAGACTCTATCCAGGTCTACTTAGGAAATAAGGGTGACTTCTATTCCACTTCTTTTCAGGAAGAATTTGTGTCAACTAACAGCCCTGAATCCACACAAAATAGTGTAACTTAGAGGAAACAAAAAGTGAATCAACAGCTTCCAGAAGGAGGGAAGGAGTCACACCCAGGAACTGAGAAGACAAACCATGGAGGCTCTGCTCAGGCCCATTTACAGTAGATCCTCTGGAGCTAGAATGTCCCCAGTGCCCCTGGGGGTCGTGGATCAGGCAGAGAGAACACCCTGATGCTGCACTGTTGGAACCCATGACAAGCTTCCTGGTCTCTCCTCCATGAGACACCCCCTACCCCCTGACAACTCCAGCCTGCTTCTTGGAACTCCCATTCCCCTTTCTGACCCCATCACTCACCTTTTTCATCACTGCCATTGTATAGAGTAACTTTAACTACTTACTTTTCTGTCATTTAAATGGTTTTTTGTCATGTTTGCTGTGAAATGATACTTCGTATCATCTACGCTGATGTAGAATCACCTGTCGCATGGCATGACTTCACTGTGGACTCCGAGTGCCTTCACAGTGTCACGGAGCTAGTGTCCTGGGCAAGGTCCTCACTAAGCCAGCTCAGTGGTTGCAGTGAAGGCCTGAGCCAGGCACTGCTATTTGTGTGCAAGTAAGGCAACACAGCCAAAACTTTGGTTTGGGTTCAGAATTGCTCATGGCCCCTCAGCCACATCAGATGGCTGGGGCCACACCCTGAAGACACTTGCTAGTCCAGTGTTGCCCTAGAGAATTTCCATGGAACAGCCATTGTGTCCAATGGGGGAACTCCATAGGAACAGGGAGGATGGGAGTTAGAACTCCTGAGATAGAATCCATCTTGGAGACTGCCCAGAATTTCCTAGGAGTTCATTCCATAGTCTTGAATGAATCAATTAATCTAAAAACATTTCCTAATTTTAGAAATGATGAGCCTAAAGCTCCGAGGAAGTGACTCTCCTAAGTCATGCTCCTAAGTCATGACTCCTAAGAGCCAGACTGAGATGAGGGATGGCCTCCAGCAGGATCCCCCAGAGTGACTTTAGCTAGAGCTGCAGTCACCCATTTATCTTTCCTAAACTCCTGGACTCTCATGGGACTCTTCATGGGACATATTCTGGGAACAAAGGTCATGTCAGTGCCACAGAAACCTCTGACACTGGTTATAATGAGAGTGTGATGTCAATGGAGTCAGTCCTAAGCCATAGGCCATCTCAGAGTTTGTCTGCAAAGACATGGTTGGTGGGAAACCCACATGCTGACAGAGGGCGGAGGAAGATGGGAAGAGCTAAGGAAAGAGGTGGTGCTCACATCACATCTAGCCCCGGATGACACAGTGGTGTCCAGCAGGACCAGCCCCCCAAATGTCCCCCAGCACCTTCACAGAACTTACCCCTAAGGTTTGAAGCTGAGCTTCATACATGGGTCCAGAGTGCTCTGGCTAGCTCAGGGAAGCATGACACAGGACGTAATAAAGCCACAGCCTTGATAGATTTATATTCATGGAGCAGTAGATTTCTCCAAATATATTCTGAAATGGTAAAACTGACACTGATAAAACATGGATATTTTTGAT
Source organism: Lutra lutra (assembly GCF_902655055.1). NCBI lineage: Eukaryota > Metazoa > Chordata > Mammalia > Carnivora > Mustelidae > Lutra > Lutra lutra. Next base: position 28,811,364 of record NC_062292.1, read on the forward strand.
TAAACAGAAAGTCATACTTCTTCAATTAATAAATATTTATGGAGCATCTACTTAGTTCAAATGTATAGCTCTAGCCCCACCTGGGAGCTTGCAAAGAGCATGGGATGGAATCACTGGATCAACAATCGGAAGGAATGCAGGTGAAAGGCTAAGAGAACCATCCTATTCAGAGAGGCCCATTAAGGAAGCCCACTGAGAAGATGCTTTTCGGTCAAGACCAGAAAGACAGAGCAAGAGAATCCATCTGGGAGAAGAGTGAAAAAGCAACTCGATTTTTAATTATTTTCAGCATAAAACATAAATGTCAACAATGTCTTTAAGTGTTGCTTTGGAACATTTGGTTCTTCTCTGTAACTATTTGGGTTACATACTAACTTCTGCTCACTGTAAAATACTCTAAGAAAATGTCTTGTTTAAGTATGGACAACTTGTATTAAAAGGCAAATAAATTAGCCCTAGCAAACCTTTAAACCTATCCCTACCTCTACCCCCTAACCCTAACCCGTGACCCTAAACTCTGACCCTAAACCTGACTCCAACCCTGACCCTAGGTTGGGCTCAGAGGCGTCTGTCCCCAGAGGCCTGGTCCCAAAGTCTGAGGGACTGGGGAAACCTGAGAAATTCCAGAGGACTCCACCTGCCACCCAGAAGGAAACCATGCCATTTGGAACTCCAGAAATGGTGCAGAGCAGGAGAAATTTGCATGCTCAATGAGGCCACCCCCACATTCAGTGGCCCACTGGACACAATCCTGGAGCCTGACACTCACCCTGACCCTCACCCCAGATCTTTGGGAGTTTTGCACAGAGCTGGCAGATTAAACCTGCCATGATCCTAAACTCTAACCCTAACCCTAGGTTGGCTTTTTAAAGGACCACACCCAGACACCTGGCTCCAAATCCCCAGGGAATGGGGACACCTGAGTGAAGCAGAGGGCTCATCCTACAACAAAGTCAGAAATCATGACTTTTGGAACTCCAGAAGGGATTTAGAGCAGGAGAAATCTGAACTAAATCTTGAACCAATCCCTGCTTATTTATACTTTCATACCAGACTGAATGCAAAGCCTGAGCCTGATACTCTCCTTAACTCTAGCCCTCAATTCAGATGTCCTAGAAGTCCTCATACCTAAGCAGATCACACCTTCCATGCTTCTGGGACTACCCCTATCCTAGCTTAAGACATAGGTGAAAACATGAATACACCTTTCTACCAAAAGGACATATAAGCAACCAAGACACATGAAAAAGTGCTCCACACCACTAGGCATCAGGGAAATACAAATAAAACCACAATGAAATACCACCTTACAACAGCTGGCATGGCTAAAATTATCAAGGCAGGGAACAACAAATGTTGGCGAGGATGTGGTCAAAGGGAACACTCTTTCACTGCTGGTGGGAATGCAGGCTCGTACAGCCACTCTGCCAAATATTATCCAGTTTCTTCAAGAACTTAAAAATAGAGCTACCCTATGACCCAGGAATTGCACTAGTAGGTACTTACCCCGAAGGTACAGATTGAGTGAAAAGTAGTGGCATCTTCCCCCCACCTCCAATGTTCATTGCAGCAATATCCACTCTAGCCAAACTATGGGAAGAGCGCCGATGTCCATGGACAGAAGAATGAATAAAGAAGATGTGGTTCATATTTACAACGGAATATTATTCAGCCATCAGAGAGGATGAAGACTAATCATCACATCCACCTGGATGGAAATGGAGGGTATTATGCTGAGTGAAATAAGTCAGTCAGAGAGAGACAATTGACACATGGGTTCACTCATAGGTGAAATGGAAGAAACACCACAGAGGATCACAGGGGAAGGGAGGGAAAACTGAATGGAAAGTCATCAGAGAGGGAGAAAAAACATGACTCTTCATTACAGAAACAAACTGAGGGTTGCTGGAGGAGAGGTGAATGGGGGATGGGGTAACTGGGTGGTGGGCATTAGGGAGGGAACATGATGTAATGAGCACTGGGTGTTATACACATCTGATCTATTATTGAATACTACGTGTGAAACTAATGATGTACTCTAAGTTGGCTCTTTGAATTTAAGTTAAACAAAAAGAACTCAAGCAAACACTCCTAAAAATTTGTATGGAACCACCAAAGATACTGAACAGCCAACACAATGTTGAGAAGAAAAACAAAGCTGAAGGAGTTACAATTCCAGATTTCAAATTACACTGCAAAGATGTAGTCATCCTGGGGCGCCTGGGTGGCTCAGTGGGTTAAGCCTCTGCCTTCAGCTCAAGTCATGATCTCAGGGTCCTGGGATCGAGCCCCGCATCAGGCTCTCTGCCCAGCAGGGAGGCTGCTTCCCCCACTCTCTCTGCCTGCATCTCTGCCTGCTTGTGATCTCTCTGTCAAATAAATAAATAAAATCTTTAAAAAGTAATAATAATTTAAGAAATTCTCTATTTAAAGAGAGAGAGAGATGTAGTCATCTCCTTTTGTGCCAGTATGGTCCTGGCACAAAAATACACACAGTGACCAAGGGAACGGGATGGAAGGTCAGATATAAACCCACAATAGTGTGGCCAATTAATCTTTCACAAAGCAGGCAAGAATATCGAAAAGGAAAAGGACAGTCTCTACAACAAAGGGTGCTGGGAAAACCGGACATCTATGCACAGAAGAATGCAATTACTCTGCTTCCTTACACCATACAGACACATAAACGCAAAAACAGTTTCAAGACCTCAATGGAAGACTTGAAACCATAAAAATCCTACAAGAGGTCACAGACAGTACCTTCTTGACATGGACCAAAGCAACATTTCTCTAGACTGTCTCCTGAGGCAAAGGAAATAAAAGCAAAAATAAACTACTGGGACTACATCAAAATAAAAAGTTTCCACACAGCAGAAAACTATGAAGAAATAATAATAATAAGACAACCACTGAAAAGGAGAAGATATTTGCAAATATCCCATTCAGGAAAGGGATAGTGTCCGAAATATATGGATGGATACAACTCAACACCCAAAAAATAAATAATCAAGTTAAAAAATACTCAGAAAACATGAACAGATATTTCTCCAGAGAAGAAATACAGATGGCCAATGGTCCCATGAAAAGATGTTCACCATCACCCAAGCTCAGAAAAATGCAAATCAGAAGTATAATGAGATATTACCACATACTGTCAGAATGGCTCCCATCAACAGCACAAGGAACAACAGGTGCTGGGAGGATGTGGAAAAGGGGGGCCCTCGTGCACTGTTGGTGGAAAAGCAACCTATTGCGGTCACTCTGGAAACAGTATGGAGAGTTCTCTAGACGTTACAATTAGAGCTACCCTAGGATCCAGCAACCACACTACTGGGTATTTACCCAAAACATATGAAAACAATACCTCAAAAGGGTACAGGCACCCCTGTGTTTCTTGCAGCATTATTTACAAGATCACAATATGGGAGCACTCCAAGTGTCTGTTGATAAAGTGATAAATGAGATGAGAGATGTGTACACACACACAGTGGAATATTACTCAGCCATAAAAAGAATGAAATCTTGCCATTTGCAGCCACACGGATGGATCTAGAGAGGATTATCCTAAGTGAAATCAGTCAGTCAGAGAAAGACAATACCATATGATGTCATTCTTGTGTAGAATTGAAGAAGCAAACATACATAAATAAAGGAGAAAAAAGAGACAAACCATAATACAGATTCTTAACAATAGAGTACAAACTGATGGTTACCAAAGGGGAGATGGCTGGAGGGATGAGTGAAACAGATGAAGGGGACTGAGAGTACACTTTCCTTGATGAGCACTGAATGATACAGAGAATTACTGACTCACGCTGAAACTAATATAACACTGCATGTTAACTCGACTAGAATTAAAATAAACAATAAAAAAATTTTTCTTTGAAAATTTTTCTTTGAAAATTGAAAAATTTATTTGAAAAAGCTTTGGCACACAACGTTCATATGCCCTGCTTGGGAGTATTTCTTCCACAATATTTATTCACTCTATGCCCCGACTTCAAATTTCACTGAATTCTTCTATTTTTCCTGTTAATCCTAGCCCACAGGAGCCATGGTCCCTTTCCGTCCAGGATCAGCACCTGTGCATTCAAGAGAGTATAAGTAGAGATAGAAGCCACGTAGTAATCCAGAAAGCTATTATTGTTTCTGTTTTAGTATGAGATGCTCACAGAGTGTGGGACAGGTTTCAGAGAAGGTTTGTTCTCTACCCTGGATCGTTAGTTCAGTGGTTATTACTTGGATCCTTTTGGCTACTAGATTTCATGTGGACGAGCTTGCTTCTAAGCACATCTGTGGAAGACACAAAGGTGGGTGGGTTCAGTGTGGGATAGGAAGAAGGTCAAGTACAGAAAAGGGTAAGATCCCTCACCTGATCCAGGAACTGCCATGGGTCCAGGTACAAGAAACAGAAGCAATGGGAAACCACAGAAACTCCAACTGAACGCAGGAGGCACAGGTCAAGGGATCTCGAGATGTGGGGGCATGGAGGCTGCTCTGAGCTTCCTCTGGGAGGGAAGGGGGGATGGAATAAGAAAGAGAAACTGCCTGCACTTGGCCCATGCCAGCTGCCCACCGCTCCCGGCACACATCAGTTACACAGCTGACACGGCCTGGGCTCAGGATGGGCTGGCTCAGGTCCCTCAGCACTCAGCGGGGCAGCTGGCCCCAGGCTCAGGGACATGCTGAGGGAGGTGGCAAGGAAGGCTGCCCCTCTGAGGTCATCCCCTCTCTGAGCAGACAGCCCTGCAGGACCACTGAAAACCCACTGAGAGGTTCGAAAGCCATGCCATGGATGAACTAAGGCATGGAGAAAGAGAAAACAATATTGTTTTTTAAGGTCAGAGCTGTCATCTCAGGAAGTGGGGACAGCTTCCCTGAGGAGGACTGAGGGGAGGGCAGGCCAGGCTGAAAAGGAAGACGTGGCTCTCCTAACTGGGGACCTGCAGCTTCCTTCCAGGGCAGCACATCAGCCTCCCCTCACAGGGGATCCATGGAAGTGTTCCATCAGGGGACTGACAGTGCTGCTTCTCGAGAAGGCTACCCTGGCATTGGGTTGCACAGGCAGAGGATGAGGGCCAGATGAGGGAGGACAATACCCCGGGGAGTCATGGGGCAAGAGGCCCACCCATGAAGATGATGAAAAGTAGGAGGCGGCAGCATGGGAGTCCCTGGCATGAAAGTGCCATGGGCACAGTGCCCACAGCTACAATGACTGGGCACGTTCTGTGCCAGGCACGGTTCACTTCAGTGGGCTCCAGACAAGGCCTGAACACAACCCTAGGAAGTATACACCACCACTGCCCTCCTCTCCCCATGCTGCTGCTAGGAAACATAGTCAGCAGATCCACATCAGTTTTCATGGAAACCCAGCAGTGGCTCCCACCACACACTGCCGCTCTAGTGGCGGTCCAGTGTGATGCTTGTGCCTGGCCAGAGACGACTGTCTTCCTGTCTCCACACAACTCAACAGACAGGAGGGTTTCCCTGAGTTTCACAGGTTCTGGGGACAGATCCACAGGCCCCCCCACCCCAACCCACCACCAACACCCAGTGGGTCACTTGAGACCTCGGCTATTGTCATGAGACTCACCATGCCCCGTCTGTCACTTCCTACAGAAAGTTGGGTTCTGATACTCCAAGTTACCGTACATCCTGGTTGCTGACCATGAACCCACATGGCACCTTTCTGTTAGAGAAGGCCACCCTGCACCTCCTACAAAATGTTTCTAAGGAAGTACAAGTGCATCAGGACTACAGTGTGAATGGTGGTACACAGCCTGCATGGTAGGAGTCAGTAATTCTAACAAGGGTTGATCACCACCCCCTCCAGTCTCACAAAACCTTCCTCTGTCCCCATGGAAGTCATGGTCTGCCCTCAAAAAATACCCCAAGAAACTAAACTTTAAACTGAATGCTCCCTTCATACTCTGGTTCAAATCTTGTCCAACCACAATAGTATGAAAGTAGAAATCAGTCACAAGAAGAATATGGGACAGTCAAAAATACGTAGAAATTTAAAAACATGCTAGCAAGCCACCAATGGTCAAAGAAGAAATCAAAAAGAAAATTTTAAAGTACCTTGAGACAAATGAAAAGAGAACCTATTAAAAGTTATGGGATGTAGCAAAAGTAGCTCTAAGAGGTAAGTTCATAGAAATTCAGGTCCTCATCAATCCACCTGAAAGCTCTCCAATAGCCAACCTAATTTTACATGGGAAAGAAGTGGAAAAAAAAAAAGCCACAAATCAGTAGATTTAAGGAAATAACAAAATGGAACATGGAAATAAATCCAATGGTGACTAAAAAGACAAAAGATCAGTGAAAATACAACCTGACTTTTTTGGAAAGATACACAAAACTGACAAACTTTTAGCTAGACTCACCAAGAAAGAGAAAGGGCTCAAATACAATCAAGAAAGAAGGATAATTGATTCCTGTCTCACATCAGAATCCTAGAGGAGAACACAGGCAACAACCTCTTTGACCTTGGGCACTGCAACTTCTTGCAAGACATGTCTCTAAAAGCCAGGGAAACAAAAGCAAAAGTGAACTTTTGGGACTCCATCAAGGTAAAAAAAACTTCTGCACAGCAAAGGAATCAATTAACAAAACTAAAAGGCGACCCACAGAATGGGAGAAGATATTTGCAAATGGCATTACAGATAAAGGTCTGGTATCCAAGATCTACAAAGAACTTCTCAAACTCAACACCCAAGAAATAAAGAATCCACTCAAGAAATAGGCAGAAGACAGGAAGAGACACTTCACCAAAGAAGACACACAAATGGCCAACAGACCATGAAAAAATGCTCCACATCTCTTGTCATCAGTGAATTTAAAACCATAATGAGATACCACCTTCCAGCAGTCAGAATGGCTAAAATTACCAAGACAGGAAACAACAAGTGTTGACGAGGATGCGGAGAAAGGGGAACCCTCTTACACTGTTGGTGGGAATGCAAGCTAGTGTAGTCAGTCTGGAAAACAGCATGGAGGTTCCTCAAAAAGCTAAAAATGGAGGTGCCCTATGACCCAGCAATTGCATTCCTGGGTATTTATCCCAAAGATACAGATGCAGTGAAAAGAAGGTGCATTTGCTGCCCAATGTTCTCAGCAGCAATGTCCACAAAAGCCAAACTGTGGAAGGAGCTGAGATGTCCTTCAACAGAGGAATGGATAAAGGAGATGTGGTACATACATACCATAGAATATTACTCAGCCATCAGAAGGGATGAATGCCCACCATTTGCATCAACATGGATGGAACTGGAGGGGTTATGCTAAATGAAATAAGTCAAGCAGAGAACGACAATAATCGTATGGTTTTGCACATATGTAGAATGTAAGGAATAGTACGGAGGACCACAGGGGAAGGGAGGGAAAACTGAATGGAAAGAAATCAGAGAGGGAGACAAACCATGAGAGACTCTTAATCATAGGAAACAAACTGGAGCAGAGGTAGGTTTGGTGGCAGGGTAGTTGGGTGATGGGTATTAAGGAGGGGACATGTGGTGATGAGCCCTGGGTGTTACATGCAATGAATGAATCACTGACCATTACATCAAAAGCTATACCTTGGCCAACTGAATTTAAATTTAAAATTGTGAAAAGCTTAAAAGAAAGAAAGAAACATGAGCTTTTACAATGAATATCACAAAAACACAAAGGATCACAAGAGACTACTATGAGCAAGTAGAGGCCAACACCTTGGACAACTAGAGGAAATGGGTAAGTTCCTAACAACGACCTAGAATGAACCATGAAGGGGGAAAAAAAACCTGAACGGACAATCACTGGTAAATGATTGATTTGATATCAAATCCTCCCAACAAACAAATGCCCAAGACCAGACAGTTTCAGTGAGGAGCTAAACCAGACAGTAAAAGAAGAATACCAACCCTTGTCAAACTTCTTTTTTTTAAAAGGAGAGAAGGGCATATGTCCAAACTCATTTTATAAATGCAGCATTACCCTGCTACCAAAACAAGACAAGGATGCTATGGGAAAAGGAAAGGCCAATATATCCCTCATGAACAGAAATGCAAAACTCCTCAACAAACTATCAGCAACATGAATTCAACAATCCATCAGGAGAATCACACAACATGATCCAGTGGGATTTATTCCAGGGATTCAAGGATGACTCCACATCTGCACACCCACCAATGGGATGAACCACCTTAACAAAATGAAAGATAAAAATCGTAGGACTCTTACAACACATGCAGAAAGAACACCTGATAAGGTTCAATATGCATTTTATGATAAAGACTCTAGACCATCTGGGGATTAAGGGAACATACCTCAACCAAACAAAGGCCGTATATGAAAAGCCCACAGCTGACATTATACTCAAAGGTGAAATGCTGAAAACTTTTCCACTACCAGCAAGAACAAGATAAAGATGCCCACTCTTACCACTTTGGCGTGATTATATGTTTTTTGGAAGTTGAGTTTGAGGAGTTCGTTATAGATCTTGGATATCAGCCTTTTCTCTGTAGTGTCATTTGCAAATATCTTCCCCCATTCTCCCATGGGTTGCCTCTTTATTTTGTTGACTGTTTCTTTTGCTGTGCAGAAGCTTTTGATCTTGATGAGGTCCCAAAAGTTCATTTTCACTTTTGTTTCCTTTGCTTTTGGAGACGTGTCTTAAAAGAAGTTGCTGTGGCTGATGTCGAAGAGATTACTGCCTATGCTCTCCTCTAGGATTTTGATAGATTCCTGCCCCACGTTAAGGTCTTCTATCCATTTTGAGTTTATCTTTGTGTTGGTGTAAGAGAATGGTCGAGCTTCATTCATCTACACATAGCTGTCCAATTTTTCCAGCACCATTTATTGAGGAGACTGTCTTTTTTCCACTGGATATTTTTTCCTGCTTTGTTGAAGATTATTTGACCATAGAGTTGCGGGTTCATATCTGGACTCTCCACTCTGTTCCACTGGTCTATGTGTCTATTTCTGTGCCAGTACCATACTGTCTCAGTGATCACAGTTTTGTCGTAAAGCTTGAGATCAGACAATGTGATACCTCCAGTTTTGTTTTTCTTTTTCAGCATGTCCTTAGCAATTTGGGGTCTTTTCTGGTTGCATACAAATTTTAGGATTTTTTTTTTTTTTTTGCAGCACTTTGAAAACTGCTGGTGGAATTTTGATTGGGATGGCATTGAAAGTATAGATTGTTCTGGCAGTATAGACATTTTAACAATGTTTATTCTTCAGAACCATGAACATGGAATGTTTTTCCATCTTTTTTTGTCTTCTTCAATTTTTTTCATGAGTGTTCTGTGGTTCCTCGAGTACATCTCCTTTACCTCTTTGGTTAGGTTTAGTCTCAGGTATCTTATGGTTCTTGGTGTTATAGTAAATGGAATCGATTCTCTAATTTCCCTTTCTATATTTTCATTATTAGTGTACAAGAAAGCAACTGATTTCTGTGTCTTGATTTTGTATCCTGCCATATCGCTGAATTGCTGTATGAGTTCTAGTAGTTTGGGGGTGGAGTCTTTGGATCTTCCATATAAAGTATCAGGTCATCTGTGAAGAGAGTTTGACTTCTTTGCTAATTTGAATACCTTTTATTTCTTTTTGTTTTCTGATTGAATCCATATTTCTAATAGATGGCTCACAAGATGATTTTTAAACCTTAAGGAAGGTCAAGAATCTGCTATTGTGTCATATTTCACTCAGAATATATGCTGTTGGGTGGTGAGGATAATACAATAGCGCTGTCATCACTAAGGGTGTGGAGCTTCCCATTTCCATACGGCCATGTTGTCCCTCTTAGCTCAGGGCCACCAGAAAGGGCAGCTGTGGGGGAACCACAGGCTAAGGCTGCCAGGTGTGGCTGGAACAGGCAGAACTCTGACCTAAGGTTCAATTCCTGTCTAGCTAATTATAGTGCTCTTCACAGATAGAGTGCCATTGTCTGTGAGCTCTGATGTAGGAAAGATTGAGAATTTCCCTTGTGATTTCCTCCTTGACTCTTAGGATATGCATCAAAGTTTCATTTAATTTTCAAACATGGAGGGACTTCCTTTCTTTTTCTTTTCATTATGACTATGGCTCAATTCCCCTGTGGTCTAAGAATATAATCTAGTTACCTTCAGGCTTTTTAAGTGTGTAGACTTGATTCATGGCCCAGCATTTCATCTACTTGGATAAATATCCTAGGACCACTTGAAAATAATGTACTCTGTACTTAATATGTAATGTTCCATATATGTCAATTAGGTCATTTTCTTACCAGTGTTTCATCTGCTTTTTCTATCAGATATTGAGAAAGGTATATTAAAATCTTCAAACAATGCTACTCTAGTCAACATTACATTTCAGAATCTACCAAGTGTTATAAGGCAAGAGAAACAAAAAGAATAAGAATTGAGGGGATAATAGTGACTATTCACAGAAAATATGAGGGTGTATATAGAAAATCCAAAATTGGCTACAAATACATTATTGGAATTCAAAATGGAAAACTTGCAAATCTTAGAACCAAGAAAGCAATCCAGAAAGCAGCCAGGGGGAGTGATGTCTTATATACAGAGGGAGGAACATCAGAATAACATCAGACCTGTCCACAGACATCTGGCAAGCCAGGAAAGGCTGGCAAGACATATTCAGGATACTAAATGAAAAGAACATGCAGCCAAGGATACTTTATCCAATAAGACTGTCATTTAGAATCGATGGAGAGACAAGGACCTTCCAGGACCAGCAGAAACTGAAAGAATATGTGACCAGGAGGTCGGCCCTGCAAGAAATACTAAGGGGGGATTCTGTAAAAGAATAAAGACACCCCCCCAGGGTAATATAGACAAGATATTTACAGAGACAATCTATTGGAACAACTTCACAGGCAATATGATGACACTAAAGTCATACCTTCCAATAGTACCTCTCAACGTGAATGGCCTAAATGCTCCCATGAAATGGCACAGGGTTACAGGTTGGATGGATTAAAAAGACAGGACTCATCCATATGCTGTCTACAGGAGACTCATTTTGAACCTACAGATTCATCCAGACTGAAAGTGAGGGAATGGAGAACCATTTTTCATACCAATAGACCTCAAAAGAAATCTGGGATAGCAATTCTTCTATCAGACAAATTAGATTTTAAACTAAAGAAGCAGAGGGACACTATATCATACTTAAAGGGTATAACCAATAAGAAGACCTAACAATTGTATATATCTATGCTCCCAACATGAGAGCAGTCAACTACATAAGCCAAGTGTTAACCAAAATAAAGAATCATTTTGATAATAAGACATTAACAGTATGAGACCTCAACATTCCACTCTCAGCTACATGCAGATCATCTAAGCAGAAGATTAAAAAAAAAATGAGAGCTTTGAATGACACATTGGAACAGATGGACTTCATAGATATATACAGACCATTCCACCCTAAAAAACAGAATACTCTTTCTTCTCAAATACACACAGAACTTTCTCCAGAATAGACCACAGACTGGATCACAAAGCAGGTCTCAACTGATACCAAGTAACTGAGATTATTTTCTGCATATTTTCAGATCACAGTGATTTGAAACTGGGACTTAATCACAAGAAAATTTTTGGAAGAAATTCAAACACTTGGAAGCTAAAGACCATCCTGCTCAAGAATGTTTGGTCAACTGGGAAACTAAAGGAGAACTTAAACAATTCATGGAAACTAATGAGAATAAAAACAAATCTGTCCAAATCCTATGGGATACTGCAAAGGGAGCCCTAAAGGGGAAATACATAGCCATCCAAGCCTCACTCAAAAAAATAGAAAAATCCCAACTGCACAAGCTAACCTTACACCTAAAGGAACTGGAGAAAGAACAGCAAATAAAACCTAAACCAAGCAGGAGAAGAGAAATAATAGAGCAGAGATCAATGAAATAGAAACCAGAAAAACAGTAGAGCAGATTAACAAAATGGGAAGGTGGTTCTTTAGAAGAGTTTGTAAGACCAATAAACCTCTGGCCAGACTTATCCAAGAAAAGAGAAAGGGCCCAAAACAGTAAAATCATGAATGAAAAGGGAGAGATCATGACTAACACCAAAGAAATAGAAACAATTATTAGAAATTATTATCAGCAACTATATGCCAACAAATTAAGCAATCTGAAAGAAATGGATCCCTCCCTAGAAAATTGTAAACTACCAAGACTGAAACAGGAAGAAATCAACAATCTAAATAGACCAATAATCATTGACAAAATCATCATCATCATCACCATTATCATTGACATTGAAATAGTAATCAAAAACCTCCCCAAAAAACAAGAGCCTAGGGCCAAATGTATTCCTAGGTATTATTAGAAATAATACCTATCCTTCTGAAGCTGTTTCAAAAAAATAGAAACAGAAGGAAAACTTCCAAACTTGTTCTGTGAGGCCAGCATTACCTTGATCCCCAAACCAGACAAAGACGCAATCAAAAAGGAGAATTACAGACCAATATCCCTGATGAACATGGATGCCAAAATACTCAACAAGATCCTAGCCAAATTGATCCAATAGTACATTAAAAGGATTATCCATCACAGCCAGGTGGGATTTATTCCTGGGATGGAAGGTTGGTTCAACATTTACAAACCAATCAACATGATAGAGTACATTAATAAAAGAAAAGACAAGAACCATATGATCCTTTCAATTGATGGAGAAAAAACATTTGACAAAATACAGCATCTTTTCCTGATTAAAACTCTTCAGAGTGGGGTGCCTGGGTGGCTCAGTAGGTTAAAACCTCTGCCTTTGGCTTGGATCATGATTCCAGGGTCCTGGGATTGAGCCCCGCATCAGGCTCTTGCTCAGTGGGGAGCCTACTTCCCTTCCTCTCTCTCTACCTGCCTCTCTTCCTACTTGTGAACTCTCTCTGTCAAATAAATAATAAAAAATAAAATCTTAAAAAAAAACCTCTTCAGAGTGTAGGGATAGAAGAACATTCCTCAATTTCATAAAAACAATCTATGAAAAGCCCACAGCAAATATCATTCTCAATGTGGAAAAGCTGAGAGCTTTTACCTTAAGGTCAGGAACACAACAAAGATGCCCACTCTCACCACTATTGTTCAACATAGTACTAGAAGTCCTAGTGTCAACAGTCAGACAACAACAAGAAATAAAAGGCATTCAAATTGATGAAGAAGTCAAATTCTCTCTCTTTTCAGATGACATGATACTATATGTGGAAAACCCAAAAGACTCCACCCCCAAATTACTAGAACTCATACAGCAATTCAGTAATGTGGCAGGATACAAAATCAATGCACAGAAATCAGTTGCTTTTCTATACGCTAACAATGTAACTGTAGAAAAAGAAATTAGGGAATTGATTCCATTTACAATAGCACCAAAAACCATAAGATACCCAGGAATAAACCTAAGCAAAGAGGTAAAGGATGTATCCTCTAGAAACTACAGAACACTTATGAAAGAAATTGAAGAAGACACAAAGAGATGGGAAAATATTCCATGCTCATGGATTGGAAGAATAAACACTGTTAAAATGTCTATGCTGCCCAGAGCAATCTATACTTTCAATGCCATCCTGATCCAAATACCACTGGCATTTTTCAAAGAGCTGGAACAAACAGGAACCAGAAAAGACCCCACATAGGCAGGACAATGTTGAAAAATGAAACCAAAGATGGGGCATCAAAATGCCTGACTTCAAGCTATATTACAAAGCTGTGAGCATCAAGAGAGCATGGTATTGGCACAAAAACAGATGCACAGATCAGTGGAACAGAATAGAGAACCCAGGAATGGACCCTCAACTCTATGGTCAACCAATCTTTGACAAATCAGGAATGCATATTCAATGGAAAAAAAGACAGTCTCCTCGATAAATGGTGCTGGGAAAATTGGACAGCCACATGCAGAAAAATTAAATTGGACCATTCTCTTACACCTCACACAAAGATAAGCTCAAAATGGATGTAAGACCTCAATATGAGACAGGAATCCATCAAAATCCTGGAGGAGAACATAGGCAGTCACCTCTTTGACATTGGCCACAGTAACTTCTTTCAAGACACGTCTCTAAAGGCAAGGATAACAAAAACAAAAATGAACTTTTGGGACTTCACCAAGAAAAAAAGTCTCTGCACAGCAAAGGAAAAAAATCAACAAAACTAAGAGGCAACCCACGGAAGGGGAGAGGATAATTTGCAAATGACATTACAGATAAAGGGCTGGTATCCAAGACCTATGAAGAACTTATCAACCTCAACACCCAAAAAAACAAATAATTAGGTCAAGAAATGGGCAGAAAACATAAACAGACACTTCTCCAAAAAAGACATACAAATGGCTAACAGATACATGAAAAAATGCTCCACAACACTAGCCATCAGGGAAATTCAAATCAAAACCATATTGACTTTAGGAGGAGCAAAATGACAGGAGTAGGAGACCTATGTTTCGTCTGGTCCCAGGAATTCAGCTAGATAGTTATCAAACCACTCTGAACACCTACAAACTCAACAGGAGATCAAAGAGAAGAAGAGCAGCAATTCTATGAACAGAAAAAAAACACTTTCTGGAAGGCAGGACGTGTGGAGAAGTGAATCTGAGGAGATTTACAGGAAGAGAAATTGCGGGAGGAGGGGCAAATGGTAAAGCAGCAGAGCACAAAATCGGAACTTTTATAAAATTGAGCTCATTATCTATTTTTTTAATTTTTTAAAAGATTATTTATTTATTTATTTATTTGGCAGAGATCACAAGTAGGCAGACAGGCAGGCAGAGAGACAGAGCAGAGAGCAGGATCCCTGCTGAGCAGAGAGCCTGATGCAGGGCTCGATCCCAGGACCCTGGGATCATGATCTGAGCTGAAGGCAGAGGCTTTAACCCACTGAGCCACCCAGGCACCCCCAAATCGGAACTTTTAGAAGTCTGCTCCACAGAGGGACGTTGCTTCAGAGGATAAGCAGGGGTGGGGGGGAGGGTGGAGCTCTCTCTGGGACAGTGTGGTCTCAGGTCCCTCAGGGTCACAGAAAGAACGGGGGTGTCTGAGTGTGGCAGAGGCCCCAGGTATTGGAGTGGGGAAGCGAACTGCAAAGAGAGAGCCAAGGAGTGTGCTTTCAGCTCAAAGTTATCTTAAACCATGATCCCTGGTACAGTTGGGCCACTGTTCTTTGAGCAGGGACCCCACAAGTGGCCTATGTGGAGAGACTGCCTCCTTCCTCCACTTGGAGGAGCCACAGGAGAGCGTGCTGCAGGAATATGCTGGGTTTGGAGACTCCAAACAGGGCCATGCACTGGAGATAGAAATGCTCGATCACAGGTCGGTTGAGTTCTGAGTGCAGCTGGAGACCAGGGAGATGGGAGGGATTGACCGCTTTTCTCCAAAGGCCCACTGAGGAGGGGGCCCTGAGCTCTCAGTTCCTCCAGGCTGGAGATTGGGAAGCCGCCATTTTCATTCCCATTCTCCAAAGCAGTATGGAAAGCCTTCAGGGAACAGAAGCTCCAAGACCAAATCCGAGCAGATTACTTAGACCAGCCCCTGGCAAGGATGGCGGAATTCTGCCTCGGGCAAAGACATTTGAGAATCATAGCAACAGGTCCCTCCCACAGAAGATCAGCAAGAACAACCAGCCAAGACCAGGTATACTGATAAATGAGAAAGACAAAACACCAGTGCTAGGGGAATACAGCACATAGAATTCTTGTCTTTTTTCCCCATGGTTCTTTAGTCTTTCAAAGTTAAATTTTATAAAGTTTCATTATTTTTCTTTTTCTATTTTTAAAATTTTTTTCCTCTTTCTTGTTTTAAGCTATTTTAACTATTTTATCTTATAAATACCTTTTTAAAAATCTTTTTTAATTTTCATTTTTATAGTCATAGTCTATCCCTTCATTGAATTTAACTCTATTTTTGTATACGTATAAGTTTTTCTTTCGTTAAAAATTTGGGAGATGGTTTCTTCTAACAGACCAAAATATACCCTAAATTTAGCAGATGGCTTTGTTCTAGTCTCCAGCCTGATCACATTCTCTCTTTATTTTTTCTTTATTTTTTCAATCAACTTATTACCTTATCAATTCCTTTTTTAATAAAGATTTTATTTATTTATTTATTTAACAGAGAGAGATCATAAGTAGGCAGAGAGGCAGGCAGAGAGAAAGGGAAGCCCAATGCAGGGCTCGATCCCAGGACCCTGAGATCATGACCTGAGCCAAAGGCAGAGGCTTAACCCACTGAGCCACCCAGGTGCCCCTTATCAATTCCTTTTTAAAAATCTTTTTTTAGGGGCGCCTGGGTGGCTCAGTGGGTTAAAGCCTCTGCCTTCGGCTCAGGTCATGATCCCAGGGTCCTGGGATCGAGTCCCGCATCGGGCTCTCTGCTCTGCGGGGAGCTTGCTTCCTTCTCTCTCTCTGCCTACTTGTGATCTCTGTCTGTCAAATAAATAAAATCTTTAAAAAAAATCTTTTTTTAATTTTCATCTTTACAGTCATATTCCATCCCTTCATCATGTTTACCCTTATTTTTGTATATATGTAAGTTTTTCTTTCTTTAAAATTTTGGGAGGCAGTTTCTTCTAACAGGCCAAAATACAGCCAAAATCAAGTGTGTAGTTCTGTTCTATTCACCAGCTTAATCATATATATACACATTTTTTGTTTCTCCTTTCTTCTCCCCCCAGTTTTGGGTCTCTTCTGATTTCATAAGTATATATTTTTTCTGGGGTCATAGTTACCCTTTTAGCATTTTGTTTTCTCATTTTTCTGCTCTTCTCTGGACAAAATGACAAGGCAGAAAAATTCACCTCCAAAAAAAAGAAAGAAAAAAGAAAAAGAAAGGAAGACAGAAAAGAACAAGAAGCAGTACCAACTGCTAGGGACCTAATCAATATGGACACTAGTAAGATGTCAGAACTAGAGTTTAGAATGACAAATATAAGGATTTGAGCTGGACTGGAAAAAAGCATAGGAGATACTAGAGAATCCCTTTCTAGAGAAATAAAATCCCTTTCTGGAGAAATAAAAGAACTAAAATCTAGGGGCACCTGGGTGGCTCAGTGGGTTAAAAGCCTCTGCTTTCAGCTCAGGTCATGATCCCAGGGTCCTGGGATCAAGCCCCGCACCAGGCTCTCTGCTCAGCAGGGACCCTGTTTCCCTTCCTCTCTCTCTGCCTGTCTCTCTGCCTACTTGTCATCTCTCTGTGTCAAATAAATAAATAAAATCTTAAAAAAAAAAAGAACTAAAATCTAACCAAGCTGAAATCAAAAAAGCTATTAATGAAGTATAACGAAAAAATCCAGGCTCTTACTGCTAGGATAAATGAAGCAGAAGAGAGAATTAGTGATATAAAAGAGATAAACAATTACTGGATCATGAGGGGAGAATTTGAGAGATAAGTGATGTATAAGATGAAACAATATTAGAATAATTGGGATCCCAGAAGAAGAAGAAAGAGAGAGAGGGGCAGAAGGTATAATGGAGCAAATTATTGCAGAGAACTTCTCCAATTTAGGGAAGAAAACAAGCATCAAAATTCAGGAGATGCAGAGAACCCCTCTCAAAATCAATAAAAATAGGTCAACATCCCGTCATCTAATGGTAAAACTTACAAGTCTCAGAGACAAATAGAAAATCCTGAAAGCAGCTCAGGACAAGAGGTTTATAACCTACAATGGTAGAAATATTAGATTGGCAGCAGACCTATCCACAGAGACCTGGTCAACCCCAGAAAGGACTGGCATGATATATTCAGAGCACTAAATGAGAAAAATATGCAGCCAAGAATACTATATCCAGCTAGGCTGTCATTGAAAATGGAAGAAGAAATAAAAAGCTTCCAGGACAAAGAGAAACTCAAACAATTTGTGGTCACCAAATCAGCCCTATAGGAAATATTGAATGGGGTTCTCTAAGCAAAGAGAGAGCCTAAAGGTAACATCCCAGAAAGAACAGAGGCAATACTAACAGTCACCTTACAGGCAATACAATGGCACTAAATTCATACCTCTCAATAGTTACCTTGAATGTAAATGTCCCAGTCAAAAGACATGGGGTACTGAATGGATAAAAAAAACAAGACCCATCGGTATGCTATCTGCAAGAAACTCATATTAGGCCCAAAGACACCTCCGGATTTAAAGTGAGGGAGTGGGAATCAACTTACCATGCTAATGGACATCTAAAGAAAGCTGGGTGGCAATGCTTATATCAGACAAATTAGATTTTAATCCAAAGAATATAATAAGAGATGAGGAAGGACACTATATCATAATTAAAGTGTCTGTTCAACAAGAAGATCTAACGATTTTAAATATATATACCCCTAACTTGGGATCTGCCAATTATATAAACCAATTAATAATAAAATCAAAGAAAAACATTGACAATAATAGACTAATAGTAGGAAACTTTAACACTCCCCTCACTGAAATGGACAGATCATCTAAGCAAAATATCAACAAGGAAATAAAGGCTTTAAATGACACACTGAATCAGATGGACATCACAGATCTATTCAGAACATTCTATCCCAAACCAAGAGAATACACAATCTTTACTAGTGCACATGGAACATTTTACAGATTAGATTACCTCCTGGGTCACAAATCAGGTCTCAACCAGTACCAAAAGTTTGGGATCATTCCCTGCAAATTTTCAGACCACAATGCTCTGAAGCTAGAACTCAATCAGAAGAGGCAAGTTGGAAAGAACTCAAATACATGGAGGCTAAAGAGCATCCTACTAAAGAATGAATGGGTCGGAGCGCCTGGGTGGCTTAGTGGGTTAAAGCCTCTGCCTTCGGCTCAGGTCATGATCTCAGGGTTCTAGGATCAAGCCCCACATCAGGCTCTCTGCTCAGCGGGGAGCATGCTTCCCCCTCTCTCTCTGCCTGCCTCTCTGCCTACTTGTGATCTCTGTCAAATAAATAAATTTAAAAAAAAATCTTTAAAAAAATGAATGGGTCAACCAGGAAATTAAAGGGAAATTTTAAAAATTCATGGAAACAAATGAAAATGAAAACACAGCTGTTCAAAATCTTTGGGATGCCACAAAGGCAGTCCTGAGAGGAAAATATATAGCAATACAAGCCTTTCTCAAGAAATATGAAAGGTCTCAAATACACATCCTAACCCTACTCCTAAAGGAGCTAGAGAAAGAACAGTAAATAAAGCCTAAACCCAGCAGGAGAAGAGAAATAATAAAGATCAGAGCAGAAATCAATGAAATAGAAACCAAAAAGAACAGTAGAACAGATCAACAAAACTAGGAGCTGGTTCTTTGAAGGAATTAATAAGATTGATAAATTCCTGGCCAGACATATCAAAAAGAAAGGAGAAAGGACCCAAATTAATAAAATCATGAATTGAAGAGGAGAGATCACAATGAACACCAAACAAATACAAACAATTATAAGAACATACTATGAGCAACTATACATTAGCAGATTTGACAATCTGGAAGAAATGGATGAATTCATAGAGGCATATAAACTACCAAAACTGAGCCAGGAAGAAATAGAAAACCTGAACAGACCCATAACCAGTAAGGAGATTGAAGCAATCATCAAAAATCTCCCAACAAGCAAGAGCCCAGGGCCAGATGGCTTCCCAGGGGAATTCTACCAAACATTTAAAAAAGAATTAACACCTATTCTCCTGAAACTGTTCCAAAAAATATAAATGGAAGAAAAATGTCCAAACTCATTTTATGAGGCCAGCATTACCTTGATCCCAAAACCAGACAAAGACCCCATTGAAAAGGAAAATTACAGACTAATATCTCTGATGAACATGGATGCAAAATTCTGATTTCTGTGCATTGATTTTCTATCCTGACGCATTACTGAATTCCTGTATGAGTTCTAGCAGTTTGGGAGCAGAGTCTTTTGTGTTTTCCACATAAACTATCATATCATCTGCTAGCCACTAGGATCCAACAGTACATTAAAAGGATTATTCACCACAACCAAGTGGGATTTATTCTTGGGCTGCAAGGTTGGTTCAACATCCACAAATCAATCAATGTTATATAATACATTAATAAAAGAAATAAGAAGAACTATATGTTATTCTCAATAGATGCTGTAAAAGCATTTGACAAAGTACAGAATCCTTTCCTCATCAAAACTCTTCACAGTGTAGGGATATAGGGGTCATACCTCAATATCATCAAAGCCACATATGAAAAACTCACAGCAAATATATTTATTAATGGGAAAATACTGAGAGCTTTTCCTCTAAGGTCAGGAACATGGCAGGGATGTCCACTTTCACAACTACTATTCAATATAGTACTAGAAGTCTTAGCAATCAGAGCACAAAGAGAAATAAAAGGCACCTGAATCATAAAAGAAGATATGTCAAAGATGATATGATACTTTATGTGGAAAACACAAAAGACTCCACTCCAAAACTGCTAGAACTCATACAGGAATTCAATAATGTGTCAGGATAGAAAATCAATGCACAGAAATCAGTTGCATTTCTATACACCAACAGCAAGACAGAAGAAAGAGAAATTAAGGAGTTGATCCCATTTAAAATTGCACCCAAAACCATAAGATACTTAGGAATAAATCTAACCAATAAAGCAAAGAATCTGTACTCAGAAAACTATTAAGTTCTCATGAAAGAAATTGAGGAAGACACATGAAAGAAATTGAGGAAGACACAAAGAAATGGAAAAATGTTTCCATGCTCATGGATTGGAAGAACAAATATTATGAAAATATCTATGCTCTCCAGAGCAATCTACACATTTAATGCAATCCCTATCAAAATACCATCAACTTTTTTCAAAGAAATTGAAGAAATAATCTTAAAATGTATATGAAACCAGAAAAGACCCTGAAGAGCCAGAGGAATGTTGAAAAAGAAAACCAAAGTTGGCAGCATCACAGTTCCAGACTTCAGCTCTATTACAAAGTTGTAATCATCAAGACAGTATGGTGCTGGCACAAAAATAGACACATAAATCAATAAAACAGAATAGAGAAACCAGAAATGGACCCTCAATTCTATGGTCAACTAATCTTTGATAAAGCAGGAAGGAATATAATGGGAAAAAAGTCTCTTTAACAAATGGTCTTGGGAAAATTGGACAGCCACATGCAGAATAATGGAAGTGGACCATTTCATTATACCACCCACAAAAATAGACTCAAAATGGATAAAAGACCTCAGTGTGAGACAGGAATCCATCAAAATCCTTGAGGAGAACACAGGCAGCAACCTCTTTGACCTCAGCTACAGCAACTTCTTCCTAGAAACATCGCCAAAGGGAAGGGAAGCAAGGGCAAAAATGAAATATTGGGACTTCATCAAGATCAAAAGCTTTTGCAGAGCAAAGGAAACAGTCAACAAAACCAAAAGACAACTGACAGAATGGGAGAAGATATTTGCAATCAACGTATCAGATAAAGGGCTAGTATCCAAAATCTATAAAGAACTTATCAAACTCAATACCCAAAGAACAAATAATCCAATCAAGAAATGGACAGAAGACATGAACAGACATTTCTCCAAAGAAGACATCCAGATGTTAACAGATACATGAAAAAGTGCTCTATATCACGTGGCATCAGGGAAATACAAATCAAAACCACAGTGAGATACCACCTCACACCAGTCAGAATGGCTAAAATCAACAAGTCAGGAAATGACAGATGTTGGAGAGGATGTGGAGAAAGGGGAACCCTCCTACACTGTTGGTTGGAATGCAAGCTGGTTCAGCCACTTGGAAACCAGTATGGAGATTCCTCAAAAAGTTGAAAATAGAGCTACCCTATGACCCAGCAATCACGTTACTGGGTGTTCACCCTAAAGATGCAAATGCAGGGATCCTAAGGGGCACATGCACCTGAATGTTTATAGCAGCACTGTCCACATTAGCCAAACTATAGAAAGAACCAAGATGTCCATCAACAGATGAATGGATAAAAAAGATGTGATATATATATATATATATATATATATATATATATATATATATAAAATGGAATACTATGCAGCATAAAAAGTGAAATCTTGCCATTTGCAATGACATGGATGGAATTAGAGGGCATTATACTAAGTGAAATAAGTCAATCAGAGAAAGACAATTATCATATGATCTCTCTGATATGAGGAATTTGAGAGGCAAGGCGGGGGGCATGAGAGGAAGGGAGGGAAAAAATGAAACAAGGTGGGACTGGGGAGGAAGAAAAACCATAAGAGACTCTTAATCTCAGGAAATAAACTAAGGGTTGCTGGGGGGTGGGAGGCGGAGAGATGGGGTAGCTGGTTATGGGTATGGGGGAGGGTATAAGCTATGGTGAGTGCTGTGAATTGTGTAAGACCGATGATTCACAGACCTGAAGCAAATAATACATTTTATGTTAATAAAAAATAATTAATTAAAAAAAAACCCAAGTGTGAAAGAAAACAAAGGAAAAGCATGATATCCTTTACTTGGAGGAATAGCTCTCTGAGCAGGGCTTCTCTCAACTAATGTCCAGTGTCAGGAAGAGAGAAGGGCTTTCAAATGTTAGCTTAAGGAAAGCCAAAGGAGGGGGCGAGGGGCAGGCCCCACCAGCTCGCTGCCCTTCCAGGCACCCCAGTACAGGTGTCTGACATCTGAGTGACGCCATCTTGGATGTTCCAGCCCCAGCCAAGTTGCTAGCCAACTGCAGCACGTGACCTCAGCCAAACCAACCCAGAGCAGAAGAGCTGCCCAGCTGAGCCCAGCCAACACACAGAGCTATGAACAATAATAAACCTTTATTACCTGGAGCTGCTAAACTGTTGGCATGATTTGTAAGATGAGCAGTACCTAGCTAATGTAATCAGGACTGCTGTTGGAAAGTCATGCCCTCATGAAAGCATGTTCAAGGCCTGGCATGCTGCATGTTATGCCATAGTTACTCACAAAAGTGTTTGTGAAAATCAATCCATTTCTCCTGAGTAATCTGGATATCCACAGCCCCGTGAGAGTCAGGGAGCCCAAGACCCGTGCTCAGATCTCTAGCAGGTATGGTCAATCCACTGAGATAATTCCCAGGGCATCAGGCACCAGAGAGAGCCATGGTAAATTTACTCTGGAGATGAGTGATCTGGTCTGTGGAGGACTTGGCCTTCACGGACCATTAAACCATAGGGGCAAGGCGGGCTTCAGGCACCCACCTAAGCTGACCGCGTGCCCTTTCTTTCCTGGAAGACCCGATCATCTTCAACCAAATCTCCAGGTTATGGAAAAAAGATGTCCTCTAGCAGTAACTCATTTGAATTGGGGAGGATTGCTCCTGGGTTATATGTAAATTGTTGCTCAGAATGTTTGAATAACCACATGGTAAAAACCAGGGGACCAGCGCTTCCTGATAAACATTAGCATCTGCTGCTACTAGAGAGCAAGGAGAGCCAAACCAGACCACCCCTGTTTCACCCAACCTGTCCTCTAATGAGGAGCCCCACCAGAGGAGGAGGCAGAAGGATCCTTCTCCCCTCCTAGCTCAGTGTTTCAGTGTTTACAATGGTCTGAGCCCATCTTCTGGGGTGGGGGGGGTCACGTTCCCTCTGCATGCATGGAGTGGGTGTCCCTAGTATCACCTGGTGTCACTTCCCAGGAGGCAGAGGAAGGGGAAAGATTGGAGATGCAGTAACCCCAGGAGTCTTCCTGTAAGAAGCATGGCAGATGAGTGGCAAAGACAAAGAAGGACAGGGCACAGAACAGCAGTAAATGTGGGCGCAGCACAAAAAGGGGGGGTTTAAGAGGTCAGAGTTTTCATTTTCTAAGTTGTTTTGTGCCGTTTTGGATAAATCAAAAGGTCTTGCCCCCCCCCTTCTTAGGCTGGATCTCTTTGTTGTGTGCAAGCATTTTGACGTGCTTTAAGTGACGTCCTTTAAGTCCAGCACAAACGAGGGCGGGGTGGCTGCTGTTGGCTCCGTCTGGAAGATGGCCACACCCTCTGGCATCCGACTGAGTAGGAAAAAGGCCCCAGGGTGTCCTGTGCTGGGGACACCATGTGACGGTACAGAGTCCGGGCCAGCCACAAGATCCCAGCAGGTGCAGGGCTGATGGGAAGTGCGCAAACTCGGAGGGTTTTCCTGCCTAGATGGAGTGTCAGGCTGAGTCACTCTTCCCTCCCTCTGCCTGGGGAGTCCCGCCACACATTCTCTGCTCTTTCGTATCAGTCCATCTTTTCCCTTTCCTTGCTTCTCTTGCCTTCTCAAGGACAGCAAACCAATCATAACAAGAATCCAGAACACACATCCTGTGACAGACTTTCCTTCCTATACTTAGTGTCTGAGAAACAAACACCCTACCCTCTCCCCTCAAAAAAACAAGAATAAACTACTCAGCAAAACCTAGCTACTGTCAAGAATTTCTAAAGCCAAACAAGAGGTAGAGGACCAGTTAGGCTCAAGGGCGGCTATAGGGCGATCACTATGCTCATCCCTTTTATAGGCTCAGAAACCATATTGATATTTTCAAAGTGTTTCAGATCCTGAAACACATTAAACACCTTCAAACATGTTGAATATGGATTTTGCAAGGACTTGCACGCACATTATTTTTGGGGGTCTCAAGCCCAGTCTGTTGCTCAGCAGAGCAGGTCAGAGACAACTAGCTGCCTTTCTGGATTCATCCGATATGAAGCACAGGGTTGAGGCGCCCACTGCCTTCAAGGTGCCAGAGGGGTGGGAGGGTGTGGTTTGATGTGCGCATGGCCCAAAGGCTTTCCTGTCCTTTGCTGACCTCAGGGGTGGCTAACTTTCCGATGACGTGTTAGAAACTGCATTTTAATCTCCACTTCGCTTAGGAATGGAGTCTCATCATCTGGGTGTGTTCCTGGGGCCATCATTAGGGTGGAGTTTACTTTGGGACTCTTTCGGTCACAAGTTACAGAAACCTGTTTGAATTGGCTCAAGGGAAGAAAAGACAGATGGGGATAAACTGGTGTCTCGGGGAAGCCAAGGGTAAGAGATGCATGTAGTCTTGGGAGGGACTGGAACCAGAACAAACACGCATCCAAAATGGACGTAACGTGTCTGAAATCTGTGGGGGATGCCTGAGCCTTGCAGACGCGAGCAAGGTTTGGAGGTCTGATGTGCACGGTGCGACAGCGCAACCCCACGAGGGATCCGGGGGCCAGACTTGGCAGCCAGGAAAGATATCCCGTCCTTTGTGCCCATTGAATGAGTGCTACAGAAAGCCCAGCAAACGGGACAGATGAACCAACAAACGTCTCCAAGAGCGTTCGGAAGTTCACTTCATTCAATACAGCAAAGTAAGCTCCACATGAATTCAAGAGCAAATGTCTTTTATTTTTCATTTTTTAAAGATCCGATGTATTTATTGGAGAGCACCAGTGGTGAGGGGGTTGAGGGGCAGAGAGAGGGAGAAGCAGACTCCCCTCCGAGCAGGGAGCCCAGGGGTCATGACCAGAGCTGAAGGCAGAGGCTTTAACGGGTTGAGCCACCCAGGTGCCAAAAAGTAAACATTTTTCAAAGTAATTTTTTAAAGTATATCATAGAAACTAAAATAAAATATAATGGAATAGCTATTAAGGCTTTAATGAAAAGAAGACAGTAAGCACTAAGTCTGGAAACCACATGGGAACATCATAAAGAAATGTTGACCAGGGTTGACATTTGCTGAGAGTTGATTATCTAAGTATCTATTTTTTTTAAGATTATTTATTTATTTATTTATTTGACAGAAAGAGAGAGAAATCACAAGTAGAAAGGCAGGCAGAGCGGGAGAGGGAAGCAGGCTCCCTGCTGAGCAGAGAGCCTGATGTGGGGCTCGATCCCAGGAGCCTGAGATCATGACCTGAGCCAAAGGCAGAGGCTTAACCCACTGAGCTGCCCAGGCGCCCCTCTAAGTCTCTATTTTTAAGCACTTGGTCCATACAGTCTCCTGTATCTTCCAATCCTATAAAAATGGTCCCATTGTTCTCATTGTTAAAGGTGAGTAAACCGAGACAGAGAGATGTTGAATAACTTGCTCAAGATCAGACAGAAAGGGGTGGAAATGCGCCCCCAAAGCCAATGCTCGAATCTCCTGTCTGAGGTCTCCTCCGCGTGAATTCAAATAGTCTTACATGGGGCGCCTGGGTGGCTCACCCCAGCTGAGAGTCCAACTTTTGATTTTGGCTCATGTCATGATCTCGGGGTGGTGTGTTCAAGCCCTGCACTGGGCTGTGAGCTCAGGGGGAGTCTGCTTAGGATTCCCTCTCTCTCTCTCTCCCTCTGCCCCTCCCTCCCGCTCCTGCGCTCTCTCTCTAAAATAAATAAATGGAATCTTAATATAAAATAAATAAGCTTACAGGGGCAAGTTGTTCACTCATTCACTGAACTCACACTAAAGAAGAGACACTGCTCCAGGCACTGGGTGTAAGTGATGGACCAAAAGACATGGTACCTGACCTCGGGGAGCTTACACTCCAGACTTCAGAATCTAGAGAAGGGACAGATGATAAAAACAGATTTACAAACTAACAAGGGCATTTCTTTTTTTTTTTTTTTAAGATTTTTATTTATTTATGAGACACAGAGAGAAAGAGATCACAAGTAGGCAGAGAGAGAGAAGCAGGCCCCCTGCTGAGCAGAAAGCCAGACGTGGGGCTTGATCCCAGGACCCGAGACCATGACTTGAGCCGAAGGCAGAAGCTTAACCCACTGAGCCACCCAGACGCCCCAACAAAGGCATTTCTGATGGTAGCAAGCGCTATGGGGATGCAAATATGGTGCCACGTGATGAAGAGTGACTGGGGCAGGGGGGCCTCTCCCAGTTTGGATGGTTGGGAAGGGCCAGGGGAGGGAGCCTGGCTGGTAGATGAGTTTTGTGGGATTAGGGAAAAAGAGGAATCCAGAAGGACTCAGGATCTGGGCTTGGGTGGAATGTGGTACCCCCTAACGTGATGGGGAAGACCAGAAAAAGTGCAGCAGGTATAGGGAAGAAAAGCTAGGGCTCTATCCTAACATGTTAAATTTTTTTTTTTTTTTTGAAAGAGAGAGAGAATGTGCAGGGAGGGTAAGGGGCAGAGGGAGAGAGAGAATCCCAAGCAGACTCCATGCTCAGTGTGGAGCCCCACTCAGTGCTCAAACTCATGACCCTGAGCTCATGACCTGAACCGAAATCAGGAGTTGGACGCTTAACTGACTGAGCCCCCCAGGTGCCCCAGGAAAATACTTTTAGAATAAGAATACCCAGCAGAACCAGGGGGATGTGGGTTCTCTTCATACATCGATGGTGATGTAAAGTCACACACATATTTTGGAACGTATATTGCCAAGTGTCAGAAAAATTCCTATATCCGTTGACCCCCTTTTTTCACTCTGGGAATTCTATCCTTCGGAGAAGAGACCATGAGCCCCTGGTATTGACCACAGGTGAACATTTGAACATGAAAACAAAGCAGTAGGGAGCGGGTCAGGGACACAGAGGTAAACGTGCTCTGTCCCTGGGCTGTGCGGCCTTCATCGGGGACGGCGGGTTCACGCAAATGGCCACTAAGTTGATCCCCACAGAAGGAGAGGAGGCGGGGAGGCCTCTCATGGGCTTCAGTCCTGGTCCCCAGCACTGGGGCACTCGCCGGAACCTGTCTGGGCCCCCTAAGTCCCTCACCAGTTGAAATGACAAGCCAACTGGCTCAAGGTCATCTCCCGCTGAGCGGCTCAGCAAGCCGTCAGACAGGCGGTGTTAGGCAGAGCCCTACCTCAAGCTGCTGACACGGTCTCTAGGCAGTTTCCCTGGTGATAGCTAAAGCCGACCTGGAATGCGTTTTTGGTCTTCAGTGGTCAGCTGGAAATCAGCAGTCTTGTGGGGGGGGGCGTGTTCCGCAGGAGTCAAATGACCTCTCAGCGTTTCCATCTGTGGGAGGAGGAGGGAGCTCCCCGCCTGCCTCCGGGAGAGCCTTGGTCAGCACCACCGCATGACCCCTCGGAGCAGCTCTGGCCAAGGACACTTGAGAAATGGCCCCCGAAACTGACCAGAGACTCTGGAATCCCTTCATGCTTCTTCCCATGAACCCCTCATAGAGAGACTCCTGTGTCCAGGTCAAAGAGCACTTGGGAGCCCCCTGGACCCAGAGCCAGACCTGGGTTGCCTTTCAGGGGTGGCGACACCCCTGCCAAGCCAGCAGGCAAGGGACAGAGCTGCTACAGGAGGCGAGGGCAGGCCACTCTTTGGAGAAGTTCCAGGGTGACAGAGCACCACAAAACGCTTGCTGTTAGCCTCTGCTAACCTGCTGCTCACCCCAGGTTTTCTGGAACCAGCTGTGTTCCCCTGTCCCCAGGTTTGGTCTCCCAGGAACATAAAAGCTAGATGTGCTTCCTGATGTCCGCGGAGCTACACCGTTACGCCCGGTGCGCGCCAGACACCAGGAGTGCGCCTCCAAACCCTGGGCAAGGCTTGGATCGCTGTGTATGCAGTTCCCAACGGGAATTCTGAATGGGTCGTGTTCCGTGCTCCTCAGGCTGTGCCTGGCTCCAACACCCAGCCCAGGGCAGGCTGCAAAGACCTCTTTACAGCTCCAGCTGTTGCTTGTCACCCGTCCCCAGTCCCTGCACCGTGGCTGGGCTCCTAAGGCAGATCTGTGGCCCTGCCCCTGGAGACAGGCATGTTGGGGCAAGAGCTCCAGCCGCAGAGGACAGACCAGCTTTCTCCCTTGACTGAGCCTGAATCCGGGAATGGGCCCTGGCAGCGTGTGCAGAGGGCCAGGAAGATGGGAGCTGGTGTCGGGAAGGCTGTAGAAAAGGCAGCGTGGGGAGCAGCAGGAAGCACCTGCTTCCCGCCAGAGCACGGTCACGGGCTGGGCAGAGAAATCTTACGTAGAAGCCCTCTGGAGCGACTACTGTCCTGAGTCCTTATGATGACCTTTATTCCAAGGCTCCCGACGCTGGAAACCCCCAACTAGAGACCCTGTCACCCAGACAGGTGCATCTGATCCTTGGGGGGTCTCGCGGGGTCTCAGGTACCCGGAGCATCCCTGGTGGGTGGGCCTGACTTATTTCCTCAGATGCCAGAAGGAGGAAGCGGGGGCTTCCTGTTGTCTCGCGCTCGTCCTCGCTCAGGCACTGGAGGGCACCCTGGGCCTTCTCCAAGGCCAAAGCCCACAGCAGTCCTGATCCCCCTGCTGAAAGTCATAGCGGGGTCCTCAGGCTCACCCTTTACAGGCCTACCCTCTCTATCCCGCATGGATAGGCTGTTGTTATCTGGCTTCGTCCCGGCTTCCTGCTGCCCCAGAACCGCCGGCAGAGAAGGGCTGTTCATTAGCCCCAGGCTCAGTGAATCAAGAGTCTCCAGACCTGGAACCCCAAGGCTGGGTTTTGTTTGTTTGTTTGTTTGTTTGTTTAATTTATTTGACAGACAGAAATCAGAAGTAGGCAGAGAGGCAGGCAGAGAGAGAGGAGGAAGCAGGCTCCCCGCTGAGCAGAGAGCCCGATGTGGGGCTCGATCCCAGGACCCTGGGATCATGACCTGAGCCGAAGGCAGAGGCCCCAACCCACTGAGCCACCCAGGTGCCCCCCAAGGCTGGGTTTTTACAGCTCCCCAGGGAATTCTGATGCACAGTCCTCCGAGGCAGAGACGGCTGAGCAGGGCCAGCCTATTGAGTCTAGATGTGGAAACAGGCTATGCAAAGTGAGATGTGTTGCCGAAGAACAGTAGTGGTTGGGTGCTTTCCTCCCCAAACGAGGTGAGTCCCCAGGTAAGACCCTTCCATGCAGTCACACCAGGAATAAGGGCACTGAGCCCTCCTGGTGCTCATGGGGACACAGGTCGGGGAAGGAAACGGGTAAGTCAACATTTATTTAGCATTCGGGAGTGAAGCCCTGGATATGGCCATTTTATCCACCCCCTGGTGGAGATGTACGAATATATATAGATTTATACTAAAGGTTTTCAATCACGCAAAAGGAGGCAAAAAGGATCCCACTTAGACTTTCCATTTCGGGCTGATTGAGCAATTTCTTGTCGTTGGACGTGGCTCCCCGCTCACCTCCCTAAGGCTCGTATCAATAGCAAGCTGGCACCGACACATGTCCCCTGAAAAGGAGAATTCATTTCTTCTACTCTCAAGCCTCAAAGGAGCCAGCATGCAAGACAGACCCAGAGAAACCCTGGTCAGCTCCCAAGGGCAGACCCAGATCTGCTTCGTTAATCGCTCGGTGTCCCTTCAGGCCGGAGCACCCCATGTGACACAGCGGTGTTCCCTGAATAGCTACGAAATCAATCAGACGTCCAGCTTCTTACCGCTTCAGTTGACTCAGCTTTATTGGTCTCTCCTGTTTGGTTAGCTTCAGCCACTCTCCAGCCTCTGGAACGAGGGTATGCACCATACCCGCTTCTAGAATGTGCAGGGGAGCAGCCCTCCTGGCCCAGCCCCGACATGTCCTCAGCGGTCGCCTCCTCTCTCGAATGGCAGATCCATCTGCTCAGGCTCCCAAACCAGGGAGCCTCGAGATTCCTCCCAGATCCCCATCTCGTCCCCTGCCCTCAACTGCTTCCACCACTTTCCATGGGTCTCCCTCATCTTCCCACTTGCCGGGGGAGAGGGTGGCCTCAAGTCCCTCCTTGTCCCTCCCCCAAACGATGGTCCCTCTGCTCACTTCTTCATAAGGAGAAATCATGTTGGTCTAATGCATTGGTTTCCCAGACACCGAATGGACCATGATGCCTTATGGGGTCCATCTTGAGAATGATCCTGATCCTTCATGGGGCAAACATGTTCTACCTCTCTTTGCCTCCTGAAGCTGCCCTGAGGGTTTGCCTCGAGCTAAAGTTTTCCGCTTTAATTGGGGAGTTGGGATCTAGGGGAATCAAAGGGCATCGATCTCTAGCCTCAGCCAAAGAAATTCTGTACTTGGTTCAACCCAGTTTAGCAGAGGTTGGGAATTAGGACCAAAGCACCGCTTAGATTAAATCTGGGGTCTGAGGGAGGCCATAAATTACAAGCTTGTTTTCCTCATCCAGCTTCTGAACAAATTAAGAGATTAAAAGTGAGGAATAAGACATATGGATGTCAAATTGCCATCTCTGTTATGTGTAAAGCTGATATGGGAGAATGTGGCTTATCCTGGAAGCCAGGAGTTCCCCACTCTAGTCAGCCCTGGACCAGGGCAAGCTCCATATGGGGAGACTGGCAGATGCCAGCTCCCCTAAACCTTGGAATGTGGACCAGCAGACCACAGTGTGTGCTGTCCTCCAGGGCGGAGTCAGGGAAGGGCAGAGAGAGACCAGGGGTTTGTGGTAAATGGTACGTGGAGGGCTGGTCCTTCCCACGCTTGAAAGGAAACATGAAGCAAGGGCAATTTACATGGCAACTTTACCAGAGTGGGATTTTCGCTTCCTTGCTCAGCTTCTGTTCCCTGCATGTTTCCTAGGAGCTCGCCATGCCCACACCCTTCATCCCTTGCCTGATGCCAGATGTCACCGCCTCCCTTCTGGGTTACACCAGTGGGCCCCTGCCGTGGTCCATTCTGGCTGCTGTGACAATAGCATAGACAGAGTAGCTTACAGTATAAACAGGAGAAATTTATTTCTCACTATTCTGAAGGCTGGAAGTCCATGAGCAAGTTTGTTGGCAGATCTGGGGTCTGGTGAGAGTTATTTCGAGGATGGCTCTTCCTGCAGTGGCCTCATAGGGCGGAAGGGGTGAGGGAGCTCTCT
The DNA here is from genome assembly GCF_902655055.1 of Lutra lutra. NCBI lineage: Eukaryota > Metazoa > Chordata > Mammalia > Carnivora > Mustelidae > Lutra > Lutra lutra. The sequence continues at coordinate 28,842,983 of NC_062292.1, forward strand.
GCGGTCTCTTTCACACGGGCACTAATCCCAGCATGAGGGCCCTCCTCTCAAGACTACTCACCTTCTAAAGGCCCCACCTCCAAACACCACTGAGGGTGAGGTTTGCAGCATCTGAATTTTAGGGGGACACAGCAGCTCCCACCAATGTCCCCGATCCAGTTCCACATCGGATCCCACCCCCCACATACACCTGGAGCGATCCGTCAAGAAGCACAGATCTGGCCGTGTGACTCGGCTTCTGATGCCCCGCTGGGGACTCCTCGTCAGTGACAGTCCCCCCTCACCCGCCACCAGGGAAGAGCCCGGGCCGTCCAGTCCGAGGGACCGTGTGAGGACAGCATGAGTTCCAGCTGCTGGGACTGAAATTTCCTCAGTCCGGGTTTCCTGAAATTGTAGCTCAATGAATTGTGGTCAAGTTCATCCAAGTTTAAACGAAGAACCAGGATCCTCAGCTCAGCATCAACCCAAAAACCCGGAGGTTCCTCCAATGGCTGGACATCTGACATGGAGTAGTGAGTGTATTAGGACGTGATTGCCTTTCCACAGCCCTATCCGCCCTTCAGGCCTCCCTCAGCAGCTTCAGGTGCCCTGGGGGTGGGGGTCCCACCTGGTCCCACCTGGTCCTCAGGGGAGATTTGCTACCAAATCACTACCAGCGCAGACCCTCTTGCCTTTCGGTCCACCAGGGACCGCATAGACTTTAAGATGAAGAACCTCAGCGTTGTGCCAGCTTTCCCCACAGACACTGCCCCCGCCCCCATGTCACAGATGATGCGTCCACCATGAAAGAACTTCACTGCATTTTCACCCAGTTGAGTGGATCAAGGAGTGGGACAGGGGACGGGGGACGCAGGAAGGGAAGCCCGTCCCATTACGTCTCACCATCCCGTGGGGACCGTCCACCATGGTCTCCACACTCCCTAGTCTTCCTCTGTGAGGGCTCAGCTCAGCTCTCTCCTGAGCGACCTCGGGGCTGATGATTCATGGCCCTCCCGCCCCTCCCACCCTCCTCCCAGCCCCTTGCAGGAGGGGCATCCAGGGGTCACCACCATCCCCTGTCCAGTGTCCTCTGGATGTGGAAACCAGCCCAAGAGGTGTAAAGTAAACTTTTCTGATGACAGATGGTTCTGGGGTGGAAAATAAAAGCAAGGAATGAATAATGATGGTAGTCATTCCAACTTTTTTTTTTTTCTTTTGGGGAAATGTCATACATAAAACAGAAGGAAGCAAGAGTCTGCCATAAATATATCTTCCCAGAATACTCCAACAGTGGCTCTGTTGAGTGGTCAAGGCCTGATCTGGCTGAGCTAGTATATACACAGTCAAGGAGGAGAAAGATGGCCCAGCCCAGGTGCCCGGAGGCCCCCACAACTCCTGCAGGCACGTCCCAGTGAGACCTGGCTACCCCAGAGGGAGCAAGTGGCCAGCAGAAGCTTCTGGAAGCAGGAAGAGCTGGCCGCATGGCCACGGGGCAGTCAGCCCACACTCACCCCGCATCCCTTCCTAAGGCTCCCAGGGCCAAGGGCCTGTCTCTGGACGAGGACTTGAGCAGCCAGTTTCCTTCTCAAGGTCCCAGGCGAGCTCACCCTTGCAGCAGGCCTGCTTCCATTTATTACGAAGCGCGAGAGCATTCTTATGAATTACGGACTCCTGTTCTTGCTGGCTTTCTGCCTCCTTACCAGAAAGGAAGCTGCCTGCAGGCTGGGACTTTGTCCTCTGCTGTGTCCTCCACACCTACGACAGTGCCTGGCACACTTAGATGCTCAATAAATATTTGAAGGACTTGGCCAACGCATGGGTCAGTAACCAGTAATTAATGTAACACCTGGCTCTTATGTACTTCATGGCTTTCAAAGGACTTTCCCGTCAAACCCGCATCCAGCCCTGGGGATGGCCTCCTGCACCCCGACAGCACCAGCGTGCCCTCTGCTGAGGCCCCAGCTGTTGTCCTGGCCTCTTCCTCCACGGCCTCCCCCAGGAGGTTCTGAGGCGACCCGGGCACTCCCCAGATTAGGGCTGTGGAACTTGCAGGGCCTGCAGCCAAGTGAACATATGAGGACTCTTCTTCCAAAATGTATTAGGAACTTCAAGACAGTGACAGCAGAGCGCTCACAAGGCACAGGCCAGGGGGTCCTGTGACCGTCCAAGTGCTGGGTGCTGGTGCTGGTGCTGGGTGCTGGGCTCTGGTGAAGGGGCACAGGGGAGCCTGGCGAGTGCACGCCCTGCCCAAAGCCACCATCCCTCCCTCCAGAGCCTGATCCCAGCCCCTTCTGATTTCTAAAAGCCACCAGAAACCCTGGTTTTAATGTAAAGTGTCTTATTTTGAAAGCACCGTATGGGCTGGCTCCTCCCACAAACCGCAGTTGACGACAACACCCGCACTGCTTTGGGACCCTCAGCATGTCCCCTCACCTCCCCGGGCTTCCCGAAGAGGGGATGAGATGGCACGGTCAATGTCGGGGGCCTGTGTCTGTACCCCAGCTGAAGACAGGCGACAGGCCTTCAGTGCATCCCCTGCTCCAGCTTGGGAGTGGAGACAGGCCCAGGATGAGACCGAGAGCCAGGGCGGGAGGAGGGGCTCAGGTGGGTTTCGTGGGGACATCACAGGACAAACTGGTTCTCAAGTCAAACTGACCTGCAGGCCATCAGACCAGCTTTTGTCTCTGAAGGGACAGCAATGGCCACCACGGGACACGCTTTCCTTCTCAGCCAACAGATATGAATTAGTCACTGTGTTGTGGTTCTGGTTAAAATATTCAAAGTCTACAGAATCCAGCGAGATTGCCAGGTGGAAGATAACAGGGAACTTCTTGTGTTTACCTGTCCTGGTGGGTGTCCCTAGAGGGGCAGCTCTGTCCCCCCACAACCACCCCCTAGAGCCACTGTCCAGATCTGTCGGTCTTGGGATGCAGGCAGGCATCCACAGAGGCGTGTGGAACTGTGGACAGAAAGGTGTGGACGGGGCTCAGCCTCCAGCCTGTCCAGCAGTGTCTGAAGCTCGGGAGCAGCAGGAGACATTTGTGGTCCCACCCACTCACCTGCCAGGGGACACCTTGCCCCACCTCCTAATGAGCTTCCGCTTGGCCCTGCCCCCCACAGCTAGACTCACATGCTCAGCCCCCTGGGAGTCCGTGCCATCCCGGAGGTGGGAGGTGATGGAGCTGGCTCCTGGGCACCCCAATGCCACAGACCTACAAGGAATCCAAGACCCCCTCCCACCCTCTGCTTCCGTGAGGCTCTCTCTATCTTGGTTTCCCTCCCAGGTTGCTACTGATTTACTTTTTTTTTTTTTAGATTTTATTTATTTATTTGAGAGAGAGGGCGTGCACACAAAACGGGGAGCCAGAGGGAGAATGGGATTCCTGGCTGAGCAGGGAGCCTGACCACATGGGACTCGATCCCAGGACCCCGGCATCATGACCTGAGGCTTAAGCAGACACTTCACTGACTGAGCCCCCCAGGAGCCCCCTGATTTTACTTTTAAACAAGAATTTATTCTAACAGCAGAGTATCCCACACTTCCTACAGAACCCTGTTCCTACGACCTCCCCCTGCCCCACAGACAACCAGAAGGGGTCCATGAAAGGACTGGTTCAGAAGGTGGGCTCTAATTAGGGGTCTCCAGGGGGCTGCTTCCCTGGGGAACACACCCCGGGGATAAGCAGGATACTGAGGGCGAGACAGATGCTGCCTGCGACCACTGCACTGATGGGAAGAACTGACCGCAGCTATAAGCTTGAGTATCAGAAAATCTGGAAGATACTTTGCCTCAGCTAGTAAAAATCCTGTCGGATTATGCTGTTTTTTGCAACTTTACCCCAAACAAATAGAGACCTTTCAAAAATGTTTGGTTCACTTCACCTACTTTTCATGCCTCAGCTCTCACGCTGGGCATTTGCTGTGCTCTGTGACCCACGGGAATGTCCTCGTGAAACCCGACGCCCCCGGAAGCCATCTGTCTCGTCATGGTGGGTCCCAGGTTGCCATGTGTTTTGAAGTATCTACTTTTCTTAATTCTCCCCTGATAATGGAGAAAACAGAGCAACATAAGTAGAGTCAACATTCGTTTCTTCCCTCCCAGGTCACGAACAGTTTGTAAATTGTCAGTAGGACTAGAGTGAGAATCCAAGAAGGGGTTGTCCTGGGAGAGAAGTTCAGGTTGCCTACAGAAGAAATCCTGTGGCATTAAGCTGCCTTCCAGTCCTTGTCTTAACTTTGAGATGACTCCACAGTATCTCCTGAGACTGCCGACTGCCAGGCCCGTGGCTGCAGTGGGGAACAGGAGCGCGCTCTCCCCACCTGCCCAGCCGAGCTGGCGTACTAGCGGTAACTGTGGTCTGAAACATGTAATCGCTGAGTAACTAAGTTCCCGGTAGACAGAATGCGGCCTGTGTGCCTTCGGCACGTGGCCCAGAGCCCTGTACTTAGCTCACAGCTGTATCAGGACACTCAGAGTGCCCTGACAGTTGTGCTCCCAGATACCTCTGAAGCCACCCCAAGTGCCTCCTGCCCTGGGGGTCCAGGACACAGTGGAGAGTGGAGATGCTTGGCCGTTGACGGAAAATAGAACCCGGACTTTCAATGCCACCTGTGGACACGTATCAGGCAGAGTATGAGACAAAATTCAAAAAGGAACTTTCCTATTTTCCAGAGTGTTCTCTCTTCCTCCCTCTGTGCTTTTATTCACTGAGCAACATTTATGGAGCACCTACTACAGGCCCCTGGCTAAGCTTTAGGGATCTGAAGGTAGAGAAGACTCATCTCTTATCCCAGAGGACCTGTATAATAAAAAGTCACCTCTGGGGCCTGTTTTTAAGATCATTCTGATGTGTGTCTATTTGGGACCTCAATGCCCCTACAAGCTGTTGCAGCCTGGTGTTTAATCAGATGGCACTTCCATGCACCAAGCACTTATGATCCTCCCACTGTATGCCAAGACCTCCCCGAAGCAGTGGGATCTGCGAAAGAGCCAACAGGCTCTCAGCCCTGAGAGGCTGACAGCTCGTTGTGCGCGCTTAGGAGGATCTCAAGTAAAAGAAAGTCCCTCACTAGAGCCCTTTTAGAATTTCTTAGAAAAGAAAAAAAAAAAAAAAACTATTGACTACCCTTGTTGCTTCTCTTGCAAAGATTTCTTCACAAGAACTGCTGTGTTTCGGCTCGCTCACTCAAGTGTGCAGTGTGATAACGAACGGTTTTCTTCCTGTGTTGCTTGTGTTAAGAAAAATGAGAGGAGCACCCCTTTCCTCTCTCCTAATGACGCAGCAGAGAGCATTTTCAACCCGCTGCCCCCTCCCCCTGCTTCCTCTCCCCACCTCTTCCCAGACCGATTTGGACTTTTTCCAGTTTCCACCTTCAGGTTCTAAGTGAGTCTGTGTGATGTGATGATGGGGTCATGCCTGGGACGCACCCCTGCCCTGGGCCCGCTAACATCCGAGGTTTTGCTTCCTCGGCAGTCACGCTGGGGCATGATGGGGTGGAAGCCAGCAGATCTGAGTTCGAATCCCGCCTCCAGCACCTGCAGATCACTCTGACCCTGTTTCCTCCTTCATACAGCTGAGCTGAACCACCAAGCCCAGTGTTGACCTTCTCAGGGTGGAAGAGATCCTGGCGGATGCTGGGAAGGTGTGCTGCTGTGAGAATCTACCAGACAAAAGGAACCCAATTGGTAAGCATCACAAGATGATCGGCTGCCCACACAATCCCTCATCAAGCTGGGTAGACCTGGGACCCTGGGATTGGGGCCATCCCTTCTTCCCACCTTGTCCGCCCTCCCCGAGAGGCCAAGGTCAGGGACGACCCAGAGGACTTTAGCCCATGTGTTCTGGGAAATTCGGGACTGCCCTCATTTCTTGTCAAGTATTCTCTGCAGATGTCCTCATTAAAATGGACCAGAAATCCAACGTGTGGGCATCTGTCCAGGGCCTGAGACCGTGACTGGCACAGTGTAACCGTATTTCATTTCTAAAGTGCTGTTGGTAAGGCTGTAAAGTCTCTGGGGGACACAGAGCAGGAGAGGGAGGTCAGGTCCATGTGGCCGGGCTCACTGGTGGGAAGCCGCTCTCTGCCCAGGCTGCGGGGGCTTCTGGGATCTGCAGCGGGCACTGCACTCCATCCCTCGGCCAAAGCGGCCACCCTTCACTGACCACTTCCCTCGAGTGGGTGGTTTTCTATGTACCATTTTGATTGCTTCTCATAATAATCCTTAAAGCAGGCCCTTGCTCTGACTTTTCCAGGTTGCACGGGGTAGAGACCCATGCTGTTTGCCCAGGGCCAGGGAGAGTGATTGTAAGGACGTATCAGAGATACAGACGCACAGGGTCTATGGTGTCTGGACATCGGGGCCACAGGGAGAATCAGGATGCCGTTCGGGACCCCGCAGAGACAGCCATGCTCTGGCTGGGTCCTGCCCGAGTGACTCTACATGCCTGCAGGTGCATCCCCTGCAGGGCCTCCCAGCTCCCAGCCCTCTGCATACTCTCTCTGGCCCCAATTCTGCTGCCCCACAGGTGCCCTCAGCCCCATGCCCAACACCACTCGGCCTGGAGTCCCCTCTCTGTGTCTCCATCGCCCATCTCCGGTACGGTGGCTGGGGCCCTTCTTTGGGGCCCCATCGAGCTGCCCACAAAGCTGCCTTGGATGGGCAAGGCTCCGAGGCCCAGTCTGTTGCGTGCAGAACCAGGCCACCCAACTCAGGAAGGGCTGGGGGCTTCTGCTCTGCACCAGAACCTGTGCAGGTGTTAGCTTCATTCAGAGATGAGAAATGGACCTCTGGGAAGAGTCGGTAGCCGGGCAGGCTGAGCACAAGTCACACTCAGCTCTGGTGTCTCCAAACCCGGTCACGTCTCTGCTTCCTGTTTCTATCTGCCCACGCACAGCCGGAGAGACGGGGGCTTCTCCTGGCTTCTGCCTGCGTCCAGCCCCTGTCCTGATGACTTCAGTGTACCCCTCCAAGCCCATCAGCCCTAAAACAGCCCCCTCCCCCAACTCTGCTTCCCACCAAGTGACCAAGGTCTGAAGAGCCCCCTGCCAGAGTCCCTAAGGAATTAGTCAGTGAGGGCCTGGTGTCCAGAGACCCCAACAATCCTGCCATGGGCACAGTGGCCCAATGAGTGTAGGGATGGCATGAGGGAAGGCCCAGGTTGACAGCGTCATGGCGGGAATGGTGGAGCTGCGGGAATGGTACAGGTCACAGAGGGCAACACGGGGCCATGCAAGCCTTCACTTGAAACTTCTCCTTGGGACCCCTGACATGCAGCTGACGAGGCTTGGAGCCCCAAACTGCACCATGTGGTCAAAGATATCATATTCAGACAGTGAGACCAATGAGCCCAAATCAGGGCTGCCCTGGAAAATCCAGCGTGGCTTGTGGTGTTCAGGTCGGGGCTGTGCGGTCGGGTCAAACTTCTTCTGTGAGCTTCAGTTCACCCCAGGAGGCTGGGGCCCAGGAAGGAGGCGGCTCTCGCAAAAAACTAAGGGCCTCCCTCACGAGAAGTCCCCTCCTCCAAGCAGGCGGCCCCAGCTGCTTCTCCGTTGCTGCAGGGCTGCAGGGTCTCGGGGAGCTCGGGGGCTCCTGAACACCAAGGGAGGAAGGTCTTGTCGGCCAGGAAGCGCCCGGCTCTTCCTCCCCTTTTGCAGATGAAGAAATGGAGCTCTTTGGAGAGGAAGGGCACTTTCCAAGATCACAGAGCAGACGAGGAGGCTAAACATGAGCAACCCAAACGTTCCTGTCGCTTAGACTTGGTCCGTCAGCGCTGTCCATCCCCAGCAAGGTGTTGGGCTGAGTGTGCAGCCCTGAGCCGGCTCCATGGTGATTAGCAAAGGAAACGCTCGAACTCCCGCTGGAGAGGCACGTGGTCTCCTTGTGGTGATAAAACAGGAAAGCAGAACAGGGACTGGAATTTCACCCGAGCTCTGCTCTCTGAGAGTGCCCCAGAAGGGGTCGGAAGAGCCAGGTCTTAAGAATTTGTCCTGCAGGTGAGCAGCTCCAGGGTCAGGCAGGCTGGACAGAGTTCTCGAACGTCGAGACAGCCAGCAATAGGGAGCAGCAGTGTGTTAGGGAGGTCCCGGGCACGGAGAACAGGCATGGGGGGATGTGGCAGTGGGCAGTGCTGCAGCTCGACCTGGACAAGGACAGGCTGGGAGAAGGTCCTGTCACCACCGAGCCCACGCAGGAGCGGGCTGACCCCCAGGGAACCACCTCCTCCCAGTCTCTCATGCACCTTCACTGGGTTCACAGCCTCTCCCCGCTGGCAGGCAGCCCCCGGGGTAATGCTGTATCCACGTGTGGGCGAATGACTAGGGTCTGTGGACCTGTGGACCTCTGTCCCTAACCCTGCCCCCGGGGCAAGAGTGTCCCTACCTCTCTCCTGTACCACCCGCACTTGGTAGGCTCTGCACAGACGATTACTGAATGAACAGACAAATGAGTAGATGACTTCTTGATGAGCGCGTGACCAGTCACCACGCCAGGCTCTCTGATAAAGGAAGATTCTGTTTGCTTCCAGTTTTCCAAATTCCCACTCTCTTCGTGGGTGACATGATATGCTTCTCCGTTCTGATTCCGTAGGTTGAGTTAGTACTGCTTTCTAAAAAGATCCGTGCATGTCCCTGTGAGGTCTTTTTGCTTTCTTCTTCTTCTATTCTATTCTCTTTCAGTTTCTGACCATGGAAATAAAATATGGTCATTACCGGGATTTTGAAAAAGTAGGATAAAACAGGGCGCCCAGATGGCTGAGATCGTTAAGTGTAGGTCTCCTGATTTTGGCTCATGTCGTGATCTCAGGGTGGTGAGACCGAGCCCTGCATTGGGCTCTGAGCTGGGCATAGATCCTGCTTAAGATTCTCTCCCTCTGCCCCTCCCTCTCCCCCCCAAAAAAAGAAAAAGGAAAAAAGCCTAAAGAGGCTGGGAAAAAAAACCCTCTCAACATCCTCATCATGAAAACAGTTCAACACAGCTCATTGGCATATTTTCTTCGGGACTCTGGTGTTTCTTAGGGGAGAAGGAGATATTCTTTCCTTTTTTTTTTTTTTAAGATTTTAAAAATTTATTTGAGAGAGAGCATGAGCAGGGAGAAGCAGACTCCCCACCAAGCAGGGAGCCCGACATGGGGCTCAATCCCAGGACCTCAAGATCATGACTTGAGCCTTAAGCAGTTGCTTCACCAACTGAGTCCCCCAGGTGCCCCCAAAAGGAGATTTTCAAGGGCCTCAGCCTTAGGATGCCTTCCCAGGCTTGCATCCCCTACCACCCCTTGCCGTCTCTCAGGCGTCCAGAGAAGCCATTCTCCCATCCTCGTCCTCCCACCAGGTCTGAGTTCTCCCAAGGCCTTGGAGAGCTCTGCGTAGACTTGTTATTCTACTTCCTGGTGGTGGTAACAGCAGGCCTCTGCTGTTAGGGCCGCCAAGCGGCCCTAGTTGGCACAGAGGTGTTTGGGGCTCTGTTCGTCTCTTGCCCTATTATCCTTTCTGGACTTTGCCAAGGCCCTGTCTGGATCAGGCCTTGAAGCTTCCAAGCCCCCGAGTCAGCCACCAGTGTATGGCTAAAGCAAGATAGGATGTTTCCTCAAAACAACTTGCCTGAAGTCTCTGTAATTTCTGGGTTTTCAGGATACCGCTGGTACCCTCTGAGTCTCTTCTAGGAACAGCACTGGTACTTTGGAAGCTACAAGAGATGTAGGGGCAGGAGTGGAAAGGGGCTCAGTGTACGGGCCCAAGGTTCACGACTGGACTTGTGAGGGGAGTCGCAGGCCATGTCCAAGTTCAGTGGGAAAAAGTAATGTGGTTGATTAGTCATGTCTGCCCTGGGCGAGGCATGGGAATGGGAGTTTGCAACCCTTACTTCTATCCCGAGTATACGAGGGTCTGGGCCTTCAAGGAGCGCCATGGGAAAGGCGAGTTAAATTCAGAGTCCTGTGGATCTGCTAAAGTAAGTGGGATTCCTGGAATTCCCTTGAGGGAGGAATCAAAGGGGCTGGACCTCCTGAGAGGAAGCTGGACAATGGCCGGGCAGGGAGGGGATGAGAGCAGGCTCCAGACTAAGGAAAGAATTTGAGGAAAGCACCGTGGTGGCATGCCTCAGGGGAATGTGTACAAACCCGCCTCTCGGAGGTAATTATAGAACTTCAGAGAAGGCCCAGCCAGAATGTAATTGGTAAGTTCAATAGTATCTAGATCAGAGTAAAAATACATTTAAGCTTTTAAAAGCAGTGACTACTATTTTTAAACTAGGGAAATGTTTAGAAACACAGAGGGGAAGAAAAGACCCAAAGAATGATATAAGAAAAAGTTACTCTCAATTGTTTACATGTTGTCATATTTGTCTCCAGCCTTTTTATTTTCAAGGACATAAAACACGACACATAAAACTTCAGTCCCTCAAATTATCACCCCTTCCAATTCCCCAGAAGTAAGAACCACTGCTATCAGAAATGCGAAGACCATTTCTAGACCATTTTGACAATTTTTGCATATCAACCTATGCACACAGAGACTTTTCTTTTAATACCTTTAGTTTGCAGAACTAACAGTAATTCTCTACACGCCATCAGCTCAGACCTGAGCCTCTTCTGGCCAGGCACTTCCCCTAACCCGTCTTCTCCGGAGCCCCTTGGGCCCCTCCTGTGGTTCCCATCGACCCCTGGCAGCCCACCCCTTCCTGAGCAACTACCCACTCTTTTAGGTTGAACACTTCCATGTGGCAGGTGTTGGTGTGAGCCAGGGAATGACCAAGAGGCAGAGCCAGACCTTCTCTGTGTCCATCACACCGTACAACACACAGCTAAGCTTAACTTGGGGTTGAAGGTTGGGGGCTCTGGGATCACCGACAGAGCACGTGAAACCATCCTGTAGGGTCTTCTGTAGGATCTTGCCAGGTGTCAGATGCTGATAACCAGCTCGTTTTTCCTACGTTGCAGAAGGTCTTCTCAACTTGGGGTCTACAGACCTCTGAGAGCTTGTCATTAGGACCATATTTCAACTGGATTCTTTTATAACCTTACCTATTTTATTTTATTTCCTTAAAAGACATTCTGAGAAAGGGGCGCCTGGGTGGCTCAGTGGGTTAAAGCCTCTGCCTTCGGCTCAGGTCATGATCCCAGGGTCCTGGGATGGAACCCCACATCGGACTCTCTGCTCAGTGGGGAGCCTGCTTCCTCCTCTCTCTGCCTGCTTCTCTGCCTACTTGTGATCTCCGTCTGTCAAATAAATAAATAAATAATCTTTTTAAAATAAATAAATAAAAAATAAAAACATTCTGAGAAGGGTCCACAAGCTTCATTAGCCTGCCAAAAGGATCCATGACACCAAAAAAAGGAGGGAGCTAGAAATCCCTATTTAGCTTGTCATGCTATTGCCTGAAATGGAGATGACACTTCCCAGCTCATTCTGACAAACATCATGTTGTAGACATGGTGTTTGCGATTTCCTCAAAGAGCCCTTGATAAGAGGGAATCTATCTTCCTTCTTCCTTCTTCGGGGATTGCAGATTGCAGCACAACAGGATGGAACACCCGGGGCCCTGATGGTGTGGAGGGATGCACCAGTCCTGGACAGCTACCTCCAGACTGTGTCATGGGAGAAGGAAGCAAGCTTCATTTACTGACGCTGCTGTTATTCTGGGCTTCTGGGACTTGCCACCAGGCCTGAAGCAAACTAATGAAGCAAGGATCTCTGATGACAAGTTGAAAACGGCGTTGTTTATCTGAAGAGTTTTCAGAAATCACTCTCATTCTAGAGAAAGAATAATTTCAGACGTACGTGATGACTCCTTTAGTGCCTGATCTTACCTCGAGTATTTAAACAAGACTGAACTGGTGGAAACACATTTTATTCAGAGTTTCCAGTTTTGACACAGTAAATGAAATTTATGACCGTTGAAACTAATTTTTCAGCCACTTATTTTGCCTACTTTGACCTCCATCAAAGAGCATTTATGAGTAGCCTGGCTTTGTGCCCACCAACTCCTCATTTATGACAGTAACTCTTATTATCTTGAGAATTTTTAAAACCAAGCAGCGAAGATTTCTTCTGGCGTGTCCTTTGAGTTGTTGATGGAGTCAGAAAATGTGTACAGTGTCATAATTCTCAACAGCACACCTTTTTAGGATGCTGTGGTTACTGAAGGGTGTAGAATAGCAGAGCCTATCCTCAGGAAAGGTGATGATATAATAGGGACAATATCCGTGAGCAGGCGAGCTGCGTATGACATGTGCCACAAGAACAGTGCCATCAGCAAGTGATAAGGTGACTTGGAAGAGGGAGCTACTACAGTCCTTGGAAGAAGGGTACGGTTAAGGGTCAAGATGAAAGGCAAAGAAATGACCACAAGGACCAGAGAAAGGAAGGAAATGGGTAGACCAGTTGGCTGGAATGAAGGGTAGCTCCGGTAGCATCTCCATAAAATTCTTTGTTCCTCCAGGTAGAATCCACCCACATCTCCTAGAGCTGTTGTCTCCATATAGTTTTATGAAGGCTTCTTTTTTTTTAAGATTTTATTTATTTATGGGAGAGGGAGAGAGCCAAGCAGGGAAGGGACAGCAGAAGAAAAGAAAGAAGCAGGCTCCCCACCGAGTTGAGAACCCCCAACCCGAGGCTCAATTCCAGGACCCCAGGATCATGATCATGATCTGAGCCAAAGGCAGACACTTAACCAACTGAGCCACCCAGGTGCCCGTGAAGGCTTCTAGTATCACAGGAGGGTGATTGTCCCCATGAACCCTCTCTGCGAAGGGACATCTTCATTTTTATAAGCACCACACCTGCATGGACTTCTAAAGCTCTCCTGAATGGATATAATTTCTTACCAGTGCATTAACTCATCTCTAAAGGAGCCATCCCACCTAATGTTTTCTTTTATTTTTTATTTTTTTTTAAAGATTTTATTTATTTATTTGTCAGAGAGAGAGAGAGAGCAAGCACAGGCAGACAGAGTGGCAGGCAGAGGCAGAGGGAGAAGCAGGCTCCCCACAGAACAAGGGGCCTGATGTGGGACTCGATCCCAGGACGCTGGGATCATGACCTGAGCTGAAGGCAGCGGCTTAACCAACTGAGCCACCTAGGCGTCCCTAATGTTTTCTTTTAAATTGCACAAACAAATTGGGCGCCTGGGTGGATTCCTCCCAGCCCCTGGCAACAGCCAATCTGTGTTAAGTCCGTATGGATTTACCTCTTCCAAATGTTTCATGTAAATGGAGTCAAACAATATGTGATCTTCTGTGTTTGGCTTCTTTCACTTACCATAATGTTTTCGAGGTCTGTCCATATCATAGAGTGTGTTAGTCCCTCCCTCTTATGGCTGAAAAATATTCCATCCTGTGAAAGTAACCCAGTTTGTTTATGAATCTGTCGATGGACCTCTGGGCCAGTCCCTTTGCTTTCAGCGAGGTCCCTGTAAAAGGAAGTATTTGGCAGTCTGGAAATTTACAGACAGGGTTCACAGATAGGAGCAGAGGTTCACCTGGGGTCACCATGCCCGCCCACATCACCCTCAGCTTGAGAGTGCCTTGGGCTCCCCCTGGGAGCGTTCGGAAAACCTCATAATCATACTTCACGTTTGCGTCTCCACTTTACAACAACTTTGTGAGACAATCAGGATGGAGAAGCTTATCCCCATGTTATACATGAGGAACCTGAGTGCCGGTGACGAGAAGTCAGGGGGCCTGGCTGAGAAGCGTTAAGGGTCAGGGCGCGAGCCAGGCCTTCTGACCAGATCTAGCCCCTGCTAAACACTGACCATTGACAACAGCCACAGTGAGAGATAGAGACCGGGTAGGAGGGAGATTTGTGTGTCAGGAATAAATCTGGTGGTGAATAAAGGGAAGCAAACAATTGTGAGTCTGTAAGAGCCAGAACGAGCCTGGTCCGCAAGGACAGAGAATGTTTTCCGTGACCCAAACACACCACCCTCTTTCTGCATCTTCTTCCTACACATCAAAGCATCTTGCCGGGAATTCACATTTCATCTCTGTGGGTCCCCTTCCTGGAGACTTGGGAAGGAGGTTTCCTGGATGTGGTGGGTGTAGGGAGGGCAGAGAATGTCTGGAATGGGAGGCCAGCAGCACGTTGCCTATCAGAGAGATGCTTAGGCCATGTTAGCGGAAGAAAGGAATGAATTGAATGTGATTCAAGCCCCTTTGAATCCTTTGCAACCTCTTATGCTAGGCAGCTCATTCCTTTTGCACTGGAAACAAAAGCAAAAATCTCTACCAAACAGTTGCTGTCTACAGGTCCGAGCCTGTGCCTCACACCCTCCCCAAGGAGAGGAAGGGGAGCAGAGCTTCGTCTGTGCATTAGCAGGGTGGTGGCCTATAATAAAGAGACCCCAAGGGCAGTGACTTTAAGAACACACATGTTTGGGGCCGCCTGGGTGGCTCAATCAGTTAAGCAGCTGCCTTCAGCTCAGGTTAAGATCCTAGGGTCCTGGAGTCAAATCCCGCATCGGGCTCCTTGCTCAACAGGGAGCCTGCTTCTTCCTCTGCCTGCCACCGACCCCCCCCCCCATGCTTGTTCTCCCTCTCTGATTTAAAAATTAGTGAAATACTTTAAAAAAAAAAAAAAAAAAACAAGAAAAAAGAAAACACGTGCATCTAAACCCCTCTCCTGTATAGTTCCAGGCAGGTGGATGGGCTGCTTTGCTCTGCCTGGTCATTCAAAGACCCAGGTTCCTTCCGAGTCATTGCTCTGTCATCCCAGGGACACTGCTGTCATCTGCACTCCAAAGCTTCCTGGCCGCAAATTCCAACTGCCCAGTTGGTGGCAAGAGAGAAAAGCCCTGGGGAGGACTGCCTTTTCTCTCAATGTCCCGCAGGAGCCTCACAGAGTACTTCTGCTCAAGATCTTCCTCACCTGAGCCTGCTAGCTGCAAGGGAGGAGGGAGTGTGTATTCAGCCGCATGCCCTGGAGAAAAGAGAGAATATTTTGCATCTTTATCCCTCCCACCCCCGCTATATGCTTGCAACTTGCTTCTAGAAGGTAGCATAGAAGACTCACCTCCATTCACAGGCAGGAAGTTTCTCTCCTTGGCTGGAGTCTTTTTCCTGGCCTTTCCACATTCACATGGAAGGATTCAACTTGGAAGGATACAGAGGAGCCCAGGCTCGCCCGTGGGAAGGACCCTGAGTCTGGAAACGTGGAGGAGGAGAGGGAAACCAATGGGCTCCATTGAGAGAGATGAAGCAAGCGTGGCCTGGGTATGAGAGACACTCATTAATCCACACAGGGTGGTCTTCTCCGATCCTTGGAAAAAGCCAGTTTCAGCCAAGATGTTCCGGTTCCCACAGTGGGCAATGAATGGGTGGAGTTTTTAGAAAAGTTTCCAACAATACGGTGATTTATATAAACTTTCAACTTGACTTCAGAGAGGATACCAGAGCTCCCCCAAAGACACACACACCACCCAACACGTTCCTGGTAGGGAGACTCTGGCAAATAGGAGAAGAGGGGGAGGCTGACCAAGCCCGTGTGTCGTTCCTATCGAGGGCTTGGAAGCACGCCCTGACCACCCAGGGAAGCCAACCCGAGATGACCTGGTCTTCGTCAAGTAGTACCCACGCCTATGGCAGCCACCGGCTGTGACCTGTCCCTCTAGGCTTGCCCTAAGCCAAAACCAGTGCTCTGAGCCTCTCAAAACCGAGAGCTCTACAGAATTAAAAACTGGCAAGTGAGGAATGAAACCCATGGCAAGCACCTTCATGATATGGAGGCCACAGGACTCCGAGCCACCCCGGCCCTCTTGCCTCCTGCTCCTTGCCCAGAGCAGCGGCCGGCAGTGACTACACAGGCACCGACAACCCATGCCCTGGCCCCAACACCAGACCCCCATCCCAGACCTCAGGTTCCCACAAGGCAGGGTTTGGATTTCTCCCTTTTATTCTCCAGAAGCTCGGCTGCCCATCCAGTAGAAATTTTGATTCCGTTTCCTGCGGCTTCCTGTTCATCTCATCCCTAAGAAGGTGCTGGGGATTATCTCAGCCGCGTCCAGATGCAAGATAAATTTTCATGCATTTCAAGCCTAAGGCCCAAAACGCCAGGGCTGGGGGTGGGGACAGGGGAATGAAAAGCCTCGGGCTGACATGTCGCAGACCAAAGAAACACCGTTTGCTCTTTTCTGGCCCCAGGAATCCAAACTCCCCCAGAGAGCTGCCCTGGTCTTCCCCAATATGGAGAGGCGGCGTGGCCGAGGACAGTGCCCAAAACACAGAGGTGAGCAGCACCCACTCCCTGCCTTTCCTGTTGGGAGTCATCCAGGCTCCAGGGGTGGCCAAGAAACCCTCCCTACCACAGCCTTCACGTTATTTAAATTGACAACACCTTGTGGGATTTATGGCCGTTCTTAGGGTCCGCCCCTTATTTGAACTTTGGAAGAGACCTAATGTCCCTCCTGCATCCTAGCCCTCACCTTGTGCCGACACATGGGGGAGAGAAGGACAGAGGGGCTTTTTTTTTTTTCCTTAAGATTTATTTATTTATTTGAGGGGGTGGGGAAGGGACAGAGGGAGAGATTGAATCTCAAGCAGATTCCCCAGTAAGTGCAGAGCCTGGCAAAGGGGTCAAACTCATGACCCTGAGATCATGACCCAAGCCGAAATCAAGAGCGGGATGGTCAACTGATGGAGCCCCAGAAGGGGCTCTGAAGAAGGGATGAAACACTCGGGTGATAAGAGAAGACATGGGGGGGGGGGGTGGCACCTGTGTTGTTGACCTCTGCCCTGGTGTGATTACTGCAGTCGCTTACGTGAACATGGAAGACTGTTCCTTCGATGAGAAGGGAAATTTGCAGCCTCAGAGTCCAGCCTGTGTGATGTTGCTACTGGAAAGAGAGGCAGGGTCCAACTCTTGGCCACTTGTCCATTGGCCGGGTGCCCCAGCACAGCCACGGAGCCTCTCTGAGACTCAGTTTCTTCATTTGCAAACTCAGACTAAGATTTGCCACAGGTCAGACTCTGGAATCTACTGTAGATTACCATGAGGGTGTCTGTTCCTCCAGGGGCCAATTCACACTAACCTGCCCCACGAAGACTGATGTATAGACCAGAGTGTCCGTTGCTGAGTCCAGGTGAGGAATAGAGTCATGAGGAGGACTGCACAGACATTGTCAGTTGATGGTGAGCGATGACAGAAGTGAAGGTGTCACAGGGACCATGCCTGGTAGACATGGCTGAGGGGCGACCAGTGAAATCCTCTAAATGAAGGTGTCTCGTATCTACACACTCATATCTCCAGGCCATGGTCACAGGAACAGCCCATGTTGCTGTTCTCAGCCGGGCAAATTTATTGGCTCCCCAGTTGTGTCTTTTCCCTTCCTGACAATGCTCAAATTTTTATCCAGGCATCACCCGCCACACCTCATGGGCTTCAGAGCAACAGACCCCATCCCCAGCTCTTGCTCCAGATGGACCGTGAATGGCCCCCCAAGTCCCATCAAAAATTCTGTACTCCTGGGCGCCTGGGTGGCTTAGTCATTAAGCGTCTGCCTTCGACTCCGTTCATGATCCTGAGGTACTGGGATCGAGCCCCATGTCGGGCTCCCTGTTCAGCAGGAAGCCTGCTTCTTCCTCTCCTACTCCCCCTGCTTGTGTTCCCTCTCTGGCTGTCTCTCTCTGTCAAATAAATAAAATCTTAAAAAAAAAAAAAAATTCCATACTCCCACTAAGCCACCAGGAGAACCATATATGTAACTTTGTCTGACCCAGCCAGGGTGGGTCTCCGGAGTCTTGCTGGAAATGTGGGAACAAACCACTCTCACTCCTTCTGGCCTCTGTAGGATGTGGATACACTCCTAAAACAGCTGCAGCTGACTTGCCTCCAAGAAGAAGAAAAGGGTGAGGATTAGGCAGGCACAGGGGAGAGTGGAGCTGGGAGAAGAGTGGAAAATACATCAGGAAATCTGATTAAGCCATTCCTGAAGCTCACTTCCTTCAGACACACGGTTTTCAATCTGGGGGATAGCCTGGGTGGTACCGCCCCTTGGGGCATTTTGGAAATGTACAGGGCTTTTATGGTTGTCACAGTGATTGGGGATGGTGCACGTTCCTGGCATTTTGTTCGCAGGTGCTAGGGATTGTTAGGTATTCTGTAATGTGTGGACTTTTCTACACGGCAGAAGACTCTCCATAGTCCTCCAAGACTTACATAAGTCTTAGTTGGCATCAATGTTGGTGGAAACCCTGTCCATTTAGTTTGGGTGGCCCCAAAAAACAGAGCTCAAAGTGTAGGCTTATGTGTGGCTTATTTAGGAGATGACTTTAGGAAGCAGAAACAATTTGATGGTAAATTTGATATGTCAAGTCAGAAGGCCATGGAGTGCCCAGACATTTGACTAAACATTATTCTAGGCATGTCTCTGAATGCTTCCGGATGAGGTTGACATTTGAATTGGTAGACTGTGTAAAGCAGATGGCTCTCCCCAGGCTAGGTGGGCCTCATCTAATCAGTTGAAGGCCTAAATATGATAAAAGGCTGAGTTGGTTGACTCTCTTTGTGTCTTTGAGCTGGGACATGGGTCTTCTGCTGCCCTGGACTCAGAATCTTATTGAAACACATACCATAGCCTTTCTCGCTTCTCAGGTCTTTGGCCTTGGATGGAACTATACCATTGGCTCTCCTGGATCTTCAACTTGCTGACTGCAGATCTTGGAACTGCCCAGCCTTCATCTTCATGTGAGCCATTCCAGTCCCTTATAATAGATAATACATAAATAATACACCTGTGTGATATATGTAAGTTGTATTATGCGTTTATTCCCTTCCAGGAGATGTAAACTTCGTGGTTCCGATGGGGCTGATACTGACAGCTCTCAGGCTTGGCCATGGTCACGTGCATCTGTTGCATCAGAAGGAGGTCTTCCCTGGTACCCCCCCACCCCCCCAAGTCAGACCTGTCATTTCGCAGGTGGCGTCCTGCTACCCGGCCGCCCACTCATCCCTTCCAACCCACACTCTTCCAGCAAACTGTGATTCAGTCTAGAAATTCCTCTCCTCCAAGGGCTCTAAGCAGCCAATTTGTGGGAGTCAGTACCTGAGACCATGCCCTTCTAATCAGAAGGAGCAGATGCCTTGGCCACACTGTTCTCCCTGCTCCAGGGGCTTGGCTCAGATCCCTCCTGGGAGGCCCCTGCCCCAAGGCCGTGACCCTTGCTCATCCCATCTGTCTCCCGATTTGCAGCGTGCCTGGTGGTTTCTCTCTCCCCCTCTAAATGCAAGTTTCTTGAGAACAGGAGCTGTGACCTGACGCTTGGCCTGGAGGGGGAGCTCAGTAAGTCTCTGCCAAAAACCAGGTGTGCAAAGGGACCCAAGGGTCACCTTCTGCCAAACACCCCTTAGATGGAGGACTCCCAGCATGGGTCAGGGGACAGGGTGCACCAAGACCTGCTTGGTATCAACAGTGTCTTACTCAGGACTTAGCATCGTAGGGGAGAGACGCTAAGTCACAGGGTCAGTCAGAGGTGGGCTGCAAGTGTCCTGGGGGACATGGATGGGTGTCAGGGATCTGGAAAGCAATAACCCCCGTGCCTGCTGATGACAGCTGGGGACCGAAGTGGATGGCTCCTGGATGGGGTGGGCGCCATACCTGGGTAGTCCCGAGCCTAGTTCTCCAGCTCCCACCTACCCTTCCCGTAAACCCCTATCCCCAGCCTGTCTCAGATTCTAGCCCACACACCCCCAGCTTCCTTCTTCCCGTTTCTCCCACTAAACCTTAACCTCACCCCTGCCACCCCTGGGTGGGATCCCCCCTGGCTCCCATTATGTTCCCCCTGCCCTGCACACATCAGGTCTCAGTCCCCCATCCAACCCAAGGTCTGGTCACCCCAGGACACTGCCCTTGCTCCCCGTGTCTGCCAGTGCAAATGGACAGGAACACCCCAGGCGGAGTGAGGCAGACCCCAAACCTGGAGAAGCTATTAGATCAAGATCCATGTTTGTTCATAAGCTCTTATGTTTCATTTTTACTGCACAGCCCTGCATGGAATGAGATCTGACTGTCTTAGTTCAGGAGTGCAAGCATCCCTCGAGTCAGCATTGGTTCATTGGTCTCTCCCTGCTCTGCCCACCAGGATCACACAAAAGCAACACTAATCTCTAGTGATTCCTTGCTTTGTCACTCTGAGAAGGGCTCCAGGTTCCAGCACATTCTTTTGATGGAGAGGAACGTGTGCCGAGGATGTGCAACTCCGTGCTCAGCTCCACCTGCACCAACATGGCACAGACAGGTAGTCCTTTGCTGTCATGCAAGCCACGTGCTGGACACGAGCATCCCACTGTGTAAATGTAGAACAGAGGTGCACAGGGATTTTCCAAAGCTGACAGCTGGCAGCCAGCAGTTCTGGATGCCAAGCCCTGAAAGATGGAAATACAAAGCAGAAAGGCAAATAAGGAAAGAATGAGGAGAAAGAGAGCAGCAGTATAACACCTCTTGGAAAAACGTTAGTATTCCCTAACAATCCTCATCTAGAATCTGGGGCAAAGAGATAGCGTAAGGGACTATGGGCCAGGTAAGTCACATTTTTCGAAAGAAAGAAAGAAAGAAAGAGAGAAAGGAAGGAAGGAAGGGAGAGAAAGAGAGGGAGGGAGGGAGGGAGGGAGGGAGGAAGGAAGGAAGGAAGGAAGGAAAAGAAACACTCTAGGTTTTAAAATCCATTGGTTGGAAGACCAGAAAAAACCATCTGCTGTCCCTGCTCCCAAACAATAAACGAACTTCCTCGCACAAAAAGGGAACCGCAAACACAAACACACTCTTCTGGAGAAACTCTCGGAGGACGTCTCCTGCCCTGCTGGAGCCTCCAAGCTGATGGCGCTGGGCTGTGGTGACAGATGGGGACCCATGTCCTCTGGATGCTCCCCACCGAGCTGCAGGCCACCGGGGAGGACAGTCCCCAGGCCGTGCCTCTCTCTGCCCCAAACACGTGTGCACACACAGTGCAGCACGTCCAACAACACACAGACGCTTGTCACTGGGCTCTGGAGCTCGGGGCTGATGTGGTGGGATCTGTAACCCTAAACATCCCTCGTGTTGACTGACGATGGTCAGGCCCCGGAGAAAGTCCTCTCCACTCCTCTCACCCTGTATTTTCAAAACACATGGTGACTGCATCTGAATGCCGCGGGCTTGTGGGCTGGGTCACTGCCAACCCTGGGGTCGGATCTGAGCCATGGAAGACTGTGGGTCAGACACAAAGGAGTTAAGGGGCTCAGCCCTCTTCCTGGCGTGGGTGGGATGCGCTGGCCAGCGGAGAAGGAGCATGTGTTGGGAGGGCCCCCACGGACCATGGCCTCCCTGGCGTGGCCCTGGAGGCAGTGTTGGGCACAGCTGCGTGAGCCAGCCGTGGAACATTCTGCAGCATTAAACAACTCGTAAATCCATACACACAGGCAGTCCTCATGACTTGCAGGGTTCAGGGTCTGTAAAATCCCCACAAGCTCTGAGTGAGCAACACCGAATGCTGTTCCTACAGGAAAAACAGGGTCCGATTCCTGCGTGCCTCTGCTCACAGTGTCTTTGTCAGCCGATGAGTACGTAACCTTGTTTTACGTGTGTCTCTGTATACAGGCCCCTCATTCAATACATACTTGTTTCACAAACATCGAACTTGTGCCTGAACGAAGTGTATCGAACACACCCCCTTCCTCTGCAGGTATCTCACAGCCTTCTGGGCTCGGGATCGCCGGACGGCAGACTGCCCTGTGCTTGGGGGCCACTTCCGACCACAAAGCCGCCCCAGAAAAGCACAGAGATTTGATAAACGTGGTGCTAAAGAGAGCACAGGAAGGACACTTGCTTCCCCGACGTGAGAGGTGAAACAAGGAGGCGAAGGGCCATCTTGTTCAACCTCAGCTTGGAGCTCGTGTGTCAGGCGAGCAAAGGCTTCCCCACACGGGGTGTGTCTGCAAATCCCCCAGGAAGCGCCAAGAACTGATCAGGGGCTTCCAAAAATGGTAGCAGGTGGCTGAATTCCTAAACACAGAATCACGAATAAGGAGGATCCAATGGGTGGGGTCCCCACGGCTGGTGTGAAGTGAGACGCTGACCTTTCATAGTGTATGAACTAGCCCGGCACCGAAGGCTAAGAGGCAAAAGGTTTTGTTTTGATAAAAAGTTGTAATACGATTTAAATTTTCAAGAGTTGATAAAAATCTTATTTTTACTTAAATGAGTTTGATCAAAACTTTTATATTCATGAATTATAATTTACAGTTTGGCATCTACTTTTAATAGGCAAGTTTCAATATTTTATTTTTTCATTTTCTATTTTTTTTTAAGATTTTATTTATTTATTTGACAGAGAGAGATCACAAGTAGACGGAGAGGCAGGCAGAGAGAGAGAGAGAGAGAGGGAAGCAGGCTTCTTGCTGAGCAGAGAGCCCGATGTGGGACTCGATCCCAGGACCCTGAGATCATGACCTGAGCCGAAGGCAGCGGCTTAACCCACTGAGCCACCCAGGCGCCCCATTTTCTATTTTTTTTAAAGATATTTCTTTTTTATTTTATTTATTTAGCTTTTTAAGTAGGCTCCGTGCCCAATGTGGGGCTTCAGCTCACAACCCAGATTTGAAGAGTCACACACTCTACTGACTGAGTCAGCCAGGCACCCTTAAGTTTAAATATTTTAAAAGACAAACAATTTTTTTTAAAAACATGCCATTTTAATTTTATGTTTTCTTTATACTTTTGCAAAAACATTGAAATGTTGTGTTCTTCTAATGTAATTGCTCTTATGATGTACTCTTTAGATCATTACTGTTTGGAAAACAAATTATGTGAACATCTAATTACAATTATAATGAATAATGTTGCTAAAATGAAGACAATAAAAACAATTTATATGGAGGAGCGCCTGGGTGGCTTAGTCAGTGAAGGGTCCGACTCTTGGTTTCAGCTCAGGTCATGATCTCAGGTTCGTGAGATAGAGCCCCACATTGGGCTCCGAGCTCAGCAGGGAGTCTGATTGACATTCTCTCTCTCCCTCTCCCTTGGTCATGCCCCACCCTCTCTCTCTAAAATAAATAAATAAAAATCTTTTTTAAAACTCCATTTCCATAGAGTAAATACTATGATAATATGTGATTTCTGTGTGTCTTTATTTTGTTACTTGTCTGGAAACTGCCAGCCCATCACCAAACACCAGGTATATCCTACAATAATTAAATTTAGATGTCTTTGATATCCTGCTGACTTGTGGTCCCATAAAAATAATAACTTTACACATCTTTTAAAATGTTGTTGCTATAAAAATGAGTCTATCAGTACAGGAGGGTGGATCGTGTCTCCTTTAGGAGTTTACTGGTGTTATTTATCGCTTCTCACTATTTACACACACAACATGTGGGATTCCATTTGTGCTCCCATCTGGGGCCTACATGCATCAGGTGAGGGCCTGTTCCTATGGAGACTGAGGGTTTTGGAGTGTTTGGGTATCTGCATCCAAGGAAAGCAGCAGCCGGCCCAGCAGACATGCTGATATGCTGGAAGTGACCAATGACCTGCTAAATGTCATCTCAGTGCTGGGAAAAGCCCCCCCAGCAGGTCGCTGGTAGAGGCAGTGGAAGGGTTCAAAATATGTGATGGCCATGGTGGGGGCAGGAGATGAGGCTTGGGGAGGCTGGTAGAGACGGAGGGTCGTCTGCCCTGCTGATCCAGACATCAGCTGAATGCCCTCTGCCATCCTGCTCTGGAGGACATGCCATGGACCTCTCTCCAATGGGACCTCGCTCAGGTCCTGGACGCAGTGCTCCCCCACTCTATGCTACGGAGCTGTGTCCTGGGGATCCCACCGCTGACTGTCACAGAGCCAAGGCCCCTCCAGAATGTGTCTACAAGGAACTAGGCATGCTGCATGGAGGCTGCCTGCCCAGGGATGCAGGCTTGAAGCCGGGGCCATGACACCTCCAAGGAAAGCTTCAGGTGTGTGGAGCCTTGGGGAGCACAGAAAGTGATCTGGGCTCGGCTTCCAGCCTCTAGTTTCGGTACTAACCAGCTGTGCGATCTTGGACGATTGCTTTAACCTCTATGGGCCTCTACTTCCTCATCTGGAAAACAAAAGTATAGTCCTGGGTGATTGTCCATGTCCCTCTGGCTTTGTAACTCCACCTCGGATCTGCCAGAGGGATTCCTTCTGTGTGTCTTGGACGGGGTCCAGTGTCAGGATGACTTACTCTAATAGGCAGTTGTTCTTTTGTTTGTTGGCCTCGGGGGAGCTCAGATATTTTATGATGTTATGGGCAGCAGAGGTGACTGGCAGCCAGTACCCTCTGCCTCTGGGCCCACGTGGCTGGCCCCGGCCCAGCCTCTCCGGTGGAGGTCATCCCAGCCTCATTCTGCGGTCAGACTTGCTACCTTCTGGGAAGTGCCCACAAGATAATAGATCCCTTTGACAGCTCTGAGTCTGCTGGACGGCAACAGGCAGCCCTTGGCTTCTCTAATGTGGTTCGGTTTGTAACTTTTTTAAACCATGACTTAACTGTATTCACTTATTCTATAAATATTTAAATGGGGGTTAATAATTCCTACCTCACAGTACAGCTGGGAAGAGTAAGCAGTTCATATAGAACTATGGGTGGTGCCTGACAAGAAAATGAACTTGAGCTGTTGAGCACCTGCTGCTTGCCAGGCACGCGCTAGATGCTAGAATGCCAAAAGGAGGAAAGCCAGACGATGTGGAGTGGACGGAGGGGAGACAGACATGCACATGAGAGTACACTCTGGGAGATAATATAATACAGGCAGAGGAGCAGTTATGGGGGTGTAGACAGAGAGATGTTAATCCCTTCTGGGGAAGGAGAGAAGGTTGGAAGGTCTGGTGGACATCCATGGCTCCCCTACACCCAGAATTGCATCCCTTCCATTAGGCAGGTAGGGCTGATCCCAGATGAGGGCAGGTGACCCATTTATAGCCAATCAGAATATCCACATCCCTGATGACAATCTGGGGTCAGGGCTGAGCAGATGGCACACATGGGGACAATCAGAAAGCTACTGAGGACTTTTATCAAACCTCCCAGAAAAGCATTCATTCTCTCTCGGTCTAGGATCATGAGTTTTCAGGAAAATGCATGCTTGGAGCTCCCAGTGAATATCTTCAACAGTAAGTTGAGAGAAACTGAACCTATGTCAGAGAAAAAGCTGGGACACAAGGAGAAAGACAGAGAGACAAAAACAAAACAAAAAACAAAAACAAAAACCAGAGAGAGAGAGAGGGAGAGAGGAATCATGGCATTCTAAACCCCTGGATCAAGCTATACCTGAAGCTACAGCCAATAAAGCACTCCTCTGCCTAGACTACATTGTATTGGATTTCAGATATTCACAATAATGAGCTTTGGCCAACATAGAACATTTCTGGCTGATTTTAAATACAGAAAATTTTAAAGAAGAGGGAATGCGTGAGCTGAAATTTGAAGAACTTGCAGGGTTTCAGCAGATAAAGAAGTAGCATTAATCCTTGGGATTCAGGCACAAGTCATCATTCCCAGGAATTCTTGGGATTTTCCCAAAATCATATTCCACATTTTTACAACACTTTATTTACTCGTTTTTAAATGTTACTGAGTGACGTAATAACAAACTGAGTCGCGTTTCTGCGGTAGGGTTATAAACCATGCTTCAGAAGCTGGCTATTTTAAAGAAGATATGACAATAAATGTACAATTTATTTTTGTTAAGATTACATATTTCAATAACAAAAAAAATCTCTGTCCGAGTAGATGTTTGTAGTAAAGAACATTGAAAGGAGGGACGATATGTAGAAAATAAATACCAAACACAAGTCATTTAAACAGAGAAAACATTCAGTGCCTTAAGGAATAGGTTCCATCTCCGTTTCATGACATGCATTCCCGAGGCAGAAAAAGACCTTTCACTTTTTGTTGATGCTGGATGAACCACTGGTCTAGGCTCCATCCAAGCTGCTTGCTTCCTGTCTGATGATGAAAGCATTGTGCCTCTCGCCCTGATGTAAGTTTTGCCTTTGGAATCAATATTGCTTTGGCAAGGTCAGATGTTAGATCATCAGTGGCTTCCACGGCCATGTCACCTTTGCTTCTGCTTGTTTTCCTTCCAGGGTCCAGCTGGGTGGGCAGGTGCTCAGCAGGGTCGGTCCACTCTGGCTGGCGGGAGGGCCAGCTGCTCGCAGCTCTGCTCCACCTCAGGGGTCTCTGGGTGGCTTTTAGCCCATGGCAGTCGCTCCCTGCCAGGCCCTCCCCCTAAGGTCGACCCTCTGTCCAAGACCACACTCAGCCAGAGGGCCAGGCACCTCGACTTCTGGGCAGCTGGGTCCCCCTCCTCTCCTCATCTCTGCCCCCATGAGTTCCACGGCCCTCAGCAACCTCTGAGCTTCCCCCCACCCAGTTCACTGAGACCCCCTGTCTCTGCATCTCCTTGCTGGGGCTCAGAGGTTGTCCCCAGGAGAAGGAACCCCAGGGGAACATGGGGTCACCTGTGTGTGTTCCAGCTCTCCAGGACCTCACCCCCATGTCGCTGGTGGTCCAGTTCCTGGGAACAGGTGTCTCATCCTCTGCCCACTGTTATAATTGTTTAAGCTGACCACTGTTTCTAGACCTGTCCCTCCAACATGGCGAGATAGGAAAGCGCATCCCTGGTGTACAGTAGAAAATTACTACTGTTGTTTTTACGCACAGTCCAGGTTTAAAGCATGGATGTTCTGTTGGGTCACCATAATTCCATCCCTTTCTTTTCTTTTTAACAACAATTCTACATTTAAATGGATTCGATATTCTCCCTAAGTCTTTTTACAGTGATCTCCCTGTTCTCGAGTTCTTCATTTCATTCATTTCCCTACAGGTTTGATTTTATAACAAGCAGGGGTTTTTTGTTTGGTTTGGTTTGGTTTTTTGGGAAGGACTCAGGGTTCCACGCTCCCTGAGCCCTTTGCAAACACCTGCAAACCCTTTGCAAACACCTAGTCCAGCCATCATTCCTCGATCACAGTTTCTTTATGGTGCTCTATTTTTTTTTCCTTAGTTCTTTCCCTAGGTGATAAAAAAAAAAAACTTCAAAAATGTTTAGAATGTTGTTCCCTTTATTCTCTGGAAATACTGACACCTGCAAAAGTATGCATACTGTATAGATCGTAAGTTATCACAATCCAACACACAAACTCGTTACCCAGCGGGTCCCTGGCACATTGCTAGGACTGGTGAAGCTCTCCTTGCGCTCCTCCCAGTGGTAACTTCCCACCCCAGCCGCCCCCAGGAGATCTCAGCCCTAGTTCTTTTGAGATTTACCATGAAATTTCCTCCAGGGATACACCACCTAATTTTGTTTGCTTTTTAACATGCTAAATGTGGCATGTTTCTGAGATTTGGCGACATCAATGTGTGTGGCTGTGGTTCCTTTGTCATCCCTGCTCTAAATTCAGTGTATGAATTTGGAAAAAGCTGCAATGTCCTTACCCATTCAGCTGAGAGTTGGATTGTTTCTGGATTTTTCCTATCACGAGCAGTGCTGCTATGAACATTCTTGTGCTTGACTTCCAGCATAATTGCAATCTTTTTTTTTTTAAGATTTTTATTTATTCATTTGACAGAGATCACAAGCAGGCAGAGAGGCAGGCAGAGAGGAAGGGAAGCAGACTTCCCGCTGAGCAGAGAGCCGATGCGGGGCTCGATCCCAGGACCCTGAGATCATGACCCGAGCTGAAGGCAGAGGCTTTAACCCACTAGCCACCCAGGCGCCCCTGCATTCATTTTTGTAGAATATATAAAGTACCCAAGTGTGAAATCCGTAGGATTGCAGCCAAGGTGCACATTCAGGTTTGCAAGCTAATGCCAGATAGTTAGAGGTCAAACAAGCCAATTACCATGGATGGCCTCTCCACACACACACACACACACACACACACCCGCCCCATCCCTCCATCCAAATCTCCAGCTCCCAGCCTGGAATGTCCCTGCATATGGGAGGGGAGTCCCCTCAGCTATTGATCCCCTGGAGTGGTTTGCTTTTTCTGTGAAGATGCTTGAAAATTTTGTTTTTAAGATTTTATTTATTTATTTGACACAGATTTTATTTCTTTATTTGACAAAGAGAGAGAGCACAAGCAGGGGCAGGGGCAGTGGGAGAAGCAGGTTCCTTGCTGAGCAGGGAGCCAGACGCAGGAGTCGATCCCAGGACCCTGGGACCAAGACCTGAGCCAAAGGCAAATGCTGAATGGACTGAGTCACCCAGGCATCCTGAAGAATTTTTTCTTTATCACCAAAGTCCACTAATTTCTGCCTTGCATTTTGTTGGAACATGGTTTATCCTGCTCATTTGTATACACAGCCCTTCCTTTGAAGGAAATTCACCTGATTGCAGTTTGAACACACCTTTGTCCTGCGTGTAGGGCTCTCCACTCAGGCCCATCAATTATCCTTCAACTTAATCCTGTTTTTCTCTGTCCAACATCAAATTATTTCTTGTTCTCATTTACATCACTGTGATGATTGTGAGCTTCTCCCGGACATCATAATTCAAATGTCAACAGTATCTCTTCTGTTCTTATTTCCAGTTGATACTTTAATTCTATATCCAGAAATGATATTTTAATCCTATAATGACCTTGTCCTTTATTTGTTGCCTTAAATCTGAAATCTCCCTTCTCCTCTCCTCCTGTTGTTTCCCTCCTCATCTTTGAGTCCTAGTTTCACTGGATTCCTGCGCTCATTGAGCTGTAGAGCAGAAAGAAACTCCTGTCTTCTGGAATTTTCTTCTGATGCTTCAGTTATGATGTCTGCTCACAGGGAGCCTGGCCTTTGCCGGCTGCGTCCCCCCTTTTTCCTCCGTGGCCTACTTTCATAGCTGTGCTGCTTTCCCCTCCCATGTCCCTGCTCAGGGAGGGGCATTTGCTGGTTTAATTGGCTCGGACTCCTGTTTGGTTCATTCGTGTCCCCAAGTCCTCAAACAGTGCTTGGCATATAGTAGGTGCTCAATAAATATTTGTAGGAGAGATGGATGGACAGACGGAAAAGTAAAGAAATCAATTAGGAGGCGGTCACCGTCGCTTTATGCAAGGATGATGTGAGCCTGACTGATGGCAGCAGAGATGGGGGGTGAAGGGGTGGATTAGACATACCCTGGAAGCCTGGGCAGGGTGAGGCGGTGTGGGGCAGGGGTGCAGAACTGAGCATGTATCCCGGGTGGGGGAGGGGGAATGAATAAGAAGCACAATCCACTCATCAAGGTAAACTGAAGACCCTAGTGTTTCTAGCTTGGATGAACAAGTGGTGTCATTAGGTTCTGCACTGAGAGAAGAAGCAAAAGATGCTGGGTTCACCTTGAACTTGCCGGGTCTGATAACACTGGATGGCCTTGGCCACAGGACTGACGTTCAGGAAAGAGCAGTGCTCGACAGAAGCTAGGGTGTCATCAGCTAGGGTGAAGGTAGACGCACGGGGGTTAGATAAGAGAGTGGGGCAGGGGATTGAACCACTTACCTGCATTAAAATGAGGGAGGGACCAGAGGTAAAGAAATCAGATTCCATGAAGCTCCAGCTCCCAGAAAATGTTTCCAGACAGAAAAAAATGACTATGCAGATGTGTGCTCCATTCGTGCCCCGTTTGACTTCCTCCAGGCCCACCTTCTTCTCTATTACCCCACTATTCACCCCCTCACAAGTGTTTGCAAAGTAAAGAAAGAAAATGCAGATTGAGATCATCTCAAAAATGTGAAACCGCTGCCTTTAGCAACAGGAATGGTTCGATTCTTTTTGCATTCACTCAAGGGCACAGTATGAGTCACTTGAGGTTCTGAAAACTCTGCAGGAACTAGGCATTTTAATACCCTAATTGGCAAAGTGAAGAGGGGGGGCAGACAACAGCCGGTAAGAAATGCTGAGTGTAGGGAGGGAAGATCCCAGGAAGGCTTACACTTCACCCTCTGGAAACAGTGACATCAGCACACGTGGTGACCCCAGTGGAGTCAGCTGTCTCCTGGCTTGGGACTCAGACTTGGGGCTGGGGATGCTTCCCGGGATCTCCCAGCCTACCACCCCCAGCCCTGCCCCACCCCCTCAGTCCTACAGCCTGGGACTTATTTCAGGGTTGAGTTGATGACTTCATCCTGAGTTCAAGTCCCATCTCTGCGGGCGATGTGCAAAGCCACATAACCTGGGCCTCCCGGTCAGGACATCATCATGGGAATGAGACATGGGGGATTTAGCGCCAAGCGGAGTTGCCCTGGACTCCAAGGGGCTTTTGTTACTGAATTGCCCGAGCAGATCTGAACCAGGAAGCATTCCTCCAGGAGGCAGGTAGGCGTTCCTGTTTTATGAAGTCTTTTATTTTTTTAATTTACGATTTTATTTATTTATTTGGGAGAGAACGAGAGTGCACAGAGGGAGAGGGAGAAGCAGGCTCCCCACTGAGCAGGGACCCCCCAACGCTGGGCTCTATCCCAGGACCCCGAGATCATGACCTGAGCCAAAGGCAGCTGCTTCCCTGACTGAGCCACCCAGACACCCCTGTTTTATGAATCCTTATCCTTCAGTCAGCTAGCCGAGGCTTCAGAGAAAATTACAATTATAATCACTAATCACAGGAAGGCTACTTATTACTGAATTAATACCAATTTTTCTATAGCTAATAATCATTCTTATTTATGCACTTATAATACTTGGGGATAGACTAACTTTGATGCGTGATCTCACCTACCCATCATGACGAGTCCTGAAGGACACATTGTCATCTTCATTTTATTTCTGAGGAAACATGTTCATGCATTTATTACTTCAGTAAAATGCATCTCTTGCCAGCTGTCAGCTAAAAATGGGAGGAAAGGGGCGCCTGGGGAGCACAGTCATTAAGTGTCTGCCTTCGGCTCAGGTCGTCATCTCAGGGTTTTGGGATCGAGTCCCGCGTCGGGCTCTAAGCTCTGTGGGGGAGTCTGCTTCTCCCTCTCCCTCCCTCTCTGCTTGTGCTCTCTCTCTCACTCTCTCAAATAAATAAATAACACCTTTAAAAAAAAAACACTTTATCGAGGTATCATCGACACAAGAAGCCTATCAGGCACGTGCACGGGATCGTGACACAGAGGTAGGGACATGGAAAGCCTCGGTGGTGACCGGGCAGGTGGCCTTGGTGGCCAAGTCCCGCTCTGGGGTGCAGCAGGATGAGCTATGTCCATGTGTGTTGTGTGGTGCTGGACTGTTCCTCAGGCAGTTTGGGCCTGGGAGCCTCCCTCTTTCCTGCCGCACTGCCCAAACCTAGTGGACTGGTGCTGCTCATGGTTTAATGAGCTCGCCAAGACCCTGTACCATTTTATCCTGGCCTTCGGCTCATGGGAGCAAAACTCACAGTTTCTGTGGCTGGCCGTGAAGAGCCCTGTCCAGCACAAGGCTGTGCCCTGTGATGCTGGGCAGCAACGAGTCCCAGCCCCCACAGCGGGGGGTGGGGACACGCAGGGATGTGTGGGGACAGCTGGGACGGGGAGCCTCCAGGGAAGCAGTGGCCGCACAAAACCCTTAGCTGCTCCATCAACCTTTCCCACCGCGGCAGCCTGGCTGTTGGGTGTGATGCCAGAGCCTTGGTCCCAGCCCGCCACGGCAGGGCTCACTTTGTGCGTGACCCTGAACGAGGCCTGAAGTCCACCTTGGTCTGCTCCATGGGGCTCGGCTACAACAAGGCCTGAGTTACTGGTGGAGTTCCATGGGGCGAGGCCCGGGCTACGTTCTTCTCTGTCTGCCCTCGAGAGCCTACAGGGTGAGCAGCTGTACCCTGGCTTTGCTCAGACCGGCTACCACACTTCCAAATGGCTCCAGCTGTACCTGGCAGGGCAGGAGTTCAAGTCTGTGTCCATCACAGACTTTGAAACCCAAGGACCTCATAGGTAATAGGAATAAAAAGATGAAGAGGAGAAGTCGAGCTCTTCAGCCTCTCATAAGACCATAGCGATAACCTCGTATGGGACCCCTGCTTGGGAAAGCAGCCCCATAACCACTGGATTGATACAGATAAACTCTGATCACACACACACATACACACATACACACACACACACACACACACACACACACACCAGAAGACCCCTATTTGATTCTTCCCGGGTGATTCTGAGACAGTGTAAGATCTAAGTCCGTAGAGACAGACGCTGCTAAGCCTGCCGGTGGTCACCCCATGTGATCCCCTCTCCTCGGGCATGGGTGGGACCTGGGTCTTGCTTCTCAGCCAGACCAGAGCAGAGCAAGTGGCCATCACTCCTGGATCAGTCTTAGCAGACCAGTGCTTTGATGAAGCAAGGGGCCAGGCTGAGGACAGATCTCAGATCCCTGTTGCTTTAAGCCCCTGCATTTCTGGTGCCTTGTTACGGTGATGGGCAATCAGCTGCCAGCCGCTGAGAGCAAGGCATGGTGTCCCTGGGGCCTTCGGGGTGCCTGCCCAGCAGGAACACAGGTGCCCCGGAGAACAGGTCTCTGACTCTCCCCGTCCAATGTGTCCCCCACACTGCCTCAGAGAGATCGTCCTGAAACTCTGATTCACTTGTGTCACTCTCCTCTTTAGTCTTGTCGGTGACTCCCTATCATTTTAAATAAAAATCCAAACTCTGTCACCTAGCGATCAAGGAACATCCCTGCTAAGTTCAGCCAAACTGCTATGCCAGACTCTTCTGGACATTGCTGCTGACCCCCTCCCACCCTGTGCTCCAGCCCCTCCCCACCGCCGCCCTCCCAGCTGCTCCCCTGGGTCAGAGCCCTTGCTCCCCAGGTGACCCTGCGCAGAAGAGGGTCTCTCTTCTTTGCCTGGTGAGTTCCTACCCATCCTCTATAGCCCCTTCTCCTGAAGCCCTCCCACCTCCTCCCTGAGCCGAGGGCAGCCTGCCACTGCGCTCTCTTGGGGCACACCACGGGTCATACTGAATTATAATCATTGTTAAGCTCAGCCCCCTTTCTAGTCTGAGTTCTCTCTGTAGAACTTGATACACTTGTCTCCTTCGTCATGTCCTTTTCTTCGCCACTCTTTCTGCCTGGAAAACGCGGCTTAATGAGTAAACGCAGGGCATTACTAACGAAACCCAAGGCTGAAGGGAGGCTCTTGCGGGTCCGAGGGCAGTGGGCACATAGGACCAGCTCTGTAGATGCGCGAGGCATGAGTGCAGGGAGGTCAGCAATCACTGGAGATAGAATCTCACGTTGCTGATACTGTCCCTTCACGGCGAGGGACAGGCCGGGGACCCGAGACTTCCTCTTTCTGCTAGAGAGAGCCACCTACTCTGTGCTAGCACATCACAGAGTGATCTCTCCTGAGACTTTGTTCTTAAAGACCCAGCATGTGAACTGCGCTTCCTTCCTGTCCCTAAAACATTAAATGATGTGACGAACTTGACTTAAAGTCGAGCCTTCCAGCTCTCCTGGGGTTGCCGACTGTGACCGCTCAGACTCAAGCCTTGGTATCCAAACCACAGAAAAAAACGGCTTCTCAATTTCATGGAAGGGGCCATACGGTCAGCTCAGTCGGTGGAGCTGTGACTCCTGAACGCGGGGTCATGAGTTCAAGCCCCAGGTTGAGTACAGTTGACTTAAAATTGTAAAAAAATGTTTTTTCTCACCACTTATTTTTGTCCCAGGTGGAGAGGGGGACACCAATGTCATCCAAATCCAGTCACCCAGAGAAGGAGGCAGGGGAAGGGTGTAGATACTGTTCCTGACCCTGTCCCCATTTAAGCTTACAGGAAGACCAGCCTTAAGTCACAGACGGCCTGGCATGTGGGGTGGGGGGATCCCTGGAGAAGGGACGTGTGCAGCGAAAACCATGCAGCCAACCTCTCAACCATGAGTGACTCGATTTCAGTTTAACCGAGCTGTTGACACCACGTTTCCACACGAGGGTTGGGCTTGGCGGTGTTCGCATTTAGACACGAAAAGCAGGAGAACATATTTTCAATCTCTGTCTTATCAGTTCATGGTTGATTCCAGACCATGAAAAAAAAATGTATGTACATAAAAACCACTGGCTCAGATAACGGCTGATCCATGGCTTTTGGGGTCTCCGGGCTTGGGTCAGAGCCAGGCCAACCGCGCAGAAATCTGTTATCCGAGTGGCTGAGGAGTCAGTTTGAAAGCAGAGTATGTCTCAGTGTCTACACGGGGAAGGAGGACACCTTTCGTTCTCTTGTGTTCTACTGCAGGAGTGTTTCCAGTCCGCATGTTGGCCCCTTCTCAGCCCCAGTCTGAATAACCGGATTCAGGAGACTTAAAAAATCCTTTACTTGTTCCCCTTGCCTGAGTTGCAGACATCAATCACTCAAGAAAGACTTACCAGGGGCACCTGAGGGGCTCAGTCGGTTACGCTCCCGCCTTCAGCTAAGGTCATGATCCCAGGGTCCTGGGATCAAGTTCCGCATCGGGATCTCTGCTCACTGGGAAGTCTGCTTCTCCTTTCTCCCTCTGCCTCTCCCCCTGCTTGTGCATGCGCTCTCTCTGTCAGATGAGTAAATAAAATCTTTAAAAGAAAAAAAAAGAAATATTTATCAGCCTTCTTTACATCGGGCACTGTTGATGCAAATTGGGGTAAGACTTTATTATTCCCTGCCTCCAAGGGAAGGAGACCAAAAGTGGCAGATTCCAACAGGTTGTTTAGTAAACGTTAGAAGAAGGAATGAACGAAGAATATGCATTATAGGGGGAAACCCCAGTACTCTGGTGTGTGCTCCGGAAGACACAAACTAGGGTGTTACAATAAAACCTTTCTCCCTGGCACCTGGGAGGCTCAGTCAGTTAAACATTGACTCTTGATATCAGGTTGTGATCTCAGGGTCGTGAGATCGAGCCCCGTGTCAGGCTCTGTGCTCAGCATGGAGTCTGTGTGAGATTCTCTCTCTCTCCCTGTGCCTGTCCCTCCACCTGTGCTCACTCATGTGTTCTCTCTTAAAAAAAAAAAAAAAGAAAAAAAAAGAAAGTCTTTTCTTCTTCATGTCAACCTAGAATCATAACATTTGCCATTTGCCTTTTGCCCTTCCAGATTCAGTCATGGATTGGTAGTGGCAAAGGGCAGCAAGACTCTGGGCATTTAAAATAAATAATGCCGAGGTTTGCCTGGGTGGCTCAGTTGTTAAGCGTCTACCTTTGGCTCAGGTCATGATCCCAGGGTCCCGGGATGGAGGCCTGCAGCAGGATCTCTGCTAGGCAAGGAGCCTACTTCTCCTCCTTCTGCTGCTCTCCCTGCTTGTGCTCGCTCTCTCTCTCTCTCTCTCTCTCTGTCAAATAAATAAATAAAATATTTTTAAAAATAATAAGGTCATATTTTTAAACACCAGTATTTTTTTAAACACCAAGGACTTACTCGTGAATAAAATACCGATGTGTAAGGCAAGGTACTAAGTGGCTAAGGGAAGGGTTGTTCACAGAAACACTCCATCTGCAGCTCACATAATCTGGGGCAGACACAGAGCCTGCCAACCTCCCGGGAATGGGATCTGGGAAGCCCCCTGCAAGTCAGGTGACACTCTACCTCTCCCTGTCCATGGCTTCTCCAGGTGCTGTGGGTTTTCTTGTGGGGACATGACTGTTCCACACACGCCTGTGCTCACCCAGACACCCTTTGCTCATTCCTGGTCCTTCCATCTCAGCTCCCGTTTATAAGGCCGACCTCTTGATCTTTCTGCTGGGTTCTTGGAGTAAGGACTCCCAAGTCCCACGAAAGCCCCCCTGTTTTCACGCCTGGCCATCAGCCAGCCTGTGGCTTGCTGTCGGTGGGACCCCTGTGCACCCGAGCCTAATAAGCAAGAAGCCCAGAGTGGCCCTTTGATACCAGCATTTCTAACTAGGGAGCAGGGCAGACGTACCCACTTGGAAGGGCCTGTGAGCCTCGAACAGGCATCCCTTGTGTTGTTTTATGAGTGTGGGCATAGCCATCTGGATGTCATCAGACTTCAGAGTTTTGGAAGTTAGAGCATAGAGAAAATGCTCAGAGGGCCCCCAGAGCCCCCCACTGGTGATGGGGATAAGAGCAGTGTTGGTATAGGAAGGGAGGTCTCTGGGTGCAGAGGAAGCTCATTGTAGAACCAATGTTTTATTGGATCCCTGCCTGAGTGGGGCAGATTCGTAGATCAACTAAGCCTTGGATCTTTCTTGTACAAGATGCTAAGGGGTTGAGCACTACTTTTTAAGAAAATATATCTTCTGGAGCGCTTACCCGTGCATTGCTCTTGGATCCTCATAAGAACACTGTGCATTGGGTGTTATAACCTTGCCATGTACAGAGCTCCAAACCAAGGCTCAGAGAGTTTCTGGTACTTGCCTCAGGACACACAGCAGTGGTATATGGGGGAGGCTGTAAGAACCTCAGATCTAACCGAGCTGCCTTCTCCACCTCTCCTTGGCAGCAACACCCAGGAGGGCACAGCCAGCTCTCGATGGGCTCAGGGTTCTCCCCATGGGCTGGGGGCAGGGAGGGGCCTCACCACTCCATCCCTAGGAGCCCACGGGACTGATGCATAGCTCACACTCAACAGGCCAGTACGTGAAGGTATGGATGAATTATTGGCTGCTTTACCCAGATCAAGGGGAAGGTGAGGGAAAAGTGAAGACGTTTCCAGAGGGCTGGGCGTGGGTGAAAGGCGATATGAGGACCCTTCCTTGTGTGTGGCCTTGGTCACGTTCAGCCTGTGGTGGATGGGAGAAGGTGTGGTGACCTCTCTTAGGGACACAACTTGGCCGCAGCCATGCCTTGGGCTAATGGCCTTTTGGGAACTTTGGAACTAAGATTTCAAGCAAGGAGTACAGGTAAAGGGAAGACCCTTCCCCTGCCTGTTCCCACCAGCCAAGCTCCATGGTGGACAGGCCTTGGGCTGCTTTCCTGGTGGTGCTGATTCCTTGGTTTTGTTTGGTTGGTTGGTTCGTTTTGTTGTGTTTTTGGGTTTTTTTGCACAATGATTTGATTGCTTGATTCATCTATTGTTTTGATTTGATAAATATGTATAGATCGACTCTGTGTGAGGCTAAAACCTAAGGCTGAAGAGATACATAGATTGAGGCCCTTTCCTTGAAGAACTCACTGTCTGCAAGGGAACAAAGGTGGGGAGATGAAGATTATCACACAGTGCATCAGATAGTTTTACAGAGTTACAGATGATGGGGAAGTGGAACGCAGAGTTAGTCCATAAAATTTTATGAGAGCATCACTGAATGAAGGATTTAACGTTCACCCACAAAGAATATTTTGTGCCTGACACTGTGCTTGGCACTAGAATGGGGCCCATAACAGCCAAATGGAGGGCTGTACCTATTCACAGCTATGTTTTTTAAGAACCATACTGGTCGAGTTGTAATTCACATGCCATCAAGTGCACACATTCAACACTGTAGGATCTGATAGTTTTCACTTGTGAAATCACCCCCACCACCAACATGGTGAACTCGGCATCACCTCCCAAAGTTTCCTTGTGCCCCTCTGCCTTCCTCATCTCCCAATCTGCTTTCCGTCACTATAGATTTGCTGGTGTTTTCTAGAATTTTCTACAGATGTAATTGTACGGAGGGTACTCTATTTTATCTAGCTTCTTTTACTCACGTGACCCTGTTGAGACTCATCCATGCTGTTTGTCTGTCGATGGCTGGTTTCTTTCTGTTGACAAGTAGGATTCCCCGCATAGAGGTACCACAATCTGTTCATCCATTCACGTGTTGATGGACATTTGGGCTGTTCCTCACTTTTTGGCCAATCCAAATAAATCTGTTGTGAATACTTGTGTACAAACCTTTATATGGCTGTATGCTTTCTTTTTTTTTTTTAAGATTTTATTTTTAAGTAATTTCTACACCCAGTGTGTGGCTTCAACTTACAACCCCAAGATGGGGAGTTGCACACTCTACTGACTGAGCCAGCCAGGAGCCCCTGGACATATGCTTTCATTTCTCTAGAGTAAATACCTAGGAGTGAAATAGTATCTGTTTAGTGTTTTTTTTTTAAGATTTTATTTATTTTGATAGAGAAAAAGCGCACATGCACGCATGCAAGTTGGGAAAGGAACAGAGGCAGAGAGAGAGAGAGAGACTCTCAAGCTGACTCTCGCTGAGCTCAGAGCCAGATGTGGGGCTTGATCTCACGACCCCAAG
Organism: Lutra lutra; assembly: GCF_902655055.1. Taxonomy (NCBI): domain Eukaryota; kingdom Metazoa; phylum Chordata; class Mammalia; order Carnivora; family Mustelidae; genus Lutra; species Lutra lutra. The sequence goes on from NC_062292.1 coordinate 28,881,017, forward strand.
ATCACGACCTGAGCTAAAATCAAGAGTTGGATGCTTAATCGACTGAGCCACCCAGGTCCCTCTGTATGTTTAGCTTTTTAAGAAACTGTCCATCTGTGTTCCAAAGTGGTGATGTCATTGATATTCCCATTAGCAGCATATGAGAACTCACTTCCCCTACATCATCACCAGATACATTTTTCAAATAGGTGTGTAAGGATATTTAGTTGTGGTTTAAATCACATTTCCCTGCTGACTACTGATGCTGAGTATCTTTTCAATGCGTATTTGCCACTTTCATACACCCTTAAAGGACGTGTCAGCCCAAATTTCTGCCCATTTTTTACCTTCTCTGATTATTGAGTTTTAAGAGTTCTTTATATATTCTAGGTACTACGCCTTTAATCAAAGTGCACACTCTGCAGGGCATGTGGGTAGCTTCATCAGTTGCGCAGCTGACTCTCGATTTCAGCTCAGGTCCTTTGATCTCAGGGTCCTGGGTTGGAGCCCTTGGCTGGGCTCCACTCTCAGCGGAAGTGTGCTTAGGGATTCTCTCTCCCTCTATCTCTTTCCCTGTTTGTTCTCTTTCTCTCTCTCAAATAAATAAACAAATCTTGAAATATACACTATGCATATATTGTCTCCCAGTCTGTAGCTTGTCTTTTGATTGGTTTTCTTTTCATTAGAAGAACATCTAATTTTAATGTAGTCCAATCTGTCAGCTTTTTTTTTTTAAGGAACATGTTTTGATGTCATATCCAAGAAATATTTGTTCAACTGAAGGTCCCAAAGATTCTCTCTTATGTCCTTATAAAAGTTTTATGGTTTTAGGTTTTACACTTAGACCTATGAGTCAATTTGAGTCAATTTTTGAAGATGGTACAAGATATGGATTGAATCTCATAGAGATATCAGGTTGTTATAGCGCTATTTGTCAAAAGATTCCTTTTGTGTACCTGTATCAAAAATCAATCCTCCCTATACATATCCGTGTATTTCTGGACTGTGTATTCTGTCACGTTTATCTATTTGTCTAACTTTAAGCTAATACCATGCTGTCTTGGTAATTACAGCTTTATAGTAATTCCTGAAATGTGAGAGTGGTAGTCCTTTCACTCTGGTTTTCTCCAAAGCTGTTCCAGTGAATCTAGATCCTTTGTATTTCCCTCTGAAACCTAAAATCAGCTTGTCAGTTTCTACAACAATAAAAAAAACCCTCTGGAATGATATTGATGAGGATTGTACTGATTCTGCAGACTAATTTGGGGAAAACTGACATCGTAACAATACCAAGTCTTTGGTTGATGCATGTGGGGTATCTTTCCATTTGAATTTCATCAGTGGTGTTCAGTAGATTTCATTCTACTGTCTTACACCCCTTCTCTTATGGTGACACCTGTGTATTTCATAGTTCCTGATGCTATTATAAATATTATTCTTTTAAATTTTGATTTCTGATCATTCATAGCTAATCTATAGACCTACAATTGATTTCGACCTATTGATCTTGTATCCTGGAACCTGGCTGTTATGGGGTGAATTATGTGCCCTTAAAATTTATGTGTTGAAACTAATGCATCCCGGCATGCCTGGGTGGCTCAGTCGGTTAAGCGACTGCCTTCAGCTCAGGTCATGATCCCAGGATCCTGGGATCGAGCCCCATGTCAGGCTCCCTGCTCAGCGGAGAGTCTGCTTCTCCCTCTCCCTCTGCCTGCTGCTCTGCCTCCTTGTGCTCTCTCTCTCTCTGTCAAGTAAATAAATGAAATTTTTAAAAAAATTATGTGTTGACCTTCTAATTCCTAGTACCTCAGAATGTCTCTGTATTTGGAGGTAGGGTCTTTAAAGAGGTAATTTAGTTAAAATTGCGTGGGCCCTAATCCAATGTGACTGGCATCCTCATCAGAGTGGGAGAGTGGGACATGGACACACGGAGAGGATGGCCAAGGAGGGAGGCCTCAGAAGAAGCCAGACCTGCCACCACCCTCATTCAGACTTCTTGCCTCCAGGATTGTGAACAGTACATTTCTTTGTTCACACAACTCGGGCCCTGGTACTTTGTTACCATAGCCCTAGCTAACCAATACACTTGCTAACCTCACCTAAAGCTTTGCTGTGGACTCCATAGGATTTTCTGCATAGACAATCGTATCAACTGTACCTAGAGTTTTCCTTCTTTCTTTCCAATCTGAAGCCTTTTATTTCTATTTCTCATCTAACTGCTCTGACGAGGGCTCCCAGTACCGTACTAGATAGGAGTGGCAAGCATGGACACCCTTACCTGCTCCTGGTCCTATGAAGCCAGTTCAGCCTTTCACCACTAAGTATGATGCTAGCTGTAGGTTTTTTTCATAGATGCCCTTTGTCAAACTGACGAAGTTGCCTTTCTGTTCTTAGTTTCATGGCTATGATTTTTAAAATTCCATTTCTGGTGCTCGCTTTGGCATTGCATATACTAAAGTTCCATTTCTGTACCCCTGAAACAAATAATACATTGTATGTTAATAAAATAAATAATTAATTAGACAAATAAATAAGAATGCAAATAAATAAATAAATAAATAAATAAAATTCCATTTCAAATGTGGGGAGATGGAAACCCCAGACAGCTAGGCAAACTTTCCCTACCGATACCTACAATGGTGGGTATTTAGTATAGAATATGGAGAAATTAGTCACAAGCACGGATGCTAGATCCCGACTGCACAGGTTTGAATCCAAGCCTTTGCAACTTGCCAGCTATGGGATTTGGGGGGGAGATTACTGTGCCTTACTTCCTTCACCTGTAAAATAGGGATAATCATAGTATCTAGCTCATAGGATTGTTCTGAAGATTACAATGTGTACAGTGCGTGACTTCTAAGACTTGCTGTATGGTTTTTTTCTCCCCTACATTCATTTAAAATCGTGGAAGACAACCAGATTCTGCTTTGGGAAGCAAGCCAGCCATGCTGACTTCCAGATACGGGTTTTGCTCCATCTTTTCCCCAGTCCATCATGCTCTTGGTAGCACAGTTAGAATTTTGGATAGGAAGAATTGTCTGGCTCTACCTCCAGCCCAAAGCAGGAATTCCTTCTGAGTGCCACCCCTGACCAGCTGTTGGCTCCTCTTCGAGCAAAAATTCTCCAGGCTAATTGTAGGTCCTGGAAGCCCGAATTTCTCAGTTCTGGGAAAGACTGATGATATCTAGCCGTGAGGTGACAGATTTCCCAGGGACTGGGAAGCTAAATTTCCATGTTCACAGTGTGCACTGCTAGGTCCTCCAGTCGCTTCCACCATGACACCGGACATGGTGTTTGCTTCTTGTAGAACAGTCAGGAACCAAGTCCATAGAATGGGTCTCCTGGGAACTAGCAGCTCCTCCGGGAACTAGCCACTAGGGAACCAAATCAGGGTCAAGGGTTGGCCTGGCACCTCTGCCTTAGCAACTGCCAGATCCCAAGTCAACACCTGAATACAGTCTAGGTTCCTTTTATTTAGCCCAGCTGTGGGTGGAAGAGTAATAAGGCTCCATACTTTCATGGCGTATTTGGAAAAAAATTAGAAAGGACTCAAAGCATCTGATTCCCAGAAGCTCTTAGCTAAAAGATCTCTTGGTTTCAGATTTGACAAGAGTCTTTCCCTGATTGAGCAGCAGGCTGTTTTGCTCACTGGAAAGGTATTGTTCCATAAACAGGCAAGAGAGGCATTCGCTACAAACAAAGTCAAAGTTTCCATCTAAATTTTAGCTAATAGAAATATAAGGACCAATTCAGGTTCTAGATTTTTAAATCTCCTGAGCCTGGCAGCTGTGTTTTCCCTCTTTGTACTAAATGCTGCGGTTTAGGATTTAGGGAATTATGAAAAACACACCGGTGGCAACAGAGCTCAAATGGGGTGGGTTTCCCCGCCTGGGAGTACTGACTGATGCACCTATCCCTGACCCCCCCCCTTTTTTTTTGCGATGGCTCTCAAAAATGATCCAGCTGGAAGAGACTGAGCAAATCGTCTCAGGCTTTCTTAGCTTCAGGACTATCCTTTTTCTTAAAATAACTGAGCATTACATGCAAAACTATGTCAGCTTCCCATTTGCTGTGCACCTTTAGTAACAGAGAAGCGTGCAAAGTCCAGGCATGTTTATACGACTAGTAATTGCTCTGCAAAACCATCAACAGCTCACAGCCCAACAATCTTCCAAAATACTGTGTGATGCATATTTAAAATCTGCAGAGTTGGGAGGGGGCGCCCACAAACTACCTTCTTTGAATTTGCATATTTGTGTAAGAGAACACACATCACATTGATATAGGATTTGAGCTGGTCTTCAATGCTAAAAAGGTCTCCACGATTTGCTTTGTCTAAATGCACACCCAAAACTTTATTAAAAACATTTTTCAAAAATAAGCAAGACATCAGCAAGGCTCGGGGGAAGGGTGGAAAATGGATCGTATATCTTTTAACCCGCAGAAGTCAAAAGGCTTTTTTTTTTTTTTTGCTGTTAGCTAACAATGGAAACTTTTTTTTTTTTAAGTGTTTCCCTTTCTCGGTCTTGCCAAGCAATAGAAAAAAAAAAAAAAAAAGAAAGAAAGAAAGAAAAGAAAAACTTGTTCCGCTGAGTTCAACCCCAGACGGGCTCACAACTTCCTTCCTGCTTTCCTCCCCCAAACCCCCGCCTTTCTCCCTCCTCCCTCCTCCCCACCCCACCCCCCATTTTTTTTTTAATCGCACATTGAACAAACACTGAAGTAGCCAGAGCAGACACTGACAGGGGTAGTGTCTGCACGGCCCAGAAGGGCGTGCAGGGCCGGCCGGCGGAGACTCCGCGCGATCGCCGGCCCCAGCCAGGGAGCTCTCCCCCAGCGTTCGCGCTCCCCTTTTTTGTCTTCCAGAGCTCGTTGGGGAGGTCGATCCTGAGCTTTTTCACTTTTCAAGCCATCTTGTTCCTACGAGGTCTGCGTCCCTGGGCCATATAGTCTGCTCGGGTCCGGGCAGCTGAGAAATTGCAGGTAAGTTTGGCGGCTTTTTTACTGCTCTCGCCTCCGAGCCCTCCCTCCCCTCCCCTGCCAGGGAGCCAACCTGGGCGTTCCGGGTTCTGGAAAGACGGAGAGGTGGGAAGCGGGGACGCGGACCGAGTGTGAGCCGGGAGGGCGGCTGGAGCCGAGGCGTGGGGAGGGGAGGAGGGACGGGTTCGGGGCGTCCCAGCCGCTCGTCTTCCGGGCCGCCGGCCCGGCCGCCTTCCGCGCGAGCACCGGGCGTCCCCGGCTCGGGCAGCAAAGCCGCTGGGCTGGCGCCGGGCGAGGCTGCCCAGGATGCGGACGAGCCCGGTCCTCGGCCGCGGCGCCCGGCGTTCGGAGCGCGGGCCGGGGCGGGGTGCCGAGCCGGGCTGCAGGCGCGCGGGCCCTCGGGTGCCTCCGAGTGGGCGCGGGTCCCGGAGCCTCAGAGGCAGCCGCGTCTTGGGGCACAGGGGGTGCGGAGGCTTGGCTCCCTGTACGCGCTCATACACACACACACGCCTCCGCGGGGGGCGACAACAGGGGCGACGAGTACTGGTTCCGGTACAGGGGACGTGCAGCGCCTCGGCTCCGGGCGCGCGCAGGCGCGCCCACACTCACAAAACACACTTGTTTGGGGACAGGCGACAAGGCCAGTGCTGAAAAATCCCTCGGCTGCGGCTCCGCCGCGCTCCCAGGCCTTTGTAGGCCGAGGGACCCACCCCGAGCTCGGGATCGGGGAGGTAAACGGCCGGCGCGCAGGCCCCGCGCAGGTAGCCGCTGGGGAGGCAGGTCCCGCTCAGGTTTCCCCCGCCTGGGTGCCTGAGGCCAGAGAGGGTGGAGCGGCAGATGCTGCGGCTCAGGGGCGGGTTGCCCTTCCTCCTGCTTAGAGCAGGGTTTGCTCGGCCGGAGGAGACTCGCAGACGGTGGATGCGGTGTCCGCACCCTCGGGGAGATCCGACTCAGCCGCGCCTGCACGCAGCACACTTAGGAACCAAGTAGCCGTACGTGGGCCCCCGCCCGCCGCGTGGCTTTAGATTTTGGACTCTGCAGGGACCTCCAAGCGCATCACACTCTGGGGGTGAGGGGTGGGAGCGCACTCGGGAAACGCACACCCGCCGCTGGACTGGTGTCCGCGCCGAGCAGCGTACTCCGGTCCTGAGAGGTCCAGTGGCCCCGGACCCCCGACAGACCCGGCGTCCGCGAGCTGGCCGCCCCGCCTCTACTCCCGCCACCTCCCCCACCCCCCGCACTCCACCTCGACCGTCCCCCTCCCCCTCCCTCCGGGGTCCTGACTCTCCTTCTTGTGTCTCCACAGCGGCGCTGTCATGTATGGAGCTTTGGGCCGGGGCTGAGCCCTCCGTGTTGCCCCTCCGCCCGCAGCCCAGGCCATGCCACCGCCTCGGCGCGCCCAGCCGCGGCCGCCGGGTATCCGGGGCTGAGCCGGGAGCCGCGCTAGGAGGAGGCGCCGGCGGCGGAGCCCGCTCGGGAGCCGCGGCAGCGGGCAGCGCGGCGGACCCAGTACTATGGCTGTGTACTGCTATGCCCTCAACAGCCTGGTGATCATGAATAGCGCCGAGCAGGTGAAGAGCGGTGGCCCCCGGCCCAGCAGCAGCGAGACGGCCCCGCCGCCGGGGAGGGCCGCGCTAAGCCCCGGCAGCGTTTTCAGTCCCGGGAGAGGCGCCTCTTTCCTTTTCACCCCCGCCGAGTCGTTGTCGCCCGAAGAGCCCGGGAGCCCCGGGGGCTGGCGGGGCCGGCGCAGGCTGAGCAGCGGCGGCGGCGGCGGCAGCAGCGTGTGCAGCCCGAGTTGGGCGGGCCGCGCTCGAGGGGACGGGCAGCAGGTGGTGACCGCAGGATCCCTCTCCCCTCCGGGGCCGGAGGAGACCCAGAGGAAGCTTCGAATCCTGCAGCGCGAGTTGCAGAATGTGCAGGTGAACCAGAAAGTGGATATGTTCGAGGCGCACATCCAGGCGCAGAGCTCCGCCGTCCAGGTGGCCCGAAGCCCGCGCCTGGGCAGGGCTCGTTCTCCCTCTCCCTGCCCCCTCCGCAGCAGCAGTCAGCCCCCAGGGAGGGCCCTGGCTCGGAGTGAGGAACGGAGGACAAAGTCGTGGGGGGAGCAATGTCTAGGAACTGCAGAGGCCGGCTCCTCCCGCCGGAGAGGAAGGGCGCTGGGCCTCTGCCTCTCAGAGGGCGACGAGGGGATGGCACCTTTCCCCAGCCCGGGGGCCCCGTCAGGACCAGGGGCTCAGGGTGCAGCGGCTTCTGCAAGAATGGAGAAGGGGACCCCTGCCAGACCCCACTGCTCGCCCAGAGCTGTGGAAATCGACAAGACGGTCTCTCTGCCTTCCCAAACCAGCAGCTGCCAAGCTTCCCCACTGGGGCTGATCCACGTGAACTTAGGGATGGCCACAGAGGGGACAACAAGCGCCACATCCAGTGGGCCACACCATCCACACGACCCTGACCTCACTGAGCGGCCTGAGAGGGCCCGAGAACTCGGTTGTGTGCACCCCCAGGAGTCTCTGGCGCAGAGACAGGGGCAGCCTCTGGGCAGCAAGACAAGCCCAGCCCCAGTGAGGGAAGGGCCCCCAAACGGGGAGCCCCCTGGGGAGGTGGGGAAAGGAGATCTGCCTGGTGGCCTGGGGGCCCCTGGGGTTCCTGAAGCCAGAAGTCCAGAGGACAGGACTGTGAATCCGCAAAGCTCTGAGCTTTCTGAGGCCCCCAACCGGGTCAGGCCACCTCCAGACCTGGGCTCCGTAAAGCCGGAGGTGACCCAGGGTGGGGCCCCCATGGTCGGGGAGCCTCCAGCAAGCTCCAGAGGAGTGGATGCAGGGTCTCTGACAACACGAGGCTTGCTTGGGGACAGTTGCTTAGCACAGCCAGGGACACAGGAGGTGAAGGCAGGAATTCCCTCCGGGGGAATGCTGGAGACTTTGCCTTCCTGGGGAGCTGCGAAAGAGCCGAAAGAACCACTGTGCCTTCCTGGGGACAGGCTGGGGGTGCAGCCTGGGAGCTCTGGGGCTTGGCTGGGCCCCATGGAGGCAGCCCAGCTGGCCTGGACATGTGGCACAGGGGTGCAGTCAGAGGGCACTTGGGGAAGCCCTCAGCGGGACGGAGCTGCCCACCCCAGCCTGGAGCTGCTCTCCCCAGATCAGAAGGATAAGACTTCCCCGAGAGAGGCCTGCAGCCCCAGCAGTATACCAGCGGTCATCATCACAGACATGGGTGCCCAGGAGGACGGGACCTTGGAGGAGGCCCAGGGGAGCCCTCGGGGTAGCCTGCCCCTGAGGAAACTGTCCTCTTCATCTGCCTCCTCCACTGGCTTCTCCTCCTCCTATGAAGACTCGGAGGAGGACATCTCCAGTGACCCCGAGCGCTGCTTGGACCCCAACTCCGCCTTCCTGCATACCTTGGACCAGCAGAAGCCCAGAGTGGTAAGTTTCGTTCTGAGATTTTCCGTCAACTCGTTTGCATGCCCCTGTTGTGTTACTTTCTCCTGAGTCACGAAGACTCCGTCCGATCAGGGCCCTGGGCCGGTTATAACTTCACCATCCTCTCCAGGTGTGTTTGCTGGGGAGGTGGCCGAGCACTGGCTGTGTATTCGGTAGCTCGGACAGTGAGTCAGTCACTTCACTTACTACTTCTATGTACATCTTAAAAAACAATATTTAAGGTACATTTCTGGCAGGTCACCACTCCTTTCTCAGGGAGACAATGTTCATGAACGTTACCAGAAATTCCCCGAGTCCCCGAAGATAATGAACAGAGCTGCTGAGTATAGCTTTTGTCTGATCAGGCAAAACACAATTCTGTGATACCTTGGGGCAGAAGAAGACTGACAAGGTCATGGAATTACCTCGGCTTCTACTCATGGGCCAAGAAAACAAGCCATGGGATTCTATGACAGGTTCCGAATCCCCGGGCTGTGCTGGGGCCAGGTGTCCTGGGTGAAGAGGACAGCACGATATTTGTGGGATCTGTGTAACTTAGATACAGTTTGATGGTATGAATTAAAACAACACCATGCTTTGAGCTATGCAATTTTCAAAAATAATAGAACATTATATTTGGTTATGTTGCCCAAGCTAAAGTTCCCGATGCATATGCTTGCTGGCTGGTATAAGTACATTTCAGGTATGTTTTCAAGTGAATTTGTTTTAGGACTTTTTATTTATTTATTTGAGAGAGAGAGCGTGCACATGAGCGGGGGGCGGGGTAGGAGCAGAGGGAGAGGGAGAAGCAGACTCCCCACTGAGCAGGGAATAGCACGTGGGGTTTGATCCCAGGACCCAGAGCCCAGCCCCCTGAGCCACATTCGTTTTGATTAATCATACTGACATCTTGCTCTGGCCCTGGCAGGAGATGGGAGTTTATTTCTGTTACATAGTTAATCTCAGTCCCAAGCTGTTTTCACTCTTAGGAGAATCAGAGTGTCTTACGGAAGATGTTAAGAGTTGAAGCTAACACTTCTGAAAAGGTCTGGACTTTCTCTTACTTTTCCAGAGTACGGGGAATTTCCTAGTTCAGTGTGCAAGGGGAGGGGTTCTGGTGCTACGCTGGGGGGAAGTCTGCATTTTATTACAGCAGGTAGCCTTCTGACTTCATCTTGAGTATCAAATACTGTGTGTCTTACTGCAGTAACTCCAACCGCAGCTGCCCAGAACTTTATGTTTCTACTTGGCCTCCTTCTCGAAGGTATTTTGGACCTCAAAGCCTGTCCCTCTCGGACTCCCACTTTAGTAATCACAGTCTGAATTTTGAACACTTGAGTATTCCTGTTCACGAGACTCTGTTTTCTGCCGATGAAGGGGAGGCAAATGTGTATGCAAAATCTGGCCCCGATCAGTCTGGTGTTTTGTGACGGGATAGGGCTGTGGGCACAGGCATACTGGCTTGTGGGGAGGAATGGTGCACCTGGGATGGGATGGACAGGCTTCTGGATGCAGTTGTGGCTCACGTCTCTCTGCCTTCCTGCCCACAATTACAGGCCTTCTGGAGAGGACAGTCCTCGGTTCTACCCTTCCCATTTGCTTTTAAATCCCTGGCGCGTCGCTGGCACAGCCAAGTGGCTTTAACTCGTTCTCCAGCTTTCCATTCGGCCTTTCTAGGGGCGGATTAGCAGCTCCTATTGGCTGTCTCTCAAAGCAGCTTCTGTGTCCCAATCTTTGAAAAGGGCTGTTGTCTGGAAGTCAGTTAAAGGGAAGATCAATAAGGACAGGTGCTATTTTTTTTTTCTTTTTTCACTTGCTGGAGGGATGCCAACTGAGAGGCCAGATGGCTGAGCGATGTTCTGTGAGCCAGCAGGTCCTCGGGTAGAAATAAGGGCTGCCGAGCACCCTGGGGACTCAGCCGGTGAAACCTCTGGCTCTGGATCTCAGCTCAGGTCCTGATCTCAGGGTCCTGGGTTCAAGCTCCTTGTTTAAAAATAAATAAAAATAACAAAGAAATGAGGCCTGCCTGTTGTCCACCCTCCCTACCCCTTTACACAGCTTTTCAGACACCCTCAGAGTAGAGCCAGGGAAAAATCCCGGGCAGGGACACTCTGAGTCACGTGAGGCGGAGGGGGTGCGCCTGTGGGGGAAGGGTGGGTAACCAACTGGAAATTATGGGATCCTAGGGACTTTTCAGCTGTTGGTTGAATGCTTGCATGATAAGCCAAGTTTTCTTTTTCTTGTACAGCTTGTTATGGTGGAGCCTTATCTGTGACATCAAAACTTCTGCTCATTGGGTCAAAAATCCCTTGGTTACCTGATAATGATATTTGGTCTACAGAAGGCCTGACATCTTGATTGACTCGGCCTTCTGGCTGCACACCTCCGCGCGCTCTGTAGACCACTCTGCTCGGGGTGGCTGAGGGACGCCCCTGCCCGCCGCCCCTGCTCTTCTCCCACTCGGCTGCTCCTGTGTGTGGGGCTGCGCTGCGATGCAGGTACACATGGCCTCACTGGCTCATGTGCACATGGGCTCACACGTGCTCACACTCAACACACGCCCTCACGCGTTCATGCTCACAGCACTCACACACACACGTCCTCAGCCTGTTCACGCTCACACGCACTCACACGCACACACCCTCAGCCACTCTATGCTCACACGCTTACACACACACACGCCCCCACGTATTCACACTCAGAGCTCACACACACCCTCAGCCGTTCCACACTCACACATGCTTACCCTCACACACACCCCACGTTTTCACGTTCACACGTGCTCACACGCACACGCCCTCACTCAGTCACGCTTGCACGTGCTCACACATACTTATAATCACACACGCCCTCAGCCGTTTCATACTCACATGTGCTCACTCACAACCCCACCTGTTTATGCTCACATGTGCTCACACTCACACCTTCACTGTTCACACTCACACCACTTAGACACACTTACTTGCTCACACACTCGCGTTCACCCTTGCCCCCTCGTGTTCATGCTCACAAGCCTCACTTGCTCACGTGCATACTCAAATTCTCACACTCACATCCTCGGGTTCATGCTCATACATGATTACTCACACTCATTCACTCTTACACGTTCGCACTCACAATGCACTCAAGTGCTCACGCTCATACACACTCACCCTCACACGCTTGCACACCCACTCACACCTACAGGTTTGAAATTGCATATTCAGCCTTCCAATCATGCAACCAATCCCTGGCCCTCAGCCCCACACTGAAATTTTTTTTTTAATTTTTCCTTTTTTTCCTCTGCCCTGCCTTTTCCCAGAATTAAGCCTTTTGTGCCTTGTGCAGCTCGTTTTTTCCTCCTACAGAGGAGTGACTGTGGGTGATACTGTGCAGGCAGAGGTGACAGCCCAGGGAAGCCTGAAACAGGCTGCTTTGTTCACTCTCCAGCTGTCGGGTCCCCTGCCGCTGCTCGCTGGTGGAAGCCCCACAGCCCAGGGACCGGAATCCAGAAGCCCTCCCTGTGGTTAAAAACAAAGTGCAAAGCAAGTTGTTTGGGATTACACTCTGAAAATCACTTAGCCATTTAGATGATGCAAATGAGCCGTGGCTTTTTTACCAGGAGGGAATGTGGTCAGAAGGCTGGTCTCCCCCCACCCCACCCCGCCGCTTCCACACGCGGGAGCTGTGCAGAAGTCTCACGCGCACGCACTTGCCTCTGGCTTTCTGCTCCTAATGAGCCTGACACACAGGCCCGGCCCTGAAGTCGAGTGCCCCGAGGCTTTGCACCTGTCTGTTTATAAAGGCTCACACGTTCGAAATTCACTCGGAAGCAACTGTATTGCACGCCTTACGTCTGGGGCTTAAATACACGCACCCTCACACTTACTGCTCTCTGCAGTCTGAACAGAAATGAATTGCACTTGAGCAAAGCTGGTGTGCTCGCCGTTCCTGAAGAAGCTAAAAGTCCCATCGGTACTTCTTGCCTTCCCTCTGTCACTCTGTTAAGAGTATGCGGGCCTTGGGAACACCAGGCTTCAAGGGTCTGTTAAAATATGCATGCATCTTACCTAAAAAATAGATTTTATTGATTTACTTCAAATTGCATTATCAGTTATGCGTACAGAGGCTAAAGCAAAATGCTGGCCTACTTCCCTGGGGGAATCCATAAAGAAGTATCATATAGAATTCTGGCCTTCTTGGTACTTACAATTGCTTAGGGGCCCTTGGAATTTCATTTCCTTTGCTTTAAAAAAAAATAGTGACCAGTTCTGTGTTCTGTGTTTGTTTCAGGGTGTGTGTGTGTGTGTGTGTGTGTGTGTGTGTGTGTGTGTGTGTGAAAAACTCACACATGCAGTAAAAAATTAAGACAGTTTAAAATGGTTTTACGTGGGGGCGCCTGGCCGGCTCTGTCCGTAGGGCACATGACTCTTGATCTCAGGGTCATTAATTTGAGCCCAACATTGGGTGTGGAGCTTGCTTAAAAACAATTTTTCTTTAAAAAGTTAAAATGGTTTATGTGGTTTTGAAAAGTATAACACTTGAAAATGTAAAAGCCTTAGAGGGGTATGTACCAAAAAATAGATGTCATGGTGAGAACCTTTAAATAGAGAATTCTTTTCTGGATGAGAATCTCGAAGGCTTGGACCGGTGAGGTTTGGGGTTCAGATTATACATGCTGTTTGCTTGAGACGGGACCCACTTTTTTTCTCTCGGTCCGTGGAGAGGATCTTTCCGACAAGGCCTCCTTACCGTTGCGATCTGGGAGGACCCTTGAGCCATCTAGGTGAGATTTCGGCATTCCTCTGCTCAGTTTAGGGATAAGAAAACCAAGACTCAGAGGCACAGAGACCCAAGGACAACCTCTGTGCCTCAGTTTCCTCTTTTTAAAATGTGTGTATTGCATGAAGATGATCTCCTGGAGGTCTGTTTAGCTCAGTGGTCGTAAAATTCTAAACTTGAAGTAAAACCCGGCATCTGTGAAGTCCGCGTCATGGTGTCGGAACGTGCGACCTCTCAGACCCGAGGCCCAAATTGGGCACATTTAATTTTGTGCTTTTATTTACAACCCATTAATCGATCTGCCTCCCTTTGCCGGAAGACGGGTTCATCACATTTCGAAAAGCTTACTTTATTTTGGCAGGTTTCAACGTAGTTAGTTAAATGCAGAATCATAAAGTATTTGATGGAAAGAGTTTTAGATCTTGGTAGAGAAAACTGCACAGACTTCTGGTAATCAACAGGCAACTGATTCGGAATTAACTCAGGAACTCCTAGCTTATGTTGTGGCCACACCTTCGGGGTAGAAGGTTCTCTAGTTTTGACAAGAGACAGAACCTGAGCATGGCAGGTCGTGCACGCCGGACCCTCAAACCCAGGATAGAGTGTGCCTTGCAGGGATTTTTTTCCTGGCCAATTAGAATTGGCCCCAGGGAAAGATGTATTTTTCTTGAATCGGGGAGCACACTGTTGAGGAAATCAAACACAACCAAAAGGTGAGCTCTTGCATCCTATGAAAAGCCATGTAGAGTGCCAACCGCCGTTTGAACAACTGGATGTTTGGGATTTTATATGTCCCAGTCTCCCGAGACCACATGTGCCCTCTCCTGGGTCGGGGTACTGTTGACTTGGGGAGTCGAGGTCATTGGCGCTATCAGTGGTCTCTGCACATGGAGCAGGAGCACCCAGCATCGTAGCTGTCCCTCAGACCAGTGGACCCAGTGCACCTGATGGTAGAGACCCCACAGCGGTCCGAAGAACCCATTGTCTTGGTCCCAGGACCCTCCAGTCACACGCAACTTGCTACAGTTTTGATGCCAACCTTGAGTCCCACTGCTGGCCTCCCGGAACCCTGGTCATGCTATTTTTCAGGAGACAACTATTATTTTAAAAACAGTTCACATAGGGGCGCCTGGGTGGCTCTGTTGGTCTAGCGTCTGCCTTTGGCTCAGGTTATGATTTCAGGGTCTTGGGATCAAGTCCCGTGTCGGGCTCCCTGCTCAGCATGGAGCCTGCTTCTCCCTCTCCCTCTGATCCTTCTCCCTGCTTATGCTATCTCTCCTTCTCAAATAGATGGATAAAATGTGTGAAAAATATAAATAAATAAAGACAATTCGGGTCTCCTCAGCTGAAAGACACCATGCATATATATGATCCCATTAGGAAGCCGAGCCTCTGTTCTTGGTGTTAAAAAAAATAACAAGAACTTTTCTACAGTGTATGTAGTTGGCGTAATACAAAGCTGGGTCTGGGAGAGGCTTTAAAGCTCATTTCCTCCAACACCCACGTTTTAGAGACAAGGAATGCAAGGCCTGAGAAGGTTCAATACAGTGACAAGACCTATGTTTACAATTCTTCTTTTCGCTTAAAGAACTTGATCAGTGGATAAGCTCCTTACTCCCCCTGGGAGAGCGTCCTTGGCTTTAAACACAGCTCATGCTTTTGAAAGGTTCATCAAGAGGAGGGAGGGATGAGTGACTGAGTGACGGTATCTCTGTTGCCTTATCCACCCACCAAGGAGATGCTGAACCATCTAGAAGGTGGAGAACAAAGAAAGGGGGAAAAGAACGAGGAAGGCGAGCTCACGGCTTCTCCCTGTGACCTCGCTGGCTTGGGGGTGATGGTGCCCGTCTGCAGCCAGCCCGCAGGTCCCGTGGGAGGTGGAGAGAGCAGGCGTGCCCTCACGGGCCGCTGAGTGCCCAACACCTTGCCTGGCCCGTGGGAGAGGCTCAGTAGGTGTCGTGGAGGTGGGCTTGCACTGGCGAAGCAATGTCTGCCTGGAAAATCCCCCCGGGCCCCTTGCAAGAAACGCTCTGTAGCAGTCCTCGGATTGCTTGCGTCCCAGTCCAGTCCTTGGAAACGATTCTCCCGCAGCCAACAGGGGTGGAATACAATCAGTTTCTCAAAAACTGGATTCCCCGGGCCAGCTGTGAAGCCATCACAAGCAGTGGACGTGGTGGGACATCGGGCACAAGGCCGGCTGCCCCTTCTTTCTCTGGTTCCTAGAGTGGGTGCCCCTGGTTTGGTCTCGAGGCTGGGAGTCCGCTGAGGATCCAGGAGACACCAGGTGAACAGCTCCGCCGAAGACATGCACCCATCGCAGGGCGTTTCCAGGAGGAGACCACGCCCGTGCTCTCGTGGGAAGGCGGACCCGGCAGGCCTTCTCGGACCAGGAGCGACTTGTCCTAGGTCAGCACGCAGGCCTTTGACCGACTAACTGGTCGGGCATGTTTCTTGACAGTTCCATTCGGAGCTGGCTGTTAGAAGTCAGATTTTTTTTTTTTTAAGATTTTATTTATTTGACAGAAATCACAAGTAGCAGGCAGAGAGAGAGGGGAGGAAGCAGGCTCCCCGCGGAGCAGAGAGCCCGACGTGGGGCTCGATCCCAGGACCCTGGGATCATGACCTGAGCCGAAGGCAGAGGCTTTAACCCACTGAGCCACCCAGGCACCCCTAGAAGTCGGATCTTTCCCGGCTGCTGAGCTTTACTTGAGCGTTTGATTGACGTGGTATCACTTCGTGGAGGGCCATTCAGTAGAAGGTTCCTCTGCAGGGCTCTTGTCAATACTACACATTTTTTATTTCTTGAAATGTTTGCTTCTCTTTTGCACCAAAACAGCTAAGTTTTACAAGGAACCAGAAAGCGCATAGAACGAGCCTCTGCAGTTCATCTTTACGTATAGCTTAATGGGGGGCGGGGGGGGGATAGGCTGTGACCCCCACCCCACCTCAGAATCTGTCAGAAAACTCCTCACCCGGCCTGGGCTGGTGGTGGTGAATTTTCAACTCAAGAAGAGCCTCCCTCGTGAAGGTCACGGTTATTCTGTTCATCTAGCATTTTACTTTTGTGGTAAGGTTCGGGTGGAAAGGGAAAATGAAATGATACAGCGTCTCGAACAGAGGCCTGGAGATTATTTCCGTTGACCTGGTGACTAAGATTAGGGGCGGCCCAATTTAGAGGTGATATGGTGTGTTATTGGCGTGGGGTGCACACACACCCCCCCACTGAGGCCCAGGGAGCTCCTCCCATGGGCTCTCCCTTTGCCCAAGTTTGCAAAGTTGATCTCAGTGCATCAGAGAGCAGGGATGGGAGACTTGTGCCTTCAGCATTGGGGGCTCCGAGAGCAGTTTACTTTCTTTACTCCTTTTAAAGGGTCCTCTGCCTTCTGCACACACACACCCCACCCCCACTACTTCCAATCAGAACAAATAAACCGATGGTCCTGTTTTCCAGGGAGAAGCTGTAATACCTTCTCTCTGATTGGCCTTTACCACTTTCCTACTCTGCGGGCAGGGAAGGAGGGATATGGTGGCTGGCCATCCCCCAGCAAGATCTGCAGTCTCTCTTGGTAGGCCGCCAGCTGGTGGGGCCTGGGCAGTTCCAGGGGGAGGTCACTGCACCCCCCAGACAGTTTCCAGCAAGTGCTTTTCCAAGTTCACGGACATTCTTTCCAGGCTCAGCTCAATTTGTTTTCTTCTTCTCTATGGCAATTGATGACTGAGTCGTCAAGTGTGTGAGTCTGCAGGATCTCCCGTGAAGGGCTTCCTCCAGAGCTGGCCTTTGTCTAAGCCTCTGCTATGCGTGGGTGTGTCCGGTTGTGTCGTGTTTTTACAGGTTCACTCCCCAAAGAGCAGATCTAATACAGTGCACCTCTTCACGATGGGGAGACGGGGGCCCCGGTTGGGGTAGGGAGAGGAACTTGGGAGTATCACTTCTCTAATGCTTAAAATGCTTATCTAACCTGAATCTGCCAGCAGGAAACTGAAAAGGCCTGTGTATGACAATGTCAGAGACAGTTTGATCTCTTAACAATGTCAAGTGGAAAATCCAACCACAGCCGGTAGCTTGAGAAATGGCTAGGACGTCTTGTTGGGACGGCCAAGCCTCACACCCAGGCTGCTGAGCCGAGGGTAGGAAATGGGGCTGCCGAGGGGTTGGGGTTTGAGAAACTGTTGGAAAATCCTCACAGATGCAGAAATGGCTAATGTGGGGGACAGTCTGAATGCCCTGTATTTGGTATTTTATTTTAAGATTTTTATTTATTTGAGAGAGAGAGCGCACGCACGCGTGCACACGTGAGGGAGGAGGGGCAGAGGGAGAAGCAGGCTCCCTGCTGAGCAAATAGTCCGTTGTGGGGCTCAGTCCCAGGACCCTGAGATCATGACCTGAGCCGAAGGCAGAAGTTGAACCAGTGGAGCCCCCCAGGCGTCCCTGTAGTTGGTACTTTAGTCTAAGACATTTTGAATGCTGTATAGTTGGTGTCTTCGCCTCCTCCACCTCCCCTGCCTCCATCACAGTGATCATTAGCTCATTAGCATCGAGCACTTGGCTCATTCCAGGTCATTCGGCAGGTGGCCAGCGCAGGGCCTCCTCTGGAAACTGTTGGGCACACTTCGGGGGTGCAGGGTGCTAGAAGAGCCAGCGCCTCTCAGATCCGCACTGGCCCTCTTTGGGCTGCGGGATCTTCATCTGTGAAATGGGTATATTGATAAAGCCTTCCTACTTCAGGTAGTCTTTGCGAGTCTCAAGGGAGAGCATTCTGAGAGAGTAGGATTCTCTCCCGCCTAAACTAGTTTTAATCGTGAGCACCAGGACACTGCTTTGAATGCCTTCCCAAAAGAGGATGGATAAGGTCAGGCACTGCGTGCGTGCAAGATGCGCCACGTCGGTGTGACTGACCCAAGGCGTTGCATGTGCCAGCATCTCGGCCAGAGTGGATGGTGGACGAAACTTCCTGCCCTGGGCCTCACTGTCCCGTGCACAGGTGGGGTGCAGATGCGATGTAAGTTCGAGAAGCCAGAGTGGGTGCGGAGGGGGCTGCGAGGCAAGGGTCAGTGTTCCCCAGTGTTCCCCACACTGAATCTGCAGGCTCTGAGCTTCTGCATAACTGAGAGGCAACTGTGCTCTGTCTAGAGTTGGAGGGTACCTAACGGGGGCATCGATTTTTTTCCAGTACCACGCAGTGGTTTTCTCTCTGTGTTCTGGAAAGTGAAAGGGCAGAATCCAGCAAAAGCTAGAATTTTTCGAGCAGATGCAATAATCAGCAGATAGGAATTGGGCATTTCCTAAGTATGGCTGGGCCCTGGGCTAGACCTGGAAACCTGGGCACACAGCGGGCCACCCATACTGAGAAGCAGACATTTGTCCCAGCTGTGCAGAGGTCGGGCAGCCACGTTCCGGCTCTGTCTGCAGGCACCTGTGCTGAAGAGAACGGCCTGGTGGATGCTCTGCCTCTCCCTGGGGTCCTGACCTGGGAGGCAAAGCCGATGCCAACAGATAAACTTGAGAGTGGCGAAACTCAAGAACAAGGTGTATGGCCATGAATACGAGCACGTTCATTAAAGAGGAGCTAATACGTAGAGTCGGTGTTGGTGTGTGACCCATGCAGGGGGCTTCTGTGTGTACTGAGCAGCCACGTGAAGGGTTCTGAATTTGGGTACTGGCCCCTGGAGAGGGAGTCTGGGTGATACCTTGAGGAGGCTGCTACCTCTGTTAGGAGCACCAAGCAAAGGGACTGTTCTGGATCCAAAAGTTCCAGGAGGTTGGAAAGGAAGAGGGAACATGCCCCCTGTGCCCCCTCCCCAAGCCTTAACACCCTGCACTGAACTCCATGAAGACTGATGCAGTACGTGGAAATGTGCCTTGAAGGGGGCCTCAGGAGACCACCCACCCCCACCCCAACTGACCAGAGGAACGTGATCAGGAAGCTTGGCATGAAAAGCTTGGCACAAAGGGACGTCTGTGTTTACCGAACTTGAATCTAAGCAAGGGCCCTGGGGCAGGCTGGGGCGTGGCGAGCCCTGATGTGGCCTCAGGGCAGAGTCCTGGGTTTGTGTGTGAGCTTTGGGTGTAAGCTTTGTGACTGGAGAAATACCTTCCTTTCTGCCTCCATTTCAGTGTCTGTAAGGTGGGATGGACGGTACCACCTTCAGGTTGTGGGGAGGGCTGCTCGGGTGAGCACAGAAGTAGGACGCAGGGGCAGGAGAGCCTGCAGATCCAAATTCACACCCTCCTTCTGTCCCAGAGTCTGTCCCTGGGGGTGCTTCACTTCTCGGCGCCTTCCTGACTTGTTGAGAAGATGCGGTGACAGGCGTGGCCTGTGGGCCCGGCATTGGGCAGGCGTGGGTGGGGGTCACCTCCGCTAAGGTGGGGGGGGCCCAACCCCATCCCAGGTACAGCTCCTGCAGGATGACAAAAAGCATCAGGATTCACTTTCCCAGAGAGATCTCTCCATTGGGGGAGAGATCTGCTTTGTTACCAGAGGCTCAGAACTTGACTTTGAAAAAACAACCCACTGCATTCAGCTGCTGGCAAGGGGTGTCAGGTTATTCCCCCGGGACCAGTCTCTCTTTATTCTGTCCCCTGCTCTGTACAGCTGCGGCTCCTGGGGCCTGGGAGGTCTCTGAACAAAAGTGATTTACTTGGCCTCCCCTGTGCCTTCTCTGCCAGTGGGGTGGGCACTTGCTTGCCACAGTGGGCTCTTTCTTTTGCCGTGGACCCTGCTGAGGCCTTGAGGACCGGGCCGGTGGGTCTCGGGGCCTCTCTGCACTATGCCCCCCTCCCGCGTTGGGAGCGGAGGACAGCCTTCCTGGCACCTCCCGAGTCACACGGCTGCTCTTGGCCGTTGTCCGGGCTGATTTGTGCGGAGCCTGCTGGACTGCTCCTTGGGGCTGGGGTGGCAGACGGTGTAGAGGTAGAGGGGTCAGGTGGATGGACCCCGAGTGTACCAGCTCATGTCGGAGCCCCAGCAAAGGCCGGGGGACCCTGTGTGGGCTCTGGTGGGAGATGGGGCTGTGTGGTGACAGGTCCCACAGAGTAGCACGGGCCGTCCCTTGGCCAGGTGTGGACACTGTCCCGGGGACCCCTCTTGCTGAACACAGACTTCTGCTTCACTCCACACTGAACGCAGGATATGGAAATCTTTCCTTCCCCTATGGCTCTAGTGTGGGGTGAGCAGCCTGCTTGGCTAACCCTTGGGATCCCCGTTTTTCCTGCCTGCTGTTGGTCCCATGAACCTCCATGTGTTCCAAGATGGCCGTGAGGCCTCTGGGCAGAGTGTCCAGGCACTCAACCGTCAGCTCCTTCAAGAGGCACTGTGTCCCCTTCTGGAACAATGGGTCTCTGGCCTGGCTTACATCTTCCCTGAGCCCCAGATTCCTAGCTTTTGCAGGGATCCAGAGGCCAGCGTCTGGGAGGAATGGAACCACTGAAAGAGCTTGTTAGCCTGTGGCAGCCTTGACCTCAGAGGCCGCATGCAGGACAGTAGCTCCCTTTTTGCCCCGACCTGAAATGTGCACGGCGTCGTAATTAATTTCCATCACAGCCTGAAGCCTTACGGAGCACCATCTGGGACCCTGCTTGCCTTGCGGTCTCATACAGCACATCGAAAGTGAGTCTGCAACCTTGGGAGAGCCACCTCCCGCCCCAGTGCAGGCCTCTGTTTCCCCTTTGCCTCTGGTGGCCTCCGATACCACATCCCCGGGGCAGGGAGGGGCGGGGGGAGGCAGGAGAGGCTCACCCAGGAGCTGCACCGGCTGGGAGCCCTGGGTTCTGAATGGGTTGGCCCACAGGGAAGTGCCCTGAGTGTTCCCGCCTGGCCTTTGGGAACACGTGACATTGACTTCGGAAAGAGGATTTTTAAGAACCTCAGGAAATAGTTCACTGTGACCCCATGACCAGGTGTTAGAGAAGAGAATGGGAGTCCTCAACGGAGGTTTCGAAAAGTCAGTCACTTCGGGGCTCCTGGGTGGCTCTGTCTGTGGAGCATCTGACTCTTGATCTCGATTCAGGCCTTGATCTCAGGGTCGTGAGTTCAAGCCTCGTGTCGGGCTCCATGCTGGGCGTGAGCCTACTTAAAAAAACAAAAAACAAAAAATTAAAAAAAAAAAAACGGCCCATGAAGGACAGGATGGAGGCAGTGTGGTTCTCTATACTTCTTGGAAAATTCACTGGGAGTGACAACATTACTACAAATTTATTGTAAACTGACTGTGTGGTTAAAAGTGCTGAGCTGTCTTGGAGGACACAGTATAATAAAATAAGAGCAGCTATGACTCCTGGCCTATCGGTTCTGTGCCAGGCTCGGTCTATAAATTGCTTCACTGAATTTCTATAAGGTCTCTATTTTCCTTCTCCCATGGCAAGTGGACCACGGATCCCCAGCACAGCTAGTAAGTGGCAGGCCTCGGCCCCCAGCTCTTCCTCCCTGCCACCTGTGGTCTGTCACCAGGAGGACGGAGGAGGCTGGTGCCCTCTGCGAGGGGAGGGCGCGGTTCAGATCTGGGCCCTGGGCTGGAGGGGGATCGGGGCTGGCTGTGTCAAGTGCAGAAGCCTTAGATATGGGTCACTGAGGGCATTCGGTTACCTGTGCCTTGGACAGACCCCATCTGTGGGGCGAGAGAGTTGGCTTCGCGTCGCTGCCCTGGAGTCATGCTTCAGTCTAGTTCAAGATCAATTTTCTATTCTCAGAGGTGAAACTAAGAGAGGATTCTTTTCCTTGTCAATGAATGGGCCTTTGTGCAAGAAACACAGACTCAGTTGATGGAACAGCCGCAAAAGGGAGCTTCTGGAGCCGCCTCGAAGCTCCCAGGCCCAGTGGGGAGGGAAGCAGAGAAGCCCGGAGCTGGGCAGCGACCCCCTGATGGAGGAGCAGGTGAGGGCACCCCAGCATTCCAGATCCTTCTCAGTGACACAGGTGAACACCTGTCACGGTAGTTGCAGACATGCCAGTAGCACCTGGGCTGGAACAGGCCACATCACATGGTGATTCCTGCCTGTGGACTTCACTTCTGTTAGGAGACACGGGACGACCAGAGAAGAGAAGGTCTGTTCCAGTGGGGCCAGTAGGCAGGACAGGGGGCCCGGCGCTGCTATAGGTGGCCGTCTCCGGGTTCCTCCCCTGCCAGAAGAGACCTGCTCTGCGTGGCATCGGTGGGCAGAGCTGCGTCTGAGTTTGTGAGCTTCCAGATGCCGTGGCTGCACTTACACAGGGGAACTGCAGTGTCACCATGGGATGGTGGCCTCTGTGAGCACAGAGAAGGTGCCCGAGGGGCAGCGAGCGGCCACCACGGGCCACGTCCGGCCCCAACAGAGTGAGCACCATGCCCCAGGATGGTTCAGCCTCGCCCCACGCTCCTTGGAGACTCTGACGCAGCTATCCCTCTTAGGATGGGACTCTGTGCTGCATGCGCCATGTGGCCATTACGGACATGCGCGTCCAGGGTCCTATGCAGCCATAGGCATTCGCTTCTCTGTGATAGGTGCCCATGAGTGCACCTGCTGGGCCATAGGGTCGTCACGAACTTGCTTAGTTTTTAAGAGTCTGCCAGACCATTTCCAGAGTGACCGCGCCTCCGTGGCTCCCAGCAACCACGTGTCAGCGATCCCGGTTCCCTGCATAGAGCCAGCATGCAGAGTGGATGCAGTTTTCTACTTTAGCTGCTCCGAAGCTGCGTGGGGCTGCCTCCCTATGGTTTTAGTGGGTTTCTCCCCGATGGCTAATGGTGATGAACGTCCTCTCATGTGCGTATCTGCCACCAGTACATCCTCTTCAGTGAAATGATTTGGCTTAAAAAAAAATATTCCCCAGAGGTGCTGCAGAACACGGACAGGGTGTGTAAAGCCTTGTGCCTTCGTTACCTGCACCCACCCTGTCGAGGGAGCTGTGCCTCTTCCCACCCCAGGGAGGGCACATGGTCACCCCCGAGGTCCCGTCCTGCGCCCAACTTCTCTGACTTCAGAAGTGGTGACCCCCCAGCAACCTCCCCTCTGAGCGGCCCCCACTCACACCATCATCTCACCGCCCCAGGGCCTCAGGATCCACCCCCCACCACCCCTGGGGTTGTTTCACTGAAGTAAAGCCACAGCAGGCACCAGCAGGGAGTGTCTCCCGGACACCTGCTGGGCCTCTCTCCCGGCCTCCCCGAGGAGAGGACTTGGGGCTGAGGCTCAGCCTCCCCTCCAAGCTTCCCCTTGGGTCTCTTCGGTTTGGCCTGCACTTGGGGTTTAGTTTTGCAACACAGTCATGCTGAAGGTCCCAGAAATGCTTCCTTTTTTGTGCTCATGAAACAGAAAAGAAAAAGTGCATGTATCCCTTCAAACGGCTCCAAACAGTGGTGAGCAAAGTCCCTTTTCCCCTATGGAAGTAGCATGGAGTCGCAGCCCGCACTGTGGGCTGATGGGCAGCGTTGCTGGTTTTCTGCCTTTCACCTCCCACCTGGGAGGGGCTGCAGGAAGTGGCCTGGAGTGTTAATGGGGCGGCTGCCAGCTTGAGGGCCTGCTAGAGGGTTCCGTCTCTGTCTCCACGGGGAAGCAGGGTGCGGTGGGGGGGGAGGCGGGTGTCGTCTGCTTTAAGAACATACTTGCCTTTGCTCTTCTGCCTCGAGAAGGACTTGGAGTGTGTGAAATGCTCATCCTTCATCATCCCTTTAGTGACTCCTAAAAAACAAGAAGGCGTGGCTGTTTCTTCCTTGGTCTAATGAAGTCTAATATTTACAAACCCTCCTTCAGTGAATTGGTACAAACACTCTGTCCCAAAGAAGGAATTGTTTTCCACATGGGCTTAGAGGAGTTGTGGGGAGCGAGCGAGGAGTTTTACAGGAGGCCTTGAGCCGGGGAGGGGGAGATGGTCTCATGTAGGTAGGTGATCACAGGCTTTCCACCCAGTCCCTGTGGCCTACTAGAACGTTCTGGCACATCACAGCAGTCATTTGATGGGGCCCAAGATCAAAGAAGCAGCTGAATCACATGATGGTTTGGTTCAGAATCTTTTTCTGGTTTGGTACTTTCTGAAAGCCTAGGTTTCATTCTGGTTGAACTTGTTCGATAGTCTTGAGGGAAGAGGAGGAAGAAAAAAACACTCTTGTTATGGTCCTGGTTCGAATTAAAATTTGATATTTGTGTTTGGTTTGAGGTCAAATAAATAAAATGCATTATGGCTCTTGGGGAGTCGTTCATTCTGATTCAAGTCACTTCTGCAGATAACATCACAGTTATAAAATTTATTTCCCGTGAACCTGCAGTCTTCCGGAGTGGAGTGTGTCGGCCTCATTTCTTAAATATTCTGGTTAACTGGGAGATACTGTAAATTGCCTTCGTCCTTTGCAGTGAACTAGAAGATACTGGATGCCCAAGCCAGCAGAGGTTTTGCTAAATGCACAGACGTTGTCTTCTGGGGATCAGAGGAAGGTTTTATCCACGAACTGCAACCAGGCAGCTTTGAGGAAAGGGTCAGCTCTTGACTCGAATAGTCCACGGACATGTACTGGGTGCTGGCTGAGTCTGGGTTATGGTGGCAGGTAGGGATCTGTGTGTGAGTGGAGCATAGCTCCTGCCTCCTGGGAATCTTAGCTCGGGGAGGAGGCAGATTGCAATAGCTCACATCTCTGGTGCATCTATGACTGGTAGACTGGTAGACTGAGCAAGGGGTTAAGCAAATGTTGAACATTGTTGAACATTTGTTGAGAAACAAAGAGTTTCTCAAATGTGGC
Source organism: Lutra lutra (assembly GCF_902655055.1). Taxonomy (NCBI): domain Eukaryota; kingdom Metazoa; phylum Chordata; class Mammalia; order Carnivora; family Mustelidae; genus Lutra; species Lutra lutra. The sequence goes on from NC_062292.1 coordinate 28,905,862, forward strand.
CTGTGGACATCTGGGGCCAGACACGTTTTGGTTTGGGGGAGCTATTCTGCACACCGTAGGGTGTTTAACGGCCTCCCTCAGCAGCAGCCTCTGCCCCTGATTGCAGTGGCCAGAAGTGTCTCCATGCATTGACAGAGGTGCCCCAAGGGGCAGATCGTCGTGGGTCAAAAGCCGGGGTTCTAGAGCTTGTCCCGTAATAAGCAGTCTACACTGCCTTCCAGGGCAGATGCTGCAGGACCATGTCCATGCGTGCAGAGGGGGGAGTCCAGCCAGGGTCCCCGTCCACGGTCCTGCTGGAAACAGAGGACAGAGGCCTCTCTCTATGGGGCTGCCAGGAAGAGAAATGGCAGGGAAGTTGTTATTTGTGTGGAATTTTGGTGGAGTTCACTGGGGCAGAGAAAGGGGAACTATCTCCGGAGTAGAAGGACCGACCCCTCCACAGGCACGAAAGCAGGACCGACAAGGCAGTTTTACAGAATGGCAGATAGTTTGCTGTGGACCCTCTACTTCCCTCCTCTTGCTGTTTTCTCATTCCCTCCTTTCAAGCCATGAGCCAGTTCCCAGCAGCTAGAGAATTCTTCCAGTCACAGGTCTGTATCGGTCAGGACAGGCGAGGCTCTGCTGCAGTAAGAAACAGGCCCACAGTCAGTGGTTGCCAACAGCAGGAGGTTACTTCTGGCTCATACTGCATGCCTGGTCCGGGTCAGCTGCGTCCTCATGCTGCACACCAGGCTGACGGTGCAGCCCCTGTCCGGAGCAGTGCTGGTCACCGTGGCAGAGAGAGTGAGAAGATGGGGATTCACATGCTGCCTCGGAGAGCTTCAGCTCAGGGAAGTGGCACATTTCTTCTGCTCATATTTTTTTCTTTCCTTTTTTTTTTTTTTTTTTTTTAAGATTTTAGTCATTTATTTGAGAGACAGAGAGAAAGCATGATCTGGGGTGGGGGAAGCAGAGGGAGAAGCAAACTCCTCACTGAGCAGGGAGCCTAAGCGGGACTCGATCTCAGGACCCTGAGATCATGACCTAAGCTGAAAGCAGATGCTTAACTAACTGAGCCACCCAGGTGCCCCCCTTCTGCTCATATTAAGTTGGACAAGCAAGTGTTGTGTCCTCACCTAACTTGAAGGGGACAGGGGCATCGAGTCCTACCATGTGCCCAGGAGAAGAGCTAGAAATATCTGGGGGACAGCCCTGACGTTCAAAGCCTGTACCTGAGCCGTGGGAGTGTGGGCCATTTGCCCTGGCTCTGAGAGACTCCCAGCTTGGCGTCAAAGAATGAATGGCCTGTTTCCAGGCTCAGTGACAAACTGCTGAGCGAAAAGAGAAAAGTGGACCATCAGGATTCCAAAACAGTTTGATTTTCCAAATAAGTCAGAGAGGTCCTCATGGGTTAGGACCAGGTCATGAGCCCTCGTTCTTAGAGTTACGATGTTGGGCGTGGGAGAAAGTATTCAAGTAAACAGGGCCTGGATGCAGTGGGCTGTGTCTATAAGGAGGGAGTAGTGGATCAGGACATCCGTGGTTACTTAGACCCCAGATGCTTTGCCTGGCTGTTACTGTAGGAAGCAGAGCGGCTTTCAACCCAAGCCAAGGGTTGAGCAAGATGGTATCCTTTGTGAACCATAGATTTACGGGTTGTTTTGAGATAGTAGAACACGCTGGGCGTGAGCAGACGTGACCGACGCCCTTCAGGATGCTTTCAGAAGGCCTGAACAAATTCCTTATAAAACCAGGAAGCGTCTTCCTCATTGGAAACTCATTCAGACCGTGACTCGGTCCCAGGCCCTGGAGTGTGGAGATAGAGACAGAGCCTGGCTGTGGTGGATCTAAAATGGGATAAAACCGGAAACCTGTGGGAAGGACACAGGCCTTGACACCCCTTGATAGGGGGCACAGAGGTCTTAGAAAAATAGAACTAAAAATACCAGCTGTTGGCTATGTCCCTCCCCAGTGACCCGCTCTCTCCAAACCTGGTTTCCACTCAATTTCTGAACTGGTTTTCACCATGGTGTGTAGGGAGCTAGAGCAAGTGAGGTGGACAGAAGTGGGGGCGGGTGTGGGCACAGGCTTGATTCAAAGGGAGACAAAATTAGGAAGCCACTGTCTGGGAATTGGGAGGTTAGGGGCATTCCAGAGACGGGAGGAGCCCAGAGAAGCCCGCTGGGTCCCGAGTCTCCCCTGTAGTGGGGGGGAGGCTTGCTGGAGCGTGCACGTGGGTATGTGCATATGTGTGTCGGGGGGGGTGGGCCTAGATGTGGATGCATGTGTCCCCCAGGGAAGGGCTGCGGTGAAAGGTATGCAGAGGACCTGCCTGTGGTTTGTTGATTGCTGTCCGAAGCAGGTTGTGTGCACTACCCCCTCCTCCGTCGGGGACCCCAGGGCACCAGGATGCCGCGGCTCCCTGGCATTTTCCACACCCCCCGTCTGTACTGTTCTTCTCTCACTCTGAGGGCGGCAAAGCGATCTTGTCCTTCTAGAAGCTTCCAAAGGCTGAGCAGGACTGGGTAATGGAAGACTGGAAGGAGCCTGAACAGACGGGTGGGCTGAAAGGCACAGGTGACAGCTGAACACAGGGCCAGGGCAGCCAGAGTGAGGCCATCTGTCCCTCCTCCTAAACCAGTGCTCCCTCCACCGAGACCACTGTCCCTTGCACACCTTTGCTTCTGCAGCTGCAAAATGGGCACACAGCTTCAGCTGAGCAGGAACTGCTTGCAAATGTGCCCGCTCTGGGAATTTGTTTCTGTCAAGAAGGCCCCCAAGGTGGCATTGTGGCTCGGCTTCCTTCACCTTCTTTGCCCACTGCCCACTTTGCATGGGGTCACCGCAAGCACTAGCCTGCCCTTCACTTCCCCTGGGGCTGGGACTGTGCCCGCAGCGGCTGGGAGAGCAGGGATCCGGACTGCTGTGGACCTCCCCAGGGCCCCCCAGTTCCCAGCATCAGGCTCTGAGAAGGGCTGCCTCCCAAGCCTTGCCCACCCCCCCGGGGTGGCAGGAAGGTGGTTCACCCTGCTCTTACCCCGGGCTTTGAGGTCTCCGGAAGACACAGGTACTAAATATAAAACCACGACTATCTCACTCTTGCTACATTTCCACCCTGGCGGCTTACTGTACATCACCGCAGAAATTTCCTGAAGCCCTTCTCCCAGGCCCCTGGGGCCAGGCTGGGGGGCACTTGAGACTGAACATCCCTCCCACCCGCCCCCCCGGAAGGCCCGTCGCACGGCTTGCTTGGGAAGAGGGAGGGGCACTACTTTCTAGAAAAACACCACCCTCCCACGAGGAAACTCCCAGTAACTGATCTGGGGGGACATAGTGGCCCCAGACTGCGGTGAAGCCCCACCTTCCCCTTCTGGCCTCTGGGGTAGGGGTAGGAAGGGGGGCGTGGCAGAGACCCGGGTAGGTTCAGCTCAGCGCTCAAAGAGAAGATGGACGGTTGTCCTGAAAGATTGCCGTTGGCACTTGTCACCTCCCTGACAAGCGAGGGGAGGTCCCCATGAGTAGATCTCTGTGAAGCTTCAGTGTTTCTCGTGCAGTTTTCCCAAGCAGGGTGTTGTTGGCATTTGGGGCAGTAGAGCTCTGTACTGGGGCTGCCCAGCACCTGTGCGTCATCACTGTGCCCCCCCCCTCCCCGAACATCCAGACACCCTCTCAGGCTGGGCAGGCGGTTTCTGGTTAACAGCCATAGCGAGGGAAGTCTTTACGTTGGCAGGATCTGGAGAGGATAGCAGGCAGAGAGGGGAGACCTGAAGGGGTGGTCGGGGGGAGGCGGGAGAGGTCAGACTGAGCAATGTCTTATACCTGGGACAGGGTGTTAGCCTGATTTTTTAATGCTGTGGAGCACCACCAGTTCGCCAGAGAATGTTTTGGGCTGGTTTTCTTTCTTTCCTTCCTTTTCCTTCCTTTTCTTTCTTTTCCTTCCTTTCTTTCCTAATGAGCAAGGTCACATCTGGGCTGCTTCCCTATATGTGACCAGCACAATGCGGGCCCCTCTCGTCCAGGGCCAAACCCTTGGGGTTTAGTGCTGTGAAGTCACCGTCTTGAAATTCTTTTTTTTTTTTTTTTTTTTAAGATTCTTTTATTTATTTGTCAGAGAGAGAGAGTGCACAAGCAGGGTGGGGAAGGAGCAGGGGCAGAGTGAGAAGCAGGCTCCCCACTGAGCAGGGAGCCCAATGTGGGACTCCATCCCAGGACCCAGAGATCATGACCTGAGCCGAAGGCAGACGCTTAACCTACTGAGCCACTCAGGCGTCCCTTGAAATTCTTAATAATTCTTTGAGTGTGAGTTTCATAAATGAAGTCCAGTGGCACAGGGGAGCAGGAAGGAGGTCCCTGGGCTTGGGCCCCAGCTGGCCCAGCGGCTGCTGATGCCTCACCAGGGGCCCGGGTGAGAGCTTCCTGAGTCCCTGCCGCTGGTGTCCCAGGTGAGACATGCTGGCCGGCCCGACCCCAGGCTGGCAGAACCATAAAATGAGCCTCCAGTCATTCCCTCTCCAGGTTTCCAGCGGGAAAGGGGAGATGCCCTGCCCCTGGCCAGGGTCCCCGATGGGGTAAGGCATATGGGTCCCTTGAGGGTCTGCATTCACCCAGAAGTATCAAATAGCAAAGGAGCAACACTATGAGGGTGAGTGAGAACCTGCGGAAGAGTGATTTCTATTTGACGGCCCCTCGTGGCCCTATCGCCTGCTCTTTCCTGCATTTCTGCTCGGCCTGGAGCTCGTTCACACCTGCAGCGTCTGGTTAGTTTTCCCCGAGTCTCTGGACAGAACAAAGGCAAGAGATGGCAAGGGATCGCCACAGGAGGGTCCCTTCTGTTCTGACAGCCCCAGCCCCAGCTGCCTTCCTGGCCACACCTTTTGGCACAGCATCTTCTCCAGGAGCCTGTGAGCCAGTGGCCAGAGAGCGGCAGGGCTGGGAAATTTGTCCTTCCCGGAACGTGGCTGCATTTGGGGGCCGGTCGGTCATGAATCTTCCGTAGCCGGTGAGCTGCTTCTTTGCAGGTACTTGCTATGGACCAGCTGTGGGCTGGGGCTGGCACGGGCCAGGCTGCCAGAAGAAGCCCAGACAGGACCATAAAGCAAAGTTCTAGGAAACGAGGCTGGACACTCGGGCAAGCTCCATTCAGGGTTTGTTGGTGAGCAGGTGGATAGTGCCATACAAGGCAGATGACACAGACCTTGTCCTTGGCCTGGGAGACCATGGAGAAAGACTGAGCCCAGTCGGGGGACAGGTGAGGGTGAGGGACCCCCAACCCCAGTGCCACGTTTTGTGGCTCATGGACAGACTTGGGGGCTTCACATCTAGACAGGGTAAGGTCAGAGTAACATCAGGTCTTATGCTTTATCTAGGACCTTCTTGGGGGACGCTGGATGTCAGGGGCCACTGTGCATGGTTCCCTAACCTCCCAGGGTCCCAGGGACGCCCACCGCCCCTTCTCAATTCCAGCATCAACCACTTCTTATTTATTGCTATCAAATGCATCCCAGCCCTTCTGACACATTGGAGACCCCACGAGGCTACACAGGCCCAGGACAGCCTGGATGCCAAGGGGGCCTTTGTCCCTAGGCAGGTACCTGGCAGAGAGTGACAGCTGTAGCAGAGGCACAAAAGCCTCCCACGGGGGACACATTTGTACCCAGCAGGGCCTTATCGTTCATCTGCAATTGAGACTCCCCCAGGTGTCCCGTGCTCTCCCCAGCAGCCCGCTCTGGAGGGCAGTTGTCACAGCCTTTGTGAAATGGGGGACTCCAGAACTGGGAGCGCTGGGGGTTAGGAGGTGCCCTACGAGGGGGCCAGATGTCTGGGGACCTGCTGCCCAGTGCTGTCACCGGCTCGCCATACCATCCAAGGTCGTCCTTAGGCTGGTACAGTGGGGACATACGGTGTCTTTCCTTCTTCCACTGCCCCTCAGCTGTCCCCCAGGATGGGACCTGATGATCGGTCCCGGCAGAACCCATGAGGCCCAGAGACTGGAGGGGCTCGCTTAGGACCCCTGCCTCATTTGTGAAGATGCACCAGCTGCACAGAACAGAAAACTGCCACTCTGCCATCTTGAACAACAAAGCAAACGTGTTATTACACCTTCATGAGTAAGTCCCAGCAGAGGTTCCCCCCCACCCCAGCACTGCGTAATTCGGGGCTGCTCAGAGTCACTCAGGGGCCCATGTCCTTTGCCTCAGCTGCTCTTGGGATCGCAGGATGGCCGCCGCTAGTCTAGACCATGTGGACACTGGAGCATCCTGTGGAGGAAGAGGAAGGGATGGCCCTTCCTCGTGTCTCAGCATCTTTCCCAGAGCATGCCCTGGGAGGCATCCCTGTATCACATGCTGTGCCCGAGTCAGCCTCAGGCAGGAGAATGACTCAAGACCATTAGCACTGAGCAGTAGCTCAGGACACACATTTTCTGAGTTCCCTTGGGGGAGACAGAGGTGCCCAAACAAAATCAGATCCCTCCTTCCATCCCCCTCCTTGTCCTAGAAAGGGCTGGCGGTTGCACTGATTTTTTTCCCCCTCCGTTCTTTTTTTTTTTTTTTTTTTTAAGATTTTATTTGTTTTAGAGAGAGAGCGCAGAGGGAGAGGGAGAGGGAGAGAAGCAGACTCCCCCGCTGAGCAGGGAGCCCAAAGTGGGGCTCGATCCTAGGACCCTGGGACTGCAAACTGAGCCAAAGGCAGATGCTTCACCAACTGAGCCCCCTGGGCACCCCAGCACCAAATTTTTACCAAGTGCTTATGTGCCAGGCACAGCTCTGAGTGTTTTCTGTGGATTACTTTTCCTAATCTTGTAGCTCCCAATTTTCAGAGAAGGCAGTCGAGCATCCAGAAACTCGGCGCCGTCTGGTTCCCAAGCCAGGGCTTGAACCTCTGCTGCTACAGTTACGTCCTCGAGCTCCCGGTTGCCATGGGCAGCCACGAGCATTTTCGTAAACGTTACCTTTCTCTTCTCCCCATGGTTGCTTCCTTGGGAAGTGTTCCGCTTGGGGATGTTGTCCTCAGCGCCCAAAAACAATAGGCAGCCGCCTCCTGGTGTCCCCGTCCTCCCCGGAAAGACTGGACCAACGACGGGCCCATACGCAAAGTCATTCTTCCAGCACCACTGGCTTTTCTCTGTATCTGCTGCTGTCTGATTGTCCCTTCGAGTTTGTGTAATTCTGGAGTTTTCAAGTGGGACTCTCCATGCTTCCTTGCAATGACGGCCTTTAATGATTCCTGTGTAAACTCCTGCTGCTTCCCACCAAGCCACTGCCCTCCGGTAGCGGCGGCGTGAGTTGCTAGTGTTTCAATAGAGCAAGCTCTCGACTGCTGTTTACAAATATTTTTCTGTTCTATGGTTTGCTCTTAAAATCTTGCTTTATTGGTGGCTGTGTTTCCGTTCAGACTTAACTCTGATAGACCTTGTTTTGCCCCTTGTGAAATTGGTCTTAATGATGCTGGCCTGAAAGTAGGGACACGCTAGTCTTTGAGGGAGATGGTTTTGACTCATGTTTCTTATGCAGCCAACCTTTTGGATGGGTTCTTAGAGGCCTGGACTGGGCCTTGCCCTCAGAAGGGGTTTTCTGAAAAACCTCTCTTTGAATTCCCAGGAAGCACCAGGCTCCAAGCAGGTGCCTGGCTGTCAGCTAGTGGGCTCGCAGCCACATCCAGCCACCCCCAGTCTCCTGCACACCTTGGCAACAGGGCAGCGACCGACACACCCAGGTCCTGAAAGCCAGACAGAGTGGCGGCTGGAAACTTCTTGGAATCCTTGTAATTAGTAAGGGAAAAGGCCTGTTGGCTCCTGTGGTGTCCTCCTCCTCCCACGGGCTCCAACCAGCTTTAGAGATGACATATAATTTGCTCGGTCACCTGGAGCCCTCCACGGAGCTTTCTGGGGCTCCTCTGTGAAACCCAAGAGCCAGACCAGGTCAGTGATTTTAAACCCCCTTCAGCTTTTGTGTCATTTTGGAAAGTGGTTGAGAGTGGTGTACCCTGCCCTCTAGAGAAATGCATACTTCACAGACCATTCTGCGGGCTCTTTTAGGACATCTGTGGCTGAAAGCCCATCTCAACTCCAGCTACAGTCCGTAGGCTTAGAACCCAAAGACTTTTTGATCTCTGAGCTCCCTTTCAGCAAGCTGTAGAAAGTTTCCAGTCAAGGAACCTAGAGATGGAAACGGGGGAAAGGAAGCTACTGGTATTTACTTGGAGGAAACAGCTGTCCAGCCCCCAAAGGGTTTCACTATCAGGTATTTGTTATTTGTTAGCTGTTTGTTATTTTTCAGGGTTGAGTTTAACTTTGTGATAGTGCGTTGTATCCCTGAACCTGACTTTTTAAAAAAATTTGCACCCCCCCCCCCCGACTGAAACAATTGAAATCTTTCAGGTTTGCGGGGCGGTGGGGGGGCACTTGTGAATGCTTTTTGACCTTGGAGTCACAGAAAGGGGGAGGGGGAACATCTACCCAGATGCCCCAGCCACTAACAGCCTTAGCCCTCAACTGCTGGGAACAAGAGAGAACAGGCGAGTAGGGTGATGTTTTGTGAGTGAATGGGTGCTCAGGAGTTGGGAGAAAGGGTGGAAAATCTCTTCTGGTTGATCAAAGTATTTTCCCAGCACTTCTGGGCTTGGTTAAGAGGCTTTGCTTCAATTCCAGGGACTTATCAAATTCCTGAAATGATCTGTTTGAAAGGGAGTTGCAAGGAGCGGCTCAAAGATCTGTTCTCAGGGTCAAGAGAAACCTCACAGCCTCGTTTCATAGTTGCTGGAGGGGAGATACCCGCAGCCTCCAGCATCGAGGCCAGCCCAGCCTCTTGGAATAGGGGTGGAGGCAGTCACAGATACAGGTCTTTCTGGTCGGGAGGCTGGAGGGATGTGCGCATATAGGCACAGACGTGCTTCGGAATATTTGGATTTCACTCAGGAAGTTGACAGGACACAGAAGGCAGGGGGAGAGAATCAAAGTTGTAAACCCTAGTTTACCGCCGATTCTGCGGTATGGAGAGTAACCGGGTGCAGGGAGCCTGTGGGTCTGCTTTTACCATAATGACTGGTGTTGTGCTGTTTCTCTGAACATGGAACACTTTGGACCAAGCAGGAGTCAGGCTGTGATTCTTTTTAAGAGCCCTGCAAACAGTCCTGCTTGGTAGCTCTCCTTCCCAACTCTTAAGTTTGATGAGGTGTTTGGGTCACAGTGCGAAAGGAGTCAACAACTTCAAGAAAATGTATTCCAACTCCAGGTTCCAAATGAGGTTGAAACTGTGAGAAGTCTCAGGCTGTCCCTTGTGGCCTGCAAAGGCCGAGGCCCTCACACTGGCCTGGGCACTAAGCTGCTGACCATCCATCAGGGAACGGTTTTGTTTGTTTGTTTGTTTGTTTTGATTTTATTTATTTTATTTGACAGATAGAGATCACAAGTAGGCAGAGAGGCAGGCAGAGAGAGAGAGAGAGGAGGAAGCAGGCTCCCTGCTGAGCAGAGAGCCTGATGCGGGGCTCGATCCCAGGACCCTGGGATCATGACCTGAGCCGAAGGCAGAGGCTTAATCCACTGAGCCACCCAGGCGCCCCCAGGGAACGTTTAAGTAGCCAACGGTCTCTGGAAAAAAAAAGGCTGGAGGTTAAGGTTGCCAGAAGGATGCACTGTTTTGTTTCAAGCCAGTGTGAACTGTCTCCGGGGTCCCCGTTGTTTGCCTCCAGGACATTTGTCACAGTCTTTCTGTTTGTTTCTCCAGAGTGACACAGTGTTGCATTTCCCCCAGAAAACCTCTCAGGAAGACGAATTTCATTCACATTTTCATAATGACCCAGGGGGGAAAAAAACTAGCAGGGGTTTTTTCCTCCAGCTTCACTCCTCTAAGGATATGGGCACCACTTGGACCAGTTCTGCTGGCTCTTGGGGTGTGGCTAGCCCATATGACACAATGATCTTTAAGAGTTAACATATGCGGAGTTAATAATTGGTCATTGGTATCTTGGGGCACGCTGAACAGATTTTTCTGAGGTGCTTGTGCTGTTAATGTTTATTCTACTCATTGGTTTCCTGGCTCCTTTTTTTACACGGCCAAGAATGTTGACTTCAGCCTAAGCTGGGCTTCTCCCAAGATCATGGGGTGTGTGGGAGGGGTCGGGACAGGCAGTGAGCAAGCTTTATTCCTCCCCCACACAACGCAAATCTGCAGCCCAAGGCCTTTGCACGGCAGTGTGACCCGAAGAGACAGGATCAGGGTTGTGGGTGCGCGTCTCTGGCCTCACCGGGGCTCGTAGTGGGACCCACCACCCGCGCGGCCCCGGGACTCGGAGGCATTGGGAAGGACCCGGGGACTCGTTGAGTAATTCGGCCCACGTGGCCTGAAACGAGGGAGCTGCTAGCCCACCGACGGTGGGGACGCCCCAGACATCTTTGCAGCACACTACAAACATTGCGCGGCCCCACAGGCCCCGGAGGGGGCGGTGGGCGGGCCTGTCACGTGACCGCACGCGGCCGCCCGGCCGCCCGTCACGTGACCACGCGGGCGCGCGCCCCCGCCGCCGAGCATGCCGGGAGGCGGCGGTGCCGCGCGGGCTGGGCTTTCGCGCGTGGGCGGTGGGAAGAGGGAGGCGCGGGGACCGCGTGGGTCGGAAGGCCCTGGCGGCGCTGGTTGGCCCGCGTCCCCCGAGTCCGGAACCCCCGACCCGCGGAGGGCTGTAGGGCTGCAGGGCCGCAGGCCGCTGCTCTGGGGCAGGGGCTGAGGTGCAGGCGGGGCCGGGGGCTCTGCGCGCACCTGCCCCCTACCCGGGACTGCCCCCTGCGTCTTCGCGGCCGCTCCCCGTGGCTCAGATGTGCCCGCTCAGCCTTCGGCTCTCTGTCACACCGCAGCGTGGAAGTTGCTGAAACAGGGCATGTTAGGCTGCGGGATTTTACTCTCGTGACATTAAACCACCTCTCGCAGGGACCAGCTTCTCCCTCCGCGGGGAGTGATTAGAAAGGAGTAAGGTCGTTCCAGTCCTGGTCCCTTGAGACCGGGGGCTGGGGTAAGGGCCAGTCACAGGAAAATGCGCCCCCAAAATGTGCTCCCCGTTGGCTGCAGTGACCCAGTCTCCCCGCGGCCCCCTGTCCAGTCTCCCCGAGGGCAGGGTCCCGCTCAGGGGGCTTTACCGCCGCCTGCCCAAGCCCCAGTGCAGCGCTTGGGTTTCCTGGAGTCCGCTGATGGCCCTTGGGCTGTGGTCTCCGTGTAAGTGTGGCCGGCGACGCCAGGTGTCCTGCCTGTTTGCGGGACGGATCGTGAGGCCCTAAGAAGAGCAAGGTGGTTCTGGGGGTGCCTCACTGTGGTGCAATAGGGGGCCCATCACCTGGGTCTTTCTGTTTGGAAGTAGTTTCCCTGCTTAACGTACAGCAGGTGCGGGTGTTCTTGTTTCCTTCTGCTCCCAGGTATTTTCTCAGGTCTTAGGGAAGTATTTCCCTCCTTTTCTGAGCCTCGCTGGGTGTGCAGGGAGTGTTAGAGGAGAGGGGGGTGGAAGATTTCTGATAAAAGGAGCAGTTGGTGAGGTGAGCGGAAATGGCTCTTTGGCACTGACTGTCCAACAGAACTCGGGAGTGTTTCGGTGCTGATGCTGTGAGGTCAGGTGGCACGGTTCAGTGGGTTGTGACATTGAGCCCTGTTATCCCAAGCGGGTGAGTCCGGGAGGGCCCCTGCGGTGAGCTTGTTTCAGGCCCGGCCAGCGGTGGGCTTTGGCAAGGTTCCCTAGCCCTACTAATCCTGGCCACGCGGACACTATACTGAGTGGGTCTACCACATCTGTGGATCTTAAGACCTGAGGTCCTTGGAGAAAATGGGAAAAGTCAACTTTTTTTGAAGTAGAGCCACTAGCAAGACCATAGAGCATCCGGAGCCTGGTTGGAGTCCTCCTATTGGGCTGGTCCCTTCTGTTGACAGAAGTGATCCTTCTTCCAGCATCGGGAGTTGGGCAGATCTAGCAGGAAGCCTCACAGGCCTGCAGAGACTGGCTTCCAATCGGAGTGCCAAGAATGTATGAGGTTCTTGGAGGTGTGTTCACGTGAAGAATCAGCTGGGGCTTCTCAAGAAGGCTTATCCCCCTCTAATGTCCACAATCCTGGTTTCCAACTGCCCCGCTGCCCCGTGGTTTCCATCACTGTGTCTTCTTAAAGGTGCTCTGTGCAACCCTGTGATGCCCTGTGTGATCTAAAAACCCGGGGGGAGGGGGCGTGCCTGGGTGGGTCACTGGGTTCAGCCTCTGCCTTCAGCTAAGGTCATGATCTCAGGGTCCTGGGATGGAGCCCCACATCGGGCTCTCTGCTCAGCAGGGAGCTTGCTTCCCACTCTCTCTGCCTGCTGCTTTGCCTACTTGTGATCTCTCTCTCTCTCTCTCAAATAAATAAATACAATCTTTAAAAAATAAAAAAATTTTAAAAAACCCAGGGGCAGTGGGTAAGCTGCAGGTGACTAACCTAGGTCCAAAGAAAGACACAGACCTGTAGAGGATAGTGAATTTTTTCTGATGCCCCTCAGCTTCTCCTTTTGTGTTCGTTCTCTCTTGCTTGGCTGCTGTATGGGCCCCCTCTCTGCCCTGTGCAGAGGAGGTTGTGTTCAGCAGGCAGGGCAGGTTAGCCGATGGGAAGAAGAGGCAGGCTCTGTAGTCCGAGGCCGAGTTTCCATCCTGGCCTGGGCAGTTACTAATACCATTTTAGGCAAAATACTCATCTTCTGTGATAATCTGTCCTGCCTTGGGTCTGTGTAAAGTGCCTCGCCCACGTGGTAAGTGGTTCTGATTGTTTTGTTTTTACATGAACGAGACTGTGCTGCACCAGGTGCCATGGGGAGTCTCCCGGCAAGGGCATCTCTCAGAGCCGACAGATGAGAATGGCTAACTGTCGAGTGCCCATTACATGCTGGGCAGCATGCTAAGTGCTCAAACATTGTAGCTTCTGCAGTCCTCACAAAGGCCTTGTGAGGGAAGCATTGTTCACATAACTCTTCTGCAAGTGAGGAAACAGAGGCAGGCTGAGTAGCTTCTCAAGTGTGAGAAAATTCTAGAATGTGAACATAGGCCACCTGGCACCAGAGTCTGGGCCCTTAAATGCTGTGCCCTACTGTGCCTCCTAGGGCAGACTGTTAGATTCTGGAGTGGGCGTCATCAGTGGTGCATGAGGGCCCTGGTGTCGCCGGGAACCTCAGGTCCTGTTCCCAGTGTCCTGTTGTGCCCTCCTGTCACTCTGACCAGGACACTGCTCAACAGATGGCCCCGTGGGTACATGCCCTTTGGCTGACACTTTTCTGCCCTCCTGGTCTCATGGGTCCTTACTGTCAGCATGTTAGAAAGCCAAGGGTGGGGGTGACTGGGGGGCTCAGGCGGTGAAGCGTCTGCCTTTGGATCAGGTCATGATCAGGGTTCTGGGATTGAGTTCTGCGGTGGGCTCCCTGCTCGGCGGGGAGCCTGCTTCTCCCTCTCCCTCTGCTCCCCCTTTCCCATTCTCTCTCTCTCTCTCTCAAATAAAATCTTTTTTAAAAAAAGAAGAAAGCCAAGGCTGTTCCGTATAGGGGATGGTGGGAGGGAGAGGAAGCCGGAGGGCTGTGCTGAGGTCACGGAGCCCGAGGAGACCAGGAGGCAGTGCTCCTGGCCATCCGCTCTTCCCTAGGCCTCCCCCAGTGCAGCTTCCGGACGACTCCACGTTGATGCTGGCTTTCCAGCTTTTCCCTGAGCTGCCAAACTCAGACTTCTTCATCAAGTAAGGGTGACAGGCTGGACAAGGCAGCAGCCTGGGGCTCTGGCTGCAGACTGTCAGCAGATGAGTGAGTCCTGAGTCAGCTGAACGGAGCAGAAGCCAGGTCCAGAGCTGAGCGGTGAAAGCCTGCCTCATCGGGGATGCTGCTTTCCAGAACCGCCTGCCCACGATGCTCTTCCTCTTCCTGCTCTGACCTCAGTCAGCGGCTCCTTCGCATTGGGCTGGGCCTCCCAGAGGAAGAGTCTTGCTTTGCCATTCTTCTCCAGCTGCTGGTGGATTGGTAATGACCCATTCACCTGTGAGGGAGCAGTGCCTGTCCCCTAGGCCTCTTGTCTTTTCCAGGCGAGTTCTAGCTGGGCCCCGCTCTGAGTCCAGGAGAGGCAGAAGGAAATGCAGAGGTACGCACCTTCTCGCCTGGTGGTCCTGCCAGGGTGAGCCCACGTGCATTTAACGGAGGCTCTCGTCCCCTGGGCCCTGGGCCCTCGGGTCAGCTGTGTCCACTCCAGAAAGGAGCTGTAACTGCTTTAGGGGCCCTAAGGAGCCCGGGACCTTTCTCAGCTTTTGCATCAGCCAAGATGTCCCAGCTGCCCGCCATATGCCAGGCACCGTGCTGGGGGCTCTGGCTGGTGGGCAAGGCGGGTGGGCCCTCTGGCTCCTTGACAGTTACCCCCGTGACATTTAGGGGATCGTCCAGACAAACCCAAAGTTGCTTTCAGCCCACAGAGCTGGCCTGCCCCTGGCTAGCGTCACGGGTGCGTGGTCTGCAGAGCATCGTTCCTGAGCCCCGCCCCTGGGGCTGCCCCAAGAGGGGGCTCTTGCCTCTCGGAGATCCCTTAGCAGCTAGGGGTGAAGGTACATCTGCTGGCTCTTCTTGCTTGCCCTGACAGAGAGTCAGAGAACCCTCCCCGGAGCAATCTCTGGAGAGATGCTTCAACTCTCGTGGGTGCAGGGAAGGCACTTTTGCAGGGGAGCGCTTAGCAGGGGCTGGCCATATTGGCAAATTCTGCCTTCCCTTTGGGGCTTGGTTTTGGGGGTTACTCTCCCTCTTGAGCGCTCAGAGTGGGGAGCCCGTCACCTCTCTGTCCTAACTGCCTAGGGCTGTGTGAGGTCACCCAGGAGACTCTCCCTCCCACCAGCCCTTGCTTAGCACCCTGGCACGGGGCATGGCTGGTTCCAGGTGTGTTCATGGCAGCCCTGGTTTGCTGAGTTGGGTAATCAGGTGCAGAGGGATTCCCCCCACCTGACTTCAGGCCGGGGGGTGGCGAGAGGAGGAAACCATTTCCCTCACTACCCAACTCTCCTTTGCAGCGCTCACTTGCCTGAAAGGGGGATGTGCTCTTTCTCGTGTTTTCTGCACTGTGTACTTGGGATGTTTTCAGATTTGCTTCTTGGGGGGTGGAAAGAGGAAAGACACCTCATGTTTGTTGACTGTTGGCCAAAGACTAAATGCATCATGCCTTGTGTCGATCCCCGTCATCTGTCAGACCAGGAAACAGATCCCAAAAGGTTAAGTAAGTTGTGACGGGCATGCAGCCTGAACTCAGTGGGTTTGTTCCTGGACCTACTAGCTTTGAGTTGCGTTTGCCCGTGTCTTCTGGTCCAATGGGCCGTATTTAGTTGCTCTCATACAATAACACCTCCGAATTCGAGTGAACCAGTTTGTTTAGTGTATGGGTTGTTCCCAGGAGGCCTGGATGAACGAACATCAGGATATGTCCTCTCTTTAATTGGGGACATTGTCCCCACCCTTCCTGTAGGAGACTGGCACCACTGAGTGTGATCCATGCCTGGGATATCTTCCTGGGAGTGGGCACAGGGGGTGTCCAGCCCCCCCGAAGGAGGTGGGGAAGCCACCCACAGTACTCAGTTCTCCTGGGGAGGCCCAGGCCACCTCGTTTCTGTGGTGTCTCAGCTCTGAGATTCTGTGACCTTAGTCGGTGTGACAAATACTTAGAAACTCTTCAGGGCCCTCACCGGATGTTAACCTTTCGCGTTGTGGATTTTTCTCATTGCCGTTGCTGGCCCTGAATTCTCTGAAGGGAGTCTGTTATCTTTAATGGCCACTTTGTCACCAAAGGGACCCTGGGACATAGTAGCAGCGTATGATCCCAATGAGAAAATGGTGTCCTCGGGAAAGAGAAGAGACAGTACGGGCCCGGCCTGCGTTCTCTGAGCCTTCACCTTGTCCCAGGCGGGACTGACTTTCAGGGTAGTGACATATGGTCCCGGTTGGCCCACCGGGCCTCCTGTTGTATCTGATGCTAGGTACCAGCGCACACTTGCCCAGAGCAGATCTAGTTCTCATTTAATCCCATGAGCAGAACTAGGAAGGTGGTATTATTGTATTCCATTCCTAGAAACGGAAACTAGGGCTCTGAGAGATTAAATAATTGGCTCCAAATCCCACTAACGGGTAGAGCCAGGATTTTAACCAAGTGTATTGGATTCCAAAGGCTCCCAGGTGGGATGTTCCTGGGTGGGTATTGGGCTCAGCGGGTGCTCTGGAGGAGGAGCGGGACGAGCAGGGGAGAGGGCAACAGTATAGGTGGGAATGAGAATCGGGGGTTGGGGAGAGGCTGGGGTGAGGCCAGCCCTCCCCCTGCGCTGTTTCCTTCTGTCCCCCTCTTCCTGGTCTGGGCCCCTTTGCATTTCCTCTGCCCTGCCTTCTTCCTTGCTTCATCCTTACCCTCCCTGGGGTGCCTGCAGGCCTCACCCCCTGTTGTGGGCCCTGCCCAGGGTTCTCCACTCCCCGCCCACGCTTCTCCCCAGACCCCTCCCTCCTTGTCGCCTCTTCCTTCCTGCCATCTGTCTGCCAGTTTACTGCCCAGCGGCCTCCTCAAAAGGGCGGGGCGAGGCTGGGGCAGAGGCAGGCTCTCCAAGGGAAGTGAGGGGTCTGCAAGTGTCTGGGGATTGGCTGCCGTGGGCAAGGAGGGGCTGGGTTGGGGGTGGGGGGAGATGCCCGGACTGCTGCCCATGAGCTGGAGTCTGACCCCCGTCCCTTCCCCTGCAGTCAGCCATCCCTAACTACTACCACACCAGCACCTTCGCGCTCTTTTCTTATTGATACTGGCCTGGCACTTCAGTCAAGATCATTCTGAGTCTTGGTTTCTACGATTCGTCTTATCCATCATTCCGCCCAGCTTTTTTGAGAGCGTAGGAAGAAGTGAGCCTTGGATTCAGAAACTGGCCCAGCACCTTTTTAACTCTAGACCTCGACCAAGACCTTGGGTTTCAACCAGGGTGATTTTGCCCCCCACCCAGGGCATTTGACAATGTCTGGAGACCTCTTTTACCATCACAGCTGTAAGGGGAGCGCTGCTGGCATTTTGTGGGGCGAGTCAAGGGGTGTAGCTATGCTAACCTTTTACAGTAGGTTGGGGAGCAAAGAAGTCCTCCCTGCAGAATGTCAACCTGGCGGACGCTGAGAAATCCTGAGTTTAATGAGACGTGGCCCCCTGCCTTGGGAGGCTGGAATGAGGTGAGCTACACAAATGGCCTTGGAAGAACTGTGAAGGCCTCTTATCAGTCATGATCAAAGGCACTCCACCCCAATCAGGACTTCAGCTGTTCATTCACCGGTCAGAGGAGTCAGCAACAGAGAGGGTGACCAGGATTAGACTCAGCAAGGAACCTTCTGGTATCCTCCAAGAAGCATTCCGCAAGGCTCCTAATGAACGATCTGGAATCAGCCGCCTCCCGAGTGTAGCTCAGATTCCTTCAAAATTGTGCAGCCCCACTCTGATGCAGAATCATGTCTGTTTTCTCGTGCAACTCGAGGAGATCCAAACACGTTCCCCGTGGTATTCTTTCTGGTTTTATAGCTTGCTGCAGAAGAAGAAATGAGGTTGATTTGTTGAGACGTTTCCTTACTGAACCCATTTAGACTGTCAGTGACTTCTGCTCTTCCTTGTAAATGTTCACAAATCGCTTGTTCTATAATCTAACCAGCAGAAACTTCCAGAGTCCAGTGTAGCAAAAAGCAGGAGACAAATATTTACCCGTCTTTAGTCTTCTGACCCTTCTCCCATCCTCCACGCTGTCTTAAAGGCGGCTATCAATGGTTCTGGGAACACACAGTTGAGGTCTTTCACGGCTGCCCTTGAAGACAAAGAAAGGGAGCCGTGTGTGCCGGGGGAACCCACGGGGACAGGGCCTCCAGATGGTGTGAATTCTCAGAGCACCGGTGTGGGGCTCTATGGGGAACTAAGGGTTGTCCAGAACCGGGGAATGGGCTAGAAACCAACCCCCTGATGGGTACGTTCGGTGTGACCCATGCTGTCAGCCCACAAGGTTAGCTCGGAAAGGTGGGACTGGCTGCAGGAGCCTTCAAAGCAGTGGTGAAACCACAGATGGTGACCCTGTAATGGGGTCAGAATCCCGTGGTCATAGCCAGTGGGCGATCATGCAGGAGCGCAGAATGGACCTCTCAGGGGCCTTTGCACAGAGCAGTGCGGCGTCCTGGTTTGCGAGACTTCAGTTACCAGTTTGTGTGTGTGTGTGTGTGTGTGTGTGTGTGTGTGTGTGTGTGTGTGCATGAGTGTGCATGAGTGTGCATGAGTGTGTTGGGGGGCATAACGGGCAACTCATGATATCACTGCTTACAGTGGGTCCCGGTGAAAGGCTGGGTAAGAGCAGGCAGAGGTCTCTAGACCCACATAGGAAGTGGTTCTCAAGTGCAGAAATTAAACTCTGCCACCGTGCCTCTCAACGTGGGTCATCTCTGCACTCCCAATATGCTCAGGTGAGGCCTCTGGGTGGGGGGTTGGTGGAGGGGCCCCAGTAGCCCAAGGCTGTCCAGTCTCAGCGTCTCCCACCTCCACGCCCAGCACCCATTCAGTCCCCTTCTGAGCAAACAGGGCTTGGGACTGTCCGCCCCCAGAAGGTCCCCAGAAGAGTCTGATGCGGGGTGTCACTGTGACGGGCTCCGAGGTCCCTGCAAAGAAGCAGCGCCCAGATCAGGACTAGACGCTGCTTTGTTCCCCAACCAGCCAGGCGCTGCGACAGGTGGGCCTGGAGCAGCTCATCAGGGATTTTGCTGCTGTGCTCCCCCCAACCCCCACCCCCACCCCAGCCCAGGTCAAGACCAGAGCTGTGGACTCAGGAGCCAGCTGTGGAGACTTGATTGTCTACTGATTGCTGATGTTCATTGGGAAAAGAGGAAAGGAGACATGAAAGAGTGTTCATGTTGATAAAAATACATAAAACAGGGTTGTTGCATGGAGACTGTTTCCTTCTTTCCTTCCCTCTCCCTCCTCCCTCCTTCCTTCCTTTCTTCCCTCCCTCCTTCCTCCCCTCCTTCCTTTCTTCCTTCTCTCCCCTCTTCCTTCCTTCCCTCCTTCCCTCACTCCTTCCTTCCCTTCCTCCTTCCTTGCTTTCCTTCCCTCCAATTAAAGAAGTTAGCATGTTCCTGAAACCTAAAGATTTCCGTGGCTACTTTGGGCTTCGATAACTCTACAGTCAAGGATAAATCTCTTGAACAACAGGCATTTCCAGCTCTCTTTCCTGAGGGTAAGCCAGGAGGCGGTTTGAGGAGGCTGCAAGCGGACACAGCCAGCACGGGGAGCCCTGGACGAAGCCCGAGGCTTCGGAGGAGCCGACCCATTCTCGGCCGCTGGGTGCAGGGAGAGGAGCATCCGCACTGGTTTACGTTAAGGATTCCAGGCTGGGGAGCCAGAGCGCTTTCTGCTGAAGCTTACCCCTTTAAAAGTGATTTCCACTTTCTTATTTATTTAAAGAGGCTTTGGGACTTGTGTTTGTGAGATCTCTTCCCACCACCGCACGTGACTTGGGACGCAGCCCTGAGATGATCATGTTCTTTTTACCCACATGGAAAACTGGTCTGGGCCGCAGTCTGTGGAAAACTTGGAGAACTTTGGGATTCCCCCCTCCAAAAAACCCCAAACCAGCAAAACAAAACAACAAAACAAACAAAAACCCCCAGAACAGCTCATCCTGAGAGGCCACCGAGCGTCCTAGAAAGAGTATAAACTTCAGGGTCAGGTGACTCATGGGGGATCCTAGCTCTCTGCCCGGTAGCGTATTGCCGAATTTCTTCTTAAAAATGTGACAATCCCAGGATGTGAAGGTTCCGTGAGGAATAAAGGTACAGTGCCTAGCGCACAGTAGGTCCTGGATGAGCACTAATCCCCTTGCAGGCCTTTTATCCCCGTCTCCCCAGGGCTGTTACTGCTCCCCACTGGCCTTTGGTTAGTAGCCCACTGGGGCTTCGAGGCCAGAACATAGTGCTGCAGAGGCCGGCGGGGGAGGGGGGCTGGGCCTTCAGGATGGGGGCCCCTGAGAGCTAGGGCGGCTCCCCTTGCTGCTCCATGCTTGGTTTTTGGTTTGGGGTCCTTGAGACTTGAACTCATTCAGTACAATGACATGGTGGGGAGAGAGGGGGCAGTGTAGACAGGGTGTTTGGTGTGACGGCATTATTATGGGTTGGGTCATTCTCGAGAGCAGTTTTCCGAAAGACACTGGCCTTCAGGTGAACAGGTGTCTGTTCATCCTCCTCCATTAGAATTCTTGGCTCTGGTCTGCATTGGGCCAAAGGCGCCAGGCAAGGTGCTGCTTTGTGGGGGGGGGGGGGGGGGACTGCTATTCTAAACTCTCCCCTTCCTGCCTTCGATTCAGGCCCAGGCTGAGGCATTCGTGAGCGCTCGGGGGTTTCCTGGGGCTGGTTTTAGCACACCCATACCAGGCTCTCCCCAGATCCGCCCAGCCACAGCCTACGGGTCCTGAAGGTCCTCTGAAGGTCATCACAGGGCTTATGGCCTGAGGCTGGGAAGAGAGTAGATAAAATCAATCGTACAAAAGTGTCTGCCGTAACTCTGGGGGCAAGAACATGCATCCTTCCCCCCAAAGAGAAGAAGCTAGGGTTCAAAACCGTAAAATATACGTAACCTAAAATTAACCGTTTTAGGGCACCTGGGTGGCTCAGTCAGTTGAGTGGCTGCCTTCAGCTCAGGTCATGATCCCAGACTGCTGGGATCAAGTCCTGCGTCAGGCTCCCTGCTCAGCGGAGAGCCTGAGTCTCCTTCTCTCTCTGCCTGCCGCTCTGCCTGCTTGTGCTCTCCATCTCTCTGTCAAATAAATTAATTAATTTAAAAAAAATTAACCGTTTTAGCCATTTTAACCAGCACTTCCGTGGCACTGCATGCGTCCGCACCATTGTGTAACCCTGACCACCATCAACCCCTAGGACCTTGTCATCTCCCCCCACAGAAACCCGGCCCCTGGGGAAACAGCCACCCTCCCCTCCCCCGCCGAGAACCACCATTCTGCTTCCTGACTCTGTGGCTGACTCCACGTGCCTCCCACGGTGGGATCACGCGGGATCTATTTTTACAATGGCTTATACTGCTTTTGGTTCAAAGGCCTCAAGGTTTCCCCGTGTTACGGCAGTAGTGGCCCTTCCTTCCTCTTGGAGGCTGAGTAATATTCCGGGGTGTGGGTGGGCCCCCTCGGGTCACCCACTCTTCTGTGCGAGGACACCTGGGCTGCTTCTGCCTTTCAGCTCCTGTAAGAACTGGTCTCGGTGGCCGATCTCCTTTATGACTAAGTGAAGTACGTGCAGATGTGTTTGGGGGCATGTCTGTCGACGTTGACGTGAATAGGGCAGAAGAGGCCTGTTTCGTATCTGCAGAAGCTCTCCCTGCCGCCTGGCTTGCGAAAGGCTCTTGACGAAAGGGTAAACAGGAGGCACTTGGATGTCAGACTCAAAGTAGGACACACACGTGGCAGGCTCCTACCCGGGGTCCCAGAGGCGGATGGAGCCCCCCTGAGCCAATCGGCGGGAGGGCGGCTGAGGTGGGCAGCTGGGGGTGGGGCGGCAGCCCTGGCCAGCTCCAGCCCTGTCATTTCCAGCTTGGGTGACTCTGGCTAAGTGTTCAGTCCCTCGGCCTCTCAGCCTCTGTGTTGAAGAGGACTTTTGTGCGTCTGCGTATCAAAGGCAACACATTGAAAGCCCACAGGCCAGTCGATGCGTATTTAAAAAATCCAGTGTTTCTTTCCTCCTCCCTTCTCTGCCCAGGGCATGTTGCCGGGAAAGGTCGTATTCAGTTGACCTCCAGACCACCGGGGCCTAAAGGGAACCCAGCACACAGTAGGGCTGCCACTTGAACACTTGGGAACATTATGCTCAAGGCTCTGTGCCAACCAAAGGCTATTCTATAAACTTTGCAAACCTGTATTGAGCAAACAGCTCTGTGGATGGAGGGCAAGACCTCCGAAGGGGACCGCTTTGAGGAAACTATTATATATTCAGATGGGTAGACTCTGGCTTGTTTGGAAAACAGAAACCTCATCTTGGCCCCATTACTTTTTTGGTCGTTGTCTCCTTGGCTGTGTTTTTTAAAAATTATTGGTTGGCACTTTAAAAATACGCCAGTTGTCAGATGTCTTGGCAAGAAAACCTATCCCGATGGCTTTAGGAATCTTCATAGAGCTAAACCTCTCTGCTCGGAGAGGGCTGTTTGGATCGAGTCACAGAAACGTGCCCCGAGAAGGTGGGAGCTCAGACTGGGGGTTGGGGGGTCGTGAGCCAGGGGCCTGGAAAGCACATGTCCCTGAAGTAGGGAGGCCTTGGGTATGGGGGGGATTTAATGGTTGCTCGAGGAAGCAAAGCTCATTCAGACCTTTCCCTCCAGACCCCATCCCCAGTCCACTCAAGGGCGTGTGTCTGTGATTGGACCCGCGGATCACCCCAGCCTCCGTGGGTAGTCTGTGGCTCAGGCGGAGAGAAGGACAGGGATGAGGCCTGTGGGTGGGTTTCTGAACATCAGCTGGAACGGCAGAGGAGATGTTCCTGCCTAAAAGCTCCAGCCTAGACTGGAGGGGCGCTGCGGCACAAGGAACATGACACCAGCTCCGTGGCCCATGTGGCCCCATGGCTCCCTGGTAGCTGCCGTCGGTGGGGGGCTTCATTAGCCCTGGGTTGCTGAGGAAGAGCCTTCCTCTCTTCCCTTTGTGGCTCATTACCATCTTATATCAAATATGGCGAAGGAGGGGGGCTCTTCTCTTTCTCTTACAGGGGATCCCAAACAGGTGGGACTAGGCTGGCAGAACCTGGGATCTCCAGGAGTAGCTCTGTACAGCAGTGCACCTGTCACAGAAGGGGGGTGCATTCTTGCCTGGGACCCCCCAAGGGCTGCAGTTGTCTTTGTGACAGTGACCTCACTGGCCCCGTCTGCCATTTCAGAGGGGCTCTGATTCACTGCCTAGAGCTGTCAGAAGAGTTAAGACTCTCCGAAGCACTGAGCCCGTGTTTTTCCTTCCTGGCCTTGGACTTGGGCCAGACTTGGTACGGTTCCACTTTAGGTCTCTTTATCCAAGGGAAAGCTTAGGGGGTTGGGGGCTTTCTGCTGTTTGTTGTTATACGAGGCAGGGAAAGGTCGTTGCAAAAACGCCCTGCTGGTCCTGGCAGACACCTGGTTCGTGGGAGCACTCTCCCCTGTCCCTAGATGCCTGTGGGAGTCGGTGAGTGCCCCAGGTTGGTGCGGGGACTGTGTCTTGAGACCTAGGTCTGCATTGCCTTGAGCAGAGGGCCACATACAGGGGGCCCTTGAAGCTGAGGAGTGACTGGCATGCTGTCCAGGCCCCCCGGGTGCATAGATCTGCTGGGGCCGCATCGTCAGGGAACTCTGAGCTCACTGGTGTGCCAGTGGCTTCCATGCATAAAGCTGTTCCAGGCGAACCAGGCAGTCTGCTCCCTAGGCTGGCAGCTGAGCTGGAGAACAGAAACCTGGCAGCTGGGAGTGACGCGCTGGTGGCGGAGGAGACCCCAGGCCCTCCTGGCCCCTCTCTTCGGCCCACTTCTGGCACCCCTGTGTGGGCAGGGGGTGAAATGTCTGTTTTCATCCAAGGATGGGAGCCGTATGCTCGTGGCCCCGAATGAGCGCTCTTCACAGAGAGCTCATGGTTCTGCAGCCCGTGGCCTAAGTCTGGGGCAGCACCCTGCCCTGGTTTCTGCCTTCCCTTCTTAAGCAGAGTGTGGTTTGTTCCGTGCTGAGCTTAACTTCAGCCCACGTGCAAATGACGCTACGGAGAGATTCCTTTTTTAGGTCATTCCTTTTTGCATCCAAGCCTTCCTGCTCCCTGCGGGTTCACACTCTGGCACCCCAGCCCGAGGCTGGCTGCTCCAGGGGGACCTTATTGTGGCACACAGCAGACAGGCATCGCCGTGTACACCTGCCACCAGCACCCCCCAAGACAAGCCTCGGGAGGGCTGGACACACACCCGGGCCCTTTGGGATGGCTTCCTCTGACACCGGGCCTAGCTACCTGCTACATTTCAAGAAGGAATGCTAGTTAGAAGGCGCACACCGGGAGAGTTCCCTGGCCAATGCGTTTAATGAGTTGGTGTCAGTCTGTGCTGGGGTGGAGGGCACGTCACACCACAGGCTGGAGGAGGCTTGGGCCTCTTGGAGGGTGAGGAGGGGCAGTGCGGAAGCTCTGTGTTTCTGCGCCAAGCTGAAGGAGGCCTGGATGGGCTGAACCTTGAGAATCTGTCCCCAGTTCCCCGGAGCCCGAAGTGGACCCCCAGCTCTGGCTCGGAGATGCTCTAGGGGCCCCGAGGTCAGTAACTGTGTCTCTGTGAACCTAGAGGGATTTTCCCGTCTCTGGATAACTCACCACAACCCCCTTTCTAGTCAGTACCACTGGTGCCTGGAGATGACATTAGACTCTCTAGGCGGCTGGAGAATTGGAGACCTTCAGCCGGCAGAGCCACTGCTGATCCCAGGGCAGGTGCTTCTGAGAACACTGGGCCCCTGGTCGCCCGTCTCTGCTGCCTCCCCATCCCGGCAGACAAAACCGGTCAGGATGCCTGCAGCCTGGCTCTCCCTTGGGTTCTCCAGAAGTTCTCTGGTAAGGGGTGCGCGTGGGTCTCCTGGAGCACGTGGCCAGACTGCTCCCTCGGCCCGGAGCAGCAGCCTTGCCCATGGGGAGCTGGTGCCTCTCCATCCTTGTCCCACTCCTCGCCCGCTGCCAACACCATCCTCAGCCCCCCCCCCACCCCGTGCTTATCTGCCAGAGGAGAACCACATCCCCCTGGCTGCCCGCCAGCCCCTCGTGCTTCTTGTGCTCAGGAGCAAGCCCCTTACTCCCCAGATCTAGAGCCTCATGGCCAGAAGGGGATTTTTTTTTTTAAGCTTCTACAGTGTGTTTGGACTTTTCGTTGGTTCATTTTACAGACAGTGATCTAAATACCTTGCACATGCTAAACGTTCTAGCTGAGCGAGCCCCAGGACCTGCCGTGGAGGAGCTGGGGGTGTAGCCGTCGGGGAGCTGTGCAGTCAGATGGTGGGGCCCTGGGAGCGGCAGGGGCAGGGCGGCGTGGCTCTGCCAGGGAGGGGTGACTCCTGCCCTGGGCGGGCAGAGAGGCTCCCCAGCAGCCATCCCAGACTGTGTCCCAGAAGCTGGGACGGTTGAGCCGGGGGTTCACTGTGGGCTTGGACTCCTGTGGCTGGACAGGGAAGGAAATAAGATTCCAGGTGGAAAGACCGCACAGCCCAAAGTCAAGGCAATGTGGCAGAACCGGGAAATGGTGAGTGGGATGTGGGAGAGCCGTGGGAAGGGGGTGGGGAGCTGGGGCCTGCGGACCAGAGCGGGTGTCCTGAATGGAGCACAGCGAGAATGGACTTTGGAGGGTGGCACTCCTGGGAAACGAAAACGTCCTGTGGATGACAAGGGGACACGTCAGGTTTGGAAGGCAACATCAGCAAATCTAGGCATAGAGAGGTGATCACTGAGGACAGGGATTTGGGGGTGCACCTCTTACGAAGCTGTTCCCATTGAAGGACTGGTGCTGAGTCCTATCTTCCAGCGCGGTCTCTGCACCTACCTCCGCGTGTGGGGGTGGAGGGCGGGAGGCGGGGCAACCTGATGGGTGGCACGGGAGCCCTGGGGCCTCTGGACTCTGACCCCACAGCTGCGCCTGGGTCATCTTCTTTCTGGATCCATGCCTGCCTTCTGAAAGCTCCAAGAAGAGCACAAGAAATGCCCTATGACAATGTCCTTTTAAGAGCATGAGGCTCTTAAAACATCCTCAGGCATTCACTTGTGTCCCCGGGGAGGATAGCTTCCAGCTTCCTCTGTGGTGAGAAGGACTCTCTGTCCGAGGTGGGCTCATACAGATCCCAGTTCTGGGACAGGAATGATTTCGGGTTTGTATGGATTGAATCTGCAGGCACCACTGTCAGGTTAAAAACAATATAACAAAACAAAACAGAAACCTGAACCGGCTCCGTTTTATCATCCCCTCCCCTGCTTGCTGACCAGTGGGCTGCTTTTTGACTCCAAATGCAAGCAGTCCATACAGGCTTCGGAGAGAGGACGGGGGTCTCCAGGCTGGCTGTTCTGCTCCCTGGCTGGGGCTCATCGCCTCCTGGGAGCCTCGTGCCAGGCAGGCCTGCCACACAGCACCTGACAACAGATGAGCAGGACTTTCTGTCACCATGACTTCCTTGGGGAGATGTGGGGGGATGCTGTTCTCCATCCACGTTCCCTTCCTGGGAAACACTAACGCTGGTTCTCCTTTATTCCACTTGGTCCTGTTCCTAAGAGCCCTGGTGCCAGCACCTTTTGCCAAAGTTGAGGGCTGGCTACCTCTCTCTGGGTCCCTTTATTCTTTCTGTTGGAAATTTCCCAGAGACCAGAAAGCTAGGTGGTTTTTCAGCACACCACAGGGTATCAACAGGATCCCTGTGCTTTCTTGGGCTGGAGTGGAACACTTTCCCCTTTGGACCAGCGATGTATAAACCCTCCAGCAGGAAGGTTGCTCAGATGAAAGCTGCCCTTGGGGGCATAGACTTTGTGAGGAGCTTGATGGTTGGACTGTAGTCCTCCTACACCCTAGTCTTGACCAGGTGGCCTGCCATTTCTCCTATGAGGGTAAGCGAGAGGCACAGAAAAGAGGGAATGGTGTGTGACCCAAGTGCACACTTTTAGGACTGAGAATCCAACCAGCCACCTCTTCCTCCATCCCCCCATTTCCCAGTTTGGAAACCACACAACAAGCAAGGAAGAAATGGGCAGAGGGCAAGGGGCCATAGCATGGTGGAGAGCAATGGGTTCTCGGCATGCAGATATGGATTCGAGTCCCATTTATGCTTCCAGAGAATTCTGTGACCCTGAGCAAGTCAGGAGATCTGCTGAGCCTCTGTGTTTTTATTGGTGAGTCGGGGCATCTCAGCTTCTGACGTCACCTGCCTCACTGGGTTCTTTTGAGCATCCCCTAAGCCTACCACTGTGAAAGGAGAACAGCGAGAAAGGAAAAGAAGAGTCATACATTGGCATCTGGGTCTTTTGTGCTGGGGCTGCTTGGAGCACCAATGGGGAGCTGCTGTTCCAGAGTTGGGATTCCCCATCCTCTCTGCCTTGGGACACCTCTCACAGATTCCCAAGTTCTAGCTCTACCACCAGATTTGTCTGTGTTCGTAGGGAACAGGGGCCAGGCTGCCGTGTGGTGTCTGCCCCTCTGGGACCGGGCTGCCAGCAGAGCCTCTCACGGCTGAGTGGGAGGGGAGAGCGTGGCCATGAGTCCCGGGGTAGACAGACCTGTCTTGGGCAGACCTGTTTGGGGTGACACAATCCTGTCTAATTACCAACCACATTGGGAGGTAGAGCGGTGGCCGAAAGCACTTATACTCTCTCTCTAAGTCTACACCTCCTCCCGAGGCTGATCTTGGACGTGGAGAGGGGACTGGGGGTGGGGAACCACATCTGGAGTGTTGTGCAGGCTGAGTTCCTGCCCTGCCCATCTCCCACACCACGTTTGGCTTTTTGTTGTTTGCACAGCTCCTCCCCAAGGAAGTGTGACTCTCCCTCCCTCCCAGGGTCCCCTCCAAAGGGCGCAGTAGCCCTCGGCCTCCCTCCTCTTCAGACCAAACACGGGCTAAGCCCCAGTGCATGTAGTTGTTCACAGTCCTTGGCGGCATCCACCAAGGACCTAGTACCTGCCAGGCAGCATCCTGGGATGGCTAGTTCTTCAAACAGTCCCGTGAGGGATATCTTATTGCCCCCATTTTACAGATGAAGAAAGTAAGGCTCAGAACCTTTCTGCGGCTTGGCCTCAGTCACACACTGGGCCAAGTGCTGCAGCCGGGATTGAAACTTCTGTTTCCTTGGCTCCAAAAACCTTTCTTTGCTCTCTCTTGCTACCTTGCCGGTCACTGCCAATCAACAGCAGTCCCTCGGGGCTTCCTCTGTTCTCAAGAACCCCGCGTGGCTTGTTGAATGTTTACTCACTTTTTCCTGGTTCTTTTGGGGCCACTGTGACCAAACACCAGCCCAGTGGTTCTCCCCTAGGAAACATGTGCGACCTTGGGAAGGGTGGAAGTGTGGGGGGCCTTCACTAATCCTACGCCAGATTGCAGTCCCCACCACTTAAGTCAGAAAATCTGAGAGCGGGACCCAGGGAGCAGCAGTCGGAAAGCCCACAGGTGACGCTCGTGTGTAGCAGAGGTTACGGACCCCTGCGTGCACCCGCCCGTCTCTAGCTGGTGGTGTTCCTGTGGCTCCTTTCAGTAACAAAGATGATGGCACCTGCCTGGGAGCCTTCAGCCAGCCTTCTGGGTGGCCTGCCTACCCGGCTACAAACTGTTTCCAGATAGCTCTGCAATGAGTTCTTATTTGATGGTGTCTTTCTTCCTGTGAGTTTCCAAGCGGTATCTGAACTCCCAGCCCGGGCCTGGGTGACAGAGGCTAGGATACGGACATTTGTTTTGAAGGGGGAAGTGAGGTATCGTCAGGAGAGCTGAGTTCTGCAGGTTTGCCAAAAGATGGTCTGCGAATAGCCCTGTGCTCACTTGACCCTTTTTCAGTGCTTAGCCTGTGGCATTTAAATATTGCAGGTGGGAAAGGGCAAAGCACGGACCCAGATGCACACGATGCAAAGCTGTGCAAATTGGTTTTTAAAATAAAAGCCTGCGTAATTTTTAAATCAAATCTTTCACCTTGATGGTGGAGTTCCTCTGTGTGGTGCAGGCAGTTGGGGGACGGCTGCTTGACATCAGGCAGAGGCCTCGGTTGGATCTTCGCTACAGATTTATCCGTTTCTACACTTCAGCTCTGCGCTCTTGCCCATGGGGGTGTAAAGACAGCTTGGATTCAAGCTCTGGCACAGTGCCAGGCACACCGTATGTGCCCAACACAACGGGCATTCCTGCCCTTTCCTTTCCTTCCCATTTTCAAGATGCTCTGCTGTAGGAAACTTGCTGCCAGCCTCATGGTGAATGAGCGCCCCTGGGCAGCAGAAGCCCCTGTCTAGGCCAGAGCGCGATCCTCAGGCTGGGAAGAAACCCAGCCAGCTTCTGCCGGGGAACCAGCAACAGCCCATGGGGCTGAGACCTTCTCACTGGTCTAAGGTGGGGGGAGGCAGACAGTCAGTTTTCGGACCAAGGTGCTCGGCTGTGAGGCCACCAAGGCGTGAAATCATCCTGCCACCCCGGGCAAATTCTGGTGACAGGTCCAAGACCTTCAGTCCTGGGCTGACCACTTTCTATCTGGGGATTTTTTTTTCTTGAGGCTATGGAGGAACAAGCCCACTTAGCCTACTGGCAAGGGGCGTGTGTGTGTGTGTGTGTGTGTGTGTGTGTGTGTGTGTGTTGTGGGTGGGGTGAGGTCTTGCATTCACCCAGCACGAGGAACAACGTCTTCCCTTTCTGTTTCTCCCACCGACAGGCTAGCTCTGGTGCCCAGTAGGTTTCAAGGTAGGAGGGCAGCGTGAATCCTCAAGGGAGAGAAGGCACTAAAAATGTCTCTTGGACAGTGGTTCCCTCCATCTGCCTTTTCTTGGGCTTGACTGCATCTTAACCAAGCTGAGCCTGTTCCGGGAAAAGTTCCTAGCGCCGTGTTGGCCGCTTTACCAACGTCGTTGCTCAAGGGCCTGGGCCCCCTTTGTCCTCCTGCCCCAAAGTGTGAGATCTTGCTTCCTTCTTAACGCCAAAGAATCGTGAGTAACTTAGCACAGTGGCTCATGGTGAAGTCCAGTCTGCAGGAGCGCGCTCACCTGCTGTTCCTGGACAAGAACCCTAAAACCACCATCTGTCTCTTCGGGGGAGAGTTTCTGTACCTCCTGCCCAGACTCGGCTGCCCTCAGTCTTTCCTACCTCCGTTCCACCGCTGCCAAAAGGGATTTAAAACGTCGGTGCTGCCTCTCAGATCTCAAGAAATGCCACTTACATCTCAAGAAGCAGAGCACTCTCTCAGGGGTCGCGAGGATGCGGGCCCCGCCCCTCACGCTCCGCTCCGTCCTTCGCCACGCCCCCTGCACCGCGCCACGCCTCCCCGAGCTTGCCACGCCCCCTGCTCGCCGCTTCGTCCCGCCTTCCTTCGCTCTGCCACGCCCCTTGTGCTTCGCCCCGCCCTGCTTCGGGGTAAGGCGGCGGGCAAGGCTGGGTGCCCTCCCCTGCTCGGAATTCGGTTTCCGGCCCGGGTCCTGGTTCCTCCAGCTACCTGCGTAGGCCAGGAGGTGGTGGGTACCGGGAGCCAGCGGGGCCCAGGTGTCTAGCTCAGTGGGAAGCGCCAAGATCTGGGGGTTCCTGCATGTCCCCTTTACCTCCGGCATCGATTCAATGAACCCTCCTCTGGTTGGAGCACGAACACTTGACACTGGTGAAAACAGGGATTTCAGAAATCAGAAATCAGCCTCTCCTTCATTCTCTCCGCAGCAAAATATAATTTAACACAGTAACTCGTGAGTTTGTTCAAAACGCTTTGTATGTCCACTGTAGATAATTGGGTAAATCCAGAAAACCACAAAGAACTAAAAATCACCTATACTCTGTTAGACATTTTTTCTAAGCACTGAAAAAATTCTTCATGTCAAAATGCAGTTTTAAGTATACTCTTTTGTGTCATTCTGATAAGGAAGAAAAACTCCATTCTCTGATCCACTTTCTCCCTAAAAACCACTTCAAAAGGGAAGCAAAATCTGAATGCGGGTCAGTCCCCACAATTCAGCCTTTTTTGAGACTATCCCAAACCACGGAATTTCTGGGCCAGCCATTATTTGTGAGCTAATGTGGTTAATCCTTCCGTTTTGTGGACTGACTCTCAGAAGTGACATTACTTGCTAGGGGGTGCAGAATTAGTTGCAGACCTGGGACCCAGAAGAACCCAGGCTCTTCCCCAAAGCCAGGCTCTTTCCCCAACTCCAAGAGCACAGAATAGGACCGCCCCTTCCGATTGGAGATTTATAATAAGCAAGGCAGAGAAAGGGAGAGGTTACATTACAAAGGGGCAGTTTTATTTGGAATTTTGGTACATTCTAAACTCTTTTTACAAATGGCAACAAAACGACATCTTGTAAAATTCTAAGTAGATGCTGACCCCCTCCCCTAGAGCCCCCTCCCCTGTTAGTCGGAAACACCAGCAAGTCAATGCATGGAGAGGCAGAGGGCTCTGTCTTGTCCCAGTTCTTTGGGACACATGGAGGGATCCCTGAAGAAATTGGCCTGCAGCCTCGGCCTGCCCGTGGGCCAGCTCCTGCTGGTCTGTCCTCTGGGCAGCCACCTTTCCAAATTGTTGGTCTGTCAATATTACTTCCCCCTGGGACTTGCCCCCTGGCATGCCCTTCTCTCCAGCATCCACTCTGAGCCTGCCGTCTGTCTCTTGCTGGGAGGATTGACTCCTTCATTGTCACTTCCTGGGAGACCTCACGGGTCACATGGGAAACCTCCTTCTGGATAGCAGCCTGGAAGAAGGACATTGTGAGGTGTGGAGACCATGTGAAAACCTGACCAAAGCCTTAGCCCGGCCTAGCTCATTTTGGAATAGACGGATACTGATTTTAAGAAAAGAAACACCTACAAACCATCTAATGGGGTCTCACAGTGTCCCAAGCTCATTCTATAGATGGGGAAATGGATGGGACAAGCCCGCTTGAGGTCTCCATGTTTCTAACCAGGAGACTGGGCTAGCTGGTTTCCCACGAGGGCTTGGCCCCTTCCCTTCTCCACAGGCATCCGCCCACAGCTTATACTTTACTCCCTCTGGAGTGAGAGTCTGGGGTCTTGCATCACCGCATCGGTTTCTATGCACAGGCCGAAGTCCATGTGATAGCAAGCTTTCATTTTATGTCATTCAGTTTTGTTTTCCAGCGGCTGTTTTTGTCATGCTGAGTAACAGTCACTGGAGGATTGGTTCTTCTGCAAGATTTTTCGTATGGAGAATGTTAGTTAAATAACCTTTGTCAACTTCCATTCCCCGTGTCGGCTTTGGATAGGCGTAGAGGTGGACCCATCCGTTTAAAAACAGACACCCACCTCCTGACTGGCAGCATGTCTTTTTTTTTTTTTTTTTTTAAATTCCTTCATTTGATGTTTTCCCAAGTATTCGAGTAATGCCTGTACACGCCTGGGCTAGCAGGTGCACACGTGGGATACCCCGCGGGGACATGTACACAGGTGACGCTAATCACCCACTCCTCCACCCTGTCCCTCTTAATCCCCGCCAGCTGTGTTCTCTTCCTGGGCAGCTGAGCGGCCCCAGGATTGTTTTCGAGTCTGTAACTCGAGGACGATACTTCCCCTTCTATGAAGGAGAGAGGCCAGTGTACCTAGCAGGTGCTCTGTAAATGGCAGTGGCAATGTGGAGGTGCACATTTGGGCTGCGGTAGGTTGGATTTTGCCCTGTGTGGAGGGGCTCCTTCAGCATTCCCACTGTTTCTCATTACTCCTCCATCCTAACGACTCGGGGGTGGCCCAGAGCCCACAGGGGGTGGGCAGGTGGGCAACCACGTGAGGAGCTGGGCCCAGAAGGCACAGTGGGAGCCCACGCCTTGGCCTCCTGGAGCCACTGCAATGTGGGGCTGAGTTCCAGGGTTTCTGGTCCGGGGGTCGGGGGGCTTGTCTAAGGCTCAAATGAGGTTAGAGAAGGAAGGAGTGACTACTTGAAGCCCCACCCCCCCACACACACTTTCTCCCCCTTCCTCCCTCTCTGGAGGAAACGTCAGAGAGTTGTTCTCCCCTGCACACATACCTCTTCTGCCTTCTCTACCTTGACACAAAGGTCTCTCCCCAGCCCGGTGGCATCTTGCCTAGGCTGCTAATAATAGACAAGGGTAGATCTGCCAGGCCGTGAATCAGAAGGCCCGTCCCAGTTCTGCTCTTGCACCGGGATCCTGGCAAGCTCTTGTGGGACTGACTTGGTAAATATCCTTTGTGAGCAGAATAGGCCTTTGTGTGTCCTGGAAACTCCTGCTCTCCCTCCCTGAGGGTAACACCCTCCTGGAAGGATGATGGGGATGCCTTTGGCCTCGAGACTTGGGGAAAACAGAGCTCTGGGTTTCCAAAGCGGCCCCCCAGGGCCAGGAAAGGAGAGTTTGCAGATTTGGCCAAGGAGCTGCATTTATTTCAGCTCTACCTACAACACAACACAGGGCGCCTCGATCTGTCCTTTTCAAGGCTCTAAAGCAGAAATGTGTGGAAGAAGAAAAGTGGAAGAATTACAGTTTCCCTATTTAAAAAAAAGTATGAAAGTGCACTTAGCACTCCAAGGTCTTGTTTTTGTGACTCGATTGGATAAACTTACTTAGAAATTGTTTAAGAATGTCTCTGGGCGGTTAGCTTAATGTTTTTTTTTTTTTTTAATCAAGGTTGGACCTCCATTCGTGAATGGATTAAATTAAAATATCTTCAGGTTCCGGGCTGATTCTCAAGGCACTTTTGCAAGATACCCGGCACCTGGTGCTTGTCTGTGGCTTACAAAGCATTTTCACAGCTGGGTCCTCCTCCCGTGGTTGTGACTGTAACCTTGGGAGCCGGACGGGGCCCGCCTGGTTGTCATCCCCGTGTTACGGATGAGGAAGCCAAGGTCTGGGAAGGGTGAGCAGGCTGCTCAAGGTCATGCGGGGTCAGGGGCCAGAGTCAGAGCACGGGGCGGTCGTGATTACACCGTCCTCGTTGCCTTAGACATCAGACTGCCTCGCAGGTGAGCGAGGGCCAGAAGCCTGTGTACACAAGGCATTAGGGAGGCAGCCAGATGTTCATTTTAATAAATGGAAACTATGACTCAGAACTAGAGCCGGCCTGACCCTCCGAGCAGGCAAATTAGTCATTGAAGGGGAAGGCTGGTTGGTCTTGGGATTGGAGAGCATGTGGGAGCGGGGGGGCCCGTGTCACTGAGTGCTCCCCGCTGCTCGTGCTCACACTCTGCTGAGCACACGCTATAGGCGGCTGGCCGTTCTGCAGAACTGTGGGCTGAATTATGAAGAAGGCTCAGCAGGCTGAGCTGGGGACGCAGTCCGGCGGGGACGGAGCTGAGGGATGAGCGGGGAGCCAGAGGCCGGCCCTTGAGAAAGCTTTCTGGAACGACTGTATGCCTTATTCCTCCATATGACTCTCACAACAACCGAGGATGTGAGCTGAGCGGTTAACAATATCACCGTACGTAGAGAGGAAGTCAAAACCCAGAAGCAGGAAGGTTGAGTAATTTCCACAGCTAGTAAATGGCTGGGCTGGGACTCCAGCCTGGGTTCTCTGACCCTTTCTTCCAGAAAGGGTCCTGGCCCCTCTGTTGGCTCAGGCTGAGGGGAACAACGCTAAGCATTTTCCCAAGGGGTGAGATGTCTCTGGAAAAGAGCAGAGCTGTGTCCAGGCCCTGCTCTGTGCTTTGGGGCTTGGGGGTAATTGCACTGAGTCTTGGGCACTTGGCTCTGGGGAATGTTTGTGCAAGCATTTCCAAGTGTGGTGGCTTCTTGCACGCCGCTAGTGGAAAATTGTAAGAGTTCCATTTTCCTGTTTCAAGTGAGCGTTTCCCCTCCTGGGGTTACAGTAACCACATCCTCCTCAGCACCCAGTGGAACGTGGTAAACACCGGCTACAGCTGAGTATTCCCTTCTGAGTGCCTCACTGGGTTCCTTTTTTTTTCTCTTGTCTTTAAGTGCACACACACACACACACACACACACGGTTCTGAAGGACTGGGCTTGTGTCTCTGTGGTTTAAAGACTCCAGGGTAGGTGTGCCTGGGTGGCTCAGTGGGTTAAGCCTCTGCCTTCAGATAAGGTCATGATCTCAGGGTCCTGGGATCGAGCCCCGCATCAGGCTCTCTGCTTGGCGGAGAGCCTGCTTCCTCCTCTCTCTGCCTGCCTCTCTGCCTACTTGTGATCTCTCTCTGTCAAATAAATAAATAAAATCTTTAAAAAAAAAATCTTAAAAAAAAAAAGACTTCAGGGTACCCTGCAGTGCCCCCCTGGAAATAGGGACAGGTGCGGTTTTCACCAAGGTGTTTTGTCAACCTGCTTCATTTTGGCGGGGAGCTGGGTTGGAGTCAAGTTAGTCGGACTACTGAGTCATTCATTGGTGGGGTGGGGGAGGCGGGGGTGGGGGCAGAGGCATGTGGGTGAACCACTGAGTACAGACAGGGTGGGCTCCTGGGCTTGACCCGCAGGGGACACTGCGGCGGGTTTTCTGAAAGCAGCAAGGGGAGCAGAGCGGGACTTGGTGGTCATGTAATGAGGAGAAGGAAGCAAACAGGGATTCTAAAGAAACTGAAAGCCAAGCGGGGGTGGGGGGGATCAGGGGGATTTAAAAAGTTGCAAGAGAGGCTGTTAATTTTAGATATCTTTAAAAATACCTTAGTGCTTTAAAGACCTATTTATAAGGGCTGGTTTGGGTCACAAGAATTTCTGAATCCCCCCTACCACCAGCCCCCTACCGTGTTGCTCAGAGCCTTTGAAAACATGGATTCCAGCACGACAAACTTCTTGTGGCCCAGAACTGAGGGCCCCTGGCTTTGGGGGCCTGGCCAGTAAGCTGGAGGGAGCAGTGGAGCTGAGGCACATGTGGAGATCCCACCTCTGACTCTCTGCTCCCTCGTTTCTTTTACCTAGAGACTGTGGCCCCAGGATATTTGCCTGGCGGTCATCTTGGGAGATTGGCTGCATTTTCCTTTCCCTCCCCTTCTGTTCTCCACCTGACACCACGACTGAGCCAGAATGGGAAGTAAAGCTCCTCTTTATGTCTGTGCCTCAGCTGTACACATCATTCAACAGAACAATAGAAAAGCAGGTCTCTAAGCCCGCCTGGCAGAGCTCGCTGGGCAGATGAAGCTGGAGCTCCCTACAGCTCTAGCCGAGCTGGAAATCGAAATTGCACACAGGCTTGTTGTGCTTCCTACTTTGTGCGGATAGAGAGGATGGAGTGGAAAGGACAAGAGATTCGTGTATCATGTACACGAAGTGCCTTTCGTGTTGCCCTGTGGCTGTGTCGAGAGGCTCCAGCAGGCCTTGCAGAGCTTCACACCCATGCATAGGGCTCTGGAAAATCCCTTGATCGGGAAGAGCCGAGGCTCTTTGAAATGCTTGCTGCCCCCAGATGGACCATGTTTGACTGTCTGTCCTTCCGCAGAGGACTGTCAGGGAATTTGCTGTGCCCACTGTACGTCGGTCCAGCAGTGCGGACAGTGATCCCTTAGCAGACGCATTTACTGAGCTCTCTCTCGCCCCGTGTTTGCAGCTGGGGACAAGGATGAATCCCACCGGCTCTGCCCTGGAGGAGCTCACAGTTTTGTCTTCTCCTCGGTGGGAGGGTTCTGCATATTCCTTTCAGCCCTCCGGGGCCTGCAGGTGCTATGTGAATAGTGTGAGGGCCACCACATGACGATTTCAGCTTTGTTAGCCCCTCCACTCAGGTTCCTGGGCTCCTAGAATTCTGCGGGGTTCCTTTTCAGGAACAGTGTCCCGTCCTGACCTCATGGAACCTGCACAAAGGGGAAAAGAGTCCTGCTTCTCCCTCAGATGAAGGGACATTTAGGAGGGGGCAGGAATTTATTTACGTCACCTGTTTTTTTTTTTTTGGATGTATATTCTGTGAATTGTATAAAGGAAACTAACCATGTTGTAGATGTTTCCGATGTAAAGACAATGTAGGGTGTCTATCATCGTAATCCTACCATCATAACTAAATGTAACGATTCTGTCGATTACTAATTAATCGGTCAGTATGTATTCTGTCTTAATTCAAAAAGATTTGAGGGTGCTTCCCCATTTGTGTACAGCATAGCACAATAAAGAGCTTAAAAAATCAGAGCCAGAGACCAAATAGTTTTGTCAAACTCAGTATAAACATGGTATGCAGAAATGCACATGAATATAGTTATTCTTACAAATTGGTGTGTTTCCTCCCAGCCTTTTAAAAGCATGTACCCGACAGGGTGCCCTGCATGCCTGGCTGGCTCAGTCAGTGGAGCGTGCTAACTCTTGGTCTCAGGGTTGTGAGTTTGAGCCCCGTGTTGGGTGACTTAAAAATAAAATATTTTTAAAAAATTAACTCTGTACGTGTTTTATGACCTATCCTGCTTCCTCCTACTCTTCTCACCCCTCTCCCCACTGAATATTAATACAGACTTTTCCATGTGTCTTTCTAACGCTAAGGACTTTAATGATCAGACCAAGGATGTGCCTGAGATTTACTTGATCATTCCTCTATTGTTGGCGTCAGGCTATTTTCAATGCTATTGTGAAATAAACAATGGCATCATTAACATCTTGGTGCTGGTAACTTTTTCCATAGTTCCTTAAGTAGATTTCCAGAGGGAAATCTGCCTCTGAAGGGTTTAGGGATTTTGATGGCCTTCGACACACATTCCTGGGCTGCTTCCTCCAGAGGGTCACCAGCAGGTATTGGTCCTTCCTGTGTGTCCTCCTCCCCTCCCCCGAGCACTCCTGTTACTATTTTTCTGGTTTCTTGCTAATTTCACAGGGAAAGAACACACTGTTGTTTTCACTATGTGTAGGTTCCCAAGTTTATCTCTTGGCATCTGAGGGGTTTTTCACCCATTCGCTTGAGTTATGTACAAAAGGTATTAACCCTTCTACAGTAATATATTTTATAAAATACTTTCTCCAGTTGATTTGGCTTTTACTCTGGTTTGGTGGATTTTTTTGCCTTTGATCCTTAGAAGTTTTACATTTTGGATAGTGCAAGAAAGTTCTAGTACTGTGCTCCCTCGTTTCTGCCCATTTACCTAGGGACTGTGGCCCCAGGACATAGCCCGGCTGTCAGTTTAGGAAATTGGCTGGGTTTTCTTTCCTGAAGCCTCACCTTCTGTTCTCCACCTGACACCTCATCTGGGATGCTGAACCAGTGGTATTATCCTGCATACCTGGCACTTGGCGTGGATGATTTTTCTAATACTCTTCTCTCCTGGAAGACAAAATTATTTTCAGCAATAATCAAGAAATAAGCCACATAATGAAGAAGGCCAGAAAAGGATTGCAGACAGTGAAATTTTCTTCTTTTGAATTTTGTATATTTAATCATGCTGGTAAAACAAAACAAAACAACTGTATGTGGTGGGGGAGGGTGGTAATGGATCTACTACTTGTTATTTTTTTAATTGAGTTTTATTGTAATTCCAGTCTAGTTAACATAGAGGCTTATATTATTTGGGGGCATATAATACAGCGATTCCACACTTTCTACATCACCCAGTGTAATACTTGTTAAATACATAATGCATGTTTAGGAGAAAGGGAGAAATCACACTTATATATGGGTCTGTGGGAAACATTCTAGTTTCTATTTTGAGTCTCCTATACATTTGTCAGACTTCCTAAGATCTGATCTCCTCTGCTTGTTCCATGTTTGGTGGACAGAGCTAGCTGGTTTGCCAGACTGCCTTCCTTTATAGCGGACTGCAGAGCACCTCTTATTGATTTTAATTTTGAATAGTTTCCTTCCACAGAAGCAGGGGAAATACAAAGAGAAAACATCTTAAGCATGAAGATGAACATGGCAGAAATTCACCAGTTGCCCCTTTCCATAAATCCGGAAATTATCCTACTGTTCTTGCCTCTGTTTCTCTGGGATTGATGCAACATTGCTGCTGATGAGAAATTTTAAACGTCCCTAAAGCTGCAAGAGTGTCCTTGACCAACAGGCCGGAGAGAGGGAGCCCTGGTCTGTTTTCTGTGCTCTCACCATCGATTTCTGGCCTGCTCTGGACGTTCCGGAGGGGACTCTGGAGGGGATGCCAGCCATGCTGGCCCCACTCAGGGTCCCCTACAACAGATTCCGAATCCTGTGACTTTGCCCCGAAGCACGGAGTCTCCATGTGTATCTTGGGAGGTGGGGGGCTGACTTCACACCTGAGAGCTCCTGAAGGACCTTCTAGGGGGGTGGCGTGCAGTGTGATTAAGGATAGCTAACATAGCTGGGAATTTGAAACTTACATGTATTATTAAAATAAATACAGTAGATGTATATAGATAGTTAATGCAGCAGATGTATAGAATCAGGAGGCTCGGGGACGGGGAGGGAAGGCAGGTGGGCGTGTGTTCGTCCACAGTTGCCGGCTCCTGGTGATAACATTTCATTATAGTTTTGTTTGCCCTCTTCATTGCTTGCCTCTGAGGTTAAATGGCCTAGGGCTCGGTGCTGAGCTGAGCTGTTCTATATGGGTCTTTTCTGTTTCTCTGTTTTTTTGCTCAAGGTTTTTTCCCCAGGCCCAAAATTACACACACACACACACACACTCCTCTTCCTCGCCTTTCACAGTGTAGCTTAAGTACCACCTTTTCCCAAAGGCTTCCTTAATCTATTTCCCATCTCCCAAAGAAACTAAGTCCCCGTGGCCCAATGTCTGGGCCTCTGTAAGGTCACTGACGGTCCTGACCCTCTTGTATAGTTACTCAGCCCCGTGGACTGTGGCTCCCCAGGACACAGCACGGAACCCCGTACCGTATACGTTGTGGGATTTGAATGTGGGATTTGAACCATCAAAGTGCAAAGAGGAGGCAGCTGAGCCAGCAGATCTGGGGTTTCAGGAGAGAGTCCCAGGGCCTGCTTCCATCAGGAAAGGGCCGGGAACCTGGGGCAGGGAAAGGGCACAGCAGCTCTGGAGGGAGGGCTCATGAAAGAAGGTGGCCTGTTTGTGGGGCCAGCGTGAGCCTGGGTGTGGGGAGACCTGAGTCTTGTCTGCTCAGCCGTGGTCTGGGTGCACGGGGGTGTAAACTCCAGCTGCTTCTTGCTCTGATGTGCAGAGTATCTCCCTGGATGCCTTTTGGGGGGCTCTGTCTTCCTTGTGTGCCCTAGCCCCACTCCTCCCTGCTGCCCGCTCTCTGCATTTGCCTCTTTCCCTGAAGTACCGGTCCTTGGAGGCCACTGCCTTGAGCTCTTAACCTCCTGGCAAAAGTGAGCCTCCCTTCCCTGGCTCAGGAACACCCTCCTCACCCCATTCCCCCCAACCTTAAGTCAGACTCCGGGGTTGGGCTGGGGATTCTGGTGAGTCTCCGCTTCTGCCTTCCCGACCAGGCTGAATCTCGGGGGGACTCCCAGCGGTTTAGTTACTAGGCACTGGTTGATTCCTGAGCCTGAGAAAGCAGTGTGCTGGGGCCAAGGGATTCGGGGTGGACTAGCTGTTTGATGCCCTGAAGGCAGGTTCCCTCCACTGGAGGGGACACTAAGGTACAACCCGGTCATGTAAGTCTGCTCTGAGACGGGCAGCACACAGACATGCAAGGTCTGGGGCACAGGGGCCATGGAGGGGATATGGTCCCTTTGCTTCTGCACCAGGCTAAGGGACATGAGGTCTGAGAAAAGTGCAAGGAGGAGGTGATGCCTGGGTGGGGTTTTGAAGGATGAAGATTTCTTCTCTGGGCACGTTCCGTGAGGCGTCTCTGCCAGAGCAAACAGCCCAGAAGGCTCAGAAGCATTAAGCAGTCTGATATGTCTCAGCAAACAGGTGGTTTTTCTTCAGGCAGGCAAGAGCCCTCTGGGACCATCTATAGGAGTCTGGTCTTTATCCTGAAGGCTTTCGGGAAGCCAGCAAAGGTTTGTTTGTTTGTTTGTTTGTTTATTCACGAGAGATAGCAAGAGAGGCAGGCAGAGGCAAGGGGAGAAGCAGGCTCCCCATTGAGCAGGGACCCCAATGTAGGACTCCATCCCAGGACCCAGGGATCACAACCTGAACCAAAGGCAGACGCTTTACCAACGGAGCCCCCCAGGCGTCCCGCCTGCAAAGGTTTAAAGCAGGGAGGCGCCTGGAATTGACATGCTGAGATTTAAATTCGGAAGTTTTTGAGGCTGAAATGTAGAGGGCCTGCCTGGCGGTGTGGGTCAGCCATGGAGTTGGCCGCTGGGCTGTAGATACTCAGAGGCATGAATCCCTCCAGTTTGCCCCTATCATTGAGTGTCGATTTTTATGGCCAACATGTAACACGGGGCTTCCTGGCCCAGTTCGACGCTATCGGGTCTCCCCTCCCAGGCCGGGCCACAGCTGGCAGTCCCCAGTGGCCGGTGCCCCAGTTCTAAATTCTGCTTTTACCGATGGGGGGCAGAGGCCAGTGAGGGCCTGCGCTGCTCAGCCGTGACTCAGTGTTGTTCCACTTCTCTGGCAAGCAGACAATGAAGTCCCAACCGTGGCGGCATGCTCAGGTGGCTCAGAAGTCCCGGCTTCTATTTCAGCTCCCTTTGGTGACCACTGAGCTGCGTCGTGGGCTTCCACTGCCCAGCTCGCCTCTCCCCAGACTTTCTAACCAGAGAGGCATTTTCCTCGGGCATTATACTTGGATCCTTTAGCCCCAAATGGCCAGTGTCCTACCTTGCATATGGTACAGTCAGGTGTTCAGAGTGTCCCCTTGCTTTCCTGCGTCATCCTCTGTGAGGTCTGAGGCGTGGACAGTGCTGTGCGTTTCCTTTCTTTGTGCAGATGGAGAAACAGAGCTCAGCGCAGTAGGTCACGGGTCTGTCCACACTCATGGGACAGGCAAATGGACTACTGAGGACCAGCAGAGGTCCTGAGACCATCCTTGGCTCGTCCCCTTCCTCTTTGCCTTTAAATCCAGCGGGTCGACACACCTGCTGTCAGGCGCTGGGCAGGTGCTAATGTTGGAAGAGGGTCTGGTGACCCATCTCAAGGTGTCCTCTGAGGTCTAGCTCATAAGGGATGCCACACTGGACGGTAGGCCACGTATCGCACAGACGGCTGGAGATCTGGGTTTTTGTGTGAAATGTCCTCATTTGTGTGTGTCAGCAACTAATTTCGAAAAAAAAGAAATTGTTGCCAAAGAAAATGACTACTGGCTAGCATCTCTGGGCCACATCATGTGGTCACGTGTCGCTAAGTGGCTGTACTCTGGGTCTGACTGAGGGCTGAGGGGAATTTGACCCGACTCCCCCAGGCGGGGCAAGGAGCGGACCTGGCTTGGGGAGGGAAAGAGGAATGAGTTTGCAAAGCTGCCGGTCCGTTCACGACCTGCTGGCCAAGAGCTCTGTACAGAACCCAGCCACCCGCATTCCCAGGCCACATACTCTCCATTCTCCTCCTGGGTCACCCTGAATTCTGGGGTTCTTCGCTGGTTTAGTGCCTTGCTTCCTTTTCCCAAGATTGAAATGACGACTGCTTGAAAATATTTTCTTTAATCGGGTTTTTCCTTAGTGACCTCGCTCAGAGACAGATGTGCCCTAATAATAGCCTTGAAAGTTAAGGGGAAGAAGCCAGCCAGCTGGTCCCGTTCCCTAGAAGCGATGTCACAGTTCCTAAATGTGGGCCATCCCCAGAGGCCTCTGAGGAGCCGAGCCTGCCAGAGGTCTGTGGCCATGGTGAGCCTCCGGAGTCCCTCTCTGTGGGACAGAGTCCTTCCTGGTGGCTCTCGATTGCCGGGAGGACAGATTTCCCACCTCATGGAGGCCACTCTATCTGACTTCCTCCAGGACACGCGTGACGCCCGGCGGATGGCAGGTGCGGGTCCCACCAGGGCTGCTCTGCGCTTGCTCAGCTCCCGCCTCTTGCCTATGGCCGGAGCATGGGGAGACTGCGCCCTGTCTGCCCGGAGCAGCCCGTCCTCCAAGCACCTCTCTAGCTCCTCGGGTTCAGCGCCAAAGTCCTCGGCAGGAAGGACTTACTCAGAGGCCAGTCCTCAGCCTCTGGCCTTCCAGAATTGATGTTTCAGATGACCCACTCACGTCTCTGAAATCGTGCTTTATTGCCCGCAAGTCAGGAGGAAGGAGAGAGGAATCTGAGAGGAATAGAAACTTCCTGCAGGGGGCTGTCATGTAGCTCAGGGTGCAAGGGCTGTGTTTCTTGGCCCTCTGCTCTGTGATGCTAGGGTAGAAGGCAGGAGCCCCTGCAGCTTTGGGAAAACCCATCCGAGCTGCTATAAGATATCTCCATATAAACTAAATGCTAACTCACTGTAGCTTAAAGCAAAAAGTGAAGCCGACCATTGTGGGTGTCCCTGCTTGGGGAGGGTGGGAGCCCCCCCGCTGCTGTTGGCCCATGCAGGCCTCCAGGGGAGGGATTGGAGGCAGGACCTCCCAAGTGTGCCCTCCGATTGCACCTCGGGCTTCTCTGGCACTGGGAGGCCAGGGGACTCCCTGCCTC
This sequence comes from Lutra lutra, assembly GCF_902655055.1. Lineage (NCBI taxonomy): Eukaryota > Metazoa > Chordata > Mammalia > Carnivora > Mustelidae > Lutra > Lutra lutra. The sequence goes on from NC_062292.1 coordinate 28,948,880, forward strand.
TCCCCGCAGACTCAGGCTGCTGGGAAAGTGCTCAGTAAGCACTCGGGGCCCAGTTGACAGAGACACACGGGGAAGGGCGATGAGTCAGTCTGTTTATGAAAATCACGCATACCAGCACAGACGTCAAGATGACCCGGGGGACAGCCGTGTTCTGAGAGCTGATGAGTCTGGCTCATACTTGGGGGTTCGCTGCTGCGTCTTTTCAGCAACCTGTTTCCTGTGCCTGCAGTGATGAACGCGTGACAGATGCACTGTGGCTCCAAGGAGCCCAGCTCTGTCCTGATGGGCTCCAGGAGGGAGCAGGAGGCTGGGGGACTCAAGGAGGGATCCAGGGCTGGGTGCTGCTTTGGAAACAAGCTCTGGGTTTCTGATCATCATCTCTGCAAGCCCACGTTCCCGTTTGCTCACCACCACTTAACCCCAGGCAAATCCGTGGGCTCTGTCAGAAATATGAATTGTACCAACACATCTTGCTTGCTTGGAAATACTTCCTAAATACAGCTCGATATTTGATGCTGCGTGGAAGTTCTCGTGTGACATTCGCGCTCTTCCTGTGTTAGAAATTCCTTACGTGGGAGTTCCCAAAATCTGGCTTCGGAGTTAGCCCAGACTAAGCCCCTTTGCAAATCTCTTACGAGCACTTTCTGGATGCTCAGAAGCTACTTAGAAGGCAGTATTGTGTCCGTGAACATTCTTGGCCCAGAGAGGGCAACCTTTAAAGATGTTATATATTTATTTGAGAGAGAGAGAGAGAGAAAGAACACGAGCAGAGGGACAGGGAGAGGCAGGTTCCCCCACTGAGCAGGGAGCCCAACTGGGGCTCGATTCCAGGACCGCAGGATCACAACCTGAGCCACAGGCAGACGCTTAACCTACTGAGCCCCCGCAGATGCCCCCAGTGAGGTCACCTTTTAGCAAGCTGAAGGTTGAGGAAAGCATCTGCTCTCTCTAGTGGTGTCTGATTCATAACCCAAAGAGTTTCGATCTCAGGGTGTCTCCAAATTCCCGAGAGTGTGAGAGCTGCTAAGCCAGGAGGACTCTGTTGGTAGCAGCACTGTGCTTCTGAGAACTGCAGGAACGGACGATGACCTTTTAGATCCCTCAACATTGTACAGAAAACCTCCCTGCATTTTCCTGGCCATCTAAATGTCATACCCCCGTGTGGGACAAAAACGGGCTGCCTAGTGGAGGCTTCCGGAAGGAGCAAAGAGACTTCTTTTAGACCATGGTCCCTGGGGGAGGGGGGTCGGGGAGCAGAGTGCCCGCTGGGGACACAGGCTGGTGGCTCGAAGGCCAGGCCACCTCTCACCTGCTGTCTCCAGCCCCAGGCTTCCGAAGGAACAGCTCCCGGGCCTTCTGGACTTCCAGAAAGTCTGTTGAAGGCCGGCCCAAGCTCCCCCAGGGTTCATTTTGAGGCAGGGAATGGGACCGTTGTGGGGACCCACTTCCTGCCGGCCATGGCCTTCACCCTCTGCACGTCCCTCGTGGGAGGAGGGATCTGAAGGCCTGTGCTGCGGGATAGAAGAGAAGGGGCCCAGGCCATGCGGCTCATGTCTGCTGAGCCAACACGGAGCCCCTGCCGTTGTTTTGTCCCCCAGAAAGGCACCCCCTGTGGGGCTCAGAGACCAGACTCGACCCTTCGGAGGTGTGCTGTCATCACATCACTAGGTTACTGGGTGCTGGGTCTGGGGCCTGCGCTACGCGCGGGGAATTTCATCCTAAAAACCATCCTGCCGGGCAGGTAGGATTCCTGTTCTGCATCTGAGCTAGCAAGAGGCTGCTGACCCACCAGATGCCGCCAGCCAGGAATGTCAGCCTCTCCTCCTGGCTCTATGCAGCTGGGAGGTCACAGACCCTGGAGCCAGGATGCCTGGGTTCTGATCCTGCCTTTGCCACTCACCCACTGTGGAACCTGGACAAGCTGTGTCCCCACCCATAACCTAGGAGAACTAGAGTCCCTGTGCGGTGCATCGAGGCACTGGTGTCCCACCTCCATAATGCTTACCGAGCCTGGTGTCTGGCCCTCATACTCAGTACCTATTAGCTGCTTATTCCATTCCTGGCACAGTGCACATGCCGTGGGGGTGGCCTGCCGGGCCTTGCGCTTAGTCTCCTGGAGCTGGGAAGGAGGGGTTGAGGGCCTCGAGGGCCTCCAGCGCCCCCAGACCAGGGAAGAAGTGGGAACAGGTTTGTGGGGCCAGGCTGACCCCCCCCACCGTGAGGAATTGCCCCCCGCTAGGGGGCACAGGGAGGGGGGTGCTGTGTAGCCCTACTCTTCCTTGCTGAGCAACGAGGACCTTCAGGAAATTTCCACCCTCTGTAAATGAGCTTTGTGTCTTTGCATTTTACCAAAGTGAAAATAAGGTCTCTGGGGAGGGGTGGGTGAGGCTGAGGGAGGGAAGGGGCCCTGGTGCGTGTCACAGGGGTGTGCCCCCCCACCCCCACCAGCTGGGCAGAGCCCTGGGTGCCCTTTCCCAGAGGAAAAGCTGAGCTCTTCTGCCCTGTGAGCTTTGTCCACTGGGAGGTCAGCTACTGGAGGCTGCCCTCCCCCACCCCAGGGCCCTTCCTGGCCTGGCCTCTCCCAGTTTCCTTCTATTGTTGGTTCCCAGCCCCCAAGGTCCCGCAGCCTGGAGGCCCCCTGGCTCCTGGTGTGAGAGGTGCACTAGGCCTCTGTGCCTTCAGAGGTTTCCCTCTACCCCTCCCTCCCTCTTCTGTCTCCCTCTGTGTGCCCTTCTCCCTCCATCCCCCACTTCTCCCCACTCCTCTGTGTTTCCTCTAGCCCTCCATTATTATTTTTAGTTCTTAAGAGGATGAAGCCCAGGAGGGAGGAGGAAGGAGGAGCCAAGTTAGTGACCTTCCAGTCCAGAGATGGAGCCTTTATGGGCCCTGCCTGGTAGGGAGTGTTAGGAACATTTCCATTTTGAGCGAAGGGTACCTCCATCCCTGGCTAGCCAACCAAGGCTGAGCTGGCAAGATTGCAGGTCCCTGGGATGCCAGCTCCTGCAAAGCTAGGAGCTGGGGAGGAGGGTAGGTCTGGAATGTGCACTGTTAGGAGAGCTTTCTTTGCTGGGTGGACTGACCTGAGTGAAGGGGAGGGGGCGCTCCTCCAGACCCCATGCGGAGATGCTTCTGGAAAAATCCAGGCCCCAGCAAGTGGATGGGAGAGGGTGGGAGAGGGCCGGAGAGCAGGAGTGCAGATGTGAGGCCAGAAAGGCTTCTGGGAGTGGCTACGTGTCTATGGGGGGCCAGCTCCCTCCTGTGGCAGCAGGGGGCATTCGCTGGCTGGGCCAGGGCAGCCCCTGGCTGAGATCTGAGAGAGTCACCCTGACGAGGACTCCTGTGTGCCAGTCTGGGCCCAGAAAGTGGGCCTCTCGTTGCCACGGGAAGGAGGGAGCTCACCAGGGGCGCGGAGCTGGGCAGCCATTCAGGGTTCTCCTGGCTTCGGCCAGAATGTGCTGGAAGGCACTGAGTGGCCGGGGCAGCCCCTCGCACACGGAGTCAGCAGGGCCAAGCTCGCATCAGGAGCGTCTACTCTAAAGCAGAAGCTGGAGGTCCCGACCAGGCCCTCCGCCCCAGACCCTGGGCTCAGCGGCCCTCACCATGAGAACCCTGGGCCAGCTCCCACCTCTCACGCCTGCAACGGCCGAGGTGGCAGGCCTCGGGGGCTAGAGAGGGCTGCCCGTCCTTGCTGTCCGGCCCCAGCCCAGCCACCCATTCCCCACTCCGGGTACTTAATCCATCCTCCATTGCTGGCTTCTCCGAAGGGCAGGCAGGAAGAGCCATACCCCGCCATGACCTCTGGGGAAGGTGTTCTGAACCCCCAGCCTGGAGAACATCACGTGAGGAGGCGGGAATAAAAGAAAACATTCCTCAGGTCTTTTTGCAAAAGTCTTTTTGCGTTTGGTTTTTAGGGGAATTTTCTTGTTTATTAACGTGGGGAATGACGGTTGGTCTTAAAGCCCGGACTCTTATTTTTAGCTGGTGCTACCTGCCCTGCCAAGTCCTTGGGCTTAATTTTTCCGACGCTCGGGGTCTTGGTTTTGGAAGATCTTCCCTCACCAGCCCCCCTCCACCCCCAGGCGCCCAGCTCACTGCTGGAGGAGACGGCTTTAGCTTGGGGCCCCAGCCAGGTTTCTAAGCGGGGTTCCAGGAGAGAGCCGTCGGGCCAGGGGCCCCTACCTGCCCGGGCATGCCAGCTGCCTGCTCGGAGGCTCTGCCAGGGCGAATACAATGAACAAAGTTGGCTGGCCTGGGCCTGGGAGCAGTGCGGGTTTTCCCCAGCACAGGAGGGAAGGATCACCAGGGAAACCCCAACTGCTGTTTCAGAGAGACCAAAAGAAGAAGGAAGAAAGAAAGCATTCTTCCAAACATGGACACCTCAGTGACTTTCGCTCAGCCTTTTGCAAGAGCAGAACAAAGGCACTGAGGCAGAGAGGGCCCTTCCCTGGTTGGTGGAGGGGTGGTCTCTCGCTTCCCCTCTCAGGACTTTGTGAAGCAGGCCTTTCCTAAGTGTGTGTCAGGGAGGTGGTGCTGGGAATGCACTCAGAATGAGGCCCAGTGGGCCTGCCTGCAAGGTCGCTCTGGGGACAAGAGTCCTCGCTGTTGATCTGAGACTGTGTTAATTGAGGGAGCAGCTGATAGGCCCAGAACAGGCAGAGAGGATGGGGAGCAGGGTGGGTGCTGGTTAGCCTGTTGGCTGGAACAAAACAAAATCCTCTGAATTAAATGGTGGGAACCAGGAAGCTGCGTGACCTTGGGCAAGTTCCTTAACCTCTCTGAACACCTATCCTCCAGTGCAGAACAGACATGGCTGGGTCAGTGTGGTGAGGGAGGAGACATCAGTGATGTGCTCAGCTGGGTTAGGACTGCTCGCTAACGCGCGTGTACCCACACATATGCCCCAACCCCCAGTCTCCAGGAGTGTTGTCTTGGAGAATCCCAGGGTCCAGAGAAGAGCCCCTGTTCTGACATCTTCGAGATTTCTCCTTGTCTCTCTTACCCTTAGAACAAAAACAAATGGAGACTCTATAATTATCTAAAAAGAAAAGTTAGCCAACAGGCCAGACTATTTCTATAAAAAGGGAAGTGCTGGAGGAAAAGGCAGAAAATTGGGGGAACCAACTCGGTGGGAAAAAGTTAACAAAAGTCTGTAAAACCCCTTTTGTTAGAAAATGAAACGTGCGCAGCCATCTCACTGCTTACCCCTCAAATGCTGTACTTCGGGGCACCTGGCAGACGTCTACATACATGAAATGGGGTGATTTGGCAGCTTTGCTGATTTTCTGACCCAGAACCTGGTGTCGGTGCCCAGACCTGGCCGGCTCCGGCTGTCCCCTGAGGCCGGGAGCTCCCAGCGGCCGGGAGCACCCAGGGGTAAGCTTCTTGAGCAGTGAGTCACACAGTTAGCTTCTCTCCTTGCCCCCTGGCAAAGATTTGACCTGCTGGAAGCGCCCGCTGGGTTCTTGCCCATCTGCCTTGCCTTGGAGTGAAAACTACTTCAATTACAAAAAAAAAAAAAAAAAAAAAAAGATACATGTATTATCACGTCCTTGGTCCTCCCCGCCACCCCATGTGGGCAGGCAGGGCACATGTCACGTTCTTGAGCCCACTTTGCAGATAAGAACACTGACGGGGGCAAAGGGTCCAGGTTCAAACGCTTGCTTGCTGTCACGGCTAGGAGGTCCACAGCTACCTGGGAACCTTAGTTGGCATCGGGGGGCTCTGACCACGGCCCGAGGGGGCAGACCCAGCCTCTCGCGTGCCTGTCGGATTTGGTTTCCCTCCTCTGGAATCGCGTGGGGCTTGGCTCAGCCTGCAGGCCGGGCTGACCAGGGTGTCCGCTCAGGGACCCCCCCTGCAAGGGAAAGCCTGGTGGGGCCAGGGGTCAGGGGTCTGTCTCTTAGGAGGCTCACCCTCGTCCAGATAAGAGCTGGTATGCATGCGTGTGCAGGGAGGAGCTTCTGGAAACACCCAGAGGGCAGGCTTCCAGGGCAAGGTGGGTCTGATCTGTGCTGGGTTAGCGGAGTCCTCCGCAGTCATTCTTGGGGAGAAGTCCTGAGGGCAGAGACTGACACCCTTGCAGGTTTCTGTGGGTGGGTGGGGAGAGGTGTGTGGAGCCCTGCTCTCCTGCAGGATCTCCCTGGCCGGGGACAGTACATTTAGTGAACTGCTGCTCATACTTCCACGGGGGGATGGGGGGATAGAGGGGTGCCGGCCTCCTGAACGTCCTGCAGCCCGTGAGGCAGTCCTTGGAAAAAGGAGTGTCTGCCTCCAGTGTCACCGCCCTTTCTCCCCACCCCACCCCAGTTGCTGGCTGCGAGGAGCAGGTCCCAGAGGGCCCCGGCCTGGGCAGCTCCTGTGAGGGAGGCTGGGCACTGGGCTTGAACACCTCCATGAGGTCCACTCTCCTCCCAGCACATGAGAAGGAGGTCACCAAGGAGGAGAGAGCAAGGCTGGACCCAAAGAACAGGCAGGAGGGGAATGGGAATGAGTGGAGTGCTGACTGGTAACCATCCTCGTCCCTCGTGCCGAGCCTTTCCAGCGGGGGCTGCTGTGAGGCCCCAAAGAGAGTCTCGGGCACCTACAGTGGAGCCCTCCTCTCCCCCCAGCACTGAAGTGCAGCCCATGGTCATAGTCCAAGGCCGAGCAGGTCGGGACCCAGCAGGTCACCTGCTCCCGCCAACTGGCCGAGCAGCTGGCCCCCACAGGAGGCAGGGACAGCTTCCCCAGTGGGAGAGCTGGGTGGCCACAAAGCACCTTGAAGAGGCCCCACGCTTGTTTCGGGTTCTGCCATCCCCGTGTTGACAGTCTTACGAAGTTCTAGACAAGGAATCCCATATGTCATGTCCTTGGTCCTGTGTGGGTGGCCTGGCTCCTCCCCGCCGCCCAGTCCCGCTCTGGGTCCCTGCCCCCTCCTCCCCTCCTCGCTCCATCTTCCTTGTCTGCTTCGTGGAAGACGAAGGCCAGACTCCGAGGTGATCCTGGTCAGCCCTTCCATCTTTCAGAGGCAGTGCTCCCCTGCAGCGTATGTGGGACCTCTGGGGGAGCAGCCAGAGAATGGCGTTTCCCCAGGAGCCACAAGCCTCGCGGGGAGGCTCGCAATCAGATGCTGGCCAGGCTGCCTCCCCTGGGCTCGGGCCAGGGACCTGTGGCCCCGCTGGCTAGGGGACCATGTCTGCCCTAGGCGCCTGGGGGGCTCTGGACTGCTCCGGGCCCTTCTGGGGCTAGGGCAGCCTGTGCGCTTGGAGGCTGAATGAAGGCGTCTGCCCGCGTGGGCCCCCACCTCTAGAGAGCAGCTTCGCGTTTGCCAGACATCCCGGTTCCCGCCGGCCGGTGATGCAAGGTGCTCGAAGTCTGAGCTGCTGGGACAGGCTGGCTGTGGTGCGGAAGGCTCGTCTGGGCTGGGCCAGGCTCAGGCACCAAGAGGGTAGGGGTCTGTTTTCAGGGTTTTCCTCCCGCTACACATTGTGCCACATTCTCTGACCCGTTTCCTCTCCCCAGCCTGTCAGGTGCGAGGGGACGGAACTCCCTGGAATGATTTCCAAACATCGGACATCTCCAGGCCTCTCCTCTCCCCCGTCCTGCTGGTTTGGGGTCCTTTCCTCCTAAATTGCAGCCGGAGCATAGAGCGAAGCCCCAGCATTCACCGAGCGAAGTACAGCCTGCAGCAGGTCCCCTGCACTCATGGAGGAAACAGAGCAAAACCCAGATCATTCTTATTCAACCCGGGGGGGTGGTCCGCGAGGGGTCTTTTTCGAGGAGTATCACCCCCCTCAGTAAACTGGCACCATTACCTGAAAGAGCTCACTTGGGTCGGCTGACCGCAGAGTCCAGGTGAAAGCCTGCCCTGGGGCACTGCACCTGTTCCGCTGGGAGGGCCTTGCGTGGTTCTTCCTTTCCTGTGAAGGGCTCCCAATAGCATCTCAAGCAGCCCTCCAGCCCCGGTCAGATCTGGGAGGTATCTGGGGTTTGGGTGCCCAGGCATGGCATGTCTCCCGAAGGCTCTGGGCTCTTCTGCTAAAGGAGGCTCCAAAGACTCACCCTGAGCAGAGTGGCTCCCTGACCGCCCAGGGGACCCATCTTGAGGAAACCCACCCCCCGGTGGGGGCAGGGGTGGGCTGATTCCCGCCATCTCCCGGCGCTCCCACGGCTGTGGCCTGCATGGTCCTTTCCTGGCCCAACTGCCACCTGCCTGTGCTTTCTCTGGGTGGTGCTAGTCACATTCGGCACCGCCTGGGTGCCCCCAGCATGCAAACCCACAGGCAAGAATGTTCCACCGCCCTCAACTGCCCTGGGCAGACTTGGCATGGGAGGACTCTCGTGGCCTTGGCCCTTTTCATGGGAGAGGCAGCTTCCTCATGCCAGGAAGGAGCCTGAGCAGAAGAGCTCAGCATGAACAGTTGAGGACCCCCTCCCCCCCGAGTCCCCCCTCCTCTCCGGCTCAGACTCTCCCACACATACCCCATCTTCATGGAGTGACTTTTGCTCCTGCTATCAGGGGAACCCATGTGCTGGTCCCATCTGACAGGTCGGGCGGGGTGGGGGGGTCCACCCGCCTCCCCTGCACCGTCATGCTGCCCTGCTCCAGGCTTCCCGGCCCAGCCTCCAGAGCAGGTGTCGGCTGCTCACCCTCAGCCCCTGCTGAACCCAGCTGTTCCAGACCCAGGTTCCATCTCATGGGCCTGTAGGAGCCTTCTCCCCCAGGTCTGTCCCCACCCTGCCTCTGTCAGTCACAGCCTCCATGAAGGCCTTCCTTCCCAGCACCCACCCATCTTGGCATGCCCCTTGCTAGCCATGGGACCCGTTCTCCCTGGGTTATCTGTCACCACTGCACCTACAGATACAATGCAAGGTGACATGCTGCCTGAGGGGGACGCCAGCCCTTGAGGGTCCAGCTGTGCAAGGAGCCTGGGGGACCAGCGGCCCCTCCCTCAATAGGCGGAGGAGGACTCTAAGTCCCCATAGGGGCAGGGAGGGGCGGCGCAGGGTGGGTTTAGTTGTCCCTTGGTGGGAAAGTGGCGTGGGGTGGGTCAGCCCTGGACAGGGGACACATGTCCTCCTGCTCCCACGCTGCACCTGTCACACCCCCATGCATGGTGGCAGGCTGTGTGCTCTGGCTTGGCGCCAACCTCACCATCTCCCCCTCGGGCCCATCAGGCCACCGCCCGGCTCCTCTCCTGTAAAGGAGGTTTCTCCGTTGTTGCTCCCCCCACACTGCGCTGTCTGTGCCGCCTTCTGGGTGCTGAGATAAGTCACGCCTCTGCCTTCCTTAGCCTTCTTTGGTGATCTCCATCAGAAGGATCTAGAAGATCAACCTTGCCAGTGGAGGCCCGGCCCTTTTGTCACATGGCCTGGCGTAAGAATAGACTAGGTCTTGGTGGTGGGGTGAGGGTTTCTGGCAGGTTTAGTAGGGAGGAATTCTTCTCCTTAAACAGATTTTCACTTGAAAGCCTGATGACAGAAGCAGCTGAGTCTCGGCAAAGAGAGAAAATCCCGGGGCGGCTGATTTAACCTTGAATCCACCTTGGCTGCCCGCAGCCTCTGCAGGGATGCGGCCCCCGTCCTCAGGGTGACAGCTGGCGGCTGTGGGGCAGGGAACCAGGACATTTCATTTTCAGGGTCCCCCCAGCCAAGGCGGGAGTCCTCCTCCTCGCCCCCTGCCCGCCACAGAGCTCCTAGCTTCTCCTTCCCCTGCGCAGAGCCCTGGAGCCCCCCGTAGCTTCGTGCTGTGGTCTTGCTGGCTGGGGACCCGCTTTCTCAGGGACCTGTGGCACTGTTCAGCGCAGGTTCCCACCCCCCTCTAGGGACGCCTGTGTTTGGGGCCCGTGGTCTTCCCCGCTCCATCTCTGATTCTGTCCCAAAGTGAACGCGGGGCTGTGTGTTTCTGGAGAAACATGGATTGCTGGGGGAGGAGAGGACTTTTGTGAGGCGGGCGTGTGAGATGGAGGTTTGCGGGCCAGCTTCATTCATCACTGACTTCCGAGGGTCCGGTTCTACCCATGGACGGGACAGTGATGGCCCCGCATGCTTCTTGCAGAGTAAAATAAGGCGCTAAATCAGTGTCAGTTCTCCTTTTCGTGCAAGGAGCCCCTCGGCTCCTTGTCCACGGGCGTGCACGCACAGGCACACACGCGCGCGCGTGCCCACACAGGTTTTACCTGAGAGACACCCAAGAAGGAGAAGTACGTTGAAGAGCAGGGACTTGCAGGCACATTCGCCCCTGTGCGCCCCGGCCATGGGGTGCAGGGTGCTCTCCCCAGGGACCCTCTGCAAAGTCTCCCTTCAGGTCTGTTGCAGGCAAACAGTGCCTCTGCCGCTGCACCCACAGGTACAGTGTGAGGTGACACAGCCCTCTCTTCTCTGCCTGCTGGGACACTGAGGCCATTTCCCGGAGTCCTGGAGGGTCCAGCCGTGCAAGGAGCCTGGGGGAACAGCTGCCCCCCTCACTACGCAGAGGAGGCGCCTGAGGCCCCAGAGGAGCAGGGAGGGTAGGGTACGAGGTGGGTTTAGTTGTCCCCTCCTGGAGAAGTGGAAGGGGGGTGTTGGCGCTGGACAGGGGACATGCGTCCTCCTGCTCCCACGATGTACCTGTCACCCCTTGCCCTAAAGGTACCCTTGCATCTGGGCCTTCTGCTGGGCAGCAGGCCTTGCCAGGCTCCCTCTGACGGCGCACACACCGTGTGGGTGACAGAGGTGAGGTCCTCGGAGCCGCCAAGGGCACCTGCCCCGAGGCTGTGCCGCATCTCTGGGGGCCACCGGCTGTGAGTTACCTTGCTTTGAATTCATCCTAACTGGAAAGTACTCGTTCCCTTTCTAATGGAGACTTTTCTGTGTGCTTGTTTCTAGAGCAAATCATGGAGGAAAATAAAAAACATGGTTCACTGGTCTCCCTTTGTCATGTCTTTCAAGAAGAAGTACCCTTGGATCCAGCTGGCAGGACACGCAGGTAGCGACACGCCCCTCCCCCCACAGCTTTCCTGCCAGACCGCCAGCTCCCCTGGGCGGCCCCCAGAGCCTATGAGCAGAACGGGTCTGGTCCTGCACACTCCCGGGGACGGAAGCGTCTGGAACAGCTTCTCTGAGACCCCAGCGTCTGCATTCTCAGCCAGACTTGCCAGGTGTGGCCTGAGCCCTGCCTTGGGGACAGCTGCCCTCTCCAGAGCCCGTGCCGCCCCTTCCCCAAACACATGCACATCCCCCCTTCCTCTGTCCTTGTCATCTTCGGGCTTTCTCTCCCCCTCTGCCTGGACTCATCAATAAAAACTGTGACATCATCAGTCCTGCAGCTCAACCACTCCTGCATCAGCTTGGACAAAGAGGCCACACCGAGCGCTTCATTGAGCGCCTACTGTATGCCCAAATCACCTTAGTCTTGGGGGTCACAACGTTCTTAGAAACATAGTCTCTGTCCCCCATCTTGTAAGTGGGGAAGGTACAGGCAGATCACCCCACAAATAAAGGAGGGTCCTAGGTGTAGCTGGCTGGAGCACCTGCCAGCAACCAGGGAGGAAGGACTTGTCACCCCAGAGCCCAAGAGCCGGCCAGTCCACAGGTGGGGGTCCTTTGGTGAGCATCGTCCTCTGGGGAGGTTTTGGCGGCTGCCCCAGACTTGACCTTCATGACCACAGACCAGCACGGGATCTGACATTTCCTTTATGTCCCCAACACCTGGGCCCAGCCCCAGGTGCTTGGACAGACGCCTTCCTAAATAAACACTCCTTGACAGTGTGACTGAGGAACACTGCGCAGGTGGGCAGTGCCTCGGATCCCCGCTTCTCAGCCAGTGTCCTATCCCAAGACTGAAGCCGGCCCTCCCAGGACTTCCATCCTGAGACCAGAGGCGGCTTCATCACCCAAGAAGCAGGACCAGCAATGGGTTGGGGGTGGTCACGGGAATACCAGAGGTACGATGCGGGCCCTCCAGCGGCGCGTGCCGGGGTCCTCTTCTGACAAGGAGCCTGCGGTCAGGGAAGCCGGGGAACTGGCTGGCTGCCAGGACCTGCGTCCACGCCCCCGGAAAGGCTTGGTCCACAAGTGGGGACCCTGGGGGCAGCCCCAGGAGACCTCCCTGGGGGGCTGGGGGCTGGGGGTGGGGGGGTCAGGGACCAAGGGCCTCCTCCCTCACCCCACAGGGAGCTTCAAGGCAGCAGCCAACGGCAGGATCCTGAAGAAGCACTGCGAGTGTGAGCAGCGCTGCCTGGACCGGCTGATGGCCGACGTGCTGAAGCCCTTCGTGCCCGCCTACCACGGGGACGTGGTGAAGGACGGAGAGCGCTACAACCAGATGGACGATCTGCTGGCCGCCTTCGACTCGCCCTGCGTGATGGACTGCAAGATGGGTGTCAGGTGAGCCCAGCGTGTGCGGGGCAGGCTTGGGGGTCTGCGGGGACCACGGGAACCCCATCCCTGCCCCCGCCCTGTCACATGGCGTGCAGAGGGGATGGGACCCTGGCTTTGCCCCTCACGGCCTCCTCCCCTTTCTGGAGCCAATAGCTGTGAGGCCAGGAATGGGTGGGCTCCGTGCTGAGCTGCCCTGGGGAAGGCAGAGAGAACTGCCTGCCTCTCTGGGCAGCAGGGGTGGGGGTGCTCGGAGTAGCAAGGGGGGCGGCCGCATAGGGAGGCTGGGGTAGAGGCCCTCCCTGGTGACTCCTGCGCCCACACCCTGGGGTAGGGAGAGCCCGTTACGGGAACGTGCTGGCTTGCCAGCAGAGACATGCACCTGCCCTTCGAGTATAAGGGGAGCCCAGAAGCTGCTCCCTTGGTGGACATGGGGTACTCCAGGGGCCCCACATAAGGCACAGAAGCTGCAAGGGGGCGCATGGGCCTGTGCATGGAATCGGGTCCAAGCCCTGGCGTCTGCCCGGGGAGATAAGCCAGGGGAGGACTTGGAAGGGAAGGAGACAGGAGGAGCAGCCAGGAGCAGAGAGGGCCCGAGACCATGCCATCTGCTGCCTGGGTCCTGTCTTGACTGCATGGTGTCCTCGTCCCTCTCAGACTTGGACCATTCTGTCCCAGGAGTCCCCGAGTGGCTCCTTCTGTCCTGCAAGCCCTGTCCTGCCTCCCGGGAGCCTGACTGGGCCCTGGGAAGCAGGTCTGGGCTGGGGCCTGTGTTTGCTTTGGGTGGCGGAAGCAGATTTATTTCTTACAAGGGGAGAATGTGAAAGACGGGTGTGTCTCTATGTGTGTGATAGAGACCGGCGCCAGGGAAGAAGCCCCGTTTCCCTTCCCTCCTCACCCTTCCTGGGACTGTCAACTGAGTCGGACCCTGCGAGCTGCATTCCTTCTGTGTTGTCGCCAGGCAGGGACCAAGGCGGGGGAGGTCCAGGCCCCACTCTGCTCTTCTGCGTCCTGACCACCCTCCCTCCCTCTGTCCAAGGCCCTCACCACTCTGGCCCACAGGAGGAAACAAACTGTCCCTCCAGGCACCACGTGGCCACTGCTCTCCCCCAGAGTCTTATTTCTGTCCCAGGAAGGCCCTCCCAGCGTACACCAGGATGGACCCCCTCCAGGGAAGACGCATAAGTATTCTGATGAGTTCACTTCAACTGTGGCCAAAAAAGTATAGCCTGAGGGAAGAACCTGCGGCTAGTGGGTCCCGAAAGACTGCCCTGTGGACCTGTCTGTTCCCCGGGAAGCTGCTGGGGACAGGGCCTCCTCCACCTGAGGCTGCCTTCTGTTCCCTGAATCCCCCCATTGGCGGCCCCGAGGCAGCGGCCGTGGTGTGGGAGCGGAGTCCGCGTGGAGGGGAGGGTGGGTCTCCGCAGAAGGGGTCCCGCCTCAGCTTCTCCTCCCTGCTTCACGATGCCAGAGACGGGCCCCTCTGCATTCCTGCCGCTCGAAGGCAGGGTCCTGACCCAGTCTGAGCAGGGGTCACTGATGCCACAGGGGAAGGGGACCCAGCAGGGGCAGGCAGGGCAGCGTGTCCAGACCAGGCCCCGAGGGGGCTCCATGGTGCCCTGTGTCTCTGCGGGGACTGCGCTGCCTCCCCAGCTCTGTCCATCCAGAATCCTTGACCTCACCACCTCTCCTAAGACCAGCAGTCTGTGGCCACTCCCAAAGTGTGGCCCGTTCTTGCCTGAGGGAAGAGGCGTGAGTCCCTGGCCTGAGAGGTGGAGACTTGCCACAAGGAAGAAGCGGGCTGGCTGATCAGCAAAGATAGCCTTGGCCATGATGGGGGTCTAAGGAGCAGGTGACATGGGCACCTGCTGTCCTAAACCAGGGGCCTAATGGGGCTGGGGTTCCACATGGACATAGGCTCATGTGGCTCTGGCGAGTTTTCTCAGATGCGACCCTGTGGTCCTGTGTGTTGTGCGGCCTGCCAGGCAGAGTCAGAAGCGCCCTTCTGACATCCACATCAGGAGCTGGCGGGTGGAGACTGGGACCATCCGCAGCTTTTGAAGCCATTGGTGGCCTTAGCATGGAAGCTGTGGGTTCCCCACGGACTCACTGCCTTTCCGAGGGGTGCCCTGCCCTCCATATGGTTGCTGGTCCCCCCTGCAGTTGGCCTCTGCTCCCCACTGTAAGATGGAGGTGTCGCCTTCCCCCAGGGCCAGTGTCAGGGAGCATGGGCCCCACTGTCCAGCTGCTGACCATTTCCTCTGCCAGAGGGTGAGCAATTCCACCCCGGGGGGACTCTGGGGTCTGCTTTGGAAGAAAGCCCCAGTCAGAGGAGACTGAGAGCTGAGGCCGCTTCCCGTTTGAGGAACTAATAAAAGCTCTTGGCAGAAGTAGAGCCCCCCACCCACCCTGCAGGCCCCCACAGGACACTCAGGAGCACTGGGGATGGCCAGCCTGCTCCAGCCACTCAGCATGCACACACAGCCACACACAGGCCAGTGGGACTCCACACATCACTGGCCCGGCCCTGCAGGCCCAGTGGGGTGCGCGTGCATGGGGGGGTGTATGTGCCTGCATGGTGGGGGGTGAGTGTGCATGCATGAGGGTGTGCGTGCATGGGTGTGTGTGCGCGTGAGAGGTGTGAGTGCATGCGTGGGTGGGCAGGTGAGTGTGCACACGTGAGTGTGTGGGTGAGTGGGTGTGAGTGTGTGGGGTGTGTATGCATGCGTGGGCATGTGGGTATGAGTGTGCACACATGCGTATGTGTATGAGAGTGCATGTATGGGCTGTGTGCACAACGGAAGGCCATTTAATGACTAGGCCCATGTTCACACCCGGGGACTTGATCTTTTCTTGTATCTGATACAGTGGTTTCTGAAACCTTATCCTTCAAAGACCTCACAAGTGGATGTGCCATCTGTTCTGGTCCTGCTCGGAGCAGATGTGACGGGCAGTGGCCGAGCAGGGCCTGGGACGCCCAGGGGTGGGGGGGGCTGGACCTCGGTCACAGCCGCCCACCTTGTGGGCAGCCCCCACCCACAAGGGGCCCGCGCAGAAAACCTCCCTCGCGGCAGCTCAGCGCTGTGACTTCCGTTTCAGGAAGGCTCGCAGGCAGCCATGGAGCCGCGGGGAGAGGGGTGTGACTGGGGGGTAGGGGTGCGTCTGCGTACGCCTACGTGTGCAGTGGGGGGTGGCTGTCCACCTCAGTCTGGCGAGGGGGGTGAGGTATTCAGCCAGTCCTGCCCCCGCTGCCATTACCCCGCCAGGTTCTGGGGACCCCTGCCAGTTGAGCCGGCAGGCCCAGCCCGCACATGCAGATGGCAGGGCGATGTGCAGGCATTGGCCACGTTTTCTGGGGCCCATCGGGCTGGGGGCTCCAGTGTGAGGGGGCACGGGTGGGCGAGGCAGGCTGAGCCAGTACGTCTGTGATACAACACTGGCCATGGGGCCCCCAGGCTCCCCGTACCGGCCATGGGCTTCCCCCTCCCCCACTGTGGGCCTTTCAGAGGCCACCTTCTGGCCTGGGGGTTGAGAGAGCCAAGGACATCTAAACCCTCCTAGAAGGGTGGGACGTTGGGTTCCTCCAGGCTTCCCCAGTGAGGCTGGCGTGGGGTACCCCATTCCCTAGGCAGCCCTGGTCTCCCAGCCTGAGTGCGTGTGTGTCCCTCTGGGCAACCTGCCTGGGCTAAGCTGAGAGCTGCCCTCGGGCAAGGCTGGAGCTGCGGTCTGACCAGCAGTCCTCATCACCCCCCTCGCCACGCAGGACCTACCTGGAAGAGGAGCTCACCAAGGCCCGGAAGAAGCCCAGCCTCCGCAAGGACATGTACCAGAAGATGATCGAGGTGGACCCTGACGCCCCGACCGAGGAGGAGAAGGCCCAGCGGGCTGTGACCAAGCCGCGGTACATGCAGTGGAGAGAGACCATCAGCTCCACGGCCACCCTCGGCTTTAGGATCGAGGGCATCAAGGTGAGGCCTGCAGGCGCCTGGCTGAGGAGGGGATAGGGGTTCCAGCGTGCCCCCGTGGGGTCACGAGTGCACAGGCCGTGGTCCCCACAGCACTGCTGGGTTTCCACCCTCAGCCCACTCTGGGCCCCAGTGTCGGGGTTGGCTCGCTGGGAGCCCCCAGCCCACCAGCTGCCTGACGGCAGAGAGCACCTCTGCAGAGGGTCCCCTGGGCACTGCTCTGGGGTGAGAAAGCCACTCGCACTTCCCCCTGTCCTCTGAAACAAGCATTTTCTTTCCTTTCTGCAACCAGCCCTCGGACTGGCTACAAATTTCATGCTCGTCCCCCTTCCCGTAGTGCTCATTTTTCTCTCCTTATCTGTGTGAAACGACCCCCCAATCCCTCACCTCTCCCTCTCCACCTGAATGTTCTGACTTCTGGTCACTGTCCAGCCAGCATCCCCACCAGCACCTTCCCTGCCTCACCCCTCCCCTGCTCCAGGAAAGGGTCTCCCAGAGATGGGCCGTCCACCTGGCTGTCTGTTCCTCCACCCCAGCGTCCTGCTTAACCTTTCCGAGGTGACCACGTTGCACTGACCGGCCTGATGGTGCACAGATCCCCAAGTGTGGTGACTCCGCGTGGAGCCATCCTTCCTCAGCCTTTGTCCCCAAGAGCGAGCTCCTCCTGGGGGAGCTAAGCTCCGTGCGCTTCCCTGGAACAGCCTGGAATAGACATAGTGCCAGGATAAGAAGAGGGAGCCATCTCTTGTCCGGGGTGGGCCAGGGAGCAGAGACAGCATCTTGGCCTCCAGGGAACCTGCGATAAAGGATCTCACATTACAAAGGGAACCTAGCTGACCTTGGGGTTGGGAGCCCCTGTCTTCCGCATGGACAGCAGGGACCCGCGGGCACTCGGGTTCCAAGGGCAAAGCCCCGGGTGAAGTGGAGACCCGTCCTTCTCATCCAGCCCCTGCTGCCCACGGCCCCACCCCTCCATCCCTGGCCTGCACACCCCAGGCCTCCCCTGACCCTGTGATAGTGCGGGCGCCTGCCTCCCTCCCCAGCACCTGGGCACCCTGGGGTCTCCATAGCCCCGTGAGCTGCCTGGCATCCTTGGGCTGCCAGGTGGCTGAGCGCCCTGTCAGCCCCCGTGCCCTCTGCTGACACTCCTGCGGGGCGTCCGTGTCCTTCTCAGAAAGAAGACGGCTCCGTGAACCGGGACTTCAAGAAGACCAAAACGAGGGAGCAGGTCACCGAGGCCTTCAGAGAGTTCACAAAGGGGAACCACAACATCCTGGTAAGTCAGCCCCACCCCCCCGGGAGGGCTGGCTGCACAGGGACCACCCGTGGCCCCCTAGGCTTGCCTAGCCCTGGATCAAGCCGGGCCGCCAGGCCCACACACCGGCCCCAAACTCCCACTGGGCAGGTACAGAGGAAGTGGACTCGGTTGCCAGCCGCATTTGAGGGTCACTGGAGGCACTCAGTGGGCTCACTCTCTCCCTTGCCATCCCCTAATGGCGCTGGGGACAGTTCCCTCCCATGAGAGGATGGCTGTCACTATAGTCTCAGTGCCTGCCAACCATCGTGGGCTCACCAGATCCGCAGGGCAGTCCGCTGGGGTGGGGAGACTTTCTTGTCCCCACTTCACAGGTGAGGGACTGAGAGGGTCAAAGGCCCAGCTAGAAAAGCACAGAGTGGGAACTCACGTGCAGGCCACTGCGGTAGTAGACAAGCTAGACATATGGCTCTGACCTCTGGGGTTAGGACCTTGACCCTCCAGACAGAAGTAGGGTGTACTGAACATCCGCACCCCACGGGAAAGGTGCCCTGGGACAGACCCAGGTGCTTTGGGGACATGGGCCCTGGAGCCCCCAGGGACAGGTTCCTTCTGAGCAGGGTGGACATGGACAGCGTTATCTCTGAGCAGACTCTGAGCTGGCTGGACTCGAGGGTCTCCCTCCCTCCTTTGCAGGCCGGATAGGCTTCCCTGAGCCCCTGGCAAGGAGGCTTCGGGCATGGGGTGCACCCCCGAGCTCCTCCACGACCCGAGCCCCGTTTGCCTGCCACAGAGCGCATGCCCCACTCTTGGTGGTGCCAAGCCTGGGCCGTGGCCTTCTGCAGGAGGGCATCGAGGGATGTGGGAGCCTGCATACAGCAGGCTTCTCCGCAGTCCCTGGGGACGGCAGGCACCCCAGAGGCCGGCACAGCTCTGTCCCCATCAGAGGGCTGCACGGAGAGGCCCCTGGCAGAAGCTCCCCACTTTCCCTTCGGAAGGTCACGGGCACGAGGTCTGTGTTCTGGAAGGCCCCATGGTGGCCGGGCTGAATGAATGTCACCACTGTGTGAGAGCTCGTAGGGGCTGCATGGCTCAGCAGGGGCCTCCCCTCCCACCCCTCCCGCTCACAAAGGAGTGTTGGATGGACAAAGAGTGGCACCAGGAGTTGGGCTGCCCGCCTCGCCTGGGCCTGGGGCTTGGAATAAATGCTCAGGGCGGAAGGTCCCTTCCACTCTGACACCTGGCAAAAAGCCACTCCACCCCCAAGTGTTTAGAACTCTGGCCATTTTCTGTCCCCAGATCGCCTACCGGGACCGGCTGAAAGACATTCGGGCCACTCTAGAAGTTTCTCCCTTCTTCAAATGCCACGAGGTAAATACCGGGCTTTCCTTCTCTGGGTTGTGGCTGCAACCTTTGGGTCTGCTCACCTGAGTGGTAAGCACACCTCCCACACTCATGGGCCTGCTTGTTCTGGAAACCCGAGGGCAAATATTAGGACCACGCAGCCAGAGAGGCAGGCTGCCCGGGATCAGGCCACTCGCATCCGGCAGGAGCCCCGTTCACACATGTCTGCCCCAGGCTCCCTGGACAGACCACGCAGGGTTGTCCTGCCTCAGGGCCGTGGTCATCCATCCTCCCACTGCTTCCTGCCCCACCTGGCTCCCGAGACTTCCATCCCACAGGCCCCCAGGTCTCAGGGCAGAGCCCCCAGGGCTGCCGAAGCAGCCATCCATCACCACCAGAGAACTTTGGGCACCACCCTGGGAGCCCGGCTGGAACTTTCCACCTGTTACTGCTTCCACATCTGTGTGTCTGCGGGGGCAGCAGCCAGGGAACCCAGACACCAGAGACAGGGTTCCCTGGGGGGGTCTGCAGGACCGTGGGGTCAGAGATCCCAGGCCTCCGGCCCCTGGATTGTGCACACACACATGTCCACATGCACACGCCTGTGCACGCCGCTCCCCAGAAACGGTTACTGCCGTGGCAAAGCAGGCACCCCACGCTCCCCACAGCCTTGCAGCTCCTTCCAAAAGCAGCTCCTCTCAAGGTCTTGTACAGAGGGAGCCTCAGCTTGAGCCTGAGCCTGAGCCTAAGCCTGAGCCCGGAAAAACAGAGAGGGCAGTGGGGGCAGCAGGTGGAACAGAAAATGGGTGGTCCCAGGACCCCGGGCAGTGGGAGCTTCCCCAGGGGGCGGGGGGTGGGGGGTGGGCAGGCCCTGCCAGGCCTCACAGCAGCATCTTGGTGCAGGTGACACAGCTGGCCCTGCTTCCAAGCACACAGCCCAGCTTTCCCTGCGATTTTATTGCTAACTTGTCCTTCAGTCAGGGTGCACCTGTCCCACGTGGTGGCTCTGGCAGGTGCCTGGGTAGGACTGCCCGTGAGGAGGGACTGGGGTGCCCAGAGGGCAGACAGGGTGGGCTCTGCCCTGAGCAGCTGCCCCTGGCCTAGCCATCCCCAGGTTGCCCTTTCCTCCCCTCCTCCACACTGAGGCCCAGGGTGTGCAAGCCCTCTGCCCCTCCCAGGGCCTCTGGATCCCCAGCTCTGTAAAAGGTCTTTGTGCGGCCCCACTGGAGCCTCCCTTCCCCTCAGCCTGCTTGCGTGCTCCAGAGGGCACGGGCTGTGCGTGGGCCACACCGCCCGGGTCCTGGGAGCTATAAGGACCCCGCACCCTCTCCCCAGACTCTCTTATTTCCTTCGGCCCCACACGGTGACCTGGGGGAGGGTGTAGGGGATGGATTTGTATTTGGGAAAGTGCCTCACTCTATGCAATTGCTCTGACCTGGCCCAGAGCGGGGGCGGGGGAGTGGCAGGGGTGGGGGGCAGGGTAGGGCTCCTTGGTGCCCACAGTTGTCGGAGCGGGGCCATAGCAAAGACCAGCCCCAGAGGCCCTGCTGGGCCTCTCTGCTCAGGCTTTGCCTGGGTCGTGCTACTGGAATGGGGGTGGTCTGGGCCTCCCTGCCACCCTCCTGGGGGGCTGTGTGTGCACTGGGCGGGTCCATCGGGAGGTAGGAATTGCAGGGTGAGACCCCAAGCTTTAGCGGTGGTCTGAATGGTGGGGGCGAGGGTCTGCACCCCAGAGGTCCTCCCTGACACCGCCCACACGGAAGGTGGTGGCTGTCCTGGTGGCTGGCGTCCTTTGACCCCTGCTCCGCCACCCTGGGTGGGCTCTGCCGGGTGGGATGGGGCTTCGAGCTCTGGGCTCCTCAGCATTCTGGCTGCAGGGGGCGAGCTCTGGGGGCTCCAGCGCTGCCCTCCCCAGCTCCCCATTCGCTGCCCTCTCCCCCCAGGTCATCGGCAGTTCGCTTCTCTTCATCCATGACCAGAAGGAGCAGGCCAAGGTGTGGATGATCGACTTCGGGAAAACCACGCCCCTGCCCGAGGGCCAGACCCTGCAGCACAACGTGCCTTGGCAAGAGGGGAACCGGGAGGATGGCTACCTCTCGGGCCTGAACAACCTCATCGACATCCTGACGGAAATGTGCCAGGACAATCCACTCGCCTGAGGCCCCACACCACCCGCATCGTCCCTTCCTACTCCTCCGCTTCCTTTCTCCTTTCATTTCCCTTTGCGTCTATCAGGGTGTGAGCCCCAGAGCCGACCCTCCCGAACTGCACTACAAGACACTTTGTAGAGACGAGATGGAGAGTTCCAAGAGCAGATGAGAGATTTTTCTGGTCACTTTCCTCATGAAGGGCTTGGAGCTGAGGTTTCTACATCTGTCTGTGCGTAGGATCTCCCAACAGAAGAGGAATGCCCAGGCCCGGGCTCGGCGGCCTGGAGGGCAGCTCTGGTGGGTTGAGGTCTGGAAGCAGACTCAGGTGGCACTCACTGGTGGGTCACTAACCCAGGAGCCAGGTGCAGCCTCTGGATGGGTCACCTGCGGGGGCCTGCTGCCCCCTGGTGGCTAATGCGGTCAGTGCCACTGCCAAGCTCAACCAGTGTGTGTGCCATCCTCCCCCTGCTGGGGGCAGGGATGGGGGGGCGTTGTAAGAATCTGGGCTTGGGCAGGTGCCTGGCTGCAGGCTGCTGGTCTTGGGGCACCAAGCCACTGGGAACTGCGTGTCGGCCATTAACAGCCCAGGGGCGCGCACAGATGGTGTTGGCCTTCTATAGGCACCCCACCCATCTGGTATTGAAATCCTCCAGCTTTGGGCCAGACCTGGGAGTCAGGAGATGTTCTCTGACCCAGGCCTTCGCAGGAGGGGGCAGGAAGGAGCTGTATTCTTCCATATGATTCTCATCCTCTGAGTTCAGAGGATACTCCACACACCTGAGCTTCCAGGGATGTCCCCTAGCCCCCCAGAGCCACTTGTGCCTCCAGCTCCCTGCCTTGCAGTAGCAAGGTCAGGGGTCCTGGGTGGGGTGGGCTGGGACACAACCAGCCCCGGAGGGAGAAGACAGAACCTACAGAGCATACTCCCTGTACATCCCTTCACATAAACACCCTCACCATCTCCCTGGGCTTCTTTCATGAGATCAGGCCCCCAGAAAGTTCAGGTAGGCTCTGGGGCAGTGCTGGGCAGGGAGGAAGCAGTTTCCTGGCTTACTGGCCTCCTCTCCCCACTAAAGTAACGCTTAGTGCCTAAAGGGTTAGACCTACATTTCCCAAGTGTGGTGCGGGCAACCCCCAGCATAGGGGATGGGAGACGGGGTGGTATCTCTCCCTGGAGTCTCCAGGTTGCTCGAACATGACTGAGGAGCCCCTAAACTGTGTTTTAACTTTCAAGCAAGTTACGTCTCTCTTATGGAGAAGAATGTAAAATTGGCCTGACTTTGTAAGAACAAAACTATCAGCTCTCTGGCCACGCAGAGCTGCGCTCCCCAGATGCCCTCCTTCGCCCATGGAGATACAGGAGGGCCCAGAATTGAGCTCTTGACAGGCAGCAGGTGCTGGGGTCAGTTCCTCCAGAGGGACCAGTCCAGAAGTTTCCTGGGCTGCCGCCTGTCACCCCAGGGTCTCTGGAGGGACCTCCGATCTCCCCCTAGGACACCAGCATTTCCCCTTTTCGTGCTGGGTGAGTGACGGTTGGTGGGGGCGGAGGGCAGGTCGCAGGAGGATGTTTAAGTACAGATTTTTTTTTTTAAAGGAAATCCCTTTTAAACTTCCTGGCTTTTGTTGAAAACAGTGGTGAGCTCCCATGTGGGGTATGCTAAAGGTCACACACACACACACCCCAGCTGAGTGCAAGAGGTCTCGTGACAGCATGTGACCCTCTGAAGGCAGGAGCACCACAGCCAGCTCTGGGCCTCCCTCTGGAGCTGGAGTCACCTGTGGCTCAGAAGGGGCCTGGTGGTCTGTGCCTTGGCAGTCTGCTGAGGGAGGGACATCGTCCTTTCAGACCTCCAGATTCCAGATCCCAGCACTGTGGGCTGGCCAGAAGTCGCCCTCCCTCGATCTATGTAGAAAGTTTGCTAAAGCAAATGAATGCTCTGAACAGGAAGTGCAGGGGACCAGCTTGAGCTACTTAAGAGAACAAAATTTCCAAGCACTTTAAACAGGCACCAATTGTTTGCGAACGATGTGCTGAAATACAAGGGACGTGTTTATCAGAGGAGGTCTGCACTGCTGATAAGTCGGCTACAGGTTGCTTTGGGGCACGTTCTATCAGCGAAAGTGGTATCTTTGCGGTGTTATTCTCTTCCTTAGGGCTTGGGGTTCTGTATGTACTAAATAGCTCTCCTCTCCCGCACCTCTTCTCTCCAACTGGCGTGCCCCCTTCCCTGCCTCCTCCTTGTCCTAAAGGAGTAGATGGATCCTGAGTGGAATTTCCCGGAAACCTTCCCTGCCCAGCCCTGGTCCGCACAGGGACACCTCGGATTCTGGCCGCGCAGGTGCTGGGAGGGCGGGGCGAGCGAGGCGCGTGCGCATGCGCACAGGTGCAGGAGCGGCCGTCCTGCCCGGTCCTCGCGGTGCCCCGGGGAGGTTCTCGGAGAGCAGCATGCTTCACGTGTTCGCGGAAGGTTTCTCTTGCCTTTAGTGTCGTGTAAGAAGTTTTTAAGTTATATTTATTTTTTCCGGTTTTTTTAATTGCACAAAACACTAAGACTGGGAGGCTGGATTCTGTGTGTCCTTTAAAGCTGTGCCTTCTTCCTGAACTTTTCCCACTCGGTGGAAAGAGCCCGGACACAGCACTGCCCCCCCCACCCCCCCGCCCATGGACTCTTTCCCCTGTTCGCTGTATCTAGCTTTGAGTTTGCCCGCATCCAGTCCACCCCGTCCCCTACACCTCCCCCATGTGTAGAGAACCCAGGCCGCCGGTTTGGGGAGAGGCCAGGGGTTCCCTGCCCACCCCCAGTGCCTTTCTCCTAGAGGAGACGACTCCCCAGAGGGTTCTCCTTCCCTCTGCACCCTTTCTCCGTGACACCTTGGAGAAAACTGTTACAAACCACCCACCTGCGCAGTGCCTGTCGAACAGACCGCGTCGCTCTGTACCTTCCTGAATAAAGGCCCGAGACACCACAGTACTGGCCTCCTTGCGGTCCTTTCCGCCCAGAGCCTTGGAGAAGCACATCGGGGTGGGTGGGGGACTGCGCTCTTTGGAAACTGGAAGATCGTGCTGGGGCCCCAAGAATCCCCCCAGGAATGGGGCTCAGATTGGGTAACATTTCGATCTGCAAACGATTTAAAACAGGCTTCAGATCCAGTCTTTTCAGCCTTGTCCACAAAACCTCTGCGTAGTTAGTCATTCAGGACACAATGACCACAAGAAGGGATCGTCTCCCACCCCACAGCCCAGGGGACCACGGGGAGGCCATTGCACGCGGAGACGAGCTCTGTGCAAGGTGGGGAGCTGGCTGCTCACCTCTGTGGTCCCCTTTGATCCCAGTTCACCTCCACCAACATTGCTCTGCAGTCTGTTTTACAGAGGGGGAAACTGAGGCCAAACAAGGGACCTGGACAATAAATGGGGAGCAGAGATTTGGATCCAGACTTTGCCTGGTTGCAGACCCAATTCTCTCTTGCTCCTGCTTGGCGAGCATTCTCAGGCAGAGAGCCTGTCCTGTCTTTGCCCTGCCTGGGTCCCAGGCTCTCAGCACGGGGCTTGGCCCTCCCTGGCCTACCCTGTCACTTCTCATTGCAAGGGCTGCTTGCTCTCAGAAAGCAGTAGGAAATACGCCTCTCCTCCAAGGTTGCTTCCTGGAGAACCTGAACAGAAAGTACAGTCTTGGCTCCAATGTTGGCCCCTTGGAGAGGGGTGAGGGCCCCGGGCAAGAGTGAGACACCCCAGCCACCATCTCCCACAGCAATGGTCCCACCCTCACCTTCTCTGATGTTTGCAGCCGCCTGCAGGATTTAGACTGTGTCCACACCAGAGGGATGTCACCCTGAAGATGGGGGCTTACCCCTGGGGACTGGTATTTCTTCAGCGTCTCGCCGGGCCCAAGACAAGTACTTAGCCAATGTCTGCTGACGGGGACCTTGAGCACTGTCGGTGACCACGGCGGTCAGATGCGTGGATGCCCTTCCTTCTGCGGAAAGACTCACGGTTGGCTGGCGTGGGGTCCCTGGCCCCTGGGTTTGCGCCCCCTGCGGCCCTCCCTTCTCTGGGTCTTAATCTAGACCTTTTCATTGCCCTGACTGGTCAGCAGAGCACCCCGCAAATGCTTGCTGGAAGGCGTGAGCGTCAGTCCCCCCTTCTACTCTCAGCTCTGTCCTCTGCGGCACCCTCCCCAGGGCTTGGTGATCGCCCCCCCCACCCCAGCCCCTCCAATGTGAAACCCCGCACACCTGTGTCCCAGGCCTGCCACTCTTCCTGAGCCAGGACTTAGCAGCCTGGTCTCCTCCAGCACAGTCATCAGTGGGACCAGGGGCATCTGGGCCCTCTCAGCTTCTGCCCCCCTCCTCCTGCCAACCTGGAGCAGACCCCACATCCCCCAGAGGTCCAGCCCTAGAAAAAGGACCCCAGGCTGTGGCGGAGGGGTGGAGGGGAGCCTGGGCACTGCCAAGGCACATGGACATCCACTGTGGGGGGAAAGAGTTGTCCTCGCTCACTTAATGGGGTCTTGGGTCTTTCTGCCTGCTTCGGACAAACTCCCCTGGCCAGGCTGCCTGCTGGCCCAGAGAGAGCTCAGGGTCTGCTGCCCACGGGTCCCCCAGTAGTCTGGGGTGGGGGTGGGGGGACAAGGCACTCCAGCAGGGCAGGGGAGGGGGTGGGGCTCCTCTCCCTCTTGTTGTGGTGGTTCTCACCAGGGTTCCTGGAAAGTGTGAGTCTGTTCTCCTCTGGTGAGGATCGAAGGTCTGTGCCCCATTAGGTAAACCCAGCCCAGTGATGTTCCTGGGAACCAGGGCACCAACCATAGGTGGCTCTGTGGACCTACTGGGCTCTCTGGGAAGGGGACTTGGGTCAAAACTCTTATTTCATGGACTCCGTAAGCAGAGGGCCCTGGTGGCATCTCCGGTGGCATTTTGGACAGCAGCATCTGCACAGACCCGAGAAGACTGCCCCTTGCAGCTGTAGTGGGAAGTACAGTCCCTTCCAGAACTGAGTCATAGACAAGATGCCACAGGGACCAAAGGCCTGCCCACACCTCCCCTCCCCCGGCACCTCATTCCCATTAATGTCAGAGGAGAGCCGCGGGTATGGGGATACCACCCTCTTACTTCCATCAGCAATGGGGCCCCATTGCATTCAGAGCCACAGGCAAGCCAACTTCCAACTCCCACTCCAAGGTTCTACTGTCTACGGTGAGCAGTTGTGCTAGAACCATCCCGAGCCCTAGGAAACCTGATGGCCAGTCACCCTGTTGCTTTTCCACGTCTCCTCTGGCACCAACCAGCTCAACCTGGGTTCCCTAGAAACCAGGTAAAAGCTGGCTTTTATCAGGGAGAGCGATCCCAAGGGGCCCAGCATGGTGGGGGGTGGAGGGTGGTGTGTGGAACAAGGTTGGGACAAAGCAAGGGGCAGAGTCAGCAAGCGTAAGCCACTCTCCCAGTGCCCCCAGCTCTGCCTCCCACTGGCTACCCTGTCCACAGGACCTCATCTCAGGTGGGCGGCACTGCTACTCAGGTGCCCGTGTGGGTCAGCTTGGTGATGGTGAGGGCAGCAGCCGAGGCTCTGACCATGGGAACAACACAGGCCTTTGCTGGGCTCCTCTGGTCTGGGGTGCTCTGGGAACCAAGGTTGACCAGGCTTTTCCAGTAAACACCAGAGGGCAGTGCCCATCCTGCCCCCGCTGGCCAGTCCTCCATTCTGTCCCTTGCACTTCCCTGATTGATGATCTCACCCCCTTACCCAGTTGGACAGGAAGTTGGGGTCTCATCAACCTGCGAAGTCTGGGGAGGAAAGAGAAACTGGAAATAAGGAAGCTCCCTGCGGGTCTGCCCAGGGTTGGCAGGGGCGTGCCTGGGCTGTCTTCAGGCCAGGGACCCCCAAGAAAGCCTCCCAGAACCAGCTTGAAAACCGGTAGTTGGTGGGAAACCTGCTGGGGTGGGTGAGGGGAGCCAGGAGACCCAAGCCTGCCTCTGAGCTGTGGCAGGGCCCCAAGGTCACTGAGGTTCTTCACTGAAGTCTGGGGGGGTCGCTTGGCTTAACACGGTGTTTCTCACCTTTGGGGATCACAGATATGATATGCCTCAGGTAATTTAAAGGAAGCAATGAACCCTTTTCCCAGAAAAATGCCCATAAGCATACACACAAAGTTATATAGGAATTCAGGGACTCCTGGACACTCCCTTCCCCCACCAGCCACTGGATAGATCCCCAAGTGGTGGGCAGGCCTGACTTAAGAATGCTTGGTTTAGGACACCCGGGTGGCTCAGTCAGTCAAGCAGCTTTGTTCGGCCCAGGTCATGATCCCGGGCTCCTGGGATCAAGTCCCGCATCAGGCTCCTTGCTTGGTGGGGAGCCTGCTTCTCCCTCTCCCTCTGCCTGCCACTCTGCCTGCTTGTGCTCTCTCTCTCTCTCTCTCTCTCTGTCAAATAAATAAATAAAATCTTAAAGAAAAAAAAAAAAAGAAAAAGAATGCTTGATTTGTCACAGCCCTTCCCGGTAGGGGAACGCTCCCCAACCCCCTCCCTGCAAGGGCGTCTCTGTCATCAGAGGCTAGCCTGGCAGCTGTCCCCTTTTTCCCCCTCCCTTAACGATCCAGACTTCTGAAAGGCATCACCTTAGAACTACGGCCCACCTATTTTTGTAAATAAATCTTTATTGGAAATAGCCATGCACTTTTTTATGTACTGTCTACAGCTGCTTTCACACCACAACATCAGAGCTGAGTAGGTGCCCGAGGCATTCCGTGGACGCAAAGCCTGAAATACTCACTGTCTGCCCTTTTATGGGAAAGTCCTCCAATCCCTACCTCACGCCAACCACAGCCATGGAAAGAATGACTCCCTACCTGGCACCATGCTAAGGGATTCATGACTGTTAGTGCAATTTTTATAAGAACTCTGAAGCTGCTTTAACCCCATTTGTACATGAGAAAACAGAGACACAGAGAGGGTGAGGAACTTATTTAAGAACACACAGCTGGTAAGCGACCGACTCAAGCCTTTTCCACGACCCCATGCAACTGAGTCTCCCCACCGAGCAGCAGGGTAGGTGCAGGCACACGGCTGCATCGCAGGATTTTGGGAGTGGCCTGTGGTCAAGCCATGGGTCCTGGTGACTAGAAACCTGACAAGGCCCAGTCCATGTTGGTCCCAAGCATGGCCCTCAGGGGGGTGAGGGCTGAGCTGCAGAGCCCAGGCTCTGGCTCTGGCCCCCACAACAGGCAGGACCCGGAATTCCACCAGCCTGAGAGGATTTGAGCTGGGGGTATGACGGCCTGGCTCAGGAGCTCTCTGGGAAGCACTGTCTATTCTAGACTCCAGGTGACCCTGTAAGCGAGCACGACCCCCCCGCAGCCTCCCTTCCCCCAGAGACCCTTGTACACAGACATACAGAGTCATTATTGTCCCCTGACACCCCCCACGGACTGCCAGTTTGCAGGCCAGCTCACACGCCCTTCCAGTGAAAGACAGAAGCTGCATCCTGTTCTCACAGACACCAAGACACATGTGCATGTCCTTTCTCTCTTTGCCACCACGGCCGAGGCCAGCCCCTGGTCGTTTGCGTGCCAGGCACAGATGGGCCCGAGCAGGGAGGCGGGAGCAGAAAATCCAGCAAGAAGAGAGATTTCACACCTCAGCTGGATGTGAAGGCTTGCAGTTCTGGGTTTTTTTCAACAAGAAAAAAACTAGTCTGATATAATACTGACAGTAAAAACATGAGATGGGAAGCGCTTCCCCCAGCACAAATTTATTTTCTCACAGTTCTGGAAGCTGGATGTCCAAGCTCAAGGTCTGGCAGGTTGGTTTCTGGGGAGGGCCCATTCCAGGCTTCCTACTGATTGCCCAAGGCCAAGGGCGAGCTCTGCCACGGCCAGCTCATGCAGGGGCCCCCACCCGTCTGAGCAGGGTGCTCCACTATACCCTCACGTGGCCAGCTCTGCTCCAGACACAGTCCCACTGCACGATGGGGTGGCGGTGGGGAGGGGGGGACGGGACACAAGGCAGCCCCCGCTCCTGTTGTGCACTAACATGGCAGACTGTTTCCAGCTCCACCTTCCATCCGGAACCTTCCAAACTTGTGAATGAGTAAAGAGCAGTTTGGGGCTGTGGGGGTGGGGGAGTGCATCACTCAGCTCTGTGGTTTTCAATGTGGCGACACGTATTTGGGTTATTTTAAAAATAGTTTCTGCAAATCATGGGCAAACAGTATCTCACTGGGACAATTTGCTGTCGGCAGCAACCCTGTTTTACTTCAATGGAAAACAAGTGCCCAATTTTAGTCATGCTTTCTGAGCACACGTGCTGGAGGGAAGTCAGGCCTGCCGCCCACAGAGGCGGCTGCACGGCTGTGGGGGAAAGGGCCCCCTTCTGGACAGCCTTGAGCAGGACAGCCCTCCCGGAGGAAAGGAAGAGGGGCAGGAGTTCATTCACGGGACAGGTCACTCTGCGGCCTTGTCCAGGCCCCCCAGAAATGCCCCCAGAACATCCCCCAGAATTTCCCTCACCTTCCTGGCTACCCCCAGACTGTGGTGTCTCGGTCCTGCAGGGACACAGTGGCCTTGGCAATGACATCGGAGTCCCCGACAGCCAGCGCACACACCATACCTCCCAACCCTCACCACTGGCGGGTGTGCATATGGTTGGTGCCATTACCTGTGTGGTGTAAATTCAGAGACAGGAGCAAGGTCATGCTGCTGGCGGAACCAGAGTCGGGATCAGAGCCCCAGTGTGAGGCTGGTGTGGGTGGACCAGTGAGTGGGCTTGTGCCCAGCACTGGGAAGAGGGTCACGTTGGGGGTGGCAGCACAGGGCAGGGCACCTGACCCCCAAGAGGGACGAGGACCCTTCAGAGAGGCTTTGCAGAGGAGGTGTCCCCCAAGGTCAGTTTATCCAGAATTATCCAGAAGGGCTGAGGGGTAGAGGGAATCACATGCTGCAGGCACTAGTAGGATGCAGGGTCTGCCATCGCTGCAGGTGGTCAGAGGAGGCTCCGTGTGGGGTCCCTGTGGATGTGAGGCTGGAGGGGTGGACAGGGCCCCCCCACAGACCAGGGTGCCAGGGTGGGGCATGCAGCTGTCCTCAAAGGCTCTCCCAGCAGGGCACGAGTAGGGGGCATGTGGGGGGAACCCCCTGGCAGCCAACAGCCTGGGGGAGGGTGAGACTCAGTGAGGAGGCTTGGCCAGAGGAGCACAAGGTCAGGCCGTGGGCTGCAAGGGTGTGAAGGGGTTTGTGGGTACCCCTCTGTGCTGGCTATGGCTGTATGGGGGGGGGACACCAGGGGACACCCAGTCTGAGCCGCTGTAGGCTGGGGCGGGGGCTGGGGCAGGAGAGATTAGCTCCCAACTGCCAGCCGGCTAGAGGGGACAGCCCCACGGGAAGGTTGGGGGAGGACGGATGGGCAGCCTGGAGTCCCAGAGTGAGTCCCCAGGAGCCCAAGTGGGACAGTGCTCACAGTACCCCATTCAGTGACAGAGTCAACTTCAGAGTCCTGCGAGCCGTTTTCCTTTCTCTCTTAGTTATCGTTTTCTGTGTCTTCAAACTATTCTCCACCGGCATGCTTTCGGATCAGAACTCTGTGCATGTGTAAGGAAGGAGTGGGGTCCAGCCACTCCAGTGTTCTCCCCATATCCTCCCACACTCCTGCTCAGCCAGCTCGCAGGCCCCTTTCCTCATCCCCAGCGTGCAGGGTGCTGACCCTCCATGCTGCACCCCTACACACACACACACACAAACACACACACACACACACACACACACACACTCCTTGACAACCAAAATGTGTACGCTGGGATTCCTCCATCAGAATAGGACACGTCTGGAAGCCAGGCCTCCTGAGTGGTGGTGGAAAGGGCCACAGGTGTTTCCTGAGCAGAAGAGAAGGGGAGGTGGATGGCAGACAGGCTGATTGTCCTGAGGGGGACAGAGAGCACTTCCCACACCCCTGTCTTATCCTCTGTCCTGAGTTCTGGCGAGATCCGCAGGGACTAACAAGTACAAGTGGCTGTAAAGTAGGGCATGGCCCAGGCAACGTGTCTCTGAGAGTTCTTCACATCCTGCAGAGGACTGTGGGGAGAAGTTGGGGAGCCCCGGTCTTGGGGGACTTTCACGGAAATTTGTGACCATTTACCTGGAAGATGGTGGAGGATTTCACAGAAAAGGTAGACGGTAGAGGGCGCCATGCTCCTGAGATTTTGTAGTTCGTCAGAAGAGCTGCCGTCCATTTAGAAAGTAATTTTCAGCCAACAAATACACTTTTATTTCAACAACTTTTTTTAATCTTCCAAAATGTTTTAATGAATATATATAGCTATTGTGGTGGAAAAGATATATTTACTAGCTCAAGTTCACCGAATCGAATTCTGCAAAATCCAGGGGACCACCTGGGTCTGGAGGAGGATAGAGGGCGCATCATTGGCAAGGAGTGAATCTGAAAGCAATCTGGGGAGGCGAGTCTTGGGCTGGAGGGTGTCCCCTTCTCCACCGGTACAGGAGTCTCCAATCCAGACTCCTGTCAGCTGGAGAAAGAGTCTGAGATGGACTCTGACCGCACGCTTGGGGTGGCCCCCTCCACAGCACAAGCCACCCCAATTCCCACAGCTCCAGGCCCTGGGAAATCTTTGCAGTTTGGTGACCCCGAGCCACAGCATCAATGAGGACCGGCACACAGCTCTCCCCATTTCTGCAAGGTGCAGCTCAGTTGTGGCTGCCAGCCCTGCCCCCAAATGACCTGGGGCCCTACGGGGCCCCATTGAAGGATGCCCCTGGGGTCTCACAAGGAAGCCAGGGCAAAGCTCATACGTGAAATGCTTTCACTGAAATTGCGAGATGTTTTGGAAATCCTGTCGAGCCTCCAATTCCACCACCTTTCCTGAGGCTTGGCTGTTCATCTTCTTCCAAATGTTTGCTCTCTTTCTGTCTGGCTGGCTTCTCTGAGACCTAAAATTCTTTGAGCCCATAGGCGTGTTAGCTCATGCTTATTTGCATGGCTAAGTAACCAACACTTCGGACGGGCAAGAAGCCAATGGAAACAAATCCTGTTTCTATAGTAGGTACAGAGAGGACTCTGCAGAAAATAGTTTCCATTTTCGGGAGAAGGGGGCAGGTGTGTTCATTTGGCAACTGACCGCTCCTAATTCCACCTTTCCTGTGCGGCGAAGTGTGCCTGGAGCGGGGCCAGGTGGCACAAGAGATATAAAGCTATTCTAGGACCTGGCACCGTCTGGGGGAGCACTTCATGTCTGAGAACCCCGGTTCCCTCTGCGAAGAGACTTAGGGCCTGGTCCTTGCTTGGTGGGCAGCCCAGCAGGGCTGGATAGCAGGACACCACCAAGGGGCCAGAATGGTGGAAAAATGCCCCCCAGGGCTTTGCGATGCCAACCTCAGAGTTTGGTTTTGGCATGGGCTCAGAGTGGACGCTCGGTCTCGGTCCTGGGACTTTCTAATGTTCTAACCAAAGAGCAACTCCCAGCGTGCTGCAGGGGTCCTGGCTGTCCCTGCATGTTCCTCGGGCATCCACGCCTGCCATCAGGGTGATGGGAGGAGAAAGGATTTCTACATGTGTGCTAACCTGTTCTGGAACTCTTTATATGGAAAAAAAAAGTTTTAATTTGCACTGTTGTGCAAGTATATAATTTTTTTTTTTTTAGTTTTGTTTATTTTTAAGTCATCGCAGGGCCCAAACTCACAACCTGGAGATGAAGAGCCACCAACCAAGCCGGGTGCCCCTACAATTTTTTCTTTAAATACTGTGCCCCATTACAGGAGGGGGCAGGTGGAGAGGGAAGGTGGGAGGCCGGGACTGGGGAGGAAAGCTGGCAATGTCTAAGGGCCCAGTCCCTCGCTGGTCACCTGTGGATAGCAAGTGCACGCGTGCCCAGGTCTGGTGCGTGCCCATGTGGGTGTGTTTGTCATGTGCAAAAGCCGGGACTGTGTCATCGAAGACAGAGGGTCAGAGGAGACTCTCTGGAGCAAAGATAGCTTTAGGGCTTTTTGCTATTAGCGAGAGCAGTTCTCTTTGAACCAGTTTGTGGATAGGAAGGGAGGAGCACAGGAGGCAGGAGGGCGGGGAGCACAGAGGGCGGGTGGTGGGAGGGGCAAGGTGAAGACTGGCCTCCGGGAGGCAGGACTGAGACCTTCTCTGCATCTCCGCACGCTGGTATCTTGTCTGGCGTCTCCAAGAGGCAGGAACCGTGGCAAGGGATGCCTTCAGGATTATAAACTACAGCCCCAGGACCGAAGAGGACAATCCCCAAGGTCTCAGGAAAGCTCTCCATCTTCGCAGGCTCACTCGGTGAGCGGGATGAGCTACTGGCTGGGCTGGGATGGGGTGAGTCGAGCCACAGGCAGCATCCCCCCAGCAAAGCAGAGGGATGGAGGGTAGAGCAAGCGAGAGCAGTCTGTCTCTCCCCCGGGGTGAGAGGGTACCCCAGGGGTGCTATTCTTGAGCTCAGCCAGGATTTGAATGGGGGGGGTGAGAGCAGGTGCAGATCCTGGGGACCCCCAATGCTCAAAGCAGTGACACGGGTTTCTTGGTGATAAAATCCATTCATCCCACCTCAGCTTCTTTGAAAGATCCCGGATATGTTTTGAGGTTCCCCAGAAGCCAAGAGTAGAGGCAAGACCCCCAGCCCCTGCCCTCTGGGCTCCCCTTCCTGACCCAGAACCTCAGGAGATGTGGACAGCATCCAAATGCTCTCGAAGGGCTTATTTCCTCCACCAATGACACTCCCAGTTTTGAAAGTTTCTTTGCCTGACATGAAAATCCCCACAGCTCTGACGGGAAAGACAGCTGCAGGCTCCTGCTGGTCCGGTAACTCCCCACAGAGCCAGCTTCTGGGGGCCTGAACCCAGGGTGGGATGAGGAGGCCCTCCCCCTCTCCAGGGCCAGCCAGGCCTGCAGGTCTGTCTCGAGGGGCCCTGGGCCCAGGCTATCCAGCCGCCCCGAGCCGTGAACCCACACCCCTTTCACACGAGCGGCCCTCACGCTGTCTCCTCTTTCTCTGGGGCTCCCCTCTTCTCCTCAGTAACTCCTGGCTTCTGTCACTATGTGAGAAGCCTTTAGCGACCCGGCTGGAGGGTCTTCTCTGAAGACCATGACCAGTCCATGGACCCAACTGCGGCCCTCCAGGCACCTCCCCCGCAGGAGGAGACAGGCAGGTCTGAGCCTGTCCCTGAGCCTGGGGTTCTGGGGAGTAGATGCCCAACGTCCCCCCACCCCCGGAAGGGGCACTTCTGCGGCCACACAGCCTGCGGAAAGCATTCCTTGTCAGACAGCGTTCCCACCATGATCTGAGTCTCTGGATCAAGAAAGGGCCCCCTGGGGTACACCTCTCTGCAGACTGAGGCTTCTAGAACGTGGCGTAGTGCACCCCTGACTTGCGGGCGTGAGGACGGCCCAGGGAGGCTGTCTCCTCGGCTCACAGATTTCATCTGGTTGGATTACCGCCTCCTGTCAGGAGCTCTCAGCTCCCCCGTGCTCATCTGATCTAGCCACTGTCTTCATCCACGGATTCCACAAACTCTGCGGGTCCCGGCCCGTTAGCAAATGCCAGCCGGGCCGAGGACTGAGCCCCGCACCTCCCTCCCAACTCCCTTGAGGTCCGCCAGTTACAGCCAATCTGCTCCTTGCAAGTCCTCCTAACAGAGTCCTAACGCTTCCACCTGCTTCCCTCCCAGCTGGTCCACGGTGGAGCTGGAGGGGAGACTCTGCCCCGCATTCCTGGTAAACCCGGGAGGGGGGGGCCCTGATGCCTGAGGGGGCAGATTCCCACCTGCAGAGGGATATGATCGCCGAACATGGGGGTCCCCAGGAGACCCCGGGGAAGGACATTCTTCGTGCTGAGACCACTGTACAAGCAGATGTCACAGAGAGAGGACGTAAGTCAAGGTCCAACCACCTGGAAAAAAGAGCACACGGGGGGCTTTGAGAAGCCACCAGAAAGGTCACATGAATGTTTATTACATAGAAAAGAGGGAAAGGAAAAGTTCCTAAAGCCGTATTTCCAGGATTTAAAAAAACACAAACTTGGAATGCCAAAGAGATGCCATGCTTTGTATATTTATAATCAGAATATAAACATGTACACGGAGATATGTACACACAGGTTTAGACGGTCATGCACGCTGTTTCCCATTACACGGATGACCACGGGGCTTGAGCTGGGACTTCTGAAGCTGGTGGGGCGCCGGGGAGGTCGGGACCCTGCCCTGCGCCTCCAGGGGCTGTGAGGACCTGGCCAGTGGCAGTCGGGAGGGGGCACTCGTGGGGGCTGGGTTCTGAGGGTGCGGGGAAGGCCAAGCCACAGACTGGCCTAGGCCCCAGACTGCAAGTCTGGAAGCTTCTCTAGGTCCCCAGCTGGAGAATTTCTTCCTCTTGTATAACCAATGGAGGCTCCAGTCACTGGGATGGGCTGAAGAACCCCTTGGCCGGCGAGGATCCCAGGGGCAGCGGCTGGGGGTGGGGGGTGACCCCCATGGGTCTGGACAGAGGTAAAATGAGGAAGCCCTGGGAGGTTTGGGGGAGGATCTTGGCAGAGAACAAGAGAAATGGATAGCGATTCTTTCAACAGGAGGGAGAGAAACCCAAAGTCACTCACGTATTGAAAACTATAAATCACAGCACAACACTCATCCAAATATAAATTCAGCTAATATGCACAGAATCAGTGTTTTTTTTTTTTAATGTACTTTGTTTTCAAAAATTTGGCACCATTTACAATGGCACGTTTACCTTAGCCCGTGCAAAGGGCCAGACAAGTGTTCCCATGGCACGCCCTGGTCACTTATGGCCACTGCCGACAGCTCCCTGGTTGGGATACTAGCCAGATGCTCACCCAGAAAGTGGGGTGGGTATGACCTTGCCTGTCTCTCCTCACTGCTTCACATCCTGAGGCCAGGGCGGGGGGGCGGGGGGGACGGTGGGGAGGACTATCTGCAGCCACAGAGGAGCCCAGAAAGGGATCATGGTCCCCTCCTCTCTGGGAGACCCATGTCGTTCCTCCCACGAAGGCCAGCCGGATTTGGTGCCTGAGGGTGTGGAGCCATGGACCTTGGGAGGAAGGGCTCCAGGCACAGGGGCCCTTCGGGATCAAGGGAACTGTGTGCTTCTGGGCCCTGTGTTGGGTGATGAGGACAAGTGCCACCTGCCAGGACCCACGCTGGAGGGACGGCTCCTGGGCAGTGTGAGGGAACTCTCTGTGGATGTCAAGGTCCCAAACTTGAGTCCTGCCCTCACCCAGCAGCTGGAAGGGCTGTGAACATGCATTGGCGGGGGGCGGAGGGGAGTACATACACATGTGTAAGGGAGTATGCATATGTCTGTGCTTCTGCCTGCCTAGGGTGCCAGTGGCCTGGCCTGGGGGTGGCTGGCATGCTGGCAAATCCAGGCAGGCAGGGACAGAACTGGGGATTAAGTCCAGAGATACAACTTGTACTGGAAACTCAGGACACCTGCAAAGATGGCCCTGTCATCCGCCTGCCTGTGCGACACAATCAGGAGGGGAGAGAGTGCAGTGTCTGTCACTAGGAAGAGTCCCGGCTCCCGTGTGGCCATTTCCCAGTCCATGGGGCCCGTGGCCTCAACCTCTGCCTCTGCGGGGCCCTGGGGCCATCCTCCAAGGCCTCTGCTCTGACAGAAACGGGACTGGCATTGGCTGCCTGGCGTACAGATGGTCCCGCTGAGGCACAAAACGGGAGGAGAGAAAGCACTGAGCTGGAATTCGCCCTAGTGTTTGGGGCGTGGGGCTCCCCATCAGCACAGGGATTAGATTAGGGCAGATTGGCAAGTCGTGCCGTGCTTGCATGCCTTCGTGTCCCGCGGACGTTCGAAAGTTCTCAGAGCCCAACAGGTGAGAATCGCGGGACCCCAACCAGCACCCCCGGCTCAGGCAGCCCCCAGCCTCCCCTCCCAAAGCCCGGCCTCCTGCCTCCGCTCACCTTGCTGTTCCACACTTGTGTGGCGGGAAGGGCAGGTGAGGCGGCCCTGGAGCTGCCCCCTGGAAGCCCCCCTCAGGCCCCAGCAGGCCCGCTGAGTGCTTGCTGCACACACAAAGGAACACAGGGCCCCGCCTGCAAGAGCTACCTGGCGCCAGCCTGGGGGACCCCTGAGTAGAAGGAGCCCTGGCTCCGTTCAGCCTCAGACGGGTTCATGGAGAGCAGCTCACACAGCACCCCCGCCCCTGCAAGGTCCCAGTCTCTGGGGACAGTCAACGCGGCTGGGGAACCTCTGAGGGTGCCCATCCGCCTCCAGTCCCTCTGTTGAAAGCCTCCCAAACCAACCAACCACAGGAGCCAACAAGGGCCTGCGCCATCCACCAGGGGACACATCAAGGTCAGTCATCCCTAAGCCAATTCCATAGGCCCAGGCAACCGGCATCACCACCGCAGAAAACCTTCCAGCTCATGAAGGCCTCTGGGCTGGGGGCAGGATGGGGCCCCACATCGGACCCGCCCCATGCTGGCCCCATCCCACCCCCCAAGTGTCCTTCGCAAACTCGCCCCCATCTGCACAGGGATGGGGTTCACTAAAGAAAACATAGTAGATTTGGGGGGTGGTTTAAAAAGCTGGGCTGGTGCAGAAGGACCACCTCTGTGGATCCCGGGCTTCCTCCTCCAGCACCTCAGGACTCTGGAAGGCGTCCTCTGGGGCCTCGGGGCTCAGTGTTCGGTTTTCCTGAGGTCCCTGTCCTTCCTGGGGAAATTCGGACTGCGTGGCTTCCTCGACCCTCTTGAGTTCGTGTGCTCCCCACTGCTCCTCGGTCCTCGTGGCGTCTGCACAAGGCTGAAGTCCCCGCCAAGCCTCTGGGACGTGGGGGGTCAGAGGGCTGGGAGCAATCCTCTGCCCGCTCCCACTCCTGCTCTGGGCTGTGGGTTGGCAGACTGCCCAGGACAGTGTGTGGTGGAGCCGTCCAGTCCTTGCTGAGGAGGCTTTTCCTGTCACCTGCTCCTTCCGCGTGGCAAGGCCATCCAGAGGCCCCTCTGGCCCAGAGATCCCATCCCCTCTGCAGCAAGGCTTTGCCACAGGCCATGAGCTGCGTGTTCGGGGCCTTGTTCTCCCAACGCCTCTGCTCTGCCCTCTGGAACTTCTGCATACTCACGTCCCCCCTGCCAGGATTGTTGGTAAGGGTCATAGGCGGTCCAAGGAGCCACAACGAGCCTGGCAAGGGCCCAACACCTAGAGGCTGTCCTTGTCATCGGGGCTGACACGTGGTTCGGGGGTGGCAGAGGGAAGGCACCCTTCTACAGGACCCTTCCTCACCTCCCCTGTCCCTCATCTCAGCTGGTGACACCAAGGCCACAGTCTCATGTAGAGAGCTGCTGTCTCGAGCCGCTCTCCCGCGCAGCTGTTCTCACAGACTGGGGGTTCAGAGGACCGGGGTGCCCCCATCCTCACACACATCAGCTCCACGGGAAGGGCTTCCTCCAGAGGCTGACATCCCCTCGAGTTCGGAAGCAGCTGGCAGCCGAAGGGAGCTGTCCTTCCAAGCCCACAAACCCCTGTATTACCCATCCCACACCGGGGTTCACTCAAGAAACCCCCACCCGGGTCTGGATCACCACTAAGCACGCCCCATAAATTGCTCTCTCTTCTGTCCCCCTCAGCAGCCACCCAAGCAAGGAATGCAAGATCCTTGCTTCCACCGTGGGGGCTGCGCCCGAGGCCCATGGTCCCTCCCTGTGGTCCCTTCAAGCATGTGGGGGCTGAAGGCAGCAGGGTGCTGCTCCTCCGACCTGGTTACAGGGGAGGCTCCCACACTGACACAGCCTCCTGGGGGCCACCAGCAGCCACCTGCTGTCTACCGGGCAGGGGATGCCATCTTCACACTCTAAAAGGCTCTGGCTTTCTGGATGAAACCAAAGCTGGTCCCACGCCTTGAAAACACACAGGATTCCAAGCACAAAAGAAGCAGCAGCGGCAGCAGAGGCCTGGCTGGGGTCCAGAGGGAAGAGGGGCAGGAAGAAAGACACAGCCAGCTGTTCAGAGAGTGCAGCCGAGCTCCGGGCAGGGGATTTGGGTCTCCACAGTGGCCCAGAGCTACCCAACCCACAGGGAGCCCAAGGCCCACGTCCCTGGCAGGACGAGAATCAGAAAGCCCAGCGGGGGAGGTGAGTGGGCTTAGGGAGCAAGGAGGCCTGTCCAGCGGGGACCCAGAGGAAGGGTCCACTAAACCCTGCCCCTGCCTGCAGCTCTGGGGCAGGCTCCCCAAGCACACCCACCCAGCGACAGGAAAAGGCCAGACTCCCCCGGAGTCTAAGGGGTTCTGTAAACAGCTTTGGGCCAGTCCCCCAGTTTCACCATTCCCATGTTAGGAAGCAAATGAAAACAGACGTGTAGACATCCATCGTGACTTTGCCTCTCTCTTCACTTCAGAGCAATCCCCAACCTGCAGTGGCCCCAACACCTCCCGTGAGTCCCTCCCCCACCAGGGTCCAACTCCCCAACAACCACGCAGGCAGGCGCTGTGAAGGCCCCCACGACCCCTTTGCAAAGGGAGGAATCCCCGCGTGACCCCAGCAGGAGTCCCAGGCCCTGCAAAAGGGATTTTCAGAAACAAGTCCGCCACCCCAGACAATTTTTTTTTCAATTCTAAATCCCCCAAAAGCTCTCGAATGCTAAGTTTTCTTCCATAACTTATTTAGGCCAAGATCTGACCTGAACCAAGCAAGCTGAGGCTATTCATGGTTTTTATTAATCCCAATTAGTCTGACTTTTCACAGGGTTCTCTGCAAAATCAGTCATGCGCTTGGCAGTCGGGAGGTGCCCCGGACTGCAGGGGTGTTAGGAAACGCATGGTAAATGGGTCTTACTCCATCTCAGATACACGTTTTCTGAACTCGGAGACCCATCCAGCCCCAAGGATTTTAGGAGGACTATGGACCAGGCGTGGTATTCTGTATAATGTGAAGGCTCAGCAGGCCTGTGCTCGCCCACACCTGCACTGGGGAGCCTGCGTCTGCACACTTGGCAAGCCGTTTTGCCCAGGGATGGAGTCGCCAGCCGCCGTCTAGGGAAACAAAGGTCAAAACACACCCAGGCCCAGAGATTTCAGTGGCGAGGAGCAGGGGTGGGTGAACGGTAGGCTTCAGTAAGGAAGCGCAGGGCCAGGAGAGACTTTTGGGGACCCATCCCCAGGCAGCCCTGGGATGGCGGTGGGCACAGCAGACCTTTCCACACTGGACTGAGTGCTCACTCCTGCCCTGGCTCACTCCTGCCCTGGCACGGCCCCAGGGAGACCAAACACTCAGATGGGGGCTGGGGACCCAGAGGAAGGGTCCACTAAACCCTGCCCCTGCCTGGCAGCTCTGGGGCACCCTGGCAGGGGGCAGGGAGACGTGCAGGGCAGGGGCAAGCCGAGCATCCCAGCCTCGCTGTCCTTGATCCCGCCCCCCACTCCCCACCCTCCACCCACCTGAGATGCTCTGGGGGCCTGCGTCTTTCTGGAGCAGGGGGAGGGGCTGGCAGCCTCGCAGCCTGCCAAGAACAGCAGATGCGTTTTCAAAATAAATAATGTTTTTTTAAATCCCCCTCTTCCACTCCAACCCCGGGAGATGGCAGAAGAGCAAGTGAGGTCCCAGTGCCCGCTGCAGCCTGGCGCAGCCCTCATGGGACCACCCTGGAATTCTTGGCAGTGCCTTCGACTCACAGCTGCTGTGGGATGCCCTGCTCCTTGTAGCCTGTGTGGAAGAAGAAGAGGAGAGACAATGAGATGCGCACTTCCTACAGGATTTCTCCAGGAGGTGCCTGTCAACTGCAATATGGTCATGAAATGTTATTCACACTAAAGTGTGAATGGCTGCTATACTCAGGGTCCACCTTTTCTGGAGGGCATGGGCTTTTTAACCAGAACAGAAAGATGCAGGGAGAACTGTGGAACTTCGGGTTTAGTGGGGTTATGGGACAGGAGGGCATCCGGGATAGGGGGTGGGGGACACGGTGATCGACATGCCCCGAAACCACTGCCCAGGAGACTGCCGGGTGGGCCTCCATCCCCGAGTGCCAGGCACCTGGGACGTGTGGACAGAGAGGAGGACGGAAAGAAAAACAGCAAGACAGGACACAGAAGACCGTCACCATGTGTCTGTTCAATCAGCCGGACGTCTGGGACACAGACAAACATGACCGAGGACTCTGAGCCCTTAAAACACTGTTGACCGTCACAAGACCACTGGGGAAACTGAGCCACTGAAACATTTACGGATGAAGTTAGGAGTTTGGGATTGGCGAAATGCCTCCCACCCCACTGAGAGCTGGCAACTTAGCCCCAGAGGAGTTTCTGAGGACCTAACGGTTGTTTTCTCTCATTATTTACCAAATTATTCACCAATTTTAAGTCCGAATCATATGCGGGAAATGCAGAAAAAAGATGACGTCACAGATGACACAGGAGTGACCATGTGTTGTTGAAGCCACTGCAGGCCCCGAGGGTCTCAGTGTGCTAGGCCCCAGACTTCTGTCTACACTTCAACACTTTCCACACTACAGCTAGAAATCCCACCAAACAAAAACACAAAGAGGATATACAGAAGCACAAAAATAAAAGAAAATAGATAAAAATAAAAAACAAGACGAAAGCCCGGCGGCCCGCTGGGGTGAACGTGTTGGGGAGGGTGGTGCGCAGCGGGGCGGCAGCCCAGGCTGGGGGCCCCGCGCCCACCAGCAGACTCACCTTGGGAAACTTGGGGGCAACACAGGGATGTGAGGCCGCAGGAGGGAGAGGAGGAAAAGAGAAAAAGAAAACAGGGTGAAAACAGAGACCAGAGGGACTGGCGGAAGTCTAAAAAGCATCAGGATGTGTAAGCGCTCTGCCCGGGCCCTGAGGACCGGCAGGTGGGTGCTGGGGCAGGGGCGTGTGGCCGGAGCTCTCCCCATCCCAGGTTCATAGCCTGCAGCCCCACAACTCAGCCGAGCCCACTCCTCCCCTGGGGCCACCTGCTGACCCTCACTCTGGGCTCACCCCCAACTGCCTGGAGAAGCCAGCCGCAGGCCCCCAAGGGGCTCAGTGTGCTAGGTGCACCTGCAGGGGGACGGCTGCGGGACATGCTCAGGAGGTTAAGATGCTCCCTCCCGGCCCCAGCCGGGCTCTGTGTGGTCACCCCGTATAGAGACAGGAGTCCTGTACATACAACCTAATGCCTGGGGACAGACAGGCAAACAGATCTCCTTCTGCAGATACCCCGATGGACCGGCAGAGACGCCGAAGTCCCGTGTGGAGAACACGCAGATGGGTAAGCAGACGGTGTCGTGTTGGGGTGGACATGGGGCAGAGAGCGTGGGGAACTACCCCGTATTTCTCCACCCTCGACCAGGACAGACTGTGGTGGGCTCGTTGTTATTATCAACAGAGTGGCTTGCTTATGTCCCGGACTTTAACGTCTGCTGAGGTCTGGAATTCCCTGCTCGCCCTCTCAGCGGCTTTTCTGGACGGAGTATGTGTTGATGAGC
Source organism: Lutra lutra (assembly GCF_902655055.1). NCBI lineage: Eukaryota > Metazoa > Chordata > Mammalia > Carnivora > Mustelidae > Lutra > Lutra lutra. The sequence goes on from NC_062292.1 coordinate 28,991,368, forward strand.
CCCTGGCCAGTGCTGTGTGGAAGGTCATCCTCGGGGCGCCTGGGGGCTCAGTCGTTAAGTATCTGCCTTCCGCTCAAGTCATGATCCTAGGGTCCTGGGATAAAGACCCCCTGCTCAGCGGGGAGTCTGCTTCTCCCTCTTCCTCTGCCTGGCACTCCCCCTACTTGTGTTCTCTCTGTCTCTCTCTCTCTCTCTCTCTCTCTCAAATAAATAAGTAAAACCTTTTTTTTTTTTTAATCATCCTCTACTGTTCCAGCTGAGAGGTTTCCTTCATTTTTGCGGCAAGGGGCTGAAGTGAACCCAGAAAGAACGGCCCACATCCAACTATCGGTTAGGACAGAAGAGTCCCTTGTTGGACGTCCTGGCAAAGTCACCACCCACCGCGGGACGTGTGTGCTCCGCCGTCCCTCAGAGCCACCCCAGCCTGCAGCGGCCTCTCAACAGCAGTGATTACACACCCTTCCGGGGCAGGTTTACTTTCTGGAACGAGTCACCCCTGCCAAGATATATGGCTGAGTCCGGCGGGCGGCCCAGCCGGGGGGCAGGGGTGAGGTGCGGTGGGTTTTCTCCTACAGCCAAGCCTGAAAAGTCTAGTGCAAAAAAACCAGCATCCCCGGAGCCAGCGTGCAGACATCCAAGAAGCTGAGTGGCCACAGCGAATGCCCGGGGCCCGGGGGCGGGGTGGGAACCCGGCTTCTCACACCAAGCATCCTGGCTGCACTCTCAGCGCCAGCCACAGGGCCAGGCTTTCTGGCTGAGCCCACAGTCTGGGGTGATACAAAGAGAGGAAGAGGAAGAGGCCCCATCTGACTCGTCGGGGTCCATGCTTCCTAGTCTAGGACCTAATGGGGGGGCCCTTCCAGTTATCTCTAAGACACAGACCCTGTGGTGTTTAAAACCCCTAGGTTTTAAGGGAGACCAAGATAAAAACAACCAGAAAGCTCTAGGAACAAGGCGCGCGTTCGCTGAAAGGGGGATGGGTGACGCAGGTGCGTTCCACTTGAGGGGAAAGTCTCCTGTGCCCAAGCGCTGGGCCAGACACTGGGGTCACGCGGGAGGAAGCCATCAAAGGGGTCAGGCCTCGTTCAGGGTCAGGCCTTCTGACTACGGCTGAGGACGTGTCCCACAGCAAGGCCCCCAGGTCCCAAATGGGAAAGGGTCAGGAGGCAGCAGGCCATCGCACAGGCCCCCAGGGAAGCCTCGGGCTCTGCAGTCCCTGGTCCCGGGCACAGGGCGAGGCGCCCATGGCAGGCCTACCTGGGTCTCTGACTCTTCTGCCTGCTCCCCTCCCACGGTCCTGGTCCTCCCTGAGAGCCTCCCTGTGCCTGCCCTGAGAGCAGCCCTCTGCAGCCTAGCCCTCCCCGGGGCCAACCCACCCACCCCCGGAGCTCCTGGCCAGGCCTGCTGGTCCCCTCCTGTTCTTCTGGCTGGCCCCCGCCTCCCAGGGTCTGCCACTGCCTCCCGGACCTCTGTTGCTGGATGTCCTGCTTCCAGGTGGCCAGTCTGCCCAATCAACTGGCTCCAGGGGACCCCAGTTGGGCTCCAGGGCCTGCATTTTTTTCTGGCCTGTGGCTTGACTGGTCACTGACCGGAGGCCTGGCCTGGCCTGGCAGTTGTGTGTGCCCTGCCTCCCCTGAGGACCCTGAACCCAGAGGGAGTCAGCTACAGGTCATTCTAGATCGTTCTAGCTCAGTCCCCATAACTCCCATCCACCCTCTGGCACTGACAGGCCAGCCCAGGAGGGGCTTTGTTGCACCGGACACCAGGAGTTGCCTGGGGCCTGAAGAGAGGGCAACGCCGTGCCTGAGGGGATGCGGTCCCTGCCCGTGGGAGTCCACGGCGGCGTGGACAGAACGTGTGAAAACGCCAGCCACGTGCAGTGTCTGCTCTAAGAGCTTAAGGTTACTTCACAGATGTTATGTCCATCCGGTGAGCTCTGTAACGTTAGGCACTTTCTCAAAACAGTTTTGTGTCTGACTCAAGTTTGTGCTAAATGACGGGCGAAGGTGCCCTCAAGAAGGAGCCACACTTAGGTCAAAGGAAGGAGAAAACTGTGCTGTTTGGCTATAAAAACTGAACACAACAACACAACAACCCACAGTTACAGGGCTTCCCGTGGGCAGGGAGGCCACATGGGTTCTCCTTCTTTCTGGAAACTGGGACCACCAGGCACACGGACCGCACCCCGGCTACCCAGGGTGGTCCGGGGCTGTTCCCTCAACAAGGAGGATGCCCAAGGTGTTTGAGCTGATCAGAAGCTCCATCCTGTCTCGTTCACACCTTCGGGCTCAGGACTCCCTGCAGGCATGGGGCTGGGCATGCGGAGGGTCAGGGTCAGGAACAGGGGAAGGGTCCCCTCTGCCAGGCAGCTGCAGACTCCCATAACCAGCACACAGGTGTGCCTTCCTGAGCGCCCGGCCCCGGGGAGAAGGAGACCTCCCGGCAAGGTGCTACCCCTGGCCGGGACCACACCGCCCAGACCATCCAGCACCGGCCCCTCCTCCAGCCCAGCCCCCGACGCACAGGTGGCTACTCACTGGCGAGGATGACCATGTCCATGCCCCAGAAGATGCTCATGATCCAGCCCACCATGACGATGGCCGTGAGGGTCTGGATGAGGGCCGCTGCGATGTTGAGCCAGAAGACACAGCATACATGCCTGTCCGGGAGGTCAGTGCGGGCTCCGCACAGCACCGCGAAGGCTGAGACAAATGTGCCTGTGAGAGGCCGGAGGGGACAGCCTTCTGAGTGCACTGGGGGTAACAGCCACATGCATGCTCCCGGCCAGCCAGGGGCCCCGCTATCCAACGCCACCCCCAGGGAGCTAGGAGAGGGGTGGCCCGTGTCCAGCTCCTTCCCACTCAGACCCGGCTCACCTCTGGTCCCTATGCTGGGGGAGCCGAGGCACCAGCCCTGGGATGTGTGGGCCCAGGCCCAGCACAGTCCTGGGGCCCAGCACAGTCCTAGGGCCATGATAAGCCATCCCTGCCATGTGGGAGCCACAGTGCAGCCCCCTGTGAGGACAGTGAACAGCCTGGGGAAAGGACATCCACCTTGTGTGGCAGAAGTTGTAAAGGTCTAGCAGCTGGGAGGTAGGAACCAGAGTCCCTGGGGGGACACGGAAGCCACCCACGGAGGCAAATTCAGGAAGTGACCCCCAGCACACTCACTAATTGCAAAGGGACAGGAGCAGAGACCCCAGGTTCCTGCAGGGTGGAGAAGGCGTAGGCCGGTGCCCGTGTTTAGAGACCCATCTCCGACGGGGTTCCCCTAGAAACCCCAGACCTGCAAAGGGAGGGACAGGGGGCCCAAGACTTGCTGAATATCCACAAGCCTCAAAGCAACGTAGCATGTGTGTCCAGGTCCCTTAGCCAGCAGGACTTTCCAGATCCCTGCACGTGCTAGTGCTGCACTTAGTGACATCTTCCTGGAGCCAGGCTCTCTCCTCCGTGGGCTCTGAGCCCTGCGGCCACCCTGCAGAAAAGCTAGTCCGCTCCTCACCCCCCGTCCGTACCGGTCTCCCATGCTGCTCCCGGACAGACTGTCCCTAGAGCTAGCACTTGACCCCCCAGTCCAGAGCCCACCCCCCAACACCTCCTTTACAGGTTCTCACCCTCTAGGTCACTGGCTCCCCACCCTAATCTCCAGACACTGGACACCCAGAGACGGTCTCCCAGAGAGGGTCTCCCAGCCACGTGTGACCAGAGGGCAGGAAGGAACATGTGCCGAGGCAGGCAGGCAAGCTGATTACCCCCAGGGCAAAGCCTGTGCCTGCTATGGACGGTTTCTCTGGTCCACAGAGGCAAGAGGATGAATTCCTGGCCGAGGCTGAGGGTAGCTCCTGGCCCCTCCCAAATGGAGAGTCTGGGGAAGTGAGAGTTGCCCAGAGCAGCCTCCTACCCTCACCCAGACAAGGGATGAGACAGCCCCATCTGCCCAGAAGAGCTCCTGTGTGCGCTCGATCTCTCTCTCTCTCAAATAAGTAATTTTTTAAAAGATATACAGAGAGCTACAATAAGCAAACAAATATCATATTGGCAAAAAACAGACCAGTGGAACAGAACTGAGAGCCTGGAAATAAACCCAGGGATGTACAGTCAACTAGTCTTTGACAAGGATGCTGAACAGGAGAGAAGATGGTCTCTTGATCAGTGGTGCCGGGATAACTGGATATTCACATGCGAAACAATGGAGCTGGACCCCGACCTCACACCACTCACAAAAATTAACCCGACGTGGATCAAAGACTTAAATTTAAGACCTGAAACCACGGAATTTCTGGAAGGAAAGACAGAGACAAAGCTCCCCTGACGTGGGTCCTAGTGATGGTTTCTCAGATGTGATACCTAAAGTTCAAGCAACTGAAGCAAAAAATAAACACGTGGGACAACCTTCTGCAGAGCAAAGGAAACCATCCACAGAGTGAAAAGACAACCCGTGGAATGGGAGAAAATATCTGCAAACCGTGTGTTTGATAACAGGTTAATCCCCAAAATACAGAGAGAATTCATCCAACTCAGTAGCAGAAAAACCACCCAATTAAAACATGGGCAAAGGACCTGAACAGATGCTTCTCCAAAGAAGACACCCAGACGGCCAACAGACACATGAGAAGATGCTCAGGGAAATGCCAATCAAAACCACGAGATGTTACCTCCCACCCATCAGAATGGCCACCATCAAAAGACACAGACGAGAGATACCCAGTGTTGTCGAGGATGCGGAGGAAAAGGAACCCTCGTGCTCTGCTGCTGGGATTGTAAATGGGTGCAGCCATTTACAGCATGGATGGTCCTCAAAAAATGAAACACACAACGACAATATGGTCCAGCAATCCTGTTCTGGGGAAAATGAAAACATTAATTCAAAGAGATATCTGCTTCCCAAGTTCACTGCAGCATTATTTACAGTAGCCAAGACATGTCTACGGATGGAGGGATGGATAGAGACATCGTGGTGCATGTGTGCACAATGGAATATTATTCAGCCATAAAAACCGAGGAAACCCTACCACTCGTGACATGATGCCTTCATCTCGCTAAGTGAGATAAGCCAGATGGAGAAAGGCAAACACTGCAGGATCTCACTGATATGTGGGATCTCAAACAAAAACAACAAACAAACTCAAGAAAAGAGATCAGACGTGTGGTTATAGGGGGATGGAAGAGCTGGAGGAGGGGGGGTCAGAGGGTCCAAACCCCAAGTGCAAGGGAAGGAAGCACCAGGGGGTGTCTCGTAGCCCCTTAGAGGGACTTGGAGGGACGGAAAAATCCTGAGTTCTCACCACATGGAGACAAGGGCTTTGTGTCTTTGTGTCGTATCTGTAGGAGCAACTGGATGCTAGCAGAGCCTCCCGTGCTGATCACTTCACAGCAGACGTCCGCCAAACCATCACGCTGCACGCCTCAACCTCAAACCTCAGTGGGTCTCAACGACTTCTCAGGAAAGCTGAAAACAAGGCAGATGCCCAAGTCCCACCTAATCCAAATTTAGATCCCTGGGCGGGAGGCGGGGCGGGGGCGGGGGGCAAGAATATACATTTCTAGGAAAGTTCCTCCCTCCACACAAATGCCCACTCAAGGGTGAGGAGGAAGCGGCCCCTCCATGTTACCAGCACAGAGCAGGGAGACTTGGGAGCCGAAGGTGGTTCTCCTCTCACACCCACGGACAGCCGGGCCAGCGACGCAGAGCAGGGCTGGACCCTCCTTTCTGGGGGCTGTGGCTAGCTGGGGTCTCTCAGCGGCTCACCCAGACACCTGACCCGGTGCCTGCCCTGCGGAACCCCCAGATGGGTGAGGAAGCTCCTTATCCCCACCTGACGGAGGAGGAAGGGGCTAGGGGTGCACCCCAGTTTACAGAGGAGGGGATGATGGAGATGATATTTGAACCCAGCCTCCTCCCCTGGGGAGAGAGAGGTTGCTGTGGGTGTAGGACCGGTGACCTGGGCAGGGGTGGCAGGCTGCTGAGGCACTAGCCAGGGGCTCTGAATGCCCAGAGAAGGTACTCGTGATCTCTGTCAAATAAATAAAATCTTAAAAAAAAAAAAAATTAGAATCCCCAGCTAGCCCAGCAGTTTCACTTCCGGGTCTGTGAAACAGAAAGCAGAGCCTTGGCAAGCTCTGTGCACCCCCACATTCACAGCAGTGTTGTTCCTAATGGCTAAAGCATGAGAGCACCCCGAGTGCCGACAGGTGGACGAGAGGATGAACAAAAGATGGTGTATACACACACCAGAATGTTCTTCAGCCCACAAAAGTAAGGAGATCCTGACCCCTGCCACCGCCAGGATGACCCTTGAGGACATTATGCCGAGTGAAAGAAGCCAGTCACAAAAACGATACTTCATGATTCCGTCTATGCGAGGCGCCCGAGGGGTCGCATTCATAGGGACAGAGAGTAGGAGGGTGATGGCCAGGGGCTGGGAGGGGGAGGGATGGGGACCTAGAGTTTCATGGGGACAGAGTTTCCGTTTCGCAAGACAGTTATTCTGGAGATGGATGCTGAAGGTGGCGGCAGGACAGGGCAAGTGGACTTCACACCCATTTCTTGTTACGCATATGTTACCACAATAAAAAAAAAAATGCAATACGTAAGTAAAGAAACATCATCCTTTATGATTTTCAAAAGACCCCTGAGCACCTCCACCTCCTCCGGCCAGAGTCATCCTCGGGAAGCCATGGAGCAGTGGGGCCCCGACCTGTGGCCGGAACGCCAGCCTGCCTGCCCACGTCCGTTCGGCTGAGCCACATGAAGTGCCCATCTCTGCGGGTCAGGCTACGGCTCGGCCTGCTGCGTAGACAGACACTGGGGGCCTGAGAAACTCCGTCCCTGAGCTCCAAGCTCTCAGTTACAAAGCCATCTGGTCCATCAACCGTCAAAAGACGGACCCTCACCAGAATCCCCTCACCAGAACCCCCTCGCCAGAATCCCCAAACTGAATAGAGGGCGCCGGGCATCTACACACACCTGTCCGCCCGCCAAGGGGAGAGGACAGCTCGACGCACCGGCTGCTCTGCGGACACATGGCGCCTCACAACATGGCGACGCCAGCAAAGATCCAGGCCTGTCTGCTGGGAGGAGACGGGCCTGCCCATGGTGTGTTCAAAAGAGGAGACAAACTTGGGGCACCTGGGTGGCTCGGTTGGTTGAGCGTCTGACTGTTAGTTTCAGCTCAGGTTGTGATCTCACCATCATGGGATCAAGCCCCACATCAGGCTCGGAGCTCAGCAGAGTCTGCTTCAGATTCTCTCCCTCTCCCTCCCGTTCACTGCCCCTCAAATACATAAAATCTTTTGAAGGAAGGAAGGAGGGAGGGAAGGAAGGAAGGAAAAGAAAGAAGGAAAGAAAGGAAAGGGAAGGGAAGGAAAGTAGGGAGGAAGGAAGGAAGGGAGAGAGAGAAAGAAAGAAAGAAAATGAAAGGAGGGAAGGAAGGGAGGGAAGGGAGGGAGGGAAAGAAAGGGGGGCACACTTACAGGTGTGAGTTGGGGGGGACTTCTGGTCACCCCTTTCCTTCGCACACATGGACATGCTCAGCGTAACTCTGGGACGCGCACAGAAACACAAGCACCTTGTACCCTGAGTGATTTGTACAACATGTATATGTACAGATGTTACCAGCAGCTGCATTCACTTCGATAAATTAAACATCAATTAATATTAATTAGGATCAATAATTTCACTAAGTAGGAAATGTTGGTAACAGGTCCCTTTTGCTGTATAAGATTACACGTGCCACAGAAAGTAAGGCCTGAGTGGATGAGTTTATACTATAAAAACATCATTTTAATTTTTTCAGCAGTAAATTTAAAGAATGATTTTAGCACATTTGCATGTGAAGAGGTGTTAATTATTTCAAATGAGTCTTACCCGCTAAATAAAGAGCCCTGGCCAGCCCCGTGTTAGTTCTAATTTACCCCACTGAGCACCAACCTTGGCCCATGCCAGGTCCAGGACAGAGCCCAATCAGGCAGGTTCGGGGGGGCACCCCCAGCTCGGGAGCTTGGGCTCCGGTGGGCATCCCACGGTCACGAAAGGAACAGTGACAAATTCTGTTTGGTTGATTCGGGTAGAATTTCACAGAGGAGTACGTGATGGTGGGGAAAGGTCTGGAAGCAGACGGAGATGGTCCAGGGAAGAAAGAAAGGGAGAGGATCCCAGACATGACCAAGCGAGTCTGTCCGGTGGCCCAGAGGGTGGCACAGGGCAGCTGGGCACATAGAGGGGAGCGAGGAAAACAAGGCTGGCTCCTGCTTCGGTAAAAAATAATAATAATAATAATAACAATAATAATAATAATAATAAATTGGGGTGTGTGGGTGGCTCAGTCAGTGAAGCATCTGACTTGATTTTGGCTCAGGTTGTGATTCCAGGGTCGTGAGATCGAGTCCCGCATCGGGCTCGAAGCTGCATATGGAGCCTGCTCAGGATTCTCTCTCCTTCTGCCCCTCCTCCTCTCTAACAAATTAATAAATATATAATAAAGAAAAATAAACCACCTTCATAAATTAAAAGAATGGGGCCAAGGTGGGCCATGGTCATACCGGAAAGGCCCCAAGGGGCTTGCTATGGAGTCAGGCTTCCCTCTCCAGGCGACGGCAGCTCCTGGGAAGGGATTCAATGGGGGAAATTACACGGTCGGGTTTTAATTTTAGAACAAACACTGTGACTCCCAAGGGGAGGACAGGGCGGAATAGCTGAGGCATGAGGCTGGGAGGAGAGACATGGCCAAGATCCCATGACAAGTCAGAGGTGGGAAGGGAGGAGTGGCAGCGGGGACGAGGTAGGAAGGAGCCCAAGGAGTTAGAGTAGTGTCCCCAGGACTGGGCGGTCGGCTACAGGATGCAGAAGGTGTGGGGAGGGGGCCCTGATAGCTGCGGGCTCCTGGTTTCCCTCACGACACCCTAAAGGTGGAGCCAAGAAATGGGGGGAACCCAGGGATCATGGGCCAGGAGAGTGTGAATGGCGACTTGGGAGGGTGGGCTGCAGGCTGCGGAAATCACCCGGGAGGGCACAGAATTCAAGGAAGAAAGGTCAAGGCCAGAGCCAGGGGGACATCAAGATCTTTGGGTAGCAAGGACAGAGAGTATAAGGGACAAGGGCGCAAAGGTGCAGGAACAGGTCAGAGGGGTGAGGCTTGAGGTCCTGAACACAGGAGGCCGACTCAGGGAAGAGAAGCCAGGGACTGACCCCTTCCGCCGAGACAGCCAGTAGCAGGGACAAGGGACTGACCCCTTCCGCCGAGACAGCCAGTGGCAGGGATGGGGCATCAGGCCGGGGCTGACTGCATCAGGCCAGGAGTGGCCTCAGTGGGGGTCCTGAAAGGGTTCCAAGGTGGAAGGAGGAGGTCAGAGGTTTGGGAGACAATGAGGCGTGTGGATTCCAGGACAAGGGTGAGGACGACTTTCAAAAAAAAAAAAAAAAAAAAAGTACATGCAAGAAGCATAAGGAAGTCACTGAGTTGGGTGGGGTGATGGGGAGGAGGTCCCAGCCTCCAGAGGATGAGGATCTGATGAACTACATCAGGATGAACTGGGGTTTCTAAAAACGCAGGTCTCGGGCCCCACATCCCAGACCCGCAAAGGCACAGGGATCAACCCAGGAATTCCTGGTTTAAAGCAAGAAAGCCCACCCCATCTGACTCTCACGTACTGTCCTGTTTAAGGGGAGGGGGCTTCAGAAATACAGAACCAGAGTCACACCCCCTCTCAAGAGCCCCAGGTGCCATTCTGGCCCTTTGCGTTGCCCAACGGCGACACCCACCGCGCAGGGCTGAGTCGGGGAGATCATCCCTCGGAGCACAGTCTCAGGGCAAGGGACTGGGCCCAGGGCACACTTCTCCGGGGGGAAGAGCATGGCCAGGCCACCACCACCGGGCACAAGGCAGGTGACACCAGCACGGTCTCCAGCACCGGGAGCTTTGACGTGGGCGTGAGCCTCGAACACACGTCCTGCTGTGATGCCACGGAAGAAGGGCCTGAGGAGGACCCCCCCAACACACACACAGACTCACAGCAAAGATCCCGTGGGCTTTGGAACCAACCCCCTCTGGCCACCACTGCTCCCCTGAGGTGGCTGGGCCGGCAGCATACCCAAGGAGCTCAGGGCTTGGGCCCCAGGGATGAGCAGTGGGGAGGGCAAGGATCCGTCCACCTCTACCCCCTGGAGCTCCCGCCCTAGAAGAAAAACTGCCCTGGAGCACCTACTGGCCTCCCAGCAGGAGGGACCGCTCTGCCCCATTGGGACAGAACACGGAGGTGGGGGTGGGTAGGGCTGGGGTTCTGGAAACCTCCTTCACAAGCCCCCAGCCGGTTCAGCTTCTCACATGACTCCTGTGGGAGCTGTGGAAGGTGCAGGGTTTGGAACAGGGGTCTCCAGGGGTGTGGCCCCCTAGATGCAGGCATTGGGCTCTGCTGCCCCCCCAATGCGCTGCTCGTCACCTGCACACTCTTCGTCAACCCCCAGGGAGGGCTGGCGGTGCAGCTTTTGGGCAGACCCTGACCTTGAGCCTCAGGGAACTCAGGGGAGATATGCAGGACAGCTCACTCCAATTTCACAGCCGATTTGGGAGGAGACACTATACCTTAGGACAGAGGTCTTGCGGCCGACTGCCGTCCAGTCTGGGCCAGAACGAGATGAACAGAAGGTCACCCACGGGTCACACTCAGCCCTCAGACGTTCCAAATCTCAGACCTTGGAGGGCATAAGAAGCCGGGTACCAGCTCCCCGAGACTCTAACGCACCACGTCTGGGCACCCAGCTTGTCATCACGTTAGCTAATCCCCCCGGAGGCGGGAAGGATGACAAGTTCACACATGATTCTGGATGAAAGTTAAGGATGGTTTGAACAAAAGCATACTGGCCTCGGTGAGGCTGCGTGAGCTGTGGGAGATGAGGCCTCGGGCCCCTGCAGGGTGCTCTGCACGTCCTTCCATCATGCACACACCTGGGGGCTGGTCTTGGGAAGGGGCAGGAGGGGGAGGACGGGGCACCTGTGTTCACATGCGCTGTAGGAAGGTGGTGCCCGTTTTGTAGGCAGAGCTGAGCACGAGCAAGTGTCAAGGTAGGTGAAGCAGAGAGGCAGGGGCATTGAGCAGACCAGTGCGGGTCATGGAGGGTGAACGGAGCCAAAGGACGGTTGCCAGGGTTCAAGCCTGCGGAGGTCACTGGGGACGGCTTTGTCCTGGGGCAGGAAGCGTTCTGGGGACCCAGCACTGGCCTGCGCCCCACGACCTGCTCCATGGGGAACTAGCAAAGCAGAGACAGGGGAAAGGAGGGCAAAACACGGCCAGTTCTGGTCTCCTGTCCTCCTGACCGCACTGAAATTTCCTGAGAATGAATCTGCCTGTGCCTTCGACCTGTCTCTGCTGGACCGGTGGTAAAAGGGTGTGTGGACGGTCTCCCACAACCCGACAGCACACTCCTCAATGAGTCACATGCTGGAAGGACATCATCGCCCTGCGGTGACCAGGCTGTCCCCTGCAGTCAGCGGCAACTACTGACCCTTCTACCCATCTCTGATCACTCCGAGACAGGGAAGTGAGTTTACGATGACTTCACTCTCTCCAAACACAGGTTCCAAAGAAGACAATTCATGGAGGGCGGCCAGATGGGCCCTGTGTCCCTCCTCAGGGAGGAGGTAGAGGACAGCGGGAACAAGCCTCCCAGCCCTTAGCCTCAGCGGCTTCTCCACATCCAGGGGCCCTCCCCTTCTACCCTGGAGGCAGAAAGCACCAGCTTGGGGCACGGATGCCTAGGCTTCGCTGGGCCTCAGCGAACACTGAGGGGCTCAGGGAATGGATGCAGGCAGAAGCCTTCAGATGGCTCAGGGGCTTACAGGTGAGACCCAGTGGATGACAGTCCTCAGTGGCTATGGTAGCCATGGGGGTGGGCCTTGCATCCCCAAATGCAAAGGCCCTGTGGCATAAAGGCAGTAAGACACGGAGCCCCCTTGGCTGCCACAGACCAGTCTGTCGTCCTTCTTACAGGGGACGGAGAACATGAAGCCGGCTCCCTCTGTCCTTCTCCGAGCCGCCACTGCGATACCAGGCTGATTATCCTGCTGGAGGCTAGGTTGACAGGAACTGATAATTAATTTTAATAGCCCTGGGTTGCATCAGCCTCCCCGTGCTTTGTTGGCAAAGCTCCCCTGCTCTCCACCGTGGCCGACACCCCCATATCGATGCAGAGCAGAACTGGACACTCAGGTCTCTCTCAGGGCACCTGGGAAGGCCCCCCGATCTCTCCCCAGGGTGTTGCACCTCAGCAGAAATTTAACCACGTGGAATTCTCTGTTCCCCAGTTCCGAGCTGGGTCACAGCAGATTCTAGGTGCAAATGCCAGAAGGGGAGGGGGTGGAGAAGGGGCTGTGCAGGGACAAGGGCGCTGAGGCCCTTGGTGGCTGGGCTGTGTCCTCCCTACTCTCTAGCAGGACCGGTGTAATGGCTGGTCAGTCAGGTGGAAGGTGGGCAAGGGCAGCCCGAGGACAGGCGTTGGAGGGGACAACACGTTCCCGTCTGCTCAGAATCTGCAGCCTGACAAGATGAAATTTTCATGGATGGGCAGACACTGAGATTGAAAACAGAGAGGGGCTTGGCCCAAGGTCACAGGCGCCTGGAGGTCCACGCCAGGAGAAGCCGCCACATGAAGAATCCACAGGCGGCTCTCAGAGCAGGGATACCCTCGTCCTGCAGCCACCCGTGGCCTTTGTGGGAGTCTTTTAACCACGGGGGCTTGGCCACGACCTGTGGGCTCATGGCGGAGCCTCCATCTATCGTTCAAGCCTCCAAGTCCCATCAGTCATTTATGACGCGCCTACTGTGTCCTCAGCACTGAGCCTGTGCAAGGAGTCACTGTGTCCCTACCCGCTCAAACCTGCCTTCCTGGGCACAAAGCTGCTCTTCCTCACAATCTCCTCTGAGTCATTCCATCCATTCGGGTTCCCTTGGGTTCAGGGGCATTTATGAGGCACCTGCTGGATGCCAAGAACTGGGAACAGAAAGGAAGCATCCAGCCCTCAGGGACCTCAGAGAGCAGTGAGAGACGAGTTGGCCAAAGAACACACAGCCTTGTGGGCAGTGCCCGAGAGTGGGGTGGAGGGGGAGTGCTGCCGCGCTTGCAAAAGGGGGCCCCAGCATTGGAACATCACGAGACCTTGCCCAGTGACAGGACCTGTCCAGACCTCAGTTTCCCCATCTGCAACCTGCCTCATGGGGCGGGCCTGAGGCTGACATCGTGCATGTAGCCCTGAGAACACAGTGTGCCTTCAGCAAGGGCTACGTGGGTACACAAGGGGGGCTGCAGCCCCATCCAGAAAGTCTTCCCCAGGGGGCGATGCCTGAGCAGAGCCTGGAGGTAAGGAGGGATTCAGGGGGTCAGATGAGCTAAAGATCCCAGCGAAGCCTGTCATCATTGTGGTTTGTGGCCCATGATGCTGTCTTCACTCTGTTGGCCTCATGGAGCCCGAGGCCCGGTGCCTACCCATATGCCAGGGCGTTATGTGGCCAGAAAAATAGTGATAATGAGGGTCACACAGCAAGACAGGCAAGCACTTTAAGTGAATTTTAACCGTAGCGTGTATGCTATTCCCAGGACTGCCCGACACCATTCCCATTTGTGGGCAAGCACGGGAACGCATGAGAATTGCTTCACCGGGCAGAGCTGCAGGTAGCTGGTCCTTTTTGTTTCAAAGCAAGGTGCACTCTTTCATTAAAACAGTTTCAGGTACCTGTCAAGGGCCAAGTCTTACAAGGGCATCCCAGTGGCCATGGAAAAGGCCACATAGCAGTCACGGGAGAGAGGAAACGGATGATGCTGTGTGACCATGCCGGGGCCATGGCAGAGGCCCCTGACCTTCCAAGAAGACCCCAGTCAGAGGGCGTCCTTCCCCGACAAGCTGAAAAAGCCAGGGTCTCAGCTGCACAGATGGTCTGAGCTCAACCTGCTGGAGGCCACACGACCGGGAGGACGCTGAGGCTCGTGCGGAGGCCAGAAAAGGACTCCTGTGATGGCAGCGGCAGAGGGGGTGGCCCCACCATCCTGGTGTCAGGCCTCCCAGAGGAGTAGGGAAGAAGCTGGGAGAGCAGCAACAGGCCCGTGAGGCCTGTGCTCGGTTACTCTCTGTTTGGCCGGGGACTCCTCACACGCCTGGCAGGCACCTGCTCCTTCCCGGAGGCGCGCCATGCCGGGGGTGGAGGGGTGAAGAGCGGGGTAGAGCGCACATTCCCAGGCCAGAGACAGCTTCCTGCGGCGGCTCGCAGGATCGGGCTCGGACGACTTTCTCCAAGTGGGCCTTCTGTGGCCGCTCATGCCATGGGAGCATGCCACACTTCACAGAGGGAAGCGAGGCTCCTGAAAGCACCCAACGTTCCCGACACAGGGCTGCCGGGCCACACAGGAGATGGCCTTTGACCCTCACAACCGCCGGCCAGAGCCTGGGACAGGGATGCTGGGCCACTGTGACTTCTGGACACAGAGCTGGATGTCTTCTTGCTCCCCCCACCCAGCCTCCTTCCCTCAAGCGGCAAGAGGCCTGCTGGGGTGCAGCAGACTGCATGGACCACAGGCTGTGGAGAAGGATGGGGGGGCTCCCTGAAGACCCTTCTAGACCCTTCTGGAGGCACAGGGATGGACTAACAAGCCACCGAGGAGGAACCGCTTTACGGTGTTCTTTGGGGTTGGGGAGGCACCTCTCCATGGACAATCATGATTTTAAGCCACAAAGTTTTAGGGAGCAACTCCAACTGAGGCACCAACAGGGCCCATTTCCCCAAACCTGTGGCCGCTGGGAAAGGGGAAAGAAGAAGCTGAGGACTGGGGCTTCTGCAAGTGCACCCACACTGCGCCTGGAGAATACCCTTCCAGAAAATAAGATCCAAACAAACCTGATCTGGCTTCCCCCAGAGGGGTACCCTGGGCCATGCTTGGGGTAGCCTTTTAAGATTCACTTGCTGAGGGCGCCTGGGTGGCTCAGTGGGTTAAGCTGCTGCCTTCAGCTCAGGTCACGATCTCAGGGTCCTGGGATCAAGTCCCGCATAGGGTACTCTGCTAAGCAGGTTCCTTCTCTCTCTGTTAAATAAATAAATAAAATCTAAAAAAAAAAAAAAAGAAAAAAATTCACTTGCTGATTTCCTAACAAGCAAACAATAGAACAGATCTGATAAAACTACTTTTTAATAGGAAATTTACATTAGGAAAGGACCCAGAATCATGACCAGCTATCCTAACTGAGGCCTTCTGTCCCCAGATCCAGGCGGCTTGGACCTGATCCCGGCCAGGGCAGGGCCCCTGGGATCACAGCTTCGCGGAGGAAGCTGTAGACATCAGGCCGATGAGGCTGCGGCGGGGACTAGGCCAAGGGCCACAGGAGGGGGAAGATTCGAAAGTGGAGGGGAGGAGAAGAAAGTAGCCGGGTGTGCAGCAGTTAGAAATGGAAAACAGGGGGATTTCAGTGGAATCCCAGAGAAATCCTGGCAGCTTCAGGGGGTGGAGGGAGACGCACACTCCTAAGTCCAGGTAAAGGCTCTGGGCCACTGTAGCCTCTCAGAGACCCGAGGGACCAGGCCTGGCTGGTGCAGGAAGGACTCACCTAGTGGGGTGGTGGGCCGGTGGGCCATCAGCCCAACTCCTCCCCGACGGCCCCACTTCCTACCCCCGCCACCAACTCCCAGCCGAAGTTGCTAGTTTCCTCTTCTCCCCGCCCACCGGCTGGCTCCCCGTGCACCCCATCCACCTCTTTGATACTCCCTCCCGCTGCACATGCTGGCGGCCCAGCGCTCCAGTTCGGAGCCCAGTAGCCCACAGTCCACCTGGCCCCCCGCAGCTCAGATCACCCCTTCGAGCTATTTACGTGCCGATCTGCTCTCCCCAGGGCACAAGCCTTATCTGTTCCTCTCTGAGCGCCCCTGCCAGCTGCCTACAAGAAGAACTGGAGCATCAAAGATACTCAGGCACCTAATGAATCTGAATTTCCTAGAATCCCTTCGTGCAACCAGCATGAGGACAATTCCTGGTGGAGGGTGGTTCCAAGAAGGTACAGCCGGCCCTCTGCACCAGCTATGAGCCCCCTGGGGCAGTCCAGCCCAAAAGAACACCCACTCTGAACATGGACTGCTCGTGTTTGAGCCCCGCCCTGCCATGTTATCAGGGTCCTGTGTGACCTCGGACAAGTCACTTAACCTCTCTGTGCTTGCTTTGGTCCGCTGAGAATGAGAGCAATAACCTCCAGCTCTCTGTGTTGGCCTGAGCGTTAGGGGACGTGCTGTGCTCAGAACAGTACCCAGTACCGCATGCCCCGTGGAAGTGTGCACACCAGCTGCTACTGCGCTAGACACTAGGTTTGCATCCCTCCTCCCCGCATCCCAGGCACCAGGGGACACAGGCCTTTAGTGAGGCTTCTCGAAGGACCAGATTGCCAGAGCATCGGCTGAGGCCGGAAGATCCGCGCGTCTACAGCACTGCACGAGCTGCCCTCTTCTCAGGCATCACATGGAGGGTACCCAGTGGGCCATGCACTCCCTGAGCTCCCGCACTGCCCCCCACTGGCCTCCCCTCCTGCAGGTACAGGGCAGCAGGTACTGGTACTGATGCCCACGAGGCCCACCCTCACTGAGAAGCTGATGGTCACTCAGGCTGAGGACACCAATCTGCCCTTCCCAGTCCCTGCAGGTGAGGGACGGGCTGAGGTTCCGCCAAGACCAGCAGGTTGCCTGCATGCCCTCTGACCTTGAGACGCGTGGTGGAGGAATTCGAGGCCACGATCCTGGCTCCCGGCCATACCATGCAGGATCTTGGCCATCTCTCCCCCTCTCAGAGCACCCCACACCCGGGGTCGTTCTTACCGGTGTTCTTACTGCTGGTGCCCCGCAGGATGCAGTGCACGGGATGCTTGGACTGGGCACGACCCTGCTTCTCTAGGGCGGCAGAGTTGGGCAAGTAGCTTCTTCCCCCTCCCAGAGGCCTGGCTGGGTCTGGGACGGGGACGGGAAGGGACAGAAGCCCTCAGGACACAGACAACCTGACAACAGGACACCAAAGCTCTGTGCAGAAGGGCTACCAAACAACATGGGGACCGTGTGCCCTGACCCTCACGAACAGACCCGAGCACAAATCAGGGGAAAGCTCCCGAGACTTTGGGGCCAAATCACTGACCCCCCCATAGTGACATGCCAGAAACCACCAAAGATACCAGAACCCCCTTTGCACAGACAGCAGCCCCTCAGGCGGTGCGGGCGGAACTCGAACCCGGCACGGCGGCCCTGGGACCCGCATCAGGAAGCCGACTTAGGGTGGGGTCGCAGGTCCCCCCAGACAGAAGTCCGATTGGTCGGCTTGATTGCCACTTTGTTCTCCAGACTTCCCTGCAAACGTCTCTGGCCATTTCCAGAAATGAATTTCACCCTTCTTGGGTGCGTTTTTGGAACCATTTAGCCTTTTCATTCTTAGGAGCTGCTGACCGAGACAGCGGAGGCCCGGAGGGTGCTTGGCCTGCTCTGAGCAGCAGCAGCCCCGCTGGGACCAAGAGACGTGGGACGAGAGCATCTCCATAAATGTGCATCTCGTACTTGTGAACCAATTCCACTTGTGAGTCACCCCTTTAAGGGCGACGGTGTTCAAAGGCACTTCTGTTCTTCCTTGTGCATCGCTCGCTGGTAGGGAGGGCGTCCAGGGGTTCTGGAGGCTGGGGAGCTGCTAAAAACTCCAGCATCATCAGCTTCCTCTCGAAAGGGGAGATCAGCGCAGAGTCAGGCCCTCCCTGCGTTTCAGACTCGGCACGTCACCTGCTGACGAGCCTGGGCCACCACCACGGGGTGCAGGGGGACAGAGGCACCTGCCACTCCTGAATGCAGCACACCGCCTCTCCCCCCTCCCCAGGTCCCAGGCATAGCACTGTCTATATTCAGTGTAACTGGTTGATGAATCAAACAAAAATGGTCATTTGTGCCACATTATCTGTGTTTACAATGAATAACAGGTGTGTGTCGTTGTTGTGACTGGTAAACTGCCCCTGTTTCTATGCATTGTTTCCAAAGACAAGCAACTCAAGGACACAGAAAGGAAGATTGTGACACTTACAGATGCTCTCTCTTAGGCTGCTTTGGGCTGGAAGTGACACAGAGCCGACCCAAACTAGCTGAACGGGGATGAAGCACTTATGAACTCCAGCGATGAAAGGTCCAGAATTGTTCTGAAGCAGGTTCGGGAAGCAGATCACCAGGTCACCAAGGGCCAGGGCTCTCTGGGTCTCTGCTACAGACACTCAGCACCAGCTTTCAGATCAGGCTGGTGCCCCGGTGGCTGTGGCAGTCCCGGAAGGCTCGATCCAGATGGACAAGGAGAGCGAGAACCTCTCCCCATGGCCCTCCTCTGAGCATGAAGGATCACTGGGTCCCCTGTCCGCGTCTGCACCCGTCCCTCACAGGAGGGGATTCGAGACGTGTGGCCAAGCCAGCGTGGGGGAGAGCATGCCCACCTTCGGCCTAGTGCCCGCCCCAGGGTGCTTAACCGGAAGCAGATCCCCCTCTCTCCTCCTGCCTCCCAGGCAACCAGATGCTCAGAGTCACCCTGTGATGAACGCACAGTGCTGTGCTCGAGGCCACGAGTTGGACACTGGAAAATGTTGACCTCGGTATGTTTCTCATTACGTACTTCACAGTAAGAAACGTCCCCTGGGGACGTCCGTTGACTCAGCGATGACCAGGAATCTTAGGGAAAGGCGGGTCTGGACCCGATGATCACACCCCATGCAGCAGCCAGCGGGAGCCTTGCTCACGCACCATCTCCCCACGACTAAACTCCCTTCTCCCGCAGCTTCTGGAGTCACGGCAGAATCCCCTTCTCCTCCCTGACCAGCACGCCAAACTGATTAAGGAGGTCTAATGCATAGGAACGGAGAGTGTACAGGCCAAATCTGGGCTCCTGGCTGCCTGGGGGGGCACCCCAGGAGGGGACCCCAGGACACGCCGTGCCAGCCATGTCCCTCTAACTGTGCTCTGCAGCCACCCTGGCCAGCAGCTCCAGGAGACAGTGCGTCCCCCACCTTTAATGAGGTCCTTCTGAGCCCTGCTGTCAGGACAAGCCATCCATCCCCCTGCCAGGGAGGCACTGGGAGCGGAATGCTCCTCCTGGTGCTTGCCTGATTGCAGAGCCAAGGAGGGAATGACAGGGCCAGACAGAGCCACCGCTGCAGCCCACGGATTTCTCAGAACAGGGTTCATTAGGTGCAGGAAGACTTAGATCTGGGGCTTTGTAATCCCGGGCAGCACACCCTGGAGCTGGGGCGAGCAAGACTCAGCCCTGGGCCAGATGCCAAGGCAGACTCTGGGGAGAACTCACCAGCAGACATTTCCTATTAGGGCAAGACTGCAGTGTGATGGGCTCAGTCTGTGTTCAGAGTTGGTTTCCTTTGATATTCTGGTAGCAAGGCTAGTCTCTGTGGGCTCCCACCCGCCCAGTGCCGCCTGGAAAATGGTGGTTGCTTAAGGTGCACAGTTCACGTGTAAACAACTATTTCTTCCTCTTGGAGGTGGTGCCATGAAATCTCGTCCTCAGCTGGACTCCCAGGAGCACCCCCACGTCTTCTTCCAACAGCCACGTCCAGGCAGGGGCTGGCCCAGGCATTTTCCCCCAACCGCCCCCCAACTTCCCTGCTGCCACCTGGCTCCTCCCACTGAGTGTCACCATGCCCACGGAGCTCCCCAGCACCAGAGAGCAGCCGGGCCTAGCAGCCAGGGATGGGGACCTGCTCACCTGTGTCCTGCTCGCTTCTCACATCACCCACCTGGAGAACCAGGCCAGGACAGTCTGTCTTTGTAGGTGCTCTCTGCCCCCCGCTGGGGGGGGCAGTTCTAACTGTGCCCTCCTTCACTTTGTGTCCTATCTGACTTGTGCAGTGGAGCTGAGCGACAAAGCTCGCTGTCCCCGCGGGCTTGCTCTGTGCCAGGCCCGTGCAGGTGCTCTGGTTGCAAAGCCTAAACCCCAGGAGGTGGATGCCCCATGCAGGGCAGGGAGGAGGCAGCCAGGGGGTGGGGGGCAGCTGCCAGGCTGTCTATGTCCACTGGCTCCGCCCCCTCCTGCCCAGAGCAGGTCCATCAGGGACTCAGCGTCTCCGGCTCTCCTCCCGCTCAACGGGGCTGACGGCACGAGGACCTGCCTCACAGGTGTCTGCTTGGGCTGCCGGAACCCAGTACCAAAGACAGGGCAGCTTGAACAACAGACATCCATAGCTCACGGTTCTGGAAGCTGGAAGCCGGCGACCAGGGCGCCAACCACTGTGGTTTCTGGTGAGAGCTCTCCTCGTGGTTTGCAGACACCTTCTGTGTTCTCACCCAGCAGAGCGGGAGCTCTGAGCAAGATCTCTGGGGTCTCTCCTTTTTTGAACATGTATTTATCTGGGGACACCTGAGTGGCTCAGTCGGCTGGGCAGCTGCCTTCGGCTCTGTTCATGATCCCCAAGTCCCACATTGGGCTCCTTGCTCAGCAGGGAGCCTGCTTCTCCCTCTGTCTACTTCTCTTTCTCTCTTGCTTACAAATAAAAATGAAAATCTTAAAAAGAAAAAAAAGACGTGTTTATTTGTTTGAGAGAGAGAGCATATGGAGGGGAAGGCCAAAGGGAGAGAGAATCTTGGGCAGACTCCGAATTAATCCTAGAGCCCACACGGGCCTTGATCTCATGACCATGAGATCACAACCTCAGCCAAAACCAAGAGGTGGATGCTGAGCCGACTGTCTACCTAGGCGCCCCTGGTGTCTCTTCTTTTTTTTTTTTTTTAAGATTTTATTTATTTATTTGTCAGAAAGAGAGAGAGAGAGAGAGAATGAGCACAGGCAGACAGAGTGGCAGGCAGAGGTAGAGGGAGAAGCAGGCTCCCCACAGAACAAGGAGCCCGATGTGGGACTCGATCCCTGGACGCTGGGATCATGACCTGAGCCGAAGGCAGCTGCTTAACCAACTGAGCCACCCAGGCGTCCCTGGTGTCTCTTCTTATAAGGGCATGAATCCCATCACATCAGAGCCCCATACTTAGGACCACATTTCACCTTACCTCCTAAAAGCCCTAGCTCCAAATACAGACCTCGAGAGCAAAGGCCTCCACATGTGGATTTGCAGGGGGACACAGTTCAGCCCCCAGCAACAGGCCGGACATGATGACCCAGTGGGTTAACATCCACAGAGCACCTGCAATGGAGCCAGGCACATGGGGATCCAGCCACACGACCCACACCTGTGTCCTGCACCCTGCTATCAGGGACACTTTCCATAACTCTCCGGTTATGAGATGGGATGGAGGCAGCGGTCCACACCTGCTCCGTCTGCTTGTCACCCACGAGTATGGAATAGAACTTGCCCTGGGAGCTTGTGAGGACCTTGGCTTTGGGCCCCTGATCCCTAGCCCTGAGCCCTGTTCCGTTTCCCTGGTTGGCTCAGTGCCGGAGCCTGACTTCCACCCTCTCTATGGTGCAGGAATCCTATCACCGCCACAGCCCAGATCCACCCCAGGGACCATTAGATTGGTCGATAAGGAATTCCACAAGGGCCCACCCCTTTGCCCTCAGAAAGGCACCCGCTGCTCACACAGGGCAGAGACAGGGGGATGGGAACCAGACTCATGGGCCCAAGTCTATTAAGTGACATGAGTAACTCCCCAAGAAAACCCCTCAGGACTTCCTTGGGACCGTGTCAGGAACAATGTCTCCAACACCATGTCCCTGGCAACAGTAAACTCCCCACCTTCGGCTCCCCAAGATGTGTGTTTCTGTGTGGTCACCATGAACTTCACCCTATCTGGTCACCTGTTCTTTCTGCTGACTTCACTTAGTCCCCCTTACTCTGGAAACAACACCTGTAACTTCCTTCGGGGTCTGCCTGTCCCTTACTCTCCAGCCACAAAATTTGGGGAGGACTGACCTTGGCCCCTAACTCCTAAGGTGGGCTCATGCCAGAGACCTGATCAATCCAAGCACTCTGGTCCCCAGGCCACAGTGACCAGCTCGGAGATGGCACACAACTCAAGCCTGGTCAGTTCCAGAAGTTTTACTGGAACAACTGGGGGAAAGCCCTCTCTCCAATGGAATTGCTAGTTTAAAGGACAGAGTCACCACAGGGTACTCGGGAGTCACCACGTGGAAACAGCTCACCTAGAATTCAAACAATATAGGGGAGAGGAAGATGGTCCAAGAGCTGGGAAGAGAAACTGAGTCCTGAGGACATCCCTGAGTGCCTGGATCCAGCAAGGCCTGAAATCCACCAGGTCAGTGAAGCAATACATTCAGTGAAGCAATACGGCCGGTGGAGCTGGCTTCCTGATCTTCTAACAAAAAGATGATCGCCCACCACCGTCTGTTCCCAGAGCTCTGTGTGTATTAACCCTCATGTGACAACAAGCCTGTGAAGTGGGTACTGTACATCAGGTTCTGAGGCACAAAGAGCTTACGTGACCTGTCGAGGTGAGACAAGGTAAGCCAGGGATGGCGGGCTGCTGCCCCGGTCTGGGAAAGCGGCAGCACGTGCTCACTAACCCGTGGGGGCTTCCAGACCACCAGTATCAGAACTGCCCAGATAACCGTTGTGGTTGCTGGACTAACCCAGCAAGCTGCACTCAGGGCAAATGATGCAACCGGGGACCCTGCACAACCTCCAGCTGGCTTCCTGGGGAGTGGGGGCAGAGCGAGATGGGGAAGGTGTGGTCCCCTCCCACGGCTGGCTCTCGCCTTGGCTCTGATGCTGCCCTGTGACCTGGGACAGTCCCTCTTGCCTCCGAGCCTTGGGGTCCATGACGGTAAAACCAGACATCTGGATGGCGTATTCCCCAAGAACCCTTCCAGCTCTCAGGTTTTGTGACCCTGGTCCTGTGAAATGGAAGAACGCCATTGTGGCAGAAGTGACACCGTGGGTTCCGTGACCTTCCCACTCAGTGAAGTGGGGGGAGCACCTGGACACTTAAGGTTTGGGTCAGGGGCTGTCCCAGCAGCCTGCAGGTGGCCGTGCCGGGGCGGGCAGCCAGAGCACATGGTTCACAGGAACCCTATCCAGTGGCAGACCCTCGTGGGAATGCTGGATTGCCCTAACCCTGCAGGCCTGCCCTTGGGAGGTGCCCCTGTACCCTTATACTGTGTAGCTCCCTGACCCTCTCTGCCTCCCGTCTCCCCATCTCCCCAGCACTTGGCCACACTGGACGGGTAACCTCCCCACCTCGGGTCTCCCAGCTTCCATGGAAGCCCTGCTTCACAAGGACAGCACAGGGGGCCCAGACCTCACCGAGGGCCCGCCGCATCCAAGAAACTTCATGAAACACCTACTATACGCTGTTAAGTGAACAGACAGGACGTTAGGAGAAAAACAGATGGAAGAAAGGCCCCGCTCGTGTTTCCCGAGAAACTCATTTTCCAAGATTAAATGCCATTTCAGTGACCTTGTCCCTCGACATCCGTGGGTGCTATGAATGGCCCTTCGTGGGGGAAGGTGACCGTGCTGCCGGGTCCTCCCAGCGGCCCCAGCACTGCTGTGCCCTGGAGCAGCTAGTTACTGGCTGTGTTTGTTCAGTAGCATCTCACTGCCTCTCTGTCCTGCCTGTCTGTCCGTCCATGCCCATAGAGCAGCTCTGACAACACAGGGTTTGGGGACTTTTTTGTTTTGTTTTTTGTTTTTTTAAGTAGGCTCCATGCCCAACGCAGGGCTTGAACTCAGGAGCCTGAGAACCAGAGCCGGGAGCTCCACCCACTGAGCCGCCCAGGTGCCCCCCTGACAATGCAGGGTTTGTTTTTTCTTTTTTTTAAGATTTCATTTATTTATTTGACAGAGAGAGATCACAAGTAGGCAAAGAGGCAGGCAGATAGAGAGGGGGAAGCAGGCTCCCTGCTGAGCAGAGAGCCCGATGCGGGGCTTGATCCCAGGACCCTGGGATCATGACCCGAGCTGAAGGCAGAGGCTTTATTTAACCCACTGAGCCACCCAGGCGCCTCACACAGGTTTTTAAATAACTTTGTTAACAGGCCTTGGGGACACAGACAAGGAGAGCAGGAGGATGCATGAGGAAGAGCTTCTCTGGGGTAGACCCGGGTACACAACCCTCCGGGCATCCATGAGCTGGGACTGAAGGGCATCACGTCTGTGCTTAAACACTAACCTCTAACTCAGCATTTGCATTTCCTTTCATTACAGATTAAGACAACAGCCGCTAGAATATGAGTAGAACCTGGTCGTCATCATCAACAGAAATCACAGATACTCCTGTACCCCAGTGCAGCTGGGGAGATTTCCCAAAATATCACAGACACGAATCTCTGCCCGACGTCACGACACTTACTGGACCCGCGGCTGGATATTCCCGTCTAACGTGTTAACAGTAGGAGCACAGCGTTTCAGTATAAAAATCTGGAGCTTTTAAAAATAATTATTGATAATTCTGAAAATTATTTCTCAGTATTTTTGGTTTCCTTTGTGAGTCTACATATTAAAGGCATTTAAAATGCATTATTAAGAACCTACTATCTGAGAAGGGGTCTGGGTCTTTACCAGACAGCTAAAGAGTCCAACGGCACCAAAACAAGGTTCAGAACCTCTGGATTTGGATGGGTTTGTTTGTTTGTTTGTTTGTTTGTTTGTTTTTAAGATTTTATTTATTTATTTATTTATTTTAAGAATTTATTTATTTATTTGACAGAGAGAGATCACAAGTAGGCAGAGAGGCAGGCAGAGAGAGAGAGAGAGGAGGAAGCAGGCTCCCCGCCAAGCAGAGAGCCCGATGTAGGACTCGATTCCAGGACCCTGAGATCATCACCCGAGCCGAAGGCAGAGGCTCAACCCACTGAGCCACCCAGGCGCCCTATTTATTTATTTATTTGAGAGAGAGCAAGAGCGAGTGAGTGAGCCCAGGAGGAGCAGAGGGAGAGGGACAAGCAGACTGCCCGCTGAGCGGGGAGCCTGATGTGGGGCCCGATCCCGCGACCCTGAGATGATGACCTGCACCGCAATCAAGAGTGGGACGTTTCACCGATTGAGCCACCCAGGCGCCCCTGGATTTGGGTCTCTCTGATATCGCCTCTGGGGCTCCAACCAGCCACTCCTCCAGTTCAGACCCTAGAAGGCCATTTGGAGGATCCGGGTGCCAGGGAGAGAAGGAGGCGTGACGGGGGAGGAGCCCCTGTGAGATGCGGGTCAGAGAGGAAGGGAGCCCTGCGGAGGCAGGTGGCTTAGCTGGTAGGTTAGGAATCTCCCATCCACCCACCCCCGAGACCACTCTGGTCTACACCTGTGTCGACGACATCGGCTCAGGGTTCTGAGCTCTTTTCTCCTGCAGGAGGCACTCCACTTAGATCTTCTCTCCTACTCTCCAGATTTTTACTGTATTTTCTGTGGTGCTTGTGGGCATTGCTGGGTGTTCTGACACTGCCGGCGTGCTCCAGATGAGCCCCGTTGCTAAGAAACAAATCCCAGATGGATCTTTAAACACACAGCTCATAAAAGTACATTCCTCCGCACTCAGCTCTGTTCTGCCTGTTCTTGGGCCACTTAGGTTAAACTCGCCACTGTTCTCCAAAGGTCTCATTTGGAGCCTCAAGTAAACCCGACAAACTGCTCTAATTACCCAGAGGAGCAACTGTCAGAGCACCGGGTGACAGCCGTGGTCAGAAAGGGGGCCACTGTCCTGGCCACGGCGGCCTACAGACTCCGAACAGGGAGGTGCTTGGGAAAGGGGGGTGCCCAGAAGGCCCACTGCTCAGGCAGAGTAGGCAAAAGGGGCTGTGACAGGTGGATACAGCTCAAGGGACCAGCGAGCCACCACCCTGTCCTGGGCTGTCCTTTCCTTTCCGCATTTCTAGGAACCCTGGGTTCACCATTTCCTGCAGAGTGGTTCCAAGTTAAACATGCTTTAGAACAAATCTGGCCACAGCTCCTCTCCCTGGAGGGCACCAGGCTTCCCCACCCCAAAACACATTCCCAGACAAGAATAGTATTTAACCAGAAAAAAAAAATTAAAACATGGGCAGAGGACCTGAACGGACATATCTCCAGAGAAGACACACGAGTGGCCAACAGGTACAGAGACATCACGAATCACCAGGGAAAAGAAAGCCAAAGCCTCAAGGAGCTCTCTCCTTACACCTGTTGGAATGGCCATCATCAAAACCAGTGGAGACGACAGTTGCGGTGAGGACGTGGAGGAAGGGGACCCTTGTGCGCTGTCAGTGGGAATGCAGTCTGGTGCAGCTGCTCTGGGAAACAGCGCAGAGGGTCCTTAAAAAAGAGAATCACGGGGAACAAAATCACGGTCTCGGAGAGATACCTGCCCCCCCCCATTCCGTGCAGCCTCCTATAGCCAAGCTAAATGTCCGTCAACGGACGAACAAAGAATATGGCATGTGCACACAGTGCGATATTATTCTGCCTCAAAATCAGAATGAAACTCTACCGTTTGTGACATGAATGAAGCTTGAGGGTTTGAGGCTACATGACATAAGCCAGACACAGTAAGACACATGCTGTGTGATCTCACATGTGCGATCAAAAAAACGCCAAACTCAGTGACAAGAGCGAAATGTGGTTACTGGAGACTGCGCTGCAGGGGAGAGGGGAGAGACCAAAATCAATGCCTTTGGAGCCGGGAAAAGACATGTAACCCTCACTATGCTCCAGGGACTATTCCAAGCCGTTTCTACGTAACAACCCGTTTAATCTTCGGGAGTCCTGGGAGCCGGGTCCTGGGATTGCCCCCGTTTTGCAGATGAAGAAACTGAGACACAGAGAGCTTAAGTAACTTGCCCAAGGTCATGCAGCTCTCCCGTGGTAGAGTGGGATCCAGGAGGGATTCCCCCAGCAAAATAAATGAGTTCTATCCAGCAAGGGGTCACCAGGATTCAGGGAAGCACTGGGTCCTTGGCTTCCCATCATCAAATGTCCTTTGCGCTCAAGGACCCACAGGAGACCTCTCCCCGCCACGTTCCCTTCTCTGGGCAGCATGGTAGGGGGCTGTGCTTCTGCTCACTGTTTCCTCCCCAAGGATGACATCTTCCCTCTCCAGACGAGAGGAGCAGGGGCCGGTCCTGGCCTGTCCGCATCCTGGAGCATCACAGAGCAACTTGGATGGTTACGCCCTGAGGGCAAAACTCTCCCCCCACCCCCACCCCTGGACCCAACGAGGAGGGGGTGCCCACCGCCAGCCCCCCCGCCCCAGTCCTGGGATGCTGCATTCCCGCCACAGCAGGAGCCTTCCCTCTCCTCCTCACCACCCACCAGCCCTAGCCAGAGCCAAGCTGCCTGCGTTAAAAAAAAAAAAAAAAAAAAAACCTTTACATTAAATGTGTGTTACAGAAGAGGCTGGTGCAGCGCGGTGCTGAGCCCCACTCCGGCTGGGATGGTGAGCCACTTTCCGGCAGCGTGCCATGCCAAATTCCTGCGGGCAAGTTCAGGGCAAACAAAAACGCCTGGGGAGCCCGCTGTGCAGCACGTCCTCCCACCCAGCCCCATGAGCCACCTACACTCCACAGCGCAGGCGCCGGCTCACCTCCCAGAGTCCGCAGTAGGGCACAGCCTGGACCCCCCTGCCCCTCCGAGGGGGCCCCGCCCCGAGCCCCACTACTCCAGAGGCACAGAATGTCAGCCCACGCTCCGGGTTCACGTCTTCCTCCTCTTCACGAGACACGCTCAACAAACCCAAAGACGACAGCTGCCATGCGGCCACACTTCTCCAGACGGGCCAGTCCGCTGGCCTACTGTGTGTCGCGCAGCTGGTGCTCCGTGCCTTCCTGGAACACTTCCGAATGCGCCCTCGTTCAGTGCACATTCTGGGCATCCAGCTGACACGCGCACAGGCAACCTCTCCCGGACACCGCGGTTCAGCTTTCCAGAGATGGAAATGGGTACCCACCACGCCGGGAGTCTGGCACGTTCCCTTCTGGGTGGCCCTGTACGAATTTACGGTACTACCTAAATAAAAACAGTCAACACAATGGCTTTCTAGTAATTCATAATTCCTTATGATTCATGATTCCGTATGATTCAAACCCCTCGGCTCAGTCAGGCAGCGCCTGGCATCCAGTGCCCGGCCCGACACAGTGGAGTCCCTGTTCTGGCGTCTCAGGCAGACACACTTCCTCCTGCAATTCCTTTTTCTGGCCATTTCTCTCCCCAAACGTTCTTAGTTACTACAAATTTCTCTCTTATTTGTTCTGCTTCTCCCTTGATCTCTCTGTATATTCCATTCTCTGAGAAATAAAGTTTAATGTGAAACCTCTCCGTGAGCCACAGCAAATGTCTAGTCTTATTGATAAGAAGTTTGGTGCCACTCGGACCATCGAACTCTTCTTCTGATTACACCTGCTTTTTCTCAAATACTGGCCTTCTAGAGCACCAAACAACAATGCTTTCTTATTTGATGTCTTCTTGTCTTGTTTAAGAATTAAAATTTTTTTACATTTTCATTTCCCATTGTAAACCTTCAGCAATTTTAGCAGTATTGTGAATTAAAATAGAATTTTTTTTTTATGACTCTGGTTCAAAGGGAAAGAATCTCCAGGATCTCCACTACCCCTCGGGCAGCTCCAAGGTCGGGTACTCCAAGGCTTGGTGAGAGAGTGCAGGTAGCTCTGGCACGGGCTGGACCACTGATGGGCCACGCAGGTGCCCATGACCCACCACCTGGTGGCTGGCCCCCTTCTCCCCAGACCAGGCCCCCTCCCCCAGAAGCCTCAAGTGTCAGGTGTGGTGATTAGGGGTCTAGGTCTCTGCCGTGACGTGGATCCCTGAGATCAGACTTGCAGCATTTGAGGGAGGCAGCAATGGGATGCCTGCCAAATTCACCACCTACTTCCCCCCCCAACACTGCATATCAACCTCAGCCTTCAATGTGCAAAAAATCCCCACAAAAAAAAAAAAAATCATGTTTATGGAAATTACATCACCATGGCAACTGTAAAGGTCTCACAAGTATTTTTAAAATAGCAAATTAACAAAACCCACTTATAAAAAATCTGAAATCTGTTCCTCTATGAGCATTAGTGAACATACAGATTCTAACCAACACAAAACGTGTCTTGTGGCTTAAGGGCCAGAAGTCAGGAGAAAGGGCTCTCGACCCCGGATTTGCTGGGGACAGAGGGTTGAACCTGTGAAAACTAAGTTTTATTTTTCTAGTGAGAGCTCACACTTTGGATTTATTCTGGAAAATGACACCAAGCTCTCCGGGTGCAGAAAAAAGATGTGGGTAAGAGACCTGCGCTGCTGAAATACTAATTTTTTACTTTCTATTTTCACATCCCTGATATTATTACCTTCCCCACTCCGCAAGACTATTCCATTTTTAACTCATAGGTTTTTAGCCATTGCATAAGGTTCTGCCACTGTGATTTAGCCCAGCTGAGTCTCTATTATAAAACCTGCTTCTCAGAAGTCTGCACACAAGTCACACAGGAGGGGGAGAGAACCAGATTCAGAAGAACCCAACTCGAACCTCTCTGCTTTTGAAAAACGTAACTGGTGTGGCTTGCAGGGAGATGGTGCGCTCATTTTTGGTGTCTTTTGTGAAGACTTAACACGTAACAGGTGTGTTTTGAGGACTCTCCATAACGAGGAATCACTGGGGGCCTTAGCAACCCGAACACTGGGGTTTCTTTCTGTGCAAAGAGGAAGAGAAAGCAAACCACGCAATGAGGACTTCATTCTTTGCCAGGTCCCAGGCTCTGAAGGGGTGGGGTGGGGAGCGGAAGGGAAGCGGGGAGAGGGAGCGAGAAGCAAAATGCTAGGTCTTAGGGAGCTGGAAGTACGCTGGACAGAGGTGGTAATTGGCTTGCCGTGACTTCTGCTTATCTCAGGAAGGGAAAGAGGGGTAGTCGTGCCCGGTGCCAGCAGTAGCCAGATGGTCCCTCTTCCCAAGTGATCGTCATGCTGGAGACGGAGCCATGAGTATCACTGATGGATGGGGAGCGAGTTCCTCCAAGTGGATGTCTGCAGACCGTGGGGAAGGGGGCAGGTAGAGTGGGTGGTGGTCCAGAGGGAAAGGCAAGAGAAGGGGGGTGCCCAGGCCAAGGAGGCGAGAGCACTCCCAGGACGGCGAACGTTCCAGAGCCTGGCTTCCCTGTGAGGCGAGGTCAGCCTGGAGCTTCGCGAAACCAGCGCTGTGCCATGGATGACTGCGAGGCAAGAGCGTGAAAACGGTACGGGATGCATGGAAGAGGACCCCCGGCTGGGAGCCTGAGAAGTCACACGCAGCCCCGGCCCACAGCCCACCCGGGAACACGGTGTGTCATAAGCACGAGAGCCATTTGGAAGCTGGACGCCCACACTCCTCACCCTGCAGGAGGCTCTG
Source organism: Lutra lutra (assembly GCF_902655055.1). Lineage (NCBI taxonomy): Eukaryota > Metazoa > Chordata > Mammalia > Carnivora > Mustelidae > Lutra > Lutra lutra. Next base: position 29,021,664 of record NC_062292.1, read on the forward strand.
GCTCCCTGTACTAGCTGTTCCAGAGCCTCTGGGAGGAAGACTGCACTAGAACCAACTTCTGTAGGAAAATGGAGCGTGGGGGACAGTCATGGTGCCAAGCTTGTGAGCTGGGATCCCCCAGGCCCATAAGAGGGGGTTGGTAACAATCAGCTCTGCACCCAGAGGGGTCCTGGCAGGAACTCGGCTTGAGCCAGGCTCTTAACAAATGGTCTGTTGCTTTGACAGAGGTCTGGGGGCGGGGGGCAGCACAGGGAGAGTGAAAGGCTCACTCCTCAGAGCCTGAAAGCATGACATCAGCCAGGGCCAGCTGGACAAGGGCCTGGAGCAGAACCTCCATTTACCTCCTGACTTAAAGGTATGGGGTGCCTACGGCCCTGGTCTTTGACTACCTCGGCAACAAAGAGGCAGGACTGGTAAGCACCCCTGCTTCACACAGGTACACACTGGGGCCCAGACAGGGACAGGAGCCCCATCAGCCCACGGCGGCCCATGTGGCAGAGCTGGAAGAGAAGCTGAGAGAGCGGCTCTCAGCCCAGCGAAGGCCACGTTCTCCCTCCGGTCTCATTATCAGTCGGCAGGTATGCTGGGACCCAGCTGTGCTCTCTGCACTGGACCAACAGTTGGGGAAGACACACAAAGTAGGTGTCATCTGAGAAACAAGACCAACCCACGGGATGAGCGGGAAAAGCGAAAATGAGAGCAGCAGGTAGACCAGATGATTCACTAGAACAGACACTTGGTTTCCAAGCACACTCCAGCCACTGTCCCCCAGTCGGGGTTAACAATCTTCAGACTCGTGTTAAGAATCACGACTGGTGCTGACGCTGATCCCCTGATGGCTGAGGGTGGGAGGTGGGGAACCGCAAGCAGAACATGAAATGATGGGATGGAAACAGCACTGGGGAGACCCAGGTGCTCACCGCTGTCTTCCCCTGGTCTGCCTTTGAGGACTGCTCTGGTCTCCAAGCATGCCTGAGAATCCATACAGGGAAATCGAGAGCACCCCTCCGCATCAGCTGCACAGGCCAGAGTGAGAGCTAGCAGGAAAGATAAAACACACAACAGTGGGCACGAGCGATCGGGTCCCCTGCCAAAGCCGTGGCTTTTCCCTGCTTTTCCTTCAGTTCACATCAATTCCCAAGCACTGAGGCCCCTCTTTTCAGGATGTATCAGACTTGGAGTCCAACCCCGGGCAGTGAGACCAGGACTGACTGAACCTGGCCTCACCCAACCTGCGAGCCTCGGTGCATCCTCCACGGGCCCCTTTCTGCTCTTAACCTCTAAGAACCCCAGTTCTGGGGGCCTAAGATGGTTATGGTTTTGGGTTTGTTTTTGTTTTTTTTTCACCTCTGAGTCAGGCCACAGAGTGATTTCTGGAAGGATTCCACTTGCATTTCAACCACAGGTCCCCCCAGAGCAGCCAAGGCCAGGGAAGGGCTCTCCCATGCTCTCCTGGCATGACGGCATGATGTGCTCGCTGGTGGTTGGTTTGAGGTTGGTTTCTTTGAGGTCCACAAATGATTCTCGGACTCCACAGGGAGAAGTCAAACAGGAATAACCAAGAAACAAGACTTCTCCAAAAGAGATCTGTACCACTGGGATTACTCCAGCTCCGGCTGCAACCTTCGGATTCCTGGTCGACCCCAGAAGCAGGCTGCATGGGCGGTGGGTCTAGGTCCAGCCCATATTCCAATTTTGCCAACTGTCTCAACAATGTCTTTCTTGGGATTCTTTTTTCCTCCAGTATAGGAGCCAATCCAAGATTATGCTTTGCAATTTGGTTTTCAAGTTTGTGTAGTCTTCTTTAATCTTTTGTGACAATGATGCTTTTCAAGGATACCGGCTAGGTATTTTGTGGACTGCTCCTCAGTCTGGGCTCCTCTGGTTCCTCCCTCGTAGACTCGGGCCATGCACCTGGGTTGGGATGGTGTGTTCCTCCCAGGAGATCCCACGCGATGTCCATCTGTCCTACCTTGGAGATGCCAACCCTTTAACTGCTTCACTGGGGTTATCATTCACATCCCATAGCATTTACCCATTTAATAATTCGGTGTGCAACCAAGAACAACCAGTTTCCGGACACTGTCGCCACCCCAGAAGAACCTCCCTAGACATTAGCAGTCCCTCCCATGTGCTCCCAGCCACACTCCTCGGCCAAGCTGCCCTCCACCTCTGTCCATATAAATGCTGATGTACAGTGCGGGGTCTTTCACGACCGGCTTCCTTCCTCTGGTGTAATGTTTTCAAGGTCCAGGCCATGTTATTCTGTTCACTCAGTCAGGATGCTGCGTGATTTTTTCCCTTTGCAAGTCACAAACCTTCTATAGAGGCACTTTAAGACCACGCAAATACCCTGCTCCCTATCAGAATTTCCCCCAGATTTAATTTGATGGCTATCACGCGAACCAGTCTTGATCAAAACGGTTTACTGGGATTGACCATCTCCACGGTCCCTGCCCCCCACAACTTCTCAACCATTAGCTACACCACTTGAAGGGATGGGCAGTGGCCCCGCTCTTCTCAGCAAGCTCATGACTATCCCAGTGAATTCCCCACAGAGCAGGTGCTGTGTCCCAGCGAGGAGGCAGCCAACATCCTCTGCCCCACGTCCCTCCCAGGAGTGGCTGGGACACCAAGAACTCCTCAGAGACAGCCCCCACCATCCCAGCTACAGTCCTGAGAACCCTGCCCCCCACTTCCCTCTGAGCTGGGAAGGCTGAAGAGTGACACAAAAGCCTGCATCCCTTGGGTTTGGGTTCACTAGGTTCAAGGAACAAGGACTCCACCTCTACAACCAGAAATCACCAAGTATTTAGCTTGGTTTGCATGCAACGGGGGTGCTAGGCGCCCGGCGAGGCAGAGGGTAGGTCACACACGGCCCCGACCCTCAAGGAAACGGTTCATTTAAGACTAAGACAACAGAGGGCCGCCGGCCGGCTCAGTCAGAGGAGCGCGCGACTCTTGATCTCGGGGTTGTGAGTTCGAGCTCCACGGGCGGTGTAGAGAGGACTTCAATAAATAAAACTTAAAATATACATATTTATAAAAGATTAAAACAACAGAAGAACCAGAATTTCCGGGGAGCAAAGGGAACGTCCTGAGTGGTCCGACAGTCCTGGAAGGGGGAGCTCACCTCACAGAGGGGTCAGGAGGCCATCTGTGGTGGGCTTGACGGCCAGGCAGGTGCTACCCCCGATGGGGGGAGGCAATCCCAGGCACAGGGGCACCGTGGACTAAAGAAACCAGTGGGGGAGAGCAGGGAAAGCTCCCTGGGTCCCGAAGGCCTGGCGTGGAGTAGGAACTGGGCCTGTGGATGGCGGGGAGCTGCCGAAGGCTTCACAGCAGAGCAAGTAGTCAGAGCTGAGATGAGAGTAAAGCTGTCATCTGGGGGCACAGACCCTGTTGGCCCAGAAACGTTGAGCCCCGGCCGCACTGACTGCCCTGTGACCCAGGAGGGCCCGCATCCGTCGCATGGCTCCTGCAGCCACGTCCGAGGGGGACACATGTCACACGCACAGGCCCGGCCAGAGCCGGCCTGTCCACATGGGGAGGGTGTCTCTGCACCTGGGAAAGCCCCCAGGGTTTGGCTTTTGTGCTGGTGCCTCGCTGTCCATCTTCCTTCCTGGCTTCCAGATGCTTCTCACTCTCAGGAGCCTCCAGGCGGCCTGCATGCGTGTGCCCAGCCCACCCAGGCACAGGCTCCTGCACCCCTGCCCCCAGGCAGCAAGGCCAGAAGCTTCCTTGAAGGCACCTGTACTCACGTGTTCTTGTCACATCACACGTCCCAGGATTTGCAAGAAGGTAGTCAGGAGTAAGACTGGAGGATGGGGCCAGGGAGGTACAAAGGACTGTCAAAGGGCCAAAAACCACAGAACGGGACACTGAAAGAGTGACTGTTCCAGTGTGTGCAGGGGGCCCCAGAAGACACAGTGAGCTGGGCGCCAGTGCTCCCCAGTAAAGCAAGGGTCACCATAAAGCAAGTCACTTGTACCGCTCGGCTTCCGGGACACACGTGAGTCCTGTTCACACCAGACGGCGATGGCGGCCTACTGGTTGTGCGACGGCAGTGATGGGAAGGGCTGACGGGTCTCCAGCCCACAGTCCCTCCTCTGATCGCTGCAAGGCCCACACACACATTTAATTCAACAAGTGGTAATTACGGCAAATAGGCACACACCGCAATTGGCATGGAGGTGGCAGGAGGGCCCTCTTGGGGAAATTGCAGGGACTGGAGCCTCCCTGAAGCTGCCTGGCCCCAGGAGAGCTGGGCCATTTCCTTTGCAGAGTCTTGGGACAGGCTGTTCTCCACAAACACCACATTATTCCTGGCATAGGAGCTGGGCTTCCCAGTCAACAATGACCAAAGCCCATGGGGTGCTCGGCTCCCTAAGAGCGCCCCAGCCAGGCCTGCCCCACAGTCCAGCTTCCAGAACAGTCCTGGTCTCGTGTCAGCCCCTCGTGCCAAGAAAACAGCCTCTCCAATGAATTTCAAAAAATGCCCAGTATATCCTTATGTTCTGCCATTTGAGTAAGAAAATATGGTCCCCACACCCACCTTAGCGTCCCCTTAGAAACTCCGTTCCTGGTAAGCTCGGTTCAGCCTGGGGCACGGAGGCCCCGCACCCCGTTCTCCCGGAAAGCTCCCACACTGTAGGCCCAACGCACAGGCCTGGCACCAGTGGTGGGGTCTCAAGGATCTGGGCCACTCGGAAGGTAAAGGTAAAGCCTGGGAGGGCATTTGTGTGTGCGACACACCTGCACACACACGCACGCACACACACACACACACACACACACACACTCCTCACCGGTCCCTGCTCGCATCGCCTCTAGACCAACAGTGAGGTGGGCTTCAGGCCCTGGGTTTGGGGGGCACCCCCAGCGTGTCGGACGTGTGAGCCAGGTCTCGGCTCTGAGGGACCAGGAAGTGCTTCCGGGGGTCCTACCCACCCTACGGCAGGGGGCACTGAGAGAACACCCCCAGAAACGACCTTGGGAACAAAGAACATTCGGTCAATGCTAACTAGTGGTTAAGAGAACACAATGACCTTGTGAGGTGGCCAAGTAAGAGTCCTGAGCTCCAGTCCGAGACGCGGAGGCTCAGAGAGGTAAGGGGACCTGCTCAGAGTTCTGTGCTCTTGAGAACCAGAGCCAACTCGGAGACTGCCCCCAGCTTCCATGACACTTGGGGCTCCGGGAATCAGGACCCACCGCTGGAAATGTTACTCCATTCCCTGCCGTCCAGGTCGTTCTGTCCAGCCCATTGCTCACTTCCCAGCCAACCAGTTCTGGTGGAAAGCATTCCTTCACCACTGTGACCACATGAGGGGGGCCCTTCCTCCATATTCACACACCCATTTACTACAGCGCACCGCGTCAGCCGGTCAGCCCTGTCAGAGGCGCTCGGAAGTCACTCTCCTTGGCTCACCGCTCGGTGACACTCACTGGAAACGCAGACTTCCCTAGTAGCACCCACTGGCTGACCACTTCCAGCAGCTTGGTCCCTTGCAACATCTCAGAGCAAACAGGGATGCTGCTGTTGTTACTAAACATGACCTGGTCAGCCCTGGCCCAAGCCTCGGCAGGACACATCCCACGGAAGACGCACGGAGCAGGTGTCACTCAGCTTCTGAGAGTGGCGATGTGCTGACCCCGTTGCCACCCCTGACACAGTGCCCCGTGGACACTGATTATTAATGATCCTGCGGGGACCCCACTGCCTCGGGCATCTCCCAGCACGTCACCGTTGTGAAAACACGTCCGTACTTGCGTTAGACCATCAGAGCCCTACGGGAAGGAGGTTCACTCGAGACAATGCTGGTTACACTTTTCTGATTACAAAAGTAATACGTTTTGTGTTTGTTTTAGAAAATTTGGGAAATGTGTAAAAGTATAAAGAAGAAAATAGTCCCCAGGCACTCCCCACCTGTAAACATCCCAGGGTCACCTGGATTTATCTACCCGTCTGTCTTCTATCTTGTACATGCTTGATTTTAAGATTGCACTGATCAGGGGTGCCTGGGTGGCTCAGTGGGTTAAGCTCTGCCTTCAGCCCAGGTCATAATCTCAGGGTCCTGGGATCAAGCCCCACACCTGGGCTCTCTGCTCATCAGGGAGCCTGCTTCCCCTGCCCCACTCTCTGCCTGCCTCTCTGCCTACTTGTGATCTCTCTCTCTGTCAAATAAATAAATAAAATCTTTATTAAAATAACAATAATAATTTTAAAATAAATTTTTAAAAAGATTGCACTGATCAGGAAACACACCATGAATTGAGCAACAACTTTTTAGGGAAGAAAGTAAAAAAAGAAAGAAACCATTTCTCTTGATAGCAGTCTCACGTTCAGAAACATCCACATCTGGGGGAAAGAGGTGCCTTAGGATCCAGGAAATGCAAAAGATGTGAAATCCTACAGACCACACAATTTCAAACTATGTTTTTCTCATTTCCTCCTACAGCTTGCTGTTCCTCATCAGAAAGTCTTTGTAAACACCATTTCAATGGGTAAATAATATTCTACCATCCTTCTACTGTTGTCATCTGGGTTTGTTTGTAATACCAATTTTATAGTCATCTCTACACCTCACGTGGGGCTCGAACTCATGACCCCGAGATGGAGAGTCACCCAATCCGCCCACTGAGCCAGCCAGGCACCCAGGTTTGTTTATAATTTTCAATGTTATAAATAAGGCTTCATGGCATATCTTTATGCCTAACTTTCTGTGCCTGTTTTTGATTGTTTTCTTAGGGTGAGTTCCTGCAAGTGGAATTACTGACTTAAAGGGTATGAACATTTGAAGACTCTTTTTTTTTTTTTAAAGATTTTATTTATTTATTTGGCAGAGAGAGATCACAAGTAAGCAGAGAGGCAGGCAGAGAGAGAGAGAGGAGGAAGCAGCCTCCCTGCAGAGCAGAGAGCCTGATGCGGGGCTCGATCCCAGGACTCTGAGATCATGACCTGAGCCGAAGGCAGAGGCTCAACCCCCTAAGCCACCCAGGAGCCCCCGAAGACTCTTGATACGTAAAGTATCAAGCCAAACTGGTTTCCGGAAAAGATGTCCCAATTTACATTCCTATCAGTGACACATAAAAGCCCCTTCTCTTTCCGTGGCATTGATTCTTATCCCAGCCCTCCCCCCACAAAAAAGCAAGTAATACACAGTTTTTAAAAAATCAAATAGGGGAAAAAGGGCTTTTAGGGGAAAGCAACAGTTCCCTATACTCAGAGCTCTCCCTGCCGAGTCCAGCTTTCCCGAAGGCAAGCACTTCTATTTATGGAACCCCCGTCATGAATGAGGCTCTGTTCTAGGGTGCAGAGATACAGCAATGAACAGAACAAACCCAAACCAGCCAAACAAACAAAAAACAGACAATAGAGAAAATTAGTTAAATATACACTATGTTTGACAGCAACAGTGCTCTCGAGGAAAAGGAAGTAGGGAAAGGTAGGGCGTGTGGGGCGGAGGGGGAGTGGGGAGGAAGGGGAGAGCTGCCGTCTTAAGTAAGATCATCTAGGAAGGTGTCTGGGCTGAACTGTGTCCCCTCAAAGCCCACAGATTGAAATCCTCACCCCCAGCTCTTAAGACTGTGACTGTATTTGGAGATAAGATCTTTTTTTTTTTTTAAGATTCTTTTATTTATTTGGGTGGGGAGGGCAGAGGGAGAGAAGCTCAAGCAGACTCCCTCCTGAGCAGGGAGCCCAACATGGGGCATGATTCCATGACCCCAAGATCATGACCTGAGCCGAAGAAACCAAGAGTCAGATACTCAACCAGCTGAGTCTCTGGGTGCCCCTGGAGATTAGACCTTTAAAGAGGTGATTAAGTTAAAATGAGGTCTTTGGGTGGACCCTAACCCAGGACGACTTGTATCCTTAAAAGAAGGGGAAATTAGGACACAGATACGTGCATGCACAGAGCAAAGACAGGGAGAGGACAGGGAGAACACAGCCATCTATGAGCCAGGCAGAGAGGCCTCAGGAGAAGCCAGCCCAGCCTACAGAAGCATGAAGATAAATTCCTGTTGCTTAAGCCACCCCATCTGCGGTGCACGTTAAGAGGAACCCAGCACCCACAAAACAGCTGTGTGGCCTTGAGGCCGCGGCACTGTAGCAGGTCCTGAATGTGTGAGCCACATAGATATCTGTGGGACAAGCCCGCCAGGCAGAAGGAACAGCAAACAGCACTGCTCTGAGGTGCGAAGGTGGCTCCTAAAATGGGGGCACCTGGGTGGTTCAATTGGTTAAGTGTCTGCCTTCAGCTTGGGTCATGATCCTGGGGTCCTGGGATCAAGTCCCACATCAGGATCCATGCTCGGTGGGGAGTCTGCTTCTTCCTCTCCCTCTGCCTCTCCCCACCTCTCGTGTGTGTTCTCTCTCTCTGCTCTCTCTTTCTTCCTTAAGTAAACAAATAAAAACTTAAAAAATAAACAAATAAAATAAAATATCTGAGGAATGGCAAAGAGGCCAGTGGGGCTGGAACAGAGTGAGCAAGAGGGAGAGCAGTGGGAGGTGAATCCAAAGGACGGTGGACAGAGGACACTCTGGAGCTGCGGGCCCTGGTACGGGGCTGGTCCAAACTAAGACGTGCTGTAAGACTTTGAACACATGGTATGTAAAAAAGAAATATTAAACATGTCCTTAACAATTATGATTGACATGCACTGGATGATAAATTTATTGGGGATATTGAGTTAAATAAAATATACTAGGTAAAGTTAATTTCACCTGTTCCTTTTAGTGTTTTATGATATAGGTACCAGGAAATTTTAGATTATACCTGCGGCTCATGTTACCTTTCTTCGGGAAAGTTCTGGCCCCAGCCCTTGTGGGTTATGATAAAACCTTGAGCTTGGCTCTGGGTGATGTAGAGCGGAGCCGTTGGAGGGTTTCCAGCTCAAAAAAATGACCTGATCTGACTCACTCATGATTTCAAAGGATAGCCCTGGTGGCCATGTTGAAGTGAGACCACTAGGAACATCAATAAAGGTGAGCAGACCATGGCAACCATTCAGGAGAAGATGGGGCTTGGACCAGCAAGGCAGAAGCAGCATGGTAAGAAGTGGTCAGACACTGAATAGATTTTGAAAGCAGAGCCAAGAGCGTTTCCTGACAGATTGGGCGTGGGGTGTGAGAAAAAGAGGAGTCAAGGATGAGTCCGGGTTTATGCTTGAGCTCCTGGATGGATGCCATTTGCTGCAAGGGCGGGGGGAGGAGGGAGAAGCAGGTCTGGGGAAGAACAGGGGGAGCTTGGTTTAGGTAAATTAGTATCGGATGCCTTGTGGTTTCCAAGTGGAAGTGTGGGGAAGTCAGTTGGGTATAAGACTCCAGAGTCCAGGGGGAGGTCTGAGTTGGAGATCTGGCTTTGGGAGTGGTCATTCTAAAGATACAACTAAAAGCCAGGAGACACCATCAAAGGAGCCGGCGTAGGCGGGAAGAAGAGCAAGGTCAAAGAGAAGGCCAAGATCAAGAGCCTCAAGTGCCCCAGGGATCCCCAAGTTTGAAGGCTGCCAAGATGAGCAAGAGAGACGGAGAAGGAGCTGTGAGGTACAGAGTAAACCAAGAGAGGGAAGTGTTCCAGAAGCCAGAGGAAGAGTGTTTTCAAGGAGGGCGTGGGGACTGTGTCTGGCGCTACGGAGCAATCCAGGAGGATTGCTCCTCCAGGAGGAGGAGATAGAGACCTGGCCACGGGATTTAGCAACCCGGAGGAGCTTGGGATCCTGCAAAGTACAATTCAGGTGAGTGACGGAACAGGGATGCAGAACGACCACAATGGGTTCAAGAGAAAGCGAGCGGAGAGGGATTGGTGGCGCCAATCCAGGAACTCCTGCAGGGAACTGTACTGTAATGGGGAGCAGGGAAAGAGCAGTGGCGGGAGGGGGGTGGAAGATCAAAACAGGCTATTTTTAAAAGGGTGGGGGGACAATGTCAGCATGGACGTACACTGCTGGGACTGAACCAGTCGGTAAAGAAACAACGGCAATGTCAGAAAGAGTGGGAATTCTTCTGATGTTTTTCTAATCTCCGGAGTATACTTATATTGCTTTTTCATGTTTTATCAACATTAGGCATTGACTTTCTGCTATGGTATGTAAGATTAGCTGACTGACATCAGCCCTCAACTTCCCACTGCTCTTGTTCCAATATTATCCCAGTATATCATTGTCCCACTATTGTCCCACTGTCCCAACATAGCCCTATTTCGGTTCATCCACTGATCACCTTGGTACCCTTTATTTCTTGGTCTACCAACTACTGACAGCATCTCTTGACACCCCCCCCCAACTTTATACAGGGAGAGTAGTCACACCTCTCCCCTACCCTCTCTGCGTCAGTCAGCTTTGTAGGGTGCCCTAGGGTGGTAACGATGCCAGCTGCTGCAAGATCTTGGCAACTCACGCTTATTTCTTATTCCTATGATGTGCTGTGCCCTGTTTCTGATGCCCTTTTGATTCTGGGAAGCAGCCTGAAAAGCGGCCCCCCTCTGAGACCTGCCACTCTCGCGAGAGCACGAGAAGACCAATACGAGAACCTCACAAGGCCCCTTAAAGTGTTGGCCCGGTCATGGCCTATGTCACTGCCACTCACATCCGACTGGCCAGAGCAAGTCACGTGGCCAAGCCTGTTATCAGTGCGCAGGGAAGGAAGGATCCCCCTTCCCCAGGAAGCATGGCAAGCCACATAGCGTCAGGCGTGGATGTGCCATCCTCTTTTCAGGGAGGACAGTGAATAATAGAGAATAATAATCTATCACAATCCACCTGCCAACTTCTACGGGCTATAGTTTTCCTTTTATGTTGTCAAGATGGAAAAACTTTCCATCTTCTTTATAGCTATTATTAAGCAGTCTTCAGCGCCTTGTCTGTGGTTGCTTTTAAAAGCTGAAAACCACTGAGCAGCATTTATATTATTATGACTACGCAAATATTCTTTGCTGCGGAGTCAAAGAGGTGCTAAGAGCCCATACTGTGCACCACAGTTCCAATAACACAGACTCTATGCGCCTCAAAGAGCCTTTTTTATATTCCATCATTTGCTCCATATCAGGCCACATTTTGATCTGCTTCATATTTGAGCTATACCTTCCCTGAAAAATTTTTGGTCTCCCTGAAATCGCCCATTACCTCTCTTTTTTTATTGTTGGCGGAAGAAACATGTGTTTTCTACACCATATCCCCAATACCTTCCAAATCCTTTCTCATTCCATTTATTGTTTGGAATACTTTTATTCTTCTTTTTTGAAGTCTGTTGACCTTCTGATCTAATTGGGCATTTTGCTTCATTTTTGGATTTTAATGCTTTTCCAGAGCCTTTTGTCTTTATGTTGTTACTAATTGCCTTCCTTTTTTTTTTTTTTTTTTAATCGAATGTTTAATTTCTGGCAGTCCCAATAATACTCTTAGCTCTATGGAATGTTCCCTTCTCACACCATTCTCAGAAAACTCTTTCTTGGGGCCTTCATCTTCCCACTCTAAAGAAGACTGACTGCTCTCAGGCCTGCTGAATGATTTTATCCTCGATTTTCAAGGCTGCCCTGAATCGGATTCCGTGTTTCCTGGATCTCGTATATTCTCTCTTGGTTTACTCTCTGGTTTTACTGAAATACATACTTAAATAACTTCCTTTAAAAGGTTGAATAGGATGTAAATTTCCTGGGTCCTTGCATGCTTGGGACCACCGCACTTACATATAAAATAAAGGCATTGGACCAGATATCTCCAATGGCTATTCCAGGAGTATAATTCTAGTCAATATTCATTCACATATACTATACTATATCAAGGAGAAATTTAAAATGGTTGCTGCTTTCAAGGAACGTACATTTACAGAGGCAAAAAATAAACTCTTGAAACAATTTTTTAAAAAAGTCAGCAATAGGGGCGCCTGGGTGGCTCAGTGGGTTAAGCCGCTGCCTTCGGCTCAGGTCATGATCTCAGGGTCCTGGGATCGAGTCCCACATCGGGGTCTCTGCTCAGCAAGAAGCCTGCTTCCCTCTCTCTCTCTCTCTCTGCCTTCCTCTCCGTCTACTTGTGATCTCTCTCTGTCAAATAAATAAATAAAAATCTTAAAAAAAAAAAAAGTCAGCAATAGATGCCACAAGATAGGGCAAAAATCATCAGCAGTTTGAGCCTCGGGGCTAGAGGAAAGACAGAAACTGAGCCATCCCATGATGCTTTTGCTACAGAAGCAAGACTTTAGTTGGGTGTCAAAGGGTAGGCAGTATATTAAAGATAGACTAAATATTTATGAATATCCAACAGTCAATTTATGGCTAACATTAGTCTGAAGGAATGGGTAATGGTTAAGGGAAGCTCTCCCCCCATCACTTCCCTGTTGCCATCTGAGTCACCAACATTTTCATTGCACCAAGTCAATCAATAAAGATAAAAATTTTAAGTATGAAAGTATAATTTTGTCTGTAACCCAACAGACAAACTTTCCATCCATTCTGGGGCATAACAATTAACTTTCATCACATATGTGAATAATTGTGTATAAGCTTATAAATGCCCTGTTTTTTGGACTGTGAAGCTACTGACCATGGTCTGTATCAGCAGTGGGTCACTGAGTGAGACGACGTGGAGGGCCACACTCTTGACCACCATCCGTGCTTTTTAAAGATTTGCTGATTTGTTTGAGAGAGAGTATATGTACACTGTGCGCACGGGCAGGGGGAGGGATAAAGGGAGAGGGAGAGAAAAGCCCATCTCAAGACCCTGAGATCATGACCTGAGCCGAGGAAACCAAGAGTTGAATGCTTAACCAACTGAGCCACCCAGGCACCCCTATTGTCATCCGTTTTTAAAATTTATTCTGTATTGTTCCAATGAGGAGTCAGAGTGACCACAAATCAGAAATCCCAGGAGAGGAAACATCCTCGACAGAGTGACAGCACTGTCACTTACATCGACAAGTCCCTAGGGATTGTAAGGACTGGGCTTCTCACGCTAGATGACCCTGAGACACTTGTCAGAGGAAACACATGACTGCCTCCAGCCACCCCCCACCCCACCCACTCTGTCCCATTTGATTTGCAGATGTGGAAAAGACTTGCAGAAGTGCAAGTTTCCAGAAAAAAGAACCGATCTTGGGGCCAAAGGTCTGACCCATTTTCGGCAAAGAGTGGGAGTAAAATGAGGATAGCAAGGGCTTGGGGCCCTGTGGCTGACTCCCTAGGCAGGGTCTCACCTCCTACAACACCTCTGGGAGGCTTTCTCTGGACCCCACGTCCTTCTAGGAAGAAGTAACTGTGCTCAAACACTCTGTTCTTGCTGTCTTGACAGCATTTATCAAATCCAAACAAAGTTTGCATCCATGTTCCCAATAGTCTCTGACACCTGGACTGACTGACTCATCCTCACGCCCCGGCGCTTGCTAGGTAGCGGTTGCTCTGTGCTGGTTGAATGAATGAGAGCACATGCATTGAAAAAAAGCTGCATTTCATCAAAGGGCAGAGCCTGACATCAATATTCAGTTTTCATGGGAGCTTCAGATAAGCCACAAGGACCTGGCAGAGCCTGGCAGAGGGGATCTAGGCCAAGGAGATGATTTCCAGGTACTGAGGCCACTCACACCGCTCATGGAGGACAAATAAAACAAAACAACAACAACAAAAAAGCCAACAGAACAAAACACACCTGCAAGTTTTGCGTGGCCTGCATTGTCACCCCGGGCTCCGCTGCAGAGAGATCCACAAAGACTCAAAGCCAAGGTCCTGGAGTGTGCCCAACACACCCAGTGGTGGGCGGCAGTGGTCAGCCCTGCAGAAGGGCCAGGGGCAAGAGGAACCCACCCTCCTGGGAGCACTGCCTCTTTGCCCAACCGCTAAGCTTTCTAGAATTTCATACTGTCCTCTCCACAGCCCAGAGTAACAGGCATACTTGACTTACAGATGAGAAACACCACCCAGGATCAGGAGCCCCTCCCCGGGAGTGCAGAAGCGAGGGGGGTGGGCCGAGCTGTGCGCCTGCCAACCAGACAATGACAAGCAAAACAAAAGGGGGGGGGGGATTCCTGGATTCGGTCCTTGAAAATTCAGAAAACTGTACACCCTTGGCTCACCTGTTTTATTACTTGTGCATTTGCTAATTTTCCCTTTATTTTCTTCAGGCTTCTCAGAAAGGTTTCCTAGAAAAATCCCATAGGATTCTGATCTAACCAAGGGAGGTGTGAAGAGGGAAGAAAGAGCTGGATATAACCAGAGGCAGGGGCATAACCCAGAGAGGGGAGAGCTGGGAAAGCCAGTACAGCGTGGAGGCCGGCAGCTAGTTGTTGCCTCCTGCATCCGTCTGCGGTGGGGAGGGATCCCCTCACCCAGCAGCTTGGGCCGACCCCTCCCAAACAGGAACGCAATGCATAATTCTGCAAAAGACCATACGAGGTGCCCTTTACTTGACTTTTTAAAAAAAGCAGAATGAAGACCCATCCCCGACCGTGATCTTCAGGTCCCCAGAGAGACTAGGCGGTGCGTTTGTACTCCAGCAGGTGGGAATTTCTGACGCAAAACTAACAACAGCTAGCTGTCCCCGCGGCGTCTAATTGTGGGGATAGCCGGCCTGGTGACACGGCCCCGGGGCGGGGGAGGGGGCGGAGGGGACAGGCTGCTGGACTCGCCGCCAGGGGGGAGGCACGGCTGTGCCGCCCACCTAACTTCCTGCTCAGACAGATCTGCAGGCCCGGCCCCCGCAGCCGCCCAGGGCACAAGCAGAAGCAAGCACCGAAGGGAAAGTGAACACGTCCCGCGTGGATGGGCGTGACCTTCGCTACCTCGGCCACGCACCGCCCCAGGGAGCCGGCTAAGCGCGAGGCCGTGAGAAAGGCCATAGTAAATCAGCAAACGGCTTCCAGCTGACCTCTGTTCTTGGGAACTTGGAGCCAGGCGCTGGCAACTGGCTGGCGCGGGGGCAGGCTCTCTCCTAGGGAGGGCACAGAGGTGGCTACCGCTCTAGTCCCGCACGCACTTGGGGTGCGGGGGGGGCCTCCCGGCAAGAACAGCGGGTGCCAAGCAAGCAAGCAAGCCAGCCGGGAGTTGGGGGAGGGCGCGCAGACAGAGATTTGGGGTTGGGTCAGGAGAGGGAGGGTCAGGGAAACCTCTCTGCAACCTTGAGCACCCCCTACCTCTGTAATGGGACTCTTTTAAAATTTGGGACACTGGGAGCAACAGGGCCCCCTCCGGGCAGCCAGAGTCCCACACAGAATTATATCGGCGCACTCCCCACTTTCTTGAGAACCGAAGGGAGCTATGGGGTCACCTCTGGCCGTGAGCGGTCCAAACCCACAGGCATTCAAACTGATGAGACCGTCCTCCTCCCCTGGGTGCTGGCGGACTCGCGGACACCCCGGAAGAAGGCGGAGGACACTCGCCCCCGCACGGTCCGCACCCCGCGAAGACAGGTGGGCTCGCGGGGTGTCTCCAAAGCCCGGCTGGTCCCCCTCTTCCCGAGCTCGGCGGACCTCTCTAATGCCCGGGAGCTCCACGCCGCCCCGCTCCCCTGGCTGGGCCCCCAGCCCCTCGAAGAAAGGGGCTCCCGGAAGGGCGCGCGAGGGGCAGGATTCCGGGGCGTCTGGAGCGGAGCCTCGCGGGGGCCGGGGGAGTCGCCCGTTGGCCCCGGGGTCCCCGGCAAAGTTCCGGCTTTTGGGGCCGCACCACCGCGCTCACAGGTGGGAGGAGGTGAAGGGCGGGTCAGGGAGCCCCGAGCGACGCCTCCCCCCGGGCGCCCACTCCGCAAGCCTTGGCCACCCGCGCGGGGGCGCTGGGAGCGCGAGCCGAGGCGCGCGCTGGCGCCACCCGAGGGCGTCCCCCGTGCCCTCCGCGCTGGGGCTCGGGGCGCAGGGGTCTCGAGCGCCGCCGCGTCTTACCCAATCCCGGCACGAAGGTGTTGAGGAAGAGGCAGATGACGGCCACCGGGAAGGGCATGTAGGGGATGGCGGCGCGCAGGGGGCCCTTCTTCTCGCGGACCTGCACCACCACCCCGCTGGACGAGGACGCGGCGCGGGGGTCCGCCGCCGCCACCGCCGCCGCCGCCGTCTCGGCGTCTTTGTGCGAGGGCTCCATGGCGGGGCGCGCACAGGGGCGGGTGGCGGCGGCTCCGCGCCGAGCTCAGGCGGCCAGCGTGCTCCGGCGCCGCGCGGCTCGCGGAGAACCCCGCACTCCCGCGTCGCCACGCGCCCGGCCCTCTGCCGCGCGCTGCGCCGCGCCCACACCCCGGCGCGGGGCGGAGGGGGCGGTGCGACACTCGGCGACAGCACCCCGACGCCCCTCCCCGCCAGGCCCCTTCCCCGCCCTTCTCCCCGCCTCCCCCCTAAAAATGCCACTTACCGATCCCGGCGGAGGCAGGAAAGTAGAAGAGGAACGCGGGGGCAGCTCGTGCGGTGCAGGTCCTGGGAGGGATGGACGCAGCTCGCCCCCGGGAACAGGTGAGCCGGGCGCGAGTCTCTGCCCGGGGCACCGCGAACCGGGCTGGTGTGCTCGGCGGGCCCTGTCGCGAAAGCCACACATCGCGGGGCGGAGGGATGCCAGGGGCGCACAGCGCCTGGTGCCTAGTAGGCCTTCGACTCGTTCCGATCTAAATGGATTTCGTTCTAGTCGAGAATAGAGCTGAAAGCAGGAGACGCGGCTTTTCAGACAGGGTCACGACTGGTTAAGATGGGACCGTCCCCTACAGACACACACACACACACACACACGCGCGCGCGCGCGCGAGCGGGCGCGGAAGGCGGTTAGAAATGCGGGATGTTGGGAACCAAGCCTTGAACTGTCCTGGAGGAAAACCTGGCCTTTTGTGTGCTCGACGTGGTGGTTCAAAAGCCAGCGGGGACACAGCGCCGTCTGGTGTTGACAATGTGACAGTTTGTAGAAGCGAGAGGGTTCACCCGCGGCTGGAGCCTCTGTACTGAATTAGGGTTTGGGGGGAATTTTTTTAAGTGGCCTCGGTGCCCAGCATTGGAGCTCAACGCAGGCTCCAACTAGGACCCTGAGGTCAAGACCTGAGCTGAGATCAGGAGTCCGAGGCTTATACAAATGAGTCACCCAGGCGCCCCTGAATTAGGGTTTTTGAATAATGCTGCCCTGACCTCTACACCTGGAAAAGTGATCGGTTGAAAGCAACCATCTCCTACCTTAGGGAGACGTTCTGTGAGTTGGAATTACCCAGATATTAAGCGAACAGTCTGGATGATCAGAAGAAGGCAAATCCATTTCCCTCTCCATTTCCCTCCTTCTCCAGGAGTAATAGTGATTGTAGGGGTCGGAGGAAGGCTGCTGAAAGACCACAGGTTGTTATGGGTCCCTGGATAAAATAATTTTAAAAGCAGACGCTCAGCAAGGGGTACTGAAGATACTCCAGAAACACACTCACTTGCACGCTCGTGTGTTGCATGTGCACACACAGTAACTAGCTCAGACCTGGCAGTCGGAGTGAACAAGACTGAAAATTTCAGTCCCGACTCCGCCACTCATTACCTATATGACTTAGAAGAGCTCACAACCTCTTCTGGGCTCAGATTGTAACATCAAAGCAGGAATTGATACATATTTAATGAAGGTCTAATACCGCTCTGATTCTAGGGAGAGTTAGGAAGGAATAAAACCCAGGCTCTTTCTTCAATGGTCTAATAGACCAACTGAGTCACAGTGATAGAGTCAGACAGTGACAGATGGCAAGGTGCTGAGCAAATGTGGGCCTGTCCATGGAGCTGCTGCCCACTGTGAGTGTAGCAACGGCTAGAGCCAGCTGCTTGCAGGAGACCTATTTTATTTTAAACAAATGCTTCCTGGACACCTGAGTGGCTCAAGTCAGTGAAGCATCTGCCTCAGGTCATGATCCTAGGGTCCTGAAATTGAGCCCCACATCCGACTCCTTGCTCATTGGGGAGCCTGCCTCTCCCTCTGCCTGTGCTCTCTCTTTTCTCTGACAAAAAATAAAATCTTCTAAAAAAAAATAAAATTAAAGAGGGGCACCTGGGTCTCAGCTGGTTGAGCAGCTGCCTTCAGCTCAGGTCATGATCCCGGGGTCCCAGGATCGAGCCACACATCGGGCTCCCTGCTTGGCAGGGAATCTGCTTCTCCCTCTGCCTGCTTCTCCCCATGCCTGTGTGCGCACGCGCTCTCTGTCTCATTCTATCTCAAATAAATAAATAAATAAATATCTTTTTTTTTTTTAATTTAAAAATAAAATAAAAAATAAACACTTCTTGATTGGAGCGCTCTCTGCCAGGCACTGTTCTAAGCACTTTACACATTTCCACTCACTGAATTCTTATCACAACTCTACGGAGTATCATGGATTCCCTATTCTGCGGATGAGGGATAAGCCTGGGAGCACTGAGGGGTTGAGTAGCTTGCACACGGTCATCTGCTTGTAAATGACACAGCCAGGATTGGAATGCAGGCAATCTGGCCCCAGAATCCATACAGATAGCTGTTATTTTATTCAGAAACCCAGGAAATAACCCATATTCTATGAATATTCTCTCGCAGATCACCTGAACTATTTTAGGGCCATGAGAACACTATTATTCCTGGGGGGAAAAAAGATTTCAAGGAAGAAAATGGATTTACATCTCCCAACTTGCTAGATGATTCACTTAATGGTCTAGATGTCAGAAAGACATCCAGGCAGCAGCAGCACATACAAAAGCATGAAGTCTAGGAAAGTAGGGAACATTCCAGGGATTGCCGTATGCCTGGGGCTCGGCTCAGGCGTGTGCGGGAGGGACAGGAGTTGGCTCTGGGGATGGGCAGGAACCTGGCGAGGAAGGGCAAAGGAATCTGGATTTCATCCCGGTGGCCATGGGGAACCCCTGGAACATTTCCAGGAAGGGTGTGGCGTGGCATGGGGGTTCCAAGGCACTATTACTCTATAACAAACTACCCCAGAATCTCGTGGTTTGACCCAACTTTTGGGTAACACTCACAAACCCAGTAGGTCAGGAAATGTCTGGAGGCTTAGCAGGGAAGACGCAGATGGTGGCGGTTAGAGCCACTGGGGCTGAGGGTTCATTTCCAAAGGGGCGCACAGGTCTGGTACTTGAGAGCTGGCTCAACCAGGCACATTCCCTAGACCTCTTTTTAGCAAGAAAAAATAACATTTTTGCTGAGATCTGCTTCCAGACTGCTCTCAGGTACTGTTTTAAGCACTTTACACATTTTTACTCATTTCGCTCCAAGAAATTTGTACACAGGGATGGCTCCTGCTGGCCAACACTGGCACTGTGGCATCGGCAGTAGAAGGATTTGGCTTGAAGCTCTGCATCTTTGAACAATATCTTGACCTCTCTCTGTCTCAGGCTCCAAAATCAGAAATATTACTGATCTCATTTGTCGATGTATAAGGATTAAACGAGAGAATGTGGAAGGTGCTCGATGAACAGCAGCTGGGTGAGGAGGTTTTTCATCCCAAGTGATAGAAAGCCAACACAGGGGCACCTCAGTGGCACAGTCAGTTGGGAATCCAACTCCTGGTTTCGGCTCATGGCCTGATCTCAGGGTCATGAGATCCAGCCCTGCATTGGGTTTTGCGCTCATGTTGGTGCTACAGTGAAGGAATTCTGCAGATGTCGGTGAGAGCCCCTTTGTGTTAGTCAGTGGGAGGTTGTCTGGGGTGGGCCTGGCTTCTTCAGCCAGAAGAGACACCCTGGACAGCTGCTGGGTCAACAAGCACTCTCCCTTCCCTCTGGATCTTCCTTTTCAGGGCAATGTGTGGACACATAGCTTTGACCTTGGCATGGGGTTCCAGCCTGGTTGTGATCTTCCTACCCTAAGTACCTGCCTTGTGGACCCCAGACTTGCTGAGCCAGCCCCTATAGTGAACAAATCCGTACCTCTGTCTATCTACCTGTCTGTCTGTCTATCATCTACATGATTCTGCTAGTTCTGCTTCTCTTCTCAACCCCAGCTGATACAATGGGCTCAAATTATGTCAAAGAGTCAACTAATCAACAAACACCTCTCTGTCTGACTCTTTCTGTGTCTCTCTCAAACTCTATCTCAGCAAGCCGGCCTCCGTGTGTAGCTTCATTCTGTTGACCGGTTCTCCCCGGGTGGGGAGGAAGACAGGCTCTGAACAGCCCAGACTCACATCTTCCCAAGTGAGCCCGGCAGAAGGACAAGGCTTTCTCTCCCAGGGTCCTCTTGGATTGGTCACTGTTGCCAGGGTACTGTGGCCGAGTACTCAGTTTGACCAGGTCTGTGATGAGGGGGATTCTGGAACTGATCGCCTCCGCCAGCCTCAAGGTTTAGGTGGAAATGCAGCCAGACAGGGGCATGGGGATGCGTGCTAGACAAAAGTCACCGCAATGTACTCTGAATGACAGTGAGTGAGCTTCTGGGTAACTAACCTTTCCAGTCACTGAGCTTGACCTACAGGAGCCACGTGTTTAGACTTCTTCCACGTGCTGGCCTCCACTGGTTGCCTTTCCCAGAAGTAACATACCCCTATGAAATCGTAAAGACAGAGCCCAGCCTGCTTGTCCCAAAATCTCACACCACTGCTACCCTGCTGGGTGATCTTGGTCAGAGCATGTCATCTCCCTGTGCCTCCATTTACCAGTCTGTGTAATGGGAATGGCCACAGCCAGCCTTCCTGCTCCAGAAGACCGGGAGTGTGGACTTAGACCACAAGTTAGAATAGGAGTGTTGTTTCCCTTCTCCTTCTGTGAACGGGACTTCTCACCCTCCTTCCCCAAACAATGGTCTGCCCTCCCCACTGCTCCCCAAGAGCCACAATGCTATAGTGTTTGCAGAGGAACATGATGAGGGAAAGAAAGTTTACAAGGCCAAGGTAAATAAGAGAAGTGACGGCATGGGTCCCCGTGCTCAATGTCCCAATGAGAGGCACACGAGCCAGAGCGCTCTCCTGGACTCAGAGTGGACTATGGGCATCCTTTTGTAAATTGAATACAGTAGGCCTGAGGGTAACGTGGGCAGCAGAACAATAATCAGACCAGGCTGTCTTGATTTGGACACCAGCTGCTTACAGAGGTATTTGGAAAGCTAGTGCTCTCAGGAAGTCACCCCTGCAGACACCGGTGATGGTGGCAGAGCTAACTAAGCACCCTGCAGGAAGCTGAGCTTGGTTGCGGCCCTGTCTATGGGGGAAAGACCCGGGACCCTGGCAAGCACCGGGCCCACTGGGAAACCATCCTGCCTCATGCCCCACCCAGGCTTTAAGCACGGAGGGAGGGGAGAGTCATCACCGCACTGAATTCAGTCTCAATGAACTGAGAAAAACAGTAGTTACCGGGAGCTCCTGCGGTGACAGGGAGGAGACCGCTGTCTGTTTAAGAGTCCCAGGACAGCCACTGCTGGGAGCTGGAGCTTTACCTGGCAAGTCCTGCTTCTTATGCAAACAGCTTCACATTGTTCTACAGTTGGTAAGGCTGCAGCTACAGACCAGTCCCCAAGAAAAACGTGAAACGCTGTCAAGAGAGAAAACAGGAGAGCCAACAAAAGCCTTCCCAATCTGAAAGCTCCTGAAATCGGGCAGATTGACATTATCTAAAGAACCCAGGACTCCCAGAGCCCCGCACGCAGTAGCATCAGCCAAATTCCCCACCTCATCGGGAGGCGAGGAGGGCTGCCCTAGCAGCCTTCTCCCTGCACAGGGCAGTACCAGCTTGCGCGCCACAGGGCTTGTCCCCGGAGGGAACCAGGCAGCCAGGAGCACACCTGGAACATGTAGTAGCCAGCAGCCCTAGTAGGTCATAGTAATAATATATCATCGTCATATTATTAGTAATATATAATAGTATATAGTAATAGTGTATAGTATAGAATATAGTATAGAATAGCATATAATAGTAGTATATAGTCATAGCAGCAGCCGTAGTAGGTAGTAGTAGTAATATATCATAGTAGTAGTAATAATATATAGTATAGAATAGCGTATAGTAGTAGAATGTAGGAGTGCTGGTGGTATGCAGTAGTAGCAGCAGCCATAGTAGCCATAGTAATAATATGCCGTCATCATAGTAGTATATAACAATAAAGTAGTAGTAGTATTGGTATATAGTAACAGCGGCACAGTAGTAGCTAGTAGTAGGAATATGTAGTAGTAGCAAGAGTATAGAATAGTAGATAGTAGAGTATGTGCTAGTAGTAGGTAGTAATAGCAACAGCAGTAGTAGGTAGCAGCCGTAGTAATAGTACATAGTATCTAGTAGTATGTAGTAGTAGCGTGTGGTAGTAGTAGTGCTGGTATGTAGCAGTAGCAGCAACAGTAGTAGTATGTAGTGGTATATGGTATATCATAGCATGTAGTAGTATGTAATACTAGCATGTGGCGGTAGAATGTCATAGTGGTAGTATGTGGTAGCATTGTGTAGGAGTGATGTGTAGTGATATGCAGTAGTACTAGGTAGGAGCTACTGATACTACTAGTAGTAGCATGTAGCAATAGTATGTGGCAGTAGTAATATATAGTAGCAGTGTGTGGTAGTATATAATAGTAACATGTTGTGGTAGTAGGTAGTAGTCATCCTATGCAGTGGTACTAGTACTATGTAGTACCATGTAGCAGTCACAGCATCTAATACTACTGGTAGTGCAGTGCAGTAGCACGTAGTAGTCATACTGTGTAACACTACTAGTGGTATGAAGTAGTCGCGTACTGCTCAGTACAGTAGCCCTTAGCCCCCTGTGTCAAAGTAAAGTTAAATTAATGAAAGTTCGGTAAACTTACCATTTGGGTCCCCAGCTGCGCTGGCCACATTCTAAGGGCTCTGTGGCCACGATGCAGCCTCAGACTTGCCTCCTGAGAGGTTGGTTTCTTTCTCTAGTCCGTCAAATCTCAGGTCAGTGAGGTAGCTCGGGTCCCCCAAGTCACCAGGACCGGCGAGACTCGCATGGTGCCCACTGAGTCGGGGGGCCGGGTTCCTTCCATCTTGACACTCTGTCATTCCTGGGATGTCCTCTTATCTGTGGGGCCCAGAAAGAGTGCACTCTCTCCTTTGGAAGGTGCCCCCAGGCTGTGCACCCACCTCCTCCCCTGGTGTCCACTGGGCAGAAACTGTCACAGGGCCTCGTCCAATGCCGAGGGGGGGCTGGGAACCTTTATCCTGGTGGGAAATGGTGAGCCCGCCACTGTGGGTGAGGAGGAGCCCTTTGGGGGGTGTGGGAGCACACAGCAGCCCCTCCCCCAGCAGCTATGGCAGTGGGAACCCATGCCCCCCAACCCTCCCTTCCTGTAGCCTTTCTGTCTGTGTGCTGCCTCTCTCCCCTCCCATGTTCCCATCTCCCCCCTCTTCTTCCATCCCTTGCCACTGGCACTGCCTTCCCACCTCCCCTGGGCCCACCCCTCCTGCCACGGGAGTCCCGCTGCCCCCCTCTCCCGCACCCCAGCCCCCTCTCCACCTCTGGCATTCGTTCTGTCCTCCCTCCAGATGCAGCAGACCCACCTCACTCAGCCTGCTAATTAATCCATAATCAATCTATAAATCAGCTCTCCTGATTGTCTCTGGTGGGGATGAGGTTTGCGTTTCCTGTAATTACAGATGAAGATGCAGCCAATAAAGCAAAGTGACTAACAGGGACAATGAGGTGACCTCAGAAGACCCTACCTCTTCTCCACTAGGGACTTCCTGGCCAGGCCCTGGACACAGATGACCAGACCCCTGCTGTCCTCCTCCCCACATGTCCCCAAGGCTGAGGCTGTGGGAGCCTAATGGACCTCTGGCCTTGAGCCCGATGTCCATACCCTGAAGGTCACAGAGAGAAAGTTCTCCAAGGGGGACGAGACTCCTGCAGAGGGTTCCTTCTCACACTCAGGAGAGCCCCTCCCTTTCCAGGTCTCGGGTAATAATTCTCTCCGTCCACTTGGGTATAGAGGCCGGAGAGGCTAGGGCTTTCCAAGAGCTGTGGGTCACCTACCCAGTCTGAGAACTGCATTTCGTCTGAGCTATTCCCAACCAAACAGAAGGGGACCACAGGCAGCGGGGGACATGAGAGTGGGGACCCAAAGTGGGGAGGGGTGGCTGCGAGGACTGATGAGAAGATGTTCCGAAAGCTGAAAATCAGTCTCCCTCCCTTCTCCCTCTCCAGAAGCCCCAGGAGGGTTGGAACGAGGCCACTCGGTTGAGGCAGGGCACGCTGACCATTCGTCCCACCCTCCCGTGAGGCTCCTTGCAGTCCAGCCTGGGCTTCTAGAGCCTTCTCCCCCACCCTCTTCCCTGCAACACCCCCACACCCGGGCGATGCACAGAGGCTGCACATCTTGGGTGTTCAATCCGTGTGAATTGCCTTCGCCCACTAGTGCGGGCACCAATCAATTCATATCTTGAATTGAATCCACAATCCACATGCAATTTTCTCATCCAGCTTCCCGGCATCCCCCAAGCCACTGACGTCTTCTCGGAAGCAGTGGGTGTCCTAGAGTTGATGAGTCGCTAGAGGAGGAGGGAAACCAGGGAGAAGTAAGGAGAGGGGTGGGTTTGGGAGAGGGAAACAGAGGCAAAGAGAGCTTGCCTTGTACCCTGAAGGTAATCCATGCCAGGGCAGGTACTAGGGGGGCTCGTGTGTGGTCACACTTATGACACTGACATTGAACTAAGAAAGCGGCAGGATAGCCCAAGTGATGGGGAGTGCACCTGTCGTGATGAACACTGTGTAAGGTAGAGACTTGTGGAATCCTCTTTGTTTGGTAACTGTCCTGGGATTCAGTAGAAGGGAAGGAAGAAAGAAACAAAAGAAAGACCTGGGAAATGAAACAAAGAAAAGCAATCAATCACAAAGACCCCACCCACCCCAGCCCAGTCCTGGGCCACCTCACATCTCCGAAGCTGGGTCGTGCAGAGACCCTGTGGCTTCTTCCTGACCTGTTTCCAAGTCTGTCAGCTGAACTCCCTTTGGCCCTAAAACTGGGTGGCCTGGCCTGGTGGCCTTCCAGCAGCAAGCCCTCCAGCCTGGCTCCCAGTACCCCAACGGGCAAAGGGCAGGGCCAGGCCAGGGCCACTGGGCACATGGGGACACGAAGTGCTGTTGTTCCTGTAGCCACCACACACTGGTCTCTCCTGGCATTTAGATCCTGGACATGGGTTGGTTTTTTCCCTCCTAAACAGTCAAATCTTTTTTTTTTTATTTTTTTAAAAAGATTTTATTTATTTATTTGACTGACAGATCACAAGTAGGCAGAGAGGCAGACAGAGAGAGAGAGAGAGAGAGAGAGGAGGAAGTAGGCTCCCTGCTGAGCAGAAAGCCTGATGCGGGACTCGATCGCAGGACCCTGAGATCATGACCTGAGCCGAAGGCAGAGGCTTTAACCCACTGAGCCGCCCAGGCGTCCAGCAGTCAAATCTTATGTCAGCACCTCCAAAGCT
Organism: Lutra lutra; assembly: GCF_902655055.1. NCBI lineage: Eukaryota > Metazoa > Chordata > Mammalia > Carnivora > Mustelidae > Lutra > Lutra lutra. The sequence continues at coordinate 29,046,973 of NC_062292.1, forward strand.
CCTAGGGGCCACAGGAACTGCCGTGCTACAATGGCCCTCCAAAAGGCCCTTGGGCATGCCACCCACACCCTCCCAGAGCCCCCAGAGAGCCTGTGTGGCTGCACCCCAGGGAGGCATGCTGGGCACCCATACATTCTAAAGCCAGGACAGCAGGTGCTCGGGCCCATGAAGAGCGGTGTCCTCGGAGGGGCAAGCCTGCTTCTGCCTCTCGCCAATGACATGACTCTGAGCCAGAAACTGAGGCTCTCAGGGACTCAGTTTCCATACCTGTAAAATGGGACAACAACAGTACCTACCTTATAACATCAGCAGGACAATGTCCTGCAAAGAACTAGGCACAATGCCTGGCACATAGTAAGTGCTCTGGAAATGGTACCGTGAGGTCATAGAAAATAAATATACATTGGTCTCTGCCCCATTTCCTGGTACAGGGCTCCTGTGATAAGAACACTAGGAATGGTGACCTCCATTCCTGACATAGAACTCCTGAAACGTCAACGGCGTGGGTGACAGGAGTGTCTCTTGTTTGAATGAGGCGACTCTGCGTGGGCTCCTGGGTGGGGACGGTCACTGGAAAAATCAAGCCATGATTAGGAGATTGGAATTTTCAGCCCGCCTCATTCTCTGGAGAAGGGAGAGGGGCTGGAAACGAAGTTACAGAGTGAGGCCTCCATAAGACCCCAATAGTACACGGTACGGAGAGTTTCCAGGGAGGGAAACTTGTCCACTAGGGAAGGGACGCACCCCAACACCACCAGGACACAAACTCCTGCATTCAGGACCCCCCCAGACCTCACCCAACACATCCCTGTGTCTGGTGGTTCCTCTCTACCTTTTATATCCTTCAATAAACTGGTGATTGTAAGTGTTTCCTGAGTTCTATGAGCCGCTCTAGCAAAGCCCAGGTGACAGCCAGGACCTGCAACGTGTCCGAAGCGAATGTGGGGGCAGGGGCCGTCTCACGGGGCTGAGCCCGGCAGGGTCTGACACCATCTCCGGGTCAACAGCATCAGAATGGAGCCACACTGTAGGACACAGAGCGGGTGTCACGGAACTGCAGGGTGTGAGGGGGGCCTGCACACATTCAGGGACCAGAAGTGTCGGATGTAGGTGTTCTGTGTGAGTAGAAAAGAACACACACAGGAAAGAAACAGGGAGGGGAGGACTGGGTGTTTCCATACACAGGAAGGTAGAAAACTGAGTCGTTCCTGTGTAGGTGAGTATTATGACGGTCATTGCTAACACGTTACAGAGCAGGCTGGGACAGGTCCCTTGGTAGCTGCTGGTCATCTCATTCTCGAAGCACAGACACACAAAGAATTGATGATTCCTCTGGGGTGGTGGTAGGAAGAACACGTGCCCCCAGAGATGACCCCACAGAGTAACAAAGTAGGTGGTCATCTAAGCAGAGTGATTAAGAGTGATCTCAGCATCCAAATGAACCGTTTTTAGAGCTCACAAGTCATGCGTCCCTAAAATGGCACCACTGGGGACAGCTCGCTAGCTCAGTCCACGGAGCATGCAACTCTTAACCTCAGAGACATGAGTTCAAGTCCCACATTGGGTAGAGAGATTACTTAAAAATAAAATCTCAAGGGTAAGGCAGAGGCTCAGGTCATGATCCCAGGGTCCTGGGATCGAGCCCCACATCGGGCTCTCTGCTCGGCGGGGAGCCTGCTTCCTCCTCTCTCTCTCTCTGCCTGCCTCTCTGCCTACTTGTGATCTCTGTCTGTCAAATAAATAAATAAAATCTTTTAAAAAAAATAAAATAATGGGCGCCTGGGTGGCTCAGTGGGTTAAGCCACTGCCTTCGGCTCGGGTCATGATCTCAGGGTCCTGGGATCGAGCCCCGCATCGGGCTCTCTGCTCAGAAGCCTGCTTCTTCCTTTCTCTCTGCCTGCCTCTCTACCTACTTGTGATCTCTCTCTGTCAAATGAATAAATAAAATCTTAAAAAAATAATAATAATAAAATAAAATAAAATAAAATAAACTCTCAGGGGAGCCTGGGTGGCTCAGTCGGTTGAGTGTCCAACTCTTGGTTTTGACTCAGGTGGTTATCTCTGGGTTGTGAGATCAAGCCCCACGTCGGGCTCTGCACTCAGCCTGGTGTCTGCTTAGGATTCTCTCCCTCTCCCCACCCCCAGCCTCTCTTTCTATCTAAAATAAATAAATTAATAAATTAATTAATTAATTTTAAAACATCTTTAAAATAAATAAATAATAAAATCTTAAAATGTGTGCCTCTGGTCACCTCTTTGTATGAATAAGGCAGAAGCTCCAAAGAGGAGGCAGAGTCCCCTCTGGAGGACCTATATCTTTGATCCGGACATTTCCACCTCATCAGACATTTGGTTTAGGAAGACCGAGTTGGGCATGATGGAAAGAAGTCTTTGACTACCAGCTGAGAAGAGCAATCTGGAAGAGCTGGGCATGGGGAGGAAGGTGGGAAGCATGGGTCCCAGCAAGCAGGGAGAGGGATTAGGGGCCTGGAGCCTGGGGGTTTCCTGGTGAAGGATGCAGCCTGGATGGTCGCCATAATTTCCATCCCCCTCACACCCTTCCTCTGAGCCTGGGTGGGACATGTGACTGTCTTTAGCCAACAGAATACGGCAACCTTAGAGTGATTTTTGCAGATGTAACTAAGGTCCCAAATCTGTTGATTTTGAGTTACTGTAAAGGAAGGTGGGCCTGGGTGGGCCTGACCTAATCAAGTGAAAGCCCTTCCAGGAGGACTGGGCCCTTCCTGAGGTGAAAAGCTCCCCCTGCAGGCTTGATGAAGCCCCAGGCTATGTCAAGGAGGCCCATGTGGCAGGGAGCTGAAGATAGCCTCCAGCCAAACGCTTCTGGCAAAAGGCAGGAGCCCTCCTCCGTCACATCACCACCAGGAGAGAAACTCCTTGCGGCTCCAGAGAGAAGGAGAGGGACTAGCATGGGGCTGCAGCCTGTCTTGAGGTGGAAAGGGGTCATTTGGTGGGATCTGCTCCCTACAGGCTTTTGCCTCAACCAGCTGTGAGGAGGGTGGACTTGTGCTGGGCTGTAGGGGGGACCCCATCAGATCTAGCCGGCCGCCCCGCCTCTCCCTCAGTGCTCCAGGGACATCCCTGGTGTGTGCTCTGTCCCCCGCAGGCCTCACACCACCGTTAGGTAGACCTGCAGCCACTCCTGGGTGAGTAGGCGGAACCCTCCAAAACAGTACCTCAGACTCGAGGAGTAGATCCATGGGTGGTGCTGAAGCTGATGCAGGACCCTCCCCTACCCTCACCCCCCTCACCTCTGCTGGCCCTCCCTCAGTGGCAAACCCTCCTGGGCTTGCGCCCCTCCTTTGGCAGCCCCCATGGTCTGTTTCTGGACACCCCTGCCTGTCTGTGTCCCTCAGGGCTGGCCAGGACAGCCAGGGCCACCCATGCACCTTGACATGGCTATCAGTCAGTGCAAACAGCGTCCACGGAGACAAGTCCCTAAGGTCTCCACCCCTGAGCTATGTTCCACTGAAGACTGGGATCCCTGTCGCCCCCACTCCCCTGGAGAGCAGCCCAGCCCGGGGACACGCTATCTGGGAGACGATGAACCTGACCTGCCACCGAGGGCATTAAAAAGACTGAGTTGAAAGGAGCTTAGGGTCACTAAGTCCAGCTCCCCTCAGTCCATCCTCACCAAGAGCGGGGGTCAAGGGTCTCTTTGGATGCTTCCCAAGACAAACCCGTTATCTTACAAAGCAGACAACTCCTTGCTGAGCAGCTCCCATGAAAGATCTTGGTCAACCACGGGCCCTGCCTCTGGGCCCCAGAAGGGAGTCCTGTGTGGCCTGCCCTAAGGCTCGTTGCTCCTCCCCCTGCCACTGTCCCCAGAAGCCATTTGTGTAGACGGTCGCATTGGTGACCCAAGGACCCACACCTCCCAGGATCCGTGGCCTGTGTGTTCCTGCCTAGTGACTCCCGGACTGGCCACGTGTCCTGATTTGGCCAATAGTACAAGCCCTTGCCAACTGGGACTTGCTCCTTTAGAAAGTCCCTCCTTGCGAGCCAGCTGCCATGCTGGAGAAAATGCAAGGCAGGTGCTGAATGGCTCAAGGTCATGTTGGGGGGAGGGGTAAGAGGCCACCACGTATGTGCCAGCCACAGGCAGACCCCAGGGGAACGCAAGCCTTTGAGTGACCTAAGTGACAGCCCGCAGAATCAGGAGAAATCATAAATTGTTATTTTAAGACCCCCAAAACCGGGGCGCCTGGGTGGCTCAGTGGGTTAAGCAGCTGCCTTCGGTTCGGGTCATGATCTCGGGTCCTTGGATCGAGTCCCGCATCGGGCTCTCTGCTCGGTGGGGTGCCTGCTTCCCTCTCTCTCTCTCTCTCTCTCTGCCTGCTTCTCTGCCTACTTGTGATCTCTCTCTGTCAAATAAATAAAATCTTTAAAAAATAAAATAAAATTAGGGGCGCCTGGGTGGCTCAGTGGGTTAAGCCGCTGCCTTCGGCTCAGGTCATGATCTCAGAGTCCTGGGATCGAGCCCCGCATCGGGCTCTCTGCTCAGCAGGGAGCCTGCTTCCTCCTCTCTCTCTGCCTGCCTCTCTGCCTGCTTGTGATCTCTCTGTCAAATAAATAAATAAAATCTTTAAAAAAAAATTAAATTAAATTAAAAAATTTAAAAAAAAAAAAGACCCCCAAAACCACATGAACTTCTTCCAGGAGCAAGTTTCTGGGATCAAAAGGCCAAAATTTTCATCCCAGGTCAGCCTCTGGCAAAGACAATGGACCAGTGGGCTCAGCTGGGGGAGAAAACATCCTTACTGGGGATGCTGGGAGCCTGGACCGCTGCCATGTAGAATTGAATTAGAAGAAGCCAGGGAGAGATGGGGAGGAGGTGGGAGCCGTTGGCTGGAGCAAGTCACAGAGGACTGGCTGGTTGACAAATTATGCAGAACAGCTTGGCTCTCTGCACCAAATGGAATTATGCTTCAGTTCAAGTTCTCTGCCGCTTCTAAATTACTTATTTTATTACCCTACAAACTGCCAGCCAGACAGGCGTGAACGCTGTTTTGGGTGTGCCAGTTGTTCCCAGAGCTGTGAGCGCACAAATCATACACCATCCCCAGGGGTTTGGGAAGAGATGCTTTTTCTTTCCAAAAAAAAAAAAAGAAGAGGTTTGGGTACATGTTTGTGGTAATGACTCAGAAGTGAAAACACAGCAAGATCAGCTGGGGGCTGTACCAGCATCCTGAACAGGGGAATTCGTGTGAAATGTTCCAGAAAGAACATTGCCCCAGCCTCCATAGGCATGATTGGAGCTTTGGCGGCCCCTGCCTTCCTGGAGCTCCCTGTTGGAGAGTGGGACAGGTCAGCCAGCAGGTGCCAGACGGTATGGTAACCAGAGTCTCGGGCCCGGGAAGCACCTGGAAGAAGAGACATCGAAGTTGAGAGCTAATGGGTCAATAGAGCATTCCAGAAAGAAAGAAAGGACACCGAGTGGCAGAGATTACTCGTTCCTGTCTTATATGCATCTATCTCTTCCTCCTTAAAATTAAAGTAACTTTTTATCCCGGTGGGCAGCATCCAGCTAAGAGATGGCATTTCCCAGATCCCCTCGCAGCTAGTAGTGAATAATGAGATATACATGGAAGTTTGTACAGTTTTTTAGGAGTCCTGTCTCACGTAGGAGTCATAGCCTGGTTCCTCCACTTTCCTGCCTTGAACGTGGACCTAATGGCCAGAATTCCAGCAGCCATTTTGTATCACGAAGCCAACCTCGGGAGGGAAGCTAACTGCTAAGAACAGCAAGGCAAAAAGTTGAAAGGAGGCTGGGTCCCTGGCAGCTGGGGGCAGCTAGACCAGCCCTGGAAAGCCTTCCTTCCAGCTGCTTTCACACACAAGAGGGATGAAAGTCATATTTAAACTATTCATGGGACGCCTGGGTGGCTCAGTTGGTTGAGCGGCTGCCTTCGGCTCAGGTCATGATCCCAGCGTCCTGGGATCGAGTCCCACATCGGGCTCCTTGCTTGGCGGGGAGCCTGCTTCTCCCTCTGCCTCTGCCTGCCATTCTGTCCGCCTGTGCTCGCTCTCTCTCCCTCTCTCTCTGACCAAAAAATAAATAAATAAATAAATAAATAAACTATTCATGTCTTATTATCCTGTGTAGCTGCCCCTAACCCCTACTGAGCCAGCCACCTGCACCACAGCCCAGAGGGGAGGGAGCCCGGAGTATGGTCCTCAGTCTGCAGAGTGCATGGTGGGGGAGGGGTGGTGAGGGGCCTCAAAACTGCTGGCACTGATGAAAGGTTTGAAAGAACAGGTTCTCCCCTCCCTCTCATCTACATCTGGGAAATGGACAACCTCCTGTCCCTGGAACCTTGGGACTAGGGAACAAAGTGTCCCATGTCAGCGTGTCTTAGCCCTGGGGTCCCCATCACAGATGACAGCACCTGTGTGTGACAACAGCCTCCAACAATCCAATCTGGCCTACCCTCCTGGGGCTGTTTGAGGTTAGAGAACAGAACTTGTAGAAAACCAGGAAAGGTCTCCAGCCCTCCTTCACGGGTCATGCCTAAGAGGCCTGCTGCCCAGGTTGGCATGGTCCATGCACTACACCCAGGAACAGGACCCCTGGAGCAGCCCGAGCCTATGGCTCTGTTGGCCTCTGCATACCCCGCCCCCCGCCGGCCTCCCCAGCAGAGGTCCGACAGCTTCCCGCCGCCTCCAAGGGGAGCATGGCTGGCCCTCCGCCACTGAGAAGCCCCAAACCCAGCCATTTGCCTTTCTTGGGGAAACCTCCTCACCTCCTTCTGGGTTGCCCTCCCCTTCCAGCACCAGCCCCCGCTCTGCCCCCACCCCAGAGAAATTGAGCCCTAACCTCCTGAATAAACCAGAAACACGGGGGAGATTACCTCCCACCTTCCTATCACTTCCCCACTGTGCGGGGAAGGGATGTTGTAAGGAGCTCATTTAAAACTTATTAGGTGCTCGCTTCGGCAGCACATACACTAAAACTCACATGAGGCTTCTTCCTTCCCATCACTGACAGCCAAGGTGCGCCCCAGCCAGCGACAATGCACCTGAACACAGCCAGGGTCAGGTGCATGGGACCCGGGAGCCACAATGAAGAGGCTCTCCCCGGCCAGAGACAGCCAGCGTGGGCCAGGAAGGACAGTGCTTTAACAGACTGAAACGGGTCAAATGTATTTGAGTCCCTGAGGCTGCAATGATACTGTAAAAAAAGAAAGAAAGAAAGAGGTTGTCAGTTAATGATGTTAATAAATGAATTCTTTATTTTGAAAACTGACAAGTAAAAGAAAAAAAATAAGCTAGAAACAAGGATAGAAAGAAACCACTCTGTTCTGAGTAAATATATACCAAGATGTTAAGGGAGGAAGGGGTGTGGGAGGGAGAGGAGGGGAGGAGGAGAGAGAGGAGGGGGTAGGAGGGATGAGGGAAGAAGAGGAGGGGCTGGGAGGGTGAGGGATGAGGGGGTAGGGGAGGAGGGAAGGGAGAGAGGAGGAGGGTGACGGAGGAGGGGAGGAGGGGAGGGGAAGGGGTAGGATAGAGGGGAGGGAGGAGGAGGTATAGGAGGGAGAGAAGGAGGGGAGGAGGGGAGGGGAGGGGTAGACAGAGGGGAGGGAGGAGGAGGGAGAGGAGGGAGAGCAGGAGGGGAAGAGGGGAGGGAGGAGGAGGGGGAAGAAGGGGAGGGGAGAAGGGAGGTAAGGAGTCTAGTCTGCAATGAGTCTAAAGTCATGGACACAAGACTATGCTCCCGTGGTCAACAGGAGGTGACCCATGGCCAACAGGCAGGGGTTTAGGAAAAGCAGGGACAAGGGAGCTTCCTTGTGTAGGCTTTTTTAAAAACAGCAACAAAAGGCTGGAGTGGTTAAGATCATCAGTTCTGGGATCAGACTGGTCAGGTGTGAGGGCCAGCTCCACCAGCCGCTGGCCATCTGAACTTGGACAACGCACTTCCTCCTTCTGCGCCTCAGTTCTTCAGCTGGGAAATGGGACAACACTAGTGGGAAAGGTCGGAGCAGCTCAGCCTCCCAGGGGGACATAATGTGAGTGCTCACAACAGCAGCGACAGACGGTGGGTCTCTACCACAGGCCATCCCTGGGCCCTGCTCTCCCCTGCGGGAGGTCCCTACATGGCTTGGTTTCACGTGGGGCTGGAGGGATCACTGAGCACCTGGATTGTCCTCTTGCTCGCATCTTCTCTGAAGTCTGCTCCCTCAGGGAAGAAGCCTCGAGGCCAGGCTGCAGGCACAGGTCCCACTCTGGGCGTCCCCTCATCGTCTTCTTGCTAAATTCCCATCTAGACATCCGGAGACAGAGGTATTATCGGCTTTTTCAGAGGAAGAAAATGCCAAGTGGTCAGAGGTCACCCAGGGGAGCAGAGAGAACCAGCAGCTCAAGCCCTTGGAATGGTGCCTGTGCCCCCAGCCCATCACTCATCTGCCAGCAAGCGGGGCTTCCTGACCCCTGATACCTGCTCTTCCCCTGGAGCTTTAAACCCACCCACGCGCACCGGACGCCTGGACAGCTCAGTCGGTGAAACATCTGCCTTCAGCTCAGATCATGATCCCCTGGGATCCAGTCCCGAGGTGGCCTCCCTGCTCAGGGGGAGCCTGCTTCTCCCTCTGCTTCTGTGATCTCTCACTCTCTCACTTTCAAGCAAATAAATAAAATCTTTAAAAAAATAAAATAAAATAGCTATTGAAGAGAACATCACAGAACATCAATCATCTAGTAAGAGAGTCAGAGAACATCAAGAACCTACCAAAATGTGTGGGCTCCTTAACCCCCTGGCAGAGCTCTCCCCCAAAATCATTCTCTTGAACTACTCTGTGGTGGGGGTGGGGACAGGGAGACGACCCCCCACTCTCTTTTCTTATGCTTTTGGAATCAGCTCTGTAGTTTTTTTTTAAAAAGGTTTTATCTTTTTTTTTTTAAGATTTTTTTTTTTAAGATTTTATTTATTCATTTGACAGAGAGAAATCACAAGTAAGCAGAGAGGCAGGCAGAGAGAGAGGAGGAAGCAGGCCCCTGCTGAGCAGAAAGCCCGATGTGGGGCTCGAACCCAGGACCTGGGATCATGACCTGAGCCGAAGGCAGCGCTTAACCCACTGAGCCACCCAGGCGCCCCTTTTTAAGATTTTTATTTATTTATTTGACAGACAGAAATCACAAATAGGCAGAGAAAGAGGTTGGAGGAAGCAGGCTCCCCGCCGAGCAGAGAGCCAGATGCGGGGCTCGATCCCAGGACCCTGGGATCACGACCAGAGCCAAAGGCAGAGGCTTTAACCCACTGAGCCACCCAGTACAGGTACAAGAAATTGTACTAGCCATCATGCATGTTTAGATATAGCCTTAAGAAAACCATGTACTGGCAACAGGTCTCTGGGCGAGAGGACGATATGTATACGCCCTTGAAGCCGAGCAGCTGGGGACGCCCGGCTCCATCAGGGCGGAAAACCGCCTGCTTCATTTTTCTGTTCTCTTCCTTTCCCCGGAGAGCACCTGTGGCTAATTAGATGATCCCTTTCGGGTTTTTTGTTTTGTTTTTTTTTTAAGATTTTATTTATTTATTTGACAGACAGAGATCATATGTAGGCAGAGAGGCGGACAGAGAGAGAGAGGGGGAAGGGAAGCAGGCTCCCTGCTGAGCAGAGAGCCCAATGCAGGGCTCGATCCCAGGACCCTGGGACCCTGAAGGCAGAGGTTTTAACCCACTGAGCCACCCAGGCGCCCCTAGATGATCCCTTTGAATGTGCTTGCTCAACTATAAATTTTATACTGCTTGACCAGACATATCCTGCTTTTCTTCTTGCTTCTCTAAAAAACTTACAATCAATGTATAACTCCTATTCATTCTTGTTTATCTACAAAGCATATAATTAACGTATAGCCTTCTTCGGCTCCTTTGTTGATTACTCTCTGTATCTAATAAATACAGGACTGAGGAGTTGTTCGGGGCGACAGTCTTTTCTACTGTTGTCCCCTGCTCCCTCTCTCTTGCAGCTGACTTGTTTGTGCCTCGTTCTTCTCCCGAGCGCCATCGGGAAGCAGCATCCTAAGAAGCCCACTGGCACCTTAAACTTGGACTTCAGCCTCTGGAACTGTGAGCAAGGAACTTGCTGTCATTTAGAGATTTTATTATGGCTGCCCTAGAAGACTTGTATGCTACTACCTGCGCAACAATGGGCAGGTCACGCAGCCTTACTGAATCTCTCCTTTCTGTCTACAGCCGGGTGGTCAAGAAGATAAGAACCTGGGGCGCCTGGGTGGCTCAGTGGGTTAAAGCCTCTGCCTTCTGCTTGGGTCATGATCCCAGCGTCCTGGGATCGAGCCCTGCTTTGGGCTCTCTTCTCCACGGGGGGCTACTTCCTCCTCTCTCTCTGCCTGCCTCTCTGACTACTTGTGATCTCTGTCCAACAAATAAATAAAATCCTTTAAAAAAAAAAAAAAAGAAGAAGAAGAAGAAGAAGATAAGAACCTGTGGGCTGCACCAGGAGCTCCAGCATACACCAAGGCAGGGGTGCAAGGTGCCGTCCAGGAACTAGAATGCTTCCCTCGGCATGAATAAGATGTTCTGAATATCTACCGCCACATAACAAACCCTCCCCAAACCTAGTCGCTTTGCACATCAACAAAGATTAATCCTTTCTCTCAGATCTGTGGTTCTGCTGGTGTCCCTTCTCGCACTGCTGCCATCAGATGGCAGCTAGGCTGGACCGGCCGCGGTGACTCACTCCCATGTCTGGTGCCTTAGCGGGGAATGCTGAGAGGCTGCAGGCTCTCTGTCTCCACATGGCTAGCCTGGGCTTTCTCACTTGGCAGCTGAACCCTAAATCCCAAGGGTGAGCTTATAAGGAGGAAATGAAAGTTGCCAGTTAGCAGAGCACCACCCCTCGCCCAGCGTTCTATTGGCCAACAGAACGCAGGACCAAACCAGGTTGATGGGGAAGAGACAACGGGGAGAGTGACAAAAAAATTTTTAACATCACTAATCCACTACAAAATGGGAGGGGATGATGTGAATGTATATACATATTTGCTTCTTGTTTTTTCATTGATGAATGGATAAACCAACTAATAAAAATCACCTAGGTTAGTAAAAGTTACCTATGTAGGGCGAGAGTACAAGGTGGAGGACCTAGAGACAGAAGCCAGACTTCTCCAAATGTGTCTCATTACAGGGTTTTGACTTTGCAGCCATAATTTTAAAAAAATAATAAACATGGCAATATACCTAAAATTAACATAACACTGTATTTTAATTAAATTACTTGAATAAAAAAATTAAAATTAAAATTTTTTTAAAAGCATAGCAAAAAAGCAAGTCTTAAAATTGAAAACAGGTGGGGCACCTGAGCGGTACAGGCCGTTGAGCGCAAACTCTTGATTTGGGCTCCTGTCATGATCTCACGGTCGTGGGATTAAGCCCTGCATCAGGTTCTGCACTCAGCTCAGAGTCTGCTTGAGAATCTTTTCTCCCTCTCCTTCTGCCCCTTCCCCCACCTCACATAGAGTCACACGCTCTCTCTCACTCTCTCTCAGATGAATAAATAAATCTTTAAAAAAATTGAAAACAGGGTGGCTGGCTGGCTCAGTTGGTGGAGTGTGTGACTCTTGATCTTGGGGTTGTGAGTTTAAGTCCTATGTATTAAATTTTTTTAATTAAAAAAATTGAAGGGGTGCCTGGGTGGCTCAGTGGGTTAAGCCGCTGCCTTCGGCTCAGGTCATGATCCCAGAGTCCTGGGATCGAGTCCCGCATCGGGCTCGCTGCTCAGCGGGAAGCCTGCTTCCCTTCCTCTCTCTCTGCCTGCCTCTCTGCCTACTTGTGATCTCTCTCTGTCAAATAAATAAATAAAAAACCTTTAAAAAAAAAATTGAAAACAAAAGGAAAGATTCACCTAGCCGCAGATCAAGTCACTAGCATAACTAGCATAACAATACAGAGAAAATAATTTTTCAAACGACTTTAGAATATGGAATTTCGGTTATACAGTCCTGGTGACACATTTTCTAAGGATAAAACAAACCACAGAGAAATCTTATACCGTAGTCAGTAATCTTATTGTTAGCCCAATACGCATATAGCTATTTTGAAACTCTTCTAGCTCTATTGTGGAACAAGTCAAATAAGTAATTATGTTGAAGTCATTAAAAACCAAGCTTTTCAGCAAAGAGAAAAGAAATGAAAGCATAAATTCAACCAAGTTAAGTAAAAACCCTGTAATCTTACATTTGAATTGGAAATATCAGGGTGAACTCATAATTTTTTTCCTTTACAAATATGAGACTAAAACCCTTATATTTGTATTAAATTTGTATCCGTTTCAAAACCAGACAAAACCTATGATGCTAGAAGTCTCTCCTGGGAGGGGGAGACAAAGGGGCCTTCCAGGTGCTGATCATCTCTTTCTTGATCACTCCATGTGAAAATTCACCAAGCTGAATATTCATGATCTATTCACCTTCCTGTTACATGGGCTCTGCTTCAGTGAAAAGTTCAATTGAAAACAAACAAGCCCCCGACCCCACACTCCGAGCTCTGAGGGCTGTCAGGTCTGATGACCCAGCTGCAGTGAGCACTGCTAGAAACCGGCTGGGGTTCTCTAAGTCCCATTTCCTCCCAGAGTAACCCGGGTTCCTTGGAGAAATGGCGGGTTCTAGGTCTAGGGCGGAAACACCCAAGAGGAGTTTGGGGGATCTTGTTGGACCAGAAAAAAAAGAACCACTGACGTCACCTCAGAAGGATGGAGGATGGACCCACCGACCTAAGCAGAGATAATCTGAATAACACGAAAAATAATAATTGCAAGAGATTGGAGGCATCCCACATATAAAAATCTCTGTGCCCAAAGTCTACTATGACAAAAAAATGTCTTTGGTCAATATTCAAAGCTGCAGAGACACACAGTCCTTACTCTGAAAACTCACTAAAAGGAGAGAAATTCTTCTTCTTTGAATTTTTTTTTTTTATTTTATTTATTTGACAGACAGAGATCACAAGTAGGCAGAGAGGCAGGCAGAGAGAGAGGAAGGGAAGCAGGCTCCCTGCTGAGCAGAGAGTCCAATGCGGGGGCTCGATCCCAGGATCCTGAGATCATGACCTGAGCTGAAGGCAGAGGCTTTAACCCACTGAACCACCCAGGCGCCCTGAGAAATTCCTCTTTATAAAACGTAATCCTCAGATAACAAGTAGGAAGAAGTGATAGAACGGGGGAAAAAAAATCACTGTTTTGCCCCTCTAAGGAAATGGTGAATCTGAGCTTCTAAACCCATCTCGCGGGTATGACCTGAAGCCACCTAGAGAGACAAAACAGACCCTGTGTCTCGTGCTGGCATGTGGTAAGGAGCATAGAGCACCACCTACAAAATCTTCCTGCCTGGAAAATGGACCTGGGACCCTGTGGCCCACCAAGGAGGGGGTCAGGGGAGGTAGGGGTCCACCTGTGTGCAGGCGATAGATTACTTGTAAAGAATTTTAAACCAAAAAAAAAAAAAAAAAAAGAATTTTAAACCAATAATAAAACCAAATAAAAGTCTGCTTTTTTTTTTTTAATCTATTTAAGCAATCTCCACACCCAATATGGGGCTTGAACTCATGGCCCACAGATCAAGAGTCACATGCTCCACCAACTGAGCCAGCCGGGCACGCTGCAGTCTGCTTTTTTGTTATCACCAAGATATCAGCAGCGCTGAACGATGTTGGTGATAAATACCCCCTCTTCCGGGAGGTCTGTCCCCCGTGGTTCTCCAGCCTTCATACAGCTCTGCCTGAGAAAAATGTATTGCATAAAGGTAATTAAGATGATTTATGACAGGTGATAATGACATGACGCTGTATTTTAGCACATGCACGTATGAAATCAGTTCAAAGTGACCAAGATCACTTATGAATGAAATATTGTGACAGCTAAAATTGCTTGAAAATACTCCAGTAAACGAGGGCGCCTGGGTGACTCAGTCGGTTGGGCCTCTGACTCTTGATTTCCACTCAGGTCATGATCTCAGGGTCTTGAGATCAAGCCCTAAAGGCGGCTCCGTGCTCAGCAGGGAGTCTGCTGGAGATTCTCCCTCTTCCTAGCCTCTCCCCCTGCTCATACTCTCTCTCTCAATAAATAAATAAAATCTTTAAAATAAATAAATGAAATAAAACACTCCAGTAAACAAATGAGCAAGCAGCCAAAGCCGGCAGAACAGAGGATACGAGATGGGCCATGAGTTGGGCGATGGGTGCGCAAGGATTCCTTACTCTTCTCTCCTTTGTGTGTATCTGTGTTTCAACTTTTCTCATAGGGAAGAAGAGGCAAAGTGTGTACAGCCATTGCTGTGCTGGCGACGCCCACACCGCTATCTGCGCTGGGGCGGCGGGGGGGTGGTGGTGAGATCACGAAGTTCCATGATCTTCATCACCACCATCAGATGTGAAGCAAGCCAGGGTTCAAATGTGGAGCGAACGGCACGTCATGCTCTGGGAAGGAGAGCCAGGTAGACCCCAGGGAACTAAAGACAATGTCCCTGCAAACAGGGATGCATAATCCAGGCAAAGGGTCGGCATTAGGAGCTAAGGCAACCTTAGGACATGCTTGGGGATGGGAATCTGTCCTTCACTGGCCACACAGTCTCAGGCCTGAGGAGATGGGGAAGATGAAGGAGCTTAGGGACAAAACAAGGGACTGGCAGTCGTGAGGAAAGTCTCCATCCCCAGCGCCACGACAGGACAAGTCACAAAGACATCTCATCATGGATTCACGTGAGGAGGGGCTCAGGAACAGCACGGCACGTGCCAGATTCTGGATCTGGATTGGAGGGGTTCCCTGCACTGATGCCCAAGGGCAGGGCTCAGTTCTGGCATCCCCCAGCCCAGGATGTGCCAACCAGCCCCAGAGGGCATGGTATGGGGGAGGGGAGCCTGCACAGGGGACTAAAAACCCTGGAGGGAGGTGGTTAAAGCCCTCTGGCCAGTTCTGTCAACATCCCCCCTCCCACACACACAGATTGCTTATATTGTTGAAGATGTATTAGAAAATCTTGCATTGGTCCTGATTACATTAGTAGCCTGTGTTCTTTTAATCTGTTTGCATGGCTTCCGCACATGGAGCCTCATTTTCTACTCCCAGTCGAAATGCCCAGGGCGCCTGGGTGGCTCAGTCAATGAAGCATTTGACCCTTGATTTTGGCTCAGATCATGGTCCCAGCACCCTGGGATGGTCTCAGCGCTCAGCACAGTCTGCTCATCCCTGTGCCTCTGCCCCTCCCCACCCCCACGCACTCTCTTGCTCTCAGATAAATAATAAATAAAATCTTTAAAAACAAACAAACAAATAAAGGAGAAATGCCCTCTCACCAGGCAGGAAAATGGGCATGAGGCTCAACAGCCCTCCTTTGGGCAGTAAGGCTGGTCGCCTAAGGTCTGTGAGATGAGGAGCTGGTTTGGACTTGCCCTCTGGGGCTGACGATGTTGGAAGACCTGAAACCGCAGAGAATTCTACTGGCAGGTGCAGGAAGAGGGAAAGCTCAGGCGAGTCCCCTTTGTTCCTCTAATCCTGGACCACCAGTGACTTGCACCCTACCGGGGGTGGCAAGGAACACCGGGCCAGCCCCTCGGGTCCTGGGCTTCAGGGCCCTGCAGTGTCAGGACAGAAGGGCAATGACTCGGGCCCTTCTGGCCCACAGAAACTACATAAACCTAAACCTTTCTCCAGAATTCGACTGGAAAATAAACCCCTATTTTAAAATAAATGCCAACATTTTATTTTATTTTTTTATTTGACAGAGAGAGCACACAAGTAGGCAGAGCAACAGGCAGAGGGAGAGGGGGAAGCAGACTCCCCACTGAGCAGGGAGCCCAATCTGGGGCTCGATCCCAGAACCCCAGGATCATGACCTGAGCCGAAAGCAGACACCCAACCGATGGGGCCCCCACGTGCCCCTATAATTGCCAACGTTTTAAAATCCAAACGGATAAGCTACTTCAGAACACAGACGGGTTCTTTGTCGGGTAGCTCATCGCCTGTCCAGCACTCACTGGAGGTGACCTTGAATATAGTTCTTGGTGGTTCTCGCCCAGAGAGACCGCAGGCGACCTACAGAGGACTCTCTCACCCAGCAGTTAGCAGAACAGCACAGTGGAAGACTCTCGATGCTCCCTAACTACAGTCATATGTCAAACCATGATAAGGACCTATGGTCTGCTTTGTTGTTAGAAATTGAGAGATGGTTAGGGAATGGGGGTCCCAACCGCGTGTCTCCCTCTTTTCTCATTCTTCCCTTCCACCTGCTGTATCTGAGCATGTGCATGTGTGTGTGTGCGCGCACTTATATGTGTGTGCACACTCATATGCATGTATGTGTGTGCTTGTGCGTGCACACTTATATGCATTGTGTGTGCACACTCGTGTGCATGTGCATATAAGCTTGTGTGCGTGTGTGTACTTGTATGCGCACATGTGTGTGCTTGTGTGTGCACACTTATATGTATTGTGTGCGTGTGTGCACACTCGTGTGCATGTGCATATATGCTTGTATGCATGTGTGTACTTGTGTGTGCCTGTGTGTGCACATGTGGGTGCTTGTGTGTGCATGCACGTGTGTGCTTGTGCATGCACACATGTGTGCGTGTATGTGTCTGCTACTGTGTGCACACTCGTGGGCATACGTGTGTGTGCATGTGTTTACGCCAGGGGCATGAGTAGGTGGGAAAGGAGAACGCTTTCTGCCCAGCACAGAGGTGGCCTCTGAGGGCCCCTGTGCCCTCCTCCCCGCACCCTGGGACACCATCTCCAGTGCGTGAACTGCGGGACTGACACAGAGAGGAAAAAGGAGGACCCGGTGAGCTGGCCCAAGCACAACTCTCCTCCCCAGGCCCTGCCCTCCTGCTCCACCTCATCCTGGGCTCTTCGCCCTCCTCGGCTGAGAGCTGCTGGGATGCTCACCTGCCCGCCTCGCCCAGTGCAGACAGCAGTGTGGGTGTCACGAGCTGCCTGCCATGTGAATGAAAGCCCACTTAGAGACCACATCCTGCTTTCTCTCCACCCCCGCCCCCCAAATCCACTGACACCCCAGCTGCCTGAGCTGGCCGGCTTCTTGGGGACTGAGGCATGACCGTGACAGAACCCCTCACCTGAGAAACCCCTGCACAGCCTGTGAAGGAGCATTCCCGGAGAAACCTTGGCATCTCTGCTCCCCGGAAGCGCCCTCATTCGGTGCAAAGCTGCTAATTAAAGCCGCACGCTGCTGCATGCGGTGGGGGGGCTCTCCACGTGCTGGGGTTAGCGCCTGTGTGAACCCAGCTGAAGTGGCCGGGCTCGGGCTCGGGGGTCTTCAGCGACAGGTCCAGGAAACAAATGAGGCTCCCAAGGGCCGTCTGAAGTCCGCACTGAGCGGTTCTGCTGTTTTGCTAAGAGACAGAAGCCTCATCATGACTGCCAGCCCATTTGGAGATGACTGGGGAACAGACTCCACAGCTGGAGCTGACTCTACTCTCTGTCCTGGGGTGGATTCGGTCTTCCATTAATTGGGGGCTAATTTATGTCTCTAAGGAGAGACCTTTCAGCCTTCCAAGAGGATTGAAGGATGGAGGGGAGAGCCGAGTAACAGCGGGCGGCCTGGCTTGGGCCGGTGGTGCCATCAACAGGCCTTTCAAGACACTGGACGCTTCAGAGCCCGTCCTTTGCCCAACAGCCTTGTGAGAGTGAAGAACGAGAGCCTGCACCTGCCTGGAGTGTGCTGGCCCAGGTCCCCGACTCGCCCCAGCCTGCCTGGGGGGCGGGGGAGGACATGCAGGAGAGGCTCCAGGGAAGAGAAGGGGCTAGAACTGAAGAGGACAGACAGAAAGGGGGAAGGAACCAGGGAAGGTGTCTCTGGCCAGGTGGGGCTGAGAGCTCACCCTGCAGCGCCAAGAGCCCTGAGGACCTTCCCAGCCCCACCACCACCCCTCCCGCAGGGACCTGCCCTTCTCTCTCTCTTCACCTTCCTCAGAAAGGCCAGCCTCCTAGAGTGGGGAGGGGGTCTGTTCCTCCCAGTTCCCAGGCAGAGGCATCTTTGTGGAGACTGGGCTCCTGCCCCTCTTCTGGGCGAGTGACCTTGACTGAGGCACGCCCCCTCTCTGGGCATGCTTGGGGGTTGGGGGGAATGAGGACAGAGGGCTTGGCCCAGACATCGAGGGACCCCCTCTCTGCCCCGGGGTTGCCCACAATGCCCATGAGGCTCCATCTAAACTATGCGGTCTACACCGGGCTCAGCAGCGCGGCGCCCCGCCAGCCCCCTTCCGGTTCCTCCAGCACCCTCGCTGGCTGGGCAGCACCCTTCATGCCCACTGCCCTTGCTGCAACTGCAGGGGCTGCCCCCCAAACCAAGCCCCACTTTGCCTCTCCCCTCGCCTTCTTGGGCTCTTCTTCCAAGCACTTTCACTACGGAAGATCATCAAAGCGGGCCTCTGCCTGTTGCGCATCTCCCTCCGACCAACCGTGGGTCAGGAGCTGCACATGCATGCCTGGCATGCTGCGACCCCGGGGACGACGTGAACGTGCCGCCTCCACTTAGACCACAGCTCCCCCTGGCTGACTCCCTTTCCTCCAAGATCAGAATCCCCCACCTGCCTCTGGCAGCCTTCCCTGAGCAGGGCCTCCCCACTCGGAGCCCCCTTTGCTCTAATGCTGGAGTACAAGGGGTCCGTGGGTCACAGCGGCAGCAGAGTTGGGGACCCGGGGACTCAGGGACTCGGGCGTGCTCACAATGTCAGTCCCACAGTCCAAGTTCCAGACGCGGGGGGTTCAAAGAAAAGCAAACGCCATGCACACACTTGGCACGGAGTGGGAAAAAATCTCCTTTTCAAAGCCTCCAGCCCACAGAACTCCGCTAGTCCCTTCCGGGTACCACAGATGCTTGGTGACAGGCGAGATCTGTCTTCCAGAAGCAGGAACTGGGGAGTATTTCTGGCCCAATTAAGCTCCAGTGCTTGACAAGAAGTAAATGCAGCCTCATCTCGCGTGCATAATGTGAGAAGCACACGGGCTCTGCGCGCATCTGGGCGGCGTCGCCTGCCTTCCAGCAGGGGCTTCCCACCAGGATGGGGTGTGCACGGGGCCCAGGTGCACACATGACCGGGGCGTCTCTACAAGGACTCGGTCTGCTGATCGCATCAGCCTCAGGCTGCATAGACAGGTATCCTTTTACAAATGATCAGTACTAGAAAATCAAGCCATTCTCTTCATTTCTGAGAGGAGATCTCTTTTCCTGAGCAACCTCGGGGTTGTCAGCGCACACGGCGCCAACAGCGCTGCGGGGAATAAGGTAGAATTTCAGGCGCCACAGCATTCAGACCAGCAGTTTTCACAGGGAGGTCGGACTTGAGTCGTGATCTCTGATTGAACACTCACTCCGTAGGGAGATGCAAAGACAGACTACATAGTCTGTGTAAGAGCACACATTTTTTTTTTTTTAATTAAACAGCCCTGCTCTATCAGCTCTAATAAAAGCCGTTCTTCAGAAAGCAACCACAAGCAGCTTGTCCTCACGGTGAGGAAAGACCCCCAGTACCCCCTCCTCTAGGCAGGACCCACCCCGCCCTGATCCCTGGAGGCCTGTCCTTGGGATCAGGCTCGGGGAACCCTACTGTTCCTCCCCCCACCTCAGCCTTGAAGAGCCCCTCCCCAAGGACTGACCACCTTGGAGGAGGGTCAAAGCCCTTCTCTGTGCCAGCCACCCCACCTCCCGCCTTTGTGTGGACACGGGCCCTCGTATGCCATGGGTTCTCCTTCCTCTTGGCTCTCTGAGAGAGCATAGGATAGAAGGCAATCACCACGCAAGACCGGTGAGGGATCAGGATCAGGGAAGGACAGGAGGTCATCCGTAGGTGACTTGTTCATGTACTGAAGCTCCGCAGAGCGCTTAGTGAGGGGCGAGTGCTGTTCATTTCTGAGACCCCAGCATTTAGCACAGGGTGTGGCTCATGGCAAACTCCCAGGAGCCGCTGGAGCTGAGCTTATACACGGTCAGGCTGGAGGGGGCAAGAGTCCCCTTGGACCATTAGAGGTCACTTAAATACAACATCTCCATCCCACCACTAAAGCATCACCAAAGGGATCACAACCGAGATGGGGCTTGGGGCTGCCTCCCAATGGCCTCAGGAGGCTGAGCGAGGTCCGGGGAGGTCTAGAACCACGGCTGACCAGCCTGGACTTTGACACAAGGACATCCGGACCCATCGGGACCCCCCCCCCCCAACTCCTGCTCATCCCCATCACCTTGTGACCTGGAGAGTCGCCCTGGTTCCTTCTCTGTAAAATGGGGTTAAATGTTCCTGCCTTGCGGGGGTTGGTCACAGGGTTGGTCGGAGGACTGAATGAACTCCGTGCGTGGCAGCTGACTTCAGGGTGTGCCTTTGCTTGAGCCGTGTCTGTCTGTCTGTCTCCTGCTGTAACTGTGCGTGTGCCTGTTATACTCCCACACCTAGGGCACATCCTCTCTCTGTCCGAATTTTCACCCCCTCTCTTGGAATCTTCCTCCACGTCCAAGCTCTGAGCTCAGACCCCCGCCAAGGGGGCCCAGGCAGCAGCTGGGGGTGGACTTGGACACAGGACCAGCCCTTCCAGATAATGCAGATGCTTCATCGAGGCTCCCAGATGCCCCAGACCCAATTAGCTTGGCAGACTTAGTGCTCAGGACGGGCTTGCAAATTAAATCCTGTTGCTGGCTCCAAAGGGCACACCCTGTCCCCAGGGCTGTGGGGGCCAGGAGAGGGGGGCGGGGAGTAGGAAGGCAGACTCCGGGCTCCTGCCTAGCCACCTCCGGCACACTGATTATTAGACAAGCACACCCACCGGTGGATTCCAGCCTTGTTAACTTCAACAGCAGCTGCGGTATTCGCACGGGAGGCTGGCCATCAAGGCTGGTGACCCTGCTCGTCGCTGGAAGGAGCATGAGTCCCTTCTTGGGAGGTGGCAAGGTGGAGCGCGTAGACCTGAGCTGGCTCTGCGTCTGCCCCCTACCAGCTGTGTGGTCCTGTTTCACCTGACCGACCTTTCTGAGCCTTGGTTCCTCATCTGCATAACGGGGTGACAAGACCATCTCGGAAGGCTGATGGCGAGATTAAATGAGATAATGCCCAAGAAGTGCTCCCAGAGGCTCATTCTTGCCCCTCACCCAGCTCCTCCAGAGGGTCAGTGCAGCCAGCAAACTGTGGGGCAACTGCCTCCTGCTCACTCCCCCAAGGCGCTGGTGCGGGGTCAAGGTCAGTCCCCACCCCTGGGAAGGTCCTCAAGGAGAAACAATCTGTTTGCATTCAAGTCCCGCCTGTGGATGAGACTTGTCTGTGATCCCCAGCCTCCAGGTCTCCATGTCCACCTGACGTCACCTCCAGTGACCGTCTTGCTCAGCCCCCTGCTTGAGAATCAATCCTGTCCCAGGCTCTCACGGGCCTGACTGTCTCTGCCTTGCCGGTATTCTAGCTGAGACTCCAGGACGCTTGGCTTGTCCTTTTGTCCCTCCCTCCTCCTATATCCCAGTCCCTAAAACTATATGGCCACAATCTGCCTCAGTATCCCCACCTGAACCATATCCTGGGAATAGGAATCCTACCTTCCCCCAAACTCAGTTCCCAAATATCTGGCTAAACCCTGCTCCCAGGGGACAGAGGTCCCCAAGGTCCACTGCCTGTCAGCCTGGCCCACTGGCCCATGTGCCTGACTCCAAGAGTCAAGAGTCACCTACACTGAGCCCGCCTCTGTTGTCTGTCCCCCCCCCCCCCACCCCACCCTGGCCAGACCAGACTCCCGAGCAATCTCGTCATTGCCCTGGGACCAAAGAAGGCCTAGAAGTGGCCCGGACAGGGAAAGATCACTGTCATAATGTCCCCAGTGTGGGAGCAGAGGTGGCATTTTATTTCTTACAGGCTCTAACTTCCAGACCAGAGACCCCCAAAGGGGGAATAGTGTCCCCCAGGGATGGTGTCCTGGGACACCATCAGAAACACCAGGCAGGCTCAGCCGCTGTCCCAGGCCCAGAGCTCATCCAGTGCTCAGAACCGTCAGGAGATGGGGGGATGCCCTGGAACCCCAGCCCAAAGAACAAGAAATCTGCCTCTTCCCAAATGGGACTACAGGTGTGTGTCCTGCCTTCCTCCAAAAACCCTCTTGCGGATGAACGCAAATGCATTCTTTGAAAGTAAACCCATGGGCGCCTGGGTGGCTCAGTGGGTTAAGCCACTGCCTTCGGCTCAGGTCATGATCTCAGGGTCCTGGGATCGAGTCCCGCATCGGGCTCTCTGCTCAGCGGGGAGCCTGCTTCCCTCTCTCTCTGCCTGCCTCTCTGTCTACTTGTGATCTCTCTGTCAAATAAATAAATAAATAAATCTTTAAAAAAAAAAAAGAAAGAAAGAAAGTAAACCCAAAGACTAGGAGAAAATGAGAGGAGATAATTATAAATAAGAGATTTCAACAAAGCTTTAAGAAGACAGAAAGCAGGGCGCCTGGGTGGCTCAGTGGGTTGAGCCGCTGCCTTCGGCTCAGGTCATGATCTCAGGGTCCTGGGATCGAGTCCCGCATCGGGTTCTCTGCTCCGCGGAGATCCTGCTCCCCCCCGCCCCGCTGCCTGCCTCTCCATCTACTTGTGATCTCTCTCTGTCAAATAAATAAATAAAATCTTTAAAAAAAGAAAAAAGAAAAAAAGAAAAAGAAGACAGAAAGCAGATGGAGGAGGGAAATTGGCAGAGGAGGCTTGAAGCAAAAGTTCCTACAAAGGAGACTGCGGATGAGAAGCAAGCTGAGCTTCCCGCAGAAGACTTGCGACGCTTGGGACCTGGAGGCAACAGGTGCAGAGAGCTGTGGTCACACGTGGCACCGAGAAGGGAGGCTCATGTGGAAATCTGTACCGAGTTAGACCCCAGATTCCCTCCTCCGCTGCACACCAGGAAAGAAGCCCAAAACTTGGTCCCTGGAGAAGCAGAATGATGGCTCTGAACTTGGGGTTCCCAGGCAAAGAGGGGGCAGGGGTGAGATTCAGTCCTAACACTTAACAGTGAGCTTCTGGTTCCCCTCTTCCACACCCCACCCCCAGGCAAGCAGTTATCGGCTTCCCTCGGGTGGCCGCCCTACCCCAGAGAGAGAGATCTCTGAAGACTAACATTTGGTGGCCCGCCAGCCCCCGTGCTCTGCCCAAACGTTCAGAGCAGTCGGCCTCACAGAGCTCCTCTGAAAGATGGACAGACAGTCAAGGACTAACAGACTTTTGAGGAAGGACTCCAACACAAAAAAAGAGATCAAAACCAAGGCAGGGCTGGGACAGTCCCAGGATTCCAGGCACAGTGTGGGCACCAGGGGACGATTTCAAAAAGAATTCTAGTGTAAATTCTCAGGGAAGGAAGAGAAACTTTGCCCTTTCTGAGAAAGGAAATCATCGGGAACAAGACAGAGCTCTCAGACAGTAAAAAAAAGTATATAATAGTTGAAATAAAAATTCAAGGAAAGGAAGTCTGCCAGAAAAGAAAACTAAAAGACAAAGACGAAAACAGGATGGGGGAGGAAATACCACTCAAGAATCCAAGAGACAACAAGGAAAACAGATGGGAGGAAATCATGGGAAAGAGATACATAAGAAATAGTCCCAGAACAGCAGGCACGAATTTCCACACTGAAGGGACCAAGTGAGGGCTCATTACGACAAATGAGAAAAGACCTACGGTGAGACACCTGAGTGGCTCAGTCGGTGAAGCATCTGCCTTTGGCTAAGATCATGATACTGGGGTCATGGGATCGAGCCCCATCGGCTCCTTGCTCAGCGGGGAGCCTGCTTCTCCCTCTTCCTGTGCCCCTCCCCCTACTCCGGCTCTCCCATGCTCTCTCTCTCTGACAAATAAATAAATAAAATCTTAAAAAAAAAAAAAATACCTACGGCAATTTTGAAATTTCAGAACCCCAAAGATAAAGAGAGTAATGGAGGCTTGCCGAGCACCGAGGCAGGAGCCCAGTGGTTCAAGCTTTGTTTGCAGCAGCATAGTCAAAAACCGACCTCTGTGCTCTAGAGCCAAAATACAAAACACAAAGACAGAGTTTAGGTATAAAGAGGAACAACAGCTTTATTCCTTTGCCCAGCAAAAGAGGCTGCACCAGGCCAAGACCTTCTGACCTACAGGCCTGCTCAGAGGAAGGGGCTGGGGGTTGATAAAGAAATACAGGATCCAGCTCATTTTGACAGGAATTACATACATGCTGCCAGCCTCCTTTTTCACATTTTCAGGGTACAGAGTTCCTGAAATATGAAGGGAGGGGGTGAGGTTTGCAGAAGAGAGGGAAAAGTTGCCTAAAATTGAGCCTCACCGAAGCATTAACGCAGCAGTTTTGATTTTTGTTCAGCCCTATGCTTTTAAGCAGTTTCTGCAGCCCTAGATGCCAGGAGACAGGGAAGAATGGCTCCAACATTCCAGTGTGGGGCAGGGAGGAGGCTGGGGTTGTTTTCAACCTGGAATCTATATTCAGCCACTATCAATGAGCATGAGGGTGGAAAAAGACCTTTTCCAGATATAAATGGACTCAAACAAATTAACCTCCCATGCATGCTGCCTTAAGAACCTCCTGGAGGATGCATTCTAGCAAAACTAGGCTGTAAACCAAGGAAGGAAGTCGGGATGGGGAGACAGCAGGGCTGGGGGTGAGCAGTTTGGAGCAGGAGAGAAGTCTGCTCCAAAAGGAAGACCACCAAGGAAAACAGGATCCATACACCCCTTGGTGAGTCTCACCATTCGGGAATAGTATCTCGAGAGCTGGAGGAGCCACCTGGGAACCTATAAGGCAAGGTATGTAGACAACAAAGTAAATCTTTAGCTAAGGTGATTATTATTCCTGAGATAAAAAGGAAATATAATCAAAGCACACTACTCGCTCTGCCATAAGCATACTTGGAGCGTTATAATAATTAAACTCTGACCTCTGATATTAACCAGGAGTGCTGAAGCCGCGATCCTGGAAGGGCAGGTGGACAGAAGAGGGAGGGGACAAATCCTAGTCTGCCAACCCAGCACCTCAAAAGATAATTCCTAACTTTGATAAATCAAGAAAAGCAATATGAACCTGTTACTGAGAAATACAGAGGTGGATACCAAAAGAAGCAACTTGAAGGGTGTATTATTGGTTTCCCATTACTGCAGAATGACCACAACTTTGCAGCTTAAAACCACAGACATTCATGACCTCACAGTTCCCCTGGGTCAGGAGGCTGGTGTGGATCCTCGGCAGGCTCATTAGGCTCTAATCAAAGCATCATCTGGGCTGGGTTCTCATCCAAAAAATTCTGTTCCAAACTCATTCAGGTTGTCCGCAGAAGCATATCTTGGTGGTTGCACAACTGAGAGCCCCAGATTTTTGCTGCTTGTCACACCTACAGGCTACGGAAAGTCTCCAGAAGCCAGCATGGTTCCTTGCCATATGGCCTTCTCCGCCATGGCTACTGCCTTTGTCAAGGCCACAAGGAGAGCCTCTTGCCCCAGTCCGCTATGATGAAGACTTCTACAATAGCAAACATGGCGGCAACACCCCACCCCCTTTGTCACACTCAAGGGGTGTGAATGCCAGGAGGCTGGGATCATTGGGACCACACCACATTCAATCCACCACCAAGAAGTGATTACAGTTTTATGTTTTCGTAAGTAAGCAATCCAAAGTACATAAAGGGTATTAGTGACTCCCTCCCACCCATTTCCTAGCCAACCAGCTCTCTTCCCTGGGAGGACAAAAATAATCCGTCTCTCTCTCTCTTTTTTTTTTTTTTAAGATTTTATTTATTTATCAGAGAGAGAGAGAGATCACAAGTAGGCAGAGAGGCAGGCAGAGAGTGAGGGGGAAGCAGGCTCCCTGCTGGGCAGAGAGCCGGACGTGGGGCTCGATCCCAGGACCCTGAGATCATGACCTGAGCTGAAGGCAGAGGCTTAACCCACTGAGCCACCCAGGTGCCCCTAATCCATCTCTCTTATAATGTAACACATGAGTCTGCATATGTAACAGAGGTCCACACTCTCCTCACTGCTCACTCCCTCAGCCCCCTGCCCACACCTGACGTGGTCAGCCATGACTTCTCCAAGCTCTCCAGAACACTGGCACGCACGGGCATCTCTTCTGCATAACTGGTCGCATACCATCCAAACTCATCTGCCCCTTATCTTTTGCATGTAATACATCCTGAGATCATTTTATATCAGTACATAAAGAGCCTCTTCATTGTCTTGTTGTCACTACCCAGCAAAAATTGACCACAGGATGGATAGCCAGGTCACTCCCAACCCTCTCCTATGGCATACTAAGCTGCTATGAGAAATAGCTCCACGGGCCATAGTTCTGCTAATAGAGCTGCCTCTGGGGAGCGGGACAGGAAAGGACAGCCTCCACTGTTTTCTTTTCTTTTTTTTTTTTTTAAAGATTTTATTTATTTATTTGACAGAGAGAGATCACAAGTAGATGGAGAGGCAGGCAGAGAGAGAGAGAGAGAGAGAGGGAAGCAGGCTCCCTGCTGAACAAAGAGCCCGATGCGGGACTTGATTCCAGGACCCTGAGATTATGACCTGAGCCGAAGGCAGCGGCTCAACCCACTGAGCCACCCAGGCGCCTCCACTGTTTTCATTGTAAGCTTTTTTTTTTTTTTAAAGATTTTTTATTTATTTATTTGACAGAGAGAGATCACAAGTAGATGGAGAGGAAGGCAGAGAGAGAGAGAGAGAGGGAAGCAGGCTTCTTGCTGAGCAGAGAGCCCGATGTGGGACTCGATCCCAGGACCCTGAGATCATGACCTGAGCCGAAGGCAGCGGCTCAACCCACTGAGCCACCCAGGCGCCGCTCATTGTAAGCTTTTTACTACCACTTGATTTTTGTTTTAATTCTATACATATATTCCTTTGATAACCGTAATAAGGGCCGTGGGATCGCTTCAGGGGCTGAGGCTGGCTGCGTGGGGAAGCCTTCTTGGCCTCGCCACTATTAGAACAAGCTTCCAAGTTGCTTCAAGCTGCCAGTATGACACCCGTCATACTCAAGCCTGTTTCTGCTCAGCCTTTACTGAGCAGGTGCTCTGTCCCAGGCACTTGGAGGCCAGGACTCCAGGGAAAAGCCTCTTTGGAGGCAAGATACCCCACTTGTCCCTCTTCCTTGTGAAGCCAAGCACTGAGTGTCCGGGGGAGAGGGGGGCCGCGACCCTGTGACCCTCCATCTGCCATCGGGCTCTGTCCCAAGGGCATGACAGACGGCAGCATCCCCAGGAGCGAGGCCGGCACACAGCATCTCAGTTGGGGACCCAGGCCTTCCTGCTTAGCTGTCTGTCCCTGTTCTTCCGTAGCGACGCCACCGGATGAAGCCAGTCACTGTCAGTGAAGTTTGCTGAGCGCCCTCCCAGGCATCAGACCCTTTAATCCTCACAGCAGTCCTACAAGCCAGTCTCACCGCTACCCATGCTTTACAGATGAGCAGACTAGACCTCTGGGCAGTGCCCGCAATCTGCCTGCGGTCACACAGCTAATAAGTGGCAGAGCCCATATTTGAACGTGGGTCTGGTGGTCTCCAAGGCCATGGCTCTTATCTCAGCACCGTGGGGCTCATCCTATAAATGGGCAGCAAGCATATTTTCTGTTCTCCTTCTAGGGAGCATTGGCCATGTCGATGACCCATGCTGACATCAATCCAATAAGCACAGCTCTCTGGGTGTATTTTCCCCACGTATTAAAAACCCACTCAATGTCGCTCTCTGCTGGCCCATGTTTCTTTGGCATGGCTGCAAGGACCTGAGACGGTCGCGAACCGCCTTCCTGAAATCAAGGCTGTGCTACAGACTGAGAGCCATCTAGGCTCGCCCTGGACAGCTCCCTGAGGTGACAAAGCAGCAGGGAGCTCCCCACCCACCCCACACCCCCACCCCCACCTCCATCCTGGGCAGGTGGGGCTGGGGCTGGCCCTGGTCCACCAGCTCTTCTGCCCTCCTGAAAGCCAGATCACAAAGGTGCTATTGCCTGGAAGTGACAAAGAGCAATACAGAGGAGGCGGTGGGGGGGATGTGGTGGCCGTTGCCAAGTGGTGGAAGTGAGATTAAGAAGAGTGTAGAAGCAGCTGGTCCCAGGGAGAGGCGCTCATTTATCAGCCCAGGGCAGCCTCCTGGAGGACAGGTCGGCACCCCCCACCATAGGCCCTCCCTCCTCCTCCAGAACAGCCTTGCAAGCGGAAACCTGTAGGCCTCAGGCCAAGACCCCAAGCAGGAGGGGAAGGTCCCCAGGGTCGAATGAGTCAAGTGGGAAGCTGGTGCATTCGGAGCTCTTCCCACACTGGCTCCTGCTGGAGGAGCAGGTGTGGCTCAGCTCCCCACAGCTCCCGTCCTTGAGTGAATTGTACACAGTGATGCGGATCTCCCTCCCTGTGTGGCCAAGAAGCTGGGACTCTGGATTTTTGATCAAAATCTCCCAGTTTTTCCATACTGGCAACGAATGCAATGGAAAAAAACCCAACACACACGTGGATCTGATGACATCAGCCTGTGGGCCGCCTGCTGGCTGCGTGCCCTGCCCTGAGCCCACGGCAGAGGTGCTGAGACCCCAGAATCCACCCCTCACTCCGGGGGTTAGGAACCTGCCACAACAGTCTTCCAAGCCTCCTGGGTCCCACACCCTCCACAAACACAGACCCCGAAGCACCCTGGGATGTTGCTCCCCTGGCCAAGTCCTTGCACCTGACGAGGGGCCCGCTACCCTTCCAAGCTGGCAAGCAGAGCGGCAGAGGGAGAGCCAAGGGGCAGGGACTGGGGGGCGGGCAGGATGAGGGGTGACCAGGATGGGGAGGCAGGACTGGGGGGGCCAGGACTGGGCAGGGGGTGCTGAGACCAAGGGGGCCAGGATGAAGGGCCACCCGTGCTTGGTGGATGGAGCAGCAGGAACCCACCATGGAATATTAGAGCCCCCGCTGCCCTGGGCCTCTGTCTCCCATAAGCAAAACCAGGTTTTGATTGCCCTTCCCCTCTCACCTTCTCAGCTAGAAACCCTGATCCTGGGCTCAGGGGTTCAGGCCGCCCACCTTAGACCATGACCACAGTCGGCGGCCATTATTAATGGGGGTGGTGGCAGTTAGAACAGCTATGTCAAGGCATAAACAGAGGAAAAGCACAACAGTGAAGAACCCCAGAGAACTCCCATAGCTGTAGGCTGCTGGTCACCCCTCCCCACGTCAAAGGTGAGAAGGGTCTGTCCCTGCACCAGGGTGGGAGTGAGAGGGAACATCTCCCAAGAGGACCAGGTGTCCTTCCCCTCAGCTCCTTTGCCCGTAGTTCTCAGTGGGGGTGGGGGTGGGGGCTGCATCCAAGCAGCCTCTAGAACCTTCCCTGGGATCACTCCTCTCCAAAGCTCTCCCCTGCTAGGATCTTGGAGGAGTCTGCTGCTGTTTTTATGTAAAGGGATGTTTTCACCTAAGGGAATATTTCCTCAGACTGACCCCCCCTTGCAGGGGACCGTCTGCTTGGAGAATGATGATCCTTTCCAAATGGGGAGGGCAGTGGTGGGAAAAGACAACCCCGCATCAGCAGCTCCATCAGAATGACGCTGGTGTGGCTGCTAATGACTTTACTGGCCTTGAAGGGGAGGGGGTCAAAGTAAGGGGCTCCTGCCAGCCTGAGCCCCTCATGCCCGCAGCCCCCGCTGTCTGCTGGAGCAGATTTTTAATAGACTCCGGCTGGTTCCGAGCCGAGGCGGAGCACGCTCGCGGGGGCCTATCAATAGAACACGGCGGAGGGTGACCAGGCGGCAGATTGGGGGGTGGGCGGAGCGGCTCCACAGTCATGCTTTGGGGGTGGGGGGTGGTGAGAGACCGCGGCTGCAGGCGCCCCAACTCTCTGCGCCCCCGCGTCTGCCTTCCGTTGCATCCAGGTCCCCAAGGTCCTGCCTAGGCCCCCCGGGATAGGCTGAGGGGAAGGCAGGGGAGAAGGGAGGAGGGCAGCCAGAGGAGACCATCCCGTGCACCGCAGAAGGGCAGGGGGCCCTGCTCGGCCCCTCGCACCCCACCCCACCTGCCACCTGTGGAACCTGGAAGCAGGAGGGCCAGGCATCTGCATTGCACCCCTCCACCCTGCTCTCCATGTGGGGCTGGGTCCCTCTTCCCTAAACAAAAACCCTCCACGGGGTCCTTCCATGCAGTGTTTCTTTGTCGTCAAACTTCAGAAGTTAAGTCCTCAGAAGCCCTCCCACCCCCACCCCCACCCCACCCCGCCTTGAAATGGGTTAATCCGCCCAACAACCTGCTTCCAGGAGTCTGGTCTGGAGGGTGCACCTGCTGGGAATTGCCCACCAGGCTGTCCACCCCCCCCAGGTCAAGGGTCGTAGCCCCTTCCCACTGACCACCCTGTGTTTCCCCAACACCTGCTCACTGCCTGCTCCCAGCAGATGCTCCGTGAACAGCTGACTTCTTGAAATAAAGGTTTAAAACCTGCAAATTTAAACGTGTTGTTTAGGGGCACCTGGGTGGCTCAGTGGGTCAAGCCGCTGCCTTCAGCTCAGGTCATGATCTCAGAGTCCTGGGATCGAGCCCCGCATCGGGCTCTCTGCTCAGCAGGGAGCCTGCTTCCTCCTCTCTCTCTGCCTGCCTCTCTGCCTGCTTGTGATCTCTCTGTCAAATAAATAAATAAAAATCTCTTAAAAAAAAAATTAAACGTGTTATTTAGAGGTATGCACATTTAGTAAACCTACTAAGAAGGGCAAAAAATTTGTACAATCAAAACATCAGGCTGGTGGTCATGCCCTTTAGGATGGCTATTAAAATAACAAGTGTTGGGGGCACCTGGGTGCCTCACTGGGGGGCTCAGTGGGTCAAGCTTCTGCCTTTGCATCAGGTCATGATCTTGGAGTCCCTGCTCAGCAGAGAGTCTACTTCCCCCTCTGCCCGCCATTCTTGCACGCTCTCTCTCAAATCAATAAATAAAATCTAAAAAAAAAAAAATAACAGGGGCGCCTGGGTGGCTCAGTGGTTTAGGACTCTGCCTTCGGCTCGGGTCATGATCTCAGGATCCTGGGATCGAGCCCCACGTCGGGCTTTCTGCTCAGCGGGGAGCCTGCTTTCCCTTCTCTCTCTGCCTACTTGTGATCTCTGTCTGTCAAATAAATAAATAAAATCTTTAAAAAAAAAAAAATAATAACAAGGGCGCCTGGGTGGCTCAGTGGGTTAAGCCTCTGCCTTCGGCTCGGTTCATGATCTCAGGGTCCTGGGATCGAGTCCCGCATCGGGCTCTCTGCTCAGCAGGGAGCCTGCTTCTCCCTCTCTCTCTCTCTGCCTGCCTCTCTGCCTACTTGTGATCTCTCTCTGTCAAATAAATAAATAAATAAAATCTTAAAAAATAAATAAAAAAATAAATAAATAAATAAAAATAAATAAATAAATAACAAGTGTTGGCCTGCACATGGAGAAGTTGGGACCCTTACAGTGGGATGGGAAATGGTGCAGTCACTATGGAAACCATGTAGCATTTCTTCAAAATATTGCATGTGGAATTACCCAGGATGCCGCAGTTTCACTTCTGGATACTTGCACAAAAGAACTGAAAGCAGGGACTCCCACGGGTGTGTGTTCATGTATGTTCACAGCAGCTGATTCACAAGAACCTAAAGGAAACAGCCCACATGCCATCGACAGACGAGTGGATCAGCAGAATGTATGGTGTACCTACAGAGGAATATTACTCAACTTTAAAAAGGGATGAAATCTAACACCTGCTACAACACAGATGAGCCTTGAGGACATCACGCTCAGTGGGAAAAAAGCCAGTCCCAGAAGGACAAATGCTGTTTGATTCCGCTCAGATGAGGCTCCTAGAGTGGACACATTCACAGAGACAATGGGTAGAACAGTGGTTACCGGGCGCTGGGGAAGGGAGGAAAGAGGACTAATGATTTATTTCAGCTTCTCTGGCTTCGGTTTGGGGTGAGGAAGTAAATTCTGGGGATGAAGGGAGGTGACAGTTGCATGACAGGGTGAATGTACTTCATGCCGCCGAACTGGACGCTTCAAAACGGTCTAGTGGTAAATTTTATGTCAT
Organism: Lutra lutra; assembly: GCF_902655055.1. NCBI lineage: Eukaryota > Metazoa > Chordata > Mammalia > Carnivora > Mustelidae > Lutra > Lutra lutra. The sequence goes on from NC_062292.1 coordinate 29,078,989, forward strand.
GGGGGCGCCTGGGGGGCTCAGTGGGTTAAAAAAAAAAAAAAAAAGCCTCTACCTTCGGCTCAGGTCATGTTCCCAGGGTTCTGGGATCGAGCCCTACATCGGGCTCTCTGCTCAGATGAAGGAGCCTGCTTCCTCCTCTCTCTGCATGTCTCTCTACCTATTTGTGATCTCTGTCTGTCAAATAAATAAATAAAAATCTTAAAAAAAAAATTTATGTCATGAATTGTTCATCCTAAAAATAGACACTGCTGGTTATCTTACCAGCAAAAGATGGTATTTGTACCACATTCAAGAAAAAAAAAAAATCCCAAGATATGTCTCAGCAGGGGGAGGGGAGGGGTGCAGAAAGGAAGATGATGTCAGCGGGGGGGGGGGCATAAAGGAAGGTGATGTCACAGCAGGGGAGGTGGGGTGCATAAAGGAAGATGACATCATAGCAGGGGGAAGGGGTGCATAAAGGAAGATGACATCATAGCGGGGGGTACATAAAGGAAGATGATGTCACAGCAGGGGAGAGGGAAGGGTGAGGAAAGGAAGATGATGTCACAGCAGGGGGAGGGGTGCATAAAGGGCACAACTGTGCCATGGGAAGTTCCGGGGCTCCTTCTGTTAGACTCATCTAGTTCACTGCCTGGGTTCTCCCCCACCCGCCTCCTCCACACCCACATATGTATGCCATGTATCTTGTTTCATTGATTCTAAGACTCACGTTTTTAACATTTAATCTCTCTGAAGTTGGGATGCATCTCAGAGCTGCTAAGAACAAAATAGCCTTGTGCCGTAATTTACGGGATGGGCGCGCTCTTTCCTTGTGGCACACAAGGTAACGATGCTTCGGGCAATCAGTGGGGCCTCGGAGTAGAGGAAACACAGAGTATGTATTTGTAAGGAAAAGATTTCCTAATAAATGTTTATGTGACCACTTTATTGAGCTATGATTCACACACAGGCCCCATGATCTCCAGCAGCCCGGCAACAACAGGAGCGGCTCCTATCTTCAGCTCTGACCTGCTTCCAGCTGTCTGCTGGAAGCATCTCTCTGGGTGCCCACACGCTGTGGGATCTCTCCCCTGCGGGACCCAGGGCTTGCAGCTTCTCCTAAACCACTGAAATCCTGCCTGGTGCTCCTTCATTCAGCGAAAGCTGGTGAGCGCTTGCTGTCGCTGTCAGAGTGCCAGGGGCATGTGAAAAGAAGACAATGAAGTCCCTTCTTTCTCGCAAGGAGCTTCCATTCTGGGAGAGACAGATGGTAGACACTGAGCGCTGCAATAGGGCAGAGGGTGATGTGATCCTTAAGACAGCAGGCTAAGGGGATGGATGGTCCCTTGGCCTCTGACTTCCTGCTGGGTTAGGCAGAAAGCAGAGGATGAGGGTGGTGTGCTGGTAAACTCTTATCAGCCAGCTCGCCAGGGAGAAACATCCAGAGTTGTAGCTTTTGCCCACTTCCATGGAGTAAATACTCCACCTGGAGAGACTTCAGACAATCACCTTGACATTGGGGTTGGAGATGTACATACGATTGGCCCTCCTGAGCCAATGGGAGCCAGTTCCAACACCACAGTGGTAGGAGGAGAGAGGGGTGCCAGCTCTAGGCCGATGCTGGTCTACCATTTCCTCCTCCTCCTCCTCTGGCCCAGGGTTGGAAATGGTGTCTCAGGGATGCCATCCCTGGGGGCTTACACTCCCTAGTCAGGTCCTTTCCCTGCTCGGGCTCTTCATTAGAGCACCTCAAGTTTCCTATGCAGTGCACCCTGTTTCCCATAAGACCTCAACTCACTCAGGAGGGCTGTCTTCTACCATAGAATGACACAGCCTTGCCAATGTGGTCACCCTGAGGCAGAGAATGAGTGACGAGGGATATGTGTGTTGCTCTCACTGCCCCCCCCAACCCCTGCCCCCAAGCCTGGTAACTCTCGCATTCCAACCCCAGCTCTCTACGAGTATCCAGTATCCAAGACTCCTATGGAACCGTCCAGCATCTCGACTGTCGCTTTTCCTCAGTTCTCTGCGAAGTACTCCTCATGCCTGTAAATCTCACTAATGCTCACTCGTTCCCATTTGAATCCTCTGCAGGACCCCTGCCAGGGAGCAGGGCTGGCAGGAGCTGGTACAAAGTCCTCCTCCAGAAATCACAGTCGGCAAGGAAAACACCACGGTCCTCTTACACAAATCGCTGGATTTGGGAGCAGAGTGGATAATTTGCATACATTTGGAAGATGAATTCAGAAGCCATGAAAGGCAAACCAGGGAAATAGACAGCAGCATAATCCACTGCAATTGTACTTACACTGGACGTGAAGGCCAAATCCATGAGATCGTATTCTGAACTTTCTCCTTGTACAGCAGACACCACCAGTGTTCACACGACCTGGTGGGCCGGGTTCTGAGGGGATTCCACTCCTGCTGCAGTCCTGCTGCCCGCTCCCCCAGCTGGTCAGTAACCCATCTATGCCAAGGCAGGCTGACTGCATGAGGCCAGTGGTGTCCATGTGCACCCCACCAGCCTCATGGGGCTCCTTGTGTCCTGTCAAGCAGCCCATCTGCAGAGGTAAAGGCAGCCTGGGGAAAAGAATGGGTTCTTTTTTCAGAGGATATTAGGACTAGGGTCGCAATTTACCTTGATGTTGGTAATGGTTCATCCTATGTGTCATCATGGCTGGGCCACAGTGCCCTGGTATGTGGTCAAACATTCTGCTGAATGTTTCTGTGTTTTTGGATGACATTAACATTTAAATCAGTGACTAAAGCAGATTGTCCTCCATCGTGTGGGTGGGCCTCATCCAATCAGTTGAAGGCCAGAAGAGAACAAAAGACTGACCTCCCCTAAGCAGAGGGATTTCTGCAGCAGGCGGCCTTCACACTGGACCTGCAGCATCAGCTCCTCCTGAATCTCTGGGCCAGCCTGTCCTTCAGGTTTTGGACTAGCCAGCCTTGATAACCACATGAGTCAATTCATAAAAATTCAATTCATAAATTCATAAAAATGCTTTCATATTCACACAACCAGTTGATTCTGTTTCTCTGGAGGATCTCATACGAGGCTAGAGTTGTGTTTGGGTCTAGTGTTAAAGTCTGGGTTGGGATTAGGTTCTTAGGTTGGGATTACGGCTAAGGTTAGAGGAAGGTCAAGAATTCAGGTGATGTTGTGGTTGACTCAGGAGTCAGGGTCAGTGTTGGGGTAAGATCAGGGCTCATCTTAGCAGAGGATTAGCATCAGGGTTAGGTTGAAGTTGGGCTAGATTAGGGTTAGGATTAAGGTTAGGATCAAGGTAGGGTGGATTTATGGTTAAGATTGGAGTTAATGTTGGGACATCTGGGTGGCTCAGTTGGTTAAGCATCTGCCTTCTGCTCAGGTCATGATCCCGGGGTCCTGGGATCAGCAGGGAGACTGCTTCTCTCTCTGCTCTGCCTCCCCCTCACACTCTCTGACAAATAAATTAAAAATTTAAAAAAGAAAGATTGGGATTAGTGTTAAATTATGACTGGTGTTATGGTAGTGTTGGAGAAACCACATGAATGGGATATGAATCAGATCATGGTTTGAGGGTAGATGGGGAAATTGAGTCTGAACATGAGTTGGAGTTTTGGCAGCTGGAAAGCTGGCCTCCCCTGGAGAAAATTTTGTTTATTTACTTGACCTAAAGAGAGAGCACATAGGCAGGGGGCGCTGTAGAGGCAGAGGGAGAAGCAGGATCCCCGCCTACAGAGAGCCGCGAAGCAGGCTCTATCCCAGGACCCTGAGATCATGACCTGAGCTGAAGGCAGACGCTTCACCGATGGAGCTCCCAAGCGGAGAACCCACGCTCTTAAGCACCATGTCCTACTTCCTCCCTAAATAACCCGTTCATTTGGCAAATAATAATACTTACTGTCTGTGGAGCGGTCTTTGTGAGCCAGGCTCTGTTCTGGTGGGTTTTCAACCAGGGGTGACGGACCTTCAGGAGAGCAGTTGTTGGGATGAGCACTGGGTGTTATGGAAGACTGATGAATCACTGACCTCTACCTCTGAAACTAGTAACACACCATATATTAATTAACTGAATTTTAAATTAAAAAAAAAAAACAAAAAACAAAAAGCAAGTCCCAGAAGAAGATGTATGCTATAGATCATCCAGGAAGGCCTTTGAATACAAGACCAAAGAACATACATATCTGGTGAAATCGCAGGGAAAGCAGGGGAGCGATGAGCACGAGACCCTCTGGGGCAGAAAGGTGTAGGGGAGGTCAGGAGACAGACAAACACCTGACTGCTCTCTTTTTGGGGATTATGCCAAAGCAAGGCAGTGGGCAGCAGGTGTCTGGCCACTCCCCCTGCAGACTTGCTGTTCCCTGGGGGTCTTGGTGGTCTAGCTGCTTGTATGGTTCATGTCTGTTTTCCTTTTGACTAAGCACAGACTGACACAGACGGAAATCTGCCTACACCTGAAGAACTCTTCCAATGAGTTCTCAATGAAAACGTCTAAGCAACAAGAAGAACGGGAAGGAGAGGGAAGGGGAGCATGGGGTCCCCGAGGGGCCAGGAAGGTGGTGGGAAGGAGCTACAGGAGGTACATTTGAGAACTACAGCTCCGAAATGCCCTCCAAGGGACCGGAGTCCTGGGGGACATGACTCTTCATTTACTCTGTGTTCTCGTGCGTGCTTCTTCAGATACGGCCCAGCTGTGGGTCAGACCTGGGGGGGCGGGTACCAAAGACACTGCAGGGTTGCCGTGAGCAAGTGGCTTGTGTTAGTACTGATTAGCTTACGCCTGCCTCTTTGCAAAAAATTTTTAAAAGCACCCATGTTCCAGGTGGTGGGTATTGGAGAGGGCACGGATTGCATGGAGCACTGGGTGTGGTGCAAAAATAATGAATATTGCTATGCTGAAAAAAAATTAAAAAAAAAAAAAAGCACCCATGTTGGGGCACCTGGGTGGCTCAGTCATTAAGCATCTGCCTTCAGTTCGGGTCATGATCCCGGGGTCCTGGGATCGAGCCCTGCATCTGGCTCCCTGCTCAGCAGAAGGCCTGTTTCTCCCTCTCCCACTGCCCCTGCTTGTGTTCCCTCTCTCACTGTGCCTCTCTCTGTCAGATAAATAAATAAAATCTTTAATTAAAAAAAAAAAAGGCACCCACATTAAGGCAAGTGTTTTAATCTCCCTGAATCTCCTTTTCTTCATCTGATAGTTGGGCTCCTGATGCCCAGTGTGGGGGGAGGGGAGGGACAGGGGACCAGATGAGAAGGCACAAGCTGAGCATCTGCACAGTGCCAGGGCCGCCCGCCCCCTTCCCCCTTAAGTGCTTGTCCTCCGTTAAGGGAATCACAAGATAACAAGAGTAGAAGTGCCCACAAAGCAAACGTCTTCCGTAAGCCCAAGCTGTTATTGCCATCTTTATTATTACTTGAAAGTACCTTGCGGACATGAACTTACTCGACAAAGGAAATGTAATAACTGCTTGTAGGAGAACAGCAAGTATCTGATGCCTTCCCAAAGCTCTGAGGGCTGGGGGAGAGAGGGGTGGCCAGTAAAGGTGCAGCCCCCTGTACAGACATAGGCTTACCACCCCCAGTCCTTACCCACCCTCTCGGCTCCCAGACAGGCTGGGCTCCCAGAAAGAAGCACCTCACCTCAGCGAGGGCCCTTCCCCAGGTCAAGTGCATTTTCACCAGACTTGCATGTCCTTGGCCCATTTTGGCAGGAACTCTGAGAGTCCCCTCTAGTTCCTCCCCACGCACCCTCGAATCTTACCCTTCCTCCTCTCCCAGGAAAAGCATGCCTTGTCTCCCTATGCCTGACGGCCTCCTCCGTGATTGATTCAGGAGTGCGAGCTCCACCGGTCACTGACACAGTCCCAGAGGCCACCGCACACCAGGCTTATGTGCAAATAGGCCCCCGCCCCAGGCTAGATCCAGCAAACTCACAGAATGTGGGGCAGAGACCACACAAACCTCACCCTGAAGGTCCGCTGGGCAGAACCAGTCAGATGCATTATGACTCGTTAAGAGGCCACCGGGCTGGCGTTGAGAGAGCTAGAGGGCAGAGTCTGCCCTGTCACAGGACACACACGCCCCCACTGCCAGGGTCCTGGGCCCTGGATGCACTGGACAGGCTTCTGAGAGGATGACCCGGGCTATTACCAGGACGTGATGGTGTTAAGGCTGCTCAAAGGAAAGGCGGAGGCACCTGGGTAGCTCAGTGGGTTAAGCCTCTGCCTTCGGCTCGGGTCATGATCTCAGGGTCCTGGGATGGAGCCCCGCATTGGGCTCTCTGCTCAGCAGGGAGCTGCTTACCCTTCTCTCTCTGCCTGCCTCTCTGCCTGCTTGTGCGCTCGCTCTCTCTCTGTCAAATAAATAAAATCTTTAAAAAAAAAAAAAAGGAAAGGCGGCCCACACAGGCCCTCTGCAGGCATCGTGTCATGGTCACTGCCACTCTCATGACAGTAAAGCACTCCACAGGCCTGAAAACAAACAAGGCAGAAGTAAAAAGACAACGACACGATTCCCGAAGAGTGTTCCCCTGCTCTTGACGTCCAACGGTGCTGGAAGAAGAGGAGGTACTCCTCTGTTGCTCAGCAGGCCCTTGAGCTGGGAGTTCACAGGATCCAACACCTAGAAGGGCAGCCGAGGGGCTCAGCAGACCCCGCCGGGGTCCTGGGCACAGAGCAGGGCAGAGAAGGCTGCCTTCTGCTTTTCCAAAACTGCCCTCAGGGGCTCAGATCCTGCTGGGGTGGGATTGCTCCCACCCTGTGGGGGGGGGGGTGGGTTGGGGGGGTGCGGTGAGGCATACCCATTACACCGGGCCCAGTCCCCACCCTGGGTGCCTCAGCTCAGCCGCAACAGCCCCTCCCCCTTCATCTAAGACTGCCTGGGGGACACAGGGGACAGGTCTCCTAAATGCCACCGGACCTGCGGAGCATTTTCAAAGACAGAGAAACAGCAGTTGGGTGGGAGCTTTGCCCTCAGCCCCCGGGGAAAACCTGGCGGAGACCCCGATCTTTGTGCCCCCTGGGAGGGCACATGGGCGCCCACGATGCTGGGGAGGAGCTCCCAGAATCCCTCTGTGTGCCTTTGTTCTCTCCTGGGAGAGCTGGTTACATCCGCACCAGCCAACCTGGGTGTCAGGTGGGACCCAGCTGAGTCGGGGGCTGCGGCTGGAGTAGGTCAACTTACAGGACCCTCCTGTGGGTTAGTCATCAGCCCCGATGTCACTGGTGGAAACCAACCAGGGCAGCCTTTTCAAATCACTCATTTGTCACAGGATTAGTTCCACATAACAAAAAGTATCCAGTACAAAGTCATCTAAACCAACTGTTTTTATTGAAAACACACTTCTGTGATGTCTGGGACAGTTCCTTCGTCATCCTGCTGTAAGGGCCTATTCAGCCAGAGCAGCCCCACCCCCGTTGAACTGCCATTTTGCTGTGAAGCTTAAATTGACCCTGCCCCCGCCAAGGGAACTTATTTAAAAGCAATTCTGGGAAACCAGTCCCTGGTAACAAAGTCCAAATACAAGGGTGGGTCAGGCCAGGTGGAGGTATTCAGTCAGTGGGGGCTCATACTGTCTCCTAGCTACCAAGGAGTATGTGCCCCCGCCCTTTGGGAGCCTTTTGGCGCCAATCCTAACCAAGGTGTGATAGGCTGGTTCAAATGTCTACTAGGGTAAATTGTTATTCAATTGGTCGCCTAGCAACACTGCGGAGTTTCCTGTGTGTGTGTTACAATCTCATTGGCCACCTGTGTGTGGCCAGGCCCAACCACATGGCCTTTGCTCTATAAAAATTAGTCTGGAAAGCAGGGAGGGGGTCGTCGTCCTCTCTGTAGGCGCGGCCCCTACTGGTGTGTTGGACGGTTGGTCTGATTCCTGATGCTTGACGCGGAATAAAGCTTTGCTTGACCTTCGCTTTGTATCAGTCTCGCTCCTTTAATCACGGACACATTATTGGGGTACCCAATTTTGGGGGGACCCAACACTGCAAAACTGAGGTTCTTTCCCCCACTCCCCACCCCCGCAGCAGCTGTGGAACCCAGCCTGGGGACTGGGTCCCCACGAAGATGCTCCCCAGAGGCCATGCATTACATGCAAAACAGCGAAGAGAGTTACGCAGATCCTAGATTCCGAAGCGGTGTGTGCTGGCCTCATCACCCTGCCTTCTGGCTGTGGGTCTTGCAGGCATGCAAATTAGGCAACCAAGTATATTCATGCAGACGGAATGAGGTGGCCCTCGGGCCGGTACCAACTCATGCCCTTGGCGCCAACGTGCTCCAGTCTCCCTTTGGAACAGAACCAGAATTCTAAGGGCAATCTTATTTTAGTTCTTCCTCGTCTTCTTTAAAATTTTATTTATTTGAGAGAGAGAGAGAGTGCATGAGCAAGGCTGGGGGGGGGCGGGGAGCAGCAGAGGGAGAGGGAGAAGCAGACTGCCTGTGGAGCAGGGAGCCCGATGTGGGACTCCATCCCATGACCCTAAGATCATGACCAGAGCCAAAGGCAAGATGCATCGCCGACAGAGCCACCCAGGTGTCCCTCTTAATTCTTAATCTGCCCTTCCCCAAAAGCCCCTTAGCGAGCAGTGAATGAAAGCAGACCCTAATCAGGTCTCCCCCCAGCCCAAGACAGAGCATGTAAACATCTAGAGGGCAGGGATCTCCTCGGCCTGGCTTCCCGCAACCCCAGCCCAGTTCTGAGCACCTACATCCAGCCACACCTAAAGCCACAATTACCCCACTCTGCATGCAAATGGAATTTCTTTTTTTACAAAGGCAGTTCGGTTTTCCTGCCAAACCCAAAAGTTCTGATGATTGTGTATCCCAGCTGTAGCTCTCCTGTCTCCTCATGGTGGTCACATGAGCCATGATTAATAAGTGCTCACTGACTTACTAATTAAAGTGATACCCAGCAGCAAAACCCTTTCTGCCCCTCCCCAAACCGCAGTCGCGCTTATAAGGCAGCTGGATTAACCACTGCTGGATTCAAGGTCTCAGCCACTCCAGCCCGTCTTTTGAAACGGGTACCTAGAAAATGTCCAAGTGCTTCCCGGACGGTACTACTACCTGTTCACTTATCAGCTGTCCCCTTGGCCACCCAGGTCTGCATAGTCAGCTTGAGAGTAGGAAATCCTTTTTAGGGTGGGTCCCCCCAGCTTGTGGTCACTCTGTGACGATCGCCCAGAACCCAACACGGACAGTTCACAAGCTTGATAAGGATGGTCCCCATCTACACTTATCTGGGTATTTTATTTTTATTTTTAGGATTTTATTTATTTATTCTAGATGTAGAGAGAGATAGATATAGGTATAGATACAGATACAGATATGCGGGAGGTGGGTAGCAGAGGGAGATGGACTGGCAGACTCCAGGGCAAACACAGAGGCAGACACGAGGCTCGATCCATAACCCCAAGATCATGACCTGAGTCAAAATCAAGAGTCAGACACCCAACAAACTGAGCCACCCAGACGCCCCGACACTTACGCAGGTATTTTAATTTCCAGTTTGGTTATTCAGTTCAGGAGGCCCAAAGGTCCAGAGGTCCCTAGTCCTCCAGAGGTCATGAGGCCTTGGCCAATGGATTTAATCAAAATTCCAAAGGAATTATTTGAGGAACCAGAAGGACTATTTATTAACTTAGAATGAGAAATATGGCATTTAAGATTAACTGACAAGAAGGTCAGAATCTTACACTGTCCACGATAAGCGTTGTCTTCTCGGTAAAGAAAATCTACCTGAGACATTGGATTAAGAAAGGCATCGGGTAAATAGGAAGCAAAGCGCATGGTGGGGGTGGTCAAATGGCTAATTTTTTTCCAGCTGGAAGAGCCAGCTGACCAGGTTTGGGCAGTGGTCAGACGGCCCTTCCCCCGGTCAAGAGCACCAGCTCCAACGGGCAGAGTTATGTAACAGCTCCCTTCTCCTCTTTCCCTGGGATCCAACTGTTCTCATCATCCAAGGCCAGAGGAACCCCTCTCTGGTGGGCACTGCTGATCGCCTACCCCACACTCGTCCCTGCCCCCCTGCAACAGAACCCAGTGTAACTCAGGTGTCGTGTTGACCCACATGCTTTTCAGAGGATATCCAACTACCACCGGTGTTAAGAGTAGATCTGATTAACCTCAGGGTATTCTGTTCTCCCTTGAAGTGGTCGGTGACAGAAAGGCGCTGTTACCTGATTTAAGCCAATGTGGTAGACAGCTTCTGGGAAGTTAGCCTCATTTTTTCCTGTGGAATGTTCTCTTATTGGACCATGAGGCTGGGTTGGAGCTCCCATCTTGCCGAGCGTGAAGATGAAGCCAGCCCAGGGGAGGACTGAGTGAGGGGAAACATAGCCAGACGCTCGGATGGTGTCCACCCAGACATCACCCCCCCATACCCCCGCCCCAGACAAGAGCACAGAGGACCAGAGCTGTCTTCATTGTTCAAGCGAAAGGAGCTGTGTTCTTCATTCCTTGCAGCCCTAGGCAACCTAGCTGAAACAGTCCCTCATTTGAGGAATATTTGTGGAGACAGGTATGTTTGTTTGATAGCCTAAGGCAGGCCATAATAAGCTCCTCTCCCTTCAGAGCTGTTTCATTAGACTCTGAACCAGTGTACATAGAACAAGGACGCTGGTGCCCAAATCCCTAATTAGCTCAAAACCTTCCTGTCCTCCCATTCACAAAGCCTCTCTCAACAAGAGAGGATACCACCTCCATTTTGACCTTGGTCTATACTTTCTGATTGTGTTCTTCCTTCCAGCCTATCTCTTAACTCAGGCAAACACCCTGCAGGCAAAGCATCCCTGATGGGGCCTGAAACTACCCCCTCAAGCAATAGGGACTGCCCTGAGCCTCCAGACCGATCCTCAGACAATGATGAACCTGACCTTCACTGCCCACCTGCAAGGACCCACTGACCTTCCTTCGTCCCACATTTTCCATATATAAACTTAGAAGTATTTTCAGCACTTTGGAGACTGTCTTTGAGACACTAGACGGCTGTCTTCCTGGTGTTGGCCTTACAGAAATAGACTCCTTTCCTGTTTCCCCATCACTCTCTCTGCCTTTGATTTTGTCGGTGGGAGTGGCCGGCACTGGTCTGTCTGGGACCCCAGAGGCCTGTGGTCTTGCCCGCCCTCCGTTCCAGCTACACAAAGCCAAGAGGAAAAGAACAGGAGGAAAGGTGAGATAGTAAGACTCCTGCTAGGGAGAGTTGCAGAGTTTACCACGGGACAGCATGGCCTTTGGGGTGGGACTGGGTGGGACTGTCACTCCAGCCAATAAGCCGCTCCCAGATGGCTGATTCAGAAAGCCTGTGGGGTGGTGATCTCCAGGCCTGGGCTGGGGGTCCACTCCTCTGTCTGGGGTAGCAGCAAGGAGGGGAGGGGGAAAGCAAGAGCTACATTATTCCTAAAAAGCCATCAAGGGGCACCTGGGTGGCTCAGTCGGTTGAGCATCCAACTCTTGATTTCGGCTCAGCTCATGATCTCGGGGGGTCGTGAGATCAACCCCCCTGCATCCTCTCCTGTTCCGCTGCACGCTCAGCAGGGGGGTCTGCTTGAGGTTCTCTTTTCCTCTGCCCCTCTCCCCACCCACACCTGCATGTACACACGCATGCTCGCTCTCGCCCTCTCTCTCACCTCACTAAAACATAAATCTTAAAAACAACAGAACTGTCCAAAGTCAGCCCCCTACCTGCCTCACCCTTCCCAGATAAGACTGCTTCAACCTCCCTTTGATGTACAAACTCAGAACACGGTGACTATTCACCAAAGTCCTTTTAAAACATTGTCATGAAGAATAAAACTGGGGGGGGGGGCGCCTGGGTGGCTCAGTGGGTTAAGCCGCTGCCTTCGGCTCAGGTCATGATCTCGGAGTCCTGGGATCGAGCCCCACATCCGGCTCTCTGCTCTCTCGGGGAGCCTGCTTCCTCCTCTCTCTCTGCCTGCCTCTCTGCCTGCTTGTGATCTCTCTGTCAAATAAAAAAAAAGAATAAAACTGGGGAACAAAACAAAACAAAACCGGCTCACCCATGCAGGTAAGCCAATGCCGGAAAGCAACGTTTATGTCCTTTCTTAAAAGCATTTAATGAGGGGTTTCTGGGTGGCTCAGGGAGTGGCTCAGTGGGTTAAGCCTCTGCCTTTGGCTGAGGTCATGATCTCAGGGTCCTGGGATCAAGTCCCACATCTGGCTCTCTGCACAGCGGGGAGCCTGCTTCCCCTGCCCCCACACCTGCCTCTCTGCCTACTTGTGATCTCTGTCAAATAAAGAAAAATCTTAAAAAAAAAAAAAGGATTAAATGAGGGGGTGGCGGGGTGTACGGGTGGAGTGGTGGAGGGGGAAGGGCGCTTTGGATGAGCGTCTGATTCTTGATCTCAGCTCAGATCGTGATCTGGAGGTCTGGAGGTCATTGGTTCAAGCCCCAAGTTGGGCTCCATGCTGGGTGTGGCGCCTGCTTAAAAAAGAAAGAAAAGGAAAAGAACATTCACCAGGCTGACCAGTAAGATGCTGAAAAGGAGAGCAGAGAGAAGACACACGCCACTGAAGTAGATCGGATATTGACACATACCGGAGAACCTCAGTAATTAAAACAACTTGGACAGACTGACAGATGGAACAGAAAAGAAATTTTGCACCGGGCTGCCTAATACCAGGATTTTGTATACGACACAAGAGACCCTCAAATGGACAGGAGAGGGAAGATGAACTACTCGATGGTCATCTGGAAAAAAACATTCAGTCGGAGTCAGGCCTCACACTGATGAGGGTGTAGGAGGCTGGCTGAGGACAAAGCAAAAGCTGGCACCTTGCACCCCTCTCCACCCGCTTCCCCTTGGTAATGTGTGTGACATTCCTCAGGCACCCCTGACTGCCATAAACGAGAAACAAATAGTTAACTTGCAGAGATCACAATCCTGCAAGACAGGAGTCTCCCTTGGTTTACCAATGTCCTAGAGATTTACAACAAAGAAGTTACCTTATCAATAGCACAATTTCCAGAGTCAAATAACTCAGTTCCTCAAGCCCTAAATAAAGTTAATTTTCTTCTAAGCCCAAATCTCACTAACAAGGACACTTGATAGGAGAAATGTGAAACTTTATCTCTAGATCTCCAAGATAGTGTCGAGAATCATTCCCAAGCTTATGGCCCATTGATCTACATCTAAAGGGTCTCACAAGAAGATTTTTACTACTAGTAATAAATAACCTTTCTCCCAACAATAGCTAGCCCCTCAAGGTCCTGGAGACCTTGCTTCCAAAACTCCTTAGAGACTAACATCACCCCCTTTGTCCTCACCTACCCAACTCCTGTGTATATAATCAGCCACGCCTCAGGATATCGGGCAGCAGCTCTTCCTGGCCACGGGTCCTGTCCCCGTGCTTTAATAAACCGCCATTTTGCACCAAAGATGTCTCAAGAATTCTTTCTTGGTCATCGGCTCCGGACCTCAGCCCACCAAACCTCACCTAGGTTCTAGAACTTCATCAACACCGCACAGCAGCATAGGCCAAGAGAAATTCCAAATAGACTAACCATGGAAGAGTTTAAATCGAAGGAGGTGGAGGAGAACAGAAGGACCCAGAAGAGGACTCCTCCTGGGCCCAGTTCGGGCACGCCTGGGGCCCGGACCAATGAGATGTAACAGGCAAGAAGGAGCCTGTCCTCCCCCAAAGGGCTTCTCTGCAGCACGGTGGCGGAAACCCCCACTGGGAGGCAGCCTGCTCTCTCTTGTGGGACGTGGCCCGCTGGATAACATGGTCATTTTTTTTGCTTCAAGATTTATTTCTATTATGGGGCACCTGGGTGGCTCAGTGGGTTATTAATTTTAGTGGGGGGAGGGGCAGCGGGAGAAAAAGAAATTACCAGACTCCCCGCTGAGCACAAAGGCCAACTAGGGGCTCCATCTCAGGCCCCCAAGATCATGAGCTGAGCCGAAATCAAGAGTCGTATGCTTCATTGAGCCCCCCAGATGCCCCTGGATATTATCTCGCTGTGCCTTCGCGCCTCGTTTCTTCTCAAAGCCTCTCGGGCCGCCTGGGGGGCCTCCATCTCCCGATAAGGCGATAAGGCAACGGCTAGCTTGGCCTCCTGCTCTTCTCAGGGTAATCTGGCTAAGACATGGGAGGAGAAAGCCTGATGGACTTCTCACCCCTCTCAATAGGACTCCCCATCCTAGAGCGTGGAAGAAAAGATTGGTTCGTTCCAATACATCAAAATAAGAACACCACAGACTTAGGCAAAGGCGGACCACAAACTCAGGAAAGTAATTACCATTCTTATCTCAGATCGGGGGTTAATCTGCCTAACTCCGAGGACCGCCTGGAAACCAGGAAGCAAAGGCTCCCGTCTCAGTGGAAGGGCGGGCTAAGGACTGTTAGGTTTGCAGAAAAGGAAGTACTATTGGCCTTTAAGCAGGCGAAGGTCCGCCCCACTTCATGCATAACAAAAAAAGTGTGAAATACATCTTCACTGAGAAATCTATAAAGAACTCTCAAAGCTCAGTCTTAGGAAAAATAACTTCATAAAAAAAAAAAAAAGGAGCAGAAGAGTTGGGACAGGGCTTTGAAGAGACATTTTACAGAAGGTTACAAACGGCCAATATGCACACAAAAGGATGCTTGATGTCCTTAATCTTCAGGGAAATGCAGATGAGTCTGTGATTGGATACCAGAAGGGCTAGAATTTTAAAGGCCGTAGAAAGTGTCAGTGAATATGGGAAGCTCTCAGAATTCTCCTTGGGAGTGTAGCGCAGTATAACTACTTTGAAAGCAGTTGGCTGGTTTCTTACCAATTTCAACATATATGCTTTGTATTACTCTGGAATTCTACTTCTCAGTAATTACTAAAAAGAAAAGAAAGCATGTGGGGTGGGGAAGGGAGGGGAGGAAGGGGAGGGAAAACACACCCAGGTCTCATGACACCACCCAGGAACAGCTCGTGTTTTGTTTTGTTTGTTTTGCTTTGTTTAAAGATTTTATTTGACAGAGAGCAAAGGCAGGGTGAAGGGCAGAGGGAGAAGCAGACTCCCTGCTGACCAGGAAGCTTCCTGTGGGGGTTCATCCTGGGACTCGGGGATCATGACCCTAGCCTAAGGCAGACGCTTCACCCACTGAGCACCAACCCCCCTCCCGTGCCCCCAGCCAGTGTTGACATCACGTGACCACCAGCATGCACAAAGAAAAGGTTTTGGTCAAGCCCTTTCCTGGCCCCCTGTCCTCCCTGGGGGAGGGGCCAGAGCCAGGAGAAGGAGGACCATGCAAGGCTCTCCCAGCCAGCCCTCCCAGGTGTCACTGGTGTGTGTCCCTGGGCCCTGTGTCAGGGGCCAGTGGGTCACTTTGGCAAGAAAAGCCAAACTCAGCAAGCTTGTCCCAGCCCATCTGTTGGCTGAGATACCAGCCGCCTGCAGAGACCTGAGTCTTCCGCAGCTCCCCAGGGACGTGTCAGCCCTGCCAGTGAGCTGGTCTTGGCTGTCCCGCGCCAGCTGCCCCTCTTCCTCCCTCTCCCGCTCTCCAGGGACCTCTCCAGGCACGGCCGACAACCCAGCATTGTGGAAAACCTCACCACTGCTGTGGCTGGAGCCATGAGCCCACCATCGCCCCCATGAACCCTGCAGCCACCACCGGGGCTGCCACTACTGATGTGGCCAATATGCTGGACCCCTCAAGCCACCTACGCTGGGCAGTGGTCTGTGTCAGTGCAGGAAGGATAGCCTTTTCTAGAACGTTCCCAGGGAGGTCCTGAAGCAGGGCTGCCTGGGAACTAAGTACATCACAGTTGACTCCCCGATCCCCACTGCAGCCCTGATGGAGGGTCTGATCCAGTCCCTTTGCCCCGTCCAGTGTCACACCAAGAACCCCAAGATCCACTGACCCCAGTGCCTGGTTAGCTGCGGACTTTCCTGTTACATAAAATAATCATATTGTCTGGGTCATTTTGAGTGGAGGTTTTTGTTTCGAGCAATCGAAGTATCCTAATGGATTCTGTTGAATTAGAGAATTTAATAGCTTTTTTGCCCTCTCGCCTTCCCTTGTCCATGGAGAGCAAAACGTGAAAATCCACATGGCAAATCTTGTGCGGGGCTCCCAGCCCGCCTTCCCCTTGTGATGAAGTTCTAGAACCTAGGTGAGGTTCGGTGGGCTGAGGTCCGGAGCCGATGACCAAGAAAGAATTCTTGAAACCTCTTTGGTGCAAAATGGTGGCTTATTAAAGCACGGGGACAGGACCCGTGGCCAGGAAGAGCTGCTGCCCCGGGTTGTGAGGGATGGCAGGTTCTGTACCCTGCGGTTGGGGAAGGTGAGGGGAAGGGAGGTTTCAACGGAGTTTTTATATGTTAAAGAGGGCCTACAAGGTGCCCTTGTGGCTTGATCCTTGTTGTCTTTAGGCCCGCCATTAACATCAAGATAGTTGGGAGATTCTTGGTGGGATGTCACAATCCTGCTATCAATCATCTTTGTTAGTGAGATTTAGGTTCGGAAGAGATTTAACTATATTTACATTCCCTTCTACCTCAGCCTCCTTCAGTTTTGTTTATGGTGGGGAGGGAGACCTTAGGGCTTGAGGAACTGAGTTATTTGCCTCTGGAAATTTGTGCTATTGATAAGGTAACTTCTTTGTTTGTAGATCTCTAGGACATTTGTAAACCAAGGGAGAATCCTGTCTTGTAGGATTGTGATTTCTGCAAGTTAACTATTTGTTTCTTACCGGTGGTCAAGGGTGCCTGAGGAATGCTACACATATTACTGAGGGGGAGCGGATGGGGAGGGGTGCAAGGTGCCAGCTTTTGCTTTGTCCTCAGTCAGCCTCCTGCTCCCTCATCACTTGGACCACCAGGTGACCGTCCCCCAGCAGCTCCCATGTCCCGGCAAGTGGCCCTGGCAGGACTTCAGACTTGCAGGACGGTGGAGGGCAGAGGTGGCGTCCTGACGGGCACTCAAATCTCGTTACTGCTGTTAGACTGCCCTCAGACCCCAAGGCCTTAACTGTAAAGTGGAGAGAGTGCTGTGTCCATCCCAAAGAGTCGCCCATTCGTGCACCAATGTCCCGCGTGCCAAATGCTGCCCACACGCCCGTGTCCAAGGCACCAAGACACATCTAAAGATCCCAGGACACAGGAAGGAAAAGCTGTGTGCCATAGATGCTGGCTTTCTTCTCTCTCTCCGGAAGGCAGGGAGCTATAAATATCGGGGGGTCGGAAAGCCGGGCCTGGGGGGGTCAAGCCCCAGCCCAACCTCCCCCAGCCCAGAAGCCAGAGAAGCATTATTTCCTTTTGCCTCCTTGCCGTGTCTCAGGGTCCATCCCAGGGACATGGAGCAAAGGGGTGGCTCCGTGCCAGTCATGGTCATGGGGGTGACCTGAGTGCCAGGGGTCACGACGAGCCCACGCCCGCCCCCTCTGTCAGGCCCTTGCATGCCAGCACCCCTTGTGGATGCAGACAAAAGGCCCAGAGCTGGCTCTGCACCACCCACGCCCACCAACGTGTGATGGGTCTCCGTGCACAGCTCAGAGCCCTCTGAGCAGCCGCAGGGGAGGGAAGCAGCAGGAACAGGACTGAAGGCTCCCCAGAGAATCACTGGGTCAGCCATTAACTTAATTCTTCTCAGCAGATGTCTCCTTGAGTTTTATGAAAACCTGTTTGCCTCTGGTAGATGAGGGCAAATCAATCCAGAAAGCTAACACTCCCTGGGGGCTTTGCCTCGGAAGAAGGGGATGTGGGCTTCTCACAGACTCCCTAGCTCTGGCTCCTATCACCACCATCCTGTGTTCTGACCCGAGCTGTGGTCTTCTTGGTCCCTCTTTCCCGTTCCTGCTTGGTTCTGCCTTCGGACAGACTTCTCACCACAGAGTCTGGGTCCCCTCCATCACTCTGGAGGGCTGTCCATTCCTATCCACACCCTCAGTGGTTGCAGCCCCCCACCCCGGTGCCCTCCCAGGCTCTGCAGCCCCCAGGATCTCCCCTGCCACAGGCCCAAGGTGATAGAAGAACCCACAGCTCTGGGACTTTCCAGAAGGAAGACCCAGAGCCACCTCCTGGGGTAAAAATCTCTGACCCCCCAGCCCTCTGGCTGGGAGGAAGATGATGGAAAGAGTTCACCCTCCAAGCCTTGCCAGAGGTAAACCATCAGCTCCCCAGGGAAACCTGGCTGTCGTTGGGTGGGGATAACTTAATTTGACGCCCATCCCTGTCCACGCCGTCTCCAGCAGGGACAGTGTCTTCATGACCGTGCTGGAGTGTGGCGCCCGCTAATTGTAAATTGATGACAACCTCTGGGTGAGGGATGGCTGTGCCCAGCCCCAGGGCCTCGGGGCCTCACCCCGAACTGTGTTCCTGCAGCAGCTCCCTCTCCTGAGAGACACCTTGTCATTCCAGCCCATCCCAGGGACACAGCATGCATGAACCCTTCCCTGGTGGTCCAGGTGCCCAAACGGGGAGCAACCTCAACGGCGCCCTCCTGCGGTCCCTTTACCCCACAGGGACACCCCCACACCTCTGCTATGAGCCTCAGACTCCACAAGGGTTCACACAGCAGCATTGAGCCCCATCAGGGCCATATCTCGGGCCCCCTGGCTCAGGAGCCACGCCCTCCTCGTCATGTCCCTGTCCTCTGCCTGGAGTTGGGCCACTGTTGATGGTTTCACTCAGCAGTGCATTATTGAAAGAGTGATAGGAGCCCCTGCCTGTGGGAGTCCCAATAGCCTGTGTCCTCGGGACAGGGAAGCCAGATCCTTGGTCCTCAGGAAAGAAGTTTCTGGCCCCGGCCCTGAAGGGCCACCATGGGACGTGGCATTCAAACACCCCAATTTGGGGGGCCACAAACACACTTCCTCCCTCCGGGGCTGCCTGTCTGTGGCCTCCACACCCCAGGTAGCTAGGCTGTTCCAGCCTTCCAAAGAGGGGACTTTAGGGAGGGAGAGGTCCTCCTCAGTCGCTGAGCTCTGTGCCCAGAGCACCTGCTCTCTCCCTCTGCCTCAGCTGCCCCTGCAACCTCGCTTTCCTTCTGTCTCTCTGCCCTACCATCCCCCTGCCATCCCCCTGTCATGCTCACTGGCCCCGTCATCCCATCTCCTGCCCCTCCAGTCTTTCTTTCCAGGGGCTAAGAGTCTGTCTTTCTGTGTGGCTCATGGCTGAATGATTGAACACTTTCATTTATCTGGCAGGAGACGTCAGCGCCTCAGTCCACTGGAAGGTATAACTCAGCACCCAGAGGGCTCTCGGATGGGCTGAGGGAAGCAGTGGGGCGGGGGGCAGGACTGGGAAGAGGCCCTGTGGGAGGGAGGGCCACCTCCCCCACCACACACACACACACAAGGCCAGCTCAGGACTTCTCCCTCTGGCCGATGACCAAGATCACCGAGATGCCCCCAGCCCCACCGCAGGCCATTAAATAAAGCATCAATCTGTTTGAGCAGCTTCCCTGGGGAGTCCGAAGTTCAGCCAGAGAAGAAAGAAGCAGGCTCAACTGTGACCGCTGGGTGGGGGGCACCCGTGGGCAAAGTGTCGGGCCTGCCACACACCTCCCCTATAAGGCTGTGCAAACGTCCAGAGAACCGGGGACAAGGTGTGGGGCCTGGGCCAGTGTCCCCAGCTCTAAAGGAGCAGGTGACCATGCAAAGCTCAGTGTTTCTGGAGACGCGGGTGGGGTCCCTGCTGCTCAGATGCCTGGGAGAGGAGAGGGGGAGGGAAGGCTCCTTGCCTTTGGTTCCTCTCTTCTTAATGAGACTCCCCCACCCCCGCGCCCATACCATCCTCACCCTCTCAATCCTCCCAGTTCACAAGAACACCCCCGATTCATTCAACAAGCAGATACGTAGCTCCCGCTGTGCGTAAGTGCGTAAGGCCCCGGTTTCTGCAGCAAGAAGGGGGAGCCATGGGCCCTGCCCAGAGCTGTACCCGGAGCTGCTCCCGGAGCACAGCGACCCTGAGAATCAGGGCCCTTCCTGCAGAATGGGAAGCCTCGGGGGCCCTGGGCTCTTAAATCAACCCAGGCTCTGCCCCAGGGGTCTTGAGGTTTCCTGGGAGGACATGACACCATAGCCAAGTTTTCAGGGGCAGTAGGGTTTCCTGGATGCTTTCTGAGACTCTCCCGGCCTCCGTGAACACCATCCCCCACCCCACCGCTGCGTCGGCCCCAGTGAGCACTGCACCCTGCTCCTGTCTCCACCAGCTGACCGGACTGCATCTGGGGCCGAGATGAGGCCCTGGGGTGCCAGGAGGGGGTCTTCTGGGCCTGGTGACTGGCATAGCACCTGGTGTATGCCAGGTACCCAATGAACGGTTGTTGACACAGAGTTCTCGTTTTCGCGGGGGATGGAGTGTGTTCCCCACCGCCCGATACTTCGGCCTCCCGCGCCCACTGCTGTCTGGACTTGGGGGCCTCCAGACACAGCTGGGACAGGGACACAGGAGGACAGGGAGATAGCATGAGGGGGCCTGGAGGTGTCCTGGACAGAAGAGAGAGAGAAAGCGGAAGGAAGCCCTGAAGTGATGAACCCCTCAGAGTGGAAGAGAGAAACGTGGCCCCCGGTCCTCGGGGGCCCTGAACAGCAGCTCTGCCAGCTGGAGCCCCTGTCCCCTCCCAGGACGAGCCTGCCCAGCCTCTGCAGCGTCTCCCAGCCCGACAGGGGCTTTAGAATGGGATTTTCAACACACACCGACTCAGGCCCATCTGTCCCAGAGATCTTGATCTGAGCAGGCACCCAAGATACGCATTTTGGGGGAATACAGGAAATTAATTCGTGTCAGGTAGGTAGAAGGGCTCACTTAAGCACCCAGTAAGTGTTGGCTATCGTACCTCCTGTCACAGGAAAAGTCTGTCCAGAATACGCACTCTGGGCAGCACGAGCCGTACACACCCTGAGAAGCCACAGCCCTGCCCCTCAGGGCCTTCCAGCTTGTAAAGGAAACTAGTGAACCCAGACCGTGGCCGTGCCCTCAGCGGTGGGGGCCTGTCTTTCCTCCACCTGCCCACTGTTCTCTGTCCCCGGTGCCGACAGCCCTGGCCCAGGCCACCCTGCCCTCCCACCAGGACAGCCCCTGAGCTGCATCTCCCATCTTGCAACCAGGCCCCAGGAGGGATCTCCACACGTACCCCTTGCTGCCCTCCTACCAGTTCCCAAACCCCATCTAGATCTCCCGGGTTGTGTCTCTGCCTGAGCCAGGGATGTGTGTGAGCCTTGCACACCATCTAGTGGACAGTGGGGTGACTTATTTCCAGGCGCAGGAAGGAGCCCCCCAAACTTCAGTGAGGCTTCCCTGACCCCAGTGAGGTCAACTGGCACAGATAACCTCAGAGCAGATTCCTGTGGGTAGATTGGGGGAAGGAAAGGTAGGATTAGGGTGGTGACACACAGAGTGTCCCCGGGCTTCCCCGCCCATCTCTGCGGCCAAGGGCCCAGTCATGTGCCCAGGGCCTCAGCTGCTTCATCTATAATGAGCAGCTTATTTGAGAGCAATCCAAAGCCTCTAACCTATGAAACCCCACTCCCACGTCCAACCACAACTGTCCTACACATGGGGTGACCATAGGACGGATCCCCCAAGCCGGGGCATGTGCCTCTCGGAGACACGCTAAGCCAGGTGGACACCAGGACAGCAGGTGTGAATTGACTTCGGGGTACACCAGGCTGAATGGCCGCCCACCCATAAAGAGTCAGCTCTTTGGAACCGTCAGTGACAGCCACTTGCAGGATGAGGACCTGACCCAACACCCCCATGCCGGTTCTAAGGACAGAGTGAGAAAGATGAGAGTCCCGCTGGGGCTCCAGGGGACAGGGCTGCCCCTCAGGTGGGCAAAGCAGTGCCGAAGCTATGGGCTGGGAACAGAGCGGGGGAGCCTCCAGCAAGGAGCAGATCCCTGCTGCTGGGTGGGGAGGGGGGCATACACGGAGTGGGGGACACAAGGGAATGGGCGGCACCCACAGTATACCATCCTGGGCTTTGGGGATGGTTTCACTGTATCACACAGGCAATGTTTCCAGAAAAAAGAAGGAAGGAAGAAGAGATAGCTTTGCCTGACTCTTACATAAAAAAAAGATGGTGTGGGAGGCTGCACCTGGGGGTTCAGTCGGTGAAGTGTCTGCCTTTGGCTCAGGACATGATCCCAGGGTCCTGGGATCTAGCCCAGCATCAGGCTCCCTGCTCAGCGGGGAGTCTGCTTCTCCCTCTGCCTCTGCTCCCCCTGCTTACACAAGCGTTCTTCCTCTCCCTATCAGAGAAATAAAAATAAATAAAATCTTAAAAAAAAAAAAAAAGGATGGAGGGCTGGGTCGTAAGAATAAGAGGATCTGATGGGCACACCCTCCCCCAATCTACCACCATCCCTGTAAGAGGAAATTCTTCTTCACGGCCCACAGAACGACTTTCTAAGCCCAGGCCTGGCCTTTCTCCCCTCCCTTCCTCACCCGTCTGTCGTGCCTGACTTGTCACAGGGTCAGCTCTGTGGTCTCCCAGAGGGAACAGCTGTGAATGACGAGCCCCGGGGAGACTGTCTGCTCATGGATCCCCTGAGCACAGACCTTTGGTACCCCATGATGCGGTGGGGGGAATGTCAATATATTCCCCCTTTAAGGATGCTTCAAAAAGTGATCCTATGGGGTGACACACTATTCCCCCGGGACCAAGGACTCCTGCCCTTCCAGGTCCTTGCTCACCCAACGGGCAGACCCCTTCCATCCGAGGGATAGCGCTCAGCACACAGGCACGGAAATGGACCCCGTTTCAACCCATCACAGACAAACCCGTTCTGCATAGATTGTTGGAAAGCCATGGCTTCCCTCCTCTGACGACAGACCAGGTCAAGTGCTAGGGACAGTTTCCACCTGGGTCATCGCGCAGTGGTAGAATCCCTGAAAGTTTTCATCACGAAGCATGTGAATGTGCATATTACGTATGACCCTCTGAAAGAAGAGTAAGTAATAGACATGTGCCCATCATCTGACTTCAGAAATAGAGTCACACCAACGACTTCGAAACTTCCCGAGTTGTGTTTCCTTCCAGCCCACCTGAAAGAACGATTATTGTGTGTAGGGGCGCCTGGGTGGCTAAGTCTTAGGCATCTGCCTTCAGTTCGTCATGATCCCAGGACCCTGGGATGGAGCTCTATGTCGGGCTCCCGGCTCAGCGGGAAGCCTGCTTCTCCCTCTCCTGCTCCCCCTGCTTGTGTTCCCTCTTTCGCTGTGTCTTTCTCTGTCAAATAAATAAATAAAATCTTAAAAAAAAAAAGTGTGTAAATAATTTCCTTGCTTTTCTTTAATGCATTATAACATACATGAGGAACTTTAAAAGACTGTTTAGGGGTATGTGGGTGGTGCAGACAGTTGAGTATCCAACTTGGTTTTGGCTCAGATCATGATCTCAGGGTCATGAGATCAAGCCCCACGTCAGGCTCCATGCTGGGCAGTGAGTCTGCTTGAGATTCTCTCTCTCTCCCTCCGTATGCCCTTCCCTCCAACCCACACTCTCTCTTTCTCTCTAAAATAAATAAATCTTGGGGCACCTGGGTGACTCAGTTAAGCATCTGTCTTCTGCTTGTGTCATGATCTTGTGGTCCTGGGACTGAGCCCCGCATCGGTCCCCCTGCTCAGCGGGGAGTCAGCTTCTCCCTCTACCCACCCTATCCCCGCATGCACATGCTCTCACTCTCTCTCTCTCAAACAAATAAAAATAAAATCTTTAAGGGGGCACCTGGGTGGCTCAGTGGGTTAAAGCCTCTGCCTTCGGCTTGGGTCATGATCCTGGGGTCCTGGGATCGAGCCCCGCATCGGGCTCTCTGCTCAGCAGGGAGCCTGCTTCCCTCCCCCACCCCACCTGCCTCTCTGCCTGCTTGTCATCTCTGTCTGGCAGATAAATAAACAAATAAAATCTTTTTTTAAAAAATAATAATAAACAAATAAGTAAATCTTTAAAAAATTAAACGATAGATTGTTTAGTTTTCCCTCATTTTGAATTTTATATAAATGGATCAAATATAAATTAATTGTCCTCCGACTGAATTTTTTCACTGAGCACTGTGTTTTGCGGTTCCTATGTATTAATGTGTGGGCTGTGATTCATTCATTTACGTTGCTGTATACTATCCCCCTGAGTGAGTATTCCACAACACACTCATTCTACCATTTGTGGGTATTTGGGCTTTTTGCATTTGTGGCTGTAAGTATTTTTGTAATGTCGGGTGTTTCTGATGCAAATGGACAGGCACTTCCCCAAGCACACCCAGCAACAGAAGCAGGGCTCAGGGGGCATGAGCAAGTTCAACTGGGTGAGGCAATGCCTGGTTGTGATTCTATTCTGCCCCAGGGTGGGCTCTAAACGGGGCAGCTGCCATTTCATGTGCGAACATTTTTTTTTAAGATTTTATTTATTTATTTGACAGACAGACATCACAAGTAGGCAGAGAGGCAGGCAGAGAGAGGAAGGGAAGCAGGCTCCCTGCTTCACAGAGAGCCCGATGCGGGGCTTGATCCCAGGACCCTGGGACCATGACCTGAGCCGAAGGCAGAGGCTTTAGCCCACTGAGCCACCCAGGCGCCCCTCATGTGCAAACATTTATTGAGTCACTCACTGTGCTACACACAGAGCTTCAAAAATCAGCTTCCATCCTCCAGGTTTGCAGGTAGTGGGAGAGTGCATGAGTTTGCACTAGGTTCTAGGTGTTTGGTTGTGTCCCCAGGGCATAGTCCCTGGTCCTGGAGGGTCCACCTGCTTCCTGAGTCTGAATCATCAGGGCTTGCTCACTGATGCTTCCTTACACCCCTACCCCCTGCCTCATCTCAGAGGAGAATGCCTCTTTCTGGAACACTAGCCCTCGACAGATGTAAGTTAACTGTGCTCCTGGGGGAGGAAGCACGGGGGAAGCACAGCCAGAACACGGAGCAGCACTCTCCCACTCTGCCACTCGCTACTCAGTGACCTTAGGGAAATCGCATGACCTCTGTCCAGCTGTAAGTCCAGGAGACCAGACGCAGCTCCAAGATGCCTCTCTGTTTAAAAAGTCCAGCAGGGGCCACCTGGGTGGCTCAGTAGGTTAAGCATCCGCCTTCAAGATCAGCTCAGGTCGTGATCCTAGGGTCCTGGGATTGAGCCCTGCATCGGGCTCTCTGCTCGACAGGAAGCCTACCTTCTCCCTCTCTCACTCTCTCTGCCTGTGTTCCCTCTGTCGCTGTGTGTGTGTGTGTGTGTGTGTGTGTGTGTGTGTGTGTGTCTGTGTCTTTCTCTGTCAAATAAATAAATAAACCAACAAATAAATAAAAATAAATAAAAAAATAAAAACTCCAGCGGTTTTGCTGTACGTTATTGTACTCCAGGGAATTAAATTTCACTCAGTCATTTCTCAATAAATCAAATAAATCCCATCACCCATTTATGGGTTCTCCTGTCAATCAAAAAGTCAGATCTTAAAACATTAAATTATGTGTGTGTATTTAGTCCTAACGAAATGTTCTGCCCTCTGAAATTGCACAGGAAAAAGAATCACAGAATTTTGATGCTATTTTTTTTTTAAAAGAAGAGTTACTGAAACATAAACTGGAACTACATAAACACGGTTGGGGGGTCCGTACTCCGGTGACAATTACATAACTATATTCAAAGCAGCTCCGCGCCCTTGACACAGGGACCCCCAGCAGCTCCACATCCTCAGTGGACTTGATGGGACAGTTTTCTTTTTTTTTTTTTAAGATTTTATTTATTTATTTGACAGACAGAGATCACAAGTAGACAGAGAGGCAGGCAGAGAGAGAGAGAAAGGGAAGCAGGCTCCCTGCTGAGCAGAGAGCCCGATGCGGGACTCGATCCCAGGACCCTGAGATCATGACCTGAGCCGAAGGCAGCGGCTTAATCCACTGAGCCACCCAGGCGCCCTCGATGGGACAGTTTTCAAGGCAAGTCGAAAACCCTCTTTTTAGGGCACCTGGGTGGCTCAGTGGGTTGAGTGACTGCCTTTGGCTCAGGTCATGATCATGGAGTCCCGAGATAGAGTCCTGCATCGGGCTCCCTGCTCGGTGGGGAGCCTGCTTCTCCCTCTGACCCTCCCCCCTCTCATGCTCTCTCTCTCTCTCAAATAAATAAATAAAATCTTAAAAAAAAAAAAAGACTTCTACCTTAAAAAAAAAGAAAACCCTCTTTTCATATGTTTATGTAGGTCTTTAACCCTTTAGTCAGTCATTCATTCATTCAATAAGCATTTACAAAGTGTCTATCAAGGGGTGCTTGGGTGGCTCAGTGGGTTAAAGCCTCTGCCTTCGGCTGGGGTCATGATCTCAGGGTCCTGGGATCGAGCCCCGCATGGGGCTCTCTGCTCAGCGGGGAGCCCGCTTCCCTCTCTCTCTCTCTCTCTGCCTGCTTGTGATCTCTGTCTGTCAAATAAATAAATAAAATCTTAAAAAAAAAGTGTCTATCAAGGGCCCGTTGAGAGCTAAGGGTTAAGAATACAAAAGATTTGTGTGTTTAAATTTAGGTATATTGCCAAGCAGAGCGGGCTGTGTCATTCATTCCCTCATTCCTTCACAGGGTACTAGATAAAGCAGTAAGAGTCAAGGAGCAAATGCCATCATCCAAGAATACAGTAGGAAATGCAACACTCATGGTAAAAGCCTCCTCTTTCTCCCTTTATTCCTTCCCCCTTCCTCCCCGCCCTTCCTTCCTTCCTTGGGGAGTAAACTGCCAGAGGGTCCAGGAGACTCGAGAGAAACAGGCAGGACCCCTGTCCATGTCCACCTTCTTGGGCTGGTTGGAATGGTTCCATCTGAGGTTCCCTGGGAACAACGTGACAAGGCCCCCAAGGACGCTAGCGCTCAGATCACCACGGAGGGGTGCCGGGTCGACCCCCACTCCTGGCCTGCATTTTGAACTAAACCACTGGACTTGTCCCGCCGTTCCTGTCTCCCGCCCCAGGTCCTGAGGCTTCGTGCTCAGCGTGCTTCAGCTCAAGCCACCCATCTTCGTCTTCCATGAGGCTGAGAAGGCAGCACCCCAAGCAAGGGGGAGCCTGCAGTCCTGCACGCGGCCACGTTCCAGCTGGATGCTGCTCCAGCATCAGGGTTGCAGCCGGGAATGGGAACCAGACCGGGGAGCCCCTGCGATGCCGTCCGCAGGGCAGCCCCCAGACTGTAGCAGTAGCATTGGGTGAGCCCTACCTTCTTCCCCATCCTTGAAGTCATGCAGCTTGGTTTTGTTTTTACACTATGCATGTATTATTATATAATCAGGAGGAAAAACAACGAGGCTGCTTCCATTGTGGGGTTTTTTAGTTTTTTTATTTTTTAAAGATTTATTCACTTGAGAGAGAGACAGAGAGAGAGCAGAGGAAGGAGTAGAGGGAGAGGGAGAAACAGAGGAGTGAGCCTGATACAAGACTTAATCCCAAGACCCTGAGATCCTGACCTGAGCTGAAATCAAGAGCTCAGCCACCTCTGATTCTCCCAGGCAAAGACCCTGCTTCATCTGCCCACCCAGCCTACCCGAGCTCTCGCCTCTTTCTCCCTTCCTCGGGCAACAGCTCTCTCCTCCCCTCGTTAATAAACCAGGCAATGTCACATACGGGAAAGAGGATTTGGGAGTAGGAACAAACAGAGAAATAAAGCAAGACATGTTTATGTCATTTTTATTTTATTTTTTTAAAGATTTTATTTATTTATTTGACAGAGAGAGACACAGCGAGAGAGGGAGCACAAGCAAAGGGAGTGGGAGAGGGAGAAGCAGACTTCCTGTTGAGCAGGGAGCCCGATGTGGGACTCGATCCCAGGACGCTGGGATCATGACCTGAGCCGAAGGCAGCCACTTAACCAACTGAGCCACCCAGTCGTCCCTGTTTATGTCATTTTTAAAAAGCTACGAAGCGTAAACAACGTGGTCAATGTTTTTTAATGGTACTGTAGGAGCTTCACAGGGGAAGAAATTGAAATAGCCAATGGAATATAAAAAGATATTCCATCTCATCGGCAATCAAAAACTATCAGTAAAAATAACGTTAGAAACGGACAATACTGGGGGCTCCTGGGTGGAGCAGTCAGTTAAGCATCTGACTCAGATTATGATCTCAGGGTCGTGATCTCAGGGTTATGATCGAGTCCTACATCAGGCTCTGCGCTCATGGAGGAGTCAGCTTGAGAGTCTCTCTCTCCCTCTCTCTCCGCCTCTCCTGCTCCTGCTGTCTCTCTTTAAAATAAATAAATCTTTAAAATAAAATACAGGGGCGCCTGGGTGGCTCAGTGGGTTGAGCCTTTGCCTTTGGCTTAGGTCATGATCTCGGGGTCCTGGGATGGAGCCCTGCATCGGGCTCCCTGCTCAGCGGGAATCTGCTTCTCCCTCTCCCTCTACCCACTCCTCCTGCTTGTGTTCCCTCTCTCACTGTCTCTTGTCAAATAAATAAATAAAATACATTTTAAAAATTCTCCAGACATGGGCTGTGGAAAACAAAGCTGAAGATGAACAGATGCAACCCTAAACACACAAGTGAGCACTAAAACCACTAAAGGTTTGAAGACTGCCAATACCACAAAAGCCGCATATGGTAAAGCCCAGTGACAGCTCACGGTCAATGTTAGGTGACTGGTGCCCTTTCTTACCTGTAGAGGGCATGGAGAGCAGGGACACTTAGGAGGGGACTCAGAGGAGGGGACATTCAGGTAGGGAACTAGCAAGTGACCCCCTTTAGAAGTAGGAGGGGCAGGGTGGGTCCCCACATCCCAGTATTCTCCAGATCCAGTTTCCTGCATCAAGCCAATGGAAGAGGAGACTCCTGGAAATGGTGTAGCTGTCCAGAAGTCCCAGGCAGTCCCAGGACCCCAAAGGACCCCATCAATACATAAGCCAGGATGGACAGTTTTCACCAGGTGGGATCAGACCACAGCCCTCACCAGGATGATCTTGGACCACGGCCACAGCCCTAGAACCACCAGGTAGTTACAGCTGGAAGGCTCTCAGTGGTCCTTGTATCAACCTCATGATTCTACAGTCCCGCATTTCACCATTTGTGTTTTGGGGACCCTTACCAGACTATCCGATGGCCTTCCTGTAACAAACAAGGCAGAAGAACCGAGACCTAAAGAAACACCAATAGGGGCCCCTGGGTGGCTTACTCATTCAGCGTCTCCCTTCGGCTCAGGTCATGATCCTAGGGTCCTGGGATCGAGCCCCATATTGGGCTCCCTGCTCGTTGGGAAGCCTGCTTCTCCCTCTCCCACTCCCCCTGCTTATGTTCCCTCTCTCGCTGTGTCTCTATCAAATAAATAAATAAAAATAAAATCTTTAATAATAAAAAAAGAAACACCAATAAATGCCAAGCATGTGCCTGTAAACACAGCAACTAGTGATCCTGGAAAGTAAAATGTGGAAGAGCTAAAATAAAAACTCTTTGAACAGTGGACCCCTGGAGCTCTAGCGAGTAAACTCGGATGCCCAGCTCAGACAGCTTCCCGCCAATGCACAAAAGGTTAAAGAAATAAATAAAAAGCTGCGAAATCACGAGCTTCTTCCTTAGTTTCTTCACACTGTAGTGTCCTCTGAAAAGCAAGTTTTTAATTTCAGTGAAGTAAAATTT
Source organism: Lutra lutra (assembly GCF_902655055.1). Taxonomy (NCBI): domain Eukaryota; kingdom Metazoa; phylum Chordata; class Mammalia; order Carnivora; family Mustelidae; genus Lutra; species Lutra lutra. Next base: position 29,108,477 of record NC_062292.1, read on the forward strand.
ATCATTGTTTTCTCTTACAGAAGTTCTGATTATATAGACTTACATTCACCTTTTTAAAATTATTTTTAAAGATTTCATCTATTTTTTTAAGAGAGAAGGAGAGAGCAGAGGCAGAGGCAGAGGCCAACTAGCCGCTGAGCAGAGAGCTCAACGTGGGACTCGATCCCAGCACCCTGGGATCCAGACCTCAGCCAAAGCAGGCGCTTCACGGACCGACACACCCAGGCACCCCTAGATTATGGTCAACTTTTTTTTTTTTTTAAGATTTTATTTATTTATTTGACAGAGAGAAATCACAAGTAGGCAGAGAGGCAGGCAGAGAGAGAGGAGGAAGCAGGCTCCCTGCTGAGCAGAAAGCCCGATGTGGGGCTTGAACCCAGGACCTGGGATCATGACCTGAGCCGAAGGCAGGGGCTTAACCCACTGAGCCACCCAGGTGCCCCTATGGTCAACTTTTTAAACATAACTCCCATTCTTTCTCGTATGTCCTCCCAGTTTCATCTGTGTTCCAAGCCCCCAGGACCTCGTCCTCAGATGGCACTCTAAATAATGTGTGCCTCCCTCAGACCTGGGCTTGCCTCATTAGCACATAATGTGGGTTTTCTAAGTATAACAGGATTGTCCAGGGAGGGGTTCCCCTGCCAGGCCAGTGGCCGCTGTGGCGTGTGTAGTTTCCATTGACACCTCAGCTCTGTCCTACCATGTTCTTGGCTCCTGTGTTTGGGGTCACTCATTTTGAAGCCTTGCGGGGTTTCTCCCTGCTTTCCTTCTTTCTCCCCGTAAGGCCTGACCACCCTCTACGGTTTCACCTGATCATGCTGATTTGCTAGATAGTCTCGGGTCTTCTTCTTCCCCTACAGAAGGTCCATTTCCCTCTGAATTTCCTTTCTGATCAATACTACATGGGTCTGCCATTGGGAAAATCTGATGGCAAGTTGATTCAGGTTCCTTCCTCTTGTGATCATCTCTCTCTATGCAGGTTTTTATGAACTGCGTGTGTGTGTGTGTGTGTGTGTGTGTACGCACAGAGGCCCGCAGGACACAGCCCAGACAATACACGGGGACAAGTGATGGCCTCTGGGATGTGGGAATGGGGAGGGATGGAGAGGAAGAAAAATTCTCACTCACCGTTATACTTATGTGTGTGTCATTTTAATTGTTTTTGGTTTTGTTGTTTACCTTCCTTTGTTTTTTCGAAGGAAAATCACACTACATTCCTTGAGCTCATCCAGAGTCTCGGTCTCTCACGCCCTGTCCCTCCACAAGACAGCAGGGTGCGGGCTCAGGGGTCCCGTGGACACCCCTTTGCAGTTGAGAAAAGTAGAGATGTGGCAGGTGGCAGAGTCACAGGGCTGGGGGCACATGGGTAGCCAAACACCAAAAATGAAAGAAACCACTGGAACCAGAAGTCAGGATTTGGGGCTGGATTGGGTGTGGAACAGAAGAGTCCAGCTGACACCAAGGTGTTTGGCCTAAGCATTGGGAGAACCAGCGACCCACCTAAGTGGGCAGTACTAGGGGAAGTGTTGGACATTACTGGAGAAGCATTTAAGACACCCAAGCAAAAATACTGAGTAGGCAGTGGGATCTAGCTGGCTCTCCTTCAAGTTCTAGGGAAAGGAATTCCTAGCCTTTGTGTGTGCCCAGGATCCCTTCATGGGTCCAGTCACGTCCATGGACCTCTACTGCCACAGTAGCTCCCAGAGACACATTTGGAATACAATGTATTCCAGAAGTCACAAAAGAGAAAAAGCCTCACAGACCAAAGTAAGATGCTTGAACGACATGGTTCATTGCATCAGCTTGAAACACCTGATTTAAACTTCCTGCAGAAAGAGATACAACATGGGGTTGATGACACACAAAGGACGGGGTAGAGGCTAGGTAGAACATATCATCTAAATCTGGGGTTATGCAATGGTCGTTTGTTCCTATGTTCTCTCCACTGCACCAGCCAGTCAGACAGTGGGGTTACTAATACTGGAGCTGAGGATGCTCAAGGTCACTCCAATTACTTGGAGCCCACTCACAGAGACACGTGCAAGTGCACCCGGCCACAGCTATAACTTGCCAATTAGCCTGCAAAACAGACGAGGGTTTTTTTTTTTTTTTAAGATAATTTATTTGACAGAGAGAGAGAGAGAGAAATCACAAGTAGGCAGAGAGGCAGGCAGAGAGAGGGGTAGGCAGGCTCCCTGCTGAGCAGAGAGTCCGATGTGGGGCTTGATCCCAGGACCCTGAGATCACGACCAGAGCCAAAGGCAGAGGCTTAACCTACTGAGCCACCCAGGCACCTCAGACGAGGGTTTTATCTGCAATTCTTGGGCAGGTTGTATAGGAGGTAGAATGGGACCATGATGTTAGCACCAACGAGTGAACCTGGAGGTCAAATGGTCTTGTCTTTTGATTTGGTTACTCCCGGAGTAAAATTATTCTATTCGTTCCATCACATACTCCACATTCTTAGAAAAAAAATTTATTTGACAAAGAGAGAGATCACAAGTAGGCAGAGAGGCAGGAGGGGTGCAGGCTCCCTGCTGAGCAGAGAGGCCGATGCAGGGCTCAATCCCAGGACCCTGAGATCATGACCTGAGCCAAAGGCAAACGCTTAACCCACTAAGCCACCCAGGTGCCACCATCACATACTCCACTTCTTCTGTTCACCTTCAACATCGTTAACACACCTAACTTAAGATTCTTATCTGTGTCTCACAACCTATTTGCCTACTCAGGATCCCCTGTCCTGTTACTAGCTTTCTTCTTTCTGCTGAGTTTCATCGATCCTGTTAATTTTTGTCTGCTCTAGCAGAACTCAATACTCAGATACAGCACACTCCACTGGACCGTTTTATTTTCGTTATTTTTTTAAGTAGGCTGCATGCCCAAGGTGGGGCTTGAACTCATGGGCCTGACATAAAGAGTCACACCGTCTATTGACTCAGCCAGCCGGGCGCCCCGTGCACTCTAAGATTGTATGTATGTATGTATGTATGTATGTATGTATGTATGTATGTATGTGTTTGAGAAAGAGAGAGTGAGAGAGAGCATGAGAGGGGAGAAGGTCATAGGGAGAAGCAGACTCGCCGCACAGCTGGGAGCCCCATGTGGTACTCAATCCCAGGACTCTGGGGATCATGACCTGAGCAGAAGGCAGTGGCTTAACCAACTGAGCCACTTAATTTATTTTTTTAAGACTGGTTTATTCATCTTAGAGAGCGAGCAGGGGAAGGGGCAAAGGGAGAGAGAATCTCAAGCCTACTGCGCCCTGAGCACAGCTCGTGGCGGGGGGGCCGGGGAATACAGAGCCGGACACTGAACAGAACTGGCAGGCGCCTCCTCCCCTGCCACGTTTTAAATGACTAAACTAAAACGCACAGGATTAACACAGAAACCAGTTCAATATCGACATAGTAGTTTAGTAGGTCTTCTAACCCCGCCATTTCAAGTGCTGAGGGGCCTAACCGTCAGGTGGAGCGCAAACACCTGCGACGACGCCTGCCAGCAGAGCCCCAGGTGCAAAGGTGCCCCCAGACTGCGCGCGGGTCCGAAGTCTGCACCGACCCTGGGTCACGGCGGGCGCAGAGCCTCAAGTGCCCCCACACCGCTCACTGACTCCCGGGTCTGCACCGGGCGACGCTCAGGGAACCGCGGGCCGGGTCTCCAAAGGGGGGCGGGGCGGAATTCTCCACGTGAGCGCAGGGGGTCAGGGCGCAGAGGAGGCGGAGTTCGCTCCACGGTCCGCCACCGCCCACCGGGCTCGCGCAGCCGCAGGCACCCAGGGAACACCGCCCCCGCAGCCGGCAGAGGGCGCGCGAGCGGCGGGCGTCCCCCGAGGACGCGTGCGCGGGGGGCGTGCCCCGAGGACGTGTGTGAGCGCGGCGGGCGTGCCCCGAGGACGCGAGCGCCGGGGGCGTGCCCCAGGACGCGTGCGCCGGGGGCGTGCCCGCGGCCCGGCGTCAGCAGTCAGTCGGGGAGCGGCGGGGTAGCGAGGCGTGTTCGGAGGCGGCGGCGGCGCCGGCGGCAGCAGCACCAACTCGGAGCCCTCGGGCGCTTGCTGGGAGCGAGGGGCGGGCGGCAGGCGGCGGCGCGTGTCCAGGGCGGGGCGCCCGGAGCGGCGGCGGCGCGAGGGAATGATGGCGGAGTCCTCGGACAAGCTCTACCGGGTGGAATATGCCAAGAGCGGGCGCGCGTCCTGCAAGAAATGCAGCGAGAGCATCCCCAAGGACTCGCTGCGCATGGCCATCGTGGTGCAGGTGCGCGCGGCCGCTTTGTGCGCGGCTGGGGGCGAGGGGGGAGGGGAGCCTGCGAAAGCCCGGGAAGTGCGGCTCGGGGCCCTGCTGCAGGGTGGGGGCTGCTTCCTTCCCCGCTGCCTCTTGGGGGCGGGGGCAGAGGCGCGCGTGGGCTTCCGAAGCCGGCCTGGTTCTGACCTCCCTCGTGCTGGGAGATTTTTGTCCTACATTGATGATGGCGATGGGCGCCTGCGGGATTTTTGTTTTTTTGTGTTTTTTTTTTTTTTTTTAAACTATTTTCGTCTGTGGTTTCGACGTCCGCTTACTCTCAGTTTTTTCTTAATTATGCAGAACTGTAACACCTGGTGTCATTTCTGTACAGTGCCTTCGCTTTTAGCCCAATTCATGGTTTGAAGTCCTATTTTCCCCAAACTTTCCCGACTCCCAGGCGCGTTCTCTTCCCGCGGCATTTACAGCTGTCGGATCTGAGTAAGAGAGGCTGGAGGGGGCTGCTCATTGGGGGCTTCTGGACACACTGGGGACGCCCCGACGGGTGTCTGAGGCTTCCCAGATGGGGGTGTAGGCCTGGGCGGTGTGTCTGAGGCCCTCCTCCCGCTGCCAGTGTGCTCCTGTCTGCCCGTTAAGTCTTGGTTCTCCCCTGGCCCGTTCTGCTCTTTACCAACATTAAGTTCGTGTTCACGGAGTTCAGTGCCCTCTCTCAAGGTAACTTGGTTTTCTCCGAGGCAGCAGTGAGTTTTAGGAAAGTCCAGACAGTCCTTGCTGGGTTTTCAGTACTTACCAAGTGTAGCAGAGCGGGTACTAGATGCGCTTGGAGACTGGGGCTCTCTCGTCCCGATATCCTGAGGGCCTAACTCAGTACCTGCCAGGCAGTACCACCCTTTAGGGAACACAGAGCATGTCAGGCACCGTTAGGTACTAGTGACACAAGGAGGGCCCCCCTCCGGACCCCAGAGCCTGCTGACCCTATATGTTTATCAGGCTCTGAGTGCCGGGGTAGGATCCATTTCGGCTCTCTGATCTTCAGCCTGAACAAGTGGGCTGCCTGATCTGAAGCTCCCTCTTGTCACACTGTTAACTCTCTTGGAATTTACATTTTTTATTTCATTTTTTAGATTTTTTTTAATTATTATTTATTTGAGAGAGAGAGATAACAAGTAGGCAGAGGGAGGGGGGAAGCAAGCTCACCTCCAAGCAGAAAGCCCAATACCAGGGGCGAAGGCAGAGGGTTAACCCTCTGAGCCATCCGGGCACCCCTCCTTTTTTTAAAATAACAAAAAGGAGAACCTTTCTCAGTGCAGGGGTGCTTGACCTAAAATCTGTGGGGTGGCATTCGGCGGGTTTAGAGGACTTTACATTTCTGCAGTCACTAGTCTCTAAATAAAATACTTCCTTCAATTAGGTATGTAAGCAGCAGAGTAAAAGCAGAAAAGTAAAAGAGGTTCCTGTGATTTTTGTCAGAAGTGGTAATTATAGGTATTTTCATGCTGCTTTGCACTTGGGGATTTTTTAAAGTCATCCATTATGCTCATCAGTATTTAAAGTTACTGTAGTTGTTAGAATGGGTGCTAAGGTCTTTGTGCTTTAAAGCTCACTGTATCCCATCGAATTTTTAAATATTTTGATAATTATTTCAGTCTAATTAGTTTATTTTGTGAGCTCGTGTATTCTATGATGTGTTTTTTAATTCGAGAAAGGCACATCTATGGGCTTCACTAGTCAGCCAGAGAGGACCGTGGCCTGTCGGGAAGGACAGACAAAATCTTAGTGCAGCCTGTGTGCCAAATACTGAGGAGGGCTAGTTTGGTGCTTCTTTTTTTTTTTTTTTTTTTAAGATTTTATTTATTTATTTGACAGAGAGAGATCACAAGTAGACAGAGAGGCAGGCAGAGAGAGAGAGAGAGGGAAGCAGGCTCCCTGCTGAGCAGAGAGCCCGATGCGATGCGGGACTCCATCCCAGGACCCTGAGATCATGACCTGAGCCGAAGGCAGCGGCTTAAACCACTGAGCCACCCAGGCGCCCCTAGTTTGGTGCTTCTGATGGTGAAAGAAATTATTATTAGAAGTAAGTGGTTTTCTGAAACTGTATTTGGGGGTGGAGTTTTAACTCATAATGTAAAGTCTGGTCTTGTAGGCAGAGCCGGAGGCCAGAAAAGAATGAAACCATTATTCTACTTGGACTTAAATACCTTCTTTTACATTTGTGTGGGAGGATTGTTCTGAGTGTCTGATACCTGATCCTTGGGTGGTGTGCCCTGAGGAAGTCTCCAGGGGCTTTGGACTGGCCTTGCAGCCTTTGGACGGGTGAGCCCTGCGTTCTTCTGTCTTGGGTGGGCTTGAGGCAGACAGAGGGCACACAGTGGGGTCTCACGCTATTAACCAGCATTCCATACTGTCTATGAGTAGGTGGGCAGTGGGCTGGCTTGTTTTACGCAGAAGGAAACAGTTCTCTGAGTGAGGACCCAGTTCCCTGGTAGATGCTGGGTGTGTTAGGAGTACACACAGATTCTGCCGTCTAAGTTGCCAAGTGGAAGCATAGTCTTGTGATCTTGTTCCAGTTCCTTTCCCGCTACATGGTTGTCACTCCCAAGTTCTAGGGTAAAGCCTGGGTTTGTTCAGGGGTCCTTCCTCTCAAGTGTGACCGGGAGCCCTTACAGCCCCCAAGCTGGTGCTATGAGTAGGCCCTTGGGCTGCACCTCTCTGTCACCCCACACTGCATTAATGGTTGGGACACAGCACCCAGACCAAGGTTCCCACCAGAGCCACAAGGTCCAGCGTGGGGCAGAGGCATTTGGCCCCGTGCCTTCCTATGTTTGTGTGTGACCCCAGTGCTGCAGAGGTAGGTGGGGGGGGTGTGTGGCACCAAGGCAGGAGGAGTCCAGGTGCAAGGCACTGCAAATGTACAGCAAGATGGCGGACGCTTCTGGAGGTGTCGCCTGCCTCGTTGGAAGTTTGACACAAGTCCATTTGGAAATGCCGTTTATTTGGAGTGAGCAGTCTTTTCCCCAGCAGGAATTCCCCCATCCTTCCCTTGTCTTTTCTTATCTCCAGACTTGGGGTGTCCACAGTCCAGCTGCCTTCTATGAGCAGGTGTTGCCCAAAGTTAGCAAGACGGAGGCAGCTTCCAGCCCGGTGCAGGGCACAGGCATTGACGGAATCAGTGCCCAGAGGGATTGTTCTTACCTGGGAGGGGCTTGGGAGGATCCTTCTGGGAAGCTGACTAGGGCTGTGGAGCTTTCTGGGCCGAGGGGACTGCTGATGTGTGGGAAACCAGGCTGCTTGATGCTGGGGAGTCCTTGCAATGCCCTGGAGTGAACCTTCCTTCTGCATATATTACACTGAGAAAGAGGAGACTCAGCCTGGGAAGGGGGTAGGTGGGAGAAGTCACTGTTTTTCCAGAATATTTCTTCTGTCTGACAGTTCCCATCCGAAAATTCCTACGTGGTGGTTGATGTTTGATGCTGTTTTAGTACTTTCCATTCCATCTGCGTGGCATTTAGCTTTATTTCCTGTAAAAGCAGATTTTTGGAGCCGCCTCTGCTTTGGTCAGAACCACGTGTGTGTTTTTAAGGAGCTCATTCTGCCAAGCAGCACGGCAAGCGGACAGAACCTTGCTGTGGACGCGTGTTGGACCGAGCCACTTGCTGCAGCACCTGTGAGGTGGGGGTGCCCTACCCGGAGGCCGCTGAGGGTTCCCATGACGGCTTGCAAAGGGGCCGGGGACTGAGTAAATGCGGTGCTTGTCCCACTCTGCCCTGTCACCGTCACCATCTGCTCTTGAGGCCAGAGAGTGCTCCGGCCCCGGGAGCCCAGAGCTGTCAGTGTCCGCAGGAGAAGAGCCTGCAGTTGTCGCATCAGGAGCAACCCAAGTGGGAAGCATCATAGGAGAGAGGAAGCATGCCGTGACGGGCAGCACCTTCCCCTGTGGCGGGGCTTCCTGGGATGCCCACTGACCCTCCAGCTCCAGACCCTGGAGGCTGCTGTCCACAGATCCCTGGGTCGTTTGCCCTCAGAGAAGTTCCTTTCACTCATGTTGGCACGGCTGCGCCATCCTGACACGGTTTCCTGACACGGTTTCTCTGCTTTGCTCATTATCTGGGACTTGTTCCTTGTTATTCTGATGCCAGAGGCACTAAGCCCTTTCTGGACCACCTAGGCCCAACGGGGGCAGTCATTGGCCTCCCATGCAGGTGCAGCAGGATGGGGTCATGGGTGGGGATCTTGTATGTGTTCCATGGCCCTGGGAGGGAAGTCGTGTCACTGAGGCGTGTGGCCTATGGGGCAGAGCTTCGTTGAGGAGCAACGCCATTCCCCAGCCGCGTCTGAAGAGCAGCTGTCGGGACAAAGCTTGAGAAATCTGGGTGGGGATGCCATTTCTCGTTGGCTCACGGCTTTCCTCAAGTGACATGGGGCACATGGGCACTGCTGTCCTGGGTTTTCAGCGAAGAAGGGCCTCACATGCGCAGTGGCTGAGAGCTGGGCTTGAGGCTGCTCGCTCACCTCCCTCTCTTCTCTTCCAGTCGCCCATGTTTGATGGAAAAGTCCCACACTGGTACCACTTCACCTGCTTCTGGAAGGTCGGGCACTCCATCCGACACCCCGATGTAGAGGTGGACGGCTTCTCTGAGCTCAGGTGGGATGACCAGCAGAAAGTCAAGAAGACCGCAGAGGCTGGAGGTGTGACAGGTGTGTAGAGATGAGGGAGGTGGCTGGTGTCACCCCCCCAACCCCCCACCGGGCAGCTTCCGCGGGGGTCTTTTCTGGGAGAACATTCGGTTGCCCCCCACATGTTTTCCAGCTGCGCAGGTGGATAACCGAGCTGCCTCATTGACTTGGTGGCACAGTATTTTATTTTTTAAGATGCTGCTGATGGAGCCTTTGTTTTGTTTTGTTTTGTTTTGTTTTAATATTTTTATTTATTTATTTGACAGACAGAAATCACAAGTAGGCAGAGAGGCAGGCAGAGAGAGAGAGGAGGAAGCAGGCTCCCTGCCAAGCAGAGAGCCCGATGTGGGGCTCCATCCCAGGACTCTGGGATCATCACCTGAGCCGAAGGCAGAGGCTTTAACCCACTGAGCCACCCAGGCGCCCCGAGCCTTTGTATTTTTATTGTTCTTTTATTTTTAAGTAATCTCTGCACCCAAAAGTGGGGCTGAACCCACAAACCCAAGATCAGGAGTTGCTGCTCCTCCCACTCAGCCGGCCAGGCACCCCAGCGGTGAAGCTTTTGAATCTTTGGCAGTTTTGTTTTTAATTGACTTTCTTTTAGAGTTCTTGTAGGTTCACAGCGGAATGAAGCAGAAAGTTCAGAGTATTCCCATCTGCATCGTGCCCCCATGCAGGCAGGGCCTCTCCCTCTCTCACTCTAGAGAGATCCGGGGGTTGCATGGAGCCCTCATCATTGCCCCAAATCCGCAGTTGCAGGATTCCCTCATGGCAGTGTATGTGTTACAGGTTCGGATGGTGTGCAGTTTGGACAGAGCGAGTTTGAACTGTGCAGTCCCCTTCTTTGTGTATCTTCCTCAGTAAGTCCCACAGGGGGCTGTGAACGTTTCTGTTTCCGTAATGGTTTGCTCTCCGTCGTCTGCTTTTCGGGAACGATACTACACGGAACACATGTGACAGAGGGTGTGTTAGCCGTGGGTTGTCAGTGGGGCTTGCGGTGAACGGCAGGCTGTTATTGTTAGGTTTCAAGGGAATCCGAAGTTACACACGGATTCTCAGTGCACAAGGGGATCCACACCCCAGCCCCCGCCTTGTTTGAGTGTCACCTGTGCTCAGGGTCAGTCATATGCAGCCTCTTCACTTAGAAACCAATGGGCGTTGCAGGTTCCTCTGTGTCTCTTCATGGCTCAATGGCTCAGTTCTTTGTGGTGCTGAATGATATTCCATTGTCTGGATGGACCGCGGTCTCTCGCTCACCTGTGGAAGGACATCTGGGTTGCTTCCCAGTTTGGGAAATTATAAATAAACCTGCCGTAACATCCACATGTAGGGTTTTTTTTTGTTTTAAAGATTTTATTTATTTATTTGACAGAAGGAGAGAGCATTTAAGCAGGGGGAGTGATTGAGGGAGAGAGAGAAGCAGGCTCCCCTCCCAGCAGGGAGCCCAATGCAGGTCTTAATCTCAGGACCCTGGGATCATGATCTGAGCCGAAGGCAGATGCGTAATTGACTGAGCCACCTAAGTGCCCCACGTGTAGGTTTTTGTGTGGACATAAGTTTTTTTGTTTTTGTTTTTGTTTTTTTTTTTTAAGATTTTATTTATTTGACAGAGAGATCACAAGTAGGCAGAGAGGCAGGCAGAGAGAGGGGGAAGAAGGCTCCCCGGTGAGCAGAGAGCCCAATTTGGGGCTTGATCCCAGGACCCTGGGACCATGACCTGAGCCGAAGGCTGAGGCTTTAACCCACTGAGCCACCCAGGCGCCCCTGGACATAGGTTTTCAGCTCATTTGGGTAGATGTTTCATTTTCTGAAGACCAGCAAACTGCCTTCCTAAGTTGCTGCCCCAGTTTGCATCCCCCCATGCCCTCACCAGCATTTGGTGGTGTCATCGGGGTTTTGTCTGTTCTGATAGGCGCTAGAGGTGTCTTGGGTTGACTTGCAGTCCCCTGATGTCGTTTGATGTGGAGCATCTTTTCACGTGCTTCTTGGTGTCTGCATCTCTCCTTTGGGGAGGAATCTGGATATTTTGCCATTTGTCATTTATATTTTTAGTGCCGAGTTTCAGAGTTGCTCATCTATTTTGGATAGCAGTCCTTTATCAACTCTGTCTTTTGCAAGTGTCTTCTCCGTGTCTGTGGCACATCTTCTTTCTCATTCTCTTGACCGTGTCTGGCACAGAGCAGGAAAGTCCAGCTGACCAGCTCTTTCTTTCCTGGACCGTCTTCGGTGTTGCATCTAAAAGTCATCACCATACCTAAGTCAGCTGTTTTTCTCCTGCGTCACATTTTGGGAGCTTTACAGGGTGGCATTTTTCTTTTAAGTTAAATTTTGTAAAGGAGATAAAGTCTTGGTCTGGATTCATTTTGTGTGCAGATGTCCACTTCACCAGTGGTTGGAAATTCTGTCTTTCCTCCGCTATATGGTGTTTGCTCATTTGTCAGGCGTCAGTGACTGTGTGTGGGGGGGTGTCACTGAGGTCTGTTCTGGTCTGTTTTGGTCTGTTTATCCGTTTGTCTGTCCTCCTGGTACCTGACTGTCTTGATAGTAAGTCGTGAAGTCGGATGGTGTCGGTCCTCTGTCTGACTTTTTCCCCTTCAGTACTGTGTTGGCCGTCCTGGGCCTTTTGCCTCCACATAGACTTGAGTCAGTTTGTTGATACCCACAAGCCTAACTTGCTTGAGATGCCTGTACATTTTAAATAGTTTTTCATCATTTGTTGAAGATCTCTTGAGGCTGGGTTCTCGTTGGTCTGCCTTAGAAGCAGACCCCGCTGAACCTGTTCTCCTGCCTCTGGGCTGTCGCGGGAACGGCTGCCGTCCTTCCCCGCAGAGCTCTTGGTCCCTGGGCGGCACCATTCTTTCTGTCCTCCACTCGGCAGGTTTGTGTCCTGCTACTGCTGGTCTGTGGAAACTAAGAGGTCAGTGACACCGCTCACGCTCGTGAATAAAAAGAGCAAATTTGCTGAGAAACGGTTCAGAGGGCCAGCGGGTCTGTTTTCACTGGGGGCAACGGTGACACGGTCTTGTTCTGTGGTGGTTTTCCCCTTTTGTGTTCTGGTTAGTGGGGCTTGTCTGTTTAGGAATGTGTCCCATCTAGTTACAATTGATGTGTATTAAAGTAGATAATTTTATAATATGGAACATCTAAGTTTGCTGTAACTGTTTCTCTTGCAAAACATCTTAAGTCCTAAAGTTAACGTAATAATACCTTGTAGTTGTCTAAGGATTTTTGTATCCAAAGAGACTGATTTAATAGACAGAGACACCCAGGAAGTTTACATCTTACCAGATCCTGTAATTCCAAGATGGTGATCATTGGCCCTGTGGGATGTCTCCCTAGGAATTTTTTTCAAATAGTTGATTCCTGTGTGTGCTGTGTTTATTTTTTCCTGCAGAAATGGGGTTCTAAGTGTCACTTTGTTAAATGCTCTGTCACTGTGTGGAAAAAAAAACACGCATAACGGGAACTCCACCCTCGGAGCCGTTTTCCCACGTGCACTCTGTCAGCCTGAGCCTCTCTAGAATGTTCTCACCTTCCCCCGGAAACTCATTGCCCGGTTCACAGTGGCTCCTCCCCTACGCTGATTTCTGTCTAGATGGGGCTCCTGGGTGCCTCCTGTGCCAGGAGTCGTGCTGGGTTTGTCCTCCTGGGCCTGGCTTGTCTCGCTCAGGGTCGTCCGTGCCATGGGCTACAGTTTGGGTAGGCCACAGTTTATCCGTCCCCCGCCTTAGGGTACGTGTGGGTCATTTCTGCCCTGGGGCAGTTCCAGATTGTGCTGCAGTGGACGATGGTGTGCTGGGACCTGGTCCAGACCCTGCTCCCTGCCCTCCCAGGGAGCCGCGAGGGCTCGTGGTCCACCTGTGATGCACAGTGTTCTGCAGGGGCTGCGCCACTGTGCATCCCACCAGCGACACTCGGGTTTCAGGGTCCTTCCAGGTCCCCCATGTCCTCACTGGCGCTCTTTTGTCTGAGGGTGTGTTTTCCCTTTTTTATAATACCCATCCTGAGGTGTTCTTTCATGTGATTTTGAGTCACGTTTTCCTAGTGGTGTTGACCTCTGTGTTAGATTTTACACTAGAGTATTTACTATTTTATAAGATCTGTTGATTTTATTTTATTTTATTTTTAATATTTTATTTATTTATTTGACAGAGATCACAAGCAGGCAGAGAGAGAGAGAGAGGAGGAAGCAGGCTCCCCGCTGAGCAGAGAGCCCGATGCAGAGCTCGATCCCAGGACCCTGAGACCATGACCCGAGCCGAAAGCAGAGGCTTTAACCCACTGAGCCACCCAGGCGCCCCAGATCTGTTGATTTTAGAGAGAGTACATGAGTCGGGGGGCGGGGGGGGCAGAGGGAGAGGAGAGAGACTCTCAAGCAGGCTCCCTTCAATCCTGGACTCGAAGCCCAGCCTGGAGCTCAGTCTCAAGACCCTGAAATCATGACCTGAGCTGAAACCAAGAGTTGGTCACTGAGCCACCCAGGCGCCCCTAACACTTACTCTTTTCATGTTAAGTCTTGTGAGTTTTTTAAAAACATGTAGTATTTGTGGGGCACTTGAGTGGCTCAGTGGGTTAAGCCTCTGCCTTTGGCTCAGGTCATGATCTCAGGGTCCTGGGATCGAGCTCCGCATCGGGCTCTCTGCTCAGTGGGGAGCCTGCTCCCCCCTGCCAGCTGCCTGCCTCTGTCTACTTGTGATCTCCGTCTGTCAAATAAATAAATCTTTTTTTTTTTTTAATTTTATTTATTTATTTTTTTTTTAAAGATTATATTTATTTATTTGACAGAGAGGCAGGCAGAGAGAGAGAGAGAGAGAGAGAAGCAGGCTCCCTGCCGAGCAGAGAGCCCGATGCGGGACTCGATCCCAGGACCCTGAGATCATGACCTGAGCCGAAGGCAGCGGCTTAACCCACTGAGCCACCCAGGCGCCCAATCTTTTTTTTTTTTTTTTTTAATGTAGTATTTGTTTATCGATTATTGAAGTTTGCTCTATTTTGTGCTTCATTCACGACCCTTGACATTAATGGCCTCTTACCTTGTGCAATAGCCCATGTCCCCTGGAGATGCACTGACGGGCCCCAAGGCCCAGTGAGCCAGGCTTCAGCTCCAGACAGCCTGTCTTTTGAGGCCACACTGTCATCCATTTTTGCTACATTGCAGATAGAGGTGCTTCAGACTTCTTTCCAGACTGGGCAGCTGTCCAGCTATTTAATTCCGAGAGATGGCTGCTAGAAGACATGAACCATCCTGAGGCCTTCTGTGTTTGTGTCTGATTGCCTTCCAGAAAGCTTGGGGCCCTTAGACTGGCACCCCCCCCAGGGACAGGTCCCCACTTCAGGTATTTCCATTCCTCTTCACTGGGCTCCTGGTGGGGTGGAATTCTCTGTCACGCTTGGTAGTCGGTTTTACTAATTTGGTATTTGTAGGTGTCCTTTCCTCATCCTTTAGGGTATTTTGTGTTTTTTTGTAATGAAACAAAATATGAATTCTTTGTCTTCTGTTTTGCAAATATATTTGCCAGTTTTGACTTTTTTTTTTTTTTAAGATTTTATTTATTTATTTGACAGAGAGAAATCACAAGTAGGCAGAGAGGCAGGCAGAGAGAGAGGAGGAAGCAGGCTCCCTGCTGAGCAGAAAGCCCGATGTGGGGCTCGAACCCAGGACCTGGGATCATGACCTGAGCCGAAGGCAGCGGCTTAACCCACTGAGCCACCCAGGCGCCCCCAGTTTTGGCTTTTTAAAATACATAGTTTTGTGGGGGGTTTTGTTTTTGTTTTTGTTTTTTTAAGTAAACTCTACTCCTAACATGGGGCTCGAACTCAAAGACCCTTAGATTGAGAGTTGTGTGTGCCCACCAACCAGCCAGCCTGCCCTTTGACGTGTTTGTTTGAAGCATGTTTGTGTGTTTTGCTGTACTGAAGCTTCATCCTGAACTGAACGTTCTGTTATCAACGTCTGTCTGCTCATTTGCAGCTTCTGGTTCTGCTCTTATTTCTCAGTTCTTCATCTGGGATTTTTAAAATGATTTACATGCAGTTCTGTGAGTTTGACAGATGTGGGCAGTAGTGTAACCTGTACCCTGTCAAGTTAGGGAACATTCCCATTCCCCCCCGGGAAGTTCCTGCGCCCTCTCTTCAGTTACCTTCCCCACCTGGGTGACCATGGCTCTGGATTAACTTTGTGTGACTTAGGATTTCTGAAGCAAAGGAACTTAGCTTCTCCCATAACCTCCTTCTACTCAGCACGAGGCCTGTGAGGCACAGGCTGCCTGGCTTGTCACCACGTGGGATTGCTGAGGGATGATCCTTGTAGTAGATCACCGTTGAGCCGACCTTCTGTTCCCAGCCTCGCGCTGGTGCAAATACAGCGACTGTTCACGTTTGTGTACGCATCTCTGCGTGACACACAGTCATGTTTCTCCAGGACGATCGCCTAAGAATGGAGCGGTAGAGTGTCCATGGATGTCCGTTCAGCTGTTTCAGAAAACTGTCAGACTGTCTTTGGATTGTACCAGTTCCCATCCTCATCAGCACCTGGCATAGGCACGCTTTGGTATTTGCTCCCGATATGAGTGTAGTGAGAGCTCAGCCTGGTTTTGGTTGGTATTGGTCTTTTTCTTGAGTTGTAGGAATTCTTGGAATATTCTAGGTGCGATGGCTCCTGGGTGGCTCAGTGGGTTAATCCTCTGCCTTCAGCTCAGGTTATGATCTCAGGGTCCTGGGATGAGTCCCACATCAGGCTCTCTCCTCAGCAGGGAGCCTGCTTCCCTCCCCCCACCCGCCTGCCTCTCTGCCTACTTGTGATCTCTCTCTGTCAAATAAACAAATAAAGTCTTTAAAAAAAAAAAAAAGAATATTCTAGGTGCGAGTCCCTTATTAGAGATAGATAACGTGAATACCTTTTATCATTCTGGGTATTGCCATTGTTTAATTACTGACATTTTATGAAAAGTAGTGGTTGATTTTTTTTTTTCTCCTTTTTTAATAAGGGCTGTCCACCTTCTGAGAAATCTTCCCTGTTCTAAGACTGACATACCCTTCTTTGTTTTCTTCTGGAAGTTTGGTGGTCCTGGTGTTTGTATTTGGTTTCCAATTGAACGTTTGTGTTAGGTGGGAGGAGGGGGTGGTTTTTTATTTCTTCCTGGTAGGTACCATGTTGTTTCTGTTACCATTTTTGTGAAGACTTTAAGACACGTGACTGCATAGCTGGGTGTGTCTCTGGACTCTGGTCCCCTTGGCTGCTGTGTCTGCCAGCATCTCACTGTCCTAATTCCTACAACTTTGTGGGACATCATGAAATCACAGAGTGTGGAGGCAATAAGTGTTTACCTCCCCATAAGAGTTCCAAAATAAACAGATGGTGCCATCACTCACTAAGCTTTGTTCTCTTTCAATATTGTGTTGACCTTTCTAGGTCCTATGTTATTCCCTACAAATTTTATGGTAAACTTACGGATTTCTTGCCCAAACTGGCTCCCTAGGATTTGGATTAGCATCACCTGGAATTGGGGGGGGTGTCAAATGGGATTGATATGCTACCTGGTTGGGTCAGTCAGTCCATAGACCTGAAGTATCTCTCCACTTACTTGGGCCTTTGTTAACTTCACACTGGCCTGAAGCCTTCCTGGGGAGGATTTGTGTGTCTTGGTAAATCTGTTTCTAAGTGTTCTATGTGTTTAAAACGCTACTTAAATAGGAGTATGGTTTAATTTCCTTTTCTAATGTCTATTGTTCACATATAGGAACATTTTCTATGTTGACCTTGCCTCATCCAGGTTTGCTCAATTCACTTAATGGTAGAAGTAGTTTTTTTTCTATATTCCTGCTGGTGCAGTCCTGTCCCTACAGGTAGAGGTGCTTTACCTGTTCTTTTCCAAACTTACACCTTCTGTCTCCTTTTCTTGCCCTAGTGGCACTTGCTCTAGAGCCTTCGAGACAGTGTTGAGTAGATGTGGTGGGGGAAGAAGGCCTGTATTGTTCCTGATCTTAAGACAGAAGCTTTCAGTCTAGGACTCACTTCTATGTAAGAAAAGACTCCTTTGTTCCGGGTGCTTGGCTGTTGGTCCCCAAGGTTCTGTGCCGAATGACCCCAGCTTCCCCCCTACTGATTGAGAAATGCCACCTCCCTGCGTGTTTGCTATTTGCACTCCTGTTTCTGTGTGAAGACACCCCCTTTAAAAAAAAAAAAAAAAAACCTTTAATTTCGGCATGTAACTTTGATGCCTAGAAGGATCTTGGAAATCAGAAGGTAATGTTGCGGAGGACGCGGCTTTCGTGATTAGCAGGAAGCAAGCATTTTGTCCAAAATGAGGGGGGACCGGAACAGTGATGGAAGGAGCCAGAAGGTGAGACCGGCACCCTGGGGCGCCATGCTGTTCCAAGAGCCTGTCCAAGGAAGGGTCGTCTTTTCTTGCCAGAAGAGCAGCTGTGTTAGCCACAGCTGTTAGAAACAGACGCCAGAGAGCTGGGCCAGTCGCAGTTGCCCGGGCACGAGGTGTCCCGAGGCTTGGGGGGTTTGGGCTCTCTGCAGTCCCCCTGAAGCTGAGCACGCGCCACTATGCTCCATCCTTTAGGCAAGGGCCAGAATGGAGGCGGAGGCAAGACGGACAAGACGCTGGCTGACTTCGCGGCTGAGTACGCCAAGTCCAACAGAAGCACGTGCAAGGGCTGCATGGAGAAGATTGAGAAGGTGAGCTCAGGGGAGGGGTTTGGCCGCTGGAGCCACCTGGCTGTCCGGCAGCCGTCTTGTCGGGTGTCCAGAGAAGAGAAGATGCAGGGCTGTGGGGGTTAGCCCAGCGCTGGCGGTTCAGCGTCAGTGAATGTCTCCCAGGCCCGGAACTCCTGAGAGTGTCAGGCCTGGTCCCCAAGGCTGTACAGAGTTGTAGTGTGGGGGCCACAGCAGTGGGGGGACAAGCCCACTGGGGTGGGGGCTTGCGGGGTGGCATCCTAGCTAGTGGTCAAGGCCAGCTCTGCTTATATCCGCTCCGGGCTGGCAGAATGTTCTCAGGAAAGAGGTTGTGCGTCTCACGTTCCTGGGTGGGTGCGTGGAGTTGACCTCATTTAAAACGGGAGCGCTGAGGCTTTGGCTGGCACAGTCCTTGGAAGCAGAAAGCAGTCGGAGGCTGCCAGCGGCCCTTCCGGTGCCCTTGGTGTGGACCTGAGGCCCTTTGGCTGGGGTACCAGCTAACCTTTGTTTCCTCAAGCCCCTGATGTCACCGTCACTCTTGTCATGTTCTTGGTACCACATGTGGTTCTTCCTGCAGGGCCAGATCCGCCTCTCCAAGAAGATGCTGGACCCAGAGAAGCCCCAGCTGGGCATGATCGACCGCTGGTACCACCCAGACTGCTTTGTGAGAAACAGGGAGGAGCTGGGCTTCCGGCCGGAGTACAGTGCTAGCCAGCTCAAGGGCTTCAGCCTCCTGGCAGCGGAGGATAAGGAAACCCTGAAGAAGCAGCTCCCAGGAGTCAAGAGTGAAGGGTAGTTGGGGGGGGTGGTCATGGGTGTAAGGCCCCAGGTAGACCCTGCAGATTCCAGGCTATTCTGGCATCTCTCTTTGCTGACCTGCAGCGAGCTGGGGGTGCACCCCTCCTGGGTGCACGGTCTTGTAACTCCCGTAGCTCCCGCCCATCTGTTCCCTCTTCCCCTTCTGATCCACAGACAGGCGGGACCAGCTAGCTGCCACTGCCAGCACCCCTGGCCCTGAGTAGTCCCCGTGCCCGGGCCAAGCACTACATTTCCTGGGACCTTTGCATGACTCGCTTTCCCGTCCCTGCGGCATCTTGCGTATCTGGGTCTCTGCTGTTGCTAGGAGGATCGTGGCGGGAGGAGGGGAGCTGTGGATGAGAAGCCCCCTGGTGTAGTGTCAGAATGGTATGGGGTTCCTGTGGCGCTAACATTGAGGACGGGAAGTCCAGTTGGAGCCAATCTGGAGTTGGCGGGCGCTTGTTCTTTCCTGTCCCTTCTGCTGGTGTCTGGGCCCCGGTCTGGAGTCACTTGGGGTCATGGGCACAGCAGGGGAAGGGTGGCAGGGCCATGCCCAGCTGTGGACAGTGTTGGGATTGGGGTGATTCTCACCTTCCCATCATCAAGCCGCTATCAGGCGCCACCTGGCTTCATCACACACAAGCTTGTGCACAGCGTATGCAGCTCTGGAGGAGACAGGAAAACTGGAAAATCGGGCATGGATTAAGGTCAGGCCAGCCCGTGCTATGTGTGCAGGGAGGCCTAAGCTCCCCTGTGTGCCATGGCAACAGCCAGCATCAATGGGGCAGTAACAGAGCGGCAAGCATCGTGCTGAGTGCTTAACGGGTCAAGTCATTCTCTGGAAGGCACATGGGTTCTCATTCGTGCGTGAGGGAAAGTGCAGGGGTTTGAAGCCGAGTCTGACAGCTGCAGCAAACCCTTAACCACCATGCCTTCTGAGGACCCTCCCTACTGCCCTGTGCGTCCCCCACCCTACCCGCTCTTCCCCCACCCCGGTCAGGTGAGGGCTGAGCCAGGTGTGCAGGGACCTGCTCCCATGGCTGGGGGGGATGACTGTGTAGTCCAGCCTTGGACAACCGCACCAGGAGCAGCCCTGTGGTTTAGCTTAAAAGGCTCAACCCTGGCACGAGTGGTTCATCCTTCTACAATCCTGCCCCTCGGCTATGGGCTATGGTCACAGTCCCTGCCAGAACCTTCCAGCTGCTTCATTTGTGTCAAGAGATACATGGGGAGATTTGATGTCAGGTGCAGGCTTTTTCCAAGGCCCTGGGGCCACTCCTTGGAAGCAAAGTAAACTGTGCTGTACGTGGGGCCTGTCACCAATACTGCCCGGGCATACCCTGAGCTCCAGGGAGTAGAGCAAGATGTGCATGCGGGGCCTGGCAGGCAGGAGTTACAGGGACAGGAAGTTCTGCATCCCCTGAGTCACTGGTTCCAGGGTTCTGATGGTTCTTTTTCTCCCATGTGTCTTTCAGAAAGAGGAAAGGCGACGAGGTAGACGGGATGGATGAAGTGGCCAAGAAGAAATCTAAAAAAGAAAAGGACAGGGATAGTAGGCTTGAGAAGGCCCTCAAGGTGAGCTCTGAACTGTGTGTCTGCTCATTGTTGCCTCAATTCTCTGCGGTCCTCCTGGGAGGAAAGTTCCAGGATGCATGTGCATCCCACTCAATGAGACCTCCAAGAATTCCCAAATTGGGAGCAGTGGTGAGGTAGCACAGCTTTCCCTCCACCCCCAGAGAAGGCCTTGGTGCTTCAAGGAGAGCCGCTCTTGGGCTCTGGGGCCTGGACCAGCTGGTCCCCAGCCTCTGGGCATCGTGCATCCTGGACCTGGAGGGCCGCTAGTACACACCGCACATAGTGTTAAGTTCAGGCACACATAGGGGACTGAAAGAGACAGGGATGTTCCCTAGTTCTTTTTTTTCTTTTTTAAGATTTTACTTATTTATTTATTTATTTATTTGAGAGACTGAGAGAGAACATGAGAGGGGAGAAGATCAGAGGGAGAAGCAGACTCCTGGTAGAGCCGGCATCCAGATGTGGGACTCGATCCTGGGACTCCAGGATCATGACCTGAGCCGAAGGCAGTTGCTTAACCAACTGAGCCACCCAGGCGCCCCCATTCCGTAGGTCTTTAGTGGAGTGCCGGACTTGCTGGGGACGCACAGGGGACTGGAAGAGACAGGGCTGTTTCCTAGTTCTTTAGTGGAGAGCTCTTGTCTGCAGAAGCGATGGAAGGCATGTGGTGAAAGCGGACAGAACCGATGACTGAATCCCTGGTCACGGATTTTCAGCACCGTGTTGATGAGGCGGGCGTGGAATCAGTAAAGTTGATGAGTCTGAAAATGCTGGGTGTTTGGTGCTGACACACACATTGGTGCGCAGCATCTGCGGCTGTGGAGTCTGTAAGGGCACTGGGAAGCTGCGGAGAGCCGGGATCACTCTTGTCGTGGGAACTTGCTCTCTGCCTGCATGGCACTTCTGTGAGAGGATCCGGGTTTTGCCGTGGCACAAAAATCAGAATCCGTTTCTGACGTGGTTGGAGCTGCTTGGTGAGAACCCTGGGTTTGGTGTGATTGTCCCTCAGCAGACCCATTTGCGAATCTGGCTGTAGTAAGGCTGTGGCTGGTGTTACTTTGCACTTGCTCACCGGCGTGGTGTTCTCTCAAGCATCATCCGGGATGAAAGGAATGTAAGAAATGCAGATGTTCCCCACCCCACCACCCCCGGGCCTCTCCAGCCTGGCCTTGCTGGTGGGATTCCACTGCTCCCGTTGAAACTTGTACCACGGGACTCGGCCCATACTCCCCCACGCTGTGACTGGCAGCATAACACAGGTGGGTGCAGGGCAGGTACGCGAAGCTCGGAACAAGTGCGCTGTACTGTCGCTTTGCTAGTCACATTAAAATCTTCCTCGCTCCAGGGTCCGGCTGGCCCATTGGGAGAGCACACAGCTCTTGATCTCAGGTTCCTGAGCTTCAGCCCCATTTGGGAGGCAGAGATGACTGAAAAAGTCTTTTTAAAAGGCCCCATTAGGGGGAGCCTGGGTGGCTCAGTGGGTTAAAGCCTCTGCCTTTAGCTCAGTCCATGATCTCAGGGTCCTGGGATCAAGTCTCACATCGGGCTTTCTGCTCAGCAGGGACCCTGCTTCTCCCTCTCTCTGTGCCTACCTGTGATCTCTCTCTCTGTGTCAAATAAATAAATTTAAAAATCTTTAAAAAGGGGGTGCCTGAGTGGCTCAGTGGGTTGGGCTGCTGCCTTCGGCTCAGGTCATGATCTCAGGGTCCTGGGATCGAGTCCCGCATCGGGCTCTCTGCTCAGCAGGGAGCCTGCTTCCCTCCCTCTCTCTCTGCCTGCCTCTCTGTCTACTTGTCATCTCTCTCTGTCAAATAAATACATAAAATCTTTTAAAAAAAAAATCCTTAAAAAGGACCCCATTAAAATCCACCCTTGGTGTAGAGAGCGACTCCGCGGGGTTGGTGGGGCTGGCATTTTTACATCTGGTTTGCAGGGGTGCAGTCTGCAGCGGGGGGGACCCTAGCAGGGAGGAGGCCCGCCCTGCCCATACTCTGATGGGGAGGCTGCTGCCGGCCTGGGCACAGTGTTGACGAGGTGGGGATGCTCAGAGCTTCCATGAGGAGGCACCGCGTGTATGGCTCCCGAGATGGAGAACTCCATGTCCTGAGAAGCACAGATGTGCTCCTGTGCGGTGCTGAGTGGGATACGTAGTTGAGGCCGGCGGGGGTGCTTGGGTATTGTCCCCACCCGTGTTTGGGTTGGAGAATGGCCATGCCTGGTGTCCATGGGTGCAGGTGTTGGGGCCATTGGGCCCATGCGCCAGGGGGCCTGTCTGTGAGGGGTGGTCCCAGGGACAGCATGCCTGGGATGCCCCAGAGTGTGGCTGGGCCACGTCCCTGTGGAGGAGACCAGCTTGGAGGTACAGCCCACCTGACGCAAAAGGACCCCCATGGAGACCGAGCGAGACGGGGGAGCCCCCTTTGGTGGGGTCTCTGGACACAGCTGGTCTGTCAGCCACCTGTCTCTGTCTGCAGGCCCAGAATGAGCTGATCTGGAGCATCAAGGATGAGCTAAAGAAAGCGTGTTCGACAAACGACCTGAAGGAGCTGCTTATCTTCAACAAGCAGCAAGTGCCCTCTGGGGAGTCAGCGGTGAGCTGCCTTCGCATTATGGGACATGTGGGAGACGGAGGCGGCCTGGTCCCTGAGTGCTGGTGCTGTACCTCCAGGCCATGGGAGGCCCTCCAGTGGGATGCCCACTGGTGGTGATTGGGAAGAGTGGAAAGGCTGCAGTTCTGTGGCATGGTGGCCACGTCCAGGACAGGAAAACCTCCCCATACATCAGCCCGGGTTTAGGATTTGGGGGAGACTAGGGTGGGTTGTATATTTGCCTCGTGCGTTCATGCCACACATGTTAAGGCTCAAACACTTAGGAACTGCCAGGTCTGGAGGGCGTGGAGCCGCCCTCATGAGGGGAGGACTGTTAGCACCCCACTGGTTTCCCCAGCTGGCGTGGCTCCTCATGCAGGAGCAGGGGGTGCTCTCGATCCTCCTTTCTTTCTACATCACTGAGGGACAGGGGCTGTGGTACTTCGTTTGGACAAGAGATCTCTTGAGGTACAGCAGCCCAAGCTCTGTGGGTAAACCAGCAGCCCCAGGGAGTCCATGTCAGGACGAGCTCTCTCCTCTCTCCTTGAGTGCTTGTCTGCCCACGCTGGGGAGTGGCCTTCCTGCAGCTTCTCCTCTCTGGGCTTCAGATCTTGGACCGTGTGGCAGATGGCATGGTGTTCGGTGCCCTCCTTCCCTGTGAGGAGTGCTCGGGCCAGCTGGTCTTCAAGAGCGATGCCTACTACTGTACAGGCGACGTCACCGCCTGGACCAAGTGCATGGTCAAGACCCAGACCCCCAGCCGGAAGGACTGGGTGACCCCTAAGGTAAGCAGGAGCAGGGTGGGTTCTGGGGTCTGAGCAGATAAGCACTGCCATCCCACTTTCTGGGCTAGTCCATGCTCCGAGGCCCCCAATGCAGTGCTATGTAGGCATGCGCAACCCGGGAGGCACCCTGGCCATACTGTCCGCTGAGTCTGAGTGTCATTGGTTTGTCTTCAGGGAACCCTGCTCACGGCCCATGCGTGCCAGTGTTGTTATAAACTTGGAACCACTGGAAACACACTGTTTGCAGTGCCGTGTACTTGAATGCTGATGCCTCACATCGGTTTAAGATGTATTTATTTTAGAGAGCAGGGGGAGGGGCAGAGGGAAAGGGAGAGTCCCAAGCAGACTCCCTGCTGAGTGCGGAGCCCCAGGCGGCGCTTGTCCCACGACCCCAAGATCATGACCTGAGTTCAGACCAAGAGCTGGACACTTGACTGACTAAGCCCCCTTGACACGTCAGCCGTGCATGTCATCCCTGATTGTGAGAAGTAGACGAGCCAGATCCTCTTTGCTCTGGTGGGGGGTTATTTCTAGGGAGAAGTGGTTTATTTTTTTGTTTTGTTTTTAAGATTTTATTTATTTATTTGACAGAGACAGTGATCACAAGTAGGCAGAGAAGCAGGCAGAGAGAGGGAAGCAGTCTCCCCGCTGAGCAGAGAGCCCGATGTGGGGCTCGATCAGAGAAGCAGGCAGAGGGGGGAAGCAGGCTCCCCACTGAGCAGAGAGCCTGATGGGGGGCTCGATCCCAGGATCCTGGGATCATGACCTTAGCCAAAGGCAGAGGCTTAACCCACTGAGCCACCCAGGCACCCCTAGAAGTGGTTTCTTAACTGAAAGTTCAATTTCTTCAGGAATTCCGAGAAATTTCTTACTTCAAAAAATTGAAGATCAAAAAGCAGGACCGAATATTTCCCCCTGAGACCAGTGCCCCAGTGGTGGCGGCCCCGCC
Organism: Lutra lutra; assembly: GCF_902655055.1. Lineage (NCBI taxonomy): Eukaryota > Metazoa > Chordata > Mammalia > Carnivora > Mustelidae > Lutra > Lutra lutra. The sequence goes on from NC_062292.1 coordinate 29,132,767, forward strand.
CTCCACAGCCTCGGCGCCTGCTGGTGTGAACAGCTCCACTCCGCCAGGTACAGCTTGGGGCTGGCTGTGGGCGGGGTACCCTGAACAGAGTGGGGGAGGGTCTCCCTCTGTGTCAATCCTGCTCCCCTTGGCAGGTGGAAGGCGCTTGGGAGGTGGTCTCTTAAGGGCCAGTGGGCCTGATCTGAAACGACATTTTGAGTGTCCTCCTGCCTGCACGATAGCCCTTGCTTCCCTGCCTCCTGGCACCCCGACCCCATGTCAGTCATCCCGAGCCTGATGTGAGGCTCAGGGCTCTGGCGCAAATAGCCCTGCCGTGTACCAGGCCCACAGAGCAGGGCTGATCGGTGTGAGTGCAAACACATCAGCACACGGAGTGAGACCGATTTGGGGTTTTCCGTATGCTGGAGAGACTTGTTGCCTTTGTTCACTCCAAGACACGTGGTGGAGTCTGAAGAGGGCCACAGTTTGGTGGGTGGAGAACAAGAGTCAGCCTAAACATGAGCCTGTTGGTGACCCACCTCTTCCTGGGGAAGACTGTGTGTACACATGTACACATGTACGTGTGGTCTTTCTGAGTCCAGCTGCTGCTGGTGTGGGGTCACAGGGAGGGCTTGAGGGACGTCCCCCTCCAAGTTCTGTTCGAGGAGTGCGTGTAGGACTCTAGTTTAGGACTGCAGGTAGACACAACTCTGTCGTGGGCCTTCCTGATCTAGGGGCTGTGTTGGCCTCAAGTGCCAGGTCCTGCTTTATGCCTGGAATCCATCACTTGCTCAATGTCCTGCCTACTGAAGCTTTGTCCTTGAGGAGATGGGTTTGTTGGATGGGGTTAATTAATAAATACCATATAAGAAATTGCAGCTTATTTTTAGATTGGAGTTGGGAAAAGAATAAAAGTAGTTGGGAGCTCACGTGATTCCCTCTCCTGTTCCCATCCCACTGGCAGCCCCGTGGTCCCCACAGTGGCTTTCCTGCTCTGCCTGTGGGGCAGGGCCAGGAACCCCCACTGGCCAGGCTGGCCCATTTATGGGGCAGCGTCATCGTGGGGCTTCTCCCCTGGCCTGGTCCTCTGTATACCAAGGGATGGGACAGGCTCTCCGCGTGCTGTGCTGTCCTGTCCTCTGCTTTCCGACTAGACCTGGGCTTCTGTCTTAATAGACTTTTTCTCTCAGGGATGCTGGTCAGAGGGGAGCTAAGGTGTCCCTGAGACCTCATGGCCTGATGGCTGTTCTCTTGTTCCAGATAAGCCATTGTCCAACATGAAGATCCTGACTCTCGGGAAACTCTCGCGGAACAAGGATGAGGTGAAGGCCACGATCGAGAAACTCGGCGGGAAATTGACGGGCACAGCCAACAAGGCCTCCCTGTGCATCAGTACCAAAAGTGAGTTGAATCTGTTGTGTAAAGCAGGGCCGCATCGTGCCTCCTGGGATGGCAGTGAGATTGAGGGGGGAGGGGATGCGCTGCGTGTGGTGTGACACCGGCAGGGCACTCCCAGATGGGTGTCTTCGGTCACAGCATTGTTTGGTCCTTTATGGGGGAAAGCCAGCACCTATACGTGCAGAGCTGCCGTGTTTTGTGTGTGCGTGCCTTCTGTCCCCAGTGGAAGGCTGCTGACTGATGTTCTCAGCCAGCCTGAACTCCTGCCCTCAGAGACACTAATGGTCTTGGCCCCTCCACAGCCCTGGGGTGGGGTGGGACAAGCTCAGGGGTTGCAGGGCCAGACAAAGACTCCTTCGTACATGAGGGTTGGTCCTTCAGGACCCAGGGAGGAACTAGCTTTGTCGACGGATAGGAACCCATAGAGTGAGGCAGAACAGAGAAACCGGAATATATGCCAGATGACCGCACAAGAGAAAGTGTCCAGGGAAGAACCTTGCAGAATCGGAGGTAAGTAATTTACCAAGTCAGGAGCCAGAAGTCAGGGTCACGAGGTGTGCTCTGCATAGACTCAAGCCATCCCCGTGAAAGCCCGGCGCTGCTGTCAGATCTAGAGCAGACGGTAGCTCCTGCAGATAGCCAGAGCCTTTCTGAGGACAGGGCAGGAGGCCTCGCACTCCCTGACGGCACACTGTGTCACAAGCTCTAGTGACCAGAACAAGACAAGCTGACATCAGAACACACATAGACCAGCGGAACGGCCTGGAGAGCCGGGAAGCGAGCCTCCGTGTACGTGGTTAGTTCATCTGCCACAGAGGAGCCGAGGTTCATGATGGGGAGAGCTGGGTCTCTGCCTGGTCCCACCAACAGATCCACACAGGTTGGATTGAACACTTGGATGGGAGACCTGGAGCCAAAGACCTCAGAGGAGGAAACACCGAGCACCTAGACTTTGGTTTTGGTAATTTCCGACTCTGTAACTAAGAGCAGAGCCAGACCAACAGGACCCCGTCAAACTGGAAAGCTTCTGCACATCAGCATCGGCGGCACGGAGGGGCCTCCTGCCAAGTGGGGGGAAGCACCTGCCAGTCGTGCACGTGGGACACAGCAGGGTCTGGGAGAGGGACACAGGCTCCCTTCCTGCTGCCGCCAGACCATCTCTTGGGGCGCATCTGCCCGCACCGTGTGGCCCCCCGGCTCTGGGTGACAAGGAGGGGGCTCGGTCGGTGGGGCTGTGATTGCACTTCGCACTGACGCTACGGCTCTTCTTCCCCGGTCTGAGCAGAGGAGGTGGACAAGATGAGCAGGAAGATGGAGGAGGTGCGCGAGGCCGGCATCCGTGTGGTGTCTGAGGACTTCCTCTGCGACGTGTCCAGTTCCGCCAGAAGCCTTCCAGACTTGTTCTCGGCCCACCTCCTGGCCCCCTGGGGCGCTGAGGTGAAGGCGGAGCCAGTAGAGCCTGCAGCCCCAAGAGCAAAGTCAGGGTCTGCGCTCTCTAAGAAGAGCAAGGGCCCCGTCAAGGAGGAAGGTGAGGTTGCCTGGGGTCCCGGGCCCGCGTGCTCCCGGAATGCTCCGGCCGAGGCTGCCTAGACCCGTTGGCACACCTCCCCCTCACCCTGCCTCCCCACCCCAACTTTCTGGTTTTGTTTTACTCATTTTCCTTTCTTGTTCTTTTCCAAGGCATCAACAAATCTGAGAAGAGAATGAAATTAACTCTCAAAGGTGGAGCCGCTGTGGATCCGGACTCTGGTGAGCACACAGGAGCGCGAGCCGGCAGGTGGTCCGGAGGCGGGGGGCTTCTGGACCACACCTGCGCACCCCTGCCTCCTTGGGCTCCCCTGGGCCTGAGGACGCCTGGGCCTTGTGGGGAGCCTCCCACAAGGAGTGTCCAGGCAGGTGTGAGTCCCCCGCGTGCAGACCCCCTTCTTTCCCGAGCTTATTGGCCGCCCTTTAAGAGAGAAAACCAGGTGCCCTGCCTCTGCAACAGGTCTGGAACATTCTGCACACGTCCTGGAGAAAGGAGGGAAGGTGTTCAGTGCCACCCTTGGCCTGGTGGACATTGTGAAGGGGACCAACTCCTACTACAAGCTGCAGCTCCTGGAAGATGACAGAGAAAGCCGGTGTGTCTGGGGATGGGGAGGTGGCCTGCAAGGTGGCCCTGAGGGAGGGGCCTATGAGGGGTGTCGGGAGGTCTTTGGCCAGAGGGAAGATACCGCCACGCCACACAGCCTGGCTCCCTGCCATCCAGCGTTCCGACTTCCCAGGACACGCTGTCCCACCATCTCTCGAGTCACTCTGCCTACAGCCCCTTGAGGAATCCAGAGCCTCTGACCCCTGGGTACACACGGATCCGAACTTGCCCTTCAGATTCCCCAGTCCTGACCCTCGTGGGCTAACCTGGACTTGGTCTTAGTGGCAAGTGGAAACCACTTCCCTGCTGGGACTCCAGTTGATGGTTGAAAACCAGATGCTGTGTAGCCGTGGCCCTGGTGGAGGGGGCATGATGTCGGCGCCTACGAAGCCTTGACTGCTGGCCGTTTGTGGGCACCGAGCAGCTGGGTGCCTTCCATTGCCTTAGCTTCTCACCAGGGCTTTCGTCTAAAAGTGAATATCAGATGGAGCCCCAAAAGTCCAAAGTATCTAGTAGGCTACTTGGGTTTTCTGAAGACATAAGCCCAGTGTCCTGTGTCTTATCACCTGTTCTGTTGGCCTAGTTTTAACTGGTTTTCACAGTGAAGGGACAGCGTGGGCTGTCAGGTCTGGACACCTCTCTAGGACAGCTCAGTAGAGCACCTCCCAGACGTTTCCAGGAAGAACCCTAGCAGAGAATGTTTAAGATTTTACTTATTTGAGAGAGCACGAGCACAGGGTAGGGGCAGAGGCTAAGGGAGAGGCCTGACATGGGGCTCAGTCCCATCACCCTGAGTTCATGACCTGAGCTGACACCAGTTGCTTAACCAACTGAGCTACCCAGGGGGCATCTCTGTCGTGATGTAAAAATTATGTTATGCGTTCTTTCCACCAAGAAAAATGAATCACCCAAAGCCAAGCGATGTGGCACCTAGGGTGCCAGTGGTGTGGGCCCCCAGTTGCCATGGGAATCAAGAGCAGTGGCCTCAACCTGCGTGCCTCTGACACACACACATACACACACCCCGCCCAAACCTGTTGCATCTGAGCCCAGAGGCTCCAGTATCTAGGTTTTGTCGCTCATGGTTGTGTATCTTGAGTACAAGACTTCCAAGCAATGCTTACTTTGTTTCTGTGAGGAGTGAGATGGATGTTTATTTTATAGTCCGAGTTCATACGCTTGCTCTGTGAGCTTGGCTGGCAGATTGAGTGTAACCTGTGCTTTAGCACTTTCTGGGTCCATTCACCAATACGATTCAAAAGGCAGTTCTTGAAAGTTCCAACTCTCTAGTTCCTCAAAAGTGAAGGTCTTTCATTGCCGTGTTTCCTTTGTTCCTCTCTGTCCATGGCATCATCTTGGGGGCCGCAGCTCTGTGTCCCCAGGCAGAACACAGGGAGGGAACCTGCTCCCAGCACATGAGCGGCTGGCCCGCAGGTCTGTGTGTGATCCTCCTTCTCTCCTCCCCACCCCCCACCCCGTGCCCTCGCAGCTACTGGATCTTCAGGTCGTGGGGCCGCGTGGGCACCGTCATCGGCAGCAACAAACTAGAGCAGGTGCCGTCCAAAGAGGATGCCATCGAGCACTTCATGAAGCTGTATGAAGAGAAAACTGGGAATGCCTGGCACTCCAAGAACTTCACAAAGTATCCCAAAAAGTTCTACCCTCTGGAGATCGACTACGGCCAGGTAATCCCTACTCTTAAGCCGTTTGCTTCCAGCAGAAGGAAGAACCACCATAGTAGCCAGACCTCGCCCCGGGCCTGATGGCCTTGCAAGTCAGTGCTCCTCAGCATTCATAGGAGGAAACACTTCTCCACTCTTGACAGTGCTCAGTGTTAGGCCAACACCAAAACCAGACAGACCTCGCAGGAGCGCTCCCATATCCCTAGGAACATAGCTGTGGAGGCGTAACCGTGGAGTAATAACCCACGTGCAGGATTTCTGTACCGCGACTGGAGGTAGGGGGTTGAGCCTGAGAATGTGAGGTCGGTTCAACACACAGAGATCAGTGCCCTGCAGTATGACCGTGATCATAACAGTCACGGTCGCGGACGGAGAAACTCAGAACAAGATCCAGCACCCTTCCACGAGTCACACCCAGACAGTGACGTAGGAACTCAGCTGACCGTGGTAGCATCTTTGAGAACGTGAGGGGGCTTGGTCTTTGAAATTGCTCCCTCAGCTCATTGGGAAGTGGTTCTTAGATTCCAGGTGTGGCTTCTAGGCTGACCCCATGTTTTCCTCACAGGTCGTATGACCCTGGTTTGCCATCAGTTTATTACAGTTCAGAGGGTGACTTAGTTGGTTGACCTTCTGCCTTTGGCTTAGGTCGTGATCCCAGAGTCCCAGGGTTGAGTCCCCGATCATGCTCCCTGCTTGGTGGGGAGTCTGCTTCTCCCTCTGTCCTTGAGCCCACTTGTGCATGCAAAAGAACGTAATTAACATTGCCCTGGCCTCTGTTGGATTGTGGTTTTGGGTCCCAGATGCTCTTCTGATAATTTCTATTAGACACTTTTTTTAAAAAAGATTTTGTCAGAGAAAACAGGAGCACAAGCATGCAGTGGCAGACAGAGGCAGAGGGAAAAGCAGGACACGATCCCAGGACTCTGGGATCACAACCTAAGCTGAAGGCAGACGCTTGACCCCCTGCACCCCCCAGGTGCCCCTCTGTTACACGTTTGTGGCTGGCTCATTTTCCTGTGTATATCACCAGATAGCCTTCTGTTATCCCTTGGCTGATAACCTTTGTGGACATTTGTTCTGACAAGATGCTTATTCTGGCTTTTATAGAAAAATCTGTTGCAGTTGACCCCTGAACAGTGTGGAGGGTCAGGGGCACTGACCCCTCCCCACGATGCAGTCGAAAATCCATGTTTAACTTGACTCCCCAAAACTTAATCTGTTGTTGACCGGAAGCCTGACCAATAGCCTAAGTTGATTTGAACTCATTTTGTGATGTGTGTATTGTATACTGTTGTTTTATTACAAGTTAAGCTGGAGGCGAGAAAATATTATGAAGAAAATCATAGAAGAAAATACACTTTTTTCATGACTTTTTGCTTACGTAGTTTACTTAAGTAAACTACACCCCATGTGGGGCTTGAACTCAAGGACCCTGAGATTGAGTCATGCTCTAGCTGAGCCACTGGGGGCTCATGTATTTCTTTTTTAAAAACAAAACAAAACACACACACACAAAACCCCAGGGCACCTGGGTGGCTCAGTCAGTACCAACTCTTGATCTTAGGATTTTGAGTCCAAACCCCACTTTGGGTGTGGAAATTACTTTAAAATACCTATTTTAAAAAATAGAATTTACTTTGTAATGCTGAGGTTGAGATCCTGGCTTGTCTGACCCAGCAGTGCCCCCTACTGGTCAGTTTTTCTAATTTCAAAAATAACATTTAGAATTTTTTGAGAAAGATGCAAAATCATAATCACCCAGAGTTAAGCACAAAGTCACTGTGTGTGTCTTTGGCGCCCCTGTCCCTTCACGGGTACTTTCCTCACCAGAGGACTGGAGTTTTGCCCTGCACGCTACGTCGAGATTCCCCGCCCCCCAACACCCGCACGGCTTTTGGAAGATGCTGTCCGATAGAGCTAGACAACCACCTTTGTAGCCTTAATATTTCAGTAGCTGCATTTTAAAAATCAGAAAGAAACCGTGAAACTAACATTAGTTATTTATTTTCCTCCCCCTCCCTCCTTCTCTGAAACCAGATCTTTGAAATCTGGTGTGTTTTCAGCCCTTGCAGTGTGTCTCTGTTCAGACTGGTCACTTCTCAAAACCAGGGCCACTGAATTCAGGTGCACTGGCCTAGGGCAGCATCTGGCAGGGTGCCCAGATGGCCCGGGGTGGTGGTTTATGGTCTGTGGCTCCCCTGTGACGGTGCTCCTGAATATGTAAACATCTCCGCTTATCACCCCCGGAAAGGGAGGCCACAGAGTAGATCAGTTCAAATAAGGTGTTTCACCGTGAACAGTTGGCCTCCTCAGAGAGTCAGAAGCAATGACCCTGAGAGCCTTGGAGACTTGGTGTCAAGACAGAAAGCGTAGTTGACAGCCACAGCCAGGAGTGAACGGGCCCACGGCCCGCCACGCCGCTTGGGTGAACACAACAGATGCCAGGATCAGTGTCCACTCAGAGCAGATACCAGCACAGCTCATTGCTGGGGACACTGTCAGGGACAGGGCACAGTCCCTGTCCTCCGGCCATTCCTAAGTGACAAGGATTCAGCTGTCTGCAGTGCCGTGTGGTCCTGACTTAGCCTGGGTTCCCCAGAAAGCGGGAACACACAGTCCAGTGTTGAAAGTGTGATCACAGGGGCGCCTGGGTGGCTCAGTAGGTTAAGGCCTCTGCCTTCGGCTCAGGTCATGATCCCAGAGTCCTGGGATTGAGCCCCACATCGGGCTTTCTGCTCAGCGGGGAGCCTGCTTCCTCCTCTCTCTCTGCCTGCCTCTCTGCCTACTTGTGATCTTTGTCTGTCAAATAAATAAAATCTTAAAAAAAAAAAAGTGTGATCACAGGGAGCAGAGGGAGGCCACGGAGGGTGGAGAGTTCCTGCTGTCAGTCTATGTGGCAGGAAATGGGTGTCTGAACCTTTAGGACTATGGTGAAGACTGTATGGACATCTTCTGGTTGGCCCCTGGGGTGCAGTAGTACAAGACGGGAGAAGTTACCAGGTGTCCCCTTGGTCCATGGTTTGGCCTGGTGGCTTCCCAGCTCTTCCAGGGTGGCCCCGTGGGCCATGGGCCAGTTCCCAGGGTGGGCAGGTGAGGGCATGAGGGGCTGGGCACCTGCAGTGGCCGTTGGAGGGTCTGGAGCCCCCACGGGGATCGTGGGGAAGCCTCTGGTCCAGGTGCAGATACTACCTCAGCCTTCTGTGCTGGGGGTACCTGTGGCTCCTTTGTCTGTGGCCCAGATGCTGTCGCCACTTGGCTTGGGTTGTTGAATGGGGCCTTTGACTGGTTCACTTTTCTCTAAAGGATGAAGATGCGGTCAAGAAGCTGACAGTGAACCCCGGCACCAAGTCCAAGCTTCCCAAGCCGGTGCAGGAGCTCATTAAGATGATCTTCGACGTGGAGAGCATGAAGAAAGCCATGGTGGAATACGAGGTGACTGTGCGCACGGGGGTGGCTGGGGTGGCCGTCCACGTCTTCTGCCTGTCCCCCTTTTTTTTTTTTTTTTCTCTTTAAGATTTTATTTGACAGACACAGATCACAAGTAGGCAAAGAGGCAGGCAGGGGGGTCGGGGAAGCAGGCTCCCTGCTGAGCAGAAAGCCCAATGTGGGGCTCGATCCTGGGACTCCAGGATCATGACCTGAGCTGAAGGCATAGGCTTTAACCCACTGAGCCACCCAGGCGCCCCTCTGCCTGTCCTTCTGCCAGACACCGAGCCAGGCCTCTGGGGCCTGGGGACCACAGACTTCCCGGGAGGTGGACACTGTGCCTGAGCAAGCTGCCCTTGGGTCTCCGTTCCCCTGCACGTGTCCCCTTGCTGCCATGGCAGTGTGTGTGGGCGTGGCTCTGGAGCCGGCCGGCCGGCTGGAGTCTTCTGGAAGGCAAGTGTATCCTGTGTACTGTGGAAGAAGTGGGCCGCACTGACGAAGTATAGAAAAGCAACGTTGAGGCATCAGACAAAACTAAGAAAAGGTTGAGGGTGGGGGTGGGTTTGTCCTGTTCCTCCTGCTCGGGCAGGACGAGGGGGCCGTGGTTGAGGCCAGTTGTCCCTGTGTTCTCCAGCCCAGCTTGGCTTTCCCAGAAGGTGAGCTTGGAACCGGTGGCAGGACGGTTCCCCCCTGGCTGCTGTTAATGAATGCTGTGGAGTCTACAGGTCCCCTACGGGCCTGCAAACGCCCAGGGCTCGGGCGCTCCCGTTGAAAGTGACCCCTGCGCCGACCTCCATCAGGAGGACTGGCCAGTGTGACAGCTTGCGGACAGTCTCACCAGGGACATGGGCGAGGGAGCGGGTCTTTGTTTTTCTTAATGTTTAAGAAGAAACGTCCCACATGTCCTTCCCAGCTTCCTGTGCTCTAGTTCATAGGGTCTCAACTCCTAGCAGACCAGGTTTCCCCTGGGACATACCATTTCTGGGCTGGCTCTTGCTCAGGTGACCGTCTCGCAGGAGGAGACAGGCCAGAGCTATTGCAGAGCTCGCTGGAAGGCAGCCCATGGGCAGCGGTGGAGAGTGGGCTGTTGCTCACTCCTTGCCTGACGGGCGGCCTCCTCCACTTCTGCAGGGCTGGACCTGAGAAAACCCCAGGTTTCTCTTCAGGGAGTGGGGTACCTGGCTTATGTTGAGTAAGCCCCATTCTTGTCCTCGTGGCCTGTGAGGAGGGGCTGAGGGGCACAAGCACCCGCACCAACTCCCCGCAGTTGGGGGGTGCTGTTTCTTCAGAGCACTGCCCACCCCCAGCCACCGTTGCAACGCCTTCCTCAGCGGCTCCCGGAGCCGGTTTCCAGCCTGCACCGGTGATGCTGGGCTACTTTACACGCCCTGCTCCCCTCCTGAAACAGTCTCCCCGCCTTCTTCCCCAGACCGGGCAGCGGCTACTCTACTTCCCAGGGACCAGACCACCCCTCAGGGTAGAGACTCTGGCTTTGAGGGGAGGGAAGTGCCATTGGTATGTGATGCCACGTCTACCACGCCCAGTGGGGGCTGCTCCCCATCCATTTCCCTGCAGCTTGTGGCTCCGTCGTGCGCTGCAGGTGTTGGGGTGCCCCAGGGAGGTCAGGACACCAACCACAAGGGGTGCGGGGGCCTCCGGAGCAAGCCAGCCCCATTTTCCGGGTGGGAGACAGAGGGTGAGCAGACTCCTCCCAAGCTGGCAGCAGGCCACATGCTTTCCCCACTACACTTGTTGCTTGTCCTGACGGTAATCCCCAAGCATATTGCTAGAATCCGCATGTGACCTTTCAGGGTACCTGATTTGAAAAAATAGCGTTCTTTTGGGCATAGATCTGTATGTTCAGGAGAGTGTACTTAGGAGAACCTTTCCTCCCCACTTTCTGGTCCCTATTTGGCTGGGAACGGTTTGGGCTCTGAGGCTCTGGGGCGGCTGTGCTGTCCGGCCCTCCTCCTCCCTGGGAGCCGAGTTGTGCTGGGCCAGGGTGGACTGAGTGTGGGGCTGCAGGCGTCCTTGTTTCTCGTCACTGCCATGAACGAAGCGAGCGAGACCCCCCCCCCCTCCCAGAACCCGTGGTGTGGGCCCAGAACAAGCCGCAGACATGGTTGGGTCTCTGCTGCTGGCAGGGCCCACAAGCCCCGAGGGGCACTCGCCAGCTGGCCCGCGGTCCACTGCATGGAGCGGCTTTGCAAGGGAGCATTCCCCTGTCTCCTCAGATTGACCTTCAGAAGATGCCCTTGGGGAAGCTGAGCAAGAGGCAGATCCAGGCGGCCTACTCCATTCTCAGCGAGGTGCAGCAGGTAGGCAGGGGGCCGCTCGGCTGGCTTGTCTTGGGGGAGCAGTGCAGGGTCGCAAGCTGCCGCGTCCCAGGTCCTGAGGACCTGGAGGTCTCTGTTCAATGCCGCAGGTGTGGTAAGTGCCTGTTCCTCGCCAGTGTGGTCCCGGAACTAATGAAGTGGCCGTGTTTTTAGTGACCAGTTATGTAAATAAACCCCTTATGAACTGGATAAGGTATTTGATTCTCCTACCTCATAAAAACGTCCTGATTTGGGGTGTTCTTAGGCTGAGATTGAGGCTCCCAGTTGGCTTGGTTGGTGGAGCACGTGGTTCTTAATCTCCTGGGTCTTGAGTTCAAGCCCCATGTTGGGTGTAGATAAAGTCTTTTAAAAAGAAACTGGCATTATTTTGCCGTTACTTGGAAATCTCACAGAAAGTGAAATATTTCCTCACTTTGGTTCATGCTCATTGATCACCTCACTGGGCACCCAACAAGGTCCCCCAGTTCACAGGGCCTTCCCGCTGCACCATGGGGACAGGGTGCAGGCCTGGCTTGTGAAGGAGGGGCACAGGAAAGTAGACTTCTGGCTGGTGCTGGAGAAGGGGCCCCAGGCAACAGCTGCTCCCGAGCCCTGGCCCCTTCCCTGTCCAGAACCCCTGGTGGAGAGGCTGGGAGAGTGTCCTTCCCCACGACACAGAGCCAGCTGCAGCAACAGAAAGAAATTGAAGGCGTGGGGCTCGGCCGGGTGGGGAGGGGGTGGGTGCTGGGGCCTGCAGGGGGCCAAACTAGGGCCCTTTCACTGCCCCGTGGCCATTCAGGTGCCTACCCAGCATCACAGCAGTCCGGCTCCTCCATCTCTGCATTTATTGAGCACCTTTTACATACGGAGCACGAATGGGCACTGTGGCAGGAGGGGGAGCTTAGCCTTTCTGTGTGTGGCCACCTGGATCTTCAGGTGCGAGAAAAGCCAATTCCTTCCCTTCAGCTGAAGATCTGTGGATGGGCGGGGGTGGTGGGTGTGCTGCCCGAATTGATAGCATTGGGGTTTTACCCCCATTTTGTTGTGAGAAGTTCCCAAACATTGATGTAGTTGAGTTTTTTTTTTTTTTTTTTTTTTTTTTATATTTTATTTATTTGACAGAGATCACAAGTAGAGAGAGAGAGGAGGAGGAAGCAGGCTCCCCGCCCAGCAGAGAGCCCAATGCGGGACTCGATCCCAGGACCCTGAGATCATGACCTGAGCTGAAGGCAGAGGCTTAACCCACTGAGCCACCCAGGCAGCCCTGATGTAGTTGAGTTTTAGGAGCACGCACGAGCTCTCCACCTAGATGTTACACTTGACACCTTGCACGGTGTTAGGGGTGGTACGGGTCCCTAATTGTCCAGGTCTTCTAGAAATGGAAGTGGACGGGTGGGGGGTCCTGCCCTTGGGCCGGTACGACACCAGCTTGAGGTGGTCTTGAACATTTCCACCGCGCTGCCTGGCTGTTGCTCACGCCGAGCCAGGTCAGTCTCGTTGTCTCAGTCTCTGCTCTCTCTCCTCCCCCGAAGGCGGTGTCCCAGGGCAGCAGTGACTCCCAGATCCTGGATCTCTCAAATCGCTTCTACACCCTCATTCCCCACGACTTTGGGATGAAGAAGCCCCCGCTACTGAACAACGCGGACTGTGTGCAGGTAGCCGGGGCTGCCTGAGGGAGGAGCAGCCTGGGCGTCAGTCCCTTCCGGCAGGGCCTGGTGCGGGGACCTCTGGGACCTCTCTTCTTTTTTTTTTTTTTTTTTTAAAGGTTAGATTTTATTTATCTGACAGAGATCACAAGTAGGCAGAGAGGCAGGCAGAGAAATGGGGAAGCAGGCTCCCTGCTGAGCAGAGAGCCTAATTCGGGGCTGGATCTCAGGACCCTGGGATCATGATCTGAGCCAAAGGCAGAGGCTTTAACCCACTGAGCCACCCAGGCGCCCCTGGGCCCTCGTTTTGTATATGTGCTGCCGAAGCGAGCACAATGGGCCCTCGTTTTGAATAGGATTTCTTCCCACGGTGGTGACCGACCACAGGCCAAACAGATGGGTTTTCCCTCCCCGCGGCCTCGGGGCCAGCGATAGTCACTGCCCCCACTTCTCACAGTACCCTTGTAGCTTCAGGCTCTCCCTTCCCCCAGGGAGTACCCCCCTCATTCACTAGGAGCCACAGGTAGATGACAAGCTATTCCTAACCAGCTGGGAGGCCTTCCCTTCACTGTCCCATCAGTCTGTGAGGGTTTTCTCTGTTGAACCTAGGTTTATCTCCCCTCACCCTGGTCCCAAGCCCAAGGTTTCCCATCTGTTCCTCCAGGCCAAGGTGGAAATGCTAGACAACTTGCTGGACATTGAGGTGGCCTACAGTCTGCTCAGGGGAGGCTCTGATGACAGCAGCAAGGACCCCATCGATGTCAACTATGAGAAGCTCAAGACTGACATTAAGGTAACAGGCCCCTGCTTCTGGTGCATCTCTCCGCTCGTCCTGAGAGCAGCGATCTCCAGACTGGAGTGGGTTTCTCCTGGAGACCTCCTTAGAACAGATTGTTGGGCAGACTTCCAAGCCAGGGTCTTTGGCACAAGAGACTCCTTTTTGAGCAGCCTTCCAGAAAGTTCATTTTTCCTTAATCTAGAGAAGATCTGTCTTTGGAGGCTTGTGTGTCATGAGCTTTAGATTTGTCATGCCCGTTTCAGAAGCAGAAGTGCCCAGGGCAGCCATAATGAGTACACAGTGCCTGGGTTCCTGCTTAGGTGGAGGTGCCTGTGCTGGGGCAGAAGTCCCCTTGCCACAGCCCCTAGCTTGCCTTGACCTTGAGCTTGGTCTCCCTGTGTCTCACCTCCCGGAACCCTGCGGTGTGGCTGGGTTCCCCTGAGCCTGGGATGGGGTGTTGAGATCCCAGGAAGAGCCTCTGCTTCTTGCCTAGAACAGAGCATAGATCTGGGGTCCGGGTAGAATAAGCCACCAGATGTCACCTGTGTGGTCCCTGGGGCACCTTCTTCACGGGAATGCTGCAGGCAGGGTTCTCTGGTGAAGGGTTTATTCGGTTTACAGTCCTGAAGCCTTTTACTTAAGAAGCTGTGAGGAAAACCAGATTTCCTGGGTTTTTTGCATTTTGCCTGAGAGGGCGAAAATCGAGAACACAGCCTTCCCCGTGGCGCACTTGTGTTTGTGCGGGGGCGGTTACGTCGGGTATTTGGTGGGCAGGAGCTCTGGCCACTGCACAGCCTTGAGGATTCAAAGACCTGGAGCGCCAGTCCTCCTCCTCAAAACCCAGCCTTGGGCTTGGGTCCTTGCAGGTTCTGACTGCAGTCTCGGCTGTGGGACGTCTCTTGGCCCCTGTGCTGGGTGGCTGTGCTTGGGGTCTCCCTTGCGCAGACTCCCCAACGATGTTCTAGGTGGTGGACAGAGACTCGGAAGAAGCAGAGACCATCAGGAAATACGTTAAGAACACTCACGCGACCACGCACAACGCGTATGACTTGGAAGTTGTTGACGTAAGACTCTTCCTCCTTTCCCTTCCTCCAGCCTAGCCTGGGTAAAGAACCGTTTGCTTTGCTTTAAATTACTAGAGGAGCGACTTACTATCGGTGGAGGAGAAAGGTTAGTCTTGGAGTTTGGGGGTGCTTAGTGTTCTTTCCCTAATCCTTTTTATTTCTGATCTCAAAGCCTTGTTTGAGGACCTGAAAGCACAATCAGACATGGCAAAACATCTCGGGCACACCTCTGTCAGATGGGGTCCTGCCCGGGCAACTGCTCCCCACCCAACCCTGCCTCCTCCTAGGCCGCCACAGCTGCATCCTCTGGCTCTGGGGCAGCTGGCCCATGCTCCTGCATCTGGTGGATCTTGCTGTGAGAGTAACGTGGCATCCTCTGTCTCCGGCCCTTCACCCCCGAGCAGATCTTCCGGATCGAGCGCGAAGGCGAGAGCCAGCGTTACAAGCCATTTCGGCAGCTGCATAACCGCAGGCTCCTATGGCATGGCTCCCGGGCCACCAACTTCGCCGGCATCCTGTCCCAGGGCCTCCGGATAGCCCCGCCTGAGGCGCCCGTGGTAGGTGGCTAGCCCAGGGTGGGTGGCGGGCGGCACCCAGAGATCATCTGCACCTTGTCCTCACGGCCCTCGCTCTACGGCCAGCGTATCTACACGGCTATGAGCCGTGGCTTCTTGAACAAAAGTGAGGTGTCTGGGCCTTGCCCTGAGAGCTGATGGGTGTGTTGACATGCGAAGAACAGGCCTTGGCCACAGGCCAAGTTGAGTCCAGACTGCCTCCGCCCCCCCTCTGCCCGGTGACTTCTGTGAGTCCTGGTGTGCTCCTCAGGAGACTGTGGGAGGGCCGGAGGGAGGCCCTGCTGACTCGGGGCCTGGGTCATAGAGGTGACCTGCCGGACGGGTGCTCAGAGGCAGTCTTGCAGGCCTCTTGCTGTCCAGGTGTAACAGGTGGGGAGCAGCGAATGGCTCGCGGTGCCATGTGGTAGCACATGACCTGGGCAGATGCCCTGACCTCCCTACACCTCACCTTTGACTGACAGAAGGAAGTAAACACAAGAGCCGCCATTTATGGGCTGTTGCCACATGCCGGGCACCGATCTAAACACTTATTAACTTGGTGAATTTTCACAACGGTTTTGTGAGGTTCTCTCCCCAGTTGAGAGAGGAAGACAGCGGGGGGCAGAGAGATTAAACTTCCTGCGGCCCTGAGTGCCCCCACGGGACCAGGGTCCAAACAGCCTGGCACGTGAACTTGGCCTATGGGCGTAGTCTATACTCGGGAGTTCAGGGATGCTGCAAACAGCCCCCAGAAAGTCTTCTGTGGCCCTTTTCCCACCCTGCAGACGGGCTACATGTTTGGTAAAGGGATCTATTTCGCCGACATGGTCTCCAAGAGCGCCAACTACTGCCATGCGTCCCAGGCAGACCCTGTGGGCCTGATCCTACTGGGAGAGGTCGCCCTCGGAAACATGTGAGTCAGCCTGGCTTTGGCCTGGGGCCACTGCTGGGGACGGACGGGGGTGGTCAAGACAGGAGCGCTCCCCTTGGCCAGGAGGGGACCCTAGAAATTCCCCACCACAATGGTAGAAACCAGTTCTAGTTAAGTGAATGCAGGAGCACCGGGGATGAGGAGTCCAGCCGGGACTCTGGAACTGGCAGCATCCACCTTCTGTGGGCTAAAGTGCACGGAGGATGGTTGCCCCCCCAACCCCAGCACACATGCATGCACAGAGATGTTAGATTTTGTGTTTGAAATCAACTCAGATGAACCTGGAGATGAACTTCAGATTCCTGGCAAAAAAAAAAAAAATCTGGTTGGTCCGCTTGTCACAGTGACATGGAGAGCAGGGTCGCATAATGAAGCAAGGGGGTGAGGCTTGTGGTCTGAGAAGCCTCTGGAGCTGTGGCCACAGCCACATGACCCTGCAGCGGTGGTGGCACAGAGCGCTGACCCGGAACTGCGCCTTCGCCTCTGGAAGCCAGGGGTCTGGGGAGGACTGGGTTCTTCTCACTTGGGCTCCTGCTTATCATACTGGTGGTTTGAGAGCCCAGGGTCATTGGAGGCCCTTCTGAGACCTTCCTGTCTTGCACAGGTACGAACTCAAGCACGCTTCACACATCAGCAAGCTGCCCAAGGGCAAGCACAGTGTCAAAGGTACCGTGTTCCAGAAAGGGCTGCTCCCGCCAAGTGCTCTGGACAGCCCGGGGAGGGCACCCTCTCTCCCCAGTGGGCTGTGTGCCTGTGGCTCGCTGGAGGACAGCTAGAGGGTCATTAGATAATTGGGTCACACCCTCTGGCTGGGGTTGGAGCCTCAGGAACTGGGTACGTCAGCTTTGCGTTTTACTGGGACTGTCAGCTGCGGTGCCGAGGAACATCCCCTGAGCAAGTGCCGCCCGGGGTGTCCGGGCGCGCGGGAGCTCCAGCCACCTGACGGTTCAGGGCCTCCGCCTGCCAGGTTGAAGTGCAGGCTTTGGACTTGGGCTCAGTGGAAATGCGATCGGGCTGGGGGGTGAGGCACTGCTCTTACTGAAATCAGGGAGGCATGCGCCTCGGGAGCTTGATTTATAGCCCGGGGTTGTATCTGGAAGGAGGGCAGAGTGTGCGGTGTGCGTGTCTTTAAAGTGAACACATAGACGCAACAGAAGTCTGATCTTGAATATTCTCGAGCTAATGTCCTCATGGTTCCTCCTGCCACTTACGCCTTCTGTCGTGCAGGTTTGGGCAAGACAACCCCTGACCCTTCTGCCAACATCACAATGGATGGTGTGGAGGTGCCCCTGGGGACGGGGGTTTCCTCTGGCGTGAACGACACCTGCCTGCTATATAACGAGTATCCTTTGGCTGGCGAGTGGGGTTGCGGGGCTCGGGCCGCCGCGAGTGTGTGCTCCTTGACCCACGTCCCCTCCAGGTATATCGTTTATGACGTTGCTCAGGTGAACCTGAAATACCTGCTGAAGCTCAGGTTCAACTTCAAGACGTCCCTGTGGTGAGCTCGGGCGCGTGGCTGACGCCGCCCGGGGACAGGGATGGAGGTGCCAGCGCTCACGCCCCCAGACCCAGCAGAGGCTGCTGCTGCGTCTCAGGAAGGCTCCTCTGCGAATGTTTGCTCACGTGTTAGATGATTTTTCCCCAGCTTTCCGGGGGCAGGGGGGTGGGGGAGGGGGTCTTCCTGTGGCCAGCACCCTGGTGGGGAAGACTGACAATAGAGGAGATGGGGGTGGGGGTGTCTAGACTAGTCCTGCGGGTGGGGCGCCTGCCTTACTCACCGGCTCCCCCAGTGAAGGAAGAAATCACTCCCCCCTTCTTTCTAAGTGTTCACCTGTAGTTTTGGTTTGGGAAAAATGTTAAGCATTTATTTTGAGGTAAAAATAAAAACTAATTTCATACTACTTAGATTTTCTTTTTTTATTTTGCATTTCTTGTCCCCCCCTCCCCCGCCTTTTTTTTCTTTTCTTTTCTTTTTTTTTTTTTTTTGCTTCTTTTATCTGAGTTCTTTGGGAAGACCAGAAGGAGGAATATTAACAATTTTTCACCCTTAGAAACAAAAACGTGCTTTCCTTTTCTGGACGTGCTGGGATGTGGAAGCTCTTCAGAATACGTAGTGCACTGAGTTAAAAGTTGCATTTGAGGTTCCGGAATCTCCCTCCAGCAGTTCTGTCTTCCAGATGAAAACAGTGTCACTAACACACCCAGGGGCTGGTAGTCCTTCTCGATTAAATGGAAATGGTTTCCTCGTCTGTGTGTCGTGTGTTCGGTGTCATTCTGACTGTGGATCTGGTTTGTCGTCCCGGCATGAGGTTCACAGAGACTACAGGGGGCTGATGGCACTTGGATTTGTGGGGACCCGGAATGTCCAGCAGCAAACGGCCTTGCGACGGGGTGAGGGGTACCCGTCCACACAGCAGGAAACCAGAGGCCGGGAGGCACGCGGAATTCGGTCTCCGCGAGCGCTGTGCAGGTGGACATCCTGTTGGCTGACTGTCCACGGAGTGCAGTCCCCCACCACTCCATTCTGCAGGGGAAGGAGCCTGCAGCGAACCACAGGGTGACCGCTGGGACACGGGGGCCAATGGCTGAAACCAGAAAGTTACATGGGGGTTTGGTGAGGGAAGCTGAGCCCAGGGTGTTCCTGGCTGGGGAGAGGTGGAGGGGCAGGCTGGCGTTCTTGGAGAGGAGCTGCCCTGAGGGACGGCAGCAGCCGGCGCCCATGGGCAGGTGTCCAATTTCAGCCTGCTGGCAGCAGAGTCCTTGCCCTTCTCCAGTATCCTGGACTTGTCCCTGGTGCCTTTGGCCTGAGATGCGTCCCAGATCAGCTGGTCGGCAAGGCTCAGGCTTCCTGGATCAGGAGTTTTCTGTGTTCTTCCCCATCCCTGTCCGCGCAAGAAGAGGCTGTCGCCCTCACGGTCCTTGATTAAACGAAGTATTTTTAGGTTGGAGTGATTGCTCAACGGGTTCCCGTGCATCACAACTGATTTTTAAGGAGATTCACGTTTCTGAATTCATGTCTTCTCCAAGGAACCTACGATGCTTCAATATTTATATATTGAGTTTCTTTCCTCACCTGAAGTCCAGTCCTATCCCAGAGTGTAGCTGAACTGCACCCTGGTGATTGTAATTTTTTTCTGAGCCTTTCAAAGAAACCCCAGTGGAGAGTGTAGCCGGGGCCTCTGCTGCCCCCTCCTGTCCCCTCAAAGGCTCACATGCATGGTCTCAGGCGCTTGAAGCAGACGCTGCACATGTGCTTGTCCCTCTGTCCTTCCAGCATGGCAGCGGCAGACTTGCGTTGGCGGCTCTGCCCCTGCCCCTTTCCCGCTCAGGGTGTCACCCTCTAGAGGCTCTCAGCACTTTGTCCGGAAGGTCCCAGCGCTGTGCCCGCGGACTGTCCCCTGAGCGAGAGGACACCCTCCCACCCCCAGTGGTTAGTGGCCCTGTTGGAGGCCTGCCTGGCTCAGGGTCCATCTGCCTTCTCCCAACACCGTGTGTCCATCTGGGTCTCAGGACTGGTCGGCTTCCTCCTGTGACACTCCGATGTTACCAAGGTGGTGTCCCTTGTCTTAAATTCTGTTTGAAAGCCAGCAGATTGGGGCTCGGGTTTTTAAAGGAATGTTACAATGCCAAGTTGCAGTTTGGGGCTAATCGTTCAGGGGTTTAGTGTGGTCTTGTGACAGAGTGCGCCCTGTGTCCCTTGCCAGCCTCTCCTACGGTCTTGGTGGGGAGCAGCCCAGGGCTGTAGACCTGTCTGAAGTAATCTACGAGAAGACGTGTTTGGAGCCTCACTCTGAGAGGTAAAAAGAAAGCAGGGCCATAAAGGCTCCTGGGTGAGCCAAGGGTCCTTTGGACCCTTGTCCAAAGGAGGTTGCCCACCACCGGGCTGGGGGCAGTGCCAGCAGCGAGGACAGCCTGCATCCCAGGTACTCGTGGAGGGAGTGGGCACATGTGGTTTTGCCACAAGGGACTCCTGGTGGTGCGCGCGGTGAGCACCCTGGATGGACATGGCTCCCATCTTGTAGGATCCAGTCTACTCCATAAGCCCGAGACTGCTGGATGTCACTGTCCCCCGCAGCCACAGTACCTGGGTCTGGGAGCCCGGGAGCGGGGGTGGGGAGTAGTCCTCACTGTGACCACATCTGATACCCAAGTGCTGTGTACTTCCCACCCCAGAGCTCTGCTGGTCCCTGAGTGAGCAATGGCTCCCCTTGGACACAACAGTAGTTCCACTGAAGGGAAGACGAGGCTGCTGCCTGGCTGTTTGAGGCTCCCGAGAGCAAGGTGCCCCCACAGCAGGGAAAGGAGTACCCTACTGACTACCATGGGGAAGGCTGTGCCATGGAGGTGAGCACCTCCTAACACTGAGGACCTCATCCTAGCACGCAGGAGCACCTCCTAGCACTCAGGAGAACCTCCTAGCACTACCGTGTCTAACAGGAACCAGCCACCCTCAGCAGTGACACACAGGACTGTTGAGGACTTGGACCCTCCACCAGGTCCAAGTCCTCAACAGGACAAGGGCTGATAGGCTGAATTCCTGACCGAGGGCAGGGAGACGGGTCACTGATCATGAGAGGAGTTGAGGCGAGCAGGTTCTCTGACCAGCTGTAGGAATGAGGACCGAAGCAGCCCATTGGGACCTGAGTCTGGCGTGTGTGGTGATGGGTTGCAGTGGCTGTGAATATAGACTGGACTCCTGTCTGTCAAGTATCTAGAAATATCTAGGTCGGGGCGCCTGGGGGGTTCTGTCAGTGATGCATCTGTTTTGGCTCAGGTCATGATCCCATGGTCCTGGACAGAGTCCCATGTCCGGCTCCTGCTCCTCAGGGAGCCTGCTTCTCCCTCTGCCTCTGCCCCTCTCTCACTCTCTCTACCTCAAGTAAATAAATAAAATCTTAAAAACAATCATGTATAGGCCCATCCCCCCAGCTTGCTCCCCTCCCACCCAGCTCAGTGCACTTTGAACACGGAGGGCTGCTCTTACAGCACAAGTGATGGGCTCCGTGTGGGGGGAAGTGGAGGTCGGGGTCCAAAGCACAATCCCTGTAGGCCCAGGGTCGCCTGAGCCGTGGCCCCTTTTGGCCCTTTCAACCAGGTTTCTTCCTCATTGACCAAAAAGATGAACCAAACCATTCATAATCCCTGAAATCTTTTGTTACCTACCTCTTTGAGTTGTCTGAAGGTGTTCTTTTTAAATCACGTCTACACCCAACGTGGGGCTCGAACTCCCAACCCCGAGATCAAGAGCCACGTGCTCTACCGTCTGGGCTGGCTGGGCGGGCACCCTTTGAGTTGTTAACGAGAATGTGTGTGCTGATCCTGGCAAAATGCTTTGGGCGGCCTCCTGACCTCGATGTGCCCTCAATAAATCTCAGCCCTCACCGTTTAAGTCCCAGAAAATGTTTAGCCCATATGAGTCCAAACAGGAAGACCCAGATGAGAAGGGGGAGACGAGGTACAGGGACAAAGACACCAACCTTGCGCTTGGGCCGTGTGCCCCACTGCAATCCCTCATGAGACCTCGCCAGGACTCTGGCCTTCCTGCTCAGTGTGGCCTCCCATGCCTTCCTGTCCTCCCTTCAGCCGAAGGGACCAGACTCCAACACCACCCCCACCCAGGCCCGGCCCCACTTGCAGCAGGCCTGCTGGGGCTCAGAATAGCCCAGCTGCTGTCTAAGCAGATGGCCTGGGCTAATTTTAGCCGTGCGGTGCTCCCCCAGGGGCCGGGCTGGGCCTTTCGGATTTGAATAAGCCCATGTGTGCATCTTTGGTTTAGAGCGAATAACAAAGCTTTGAGCGGTTCTGACCTGTGTGTCTGCCTAGCACCTTAGAGGCATTCCAGAAATACACGGTTTTAGACAATTTTGTTTCTCTGACCCGGCAAGAGCCCAAACCACACAGCGAGCAAGTGGTGAAGCCCATGGGGCTGCCAGGGATGAATCGGGAGACTGAGCGCTGACAGGGGTGGGGGAAAGCAGACGTGGTAACAGGCAGGTAGCAGGGCCTCGGTGTCTCCCGGCACCGGGGCTCTCTTCCTCTCTTCGTCGGCCCTGGAAGAGTGAACCCAGAAGGCATTCACACGTGATGTTTCTGACCTGTCAGCCCCCGTCTTCGAAGACTGCCCTTCATACAAATCCCTCCAGAGCCAGCCCAGTTAGAGACCTACGTGCCAGCTGTCCTTGGACTCTCTCTCTCTGCTGATGACCAGTCAATGAAGAAAGGTGAAGACCAGAGTGGACATCAGTACGATGGGGAGACCCTCTAGTTCATGGCTTCCTAAGCTGGGTCTGGGGACTGAGCAGATGCTCCCTGGTTTTTGGGAATCCTCCAGAACACAGCTGCTTTCGGCTTCGGACAAGGACAGCCCCCACTGGACATCAGCTCTTGTCTCTCAAGAAGTGGGCGGTGCCAAGGTTGATGAACTCAGCTCTGCCTTTCTCTTGGCTTCCCCTTCACTGTTGAAAGACCGCAGCTAGACACCTAACAGCAACGTCCATGAGCAGGATAGGAGAGACTTGGCCCTCATCCATCTTTTTTTAACAGAAAAAAACGAAATAGAACAAAAAAAGCAATGACTTTTCTCCATTGCTCCCAGGAGACTAATCTCATTGGCCCAGGTTGGGACCCAGGTGGGGACCCCGGCTTCGAGGGAGGTTGAACAGGGAACACCCAGGCTGTGCAGCCCGTCTTAGGGCTAGGTGGGCTCTCCCAGCAAGGAACATGGGGTGCGGACTCCCTGGGAGCACGCCCAGGAAGGTAGGACCCTCCAGACCACGGCTCCAGAGAATCACTGAGTCTCCCTCAGCTGCTCTCGCCTTCTGAGACTGGTGAAGTTGTAAACCACAGGAACAGAGATAGTGCTCAGAACAGTCGAAGTGGCAGTCTTCAGTGCTGACCCTGCAGACCTGCTGCACTTCCATGACATTGCCAGACACACCAGACTCTAGTGTATGGTGGAGATTCCAGGCCCCTGTGGCGCCCAGCCATGGGCATGGCTACCACGACCTCTAGGCGGGGCTGGGGATTCTCTGGAGCAGGACGGTGAGCCCCAAGGGAGCTACCACTGGCTCTCCTGGGCATCCCCCACACCAGCCTCGAGTAGGGACCAGGGAC
This sequence comes from Lutra lutra, assembly GCF_902655055.1. Lineage (NCBI taxonomy): Eukaryota > Metazoa > Chordata > Mammalia > Carnivora > Mustelidae > Lutra > Lutra lutra. Next base: position 29,155,784 of record NC_062292.1, read on the forward strand.
ACAGCGACAACCGAGGGGATGCATTGGACACCCCGTGCAGTTAACAGACACTTGACACAACACATCCTATAAGCATCATGTCGTGCACAACAGGTGATCACAACCATTCACTTGCCTCCTGCTGCCCTTTCAGAAGTGTCCGGTCGGGGGCGCCTGGGTGGCTCAGTGGGTTAAGTCTCTGCCTCTGGCTCAGGTCATGATCTCAGGGTCCTGGGATCGAGCCCCGCATCGGGCTCTCTGCTCAGCAGTGAGCCTGCTTCCCCCTCTCTCTCTGTCTGCCTCTCTGCCTACTTGTGATCTCTGTCTGTCAAATAAATAAATAAATTCTTTAAAAAAAAAAGGAGTGTCCGGTGGGCAGGGGTGCCTGGTGTGTGACCCTGGATCTCAGGGTTGTTTCAGCCTCCGTTCCCATGTGGGGTGTGGAGCCTACTTAAAAATAAATAAAATATAAAATAAAATAAAAGCATAAAATAGTTCAGCGAGGGGCTCCTGGGGAGCTCAGTCGTTAAGCATCTGCCTTTGGCTCAGGTCACGATCTCAGGGTACCAGGATGGAGCCTTACATCAGGCTCCCTGCTCAGCAGGGAATCTGTATCTCCCTCTGCCCCTGCCCCTTCTTGTGCTCTCTCTCTCACTCACAAATAAATAAAATCTTAAAATAAAATCAAAATTTAAAAATTTAAAAAAATGTTCAGCAAGGGCATCTTTCTCCAGCCCCTGGAAGAACATCCTGTAGGCAGGCCCTATGACTCTTCCCTAAAGACACACGGCCTTTCACGGCCCACGATGACTCTGAGATCCCAGCAGTTTCCATGCCTCTCCAACCACTGACCTCTGACCTGGCTGGAGGTTCTCAGAGTCATAGAACTCTTCTCAGACCATTTCCTCTGCAAGCCTACCGTGTTGTGAAGTCTCCTTCATAACTTCAATCCAACTGCACACCATTTAATTTTCCTCTTGCACCAACCCTGGGAAACTGAGGCACCGTGTGGCCGAGTGACTTGCCCAAGGCCGTACGGCTAGGTACGTGGCAGGGCTAAGTTCTAGACATGCCTCTCATTGCCTGACCCTACACAGATCCTGCTGGATGGATGGACTGAGTGGCACTCCTTGTCACCCACCCCAAGGCCAGCGACCGATGAGCAGAGCTCAGTCATTCATACAAAGAATCTTGCACCTGCAAGGAAGCTTCTGGGGGTGATGGAGACACTGCATGTCCTGGTTGTGGCATCCTAGTCACTGAGTTGCACACTTTAAAAGGAGGCAGTTTAGGGGTGCCTGGGTGGCTCAGTAGGTTAAAGCCTCTGCCTTCGGCTCAGGTCATGATCCCAGAGTCCTGGGATCGAGCCCCGCATCGGGCTCTCTGCTCCGTGGAGAGCCTGCTTCCTCCTCTCTCTCTGCCTGCCCCTCTGCCTATTTGTGATCTCTCTCTGTCAAATAAATGAATAAAATGTTTAAAAAAAAAAAAGAGGCAGTTTATTGTAATTAAGTAACCCCTCAAATACAGTAGATTTTTTAATCTTTTTTTTTTAAGTACGTTCCACACCCGGCTTGGAGCCCAAAGTGGGACTTGAACTCATGACCCTAAGCTCAAGACCTGAGTTGAGATCAAGAGTCTGATCAAGGGGCGCCTGGGTGGCTCAGAGGGTTAAAGCCTCTGCTTTCAGCTCAGGTCATGATCCCAGGGTCCTGGGATCGAGCCCCACATCGGGCTCTTTCCTTGGTGGGGAGCCTGCTTCCTCCTCTCTCTCTCTGCCTGCCTCTCTGCCTACTTGTGATCTCTCTCTGTCCAATAAACAAATAAAATCTTTAAAAAAAAAAAAAAAGAGTCTGATCAAGAGTCAGACACTAACACACTGAGCCTCCCTGGCGCCCCTAGAGTTGATTTTTCAATACCACTGGATTAAGTAGTCATAGTGGCCTCTATCCCCAGTGGAGAAGAACAGATTGGAGGCGCCATTCCGCACACCTCAGTGACCAGATTGGACTCTGCGTCATGAGCTCATGGGAGTCACCACCAAAGCTCATACCCCAAAGGGGGCAGAAGTGTCTGGAAGATTTCCAGAGAAGCCACGTGAGCCCACCTCAAGGGGGAGAGAAGATCAGCTCCGGACCCTGCCTCCTGTCTTCCATCAAGCCCAAGCCCCTGTTTCTTGCCCATAGGCTCCCCGGCACGGGCTTTGAGCAAATGAAGGAGTTACCAGGACCCCATGCTGACCCCCTTGTAGCTTGAAGTGGGGGGGGCCTGACCTGGTGAGCCCCAAGCCGGTGCCTGGGGTGAGCGCAGTCTCTGCCCGGCTGCCTGAGCTTGGACCCCCGCTCAACTGTCCGTGTGCCCTGGGGTGGCTCATTGACCTCTGTGCACCCCTTTCCTCATCTGGAAAGCAGAGCCCGCAGCACCTGCTCACGGAGCTGTTCCAGGGACAGACGGGTCTCTTTTATCTCATTGTCATGAGTTAATAGGCGTGAAGTTCTTAGATCAGTGCCTGGTACACAGTTGTTGGTGTGTGGCCACGGCAACAAGGACCATGTTCCTCCAATAAGGGCCACTGAGAGGTTCTGCCCAGCCCCTCGGGGGGTTCAAACTGTTCAACCACTGCACTTGCTTAGCACCCCAACGACGTGATTAGTTTTATTAAAATTGAAAATTTATTAAAATTGAAATTCGTTTTAAAATTTCTTCGAGGGTTGCCTGGGTGGCGCAGTGGGTTAAGCCTCCGCCTTCGGATCTGGTCATGATCTTGGGGTCCTGGAATCGATCCCCACATCAGACTCTCTGCTGCTCCCCTCTCTACCCCCTGCTGCCTGCCTCTCTGCATACTTGTGATCTCTGTCAAATAAATGGGTGGAATCTTTAAAAATAAATAAATAAAATTTCTTTGATACTGTGTCTTACGTTTTTAAAATCTGCAGCATAGTGCAATCTGTGAGGAAAAAAAATTAAAAGCTCTTTGCCCAGAAAAAATGCTTAAGAAGAAAACCTCAAAAATGTAAAAGTAGCAGTGTGTCTAGGTGGTTGACTCATGGGGGATTATTTCTCTTTTGGGTTTTTTGCATCTTTTTTTCACAAGAAAGCTTTACAATGAGGGCACAGAAATAAGGAATGTTTTTAATATGGTTGGAGGGGGGTAGCTCTGCTTTCCAGATGCACTGTCCTCATCCCTGCTGCGGGCCACAGAGGAGCCTTGGTCCCGGGTGCCCCCCACCCCTCATCTTTCCCGAGGATTCCCCGGGGCCGGCCCAAGACATGTCGCTGTGTCTCTGCCGGGGTTCCCCGGGGCCTGACCTCCGTGAGCCGGCCCCCAGCATCTCTGCACCGGCCAGGGCTGCCTTCCAAGAAGTTCCTGTCCCTCACTCCCCAGAGGACATGCCTGAAGCATGGCTGCCAGCCTGGTGCCCCCAGAACACCTCCTCCAGGCCTCATGCCCGGGCAGGGGGGGCCTCACTGCCCACGGGACAGATTTTTCTGCACTTCCATGGGACCGGTTGGCTTTTCTGCCTGGGAAGCTGGGTGAACCCCGAATTGGTAAGTCAGGAATTAGTGAGCTCTCTGACTGATTTGGGGTTAGGGAGGGCTGAGCAAGGGTGGGGTCCCCACTGTAAGCCCTGGCAATCTTCTGGGCTGGCCGAGGGAATGTCCCTACTTAGGCCCTGAATGTCAACAGTTCCCGCACCACCGTGATGAGCAGGACACTCCTGCGGTAAAGAAGGGTGGATTTGTTTGCCCTTAAGAAGATCAAGAAAGAGGGAAGCAGGGGCGTATGGGCCAAGTCCTCAGTCCCCCAGGGGTCATAGAGGGGAGGAGGCAGCTGGAAGGCCCCGCACTGGAAAGAAGCCTGCGGCCTGGCCTGGACAAGGGTGTGCTGAGCAGCAGGATGTCCAGGATGGGGGTTCCCAGCAGAGCCCCCTTCCCCTTACAAGTCCCTATTCTCAGTGCCCCCCAAGAAGGTGGTTGAAAACCCGGGCCGTCTCCCTTTAGGAGTGCTGTGTGTCCAGTGAGCCCATCGGGCTCTGGGTGCACCCGGGGAGCAGGGCTGAGCCCTGCAGCAAGGACACGGGGCTTTGACTCCTGGGGTGAGAGACTGGTGGCACCTGTGTCCCGGCAGTGGACTCCTTGTCCGTTTCCAGCTGTGGAGGGAGGCCCGTCCAGGGACATGCTGCTTTGCCAACCCCTCAGGTGGACGCATGTGCCTGAGCCCATCCCTTGTCTCCACTGCCCCTGCTGTGGCCAGCGGTTATCCGGGGGTTGGGGAACATCAGCCCGTTTCCACCTCACGGCCAGGGAAGAAAGACATGGGACCCAGTGCATTACCCCTGCTCCTTTGGTGTTTTGCCCCAGGTGCTCAAGCACAGGTGACGAAGTCTCTTCCAGAGCTTTCCCCTTTGATCTCTCAAACCACCAGACTGAGGATACCTTGTCACCTCCCGAAGCCTAGAAGCACCTCCCTCTCTGGTCTGAAGAGAAAATTGTTAGCAAGAGATGACTTCGGGGGACGTCTGGGTGGCTCAGTCTGTTAAGCGGCTGCCTTCGGCTCAGGTCATGATCCCAGTGTCCTGGGATCAAGGCCCACATCGGGCTGCTTGCTCAGCAGGGAGCCTGCTTCTCCCTCTGCCTCTGCCTGCCACTCTGCCTGCCTCTCTGCCTGCCTGTGCTCTCTCTCTCTCTGATAAATAAATAAATAAATAAATAAATAAATAAATAAATAAGAGATGACTTCGGGTGTGCCTGCTGGCTGTCAGAGGAGCGTGTGACTTGATCTCAGAGTTGTGAGTTCAAGCCCCTATTGGGTGTGGAGATAACTTTAAAATCTTTGAAAGAAAGAAATGATTTTGGAGAAAATCTTTTTTTTTTTTTTTCAAAGATTTTTTTTTTTATTTATTTGACAGAGAGAAATCACAAGTAAGCAGAGAGGCAGGCAGAGAGAGAGGAGGAAGCAGGCTCCCCGCCGAGCAGAAAGCCCGATGCGGGGCTCGAACCCAGGACCTGATCATGACCTGAGCCGAAGGCAGCGGCCTAACCCACTGAGCCACCCAGGTGCCCCGATTTTGGAGAAAATCTTGAGGGACACCTGAGTGGCTCAGCTGGTTTAGTGTCTGCCTTTGGCTCAGATCATGATCCCATGATTCTGGGATCGAGCCCCATGTAGGGCTCCTTGCTCAGCAAGGAGTCTGCTTCTCCCTCTCCCTCTGCTCCTCCCCCCACTAGTGCTTTCTCTCTCAAATAAATAAATAAAATCTTTAAAAAAAAAATCTTGAAAAGCACCTAAGTCAGATATTTAAATATATTCTGTTCTTTGTTAGTCCAAGAAACGCTCTTGGAACCACCAATTTGGAAACAGTTCGTACTTAATGGAAAGCAAATAAGTTACCAGGTTGAAATGAAATAAGGTGTCAGAGGATGGGTGAGTGGCTGTGGGCCCAGACCCTTAGAACCACCTCTTAGCCACAAGGGCAGGCCTGTCGACCCCGTGTCAGCCCGGGGGGCCGTCTGGAAGCCTCAAGCCATCGATCAGCAGAGGTCAGGCGCTGAGCACCTCTGCTCCACCGTAGAAGGAAACTGAGCCTGGCAGTGAATGGCAAGAACACGAGCACGCAGACGGCGGGGAGGGGCGGGGAGAGCAGGGGCATGGAGGCCAGGCCAAGCCAGGGCTGGAGGAATTCCCTCAGGGCTTGGATCTGGCGGTGTTACCTGTCCTTGTGGATTTTCTGATCACAGGTTGTGAGAGCACATCTGTTGTTGGAGCTGGAGGGGACCTCAGGGTATTTAATGCACGAATTCCTCTGCGGACAGCCCGCGGGATCTGGGCCATCTCAACTTCGATATGGAAACTTCTGTTGTGAGTGTGTTGGTTTTAAAATGTGCACACAAATTCGTTGGTGATTTTCCCCTCGAACAGTAAGAGCTAATTTGTGTTCCCTGCGATGTAGATGGTATTCCATGAATGGGTTCTAGAAAAATCGGGCCTAAAAGGCAGTGTGGTTGCCTCCCTGGCCTCTGTCTTAGTTCACTCTGTGGAAGCCAGCTGCCAGGTTGTGAAGACACCGGCAGCCTCAGCAGCCGCATGAGCAAACCTCCCAGAAGGAGATCTGCCTGACTCAGTCGGGCCTGTGGGCCGGGGTTCTCAACCTTGGCACTACAAACATTTGGGGCTGGATAATTTTTCTAAGGGACAGAGGGTGGCTCTCCTGGACACTGCAGGGGGTTTTGTGGGGCTCCTGGCCTCCACTCACTGATGCCAAGAGTACACACACCCACCCCTTGGTGAAAATCCCAAATGTCCCCTTCACCCCCCGCCGCCCCCCATTGAAAGCCACTGCATCCCTGGTCAGGTTCATGACTTCCTTTTCCTTGAATCACCCAGAATCATGGGCCAGAAGCACCCAGCTAAATGGCTTCTGAATCCCTGACCCACAGAAACAGTGAGCTAAACTACAGTGTGTACAATACATAAAATATATCTTATAGAAAACTAATACAACATGTAGCACCTATAGAATATACAAGTTCTTGGGGGTGATTTATTGTGCTGCCGTAAATAACCAACGGACATGTGAGTTTTTCAGAGCAAAAGAAGGGTCTTTACCTTTCTTAAAGGTTGAAGGACCCCAGATCTAGCCCCGCCTCCCAGCCTGTACAAACACCGCTTTCACAGCGTGCCTTGAGCGCTGGTCAAACTAGGACTGCTTGAATGGTCCTGGTTTTCCTACCTCCTAAGGTCACTCAGCTGGTTGGTAACAAATTTGGCTGTAACGTCCTGAGCCAAAATCTGCTGCCCGAGCTCTAGCCTGGGAGGCTGACCTGCTTTTTCAGATTTCCTCACCAGCTCTCAATCCCTGTCAAAACTCAGCTTCTCTGCCCTTCTTCTTCTTCTTTTTTTTTTTTTTTAAAGATTTTATTTATTTATTTGACAGAGAGAAATCACAAGTAGGCAGAGAGGCAGGCAGAGAGAAAGGAGGAAGCAGGCTCCCTGCTGAGCAGAAAGCCCGATGTGGAGCTTGAACCCAGGACCTGGGATCATGACCTGAGCCGAAGGCAGCGGCTTAACCCACTGAGCCACCCAGGCGCCCCTCTTTTTTACTCCTCCTCCTTCTCTACCTTGCCCTCCTCCTCCTCCTCTTTCTTCAGACTCTTGTTAACTAGCATACTTATTCTTGCTAAGTCTGAAAAGATCAGCTAGCAAAAGATCATGCATATCCTGTTTAGCACTCCTAGAAAGAAGAGTGTCGGACAACTCATTTCCGGGAGTGCTCCCTCTTAGTGGAGGTCCCCACTTGTGCTCCCAGCAACCTGTGATTGCTGGGCCTTTCTCTCCACATCCCCTGTGGCCACGGGTGTGCTGTAAACAGCTCCTTCCTGCCAGCTCCTTGGACTGCGGCAACGTTTCTGATCTCCTTATGCCCAACTATCTTCCCTTCCCAGAGGGCTTCCTTAAGGGCCCCTTCAGTCTCTGTTGCAATCCAACAGGATACTTCCCCTTTGACCCAGGGCCAGCCCCTCTCCTTCCAACGCCGGCCATTGTGGGTCAGAACCACTTGCCAGAAACAAAACAGATGCAGAAAGAGAAAGCACAGAGCGGTGAACCTCTTTCCAGAACCCATCCAGCCAAGGAGAAGGCAGGATTTTCATTGGCGGAGAGCTCATGCAGTAGGAGGCCCGTGCCCGGGCTCATTGGCTCAGGGTGCACAGCACAGCCGGTTCTCCTTGGCTAAAAATGCACACGCGAAGGGGACTCTCCTAGCAGAGAAAAGAAAGTAACACAATGCTGTGAAAATGTGTGTGTGTGTGTCTAAAAGAAAAAAGGTCTGAAGTAACTTTATCATGAGTTAGTGCTAGCCGGATGGCATTCTGTAAGAATATGCACATACATTTGCTCTGCTACTTAGGCCAAATAAAAAGCATTTTTCTCCTGTAAAGCTGTGAACAATTTATTCTAATGGTAGAACTTTTAGATGCCCTCTGCTGACTTTAGCCACCTCAGATCAACTTGACAGACTCTCCAAAGCTTTCCTGTGTGTTTCTTTTTTTTTTTTTTTAAGATTTTTTTTATTTGACAGAGAGAGATCACAAGTAGGCAGAGAGGCAGGCAGAGAGAGAGGAAGGGAAGCAGGCTCCCTGCTGAGCAGAGAGCCCGATGCGGGACTCGATCCTAGGACCCTGAGATCATGACCTGAGCCAAAGGCAGCGGCTTAACCCACTGAGCCACCTAGGCGCCCCTCCTGTGTGTTTCTTTTAGACGGAGATCCTAGCAGGCAGGGACCATGTTCTGTTTGTCTTTGTATTCTTTAGTCCGCCGTGTACAGTTAATGAGTCTGTACACTCCACAAGGATGCCCAGCCAGGGCTGAAATCCAGCCTGCTCTTCCCTAATCAAGCACCACGACTTGAGATTGGGTCTGCCCAGAGGAGTGTACTGCTTCTATTTTACGTGACCTATAGGTTTTCCGCATCCCCTGATAGTGCCCTTTAATTCTCATCTCCTGAACATTGTGAGAACGCAATAAATGCTTGCTGAATGAGGAATGAATCAATGAAAGAATGAATGGACAGACTTTGCTGTCAGGGAGGTGATTTTTTTTTTTTTGCCAGTCCAACAGTCATTCCCCACCTCCCCGGCCCCATTTTTCCCCCCTGCTATTCACCCCTTCCCCACCCCTCTACACATTAGGAATTTTAAAAATCCCTATGCCTGGGGCATATCCCCACCCAACTGAAGCAGACCATGAGGAGGTGGGCATCAGGCATCACGGGTTTTTAAAGCTCCCCAGGCCACTCCACACCCACGAGGTAGGTGGTCAGTACCTGGTACCACTGATCGCCACAGTCGTGGCGATCCCATTCCTCTGCTGGCACACAGGTTAGGACTCAGCATGTGACCCAGTCCTGGCCCATGAGGCTTGAGGGGAAGTCTGCCATTGTCTTTCAGAAAAGAGGTCCTCACCGAGATGAGGTGGAAGAGGGTGGCTCCCTCCCTTGGACATTCTGATGTCTGGATGCGTAGACGAGGTCAACATCAGTCACTGTGAGAAGAGCTTGCTCCTTCTCCAGGATAAGCTGCCATGCTGAGGAAGGCAGGCTGAGGAGAGGGGAGGGACCCAGGTCCCTGGTAACTTGCCCAAAATGCACGACCCCCAGCCTGAAGACACGCCATTTCTTTATTGTTCAAAGTCATTTGAGTGAGGTTATTCTGTTACTTAGGAAGGTGTAGCAGAGCCAGTTAAGAGCTCTCAATATATAAAGGACTTTAGGGAAAAATTTACTTTGTTGGAAGAAAAATTTTGTGAGAGTGTGTGTCTGTGTGAGAGAGGGGTGAGGAGAAAGAGACAGAGAGACAGAGTTCGTGTGTGTTCCCCCAGAGAAAAGCAGCAGGTGAGGAGCAAGAGGAAAACCGATGGGGAGAGGGGAATAGAAAGCCAAGAGCTAAGGGCCCCGCCTGACTCAGTCAGTAGAACACAGGACTCTCGATCTCAGGGTTGTGAGTTCAAGCCCCACATTGGGTGTAGAGATTACCTAAAAATAAAATCTTTAGAGGTGCCCCCGTGGGTCTGCCTTTGGCTCAGGTCATGATCCCAGGGTCCCAGGATCAAGGCCTGAGTCGGGCTCCCTGCTCGGCGGGAAGTCTGCTTCTCCCTCTCCCCCTGCTTGTGCTCACTCTCTCAAATAAATAAAAAAAATCTTAAAAAAATAAAATCTTTAAAAAAAAAAGCCAAAAGCTAAATATAGACAAAAATCCATAAACACAGTTTGGGAGGAAATTATGCTTTAGAAGAGGAACTAGAATCCTACACAAGAAGCTAGAGGAGGCAGTAAATAACCTTGAGGACATAAAAGCGCTGGTGATCGACGGAGTCACAGCATGGCTGCTGGACACAGACCCGGGGGAGGTTTATAACCCAAGAGCTGAGGTCGTAGGAGAAAGAACAAGTTCCAGGACCAGTGGGGGGAGGGGCAGGGAACACACCAAGGGTTGGTTATTAATACCTGATCTGTGTTTGCTTATGCCAGGGACACAGCGATTCCAAGAACACCTGCAACCAATGCACAGACTCTCCTCTCAAGAAGCCCCTGGAGAGCACTCCATCCTGCACGTAAGATGCACATAGTAAATATTAGTTGAGGCACCTGGGGGGCCCAGAGGGTTGAGCACCCAGCACTTGGGTTTTGGCTCAGGTCACGATCTCGGGGTCATGAGATTGAGCCCATCTGGCTCCCTGCTGGTGGGGAGTCTGTGCGGGATTCTCACTCTCCCCTTGCTCTCTCTCTCCTCCCTGCTCTCTCGCCCTCTAAAATAAATGTTTTAGATAAATAAATATGGGTGGACTCAACCAGGGACAATATATGATTGACAGCAAACTGTTGGATCGAGGCTAGTGTGTTTTGGGGATGCAGAGGAAGGGACATTGGCAGACTCGCTGGAGTGATTCTGGAAAGGACCATGGACCCGAGGAGCCCGGTGTTGACAGGTACAGAGGATTCACAAGAGCAGAGAACACGCACAGAGGCTCGATGACATGAGTTCTCAGTCGTGGATACCTGGCAGTTGTTACAGTCCAAGTAATTCCTATCATGATCTGGAGACAAGTGCACTATCAAAGCAGTCAAATTTGATGTGTGATTATTTTTAATTTGAAAAAGGCAACATATTCCATTCAAACAGAGAACTGTATGAAGAAGGTGGGAGTAACTAACAATATCCTTGTGCCATTCTTTTCAATATTAGCGGTTTCTATATTTTTAAACGAATGAACGGGCACCATGTAGAAGCTTTGTTGAGGGAGCCTTTGTGAAGCTTGGTGCTCCTCCTGTGGACGGACTGGGCCTGCCACCATCATTCTGGAGCTGGGACACCAGCTTATTGGCTGTGTGATTCTGGAAAGTTCCCTAAACACCTGTAACGTTAGTAAAATGAGGGATAATCATGGTGCTTCTCTCAGCAGGTTGTGAGAATAAGGGAGAAAAGTGCAGGTAGTATTAACTGGAGACTAGTTGGTAGTGGTCATTCTGTAAATGGTAACTACTCATCATTACACACGTGCAAAATAACCACTACCACAGGCATACAGGCCCTCTAAGGCTTAAAAGTGAATGGGTCAGAAAAAAGGAAAAAAAAATAACCAGTAATTATGAAATAATGACCAAATAACTAAAGGAAGCTGCTATTAACATTTTTTTTAAAGATTTTATTTATCTGACAGAGAGAGATCACAAGTAGATGGAGAGGCAGGCAGAGAGAGAGGGGGGAGGGAAGCAGGATCTCCGCCGAGCAGAGAACCCGATGCGGGACTCGATCCCAGGACCCTGAGACCATGACCTGAGCCGAAGGCAGCGGCCTAACCCACTGAGCGACCCAGGTGCCCAACATTTTTTTTTTTAAGATTTTATTTATTTGACAGAAAGAGGGATCACAAGTAGGCAGAGAAGCAGGCAGAGAGAGAGCGGGGAGCAGGCTTTCTGCTGAGCAGAGAGCCGGATGTGGGGCTCGATCCCAGGACCCTGGGATCATGACCTGAGCTGAAGGCAGAGGCTTTAACCCACCGAGCCACCCAGGTGCCCCTGCTATTAACATTTTGGTACATTTCTTTCTGGTCTGTTTTCTATATAACATGTTTTGGGTGTAACCCTACTGTAAGTATAAATTCTGCATCTTGCTCTTTTGGAAGACATTTTTTAAAAATCCACCACCTTTGGGGCACGGGGGTGGCTCAGTTGACTGTGTCTGACCCTTGATTTCAGCTCTAGTCATGATCTCAGGTACCTGAAATCAAGCCCCACGCTGGGCTCCACGCTCAGTGTGGAGTCTCCTTCAGATTCTCTCCCCCTCTGCCCGTCCCTTGTGTGTGCTAATACATAAATAAATCTTTATTATTTATTTATTTTTTAAAAAAGAGATGTTATTTATTTGAGAAACAGAGAGATCCAGAGGAGCAGCAGGTAGAGGGAGAGGGAGAAGCTGACTCCCTGCTGAGCAGGGAGCCCGATGCAGGGCTCGATCCCAGGATTCCGGGAATATCTGAGCTGAAGGCAGATGCTTAACTAACTGAGCCCCCCAGGCGGCCCAATAAATCAATCTTTAAAAAAATTAAAACAAACTGGGGCACCTGGGTGGCGCAGTCATTAAGTGTCTGCCTTTGGCTCAGGTCATGATCCCAGGGTCCTGGGATCAAGCCCCACGTTGGGCTCCCTGCTCGGCGGAGAGCCTGTTTCTCCCTCTTCCATTCCCCCTGCTTGTGTTCCCTCTCTCGCTGTGTCTCTCTCTGTCAAATAAATAAAAAAAATCTTAAAAAAAAATTAAAACAAACTAACAAAAAGACCAAGGAGATCATTTTAAGACCATTCGGCCAGCTTTGCTCTGGACTGGCTATTTCTCTCCATGTGCGTTACAATCTGATCAAGTAGGTTACAATGTAACTGTCATTTAACACAAGGGATTGAGGCCTGGAGAGGTAAAGTCACTTATCTGTCCAAGGCACTGTGGTAGTCAGTTACACTGATGGCCCCCAGGTAACCAGGCCCCCCAGTGTGCCCTCCGCTCATCGGGCACCTGAGCTGACCCATGGCTCCCTTTAACCAAGAGAATGGCCATTCCAGCTTCCTGCTTGTTGTCAGGAATCCGGCTGTTCTGCTGGAGAGGCCGGGTGGGCAGACGCTGGAGAAGCCCTGGCCCTGAGCCTGCACGGAGAGAATAATGTTCTCCTAAGAGGGTAATCAAATGTATTACAACATGGTTTTACTTAATTCCACTAGAAATACCTACCAAAAGCCCTCAGCGCTGAATTGCCAAAAACCCAGGCAGAAATCTTCATTTTACTGTATCAATAAACCGAGGACTGTCTGACTCACCTGCTAACTGGAGAGCAAGTCTCTACCCGGGGTACAGTGACTAACGGACACAGTCTGTATTCACTCAGGAGTGAACAGGGGTATGCACAAGCAAAGCAGAGTCCTGACGCATTCTGGAAAAGGTAAGCTCACCAGAAACCAAGTATCTACTCGAGTTGTCTTGTTTGGTTTCTTCACTGATCAAGTGTTTCCTTACATCCTGTGGATGCATATGGGTTCCGAAGGGGCAGTTTTTCTGGGTGAGAATCCCAAAGTCACTCTATGGAGCCGTCCACTCCTTCCATCTGGGAGGCTCTGCTGACAGAGGAGCTCCTCCTTGGGTAGACGTGTCTCCTGGGCTCCCCTCATCGGTGTCCCCCAGTTCAGGTGGGAAATTCTGAACTGTGACTGTTCATGTATGTGGGGGGTGGGGATAGGTCTTTCTACTTTCCCTCCCATAGGATAACCTATCATAACTTTTTCATAGTTCGTTACACAAGGTATCTGGTGAAAGATGTTGCTACTATTCTTCAAGGAAGTGTTGTTCTTCCTCAGTTCTGGCTCCGTTCGTTCCACAAACCGAAGAACAGAGGCCTCCCTGAGTCATCTGCAGGACACCAGTGAATTCTGCTAAGCATAGTCTTTAGAACTCGTTCCTCAATTGTATCAGAAGTACAACAGGCAATGTTTAGTTCCTTCTGGGTACAACCCAGGGAAAGGGGAGACAGGAAGCGGGCAGGGAGCTGGTTTCACGTGCTGGGAGGTTTACGTCTCACTGGAGCCCCCTGAAATTGGTTTAATGATGCCTTCTGCTTTGTTTCATTTTGTTTGAACCAAAGGATACCTGACCTGGGTCTCAGGAGAAACAGGTATTTGATGATCCTCCAAGGGGTCATTCTAAAGAAACAGGACCTCCCAAGAATTCAATTTGCATCTTCCTGTAGTCACTTGGTTCCAACGGGAGAGGTGGCTTCTCTTTCCAGTTTAGTTTGCAAAATAGTAAATAGTAGCATGCTTGGCGAGAAAAGACAGAGTGGGAAGGAAAGCATTTGGATATTGTTTTGTCTTTTCTTTGATCTTTGGTTTGCTGTTATCATTGAAAATTGCCCAGCGGAGGTCTTTGGCTTTGCATTTTCATTAAGTGGCTTAGAAAAGCATTCTGTAAAAAGTGACTCCCAAAGGTTTTCAATGGGAGCACCTGGGTGGCTCAGTCCGTTAGGTGTCTGCCTTCGGCTCAGGTCATAATCCTAGGATCCTGGGATCAAGTTCTTCATCGGGCTCCCTGCTCAGCAGCAGGGAGCCAACTTCTCCCTCTCCCTCTGCCTGCCATCCCCGTTTGTGCTTTCTACCAAATAAATAAATCTCAAAAAACAACAACAAAGGTTTCCAATTGAGACAAAGCCCCAAAAGTCTGAAAATACGGTCTTTCTTCTAACAGCTTTATTGAGATATAATTCATATACCACACGTGTCACCTATTTGAAATTTTCTATTCAATGGTTTTTAGTAGAGCTGTGCAAACATCACTACAGTCAGTCAATTTTAGAACATTTTCATCACTCCCAAAAGAAACCTTATACCCCTTAGCAATCCCACACACCCGCCCCAGACCCCAGCCAACCCATGATCTACTTTCTGTCTCTACTTGCTTATTCTGGACATTTCCTATAAAAGGAATTATACAATATGTGGTCTCTTGTGACTGGCTTCTTTCACTCAGCATGATTTTAAGGTTCATCTGTGTTGTAGTAAGTATTAGTACTTCCTTTCTGAAGAATATTGTTATACGAACATAGTTTTTTAAAAAAATAGCTGCTGGGGCGCCTGGGTGGCTCAGTGGGTTAAGCTTCTGCCTTCTGCTCGGGTCGTGATTCCGGGGTCCTGGGATTGAGCCCCGCATCGGGCTCTCTGCTCAGCGGGGAGCCTGCTTCCCCCCCTCTCTCTGCCTGCCTCTCTGCCTACTTGTGATTTCTCTCTGTCAAATAAATAAAGCTTAAAAAAATAATAAAATAATAAAATAATAAAAAATAGCTGCTTTTATTATAAAATAAAAATTTTAGGGGTGTCTGGGTGGTGCAGTGGGTTGGGCATCTGACTCTTGGTTTCGGCTCAGGTTGTGATCTCAGGCGTGTGGGATCGAGCCCTGCTTTGGGCTCCACGCTCAGTGGGGAGTCTGCTTGGGATCCTCTCTCACTCATTCTCCATCTGCCCCTCTCCTCTGTGCTCTCTAAAATAAATAAATCTTGGGGAGTCTGGGTGGCTCGGTGGGTTAAGCCTCTGCCTTTGGCTCAGGTCATGATCTCAGGGTCCTGGGATCGAGCCCTGCATCGGGCTCTCTGCTCTGAAGGGAGCCTGCTTCCCCCCTCTCTCTGCCTGCCTCTCTGCCTACTTGTGATCTCTCTCTCTCTGTGTCAAATAAATAAAATCTTTTTTAAAATAAATAAATCTTTTTTTTTTTTTTAAGATTTTATTTATTTGACAGAGAGAGATCACAAGTAGACGGAGAGGCAGGCAGAGAGAGAGAGAGAGGGAAGCAGGCTTCCTGCCGAGCAGAGAGCCCGATGTGGGACTCGATCCCAGGACCCTGAGATCATGACCTGAGCCGAAGGCAGGGGCTTAACCCACTGAGCCACCCAGGCGCCCTAAAATAAATAAATCTTTTAAAAATGTAAAAATTTTACTGTAGAAAAGTGATAAATGCAGATATAAAGAAACTAAAACAGACACTACCCAGGGATAGCTACTGTTGGGTAGGTTTTGTTCCGGATTTTAGTTTACACATATATATGTGTAAGTGGAATCATACTGTGTGTACTGTTGGTGCAACATGGCATTTTTTTTTACTGTGGTAGAATATATATAATATACGATTTACCATTTTAGCCATTTAAAAAAAATTTGAGTCATCTCAACACTGAACGTGGGGCTTGAACTTACAACCCCCGAGAGGACGAGTTGCACGTTCCACTGACTGAGCCAGCAGGTGTCCCTGTTTTAACCAGTTTTAAGAGTGGGGTTTGGTGGCATTATGTACGTTCACACTACCCTGCGGCCACGACTGCCATCCATCTCCAGAACCCTTTCATTGTTCCAAACGGAAACTCAGCACCCACCACACACTAACGACCCCTGGGAACCCTGTTCTGTTTTCTCTCCCTATCAATGTGACTACTCTACATACCTCATGTAAGTGAAATCTGTACAGTATTTGTCTGTTTGTGACTGGCTTATTTATTCAGCAGAATGTCTTCAAAGTTCATCCATGTTGCAGCATATTTGAGAATTTCCCTCCCCCCTCCCTTTTTATTTATTTATTTATTTATTATTTTTTTTGAAAGAAAGGGAATAGGAGAGTGGGAGAAGGGCATGGAGGAAGAGAGAGAGCGCATCTCAAGCAGGCGCCATGCTCAGCATGGAGCCCAACCCAGGGCTCGCTCCCACAACACAGATTATGACCTGAGCGGAAACAAGAGCAGACGCTTAATCAACTGAGTCACCCAGGTGCCCCTCTTATATGTCATTTTATTTTATTTTAAATTTTTTATTTATTTCATTTTAAATTGGAATACACAATTTAAGGGTCTGGTGATGGATGTGTTACTGTCACACCACAGAGGCAGAAATGAGGCAGGGAGAGGGGCTCAGGTTTCTGATTCCCTCACCTGGTCAATGTTGTCCTTGAACAAGTTTTCAGGTTGTTGGGAGAATCGAGTAACCAATGACTTAAACTCTCTCTCATAAATATCCAATAAAGCAGCTCAATGAAGAGAGTTTAGTGGCTTGCTTGCAGTCTCACAGTTAATACATGGTAGCTATGGGGCTGGGAGACAGCTTCAGGCTTCAGACTGTGAGTAGACTCATTTAGGGTTTTAGTTTAAAATGCAGATTATCGGGATGCCTGGGTGGCTCAGTTGGTTAAGCAGCTGCCTTTGGCTCAGGTCATGATCCCAGCGTCCTGGGATTGAGTCCCACATCGGGCTCCTTGCTCGGCGGGGAGCCTGCTTCTCCCTCTGCCTCTGCTGCCACTCGGCCTGCCTGTGCTCGCTCGCTCTCTCTGGCAAATAAAGAAATAAAATCTTTAAAATAAAATAAAATAAAATAAAATGCAGATTATCAGGGCACCTGGGTGGCGCTGTGGGTTAGGCCTCTGCCTTTGGCCCAGGTCATGATCTTAGGGTCCTGGGACCGAGCACCTCCATCAGGCTCTCTGCTCAGCAGGAGCCTGTTTCCCCCTCTTTGCCTACTCGTGATCTCTCTCTGTCAAATAAATAAAATCTTTAAAAATTAAAAAAGTAAAATAAAATGCAGATTATCAATAATCTATTAGAAAACTTGAAAGACGCTACCCAAAAACTGCTTCAGTTGATAAATTCAGTAAAGTCACAGGATATAAAATCAATGTGCAGAAATCTGTTGCATTTCTGGACACTAATAAAGAAGCAGCAGAAAGAGAAAGGAAGAAAACAATCCCATTTACAATTGCAGCAAAAATAATAAGGTACCTAGGAGTAAACCTAACCAAAGAGGTAAAAGCCCTGTACTCTGAAAACTATAGAACACTGATGAAAGACACTGAAGAGGACAGAAAAAAAGATACTCCATGCTCATGGACTAAAAGAACAAATACTGTGGAAAATGTCTCTACTACCCAAGGCAATCTACACATTTACTGAAATCCTTATCAAAATACCAACAGCATGGGCGCCTGGGTGGCTCAGTGGGTTAAGCCGCTGCCTTCGGCTCAGGTCATGATCTCAGGGTCCTGGGATCCAGGCCCGCATCGGGCTCTCTGCTCGGCAGGGAGCCTGCTTCCCTCTCTCTCTCTCTCTCTCTCTCTGCCTGCCTCTCCATCTACTTGTGATCTCTGTCAAATAAATAAATAAAATCTTTAAAAAAAAAAAATACCAACAGCATTTTTCATAGAACTAGGACAAACAATCCTAAAATTTGTGTGGAACCATGAAAGACCCCAAAGAGTGAAGCAACCTTGGAAAAGCAAAGCTGGAGGCATCACGATTCTGGACTTCATGTTTTATCACAGAGCTGTAGTGATCTAGACAGTATGGTATGGGCACAAAAACAGACACAGAGATCAGTGCAACAGAACAGAAAACCCAGGGATGGACCCACAGCTCTATGGTCAACTAATCTTTGACAAAGCAGGAAAAAATATCCGATGGGGAAAAGACAATCTCTTCAGTAAATGGTGCTGGGAAAACTGGGCAGCTACATGCAGAAGAAGGAGTCTAGACAACTCTCCTATACCATACACAAAAAAAGACTCAAAATGGATTCAAGACCTAATTGTGAGACCTGAAACCATAAAACTGCTAGAAGAGAACACAGGGAGTAATGTCTCTGACATCAGTCATAGCAATGTTCTTCTACATAGGTCTCCAGAGACAAGGAAAATAAAAGCAAAATAAACTACTGGGGCTTCATCAAAATAAAAAGCTTCTTCAGAGAAAGGAAATGATCAACAAAACTAAAAGACAAGCTACTGAATGGGAGAAGATATTTGCAAATAATAGAGAATAAAGGGTTAGTATCCAAAATATATAAAGTCACACAACGCGACACCCCAAAGTAATCCTATTAAAATGGGCAGAAGACACGAACAGACATTTCTCCAAAGAAGACACCCAGATGGCCCACAGACACATGAAAAGATGCTCAGCATCACTCATCATCCGGGAAACACAGATCAAAACCACAACGAGCGATTGATCACCTCATGCCTGTCAGAATGGCTAAAATCAACAAGACAAGAAACAACAGGTGTTGGCCAGGATGTGGAGAAAGGGGAACTGTTGTGCATGGCTGGTGAGAATGCAAGCTGGTGCAGCCACTGTGGAAGAGAGTACGGAGGTTCCTCAAAAAGTTAAAATAGAAAAAAAAAAAAAAAAAAAGTTAAAATAGAACTAGCCTACCACCCAGTAATCGCATTCCTGGGTATTTACCCAAAGAATACAAGAGCACTAATTCAAAGGGACACATACACCCCCAAGGTTTACAGCAGCATCTATAATAGCCAAAGTATGGAAGCAGCCCATACAATATATCCATTCCCATGTGTGATATATATATATATATACATATATATGGCGTATTATTATTCAGCCATAAAAAAGAATGAAATCTTGCCATTTGCAACAACACAGATGGACCTAGGGCATATTATGCTAAGTGAAATAGGTCAGTCAGAGAAAGACAAATACTATATGCTTTCACTCGTATGTGGACTTTAAGAAACAAATAAACAAGAGGCGCCTGGGTGGCTCAGTCGGTTAAGTGTCTGCTTTCGACTCAGGTCATGATCCCAGGGTCCTGGGATCGAGCCCCCCTCATCGGGCTCCCTGCTCAGTGGGAAGCCTGCTTCTCCCTCTCCTACTTCCCCTGCTTGTGTTCCCTCTCTTGCTGTGTCTCTGTCAAATAAATACATAAAATCTTAGAAAGAAAGAAAAAGAAACAAAACAAACAAAGGAGAAAAAAAGACAAACCAAGAAATAGATTCTGAGGGGTGCCTGGGTGGCTCAGTGAGTTAAGCCTCTGCCTTCAGCTCAGGTCATGATCTCAGGGTCCTGGGATCGAGCCCCAAATCGGGCTCTCTACTCAACAGGGAGCCTGCTTCCCCCTCTCTCTGCCTGCCTCTCTGCGTACTTGTGATCTCTCTCTCTGTCAAATAAATAAATAAAATCTTAAAAAAAAAAAAAAAAGAAAAGAAAAAGAAACAGATTCTGAACTCCAGAGAACACACTGACAGTCACTACAGAGGAGGTGAGTGGGGAATGAGGGAAACATATGATGGGCATTAAAGAGTGCACCTGTCCGTGATGAGCACCAGGTGATGGACGGAAGTGTTGAATCACTCAGTTGTCCGCCTAATATTACACTGTGCTAACTATACTGGAATTAAAAAAATAATAATAATAAAGTTTAAAAAGCAACAAAACATAAAATACAGATTATCAGAAAAAGAGCCTAAAATTACTTAAACAGCACACCTGCTGTTACATGTGAAATCTGCATTAGGACACAAGCTGGTTTGCTTTGGTCTAATGATACCTTGACCATGGGCAACTTTGCCACTTGACTTACCCCAGCCCTCTATTTTCCATTCTCTGAGTGGACCTTTTCTGGAACTTCTCTCAAAACTGGTAGGACTTACTCCCACCTGCTGACAACAGGGATGAATTGTTTTTGGCCTCTTGGAAGGTAGATCAGAATGTGTCTAGATGGCACGGGAGGGGTTAAATTAGTGAAGTAGAGGTTACTTTGTAAAATTGAACTTTTCACCACACCGCTCCCCTTCCTACCTCAGAAGTGGTCTGTTTCCCAGGCAGAAGCTGGCAGCTGTCGGCAACAGTGAGACCCCCACCCCACCCCATTGCAAAGTGGTGGAAGCAAATAGCGGACGTTTGAGCCAAATCGTATGCGCAAAACTAGTATGAGGCCTGTCCATTTACCAATTTATAGAATCCTCAAAATCCGCTGTGATTCTTCGTACTTAGTATGTGAGAATGTGAAGCGCAGAGATTTAAGAAATAACCCTGCGAGGGGCCTTGGGTGGCCCGGTAAGTTAAGCGAAACCTGACTCCTGTTTGGGGCTCAGGTGGTGATCTCCCGGTGGTGAGATCGAGCCCCGCAACCAGCCCTACATCGGCCTTTTCACTCAGCGCAGAGTCTGCTTGAGATTCTCTCCCTCTACCCCTCCCGTTGGTGCGCTCTCTCTAAAATTCTTTTTTTTAAAGGAGGAGAAGCAAACCTGCATTCAACCAGGCCTGGGCAGGTGCAGACGTGTCTCCCCTTCTTTCGCCTGCCCACCCCAAGGAACTTCTCCGCCAGCAACCATACGTGTCTCCAGGACCGCCCTCTCGGGGCACCGCAATCCACCGCCCACATTTTCGTTAGGACACAGATGCAAGCCGGCTGCATCTGAACAAGCCGGGTTCTGAGTAACAGTACAAAACAGAACCCGGTTGCTCCACGGCTCCAGTGCGCTCAGCAAGCCCCAGCGCTGAGCCTGGCCCCGACCGCGCTTCTAGTCCCCGGAATTCACCTGTGTTGCTTTGTCCTGGCCTCACTCTCCCCGAGACCCCCTGAATTCCCGGAGGGGAAGGCTCAGGGCTCACTAGCGTCTGTTACACGAACTGTTGACAAGCTACGGTGGCTTTATCACGGACGGTGCCATCTCTCCCGCAGCGGGACGAGCTGGCATCGGTGCTCCCGGACTGCCTGGGGCAGGGGTCCCGCCGCCCCGCCGCTGACTCCGGGCGCCGGGCCGGCAGTGCCCTCCCCGCCCGCCGCGAGGTCCTGCGGCAAGCACAGCGGCTGCCCGGCAGCCGGCCGACTGGCCCAAGGCGGGTGACCCGACCGGGGCCCTCCTGCAGGCTCCCCGCGGCGGGGAGGGCCGGACGCGCCGGAAAAGCGCCGGCCGGGCCCACAGGTGCCGCCCGCCCGCCGCGCCTCCGCCCGCCGCGCCCCCGCGTCCTCTCCACCCCCTCATCCCCTCCCCGCCGCAGCCGCAGCGCCGGCGGCGAGCCCCGGACTGCCGGGCGGGCCTCGGGCTCTCTCCGCGCGCTCCGGCGTGGGCCTGGCGGCGCGGCCTCCTCCGCCTCCCTCTGGCCGGCGGCCGGCCGGGGCGCGTGGGGGGGGCGGGGGCCAGGGCGCGGGGCGCGGCCCCAGGCCCTCCGGGCCGCACCCCCTCCCCGGCGGCCGCGGGCGGAGCCCGGCCGCCTCAGCCCGCCGCGGCGGCAGCGGCGCGGCGCCGCGGGCAGCGAGCTCCGCATTCGAACCTCCCTCGCAAAGACAGTCTCCGCCCCACAATGCACTGCGGCGGGCAGCCTTTGAAAAAGCGGCGCGGCTCGTTCAAGATGGCGGAGCTCGACCAGTTGCCTGACGAGAGTGAGTAGCACCTCAAAGCGCCCCCCGCCTCCTGCCGACCGCCCGCCCCCGGGCTGCGCCGGCCGGGACGGGCTGCCGTGCCCTCCGCCGGGCGAGCGGGCCGGCTGCCAGCCCCGCCGCGCTCCCCCGGTGCTCCCACCCCGGGGTTGCCGCCGCGTCGCCGCCTTTGTTATGGTGTCTGTGTGCTGGTTTCTGGGGTGGTGTGAGCGCCGGGGCCGGAAGCCGAAAGCCTGGGGGCCCGGCGCGCGCCCGGCGGACGCGGGGGCCGCTGTCCCGGCCCGACTCGGGCCCCTGGCCGGGTGGGGGAGGAGCGGCCCCGGGACCGCGGGGGCCGTCCGCGCCGCCTGCCCTGCTCGCCCGGCGCGGAGGGACGCCGGGCAGGGTTATGTAACCCGCCCGGCCGGGGCCGCGCGGGGCGGGGGCTAGGGAGGGGCTGCCGGGTCCCGGGGTCGCGTCCTTTCGTGGCTCCTGCCTCTGCAGGCACTCGGGATCCCCGCTGTCCTCCCCCCACCCCCCTCAGGTGTGTCCACCCCTGGAAGTGTTTCCGTGTCAAAGGGCCGGCCCCTTCCCCTGGGACCACAGGTGGCTGTGGACCTTTCCAGGGGGATCCAGGCTGGGCGCCCCAGTGTGCAGGTAGCCCCCAGCCCGCAGACTTCCTGGTGTGTGTTGGTGCCTTCAGAATCACGGGGGTACCTTTCTGCATGGCTGAGAGCATCTCAGCATGGTCACACGGTGCCCTTCCTGACACCCACCCCTGAGATTGCCTGCCTTGACGGTGTTTACTCATCCCGCCGCCTCTGACCTGCACACTCACCGGTGTTTAGTAAGTGCAAGCACCAATTCCGTAGTTTACGCACGGCAGGGCAAAATTCTGTAATTTGCAGTGTTGTATGAAGTATGGAAGAAGGCAGGTATTTGAGTTAATTACAGAAGGGTCCTGATCCACACTCACTATTCGGTTTATGGGTGCCTATCTTCTAGGAGAGTCTTAGAGTAACAGAACAAAAGTCTCAATCATGGCTAAATCCCAACTGTGGAAGCTGGAGGCAGATAGACACCCTTAAAATGGAGATACATACCGCCAACTCTGTTTTTTCTGTGGGGTCTTGTATCCTTAATGTGTTACAAAGTGAAAAGTTCAAGTTAACAAACTGGTGAAAAGAGTTTGTGTTTTAAATTTGTTCTAGACCAGGGGCGCCTGGGTGGCTCAGTGGGTTAAAAAGTCTCTCCCTTCGACTCAGGTCTTGATTCCAGGGTTCTGGGGTTGAGCCCGGCATCCTCTCTGCTCAGCAGGGAGCCTGCTTCCTCCTCTCTCTCTCTCTCTCTGCCTGCCTCTCTGCCTACTTGTAATCTTTGTCTGTCAAATAAAATAAATAAAATCTTTAAAAAATAAATAAATTTGTTCTAGATCAGAGTGAAGTTGCAGTAGAATTTTCTGTTCGAGGGACATACTCGATTTTATAATGTCCAGGAGGGTTAGCCTCGAAGCACCTGGGGCTGCGGAACTCTTCCAGATGTGGCTAGAGTGACGGAGGAACAGAATTTTAAATTTTATTTTATTCTCATTAGTTGAAATTTACAAGGTTATATGTGGCTAGTACTGCATTGGACAGGGCACCTCCATAGGCCATCCATGAGTTTTGTTGTTTCTGGTTTGGAGAACACAGTTGTGATTTCGGATGCCCCCAAATAAGGGTGGGCCTACTAAACAACGTGCTTGTCATCTAAAATCTGTGTTCTCTTTAGAATAGATATTTTATCACAGCTTAGAAGTCACACCCACTAAGCCTGTTATTTTGATAACTGTGGTCATTCTGTTGAGATGACAGGTGTTTTAAATAGCCTTCTTGTAACTGTCATTTGGAATATTCGCTTGTCATTGTTAAACGTTTATTGGGGATTTGGGACGCTTGGGTGGCTCAGTTGGTTAAGCCGCTGCCTTTGGCTCAGGTCATGATCCCAGAGTCCTGGGATCGAGTCCCACATCGGGCTCCTTGTTCTGTGGGGAGCCTGCTTCTCCCTCTGCCTCTGCCTGCCGCTCTGTCTGCCTGTGCTCGCTCTCTCTCTCTCTCTGACAAATAAATAAATAAAATCTTAAAAAAAAAAAAGTTTATTGAGGATTTAACTGTGGCTCTTTGTAGAGACTTGGGACTCACAGTAGGGTTCAAATTCTAGCTGTACTCTCAAACTGTATAACTGACATTTATATTACTTTGTGACATCTCTGGTCCATTGGGATGTATATGGGCGTATACCTGTGTTTGTGTGGTGTAGGTCTTGTGTAGTTGGCCATAACGTGTTGGAAAGCAGGAATTACCTTGCTTCATTGGTCACACGGACCTACATGCATATTGGGTATGTTTAGATACTTGATTTATACTGAATCGAAGGTAGGATAAGAGAACCTGGAGCAGAGTCGGAAAAGGAAAGTGATTTCAGTTTGATACTGGAAATAGCTGTGTGTTCCTCTGCCAGTTTTAGTCAAAGGGGCTAGCTCATAAATTAGCCAATAGCCAGTATAACATTATCAATAATAAAAGCTACCATCTGAGTACTTGCTGAGAACCAGATGCTGTGCATAGCTTGTGATACACATTTGCACACTGAGTGCTCATATCAGTTGACTTAGTACTCTTACCAGCTGGATTGTGTGTGGGGGGAATCAGAGGCTCTCTTCTGCCCAGCCTTTCCTTTGAACTCCCGGACTCAGTATCCCTTGCCTGTTTCACCTCTCAGATGCCTTAGCAGCCCTTCACACTTCACGGGTTCAAGCCTATGTCCTCATCCAGGGGTTCCTGTCTTAATGAACAGCTCCACTGTGCGTTCACTGAAACCTAAATAGCTTTGGTCCTCCGCTCTCTTCCAGGTCCCATACCGAAGCCTTTACTCTGTCTTGTAACTTTTACCTTCTCCGTGTCTGAATCTGCGTACTTCTCAGCATCTCCTGCCCCAGCTCGGGTGACACTCCTGTGCACCAGTCACCATTCACCCACAGCCTGCCCCCACCCCGCAACCTACACATGGCCGGAGCCGTCCTTCCAGAATGTGTACATGTCATCCTGCTGCTTGGAACACTTTCGTAGCCATAAGAGCCTTTGGACTCTGGCCACACTCCACCTCTCCAGCTTCAGTTTGTAGCACTCTTCCTCTCATCCTGTCCCTTTGGGCTAAATTTGGCCTTTTCTTTCCCTGTACTCCCCAGGCTTGCTTTTTTTTTTTTTTTTTGCAAGGCCTTTGCACATGCTGCTCTCATGATCTGGAATCCTCTTCCTTCCCCTCGCTTGCTGTTGACAGCTACTTATCCTTCCGATCCCATTTTAAGCTTCTTTAGAAAGTTATTTTCTGTCCGTGACAAAGATTACATCTTCTTATTAAATCTTTTCCTACTACCGTGGAACTCCTTGGAGGCACCTGTCACAGTTGCAGCTTTACATTTGTCCACAGTGATTGGCTAGAAGCCTCCTGGAGAAGGTACCTTTCTGTTTTGCTTCATGCTTGCATTTCCGGTTCCATGCATAACACCTGGCTCACTTCTTTGACCTTTTTTCATGGCCCTCTTCATTTGCTAGCTACTCCCTAAACACAGTACCCTTTCCCCCTGTTCCTTGCATGTTCTGACTGTTCTATTTCAGGACTTTTTTTTTTTTTTTTTAACTTGTTATTTTCTTCTGCCCAGACTTGTTGCTTGGACCTCCGGCTCCCTTAAGACTAGTCTTTTTTATTTATTTATTTATTTTTAAAAGATTTTATTTATTTAATTAATTCATTTATTTTTTATTTATTTGACAGAGAGAGAGAGGCAGGAAGAGAGGGAACACAAGCAGTGGGAGTGGGAGAGGGAGAAGTAGGCTTCCTGTCGCACAGGGAGCCTGATATGGGACTTGATCCCAGGACCCGGGGATCATGACCCAAGCTGAAGGCAGATGCTTAACGACTGAACCAACCGGGTGCCTCAAAACTAGTCCTTTTTAAATGTGACTTCCTCAGAGAACCCTTCCCTCACTCCCTGTGTAAAGTAACCCACCCCCACGCAGAGATCCCCTCATTTGTTTCCTTTATGACAATGGCCACGCATCATTATCATTTCCTGTACTCGTTTATTGTGTGTCTCTTCCCAATGGAGTGTAAACTATCAGAGAGCAGAGACTTTGTCTCTCGAGCTTCAGGTAACCCCAGCCCCTAGAATAGTGTGGTAGCAGGCATTCAGTGAGGACTGTTGTTGTTGTTGAGTGATCAAAGTAATGGTAGCAATAAGCACGATCTAAAAATTAGCCATGTGCTATGCGCATTGTTATCCAAGCACTTTTACATATGGTAACTTGCATAATCCCCATTTTACAAATGAAGAATCAGCAGCACAGGGAAGTGAACTAAATTGCTTAAGTAACCCAGCAAAGTGGCCGAACCAGGATTCAAACACAGCTAGCCTCCATGTGTGCTCTTGACTGCTATGCTATACCACCTCTCAGAAAAACGGTTAAAAGTGGTAGGTCAGGGGGCGCCTGGGTGGCTCAGTGGGTTAAGCTGCTGCCTTCGGCTCAGGTCATGATCCCAGAGTCCTGGGATCGAGTCCCGCATCGGGCTCGCTGCTCAGCAGGAAGCCTGCTTCCCTTCCTCTCTCTCTGCCTGCCTCTCTGCCTACTTGTGATCTCTCTCTGTCAAATAAATAAATAAAATCTTTAAAAAAAAAAAAAAAAAAAGTGGTAGGTCAGCAGCCCCAGGACAGAGTCTTGCCTTCATGGAGCAGGAATGGATATCCTTGAGGCTCACACCCCTTCCTTCAGATCTTTGCTCAAACATCACCTTTTAGAGAACCTACTCATGAGCACCTCTTAGGAAAATTGTCTTCCCTCTCCCAGCCCCAGCCCACCTTCCTGTTATCCTGCTTTACTCCCCACTCTCCGCAGCACTCACCATCACTCGATGTGTGTGTTTGTCTCCCTTCCCTAGAACTTAACTCTCTGGGCATGGGACTTTGGCTCTTTTTCGTTCTGTTGTATCTCCCGTGCCTATAGCAGGGACTGGGAGCAGGAGTGCAGTTGGCACTCCCCATATTGACTGATGCTACCACTTTTTCTAAGATGAATGATATTTCGGGGTGCCTGGGTGGCTCGGTGGGTTAAGCCTGTGCCTTCGGCTCAGGTCATGATCTCAGGGTCCTGGGATTGAGCCCTTTGTTGGGCTCTCTGCTCATCAAGGAGCCTGCTTCCCCCACTCTCTCTGCCTGCTTGTGATTTCTCTCTCTGTCAAATAAATCTTTTTTTAAAAAATGAATGATATTTCTCTTGGTAGCTACATGGATATGTGTCCTGTCCACTAGCTGCTTCCCAGGTGTGTTGTTCTGTGTGAGGCTTTTTAGCTAGACTTTATGGCCTCTCTCCACCATGTCGCCCCACTGTTCTACTTCCGCTGGTCATTAAACCAGCATGCTGTTTGGTCAGGTGTCTTGTTACCTGGTCTCCACATCTGTGCAAGAGTCTAGAGTGAGAGCGAGGGTGACTTTGGTGTTATGGCGTGTCTGTTCCAGAAGCCTCTCATCCTGCCCTGCAGAGGAGAAGTCAGCTGAAGTTCAGGGATCGGAGTGGCATAAAAATATTTCATAGCCAGCACCGCAGTACATTCTCATTGCTTCTTCTAAGCCTGTTGTCCGTTTATAAGAGTTGTAAATCGTGGCTGCTTCTAACATTAACCACTGCCTGATCTTAGATTATATTCTGGCAAAATTTAATATATATCATAGTAATGAGATGAGAACTAGCTGGTTCTAAAATAAAGCAAATTTTAAAATGATGGATGATATGTAATGATTTGATTATAATAAAAGAAAAAGTGTTCTAAACAGTTTTTTTTTTTTTTAAGTTAAAAGAGGGAGATTTCACTCATCTACAATTCTGTGAATAATTTCTATTTTGGAGCATAAAAAGGATTTTTTCTGTTAATTTTTGTTGTTGTTGAGCTATCATTGACATTTAACATTGTATTCGTTTTAGGTGTACAACATAATGATTTGATGTATGTGAAATGATTGCCTCACCTGGGTTAGTTAACACCCATCACCACACATGATTACAATTTTTTTCTTATGGTGAGCACTTTTAAGATCTATCTTCTTAGCACCTTTCATGTATACAATACAGTATTGTTAACTGTGGTTGCGGGGCTGTGTGGTACATCTCCAGGATTTATTCATCTTGTAACCGGAAGTTTGTACCTTTTGACTGTTTTTACCATTTTGCCCACGTCCCCAACCCCCACCTCTGGCAACTACCAGTCTATTCTCTGTATCTAGGAATTCAGGTTTTGGGTTTGTTTTTTAAGATGCCACATATAAGTGAGAGAGACCATCCTTTTTTTTTTTTTTTTTTTTTTTTTTTGATTGACTTGGACTTCTTTGCAATATACATATCCAATCTGAGATTTTCAGTTTAGTGCTCTCCCTGTCTCATAAAAATGTATTTCCCTGTGGTTTCTCCTGCTTCTCCTCACCCATAGATCCCATCCTTTATTCACACCAGAGCCCGTAGCCCAGTGTGACTTCAGAGTGGGCCTGAGGGTTACCTGCAAGAGAACCCCCGAGGACCTTTGTTAATAATACAGATCCTGCATGCTTGAGGAGCTTCCTGGTTTTTCTAATATACGTTAAGGCTGGTTTCAAGCAGTGAACCCCTCCATCTGTATGCTAGTCCCTCTGGCTCTTCTGAACTCCCTTTTGCAGCTTGGGTCTTGAAGGGTTGCACACACCTGCATTCTAGACTTTCCCAGGCACTTGTTACCTCATACCTATAGCGCCCATGGATGATTTTTATTTTCTCTTCTCTCTGCTGTATTACTGCTTCTGGTCTTTGGTTCAATAAACGTCAGTCCCTATCTCTTATTCTCCAGCACTCGTATACTGGATGGGGATCCAAAATCTCTCTGTGCCTACTCTCCCTCTGCCCTCTCTTGGAGAGGCCTCTGGTTCTCACTTGAACAAGACTCCCAGATCTCTCTCTCTAGCTCTTCCTCATCTAATGGGACTTCTGGCCCATAGCTTGAATGGCTCTCTGGTTACCTCTGATTGCATACCACTGTCACTCCAGCTTCAGCACCACTGAAACTAGACAGGTCACCCTGTAGCCAAGTTCTTTTTCTTTCACGTTGATTATGAAATAATACTGATTTGTTTTAATTGCAGGCTCTTCAGCAAAAGCCCTTGTCAGTTTAAAAGGTAAGATCATAGCACGATTCTGTAGGTATGGCATAAGCTAGAAACTTAATTCATTAAATTGATTTGGGTACAGTCTTTTCTGTCTAAATTAAGATTCAGTATAGCTTTCAAATATTGGTTTTCACTGATGATAATTTTAAATTCATGGGCTGTTTTTAGGAGAATTGGTCCTTGGTTGTTGGAAATTATTAAGAATTTTTTCCCTGAGAACTATTGATTAAAGACTTTTTTCTTTTTTTAATTTTTTAAGTAAGCTCTATGCCTGGTATGGGGTGTGGGACTTGAACTCACCACCTGGAGATCAAGAGTTGCACGACTCCGCCAACTGAGCCAGTCAGACACCCCAAGAACTTTTTTTTTTTTTTTTAAGATTTTTAAGTAATCTCCACACTGAATATGGGGCTTGAACTCATCACCCTAAGGTCAAGAGTCACATGCTCCCCATGAGCCAGCCAGGTGCCCCAAACCCCAGGAACTTTTCAACTAGACATTGCAGACGTCTTACTAGAGTGAAAGCATTTATTGAGTAGCTGTGTTCAGCTGTATTTTTGCTGAAGAGTTTATATTTTTAGCGGGGCACCTTTGTGGCTGAATCAGTTAAGCATCTGGCTCTTGACCTCAGCTCAGGTCTTAACCTCAGGGTCCTGAGTTCGAGCCCTGCATTGGGCTTCATGCTGGGTGTGGAGCCTACTTTAAAAAAAAAAGGAGCTTATATTTTTAGGAAGTCTGCTTTCTAATAATAATGCAAGTCTCTTGAAATAAAAAAATGTCAGTACTTTTCTTTTCCTGAGAACAGGTTTATACATGTTCCTTGCTCTTTCTTTCTGCACATAACTTAGACCAACCCTCTTACTGTAGTTTGTTTTTAATTTTTGCTTGAGCAAGATTCTACTAAGTAAGTACACCTGGAACCAAGCCATGCTCATAAATTCCCTAGTACTTTTAGTTTTGAAAGCTATTGTATTGTGCTTTGGATTGGTGATTTACCAAATCAAGTCCTGGCTTGAGGACACTTACTTCCAGAACTACCCTAATTTATTTGCCTAGCAGGATCAACCCTGGCCCACCTTTTTTCTTTTATATTTAAAACATAACATCTGAAAAAGTATTCCATTATTCTTTTCCTTCCAATATAAAAACTGTTTCTTTTTTTAAAAAAGACATATACAAGTGATATATTTCTTACAGAAAAAAAATTAGGAAATGCTGATAAGCAGCTAGAAGAAATGAAAATAACTCTCTTGGGTGTATTCATCCTAGCTTTCTAGGTCTTTCTCTATATAAACATATCCTTTTTATAAAAACTAAACTACCATTCTGTATTTTCATAATATGTCTAATCAATTACTTGATTGGGTTTTTTCTGGTTGCATACAACTCTGAAGACATTTCTTTGAATCAAGGAAAACAGAAACACCCACACATTTTATTTTTGTATATCTATGGTTTCACTTACTGAAGCAGGAAACATTTAGAAATATACTCTAAATTCAAGGATAGAAGCTTTTCCCATTTTTCCATTGCACTGTTTCAATCAGATTGTACTTAAGCTTCTTAGCAAATTAGAATAAAGGAATTACTAAAAACACAAAGAAAGAAACCACACATATTTTAATGTGAGAATTTAATACTTTCACGATGCAGTGCCTTGTCAAATTATATAGAATTTGGCAAAAAAAAAAAAAATACAGGAGAGATTTTTCATTTGTAATAAACCGAAATTACTGTGATCAGTATATTTTTTCCATATTGGTAAATATTTTAGATATATTGCTATTAATAAAAAGGCAATATTCATTGTATAAAATCCTTTGAACTAAACTGAAATCTTACTAGTAATAATTACTTATTACAGAGGGAAGCTTATCTAACACATGGAATGAAAAGTACAGCTCTTTACAAAAAACACCTGTTTGGAAAGGCAGGAATACGGGCTCCACTGTGGAGATGGTAAGGAATTAGTTCTTCTTACTCTTTAGAATATGACAGCTAAATTGTTTGTATGATTGTCACATGTGTAGCTCTTATAGGACAGTAAGAGTTTTCCAGGGTTCTTCCTGACTCCAAGCATTTGAGTCTTTAAGTGCCATTGAGTGTAGTATACAATCATACTTAGATAAACAGTCTGTAGCTTTTGATAATCTGGTTATCAGTAAGCATTTGTTAAGTAATTGCAGTTTCTTTAAATAGGAGAAAAAAACCTCCCAACAACCCCAAATTATCCTTTATGTAAAAAAGTTCACTCGGTTCTGGTCCCTGCAAAAAGATGTATAAATAAGTGGTGAGATAATAAAATCTTGTGTAGGTCAAGGGTAAATACATGTAAGTTAGAAGGGCAGAAGGGGCTTCTTTCAGGGCTCTGGAGTATTAGACTCTTGGTAGGTTTAATTTTCAGGGGTCAGTGCCTCTAGCCTTGACCCAGTTGGGTGCTGCCCATATGTTGTTAGCCCTCTGTAGCTACCTCCCTTCTGACTAAGCATGGAAGTCCGTCTGCAGCGGTGGGAGAAGGGTTTGAAATAGGATGTTGGTATGATTGGACTATTATTTCTGTTGTTCTGCCTGAACGAGGCCTCTGAACCTGGGGTGGACTGTAAAATTGTTCATATTTTCAGACCCTTTAGTGTATCAAGTCCTCTGAGTACTTCAACAAGTTAGTTCTGGTTCTGTAGTCTTGTTTGGCCTACAGTCACTTACCAAATACCTACGACAGGTGTCTTGTACTGTCACTCACAGATGGAAATTCGGTTAACAATTTTTGGCAACGCATCTAGTACATTATTTTACGTTGAGAGTGACTCTTTAGAGCAATCTAATAACTTCATCCAGCCCACGCAGCCAACACAGCGTGTGATACACCCAACTGCTCTTAATCCAGGCACTAACATCATGAGAACTGGAATTTCCAGAACTTGTTTTCCTCTCGTCACCATTCAAGGCTGCTAAGAATACTCAGGTTCCAGTTTTAATTATTAGCTAGGTGTTTCATTTAGTCATCAGCTAGATGTTTTGATTGTTAAAAAATTGCATAAATATGTACTACTTTGTAAATCTGTTTGTATTGGATGCAGTTTACTTTGTATTACCCATCCTTACCGTTCCAGGCCACTGATAGTCCAGCATTAGCTGTGTCTCTCAAGTATACAATTGTATTTTGGAATAAAAATGGAAAGTGTTCAATCTTTTTATTAAACAAATTTCTACCGTAGCCTTTCAGAAATTCAAAACGAAGTCGACTCTTTTCTGATGAAGATGACAGACAGATAAATACAAGGTCACCCAAAAGAAACCAGAGAGTTGCAATGGTCCCACAGGTATGTGTATCGCTAGTGTTTTGTTCCATGTGAAAGGAAGTGACCAATTGCTCAGCATAATAAAGTTTCTTTTTTATTATTCTGTTATATTTTGAGTAACAAGTTCTTTTTCAAGTCACCGCTCCAACTCAGCTCTTATATTAGTCATCTAAAAAGGTCACTATTTATTGATGGACTTTTCCCGGGAGTAGAAAGCCGGTCCTCAGTCTTACAAACGCACACTTTTAAGCATTGAGAGGAGAGTGACTTTAAGCAGATAGATTTGGCAATAGGGAATCAGTTTGGAGTTTTGCATGGAAATGAGGGGGGGAAAACATTTTACTTTATCACAGAGGAAAGTGTGTTGAAGACTAACTTACCCAAAGGAGGAAACTGTGTAGCATGAAGTCATATCTTCTTTTTCATTTTTGGCATTTTTTTTCAATAAGAGAATAATTTATTTGATTTCCTCTCATTAGTTTTTTAACTTTTTTTGAATTAAAGTGAAATGAACAGACAGGGTTATGTTAGTTTTGGGTATACAGTGCTATGATTCAACAGTTCTATACATTATTCAGTGCTCATCATAAGTGTACTCTTTAAGGATTTATTTATTCATTTTAGAGAGAGAGAACAGGGTGGGTAGGGGTAGAGGAAGAGGGAAAATCTCAAGCACTCTGAGCCGAGCACAGAGCCTGACTCTGGGGCTCAATCCCACAACCCTGAGATCACAACCTGAGCCAAAACCAAGAGTTGGACTCTTAACTGACTGTGCCACCCAGGCGCCCCACGCTAAGTGTACTCTTAATTCCCTTCTCCTAGTTCACCTATCCCCCCACCCACCACCTTCCCTTTAGAATCACCAATTCTCTGTATTCAAGACTCTGGAGTTTTGTTTTGTTTTGTTTTCTTTCTTTCTTTGTTTCTTAAAATCCATGTATGAGTGAAATCATATTTATCTTTTTCTAATTTATTTCATTTGTCATCATACTCTGTAACATTACCCATGTTGTTGCAAATGGCAAGATTCCGTTCTTTTTTATTGCTGAATAGTATTCCATTATGTATATGTATATAATATATTTCATATATGCCATCCGTTTATCTATGGATAGACACTTGGGCTGCTTCCATATCTTGTCTATTGTAAATAATGCTGCAGTAAACACAGTAATCTATTTTTTCAGATTAATGTTTTTGTTTTCTTTGGGTAAATAACCAGTAGTAGGATTATTGAATCAGAAGATAATTCTGTTTTTAATTTTTTTGAGTAACCTCCATACTGTTTTCCAGAGTGGCTACACCAGTTTACATTCCCATCAACAGTGCACAAGGGTTCCCCTTTCTCCATGTCCTCGCCAACACTTGTTATTCCCTGTGTTTTTTATTTTAGCCATTCTGACCGGTGTCAGGTAATATCACACTGTAGTTTTAATCTGCATATCCTCAGTGATTAGTGATGTTGAACATCTTTTCATGTGTCTGTTGGCTGTTTATAGATCTTCTTTGGAAAAGTGTCAATTCAGATCCTCTGCCTATTTTTCCATTGGGTAGTTGGTTGATTTTTTTTGTTCTTTTTTTGGGGGGGGGTGTTGACTTGTATAACTTCTTTTTTAAAATAATTTTTAAAGTAATTCTAGTTTTCTGATTCATTTTATTTATTTTTTAAAGATTTTATTTATTTGGGCACCTGGGTGGCTCAGTGGGTTAAAGCCTCTGCCTTAGGCTCAGATCCTGGGATGGAGCCCTGCAACAGGCTCTCTGCTCAGCAGGGAGCCTGCTTTCCTTCCTCTCTCTCTGCCTACCTCTCTTCCTACTTGTGATCTCTGTCTGTCAAAGATATAAATAAAATCTTTGGGGAAAAAAAAGGTTTTATTTATTTGAGAGAGAGCTCACAAGCATTGGGAGGGGAGAGGGCAAAGGGAGAAACAGACTCCCCACCAAGTAGGGAGCCCAATGCGGGACTTGATCCCAGGACTCCGAGATCATGACCTGAGCCAAAGGTAGATACTTAACGACTGAGCCACCCAGCGCCCCAGTTCTTTTTTTTTCTTAATTTAAAATTAAAAAAAAAAAAGGCCTATTTATTTTAGAAAGAGAGTGTGGAGGGTGGGAGGGACACAGGGTGAGGAAGAGTCTTAAGCAGACTCCTGCACTGAGCACAGAGCCCAATTCAGAGCTCAGTCTCATGACCCGGAGGGCACAACCTGAGCCGAAACCAAGAGCTGGACGCCCAACCGACTACACCACCCAGCACCCACCCCTCCCTTTTTTTTTTTTAACACCCACCCCCCTTTTTTTTTCAGCATATGTGCTGCTGAAGTGAGCCCAGCACCCACCCCTTTTAAAAAAAATTTTTTTAGGGTGCCTGGGTGGCTCAGTTGGTTGGGTGACTGCCTTTGGCTCAGGCCGTGGTCCTGGAATCCCAGGATCAAGTCCCATGTCGGGCTCCTTGCTTGGTGGGGAGTCTGCTTCTCCCTCCGACCTTTCCCCTCTCATGCTCTCTCTCTCTCTCTCTCTCTCTCAAATAAATAGATAAAACCTTAAAAAAATTTTTTTTAAAGGTTTTACTTATTTATTTGTCAGAGAGCACAAGCAGGGGGATTGGCAGGCAAAGGGAGAGGGAGAAGAACCCTGAGATGATGACCCGAGCTGAAGGCAGATGCTTAACTGGCCAAGCCACCCAGGCATCCCTTTTTTTTTTTAATTAAAAATATGTTCATTTATTTATTTTAGACTTGTATAAGTTCTTTATATATTTTGGATATTAACCCCTTTTGGCATTTTTTTTTTAAAAGATTTATTTATTTATTTATTTGACAGAGATCGCAAGTAGGCAGAAAGAGAGGAGGAAGCAGGCTCCCCACTGAGCAGAGAGCCCAGTTCGGGGCTCCATCCCAGGACCCTGGGATCGTGACCTGAGCCAAAGGCAGAGGCTTTAACCCACTGAGCCACCCAGGCGCCCCTATTTTAAAGATTTTACTTATTTATTTGACACAGAGAGCAAGTGAGTGAGCACAAGCAGGGAGGGGCTGAGGCAGAGGGAGAAGCAGACTTCCCTCTGAGCAAGGAGCCCAATGTGGGATCTCCATCTCAAGACTCTGGGATCATGACCTGAGCCTTAGCAGATGCTTAACTGACTGAGC
Organism: Lutra lutra; assembly: GCF_902655055.1. Lineage (NCBI taxonomy): Eukaryota > Metazoa > Chordata > Mammalia > Carnivora > Mustelidae > Lutra > Lutra lutra. The sequence goes on from NC_062292.1 coordinate 29,191,146, forward strand.
TACCCCGGCGCTCCTCCCCTCTATTTATTAGGAAATTTTTCAAACCTACAGAAAATTGGTCTTTATGACTGTGAACCCATCCTGCCCCATCTCTGTCCACTGGCCTTCCCCAGGCACATAATTCCTTCTGGAGCTAGTTTGCAAAGTGCTTTCTGCTTCCCAACCATATGGGGCAGTTACAAATAAGACAAACATGATATGAGACTCCTTCTAATATGTGAAAAGTTTTTATATCCTATGAGTTTTCTCTTTTCTTCTTTTAACATACCTATTTCTATCTTCATTCATATGACGTGGCTTGTTCTCTTCCCCTTCTAATCCCAATCTGCTGTATTCTGTGGGTTTCTTTAAGGAGCCCTGTCCGGAGCTGATTAATTCTAAAAACCAACTTTTACTGAGTACTTAGTGTGTGCCAGATTCTGTATTGTTTTGTTTTGTTTTGTTTTTTAAAGATTTTTATTTATTTATTTGACAGACAGAGATCACAAGCAGGCAGAGAGGCAGGGAAGCAGGTTTCCTGCTGAGCAGAGAGCCCAACGACGGGCTCGATCCCAGGACTCTGGGATCATGACCTGAGCTGAATGCAGAGGCTTTAACCCACTGAGCCACCCAGGTGCCCCAGATTCTGTTTTAAGCACTGCGTATATGTGGCTTTGATTTAGTCTTTGGCAACTGATGACCTAGGCTATGGTCTTATTTCCCATTTTCAGCTGAGGAAACAGACACAGGCAAGTAACCTGCTCCCCATCCCAAAGCTGGCAAGTGAAGGCTGACACACAAATGACCTGCAGCCTGTCTCCGGGTCTCCTTTTTTCTGTTGTCCTAACAGCTTTATTTTTATTTATTTTTTTAAGAGTTATTTATTTTAGAGCAAGTGGTGGTGGCAGGCGTGGGGGCGTGCAGAGGGATAGGGGAAGTGGACTCCCTGCTGAGCACAGAGGCTGCTATGGGGCCTCAGTCTTAACAACCCTGAGATTGTGACCCCAGTGGAAGGCAAGAGTCAGATTCTCAACCAGTGGAGCCACCCAGGCATCCCTGGTCTATATTTTCTGCCAACAATACATCATAGTGTCTATTTTCCGAAACGCTTGCCAGTTCAGTATATGAACAAACATGTAGGTTGTTGCCAATCTGGTATTCACATCTCCCAGGTTCTAGGTGGCATTCCATCTATGAGGGATGTCAAGGTACTTTTCATGTATGTTTAAAAATGATTTCTTTCCTGTAAATTTTTTTTTCCTATTTTCTGTTAGATTCTTGGTCATTTTCTTATTCATTTGTAAGAATTTTGTATATAATTAAGAATATTAGGCCTTTAGTTGCTTGTATTGGTTGTAATTTTTTTTAGCTTATAGTTTGGCTTTTGACCTTGTTTCTGTATTTTTACCATGTAGGATTGAAAAAAAACTTAAGGTCAAAACTGTCTTTGCTTTTATGACTTCTTGGTTTATACTTACTCAGAAAGATCTTCCCTAGTCTAAAATTTGTACTTTTTGAATTCACTCAAATTAATTTCATTTTTTTTAACGCTTTAATTTTCAATCCATCTGGAATTTATTTTGGAGTAAAGAATGAGGTAATACTGCAACCTTGTTTGTTTTGTGTGTGTGTGTGTGTGTGTGTGTGTGTGTCCCCACCTCCCACCCCCAGGACTACTTAGTTGTCCTGATAACATTGAGTGAGTAATCTTTATACATTGATTTAAAATGCTGCCTGTATCACAAGTTAAATTCCTATATGTATTTAGGATTATTTCTAGACTTTGAATCTATCTACGTCTAGTATGTCTCTGTATGTGCTAGTGTCAAATTATTTTAATGTGGCTTTATGTAGTGTTTTAATATCTGGTAAGACATTATTACATATCCACATATCCTTTTTTTAGGTTTTCCTAAGATTCTTTTTTTTTTTTTTCTAAGATTTTATTTATTTATTTGACAGAGATCACAAGTAGGCAGAGAGGCAGGTAGAGAGGGGGGTGGGAAGCAGGCTCCCTGCTCAGCAGAGAGCCCAATGCAGGGTTTGGTCCTAGGACCCTGAGATCACGACCTGAGCCAAAGGCAGAGGCTTAACCCACTGAGCCACCCAGGCGCCCTTTCCTAAGTATTCTTGCACATTTATTTTTCCATAGGTACTTTAGAATCAACGTGGCTAGGAAAAAATCCTGTTAGGATTTTTCTTGGCATTGTGCTAATATTATGAATAAATTTATGCTGTGTGTCATAGTTGTAGCATTGAAACTATCTAAGAACTGGTTTTAGTTTCATTTATTTTTTTTTAATTTTTATTTTTTTTAAAGATTTTATTTGTTTATTTGACAGAGAGAGATCACAAGTAGACAGAGAGGCAGGCAGAGAGAGAGAGAGAGGGAAGCAGGCTCCCCGCTGAGCAGAGAGCCCGATGCGGGACTCGATCCCAGGACCCTGAGATCATGACCCGAGCCGAAGGCAGTGGCTTAACCCACTGAGCCACCCAGGTGCCCCGGTTTTAGTTTCATTTAATTCAAGCCTTGTTGTCCCTCTGTAGACTTCAAAATATTTTCTCATGTCGATCTTGAACATTTATTAAGTATATCCCTGGGTTTTTAATACTTTTGTGCTTGTCATTTTGGCTTTCATAAACAGGATATATATTCTGTTCTACTGTAACTAGCTCTTACTTATACAGAGAAAAGAGGGTTTTCTTTTTTAAGATACTGATTTTTGTATGTCGACTTTGTATTTGCCCACTTTATTCAATTCTCTTACTATTTTATTTCATTTTTTTAAAGATTTTATTTTTTTTATTTGATATACGGAGATCACAAGTAGGCAGAGAGGCATGCAGAGAGAAACGGGGAAGCTGTGGGGCTCAATCCCAGGACCCTAAGATCATGACTCGAGTCGAAGGCAGAGGCTTAACCCACTGAGTCACCCGGGCACCCTAATTCTCTTACTATTTTAAATGGTTAGGTTGTTTTCTTTTTCTTTCTTTTTTTTTGAGATTTTATTTATTTGACAGAGATACAGAGAGAGAGGGAACACAAGCAGGGGAGTGGGAGTGGGCTTCCTGCTGAGCAGGGAGCCTGATGCGGAGCTTGATTCCAGGACCCTGGGATCCTGACCTGAGCTGAAGGCAGATGCTTAATGACTGAGCCACCCAGGCGCCCCTGTTTTCTTGAGTTTTCAAGGACAGTCATATCATCTGGAAATAATGGTTTTGTTTTCTCCTTTACAGTTTTTATTCCTCTTATTGGATAATTCCATCAAAACAATGTTAAAAATTGTAGTGATTGTCAACATCTTGGTCACATTCTTCACTTTAATGACAGTGTTTTTAGTATTTTAACATTGAATATGATAATGACTTTTGGATTGGAATGAGGAGAAATAAATTTTATAGGTTAAGAAGGTATCCGTCTATTTTTGTTTTCTTCTTCAGTAGAGCTAAAGGTCTGTCAGTTTTGTTGATATTTTCAAAGAACTCTTGGCACCTGGGTGGCTCAGTCAGTTAAATGTCTGCCTTCAGTTCACGTCATGATCCCGGGGTCCTGGGATTGAGTCCCGCTTTAGGCTCCCTGCTCAGCAAGGAGTCTGCTTGTCCCTCTCCCTCTGCCCCTCCCCCTGCTCTCTCCTGTGTACTCTCTCTCTCTCTCTCAAATAAATGAATAAAACTTTAAAAAATTTTTTTTTTCTTTTTAGGATTTTATTTATTTATTTGAAAGAGAGAGCACAAGTGGGGGAGGAGCAGACAGAGGGAGAAGCAGGTTCCCTGCTGAGCAAGGAGCCTGATGAGGGGCTCCATCCCAGGACCCTGGGATCATAACCTGAGCTGAAGGCAGCCACTTAACCGACTGAGCTACCCAGGCACCCCTAATAAATATTTGTTTTCATTATCTTGTCTCTTATTTTTCTATTTCGCTTATTTCTGCTTTAATTTTTATTTCCTTCTTTCTACTTGCATTGGGTTTTCTTTGCTCTTCTTTTTCTAGCTTCTTATTCTTAAGAAGAACAGGTTATTTATTTGAGATCTTTGTCTTTTTCTAATATAGGCATTTACCTAATAAATTAACCCCTCTTCTGCCTCCCCTACCCCAGGCACTGCTTTAACTGTATCATTTAACTTTTGACATATTGTATATTTTTAGTCATTCTGTCTAATTCTGTTGAGAGTTTTTGTTAATGAATATTGAATTTTATCCAGTATCTTTAGCACCAGTAGAGGTGACCACATGATTTTTATTGTTTTTATTCATTAATAATGACAGACAGTCTCAGTAGTTTTCTAATACTGGACCACCCTTTCGTTCTGGACACAAATTCCACCTGATTGTGTTGTATTCTTTTGATGTTCTGATGATGTTTATCTGGTACCTTTTTTAAAAGCTTTTAAAAATTTGAGATAACATTGACAGAACATCATATGTTTCAGGTACACAACATAATGATTTGATATTTGTGTACATGATGAAATGATCACATTAAGTATATAGTTAACATCTGTCACCACAGTTACAAACTTTTTTTCTCATGATAAGAACCTTTAAAATCTGTTAACAACTTCTATTTTTATTTATTTATTTATTTTTTAAAGATTTTATTTATTTACTTGACAGAAACAGAGAGATCACAAGTAGTCAGAGAGGCAGGCAGAGAGAGAGGAGGAAGCAGGCTCTCTGCTCAGCACGGGGGTCGATCCCAGGACCCTGGGGCTCGATCCCAGGACCCTGAGATCATGACCTGAGCCGAAGGCAGAAGCTTTAACCCACTGAGCCACCCAGGTGCCCCTATTTTTTATTTTTTAAAAGATTTTATTTATTTGACAGAGAGAGAGACAGCAAGAGAGGAACACAAGCAGGGGGAGTGGGTGAGGGAGAAGGCTCCCCATTGAGCAGGAATCCCAATGCGAGGCTCGATCCCAGGACCCTGGGATCACGACCTGAACCAAAGGCAGACACTTCACCGACTGAGCCCCCCAGGCGCCCCTGTTGGTAACTTTTAAATATGCAATACAACGTACACTGTAGTTACCGTGCTGTGCATTACATCCCCACGACATAATGACTTTTAAGTTTGTAGCTTTTGACCCCTTTCAACCCGTTTCACTCCTTCCTTCCCAGCAACCACCAGTCTGCTCTCTGTATTTATGAGTTTGTATTGTGTATTGTATGTTTTTTTGTTTGTTTGTTTGTTTGCTTTGGTCTGTTTTGTTTTTCAGGGGAGGTTTTTTGGTCTTTCTCTGACTTATTTCACTTAGCATAATGCCCTCAAGGCCCATTCATATTACTGCAAACAGCAAGGTATCATTCCTTTTTTATAGCTGAATGATATTCGTGTGTGTGTGTGTGTGTGTGTGTGTGTGTGTGAGAGAGAGAATGTGTGTGTGTGAATGTATGTATATGTATATATACACCACATCCTCTTTATCCATTCATCCATTAATGAACACTTAGGTTGCTTCCATGTCTTGACTGTTGTAAATAATACTTCTGGAGCATTGGCATGCAGATATCTTCTCAAGTTAGTGTTTTTGTTTGCTTCAGATAAATTTCCAGCAGTGGAATTATTGAATTATAAGGTAGTTCTATTTTTAATTATCTGAGGATCCTCCATACTGTATTCCACGGTGGCCTCACCAATTTACATTCCCACTAACACCGCCTGAGGGTTCCCTTTTTTCCACATTTTCACCAACACTTGTTATTTCTTATCCTTTTGATTCTAGTTATTCTGAAAGGTATGAGGTGATATCCCATTTTGGATTTGCATTTCCCTGATGAGTGGCTGAGCACCTTTTCATGCATCTGTTGGCCATCTGTATGTCTTTGGGAAGATGTCTCTTCAGATACTTTGCCCATTTTTTAATTGGATTGGTTTTTTGCTATTGAGTTGTATGAGTTTTGATTTATTTTGGATACTGTTTGTCAAATTTACAATTCACAAATATTTTCACCTATTCTGTAGATTGCCTTTTCATGTTGTTGATGGTTTTTTCTGCTGTGCAGAAGGTTTTTAGTTTGGTGTAGCCCCACTTGTTAATTTTTCTTTTCTTTTTTTTTTTTTTTTTTTTTGATGCCTTTGCTTTTGGTGTCAAAAAAAATCATCACCAAGACCAGTGTCTAGGAGCTTACCACTTACATATTTTCCTAGATTTTATGGTTTCAGGTCTTAATATTTAAGTCTTTAATCTATTTTTTTTTAAGATTTTATTTATTTATTTGACGGACAAAGATCACAAGTAGGCAGAGAGGCAGGCAGAGGGGGGTGTGGGGAAGCAGGCTCCCCGCTGAGCAGAGACCCCCCCCCCATGTGGGGCCCGATCCCAGGACCCTGAGAGCATGACCTGAGCTAAAGCAGAGGCTTAACCCCACTGAGCCACCCAGGTGCCCCTAATCTATTTTTTTTAATTTATTTTTTCTTATTTTTTTTAGAGAGGGAGAGGAGCCCACATGGCACTTGATCTCATGACCCTGAGATCATGACCTGAGCCAAAGTCAAAGTTGGATGCTTAACTGACTGATCCACCCACGGGCCCCAACTCTTTAGTAATATAGTTCTGTGTATAGTGTAAGATACTGTCTAGTTTCATTCTTCTGTATGTGACGGTCCAGTTTTCCCAACACCATTTATTGAAGAAAATATCCTTTCTTCATTGTATATTCTTGCCTCCTTTGTTGTAAATTAATTGACCACATATGCATGCATTTATTTCTGGGCTCTCTATTCTGTTTTATTGATCTGTGTATCTTTTTTTGTTAATATGATACTATTTTGATTACCATAGCTTGTAATGTAGTTTGAAATTAGGGAGCTTGATGCCTCTAGCTTTGTTCTTTGTTCTCAACATTGCTTTGGGTATTTGGGATCTTTTGTGCTTCTATACAAATTTTAGGATTGTCCTACTTCTGTGAAAAATTGGAATTTTCATAGGAATTGCATTGAATTTTAGATTGTTTTATTTTATTATTTTTTTTTTTTAAGATTTTATTTATTTATTTGACAGAGAGAGATCACAAGTAGACGGAGAGGCAGGCAGAGAGAGAGAGAGAGAGGGAAGCAGGCTTCTTGCTGAGCAGAGAGCCTGATGTGGGACTCGATCCCAGGACCCTGAGATCATGACCTGAGCCGAAGGCAGCGGCTTAACCCACTGAGCCACCCAGGCGCCCTGAATTTTAGATTGTTTTAGATAATATGGGAGGGTCCTGGGATTAAGCCCTGCCTTGGGCTCCCTGCTCAGCACAGAGTTTGCTTCTTTCTCTCCCACCCCCTCGCCCCCAACTCGTGGGGTCTCTCTCTTCCAGATAAATAAAATCTTAAAAAAAAAAATAAAGGGACACCTGGGTGGCTCAATGGGTTAAAGTCTCTGCCTTCGGCTCAGGTCGTGATCCCAGGTTCCTGGTATCGATCCCTGCTTCGGGCTCTCTGCTTGGTGGGGAGCCTGCTTCCTCCTCTCTCTCTGCCTGCCTCTCTGCCTACTTACGATCTCTGTCTGTCAAATAAATAAATAAAAATCTTTAAAAAGGGGGGGTGCGCCTGGGTGGCTCAGTTTGTTGAGCCACTGCCTTCGGCTCAGTTTGGGGTCCCTGGGTCCTGGGATCCCATTGTCGGGCTCCTGGCTCTGCAGGCGGTCTGCTTCTCCCTCTGACCTCCCCTCGCATGTTCTCTCTTACTCTCTCTCTCTCAAATAAATAAATAAAACCTTTAAAAAATAAATAAAGTCATGCAAACAAGTGATATTTTTTGACATTTTCTTTTATTATCCTTTGGAAGATTTTATCTGCTTATGCTGTCTTTATAAAAATAATTGGGAAGTGAGGTGCCTGGGTGGCTCAGTCGAGCGTCTGCCTTCTGCTGAGGTCATGATCCCAGGGTCCAGAGATCCAGCCGGGCATCCACCTCCCTGCTTGGCAGGAGGCCTGCTTCTCCCTCTCCCCCTGCTTGTGTTCCCTCTCTCACTGTTTCTCTGTCAAATAAATAAATAAAATCTTAAAAAAAAAATAGTTGGGAAGCTCCCTCTTTTTTTTTTTTTTCATTGAATTAAAACATTTTAATAGCATTGGTGCTGTGATTGATACAGAATTCAGTGGTGAAAACTTCTGGGCCTGGTGGTTGTTTGTTTGCATTTTCTCTCTCTGTCACAATTACCTTCTTCTTTTTTTTTTTTTTTAAGATTTTATTTATCTATTTGAGATAGAGCATGAAAGGGGAGAGGGTCAGAGGGAGAAGCAGACTCCCCATGGAGCTGGGAGCCCAATGCGGGGCTCCATCCCAGGACTCCGGGATCATGACCTGAGCTGAAGGCAGTTGCTTAACCAACTGAGGCACCCAGGAGTCCACAATTACCTTCTTCCTATGTACTTAAATTGAAATTGTATCTCAGTGTAAACATGGTGGGGGCAAATGATTTCACCTTCCTTGTCAGAATATGTTATAAAACTGGAGGCTTTACCTTTGTAGGAAATACTCAGAATGTTTATTAAATAACAAAAAAATTTATGCTGCTGAATCTTTTTGAGCACTTAATGATAATCTACCTTTTTACAAATGTATTTGACATTATAGATGTTCATTTTTACCTGATGAACCTATAATTAATGTCTGTTTTTTAATTGTATAGAAATTTACGGCAACAATGTCCACACCAGACAAGAAAGCCTCACAGAAGATTGGTTTCCGATTACGTAACCTCCTCAAGCTTCCCAAAGCACATAAATGGTGCATATATGAATGGTTCTACTCAAATATAGATAAGTACGTATCATGGCTTACGTCGTGGATGTCACCTGAACCAGAAATTCTCAAACATTATAAGCTGTTTTCTGTAGGTCTGTTTTGATTCTTTTTTTCTCCGATTTCTTCTTTCTGTTCTTCATTTTACTTTGATCCATATCCATTCCTCACATGTTGTTTTTCTCCTTCTCCCTTCACAGAAGTGGTTATACATTTTTGTGAAAACTCAAATGAAAATATAATCCATATTATAATTTGCAAAGGCCGTGGATTTGAGAGACCGTAGAACAGAGTTCCCGTATTTGTAATGAACAAGAAATGTTTTTTCCTTTTATTTTTTTTAAAAGATATTTGTTTATTTATTTTAGAGCATAAGCGGGGAGAGAGGAAGGGGGAGAGGCAGACTCCCTGCTGAACAGGGAGCCCTATGCGGAGCTTGATTCCAGGACCTCGGACCATAACCTGAGCTGAAATGAAGAGTCGGATGCTTAACTGAGCCACCCAGGCACCCCTAAACAAGATGTATTTTATACATCTTGAGATTTTATTTTATTTTTTTTAAAAGATTTTATTTATTTATTTGACAGAGATCACAAGTTGGCAGAGAGGCAGGCAGAGAGAGAGGAGGAAGCAGGCCCCCTGCTGAGCAGAGAGCCTGAAGTGGGGCTTGATCCCAGGAACCTGGGATCATGACCTGAGCTGAAGGCAGTTGCTTGACCCACTGAGCCACCCAGGCGCCCCTATACATCTTGAGATTTTAAATGCTAGTGTATTGGTAGAGAAGCAGTTACTAATGGTACAAATGATTCAGTAAAATTTTTAGAATAGTCTTTCTTTTCTCATTCTTTCTTTCTTTTTTTTTTTTTTTAAGGATTTTAGTCATTTATTTGAGAGAAAGAGAGAGAGAACACCAGGACAGGGGAGGGGCAGAGGGAGAGGGAGAAGCAGACTCCCCTCTGAGCAGGGAGCCCAATGCCAGGACCCTGGAATCATGACCTAATCCTGGAGAGGCCTCCAGTTTTCTAAAATTGATTTAATCTCAAGGAGGACTCCATGGTGTTGGTATTACCTTTGGGAAAAAGATAAATTGTAGCTAACATTGTTTGTCCTCACTGGATATAAGGACAGTGCTAGGATATACTAGGATGTACTCATACATGAGATTTAGCAAAAATCAGTGTCTCCTAGAATCTCCAGCACAGTCAGTATTTCTTGAGTAACTTGTATACATTGGTTGTTTCACAGATAACACTTTTAGTTTTAGCACTTTGAATTTGTGCCTGTTTTCTTTTTTTTAATTTTATTTTTTTAATTTATTTATTTGACAGAGAAAGAGATCACAACTAGGCAGAGCGGCAGGCAGAGAGAGGGGGGGCAGCATACTCCCTGCTGAGCAGAGAGCCTGATGTGAGGCTTGATCCCAGGACCCTGAGATCATGACCTGAGCCAGAGGCAGAGGCTTAACCCACTGAGCCACCCAGGTGCCCTTTGTGCCTGTTTTGTATATGTTCTGGGCAGAAGTGAAAGATGGCACTTGGTGATTAGTATAATGCTGAAAATTAGAAAGCATATTTTGAAATTTATGCCCCTGAAGTAACTTATCGTGTCTTAACCATTAAAATACCATTCTGTTTTATAGGCCACTGTTTGAAGGTGATAATGACTTCTGTGTGTGTCTGAAGGAATCCTTTCCGAATTTAAAAACAAGAAAGTTAACAAGAGTAGAATGGGGAAAAATCAGGCGACTTATGGGAAAACCACGGAGGTAAAAATAATATTTTTATTAAAAAATGAAATCAGTAATTTAGTTTGTAGTGTAATTACCACATTGATTCTTTTTCATCATCACAAAGACTAGTACTGAAACATTCCTTTTCAGAATAATTATATCTTAAATATATCCTGTTAACCAGCTTACAGGTAGGTGCTTTTTATACCTATGCGTCTTAAAATTAAATATACAATTCCATTTTTGTTCAAATTACAGGCTTTTATATAATTTTCTTACATTGTCTATGCCCACTATGTTCCAAAAAATATTTTATTTGTTTTTTAAAAAGATTTTATTTATTTATTTGACAGAGATCACAAGGTGGCAGAGAGGCAGGCAGAGAGAGGTGGGGAAGCAGGCTCCCTGCTCAGCAGAGAGCCCAATGTGGGGCTCGGTCCCAGGACCCTGAGATCATGACCTGAGCTGAAGGCAGAGGCTTAACCCACTGAGCCACCCAGGCGCCCCCAAAAAATATTTTAAGAGGGCACTAGAAAATATAGCTGATCCTTTAACAACGTGGAGGGTTAGGGATGCCAACCCTACAGTCAGAAATCTACATACAACTTTTAACTCTCTAAAAACCTAACTACTAGTAATTTGTTATTGACTGGAAGCCTTACTGATAACATAAACAGTCAATTACACATATTTTGTATGTCATGTGTATTATATACTGTGTTTTTACAATAAAGTAAGCTAGAGAATAGAAAATGGTATTGAGAAGATTGTAAGGAATGGAAGATATGTTTACAGTACCACACTGCATTTGTCAAAAAAAACCCCATGTATAAGTGGATGTGGGCGGTCACATCCATGTTTTTCAGGAGGTAACAATATTTAATGAGACTCTCAGGGTATCCCTACATTGTTATTATCCTTTTAAAAGCTGTTTATCACTGCAAAAGCCTTCTTACAAGTGCGTGTCTTACTTTATATAAAAACGGGATAAGGGGTTAGGAGAAATAAGTGAAGGGGATCAAAAGGTATAAACGTGCAGTTATAAAAGTAAGTCCTGAAGTGTAGTGGATAGTGTGATGACTACAGTTAATAATACTGTAACAGGTATTTGAAAATTGCTGACAGTGGGTCTTAAAAGTTCTCATCCCGGGCACCTGGGTGGCTCAGTGGGTTAAGCCGCTGCTTTCAGCTCAGGTCATGATCTCAGGGTCCTGGGATCGAGTCCCGCATCGGGCTCTCTGCTCCGCAGTGAGCCTGTTTCCTCCTCTCTCTCTCTCTCTGCTTGCCTCTCTGTCCACTTCTGATCTCTCTCTGTCAAATAAATAAAATATTAAAAAAAAAAAAAAAAGTTCTCATCCCAAGGAAAACATGTTCTAACTACATATGGTGTCAGATGTTAACAAGACTTACTGCGGTGGTCATTTCACAATATATACAAATATTGAATCACACTGTTGTACACCTGAAGGTTACATAGAGTGTTATATGTCTACTATACCTCTAAAATAAAAACACAGGTTATCTCAAAAAAACAAAACCCCAGAAAGAAAAATCAAGTCAACCTATCCGATATGTTATTTTCTGATAATTACTTTTCATGTGAAATGACTTTTCCTTTTACAGTGATATCTTGCTTTCTAACACATTGGAGAACTTGATATGACTTTTGAGTGAAGTTTTGGAATCTATTAGATTATTCTCATATAATGTCTCTCTGCCTAGTAAAAGCATGTACAAGACTTTCTCACTTTATTTTTAAATTTTTTTTTAAATATTTATTTATTTATTTGACAGAGAGAGACAGTGAGAGAGGGAACACAAACAGGGAGTGGGAGAGGGAGAAGCGGGCCTCCCGCCAAGCAGGGAGCCCAACGTGGGGCTTCATCCCAGGACCCTGAGATCCTGACCTGAGGCGAAGGCAGATGCTTATTGACTGAGCCACCCAGGTGCCCAAGACTTTTTCACTTTAGATGGTGCAAAACTCCAGGGAAGGCATGGAAATATAACGTGACCTGGGCGAGTAGAAACAGAATTTAATTTTAATGATTTCTGCAGATAGTGATGAAATGCAAGGAGAACTTTTAATTGAACTGCTAATATTTTATTTCTGTATTAACACATGACGTTGCTGATGCTGTTTTTAATAGTTCCTTCATTTACAAGAACGTGGGCGTGTTGCACACACACACACACACAGGATATTACCATAAAAAAGAATGAAATCTTGCCATTTGCAACAACGCGGATGGATCTTGAGCGTATTATGCTGAGTGAAATAAGTCAGACAACGAAAGACAAAATCCTATGATTCACTCATGTATAGAAACTAAAAAAAGAAGAAAAGGGGCACCTGGGTGGCTCAGTCAGTTGAGTGTCTGCCTCTGACTCAGGTCATGATCGCAGGGATCGAACCCTGCATTGGGCTCTCTGCTCAGCGGGGAGCCTGCTTCTCGCTCTCCCTCTGCTGCTCCCCCTGCTTGTGCTATCTCACTTGCTCTGTCAAATAGGTAGATGAAATCTTTAAAAAAGAAAAAAAGAAAGAAAATGGAAAAAAGGACCAAAAAAACCTCTTTTTAAAAAATTATTTATTTATTTATTTGACAGAGAGAGATCACAAGTAGGCAGAGAGGCAGGCAGAGAGAGAGAGAGAGAGAGAGGGAAGCAGGCTCCCTGCGGAGCAGAGAGCCCGATGCGGGACTCGATCCCAGGACCCTGAGATCATGACCTGAGCCGAAGGCAGCGGCTTAACCCACTGAGCCACCCAGGTGCCCCCCCCCCCCCAAAAAAACTCTTAAATACAGAGCACAAACTGGTGGTTACCTGAGGGGAGGTAGGTGAATAAGTACAGGGAATTAAAAGGTATAAAATTCTGTTTATAAAAAGAATAATTTGGGTGCCTGGGTGGCTCAGTGGGTTAAGCCTCTGCCTTCAGCTTGGGTCATGGTCTCAGGGTCTTGGGATCAAGGCCCACATTGGGCTCTCTGCTCAGTGGGGAGCCTGCTTCCTCCTCTCTCTCTCTCTCTGCCTGTCTGCCTACTTGTGATCTTTCTCTCTGTCAAATAAATAAATAATTGTAAAAAAAAAAAAAAGAAGAATTCATGGAAATGAAAAAAAGAAAGCACAGCATAGGGAATAGTCAATAATATTGTAATAACATCTGGTGGCAGGTGTTGACTGCACTTATTGTGGTCAGTATTGAATGGTGTAGAAAAATTGTCAGCTCCTTACGTTGTACACCCGAAACTAATATAATGCTGGGTGTCATTTTCATGTCAATGAAAAAAAATGCAGAAAAGTATAAACCCAATTAACAAATTGCTAAATGATTTGAATGGATGCTTCACAAAGATATAAGGATGTCAAATAAATTCTTTTTTTTTTTTTAAGATTTTATTTATTTATTTGACAGACAGATGACAAGCAGGCAGAGAGGTAGGCAGAGAGAGGGGAGAAGCAGGCTCCCCGCTGAGCAGAGAGCTCGACGCAGGGCTCGATCCCAGGACCCCGGGATCACGACCCAAGCCGAAGGCAGAGGCTTCAACCCACTGAGCCACCCAGGCCCCCCAGGATGTCAAATAAATACTAGAGAAGGTAGTCAACATTTGGTCAATAGAAAAATGCAAATGAACCCATAATGTCTAAAAGTTACAAGATTAAGGGCACCTGGGTGGCTCAGTCAATTTTTTTTAGAGAATTTTAGGTTCACAACAAAATTGAGAGAAAGATAGAGAGATTTCTTATATACTCTCTGCCCTCAGAGATGCACAGCCTTCCCCTTATCGGTATGTTCCACCACAGTAATACATTGTGAAAGTTGTTGAGTCTATATCAGTTTATCATAATCCCCCAAATCCATGGTTTACATTAGGGTTTACTCTTGGTTTTGTATCTGTGGGTTTTGAAAAATGTATAATGACATATATCTATCATTATAATGTCATATACAGTATTTTTACTGCTCTGATAATCTTTTGTGCTCCACTTATTCCTTCCTCTCCCTAGGGCCCCAACTCCTGGCAATTGCTGATCATTTTGACTGTCTCCAGAGTTTTGCATTTTCCAGAATGTCATATGTTGGAATCATACCATATGTGGCCTTTTCAGACTGGCCTCTTTCACTTAGTAATATGCATTTCAGGTTCCTCTGTATCTTTTCATGGCTTGATAGTTCATCCTTTTTAGCGCTGAATAATATTCCATTGTCTGAATATACTCCTGTATTTTTTTTAATCCACTCACTTACTAAGAGACATCTTGGTTGCTTCGAAGTTTTGCCAGTTATGAGTAAACTGGTGTAAACATCCATGTTAAGGTTTTGGTGTGGACATAAGTTTGTAGCTCATCTGGGTAGATACCAAAGAGTATGGTTGCTGGATTGTGTGATAAGACTATGTATAGTTTTATAAGAAACCACAAAACTGGGGCGCCTAGGTGGCTCAGTGGGTTAAAGCCTCTGCCTTCGGCTCAGGTCATGATCCCGGAGTCCTGGGATCGAGCCCCACATCGGGCTATCTGCTCAGCAGGGAGCCTGCTTCCCTTCCTCTCTCTCTGCCTGCCTCTCTGCCTACTTGTGATCTCTCTCTCCGTCAAATAAAAAAAAAAAAAAAAGAAACCACAAAACTATTTTCTAAGGTGTCCATGCCATTTTGCATTCCCATGAGAATGAACAAGAGTTTCTGTTGTTCCACATCCTTGCCAACATTTGGTGTTGTCTGTGTTCTAGATTTTGGTCATTCTAATAGATTTGTAGTAATGTCTCACTTTATTTATATTTTCCTAATGACATAGTGTGGTGAGCATCAAAGTGGCTTGTCATCTGTATATCGTCTTTGGTAATATTTGGCTTCTTTGGTTTCTTAAAAGGTTAAACATGCTCTGACCATATGACCTAGCCATTCTATTTCTAGGTATTTAGTTAAGAGAAATTAAAGCATATGTTTATACAAAAACCTATACAGAAATGTTCATATCAACTTTGTTGTAATGACCCCAAACTGGAAACAACACAAATGTCTACCAGTAGGAGAATGGGTAAACAAATTATGACACATTCAAAGAAAAGGTTACTATTCTCCAATAAAAAGAATGAACCATTGATGCATGTGACAAAATGGATTAATCTTAGAATAATTATGCTGAGTGAAAGAAGCCTGACAGAAGAAGTCATACTAGATGATATTGTTTATGTAAAATTTTAGAAGATAGAAGCTATAATGACAGAAAGCAACTTAGTGATTGCTTGAGCAAGTGGAGATATAGAAGTGGGAGGATTGTGAAGGAAGGATAATAAAGTGCCACAAGGAAACTTTGGGGAATGATTGATGTTTTCAGGTGTTCATTATCTTGTCTGTGATGATGGTTTTACAGATATATATTTTGTGGCACGAAGCTATGTTTAAGTTACGTTGGTTCATCCCAGTATTTGAAAATAGAAGTAAGATAGGCCCTAAAGATAAGAGTAAATTCAGTATTTATGCTTTAAGGCAGGAAGTATGGTTAAACATTTACACAGAAGTAAGCCTCATCTTTAGTTCTTTATTGGTGTGCTCACTGGGTCACAGGGAAAATACCATGTTCTTCTGAACAGAATATTATAATTGAACTTCATCCCAGGAGGAGACCTGGGATCCAGATGCAGTGTTGTCAAAGAATGGTGAACAAAGGATAATGTAGACTTGCTTATAACTCTTTAAGTCTTGCAAAGTCCCATTTTTAAAAAGATATAATTTACTTTGAAGGGAAACAATTATTATTTCTAAGAACTCATTCTTAAATATATTACTCGAAAGAGAGGAAAAGAGGGAATGGTGAGATGGGTGGTCTGATTTCAAATTTTGTATTTTGTTTTGTTTTTTTTTTTTTTTTAAAGATTTATTCACTTTTGAGAGAGAGAGAATGCGAGTGAGTGTGCGATGGGGCAGAGGGAGAGAGAAATTTTAGTAGACCCCTTGCCGAGCTCGGAGTCTGACCTGGGCCTTGATCTCACGACTCTGAGATCATGCATGACCTGAGCCAAAACTAAGAGTCAGATGCTCAACTGACTTGTCACCTGGGGGCCCCCTGATTTCAAGTTTTTGTATAGGATAGTTATCAGTTTATATGATTTTAATTTATTCTAGATGTTCTTCTGCATTTTTTGAGGAAGAGAGATCAGCCTTAAAACAGAAACGACAGAAAATAAGGCTCTTACAACAAAGGAAAGTTGCAGATGTTTCCCAATTCAAAGATCTCCCAGATGAAATTCCTTTACCCCTGGTTATCGGAACCAAAGTTACAGGTAAGTGAACATAACCTCATTACCATTTTGCTCTATAATTTTTCACCAAGATAACTACTAGATAACCACTAGACAAATAGCTTTTAAATTTTAAAAACTTAAACTTGGGATCCTGGGTGGCTCAGTGGTTTAAGCCTCTGCCTTCGGCTCAGGTCATGGTCTCGGGGTCCTGGGATAGAGCCCCACATTGGGCTCTCTGCTTGGCGCCTGTCTCTCTGCCTACTTGTGATCTCTGTCTGTCAAATAAATAAATAAAATCTTAAAAAAAAAATAAAAGCTTAAACTGTAGTTCTATAGCAATGTACTGTAGAAGTTATTATTTCTTCATCTGTGGCATCTGGTTTTTAAGCTGCTTGGGAGAAAGTGTACTGGTTCAAAGCAATGTCTACTACAACGTAAACTAAAGCAAACTGCCACAAAGATGAAATTTTAAATTCACTGGAATAAGCATGGCTAGACATTGTTTGAATTTCTAAAATTTTAAATTGTCCTGTCTTTTGCTTTCACATCATTTCTTTTCTAACCAATCTTAAACAGTTACCTCACAAATACCGTTGTTTTTGTGCTCTTTGGGTTTAGGGATAGTCCATTTCTAATGACTGAATAGTAATAATTCAGTAGGTAGTTTGCTCAGCATTTTAATTTAAGGGTGTAAATTCTGTCAACTCATAGATGTGAGTCTTTCTGTTCTGTTCAGTTATGATGTGGAAGGAAAGTACCACCAAAACTTCAAGTGTAAGTTAAGCCTTAATAATTTAGTAAACTAAAATTACAATTTATGTAACACAGGAAATAACAAGGTGTTAAGTGAATAGGTAGATTGGTAACTGCACTGAAAGGGATTAAACAATGGTTGGATTTATCAAAGAATATTTTCTGGAGGAAAGGTAACCTTGAGTTACATATTAATATCACTTTGCCTGGTTATAAAAGTGGTACATGTTTCTATTATATTATAAAAATGGGTAATTAAGAGAAAAGGCAGACAAAAGAGAGGAGACTGTATTTTGCACATGAAATCCAGGTAGAAAAGAGAAGAATAGATTTGGTCATAACTTACCATGACAGGCTTAACCATGTGCAGAAGTTATAGATGATCTCTCTGTCAATAAAATTAATCTGGGGATGAGATTAGAAATTAAGTGAGGGGGAGATTGTAGACTTGAAAAGATACATTAGTTCTAAAACACCATATAGGGGCACCTGGGTGGCTCAGTGGGTTAAGCCTCTGCCTTCGGCTCAGGTCATTATCTCAGGGTCCTGAGATCGAGCCCCGCATCAGGCTCTCTGCTCTCCCCCCTCCCCTGCCTGCCTCTCTGCCTACTTGTAATCTCTGTCTGTTAAATAAATAAATAAAATCTTTTTAAAAAATAATAAAAAAACCCACACCATACAAACAAGTACAGATATAAAGTCTATAGTACAACTACAAATCAGAGAGGTGTCGGAATGCATAGAATGACATAAAAGTTAATTGTTTAAGAATTTTAAGGACTGGCAGTTTTATGGAGGGTCTATAAGTAGGTATTCTCATTGTAATGGAGAATAGGTTGGACAGGATGTATCAAGATATGAGGAAAGGGTGTGCCTGGGTTGCTCAGTTAAGCCTCTGCCTTTGGCTCGGGTCATGATCCTGGAGTCCCAGGTTAAAGCCCCATGTCTGGCTCCCCCTTGGTGGAGAGTCTGCTTCTCCCTCTGCCCCTTACTCTGCTTGTTATACTCTCTCTCTCACTTGCTCTCTCAAATAAATAAATAAAATCTTAAAAAATATATATGAGAAGAGTTTGGGGCACCTGGGTGGCTCAGTCGGTTAAGCATCTGCCTTTGGCTCAGGTCATGCTCTCAGGGTCCTTGGATCAAGCCCACATCAGGCTCACTGCTCAGAGGGGAGTCTGCTTTTCCCTCTCCCTCTCCCTCTGCTCTTCTCCATGCTCATGCACACACACTGTCTCTCAAATAAATAAAATCTTTTTTTTCCTTTCTTTTTTTCTTTTCTTTTTTTTTTTTTTTTTTTTTTTAAGAAAAAAAACAACTGAATGGCTCAGTTGGTTAAGCGACTGCCTTCGGCTCGGATCTTGATCCTGGAGTCCTGGGATCAAGTCCCACATCGGGCTCCCTGCTCAGCAGAGAGTCTGCTTCTCCCCCTGACCCGCCACTTCTCCTGCTTTCTCTCTCTCTCTCAAATAATTAAAATCTTTAAAAAAAAAACAAAAACTAATTTTTAAAAAAAGAATGATTTTTGCATTTTTATTTTAAAAATTTTACTTATTTATTTATTTATTTATTTAGAGAGCACAAGCAGGGAGGAGAGAGAGTAGGTTCCCTGTGATCAGGGAGCCCAACTCAGGGCTCAATCCCAGGACCCTGAGATCATGATGTGAGCCAAAGGCAAATGCTTAACAGACTGAGCCACCCATGGCTGAAGAAAAAAAATCCCAGTAATAATATTTTGTGACACATGAAAATTATATGAAATTCAAAGACCTCATTATGGAGGAAAGATGGTCTAAATTTAGTTTATAACTGAAACAGAATAATAATAAGAGGAAGCATGGCAGGGCCAAAAGAAATCTGCCAGTAATTTTTTTCTACCAGAAGAACTTAAGCATACTGTCTAGCATGCAATACAATATTATTAAACCTATGTAGGAACACGAACACAGGTTCTGTAGTCAAAAAGCCATCAGTAGAATTCGATGCTGAGATGGCTGAGATATTGGAAATAGCAGTGGCTTCAAAATGTTTGTTATGGGGGCGCCTGGGTGGCTCAGTGGGTTAAAGCCTCTGCCTTCAGCTCAGGTCATGATTCCAGGGTCCTGGGATCGAGCCCCACTTTGGGCTCTCTGCTCTGGGGAGAGCCTGCTTCCTCCTCTCTCTCTGCCTGCCTCCCTGCCTACTTGTGATCTCTCTGTCAAATAAATAAAATCTTTTAAAAAAATGCTTGTTATGAACTTAATATAAATGTGGTCATAATGAGTGGAGAAATCTCAGAGATAAAGAGGAATTATTTAGGTATAACAAATTTAGAAGTGAAAAGTATAGTACCTGAAAAGAAAAATTCTTAATGGGCTTCAAAACAGATCAGAAATAGTAAAAGCAGAGTGAGTGAACCTGAGAATACATCCCTAGAAATTATCCCACTGTGAGAACAGCAGACAAAACTGGGAAAAACTGTGGTAGAGCCTCAGAGGCCTCTGGGACAATGTTAAGCAATTTCACAGATGTATAGAGTTCCTAAAAGGAGAGGAGAGACACATGGCACAGGGAAACAAACAGAAAAAGACAAAGGATAAAATATTCCCACATTTAATTTTTTAAAAGATACAGATCCAAGATACTCTGAACCCAACCCAGATAACCCACATGTTTGCAAAGCCCCAAGATACCATACAGAAAAACTACAAAGAAAATCTGAAAGCAGTCATAGAAAAGCAACATATTACATAAGAGGAAAACTTATGAATGGTAGCTGACTTTACATAAAAAAATATGCCAAAAGTAATGCCAAAAGATATTTTTCAGATTGAAGGGAAATGATACCAGATGGAATCTCAAATCTACAGAGAGGAGAAGAAATTTTGTACGGAAAATGGCACATATGTAAAATGGAACAGTCGTGTTGCAAGGTTCTTGAATTTGTTATGAGAGCATACAATATTGACTGTGAATAGACCGTAGTAGGTAAAGATTGGTATTCTGATCTGTAGAGTATTGAGGTTCAAAACCTTCAGGGTGGGGGCACCTGGGTGGCTCAGTGGGTTAAAGCCTCTGCATTCGGCTCAGGTCATGATCTCGGGGTCCTGGGATCGAGCCCCGCATTGGGCTCTCTGCTCAGCAGGGAACTTGCTTCCTCCTCTCTCTGCCTGCTTCTCTGTGATCTCCGTCCCTCAAATAAATAGATAAAATCTTAAAAAAAAAAAAAAAACCCCAAAAAACCTTCAGGGTGCATCAGAATTACCTGGAGGGGTGGATGAAACACAGATTGCCAGACCCCTTCCTCCCACCAAGTTTCTAATTCAGAAGGTCAGGGGTAGGGCCTGAGAATTTGCATTTTAACAAGATTCCAAGTGATATTGATGCTGCTGGTGTGGGGCTATACTTTGAGAACTAGTAGAAGGAGGGTTTTTTTTTTTTTCTTTAGAGAGAGAGAGAGTGAGCAGGGGGAGGGGCAGAGGGAGAAGGGCGGAGAGAATCCCAAGCAGGCTTCACACCCAGCAGGGAGTCAGACATGGGGTTTGAGATCATGACCTGAGCCAAACTCAAGGGTCCGTTGCTTAACCAACTGAGCCACCCAGGCAGGACCTACTTTTTAAAAAAAAATGCTAAGACGCATACTTAGAAAGCCAACAGAGAAGTTAATTTTGAAATTCTAATAAATAAATGAAAAGACAATAGGAAAGAAAGTACAGGGGAACAAACACCATGGCATAAATAGAAAATAAACAGCAAGAAGGTAGACTCAAGTGTGGTCCTATTTTCATTATATTAAATGTCAGTGAACTAAGCACTGTACTAGAAAAGTAGAGATTATCAGACTAGATTTTTTAAAAAAAGAAATGCCTGGGATGCCCGGGTGACAAAGTTGGTTAAGTGTCTGCCTTCTGCTCAGATCGTGATCCCAGGGTCCTAGGATCAAGCCTTGTATCAGGCTCTCTGCTAAGCGGGGAGCCTTCTTCTCGCTTTCCCTCTGCCTGGTGCTCCCCTTGCTTATGCTCTCTCTCTTGCTCGCTCACTCTCTCTCTCAAATAAATGAATAAAATCTTTTTTAAAATTGTCTAACAGTATGCTATCTTTAAGAATTATACTTAAAGGGGCGCCTGCGTGGCTCAGTGGGTTAAAGCCTCTGCCTTCGGCTCAGGTCATGATTTCAGGGTCCTGGGATAGAACCCCGCATCACACTCTGCTCAGCAGGGAGCCTGCTTCCCTTCCTCTATCTCTGCCTGCCTCTTTGCCTACTTGTGATCTCTGTCAAATAAATAAATAAAAATCTTTAAAAAAAAAAAAAGAATTAGACTTAAAATCTAAAATTGATAATTTAAAAGCAAAATCTAAAAGTGAAAAAGATAGGCATGCAGATATTGACCATAGAGAGCTGAACTGGCTATAATGTTAGACAAAATAGATTTCAAGACAAGGAGTATTACCAGAGAGAGAGGAATATTTGATAATGATAAAAAGGTCAATTCAGAAAAATGCAACATTCCTAATATACATTCATTAATAAGTCCTTCATAACAGAACTTTAAAATACTTAAAGCAAAAACTGAGACAACTAAAGGAGGCCATATACAAATCAGCAGTCATAGTTGTAGATTTTAACACCTCTCTACTAGTAACTGAGAAGAGGAAAAGAAACCAGTACAAATACAGAGAATCTGAGAAACACTGTCAATTTTGATGATCCAACTGATATATTTTTTTAAAGATTTTATTTTATTTATTTGAGAGAGAGAGAGAGGAGGGACAAAGAGGCCCTGAGATCTTGACCTGTGCTGAAGGCAGAAGCTTAACCAACTGAGCCATCCAGGCACCCAGATCCGATTGATATTTTTGAACACTAATCCCCAAAACTATAGAATACATATTCCTTACACATGCACATGATTTGTCAAAATAGACCATCTGGTGGCAATGTGAGTACATTTTAAGAGATTGAAATCGTACATAGAATTTCTCTGAACACAGCAGAATTTAATTAGCTAAACAATAAAATCCTGAAGAGGGGCCCCTGGGTGGCTCAGTGGCTTAAGCCTCTGCCTTGGGCTCAGGTCATGGTCTCAGGGTCCTGGGATAGAGCCCCACATCGGGCTCTCTGCTCAGCAGGGAGCCTACTTCCCTTCCTCTCTCTCTCTGCCTGCCTCTCTGCCTGCCTCTCTGCCTACTTGTGATCTCTGTCTGTCAAATAAATAAAATCTTAAAATAAATAAATAAATAAAATAAAATAAAATCCTGAAGACACTCAAATATTTGGAAACTAAATGTTCTACTTCTGAATAACTCCTAAGTAAAAAGAGGAAGTTCAAGGGAAAATAGCAAATACTTCTAATATAAAAATAATAAAAATACAACATAAAAATTTGTGGGGTACAGCTAAAGCAGTAGTTACAGAAAAACCTACAGTTTTAAATGCTTATATGTTTTTAAAAACTGTCTAAATTTACATTTTAAGAAACTAGAGCATAAACCCACAGCTAACATCATACCCACAGGGAGCTGTTAAGGGCTTTCCCTCTAAGATAAGGAATAAGGGGCGCCTGGGTGGCTCAGTGGGTTAAGCCACTGCCTTCGGCTCAGGTCATGATCTCAGGGTCCTGGGATCGAGTCCCGCATCGGGCTCTCTGCTCGGCAGGGAGCCTGCTTACCTCTCTCTCTCTCCCTCTGCCTGCCTCTCTGCCTACTTGTGATCTCTCTCTGTCAAATAAATAAAATCTTTAAAAAAAAAAAATAAGATAAGGAATAAGACAGGGGTAACCATTCTCACCAGCATAGTACTAGAAGTCCCAGCCAGAGCAGTTGGGCAAGAAAAAGAAGTAAAAGCATCCAAATCAGAAAGGAGGAATTAGAATGATCTCTGTTTACAAATGAAATGATTGTATCTGGAGAAAACCCTAAAGACTCCACCCCAAAACTATTGGAACTAGTAAATTCAGTAAAGCTGCAAGGATATAAAATCAATATTCAAAAATCATTGCATTTCTATATATTTATGTTCAAAATACTTGAATAAGGGGCGCCTGGGTGGCTCGGTGGGTTAAGCCTCTGCCTTCAGCTCAGGTCATGATCTCAGAGTTCTGGGATCAAGCCCCACATCGGGCTTTCTACTCAGCAGGGAGCCTGCTTACTCCTCTCTCTCTCTACCTGCCTCTCTGCCTACTTGTGATCTCTGTCAAATAAATAAAAATTTAAAAAAATATTATCTTATGTCTATCCATTTCCCTGTTGTTGATTCCAGGTTTGGGCTTTAAAATTATGAACAAAGGTGCTATGAACATTCTAGTATGTAGCCATCCTTCTGTGGACAGCTGTTTTCACTTCTCTTAAGTAAATGCCTTGGAGGAAAACAGCTGGGTCAAAGGGCAGGCATAAGCTTAATTTTGTAAAACACAGCTACACTTTTCTCCAAAGTGGTAGACCATTTCACAATGCCACCAAAAAAGCCCAGGAATTAATGTAGCTCCACACCCTTGACAACACTTGGTGTTACTAGTTGTTTCAGCGTTAGCCATTCTGGGGTGTGTGTAGTGGTACTTCATTGCGCTTTCAATTTACATTTTTCCAATGACGGATGATGTTGAATATTTTCTTATGTGGTTATTTGCAAGTGTCTATTCAAGTCTTTTGTCTCGTTATTTGAACCAGACTTTTTAGTATTAACTTATAGAGTTCTTTATATTTTCTAGATATAGGTCATTTTTCAGATAAACATTTCGGAAATATTTATTCCCAATATGTCGCCTGCATATTTATTTTAATGGTAGTTTTCAGTGAGCAAAAGTTTTTAAGTTATACCTAAAAATCATCTTGTTATTTTCTTTTTTTTTAAGATTTTATTTATTTATTTGACAGAGAGATCACAAGTAGGCAAAGAGGCAGGCAGAGAGAGAGAGGAGGAAGCAGGCTTCCTGCTAAGCAGAGAGCCCAATGCGGGGCTCGATCCCAGGACTCTGTGATCATGACCTGAGCTGAAGGCCTTTGCCTTTGCCACCGAGGCGCCCCAGTAGATTAATTTTTTAATCGAATATGGGAAATTTTTTGCCATTTATTCTTGATATTTTTTCTGCTTTCTGTCTTTTGGGACTTTCATTACAAATATGTTGGAAACTTGATATCTTTCTGTAGGTGTCTGAGGCTCTGTTCTTTTTCTTCCAGTCTTTTTTCTCTCTGTTCTTTGGATTGAATAATTTCTCTTGGTCTCTGATTAATAGATCATAATCCAGACTTCTACAATACATTATTTGAAACCAAATTCAGTGATTCTTCTACTATCTCAAATTTGCTCTTTATATCTAGAGTTCTCATTTGATTATTTTCTAGGTTCTATTTGTCAAGATATCCTATCAAGTATTGTCATCTTTCTTTTAATTCTCTGAACATATTTATAGTATCTACTTTTTTTATATAGTATCTATTTTTTGTTTTGAAATTTTATTTATTTATTTATTTGACAAAGAGAGAGATCACAAGTAGGCAGAGAGGCAAACAGAGAGAGAGAGGAGGAAGCACGCTCCCTGCCAAGTGGAGAGCCTGATGCGGGACTCAATTCCAGGACCCTGAGATCATGACCTGAGGAGGAAGCATGCTCCCTGCCAAGTGGAGAGCCTGATGCGGGACTCGATTCCAGGACCCTGAGATCATGACCTGAGCCGAAGGCAGAGGCTTAACCCACGGAGCCACCCAGGCACCCTAGTATCTACTTTTGAAGTCTTTGCTAAATCTATCATTTCTGTCAATTTCTACCTAATACCCATTTTATCCTGATTAAGAGTCATGCTTTTTTATTTCATTACATGTCTAATAATTTTTGGTAGAAAACTTGACATTTTAGGGACACCTGGGTGGTCCAGTTGGTGAAGCAGCTGCCTTTGGCTCACCTCATGATCCCAGGGTCCTGGGATCGAGCCCCACATCAGGTTCCCTGCTCAGTGGAGAGCCTGCTTCTCCCTCTTCCTCTGCCTGATGCTCTGCCTACTTGTGCTCTCTCTCTCTATCCCTCTGTCAAATAAATAAAATCTTTATTTTTTTTAAAGATTTATTTATTTATTTGACAGATCACAAGTAGGCAGAGAGGCAGGCAGAGAGAGAGAGGAAAGGAAGCAGGCTCCCCGCTGAGCAGAGAGCCCGATAAAAATTAAATCTTTAAAAAGAAAAAAAATTTTGACATTTTAGATAATGATCATAGTAACTCTGCCTTCTAATTTTTTGATAGTTGTATTTGCTTTCATAACTTGTGCAACTGCTGATGTTCTCTGGTCAGGTTTTTTTATTCTTATATTTTTAAGCTTGGCTTCCTAGGAGTTGCACCTGTGTCCACAGAACTTAGTGACCAACCAGTGACTTGGGCAGAGGTTGTGCTCAAGCATCTTAATAAGAAAGGCCTCAGATCCATCCATGTATGCGTTGGGATACAAAGTTGCTGTCAGTTTTCAAGTGAACCTTAGCTTTTACTTTTTACTGGGCTTGCTTACATCTTCTCTACCCATTCACATAGTTTTCCAGTGAGCTAGGGATTTACGGAGAGCTTTTGGCCTTTTATGGCTCTTTAGTTTCTAGGATCTCCCTGTTCTGTCATTCACTTCAGCCAGGACTATACCTTGGGCTTACAGAACTGGGGGCCTCTCTTACTCTCTCCTGATCGAGTTTACCACTTTTAACTGGCAGGGTTACAGGTATTACCCATTGGTCCGCATTGAGTTTGCCCCCCTCTGGCAGTCACAGCCATTCACTAGTAAAATGATTCCTACCAACCAAGGGAGTGGTGATGGTGAGGATGTGAAAAGCTACAGGCAGAAAGGCCACTGACTTTCCCCTGTCCTTACCTGAAGCTTTAGCAACTTTTTAACAGTAAACATTTCTTTTTTTTTTTTTTTTCCTTTCAAGATTTATTTGTTTCTTTGAGAGACAGTATGAGGGGAGGGGCAGAGGGAGAGGGAGAGAAGCAGACTCTGTGCTGAGCATGGAGCCTGACACAGCAGGGCTTGATCCCATAACCCCGAGACCATGACCTGAGCCAAATTCAAGAGTTGGATACCCAACCAACTGAGCCACCCAGACGCCCTAACAGTAAATGTTACGTAATTGGGTGTTTTTCTTTTTCACTTTATTTTTTCAGTGTTCCAAAATTCATTGTTAATGCACCACCCCCAGTACT
Source organism: Lutra lutra (assembly GCF_902655055.1). NCBI lineage: Eukaryota > Metazoa > Chordata > Mammalia > Carnivora > Mustelidae > Lutra > Lutra lutra. Next base: position 29,217,728 of record NC_062292.1, read on the forward strand.
CCATGCAATACGTGCCCTCCATAATACCCACCACCAGGCTCACCCAACCCCCAACCCCCTCCCCTCCAAAACCCCCAGTTTCCATAATTGTTTTTTGCATTTGGTCCATTTCCAGAACCCTGCAGTGGTTGTCTTCGACAATCTCAGCCAAGGTGCAGTACACCACCTCTGTTAGTATGAGGACAGTGGGAGCACTCCTGAAATTCAAGGTCCCAGATGCCAACCTTGCAGGCAGGCCTTTCTGAGGATCCCAGTCTGAGGCCTGGTCATCATCCTGGTCTTTTTCGGTAGTTGAACTGTTCCTAGTGTTTCACTTGAGTATAATAATCAAAGTTCTTCTGTTGACTTTTTTTTTCTTCAATTTCAGGTTTAAAGCAACGATTTATAAGTATTTTCCCCTTATGTACCTATGTGGCTTTAAATCTTTAAAAATAAAATTTCCCGGGGCGCCTGGGTGGCTCAGTGGGTTAAGCCGCTGCCTTCGGCTCGGGTCATGATCTCAGGGTCCTGGGATAGAGCCCCGCGTCGGGCTCTCTGCTCAGCAGGGAGCCTGCTTCCTCCCCTCTCTCTGCCTGCCTCTCTGCCTACTTGTGATTTCTCTCTGTCAGATAAATAAATAAAATCTTTAAAATAAAATAAAATAAAATAAAATTTCCCCTGGTAGATATATGATCTCATTCATACATCAAATTAGCGATCATTTTTTTTTAAAGATTTTATTTATTTATTTGACAGAGAGAGATCACAAGTAGACAAAGAGGCAGGCAGAGAGGGAGAGAGGAAAGCATGCTCCCCGCTGAGCAAAGAGCCCGACGCGGGACTCAATCCCAGGACCCTGAGATCATGACCTGAGCCGAAGGCAGCAGCTTAACCCAGAGCCACCCAGGCACCCATGATCATCATTTTTAAAAATTTGTTTTTATTTATTTAAGATTTTATTTATTTATTTGAGAGAGAGTGAGCACGGGAGAAAGCATGAATGGGGGACAGGCCAGAGGGAGAGGGAGGAACAGATTACCAGCTGGGCAGGGAGTTTGACATGGGGCTTGACCCCAAGACCCTGGGATCATGACCTAAGCTGAAGGCAGACACTTAACTGACTGAGCCACCCAGGCACCCCGATCATCATTTTTTTTTTTAAGATTTTATTTATTTATTTGACAGCACAAGCAGAGGGAGCGGCAGGCAGAGGGAAAGGGACAAGCAGATTCCCCTCTGAGCAGGGAGCCCAACTTGGGACTCTATCCCAGGACCCTGGGGTCATGACCTGAGCCAAAGGCAGATTCTTTTTTTTTCTTTTTTTTGAGATTTTTGTTTATTTGAGAGAGAGAGACAGAGTGAGAGAGAGCATGAGAGGGGAGTTCAGAGGGAGAAGCAGACTCACCATGGAGCTGGGAGCCCGATGTGGGACTCAATCGCAGGACTCTGGGACCATGATCTGAGCCGAAGGCAGTTACTTAACCAACTGAGTCACCCAGGCACCCTGTGATCATCATTTGTAGTTGTAGTTTGAAAATTTTGGTTGTTTCTCTAAACCTAAAATGAAGTACATGTGTTTTTTGAAATTAGAATAAACAATAATACTATACTTTCTACATTTTTTTTAAAGATTTTATTTATTTGTCTGAGTGAGAGACAGCATGAGCAAGGAGAAGGTTAGAGGGAGACCCAGACTCCCCATGGAGCTGGGAGCCTGATGCGGGATTCGATCCTGAAACTCCGGGATCATAACCTGAGCTGAAGGCAGTCGCTTAACCAGCTGAGCCACCCAGGCGCCCTCTTTCTACATTTTAAATTACATGCTTGGAGCAGTCTTATATTTGACAATTTGTTGTGTCTTCCAAATATCTTAATGCCTTTTGGTTCTTTTCCCAGCTCGATTACGTGGTGTTCACGATGGTCTCTTCACTGGACAAATAGATGCTGTGGATACTTTTAATGCTACTTACAGAGTAACTTTTGATAGGGCAGGGCTTGGAACCCATACCATCCCTGACTATGAAGTTCTTGTAAGTATTTCATAACACGCTTGTGTCTTCTGCCTATTAAATATGTTATTTGGGATGCCTGTCTGGCTCAGTTGGTAGAGCACATGACTCTTGATCTTGGGCTTGTGAGTTTGAGCCCCCCACTGGGTGTGGAGATTACTTAAAAAAAAATTTGGGGGGGGGGGGTGCCTGGGTGGCTCAGTGGGTTAAGCCACTGCCTTCAGCTCAGGTCATGATCCCAGGGTCCTGGGATCGAGTCCCGAATCGGGCTCTCTGCTCAGCAGGGAGCCTGCTTCCCTTCCTCTCTCTCTGCCTGCCTCTCTGCCTACTTGTGATCTCTGTCTGTCAAATAAATAAATAAAATCTTAAAAAAAAAAAAATTTTTTTTTTTAAAAGATTTTATTTATTTGAGAGAGAGGGAGCACAAGCATGAGGAGCAATAGGCGGAGGGAGAGGCAGGGTCCCCACTGAACAGGAAGCCTGATGCAGGGCTTGATCCCAAGACCCTGGGATCATGACCTGAGCTGAAGGCAGACACTTAACTGACTGCAAACAAGCCAGATGCCTCAAAAATGTAAAAAAATCATCAAGCTGTGTTATATAGAATTTTCTACGGACTGTATTTTGTGATAGATTCAAGACTTCGGGTCATGGAGGAAGATTCTTAGGCGTTCACAGGCCTGCCTACTAAGCCCCTGGACCAGAACTCTACTCAAGTCTTCAACATTGTCTAGAAGTGAACATCCCTCCGCTGTACCGTACCCACACAGCATTTTAGTGTGACAGAGCCGATCCCTCCTCCCCCAATAACCTTGGAGAATAAGCTGCATGACACTTTTATTCCAGCTTTGTTGTTAAAGTTTGGTCGTCTCACAGAATGATTTTAAAAGTATGAAGTAACATCTTGTACATTAGGATTTGTTCTGTTTCATCCTCAGAATTATATAGGGTGGCTTTTAATTACCCTCACTTTTTTCATGATGAAACTTAAGGCATAGTACATTAAGTAATTTATTCAAGACTCTAGAGCTGGTAGAGACAGGCTGAGACCAGAATCCGAATCTTTTGAATTCTTGAATCAGTCCTTTAAACTACTAGGCCATTATTTCCCAATCACGTTTGATTTAGCAAAGTCATAAGAGTTACGTACCTTTCTAATGAGTCAAAATAACTTTAAGAACCAAACAACTCTGCAGTGTAATAAAGTTTTTTAAAAGTTGAATAATTAATTTTTTTTTTTAAAGATTTTAAAGTAATCTCTACACCCAATGTAGGGGTTGAACTTAGAACCCTAGATCAAGAGTTGCAAACTGTACTTACTGAGCTGGCCAAGAGCTTTAATAACAAACTTTTTATTTTTTAAAGATTTTATTTATTTATTTGACAGAGCACAAGCAGGGGGGAGCAGCAGAGAGAGAAGGAGAAGCAGGCTGCTGAGCAAGAAGCCTGATATGGGGCTCAATCCGAGAACCCTGGGATTATGAACTGAGCCAAAGGCAGATGCTTAACTGACTGAGCCACCCCGGTGCCCCAGTAATGAACTTTTTATATTAGAATTGTCACTAAGAATTATGGAAATAAAATTGTTCACTTGTGGGGCGCCTGGGTGGCTCAGTGGGTTAAAGCTGCTGCCTTCGGCTCAGGTCATGATCCCAGGGTCCTGGGATCGAACCCCGCATCGGGCTCTCTGCTCAGCGGGGAGCCTGCTTCCCTTCCTCTCTCTCTCTGCCTGCCTCTCTGCCTACTTGTGATCTCTGTCTGTCAAATAAATAAATAAAATCTTAAAAAAAAAAAAATTGTTCACTTGTCACCTCCCTTTTTAAATTTCTTTGTTATAAACTTGATTTTTAAAAATCAAGTTATGGGACGCCTGGGTGGCTCAGTTGGTTAAGCAGCTGCCTTCGGCTCAGGTCATGATCCCAGAGTCCTGGGATCGAGTCCCACATCGGGCTCCTTGCTCAGCAGGGAGCCTGCTTCTCCCTCTGCCTCTGCCTGCCACTCTGTATGCCTGTGCTCGCTCTCTCTTCCTCTCTCTCTCTGATAAATAAATAAAATCTTTTAAAAATAAATAAATAAATAAATAAAAATCAAGTTATACCTTACAATTGAAAATCAAAATTTCTTGGGACACCTGGGTCGCTCAGGTCATGATCCCAGGGTCCCAGGATCGAGCCCCACATCAGGCTCCCTGCTCAGCAGGGAGTCTGCTTCTCCCTCTGCCACCACTCCCCCTGCTTGTCCTCTCTCTCTACCAAATAAATATGTAAAATACTTTTGAAAAATCATGATTTCTTTATCTTCTTAGTGCAAATATAGAAGAATCTTCTTTTTCTGATGCATACTTTTTAAAAATTAAGACTTTATTGTGAGGCTTTCCTCAAACATACTTTTTAGAGAGGAGAAATAGGAGAGAAAGAAAATTTGGACTACATCTGTAGAGCAAAGTATACCAACCCTAAGTATTTTTCCTTAAAGCATGCAATCTTTCAACCACCCCTTTCAAAAAGGGAAAATTGCTTTTCCAGTTCATTAATGTACTTTGCTTTATGAGATCACCCAAGTATTTCTCCCCGGCCGGTAAGAGTGGACTGGGAGTACACTAGGTAATACTGAGCCAGCCTTCAGCACACAGGAAGCACCAGTGGTCAGTTTCATATTTGTTTAATATTTCATTTCCTAACTGTTTTGATCCGGTGGTCTTTTTCTTTTCTTAATTCTTCTGTTCTGTGAGTTTAGCCTTTTGATAGCAAAGTAGTATTTTCATTCTCTGACTTATGTTTTAGGCCTTTGACCTTTGTAAGATCGTAGATTCTGTGGTGAATATCTCCAGGGGCAATGTCATGTTTATAAAGCTGAAATGGTCGGTAAAGTTCTTCAAGACCTGTGCACTTTTCTCTTTTCTCAAAGAGTAACGAGCCTCACGAGACGATGCCGATCGCTGCCTTTGGACAGAAACAGCGGCCTTCCCGGTTCTTTCCGACCCCACCCCGGTTACATTATACTCCTCCTCTCCACTCACCCATTACGGTAAATAATATGTTTTAAATGTCATCAGTAATTTAAATGATTATTATGAGTGTGAGTTACGTTTTTTATGAAATACACATCTATCACAGCAACGTCAGGAGGTAACTACATTATTTTAAGTTGTCAGTTATTATATAAGTAAATAATTGCTTCAACTCTGGAAATATTTGTAAGATTTTTAATGTAATATTAATTATAATTCGATTTATTTTTTAATTAAAAATAAAATGCTTTCTTTTGAACAGTCAGTGGTTAAATGATTCCCTTTTGTTCCCATAGGATAATGATCCTTTACTAGGACAGTCGCCTTGGAGAAGTAAGATTTCTGGCTCTGACACTGAAACGTTAGGTGGTTTTCCAGTGGAATTCCTTATCCAAGTGGTAAGAATTGCTCTGAGTATCTTGGCTTGTTTACGAAAAAAACTGAACAGCTTTTATGTTAATTAAAATAGAAAATCTTTCTATGACCAAATATTTTTACTTTCTTTTTTTTTTTTTTTTTTTAAACCATTGTGTTGGTTTTAAGAACACTGTTATTTCCAAGCAGCATCTTTTTCTGCCCATGGGTCCAGTCCCTATGCTTTAATAAATCCACACACAAAAAAAATTGTTCTTTCCAGCAAAGCTTGAAAATAAAAGTCAGGGCACCTACCTGCGTGGCTCGGTTGAATGTCTGACTCTTGATTTCAGCTCAGGTCATGATCTCAGGATTCTGAGAACAAGCCCTGCATCAGGCTCTACACTCAGTGAGGAGTCTGCTGGAGATTCTCTTTCCCTCTGCCCTTCCCATTTGCTCATGCTCTCTCTTTCTCTCTATTTAATTAATTAAATAACTAACTAATAATAATACTAACAATAAAAATAAAGTAACCTTAAGGAAGTAAAAGTTGTAACACTCAAAAAAGACTTAGAGGCTTTTTTGTTGAGCTCTTCTTGGGTTTGGTTCTTATTTTGCTGTGTTAAGGACTCTAACATTATAGCATATGCTCTGTCAAACCTGAGTGGTTGGCTGTTAATAACTTGTGTAAGTATAAAGGCCTTTATTAGGGACCTCAGTGCATCCTGCAGTTATCAGTCAACTGAGCAGTTACAATGTGTTGGCTGGCTGACTAGTGGTAGACACTGAGAAATATAAGCATCACCTGAAACAAGTGTAGAATGATTATGTAGAACAATATTCCTGAATAGACTGGAACAGAATGAGAATATAATGACCTGTTCACTTTGAAAATTAGATTAAATCAGTCATTTACTTTGAATCATAGTCTAATGATGTTTGATTTCTTTTCCTTTTTTTTTTTTTAAAGATTTTATTTATTTATTTATTAGAGAGATAGAGAGATCACAAGTAGGCAGAATGGCAGGAAGAGGGAGAGGGGGAACCAGGTTCCCTGCTGGGCAGGGAACCTGATTCGGGGCTCGATCCCAGGACCCTGAGATCCTGACCTGAGCCAAAGGCAGACCCTTAACCAACTAAGCCACCCAGGCGCCCTTCTTTTCTTTTTCTGAGAAGAAAAACTACATTTGCTTGGGGTAGAGCATAAATATAAAGATTGGTAACATAATCCATTAAAATATTCAGTGTTAAACCACTTGCCATTGATGTTGTCTTAAGGAAACATGTTATGATTTAATTGCATATGTATAGCATTTTGTATTCCTTGATCATATGTTGTTGGTTATCCTTGCAGTGCTTTCTTTTGCCTTTTGGCTTCCAAAGGTAGATAAGATATTTTTGTATGAAAAGTTGAAGGGTGGGGTGGGTGGGTGGCTCAGTGGGTTAAGTCTCTGCCTTTGGCTCAGGTCATGATCTCAGGGTGGTGGGATCCAGCTGGCATCAGGCTCTCTGCTCAGCAAGGAGCCTACTTCCCCATCTCTCTCTGCAGGCTGCTCTGCCTATTTGTGATCTCTGTCTGTTAAGTAAGTGAATAAATTCTTAAAAAAAAAAAGTTGAAATTATGAACAGAGCCAAGCCTTGTCCTCTTCACAAAGAGGACACCTGTTTTTTAAAGAAATTCTTTCTTTTAAGTAGTAGATGTAGAAACAAAGCTCATATGACCTATTTGGTTGTGCGTCTATGTGCACGCACCTGTGAGAGTGAGGGAGAGAGAAGAGAGGGAGCGAGAGAGAAATTCCAGCAGAGGGAGCTGGAAGCTGAGCACTACTGCAGTACTTCGGAAGTACTGGTGTTTTTCTTGATGCTAAAATACTTGGGTTCAGTGCTTAATTTTAACATCAAAAACTAGGTATGAAGAAGCCTAGTTAAAACACTACTTTATGGGGCGCCTGGGTGGCTCAGTGGGTTAAAGCCTCTGCCTTTGGCTCGGGTCATGATCCCAGGGTCCTGGGATCGAGCCCCGCATTGGGCTCTCCGCTTGGCAGAGAGCCTGCTTCCTCCTCTCTCTCTCTGCCGGCCTCTCTGCCTACTTGTAATCTCTGTCTGTCAAATAAATAAATTAATTAATTTTTAAAAAACAAAACAAAAAAACACTATTTAAAAATAAAAAACAAAAAACCCCACTACTTTATTATTTTAAGCTCTCTAAGAGATAAAAATAAAAGTTCTTTTATGTACCTGTCTTTTATAATATGTAAGGTTTTATGACACTCCAGTTGCTCTTGTTAATATTAAGCTTTGAAGTAGATGTGTCTGCGTGTGTGTGTGTGTGTGTGATTTATTTTTTTTTAAGTAGGCTCTGTGCCCAACATGGGACTGAAACTCACAACCCTGAGATTAAGAGTCGCACCCTGTACTGACTGGGCCAGCCAGGCACTCCTGAAGTAGATATTTTTATCTGCTGTTCCTAATACTTTTTTCTTTTCATCATCTTCTTCTTCTTCTTCTTTTTTTTAAGGTTTTATTTATTTATTTACAGAGAGAGACACAGGGAGAGAGGGAGCACAAGCAGGGGAGTGGGAGAGGGAGAAGCAGTCTTCCCGCCAAGCAGGGAGCCTGATACGGGGCTCAATCCCAGGACCCCGGGATCTCGGCCGGAGCTGAAGGCAGACACTTAATGACTGAGCCACCCAGGCACCCCCTGATATTTTTTTCTTATGACAAAAGAAGTATTAAACATTTTTTGCAAGTTCCGGGGTGCCTGGGTGGCTCAGTCAGTTAAGTGTCTGACTCTAGATTTCCGCTCAGGTCCTGATCTCAGGGTCTTGAGATGGAGCCCTGTGTCTGGCTCTGCGCTCAGCTGGGAGCCTGCTTAAGATCTCCCTCTACCCTCTCCCACCCACCATGCCACTAACTCTCAAAAAAAAAAAAAAAAAAAAAAAGCAAGTTTCATAATTCATAGTTTACAGTGAATTTTCTTTTTGAAGAAACTTTTAGTTTCCTGGGGCTAGGGATTTTGAGGAATCTAAAGAGACTTGATCACTTCTTCAAGAGGACTCAGTTTTGAAAAGAAGGAAAAGGAAACCATGATTTTCTATCAAAAACAAGCAACACAACATTGAAGTAGAAACAATAAAGGAACAGTTGCCTTCATCCCACCTTTTACTGCTTCCATCTCTAAAGAATCACACATATTTCTGTAAAAATCCAACAACCTGGCAGAGAAGGGAGACCTGTCCCCAGCTCTGGGCCTGCCGAGCTTTAACTACAGTTCCATAACAAGTATGGGGCATATCTTTCTTTCTTTTTTTTTTTTTTTTTAGATTTTTATTTATTTGTTTGTTTGACCGAGATCACAAGCAGGCAGAGAGGCAGACAGAGAGGTGGGAGGGAAGCAGGCTCCCTGCTGAGCAGAGAGTCCGATGCCAGGCTTGATCCCAGGACCCTGTGATCATGATTTGAGCCGAAGGCAGAGGCTTCAACCCACTGAGCCACCCAGGCGTGGGGCATATCTTTCTAACTAGGCCCTCTGCCTATCTCAACTGAGGCCAATTTTTAGTTTTTTTTATTATTGAAAATTGAAGCACATAAAAGCAGACAATTGTTTGCTGTTCCTCTGTGTACCCATCATGGAGCTAGAACCGGTCTCAGCAACCCCTGGCCAGTCCTGTTTCATCTATACATCCACCTACTTGCTCCCTTGTGTATTATTTGGAAGCAAAGACAGACATTGTATCATTTATATGTAAATATTTTGTTATGTATCTCTAAGAGATAAGGGCTTTTCTTTCTTTCTTTTTTTTTTTTTTTTTAACATAATTAAGGGACACCTGGCTGGCTCAGTCAGGGGAGCATTCAACTAGATCTTAGGTTGTGAATTTAAGCTCCACATTGGGTGTAGAGATTACTTTAAAAAAAGGAAAAGAAGGGGTGCCTGGATGGCTCAGTGGGTTGAAGCCTCTGCCTTTGGCTCAGGTCATGATCTCAGGGTCCTGGGATTGAGCCCCGCATCGGCTCTCTGTTCAGTGGGGAGCCTGCTTCCTCCTCTCTCTCTGCCTGCTTGTGATCTTTCTCTCTCTCTCTCTCTCTGTCAAATAAATAAATAAATAAATCTTGAAAAAAGAAACATAACTACAATACCGTCATTACATCTAATAAGTTAACAGGGGAGGGGGCGCCTGGGTGACTCAGTCATTCAGCATCTGCCTTCAGCTCAGGTCATGATCCCAGGATCCTGGAATCGCCCCACATCAGGCTCCCTGCTCGGCAAGGAAGCCTGCTTTCCCTCTCCCACTCCCCCTGCTCCTATTCCTGCTCTTGCTGTCTGTCTGTCTCTCTCTCTCTCTCTCTTGCTGTCAAATAACATAAATAAAATCTTCAAAATTAGAAAAAAAGTATCTGTATGAACTCACAAATATTAACATATTTGTGCTTTGGTCCATCACAGTTGTTCTTACTGGTCCATAAATGGTCCCATGTGGGCCAGTGAAAGCTTGTTCATATTGACTCCTTAGTCCTTTTGACGTGTTCTGCTTATAGTGGATTTTAAGAAAATCTTTTTTGGCTAGCCAGTCAGATTTTTATTTTCAAAAATGTCTGTGCTATATTTATTTATATTGAAACACTAAAATCTGCTAAAATATCTTATTGGAAGATTGGTAATTTGATGGTTGTTATACTTAAATGCCTCTATTCCAAAACATCTCTTTTTCTTTGTCTATAGACCAAATTGTCAAAAATTCTCATGATTAAAAAGGAACATATCAAAAAATTAAGGGAAATGAACACAGAAGCAGAAAAATTGGTAAGAATATTTCTCTTTTTTCCTTATTTGTCTACTTTTAAAATGGTGGGGACTTCTATATCTAAGGAATTAAAAATACTTTTTTGAGGAAAACCTTGAGACAAATGAGATAAATGTTATTTTAAAATCCTCGTTTGCTATCTTTATGTCTTGTTATACTGAACACATGCTAAGTAAATTAGCAGTGCAATGCAGTTCATTACCCCAGACCTCATTATGCCACTGACTGTCCGGCGGGATAGGATTAATGGGTGGGCTGGGTTTTTGACAGTTTGCATGAATGTAGAATCCTTAGCACTGGTGCCTTGTCTAAGGGAGTCATGTTAACAGAGGTTATTAAAAGTGATTCAGAATAAATAAATCAAGAAATATATAAGTTGGCATATTTGGGTTATCTTGATAGTGCTTTATATCCTATTCTATTAATCTAGTCAGTCCAAAAATATGAGGGTCAATTTTAGTCATAGGAGAAAATTATCAGAGTTTTCTTTTTTTTTTTTTTTTTTAAGATTTTATTTATTTATTTGACAGAGAGAGATCACAAGTAAGCAGAGAGGCAGAGAGGCGGGGTGGTGGGGGAAGCAGGCTCCCCGCTGAGCAGAGAGCCCGATGTGGGGCTCGATCCCAGGACCCTGAGACCATGACCTGAGCCAAAGGCAGCGGCTTAGTCCACTCAGCCACCCAGGCGTACCACAGAGTTTTCTTTTTTTTAATATAGAAAATTCACTAAGAAAATTCACCCAGGGGGTGCCTGGGTGGCTCAGTGGGTTAAACCTTTGCCTTAGGCTCAGGTCGTGATCTCAGGGTCCTGGGATCCAGCCCCACATCCAGGCTCCCTGCTCAGCGGGGAGTCTGATTTCCCCTCTCTCTCTGCCTGCCTCTCTGCCTCCTTGTGATCTCTCTCTCTGTCAAATAAATAAAAATTTTTTTAAAATATGTTTTAAAAAAATTTTGTTTGAATTGTACTGAAAGTCATAACTTGCTTATGGACTTATAGGATGGCAAATATTCATCCCAAGTACCGTCTCCAAGTGATTGCAAATGGCCACATGGAGATTTGGAGTCACTAAACCCAGGCAAGCACTGTAACTCATTACCAACATCCGCCTTGAGCGCAGGACCGGGGAGTCATAGAATCAGTCATCTCTAGTGTGTGTGGGCCAACAGGTAGATAAGGGATGCCTAGCTGAAAGAGGAATAGTCTTCTTCTTCTTTTTTTTTTTTTTTTTAAAGATTTTTATTTATTTATTTGACAGAGAGAGATCACAAGTAGACGGAGAGGCAGGCAGAGAGAGAGAGAGAGGGAAGCAGGCTCCCTGCTGAGCAGAGAGCCCGATGCGGGACTCGATCCCAGGACCCTGAGATCATGACCTGAGCCGAAGGCAGCGGCTTAACCCACTGAGCCACCCAGGCGCCCCAGGAACAGTATTCTTTAAGGATGATGGAATTTTATCTGAACTTGACTTTAAATTTTCTAATTTAAACCTCCATTTTATGGACTTGGAAACTGAAGACCAAAGATGTCAAGGAATTTTAGTCTGAGATTATCCTGCTGTTTAGTAGTACAGATACCAAAACAGGCTTCTTGGGGTGCCTGAGTGGCTCAGTTGGTTAAGTGTCTGACTCTTGACCTCAGAGTTGTGAGTTCAAGCCCCGCATTGGTCTCCAAGCTGGGCATAGAGCCTGCTTAAAAAACAAACAAAACAGGCTTCTTGGTCCCAGCTCAATTCATTTAGGCACAATCTGAAAACAGTATTGACAGATCCACAGGCTATCAAAGGTAGCAAAGAGTTAGCCATAATGTATTGCCATTATATACCCCAAAACATAAAAATGTATATATTTGCTTCTTTCCTATTGGACTCAATTCCTTTCTTGAGTTCCATCAGTTCTACTTCTACCGTTTTCTCTATGCCTTCTCATTACTCCCTAGCTACATCTCTTCTGATCATTTTATCATCTCTTTCATCTTTATGCATAATCTAATTATGTCACTTTCATATCACTAGCTAGGACTTTTCCCTGTGTCTGGGTTCCACACCTTAAAGTACTGGGCTTGCCTTAGCCTGGTTAGTATTACCTAATTTGAATAGAGGCCTCATTTGATGTTGGCTTGGCTCTTGATGTTGGAGAACTTTATAGAAGTCTAGATAACTTGATATGTTTTATTACTTGTTTGTTTTATTTATGATTAAAAATAACTCCCATTATAAAAATTTAAATATTGTAAGACTGATGACAACAGTAGTTCTTTATAGTGCCTTCCCCATAGATTAATATTATTTAGCTAAGCATATGCTATAAATGTTTGTATGTTAAGCATATGGACTTCTTCTATGCATGTACGTCCTATGTGGTTTTGAAAATTATTTTCTAAAAAAACTGAATTCTGTCATTATATTAATTCAGCCTTTAAAATTTCTATATTATACCATAATTTAGTTTATTATTAGGTATTTGGGTTATTTCCATTATTTATTTTTCTAAAATAGTGCTAAAGGGGCACCTGGGTGGCTCAGTTGGTTAAGTGTCTGCCGTTGGCTTAGGTCATGATCCTAGGGTTCTGGGATGGAGCCCCACGTTGGGCTCACTGCTCAGCAGGGAGCCTGCTTCTCCCTCTCCCTTTGCCACTCCCCCTGCTTATGTTCACTAGCTCTCATTCTCTCTTTCAAATAAATAAGTGGAGTCTTTATTAATAAATGAAATAAAATAGTGCTAAGGTGAGGCACCTGACTAGCTTGATCTTGGGTCATGAGTTTGAGCCCCACACTGGGTATAGAGATTACTTAAATAAGTAAATATTAAAAATAAAAAGGTGTTGGGGGCACCTGGGTGGCTCAGTGGGTTAAGCCGCTGCCTTCGGCTCAGGTCATGATCTCAGGGTCCTGGGATCGAGTCCCACATCGGGCTCTCTGCTCAGCAAGAAGCCTGCTTCCCTCTCTCTCTCTCTCTGCCTGCCTCTCCGTCTACTTGTGATCTCTCTCTGTCAAATAAATAAAAATAAAAAATCTTTAAAAAAAAAAAAATAAATAAAAAGGTGCTATAGCAAATATCCTCATCTGTGTAGTTTTGTGCATTTGTCTGTGTCTATCTGTAAGATAGATTCTTAAAAAGTAGAATAATGGTTGGATCAAAGTATATGAACATTTTAAAGATTTAATGAAACTTCCGGTTTAAGGTGGTAGGCTGAAAACATGTTTTCCTCCTATCCCCTACAATTTCACATAAAATAAGATGTATAAAAAGAAATAAATAGAATAAATGAAAGCAGACTGTTTTACAATGTATTCAGGATTTTAAAAATTTTCCATGTTGGGTGAAACACAGCTGAGATGGAACATGGCTGAGAGTCTACATGTTGGAACCCTAAAGAGGCTCCCGGCCCACATATGATGGAGGAATGCAGAAGTGAGGTACACTACTTAAAAGGAATTGATTCAGTGTCAGTTTCCTCATTCCCCGTTTTCATCCTAGTGACAGAACTGGGTAAATGTGACATTTACCCAAGTTAAAAAGAAGGAAACAGACGCTCCTCTAAAGAATTTGAATATGGAATTTGGGGGAAATTTGAGGCTTCTGCTTTTAGTAATGGTAGACTAGGTAATTTGGGTCAACCTTTCTAATCCACGTAGTTGAAAACAACTTTTTCCTCTGGAATAAAATATAAAAATAACCTGCTTGTAGACACTAAAGCATTAACTAGGTCTTAAAGAATTATAGGGATAGAATCTGGGAAAAGAAGTAAACTCAGAAGGGGGAACCTGGCATTTAGCATTGCTTTTTTCTTCAGGGGTTTTCCACACTTCTAGAAAAGGTAACTGAGAAATTGAGTGGCATTCCTGAAAGGTATACGGGGGAGAGAGGACAAAAATTAAGAGTCCAGAGACCATCAAGGGTTAGGGGAAGCTGGCAAACCTTCCATGCTCTGAGTTGGAACGCCAAGGAAACGTTGGCCCAGCTTCAAATTATCTCATCTCCAAAGTGGAACTGATGTGATTATAGAATCTGAGACCCACCAGAAGTAAGTATTCCTCTTAGTGGAATATAACATTACACTAAGCCTCAAATTATTTCTAAACTTCTTACTATACAGTGTCTGGAAACTCATTTTTAAATCTCAGACACAAGAGGAGACAAGATAACCCTAATAAAACCAAAAGAAAGTATAGACAGTCGGCAGATTCTAGATAATGGAATTTTTTAGACATAGATTTTAAGTGCTTAATTTGTTTAAAGAAATGAGACAAAATTGAGAATTTTATTTTATTTTATTTTTTAAAGATTTTATTTATTTATTTGACAGATAGAGATCACAAGTAGGCAGAGAGGCAGGCAGAGAGAGAGAGGAGGAGGCAGGTTCCCTGCTGAGCAGAGAGCCTGATGTGGGGCTTGATCCCAGGACACTGGGACCATGACCTGAGCCGAAGGCAGAGGCTTTAACCCACTGAGCCACCCAGGTGCCCCCAAAATTGAGAATTTTAGAAGAGAATTGGAAATAACAAAAAGGACCAAATGCAAGTTCTAGAAGTAAACTATAGCAATCAAAATTAACTCAGTTGGGAGGTATAACCACAGCAGATTAGGAACAGTTGAAGAGAGAGCTAGTAATTGAAAATAGATCAGAAAATATACAGAATGAAACATAGAGGGAAAATGGATGGAAAATACAGAAGAGAAGAGAAACGAGGGACATAATGAGAGGTCCAGCATGTCTAATGGAGTAAGAGAAGAAGAAAAGAGATAATGGGACAGAAGGAATATTTAAAGGGATAGTGACTGAGAACATTCCAAAACTGTCAAAAAATAATAGACCACAGATTTAAGAAGCCCTGTGACCCTCAATGGGATAAATAAAAAGATAAGAACTCTAAGGCATAGTAATAGTAAAACTGCTAAAAACTAAACAGAAAGTAAAAAAATAATTTAAAGTATCCAGAGCCAGGAGCACCTGGTTGGCTCAATCAGTAGAGCATGTGATTATTTTTTTTTTTTTAACCTTTTAAGATTTTATTTATTTATTTGTCAGAGAGAGAGCAGGAGCATGTCTACCAGGTAGAACAGGTAGAGCAGTCAGAGGGAGAAGCAGTCTCCCGCTGAGCAAGGAATCTGATGTGGGACTTGGTCCCAGGACCCTAGGATCATGACCCTGAGCTGAAGGCAGGCACTTAAATGATTGAGCCCCCAGATGTCCGATTCTTGATCACGGGGTCATGTGTTTGAGATCCACATTGGATGTAGAGATTACTTAAATAAATAAATTACAATAAATAAATAAAGTACCCAGAGCCAGATGTGTACTGGGCAGGAATTTGTTTGACATCTGACTTCTCCACAGAGAGAACAGAAAATGGAATAACATCTTCATAGGGCTGAAACAAAATTATTACCAACCTAGATTTCTGTATTCAATTTCAAGGTAAAGTAATATAAGGATTATTTGAAGATAACTTTATAGAGATTTTTCAAGAATACCTATACTTAAAGGAAATAAAGTTTTTGTTCAAGCAAAAGAAAAAACTTGAGGGGTGCCTGGGGGATCAGTCAGTTGAGTGTCTGCCTTGGGCTCAGGTCATGATCCCAGGGTTCTGGGATTAAATCCCAAGTCAGGCTTCCTGCTCAGCGGGGAGTCTGTTTCTCCCTCCCCCCACACCTCCCCCAGCTCATGCTCTCTCTCTCTCATTTTCTCTCAAATAAATAAGGAAGAAAAAACTTGAAGTTTTGGAAGGAGTGAAGAGAAAAAGGATAACTGTGGGTTAATCTAAGTGATACTATATAAAATCATACTTCATGACATTTAAAATATAAAGAATTAAAAATACAATCCAGGGGCCCCTGGGTGGCTCAGTGGGTTAAGCCTCTGCCTTCGGCTCAGGTCATGATCTCAGGGTCCTGGGATCGAGCCCCGCATCAGGCTCTCTGCTTGGCGGTGAGCCTGCTTCCCCCCTCTCTGCCTGCCTCTCTGCCTACTTGTGATCTCTCTGTCTACTTGTGATCTCTCTCTCTGTCAAGTGAATAAATAAAATCTTTAAAAAAATTAAAAAAAAAATACAATCCAGGGGCGCCTGGGTGGCTCAGTGGGTTGAACCTCTGCCTTCAGCTCAGGTCATGATCCCAGGGTCCTAGGATCAAGCCCTACATTGGGCTCTCTGCTCAGTAGGGAGCCTGCTTCCTCCTCTCTCTCTGCCTGCTGCTCTGCCTACTTGTGATCTCTCTCTCTCTCTGTCAAATAAATAAATAAAATTTTAAAAAATTATTAAAAGAAAAAAAAAATACAATCCAGGGGCACCTGAGTGTCTCAGTGGGTTAAGCCTCTGCCTTTGGCTCAGGTCATGATCTTAGTAGGGTCCTGGGATTGAGCCCCACATTGGGCTCTCTGCTCAGCAGGGAACCTACTTTCCCCCCTCTCTCTGCCTGCCTCTCTACCTACTTGTGATCTGTGTCTGTCAAATAAATAAATAAACTCTTTGAAAAAAAATACAGTCCAACAATTGCCTATTGTGGGTGGTGTACATATAGACATGATAAATCAAGGATGTATATTTTAATTTCTGAGGCACCTGTTAAAATAATAGTAAAAGATACATAACTATCAAACTAATTAGGGTGAGGTGGGTAGGAAAATGGAACAATAAAAATATTCAATCAAGGGGCGCCTGGGTGGCTCAGTGGGTTAAGCCGCTGCCTTCGGCTCAGGTCATGATCTCGGAGTCCTGGGATCGAGCCCCACATCGGGCTTTCTGCTCAGCAGGGAGCCTGCTTCCTCCTCTCTCTCTGCCTGCCTCTCTGCCTGCTTGTGATCTCTCTCTGTCAAATAAATAAATAAAAAATCTTTAAAAAAAAAATAATCAATCAATCTTTAAAAAGACAAAGGCAAGAAAAAAAAATAATAATACCAAACAGGGACAAATAGAACGGAAATAGTAAGGTGGTCAATTTAAATCTAAACATATCAGTAATAATATTAAATATAAGTGGACTAAATCTTCTGAATAAAAGGCAAAGATTGCCAAACTGAATGAAAAGCAAAAGCCCAACTCTATGATGCATGCAAGAGATACATTTAATATGAAAGGATCCTGAAAATAAAAAAATTTTAAATGTATGAAAAGGCATGTAGTGCCAAGTATTAAAGTAGCAGTAGAAGGTCTGATAGCTGTAGTAGTACCTGACAGTAAAATTCAGGGCAACAGATATTATTGGATATAAAGAAGTGTGCTTCTTAATGATGAAAGGTATCATTTCAAAATAATTTCAGAGTTATTTGTACATAATAATGGCTTCCAAATTCATAAAGCAAAAATTGGCAAAATTCAAAGGAAATAGACATTTCCACTATATAGATAAAACAACCAGTCAAAAAAATCTAATAAGGAGGGACTCCTGGCTGACTCTTAATCTTGAGGTCATGAGTTTAAGCCCCATTTTGGGCATAGAGCTTCCTTTAAAAAAAAAAAAAATCAAATAGATTTAATAAAAAATGTTTTAAAAGTCAATGTTACTTTAAAAAATCTGATAAGGGGCGCCTGGGTGGCTCAGTGGGTTAAAGCCTCTGCCTTCGGCTCAGGTCATGATCCCAGGGTCCTGGGATCGAGCCCCACATCGGGCTCTCTGCTCAGCGGGGAGCCTGCTTCCTCCTCTCTCTCTGCCTGCCTCTCTGCCTACTTGTGATCTCCATCTGTCAAATAAATAAATTAAAAAAAAATCTTTAAAAAATTTTAAAAAAATAAATAAAAAAAATAAAAAATCTGATAAGGATATAGATTTCAAAAACACAGTTAACAAACTTGATCCCATTGACATACCTACCACATGCAGGATACATATTATTTTCAAGCTCACATAGATTATTTATAAAATTTAATTGTATGCTGTCCCTAAATAAAATTTCAATAAATGTCAGAATGATTAGACTTCTCCAGAATATGTTCTCTGATCACAATATGAATAAGCTTAGAAGTTGATAAGAAAAAGGATTAGGGGCAACTGGGTGGCTCAGTTACTTGGTTGAGTGGCTAACTTTGATTTTGGCTCAGGTCATGGTCTCAGGGTTATGAGATCCAGCCCTGCCTTGGACTCAGAGCCTGCTAGAGATTCCCTCTCTCTCTTTCCCTCTATCCCCCGCTCACATGTGCTTTCTCACTCTCTAAATAAATAATAGATAGGTAGATAGATAGATTAAAGACTCTTGAAGATAGTCATTTATTAATTTAAAAAGATTTAAGTGTATGTGGTGCCTAGGTGGCTCAGTGGGTTGAGCCTCTGCCTTCTGCTCAGGTCTTGTTATCAGGGTTCTGGGATCAAGCCCCACATCGGGCTCTCTGCTCAGCTTCCCCTCTCTGTCTACTTGTGATCTCTGTCTGTCAAACAAATAAAATCTTCAAAAAAAATTGTTTTAAGTGTCATTTATCTGTGTCTGTGTCATGACACATATGTCTGTGTCAAATAAGTAAATAAAATCTTTAAAAGAAAAAAAAAAAAAAAGTGTCCAGGAGTAGACACTTGATCTATGACAAAAGTGGTTCTGCAGAGTAATGCGGAAAGAAAGGTTTTTGAAATGGCACTGAGTCAATGGATAACAGTATGGTGGGTGTGGGATCCTGACCCCCTACCTCACTGAAAAATTACTGGTTTTATATATTTTTATTTTCTTTTAAAGCTTTTATTTATTTAACAGAGAGAGAGAGAGAGAGATCACAAGTAGGCAGAGGCAGGCAGTGAGAGAGGGGGGAAGCAGGCTTCCCACTGAGCAGGGAGCCTGATGCGGGGCTCGGTCCCAGGACCTTGAGATAATGACCTGAGCTGAAGGCAGACGCCCAACCATCTGAGCCACCTAGGCACCCCTATTTTTTTTTAAGAGTTAATATTTCTAAGTAATGTCTCCACCCAACATGAGGTTCAAACTCATAACCTTGAGGTCAAGAGTTGCATGCTTTACCAACGGAGAGCCAGGTGCCCCCCCCCCGCCCCGGAATGATTAGTATTTTAGATCTAAATGTGAAAGGCAAAATATAAAGCTTCTAAAAAATAATGTAGGAGAATTTAAGACCTTGGGGGTAAAAAAAAAAAAACCTTGGGGTAAGAACTCTTTAAGTGAGATAAATGGAGTATAGAACACAGTAACCATAAAGGAAAAGATTAATACGTTGAACTAAATTAAAATTATAAACCTCTGTTCATCAAAAGATACAACTACGAGAAAATAAAAGGCAAACCACAGAATGGAAAGAAATGCTTAAAGCACATGTAATTGACCAAAAGCTTGCCTTCAGAATATATAAAGAACTCTTAAGTCAGTAAGAAAAAGATAGGCAGGGGTGCCTGGGTGGCTCAGTCAGTTGGGCATCTGCCTTTGACTCAGGCCGTGATTCTGGAGTCCTAGGATCGAACCCCGTGTCGGGCTCCCTGCTCGGTGGAGAGTCTTTGTCTCCCTCTGCCCCTCCCCCACTTGCTCACTCAGTCTTTCTCAAATAAATAAAATCTTTAAAAAAAAAAGCATATTCAGATGTACAAAAAATTTTTGATAAGGTACCCAGCCTCATGGGTAATAGAGAAAATGCGGATTAATACCTCAAAGAGATATCACTCACATCCTCTCAAGTGGCTCCTATTCAAACACTTAAAATATCAGAGATTGGCCCAGTTTGTTGTAACCTTGTGGAGAAGGCCCTAGAGTTGGTGAACGCTGCTATGACTTATTCAAAGCCTCGATTGGCCACATTTTGGTGCTATGCCAAGGTTGAGCTGCTTCCTCCAACCCCTGCTGAGATCCCTAGTGCCTAGAGCTATTCAGAGCTGGAAAAAAATAGTCAAGAGTGCTCAAACTGGTAGCTTCGAGCGGCTTACAGTTGAGGAAGCTCTGCTGAATAGCTTGGAGGCCACCAAGGTATGGATGTGGTTTTATGTTGGCGAGATCATAGGCAAGCATGGCATCATTGGGTAGAATATTTGAAGACCAATCTTTAACATCTGTTTATATGTGCCTTATTATTTGAGTGTTCTTGGACCGTGTGTGATCAGACTGGTATTTGAATAAAATAAGATAGTGTATTAAAAAAAAAAAAACATCAAAGATTGGAAAATATGTGAAGCAGCCAGAACTTTTTTTGTAAAGACTTTGTTTATTTCGGAGAGGGGGTTGGGGAGGGGCAGAGGGAGAGAGAGAGAGAATCCCAAGCTATCTCTGTGCTGAGCATGGAGCCTGATGTGGGGCTTGATCTTGCCATCCCAAGATCATGACCTGAGCTGAAACCAGGAGTCGGATGCCTCACTGACTGCGTCCCCCAGGCGCCTCAGCCAGAACGTTCTTATTCCGTCCCTTTGGGGAACTCTGGCTCTGTCTACTAAAGCTACACATGTGGGTACGTAAGTACAGAATGTCATAGCAGCACTATTCCTGTTGGCCAAGAACCAGGTGGAGCCCTATTGCCCAACAACAGATGGAACCAATAGGATGGCTGGATAGAGGATATTGCTACAAAGGAACACTACACCACAGTGAGGGGAACTGACTGTGGGTGTGCACAACTAGATGGGTGAATTTCATAATGTTAATTGAAAGAAGCTGAGAACAAAAGAATATACTGTATAACTGCATTTTATTTTCTTTTAAGATTTTATTTTATTTATTTGACAGAGATCACAGGTAGGCAGAGAGGGAGGCAGAGAGAGAATGGGGGAAGCAGGCCCCCCGCCGAGCAGAGAGCCCGACGTGGGGCTCGATTCCAGGACCCTGGGATCATGACCTGAGCCGAAGGCAGAGGCTTTAACCCACTGAGCCACCCAGGCGCCCCTATAATTGCATTGTAAATAAATTTCAGAAGTCATACCATGAGGCTTGATGTTAGTAAGGTTGCTTTGGAAGGAAGAGAGAAGGGATTGTAAGGTGATGCACAGGGGCTTCTGAAGGGTTAGCACTGTTCTGTTGATCTGGGTGGAGTTTTCCCATGGCTTCCCCAACTTCATTGGGGGTATAATTGGTGTACAGTGAACTGTATCTGTTTAAAATGTATGGTTTGGTCACATATATGTGTTTAGCCATATATACATACACACCCATGAAGCCATCACCAGATACTAGGTTACAAGTATTTCTGTCTTCTCCACTCCTCACCAGATTTCCCCAGGCCCTTTACAATCCATCCTTCCCTCTACTTTAGCCTCCAGGCAATCGTTCATCTACCTTCTGTCCTCACCGACTAGTTCGTATTTTCTAGAATTGTACATAAGTGGAATCAAACAGTATATATGCTTTTTTGGCCTGGCATCTCTCATTCGGTGTAACCATTTCGATTCATCCACTGAGTTGTGTGTTCCACGGTTCATGCAACATACTGTAGTTTGTTCTTATGGCTGAGCAGTACCACCTTGTGTGGGTACAACCACAATCTGTTCATCCGTTCCCCTGTTGAAGGACATTTGAATTGTTTACATTTTTTAGCTATTACAAAGAAAATTGAACATTCGCCTACAAGTCTTTGCATGGACAAATATTTTCATTTCTCTTGGGTCATATGGTACGTGTAGATGTTTAACTTTTTTAGAACTATTGTTTTTACACCGGTGTTTGCATTGTGATAATTCATTGAGTTCTATATGTATATTCGGTGCAGTTTTCTCATGTTACATATTTTTTTTAAAGATTTTAAAAATTTATTTATATGAGAGATAGCACACAAGCAGGAGGAGGGACAGAGGGAGAGGGAGAAGCAAGCTCCCCGCTGAGCAAGGAACCCAACGCAGGGCTCGATCCAGAACCCTAAGATGATGACCTGAGCCGAAAGCAGGCACTTAACCAACTGAGCCACCCAAGCGCCCATCGTGTTGTACTTGTGCATCACACACTAGATTTCAGCTCAGGTCATGATCTCAGGGTTGTGAGATCTCAAGATTGTGAGTCTGGGTCCTCACTGAGTGTGGAGGCTGCTTGGGATTCTCCCTCTCCCTCTGCCTCTCCACCCACCCCATGTGTTCTCTCTCTCTCTAAAAAAAAGTACTTATCAAAATCTGATTTGGGGGGCACCTGGGTGGCTCAGTGGGTTAAGGCCTCTGCCTTCTGCTCAGGTCATGGTCCCAGGCTCCTGGGATTGAGCCCCACGTCGGGCTCTCCGTTCAGCAGAGAGCCTGCTTCCCCCTCTCTCTTCTGCCTGCTTCTCTGCCTACTTGTGATCTCTGTCTGTCAAATAAGTAAATAAAATCTTAAAAAACTGATTTTGGGGGCACCTGGATGGCTCAGTCAGTTAAGCGTCTGCCTTCGGCTCAGGTCAGGATCCCAAAGTCCTGGGATCGAGCCCCACATCTGGCTCCTTGCTCAGTAGGAAAGTCTGCTTCTCCCCCTCCCCCTACTCATGCTCTCCCTCTCTCTCTCTCTCTCTCTTCCAAATAAATAAATAACTCTTTTAAAAATAACTCTTTTTAAAAAATCTGATTTTTTTTTCCTTGCAGAAATCCTATTCCATGCCCATTGGCATCGAGTTTCAGCGGAGATATGCAACCATCGTTCTGGAGCTTGAGCAGCTCAATAAGGACCTCAACAAAGTTTTGCATAAGGTTCAGCAGTACTGCTATGAGGTAGGCGAGGTGCAGACACTTCCCCTGAGGGTCTGTGCTCCCCCTACTCTTCTATTGGAAGCTAAATACTGTTACCTTCACATGCTAGAAAATTTCAAACAAAGCCAACATCTCTATTGGGTCCTTTAGCAGAACCATATTTTACATACATTTTTACTCATTCCAAAGAGTGTTTTACAGAGAGCTCTCAATTCTGTTGATGTTTGTTTCAATTACAAAGGTATAGCTTTTGAAAAAAATTTAAGAAAAATCCAGAAAAATCATTACTCTTCAGCTCTTAATCCCACAATCCCAAATGCTGTATTTTGGTTTATTTCCCCCTTAATCTTGTGTATATATATATATACGTGTGTGTGTGTACATGCTTTTTCTCACAAAGTTATGATCAGGCTGTGTACACAATTTTTTTCCTCCTTCTTTAAACTTTACATTAGAACTATGGATTCTTGAACTTCAAATATGCAGAGCATAGGGTTATTTGTGAATTGTCATCATCTACATAAAATTATATATATGAAGACAGTTCAGTGGTTTCACCTCAGTTGATTTTCTTACAAGATAAGAATTACATGACTGAGATGAGTTTAGGATGCTCCAGCACTTGCATTTTCAGAGGTTTTATGTTTACTGTGAGCCACCTCCATTTGTGACCCGAGGTTCTCCAACGGTTGACTCTTTCTGACACTAGCCTCCTAGTCGAGTCCCGAAGATCTGCCATAGACCATGTTGTTGATCCATCCTCCTGGAGCTGAGGCAAATGCACTGTGGTTGCCTGTGACTATGCTCTGAGAATATTCTGCTCATTTCTCTAGCCATCTCTCATCCTTTATTTTTATTTTCCCGGTAGTTATTGCCCTAGCAGTAGGTATTGCCCTAGCAGATAGCTTTCTCCCTCCAGATTAGCAGCTGACCCACAAGAGAGGCAAACCTTCAAGCAGTCAGCACGTAACAAAGCTGAGGACATGCATACGAGTGGGTGGCCCATCAGTCTCGTGTAATTGCAGTATGTACCACAGGGCCTTTTGTGATAGGCTCATTTCCCCATGAAGTAAAACAACTTGATTTTCAGAAAGCTCTTGGGGAAGTACAGTATTGATTTGCTTTACTTTTTAAGGATAGATTGATTGGTTGACTGATTTGAGAGAGAAAGTAGGGGCAGAGGCAGAAGAAGAGAGAGGATCTCAAGCAAACTCCCCCATTAGCAGGGATCCTAGCGTGGGGCTCGATCCCAGGACCCTGAGATCAAGACCTGAGCCGAAGGCAGACACTTCACCAACTGAGTCCCCCAGGCATCCCTACAATATTGATTTTTTTTTTTAATTTTATTTATTTATTTGAGAGAGTGAGAGTGCGTGTGAGAGTGGAGGGTCAGGGGGAGAGCAGACTCTCCGCCGAGCAGGGAGCCCGATATGGGACTCAATCCTGGGACTCCAGGATCATGACCTGAGCCAAAGGCAGTTACTTAAGCAACTGAGCCACCCAGACGCCCCTACAATATTGATTTTAAAATAAAAGCATATGGGGCAGCTGGGTATCGCCGATCAGGGAGGCCTGTCCTCTTACCTCCGGAAAAGACAGTTACGAAGACAGGGAGACTACAGCGAACCCCATGCTGTTGGGTTAGAATAGGAGAATCGGTCTTTGTGCTTCAGTTTATTTTTACCATGTAGATGCAGGTGTGTGTTTGTGTGCACGCTTGCAGGCTGAGAAAGCCCAGAAGCACACCCTGACAGCAGCGAGCACCCCAGCACCCAACCGTGGTTTCCAGATGGTGCTATCCAATCAAAGGAAGCAGGGCTTCTTGAAAAAGAGACCGATTCCAGAGCCCAGACTGTCTCACTGTGCCCCCTAGATTACAGGAGCATGTTCAAGAGACCGGCTGAACAGTGATTCCCACTGACTAGATCTGGGACAGCTTGGGCTTCCGAATAAGTGATCATACTCAGAATAAACCAGAAACAGTTAGTGAATCTGGGTACAAGGTTTTCAGGAGGGGCGCCTGGGTGGCTCAGTCGTTAATCGTCTGCTTTCGGCTCAGATCATGATCTGGGGCTCCTGGGATCGAGTCCCACATCAGGCTTCCGGCTCAGCGGGAAGCCTCCTTCTCCCTCTCCCACTCCCCCTGGTTGTGTTCCCTCTCTCACTGTGTCTCTCTCTGTCAAATAAAATCTTTAAAAAAAGGGGGGGGGGGCACCTGGGTGGCTCAGTGGGTTAAGCCTCTGCCTTCGGCTCAGGTCATGATCTCAGGGTCCTGGGATCGAGCCCCACATGGGGCTCTCTGCTCAGCAGGGAGCCTGCTTCCCCCCTTTCTCTCTGTCTGCCTCTCTGACTACTTGTGATCTCTCTCTCTCTCTCTGTCAAATAAATAAATAAAATATTAAAAAAAAATAAATAAAAGTTAAAGTTCTAAAAAAAAAAAAGACTTCCAGGAGTTATTTGTTCTATTTCTTTTTAGCAGTTTGAAATTATATCAGAATTAAAAGTTGCTAAAAATATAAAATCCAGAAAAGAAAACCGTTTGAGAAGAAACATTTCTAAAGTAGGAGTGAGGCCCATTTTCATTATAAAGGCTAGTTTCCTAAACCTCTGCCTCTGAAAACAGGACAGGACCCCACAGAAATCATTTGGCCTGGTGAGCCTACATCTCACATTCGACTCCTCTGTTTCCAGCTCGCTCCAGACCAGGGCCTGCAGCCTGCAGACCAGCCCACGGATATGAGGCGGAGGTGTGAGGAGGAAGCCCAGGAGATCGTTCGGCATGCCAACTCCTCCACCGGGCAGCCCTGTGTTGAGAATGAAAATCTGACAGACTTAATCTCCAGGCTCACTGCTATTTTATTACAAATTAAGGTACATCTCAGAGAACACATTCTCTTCGTTTTGACACCTACACAAACACACTCATTTGTGGCTAAGCAGTTAAAATACACAGATCGTGTCGGTATTTTGTGTCTGAGTTTGGACTAGAATTCAGTTAAATTTTGAATTTTTTTTCCCTCAGTGTCTGGCAGAAGGAGGAGACCTGAATTCCTTTGAGTTCAAATCCCTTACAGATTCATTAAATGATATCAAGAGTACGATAGATGCTTCCAATATCAGGTAATTTGATAGGTACACCTCAGTCATTTTTCTAAGTTCATGGGGATTTCCAGTACAGGTTTTAAGAATTATGCCTATTTGTGAAGCATTCATATAATTTTTATGCCATAAATAGATTCCCAAAGAGCTTTTCAGTTATGTCCCGCCTATTGATGGAGTAGACGTTTCCCATGGACTTGGTTTATGTGAAGGAACTCGAAGATGCCCAGTGTTCGGGTTTGGGGTTGGTGTGGCGTTTCCCCTGAGTAGGGTTTCCCCGGAGAGACAGTCTTGCTCTCGCCAGCACCCCCATGGCTCCTTTGCCCCCTCCAGCAGCCCTTCCCATGACAACCACAGCTGGGGGGTGTGGGGGTGTAGCTGGTGTGGTGGGGGGGCTTCCTTCCTTCCTCGGGGCTTGATCTTACCGGCTTTTTGGACTAAAATTCAGCTCTTCATTTTTTAACAAGTTTTCCCTAACATCATGAAATAAGGGATGTAACCGTGTTTCTTCTTCAGTTGCTTTCAGAATAATGTCGAAATCCATGTTGCACACATTCAGAGTGGCCTGAGCCAGATGGGAAACCTGCACGCCTTTGCCGCCAATGACACCAACAGGGACTGAGGAGCAGTCTTCCCTGTTCCAGCTGCACAGGACACTGCGGTCCCTTCCCCTCGGCTTCCAACACCAAATGACCCACGTGCTGGAAAACAAGGGAACTGTGCATCTCCAGCGAAGGCACTGGAACGTACCGTCGTGCTTCTTGAACCAGCACTGCTGACCAGCATTCTATTTATTTTTCTCCTTATTATTCAGCTGCAGTAGCATCACTTATGTTACACGTTTATCAGCAAGGATTTTTCAACTGAAACTGTCTGAACAAAAGACGCTGTCACGGAAGAGTGTGCTGACCCTTTTTTCAACGTGCATGAATTCCGCCAACACGCGCAGACAGCTGCTCCCCCCGGCAGGCGCGAGCAGACACGGGCCTCCTGCCTGGAACTGCGACCGGAGGGCTGCGGCACGGGCCCTCAGCTCCTCACCCTGCCAGGCTTCTGGAAGAGAGCGCCCCGGGGAGGCGGGAAGTCAGGTGTCGGGAAGCCACCGGAACAGCCACAGAGCTGCGGCCTTGACAAGTATGCAAGATGGACACCTGCAGGGTGACATGGCTCTAGAGATCATTTTATAATAATAAGTATTTTAATTTATCATAATTTATAAAAGAAACCTTTGTTGTTTGTCTGTTGAAAGAAAATGAAGGAGCAGGAAAAAAGTAAATTACTTGCAAAATGCTACATTTCAGCAAGTAGATTTGGCCTGACTTTTCCCGTCAATTCAGGGCAAAAAAGTGCTATTGTTATGAGACTTATTTAAAAAGACTGATAACACACTATTTTCATATTTTGTTTATTTGCACAACTTTTGAACCAGATGACTGGTTAAAATCCAACCGTACACAATTTATAAAGTCAAAAGATTTTATAAGGAAAACAGATATAATAACCAGTGCTGTGA
This sequence comes from Lutra lutra, assembly GCF_902655055.1. NCBI lineage: Eukaryota > Metazoa > Chordata > Mammalia > Carnivora > Mustelidae > Lutra > Lutra lutra. The sequence continues at coordinate 29,245,042 of NC_062292.1, forward strand.
AATGCAGAAAAAAAGGTTTGTATTTGGTTGTGGGGTTTTTTTGTTGTTTTTTTGGTTTTTTAAAGGAAAAACCCTACCTAAAATGTTAATCTTGTAAAAAGTGTGTATTTGGGATTTTCTTTAATATAGAATATTATAAAGTCAAAATATAATAAAATTGTTTTCAGATTTGGAGTTTAAGATAGAGCTGTAGACATGGCTTTGATTCCTTTAGATGTCTCATAAAATGGGACTTTTTATATGTTAATGTATAATAAAACTAAAACGAGATTATTTTCCATTTGAAATTTTTGTATAGTTTAAAAATGCTTCCATATTCCTTGTTGGTATTGTGCCACTGCAGAACTTTAGTGCAGAGTTTATATTTAGCTAAACTGTTATGTTAATTAAGAAATGCATAAATCCTTTATTCTTAATATTTGTAATTCTAAATAAATTGATCTATGAAAAGTAATATTGTCTACCATTCTCATTTAATTAATACAACCTGATGAGTATTCCTTCTATTTGAAAAGTTCTAAGGAACTATAATTTCCACTGAACTATATATATATATATATATATATATATTTTGTAATTTAAAATTTTAATTACTTTTCAGGTACAAATGGCAGAATAAATTCATAAACATCAATGAAAACATTTTATGCAGCTTTAATGTATTACATATTTAATAGCTGTATTTTAGTGGGATATCATTAAATATTATTTCTCAACTTGTGTGTTTCAGTTAATGTTAATAGTTAATTAAAAAAAATTTTTTGGGGGGGTGGCTTGGTGGGTTAGGCCCCTGTCTTCGACTCAGGTTGTGGTCTTGGGGTCCTGGGATCGAGCCCGGCGTCAGGCTCTCTGCTTGGCTGGGAGCCTGCTTCCCCCTCTCTCTCTGCTGCTCTGCTTACTCTATCTCTGATCTCTATCTCTGTCAGATAAATAAATAAAATCTTTAAAAAAAAAAAAAAAACCTCTCTGCTCCCTGTGGAGCAGAGAGCCTGATGCAGTGCTAGATCCCAGGACCCTGAGATCATGACCTGAGCTGAAGGCAGCGACTTAACCCCCTGAGTCACTCAGGCATCCCAAGAGGTAGTTTTTAATATATACTACCTAGAATTACATAAACATTTTTCACTTTTTTTACCTTTTTAAAAAAAAAAGATTTGTATTTATTTGTCAGAGAGAGTGAGAGAGAACTGGGGGAGGGGCAGAGGGAGAACCACTCTCTCTGCCAAGCAAGGAGCCCAATTCGGGACTCGATCCTGAGACTCCGGGTTCACGACCTGAGCCAAAGGCAGACACTTAACTAAGCCCCCAGGTGTCTTGCTTTTCACATTTCTTTTTTTGTTTCTCAAGACTGACTTGGCAGGGGTGCCTGGGCAGGAACTGTGCCTGAGAATATATTTGAACTTCTGTTTCGGGAAGAAGAAATCTGTGTCGTTCAAACTAGTCATTTTGGGTCAGCTGCACATTCATCCGAGCAATGCGGCCTCCGCCTAGCACATTTTGCAAGCTCTAAAGAGAGCCATCAACACCACATGCTACGTAAGTTTGGTTCTGAATTACTTCCCCTGAGTCCCAAAAATCAGATTCACTTGCTACCATTGAGAATCTACCAAAAGATTTGCCTGTTAAATTCTTTATCTTGAATCTAGGCACTTTCTGAGCCTATGTCATTACCACTTCTCTTGCCCGGCGCCAGCCACTATCTCCACCAGCCTGGAAGTCATCCGTCATCCTGACCTCTGCAGCATCCACTCTGCCCCCTCAACCGCAGCCTTGGGGAAGCGATAGTCTTAAACTGCAGAATTGGCCATGATCTCTCCATCTCAGTTCTTAGGGCTCTCAGAACAAATTCAGAACATTTCCACAAGACCCAGAGAGCCATGTATGGTCTGACATCCTCTAACAATTGCTCAGTCCTGCTGCTTCCACCACAGGGCCTTTGCATGTGCAGGTCCCTCTCCTCACCTTGGTAACTCCTGACCATCCTCCATGTCAGTTTCTCAGGGAAGCTTTTCCTTGACCACAGCACACTGTCTCCAGGCCTTCCTGTATCTCTCTGTACGGCACATGCAACATTTGCAATTTTACATTTCTTCTTTGACCCACCTGCTAGCTCCTCTGCTCTTGGCTTGGCTCACCATTTATTTCCAGGCCCTGATAAAGTGCCTGTTCATAGGCAGCAAATGTTTGTGCAGTGAACCAACGAGTCTCGAAAGAGCTCAAAGCAACATCAGTGTCACTAGAGCACACCTATGGTTTTCCATGATAATTGCTTTGCAAGATGAGACTACTTCCTTGAATGCAGAAATTCTGCTTTGGGGGGTTGCCCTGAAGCATGATCACTTGTCCTGGTCCTGACTAAAAAGGCCAGGCCAGGGACGCCTGGGTGGCTCAGTTGGTTGGACGACTGCCTTCGGCTCAGGTCATGAACCCGGAGTCCCGGGATCGAGTCCCGCATCGGGCTCCCAGCTCCATGGGGAGTCTGCTTCTCCCTCTGACCTTCTCCTCGCTCATGCTCTCTCTCACTGCCTCTCTCTCAAATAAATAAATAAAATCTTTAATAAATAAATAAATAAATAAATAAAAAATAAAAAAATAAAAAGGCCAGGCCAACATAGGAGGCATTATATGCTGGTGGAGAGATGAGTGGACGGAGTTCTATGTTTGAGTCACTTGTGATCTAAACCATAACGTTTCTTGCTCTTTAGAACAACAATAGCCCCTCCCTTCTACAGCGTCCTAAGGATTAAACACACAGTGCCTGTAACACGTTTAGCAGTTAGGGTCTCTCAAGAGTTCAACAGAGTTGCAGACTAGTGTTCTGAAGGGTCCCCCAATTTTTTTTTTAAGGTTTTATTTATTTATTTGACAGAGATCCCAAGTAGGCAGAGAGGCAGGCAGAGAGAGAGGGAGGGAAGCAGGCTCCCTGCTGAGCAGAGAGCCCGATGTGGGACTCAATCCCAGGACCCCGGGATCATGACCTGAGCCGAAAGCAGAGGCTTTAACCCACTGAGCCACCTAGGCGCCCCAGGTCCCCAAATTTTAAAAAATTAAAAATGATAAGATTTAAATATTTATAGGTTTTTTAAAAGGTTTTATTTATTAATTTGACAGAGATCACAAGTAGGCAGAGAGGCAGGCAGAGAGAGAGGGGGAAGCAGGCTACCCACTGAGCAGAGAGCCCGAAGCAGGGCTCGATCCCAGGACCCTGAGATCATGACCTGAGCTGAAGACAGAGGCTTAACCCACTGAGAAACCCTGGCACCCCAAATATTTATAGATTTTGTAGGTGTTCGCTAGGAAAAATATACGTAAGTGCAATAATCCTATTAATTAATAATCTCATTGCAAGGTTCACCTCTACACATGACCCTTACTGGACTGTAAGTTCCAAGTGTCCAGTGTTCAGTCTTGTGAGTGGGAATGTCTGCAGGTCAGGTCTACAAGTCCCAATGCAAAGGGAGTGCGGAGCAGCACGCAGGCAAATAACCACAGCTCACGTTTACCCTCTTGGTGCCAGGCTGTTCTCAAGGGTTCAGAAGTCAGGTCTGCCATAAAACCTGAACTGTCTCCGGCTGCTTCTCACAACACATTCGCTACTCTGAAAAGTGCAAGTCATTTGAATAACACCTTGGTAAAAAATGAGGGTGACTGGCTTGTGTAAACGCCAGGATATTCCATGGCATTCAGACTGTTCCAGCAACTTCGGAGAGGAGTCCTGGCCCCAGCCACTGCTCCTGCGGGTCTCCTCCAAAGGCTGTGTGTGGAAACACCTCCCCTACAGCCACCCCACAGACAGTCGCCCTTGGCCCTCCGGAGTTTGAAAACCCTCAGAATATCAAGACAGGATTTTAACGGAGCTCAGCTAACTTAGACCCTAATTTGCATACATTCTAATGTATACACGTTGGGAGAGAGAAGCCAGACACTCCTGCGACTAATTTAACAAACTCAGCCCAGTGGCGACCACACATGCATGGACTCTGTCCTTCCCCAGGTGGAGGAGGGAGACGCCGCACAACGTGCTGTCTGAAGGACCGCATGCGTTTCAACAGAATGACAGCAAAGCATTTGTGGAAAGCATTTAATAACCCACTCAAGTTGCACCAAGTACAATGACAAGTGCTAAGGGTAATGTGGGAGTGACTAGAGTAAAAGGTAAGAAATCAGGATTAGAGGAGGGTTCAGACTCGGGGGGACGGGACCTTGAGTGTCTGAGACCATGGACGAGGGGGCCTGCTCTGGGACAGGCCTCAAGAAGATCTGCATGGCTGCTCTGTCGGCGGGAGATGTCTACTGGTTGTCTGGGAAGGTAATGGAAAGGTTTTTTCCATCCGGTGGCCACAGGAGGCTACCACAAATTTCTAAAGATGTGTGAAAATCTGAGAAGCTGGAGGCGGGGCGGGGAGGGGGGGGGGCTCTAGAAATAATCTGCACGCAGAATCGCCAGAGCTACGAATGGGTGTAAAGATGACAGGCCACACTCACAGAAAAGGGGTCGATCTCGGGGGCAGACTGAGGACTGAGTCCGAGTGAGTTCAAGGTCACAAGCCCTGGAGGAACCACGAGAAGCCGGCTGCAGGCAGCGAGGAGAGAGAGAGCCTGGCTGCCGGTTCTCGGGAAGGGGAGAGGGAGTTCTGACGAAGCAGTCTGGAAGGGAAGTGGGCGACCCCCCAGAAGGAGCAGGGGTCCAGATGGAACCCGAGGTGTGGGTCTGGAGACGCCCGGGGCAAAGGGCCCTGGGACTCCTGGGGAGGGGCCCATAGAGGGAGAAGAGTGGGTAAAAGGCTCACAAGCGACAGGGGAGGGAGCCTCACCGGTGAGAGCTGCGGGTGACACCCTTACCGAGGTGAACAGGCTTGTGTCCCTCGCCAGAAGGGACAGCCTCCTGGTATGCATGTCCCCACCTTCAGTCTCAGCTCCTCCTCGGAGCTTGTCCTGACTTTACCCACACTCCTCAGGAGTCACCAAAGGCAGAAAAGATGTGTTCCTCCCACGAGTCCAGCTTGGAACCAGTGTCTTCAGAGAGGGGAGAGTAGGCTTGGAAGCGCTGACCTTGGCAGCTCGGGTGGGGGGTGCCCTCCCCAACCCTGCTGGGACTGGGCAGGCAGGTCACGTCTACTCCAAGAGGCAGTTGGGGCTTCAGACATTTTGCTTCGGGTCCCTGAACGGCGGGGTGGAGAAAAAGCTCAGGCCTGGCTGAGGGCTGAAAGGCTTTCCCACTCTGCCGCCTGGACTTGGCCCGCCGGTTCTGGAACCACACCTGGAAGAGGGAAGAGAAGCTGCTCCAGGCTGGAGTCCTTACACTCAGGCACCGCACCTGAGTCCCCATCCAACATGCCCTGCTTCCCTGCTGCGAGCCTCCGTTTTCACCAAGCACTTGGGCCAATCGGTGGCCAGGAGTTCAGAGTCCCTGGCTCTCCCTGCCTCGGCTTTCCCAGCTGCAAAATGGGGAACCTGCCTCCCTCTACCTGGGCATCATATAGGGATACCTGCAGGGGAAAAGTAGGGTGGCAGAAACTGAAGCACTTAGCATCTGAGGATAAAAGGCTTAAAGATGACAGGCAGTTAAGAAAATTTAGAAAGTCGGGACACTGGGTGGCTCAGTGGGTTAAAGCCTCTGCCTTCGGCTTGGGTCATGATCTCAGGGTCCTGGGATCGAACCCCATATTGGGCTCTCTGCTCAGCAGGGAGCCTGCTTCCCCTCTCTCTCTCTCTGCCTGCCTCTCTGCCTACTTGTGATCTCTATCAAATAAATAAAATAAAATCTTTAAAAAAAAAAAGAAAATTTAGAAAGTCAATTTCTGGGGGCGCCTGGGTGGCTCAGTGGGTTAAAGCCTCTGCCTTCAGCTCAGGTCATGATCCCAGGGTCCTGGCATGGAGACCCGCGTCCAGCTCTCTGCTCCGCAGCGAGCCTGCTTCCCTTCCTCTCTCTCTGCCTACTTGTGATCTCTGTCAAATAAATAATAAAATGTTATAAAAGAAAGAAAGAAAGAAAGAAAGTCAATTTCTGGAAGTATAGTCTCTTGTCAAATCAGTGGAGAAGGGGTTTTTGCCCGCGGACTTCACTTTGGTGAATTTATTTTTCCGCTCACCGTTTCCCAACAAATAGCTAGGGCGTCCTGCTCAGGAAGCCCCGACGCCATCGGTTGGAGCCCACAGATGGGCTCCACCAGGCACGCAGAAGAACAAGCCCGCTCCCCCCAGTGTTAAAGCGAGGGCTCCAACTTAAAAGCGTGGATACAGAGCACCGAGCGCAAAAAGGCAGGCTCGTGGTCACCAGCAAGCTCCCGGGTTCTGATCTAAATCCCTTGGCAATAAACATGCCTAGCACTGGATTTTTCAAACCCTGACAAGAAGCCCCCACTCACTTCAGGCTTTACGACCCTTAGAACCAAAATTCCAGACCCAATACCCTCCAAGAAAGGGGACTTAGGGGCGCTGGGGGCCACTCGGAGAGCCAGCCCTGCCCTCTCCGAGAGACCAGCCCATACCACCCCCCACGCCCCGTGGGAAGCCCCAACCGTGCCTCATCTGTCCCTTCCTGGATCCAGAAGAAGCGTAAAAGGACTCCTTCTCGCCCTCCTGCTCGGGATGGCCTTTGTGACTCTCTCAAAGGGCCGGCGGGCGACCTCGGAAGGGCCCCGACCATACTGGACGCCGACAGAGGGAAGTGGCTGCGTGCGCGCCCCACCCCCCGCCCCACGATTGCCCCAGCGTCGGGTCGCGACATCACCCTCTGTGGGCAGCCCGGGGAGCGGCGCGCCGAGAGCGGGGCTCACCTGGATCCTAGACTCGGGGAGCAGAGTGAGCGCGGCTAGGCGCTCGCGCAGGTGGATGTCTGGGTACATGGTCCGGCGGAAGACGAGTTCAAGCAGCTGCAGCTGCTCGGCGCTGAACGACGTGCGCTTGCGGCGCTGCGACGCCGACGGGGCTGACGCGCCTGCTGGGGGCGCGGGGGGCGCGGGGCCGCCGCTCAGGAAGCCGGCGAAGGGGCCGGGGCCCGGGGGCGGCGGTGGGGCACCGGCTGGGCCGGGCGGGAGTGCGGGGAGTGCGGGGAGCGCGGGAGCCGCCCCGAAGCCGAGCTGCTGGGACCGAGACGCGGCCATCGCTGGGCGAGCCTGTGCGCCGCCCGAGGGGCGCGGGTCCCGGGTTATAGGACGCGGGCCGGGGGAGGGGCGGCGGCGCGCTCAAAGGGCCGGGCGCGCCGAGGCCCGTGTCCCCCCGGGGGGCCGACCCACCCCCAGCCCCGCCAGACGCCGTGGGAACTGCCGCTTCCGCCGCCGCCGGCAGGAGGAGAGGAGGCGTGAACTTGGGCCGCCCCCTACCCCTCCTCCCCCGGCGACCCCCGCCCGCCCGGCCCGCCGGCCGCAATCCACATCCCTGGGCGGGCGTCCCGCTCGTCGGCGCACTAGGCCGGGGCAGCGACCCTTGCCCGCGTCCTCAGAGCTGTTTACTTACGACCCCTCCTCCCCCCTCCCCCCCCGCCCGGGTACGTGCCAGACCCGGTACCAGGTTGGTCAAACAGCCCGGCCCCTGCCCTCCGCGAGCCTTCGCGGCGCATCCTGAACCGGGAGGGGGTTTGCGGATTAAGGGACTGCAGAGGGAGGCCGCCACCTCACCCGGAGCTTGGGGCCGACCCTTTGGAATGCCGGTAGGCCGAGGAACGAGGGTCTCCTGGGCCCGGCGGGCCTGAAAGCCTGCCGACGTTTACAGACGCGTGATTGCCGGGGCCTCGGGCGTTGCTCGGAAGCCGTCTGACCTGGGAAGTCTCCGCGCCCGCCTGCCTCTGCCCTAGGGGCCCCGTTCCAAGTTCCTGGTTGGTCCTGGTATGTGCTGTGGCCCTAGTTTGCGTCTCTGCCTCCCCCCACCCCCAACTGTAACGTCAGAGAGCCCAGGCACCCCAGTTCCCCACTGTGCGAGAGGCAGGGTGCTAGACCCTTCCGCCCCACCCCCCACCCCGTGCAAGCCTCTCGCGCCGGATGCCTCCGAATTCACTTTGTGGGGAGAGAGACACAGAGGCCCGCGTGGGAACCGCTCCACCCAGGGGAGCCCGAGGCCCCGGGCTTCCTGCTCCCCGAACCCGAGCCCCGACTTCACCAGGACCCTGCAAGCTTGCTCTCTGTTGGGAGGGTCCTTCAGGGCACTGTCCCTGCCTGTCTGTCCATTCTGGAATGCCCTAAGACCACCCCGCAAGGTCTTGGATGTTTCCATCCTGGATGGACCGCCTGGGTGTCCAAGCAGAGAGTCTGCAGGGGACAGGAGCTCAGAGCTTGATTTTCTCCTGGAAGGTGGCTGACCTGTCAGGAACTCTTTCAAACCCCAAAGCTCTTCTGGGCAGCCTGCTCCTCCATCTCCCAACCCCTACACCTTCTCTCTCTCCCTCCTGCTCCCTTCCCCTCTCTCTTCCTTTGCTGGGTCATTGGGGTCTTCGGACAGAGGGCATACGGGATGGGTGGGCAGACCCTGTATTTTCATATGCTCCGTCCATCTTTCATTAACCCAAAACCTTTTCTTTCTTTCTTTCTTTCTTTCTTTCTTTCTTTCTTTCTTTCTTTCTTTCTTTCTTTTTTTTAAGATTTTATTAGAGCACAAGCGGGGAGAGGAGCAGAGGGAGAGGGAGAGACATTCTCCCCACTGACCAGGGATCCTGACTCAGGGCTCAATCCCAGGACCCCGAGATCATGACCTGAGCCAGAGGTGGACACTTAACCGACTGAGCCACCCAGGCACCCCAACCCCAAAACCATTTATGAAGTGTCTCCGGGCAAGGCCATGCTACACATGTGTTCATATGAAGTAGGTGTTCCCATCCCAGTCTTACAGATCAGGACTAATTCCACAATCCAGATGAGGCCCAAAGGTCTCCGAAGCCACTGACACTCCTGGGCTCACCGCTCGGTTCCCCTGCACCCTGGGGAGGAGGGCAAAACCCCTCCCTCCAGTTTTGTCTTTCAGGCCCCTTGGCCTCAGGAGGGTCCCAGTCACAGCCAGTGGTGACGGGCCCAGATCCACACAGACCCAAGTTTCACAGCTGCAGCTAAGCTACTGGGACCAGAAGGCCAACCTCTGAAGGAGGCCGGGGTTTAACAGCAGAGAGGGTCCCGAGAGCCAGAAAGCCAGAAATGGCCCAGGGCCAGGAGTCACAGGAACTCTCCGGCTGTCCCCACCCCTCCAGCAGTCCTGCATCCCAGCCCCATGCCTCTGCAGCACCTGCTCCCAGTGGGGCCTCGCAGGCCTGGAATGGACCCGCCCAGAGAAATGAGATGCCTGGTCAGGAGATGGAACAAGTAGATGAAGCCACCTACACACACGGTTTTTTCTGCTTTTGACCTGGCAGCAAGAGACACCAGCCCTTGGGGGTGTGGCCAGGTCTGTCCAGCAGACAGACAAAGCTAGCATTACCCTTCCTGACCTCTGGAGAACCTGTGGCTTCCTGATCATCTGGAGTGGAATAGGATTTCCGCTTCTCCCTTTCTCTCCTCCTTGTGCTCTACATGAAGCTTTCATTGTGTGTTCTTGTGTGTATATACCTAGGGCATCACCTCGGTGGGGATCAGCGGAGACCCAAGATTGCAACTTTGAGCAAGGAGTTAGAGGGGGAGACTATCTTCTATACCCTGGTGCCGTTTTATTCTGATTTTTTAATCACATGTGTGATGACTTGGTCCAATGTGGTGTTCTGGGTTGGATTTTTATTTATTTTTTTTTTAATTTTATTTATTTATTTGACAGACAGAGATCACAAGCAGGCAGAGAGGCAGACAGAGAGAGAGGAGGAAGCAGGTTCCCTGCTGAGCAGAGAGCCCGACGTGGGACTCGATCCCAAGACCCTGAGATCATGACCTGAGCCGAAAGCAGCGGCTTAACCCACTGAGCCACCCAGGCGCCCCTTATTTATTTTTTTTAAATAAAGTCTACACCCAGTGGGCTGGAACTCATGACCGGGAGATCAAGAGTTGCACGCCAGGTGCCCTGGGATGGATCCTTAGGAAAGACAAAAGGACATCAGTGGGAATATTGTTAAAATCTGAATGGTTTTCTAAAACTAACATTACAACACTGGAGCAGAGAATGCAAGTAATATGTCTGGAAGGAGACAGCGGTTTCACTGGGAACAGAGTTCCCATTTCCGTGGTAGACTCGGACCAGGGTTAGGAAGCTCTAAGCTTCCACAACTCTCTTCAGAAGCTCTGATGTGTCCATTCACTCAAAATCACAGGTACTTTCTAAAATCATAAGTGGTTTCCACGAAACCCAGGTTCTGGATTCCTTACTCCGTTATCCTGCTGCAAACTTACAACGAATATTTTCGTGAATTCTTCTGTACCTGTTTTCCCAAACGGGAAACGGAAAGAGCCCGATCCTTGACAACATCTTAAAAAATGATTATGGCAGGGCATCTGGTGGTGCAGTGGGTTAAGCCTCTCTGCCTTCGGCTCAGGTCATGATCTCAGGGTCCTAGGATCGAGCCACACATTGGACTCTGCTCATCAGGGAACCTGCTTCCTCCTCTTTCTTTGCCTACTTGTGATCTCTCTCTCTGTGTCAGATAAATAAATAAAATCCTTTAAAAAATGATTATGGCGGGGTGCCTGGGTGGCTCAGTGGGTTAAGCCTCTGCCTTCAGCTAAGGTCATGATCTCAGGGTCCTGGGATAGATCCCCGCATCGGGCCCTCTGCTCCGCGGGGAGCCTGCTTCCCCTCTCTCTCTCTGCCTGCCTCTCTGCCTACTTGTGATCTCTGTCAAATAAATAAATATTTTTTTAAAAATGATTATGGCGAGTTATTTTCCCAAAGTACATAATCTGTGAAATTTAACTGCTTTTAAATATTTTTATTTATTTATTTTTTATGTATATAGAGAGAGAGTGAGAGAGAGAATGAGCACTGAGATCGAGAGAGGGAGAAGCAAACTCCTTGCTGAGCAAGGACAACCCCACCCACCCCCACTTGAGATTGATCCTAGGACCCTGGGATCATGACCTGAGCCAAAGGCAGGCGCTTAATACACTGTGCACCCCCCCCAGGCACCCCAAGTACATTTTTTTTTAAAGATTTTATTTATTTATTTGACAGACAGAGATCACAGGCAGGCAGAGAGGCAGGCAGAGAGAGGAAGGGAAGCAGGCTCCCTACTGAGCAGAGAGCCTGATGTGGGGCTCGATCCCAGGACCCTGAGATCATGACCTGAGCCGAAGGCAGAGGCTTTTAACCCGCTGAGCCACCCAGGCGCCCCCCAAGTACATTTTTAATAGGCTCCAGGAGGTACTTTCCTGTACCAAAGCCAGTCAGGTTACCAGTTTCAGAATAGCACACTGAAGTTCAGGGTTAGCCGAAGGCCAGGGTTGCAGAGATCAGGGGTTCTCATCCACACCTGGGCTCTGCTCACTTACCACCTGACTTGCTCAGGGCTTTGGTCCTTGTTGGCATTTTGTCCCTTGGTGACATCCGGTGAAACAGAAGGGGAAGAGCAAGGTGACACAGAAGACAGTCCTCAGAGACACACTCTCTATCCTGAGGGAAGGCCAATAAGGACTCAGTAGAAAAAGCAACAAGCTTTAAAAAAAAAAAAAAAGGTCATTATTTGGAGCAGCCCCAGCGGGGAGATGGGAGCCACTTGGGATGACCGTCCTGCTCTGTATCCCCAACATTTCCCACCACAGCTCCTGTCCCCGGCTCCCCTGAACATCACAGACGCCTGCCTTTCCTCCCCAAGTGCTAAGTACCCTCTTCCCGGCTTTGTTGTTCAAGTCTGGCCCTCGGCACTGCCCTGAGACCTGGCCCTCGCTCTGCGCTGGGTGTTTATTGACGAGAGAACCAGGAAAAGGAAAGTTGATGGCTCTGCTCCCACCCAGAGCCCCCAAGCTGTTTGCCCCTTTGATCCTGGCTTTGATTTCCTCTCCTCAATCTCTCTGCAACCCCAGCCTCCTGAGTTTCCGAAGCAGAGGTTACAAGAGATGGAGAGTCCACATCCCCCAAAAGGTATTAATGTGCCAGGAAAGTGATAAAAGGTGAAGCAGCCTCTTTTGTTGTTCGGTTAACACCAAATAAATTCCAATAACCAACGGGAAAGAGATTGGGAACGCAACACGTTGAGTTTTTGAAAAGCACAATTTCTTTGCTTCTTTCAGTTATTTCTCCCCAAAGCCTCTGGACAGTGTCTTACCACCCAGACTCACACGAGCGAGGACGTTAAAGAAACAGCTCAACCTCAGAGAGAGAGAAAACCCTAGATTTTCCAAGTTTGTGTCCACACACTTGATCATGAAGGACCGGATCGACACCCGACATTTGTCTGTATTTCTATCCGCAACATGCCTATTGAGTGCTTTACAGGGGGCTAGTGCCCCTGAACTGTGTTTTGGTTTTTTGTTTTCTATTTGTTTGTTTTTTACTTTATTGCCTGTTAACTAATTGCAGTGTAAGCAGCCAAGTGTGTGCAGTGGCAATGGGTACGACAGGACAGCTCAAGGCCAGCAAATTCCTCTTCTTTGATCGTTGCTTATAGGCAGATCCAAGGAGGTATTTAGTTGGCTCAGAATCATACACTAGATTTGAATTCTGCGCTCTCCTTTTCTGATGCTCAAACAGAACTCTGGATCCTCAGAATGATGACCCCAGCTTCATACTGAGCAGCCCCCCATAGCCACAGGTCATTGGTGCTTTAAATCTTGCTGTGGTCTTTCTTCAAATGTGCACAGGCTGGTGAAAGCTTTTCGAGGCTACAGGTTTCTCTCTTTCTTTTTTTTTTTTTTTTTAAAGATTTTATTTATTTGACAGAGAGAGAGAGAGATCACAAGTAGGCAGAGAAAGAGGGGGAAGCAGACTACCCGCAGAGCAGAGAGCCCGACGCGGGGCTCGATTCCAGGACCCTGAGATCATGACCTGAGCCAAAGGCAGAGGCTCAACCCACTGAGCCACCCAGGTGCCCCGAGGCTACAGGTTTCTTTAACATGGTTCTTGGACTCAAACCCTGTGTTGTCTTGATAATTTTGTTCTCTTCCAATCATAGAGTGAAACTTTGCTTCCAAAGTTCAATGTCTCTGTGCGAGGTGTGGCCTGACACTGAGTTACTGAACATCGTCTACCCTGCGGGCGGCCACACCAGACAAGGACAAGTAAAGAGAGAGGCCATCAGAACATAGAATCTGCCAACACCTGTCATTTCTACTCCCAAATAATTCTTTAAAGCGTTAGCAGATCCCCAGGGTAACCCAAGATCAATTCCGGACCTGGAGTTCCAGCCAGCAAGTGGCGTGTGTGTGTCTGAAACACTTCCTTTTACTGCGTGTTACTGCCTACAGCAGATGAGAAACGTCTGAGTGGGTACACTGCCACTCTAAGTTGGTCCCATCAGACAGAGACTCTCAGCGGATATAGGAGAGAAGGCACTCCCAAGTAGATACTATCCCATTTTAATTTGCACCAGGATATATGGTTTTGAAGAAACGGTTCCACTTTGGGCCTCCTTCAGATTGCACTTGACATGCTCTCAGTGCCACCTCCGTGCCTGGCCCCCGGCTCCAGAACCATGAGGAGGGTCCCCTTACCACCAGGCCTTCTGTTCAGCAGCCTGGCTTCTTGGGTGAGCGGTCATCCTGCTTCATGGAGCCCAGCCAGTGACTCCATGGCGCGGGTGTTGGCCCAGACTCAACCCGTCCCTTGTGATGCCCCAAAGCCACTTTCCCTTTGGCTGTATCACTTGAACAAACTGCCAGAGAGGGCCCTTCTTTGGACCTGGCTGATTACACTGGGATTATTTAAACTCATTCACGCACTGACTGTGGTCTCTATGAACCATTTCCAGCGCAAAGGGGGGCAAAATTCTCCTTTGAGAAATGGCTCATTCCAGGTCGGGGGCAGCAAATGCATGACATGAGTCTGGGCTATTCAGTCACATATGCAGAGGACAAAACTATTCAGCACCACTGAGCTAGCCTCTCGGGAAGTAAATTCAAGAGGCTCCTGCTGGCCAAACAGGACAATCTGAGCGTCAATAAGAATAATGAAAGCAGTGGGTTGAGACACATCCAATATACTAAAACGGGGTGCCTGGTGGACTCTGTCAATTAAGCATCTGACTCTTGGGTTCAGCTCAAGTCTTGATTTCAGGGTTATGAGATCGAGCCCCACCTCAGGCTCTGTACTGGGTGTGGCACCTGCTTGGGATTCTCGAATTTTCTCTTTTCCTCTCCCTCTGCCCACCTCCCTGCTCACGTGTGCACTCGCGCGGGCATGTGTGTGTATTCCATTATTTCATAATGTTTTCATAAAAAACAAGAATCTATCACATTTAACAGTTCTGGGGTACAATTCCTGTATACTAAGAACTGGTAAACAAAAAAGCAAATATTTATCCTGCCTTTTCCGTATGACTGTAGCTCAAAGTAAACAAACTTGATAAAGAAAAGTTTCTCCTTCTGGACGTGTTCTGCTGATGAACGGAGAAGGAATGCAGGAGTTCGAATCTCCTCATTTTCACCCTCTGATGACGTAATGAGCCCCAGAAGCGATCACTGTGGCCTCTAGAGCTCCGAGCTTGCAGAAACACACATCTCCGCCCATGAACGAGTCGTTCTCCCCAGAACACAGAACCAGAATGCCAGCTGGCGACGGGAGCTCACTACCAGTTTAGAGAAGTATGGGGAAGGGCAGCAGGTCCCCCAGCGCCCCAGCAAGGCAATCAACAAAAACCAGACTGTGGGAGATTCAGGACAAACGCCAGCCGCTTCCCCCAGTAAACTGGAGACACAGGGAGACAGAGAACCATGTAGACTAAAAGGGACGGAAGAGCCAGATAAACTCGACACGGTGTTTGAATCCTGATGAGAACAAATACCTGTGAAAATTCACTTCCAGGGCACCTGGCTGGCCTGGTCGGGACAGCATGGGAGTCTCCATGTCTGGAGTTGTAAGTTTGGGCCCCACGTTGGACACAGAGATAACTTAAAAAAAAAGAAAAGTGCCTTTCCTTTTTTTTTTTTTTTTTTTTTAAGATTTTACTTATTATTTGAGAAAGCTAGAGTGCAGGTGGGGGTGGGCAGAGGGACAAAGTGACTTCCTGCTGAGCGCAAAGGCAGGCGTGGGCTGGAAGCAGAGGCAGGGCTCCATCCCAGGACCCTGAGATCATGACCAGAGCCCAAGTCAGGTGCCTCACCGAGGGAGCCAGCCAGGCACCTCGAGGAAAATTCATTTCTAAGACCAGTTGGGAAATTTGAGCCTTAGCTATGAGATGATATTATGGAACCAAGGTTCTTTTTTTCAGTTATGGTAGTGATTTTGTGCTGTATTTTCATTGTTTAGAGATACATGGAAATGTTGGTGGATGAAATAATGCAAGGTTTGGGATTTGCTCCGCTGTTACCTCGTTTGGGGGGGAAATACAGAAGAAGCAAGATTGGATATGAACTGACAACATCAGGGCCATTCTCTCCACTTTTGTGTATGTTTGAGATTTTTCCAGAATGAAAAATTGAGAAAAAAGAGAGAGAGAGAAGAAAAGAGAAGCAAGAGTCAGTGTCTTTGAAAGACATGGAAGAGGATACTGAACAGGAGGACAAGAACATCGTTCTGGGAAGATGGGGTCTGCTGCTTTGGGAACCCAGGCAGAGGAGAGGGGAGCAGCTCCTCACTGGGGCTGGGGCTGGAGGAGGGGCAGTGCAGGGAGTGGGTTCAGGTCTCACAAAGCCCAGCCACCGGGTCAGGGTTGAGTGCTCCTGGCTGGCCGAGCTCCCTGGACAGGGGGCAGAGGCAGGGCCTGGGTACGCTGGGACAAAGCCTTGGAGAGAAGAGCGTAAGAGAAAAGGCAGAAAGGCAGGAGTAGTGCGGGACTCTGGGGGACAAGGCAGTGGGGCAGTGAAGGCCCTGAGTGCTGACCTTACCCTGGCATGCCCAGAGTAACATGCCATCTGCTGCGCTTGGCCCTGGGGTGGGAGCTGAGAAGCCCACCCCAGGAACTTTCCAGAAAAGGTAAGGCTGCCCTTGGTTTACAGCCATCAGAAAACCTGTTGTAGGTTCTGCACATTCGCCCTGCAGTCCTCACAGGGGTGTTTACGAGATGCTGCCCAGTGCCGGGGTCCTGCGTGGGTCTCCCCTTCCCGAACTTGGGCTAAGGGGGCTGGGTTCCTCCTCCCAGGACTCAGGCTGCTTCTACATCCCACCTGCTCCGCAGGCCCCGTTCAAGCCTCCGACTGTGAACCCCCAGTCTCTCCTGGGCCTGCCCTCCATGGCCGGTACCCCCCACCCCATTCCTGGTGTGAGTCCCACTCTCTGTGGAAATTCCATGCAACCACATGGAATAAATCTGCATGCAACCGGTGAGTAAATCTGTCTGAGGGCAGCCAGATCAGTCCTTTCCTAGGAAACCACTTCTGAGTGTGGGTGTGTAACGTTTCCACATCTATAGCCCTACAAGAAACCCGCACGTGCATGGTTTCTATACAAACACATCTTGTTTACCAAACCCGAGAAGAATTTCTTTGTGAGCATGAAGCTATGATACTATTTTGTGCCTCGCACAGCATCAAATCTGGAACAGGTTCTCAATGTGTGTTTGACTGATTCGTTCAAAGACCTTTCAGGGCCCATAGTCTAGACCTGGTGGGCAGCCCCCTGCAAGGGGAGAGCTGGATGAGGAGAGGGAGCTTCGTGCTTTTGCTTTACATTAAATATATTTAAAATATCTGCATTTAGGCACCTGAGGGGCTCAGTTGGTCAAGCTACTGCCGGCTCAGGTCATGATCCTGGGGTCCTGGGATAGAGTCCCGCGTGGGGCTCCCTGCTCAGCAGGGAGTCTGCTTCTCCCGCTGACCTTCTCCCCTCTCATGCTCTCTCTCACTCTCTCAAATAAATAAAATCTTTTTTTTTAAAGATTTTATTTATTTGACAGAGAGAGATCACAAGTAAGCAGAGAGGCAGGCAGAGAGAGAAGAGGAAGCAGGCTCCCCACTGAGCAGAGAACCCAATGTGGGGCCCGATCTCAGGACCCTGAGATCATGACCTGAGCCGAAGGCAGAGGCTTTAACCCACTGAGCCACCCAGGCACCCCAAATAAAATCTTAAAAAAAAAAATAAAAATATCCGTATTTCAGGATGTCTGGGCGCTCAGTAGGTTAGGTGTCTGCCTTTGGCTCAGGTCATGATCCCGGGGCTTCCTGCTCAGCGGGGAGTCTGCTTCTCCTTCTGCCTCCCTGCTGCTTATGTTTTCTCTCTCTCTCTGACAAATGAGTGAATAAAATCTTTAAAAAAAAAATCTATCTATCTATATCTGTATTTCTTGGGAACGCCTGGGTGGGTCAGTCTGCTAAGCGTCTGCCTTCGGTTCAGGTCATGATCCCAGGGTTCTGGAATTGAGTCCCGAGTCAGGCTCTCTGCTCAGTGGGGGGCCTGCTTTTCCCTCTACCTCTGCCCCTCTCTCACTGTATTTCCCTCAAATGAATAAAAAAAATCTTACATAATAAATAAGTAAAATTGTTAAAAATAAAGAAAACATCTGTATTTCTCATACAGCAGTGACTCAAACTCTCATAATCTCGAGTGTGTTCTCAGTGTGAGAGGACCGGGGCCACGTGCGGGATGCCCCAGGGGAAAACCCTGGGTGCCCCCAGGTGCTCCCGTGCGGGGAACGCCCTGCTGGACTGAAACCAGCCAGCTCTGCAGATGGGCCCGGAATGGGCTGCCCTTCAGACAGGGCCTGGGAGTCTAAGCTGGGGCCTTGGGCCCGGCTTGTGTCTTAGCCCCAGGATGTTCCAAAAGCCCTTAGAGCCAGAGAGAATCTGAACCTTGAACCTTCTGAGTAGAGGGCTCGCTTCGCTAACGAGCCAACATCTTTTTTTTTTTTTTAAGATTTTATTTATTTATTTGACACAGAAAGAGATCACAAGTAGCCAGAGAGGCAGGCAGAGAGAGAGGAGGAAGCAGGCTCCCTGCTGAGCAGAGAGCCCGATGCGGAGCTTGATCCCAGGACTCTGGGATTATGACCCGAGCCGAAGGCAGAGGCTTTAACCCACTGAGCCACCCAGGCGCCCGAGCCAACATCTTTTACTCGGGATCCATGAGACCCCGGAATCTGAGCGCTGGGAGTGGCGTCCAGAGCTGGCCGAGGAGGGCCAGCTGGGCTGTTAGGCCAGCCTCCGTCTTGCACTCCAGAAGCCCTCTCCCTGTTTCGGCCGCATGCCGGAGTCTGTTCAGGAACGGTACTGAGCTGTTTGTTCCGCAGCCTGGGGCCGTACAGGGAGGCCTCCACCTGTGCATAGCCTCACCCAAGGGACAACCATCCACCCCCGGGTCGCGGTTGCCAAAGCTCCTGGCCTGGGATGGACGGCTTGGGGTTCCGTCCCACACGGAAGCATGGCTGCCCAACAAGAGTCCTGGCCCCAAGGCCCGGTCAGGGTCTCTGCAGGCAGGGGTGGGGTGGGGTGGAAAGGACCTCTCCCAGCCCCCCTGCCTGCGCGCCCCTCTCCCCTAACTGCCTTCCCTCCGGACTGGCAGGAGCTGGGTCTGGCTTGTCCTGCACCCCCCACATCAGCCCAGTGACTGGTGTATCACCGAGGCTCAGGGAATCTTTCCTTATGAATAAGCATTCAGGGGCCAGGGTGCCTCTGCTCCTGCCATGCTCCATGAGCACGGGCCGACTGCCCCCCCAAGCCTCACACCAGGAAGGGTACAGACGGTCACACGGGTCTTCCCTCTAGTCCCTTCTCCATTGTCAGAGCACAGGCAGGTCCCCTAACTTCTCCGAGCTTTGCTTTTCTCTTCTGCTAAATGAGTCTCCGAGGAGTGCAGGGGCTTCCCTAGGAGAGAGCTTGCCTGGCCGGGTATTCAGGCCAAGTACACGCCATGGCTGACCCGTGCATGGGAATGAAGGCTCTCCAGAATGTGGCCCCAGGGTTGCCCCCCAGAACCCTCTCCCCAGACCTTGGCATTGGTGATGCAGCACATCGGGGGAAGGGGAGGGGTCCCGGACATGCTCTTTGGCTCTGCCCATTTCCCCTTCCCACCCTCCGTGGCCTGGCTGGGCTCCCTGGGGCCCACCCTGTGTGTGTGTCACACCTCCCTGGCAGCTTTGCAGTGTTTTTCCAGGTGGGCCCATCTGGGCGCTCATCTGGCCTGTGAGCTCCAGGGGGAGGGGAGCTGGTGGCTAGGGTCCCAGGAGTGTGCGGAACTCTGGGACCCACTCAAAGGGTGCATGAGGGCCGCGGGCTCCTGGGGGTGCCGGGGTAAGGGGTAAGGCGCATAGCCCCCATGCAGGGTGCTGAGAGAGTGCACACGGGAGGGTGTCCGTGCAAGAGCAGCCCTGGGCTTCCCCGGCTCTTTCTGGAAGACTCAGTGGGGTCTCTGTGAGTCCCTGCAGATTTCTGTCAACTAATGTATTCAAGAGGAACTGGGGGTGGGGGGCTCAGCGGGGGCGACTGACAGCTTCCCCCCAGAGCCTCAGTTTTGCCGGCAGGGAAATGGGCAAAGTGGTACCTGCCTCCTGCCTGGAGGTTCTCTGACAGTTGAAGCTTTTCACGGCACTTTAAAAGGCTCAGATGAAAGGCATGGATGGGATGAAAGCTTCTTGGGGCCATATTAAGTTTCTCGCAGTTTTGAAGCCCAGGAGGAGGCTGGAGGAAGTGGTCAGCTGCCGGGTACTTGTGAAGCCCCAGAGGGTGATGGGTGGGGAATTAGCATGCCAATCAGCCACACCTAGGGCGAGAGGGGGTGGGGGAGCTGGGGGCCCTTATCTGGGGTGAAAACCTGTCCTTTCTCGGAGGAGGGGCCTTGAGGCCTAAGGTGATGAGGACACTGGGCCCAGGAGCGGAGGCCAGAAAGGCAGGGCCTTGGATGAGGACTTCCCTTCCCCCGTGCCTCAGTTTCCCCATGTGGGAAAGGAGAAAGCCAAGCGGAGGAATAGTCCCCCAACTAGGCTGCACACCCCAATCACCTAGCAAGATTTTATTTATTTCTTTCACCTAGGAAGATTTTAAAACCTTGACTCCCAGCTGCACCCCTGACGGAATAAAGCTGAGCCTCAAGGGTGGGGGGTAGACCTTGGCATCAGAAGATTTTAAAGTTCCCCAGCTGATTCCAGTGTGCAGGCTGGTGGAGGGCTGGACCAGATTTCTAGAATTATGCCATTCGCTAATCGTAAGGCGCTTTTGCGCCACATGAGGAGTCTCAGGTGAGGGCCGTAAGGAGAGGGGTTCGGAAATTTAACCTGTGTGTCTGAGCGCCCTCTCAGCCGCCTATGGGAAGGCAGACCAGGGCCACCCTGAAATCCCCCCAAAATCCCTCCAGCTCTCTGGTCGGCTGGGTTTCATTCTCCTCCTTGACCAATTCCTTTTTAAAAACAGGGCTGCAAGGAAATGATCCCATCAGGCCATGTTGGGTCCTCCATTGTTTCTTTTCTACTGACCCTCCTTGGTGAGAACCCCGATGGGCCATGAAAGGGGACCCCAAACCAGCGGCCAGGAGGGAGGAGGTGCAGGAACGCATCACGGCGCAGGTCGTCCACTGTAGGAGGGCCTAGGGCTTGGCTCCTCTCCTCTCTCTGCCTGGGAGACGCCACGTCAGCACAGGCTTGGAGGGGCACTGGCATCAGAGAACTGCCCCAAGACCCTGCGCACAGAAAGAGAACAGCAACAAGGTTTCTCTGCTTGGCCAAACTTTAGTCAGGCTCCTGAAACTTCTCCCAAGTCCATCTGTGCACTTCTGCGTAAAATCCAATTTTGGGGGACTCCTGGGTGTCTCAGAGGGCAAAGCATCTGCCTTCAGCTCAGGTCATGATCTGAGGGTCCTGAGATCAAGCCCTGCATCGGGCTTCCGGTTCAGTGGGGAGCCTGCTTCTCCCTCTCCCTCTGCCTGCCATTCCCCCTGCTTGTGCGCTCTCTCTCTGTCAAATGGATAAATAAAATCTTTAATAAAGGGGCGCCTGGGTGGCTCAGTTGCTGGGCGTCTGCCTTCAGCTCAGGTCATGATCCCAGGGTCCTGGGATCAAGCCCCGCATCAGGCTCCCTGCTCAACGGGAAACCTGCTTCTCCCTCTCCCACTCCCCCAGCTTGTGTTCCCCCTCTATCTCTCTGTCAAATAAATAAATAAAATCTTTTTAAAAAATAATAAAATATCACCCAGATTTGGCAAGGACCCTGCTGGGGTGGTTCGGCAAGAACACGCCCTCCCTCCCCCCGTGTCTGACCCCAACATTCTCCACTGTCCCCAGGTGATGTCCGACCCTCTTAGCCTGTCTTCAATGAGGAGCCTGTTGGGTTGATTCAGCCAGAATCCCCACCTCCCTCCATCACCCCCCACCCCCCAAACATAATGGAATGTAATTTTATTTTATTCTTTTTAAAGGTTTTATTTATTTGACAGAGATCACAAGTAGGCAGAGAGGCGGGCAGAGAGAGGGGGGAAGCAGGCTCCCTGCTGAGCAGAGAGCCTGATGCAGGGCTCCATCCCAGGACCCTGAGATCATGACCTGAGCCTAAGACAGAGGCCCAACCCACTGAGCCACCCAGGTGCCCCAGAATGTAATTTTAGTGTTGACCTCTTAGTGACCTCCCAGGCACTGCCCCACTCGCTCCTCGGCTTTGCCCTCACTTGTCCTTGCCGTGTTCACAGCCGAGACCAATCTCTGCCTTCCCGTGCAAAATGCAGATTGTCCCGATCATCCTGAATAAGGTCTGCCTCTCCACTTTTAACACGTGTCAGGCATCATTTTTCTCTTTAAGGTTTATTTATTTATCTTAGAGAGAAAGGGAGTGGGTGGAGGGAGGGGCAGAGGGAGAGAGAATCTCAAGCAGACCCCACGCGGGGCTGGGTCCCATAACCCTGAGATCATGACCTGAGCTGAAACCAAGAGTCAGACACTTAAAGGGCGGAGCCACCCAGGCACCCCCATCCTTTTTTCTTTAACACAGAGGTCACTTTTGAGAGTCTGGCCATTTCGAGCACACCGTGCAGGGACCCAGAGCGGCCCTCAGGCTGTCTGTCCCCATGGCTAAGGGACATGAGAAAAGAGCGAGTGCTGTGTCTGGAGTTGCAGGGACAGAGGGAAAAGAGCAGCAGTAGCCCAATACCCTGTGGGCTTTTTTTTTGTACCGAGTTCTTTGGCCCCTGGTCCCTCCTGTTGCTAGGATCACTGCCCTTCCGGGCTATTCCAGAATCTCCCCCACCCTCCACATGTGAGGCTCTGTAACAGGCCCTGGGGGACATCCCAAACCTGTGTCACATCATGCAACAAGGCTCTGATGGACTGAAGCTGGCCCTGGGCTGTCCGGGCAGCTCCCTCCTTGCCCCCCCTCTTGGGAGATGCAGCCACCTTGCTGAATGCTAAAAACCCCTACGGCATCAGACTTCAAGCTTTTACTCTAAGATCTCCTGAGCTCTGACCAGTAACATGGTTCACCGCAGACCCAGGTACAAACCTTCTTAGCAGACTTAGGGCCCTGCACGTGTACCTCGAAACCAGGCCGAAGCCCTTCCCACTGCAGACCACCTGCGCAGTGTCGCATTCCTGCACCTCCTCCCTCCTGGCCCCCGGTTTGGGATCCCCTCTCAGGGCCCATTAGGGTTCCCAGCAGGGAGGGTCAGTAGAAAAGAAGCAACGGAGGACCCAACACGGCCTGATAGGATTATTTCCTTGTAGCCCTGTTTTTAAAAAAAGGAATTGGTCGGGGGGCGCCTGGGTGGTTCAGTTGGTTGGGTGGCTGCCTTCGGCTCAGGTCATGATCCCAGCGTCCTGGGATCGAGTCCCATATCGGGCTCCTTGCTCTGCAGGGAACCTGCTTCTCCCTCTGTCTCTGCCTACTTGTGATCTCTCTCTCTCTCTCTCTCTGACAAATAAATAAAATTAAAAAAAAAAAAATTGGTCGGGACACCTGGGTGGCTCAGTGGGTTAAGCCGCTGCCTTCAGCTCAGGTCATGAGCTCAGGGTCCTGGGATCAAGCCCCGCATCGGGCTCTCTGCTCAGCAGGGAGCCTGCTTCCTCCTCTCTCTCTCTCTCTGCCTGCCTCTCTGTCTACTTGTGATCTCTGTTAAATAAATAAAATCTTCAAAAAAAAAAAAAAAAAGGAATTGGTCAAAGAAGAGAATGAAACAAGACTAGCTCTGCCTCTCCCTTCTCGCAACTCCTGCGGGTTTATATCTACCCTACCCATCTACCCATAAGCACACGTGGTCTCCTGAGAGCTTGGTCCGCATTTGCAGCTGGTTGGCTCCCCAGGAGCGCGTGTTTCCTGCGCAGCTGTTCTGGGTCCAGGGCAAGCTGAGCGAGGGCAAGAGTGGCCTCCCGCTGATTTGGTCATAAGCCAGCCCCAGGAGACTGGCTGGGCAAATTAGGGTACATTCATAAGATAGAATATTATGCAACCATTAACTGGTTGACTGGGTGGCTTGGTCGGTTAAGCATCTGCCTTCAGCTCATGTCATGATCCCCGAGTCCTGGAATCGAGTCCCAGGTCCACTTCCTTGTTCAGCGGGGACCCTGCTTCGCCCTCTGCCTGCTTCTCCCCCTGCTCGCGCTCTCTCTCTGTGATAAATAAATAAAGCCTTAAATAATTAAAAAAAAGTGAAAAAAATTCATCTGTTAGATGGATTACTCCCCACAGAAGCAACCTCAAAGGCTACTTGCCGCCCCACCTACCTTTCTCCTTGGGGCACAGGAGCCCTGCTTCCCCAGTGGTTTCAAACCTCTCCCCAGGGCAGAGAATCCTCTGAGGGAAGGTTGGGATGCTGGGGTGTCAGGTGGCGGGGGAGGATGATGCCACAGGGAGGGTCGGTGGGTCCACGGGGCTGTTTGGACTTTGGATCCAGGATGGTTCCTCTAGAAGCTGGCAGTGACTTCACCAACCCTTAGCCCCAGGTTTCCCATCCCTGTAGTTTGGGCACTGGGCTCCCAGGTCCCTTCTAACTCCATGACTCAAACCCTTACCTAGGTTGCATGGGGAAAACGGGTAACTACACTGCAGGACCGCCCTCCTGGAACGTGGGCCCCCTGACCTTCCCCAGGTGTGCTGGAGAGACACCTACACACGTGAGTTCAACCTGTGGGGTTTGCTATGCCCTGCACCCCCCAAGGTTCCAGAGCATGCCTGCTTTCTGATTAAATAAATGGGGGTACATTGGTTCGAAGGAAATCTAGACCCAGCCAAAAGGGATCTGTAGCTCTAAGTTGGAAAGAGTCATGGAAAGAAGTCCTCCAGGATATTGTGAAATGCAGAAAGCAAATTACCAAACAGGATGTACACTAGGAACACATCTGTGTTTTTTAAAAGACTCTGTGCTATATATACATGTGGATATTTGCATATGCACAGAAAAAATTTCAGGGAAGGTTGCATGAGAAGCTCTAAGCTCTGAGAAGTGGAACTGGGGCTTTTAGGGGTGGGGGAGGGGAATTTTACTTTTCACCTTCTATCTTTCAGTGCCGTGTAAGTATATTTTTACTCCAAATATGCACTATTTTGTGATTTCTTAAAAAGTAAATATACTAGAGTGAAGTGAATAAGGAATAATGGTTATTCCTTTAGTAAGGATGCATATTATTATTGATATTTGTAGAATTAACCCTTATCTCATAGGTATACATTTTATATTTGTAGAATTTCATTAATGCTTATCTCATTGGTATATACTTTCTATCTGTTGAAATACATATATGGAGATGCACAGATGATAATTAATATTAGGAAAGATTAACAAATAAAATTTATAAGGAGTAAAAAGAATAAGAAAATATTGCCTGCTCCCACCGCCTGGGTTTGACTGATATGCGGTCTGGCGCTCTCTCCCTGTTCCACACCCAGATGCAAGAGCTTCATAGCCTCACTTTCCAGGCAGCTTAAAAAAATTTTTTTTTAAATAACTAGATATAGCCTGGCACACAGCCCTGTGCCACAGGGAGGCCATAGCTGGCACACTCTGGGTAGTTATTTTAAGGTCCTTTATAACGGACATTTTTATTCGATTATCACCTTGATGTCTGCTTCAGCCGGGATCCTGCTGTCTGACACCTGGAAAGCCAGGCCCCTAGTCCCCGCTCTGGAGCTCATACACCACAGTTTTTCCTAAGGGTCAGGACTTCCTGCTGCTGTCTGAAGATATGCAGTGTGATGGGGCTGTCCCGAGTCATCAGAGGTCCTGCCCCTGAGACCTCCCAACAGCCAGCCACCGGCCACCATGGATCCAGAGCTCCTAACGGGCAGTGCCTTCCCTCCAGGCAGTTCTGTTTTTCTCAGCCTTGGGGACAATGATGAGCTGATTCATCTGTGGGTGGGGTAGAGGACACTGGAGGTCTGTCTTGCAAGGTTCCAAGCCTTCACGCAACCTCCCACTTCCTGCTAGATAGTCCTGGAGACAAAGAGCCAGATCTGAGTGCAGAACCCGAATTTTACAAATAAACAGCGAATTTTTTGCATGGTTTTATTATTTATTTATTTATTTCTAATTTATTTTTAAGATTTCATTTATTCATTTGAGAGAGACAGAGAGAATGCAAGCAGGGGGAGCAACAGGCAGAGGGAGAAGCAGACTCCCCAACGCCAGGCTTGATCCCAGGACCCTGAGATCATGACCTGAGCTGAAGGCAGACGTCCAACCATCTGAGCCACCCAGGTGCCTGGCACAGTTTTAACACACGCTGATATTTCCAGGGAAAGATCTACGCATAAAGTGATTTTTTTTAGGGACGCCTGGGTGGCTCAGTTAGTTAAGCCACTGCCTTCGGCTCAGGTCTTGATCCCAGGGTCCTGGGATCGAGTCCCATGTTGGGCTCGTTGCTCAGTGGGGAGCCTGCTTCTCTCTCTGCCTCTGCTTGCCGCTCTGCTTGCTTGTACTCTCTATCTGTCTCTCTGACAAATAAATAAATAAAATCTTTTTTTTTAAATGGTTTTTTTAGAGTTTTCATGATTTCAAAAATCTTATCACCCACAGCAACCCCTTTACCCATCTGCATTTGTAGCCAGTGATCTCAAGGTGCTCCCACGTATGGGTGAAGCTTTGGAGCTCTTCACTAATATCCTGGAAGTCATGCCCAAATGCACACACCTTTGTTGCTTTACCTGCATTTCCACTTAATGCTACATTTAAGACATTTAAGAAAATGATGGCGTAGCTATGCTCTTTTATTTGTGGACTGTCTTTCGGACAGCAAAAGGGATACTAAAAATGATCCGATTTATGAAGAGGCTTTGGGTCCGATAGGGTTGAGATCAACAGCACCAGAAAATATGATAAGTGCTCAAGAAATATTTGTCCAATGACTAACTTAACTATGAAAATAATCCAGGGAAGCTGACACCAGCTCCTTGCTCTGTCCTGTGCATATAGTAAGGGGCCAATAGATGTATCTCCAATAAACGTGTGAAAATGGTTGAGTTTTAGGAAGAAGAAGATTGCTGTACAGGTTCCATTTAAGATAACCTTGTTCAGGGCACCTGGGTGGCTCAGTCGGTTTAATGTCTGCCTTCGGCTCAGGTCGTGATCCCAGGGTCATGCTATCTAGCCCGCCAAGTGCCCCAGAAGATTATTTTTATTTGTTTTTTTTTTTTAGATTTTATTTATTTATTTGACAGGGAGAGATCACAAGCAGGCAGAGGGGCAGGCAGAGAGAGAGGAGGAAGCAGGCTCCCCGCCAAGCAGAGAGCCCGATGTGGGGCTCGATCCCAGGACCCTGAGATCATGACCTGAGCCGAAGGCAGCGGCTTAACCCACTGAGCCACCCAGGCACCCCTATTTTTAATATAAAAATAGAAGATTCACATATATTTTTACAAGAATATACAATAGGAAGATTTTTTATTTTTTTTAATTTATTTTTTAAAAATATTTTATTTATTGGGGCGCCTGGGTGGCTCAGTGGGTTAAGCCGCTGCCTTCGGCTCAGGTCATGATCCCAGGTCCTGGGTTCAAGCCCCGCATCGGGCTTTCTGCTCAGCGGGGAGCCTGCTTCCTCCTCTCTCTCTGCCTGCCTCTCTGCCTACTTGTGATTTCTCTCTGTCAAATAAATAAATAAATAATCTTTTAAAAAAAAATATTTTATTTATTTATTTGACAGACAGAGACCACAAGTAGACAGAGAGGCAGGCAGAGAGAGAGAGAGATGAGGAAGCAGGCTCCCCGATGAGCAGAGAGCCCGATGCAGGGCTCGATTCCAGGACCCTGGGATCATGACCTGAGCCGAAAGGCAGAGGCTTTAACCCACTGAGCCACTCAGGTGCCCCTTAAATCATTTTTTAAAATATTTTATTTAGGACACCTGCGTGGCTCAGTCTGTTAGGCGTCTGCCGTCGGCTCAGGTCATGATCTCAGAGTCCTGGGATTGAGCATCAGAGTCCCTGCTCAGTGGGAAGCCTGATGCTCCCTCTCCCTCTGCTGCTCCTCCTTTATAATAATACAAATCATTTTATCATTTGCAGCTGTAGAAACTAAAGCACGGAATGGTTGCGTAGCACACTCAAGATCACACAGCTGGGGTGGTGGGAGAACAGGTCCCAAAATTGTGCAGACTGGCTCTAGAGTCTTGCGTGCTTATACTATACTCCCTCCCCTTTTTGTTAAATAATGTTCCATTATTATAGGTCTCCCTGACCCTCTGTTTCTTCTTCTGTAAAATGGGTTCATAATACCTACTTAATGCAATTTTGAGAAATGAATGAGATAAAGCATGTGAAGTGTTTGGGGCATCGTGTGTGTGAAATAAATTAACTGACCATCACTAATATTGTGGGGGGGCCCTTTTTACCAGGATGGGGGTTCCAGGGGTGGGTTGTCTGTGGACCCAGTCTTACAAGGACACATTCCCTTGAGGAATGTTCCTGATCTGCCCTGCAGAGGGAGGGTGACGGCTCCCGGGGGCTTCGGCTCTGTGGCAGCAATATTCAGAGCACAGAGAAGCTGGGTTTGTGGTGTCCAAACTATCCATCCGTGACACAGGCTGGCCTTGCCTGACAGCACCTCTTTGAGCCTATTCTGTATAGGAAATGCAAGGGCCCTACAGAGTCAGTGAGACTCAGAGGCCCCAGGCCAGCTGGGGGGAGGCACCTGCAGGCCTTCAGGGTGAAGTCTGATGGAGCTTCGGAGCCAGACACACCTGGCTGCCCACGGAGGCCCCTCCACCAGCGCTGGGTGAGGACCTGACAGGTACTTCACCTCCGTGATTTGGTTTCCTCATCTTTAAATAAGGACAATGATGCTTATTTCAAACAGCTACCCTGAGGCTTAAATAAGACAATGTATAGAAGGGGGTTGGCCTAGCTCTTTGCACGTACATGTTCAGGAGCTACTAGTGGCCCTCTTCAAGGATCAGTTCAAATTTAACAACCTTCCTGCTCTTAGTGAGTTGCAGTTGGTCTCCTGAAACTTCCTTGCATTTGCTGTGAAATGTGCGTGCCCTTTCGGTCAGCAAATATAGAGTGGGCACCTTCTGTCTGTGCCAGGGTCAGGCCAGGCCTGTGAGCACATCCAGAATTCATGGGGCTTGAAGCTTCGTCAATGATGGGAGGAAGGGGAGTTCTTTAAGACAAAGAAGAGAAAATTAGGTCCAGAAATGAATATTTAGAATGCAAAATGGAACCCCAATGAATCACAAATGTTGAGAAAGCTGACTGGTATGACAAAATTCAAAGGACACAGTAATAAGGACACCTGGGTGGCTCAGTCAGTTGAGCATCCAACTCTTGGTTTCATGAGTTAGAGCCCCATGTCAGACTCTGCGCTCAGCAGGGAGTCTGCTGGAGATTCTCTCCTTCTCCCTCTGCTCCTCCCCCTCCTCATACTCTCTCCCTCTCTCTAAAATAAATAAATAAATAAATAAAATCTTTTTTAAAAATGACATGGTAATAATAACCACTATTATTCATATTACTTGACTTCCTGATACATCTCTATGCTTATTTTTCTTCCTACCTACCTTTTTTTTTTTTTTTTTTTGGCTGCATATCCCTTGTTCTCCATATGATAATTCCAAAATTAAATTTTCCAATGAGGGGAAGGGAAGATAATTCGGTCTTTCCTCTAGAAGGGCTGATTGAATTTGGGTTTTTACATCCATCATTTAGAGAAGTGTCATGGTGCTCAGCATCAGCAGATCCTCCCAGAGCCCCAGCCTTTGTTCTGGCTCTGCAGGTCCCAGGCAGGGCCACAGCGGCTGTTCCCCACCTATCATTGCCCCCACCTGCTCCACCTTGGAGGTGGGGGCGGGGGGGGGGAGCAGGTGAGTTCACCTGCGGCAGCACTTCCGCCGCCGGCCAGCAGGTGGCGCCAAAGACACCCCTCTCCCCCGACCCCAAACTTAAGCATTTGTCTCCACATCTTTGGAACAGATCCTTGGAATCGTGGGCCTCTCTTTGCCAGTTCATCTCGTCCTACTGTCAGTGGAGGATACTATTCAGTCATAATTATCAGTATTATTCTGTGGATATTAGCATTTGCAAACTGGAGAATGGAAGGTTGGACCCCATGTGGCTAATGTTGGTTATGTATCAGTAATGGGATTACCGGAGGGTTGTTTTTAAAAATACATATTTTTGGAGCACCTGAGTGGCTCAGTGGGTTAAAGCCCCTGCCTTTGGCTCAGGTTATGATCCCAGGGTCCTGGGATTGAGCCCCGCATCGGGCTCTGCTTCCCCCTCTCTCTCTGCCTGCCTCTCTGCCTACTTGTGATCTCTGTCAAATAAATAAAATCTTTTTAAAAAAAATCTTAAAAATACATATTTTTTAAGTCTTTGATTAGACTCATTTTTACTTTTGCACCTAAACAGATGTGCGTAATTTCATAATGGACAATGGCCGTTAAGAGTGTTTTGGATGTGGGGTGTCCTGGATGGCTCAGACATTTAAGCTTCTGACTCCTGATTTCTACTGGGGTCATGGGCTCAGGGTCGTGAGATGGAGCCCCAGATCTGGCTCCATGCTCTGCTTGCGGTTTTTCCTTTCCGTCTTCCCCTCCCCTTCTCTAAAAAAATAAATAACTGTTAAGAGTGTCTTTTTTTTTTAAGATTTTATTTATTTATTTGACAGAGATCACAAGTGCGCAGATAGGCAGGCAGAGAGAGAGGAGGGAAGGCTCCCTGCTGAGCAGAGCGCCCCACATGGGGCTCAAGCCCAGGACCCTGGGATCATAACCTGAGCCGAAGGCAGAGGCTTTAACCCACTGAGCCACCCAGGCATCCCCGTTAAGAGTGTCTCGAATGTGAAGGTCAGAAAGGCGTGGTAACAGCAGCTACAAGAATCATATCTTATCTTTCCAGGTATTTAAAGCACTTTCACAGATTACAATTATTTTAGGGCCATTCCTATATCAACATCTTGTGATGGAACCAGGGCAGAAACAATGCCTGCTTCTTTCAGATAAAGAGACAGGGAGCCAGAAAGTGGGCCTAAGGTCATGACGCCTAAAAGGTGCCAGATTCAGTCCCTCTCCCTTCCCCCACCCTGGCTGGCTCTGTGAGCTCCGGCGCACATCTTTTAGAAATCCATTTCTTCCTTGTCATGTCCTTACGCTACCCCTTCTCAGGATCTCATCATCTTGGGCTAACAGCAGCTTCCATCCCAAGCTCCCTACTGCGCGCCCCTCATCTGGGTTCTCCTACTGCCTGAGGCTCACCCTGTGCCACTTCTCCCCTTGCAGCTTCTGCTCAGGCCAAGGCTAAGCAAGCACGCCAGGTTCTCATGACCCACAGGGTGTTCGTGAACGGTACTCACTCCCCCTCCAAGGTCATTTCTACCTTCTTCAAATATAAACATGCACAGGGATCCACAGAAGGACCTCAAACCTTCCGGGCAAGATACCATTATCTTCCATATTAGGGAGTCACAAACACAAATGCCTACAGTGGCGGCAGGTGGCGCTAGCAATAGATGGCCTAGGTGTCAAATGACCCCTAGCACCTCCTATGGGGCCCAGGATAAAGAGCAAGGACCATGTCTGTCACAGTGGGGGCGGGGGGGGGGGGACAGGGCGGGGCTGGGGCTATTGTTGCAAACTTGAGACCACTTGTCCCTCCTGAAGGCAGCAGCCTTCCCCTCATTGTTGTTGTCCAGCGCCAAGGCCAGGCCCAGATCTTAAAATGCCAACCACCAGTTCCCATGCAAAGCACTGTAGATGCCCACTCTTGCAAGCCAAGGAAAAGACACTAAGTTGGCCAGCTTCCTCCTGCAAGCCTCTGGAGTGTATGCAGCCTTTCCTCTGCGTTTTAATGGAATATGGCGCACAGCAGTGGCCTAAATTTCTGAAAAGCTTACCTACTGCATGCCAGACGGGTCCTTTTCTTAGTGCTTTACGTGGATTCACACATCCCGTCTTCTCAACAACCTAAAAGGTGGGTGCTGTTCTTATCCCTAATTTACAGAACAGGAGGCAGAAGTGCCCAAGGTCACGCCTAAGAGAGGGCTTCTCACCAGTCCCACCACTGGACCACAACTCCTTGGCTTCAGACACCAAACACAGCACTTCACCTTTGTACCTCCCCCAGCTCTGCCTGTCTGTCAAATAAATAAACAAAATCTTTTTTTTTTTTAATTTATTTGACAGAGATCACAAGTAGGCAGAGAGGCAGGCAGAGAGAGAGGGGGAAGCAGGCTCCCCGCTGAGCAGAGAGCCCGATGCGGGGCTCCATCCCACAACCCTGAGATCATGACCTGAGCCGAAGGCAGAGGCTTAACGACTGAGCCACCCAGGTGCCCCTAAATAAACAAAATCTTAGAAAAAAGAAAAGTACCCTGGAGACCTGGGATAGAGTCCCGCATGTAGGGCTTCTGCTTAGTGGGGAGCCTGCTTCTCCCTCTCCCTTTGCCTCTCTCCCCATTCATCCTCTCTCTTTCTCACATAAATAAATCTTAAAAAAAAAAAAAAAAAAGGAAAGGGAAAAAAGAAGAGGGCTCCTGGCTGGCTCGTCAGTTGAGCACGCAACTCTTTTTTTTTTTTTTTTTTTAAAGATTTTGTTCATCCACTTGACAGAGATCACAAGTAGGCAGAGAGGCAGGGAGAGAGAGAGAGAGAGGAGGAAGCAGGCTCCCCACTGAGCAGAGAGCCCGATGCGGGGCTCAATCCCAGGACCCTGGGATCATGACCTGAGCCGAAGGCAGAGGCTTTAACCCACCGAGCCACCCAGGTGCCCTGAGCACTCAACTCTTGATCTTGAGGTTGTAGGTTTGAGGCCCACGTTGGATGTAGAGATGACTTAAAAATGAAAACTTTTAAAAAGAAGAAAAGTACGCTCTTTTGTATAGGAACAGACTGGGAAAGATATTTGAAAGGTTTCGGGGAAACACCGTTTGTTAACTCTGTGTCTTTACATATGAAAGAGAGAAGCATGGGAAATACAGATGGTTTCTCTGAATTGTTTTCTACTAGTCAGATTCTATTGTAACAAGGACATTAGAACAAACGTCTATTGAAAAGTCTAGAAAGAGTGCTGGATATGTTATCTTTTTTTTTTTTTTTTTTTGTCAGAGAGAGAGAGGGAGAGAGAGCAAGCACAGGCAGACAGAAT